>NC_135546.1:12642987-15042987 GCF_045843805.1 Urocitellus parryii
ATAGTCAGCTTTTATTAGAGTGCTATGAATGCTGCTCAGTGCAGTATTTGCTTTCTATGTACAATCATCCATCCATCCTACACCTAATGTGCTCCAATGTCATGTCATGCCTGGGTTTTTGTACCACGACAGGGAATATAGCTATGAAACAAAATAGTTAAGCTTTCTAGGTTTGTGTAGTTTATATTCTGGGGGATGGGCAGGCTACAATTAAGAAATATATAAGAAATATATAAAAAATGAATAATTACTCCAAAGAGAAGTAAGACAGGGAGGAAGGGATATGAGGTTAGAAAGAGTGTTGGGTGATTAAAATATAAATATATTGCTTTATGAACTGTACTTTGTGCCACCACCAGTGATATGAGGTAGCTTAGGAATATAGTCATATGATGCTTAACAAGTACATTCTGAAAAATATACTATTTGGGAATTTGGGTCTTTGTGAACATTATAAAGTACACTTACATAAAATGGATGGTTTGGGTCAATCTCTGGAGGTGACATCAATACAATCAGGAGCTACAGTAAACAAGAGCTATATGAGTCCAAGCTGATGCTGGCCCAGCAGAGCAGACCATTGTACAGTAAACTTCTTTTTGTAAATAGGAGTTTAATACATATACCAGTAATAGAGTCAATTATAAGTATTCTGTATTGTACATGATTGCATAATCTCTGCTTTTATATGAAAGATAACACAGGTTGGTTTACTCCAGCATCACTACAAATATGTGGGAATGTATTGTGCTATGTTATGATAGCCACAGTGCCACCACACAGTGGGGATTGTTCAGCTCCATTATAACCTCATGGGATCACCATCATATATACGGTGCATCACTGAGAAATCTTTATGTAGCATGTGACCATATATAATGAATTTAAATTAAAAAAACTAAAATGAGGGATATCAAAAAGAACTTGTGTCAGTAAGTAGCATTTAAGCTGAGACTTGAAGCATGAGGTGAGTCCGGCAGGTGGAGTGTTGGGTGAGAAGAATGGGGTAGGTTGTTAGCAAGAGAAATAGTCCAGGTAAATGCCATGAGGTGGAAATGACTTTGGCCAATTAGAGGCACAAAAATAAGGCCATAGCAGGAAAAGCAACTCAGGGAGTGGGATGAAATGAGGTAGAGAGGAAAATGTCACAGGCTATATACCCTCAGGAAGACCAGGATCATATCTAAGGAATAAAAGGTTCAAAGAAATCAATTAAATATCAGATCCAAAGGAGCAAAAGACAATGATCAAGATGAAATTGGAATCCAGAAATATCAAACTGGAGGGCTACAGCAGCTACTTCTACCACACACAGTATCCCTCTTGATATTAGGGAATTGGGGACATGCATGCACACACCTCAATTTGAACTGGGATCACTGGTTTGGGAGCAGGTTCTTACAATGTCTGCATGCTGTTGGAAAGGATGACCTGGCATCACTGGCCCATATTCCCCCAGCACTGGGAATCAGACAACAGCTGCACATCTCAGTAAGGAGCCAGATGGTACAACTCAAATCTTGGCTAGAGTGCTTCCCACCTGAACTCCAGGGCGACCAGCAAGTCAGACAGATGATGGAGGAATAAACACAGCCATTACACCTCAATCGTGGCCTGTAAATCATCTGAGAGCCTTCATCACTTTTGTTGAGTTATTTTAATGGCTCTCATTTGCAAGAGCAAATTAGGTGTAGCATTGTTTTCAGGATGCTGTTTGGATTGGTGCCAGGAATGAACAGAAAACGAGCAGAAAAAAGAAAACTCCTTTCTAAACAAAGGCTCCAATCCTGCAAGTGAAATTGATTTGTAAACTGTGTCAAGGTAGCTTCTAAGGCAAATCTGTTCGGGGTATTGTGGGGTTTGTAATACAGGTTGGGAGAAACTGTTCAATTAATACAGGCTTCTGAAGCCAGTGAAAGAACTTCTTACATTTGATCTCATAAAGAGTGTAAACTTAACCACAGCATCATCTTCAACTGAGAACAAGAATAACGGGGCTGAGTGTTTATTATAGCAATGATATTGAAAGCTTGCTCAGTGGAGTCTTCTCTAACATGGTGCATAAAATGGTGATTGAGGAAATATTTTGGAGAATGCAGGCAACCTATCTTTCCATTTATCCAGGTAATTTATTTTTTTGTTTTTATCAATTTGGGGAGTTCAGATTAATTTATTGTTTAACAATTTCACCACAGGAAGGTGACAGAGAAAAGAAGAACTGATTCAACTCAACAGTTTTTTGTTTTTTTTAACAAATGCTTACAAATACCAACTACAGAGTAAGGCGCTGGAAACACCTTTGTCTATCAGTAGTAAAGAAGGGGCAGCAGTGCGGATTGCGATGTGGTTCAAGCGGCAGAGCGCTCGCCTGGCATGCATGCGGCCCGGGTTTGATCCTCAGCACCACGTACAAACAAAAAAACTAAAAAATAAATATTAAAAAATTCTCTCTCTCTCTCTCTCTCTCTCTCTCTCTCTCTCTCAAAAAAAAAAAAAAAAAAAAAAAAAAGGAAGGGGCAGCAGCATTCTGAAAGCCTAGAATATACTGCCAAGCCACGAACTTGCACAGACCCCCAATTCTGCTCTCAGAGACTTACACAGGACTATGAGGTAGCTCCAGGGAGCACATATCATACATTTCCTGAAGCAGTTCTAATTTCAGGTATTTCGTGCTATCATCCAGGGACTATCAGAGTAATTCCCAAGTTCCAACATTTGAAAATCCAATCTAGACTCTTATTGATCTGAAAGCACACATTAAAATCACAGTCCTTTCTGTTTAGATTTTTAAAACTAGTTTCTATAAATTATTGTGCATTTTGTGTATATTTTGTAAACTGTTTGTAAGCCATTTTTTGCAAGGGCCCTTCCTCAGGGGGTCCCCACACATTTTCAGGGATAATGTTTCTTCAAATTTGATCTACAGCCCTCCTACATCACCATGATTTGGTGAGATTGTCAAATGCATATTACAAGATCCTCCACCCGCCGCCACCCACTAGAGAATATCTGAAGAAGAGACCTGGGAATAGGTATCTATTCCCTCAAACACTGTAATGTGCTGACAAGTTGAAGAATCACTTAGATAGAGGTGAAATATTATACCATTGCTAAACTTGAGGGATTACACTAATAGCGCACTACATTGTTATGAAATTTAAGGTTTTTTTTTTTAAAAAAAAACAAAGGCTGCTTCACAAACTACAAGTGCAATTATGAAAGGTGAGTTTAAAGCTGAATTTAAGCTCATCAGAGAAGAAAGCATGCTTATCTTGCCAAAATCCTGGCAGAGTCCAAGTGTTCTTTAAGGTTATGGAAACAATATTGACTACTGAAGACAAATAAGCTTATGAAGCAGAAATGTATCCATTCTGAAAAGGCCTCATTCTGCCTTCCTATTTCAGTTCTCATATTTTAAACAAATTGTGTTGGTTAGCTTTTTGTGGCTGGGTCCAAAATACTTGAAAGGATAATTTAGAAGAGGAAAAGTGTATTTTGGGTTCATGATTTTAGAGGTTCAGTCCATGAATGGCTGACTCCATTGCTGTGGGCCTGAGGTAAGGCAGAACATCATGGTGGAAGGGTATTGCAAGAGAAAGTTACTCAATCCATGGAGGCCAGAAAAGAGAGAAAGGGAGAAGGGGAGTGCTGGGGGAGGCGCATGCACCAGGGTCAAAATATAATCCTCAAAACCATGTCCCCCATGATCTACTTCCTCCAGCCACACCCCACCTGCCTACAGTTACCATCCAGTTAGTCCATTCAAATTATTAATCCACCAAATGGATTAATGCACTGATTAGGTTATAATTGTCATTATCTAATCGTTTTACCCCTGGACATTGCTACATTAACAAAGGAGCTTTTGGGAATCACCTCATACCCAAACTATAACACAAATATCCTTTTGGGGAACTATCTAGTACTGAGGGTTTTATTTTGTTTTGTTTTGTTTAAACATCTTTGTGCTTTTATTGGTGATTTTGCTGTTTTGTCTCCAAAGGTGGTGCTAAAGTGCTCTTTAGGGTTCCTAATCGCAAGAAAGCTGTAATGTACCATATCGAGAAAGTACATGAGTTAGATAAGACTTGTTTGATTATGAGTTACAGGACTTTTGGCCACAAGTGCTATGTTAATTATCAATACTAAATAAGTTATCTTTAAACAGAAACACACCACAATACAAGGTTACATACAAGGTGTTAATGACCAAAGGCTCTTAGAAATGTATCCCAGTATTTTCCCTTGAAGCAGTGGTTCAGGATTCACTAATTGAATGCTCACCATGACTTTCCAAAGCAAAACTACCATAAATGAGGTGATCCAACTATATTCCACTTTTCGGTCATTAGCCACCCTCGCCTACTGACCGTGGAAAATGTCACTCGTGCAAATAAACTGAATTTGTTAACTTTATTAAAATTTAAATTCAACTGAATGTAAATAACATAGAGTTACCAGAGTCACATGTAGTCAGTGGCTACTTTATTGGACATTTACAGTTCATTCTCTGTATCCAAATCCCTAAACCTCTTGAAACAGGTGTAGTTTCTGGAAACCCTGGTTCCCAAGGGGTTGAAGGTAGTAACTATTGTTGTATTTAAAAAAATTGAATGCTTAGTAACTTAAAATAAACTTACTTTCTCTGTCTCTGGAGGTCAGGGGTGTGAGTGTGGCTTCATTGAGGGTCTCATAGGCTACAATGTCAGCCAGAGCTGTAGTCCCATCTCAAGACTCAACTGGGAAAGGATCCATCCTAAGCCCACATGGATAGCGGTAGGATTCAGTTCCTTGCAGGTGTAGGACTAAGGACTTCATTTTCTCACTGACTGTTGGCTGGAGAATGCCCTAAAATTATTGCCATAGGGACTTTCCCAACATTGGCATTTTCTGCATGATAGCCAACAAGAGGGAGAAAAACTGTGTTTTATCCAATATAATCATGGAAGTGACAGTCAATTACCATGGTTGGGTTCTGTTGCTTAGAAGGAAATCACAGGCCTGCTGCACTCAAGGGGAGGGGACTACATGGGCCTAAATACCAGACAGTAGAGATCTAGGAGCTACCTTGCCACTGTCTCCCATAGATGGTCCCACGTTCTTCCCTGGGCAAGAGTTTTCACCTCACTGTGCCCCAGTATCCTTGTAGTACAAGGAGAATAGATATTCCACAGAATTGTCATAAGAAATAAATGACCTAAATCAGAGATTACAAGGCAAAATGTGGTCTGTAATGAGATATGAATAATTGCCATTATTTAAAATAACAATGATCTCTGTTCCAGATAGAATATTCCAGTCTGGCTTGAAGGATTTGAGCCTTAACACAAAGAAATTGAAATTCCGCATTAATCTTACACATTTCTAGTTATGTAGTTCCAGGGTACATGAGCCAACTCTCAAGCTTTCTTGGTGCAAATGGGTACCCAAAGATTAGGATTTCACAGTGAATAAGGCAGACACAATGTCACTTTTCCTTTAACCCCACATATGCCATTAATGTCATCCCAAACTTGATGTTATACATTTTTTTCCATTACACAATGTTTTGGTGAGAGATATAATTCACATACCATAAAATGCACCTGTTTAAAGAGTGCAATTCAATGGCTTTTAGTATATTCATACAACTGTACGATCATAGTCTCTAATTCCAAAATATGTTAACATTCCCAAAAGAAACCCCATATCCAATAGCAGATACCTTCCAATTCCCCTCTTCTAAGTTCCTGACAAATATTAACCTACTTGGAATGTCTCTATGGAATTTTACATTTTTAGATTTTTTTTAACAAATGTAATCATATATGTTTGTTTTGTGTTTGACTTATTTCAATTAATATGTTTTGAAAATGGGTTAGTTGGCTTTCCATTATGAATGGAATACCTGAGATAATCAACTTAAAAAGAGGAAAGGTTTATTTTTGGCTCATGGTTCTGAAGATTTAAGCCCATGGTCAGTTGGCCATGTTGTGGTTGGGCCTATGGCAAGGCAGCACATCATAGTGGAAGCATAAGGTGAAAAAAAGCCTTCACCTCAGAGCCAGAAGCAAAAAAGAGACAGAAGAATAGCAGTGAATGGAGTCCCACCATTGCTTTCAAGGGTATATGCCCCCAATGACCTATGACCTCTCATGAGGTCCCACTTCTTAAAGGTTTTACCATATGTTATGCAGCTTTTATTACAATGCCTGGAATACATGACATGAACAACTTAAAGGAAGAAAGACTTTTTTTTTGGCTTGTGGTCACACAGGTTTCAGTTCATGGTCAGCCTTCTCCATTGCTATAAGCCCAAGGTGATACAGAATACCATGGGAGAAGGGTAAGGAAGAGCAAATATTCTTAGCTCATGGCAGCCAGGAAGGAGAGAAGGAAGGAATGGGGAGTGGGGCAGGGATAAGATACAGTCCCCAAGCCACACCACCAGTGTCTCACTTCCTCTAGCCATGCCCCACCTGCCTACACATTAACCACCTCCCAGTAGTCCATTCAAATTATTAATCCATCAAATGGATTAATCCACTAATGAAGTTAGGGCCTCATCATCCAGTTTCTTTCCTAAATGCCCCACCTTTGGACATGGCTGCACTGTGGACTGACGAAGCCTTCAACACATGAGCTTTGGGAGGACATTCCAGATCCAGCCCAGGAACAACCACCTTCCAAGAGTGTCAAGCCAAAGACCAAGTTTTTAACATAAGAATCTTTGGGGGAATTCCAGATCCAGACTATAGAACAAGGATCTTTCATGTTGTGGTATCTATCATCATTGTCTCTTTGAAGAAATATCTATTCAAATCCTTTGCTCATTTTTAAATTGGGTTATTAGGTTTTTCAAATTGTTGAATTAGAATACTTCATCTAGGCCACACATCCTCATTAGATTTAGACATTTTTTAAAATATGAAGGCCTTTCAAATTGCTGCAAGCCTTTGGTTAACATAAAGAGTTATGAAAAATTTGATTTGAACCACTACTGCCAGAGTTCTCATAGCTTTTAGACAGGAAACGATTTTTGGATGTTCTGACTCTGCCATTTTTCTCATTACCATCCATCCACTCCTTTTTACTTTCAGTCAATCAAATCTTTGCTTTATTTAAATTTAATACACTCTTACACTTTTACAAAAATATCCTTTGCTGCAAAGAGTTTGCATTTCTTTTTACTTCCTTGTGTGAGCAAGAAATAAAGTCAGCTTTTCTATTTCATCTTTGACCAGATTGTGGTTACTACTGGCATGGTAATACCAAAAATGTTGCCATCACTACCACTAATTACCCCATGACTTTCCATTCCTGTAAATTAAATGTACCTATCAATAGAGTGTCAAGCCCACATCCAACTTTCTCAAATTTTGAGGATGATTTTTTTTCTTTTCTGATAAAGTAGATCATTGGAAGTAAGAGAATGGAAACATTAATCTAATAATACATTTTTAAAATTCTATTTGTGTATAAGAAAGCCACTATGGAGAGTCAATAGCTGGGTCACTCTTGCAAGTAGAATTAGTACTTGTATCAAGAATAAGCCCAGACTTGTTACGGTTAAGTTAGGGGCGAAGGTTAGGAAAGACTGTGAATCAGGAATTGAAGCACAGAACAAGTGCCTGAACTAAAGTTTAATGCTTTGTTCCCAAACTTTTAAAAGAGAACTGTATAATGTTGCCATTTTTATAGGGCCAACTTCAGATAGCAAATATTCCCTATCAAATAAGAATAAAAAGGAATGGTGTGGGTAAAGATTTTAATTAAGCTTCCACATTAGCATATTAATGTCCCCTAGAATCTTTGGAGTAAATAAACTATTAACTCACATTTTCCGGGGTCTTTAATTCTCTCTCTCTCTCTCTCTCTCTCTCTCTCTCTCTCTCTCTCTCTTCTACCACACACACACACAAAAAAAAAAAAAAAAAACAACAACAAAAAAACCTCAGGGACACTTTGGGCAATACTGCCTTATGGAATGCAAATATGTCAGTTGGAACAGTTGCAGCTGACATGATGTCATTCAGGAATGATAGAGTATCTTTGTATTGAAAAATGGGGCCTAGGTCTACAATTGTTTCAACCCAACATCTGCAGATATATTTCCCAAGATAATCACAGGAACTGTGCTTGAACTGTAAATGAGTTATCTTCATGAGCAAGATACCTTGAGAAACATAAAATCCGCCCTCCTAGATGTAAGATGACAATCTGAGAGCAATAAATCCTCCCATTTTTCAGCTGAAATATC
Source organism: Urocitellus parryii (assembly GCF_045843805.1). NCBI lineage: Eukaryota > Metazoa > Chordata > Mammalia > Rodentia > Sciuridae > Urocitellus > Urocitellus parryii. Next base: position 12,651,227 of record NC_135546.1, read on the forward strand.
CCTCAATTGTCATCCACACATATTTTCAAGTGAACAGAGCATGATGGGGAAGAGTGACAGTTTTCATTGCTGGTATTCGCTATGGTTACATCCTGAGTTACTGTCTTTCGGTAGTATTGATATGATTTGCATAGGATAGGGTTCAGTAAAATCTCAGTCAAACACTGTTCAACAAGATTGCAACCTGGGAAAGTTGGTGCATGAATAACTTACATAAATGACAGAAAAACAAAATGTGGTATTATTAAAACAGTAGGCACCATTTTGCAGGTAAGAGTGGTTCAACACACCCCTAGGAGACACAAGACTTGGTTCTAAAGAGGGTTCTGTCACTTAATAGGTGTACATATTAATGAACTATTACTAGGACTTCATTTTCCTCATTTGCAAGGAAAGAAATGTTCCAGAACAACCTAGTCCCAGAGCATAATAACTGGCGGCAAGTTGTCTTAAGACTGAAGAAAGATGAAAGTAGACCCAAGATTACACAAAGTGGAATGTATTGATGGACTTACTGACAGGGCATTGTCCTGAGTGGCAGCAAGTCCAAGTGAAGAAAGGGGAAAGGACTTAGGGTAGAATCATGCAGAAGAAAAATGCAAATAATGTTCCAGAAGTAGCAAAGACCCAACCAACCAGATGGTAAACTTTAGTACAAAAAGTGATGACTAATTTGTACTCATAATTCACTCAGTCAGAGGGTATGTGGTATTCCTGGGAAGACCTGGTGGTCCATCACTTAGTGAATGCCTTAATCTGTTTTGTATTGCTATAACAAATCATCTGAGGCTTAATACTTTACCAAGAAAAGAGGTTTATTTTGATTCAGAGTGTGGATGTCTAAGAGCCTGATCCTGGCATCTGGTTGGCTTTTGGTAAGGACTCATACCATATCCATTCATGGAGAAAATGTAGAAAGGGGAAACGGGTGCAAAGGGAAGAGCAAATGTGTAAGCAAGTGTGCAAGAGAGACCAAGGGGAGGTGCCAGATTCACTTCATAACACCTTACTCTTGTGGTAACCAATTGAATGCCCAGAGAGCAAGAATTAACTCCTAAGAAAAAAAAGCATAATCTTTCTTAATAGTCTCACATCTCTTAACATAGCTGCATTGGGAATCAAGCCTGAATATGAGTTTTACTGGAGAAAAACTATATCCAAACCACAGAAATGAAAAAGATACTTCAAATTTTTATTTTCCCTTTTTTTCTTCTGAATACCTCAAGGAGAAATAACACTTTTTCCTCCAGAAATAAATAATAATCTTCAGGATCATAGACTTGGCAGGCAATAGAATTTATCTATAATTGAATAATATGATTTGTTTAATTGCATTTATTTTTCTAGTTATATTCCATTTATAAAAATGTGCACTTGTTTTCCATGTACGATTATATATAGTTCCCCTTACAAAAAACGTGTTTGTCAAAAGAAGCAATTAATTGTAAAATACAGAGTGAGTCTATTTAATTTAATGCCACTGGAAACTTAGAAGCACAGCGTAAAGAAGGACAAAGTGTAGGGTAGCACTCACTCTATGCGAGGGAATTAAAGCATGCAGGATTTTAGAAAATGGGCTACAATGGAATTTTTGCAACTGGAAGCACAAAGCAAACCTACTGTTGGCTCAATATCTTTTGGAACTGAATCTTGTTAAGTGTTAGTTTTGCCACATGCAAGGATACACATTCTTGTCCATTCCTTCTCTTACTAGTCTCGGGTTTCTTATCAAAGCCTGTTATTTCACATGGCATTGTAGGTATAGGGTCCTTACTAGTGTATACTTTGCTCTCTTAGCTTAATGACTTACAAGGGATACCCAGGAAACTTCCAGAGCAGATGAGACAGAAATATGGTAGAGCATCTATCCTGCAATGAAAACGTGGATAGGACAATTAAGTACTAGTAGGGGAAGACAGGGTTCCTACTTCCTAGTTTCTTTCTCTCTCTCTCTCTCTCTCTCTCTCTCTCTCTCTCTCTCTCTCTCTCACACACACACACACACACACACACACACACACGAAAAATACAAAAGAAACTGTTAAAGGTAATTCCTTCTTGAACTTTGAGAGAAACTGAGGAGCCATACATGCCTGTAATCCCACCTGCTTAGGAGGCTGAGGCAGGAGTATCACAAGTTCAAGGCCAGCCTCAGCAACTTACCTAGGCCCTAAGCAACTCAGCAAGGCCCTGTATTGAAATTTTTAAAAATGAGAATAAATGGGCTGAGGATGTGGCTCAATAGTTATGTACCTCTGGGTTCAACCCCGGTACAAAAAAAAGAGAGGAGGAGGGGAGGGAAACTGGGGGAACATGTGTAGAAAAAAAAATACTTCTCGTCTTCTGTTAGGTCTTTCCCTGATGTTATGTATTAGTATGAATTCCTTAAACTTAAGACAAGTGTTCCCTACAGTTTTAGCCCAATGTCAATTATAACATGTAATGCAGGTAATGTTAATCAAGAATTTTCTGTTACAAAAGACATCCCACCTTAGTAACTATGATCATGAGATCTGATCTGAGGAGCAAACGCTCCCGGATAATGACAGACAGGTCCATCCTGACCTCCCCACAGGCTTCTGCATTCTTCTGCCATCAATACTTGCATCACAATGAAATTTCATTATTTTCCATTAGCCTAAAATAGATGTTCAACTAAGATTCAGTAAGAACTATTAATATAAATTTGCAAAAACAGATAAAATATCTTCATGACAAGGACCAGCTGCATTTGGACTTTTGCTATAGTGGTTGTGAGATAAAAGCACTTCCCTCCAGTTTCCCTCAGAGGTACCCTTTGGTCCTTTCTGACCACTCTTGTGTTGTCGACTGGTATCTCCTCTGCTCACCCAGTAGGTGTGGACATTTGTCATGTTTTCATCCTTAAGTCTTTCCTCATCTACTCATGATTTCCCACCCCAACAATTTTATCGACTATTAGGATACACATTCCACAGTTATTCTGAACTCCCATTTTCCTCTTTGACATCTCCGAGGACTGCTAACCCTATGCTTCTATGACTTTCTCCCATCTGCATTGGAAATCCCTATACTGTTCTCACTCTTAGCATTCCCAAACACCTTACGTATCTTCTCTCCCTGTCCTTCATGCATTCTCCCCATCTCAGAAAACAACACTGATGCTCCCTCTACCTTTCCATCCCTCAGCAACTCTTTGCTGACATCTCACTAAAGATTTGACTAACTCAGGTTCAAAAGAGCACATGCTTATAATCTCAGCAACTCAGGAGGCTGAGGCAGGAGGGCAGCCAAGTTCGAGGTCAGCCTCAACAATTTAGTAAGGCCCTAAGCAACTTAGTGAGACTCTGTCTCAAAAATAAAAAGGGCTGGGATGTGATGCTCAGTGGTAAATTGCCTCTGGGTTCAATGTCAAGTACAAAAAAAAAAAAAAAAAAGACTTGACTATTTTTACCTTACCACCCATCCACTCTCCACTGCAAAAGGAGCTTTATATAAAACATGGTAATACACAGAACACTCCCTTTAAAACCTACAAGAGCCATTGAGCATAAAAAAGAACAAAAACAGGACATTTCTTAGCAATGGTACTTGCTATGGTATAAATTCCCCACCAAAACTCACATCAAAATTTTATCCTCCTTGTGAAATATTAAGAGGATAGGACCTCTGGAAAATAATTAAAGTTAAATGAGTCCATAAGGGTGGGGCCCTCATCCAAAAGGATTGTAGCTTCATCTGAAGAGAAGTGACCTGAGCTATGATGCTCAATCTCTCTCCCCATGTGATGCCCTCTACCATGATGTGATGTAGCTAGACAACCCTCAGCAGCAGCTCAGCAGGTATATTCCTCAGTCTTGGACTTCCTGGACTCCAGAACTGCTAGAAATAAATGTCTTTTCTTTCCACAGTACTAGGGATTGAACTTAGGGGTGCTCTAACACCGATCTACATTTTCATTTTTTATTTTGAGATGGCATCTTGCTAAGTTGCTTGGGGCCTCACTAAGTGGCTGAGGCTGGCCTCAAACTTGCAATCCTCCTGCCTCAGCCTCCCGTGTAAATGACAGGTATGCTCCACTACACCTGTCTAGAAATGAATTTCTTTATAAATTACCTTAGTACTCTCTAATACTCTGACCTGAGCAACAGAAAATGAACTGTAGTACTATTATTTTGCTTAACTCAATTTCATTCCCCACTGTACCAACTCACCTGCCATTATTGTTTAAGTACTTGCTCTTACCCATACAGCCTTTATAGGAGTTCTCTCTTCTGTCAACACCCTTCTACCTTCTCGAGCTGATACATATGAAGTTTTCATCATTTGAGTTCAATATCTAAAATCTCTTCATATTTGACATTTTTCTCCCACCCCTTCCCAATCACCTAACATACACCCACTTAGGCTCTCTTAACTCAATGAACTTTTAACATAAAAGTCATCCTAACTGTACTTTAATAATTATTATGATGATATCTATGTTTCTATGTTTTCCCTTTGCAGAATATACCCATTCCAGAGGCAAGGTCCAGATCTGAGCCTTTTCACATTTTTTTTTTTTTGCATTCCTACTGTTCCAAGTGTCTGCATCTAACAGGAACTCTGAGGACCATTTTGGATGAATAAGAAAAGAAATATGTAAATAAAGCAAATGATTGTGGGTCCCCAAGAAAACGACAGTAACCACTAAGAAGTCTGTAGTAGGACTAGATATCATTCCTCAAACTAAAAAGGATGATTTTCCAGTTCCCTTTCCCTCCAAATTCCTCTACCAATGGATAATAATTCTCCAGATCAAAAGCCCAGCCAGTGTCAACTCTACAGGTGTGGGTGAAGATTAATTATAACTCCAAGATGGGGATTTGGAACATTAATAGTTCTTTACAGCAAATGCTTGAGAAATTTAGAATTGTTAAGCACACCCGCACCACCTGCTGCAAAAGCTTGTAGGTCAAGTTTGCGATACATTCACAGCTCAAGTATTAAAGTTTAGCACTCCTCCCCTGGGCTGGGTAATGACTGCAGCATAGCAATCTCTCTTTGTTACCTCCAGACATTTCTGAATTACCCAACAACAAATAGCTGGCATCTATTCTGCAGCTGACATTTGAATCTGTATCCTTTGTAATGATTATCATTTATCAACTATCAGTTATTGATTGCTCCCATCTGGATCTTGGATGAAGGTAAGGTGGATGGATCTGTATTTCACATAGACCTGGTACACAGCAACCCAGACTAGGTAAATGAGCTGGCCAGGAACAAAATGAATAGCACCAATCCAAATCATATTAACTTTTAATGAGCCAAGATTAAAACAGCTCCGGGGACCTGGAGTTCTGGGGGAGGAATAAAAAATCCAGGCTGATGAAAAACCATTTTGACTAGCTTTTGCAGAGGCTGAGATTCTGTTTTCTATGAATTCTGCACATTTTCTATGCAGCTGAAATACCTATTAAGATACATATTTCACAATGATGGTTAGCATCCCAGCCCTTCTTTAATGGGGACAGCAGGAAGATGGAGTTTAAATCAGAGGAGGGGAAAAATGCCCTGGGAAACTTCCTAAATAATTAAACTCAGTTCTGAGTCCAGCTCAGTGCCACTAAAATAAGATGCAGGTTTGAGAAAGCTGAAGAATTGATTGAGGGTTTTTAAAACTTAGGAAGGCTATCAAATTAGAAGAGAATTATGAGAAATTTGAATTTAGATCCTCTACTTGCTATTCTTAAAACACAGCTAGAGAGGTATTGTGGCCAATATCGCAAATTGACAAGTCAGAATTCACCACTATACTGGGTGTGTAGCTCATGTTAAGGTGTACATTTAACAAGCAGAAGGCCCTTGATTCGATCCCCAGCACCCCAAACAGAAAGAAAAGGAAAAAGAAATAATAAGGTAAATGAATTTACCCAAATGACCTACTAATCTATATAATAAGAACAGTAATAACTCTTCCCTAAGTTATTGGACATAAGTTTGCTGCTTAACCAGTTGCTTAGCACCCAAAAATAGTACAATAAAAGGTTATTATTATTCAACAAATATTTATTGAATGCTTATAGTGTCCTAAGCTCCAGATTAGGAATAACAATGGCGGGTGAAAAAATCGGCAGAGTTTCTACAATTGTGCTAACAGATGATTAACATAATTCCAATTTGTTTAAGGTACTATCTAGATATCAAACAGGGGTTTTGATGAGATAAAAATAACAGATCAGGGAAGGCATTTCTAAAGAGGTGATATCTTAGCTGAAAATTAAGGAAGAGAAATGGAAAATCTAATAGAAGTAGGAGGAAAAAGCAGAGGTCAGAGCATGTTCAAAGGTCCTGGTGGGTAAGAAAATGTGTGGTATGTGAGGAACTGAAGAAAGACGAGTGTGTTTAGAATATTCTTTACAGGGAGGTTGCAGAGACCTGTGGGGCAAGACCAGGCACAGAATTTTTGGTCATGGTGAAGATTTAACATTTTATACTTAGGTGCACAGGAAGCTATCTAAGAATATTTAAATGTATTCATTATGTGTTCAAATTTGAATGATTCAATATTCTCCCCCAAACCCAAACTTGCTTCTCTTACCAGATCTAAGTCAATATATAGTGAAATTTTGGATTCCTGTGTCAGTTTTCAACACTGACTCCCCTCTGGCAACCAGGCATTCTTACACCCCAGATCTTCCCATTTCCAAGAAGAGAGAGCCATAACACTACCTTAGAGCAAAATGTAACCAATATATACATACTGGGGGTCAGTTGAGAGTGTGTTGGGTTTATTCTTGGGAGGGTGGGTTAAGCATCACAACCATTAAAATTCATTTCAAACCTAAGAGAGCAAATCTCACTTTCCAACACAATCCAGGTTCCTAGTTTATATGAATAAATGCATCTTCCAATGACAACCACATTTTTAAAAGAATTTTGTGAATAACAGCCTTGTGGTCAAATGTTATATGCCTTGGAGACAAAACAAAGGAAATGAGCCCACTATAAATGAATACTAAATATTAAAGAGGAAAATAGAACATGTATAGATTCAACTTCATAAAACTTTTACCCCTCTTGGATAGTCTGCTGATAGTACTTCTTTTTATCCTTCTCCTGACCAAAAGGGCAAGATAAATAACACTCAGGTGTTTTATTAATAAGATTATTTCCTCCTCCAGACATCCTAACAATATATTTAAAAAAAAAAAAAAAAGAGTCAGCCATCCAAGCGTGGTGATGCATGCTTTTAACCCCAGCTGCTCTGGAGGCTGAGGCAGGAGGATCATGAATTCAAAGCCAGCCTCAGCAATTTAGTAAGGGAGTTCCTAAACAATTCAGCAAGACCCTGTCCCTAAATAAAATATTTTTAAAAGGGCTGGGGATGTGGCTCAATGGTTGAACACCCATGGGTTCAATCTTTGGTACAAAAAAAAAAGTGTCAGCCCAGTTAAATTGAACTCTATAATACTAATTTCCTAAAAGATCTACACACTATAAAATACACCAACATAACTACACCCAGGCATATCCAATGGTGAAGAGCAGAAGTATAATACCTTATATCATTCTGGAACTTGCTGTTGGAGGAATTTCTGTGATAAGTTGTAAGAAATCATGGTACCTTCCAAGTTCTTAGGTAAATGCCTTCTTTGGCCATGTTTAAGATGCCTAACCTGTAATATGCTTCTTGCAAGAATTTTTGGAATTTGTAATACTGGGAAGAATTAAAGAGGGGAAAGTAACAGGTGATCCAACCAGAGTTACTAAAAATCCTACTCTAAGATTATAGGATGCAGGGATTGTTCTTTTTCTCATAGAAATTCCATGTCACCCTTAAAAGCTATTCATTCCAATAGTGAGTGAAGACACAAATTAATAAGTATTGTCACCTCCACTGGCAGAGAATGCTCTGGAGTGTTACTGGTTGTCTTTGATTTCTTGCAAACATTCACTGCCAATGGAAAGTTAGACATCAGTGTATGCTAGGGTCCTGAGACAACAATGCGAAATGGCGAGGGCTACATTCTTGTATCTCTCTGTCATTACCTAATGTCCTGTTATGTGATCTCCTTGGATTCTCCCAGCCCTTCTCTCTCCCTACCAGTTCTGCCCAAATGCAGTCACGTCAGAGACAATTCTTTGGAGATCCCCCCATTCTCTTAGTCTACAGCCCTTGTGCAGTATGTTTCCTGCCAATCATCCACCCTGAATGCACCCTACATGCTTTCTCTGCTCCCAGGCTTGTCCACCAAGGCTGGACAAAAGCATCACTATGTCCTCTTTTCTACATAATGCTCTGAACAGGGCTCTGAGTGGGGATGCTTTCATAGTCTTCTCCTTGACCTTGTTTCATATTCTTTCTCATTGTCCACGAGGACTGCGTTAAAATTTACTAGATGACCCATCTGCAGGCACCACCTCAAACTCCTTGCACTCAAAAGACTTTAATTAATCTAGGGAGAAAAAAACAAACCAGGGTGCCAACTCCTTCAAATCTAGTTTTCCTTCCATTCATTTTTCTTCTACTCCTTGCTGACCTAGGAGGACAAGGGTCTCTCTGCCAATTGGAAACCAATTACTCCAATTCTAGTTGTTTGTTTTTTCACTGCGGATTGAACTCTATGATAAAACCTATATTTTATCAATTTTCTGTAGGATGAACGCTCAGATGAGTGGTAGTGGCTCTACCACTGAGCCACATCCCCAGCCCTTTTTATTTATTCATTTTCTATTTTGAGCCTGGGTCTTACTGAGTTGCTTAGGGCCTCGCTGAGTTGCTGATGCTGGCCTCAAACTTGCAATCCTCCTGCCTCCGCCTCCTGAGTCATTGGGATTACAGACAGTGGTCCATCCTCTACACTCAGCTTTTTTGAGCAAATCCAATCCTCTTAAAACATTATTCTAATCACTACTTTAAAAATGTCAGCAGATCCCCTCTGCCTTTCAGCCTGAGGTCACTCTCTTCACTAGGTCTACCAGACCTTTTCAAGCTAATCCAGTCTTATTCCCATTCTATCCCTTCCCACTCAATGTTTACTGAACAGATTTGGTCCATTAAGCATTACCCAAACATACTATGCTCTTCCACAACTTCATGTCTGTTACTTTGCCCTCGATGCCCTCCCCATCCTCAGTCCTTCCCTCAACCACTTACATTTGTTTCATCCAGTGTTAGTCAGCTTTGTGTTGCTGAGACCAAAATTGCCGACAAGAACAACTTAGAAGAGGAAATATTTATTTTGGGCTCACAGTTTTAGGGTTCAGTCCACGGTTGGCTGACACTACTGCTCTGGGCCCATCAAGACATAAGGGCATGGCAGAGGAAAAGACACTCAGCTCATGTGTCCCAGGAGAGAGAGAGAGGGAGAGAAGATATAATCCCCAAGGGCATGCCCCTAGTAGCCTACCTCCTCCATCCATGACCCACCTGCCTATAATTACCACCCAGTAATCCATTTGAATTATGAATTTATCAACTGGATTAATTCACTGATTAGGTAGTGACTCTCATAATCTAATCATTTCACCTTCTACATCCTGAATTAACATGGGCGCCTTTGGGGGATGCTTCATATATCAACCATAAGGCACCCCAAATGCTACACCCAAGAAAAAGAGCTGATATTTACTGAGTGCTTACTATATGCTTCAGAATCTGGGCTGAGTGTTTCCTATACATTATTTCATTTAATCCTCAAGATAACCTGATGGATAGATATGCTTATTATGATCCCATTTTGTAAACAGGAAAACTGAAGCTCCAAGGGATAGAGTCAGTTCTTTCAGGTGACTTGAGCAGTAAATAAACTTGATCTGACTGCATAGCCAACAATCCATCTGTTCTTGCCACATGTCCTGAAGCCCTGGGTTTTTCCTATGTGGTTCTATTTTCATTCAAATCACCTTTCTTCTGGATCCATTATTATCTCTGTCCTCTGGTGCCATACTGGAAGCTCTGGGAGAGAAGGATGTTCTTATCCTTTTCTCTCTCTCCACCCTGCCAACATGCCTGGCAAATAGTGGTGGCCTCCACAAATGACTTTTACATCTGAATTTGAAATGAATGCATGATGCATATTGACTAAGGGTGGAGAGAAGCTTCAAGGCAAAATATCTAATTAACCCCACTGTGTGGGTGACTGCCAGCTCTCTGAAATGATCTATTTTCCACAGAGTCTCATAAGAGGGCAAACATTTACAGCTCATTCTCTGTATCCAAATCCCTAAACCTCTTGAAACAGGCTTCCTCTGCAGAACCATCCAAATTATAGTGAATACTTGAAAGAACTTTCTGTTTATAGAAACCTATGTTTTATCAATTTCTGCAGGATGAACACTCAAACGAGTGACTTAGCAGTCCTGTGATACTAAGAAGTTAAAGCCCACTGAAAACATTGCAGAGGGAGAAACAACTCTCTCATCTTACAGTCCTAACAGTCTCCTGTTCTCCCTGGAGTTTTCTGTGACATCCTAAGTTTACCTTGGGATGGAGAGCTTCTATATTGAAAAGAAAATGGCAAAAGGGGGAGGAGACGGTCAAGGGAGCATGGGGTGGGTGCGTAAAACAGAGACCTTGCCTTACTCTCAAGACATCCATTTCTTTCTCAAATGGAAAACCTCTGAGTCTCTCTATACCCATCCAACATCCTGTAACAGGGTCCTCAATCTTTAAGCGATTTTCTAATGCAAGGTGCTAGTTCTCCAAATTCCATGGACACTTGACTTTTGAAACTGGAAAGACACAGTTTTATTTTACTTGAAAAGCAAATATGTGGATTCCTTTAATGGGGTATAGAAAGCAGGCTATGTTGAAAGACCTGGAAGATGTGTCAAGAAAGGCAAATGGGGAGACAAGGTACTGAACCCACCTGCTGGCTCCATCTTTTTACTAGCTGTCTCCTCTTGTACCCTACCTACTGTCACCTGTGCCCACACCTCACATGGACTTAGTGGAACACAAAATAATGAAAGACATCAAATGTAGGCTCACAGAGTGTCAAAATTATGGAGAGCACATAGAAATCTCTAGAAGAGAGGGAGAATAAAAATCATTGGGGAGATTGAGTTTCCCCAGACGTCAGCAAATCCCATGTAAGAGGTCCTGAGCTGTGCATTCCTTCCCAACTGTGCAGTCAGCGACATCATTTTGAGAGTGAAATTGGTCATGGTGGGAAGATCGGCACCATGGAAATTGGCAAACACTACAAATCAGAGTGTTATCTTTTTTTCCTCCAGAGAACTGGTTTACCAGAATACTAGGGTTATATTTTTATAAATATGAAACTCAATGAATTTTCCACAGCCCTATGGATTCTGTCTTCTTTCTTTCACTTTTTTAAAATGTCTGTTGGTTTGCAAATAGTTTACTAAACAAGCAGTCACTGGCCAGATTTTATATACCAGGCATCAAGGTAAAGGAGTTGGGGACAAAGTGGTACAGAAAATAACAAAGTCTTGCCTTCATTAAACTGAGTACAATGGGGGACATGGGTATTAAGAATGCTAATTAGTTATGGTTATATATTAAAAGCATAACATGTTATAAGAGTATATGTACCTGGAGTGTAATATAGGCCAAGGAAGTGACATTAAATGTCCTACTTAAAGTAGGATTTTCCTATCAAATTTTATAAAATGGTCTATTTGACTTCAGAATGTGTTTTGTAGCCCAAAAGATCTGAGTTTGAATCTTAGAATCAAATATTCTCATTGGGAGACCTGGGTCACTTTGTCAAAGCCTTGGTTTTCTTTTCAATAAAATGGAGAAAATCTTAGTGCCTGCTCCATGGGGTTGATGCCAAGATTGAATTAATGGCATATGAAAGATCTAGCTAGCCCCAACCTGGCACATAGCTGCTATTGGGTAAACAATACCTATGTTGATGAGGAAGATCGTGCTATCATTTTTCTTCCTACATCTAGAACATTCATTCTGTCCATGTCTTTATAGGATCTCAGCTTTGCCTCTATGTGCTATTTCTCTGAGAATGTGGGGGACTTGCAGAGGCCATCTGGAGATGTGGATATGGGCCAAATTATTGCTAATTGCTTAAGCGCTCTGGCTCTCCTTGGTAATGGGTTTGGCGGGACTAATTAGTGCAGACCACATGACATTTTTTAGTTACTGGTAGGAACTTGAACTCAAGCCAGCAACTCCTAGTTCCTTTGGAGGTTGGAGGGGAAACTTCAGAGAGTTGCATTTAACAAGGAGCTGGCAGGAGTGGGTCCTGTCTACTCCCACACCCTCCCTGTGGGAGTTTTCTGTGACTAAAAGGAGCACAGAGGTTGTGAATAGAGGAACAGATGGAGAGTGGGAACATTCACTTAGCAGCTTTTAGCGACCTCTAAGATGCATCTTTAGGCAGCTCCAAACCCTTATCTTGGGTTTTGATTTGCTAAGCTAAGGCCAGGGTCAGGTAGGAAGCATATGCTAGTTCTAGGATTTACCTACCATTTAGCTTCCCAGCTTCCCATTTCTGTATTGCCATCTGTAGTATGTCTCAGTCTCAATAACCAACATCATGACATGTGTTTATCCAGCAGGGTGCCTGGCACACAGTAGGGACTCCATAAATGTCAGCTGCAAAGATGATTGCAGAGAAGGTCAGTAATGCTGTCCTATACCACAGTCTGCTTCTTGATGGCTCTCCCTTCCATCCACCTACCTTCTTTGCTCATGTTAATACACAAAAGGGAAATCAACCATTTATGGGGAATCCACCAAAGGTGAGACTGCCCCTTGGCATCAGATAAAGCACAAGGACCTGAAGACATCAGCATTGGAAGCTCATTGGTCTTGTTTGGAGACAGACTACTGGGGTTTCATGTGGGGAATTCTACAGACATAGATGCAATGCCCCCTTTCTCTATCATGAACCCTATGGTCTTCGGAATTCAGTTAATTCCTTTAAGACTTGGCTTCCTTTTCTGGGAAATGGGACTAAGAAAAACACTTGCCTCCAAACTATAGAGATAATAAAAAGATGGGTGGATGCCCGGAGCTAGGAGAAAGGGAGGGATAAACAGGTCAAGCAAAGGGCATGTTTAGGGCAATGAAATGACCTGTATGTCACTATACTGTTTATACATATCAATATACATTTGTCAAAACTAAAGATATACAGGACAAAAGACAGAAATAGGAGATTAGGAAAAGAGAGAAAAGAAGAAGAAGGAAATTTTATTCTTTGAGAACATAAATAAAAATCCCTTTGAATCACCTTCTAGATGGTGTGGTATGTGGCTGCTCAGAAGGTAAGACATCTTCTTTGCCCCCCTTGACCTCCAAGGCACAGGAGTTCTATTATATTAAGTGATAAACATAGCCAGTGACCACTGCTATTGTTTGGATCTAATATGTCCCCATAGGCCCATGTGGTAAAGAGAGAAGAAAGGATGAAGGGACCTCGGGGAAGATGCACCTTTCCAGAGGCACCCCCAGTGACCCATCTCCTCCAGCCATGTCCCACCTGTGTACAGTTACCAGATAGTTCATTCAAACTAGGATGGACTGAAGAGGCAAAATCTCTTATCATCTAATAATCATTTTACCTCTGAACATGCCTGCATTAGCAGGAGCTTTGAGGGGGATACTTCATATCCATACCATAATACCCTAGCTATTTTTCCTAGCAGGGAAAAAACACAATGGGAAAGGACTCAGGTAAGGAAAACTGGATAAGACAAGATATGTTAATGAGCAGGTGACTAATGTCAATAGGGACTAAATCCCACAGCCTGATTAAGGCTGCTGGGACTGTATAGCTCTCTCCTCAGCTGTCCCATGGAGAGCGATAAAGCTGGGTGTTTATCCTGGACTCTTCCCATCCTGGATTAAGAGCAGCTCCACAGAATCTGTCTTCTAGTTTGCTCCACCTGCAGACTAATCAGGCCGGCAGTTAGAGAGGCCCTGGGCAAAGAATTGTAGGGCACAACGTCAGATCCCTCCCTGTCCCCCAAAACAATGCTTTGTCCAGATTGGATTTTTGAACATCCATGGAAAGAATAGGAGCTGGAGCACAAAACAAGACAAAGAATAATTTTTGCAACTTATTGCACTAAAAGCACTTATGTTCTTCATCCTGAGCTCTGAATCGTGTTAAACTGGTGCTGGCAGCATTTGGAGGGGCATTTAATCTCTTGATCCTCTGCCAAATCATCTTGGTGGGGCTGAACATTGTTCTGAGAAATGCAAAGAACTATGACTAAATTTCCATCCCTGGAGTGTCACCAGGAAGTAAGTTCTCAGCAGGGCACTGCAGCAGCGCTAGAAAAGGACCTACCAGGGAATGCATGAAGAGTAGTGTTTGGAGGAATGAGGCAGGTGTTCTACTAGACTCTTGTCGTGGGCCAGAAATGAAGCCACAGAGAATATTCTTGACAGTGAAGGGAAGACAAGAATTCTGGGAAAGACAAATATTGAATTGACAGCTTCTATTGCTCTGTGTCTGTTTTTTTAGGACCCAAGAGGGAAAACAAGATGTGGGGATCAAAAATGCCTGAATGATTTTGAAAGCCAGAGTACCATGTCATTACTCATGTCAACTCCCTTTCCAATCAGCTTGGTGGACCATGACCTAGAGAGGACAGAAGTTCTCTGGAAGGCTCACCTGCCCCCACATCCCTCCAGCTACTAGACTCTCACCTGCCAATCATGCCTCCACTTGCCACCTATATCAGCATTTCCCAAATGCATATTATCTGTGTACCACTTTTTGAGAACCTTGCTACATCTGTAGAATTATACATTTAATCTATATTTTAACCCCTTAAGATATTTCACAAAGAAAATCTTCAATTTCTAGTTAGGGGAATACCAGAATCTATCTTTACACATTTAGAGTTGAAAAAAATAGATACAATGAAAATAGAGCTGATTTTTCAAAACTCATGCTAAAGGATTGGGTATGTAGCTCAGGGGGTACAGCATTTGCCTAGCATGCATGAGAACCTGTATTTGGTTCCCAAGACACTGGCAAAAAGAAAACAAGGAGGAGGAGGAGAAGGAAAAGAAGAAGAAAGGCTCTCAGTTTAAGGTCCGCTCACCCTCTTTTTTTGTTGTTGTTGTTTTTTTGTTTTTGTTTGCTTTTATTTATTTATTTATTTATTATTATTGGTTGTTCAAAACATTACAAAGCTCTTGACATATTCATACATTTGATTCAAGTGGGTTATGAACTTCCATTTTTACCCCGTATACAGATTGCAGAATCACATCTGTTACACATCCACATTTTTACATATTGCCATACTAGTGACTGTTGTATTCTGCTACCTTTCCTATCCTCCACTATCCCCCCTCCCCTCCCTTCCCATCTTCTCGATCACCCCTTAAAAGGGAAAATCAGAAAGAGTTAATGAGGTGTTAAAAAAAAATAGAGGTATTACTTCCAACTGAGGCTCTTTCCTTAATGAGACCACTGATACACCTTAGCTATCAAGTGTGTACTATGCCAACTGTTATTTAAGACAGTGCGGAATGAGCAAAACAAGTATATATCCCTGCTCTTCAGAAGTTTACATATGATCTCTATACCCATGGAGGGCTGGTTCTAGGATCCCTTAAGCACCAAAACCTGCAGATTCTCAGAGTTCCTCATTTAAAATGCTGTGATATTTGCATAGAAGCCACACATATACTTCTATTTAAATCATTTCTGGATGACTTATAACATCTAATACAATGTAAAATCTATGCAAATATTTGTTATACTGTATTGTCTAAGGAATACTGACAAGAACAAAACTCTATGTATGTTAAGTATAGGTGCAAAAAAAGTTTCTTTAGTGTTTTCTATCCGTGGCCAATTTCACCTGTAGATACAGAGGACCAGTTGCATAAAGAACAGAAAGTTGTTTACCATACAATCTGGCACTTTGCAAATGACCATATGATGTTATTATCTCTTATTATCATGCTATTTCTCAAAGATGAGCAAGGGAGACATAGGTCAAGGTTTAGCTTTAGACGTTTTGTCAGGTCTGATTTTGCATATGGATGACATCACTGGATCCTCCTGCAATACAGACTTGGCTGAGTTAGGTGGAAATTCGCACACTCAGCATTTTTTTGGGAGGGGGAGAGGATCAGAGGAAAAAGACGTTAGCATTTGTTCAATCTAGCATGGCACTAAATACATTACACAAGATTTTCAATGCATTATTCTCCTTACTCTTTCAGAGAGGTGAGGATTATCAACTCCACAGAACATGTGGCATCACAAAGATACTAAATATCTTAGAAACCTGTTCGAGGTCAGAGAGTCCCCTTAAGGGATGGGAGCACCACATTTTGTAAACTCTCACTGCAGTGCTGTAAACAACCAGGGTGGCACTTTTCTCCTTCCAGACAAATTCTAAATGCATTAATATTTACTCTCAGAAAAGCAGGATGGAGAGGTACGCACAATTGTGACTTGATTTCTTATTGTCAAGGGAATGTGGCTAAAGGGCAACCAACAGCATGTGGCTTTTCCGCTGGGGCACTAAAAGGATTTTTAGATTTTCTTGGAAATATCTCCAGAGAAGGAAATCACAAGTAAAGGAATGTATATGTATATATAATCCACCTGGAAGGTACACTACAGAAATAAATAATCAGAATGGCCTCACCTGTGAGTCCCCAGAGGGCTGTGATTAAGTGTCCAATGGCTCTCTCAGCACCCATGCCGTCTTTCCCAGCTCCACAGTGTGCAGACTGGGGAGGATGATTTGTGGAGCTGGTGACAGTTGGAGTCATGTTGCTTTCCTGTTTCTTTCAACAAGACCCCCTAAGTCACTGGAGTGATTTTGTTTAAGGTGATTTTTCCCCTTTTCCAAATGACCCCATTCTCACTTCTATAAAAATTTCTAGCTTTGAAGAAAAAAGAGGAGAAATACCTTATAGCTATTTCAGAAAAGGTCAAGTAGAGGTGGAGACACCTGCAGGGTTCTGAGATCAGCCCACACAAATGACATTAAATACAAAGTTAATCATGTGCCCTCCATCGCCCCCTGCCCCAGACACTGGTACTGTAACCTGTTTTCCACTGGGAGTTTTATTCTTGGCTTCAGGCACATGGGGCTTTTCTCTGGCTATCTTCAGGATTTGGCACTTATGTCTGACCCTAAGCAATGGTTCTAGTTTAGATATGGTCTTAAGAATATAAGTTAGGAGTGATGGATGGTTTGAGAGTCAGATTGTGTGGGTATAAAAACTAAATATCCTATCCAACTACCTGTGCAAACTTGGATGACTGAATTCAAACCCTCTGAGCCTAAGTTATTTAATCTATACAACAGAGTTTTGTTGTAGGACTGATATAACCCAAGTGAGGCACACCAATGCAA
The DNA here is from genome assembly GCF_045843805.1 of Urocitellus parryii. Lineage (NCBI taxonomy): Eukaryota > Metazoa > Chordata > Mammalia > Rodentia > Sciuridae > Urocitellus > Urocitellus parryii. The sequence continues at coordinate 12,668,522 of NC_135546.1, forward strand.
TACCCTTAGACCCATGTTTAATTTCAACTATTGTAGTAGTCAGCTTCCCATTGCTGTGATAAAATACCTGAGATAAACAACTTATAAGTAAGAAAGGTTTATTTTGGCTCACAGTTTTGAAGGTTTCAGAGCCATTTGTCTCTGTTGCTTCTCATCTGTGGCAAGGCAGCACATGGAGGTGAGAACATGATAGAGGAAACTCCACACCTTACAGCAGAGAAAAATGCATACATCTGTAGAAAACTGTGCACTGTGTTGAACCTGAAGAATACCCCTCTAGATTGTCTATGGAAGCTAACGTACTTGACTAAATAATAATGCCACATAATTACTGTGCATAGACAAGCAAATTCTGTCCTGTCCAAAAGACTCCCTTTCCCACTAAGTAAAAGCTATTTTTGCTTTCATTTATTTGCAAATCATTTCAAGATTCATGGTACATTCTTTGTATCCTCTTTTGAAATGGGCAAAATATCTGTCTACTATTGATTATAAGTTAAATATTTAACACATGCTTATTTTTGTATCTGTATGGGAGTCATGATTTGAATCTACTTGGAAAACTATGTTCTAATAACTCCTTGGAATGTCCCAAGGGATTATATACCAATGGCCTGTGTATGGAACACAACTTGTATTGGTTTCCTCTTCTGTTACGCTGTACCTTGTTTCTCACTTTTGGCTCCTTAGTAACAAATGTTCAAGTAAAATACATACATGCAAATCTTTGCCTTATTTTGCTTTGTTATGGGAATGGAATGGGGGTGGGGAATAAGACACTGGAGTATGGAATGACTGTAAAAATATACGTTATTATTAGAGTAAATTAGCAAATTTGAATCTAAAAACTATCAATAGAAGTTAGTTGGAATCTCGAGGCTAACAATGGAAACCATAGGTTGAGGGTGGCAGGCAGAGCAACAGAGATAGAAGGAGCCTGGGTCTCTGCCATTACATTAACCATAGCCGGGGTATGCTTGCATGGAAGAAGAAAGTGTCTGCTCCTGAACATCACCATCGCTCTGAGTTTTCTGAGCACATCTCAACATATGCATACTCTTTCTCTGAATCAAGCCAGCTCTCCAGTACTGAGCAACATTAGTAGGCCTTTTCATAAAAAAGCGTTTCTTCATACAGGTCGTCACTAAGTTGTCCAGTTTAAAGATGTCAAATTTGTAATCTGCCTGCCTCACCCTTCTGAGTACCTGTCATCACAGGTGTGATCATGGCACCCAGCTCATAAATCAGTTCCTGATATGGAAAGTCCTATGTATATGAAATAAAGAGGCAGAGAGAATATAAAACATCTATGAATAATTAAGTACAGAGTACTATAACCATGACTGACTAGAAATGGTATTGAACTCCAGTGGGCTGGAATTCTGCAAGACCTGGTACTAGCTAAGACATAACTCAAGTAGACTTATAAAGGTTTGTTAGGATTTAGAATAGTAAAAGGGTCATGGCAGAAAATGCAAGGCCCCTAGGGAGCCTGAGGAAGAACATCAGGGTGTACAGGAGAAAGGAGAGGGATACAGAAGGTCAGATTGAGTCAATCTCCCTATAGGCAGTGGTGGAGCTTAAGGAAGGTGTGAACAGGTCTCAGAGGGTCCCTTCTCTCCTGCATCACCAAGTCCAGTTGCACAGGAACCTTGAGTCTCCCTCATGAAACAGGACACCTTGACATTTCCATTAGTGTCTCTGACATTCTTCACTTCCTGCTTATACCTACTGCAAATGCAGTTATAAGGATTCAATGAGATCAAAGCACCTAGAAGGACTGCCCATTAATTCTCCCCTTTCCTCTTTCTTTTCTTGATGACACCCATAAAATTCAGGCCTCCACAATTTGTACTTTAGTTTCAAAACCTGATTTCTAACAGTGATAATTAAGCCATTTAGCTTGTCTTCAGAATCTAAATGACATATTAAGTCTTCTCTTCCTATACCTTTTAAAAAATAATGATCCTTTTATATCAAATGCTCGTTACAATAATGGTTTCGAAGTCTGGTGTTAATTGTGTCTCTTGTTATACAATTATGGCTCACACCCATTCTGGACTACACTATGTAATTATTTTTATTCATTAAATAGTCAACACTAGGAAAGAAATGGATCCCACCTACTTATTACTGAAGGGGGCTCTTTTATACCCTCAACAAGCACATTATCAGTAAGAGTCATGGCAGACTGATGGGCTTTTTTAAAAAATCATGTTTGCTTATTTTCTCTTACCTGGGAAAAATCTGCAGATGCTTTTGGGAAAGTTTATTTCAAGGAGTTCAGGGAAGGAGAGGTCTGACCCACCAGACCAAGTCTTTAAAAGACAGATCTTTGTTGGCTAAATCCAGAATGTTCCAGCTAGATGATTATAAAAAAAGAGACAACTGAATATCATTGTTTTCAGACAGCACAAATGAATCACCTGTGTATGTGCCAGGGACAGTGAGAGTAGGGAATGTAAAATGCATATTGCAAGGATTTAGCCTCAGAGATTCTGAGTCAAGAGTCTGTGGCAGAGCTGAAGGGTAAGAATTAGATAGCCAACCCTGCCACCCGCCCCACCAGGATTTAGATAAAATGGCCTCGGGACTACACTTGGAGAAATAATATTTAAAGATGTCAATGTACTAGGACAGTGGCTTCTCAGTCAGTCCAGGACCAGTGCACAGGTAGGCTCGAACCTTGGACAGAAGAGTGTCAGGGTGCACTTGGCCCCTCTAATGCAGTTCCTTCACCATATATAAAATTCATTCATTCTACTCCAACAGCCCCCCCCCAAAGCCTTAACTCACTCTAATGTCTAAAGCCCAAAGTCTTATCTAAACAGCACAGGGGTGAGACTCATAGCCTGATTCTCCAGGTGTGAAGCTGCAAAATCAAACCAGTTGCCTGGTGTTTCCAAAACATGATGATGGAGACACGCACAGAAGGTCCCATTCCAAAGGGGAGCAACAGAAAAGAACAAAGGATTAAGAGGTCCCAGGTTATCCCGAAACCTGATGAGGCAAAGAATATTAAGTCTGAAGAATGGTATTGATCTTCTTTGACTTCAGGACCTGCTTTTCAGACACAGTAGGAGATTACTGGACCCCCACAAGCCCCAGGCAGAACCACCTGCATAGTTTTGTTGGGGACAGTTCATTCTTTAGCACATGCATGGTGAAATCTCATCCCTGTAGTTTTTCTAGGCTGGTACTGCATGCTGGTGGCTCTACTGTTCTGGGATCTTAGAGGAAGACCTATTTCATGCCTTTACCAGAGATTTTGCTCTAGTGTGGACTTGATATGATAGCTCAGCCCTGTGGCATGTATCTGCCTGGGACCCAGGCTTTCTGAGAAAGCTCTAAGAAGGAGCTGTGTATCCACAGGGTGTGTGCTCTGCCTGGCAGCATAAGAGCAACATGGATGCCACGAAAGTTCACTTCTTGAACCCTCCAGAACAACAGCCTGAGTGGATTTAGTTACTACCCAGTTACTGGAGACTTAGACCAAAAGTCTGAGACTCTAGGGGCGAGAGGGTCCTAACAATTCAGGTCTGGCTATTCACCCCCAGAAAAAGCAAATGGAAAAAGTTAATTGTAGAAGCCAGGAAAACAATTTGGATCATTATGGTCATAGCAGGAAAATTCATGAGATCAAGTGTCTCAGCCCTATCTTTGGGGATACTAATAGTAGTATTGTGATTTAGATATTAGGTTGTTGTGAACTATCAATAAAATTAGTAAAAGTGTAAGTTATAGGTTATAGATTAGAAAAAAATATAGATTATAGATATAAGACTTTGATAAGTGAGATAAGATAATTATAAAGCAAGAACTGTCATAGCCAGGCCTAAGACTCCACTTTGCTTTCTTCTATAAAAAAGAACTGTTTCATGACCCATTTCTGAGAAACAGAATTGAAAGCTGTCTTCTTTTAAAGAAACTGTTTTTCTGTACTTTGTACCCCACAGAATGTATCCAGCTCAGGGTGTGGTGGTGGTTGTGGTGAGCTATATCCTGGGTTTGAGTACATTTATGTGTCTACATGACTTTGAAATAGATTATTGCCCCCACTCAGCTGAAACTCAGGATCCGGGCTAACACTTGTTCTGACCGAGATGTAGTTAACTAAGTTCTAAGTTAACTGATTTTTTAGTTTCTGTAACTTGCTTGCTTGCATGATGCTGAGAAAAGCCCCTGAGTTGTGGTTTTTGTCTTTAAATTCCCAAGACACAGGCCAGGAAATGGCTGTTCTCCCACAGAGCATCAGTCTCTATGGGTGGGGGACAGTCCCTAGCCAGGTAAAAAAAAGCTCTCTTTTGTTTGAATTCGGATTTAGAGTGTTTTCTGAGGTGGCTCCCCATGACAAGGTGTCCCCCAAAAGCTCATGTGTGAGGCAATGCTAAAAAGTTCAGGAGTAAAATGACTGGGTTATGAGAACTTTAACCTAATCAGTGCATTAATCCACTGATGGGGATTAACTGGGTGGTAAGTGTATGCAGGTAGGGTGTGGCTAGAGGAGGTGGGTCATTGGGGTATTCCTTTGGGGCTCTCTCTCTCTGTTTTCTTGGGTGCTGTGTCCTGACTTGGACTCCTCTACCACACTCTTCTGCCATGATGTTTTGCCTCACCTGGGGTCCAGAGCAATGAAGCCAGCCATCTATGCACTGAGACCTCTAAAACCATGAGTCCTAAATAAGCTTTTCTTCCTTAGAATTGTTCTTGTCAGGTCTTTGGTCACAGAGTGAAAAAGATGACTAAAACAAGGATCTTTAGGTTTCAATAGAGGAAGAATGAGGGCAGGAGTGAGCACTATGATCAAGTGAGCACTTGATCACACTATGCAGGAGTGATCAAGTAAATATCCTTGATCAAACTGTGCTCTGGTTGCTCCATTATTTCAGTTCCAGTTTTGAAAGATGGTTCTGGAGAAGTTCCTGTAATTTGATGGGGCAATTTCCAGTTGCTGCTCATAATGCTTATCTGTCAGATGATCCTAGAAGGTGAAAATTCTGTTTCCATAAGAGGATTCCTACTGTATAGGTGGGGCAGTATCATCATGAGGTGATCTGCTTGCAAAGGCTGCACTGCTCCAGAACCTGGAACAGGATGTTGAAAAAGCTGGCAGTTGAATATCCCTGCAAATCTTAAACATATCTCAATTACTCTTATCTTGGTGCATTCAGCTTTGAAGGGGGAGGGTTACCAGTCTTGGGTGAACACTCCCTGAGTGATTAACATGCCTATGGCAGAGTTGAGCAAGAATCTGAACCAAAGTTCAAGGTCATGAAGGAGACAGGCATGAAATGAAGGTAAGAGATGCCAAGATTTATCCTGCTTTTAGTTATTCATCAGGCAGGCCCATGTGAAGAGTCAATTGTTTTCTAGCAAAGGCACCTTCTCTCATTCCTGTTAGAACCTCTGGGATAGCTGGAGGGCTAAGGATGCTGCACTGGAATAAAAGGAACAGATACCCAAGGGGCCCCTGAGCAGCAAGCCCTGAGCTCCCCAAACTGCCCTGGATTCCTCTCTTGAAACCATTCTTCCCAGAAGACCAAAGCGTTATGGGTTTGTGATAGGAGGGCAACCTGGATCTCTGAAAGGTCTTCCTGATTAGACCCAGCTCCCTTCTGTTACAGACTTCCTAAGTTCTTGTGCTCTCTATCAGAAGAATCAGATAAAGGCATACTGGCACAAGATAAGTCTCTTCATTCTTATGCTCAAGCACAAAGGAAAGCAAAGCAGACTCAGGAAGGCACAGAAATCTCAGGTGAACTCAGATAAAGGACAAATACTAAAGCTTTCATGGCATCTACCGGTATGCAGGGACCAGTTTTAGCTGTGTCTGCACTCTTCTTTATCATGTTTCTTCATGCAACACATTGTCTTAACTCCATCTTAAGTCTTCATCTCTGGGCATGATTTTTACTATGCTAATACAGTAAAGGTAAATACAGGTTTCATTAATGAGCATTTTATGCCCATTCCACTTGGAATTTGCCCCTTATCATTTGGAAGAGCCCCCAATATTATTTTGAGAATGGGGCAGACTATCTCAGTGGGTTTGATATTAATGATCTTATTTTTCTTGTCTCTGGCTTCTTGGTAGTCTTGTAAGACCAGATAGTCTTAGAAGGCTGAGCTGACTTCCTAACTTTCTGCATCTTGGCCTGTTATTTTAATTTTATAGCCTTGGAGACTTGTCTACTTGTTAACTCTCAAATTTCTGGTATGTGTGCTAGCCCCATAACCCTGGGGGCTTGCTTAGCTGTCTCACTTCCATCCTTACTAATCTCCTTATCAAATGGTCCCTTGCCCACACCTTGATTTTTTTTCTCTCCTAAACACACTTTTTTAAATATTTATTTTTTAGTTATAGGTGGACACAATAACTTTATTTTGTTTTTATGTGGTGCTGAGATTGAGCACAGTGCTTCTCACATGCTTAGGCAAGTGCTCTACCTCTGAGCCACAACCCCAGCCCTAAACACACTTTTCTATTCTCTACATGGCCAGACTGATAATCCTCCCAACCTATACATTTTTTTCTGCTTCCATTTTCATTACAAGTTTCATTTTTCAATGACTTCTCTTTTCTCACAGTTTACCATAAGCAGTTAAGAAATATGTAGCATCCTGAACTTTTTGCTGGGAGATTTTGTCTGCCAAATGTCTTAGCTCATTGCTCTTAAGTTCTGCCTTCCATAAAGTCCTAGGACAAAGACATAATTTAGCCAAGTTTTTTGCCACTTTAAAACACGGATGACCTTCCTTCTCATCTGAGATCTCAGAAGAATGGCTTTTACTGCCTATATTTACTGTCTACATTTTGTTCATGACCACTTAGTTAATACCTAGAAAACTCATGCTTTCCTTATAACTCTTCTCTTCCTCCAAGCTCTCTCCAGAATCACCCTTTAATGTTCCACTCATGGGAATATAGACTTTTCCAACATTCACTCCAGAACCATTTCAGCCTCTACCTATGATCAGTTCCCAAGCTTCTGTCTGGTACTGTGAGGGGTTTTTTTTGTTGTTGTTGTTGTTGTTTGTTTGTTTGTTGGTAGCAATACCATCCTTCTCTGGTTCCAATGTCCATCTTTGTCCATTCTGTGCTACTATGATGGAATACCACAGGCTGGGTATTTACAAAGAACAAAATTTATTCTTCACAGTTCTGGAGGATGAAAATTCTAAGACCAAGGTGCCAGCATTGAATGTGGGAAGATTCCTTCTCTCTTCATCCTCTCATGATGAAAGTTGGAAGAGCAAGATAACAGGCTAGCTTAATGTCACCCTAATCCCATCAAGGAGGAAAATGCAGAGTCCGAAGACCAGAAGTTCAGGAGCTCTGATGTCTGAGGGCAAGAAACAGTGAATGTCCCAGCTCAAGAAGAGAGAGTGGATTTATGCTTCCTCCGCCATTGTGTTCTGTGTGAGATCTTCTATAGATTGGATGCTGTCAACCACAATGGTGAGAGCAACCTTCCTTATTCAGTCTTCTGATTGAATTGCTACTGTCTTCTGAAACATCCTCACAGACACACCCAAAGTCATATTTAACCAGCTACCTGGGCATCCTCTAGCTCAAATAAGTACATTTTTCATCACAGGGAGTAATGGGAAGAAACAGGTATAATTGACATAAAAGTTCTACTTCTCCTTCATTTTGCTTTGATTTTTACTCTGAATACAATATTGAGCTTTAGATCTGTATTTAGATCTGTATTTTCTTTGCTTAAAGAAAGAAATCACTATCAAATTTCTCTTTTAAAATAGACATACTAACACATTTATAACCACCAAGGGCAAAATACAAATGTACCTAAGGAAAATCTATAACCATCTTTCCCTTTCTCTCTCTCTCTCTCTCTCTCTCTCTCTCTCTCTCTCTCTCTCTCTCTCTCTCTCTCTCTCTCTCTCTCTCCATGCCTTACTTCTCAGGCTAATACAAATAGTAATAGCCTGGCAAGTGTCTTCCCTACCCCTTTCTTTATGTAATAAAGGCCTCCACACAAAGGCACAAGGGGTTATGACATTTGATTATTTTAATACATCTTACTATGTGCATTTTGCTGAAATATTTTTTAAAGTCAATAACACATTATGGACACTCCTACAAATGATTAGTTAGGGGTGAATTCTTGATTTTTAACATTTACATAACGACCTGAGATGTAACTCTATGGAAATTCAATGCTACTCCTGCTCACATGTCTATTCTTGGCATCTTCTTCTTCTGTGTTCTTGTCTTTCTCTTCTAGAGCCAAATCAACTTCCTCTGAACCACAGCATGACTGACTGTTCGAGGTCAAGAACATTGCTTAGAATCAGTAAGTTCTAGCCTTTCAATATTAATTGCTAAAGCAAATGTCAAATTTGAATATAGTGGCTGGGCACAGTGGTACACACATGTAATCCTAGGTACTGGGAAGCCTGAGGCAGAGAGATCAACATGTTGGAGGCCAGACTGGAGAACTGAATGAGACCCTGTCTAAATAAAAGGGGTTGGGGATGTAGCATAGTGGTAGAGCATCGATGGGTTAAAATCCCCAGTATTGGAAAAAAATGAATGTGGAAGTGAAGAAAGCAAATAAGATTCTGACTCTCAAGAACCTATATGTTTATACTATAGTGATTCAATCATCAATGTTCACGGCAACTCAATTCACAATAGCTAAGCTATGGAACCAACCTAGGTGCCCTTCAACAGATTTTGGATAAAGAAAAAATACACACACACACACACACACAAAGCGGAATACTACTCAGTGGTAAAGAAGACTGAAATCATAGCATTTGCTGGTAAATGGAAGGATCTGGAGACTACAAAGCTAAATGAAATAAGCCAGTTCCCCAAAGCCAAAGGTCCAATGTTTTTACTGATATGTGGGAGATAACCCACAATAAGGTGGGAGAGGGGAAGAATAGCTATTCAGTAGATTAGACAAAAGGGAATGAATGGAAGCGGGGATTGGGTAAAGAAAGACAGTGTAATGAATCTGAAATAACTTTCCTATGTATGTATATGAATACCACAGTGAATCCTACCATTGTGTATATCCATAAAAATGGGGTCCTAATTAGAATAAGATATACTCCATGCTTACATAATTATATTAGAATGGATTCTACTATCATGTATAACTAAAAAGAACCAATAAAATAAAAATTAAAAAATGCTTTCCCTGGGGCTGGAGTTGTAGCTCAGTGGCAGAGTACTCGCCTAACACATACGAGGCATTGGGTTCAATCCTTAGCACCATATAAAAATAAACAAAATAAAGACATGATATCCATCTAAAACTACAAAAAAACAATAAACAAACAAAAAGACTGTTTTGCCTCTGATTGGCAAAATCAGCCTCTGATATAGGAGTTCCCTGTATTTCTCCTTTGACAGCAAAGCAATAAAACTTATTTTTTTCTTTTTCTCAAAAAGAAAGAAAGAGAATCTGTATGCCTAAGTCACACACACAAGATGAAAAAAAGAACAAGATAAAAGAATTCAGTAGCTATCCTACATACAAACCAAACCAGTGAGTGTTATGGTTTAAATATGAATTGTCCCCCAAAAGCTCATGCATTGAAGGTATGTGGTCCCCAAGTCAGCAATGTCAGAGATGGGGGTCTTGAGAGGTGATTGATTAGGTCATAGCTATACAAAGGTGAGGGAGGGGGAAGCAGGTTGCTGGGGCTGTGCCTTTGAAGGGTATATTTTGTCCCCAGGTTTTGGGAATTTAATGCAGAATTTTCTGTTGGCTCAGCATCCATATAGTGTCTGAGTACATTTTAACTCTTCCTTCAGAAAAGATTCTTAAAACTGATAGATTACATGAAAAAGGGCATTGCTCAACTTCTATTTTGCCACTGCCTTTTCTGTCAGGCAAGAATGATTAGAATGTCTGGAGAGAATAGATATTGATAAATACTCATCTATCAATTTTTAGATCTATGCTATTGATATACAACATATCAGTAAATACTGATCTCAGAGAAGTGAAACACTAGCTGATTGAGGACCCTTCAAAATATTTCTGTGTTTAGATCTCTGATAAACACAATCGGTGGGTACGGTAGAACTCTGACATGAAGTATACAAGTATGAATGACTCTGAAGTATCTGTGTGAATGCCTGAGATACTCAGCTTTCCATCACTGTGAGAAAATGCCTGAGATAAACAACTTAAAAGGAGATAAAACTTCGTTTGGCTTACATTTTCAGAACTTTCACACCCTGGTTGCTTGGCCCTGTGGTGAGGTACCACATCATGGCAGGGAGCAGTTGATAGAGCTAAGCTGTTTACCTCATAGGGACCAGAAAGCAAAATTTAAAAAGATAGATGGAAGAAGGGGATAGAGTCCCAATGTCCTCTTCAAGGTCATGACCCCAGAAACCTAACTTCCATCCCAGAAACTTTACCTCCTAAAATTTCCACTATCTCCCAATAGTGCCACAGGTTGGTGACCAAGCTCTCAACTCATGGCCTTTGGTAGACATTTACAGTCCAAACTAAAACAATGCTCATTTACACTTAGTTTATCAACACATTTATTAAACATCTACTACTTGCCAGATACCTATGATAAAAGGATGAAAAAGACAAGAATCATATTCTCAAATAAATGACATTTTAAGGATGCCTTAAGATAATAAATAAGAAAATAAGATAATTTGAGATTATAGGCTAAAGGAAGAAGAATGCTCTGAAGGAAATAAGGTGTTATGTGCTGCTAATCTACATATTAAATATTTCATTCAGATCACAATGCCATATACTCAGTTCAAGTCTGACAAACTAGAATATGTCCAAAAAGACAGATCTCAATGGTAGAGTCTGGGAACCTTGACACTGAAAAACTCTAAAAAAATGATGATACATGGGACATGGGTAATGTGACCCTTGTCTTTAAATCCTTCAGTGATTGACATGTGGAAAAGAGGTTACTAGACATATATTTGTGTGCATTCAGAATAGATTGACAGGTCCTGCAATGAAGAAAATATCTGGTCCACATTTGAGGAGGTTCTAAAAATTAGTACTATCTGAAAATGGGCTTTCCTTGGGGTATAGTGACCAGTCTATCACTGGATGAGAGGAGAGTTTCCTCTCAAAGGACAGAGCTACTCATTGGGAGTGTTGTAATGGACATGTTGTAACCAGCAAAACCAAATGCATAACTACACTTTACTTCACTTCCCAAGTAAAGGAGAAAAAAGCTTGGCTCAGATCTTTGCGCACTGGAGTAGCAAGGGTACTTTGAAATGGATTTGAAAGAACTAGAGATCACAGATTGTTCTGTATAAGAAAGGGAAAATAATTTGTTTGGGGTTCTTATTGGGTAAGACCTAGACGAAATGAAAGGGGAAGAAATAAAGTTAAGGAGGACAGGGAAGTTGGAGAGAAATGGGATTTCCTGAATCTTGAGTTGAAGAAATAGTCTGTGGTTGCTTAAAGAAGAATCAAGTACAGATAGAGCTGAATTCTGGGAGTGGTGTGAGTTTGGAAGTGTGTGCGAGTGTGTGTGTATGTGTGTGTGTGTGTGTACATAAACAAGTGGTTATGTAGACACATACATGTGGATATGTGCCTAAATTAGGACATGGCACTGAGTTCCATATTTCAATTGATGTAGTCAGCCTGATGCAACTATGTTTCATTGAACAAATAGAAATGAGGCGTCCAGAAGGTTCTAGAAAACCCATGTCTGTAGGTTTTTAGAAATAATAAATAATAAATTGTAACATGTTATCAACTCAGAGATGATATTAATTGCAAGATGTATCAATATTTTATAATCATGTTGAAAGAAATGCTGCCAATTAAACTATAGGTTGAATCATAATATGAATCCTGCTTTCAGAGAACATTAAAATGTGAAAAAAATGTGCATCTTAGAATTTGTGATACACCATACTATTTCTTTTGTGCCATGCTGGGATAACACATATTAGGTATAGTTGTCACTTTTTGAGGCTAATTGTGATAAATAGGGAGTTTTTCAGAGAACACTGGTATCTGGATAGAATCAAAAACAAAGTGGAACAAAAGAATATAGATAAAACAAGAAAATGGAGGATGAGAGGGTGATAAGGACCATATATACCAGAAAGATCATTTTGACACTATATACCTAAGGGTTATATACCAGAAAATCTCAGAAACCTTAAGGGCCTAAATATTCTAAAATCCACATAATAGTGATTTAATAGCCCCAGGATACATTGAGAAAAAGCATCCCAAAAGAAAAAAATATGGAATCTTGTTCTTTAGGGTATCTTAAAAGGATAAATATTCATAAATAAACTCAATATTAACATATTTGGAAATTTTTATTCTGGGAACACCAAATTTGCAAAATTGAATGCAAGGGTTAAATATGTAACTTTGTTCAAGTAACGTCTTACCCAAAGATCCAGGGTATATAACCGTATAAAGTGAGCTGCTCTGGTTTGAGGAGAGGGGGTTATAATGAAAGCAGCCTGAAGATCTGCCCACCTCTGCCTTCACACTGTCCCCAACCAAGCCCTGAGACCTTTCCAGAACGTGGTTAAATTCTGCAAATCAAACTTTGGAATTAGGTCACGTCTAATGTTCCTTGCATTGATACACTGAGATTGCTTCCTATTGATTCTCAAGAGCCACTTTTATGGTGAAATAAGACTAATCAAATTTTCCTTTGTACATGTATGACTATATTACAGTGAATCTCACTTTTATATGTATTAACAAGGCACTGATTTTTAAAATGTAAATAAATAGAAGAAAGATCAGTAGAGAAAAGGAAACAGGGTGAGGGAGGAAGGTGGAGAAAGAGGAAATACTGAGAACTGAATTGGAGTAAATTATATTCCATGCTTATATAATCATGTCAAAATAAACCCTAATATTAAGTATAACTAAATTAAACTAATGAAAAAAGAACAGCAGATCATTTAAAAAGTGAACTTTCTATACATTGAATAAAAATAAAACATTAAGAATGACAAGAATTACAAAGCTGACTACTCAAATGAACAGGTCTTTCTGACTAATGATTTAAATCACCAGTGCATAAATCTATTTTTATGAATCCAAATTATTGAGTAAACCAAAGAAAGAAATAATTTACCCGGACCTTGTAAGCAGTTCTTAAAACACACTGTTGTTAAATTATTCAATAGTTAAAAATAAAAATAAAGGAACCAAGCAGGTCATGGTGATGCATGCCTGTAATGCCAGTGGCTTGGGAGGCTGAGGCAGGAGGATTGTAAATGCAAAGCCACCCTCAGCACTTAGCGAGACTGTAAGTAAACTAGTGAGACCAGTCTCAAAAATTAAAAAGGGCTGGGGATATGGCTCATCTGCAACTCTGGGTTCAATCCCTGGTACGGGGAGAGGGGGGAAAAGCCAATTCCGCTCATATCTTCTCAACCTGATGTTCAGGGATACCAACTTAAGATTTTAAAACCAACCACCATGGAACTCTTTTATTATTATTATTTTATTTTTCTTAGTTGTATATGGACACAATGACTTTATTTATTTTTATGTGGTGCTGAGGATTGAACTCAGTGCCTCACACATGCTAGACAAGCAGCTCTACCGCTGAGCCACAACCTCACCCCAATCATGGGACTCTTTACACCACAGAAACATGAAAACGCTACAATCAGACTACCGTTCCTCTCCCACATAATTGGCTGTCTTGTGTACCTGTGTGAAGCCACAATTCTAACACAGGAACTCTTCAGATAACAGAGGAAGTGGAAAGAGTTTGCATTCTGGAGGAATCCCATTTCATTTCCCTCCTTCAGATTAGAATGCCTTCCTTGTTCTGATTTCAGACTGCTAAAATGTGAAGGTTTATTTTCTGTTTGTTTTGTCTTTTCATTGGCTTTTGCTGCCAGGTTTCTTCTTAATTTCAACCTCTGTTGCATTTGCAGGAGAGGTTCTGAAACGCTGGGCTGGGGACTCTTTGGAGGATTTGGAGTTCATAGCAAGAGATGCCAAATAAACTCATGGTTAAGTATTTTCTGAATGAAGAAAAATTGAGAAGTATAAATAAGATTCAATTGTGTATAAGAGAAGAAATCCTTAACATATCCTATAATTAACATATTCTTAATATATTCTATAATTTATATATATATATATATATATATACCAAACATATATGAACCATTGACTTGGGTCTATACCCAAATAATTTTCAACCCTGTATGGTTTAGGGCACCATTTGTATTTTCTCACAGACTAAGCATTTTACAGAAGGCAGTATAATTTGGCTATCTTTTTTATTTCTTCAGACCCACATACAGTACTGGCATGTTCTAAGTAGCTTCATATTTGGTCATTGAGTGAGAGGGAAGGGCCCCCACCTGCTTCCTTTTGGATGTAGACAGACTTCCTGAGTTAAATGAATGAAGAAACAGAAATTTGAAGAAAGGAAGTGATTTGGCTTAGAAAAGTGTCTAGGACAGAGTTGAGACTCAGTAGACACATAGCTGATGAAGCTGAAGGTCCCAGGTCACAGAGAAGGTAGCAGTAACAGAAGTCCCTTGAAACAGTAGTAATCTGTCCTTTTTTTTCTTTTCTCTCCCCTTCCCTCTTTCCCTTCTCTTTACATCTCCTCCCCTTCCCTTCCCTTTTCCTTCCTTCCTTTCCCTTTCCTCTACAGTGATCAACACAGCATCAGACCATTTCTCTATGAAATGTGACAATGAGGAAGTCTCTTCCACCCTCTCTGGCATAGAAATGGGATATAATGCCCTAGAAGAGCATACTCTACTAACAGATCTTCGGTAATTCAGCTCAGGGCTCTCTAACTCTGCCATTAAGAGAAGATGATGCAATGTAGGAAGTTCAAAGGCAAGACAACTTCCTTTTCTTTTCCTCCATATCTCAGAGCCATCCTGTATCAAGTATTTATCGCCGGCTCCTGTCCATAGCACTCTCAGAAGGTATTTATGTGGTTGTAAACTGACCACAGAATGGTGCAACTTAAAATCAGGATGCTTTTATGTGACGCTGCAAATAAAAGACAGAACTCAAAGTTTATGTCTTTCTTGGCTCCTTGCAGCTGGGATAAGCTTCTCAGCTCTAATCTCACACAAGGTCTCTGTGGCTGTGCATCAATCTATCGAGATGGAAAAATTAAGTCCCTTTGAATCACTGCAGCTTTCTGGTGTGGCTCAGCTTGGTAGTGTAGAATTAAAATCACGCTCACTGCTTACACAGTATCGCAGATACTCAGCAAACCAGTGTGACTTGATTTCTAATCTCCATACCTACATTCATATAGGAAATACCTTTTTATTTCTCTTCACTTTTTCTCCTAAGAGCAAAACCTTTGGATCTCATTTGTCTTAAAACTGACTAACTGCTTCATGGGATCTTTCAAGAAAGAATAAAACCCAATGAAGACCAGCAAGGTCTATTTAGAAGGTACCATTTTCTTCTCATGCCACACTTTGGGAGTCTTGGCCAATTGGGAATCCAGGAAGCCTGTCAAATTTATTTAATTAAAGTGAAAACAAAGAAAATCTCCTTTAACATTCCTAATCAACAGGAGTCTAATGAGTCATGTTGGATCCTGGAGTTGAGACACAGTAGGGCATTTTCGGAGCTAATTTGCTTCATTAATATTCAAAGGATGTAGATTACCAGAATTTTCTAGGAGACTTCAGAGCCAAAAAACCGTCAACGAGAAAGTTTTATTTTGCATGTGATGTTAAACAGATGTTCCACATCGAACCAACTGTAGCATTTAATATAAAATGTTGTCAATTAGAATAATTACCTTATTTCTTGCCTCAATTCCACTTTGAAAATGGGCCTGTTACTTTCACCCCTAAGGTTACTCCTCTTCTCTAATTTTTAGACTTGACATTGATGCTACCAAGGCCACCATGGCTGGCTCTGTACCCATAGAAATAATTTGGGCTTTGCAACACATCAACCTGGGTTCAAATCCGGATCTATAATCTTCTAGGTAACATTTTTTAAGTGTCAATTCAGTTAGCTTCTGTTATCATCAGTATTTAATAAACGTTTATTGAGCCCCTCTTTGCCAGGTAGTACTCTGGGCACTAGAGGAATGGAAGAATAGAGGCACTATGAACCTCAGTTTTCTTATCTGTAAATGGGGGTCCTAAATTCTTCACAGGGTTGGGGTATTAACAAAATGAGAGAGGATATAGAAGATGCAAGGGACACAACAGAACTTCAATAAATGATGGTTTTATCTCCTTCAAGCAGGGTGATCTGCATATCTACAACCACACTCAGGCATCAAATTGCAAAGTTATGATTTGGGACATAGAATTCCAAGGTTGAAATGAAGATTTAAAAGGCCAATCTGTGGAGTGCAGTTAAATGGAAACAGTGAGAATATATTTCAAAACTCTTTGTTACTTACGTGATCTAACACACAATTTGCAAGTCAAGTTCTATGAATCCACATTGACACTTTAAAAAAAACTATTCTTTTAATTGCAGATGGACCTTTATTTTATTTATTTTTATGTGGTGCTGAGAATAGAATCCAGTGCTTCACACATGCTAGGCAAGCGCTCTGCCACTGAGCCACAATCCCAGCCCCCCACATTAACTCTTTAAGCAAAAATCATTACACTATCTTAAATATAGTATGCAAAAATTTTATGAATATGAATCAGTAGAGTGGACCATTTATTTTCCTAATAATAACAGTCTCTAGACAATTCAAATTCATTTATTTCATTCCTATTACATCCTATTCTGTATGCTGTTACACAAATACACACAGAATCTACTGTGTTTAAATGCAGTTCTAGACACCAGAAATATTTAGCAAATAAGACCAAGTCCCCACCATCATGGACCTTGTATTCTATGTGAAAAACAGATTATGAGCAAAAGACAATCAAATGGCATAAGTGGATGATAGGGGAAAAAATGGAAAACTTCCATTATCTCAAATGTTCTTGTTCCTTTTTTTCTTTTGGAGTACTAGGGATAGAACCCAGAAACTTGCATGTGCAAAGGATGCACTCTATCACTGAGTTACACCCACAGACTTCCATGGTGTGTTTTGAAGAAACTAGAAGATGATTAAGAAAAGTAATAAAAACTAAAATAATCTGATGGAAGACAGGAATATGCAGCTCAATTTCTGAAGAGATGGTAAAGGAAGATTACTCTGAGAAGGTGCTCAGTACAGAAAAGAAAAAAGTTAAAGAGCTAGCCTTAAACTGAGGGTAAGAACATACCAGAAAAAAAGGAAATAGCAACTTCTGTGATCTCAAAGTTGAAGCAAGATTTGACTCTTTGAGGCAGAATAAGAGAGTGCAGCCAGAGGCAAGGAAGAGGAGAGGGAGGGTGGAGGTTGTGGGAGATGAGGGCCAATTCCAGTTGCCTTGATAAATATTTCAGACTTTATTCAAAATTTAATGAAGTGACAGCTAGTACTGAATAGTGGTCCCAGTAATTCCTCCTCTCCATGTTCATGTTTGTTATTCCTTGAATTAGGAGATGGAAGTTATTTTAGTCAGACTTTTCTAGAAGAACAGAATCAACAGGATATGCATATATGTGGAATTATAACATATTCAGAATTATAACACATAATGGCCTAGACTGGAGAGCTGGGAAAACCAGCAGTTGCTCAATACAAGAAGTTGCAGCCTCAGAGCAAGAAGGACCAATGATGCAGCCCCAGTCCAAAGTTGAAGGTCTGGAAGCTTCTGGAGAGTCACTGGTGAGAGTCCATATTGAAAGACCGAAAAGACTGGAGTCTGATGTCAAAGGACAATGGCAACAGTAATAACAGCACCTGCTCAAAAAGAACCAAGCTAGCAGGCACCCTGGCTTTCTTCTTCTTCCACATTTTTTTCCCATCCAGGTCTGCAGCCTATTGGATGGTGCTGCTCACATTTGCAGAGGTTCTCAACCAAAGTTTGCAGTCTTATATGCCAGTGACTTTGGAAACACACCTACAGATGCACCCAGAAATGTATTAATCCTGAATGTTTCGCAGACATCTCTCAATCCAATCAAGTCAGCAATCCAGATTGGCCACCACAGAAGTATTTCTAATCCTCTTGAATCTGGACTGGCTATGTGAAAACTTGGATGAACAGAATACACTAAAATAACATTCTGGCACTTCAAATTCAGTAGTCAAGAGGATTGGCAGATTTTGCTTCTTCTTTTTTGAGCACTGGGGAACCTCTCTCTCAGAACCCAGCTGCCACATCTCATGGAGAAGCTGCATAAAGAATTGAGACAGCCTGGTCAAGGGTCCCCCAGAACTTCTGGTTGACAACAACATCAACTGCCAGCCATGGAAAGGTTCCATGTTGAACATCCCAGGCCATGTGGGTCCTCAGATGACCACAGTCATCTGGAGCAGAAAAACCACACAGACAATGCACAGAAAAATGAAAGATAAATAGCATGGTGTTGTTTTAACTTATGAAATTATGAGGGTCATTTGTTACACAACAATAGATAACAAAACAGATGAGCAGCCATTAGATATGATCTCCACTGCAGTATTTAACTAACTTTCATACTATTCCTAAGAGGCAGGCTTAATTATGATCTGTATCTTATAGTTAAAGAAACAAAAGTTAAATAGGACTTACCAAAAATCACCCAGCAGGTAAGAGATAGGATTTGACCTTAGATGTTGTATGCTGAGAGTTCTTTCTTGATGAGTATAGCTGAACACTGATCCATCCAAATGGACCCACCTAAATTTCATGGACATGATGGCTAATTCCAGATGCTCCATTAATCAATCAGACTGTGATGTACCTGGGCCATGCCTATTAAAGAATCTGAAAGTTAAATTTAAAGCCAGAATTCTTCTACCATCTGCATCAGACTATTTAATATCCAGACTAAAAACACTCCAGGGATGTGAATGTATGAGATAACGGAACACTTAATGTCTACCAGAATGCTTTGAGGCTGTGAGGAAAAAAAATTCATGAATTAGCCTCTGCTTATTTTGAAATTCAAAAGACTCAATATTAGTCATCTAGGTTTGGGACTTCCATCATGATCAGAGACTTTCTTATATGAAAATGTGTGAAGTTATTCCCCAGGAGAGATGCAATACTTGTAAAATCAAAAGGTATGAAAAGTAACTATATTTAGATTGTTAGGTTAAGAAATCAACATTCAATTTATTTACTAAGTGAGTAAGCTGAGGGCATTTTTCTTCTATCAGAAGAGCAGGAAAACATACAAAAATACAAATGCATTTTCTACCATGTGAACGCAGCTTGGGGGCTTTGAAGTTGCTCCTTCCTCCCAGTAAAGCTTGGGGAAATTTATGTCAGGTGGAAAATTGCCCAACAACATGGTAAACCTCAATAAATCCTTGGAAGAAAATTTTTGTCTTCTAAGATTTGGTTTCTTGATCTGTACATTGAAGATGTTGCCTAAGAAGGTAAATACATACCTTTCCCACCTTCACCTGCAGGAAACACATTTCACCATGATATTTTCCCACTGATCCAGACTCCACCTTATACCCTTTCCAAAACTGTGTCCTGGGAGATTCTACTGGTTACTTAACAACTGGCCCTGGAGACGAAACTATTTATCCTCTGATACACAAATGTATAATGTCCTTCAAGTTCTGACATATGCACTCACTATGGTCCCAAATCCATGGAAATCTTTAGAATTGACCAGATTCCTCCTAAAGTACTGTCACTATTACAAAATAAAAATGCCTTTGCCATCAACAACTGCACCAAGCTACCCACCATGGACTGAGCTGGCAATTAATTACTTCAGGATCAATTATCACTTCGTTCTTCACCAAAGTGTTTATAGTTAAGTTCATATATTTAAGAGGTAGAAGGCACTTAAGCTCTTTTAAATGACGAAGTGAGCAGAAACATCTCTCCATTAAAACTGTCTCCATAATTTATCAGTCATAACAAGTCATATTTTTATCTAGACTTCTGAGTCATCCCACCATATCCTGAACAGGTAAAAATTGGTACCAAGAGAGGTGGAGGAGGGAGAGAATGCTAGTAAATAACAGCATTTATTTTTTTGCAAAGTACAGTACATGGCTTCTAGACCAGAGAATGAGTGAGTCTGTTCTCAGGGAGCCCACTGTGGTCTGGGGAAATGCAGCAGAGTCCCAACAGGATAAACACAAACATGAGAAATCACTGTACTAAATATTAAATATGGAGTAGAATATGTTTTAAATGTATAAAGAAAGGGGACTTGGACTAAATCTTAAAGACATTTCTACAGCATCATGTGGGTATCAGACATTTATGGAGAAGTCAGACATAAAGTGCACTTAGTCAAGAGAAGCAGAAGACATCAAAGTCAAGGGATTAGCATAACTAAGATAGGGTAGCTGCTTATGATAAACTATAGAACACTGTTGGCCTGCAGCAAGGGGTCCTAGACATGAGAAGGGAGTGATTCTCTTCCCATCCTCTCTGCCCAAGCAATATTACCCATACTTCAATTACGCCTCCAAGCCAAAGGTTCCCATTTGTGACTTAAATGCCACTCCAACAAACTTTTACACATTCCTTATACAACCACTGGATGCCTCCCTTGAAGTATCCCACTGAGCCCTCAAAGTTGTACAAAACTCCTCTCCTCAACCTCCTCTTTTTGTTGGGGAGAGAGGGTAGCCAGGAATTGAACTCAGGAGCATTTGACCACTGAACCACATCCCCAACACTATTTTGTATTTTATTTAAAGACAGGGTCTCACTGAGTTGCTTAGTATCTCACTTTTGCTGAGGCTGACTTTGAAATTGTGATCTTCCTACCTCAGCCTCCCAAGCTGCTGGGTTTACAGGCATGCACCATCACACCTAGCCTCAATATCCTCTTGAATTCCATTTTTCTGATAATGGAAACCTCTTTGCATCACACTTGAAGCCACACTGGCACTTTCTACCTCCTCTTTCTCTTGGAAGCCTCCATGGTTGTCAACATTCCATTGTCATTAAGAGGCTGTGATGACACCAGAGGTTTAGACCTCCTTGATACCCTTTGAGTGTTTTTATTTTATTTCCTTATCAAGCTTAAAATTGTACCTACTGTGATACCTTCTCTCATGCAAACTTCCTGAGTCAACATCTAGGATCTTGCCATCTTTCATGTGGGTACCCATGATCCTGAGAAAGTGCTTACGATGTGTTCATCCCTGAATTCTGAGATCATCATCCCACCCACTTATGTGACTGGGAATCCTCCACGCCTGGATAAGAGGCTGGGCTTTATCTCACAGATATCTGGGAGCCCCCAAAGAGGATTCTGTTTCTGATCACCATGTCCTGAGTTGCTTTCCTCTATTCTACAAAGCCCTTCTACCATGATGTTCTGCCTGACCTCAGACCCAGAGCTATGGAGTCAGCCAAACATGGACTGGATCTCTACAGTCTTCAGACAACATGGACAAGGCTATAGATTGTTTAGGCACCAAAAAGTAGAATGATCTTGGAAGAGCAAATCAACTAAATAGAAAGAGTCTCAATTTTCTGAAGAAGGGTAAAGCCTTAAATGAATGAAAAGCTTAAGAAAATGTGAAGTATAGACATCAAAATGAAAATTTAGGAAAAAAGACAAATCAGCCTATTTTCTAGAGTACCTCCATATTTCTAAAGGATCACATGAAGATAGGAAAATAACACTATAGTATTCTATGGTTGCCTGTGACAATAAGGGCAGTGGGTACAGAATTAACATAAAATCATCCTGCAGCTTTTCTGCGATAAATAGTAGCAAAGGAGCTGGGGTTGTAGCTCAGTGATAAAGTGCTTGCCTAGCATGTGGGAGGCACTAGATTCAACTCTCAGCATTACATATAAATAGGCAAAATAAAGGTCATTGACAACTAAAAAAATATTTTAAAAAACAAATAAGAAATGAAGTGGGGCTGGGGATGTGGCTCAAGCGGTAGCGCGCTCGCCTGGCATGCATGCGGCCCGGGTTCGATTCTCAGCACCACATACAAACAAAGATGTTGTGTCCCTCCAATAACTAAAAAAAAAAAAAATATTAAAATTCTCTCTCTCTTTCTCTCTCTCCCTCTCTCACTCTCTCTTAAAAAAAAATGAAGTAATCCTTTGCTATGTCAGGGTCTGTCTTGACATCTATAAGTAGCCTCCTTCTCTCTCTCAGTCTCTCTCTCTCTCTCTTTCTCTCTCTTTCTCTCTCTCTCTCTCTCTCTCTCTCTCTCTCTCTCTCACACACACACACACACACACACACACATACACACACACACCCCTAAGGCCACACACTATCATTGAGCTACAACCCCAGTTCCTTAGGGGTGTATGCGTGAAAAAAGAAAGTAAGTTTGAAAGGTGACTTATTTTAACCTTGTTTTCTCAGCTCTACTCATCTGATAACAGAGGCACATGGAAAATGGAAAGGGTTGGAGAAAACCAAAATAGATGAAAGGAGAATGAAGATCTATGGATCTGTCTCAGAGTGTATTACCAGACACTGGATAAGTTGAAGGTTGTACCATCTTTGAATTCACAGGACATGTACACTGCTAGAATCTCCCACTGATTCACCACTTTGGCCAGAAAACTTGGTCTTATTCAATAGGGATCTGGACACAAAGTAAAAATGATGTTATTGTTTAGCTATGGGGTGTCCCCAAAAGCTTATCTATGAGATGATTCAAGGACATTTGGAGGTAAAATTGGTTTATGAGAGGCTTAAACTGATCAGTGGATTAATCCACTGATAATAGATAAACTGGATAGTAACTGGTAGGGTGTGGCTGGAGGAGGTGGGACACTGGAGATGTGCCTTAGTGTTTGTATTTTGTCACTGGTGAGGGAAGCTCTCTCTGCTTCTTGGTTGCCATATCTTGAGCTGCTTTCCTCCATGTTGCCCATCCACCATGATGTTCTGCCCCATCTCAGGCCCAGAGCAATGGAATAGGTCAATCATGGGCTGAACCTCTGAAACCCTGAGCCTCAAATAAACTTCTCCTCCTCCAATTGTTCTTGTCAGGTTTTTTGGCTAGTGACAAAAAAAAAAAGATAACTAAAACAAGTGACAACAGACACTTCCAAGTCGTGTTGGGGTGAGGACAGGAAAGGAATGGCAAACCTCTTGGTTTGGAAATGCACTTTCTTTTACCACAAAACAAAAAATTTTAGATGGTTATCAAGCTTCAAAGAGGCAACAATCCTAGCAACTCCTTTCCAAACCATTAGAATTGAAACATTCAGCAAACACATTTTGGGTGCTATATGTCAATAAGTACTATGTAGTGAGAAAGTCCAATGGCAAACCAAACAGTCTTGATCCCTGTCCTTATGAGCATATGTCTAGCAGAGACTAGCCACCCAGTAATTAATCAACATAAAGAAGAATGAGGGTGTGAAGATTGAGAACAGAGCATTATAGGGTAGCAAGCAGAGTCAAAGGAGAATATCTGATACTAATTTAATACATCAAAGACGACCTTTAAAAGGAAGTGGCATTTAGCTGAAACCAGATGGTAAATAGGAGGTAGCATGTTAAGTAATAAGAAACCATCCAGCAGAGGAAATGATGTGTGCAAAGGTGAACTGATTCTAGGAACTGGAAGAAGCACACTGAGGCCAGAACACTGAGAAAGGGGTGGAGAGTAATGAGAGATGAGACCATCAAGTGGAGCATTGTGGCATATGGAATTCATTCTAAATGCATTAGGAAATCTTTGTAATGTTTAAAGCATGAAATAGACATATGAAATGTATCATTAATAGAATTATCTGGATTCTGGGAGAAGAATGAACTAAAGGAAGGATGACTAGAGGCCAAGGGATGGTGATGCCATTGTATCTTTTTTCCACCATCTTGAATTGCTTCCTTCATTGTTATATTGGTTCTGTAGTTTGAGAAAAATAACTCAACTGACACCTCGTTAACTTTGAGGTAGTTTCTGAATTAATAATCACTAGTTATTTTGAATGATGTTATGGGAAAGCCAGTATCAGCTGGGGAATTCTTTTATTGAATGATTAATTCATATGTATATGAGGATTAAGTTATCTTCTCTATTTGGTTCTCTAAAACAGAAAAGGGTGTTCAAGTCCTAGGATAAGAATGAGTAGAGAAAATTAATCATATTATGGGACGTCTAAAAAATCATTTCAAGAAAAGTGACACCTGAGTAATTAATATAAAGAGTGTTAATATCTTGACTAATAACCATATTATGAAACATAAAGGCAATACTTCATGAAGTACCTACAGCTAAGATCCAAGTGGTTTTTTTTTTCTCACATTATCCTACTAATCACCATCAGAACCCCGCAAAGTTGGTATTTTCAAGCTGTTTTGCAGATGCAAGAACCACAGGCACGTGACACGGAAAGGCAAGCTATCATGTTCAGTAGTATCACCCTGTCCTAAATCTGATCTCCTTGTGGTACATTCTGCTCCCAGGATTTAAACAGAGAGATAGAAAAAGGAAAGGTGTTGTAGGTAGATGATATAACATGAGCCAAAGCCAGGTGCGAGCGGGAACGTGGAACATCTGGGAAATAAAAGTGGTTATTCTACATGCAGAGAAGGTGCACGTGGGACTGTGGTGGGAGAGGACACAGGGGAGGGGGACAAGGTCAGACCCTGACCTGCCAATGGGTTGAGACTTCATTCTGAAAGCCTTAGGGATTCACTAAGGTCTACTGAACAGAGGGTGGCAAGAGTAGATTTGCATTCGATAATGGTTACTCCAAGGCCAGTCTCATTAAATCCCAGGCAGAGAGAGAGGATGGTGTCAGGGACCAGGGGGAGGCTGGCTGTGGTGGGGGCTGCACTGGGGCTTAACAGTAGCAATACGGTGGGTAGAGAAATGACAGAGCATAGCATAGGGTGATTCCTATTTTCCAAGACTGAAACAAAAAGGAAGAAGCTTTAAATATGTCTCTTTGAAAGGAAAATTTTCGTTTCAAAGATCAAGGCAAAATCTCTGAGCACATATTTGGAAAGGATCCTTTATGTGGCTGTGCATATACATGAAAGAAACGTACACACGTGTGTGCATGTGCATTTGCTGTTTGTGTAGCTTGCACTTATATATCTAGATCAATTATCACGTAATAGGAAATACTTCGTCCAAAAGTCCAAAATAGCCTTTCTCAGGCTACACAAAACCCAGGCAAAGGCCCAAGTATCTAGCATATCTCAAAAGCAGATTATTAAACTTGACGATTTACTTCAAATGAAATTCATTTTCACATTACGATATCTCTAAATTCCACTTACAATGCTGCCTTCATAGACAAGGGTCAAAAGCAATGATTTTGAATAATTTCAACCCTTTGGAAAATCAATCCTGCTAGAATTCAAGGAAGCTTTCTCACTGTTGCTACTGAAAAAGAAACTTAAGAGTCAGGAAGATACATGTAAAAGCTGCTTTGAGACAAAATATGTTAGCAAGGTGGTCCATGCCTGTCATCCCAGCAACTCCGAAGGCTGAGGCAGGACACTCACAAGTTGGAGGCTAGATTCAACAACTTAGCAAGACCTGTCTCAAGATAAAAATTAATTTTAACAAGGGACTGAGGATGTAACTCAGGGGTAAAGCACCTCTGAGGTCATTTGTTCAATTCCTAGTACAGGAAAGAGAGGCGGGGGGCTGGGGTGAGGAGTGTGTGTGTGGAGAGAGACAGAGAGAGAGAGAGAGAGAGAGAGAGAGAGAGGTGTATACATTGTCCCTGTGCCTTCTAGTGTCTCTTTCCTGATTCTGATTCTTCTGTGTCCATTTTGCCATGCTCTTCTTACAAAACACTTGAAACATCTGTGCAAGGAGGAACAGGTTTAAAAAAAAACATTCAAAGCATTGATAATGGCTAGAAAGAGTAAGAGAAGTGATGACTGGGAGGAGGCAAAGTGAGTGACAGGAGAGTGTCGATGTGTTGTCACCTGCTTGTAGCTCTCCCTCAAGAAAATATTTTTTGTGCATGCTCTGTCCACCACACCCCAAAACCCTCAGAGAGTAAGGACCAGAAAAACTATGGCCTTGTCCATTCCCAGAACCAGCCAGACATTCTCGCTTTGGACCCTGAGACTAGGTAAGCTGTTTCTCACTGCAGCAGGGGGACAGATGATAACTGCCCAGGCTTGTCTGTGAGCAAAGTCACAGAGCATTTTCTCTCATAGCACTGGAGAAAGAGAATTGCACAGTGCAAGTGTGAGGCATGATTCATCTCTGCACTAGGAAGACGGCATTTTACATCACTTGTCTTACACCTATCTAGATTTATTGGGGGATTTTCCACATCGCTACAATCCGCCATTGTTTCTACTTGGGAAATAAAGAGAATATTTTCTGATATAAAATAGAGTATTTTTTTAGAATGTTTTTGAACAGTTTATGGTGAGTCAGGTAAACTTTCGCAGTAGTTTTCTTTTTGACTGCAGCAAAATATACATGACTTCAAATTTATCTTGATCATTTTTAAGTGCAGTTCAGCAGCATTAAGTACATTACCATTGTTGTACAAGCATTATCAACATCTACCTCCAGAACTTTTGGCTCTTCCCAAAATGAAATTCTGTACTTATTAAGCAATAGCTCTGCATTCGTCCAACCTCTTCTCTTGGTAACCACTATCTTACTTTCTGTCTTTGTGAAGTTGACTATTCTAGGCTCCTTGTAATTCTTGTCCTTTTTTTTGACTGGTTTATCTCATCAAGTATAAGGTTTCCAAAGTTCATCCATGATGTAACATGTACCAGAATCTCATTCCTCTTTCATGGCTAAATACTATGCCATGGTATTATGGTTTATATCTGGAATGGTCTTCAATGGCTCATGTGTTGAGGGCTCAATTTCAATGAACAGCCTTCATAGCTGTAGGCCTTTGGGAGGTGACAGGATCATGGGGGCCTCATGAATCCTGACTTCATTAATGGTTTAATCTATTTATGAATTCACAAGATAATGTCCTTGCTTGTTATAAAAGCAAACTCTCTCTTTTCTTTCTGACCACCATGAGGATGAGCAGTTTCCCTCTGCCACACTCTTTCATCTTGATGTGTTTCCTTACCTGTCTAAAAGTAATAGGGCTGAGCAAGCATGGAGTAAAACCTCTGCAAACATAAGCCAAAACAATCCTTTTTTTTTTTCTTTAAGTGTATTTCTCTCAGGTATTATCATAGCAACAGAAAGCTGACTAAATGTGTATCATATATATTACTTATTTATCCATTCATAAGTTAATAGGCATTTTGACTATTACAAATATAACTTCTATGAAATAGATGCACAAATATCTGTTGAGTCCTTGATTTCCATTCTTTTAGATATAGAACTACAAGTAAATTTTCTGCATTATATGGTAACTCTATGATTATTATTTTTCAGTAAACACCATACCATTTTTTCCACTGACCGCACTAGTTTATACTCCCACAGCACAATGGTGTCAGTTTATCCATAACTTTGCCAACAAGTTGTTTTCCATTTTTGTTTAAAAAATCCTTTTAAAATAGCCATCCTGATGGGTGTGAAGGAGCATCTCAATGGGATTTTGCTTTCATTTCCCTAATTATTACTGATGCTGAGTATCTTATTCTTACTGGCTATTTATATATCTTCCTTGGAGAAATGTATAGTCAAGGCCCTTTCCTTTTTTTTTTTTTTTTTCTTGGATTCTATTGTTTGGTTTTTGTTGTGGAGTTATAAGCAATCCTTTACAACAAGGAAAAAGAATTCTTTTTGAACAGACATCTAAAGCTGAGTTTGGCACACCGTGATGGAGGGTACTGTGCTTATTGTTATAAATAGAGTCTTATTGGAACACACCTATGTTCATTCACTGAGGCACTGATTGTCTATGGCTGCTTTAACAAGACAAAGGCAGAGCTCCGTGATCAGAATCCTGTGCACCACAAAGTCTAAAATATTTACTATGTGTCCCTTTACATGCAAAGTTTGTCAACCACTGTTTGAAAAATGTCATCTGGTTCAGCCACTTTTGAAGAAGCATCTGAGGCTAAGACTCCTAATTTTTTTCCTCTTTTTAAGTTTCTAGTTGGCAAAAAGTAGTTGATGATCAACCCTATTGCTAATGGTTACTAGATAAAATGCAGCAGGAGGGCAAATCTATAATGAAACACATTTGTTGTTTATCTGAAATTCAAATTAACCTGGATGAGCTGTAATTTCTTTACCTACTGATCACCCTACTATGGTTTCATAAAACCAGGGTCAACAATGAGCCGCAAAGGCTTTGGAAAGCAAGAATATAACTGTGGTACAGTTTACATCTTCTCCTCAACATTTCCGACCCCTTATGCCCACTGTTTTTTCTGCCTACAAGGTTTCCCCCCCCTCAACTTTCCTGGTGTACTTTGGTTTAGCCTTAAGACCCAGAATCATGTACCATCTTTGTGGACCACACAGTGGATGTCCCTTCTCTACACACTTATTGAACACCTTTAACAATTGCAATAGCAATAAGAGGTAAGACTCAATTGCTGGTGTCTACATGTGAGGCACTTGAGAACACGCAGTAGGGAGAACTCAACAAATAGTGGGTGAATAGATGTCAATCAACTGGGATGGTGAGTGACTTCAATCACTAGTGGGCACCACTTTCACCCTCTTGCAATAATTCTGTACAGTCAGGGCTTATTCTAAGCTAAGTAAGAAACTGGATGAAATCTGTTTCTACATGGTCTCTCCATCACCACCTTCAGAGCTTTCTCCCTCAGACCAATATGTACAGTGTTCCTCTTTGTGCACCTGGGACTATGTTGGCACAACAAGAAGGAGTCCTCAAGTCAGGCACACCTGTAATTCCAGCTACTTGGGAGGCTAAGGCAGGAGGATCACAAGTTTCAAAGTCAGCCTCAGCAATTTAGCAAGGCTCTAAGCAATTTAGCAAGATTCTACCTCAAAATAAAAAATAAGAAAGGCTGGGGATGTGGCTCAGTAATAAAGCGCCCCTGGGTTCAATCTCCAGTTCAAGATTAAAACATAAAAAGTTGGAGATCCCTAAGCACTCACCTACTGCCCTTTATCAAAATAAATTCATCCTTCATTCCAATCCTTCAAGGTCCCACTTGGGCCCTGCAGTGGTAACAGGTGCTAAAAGATTTAATGCAGATTAGCTGGGTAACTAAAATGTTCTTGCTTCGAGGTAGCACCATGTATTAACCTAGCAGTAAGGGAAAGTTCCATAAAGAGGATTGCTAATATTAGGAAGAATATTCTAGTTGGGATGTTTTAAAAACATGACTTGGAAGCAGAAACTGGAGCAACTCTCTTTGGGTTGCTCTGCTAGTCTGTGACTCTTTACTCTCTAATTCATTCCTTGACTTTCTCATGCTCTGCTCTCTACTTTAGGGGCCTGATTCTATGAACATTTCCTGAACTTCATGTTAGGCCAGACTGCAGGAATCTCTAGGGGGAGAAGCCACGGTATCTGTTGCCCTCTCTTTTCATTATGAGCTGAATTTCTGGCAAGGTTTGTATCTCCGTGGTGGTTCCAGTTCACACAGAGCGGCCCTGGCTCCAGGGCTTTCAGTTCCTTAAGCCTCATAGTGACAGTGGCCTCCTGCAGTTGCTAAACTCTGAATTGCCTTCCATTATTCCATTTGGTTTGTGAAGGTGCCCACATACCTCTAACGACTTGTTTCTTTGATATTTTTGCTATCGAATTCCTGGCAGACCCTGTTTTCCTGACTGGACTTTAAAGTCTAAAGCTGTCCTTCAGGCCAGGTGCTTGGCACGTGCCTGTAATCCCAGTAGCTCCAGGGGCTAAGGCAGGAAGATCACAAGTTCAAGGCCAACCTCAGCAATTTAGCAAAGCCCTAAGCAACTTAGCAAGACTGTATCTGTAAATAAGATATGAAAAGGGCTGGGGATGTAGCTCAGTGATTAAGCGCCCCTGAGCTCAACTCTGGTACCAAAACAAACAAACAAAAAAGCTGCCCTTCAGGAAGGAGGATGCAGAAAGTCAGCCATTATCGCCTAGAACAAAACCTGGGCTATGGGTGTAAGAATAATCTAGATTGCCCCAGATCCTAATTTTACCTGGAGTCATTGTAGATATGGATGGAGCAAGATAGCAGGAAGATGTGGGAAGGAGGATGGAATAAATGCTGCTGTCATTTACTTATCACTCAATGCCTAGAATTCCTCATTACTCTTTAAAAAAAAAACAGAGATAACTTTTTTAATATTTATTTTTTAGTTTTTGGTGGACACAACATCTTTATTTTATTTTTATGTGGTGCTGAGGATCGAACCCAGCGCCCAGTGCATGGCAGGCGAGCATGCTACCGCTTGAACCACATCCCCAGCCCCCTTATTACTCTTTAAAACAAATCCTTCAAGGTAAGTGTTGCTCTCCTCAATGATGAGGGGATAATCATTTAGGATTAGTAACCAGGAACTGCTGGTTTGAAAGGCTATTTGAAAGGTTGTAAGACTAGTGACCCTGGAGTGAAGATTTAAACCTAGGTGGGTCTTTTTCACTCTCTCACAGACAAGGAAGATAATTTTGTACAAAGGCACAAACAAAGGTTCTCAAAAATCAAATCAAGGGCTGGGGCTGAGGTTCAGTGATAGAATGTTTGCCTAGCATGTGGGATGCACTGGGTTCCATCCTTAACACCACATACAAACCAATAAAATAAAGATACTATGTCCATCTACAACTAAAAAAAAAAAAAATTAAATCATGTTGAAAGAAAAAAAAAACTTTGAGGACTGGGGATGTGGCTCAAGCGGTAAGGCGCTCACCTGGCATGTGCGAGATGCTGGGTTCGATACTCAGCACCACATAAAATAAAGATGTAGTGTCCACCGAAAAAACTGAAAAATAAATATTAAAAAAAAATTCTTTCTCTCTTCTTTCTCTCTTAAAAAAAAGAAAGAAAGAAAAAAACTTTGCTCAACTTCTGAATTTTGCAATAATTCTCATACTTAGACTCCTTTATACAAATATATGATTGTTTTCTGCCAAACAAATCAGATTCATCTTGATACATGGCTTCAGGTGGTACCTGCATGTTCCAAAAGTTAATGTCACATCAGGAAACCTTATTATCTCATAGTATTTTATGATGCTATCAGGTAGCCCTCTGAGCTTGGTCTATGTTCATGAAGGCCTAGCACACCTAGCTCCAGCTGACCGTGAAATTAAGCTCATTTTTAACTGACCCCTGGGGGCAGGTCAATGACAGGCATTAAAAGTCCTTTTAAGTCCTCAGGGACATTGGAACACAGAGGGCCAGCTTGTCTACCTTCGGTATTGACTGATGTTCTATCAAATTTGTGAGTGCCTGTTGACTCAATAATTGTCTGGTGAACTCAGAGCCAGAAATAGAAACTTAATTATGTCTTAGAGTTCAAGATAATTCTATAATGATTGTAACGTTTTACAGCCATTGAATAAGTGCAGACACTGTATATTTTAATTTGGAAAAAAACCCTGAAAAATCTTAAACCAAAAGTGCAGATAAATACTAAGCTTTAACAATCTAATATACTCCCAGTGACTTGAGAGGCTGAGGCAGGAAGATTGCAAGTTTGAGGCCAGCCTCAGCAACTTGGCAAGGCCCCAAGTAATGTTTCGAAAACCCCATCTCAAATAAAATAAATAAATACAAAGGGCTGGGGATGTGGCTCTGTGGTAAAGTACTTGGGGTTTAAGCTTCAGTGCCAAAGCAAATATATATATTATTATTATTTTTTGTATACCATAATCCCTCCCAAACATATACACAACACATATCCTGAAAATAACTTGAGAGCTGAATGGAGTAGTAGAAATAGTCTAGTAGAATATCCTGAAAAATGAAGATATGAGGCCCATACACAAGTCTTATACTTAAATATGAATGACTTGTGTAATGACTCATGTATGCATGTATGCAAACACACCCACAGGGAGACAGAAAGAACCAATCTACATCAGTTAATGCATCTATTGGTGGTGTGATGTGGTAGAAATGACAATCCAAACTGTAGGTCTCAGAACTCTGGATAGAAAGCAAGGTAAGAGGAACTCTGTACTGCTGAACCTTTTAGAATGCTGAGGTCTTCATAAAAGGGGGTAGATGGGTGGGGGGACTGTCTGCTGAGGAAATAAGCCAGGTGGAAGTGCTACAATAAGACAGAAGAGGAAGGAAAGAGGGGGGTGATAGGATGCATGATGGCTAAACGGGTTTTAAAAGCAGACATGCATGTGGGATATTTAACTTCTATTCAATGTGTTTGTGGTTGCTCCCATAAGAGACCCTCCACAGATTTTGACTTCTCAGCCAAGTCTTCGATGCACAAAAGACCTTAGGTGTAAAATCGAGGTGAGAGGGTAGGATGGCATGGAGCAGGAAGAACAGGACATGGCAAATGATACCGGGAGAGATCCAGTGTTCAATGAGAACAGAGACTGACCTTGAGCAGGAGCACAAATCTGCAAACCCTGGCACAGATTTCAAGAACTTGGGAAATCTAGGGAGTTGGGGCTGGTGGTTTGCGCATCAACTCAGAATTCTGGATGCAGTAGGGACTTTTGTCTTCTGGGTCACTGGCATAGAGTGTGAAAATTGGTAGTGTTTTCTAAGACTTCAGACCCTCTTGAGGCGCTCAGGTGAGGGAGGGCAATAATTCTACTTTTTCCAGAGGCCTAACCAACTAAGATGGTGGCAGTCGTGAAGGGAATCCCTCGAGGGCCAGAGGGAAGCTTTATCCTGAAGCCACAGAAGCTGGATGAGGACAGAGAAGCTATGGAATTATTGCCCAATCACCACAATGTCCTCAAACCCGGGGGACTTATTTACCCTCATATTATGATGGATACCTACTTTCGTTTTCATAAATCAGCAGGATATGTGTCCTACCAATCCAAGCTGGATAGAAAGGAAGGTAAAAGGAACTCTATACTGCTGTCAGCAGTAGAAGGAAGGTAGAGGAGACAGAAGTGACCTGGGCCTTAGTGTCCACTCCAGACTCAAAGAGGGAGAAGTTGGGGCTTAGCCCAGCATCTCTGGGAAACAATATTCTTGCTTCTCTGGCCATCTACTCCATTTGCTCACGCTCCTCCCTCCCACTTCACTGGGAGGGTTTGGTTGGTCAATGTAATAGGAATTAAAAGAATAGCCAAGATGTTTTTTTAAATATCTTCATTGAATTTCTTTATTTTTATGTGGTGCTGTGGATCAAACCCAGTGCCTCATGCATGCTAGGCAAGTGCTTCACCACTGAGCCACAACCCCAGCCCAGATTTTTTTTTTTTTAACACTGGACATAAATTTACTTCAATGTAAGCTATCTTAAGGGAAAAGGGAATACATTGAATCATACAAATGGAAAGAACAGAAAGGTCCTGCTCCAGCAAAAGAGAAGGGCTCAGCCACTCACTACTGTTCCTGCCTATGTTCTTTCAAGTAGTCTGCAGACGAGGGGATGCTGGTTCTTGATGCTTTCAACTTTACCTCCCACTAGCTTAAAATCTGCTTTGAGAATTAAGACCCTGATCTTTCCAACATCCTTTGCAAATCTACAAATGGTCTTTTGATTGATATTAGAGACTCAGACATTCTGTAATTCCTTATCAGACTCTTAGGATCTTCAGCACCAACAAAATGAAGTCCTGCCTCCCATGAGCATGTATTTATGTGCAACTCCAATTTCCAGAGAAGAGGGGTTACTATGCCTAGAATAAGCTGGATTGGATACTCATTGTTCTCTGGGGCCATCATGCAGACAACCACTGGAATGGGGAGTCTCCAGCAGATACCATGGACAAAGGTAGGACACAGATGTGTGGACAGAGGTAGCATACAGCTGTCCTGAATATGCAGAACTGAAGGCCCACATGCCATCTCACCTCTTGTTTTCTCTCTTCATGAATTCCAAAATGGTCACCTCCAGCCCACAGCTGCATGTAGGCATTTAGACAGGAAAGGATGCCAATGGAGGTTTCCTTCTGGAACAGTTCCCTTGATCTCTGACACAGCAGGAACTCACAGGTGTAAAGTAGGCAGGAAGAACACTGCCCATCATCTCCAAGTCTGCAAGTTAGGCTGTTGTAGGGACAAACGAGGCAAGGCACCGAAGACAGCAGAATACAGTTTTATATGGCTGCAGCCAGGTTCAGAGGGTATATATAGCCTTTGCTGTAATCAATCAATCCCCTGAACCCCGAGTTCAGGGAGTTTCAGAATTTTATACCCAGCATGTAAGGGGAGGGGCTCAGAAGTTCACAGTCTGCAGAAGTTCACATAAAAGCAGCTTTTTCTTTCACTGTTCTGGGCAAGTTAACTCTTCAAGGACAACACCTGAGAAGGGGAGAGCTTCATCTCCCCTTTCTTTCCTCCCGCTGCCAGCTGTTACCATGGGCCCATTTGTAACTTATCTTAAAAATGTAGACATCTCTATGAAGCCCAGCTCAAGGCCAGAGGCCTTGTTTGCACATTTCTTCAAAGTAGTATACTGGATACGTTTGTGAAAAACTAGTAAGGGGGTGTCCAGCACCTGGAGTGCTGGTATCTTCTTGGCCAGTGGCCAAGTAAACAGGGTGACATGAAAATACGAAGTTTATCTACAATGGACTCTTTTGCTGACAGTCTTAAAATCAGCCATGGTGAAGAGGGCTTCTCTGTGGAGAAAGGGGGTGCCACTTCAAGGAAACTGTGTTGGCATCTTGGCAGTGAATCTTGTTTGCATTTATAAATTAAGTGTTTAATACTCACATTTGTAGAGGTGATTTTTTTTTTGGCATTTGACTTTTGTCTCAGAAGCAAAATGTCATGGTATTTTTCAAAGTGCATAGATTTGAAGTAAAATGCAAAGCAAGTGCCTCGTGGCTTAGAAAATAGCCAGAACACACTTATCCTGAGGGGGGATGTAATGAAAACCCTGAAAAGCTCTTATAGTTTCTGGTAATAGGAGCCAAACTTCACTTGTCTGTTATTTTGAAATCTGAATCCTTGTAACAGGGTATATATATCTAAGGAACACTGGAAGAACAATGTGCAGTACCTGGGGAATTCAGAAAACTTGAAATTATATAAACAAGGGGAAAGGCAGATCTTAGAGACACCATGGAAGACTCCAGGTGGAAGGTTCCTAAAGAAACAGCTGTTTGTTTCACTGAATGTCAAAGAAAATCATGTGACAATGAACCAGAATTAGAATGATAGGAATATTTAGTGCATGACAGAAAGAGTGACATCCATCAGTAACCCTGGGCAGTGCCCTTCATGAACACTTATCTTTCTGACTTCTATTATCTGCTTGATCACCTCACTTTCCTTCACCAAAGTTCTGCAAGGACAGAGACTGAATTTTCAATTTCTTACCTCTGAAATCCTGAGACCCAGCAATATACTTTGAACATGATGATGATGATGATGATGATATTGATGACAATGACCATAACATCTGGCATTGTCTTAGTTCTCATTATATTCTAGGCACTATATTGATTAGTTTGAATGAACTGATTCTTTTCATCATAACACAGGACAATACACCATGGTTTTCTTGGCATCTTACAGAATAAAGATACAAACACAACCCCTTCTCTTTCTTTCAGCATTTCTCCTCTTTTTCCACCTGGACTTTGCCATCTGTGTTGTCACTTTAATACAATTAATTTATGAATCTTTCACAATTTGGTCTTTCTCGATCTGTCTAGAGGTTGATCTTAAAATTTCCTATCGATAATACACAGATGATGATTGATTTTAACTGGCATCAACTCAACAGGAGCCACAGGGTTCCCGGATATCTGGTTAAAACTTATTCTGCGTGTGTGAGGGTGTTTCAGGATGAGAGTCACATTGGATCATCAGAATGACACTAGCAGGTTGCCCTCCCCATTGTGAGTGGCTTCGTTCAATACACTAAAGACCTGAGTAGAACAAAGGGAATTCATCCTCTGCTGCTGACTTGCTGGGGTAAGAAATGGGTCACGACTGACCTTGCACCCAGCACTGATTCTCAGTCCTTTGGACTTGGACTAGAATTAAGTCACTGCTTCTCCCAATTCTCTAGTTCACAAATGGCAGACTGGGATTTCTAAGCATCCATGATCATGCTGAGACAAAAGAGAAAGCTTGCCCCTCCCTGAGGGATATGTCCTGTTTTGTTTTTTGTTTTTTTTTTTCCTTTCCCTATAAAAACACTGGCCAAAAAGTAAGTGCTGAATTGACCTTACTGGAGAAGGATGCTAACTTTGTAGTCAAGGCTGTCAGGGGTTGGGGACAGCACAAAGCCGAGGGCTGGTTGCTCCACTGATGCCTGTGAAGCCCCTGGCCCACAAGATCTCTAGGCTTCAGCTCCTGTTGATTAGCGTACAGCCAGGCTGTTGCACCAGGCCTACAGGATGGGGTAGAGGTAGGGCAGAGATCAGAGCTGAGGCCAGGCCACCTGCAGTACCAGTACCAGATGCCCCCAGAAGGATCAGAGAAGGAAATGATAGGTATCTGTGGTTGCCACGGCAACCACTGCTCCAGACCAATCAGCTGAAAGTTCCAGCTCTGCCCTGCATCATCACCCTCATTCTAAGACAGAGAGAATGAGAACTTGAAAAATTTTGCACTGACTCTAAGAAATTCCACTTTGAACAGACACATGTATTCCACTTTGTTGGCCAAAGCAAGTCACACAGTTAAGTCTAACTTCTAAGAGGGCAGATAAATGCGATCCCATCAGCAAATAGCTCTAATGACTACCATACTCTTTCATTTTGTTGAAATAAACCCTGAAGTAACTTTCTATGAAATAACAGATAAATGTGTAAGCTCTTGCATGTCTGAAAAATCTCTTGATAATTTTCACTCAAAAAGGGAAGTAAAAGTAATGAGGGGACCTACTATTTCAGGTCATATTATAATCCACAACAAGGAGCATGCCAGAGAGAGGAAGTAGTGTAACCTAGGTTACTTACTGTCTCAAATAATTTAAAAAGAGGGCAGATAGATCTAACTTCTTTTGTTTACTATAGAAAACCAGATTTAATTTTTTAATGCAAAGACTGAGATTGAAAGTTTTTATATAAACTCTTCAATATAACTTTCTACAATGAGAGAAAAATTCTATAATATTTGCATGCTACCCAGTATTATAATCACTAGTTCAATGTGACTATTAGCACTTAAAATGTGAATAATTTGACTCAGGGAATTGTGGCTAGTGGCCATCACAGTGGTCTAGAGATGTGCAAAATAAATGTAAGCCCAATAGGATGGTCTCAGAAGTGATAATCTTATATTGCATTCATAAAAATTTTTGATAAAGAATAAAATTAAAAGACCAGCACATACCTGTAAGTAGTACTGGGATAAGTACATATATTTAAAAGGGCACACATGGTCTGGGGGTGTGGCTCAGTGATAAAATGTGTCCTTGGCATGTGCAAGGCCCTGGGTTCAATACTTAGCACCAAAAATAATAAAGGGATGTGTACCCATAAAATATGGGGGACTACAATATAAAAGAATAGAAACAAAACCAATGGATAGGGTCAACTGATATATTCCAATTTTCTTGGTTACAATTGTGTGTGTGTGTGTGTGTGTGTGTGTGTGTGTGTGGTGTGTCTGTGTGTGTATTGCTGGACCTTGTACCTGCTAAGTGCGTGCTCAACTACTGAGCTACATCCCCTGCCTCTCTTGGTTATACTGATAACATACACTAAAAGAGGATTTTTACTCTTCTAATATACAAAAGAAAAAGAGTAAGGATAAAATGAGGCCTGCTGCATGGGGTCAGCAGTGTGGTTAGCACTCTGGAGTTAAAGAGAGGCTCATCCCTGTATTATAACTCGTCTTCTTCTTTTCTCCCAAGTATAACATTCATTAGTTGACAGGTGCTATGATTTGGATATAGCCTGAGTGTGACCCCCCAGGGTTCATGTGTTGGGAGCTTGATCCTCAGTGTGGTGATGTGAGGGGGTACTAAAATTGCTTACAACTGAACTATCTAAACCTTCTTTTGCAGGAGGTATTGCAGAGTGAATCCATTATCTTGCCCATCATATATATGGGAGTCTTTTCATGTTCCTCTGTTCTTCTCTCTAGCCATAATTTCCTTTACAGACAATGGTCTGGTATTCTATCCCAACAGAGAACCACAGTCTCATGCTAAAGTATCTCCTATTCTTTTTCAAATCGGGATACCACAGTTCTTGCTCTTAGCCAAGTCCCCAACGGCACCAGTCCCTAAATTAACACATGAAAATGTTGGTGACTTGCAGACATGGTGGCTCACATCTGCAATCAGAGACTGAGGCAGAAGGATCCCAAATTCAAGGTCAGCTTAGGTAACCTAGCAATACCCTGTCTCCCCAAAATAAAAAGGGCTGTAAACGTAGAGCACTGGCTAGTTTGTAAGAGGCCCTGGATTCAATTCCTAGTACCAAAATAAATCAATAAATTAATGAATAAAAATCAATGATTTAGGGCTGGTACTGTGGCTCAGTGGTAGAGTGCTTGCCTAGCATGTGTGAGGTACTGGGTGTGATCCCCAGCACCACATAGAAATAAAAAATAAATAAAAAAATAAAAGTAAAAAAATAAATAAATAAAAAATCAATGATTTATAACTCTTTACTGTGTATGTGCCTTTTTAGAACAATGTATTTTCTCATTAAAGAACAGGCAATTCAACCCAAATACAATAATATCTACTAGTAGAATTTTAGGAAGAATATCACACATCAACAATGTAATTTTTGAGTAATGGACCTTTCTGAGAGTTTTTACCTATGGACTCAGAGGATGAGCCTTGATCATGATACGGTTGTCCTCCATATGATTGCAACTCCCTTAAAGTTTGCAAAATTATGACTCTTTCACTTTATCAAAACTCTGTGAATCCAGATCACTAACATTATTATACAGATCAAAGGGAGAGACATCAAGTTGAAACAATGCTTAAACTCAAAGTGCTGGAAAAGGTCTGAGCCAGAATTCAAACTGTGGTCTTTAGCCTTGAGGTCCAGTGCCTTCCAGGCAGCTTCGCAGGTAACCAGCTCTAACTGGAAGGGTGCTTAGGGGAAGCTGCATTCTCCATACACCCTCCCCATTGTCTCCGAAATCACACTCCCAATTCAGTGGTGATCAGTTATGAAACCAGTCATCAGCTCCAGAATTCTGAACATGGCCATGGTCGTGAAACTTACCCTGGAGCACAAAAAGAATATAGTGATCTCAAGCGGAAATACAGTCCCAGGAGAGTAAGCTGCCTTAATTCAATAGCTTTGAACCAGAAAGACATCTCTTCTCTAGTTTCTGTAGCTGAAGCGCACTCTACTGGGAAAATCTGGCACCACACCCTGAAACAAGGAGGGGGTTGTCACTCACAGTCGTTCCTCTAGATCCTGACAGGAGCTCCAGTATGCCTAGGAGCTAACTAAGCCCTATGCATAATTAAGATGTTAGGTCACGCTCTCAGAATAAGACATGAGTCAGTCTTAAAGCCTTAGGATAAAGAATTCGATCACAGACAAATTTTTCTGTTTTAAATATTGCATGTCTCTTCCATTTCAAAGGATCTCCTTCTGATACACAAACACCCATCACAGAAAGTAACATCTATCTGGAGCTTTAGAAAGCAGCTATCTGGCCCAGAGATTTCAAAAAAGATAAGATTGGAACTGTGGACATATTTTGCACAATGTTCTGTTTATTTGCCTGGTTTTTTCCCCCTTAAAATGAATTTAAATACCTTTACCGGGATTTGCACCCTCCTTTGCCCTGGGTTGGATTATTTCCCAATGTCTTGTTTGGTTTTATTCTAAAACTGACCCAAGACAAGGACTAACATCCTGGGGGTGGGGGATGGAGTTCAGACCAGGGAGAAATGCTAACAAGGGATATGCTGAATTTGAAAGACCCTGGAGACACAGGGGGGAGAGGACATTTGCAAATTGAGAGGCTCAGAAAACAACAACAACAACAACAAAATGCTTCTTATTGCTGCTAAATCTTGGACTTCTAGCTTTCAGGATTATGAAAAAAATCTACTTCAGTTGTTTCAGCCACCCAGCCTGTGGTACTTTGTTATAACAACCCTGAGCAAATTAAAACAGGGATGTGCAAATGAGGGGGTCATCACTGCAGGCAACTGGACATCTGTCCTGCTGGGGACCAGCTGAGACGTTGCAGGGAGCACACCTCAGAACTGTGTTGTCCAAGAATACAGAGGAGATGGCATCTGTCCTGGGACTGCTTCCCTTTGGTTGGGGGCTATTCTGGGGACAATGATTCTCCTTGGTTTCCTGAACATCCTGTATATGATACAGGAACCAGTAAGCAGCTCATAGACTGTCAGGGGCACTGTCCACTTTTCCTACAAGTGACTCAGAGATGGACCACCGGAAAATGGACTGAGAATTAGCTGTATCTGCTATACTGTTGTCTCACCGCAAAATGTTTCCCACAGGTACATTAATCACGTGTCTATTAAAGTGGCTCCTGCAAAAGCAACCTCTCTGTCATGGACCCCTTCCCCCAACCCAAATGTGTCTTCCTTCTTGCCATTCAGGTTTCAGCCCTTTCCTGAGAGTCCTTCTCGGGCCACACCAGCTGGTGCCCTTCCCCTGTGTGCTGGAGGGACTGCCCAACTTTGATCCTGGCTCCTCCATCCATCCACACAATGGTGCAAGCGGTGCTAAGCATCCCAGAACCTTTGTGTAAGATGCTTTTATGTGAGGGTCATGTGTGTTCACATGATGTTCCTGAATCTTAATAGAAGAATGGTCTTTGCCACTACTGTACAAAACAAGGTCTATGACGACTATCACTATTTTTTTTTTATTTGCCACTTTGTTATATGCCCCTACAATGACATGCATTGTCCCTTTAGTATTTGAGATGACTTAATGACGGTGCCCTTGCATTAAGTACTGCTTTCTGAATGGTAAGGTGCTTTTAGATGCACTGTTCCAGAAGGCTCCCTAACAGGCTGGGGAAACATAGCAGACAGTCAATACAATAACACCTCACATTGTACAAACTTGGAAAGACCTGAGCAGCTGTCACTCAAGGCAATGACAGAGCCACAGAGAGGACTCAGGTCTCTGGATTGTGAGCTTGGAGTTCTTCCATTTCCTGCTGCCAAAAGGAAACATAAACCCTCATTTCACATGCAACATAGGAAGCCTCCGAAAGAAAGCAGAGTCTGGCTTCCAAGCAAATTCCCCACGAGAACTTGACCCTTTCATTGAGTTATCTTCCTCCCTGTTAATTGAAATTGTTTTGTTATGGGGTTAACTATAGTCTTCAGC
Source organism: Urocitellus parryii (assembly GCF_045843805.1). Lineage (NCBI taxonomy): Eukaryota > Metazoa > Chordata > Mammalia > Rodentia > Sciuridae > Urocitellus > Urocitellus parryii. Next base: position 12,709,737 of record NC_135546.1, read on the forward strand.
TGCTAACTGTGCAATTAAGCTCCTTTCTTGTTAAGAAAGAAATTATATGATAGCATACTATCATATAATACCATCAAAGAGGCTTATCCCTCTTCATAAGAATTCACTGGCTGATTTTTTTTCTAAAGTTTGTTTTCTGATGAAATGATACCATAGATCAACTGTCAACAACTGCATTTGTAATTATACCCAAAGAACCTCCATTTCTATCTTTGCTTTTTCCCCCACCCCACACAGCAGTCAGAACAATCCTTTGAAACCATATGACAGTTCATATCATGGCTTTGCTCAAAATCTTTCCACAGCTTCCAGATGCAATGAGAGTGAGAAGTCTGATGTGATATGTGAGATATGAGCACAGGACCTTTGCACTTGTTATTTCCTTTTCTGGAACCTCCTCCCAGCTTCTTAAACACCTGTCTCTTTTAAGTCTTCCCTTCTTTTTTTTTTGGGGGGGGTACTGGGGATTGAACCAGGAGTGCTTAACCAGTGAGCCACATCCCCAGCCTTTTTTTGTATTTTATTTAGAGGCAAGGTCTTGCTGAGTTGCTTAGGCTGGCTATGAACTCGCCATCCTCCTGCTTCAGCCTCCCAAGCCGCTGAGATTACAGGCATGCACCCCTGTACCCAACTTCAAGTCTTCCTTTATATATCACTTTGCCAGAGAGCTCTTCCAGGTAGGACAGGTTTTGCTTGTTTGGCTTACTGCCTTGCTGCCAAGTGCTCAGCTTCTAGAACACTCCATAAATATTTACTGAACAAGTAAAGAGGGATATATGTAGCATTTGATTCTTGTATCATATATTTTATTGAAAATAATTTGGTTGCAAGATCTGAACTTGTGCAGTGGATAGGTAATGATCCTCTCTACTATTTATTTGTTAAACATCAGCCTCTTCTATCTTAAGGAATTGTATGCAGCTTCTGATACTGGCAGGGGAAGAATAAGGACTGGTCAGATTTCATGCTTCTATGTTAGCAACAACTAGCAACAAGAAAAGTAAGAAACACGATAGAAGAGCTCTTAATTTACAGGGAACCCTCTAAATCTACCCTTTTTATAATCTGAGGTTGCATAAGGTTTTGTATCCAAGTTAAATCCCTCATTGATTGTTCATCAAGAACCAACGATGCTATTAAACATCTAAAAAGGAATGCTCTTAGGAGGTTGGCAATCAGATCAAACCCTGGGAAAGCAAGGCAGGACTCTTCATACGGAAGACGATTCGCACATGTGGCTATTCTAGACATTCATCTAAGAGTTGAATTTCATTTTTCCTTGAACCCCCATCTACTAGCTGGCTAATAATCAGGTTCTCTCTGCCTTTTATCTCACTCCAAAGACTTACAGACACCCCAGAGAGAATTGGCAAAAAACAAAAATGTGATTCTCTGGTTTGGGATCCTGATGTATTAACCTGTATGTATCACTTTGGCTAGGGTATGATACTCAGAAATTTTGTTCAACACTAGCCTGGGTGTCACTGTGAAAGTATTTGTTTTTAAAAAAGACATTAACATTTAAATCAGTAGATTTTGAGTTAGCAGATTATCCACCATAATGTAAGTGGTCCTGGTCTTCTCAATTGAAGACCTTGAAGAAATGGAGGGGAAACGAAAAGATTGACTTCATTCAAACAAGAGGAGAAAATAAGTGAAATTATCATTTTTCCTTTGGTAGTATAACAGGATTTTGGACAAGAAACTCTCTACTCCAATAAAATGTAAAACTAATAAAAATAAATAAATAAAAAGAGGAAATTAGGCCTCCAGGCAAGATGGCCATCACACTGGAGCTACACCATCCACTCTTCCCTGAGACACCAGCCTGCTGTCCTATCCTACAAAATTTGAACTTCCTGTTCCCCAGAGTAGCATTAGTCAGTTTCTCAAAATCAGTCTCATCTTCCCCACCTCTCTGTCTTTCTACACACACACACACACACACACACACACACACACACACACACACACTCGAACACACATCCTATTGCTCTCTGGTCACACTTACCCAAGGATGTTAACATGGTAAGTCCTGTCTGGGTCTAGTTTTCACTCAGCTACCTCTGTGTCCCTATAGGAATGATGGGAAATGCCCAGCTCTTCTCCTGTGGGAGTCCAGGGCCAGAAGGGTCCCTGGGAGATGTGTGTGGCTTTTTCTACCTGTACATGCTGTGGAGCCACTTCAACAGTACAATGCCTACACCATAGGGAGTACAGGGGATTTCTATGAAATTTTCTACTTCACCAAGGATGAGCCAAGGATGCTCTGGCTTGGGGTCTTCATATTTTTGCTCTTACCTCCCCAATCCTTTCCCAGAACTCAGGGGGAGTGGTCTGCAGAGTAAGCACAAGGAAGCAGAGGAGGGGGCCTCTATAGGCATCAGACTAGCAGACCACCCTGATCCAACCTCAGACATCCCAACTCTCTCTATATTCCTTAACTGTCATTGGCTCATCCTGTTTTCTATTTCCTTGTAGGATCTGTTATGGTTTAGACATGGGGTGTCTTCCAAAAGCTCATGTTTGAAACAATCCAGGAAAGTTTAGAGGTAAAATGATTGAGATATGAGCACCTTAACCTAATCACTCCATTAACCCTCTGACAGGGATTAACTGGATCGGAACCATAGCAGGTGGGGTATGGCTGGAGGAGCTGGGTCACTGGGGGTGTGGCTTTGGGTTTTATATTTTTGTCTGTGGTGAAGAGAGTTCTCTCTGCTTCCTGTTGCCAAGGTCCTGTGCTGCCTTCCTCCTCCTCACTCCTCTGCCATGTTGTTCTACCTCATCTGGGGCCCAGAACAATGGAGTCAGTCATCTATAGATTGAGACCTCTGAAGCTGTGAGCACCAAATAAACTTTTACTCATCTAAAATTGTTCTTGTCAGGTCTTTTGGTTACAGTTGTAAAAAAGTTGACCAAAACAGATCTGTTCACAGTTTTCTACTGGTTCCTTCTGATTTACTTGAATTTGAAGGACATTTAGTTTTCCTGACCTAGCTAGAGGGAAGAAGTCAAAGGTGCATTTCAAGTGAGCAAGCATATTCTTGGATCCAAGTTTTTGCACGTGAGTTTGTTAAGTCTTTACATCTTTCCAAGTAATGAAGAAATTAAAAAACTGAAAACTTGGAATGGAGCTACCATTTGACCCAGCTATCCTACTCTTTGGTCTACACCCAGTGGACTTAAAAACAGCATACTACAGTTACACAGCCACATCAATGTTCAGAGCAGCACAACTCACAATAGCCAAATTGTGGAACCAACCTAGATGCCCTTCAGTAGATGAATGGATAAAGATACTGTGGTACATATACACAATGGAGTATTACTCAGCAATAGAAAAAGAATAAGATTATGGCATTTGCAGATAAATGGATGGAGCTAGAGAATATCAAGCTAAGTGAAGTAAGCTAATCCCCCCCCCCAAAAAAAAAGGTCAAATGTTTTCTGTAATAAGTGGATGTTGATCCATAATAGGGAGGGGGGCATGTGATGAACAGAGGAACTTTGGATGGGGCAAAAGGGAGGAGGGAGGGGGCATGGGGGTAGGAAAGAGGGTGGAATGAGACTGTCATAATTACCCAGGGTACATGTATGATTGCATGAATGCTGTGACCCTATTTTAGGTACAACCAGAGAAGTGAAAAATTCTGCTTCATTTGTGTACAATGAATCAAAGAGCATTCATTCTGCTGTTATGTATAACTGATTAGAACAAATTAATTAATTAAAAAATAAAATAAACAAAATATAAGAAACAAACAAACAAATTGTTTCAAGGCTGTTATAAGGTAAATTCTCTCTTTCCTTCCAGTGCCTCAATAACAAGCTGCTGCCTGAAAATATGGTTGCACTGTGCCATCCTTTGCTTGGATCCATCTCCATAATTTCTCAAATTAAAATGAATCCAGGGCAACTCCATCCCTCAACAGCATTCCTGCTTCCTAATATCATTCCCAAGGAGTAGATTGGGTCTCTCAGCATAAGATGTACATTTCTGAGGATAACCAATTCCTCTTACATACCCTCCTGCTCAGTCCGTTTCTTTAAGTGCCTTTTCATCTAGTTCAGAATTTGAAGTTACAGAAATTTCACTTCAGTGAAAGTGGAATTTGTATTTTTGTCTCTTCAGGTGACTTTATATCACTGTTCGAACCAGACATCTCTTATGGGTTCATTATCAGGTCTGAGGGGCAGGAAAACGTGGCTTGGCCCAGTGAGGTGTTTTTCTGCCCTTAATTTTTCATGTTTGAAAATTCATGTCCTAGGTTCTCTGGATTTGGAAACTCAAAAGGTCAGATTCTTGCCACTGAAAAGCACTTACTCTCAAAACTTCTCTCTCTGCAATGCACTGCCAACATCTGCTTTAAAAATCAAAAGCCAAGATTTAACCTTTGTGTTACCTGAGATGTGCCAGACAGCAGTATCATCAATCAATGAATGTTTTGTTGCCTTACCTGGCAACAAAAATTTAAAACATTATTTTTACTGAGAAGAACAACAAAACAAATACTATCTACACCTCAAATTATTATCCTACCATATGCAGAAAATAACAGGTGTCATTTTAGAACCAATACAGTAAAGCAAGGGCTAATTATCTTTTATTATGGTTTGGACACATTACAGGAAAAAATAAATAAGGACCAAGAAAATGCAAGGACAGCAATTTGAGGAATAATCTTTTAACTGTCTTTCTTAAACCAATCAATCTCACTCATTCTCTTGCTTCCTCCCTCTCCCCAAAGTTGTGTATGATTTAAAACAAGGTCCTAAATTTTTTATATCTACTTTTCAATAATTTGACTGAAATGTCAGATTTATTTACACAGAAGACATGGTAAATTTGTTATGATTTTGTCAGTTGACAGCATTAGCTAGAAATCATTAATACTATAAATAAACTTATATTTATAGGCATCTGTTCTTAGGATAAATAGTATTTGTCTTGGTAAAATAGTATTTCCCAAACCCCACAACTACACTATCAAGAATCAAACTAATAATTAATTAGTGGCAATACTAACTAGCATGTATTAATATCAAATATTTTTAAACGTTAGAAACTTTTTCTCTGACACAGACATAGAGGTAACTTAGCACTCTTTCTCTGAAAAAATAAATTCTGAGAAGTTATTTATGTGGATATGCAGAAACTTTTTTCATCTGGTTTCCTATAAAATAACATAACCTTTCCTGCAGAACACATTGCAACTGTTTATCTTTGGTCTGCAAGTTTTGTAATGGCATGTGCCCAAAGCAATAAAATTGTGACATTTAAAGGGAGTCAAATATCTCAAATGGGTGGTTTCACTGGGGCTTTTGTTTTAAAGGATGTCATGGTGCTCCAACAGCTTCAGATGGTTGGAAGTGAATGGCAGAGCAATGTCAAGGGATTCTATATTCACAAACCAACACATTCAACTGATTGAAGATGGACATCAGGAGGGAAAGATTGAGATTGTCCAGGCCAAAGAGTACAAAGTCCTGAGTCAGAAAAGGAGGTCATGAACTGACCTACATTTGTTAACCAAACCTGGCTTCTCACTACAAAACTGGGCAAAAAATAAAAATCTCTAACACAGGTGTTTTGAGGGAAAGAACACACACACAAAGTGCTAGGCAAACTGCATCCTATACACAATGTCAGTTGTCATTATTAACCAGATATTGCATTTTATTGTAAAATCTGTGTTGGGGCTCAGGAAACAATACACCAAAGACGGGCACTCTGATATGAATAAAAGTTGCCTCAGATTCAAGGTCTCTATAATCATGGTCACTTCTGGGTCCATCCCACTCAGACAGAGGCTTTCTGCAAAGTGCCCTTATCTACCTGAACAAACACCTTGCCTTCAGTCTTCTTATTGATATCCCATTTGCCAGGGAAGTCTAAACTCATACTGCAGGGGAAAAAAAAAAAGACATAAGTCCTTCAACATAGCTTGACACACTTGGCACACATGATTTCCAGTCCTATAGCAAATCATTTACAAACCACTCTGTTCTATGGTCCCAAAAGACTCCATCCTGGCCCCCTGCATGTTCCCTTGGCCCATTCAGCTCCCCGAAATCTCACTGACCATGCCCCTGAAAACTGTCCACCTTTCCCATTCTCCCCTCCACTCTGAACAGGGGTGGATAAACTTCTGAATCTTACCGGGATGGCAGGTAATCACAGTTTATAACTGCCACCATGAATATTAATACATTTTTGTGTCCTTTCTTTCAATTCCTCTTAGCTCATGCTGGCAAACTTTCAGGGGGCAGAAAAAGCAACATTTTCTTTGCTCTTACACCATTTATCAATCACTGATCTCTACGCTGTATTCTCAGCTTATTCCTGACTTAGTTTGGAATTCCCAGAGCAGATATTGAAACTGAGATGCTTCCAGGGAGAATGTTCTCAGGCAAAATCTGTAGGACATGAGGGAACAGAACAGGGCCAGAGGAGAAACCCAAGCTAGATGAGGAGATGAGGTGTCTGCAGAAGGCTAGTCTCGGCCTGATCCCACTGGCAGCTCTAAGTGTGAATGACATCACAGAGTTATCTCAATTTTAGGCAATCAGATGTCAGGGGAAGCAGGAGCAATTCAATGATATAATGATACAGGAATTTTCAGAGGAGGAAGTTCCATCCATGGGGGCAGGGGTGCACCAGCAAAGGGTGAAGTTGTGAACTGTCTATGCAGAAGGACAAACCAGCTGGATGAAGGGGATTCAGACGGGGCCACCAACAGCCCCTGCTATTGTTGTTGATGTGGAAACACCTAATGGTACTCATCACTTTCTCCAATGTATTTCCTGTGTAGAATTAGATTCTCTAGTCTATTCAAAGTCTTCAACTAAGAAACCAGCAGCAGCTTAGAGAAACTAGAAATGAGTGAAAATCACTATCCGTATGTTGTTTAATAATGTCACTCACAGCCTAAAGTTAGATGCTGATAATTAAAGTTAGCAAGCAATATTTATGCATGTATGAATACGTAATGACTCCCTTAATATGCACAATTATGATGCACCAATAAAAACTCAAAATAAAAAAAATAAGTTGCCTATGCTTACAGATTCAGCTGATGTTTATCAAATGCCTACTGTGTGCGAGGGATTCTGCTTACTTTCATGTGGTATCCTACATGCTGGTACAAGTGTCCTATGAAATCGGTAGATATAAACTTTTCTCTGATTAACTATTAATTGTATGCAATAGAAACACTGAAACCTACTTATAGAGCATTCAAATGACATAATTTAAAATTTGAATGCCTTCAAATTACCAAGATTTGAGACCCATAATTCCCCCTACTTATGGAATATTGGAATGTATACTTGGTTCAATTCCATCAGCAAATAGCACGGACCCTCTATGGTAACACATTGCATCCATGTGCAAAAAAGAAAAGTGCAAGTAGGACTGGCCCCTGTACTCTAAGAGTTTCCAGAAGAGTAGGGTTTACTGATGTCATTAATGCTTCCCCATTAATGGCTGAATCCCCAAAGACAGACAAGGAATCCATCAACAAGCCTTTGCCACATGCCAGGGTCTGAACTAGTAGCAGGGGTAGGTTCATAAAAGAAAAAGCCACATCTGTATTCCAGAAGGATGTATTTTCAAATGGTACGATTTGTGCTCTCAGCTCTTCATCTTAACCTCTAATCTTATCTCAATGTCAATGTCATGTTTAATTTGTTGCAGAACGGACAGAAAGGCCGTCGATCCATGGGCTATACTGTTCTACCCACTCATTCACAGGTAAGGCATCAAGGTTTCCAAGAGAATAAAAACCGACACTGGTCCTATGGGGACCCCGACCAACAAAATAAGAACTAAATTAGATATTTTCACTTTGGTAACATAGAGAAAAAGCACATTTCCTAGAGAATGAAGTCAATCATTAGCCATAATCTGGAATAATCTGAATTCTGTATGAGTTGCCACTTGAAATAAATGTGCTCAACCTTTGGGAGTATAAACTTTGACCATAATCAGCATTTCAAGTATTCTAAAATGCAAATATCAAATTAATATTAATAATTCTTCATCTTCCATCAGATCCCATCTTGATTCCAGATGTCAGAAGTCAGTTCTTTTTCTGAACTGAGGGGAGATTTATCTATTTATAACGAAGGACATTGGCCAATGACATTAGAAACAACTTTGTATATGTCTGTGTCTTATTTCCTCTGTGGTACTTCCTCCTTGATTGTTCAGCACCTTGAAGGCAAAATATTTCTTCTGATTGGTCTTTGCCTCGTATGCACCACAGAAAAGGCATTTAATAAACTGCAATTGAATTGCTGGAAAAAATGTTTTCATGAGCATATGAATGAAAAACATTGCATTTACTGCTAATATTCTCTCTGGAGAATATGGGATATGATGTGATTCACCCAGAGCAGAGAAAAAAGGGGTGAGGAATCCAGAAGTAGAACAGTTACCAGTGGAGCAAACAGTGGCAGAGAATCAAAGCCTTAAAAATAGTGTGTGCTAGTCTGGGGTTGTGGCTCAGTGGTAGAGCGCTTGTCTAGAATGTGCGAGGCACTGGGTTTGATCCTCAGCACCATGAAAAATAAATAAAAATAAAGATATTGTGTTCAATTACAACTAAATTTTTTTAAAAAAATAGTGTGTGCTTATGGAATTAATTCTGAATTACATCTAAATTTCATGGGTGCATCCTAGGCTTGGGGGTTCCCTGCACACATGTATTAGGAATCACAACCAAGAAACTTGAATAGGGAGCAAGGCTCTTCATCACTTGGCTTTCCACTCCTACCATATTCCTGTCAACTTTAAAATCATTTAAAGAAATAAAAGCGTTTCAAATATGAATTTAAATATCATACTGTTATTTCCTCCAGGGATTGTAATGGATGTTTCTGGTTTGGTGTCTCAATACCTATTCTCTCTCATTTGGGCATCTACTTCTCCCCAACTTCTGCCCATGGAGTCTGGACTCGAGATACAAAGATGCAGGCTTAAAGCAATTGGTGCATCATGTTTTCTGGGCCACAGTGATTGGTTTGAGGGTGGGCATATGATGTAGGCTAGTCCAATCAGAATGAAGCTTGGAACTTGGGTCTGGGCATTCTACACAAAAATGTTCACTCTTCCCCTGGATTTTAGCAGAGGAGGATATAGGGCCAGGTGCTGCTCGCAACCACTTTTATACTTTGAAGAGTCTTTCCAAAAGCAGAACTCCACAGAGGAAATAGAGATGACTTAGTGCACCCACCTTGATATAACTCAGCATGGAAAGCCAGACCTTCCTCTGGGCTTTCCTTGTCCATCAACTGATAAATTACTTTTGTGATTAAAGCCAGTTTGTGTGTTTGCTTTTCTGTCACATATGATCAAGAGGCTTAAGAGAGGCTACAAAATGCCTTGAAAGAGAGATTGCTAAATTACCTGAATTCATGATAAAAAATAAATGGCTACAGCCAGCATTATTGGTCACAATAAGGTCCCCACCTCCATCTTATTGCCTCTGGTCACCCAGGGATAGGTGAGAATTTCAACTTCAGGGGCCAGTAGTCATACCAGCTAATGGCTTTCTATCTCAATGGCCTGTATGTCTGTCTCAGGACATTCTCTGGCTATAGGAGTATGGTCATCCCATGTACAAGACAAAGTGCAAAGTTAATAACCATAGGAGCAAACTCCAGCTAGTGAGAGACAGGGAGGAGGTTTCCCCTCAGTTGGGTCACTCTGAAGCAGGCTTTACCAAGCACACCTAGTGGACCCGAGCCCTGGTGGCCCAAGGTTAACTCATTCATAGATTTTTCCTCTTTCCTCATCTTATCACTTTAGTCTTTCACAGTGCTCCCAGGAATCACCTCCCAAATGAGACAACTTATACCCTAAACTTCATCTCAGAGTCTATTTATGAGGGAAGCCATAAAAATAAAAGGGTTGATAGGAAATTATTCCTAGAGTCCAGCAGGAGGAGAAATGTTCTGTTTTGGATATGAGGTATTCTCCAAAAGCTCATATGTGAGATGATGCAAGAAAGCTTAGAAGTGAAATGACTGGGTTGAGAGCCTTAACCCAATCAGAGCATTAATCCACTACTGTGGATTAACTGGGTGGTAACTGTAGGCAGTCATGGTATAGCTGGAGGAGTTGGGTCCATGGGAGGCATGCCTTTGGGTTCATATTTTGTACCTACTTAGCCAAGCTTAATCTCTCTGCTTCCTCTTGCCATGTCCTAAGCTGCTTCCCTCCTCCATGACCTTCTGCCATGATGTGCTGCCTCACCTTAGGCCCAGAGGTAGGGGAGTCAGCCATCTAGGTCTGAGACCTCTGAAAACATGATCCCTCAAATAACTTTCCTCCTCTATGTTGTTCTCATCAGGTCTTTCAGTCACAGAGACAAAAAAGGATGACCAAAACAAGAAACAAAGAGAACATCACCACAATGGGAACCGAGTGCCACACAATTTGAATACAGAGAAGAGATATTGGAGCCATCCTCTTTAAGAAGTGATCCACAGCGATAATGTCAGAGAATCAAGTTCATCTTTGCTACCCAAAGCCTTCCTTTCTCTATCATTATGAGAACAGCATGCAATGTGGAGTTCTGCGATCTGGGGCTGACTTTCATCTCTACCACTTTCTGTTCGTGCCCACTTTCAGCAAGTGACCTATACCTTTAAATCTCATCTTCCTCTCTCAGGGGTCCCCACACCTATTGTCAAGAGTGGTTTCAGGACAAAGAATAAAAGATGGGAGATGATCTGCAAAATATAAAGCACTTAGCGAGAGCAATTATTTCTGACTCACGAATGGAGAAAAGGCAAACTTCCCAGACTAAATCTACATCAGAACCTAAGGGAGAAAAATCACATTCAAGCTGAAAAGTGAAAATACAATGCTCAGGAGATTGCCAGTGGCAGAAAGGGGTAAGTGCATGCTCTAGGTGTGAGCATCAGTCTACGCTAATCCTACAAATAAGAACATCAATGCAGATCTGTTTTCTACATCAACTGTCAAAATCCCATTGCTTACTTTTAAAGAAGATGGTGACTACTCTTTGAACATAGGAGAAAGGTCCCAGGTGGATATTTTGGACAGGAAAAGAGAGCACTAAAAGTGTTTTATGGCCTCAGAAACTTGACTAATTTGGAATCACGAGTTTACTGCTTCACCGATATTTATGGGATGGCAACTTTATCTGAGAATTTGTTTTTGTCCCACATGCCCAAGGTTATTAATGGGCCAGATGCTGGATATTAATCTTCATTTTCTAAAACAAAACTAGCCCTGTGTTTCTTAAGAATGGTATATCACACATACACACTATGCCTGGAGGCTGAAGGAAGCTCAAGTTCATAACCCATTAGAGACAAGGTCATGAGCAAAGCCAGGGGCCTGCATGTGGAGAGTGTGGGGATAAAACTATATTTAGATGTAGGAAGGTTCTAGAAACAGTGTGTGTGTGGGGCGGGGGGAGTGTTTCATTTAGTGAATCACTTATGGCTTTGTACCTTGGTTTTTGTTGTTGCTTTCATTTCACTGTCTTTTTTTTTTTTTTTAATCAAGGTTTCCTCTCAAAACCTGGGCTTCAAAGACAAAGGAGAAAGAAGGACTGAACCACAACCAAGGAGTGACAGGTGAAGAACCAGGGGAAGGTTCTTAAGAAAGGGCAGACTGACAGAATGAACGTGACTGTGAGTTGAACACACTCCAAGAGGAGTTGTCACTGCTACTCCATCCCTATTTCTCAGATGAGAAACAGACTCTGAGAACTTTAGTGAGAGGTCCAAAGACATGCAAATCATTTGTACCACTCAGATCCGAATGCAATTTATTCCAGAGTTTTGTTATGGATTTTGCTATCTTTATTGCCAAGAAGAAAGAAACAAATTGATTTTAGTAACTAACCCACATTGGCTAAGAGCAGTGCCAGAATGAATTAGAAAATTTCTCAGATTTTCTTTACTCTCTACCAGAATATGTATGAATGTATATTGTGTATTCATATAAATATATGCACACCAGGGACTGAACCCAGGGGTGCTTAACCCTGAAACCATATCCCCAGCCCTTTTGATTTTTTTAAATTTTGAGACAGGTTATTACTAAATTGCTTAGGGCCTTGCTAAATTACTGAGGCTGGCTTCAAACCTCTGATCCTCCTGCCTCAGCCTCCCAAGCCACTGGGATTACAGGCATACACCACCATGCCAAGCTTAGATAGATGGTATTTTACCCAAATTTTTAACTTGAATTTGAAGCTGACTCAATGTAGCTCATTGTTTTCCACTAAGTGGAAGATTTTATATTGTCTGCCACTGCTGGTCTACCATGTGCTCAGAGTGAGGACCAGCTCAGGTTACGTGGGATAAAGCTGTGCAAAGATGGAGGAAGCAAAGACACTTTAGAAATGAGCTGATTCTATCTTTTGCAATGCCAGTCAAGAAAGAAACTGCTATGCATTCATGTCTTAGGGAGTGAGGGGTACAAGAAGGCATAAAGGTTTAGGATAGACACAGAGTTACCTCAGTCCTGAACTAACCTCCATCTCCATTCTTTCTAATTTCTGCCTAATATCTGATTCTAATGACATTTTGGACTTTTGTCTAACATGAGTCTTGTCTTAATTGGCTACATGAAGGGTTCCCTCCTTTTGGACTCCATGCCTCAGTGTTTCATTCAAGAAATATATCAGGGCAGATAGTAAGAGGCCCACGGCCACTGTTGTTCTACAGTTATGGTTCTAGTTATGGTTCTGTGATTACGTATGTACTTCTGGGCTGAGGAATGCCTCTCTAGGATTTCTGGGTGAAACAGAATCTTTTCCACAACACCACACTGAACAAATGTATTTCTCCCAAACAAAACAGAACCAGCTTGGAATTCTACTTGCTAGGAGTTGACAGAAGATCTAATACTGGCCATCTAGAGGTCTCCATTTTTCTCCCAAATGGTACAAGAGTCCCAAAGAGGTCAATTCAGTATAGGAAATTTGAGGAAGGGCTTTGGTCTTTGCTGTGCCATAATCTCACTGTGGCACTAACTGTGGGAAGTCATTTTGTACACTCCAAGTTAGAATCCTTGAATGTCCCCAATTCATACCTTTATGTTTACATTAGCTACTGGAGCTATGGCGCTGTAGATCTTAGTGTCAGTCCCCATCACAGAGGCCCTGTCTTCTCCTTGGGGTAAGACATGAGGCTACACTGATCTTGGGACTGACCCCCTTCACTTTCCCACCTTAGTCTTGGAAGCTCTAAATCTTTCTTAAAATGAGGATCAACTGCTTTTAGCACTCCAGTTCTCAGACAAAAGAATATTTAATTTCCTCCTAAGAAGCCCTTTGGAAACGCAAGGAGACATGGTTCTTATTCTTTCATGGCAAGAGTATAAAAATTAAAATGTAACAAAATTACTTTCCACAATTGGATCCTATTGTTACATCTATTTTTCCCAAGCATCGTGGATTTTTCTTGCCTTAGAGTAGGGATGCAGCTACAATGCCTGTTCCATGTATTTCATTCTGTAGGTGACGCATCAGTGGAGAATGAATGGACAGATCTGATCTGCCGCATACAGTAGTTTAGTCTGTGTATGGCACAATCCTAGAGTTCCTTTTGTCTGGGCTCATAAAGGGAATCCTGCCCTCCAGGTTTGTGAACACACAAAAGTACACACAGACTAAGGAAAATAGACAAATCAAACAAATCAAAACAAAACAACCTTTTGAACTAAGTAGATGTTGATGCAGATTAATAAAACCTTCTTTTAAAATAAAAATGGTAATGACTATAAGCAATTCACTGAGAGAAAATACTTGAGATCATAGTTGCCCTTTAAACCAAACCAAAATGCAAACTCAAGGAATCTCAGAGTGGAATTTTATGCTATCAAATTAGCAAATACCACTACTACTAATTATGAATGAACATTCACTTTGTATCAAGAAAATTCACCGCCTGGCTTTTTTGCATCTTGTTTCTACTCTACCAGTTTCTTAGGGTAAAGCTGCTTCTCATTATTGTTCAGAATAAATCTAAACTATGAAGTGAATTTTATCTTTTTAAAAATTTTGTTTTAGTTGTAGATAGACACAATATCTTTATTTTATTTATTTATTTATTGTCATGTGGTGCTGAGGATCCATCCAAGTGCCTCATACATGCTAGGCAAATGCTCTACCACTGAACTACAACTCCAGCCCTTATCTTTTTTTTTTTTTTTTTTTTTTTTTTTTTTAAAGGGGCCTCACTATATTGCCCAGGCTGGCTTAGAACTAAAGATCCTCCCACTTCAGCCTCCTGAGTAGCTGGGATTATGGGCACACACCATTGTGCCTGACCTAAGCATGTTTTTTTCTAATATAATATGTAGTAAAAACACAATATGTCTTTTTTGATGCAGCAAGTCCACTGCTGGAATAAATACTATAAGAGAAAACAAATAACAGTAACAAAATAACCACATAATTCAACAACAGATCATCCCAAACAGGGAGCCATCTAAATGTGTAACAGTTGAGAAATAGGTAAGCTTATGGTAATCCAACCCATCATTAACACCAAACATTAAAAAGTAACCCACATTAACAAATGAAAATATTAAAATAAGAATAAAGGAGGACAAAATGGCAACCATGTAAAAATACAACAGTACATGGAAAAAGTTAGGAATGAAATTTGCAACATGAAATAGTAGTGTTTAAAATCTTCTTTAAAATTTTTAAGAATATATTCCTATATTTCTTTTTTTTTATTTCACACAAGCAAGTTTAAAAATTAAAGTATCTCAACATTTCAAAGAAAAAATATTCTCCACCTAACCCATCCTACATCAGATGCCAATATCTCAGAGAAAACCACTTGCAACTTCATCTACAATTAACGTCTGCATTTTATACAACAATTTATTGCAATTTATTGGGAGTTTTCCCCATCATTTTTTTAAGAAATGAAGAGTAAATTCAATCCCCATAAACAGAAACACAGACACACACACACTGTCACTCTCCCTGCCATTCTGAAAGGCCCAATATTCTTGGTTAAGCCAATATTCAGTGATATTGTTGTGTAAATATTTTTTTCAGTCCGTTCTTGTAGTATTCTGTAGCCATGGTGGCTTTCCCTGGATTTAATCAATGCCTTGCCTGTTCTTGTTGCTCTCCAATGTTCTACATGACTCACATGATATACTACAACTATTTGCACTACTAAGTATCCACTAAGAACCCTGTGGAAACATTTCCATGGTTCTACCCTGTGAGGTAGGAACAAACTCCATCTTACAGAAAAGGGTTCAATGTCTCATCCCAGTTCTTCCAATTAGTGCTGCAGAATTAGAATCTGGAATCCAGTCTGCAATCTAAGCCTATATAAGTAAATACCATGTATATCATCTTTCACTGTGTGGATCACACAGATTTATAATAATTTTAGATTTTTTTTCTTTAGAAGTTTGGGCTGACAACCTGTAGATAGCACTTAACAAGCCCTGGGTCCTGGTAGTCATGGCCTTGGGTAATCCTTTCCCTTTGGAGGTGAATGGATCTAGTAACTTGATTCTAACAAACAGGACATGGCAAATAGGATAGGGCATCATTCGTAAGATTAAGTATAGAAAGCTAGCCGGGCTATCTGGCTGCCATCCTGCTTGTTCTCTCTGATAATGCAAACTACCATGTTGCAAACTACATTGTGGAGAGGTCAATTTTGCAGAGAACCAAGGGAGGCCTCTGGCCACAACCCAGGAAGGAACTAAGACCCTTCCATCCAAATTCCACAAGGAATGGAATCCTGATAAAGATCTCCCCAGAGAACTTGGAAGCAGATCCACCCCCAGCTGAGCTTTCAGATGAGACGGTGATCATAGCCAGTACTTGGATTAAGCCTTGTTAGTGACCCAGAGGACTTAACTAAGGCATGCACAGATTCCTAAACCCACAGAGAGTATGAGGTAATAAATAAGGGTTGGTTTTAGTCACTACTTTGGAAGAAGTTATGGTTTAGGTATAAGGTATCCCCAAAACCTCATGTGTGAGACAATTCAAAAAAGTTCAGAGGTCAAATGATTGGGTTGTGGGAATCTTAATATAATTGGTGCATTAATTCCCTAATAGAGATAAACTGTTTGGCAACTGTAGGCAGGTAGGGTGTGGCTGGAGGAGGTGGGTCACTGGGGGCAAGCCTCTGGGATTTATATTTCTCTCTCCTCCCCTCCCCTCCCCTCCTCCTCCTCCTCCTCCTCCTCCTCCTCCTCCTCCTCCTCCTCCTCCTCCTCCTCCTCCTCCTTCTTCTTCTTCTTCTTCTTCTCTCTCTCTCTCTCTCTCTCTCTCTCTCTCTCTCTCTCTCTCTCCTGTTGCCATGTCTTGAGCGGCTCTTCTCTGCCACACACTTCTGTCATGAAATCCTCCTTTACCTCAGGCCCTGAGGAATGAAGTCAGCTACGTATGGACTGAGACCTCTGAAACCATGAGCTCCAAATAAACTTTTATTCCTTAAAATTGTTCTTGTAAGGTCTTTAGGTCACAGTGGCAAAAAAGCTGACTAAAACAGAAGAGATAAGATGTTGACCAGCAATACATAATACAGCCATATTCCTGCATATACACATCTGTGAAGTATAGGAAATCCACAAGAAAACAATGAATTTTGAAAGTTTGGATGTGAGATTTCCCCCAAAAGCTCATGTGTGAAACAATGCAAAAACATTTGAAGATAAAAATCATTGTTATGACAGCCTTAACTTAATCAGCATATCAATCCTGTTAGGGATTAACTGAGTGGTAACTGAAGCTGGGTAGGATGTGGCTGGAACAGGTAGGTCATTGGGGGCATGATTTGGGGGTACATATTCTGTCTGTAAGCTGAGCTTAGTCTTTCCTTGCTTTCTCATCATCATCTGAGCTGCTTCCCTCTGTCATACCCTTCCACCATGATGTTCTGCCTTACCTCTGTTATGGGCCAGGCTATATGGGCAATAACCAAACAGATTCCATTTTACCCTGAGACTCCATATCATGTAAGAAATGCTTCTCCCATGGGAAGACCCCACCTCTGAATCCATTAATAGCTACCAAGCATAGCATACTTGGTAATACAAAATTGCAATTCTTGTACAATGTGAAATTGTTCTTTTTGGTTTCCATTTTTCTTGGGCAATGTACCTTGTCAGAGATTGTCTAGACATTAGTAACCATTCTCTAACTTGTACTCAACCAGGGTCATTTTGACCCATTTCCTCTTCTGCTTACTTGCTGCTATGCCAACCTGGAACGTCCCATGGGAAATACCAATATATCCATTGCATTGTTTTGCTAACTGCCCAGTTCAGCTTCTGTACCTGCTTGGTTACAGCTACATCAACCTGGATGTGGTTTTTGCCTTTAAATATCCTAAAATATTGAAGCTCCAGGCTGTTTTCTGCAGAGACAACTTGGTCCTGTAGGAAGTAGTTCTAGCCGGTTGGAATAAAGACTCTTCAATTTGGACAAAACTGGGACTTGCTGTGTTTTCTGAGTGACCTACCCCACAACACCTCAAGCCCAGAGAAGGAATGGAGCTGGCTGTTTATGGACTAAGACCTCTGAAACCATGATCCCCAAATAAACTTTTCCTTCCCTAAAATTGCTTCTGTCAGGTTTTTTAGTCATAGAGTGAAAAAGCAGACTAAAACAGGAGGTAATGGTAATTGAAAGAAGAGCTTTCTACCCAGACAGTGCCAGAATCAAAGGTTTGCAATGCTTCACTTTTGAAACATGAAATTTATATATGTCCTTATTTGACAATGCATTTGCATGAAGTGCTAGCCACAGACAAGAGTTTCAGTTGCTCTGCAGGACAACTTCTTTTTAAAGTCATTACAGGCAGAAATAGACTTTCCAATTCAATGATGACTTAGGGCTGTCCTAGGTATTCAATCATAAAGCTTTTTATCCATAACAAAGTAATTAACATGGAACAGTGACAGTCTCCATAAAGTTGTTCCTAGCGTGCATGTGGTTTATTTCCCTTTTATGCAACAGCTCTTTGTCTGTTCCTAATTTGTTTTCATGGGATATTTGCAAAGACATCACTTCAAAACCAAGGAACTAATAAAAGGCCAATGAGAGGTAAATGGATTGAATAAATGTTCTCAAGCTTCTCCAAAGATTTCAGGCTACATGGAAAATGAATCATCCCTGGTTCCTAAATAATAGTTTACTTGATATCACTGGGTTTTATTCCAACTTAATGAATAGAGAGACATGCACTAAGCAATAACCACTTACCATCCCCTACAAATCCTAATGCCTGCATTCTGAGTATTTGATTACTTCGTTTTCCTTATTCACTTCTAGCTCCTAAACAGGCTCTCTAACTTTCCTTCAAGGTTTTTTTTCCAAAAAGAGCAATAAGAAATTACTGGAAGGGCTGAGGGTTGAAATGCATCTATCAGTAGTTTATATCCCCCCCCAAAAAAAAGACCTGGAATTATTGGAAAAGCATATTACTTTACTTGCACCAAGACATAGAAAGTGAGATGAGCTGGGACTTAGCATTTACTAGCACTACTCCAAGGTAGCAATTCAGTCCCAGGGTCCAAAGGGAGTGTATACACTCTCTTTTCTAGAAACGCACTGCTGCTAGATGCTGAGACATTGCAGCTTCTCTGTGGCCTCATTGCTAAGTAAAGAGATACATATTTAATATTCAGTCCATTATCTTGTCATTGGGCACGAAGGGTTATCATCTTCCCTTCTGTGAGTTTGCAGAAAGCAAATGTCAAAAACTCATTGGATCATTTCTGCAACAACTGGACATGTATCACCAGAGGTGAGGCTGGCACCATGAGGTGTTGGCCATCTGTCATGCTGTTGGGCGGCAATTGTTCTTCCTACTGGGGAGGCCATGAAAGAGAATTCTGAAGGTGGTTCTTTGATGAGATGATCCGCAGAGCTATAGTTCTAAGCCCTGTGATCCAGAGACTTTTTTTGTTCAGGTCACATTTACAATTTTGGCAGACTCTACCACCGTCACTCAAAATGAGGAACGGGCAGCTCAAGCAACTAGAACAAAGCGGTGGTGCCAGGGAGGGTGAATATTCATGCAGCAGAAGCAATAGGGGGACTCGAGGAAAAGTCTCATCTCCAGTATAGCAGACTACCCAAGGGCCCAAACTTTCAGTATTCGCTGCTGTGCTCAATTATTTGGGTGGATTATCTCATTTAATCCTCATGGAGTCCCTGGAAGACACAGGTATTTGTCATTCCCATCTACAGTTTCCATATGCAGTTGAGGACACAGACTCTTGGAGAGGCAAGTGACTCAGTCCAAGGCCAAAATATTCATTAGCTGAAAAGGCTTGATTTAAGCCTGAATCAGTTGGTGTCATGGGATAAGACTGCCTCTTGAAATTGTTCAGAGATTTAGAAAGAGATTCTGAGATATCAGGGCACCATCCAGGAAAGGGGAGGAAGAGAGGGAAGCAAAGCCCAGAGAGAATCCCTGAGCTAAGATCATGGTGACAGTGGCTTTATCAGGAGCACCAGGGTCCATGAGGTTCAGATGGAAGCCTCAACTCTACTCTGAAAACAGCAATTCTAGGGAGAATCCCTGTGTCCCAGAAAGGATCAGACAGGGTATCTGTTTCTCTGTCATGTCATTCATTCTACAAAGGCTTATTAAGCACCTTCTGTGTGTGAGACACTGCAGTAGACACTAGATATGTAGCAACAAAAAAGAAAACAGGCAAAGTTCTCTGCTCCACAGAGTGTATGTTCTAGCACAAAGAACAGATAGGAAGGTGATAGACAGAAAGCCTGCCAAAGCCTGACGTGAGGGACACATGCTCTAAGCAGAAAGAATAGTAAGCACAAAGGCCCTGAGGTAGGAAAAAATTGAGTGTGTTTGAGAAGCTGAAGAAAGTCAGTCTGGCTGAAGCATAATAAACAGCCCTTGTTGTTTTAGGATATGAAGAGAAGCCAGTTAAGCATTTGAATTCAGAGAGCAATAAGATTCCTAAGGGTCTGGAGGCAGCAGGAATTTGGGTTTTTTTAGATCAGGGATGGATTGATGGAAGAGGGGACTCATGGAGGAAGGAAGGAAATGGTTCCCAGAGACAAGGGTGAGAACTCTAGCAGAAAGAAACAGTCTGGACATTGGCCCAGGAGGAACTCAGCCATGTTGGAAGAAAAGAAATAAGCCAAGGTGCTAGGAGCTTAGTCAGCAAAGGAGCAGAGGAAGGCCAGACAATATAGGGGCAGCTCACAGCACAGTGTCAGGGCTTATAATTCACCCTAAAGCATGCAAGAGGTTTGTTTAAAGGAACTTCATAAATCACTTTAAAAAAATTTTTTTAAAGGTAATTATATTTACATTTGAACTCAGTTCTTGCCATTTCACGGACACTATATCTATGTGGTTCTTACTACTGTGTGCCAATAATTATGTCTAAGCCCTTCAATCATCTTAAAGTTTTTACTCTGTAAAACTACTCTTTGAGCTAGGTACTCCTCTCTGCTCCCATTTTGAAAGTGAGGAAACTGAAGAACAGAGAACTGAAGTAAGTTGTTCAAGGTCACACAGTTCCTAACTGGCATAGCCAGGACTTGAATCCAAGCATTTTGACTCTAAAGTGCCTGAGCTCATACATCCTGTGAAGCGGATACTCTCTATATTTAAAAGCTACCCAAGAGCAGAGGATCACAGGGAGACATGAAGAACTGAGAATATGGGTGGAGAGAACACTTTGGGTTGACCTTGAATGCATGCACCTGCATTGTTATTCATTTTTTTATCTTCTACATATGTATTTACTGAGCATCTACTATGTACCATATTTCATGTTAATATGTTAAAGATGCCTGGAGAAGTAAAACAGACAAAGCTTCTCCCTAATGGGCTTTTTGTCTATTGCAGGGCACAGACATAAAGAAAGCATACGGATGATATGAATTTAAGACCATAATATATGCCACAGGGCAGAGACAGATGCTTCTTCAGGAGTATATGACAGACAGAGCAACTTGGAAACAGTGAGACCCAGGGGAGGAGTACAGGGCCCGGATGCCTTTTGGTCCCAGGTACTTTATGCTTTGGATTGTTGAGTGATGACTGGGGTAGAAATGAGCCAGGTTTGTCAAGTAACTCTGGGCTCTAAATTTATATGTAAAAGGTAAATTATGACTTCAATCACCACTCTAGATTTTCCAAGTCAGCTCAGAACAATAGGCCAGATTCAGCCCAAATGCTTGGACCAGGAATAAAATCTGGTATTCAGCTGGAGTCTTCTATAAGACTCTGTGTCCATCAATTCTGGTTCTTCCTAAGGGAGATGGATTAGGAGCACAAGTAGGAGAAAAGAGAGAAGCTCTCCTGAGCCTGTTGGTCCCCACTGAGATAGAAGCATTTTAGCTGTGGAGCCAGAAAGTTGAAGGCAAAGAATAAACATAAGGAAGCAGAGTGACTAATAGGAAAAAAAAAAAAAAACCTGCAGAGCTCTGGAATCTGACCATCATGGAGTCTATTTTAGTTTAGGCTTCCCCAGAAGTAGACCCTGTGGTCAGGATTGGAGTGATTGGAGTGCCAGTCCTATATTTGAGAAGTGACTTCAGGAAGTACAAGTAAGGGGAAGGGGAGTGAGAAAAGGAAGACTGCTGGTAAAAGGGGTGTTTTAAATCAGTTACCACCAAAGGGAACTTAATCTTGTGAGCTTAATCCTGCTGGGGAATTCAGAACAGGGCATGTGGTTCAGGGTCATCCCACCTGAACGGCGAAGGAGATGGGACTTATCCATTAACTTCAATAAGCTCTCAAGAGATGTTAATTCCTCAGACTCTAGCAGAGTAAGCTATTTATAGCAATCTCAGGAGGACAGAGAGACCTGCAGTGAAAGAGTCCCAGGTACATGCAGACAGAAGTTAGGACATGGCAGATACGGTAAATGCCAAGCAGGAAGTGGGCAGGTTAGCAACAGCCTCCGCTGCATTACTCAGCATCTCAGGGCCTCAGTTTCTGTGTCCAATAATGGAGATGGTAATGCAGATGGGCATCACTTAGTGATGGGGATACACTGTGGTAAATGTGCCATTAGGTGATTTCATCATTATGAAAGTATCAGAGAGTACTCACACCAACCTAGATGGTATACCTCAATCACCCCAGATCACTACCCAAAGCCTTTAATGCAGTCAAGACCCAGGAAACATGGGTTGATGTCAGCATAGCCAGGCTACCATTTTACAGTAAACTTTAAAAACAAAATATGAGTATACTCTAAAACAATGATAAGACATGTAGGGTGGATCAATAAACCTGTAATGTTTATTACAGTTGTGTTAGTCAGCTTTCCATCACAAAAACAAATGAATGAGATAGTCAATGTATAAAAAGAAATTTAATTTGGTTCAGAGTTGTGAATCAATAGGTTGGTCCTATGGCTCTGGACCTAAGGTGAGGCCCATCATGTAGGGACTATCCAGCGGTGTCAATCATGGGAGAGAGCACATCATGACAGAGCCCATGTGGTGCCATGAAAGTGTTCACCTCATGACTAGGAAGCAAAAGTGAGAGAGAAAGAGGAAAAGAGCAGGGTCCCAGGGCTCCTTTTCTTTCTTTCAGGACCTAATGGCCTCCTCATTAAAGTTTCTACCATCTCCCAAAAGCGTCACAATGAGAAATAGATCATTCACATCTAGGCCTTTAGGGAATGCTCAAGATGCAAATCGTAGTGATAGCTGTTTATTATCACTATCAACTCTTTTGTCCTGTACATAACTGTATTGCTATATGTTTACAGAGCCAGCAGCACAATAGGTTGGTTTACACCAGCATCACCACACACGAGTGGGAAATGCATTGAATGATGACACTACAATAGCTACTATGTTATTAGGTGACATGAAGTAGGGGGCCACCATCATGTATATGCTCCATTTTGGACCAAAACATCATTAAGCAGCACATAACTTTGCCTAAATCTCTCAGATCTGGAGCCCATCTAAAAACCTGCTTTTGAAGAAAGCCTGCTATTTTTCCAACATTTATGACACACAAAAAAATGGTACCCAGAAATGTCTGATGAATGAATCAATACTTAGAGCCCTGTGCTGGAGCTAGCTCTGCCCTGGCTCACACAAGCAGATTGTTAAACATTCAGGAATTTCACAAGCCAGTTGTTAAACGGCTGAGAGCTTAAAAATCTGTCACGGTGTGTGCGGTCACACATCATGGAAATCGAAACTTTATTCACCACCACCCCCAAGCCAGTTTACAAGCACACCGTTGAATGTATGTTAAAATAGTTGGCATAAAAAAATAGTTGGCATAGCATCAAACATAGAAGACGCTCTAAAATGTGCTTTTTTTTCATATTGAAATCAAACACAGTCTGTTGAGAAAGCTAGGCTTTTCACCATGTTTTGTTTCTTATTTCTAGTTACCAGTAAGTGCTCCTCAGAGTGGGTCACAACTCTATCTGCAGCACTTTTACTTATTTAAAGAAATAAAATGGAAGGGGACATAAAGCAAATATGATACAATGCTAAATCTGTGTGATGCATATGTGGGAGTTCACAATTCCCTGCAATTTTCTTAAATGCTTAAAATGTTTCACAGAGAAATAAGAGGAAGGAGAGAAACTAAAGCATCAATTAGCATCAATTCAGATGCCCCAGACTTCTGAGAGTGGAAGGATCGATGTTTCCAGCATCAAGGCACACTGAAAGACTCTCAACAAGCCTTTCAGGTGGGACCAGGGCAAGGCTACAATTAAACCTTCACCTACCTGCAGGGTTGAACTCGCAAATTGCAACAGCTCCTTAGATTCAGATAGGGCCTTTATATAATCTATAATCAGAGGTAATGATAATTAACATGTATCACATACACCTTGTAAATGTCTCTGAAAAACATGTTTGAAAAATTCAAAATTATTAGTTGCCTCTCTCAGAGATTAGTTTTTCTCATCCCATGGTAATTAATCAAGAGAAATTGGTTAAACTGATGAAATTTTGACATCTTCTGTTTGCTTCCTCTCATTTCCAGAATGATCCGTAAACATGACACATGCAGTGAATTTCACAGTGCACTTTCTCCCTTAAGAACCTAACCCACAGTATTTTATTTTTATATATGTATATATATTTTTTTAGTTGTAAATGGACACAACACCTTTATTTTATTTGTTTATTTTTATGTGGTGCCAGTGATGGAACCCAGTGCCTCACGCATGCTAGGCAAGCGTTCTACTACTGAGCCACAACTCCAGCCCCCATAGTATTTTCAAAATGATAAATTCCTTGTTACAAAGGAAGTTCAATGCTATGCTATCAGAATTCTAAAGAAGACTTGATGTGTTATCAAATTTGACCTTGGTCAGATGCATACATCCTGTCTACTGAGTCTCTGACCATGGGGCACATCCATACTTATTAACATTCCCATGATCAAAACCCACTACTTTACAAATCAATAAAAGTAGCTTCTATATATTGATTACTAATTCCATGCCAGACATAGAGTCCCAGGCTTCATAAACAGCAGCTTATGAGATCTTCATGAGACACACTCAGCTATGAATACCTTTATTTTGAAGACAAATAATTTGGAGCTCAGAGATGCTATGTAGTTTGTCCCAGGTTATATAGCCAGCCGGCAGAAGAGCTGGGATTCACCATGGGGTTGATCTGATTGCAACGTTCAATATTTCTAAGAGTTGGATTAAAGATGTCCTTCCTTCTGACTTCAATTCATGGGTCTCTGATCAGCACCCTGGTCAGATCAGACTCACTTCTGTCATCCAAGTTTTAGTGTTTTCTCTTATTCTGGCCTTTTTAAAGTGGGAAATGTTCTTGTCACTTCCCTCTCTGACCTCCCTCATTCAAATGTTTGTCAACTTATGAGGCTCTTCCCAGAACCACCCATTTATCATGAATGGAACATACAGAGATAGAACAGGACCCCTCAGGATACATGGGACTAAACTAGTACTTGTATTGTCTCCCTGCTTTCTTCTAGTCAGCCCTTACGAGTCATGGGTAGAAAAACCTCAGTTTCCAAATACACTTAAAAACTGAACATAACAAAAGCAATTACTTCTACCTTTCTACACTTTGTAATTAATTTTATCTTATGTTTGAGCTCAGAGACAGAGTCTTATCCTCACTGACAGGTTGGATCTCTAAGGTTTTTGCCTGCCCCACATCCATTCTCCTTTCTTCTAATAAGTATCCTGTTTTAGTCAGCTTTTTCAATGCTCTGACTAAAAGACCTGACAAGAACAATGTAGAGAAGAAAAAGTTTATTTTGACTCAGGGTTTCAGAGGCTAAGTTCATGGTCAAGGGACACCATAGCTCTGGGCCAGAGGTGAAGTAGAACACCATGGTGGAAGGGCATGATGGAGGAAAGCAGCTCAGGACATGGCAGCCAGCAAGCAAAGAGCTCTGCTCACCAGGGACAAAATATAACCCCCCAAAGCATGCTCCCACTGACCTACTTACTCCAGCCAAAACCTACTTGCCCATAGGTAGCACCTATTTAATCCACTCAAGTGGATTAATCCCCAAATCAGATTATACTTCTCATAATCTAATCATTCCACCTCTAAATATTCTTGCATTGTCTTACATATGAGCTTTGGAGGACAGCTCATATCTAAACCATAACATGTCCCAACTGTGTTTTGGAGAACCTCTCTATCCCATTGGGTACAGTCTTGATGGGACTGTTATTCAACATAGCTACCTTCAGAGTGACTTTGGACTCTCTCTCCCAGGCAGCTGATCCTTGAGCACATAAACATGGCTGATGCATCCAGGAAGTTGATCCAGGAGGAAAGGTTAGGTATGTGCCTTTGACATATCCTCAGAGCTACTTTCTCCAGTCCTAGGTCTTGGCTTTCTCTTTCTCTTTCCAATAATCTCAGTTTACCTTCTGGATTTTTACTCACTTACTCTTTCACTCAAACACCATCCAGTAAGTTTCTATAATGTGCCAGAAAACTAGAGACTTTTCCTAAATCAGGAACATTTCTTAGGGAAAAAAATATTCAAACAACTTCATATACACTGAATGAAGATAGTATGTGACATGCATGAGTATTAGCGGAAACTTTGAAATTAGAAATCCATACAAAAGCAAAGAACTGACCTCCCTACAAAAAAAAATTGAAAACCCCTCAATATTCTGCTTTAATTTCTGCTGTAATAACAATATAGACAGATGCAGATACACATACAATATATATATATATATATATATATATATATATATATATAAATGTTATTTATATATTTGACATATATAAGCTTAAACCAAACACATATTCTGTTTTATAAATGGCTTTTGCGATAAATATTATAACAAGCCTGGTTAATCTGCTGATTCCTGGTTAGGTATTTCTGCCGGGAACACCCTCATATTGGGTATTTATCAGCAAGCAGCCTGTTCTCACTTAGCATTATGACCAACATTCATCCAGTCAGGCTAGGCTTATTATGCACTCCAGGAGCCTTTTCTGATAAAATTATACCACATTTTAGCTATACCTATGTTTTGACCACGTGGAATTAAATTTCATCCACCTTTATAATTTTTCTGATGGGTTTAAATTGATTTCTTTTTTCACTTTAGCTCCTTTAATACAGTCCCACACATTCCATACATAATATTTTGTTTTAATGAAACTGTCTGCCAAAAGCTTAAATAGATGAGGGTGGGTAAGGAGGAGATAAAAAACAGTGAGTATACCTGATAGCTAGATCTGGCTCTCCCTATTTTTTGTGTCACCTCAGATGGGTAACTTAACCTCTCTGCATACTCTCTTCATTTATAATACGTGCTAGATCCCACTTGCAGCCCATGCATTTTGCAAGTTCTTATTATCTGTGTTTTATCTCTGATACACTGAACCCAGGACCCTGTAGCTGTGGAATCAGAAATCCATATTTTCCAAAAATCTCTCCTAGTGATTCTGAACCAATTGATCCATGAATGATTGTTTAGGAATGATAAAAAAGATAATAGTGGCTTCTGCTGTGTATACAGAAATTGCCAAGCCCTTTATACTACAATCTTATGAGGTCAATATTGCTGGTATTTTACTTTTATAGCTAAGAAAATTGAAGTTCAGAGATGTTAAGAAGCTTGCCTAAGGGAATACAACCAGGAAATGAGGAGCCAGGGTCCCAGTCTAGCCAGTGCATTTCCAGAGCCAGCTCCTTATCTCTACATCGGAATACTCCTGGAACCCCTGGTCCTTTTCAAATTTATTAGCAACTTTGATTTTGCCCAGTAACTTTTCATGACTTTTGAACTACTTTCTGAAGGTGTATTTTGCTTATGGTATCCTAAACTAAAATATTTTAAGTAACTTCTGTACACATATAGAGCATTATAAAGTATATACAAATGAAGAGACACATAGGATAAGGTATGAAGGAAGAGTCACAGAGCACCCTTCCCCTCTACAGGTGCTCCTCCCTCTAGGAATCTCTGAATGTTCAGCTATTTGGAAACTCTCCAACTCTGTCCTGGGGTTTTTATGGAGATTGTATAGCTATAACTGAGTAAGTCCCATGTAGCATTCTTTTTTTTCCTAATCATTTAAAAGCTTTATTAATAAGTACTTGCAGTTTGTTGATTTCCTTTGAAAAAAATCAAGTTGTAAACTATTAGTACAATTTAAAAATGAAGTTCTTAAAAGATCTTACCTTACCAGATATGAATGACACAATTTTAAAAACTTTAAAGGTATATTAAGGAGAAAAAAAACAGCCTTTAAAAAATGTTTGCCATTACCAAAAAGAAATAACTCTTAAGTAAAAATAATAAAATCCTCATATTGCATAGATAATGAAGATAATACTAGTAACTGGTCAGCAGGCAGAAAGCAAGAACTTAAGGTTTAGAGGTCCAATCTTTTGCTCATATCTTATTGTTGGAATTTCATATTCTTGTTGGATAGCTGGGAGGTAATAAAGATGGTATTGTCTTGGACTTACCCTGCTCAGCCTTATGAGCCAACCCACTCTTGACTAGTGGATCAGCTGTTTTTGTCTTCTTACTATATTATGGTGTTAGTTTTTTTAGCATCTGTATAACTCATTGAATTTGCAGTGGCCCCAATGTTGAGGTGTCTGCTGACCTTGATTTTTCTTATTATCTTCACTGCCTTATCTCTATGCTATACTTGGGAAGATGGCCACTACTGAATTGTGGTCTACAATCCTGATACATAGCTGCCACTGGTCTACCTCGTTCTCCCACCCTAGTGTCAGCACCCACCATCACTTCTTCCTGTATAGGAGGATCAGAAACTGTAGTCAATGCCCAAAGGATCTCCACAAGTAGTAAGGTGGGAACCATCTTGGAGACAGACAGACTACTGTTAAAGGAGAAAAGCTGTGGAGGCAGCACATGTTAGAGGTCACAATGGAGTTCCAGTTCAAGGAAGTAAATATGCAGCATATAATAACTATCCACATTGTATCGGTTGTCTTGCAATTGCTAGCAGAATTACCAGAACAGTAGAGTAAGGAAGAGAAAGAGGGAGCAGAGAGAGAAGGTCAGGCCTGACAATGCTGGTGGCATCCCAGGAGAAGGTTCCCACGGTCTAGCTTTCTTCTTGGGCTCTCTGTACAACTATCCTCCCTACAGGGTGTGAAACAACACCTTCAATAATGAAGAGGGTATTATAACCTACTATTGAAAAAGAATAGACAGACAATTTGTTCATAGTTAGCTCCAAGACAGAAAAGTGGAGGAAGAGTAGTTCCACCTTATGGAGGAGAGATTCTAGTTTCTATGGCTTACCTTGAGGAGGGAGTTATGAACCAAGAACAATATGAACCAATCCACTGCTTCTCATCTTAGGATTCAGTCCTCAACTTTAAACAGCTACTTCTACATGATTTCTTCATCATCTGGATTTTGGGTCTATCTTTTGTCCATAATATAAATGTTCCCAAATTATCATCTGCAACTAAGTTACATAAACACACTGAAGCAAGCATTATCTAACTGAGTAAGAACCTTGTCTTTATTCCTTCTCTTCAAGAAATATCAGGCGATGTCTTGAAAACCCAAATTAAAACCAAACTCAAACTCATGACTACCATATTTCTAAACTGCTTCTGGGTCTATTATTTATGTCCAACCCAATGCCTGGATATTTCCCTCAACTCTTCCTCACTTCCAGTCTATTCCTCTTTATTTCTAGGCCTTCATCATTATTACTTCCTAATTGTCCTCTTGCCTCTGATCCTCATTCTCTCCAGAATGATCTAAGCAAAATGATCTAAGACTCAGGTTTGATCATGCCACCCTAAAACCTTTCAGGAGCATCCTGTACCCTAAGAATAAACTTGAGATTGCTCAGCAAGGTAAACAATCTTGTCATATGTTTTCCCTTTCTACCTCTCCTGGTTCTTTCAAGGAAACTCACCCCCCCAAAAAATCTTACAGAACCTCTGTATTTTTTTCCTCATAAATTCTCTAGGAGGTGGCTCTTAGGATATCCTGTTGATTTCATCTGGTAAACGTTCCCCATACTCTACTCTTTAGTTAGGTGCCTTCTATTTGCCATTTGCTACTCAATTTAGGGATCATGACATCCAGGAAGGTGGTAGTATCTTCTCAACTGTTACCAAGAGAGCTTGATGCCTTTTTGCTATGGTCCTTGTCTTTCCCACCATCATTCATCATACTTTGATGTCACTATTGGCTAATTTTATTCTCTACTGTCACTTTTTTGAGGAAAGGATCTATGCCTTTGTTCATCTTGATTGCATGATTGAAGGACAAGCAGATATTTGGCACCCAGCAAATCCTTACTTAATAAAGGAAAACTGGCTTGCCTTTGATCAGACAAAACTATTTGGTATATTTAACATCCAAAATGATAGCGTGGTTAGAAAACTACTCGAAATATAAATGTTCTAGAAAGCATAGACACAATTTAGGTCTGAGGCTTTCAGGAAAGAAACAAAGCTCTGAAATCACTATACCCATCTTTTTATATAAATAACAGGTGTTATTTTTTTTCTTGGATGAGGTATAAAGAAATTCACTTCTAATTCTGAAAATAAAAAAAGAACAAATTTCCTCTGACTTAATATCTAATAACATTCTGTCCACCTAAGTTTTGGCAGCCAAAATTTGACCCAGAGTATATGGGAATCTTTTGATGATACGTAACATTGTAATAGCTCTGTGCTTTCAGAGTAATGCAGGACTCAAGTAAGTTATGATACAGCAATAAGATGACACAAATTTCAAAACTATTTCCTAAATGTGGATTTCAAAGATTACGAACAAAATATGTTGAGTCCCCCATATTTATTTCTATTTACCTTCCCAAACGACCAGTGAAGAATTGCTTCAAGACGAAATCATCTTTGCTACCTCAGAGATTATGAAGAGACAGTATACCTTGACACAGTGAAGGGGGAAGGCCCAGACTGGAATGCTTAGTAAATTACATGGGACTAACTCCAATTCCTACAGGGGACAGATTTCTTAGGAGTCTGAATCCCAACTTAACTGTATCGCTCTCTTCCCAACCACCTAAATGACCAGAGTTTGAATCTCAGCTCATTTAGCAGCACAGGGACCTCATTAAATGTTCTATATGCCAAAGGTCAACAATTCCTCACACTGGGAAAAAAATAAGAGAGAAACCCCTCCAGCTAAAGCAGCTGAATAACACTGTAAATGTTACCAAATGAGAAAGTGAGGAGATGCTCCTGCTGGAAGTAGATCCAGGGCAAAGCACTAAGAACACAAAGGAAATTCTCTGCCATCCATCATAGCCCCAAAGCTGGTCTTCTGTTTAACCAATGTTTTGATTAATGAGAGACTTATCACCGATTCAGATTTACAGTTTTCTGAGAAATAGGATAACATTCAATACACTCAAAGTAATTGACTCTTTCTCTGGTGCTTCAGGATATGGCAGGAACTCAGAGATCAATAAGCCAAATTATTCCTCTATTTGTACCTTCTTCTTGTTTCCCTGCCTTCCTCTCTCCCCGAGAGCTCTAAAATCTCTCCACTTGAAGTCTCCAAACATCAACTACACACTGGGATGGTGTGTGACCATTTCAAAAATGAGTATGATAGAGGTTCCAGGCTTGTCCCAGACTTCACTCAATAATAATAAATATTCTCTGGGTTAGAAAGTTATACTGATGCAAAAAAGAAAAAGAAAAACCATAGTTATTGATTCTCAAACTCTAGATATTTTTCCCCTAGGTCTTTCATTATTGCTGAACTGGTGAATGGAATTGTTTGAAAATCACATTGGAAAATACCCGATTCTGTTATTGGATTAATTAATTCAGAGATAGTCACTGGACCTTATAAGCATCTTTCTCAAATACAGTCCTTTTCTATGTCTTTGAGGTTGTCTTTATAATGAATATCCTAACACTAAGCAATATGGAGTGTTCACAATGGGCAAAGAGATCCCACAAACTCTAAAAATGAAGTATCAAAGTAATATACAAATGTCAAGTTATTTTTATTTTTTCCTCCTTCAGTGGGTTGTAGCACCCATCTAACACTATTTCGAGCAGGGTAGCATTTTTATTATTAGCTGCTGAAATCCAGCCACTCTCTAAATCTTTCTATCTTAGTGACAGCTCTTAGGGATTATTCCCATTTAAGAGGTTAGGAGTCATTACACTTTATTATCTTCCATGTCAACATATATTATTAGAAACCAGTGAATTAAATATTCAAGGCATTCGATGCATATATTTACAAATCTCAAGAACGAGTTTATTCTTGTTGTTCCATTTGAGTTTATGCTTCATCAAGCACTAAAAAGCCTTCCTACCATGTGCCTTTCATAGTTTGACAAGTCTGTCAGCCTGGCTCTGCCCATGTGCATGAATAGTTAGATCTGTAAAGACACAAAGTAAGCTAAAAAAAAATTTTAAAAAAAACTTGGTTGTTTTCAAATGACTGCATTAATCATTTCAATTGTGGTTTTGTTGAAACAATTTCTCCTAAAAGAATCCCAGAATCTCATATCCACTCTGACCAAGATGGCAAGAAATTCTCCTTGTATGCTAGGTTGAGTCAAAATTACCTACAAATTTGTCATGTGGTTGTTTTTTTCCAAATGTGTAGATGATCTCTTTAAAGTGAGCCACTAACAAGAAAACAACACTGGCAATCTTTCAGCTAGGAAGAAGACAGGTGAGTATCTAAATCAGTGAATAATCATTGCCTGGAGGATAGGTTGACGTGACAGTGTCAGTTCAAATTATATTTCTAAATTTGATCCTGTCCAGTGGGTTGGAACCCTTCAAGGCAAAAATTCTCTTTGGCAACAGATTTTTTTGGTGGGGGGTGAGCAGGAATACCAGGCATGAAACTCAGGGACACTCAACCACTGAGCCACCGGCCCTTTTTGTATTTTATTTAGAAACAGGGACTCACTGAATTGCTTAGCACCTCACCATTGCTGAGGCTGGCTTTGGACTCCCAATCCTCCTGCCTCAGTTTCCCCAGCCACTGGGATGACAGGCATGCACCACTGCACCCTGCAAGATATTTTCAAAGAAAATTAAGTCCATACTTCATCAAATAAAAAAGGGGAACCCTGAACATTTACTGTTCCTAATTAATTTCCTGAGGAAACCCACAAATAACTTTGGCCATCTCATTGCTATAGCAAGCAAAAACTCAAGATGACAGCTTAAAAACAGTTAATACCTTGTTAAGGGTGGATGCCACAGAGTTCTAAAGGAACTTCCTATGCTCTCACACTTAGGAAGAGAAGAGAAACCTCAGTGAATTGGAAAAATCAAAAGGAGCACAATTTAACTGCTAATGGAGATGAGGAACTTGGGGAAACATTTAAGAGGTTCACAAAATTTATTAGATAAAAAAGGAGCATACAGGCTACAAGAGAAAGATGAAAATATTCCAGCAAAGGAGGAAGAAAAATAAAAAGAACCAATGGGAGAATTCAAGTACATGGATTTTTTAAATGTATTTTTCCCTAAATATACGGTGAAGAATACTAGAGATGATTCTTTGAAATCCAGTCTTCTTTGATCTTCTAATATCTTCTTCCCTCGTGACACCTCCTAGATGAATTTCTGAAGAGCTCCCTCACAGATCAAACCTATAGGGAACATATGACACCCAAAGACAGATCTTGAAGGAAATTACAACCGTAGCTATAGAAACCAGAATAATCAAGCAACATATTTTTCTGAGTTGGAAATAAGAAAGATCCAAAACATTATTAAGTTATGAATGGTGATGGAAAAGGGCCAGGTGTGATAGATTGATGTTGGGCAAAAGAGCCAAGAACAATGGATTGCAAATAATACACAAGATTTTAGTACATTACGTAACTCCCCACATACCCGCCAAGTCACAGATGTGTTTCTTCAAAGGGTAATGTCTAAATTGTAAAGCCTCAATGGGACTGAAGGAAAGGAAATTCTTGGCAAAGGGGATGCGCTCCTAAGATCAAAGGGAAGGTGAGTGCTGGTATTCACTTTCCTGGTCCTTTATCTTACATATATCAGGTGCTGACAGTGCTGGGCCACTTCATCCTATCAGGATGAGGGCTGTCTAAATGGAGAATGACCACAAGGAGAGCAGCAGACTCACCAGTGATCTGTTTAGAAATTGCAGAAGTCTTCTGTGTAAATATATAAACACCAGACCCTCCTTTGGCTCCCTGCTTCCAGCATCATCAATTTCATCTGCAACATGGTAGCCTACCCACACAGGAGTCTATCAACATCTATAGTGGTGTTTTTCAACCACTAATGTGCATAAGAATTTCCTGGGAAGTCTGTTATATATTTAGATATGCGAGATTCAACCCTGGTGGTTCTACTTCTTTAGGTTTGCAGAAGAACTCAAGAATCTGGTTTTTAGCCAGGTGTGGTGATACATGCCTATAATGCCAGTGACTTGGGACGCTGAGGCAAGAGGATGGCAAGTTCGAAGCAAGCGTCATCAACTTAGGGAGGCCCTAAACTACTTAGCAAGACCTTGTCTCAAAATAAAACATAAAAAAGGCTGGGGGTGTGGCTTGGTGGTTAAATGCCCCTGGATTCAATTCCCTGGTCCCCCCCCCAAAAAAAAAAGAGTCTAAGTTTTTAACTGGACTTTTAGATGACTATAGGTAGGAAGTCCTTAGACCTCAGTTTCAGAAACACTAGTCTAAGAAAACCATGCTTCCTTCTTGGAATTGCAATCCTTAAAAGTCCAGATAATATAGGAAGAATCCACTTCTTCCAGACTGAGAGGTACATGGAGCAAAAGTAAAAATAGATAAATATTCTTTTACATTAATTAAAAAAATGGTATAAAGGTTAAATTTTATGTCTTGATACTTGAATTGCCTTCCAAGTAATGCTTGAAAACCCAAAAGTCTCATGCAATCAGTCATCGTGACTGTACATGGGAGGCCACCATCCGATAAAATAGTAGTAGATATGAATGGACTTGAAAGGGATCAAACTTCGCTATAAGTAAACCTCTTTGGAAAGCTAGGTGTGGTGGTGCACACTTGTAGTCCCAGCTACTCAGGAGGCTGAAGCATGAGGACTGATGGAGCCCAGGCATTCCACGCCAGCTCAGTCAACAGAGCGAGATCTCATCTCAAAACATAACAAAATTTTTAAAAAAATTGTTTTTTGTTTAAGTACTCTTTGGTATCACAACCAGAAAATGTTTATATGCACAATGGTCAAGTGGGTTGTTCTCCTTTCTATATAAAAAAATGATCTTTGGAGATGTGAATGAATTCTAGACGGAGACATTGTCTTAGAATCATAATATAACCAACCAAAATTCAGAGATGACCAAAACCCCAGAAAACGAGGGATGTCCAATAAGTGTGTTCACTCCATTATTAATAGTAAGAAACTTTCCTAGTTTCAATCTCACATTGCAATTATTTGATCTTCTACTATAATTGCTTCAAGGAAACCTGTGGCTATCTGACATGTTTCAAGTGGGAAAAAACTAAATGGATTTGTTCATGGGACTTTCACACCATTAAAACAGTGGCACTTAGGTATACAACTAATAAATTATAGAAAGTCAATGCCTTTTAATTCACATGTTCATATCTCTAAGTATGAATAGAATAATTGGTTTGGTTGAATCTTATGGAAACACATGAATATCCATCCCATAACTATTTTTGATAAATCTGGCTTTCCATATAGGAAACAGAAATGTGTAAAGCATAGTTTTCTAAATGGAGGGCTTTTTAAATACAAGGGGTTATCTATTCCTGTTCTGCTCTCTTTGGTAGGCTTATTACTGGTGTCCTGGACTCCAGGCACTGTTATTCTGAGATTCTGAACACCTAGAAAATTGAAATTCTACCTTAGCCTGGCATTTTATCTTAAAATGCTTTTGTAAGAAAAATGCTCTAGGGGCTGGGGTTGTGGCTCAGTGGTAGAGTGCTTGCATGTGCGAGGTACTAGGTTCAATTCTCAGTACCACATATGAAGTAAGTAATTAATTAGTTAATTAATTTAAAAAATGAAGGTCCATCAACAACTAAAAAATATTTTTAAAAAAAGAAATATGTTCTAATAATTAATATATCCCAGACTGATTTCCAGTCCATAACTCTGCTCTAGACAAGTTTATCCGTCCTCCAGGAAATTTGAGGAGCAATAAATAAATGGCAACCACCAACTTCAGCCATTAATGAAATATCTCATTTAGCTGTTTTCTGTTACTACCTGGAATTTACCTTATAGACAGTATGATCTTGCTAATCCATCTCTGCAACAAGTTCACTTGCTATAGAGGAGAAAACTGGACATTTTCCAAGGTATATTGATATGTGTTTGCCTTTTTATAACAAGCACTCACCTAAAGCAGCTAGAGTGGAAAATTTCATTCACAATGGACATAGAAAAAACTTAAGCTAAAAAAAGTGATGAGCTTTGCATAAGCGATTGGTGGTAGAATTGACTCTACAACTCAGAACTCCTGACCTGAATTTATAGCACTGTGATTCCTGGTCATGTCCATTATTTACCACTGAACTGTGTGCTACAATGAAATGCCTGGCTCCTAAGGTTTATAATTCAATGAGCATTTACTGAGTATCTGTAATGTGCCAGACATATACTTCAGTCATACAGATCAACAGCTCTTCTTGTTTTCAACATCCTCTAAGAGGGCCACAATAACATCACCTGTGCAGAGATGGACCACATTTTCTCCAAGGGTTTTTCCTAGCTGGGAATCAACTCTGTAGATAGTTTTCAGTATATATCAAGAAGGAGGAAAATACAATTTACCCAGGTCACAATCAAGAAATTTTCTTAAATGATTCCCATTTTTATTTCTCCCATGTTTGGTGCATCCCTAACTTCTACATTGTGTGAATACTAGGTTGCCTAGTATAATCAAGGACTGTAATAATCAGAAGGCACATACTTGTTCTGACTATGTGTCATAATGCTGACTTAAAATTATTTCTCTTCTTTGTTGTTTCAAAAGATTATTATAATTAAAAGGGATCTTATCTCTTAGCATTTAAACCATTGATTTATATAACAGCGCATGTTCAAAACTAGGTAATTATCTTTTGAGACAACATCCACCATGTATGTATTTATGTATGTATATGAATGTATGTATATATGTGTGTGTATGTGTGTACACACACCTATCAAGAAAAGAACAGATGATGTCTAGCCTGTCTCGTCCTCATCTTCTAAGCCATTTCAGAAGAAATTTCTCTGACATACTGCAATTCTGATAATCACATCCATTTGTAAATAACTGGGAAGGTTAAAATACTTTTTCCAAGAAATTGCCCAAGATTGAAAGCTTTCCTCAAATATTTGCTGCAGTGTAGGATTTTATTTCAGAGGGTCCAAGTTCTACTTTTAAGAAAGTTTAGCACCTATGCTATGAAGTACTTTTAAAATTTTCAAAGTGCTTTCATTGTTTACCTTTGAAGAAGTACTCAACTACAACCCAAAGAAGGAAAGAGAATAAAATTGCAGTTCAGGAAGTGGCTGAATTGAAATAGGACCATAGTGAACAACCTGAGATCTTACATCCATGTTATTATTGTGTTTCATTACTATAATTAAATACCTGAATCAAGGTACTTGTGAATAAAAAGAGATCTATTGATCTCACAGCTCTGGATACTGAAAGTCCAGACAGTACATCTGCTTGGTGAGGGCCAAATAGCAGATTGAAGAGTACAGATGGGAGGAAGGATTTTATCTTGAAATGGGAAGCCAGAGAAAGATCAGGGTCCCACAACACCTTAAAGGGCATAACTCCACTGCTCTTAAGGACATTCCACCAGGCCCCAACTATTAAAGGTTATGCACCATCTCCCACCACCACACTGGACACCAAGCTTCTAGTATATGAACCTTTGAAGGACACACCAACCACACCAAACCTTATCAGTCAGGTCAATGATAAAGACAGAAATCAGATCCAGCACCTCTGACTTAGTCTAGAGGTCTTTACCTTGCACAAAATTATGATTTTATCCAAAAATTGACTAGGAACTACAGCAGGCCTGGCCTTCAGCCTCAATACTCTCCAGGGATAGATCACTCTTCTTTTCCCTATTCCCTGGTCTCAGTGCTTCACCATCTGGCTCCTACCAGGAGGTGAAGCCATCATCAAGATCCTAGGAAGATGTTCAGAGTCTCAACCAATATCAAGGTTATGGTACAACTTCAACCCAACCAAAAGACAATCCACATACTAAATCAGAAAAGATGTTTGAGAGTATTTGAGGCAGCTCTTGGTTTCCATGGAATGACTATTTGCACACTCTCAAGTATTTAAATTCTTTCCAAAAAAAAAAAAAAAACCATTTTGGAGGGGCTCTCTTGCTCTGTAGGAACCCTAAGCATGTACCGATTAGGATGTTATTAATGTCAACAGTCCACTTGGAAGTTGATAGTAAAGAATACACAAGTGAACAAAACCGTGCAGACACACATGCATGCTCATCCATACATACCTCCTCATCCTACCTGTAACCAATGTCCACAACAGGGGCCTCAACCAAACCAGTGCCACCTCAGACCCAGCTCCCCACAGGGGTCTGTTGTCAGATTTCTGAGGAAATGCTTCTGTGAAGGAAGTACAAATAAATAGCGTACTTCCCTGGGGAGCTGTCCTGTCATTTCTGTTTCCTTCCACCAGGTCTAGAAGCCTGGGTGCTCTCCTGAGTCAGAATCATTTAATAATCCCATCACAACTAGTGACATGCTCAACTAGAATCATCCAAAGTTAATACAAGTATAAGTTTAAGAATCTGATGGAATCCAAACACAGCTTCCATGCTGGGGATGGCAGCAGTGATGTAAAGAGAGGAGTCATGGGCCCAATAACTTGATAATAAATATGCATCTCAAATTGCCAGTGGTGGGGGGAAATTCCCATTGAGTCCATTAACTCAGAGATTGTTTCATCCATTTGCAAGTAAGTTTTAAAAGGAATGATTTGCATTTCCAACCACGGTACCTGGAACCAGAGACAAGATTTAAATTCCATATCAAACTTCACTCTGGCAACTGTATATTATCCTGTCCTAACTCCTCGATTAGACCTTTAGTTATGAATCGATTTCCCTGGCGGTTATGAATTCTGCAGGATGGAGGAGAAGCAGAATAATGTTCTCTATGAGGCCACCCTCATTTGCAGCTCCAATAGGCTCATCTACACATGCAAATCATACGCTTGTTTATGATGGCAGCCAGCCATAATGGCCCGGTTATGTTTAAATTCAAAGTATAGACTTTAACAAAAATTATTCATGGTTTACTGTGGAAGAAAGCCAGGGTGACAGCTAGCCACTTTCTTTGTAAATAAGCAAGATAATAACCTGGCAGCAAATGCAAATAATTGCTACTGCATATTTTAAGCAGCTATGATGTGTCTGCTAAAACAATACTTTATTGTAAATTATGTTTCATCTGAGACCAATAACACTGGGGGTGAGTCATTAGCTGTGGTATCTCTTTGCAAACACCTGATTGTGTGATATCGATTCCAAAGACCTACCAGTCATTACTGCGGAGAGAGACTCTCTGAGGCCATGAGGATGATGCTTGCCTTGCCAAAAGAACCTTCCCCACAAGACTGATATTTTCTGCCTCTTTGGAGTTGGGCACTGGCAACCACATGATCTGTTGAAATAGAAGATTTCCTTTTTAATTGGGGGAATAGGGAATGAGCCCATCATAACCTCATTGGCATACTGGCAAAAGGGCAGAATCTTATGCATTTGGTAAAGAAGGGAGATGAGGGATGGGAGTGTAACTCAGTGGTAGAGAACTTGCCTAGCATGCATGAGTCCTGAGTTCCATCCCCAGCACTGCAAAAGGGTGAGGAAAAAATAAAATAACAAGGGAGATAGGTTTTAATCATGCCTGACTTTTAATGTCCACTCCTGTGCCCATACTTGGATCAACTTGACCATTCCACCTCCTTCTCACATCATCTTCTCTCTCCCACACACATCTTCTGCAGGTACAATCCCTCCCTGAGTTTTAGGATTAGGTGGAAAGGAAGAGAGTTACCCTAAGCTTACCCTCTGAAAAGCAGCACCTTGCTTCATTACCATCTAACTGGGTCAAAAGATGTGAAGCGTCTGGAACACTGAAAAATCTAATAGAAAACTTCCACTTCACCTGCACTGAGCTTTGTTTGAGGAAAGAAAAGGAAAAAAAAAAAAAAAAACCAAACCTGATCCATGCTAATGCACTGAGATGGAAATTTATTAGTTGCTAACAAACTATAAAATAATATACTCTTCTTTTCCTGGACCCCCACCAAGTACCATCATTTAGCCAAGATGACATATGCACTGTCATTTCAAATGCCAGTCCTACCCTTTAAAATCTTCCTCCATCATTTGTCTCCTTTTTACTTCTGGCAGCTCTCTAGTGCCCAATGAGAGGTTGTCCATCCCCCGACTGTGTGATGGGGTCAGTAAGAAACGAAATGAATCAAAGCTTCTGGCTGTGCCCCAGCAAGTATGCTGCAAGTACAGCCGGTCTTAATTGATGGAGCCACTTACTGAGTCTCTAAATTAAAATATTCGATTTGAGCAACATGACATCTAAGGATCAGCCTGACCTCTCTCTGGAGCTCAGGGGTGGTGACATCGGAATACAGCAGGCAGTGGGTAAGTGCACCGGTTCTGTAATTAAAGTCCTTCCTCACCCTCCAGGGAATGGTGCCAAAGCTTTGACTTGAGACACAGGGCAGATAAGATGTTAATTGCAATCATGTAGGAGGAGGCGCAAGGTATTAGCTGCACAGTTCACCTTGCTCAGACTTCAAGAAGGAGGCATCTCAGGGTTGATGGCTCTATTAGCATTCTGACTGTGCCTTCCAAGCCTGTAAAGTGTGCAGAACTCTCCCCCCAAATACACAGTTAAGAAGCAGAGAAATGGGTGCCCAGTAGGTAACAGCAATGGGGCTTAAGGAATGGAGATAACTTATAAGATTAGGGGTCTGCTATCCAGGTCCAGTCACTATTATTATGCTTGCTACATTAAGCCTGGCTTAGCTGAATGCTTATTACCTAATTCTGTCAAGCACAGAGCATCAAAAGTTATCTGTTGTCTTAAACTAAATTCCTTTAAAAAATTGCCTGTAGAAAGATAACTTGCTGGGCTAATTTGTAACCATGTTTTTATTTTTATTAACACATTCGTTATACACACTAATGGGGTTTAGTGTGTTATTTCTATACATGTATGTAGATGCCCTGATCAAAGCCAAAAATCCTTTTTACACCCACAACAGGCACCCCCTACTCTGCTAATCCCCCTAGTATCTCTGTTCTACTTTCAAGTCAACATTTTTTAGTTTCCATCTGTGACAGAAAATGTATGATACTTGTCTTTCTGACTGGCCTAGTTTGCTTAATGTGATGTCCTCCAGTTCTTTAAATTTCACTATGAATGACAGAATTACATTCTTTTATGGCTGAATGATGCTCCATTGGTATAATATGCCACCTTTTCTTTATTCATCCATCTGTTGATGGCTACCTAGACTGATTCCATATTCTGGCTACTTTGAAAAGTGCTGCAATAAACATGGGCATGCATGTACCTCTTCTGTATTCTAATTTCATTTTGTGTGTGTGTGTGTTAGCTAGATCGTATGCAGATCCATTTTTAATTTTTTGAGGACCCTCAATACTGTTTTCCAAAGTAGCTCTATTAATTTATGTTTCTACTAAAAAAATATATATATAAGAAGCTCCTTTTCTCC
Source organism: Urocitellus parryii (assembly GCF_045843805.1). Taxonomy (NCBI): domain Eukaryota; kingdom Metazoa; phylum Chordata; class Mammalia; order Rodentia; family Sciuridae; genus Urocitellus; species Urocitellus parryii. The sequence continues at coordinate 12,750,970 of NC_135546.1, forward strand.
ACTTCTTTGCCAGCATTTGTTATTTCTTATAACCATTCTAACTGGGGTGTGATGATATCCTATCAAAGTTTTGATCTGCATTTCCTTGACAGCTAGGGATGTTGGACATTTCTTCATTTATTTGTTGGCCAAATTCTATTTATTATTTTGAGAAGCATATTTTCAGATCATTTGCCTATTTTTTAAATTGTATTATTTATTATTGTTAAGGGCTTTTTATTAGTTCTTTGTATATTCTATACATTAACCCCCTGTCAGATGATTAGCAGGCACATTTTTTTTCCCTTTCTATAGGTTTATCTCTTCACATTGTTGGTTGCTTTTCCTTTACTGTGCAAGAGACTTTCGATTGGATGTAATGCTATTTGTCAACTTTTACTCTAGTTTCCTGTGCTATTAAAGTTCTATCTGGAACATCATTGCCTGTACCAAAGTCTTGAAGTGGTCCACTGTTTCCTTCTAGAAGTTTCAGTTTCAGGCTAATATGTAAGCATTTTTCATCTTTAGTACACCATTAGGTGGTTGAGACATTGACATAAGCAACTTTGAAAAGAGAAAGGATAAATTTTTGGTACCTATGTTAGTCAGCTTTGTGTCACTGACCAAAATACTTGACAAGAACAACTTAGAGGAGGAAAACTTTATCTTGGCTCATGATTTCAGAGGTCTAGTCCACGATCAACCAAGTCCATTGCTCTGGGCCCAAGATGAGGCAGAACATCATGGCAGAAGGGCATGGTGGAGGAGGACTGCATCATTCATGGCTAGCCAAGAATCACAGGGAAGATAAATCCTTCCAGGGCTTGTCCCCACTGACACCTTTATCTAGCCACATCTTTGTTAACCTGCCTACAGTTACCACCTAGTTAGTCCATTCAAACTAGGCTGAACCACTTAGGTTACAGTTCTCATAATCCAATCATTTCAGCTCCTAATATTCCTATATTAACACAGAGGCTCTGGAGGATACCTCATAACCAAACCATAACCATACCACTGTCCAATGAGACTGGAGTGAACCAGGTGGCTTAAGACATAGGAGTCCCTGTTGCCATCTCATAGGCATGTTAGAGAATGAGGTCTGGGGGTCACCTCTGCAGCCTGAACCTTTCACCTCTTACAGATCTGTCTCATGATGCTCATTACTATTCCTTTTCCCTGGACCTTTCCCCACAAGGTGCCCTCCCTCTGAAAGGCCCTTCCTCTCCCTCTCTCTGTCCCTTCTGCCAATATCTTTCAATTCATCTGCTTGATTCCTTGTTCTTTAAAACTCAGTAGCCTCAGAAAGCCTTCCACCAGCATTTGCAAGCCCTTCCCAGGTACCCCATGATGTGTGCAGCACTAGCTGCTTGGTTGCAGGTACCATTCTGCTTTGTCCATCTCTGAGTCTCTTTACCAGTCGATACTACAACCAGCTGGAGAAAAGGATAACACCAGGGATTCCCAGTGTTGTATCTACAGTTCTTGATGCTATGCTTCATGAAGAACAGTGTAGAAGTGGGTACTGGGGCATGAATAAGTGAGTGAGTAAATGAAGTGGGAAGGGTGAGATGCAATCCTTTAGAGGCTTCTAGTACCTACTCTGATATAAGAGGAGACATGGCCAGACCCAGCCACACATACAGAAGGGCTCAGTTGACTAAGAGAAATGGAGCTTGAGACGGGGGTTCCCAGGGTTGTCACACCAGCCATCTTACACACGGAGAAGCAGCCCATCTATCTGGGCCTGATGATGATGCAGTTTATTTCCCCCCAGAGATCATCCTAAAGTTACATTTCAAAAATCTCTTTTTATATGGAAAAATCCCCAATGCTCAGTCAAATACTAATCACATTAGACTGGTTTTTTTTTTCCCTTCAGTCAGCACCAGTGGTAAAGCCGTGCTCACCACAACCCCAGCTCCCCATCACACCTGACGATGCTGTGCTGATAAGAAGTGACAGGAGACACAGCTTGTAGATGCATACCACCCACTCCTGGCTCTGCATGGGATTTAACTAAAATGCATTTGGGGAGTGGGAGGAAATGAATAGCAGTTTCCCAGAATTTGTGATCAGAATGCAAAGGTTAGGCATGAATTGCTAGGCAGACAGCATCATGAGACAAACAATATCAAGCAATTGTTTTAATCATCTTGTGTTACTGTAACCAAAAGACCTGACAAGAAAAATCAGAAGGGGAAAAGTTTATTTGGCTCACAGTTTCAGAGGTCTCAGTCCATAGATGGCCTATTCTATTGCTATGAGCTGGAGTGAGGAAGAACGTCATGGTGAAGAGTGTGGTGGAGGGAAAGCAGCTCAGGACATGGCAATCAGGAAGCAGAGTGCTCCACTCACCAGGGACAAGATATAGCCACATCTACCTGCCTACAGTTACCACCCTGTTAATCCTCATCAGTGGATTAATGCACTGATTAGGTTAAGACTTCCATAACCCAATTATTTCACCTCTATACATTCTTGTATTTTCTTATACAATAGCTTCCACAGGAGACCTCATATCTAAACCACAAAAGCAAAGTAGTATTTTCCTGAAGCTATCAAATTCATTACTCTTTCCTCCTGTTATAGCAACAAACATATTACAAATGTCCAGCTCATATTACAACCTTGTTTTCCAAAGGGCCAGTTGATCAGTTACTTATGCCACATAGGAATCAATTTAGGAGAGAGGAAACAGAGGCCTGTCTGGTTTATGGCTCCTCAAAAGCTTATCAGTTCAGTGCATTTGCAGTAATGCACACAGCCCTCTGTATCTGCAAATTCTCCATCTGTGGATTCAACCAACTGAAGATTAAAAATACTTGGAAAAAGATTATAGCTGTATTGAACATGTGTAGATTTTTTTGTCATTATTCCAAAAAAATACAGTGTAAAAATTATTGTGTAGTTTCTACATTGCATTAGGTCTTTCTAGTAATCTAAAGATGATTTAAAGCATATAGGGCGATGCACATAAGTTTTATGCAAATACTAAGACATCTTCTATCAGATGCTTGAGTATCTACAGATTTTGTATTCGTGGGGGTCCTAGAACAAATCTCCTGCAAAAACCAAGGGAAAACTGTACTATTCCCCATTATATTAATAAATATTTTCTGGGGACCCATCCTGTGCAAAACACTCTACTTGCATTGGGGGCACTGTGAGGTCAACAGGGAGAACAGAAGACAGGACTAGGAGAGTAAAGTCATACCTAACATTAATTGTTTTTGTGGTGCTAGGGATCAAACTTAGGGCTTCATCCAAGCACTTTGCCACTGAGCCATATTCCCATCCCAATGTCTAAAACTGAAGTGGATGGGACTCTAATAAAATCTTTACTTGAAAACTTTTCATCTGCTAGTACTTCCTTTAACTTTGTGGTTTCAAACTGGTATTGCAACTCCGTGATGGGCCATGCCACGTTCAGTTTCTCTTGCAAGAGGAAGCAGAAGTAGCTTTTGGACACAGCGGAAGACTCTACTCAAGATATGGCAAGGATTGAGTCGTTCGTTAATGAAAGATGCAACATCTGCAGCAAGCCTGTCCTAGGGCATTCTGCTAAGGAAAGGAGGAAAAATGAAAAGATAATAAACGTCCTTTAGGAGCTTCAAAAAATTCACAATAATAGGAATACTAGAAAGTCAAGCAGCCAAATGAATCATTAAAGTATAATGAAATTAATAGCAACATGGCATTTCATCTTAACAGCTGGCACCAGATGTCATCTTAGGGAGATAAATTACATTGTTAGATAAATCATTTAAAATTACTTGAACAGGTAATGTAAGTTTAAGGATTGGAGCCAGGAGGGCAAAAGAAAGAACAAGATGCATATTTTTCTCCCAAGAGAAGGAAAGATACATGAAAAGAAGAGAAAATGAGGAAGGGACTTATAATACTGGAGAGCCATCTGGCAGATGATAAACTCCAAAGAATTTTAAGAAAGATAAGATCCAAGATGAAAGTTGTTTTGTGTGCAAATGTAGGCAGTAGACATCTCCACCATTCCTCTAAAACCTTCCATTAAGTCTGAAGTTCTCAAAATACTTTAAACCAGAAGAGTTTGCATACAACTCAAGGAGGTTTTAGATCCAATTACACAGAGGCGTACAGACAAATGTGTGTGGGAATAGAATCCCTGGAGACAGCAGGTAAGGGAATATAATCCCTTTGAAGAATTCACTAAAATCTTGAAAACTCCCACAAACTGTTTAACTGCGGGGGTCCAAGTCACTTTTACCTACATCTTGAAATGACTTCTTGGTTATTTTAGGCTTTATTTCATGTTCGAATTTTTGCCTTCAGTGGTAAGTAAAAGAAGAATTGAGACTATTTTTCACATCTTTATGGTCGTTGAGATTTGGTACCAGGGGCGCAGATTGTCCTACATATATCTGGAACATTGCGATCTTGTCAGCGTCTATGTCATCTTGCCCTAAAATGAACAAACTCAACAATGTCATCTTTCTTCTTTACAAAAAAGAAGAAAAAGTTTTGACTCAAAACTCAAAAACATAACATTGCAATTAAAAATACACTTGAGTGTTAATCTGTCACACTGGCCAAGTGGGTGCTCCATTTTTCCCACTGTAATCTACCACTGTGTTTAAAAATCCTGTGGAGACAAATTATTGTTTTATAAATCTATATAATTTTATTACAATGTTCAAGGGAAACTTAAAATCATCAGTTGAAGTAAACCTCAGTTATTTCATCTACAGAATGAAATTAAAAATGGTGAAACTTGGGCTGGGGTTGTGGCTCACATGTGTGAGGCACTGGGTTCAATTCTCAGCACCACATATAAATAAATGAATAAAATAAAGGTCCATCAACAACCAAAAAAATATTTTTAAAAATGGTGAGACTTAAATAAGGTCCATATTGTAGTTAATGGTATTGTACCTATTCATCCTCCTGGTTTTGATAATGGACAACATTACAAAAGATACCATTATAATCTGGGGGGAAAAGGTACATGGGACCTCTTTTTACTATTTTTTCCCTCTGTACTATTGTTGTAACTTCTTGGGAATCTATAAGTATCTCAAAATAAAAAAGCCTAAGAGAAATAATGATGTTAATGGTGTCTTCCCTATATAGTAGTGATGATTAAATGGGATAAAATACAAAAATATATCATTAAATTGCTAAAAATGTCTGATTGTTACTATTAATGATCAATCCTATTCTCAGGCTCCCCCACCCCACCAAAACCAATATTCTAGAAACTTCTCCCAGGGTAAGGATAGCTAACATATATGTAGCACTTATCTATACCATTAACCATTCTTAGTTCTTTATCATTGCCTCTGAAGATTTTTAACAATTCTGAGAATTTCAACAATTTCCTTTTTTGCAGGCAAGAAAACAGTCTCAGAGGGATCATGCATTTTATGGAAGTCACATGGCTGGTAACTGGATGGAAATGGGTCACAATCCTGGGTCTAGGATTCCCATTTACATTGCCTCTCCTCCTACTGTCTCCCCTACCACACTTGCCAAAAGAGAACAGGTTAAAACATGTATTCCTTTTCTATTGCTGCACCACAAACTCAGTGACTTTAAGATTTTGGATTTTGGGGGGAGAGGGGGTGAATTTGCAGAGGCTTCACTGGTTGAGTATCCCTAATCAGAAATATTCCAAAATCTAAAATGTTTTGAATATAGTGTTAAAAAGACTTAGGAGGGCTGGGATTGCGGCTCAGTGGTAGAATGCTTGCCTAACATGTGTGAGGCACTGGGTTCAATCCTCAGCACTGCATATAAATGAATTAATAAGATAAAGGTCCATCAATAACTAAAAAAATATATTTAAAAAAACATTTTGGAGCATTTGGGGATTAGGGATACTCAACCTGTTTAACTGAAGTTATATGTGAACATGTTCTTCTTGAAAAGTATGTTCACAACATGAAGAAGATTCTGAAAAGCTTATTTGATACCACATGTTTGTGGGGAAAAGACGGTGAGCACTGGATTCTTCTGGAAAAGACAGCAGAGAGTTGTTATTTCTATAGTAAAGGATCCAAAAAGTGCATGTAGAAATTGCAGGGCCTGAAGATACAACTCATTTGTTTATACATATACGTGGAACAGAACACAACTAGGAGATATGGCATAAAAATGTACTGAATCTCAGATTACTGTTAAAGCTGGCTTTAGGAGATATTCTATTATCACTTGATGACAGTCAGTGGCAGATAGCCTCCAAAAGAGCCACCAGTGATTCTTAATTGCTGGTTTTCATGTCCTTTTATACTTTCCTGGTGTGCTGAATCAGGGACAACTCATGTGACAAACAGAATATAGTAGTAGTGATAATGAGTGGCTACCAAGGTTAGGTCATAAAAGACACTAAGGCCTGTAGCTTGGACTCTACCTAGGATGGTTCACTCAGGGAAAGCCAGTCACCATGTCAAGAGGGCCCATGAAGAGCCCCAAGAAAGACATACATAGAGAGGAACTGGGGTCTCCCACTAAAGCCAGCACTAACTTCTCAGTCACATGAGCAAGTCAAACTGGAACTGGGTCCTCCAGCCCCTAATTTTTTGATAACTGTAATTTTGGTTGACAAATAACTGGAGTCTAACAAGATATCCTGATCTAGAACTGCTCAGCCATGTAGCTCACGAACACCTGACCCACACATATTGTAAGAGACACTAAGTGATTGTGTTTTTTTCTTAAGTGCTAAATTTTGGAGTCATTTTTTTAATCCAGCATTTAACTACCTAATTCATAGGCTAATGTGCAGAACTGGTGCTAACTTATCAGCTGCTCACACTGATATTCAATTCAATACAAATAAAAAGTCATGTCTAATCCAGGAAAAACAAAAGTGTTTTTGTTAGTGCTGGATAATAATAGCACTTCTATTTATAAACACATAATAGCAAGCCTGCTTTTACCCGAGCCTGATAATGATTTTTTATTCTGAGGCAAACAGTAGGCATCACATAATTGTTGACTGATAAAGAAGCACTGTTCATTTCTAGTTATTGTGGAAAATTGTACTGCTGATATTTTCTCTTCATATATCAATATCACAAAGGAACTATAAATCTTTCATACTTTAAATCAAAACCACAATCCCCCTATAAAAAAAGAAAGAAAGAAAGATCCGCCTCACGTTTCTTGTCATTATAATAACAAAGGGAAAGGTTTATGCTAATCCTCAGCTGGATTTAGAAACAGAAGAAACTGATTATTGGTAATATCTTCAGTGACACAATAATGATAATAATCAAATCTGTATTAATAGTCATGCTGGAATTTGTTTAAGTAATGAATCTGAATGTATTCATGGCTCACCTTGCATAACTTGATATTCTCAACAATCAAAAATTAATAAGCATGAAAATCTACAATGTATTTATTCCTGAAAGGGATAAATACAATTCATAAGAAGAACTGAATGATCTCAATATTTTCTCCCTCACATCTGAAACAATTAAAGATGAAGCAATCAAGAATATAAATAATTACAAAATGTAAACCAATGAAGAGAAACTTGCAAACAAAAAAAAAAAAAAAAAGGAAGGGGGTATTGTCTTAACTGGATCATTAAAGCTTGGCAATTTCCAAGGTCTTGCTGAGCAGACAAAATACAACAGAGGAATTACACTCATTCACTGTTGCAAGACTTTGTTAAATGGCATACATGGTGTTATTTGGAGTCTTTTTTTTTTTTAAAATCCAGCATTTAACTACTGAATTCATAGGCTAATGTGCAGAACTGGTGCTCAGTTATCAGCCTGGACTCTACCTAGGATGGTTCACTTAGGGAAAGCTAGCCACCATGTCAAGAGGGCCCATGAAGAGCCCCAAGCCTGGGATCACATAGAGAGGAACTGGGGTCTCCCACTAAAGCCAGCACTAACTTCTCAGTCACATGAGCAAGTCAAATTGGAACTGGGGGCTGGGGATGTGGCTCAAGTGGTAGCGCGCTCGCCTGGCCTGCGTGCGGCCCGGGTTGGATCCTCAGCACCACATACCAACAAAGATGTTGTGTCCACAGAGAACTAAAAAATAAATATTAAAAAATTCTCTCTCTCTCTCTCTCTCTCTCTCTCTCTCTCTCTCTCTCTCTCTTTAAAAAAAAAAAATTGGAACTGGGTCCTCCAGTCCCCAATTTTTTGATGACTGTAATTTTGGTTGACAAATGACTGGAGTCTGACAAGATATCCTGATCTAGAATTGCTCAGCCATGTAGCTCAGGAACACCAGACCCACACACATTGTAAGAGATAATAAGTGATTGTGTTTTTTTCTTAAGTGCTAAATTTTGGAGTCATTTTTTTTAATCCAGCATTTAACTACCTAATTCATAGGCTAATGTGCAGAACTGGTGCTCACTTATAAGCAAAATATGTATTTCTAGTTAGGGGGCAAAGTATGTATTTCTAGAAACAAAGTGTACCTGGGTTTTCTTTTTTTAATACTTATTTTAGTTATAGAAATATCTTTATTTTATTTTTTCTGTGCTGCTAAGGATCGAACGCAGTGCCTCTTGCATGGTAGGCAAGCACTCCACCCCTAAGCCACAACCCCAGCCCTGTACCTGGGTTTTCATAAGTCCCAGAAATAAAACAATGTGATCCCAAACTAATCTTTTTTAAAAGTCTAGGAGCAAAGGTGATAATATGCAAAGGTGGTAACATTTGAAACAAGTGATAGGAAACTAAGCTAGATTAAACAATATTAGTAGCAGTAACATACAATGAGATTTACTGAATACTTATTAGTGTTGTAGATTCAAAAAGTAGACATAATCATTCACAGTTCTGTCTCTATTCATGTTCTTTACAAGTTGACTATAGCTCCTCCCACAAAGAAATAGAACCTACCTCCTCACCTCTTAGACCTGGGCTGACATTAGGACTTCCCATTCCATGAGTGTACGTGGGAAGTCATATGAGAATAAGCCCAGTAGAAGAAAATGTGTTCCAGTTCCAAGCCTGGGCATCAAGAGAGCTTGAATGCTTCTACTCTTCCAAATGGAGCTATGTGTGGTGGCACATGCCTATAATACCAGTGGCTTAGGAGACTGAGGCAGGAGGATTGCAGGTTCAAAACCAGCCTCAACAACTTAGTGAGGCTAGAAGCAACCTAGAAAGACCCTGTCTCAGAATAAAAAATAAAAAGGGCTGGGGATGTGGCTAAGTGATTAAGAGTGCTTGGGTTCAATCCCTAGTACCATACACAGACAAAAAGGCCAAGTGAAACTCCAAGTAGCCACTGTGGGGGGAAAGACGTGGGCAAGCCTCCTGGAGTATAGGTGAGACCACATATAGATGAAATGAGCCATCTCTGAAACAGATGGCAGATGCATTGAGTGAGCAGAGCAAAATAAGAATAACCATCCAGTAGAACCCAGTCTAAATCGCCAACCACAGAACTATGATCTCAATGAATAATTAAGACACTAAATTTGGGAATAGCTTGTTACATAACAACAGTTAACTGGTCTATTCCAGGCACATCCTTAAGTGTTCATATTCTGTATTTACTGTAGTATTTACTACAAGCTATAAACTAGGTCATATTATTTATTCCATTTTTTTTTTTTAGTGAGACCTTAAGGTACAGAGCAAACAAAAAGAATGTATTGCTCAGTAAAACTGGAAAATCCAAAGGGGATGACATTGTTGGATTCAGGTATAGGCTGGCCTAGAACTAGAGGCAATATCACCAGGGTTCTGCTTTAATTATTCTCCATAGTTAGTTCTCTCTACCACTCTTTGGTTTTATTCTCAAGCAGACGCATGTTGACTTTCTGCAATTCCAAGTTTATTATTTTTTTGTCCTTGGTGTTCATAATCCACGGAAAAATTGTTCAGATGAGAGGCTGGGGAAGTTCCAATAGGGCAGACCTGGTGATATGCCCAAACAAGGGATCAGATGGCAGTTCTGTTTGACAGTTCTACCAGAATCACCTGGTGGGGATGGGATAGAAGAGGAATAGTTCTCAGATGGAAAAATCAGCATTGAAGAGATAGTAACACTCTGTCTTCCCATGTAGCTCCTGGATTCATAAAGTGAATGCTAAGACTCCTTAGTGCTGAAATGACTAGAAACCTTGGAAGAATAACATCTAGTCTGTCTAGAAGCTCCATCATGCAGAACTAAGGACACTGGTCCTCAGGAGGCCTTCTCCTCCCACTTCTCTCCATTCCATCTCACCACAACTCCTGTCCTTGAATAAAAAGGACACTGGCAGGCAGATTTCAGTTTTACAGATTTATCTGATACTTGAAGAATGGCATTTTCTCCCCAGCTAAACTGGAGAGTGGATTATTTGCTTTACAAAAGGATTCTTGACTTTACAAAGGATTTCAAGAAATGGACTTTAAATAGCAACCTCCCCCTGGTGCATGGGAATGATGATTCCATTTGCAAACTACTGATTCTGAAAAGCTCAAGTCCTGTTTCCTCCAGAGGCAGGGATCAGCAGTTCTAAGAGCTCTTCCAACTTAAAAGTTACATGAATCTCTCTCCAATAGCACCTAACAGCAGAGGCCAGGACTCTGGAATCGGGAAGCCTGGGTTCCAACCTGGCTCTATCAGGGATGTACTATCTGCTGATGACTTTGGGTAAGTCACTGACGTTCTCAGAGCCTCCAGTAATTTGTCCTGCGAATTTTCTGGCTACTTTTCAATCCATTTTGTCCCTTGCAGCCAGAGGGATCTGTTCCAAATGGAATTTTGCTCTTGTCAGATTGCTCCACTTAAAATCCCAATGGCTTCCTGCTGCTCTTATAAAACCCCAATTCCTTATAATGTCTTATTAGGGCCTCCTGCCTGGCCTGTTCAATATCTTTACTTGCTATGGTCATTCACCCTCTGTGCCCAAATTTACTACTGCTTTCCCCAATTTAAGCAAAACAAAATTGTCTCTTGCTCTTACCCCCCACCAAACCACATTAGCTTCATTTCTCTGCTCCCCTCATGCCAGCAATAAAACTAAGATTTGCCCATGCTCTCTACCTTCAATGCCTTTCCTCCCAGCTGCCTATGTGACATGCCTATATAGGTATATCATGGAAAGTTTACTAGAGCATCTCCAGAAATGAACTTCTGATATGCCTCCTTTCCCCTGCCTGTTCCCACCGTATACATTCATCAATTAATGGCAACTCCCACCTTCTGGTTACTCAGACTGGAAATTTAGGGATATGGCTGACTGTTCTCACCTGTCCCCCATTCATCAGTCAATTGCCTCACCCTCAAAGGGTGGTGGAAAGATGAACATCTGGGTTATTCAGCTTTCCATCACTATGACAAAATAGCTAAGATAATCAAATTTATACAGAGAAAAGGTGTATTTGGGTTCACAGTTTTGGAGGTTCCAGTCCATGAATGGCTGGCCCCATTGCTTTAGGTCTGTGGTAAGCCAGCACGTCATAGTGGGAGCACATGGAAGAACATGGAAGAGAATGTGAACCACAGAGGGGGAATAAAATAACAGAGAAAAGGAAAAGGTCAGAGTCTCTTGATCTCCTTTAGGGGCATGCCCCCAATAACAGAAAGCCCTCCCATGAAGCTCCACTTCATAAAGGTTCCAAAACCTCAAGATAATTCCACACTAGGCACCAAGACTTTCACACATGGGCCTTTGGGAGACATCCAAGATCCAAACTATAGCACCATTTCACTGCTTCTACCCTGGAACTAGGCATAACCATATCTCCTCAAAATGACTGTAAAAACCTCCTGTGGTCTCTGCTTCCATTACCATCCTATTCACCTCTGTATTCAGGAAAGCAGTGAGAGACACATTTAAAACAAAGCCAGCTTCTCTCCTGGCTGCTCAAAACCCTCCAGGGGCTGCCAAGGCCCCCTTGAACTAAGCCCCACCCTTGCCTTTCTGGCCCTGCCTCCAGCTGCTCTTCCCACTTCTGCTGCACTCCCAATCTCTGAGCCTCGCTTCCTTCCTGAACATCCCAGGCACACTGTCTGAATCCTTCTTTTGCTAAGAATCTGTAGAGCTCACCCCTTCTCTCTTCAAGCTGTCACTCAACCTTCACCTCTGTAATGAGGACAGGCTAGGTCATTCTTTAAAATTATAACTCACTCCCATCTCAGAAGTGTTTATGATTTTTACTCCTTTCAGCTTCTTCTGTGACTTGTCACCCTCTCAGGGACTATGTAACTTAGTCATTATGTTTATTTTTATTTATTCTCTCTTCCCAAAGATTTGTCTTCATCCTGTCCTGGTCATATGCCCTAATTAACCAGAAAAGTGCCTGTCACATAATAGATGCTCAATAAACAGTTGCTAAGCATGTGCTATGGCCACACTAGTCTTCTTCCATCCTCTTATGACTCCACATTGTAGCTCATGTATCCCCCTTCCTTAGGGAAGCCTTGCCTGACCTTCCTAATTAGTTTCCCCAATGGAAGACCTGCTTTCTTTCTTCAATAGTACCTTTGTGAGGTTCAATTTTATAAATTTTTTTTTGTGACTACATGAGCTCTATTAGGACAGGTTGAACTTACTGTTACAGTTTGGATCTTGTGTGTCCCTACAAGATTCACATGTTGAAGGCTTGGTCCCCAGCTGGTGGAGCTATTAGGCGGTAGAGGAAATTTTAGAAACTGGGGCTTAGTTGGTAGAAGTAGGTTGCTGGGGTTTGTCCTTGCAGAGTATATGTTCTGTCTCCAGCCAACTCTGTTTCCTATCTGCCATGAGGTGAGCAATGTTTTTTCAAATATTTACTTTTTTAGTTGTAGTTGAATACAATACCTTTATTTTATTCATTTATTTTTATATGGTGCTGGGGATCAAACCCAGGGTCTCTCACATGTAAGGCAAGCGCTCTACTGCTGAGCCACAACCCTAGCTGGAGGTGAGCAATTTTGTTTCACCACACATTCCCTACCACGATGTTCTGACTCATCATGAGCCCAGAGTGATGGGATCAAGAAAATATGGGTTATACTGTCTAAGACCAGGAGCCAAAATAAATTTTTCATGACTTAAGATGATTTTCTCAGGTATTTTGTCATAGCAATGGAAAGCTGACTAATACCTAGGAATACCTGGCACATGGTAAGAGCTCAATAATCACATGGTCAATAAATGAATATTAAGTGGTAATTACATCATTGAAAGTAGTTAATATTCCTTTGTTAATGATCCCCAAACAGACATACAATTAGCATCATCAAAACCAACCTTATATTTTGCTTCTTGGAAAAACTGCTACTTGTCTTCCATATACCAATGTTATCTGCAGGGCATTTGTATATACTCTGCTTTCTACTCTGTATGGCTAGGGGAATATACCAAATGAGTTACCTGCTCTTTATTAGAAATTAATATCAGTGTGATTAATTTACATCTGAAGTATGACATTTCATTTCTAACTGGCAGGTATGCAAATATTTTTATTTATTTGAGTGACACATCAAAATGTTCAGGTGACACCCCAAACCAAAATCCATTCTCTAAAATGTTTTTGTTCCCAATCTACTTGATGAGAGGATCCATTCAAGATTCACATTGGTATTGTTAAAACAATGAACTCATGGGCCATGAAAAGACAGTTGTATATTTCTGACCATCCAATGTAACTCCCATCCTTCCACATGTATGAAATTGTGACTAACAGAATTAGAAATAATACCATCAATCCTTGTTCAGCTAATTGTAATCAACAATTTTTAACACAAAAATTATTTATTCAATCCCCTGCTTTACCAAATTTAAATAGGGATTTCTTCTTGATATCCAGTAACCATTTTTGGTCTTTGCCTTCAGAAGAGTTCAGAGGGAAGAGGCTTGTTGAACTACTTACATATTCCTAGCTTTCTCCTGGGAGCAGTTTCATTGTGTTCCCTGTTGGGATGCTCAAGATCGACTGCTGAGCTCTAAATAGAGTGGGCTCAGCCACAGGAATAGATTAGTACACAGAGGCCTGCAGGAATTTTCTTCTGATGGAGAGTGCCAGCCCTGCTTCCCACCCCTCGTCTGAATAGACACTATAACCTCTGTGTGTGTGTGTGTGTGTGTGTGTGTGTGTGTGTGTGTGTGTCTGTGTTGGATGAGAGAAATAAAGCAGCTGCAAGAGAGCAACAACTAGACATCCAATCTTCGCCAGGAACTCTTGAGAGAAAAAGGAAATGCTCTGACAATTTTATTACTACACTGTTCAGGCATATTTTTAAAAAGTATATGAAATAATAAAACACACACCCTTGTACCTATTACCTAATAGAATAGCTATTAGCTATGTCAGAAATAAGCACAGCTTTGTTTTTTTGTTTGTTTGTTTACTTTGTCAAATCTTAATATCTATTCTTAGTTGTGTCAAATCCTTTGGTAATGAGGCGAAAGGAAAGCTCTGAGGTGTGTGTACAAAGCCCCCTGCCCACCCCTGCTGTATCACCCACTCACCATCCTCCTCCCCAGGGGCACTGACTCATATGAGTATGGGGTTTCCTTTTACATATGTGTTTTTATTCTCCTTAGCCATAAACTGTAATTTTTGTGTGTTTCAAAACTTTGTATGAGTGTTATAAGGATCAACATCCTTCCTGTTAGCTGTGGGCACACAGACCCACACACATATACATTCCCTGGCTCACTGTTCTGATTTTGAAATGTATCTGTATTAAACACAAATAAATAGCTTTCCATTTCATTCATTTTAGGTGACTGAACAGCATTATGGCATTTAATGATCCACAATTGAAAGCTCATTCTCATGGTGCTGGGCCATTTTATATGGTCTCCTTTTTCCTGATGGCACAGGGCTCATGGAAGCATAAGAGGATCTGCTGCTGTTCCTACCTGGGGATTTAAATCTGCACCCTGAAAGACATCCCACAGGGTGAGAACAAGTCCATGGTAGTCCAGTTTGGCTGGATCACGGTGCCCAGATATGTCATCAAAAGCTCTTCTAGATGTTTCTGTGGAGATGTATTTTGGATGAAGTTAACATTTTAATAAACGGACTTCGAATCAAGCAGATTACTTTTCATAATGTGGGTGGGCCTCACCCTATCAATTGAAGTAGAGGTTGAACTCCCCTGAGCCAGACAACAATCTGTCAGCAGACTGCCTTTGAACTTGTACTGCAACTCTTCCATAGCTCTACAGGATAGCCTGCGGATTTGGGACTTGCTACACTGACACAACTGCTTGAGCCAGTTCCTACATGTGTATATATTAAACCAACCTGCCTGTCCATCTACAATACACACGTGTACATATCCTTGTTTCTCTGAATTTCTGGCTAATACAATGTTCTCAAGGCTTACCTGCATTTTTTTTAAATTTATGGCCTTTTGTTCTTCTGAGGTAAAGAGAAAAACGCAACAGTTTCAAATAGTCATGGAACAAAAATGACAGTGATATTTTGGCTTAATGTAT
The DNA here is from genome assembly GCF_045843805.1 of Urocitellus parryii. Lineage (NCBI taxonomy): Eukaryota > Metazoa > Chordata > Mammalia > Rodentia > Sciuridae > Urocitellus > Urocitellus parryii. The sequence goes on from NC_135546.1 coordinate 12,766,334, forward strand.
TCTCTTATCTTTTACCAAATCTTGGGCTTCCTACCCCAAATCATGACTTCCTTCTCTGACTACTGTGATTGAATGGAGGGCATAGAATTAATGTCTCTACCCCCAGTAATTCAAAACCTTTATTATTTTTTTTTAATTTTTTTTTATTGGTCGTTCATAACATTACATAGTTCTTACTACATCATATTACACGGTTTGATTCAAGTGGTTTATGAACTCCCGCTTTTACCCCGTATACAGATTGCTGTATCACATCAGTTACCCTTCCATTGATTGACGTATTGCCTTTCTAGTGTCTGATGTATTCTGATGTCTGTCCTATTCTCTACTATCCCCCCTCCCCTCCCCTCCCCTCCCGTCCCCTTTTCTCTCTCTACCCCTTCTACTGTAAATCATGTCTTCCATTTGTATTCTCTTGACTTACCCCTCCTTACCTCTTATATGACATTTTGTATAACCCTGAGGATCGCCTTCCATTTCCATGCAATTTCCCTTCTCACTCCCTTTCCCTCCCACCTCTCATCCCTGTTTAATGTAAATCTTCTTCTCAAGCTCTTCGTCCCTACCCTGTCCTTGTTTACTCCCCTTATATCAAAGAAGTCATTTGGTATTTGTTTTTTAAATATTGACTAGCTTCACTTAGCATAATCTGCTCTAATGCCATCCATTTCCCTCCAAATTCTATGATTTTGTCATTTTTTAATGCAGAATAATACTCCATAGTATATAAATGCCACATTTTTTTTATCCATTCATCTATTGAAGGGCATCTAGGCTGGTTCCACAGTCTTGCTATCGTGAATTGAGCTGCTATGAACATCGATGTAGCAGTGTCCCTGTAGCATGCTCTTGTTAGGGCTTTAGGGAATAGACGGAGAAGGGGAATAGCTGGGTCAAATGGTGGTTCCATTCCCAGCTTTCCGAGAAATCTCCATACTGCTTTCCAGATTGGCTGCACCAATTTGCAGTCCCACCAGCAATGAACAAGAGTGCCTTTTTCCCCGCATCCTCTCCAGCACTTATTGTTGTTTGACTTCCTAATGGCTGCCAGTCTTACTGGAGTGAGATGGTATCTTAGGGTAGTTTTGATTTGCATTTCTCTGACTGCTAGCGATGGTGAGCATTTTTTCATGTACTTGTTGATTGATTGTATGTCCTCCTCTGAGAAGTGTCTGTTCAGGTCCTTGGCCCATTTATTGATTGGGTTATTTGTTATCTTATTGTCTAATTTTTTGAGTTCTTTGTATATTCTGGTTATTAGGGCTCTATCTGAAGTGTGTGGAGTAAAGATTTGTTCCCAGGATGTAGGCTCCCTGTTTATCTCTCTTATTGTTTCTTTTGCTGAGAAAAAACTTTTTAGTTTGAGTAAGTCCCATTTGTTGATTCTATTTGTTAACTCTAGCACTATGGGTGTCCTATTGAGGAATTTGGAGCCCGATCCCACAGCGTGTAGATCATAACCAACTTTTTCTTCTATCAGATGCCGTGTCTCTGATTTAATATCAAGCTCCTTGATCCATTTTGAGTTAACTTTTGTGCACGGCGAGAGATAGGGATTCAGATTCATTTTGGTGCAAATGGATTTCCAGTTTTCCCAGCACCATTTGTTGAAGATGCTATCCTTCCTCCATTGCATGCTTTTAGCCCCTTTATCAAAAATAAGATAGTTGTAGTTTTGTGGATTGGTTACTGTGTCCTCTATTCTGTACCATTGGTCCACCCTCCTGTTTTGGTACCAGTACCATGCTGTTTTTGTTACTATTGCTCTGTAGTATAGTTTGAAGTCTGGTATCGCTATACCGCCTGATTCACACTTCCTGCTTAGTATTGTTTTTGCTATTCTGGGTCTTTTATTATTCCATATGAATTTCATGATTCTTTTATCAATTTCTACAAGATATGCTGTTGGGATTTTGATTGGCATTGCATTGAACTTATATAGGACTTTTGGTAATATCGCCATTTTGATGATGTTAGTTCTGCCTATCCATGAGCAGGGTATATTTTTCCATCTTCTAAGGTCTTCTTCTATGTCTTTCTTTAGGGTTCTGTAATTTTCATTGTATAAGTCTTTCACCTCTTTTGTTAGGTTGATTCCCAAGTATTTTATTTTTTGGGGGGATATTGTGAATGGAGTAGTTGTCCTCATTTCCGTTTCAAAGGATTTGTCGCTGATATACAGGAATGCCTTTGATTTATGCGTGTTGATCTTATATCCTGCCACTTTGCTGAATTCATTTATTAGCTCTAATAGCATCTTTGTAGACCCTTTTGGGTCTGCTAGGTATAGAATCATATCATCTGCAAATAGTGATAATTTAAGTTCTTCTTTTCCTATTTTTATGCCTTTAATTTCTTTCGTCTGCCTAATTGCTCTGGCCAGTGTTTCGAGGACTATGTTGAACAGAAGTGGTGAGAGAGGGCATCCCTGTCTTGTACCAGATCTTAGAGGGAATGCCTTCAATTTTTCTCCATTCAGAATGATGCTGGCCTGTGGCTTATCATAGATTGCTTTTACAATGTTGAGGTATGATCCAGTTATCCCTAATTTTTCTAGAGTTTTGAACATAAAGGGATGCTGTACTTTGTCGAATGCTTTTTCTGCATCTATCGAGATGATCATATGGTTCTTATTTTTAAGTCTATTGATGTGGTGGATAACATTTATTGATTTCCGTATATTGAACCAACCTTGCATACCAGGGATGAATCCTACTTGATCATGGTGTATAATTTTTTTGATATGTATTTGAATCCGACTCGCCAGAATTTTATTGAGGATTTTTGCATCAAGGTTCATTAGAGATATTGGTCTGTAGTTTTCTTTCTTTGAGGTGTCTTTGTCTGGTTTCGGAATCAGGGTGATGTTGGCCTCGTAGAATGAATTTGGAAGTTCTCCCTCTTTTTCTATTTCCTGAAATAGCTTGAAAAGTATTGGTGTTAGTTCCTCTTTAAAGGTTTTGTAAAACTCTGCTGTATACCCGTCCGGTCCTGGGCTTTTCTTAGTTGGTAATCTTTTGATGGTTTCTTCTATTTCCTCTATTGTTATTGGTCTGTTTAGGTTGTCTATATCCTCCTGACTCAATCTGGGCAGATCATAGGACTCAAGGAATTTATCTATGCCTTCACTATCTTCTATTTTATTGGAGTATAAGGATTCAAAATAATTTCTGATTATCTTCTGTATTTCTGAAGAATCTGTTGTGATATTGCCTTTTTCATCCCGTATGCTGGTAATTTGGGTTCTCTCTCTTCTTCTCTTTGTTAGCATGGCTAAGGGTCTGTCAATTTTATTTATTTTTTCAAAGAACCAACTTTTAGTTTTGTCAATTTTTTCAATTGTTTCTTTTGTTTCAATTTCATTAATTTCAGCTCTGATTTTAATTATTTCTTGCCTTCTACTTCTTTTGCTGTTGTTTTGCTCTTCTTTTTCTAGGATTTTGAGATGAAGTATGAGATCATTTATTTGTTGGTTTTTTTCTTTTTTTGAGGAATGAACTCCAAGCAATGAATTTTCCTCTTAGAACTGCTTTCAATGTGTCCCATAGGTTCCGGTATGTTGTGTCTGTGTTTTCATTTAACCCTAGGAATTTTTTAATTTCCTCCTTGATGTCTTCTAAAACCCATTGATCATTCAGCAACCTATTGTTCATTCTCCAATTGATGCTTGATTTTTCCTTCCTACTTTTATCATTGAATTTCAGTTTCATTCCATTGTGATCAGATAAGATGCATGGTGTTATCTCTACCACTTTATATTGTCTAAGAGTTGCCCTGTGACATAATATATGGTCTATTTTTGAGAAGGTTCCATGTGCTGCTGAGAAAAAGTGTAACTACTTGATGTTGGGTGGTATAGTCTATATATGTCAATTAAGTCTAGATTGTTAATTGTGTTATTGAGTTCTATAGTTTCCTTATTTAACTTTTGTTTGGAAGATCTGTCCAGTGGTGAGAGAGGTGTGTTGAAGTCTCCCATGATTATTGAATGGTGGTCTATTAGACTCTTAAACTTGAGAAGAGTTTGCTTGATGAACACAGCTGCGCCATTATTTGGGGCATATATATTTATGATTGTTATGTCTTGTTGGTGTATGGTTCCCTTGAGCAGTATGACTTGTCCTTCTTTATCCCTTTTGATTAACTTTGGTTTGAAATCTATTTTATTAGATATGAGTATGGCCACTCCTGCTTGTTTCTGCGGTCCATATGAGTGGTATGATTTTTCCCAACCTTTCACCTTCAGTCTATGAATATCTTTTCCTATCAGATGCGTCTCCTGTAGGCAGCATATTGTTGGGTCTTGTTATCCATTCTGCTAGCCTGTGTCTCTTGATTGGTGAGTTTAAGCCATTAACATTTAGGGTTATTATTGAGATATGGTTTGTTCTTCTAGCCATATTTATTTATTGATGTTACTAAACCTGATTTGTTATCCTCTTTGACTACTTTCCCCCCTTTACTGTCCTACCTCCCATTGTTGGTTTTCAATGTTATTTTCCATTTCCTCTTCCTGTAATGTTTTGCCAAGGATTTTTTGAAGAGATGGTTTTCTAGCTGCGAATTCTTTTAACTTTTGTTTATCGTGGAAGGTTTTAATTTCATCTTCTATCCTGAAGCTTAATTTCGCCGGATACACGATTCTTGGTTGGAACCCATTTTCTTTCAGTGTTTGAAATATGTTATTCCAGGATCTTCTAGCTTTCAGAGTCTGTGTCGAGAGATCAGCTGTTATCCTGATTGGTTTACCCCTAAATGTAATCTGCTTTCTTTCTCTTGCAGCTTTTAAAATTCTCTCCTTATTCTGTATGTTGGACATCTTCATTATAATGTGTCTAGGTGTGGATCTCTTATGATTTTGCATATTCGGCGTCCTGTAGGCTTCTAGGATTTGGGATTCTGTCTCATTCTTCAAGTCTGGGAAGTTTTCTTGTATTATTTCACTGAATAAACTGTTTATTCCTTTGGTTTGGAGCTCTGTGCCTTCTTGTATCCCAATGACTCTTAAATTTGGTCTTTTGATATTGTCCCATATTTCTTGGATGTTCTGCTCATGGTTTCTTAGCAGACTTGCTGAGTTGTCTATGTTCTTTTCCAGTTGAAATACTTTGTCTTCATTGTCTGATGTTCTCTCTTCTAAGTGATCTACTCTGCTGGTAGTATTCTCAATTGAGTTTTTAAGTTGGTTTATTGTTTCCTGCATTTCTAGGATTTCTATTTGTTTGTTTTTTATTACCTCTATCTCCCTGTGAAATTGATCTTTTACTTCCTGGATTTGTTTGTCAATATGATCTTTCATTGTCTGATTTTGCTGTCTCATGTATTCCTTGAGACTCCAGATCATCTGAAGCATGTGCGTCCTGAGCTCTCTATCTGACATTCCATCAGTTGCAGCTATTACCTCTTCTAATGTTGAGTTGACCTGCATTGCTTGTAGTCCTTTCTTTCCTTGTCTTTTCATACTGCTCATGTTTCTTTCTGCTTGGTGTAACTGTTGTGTTTTTGAAATTTACCCCCTGGCCTGTCTTTCCAGTGGGCCGCAGGTATCTTTGCTCCCCCCGCTCTGGCACCTTGCCGCTCCCCAGTGCGCGCCACAGACTCCAGCCGCAGGGCAATTGCCTATCAGGCTATGCGCCCCTCCGTGCGGAGAAAAGGAGCTCCAGCAGTCGAACTTTGCACGATGAAAATCTGTCTGGAGCCCCTCGATTTCGCTGGAAATTGGCGGCGGCCGACTACGGGTTCGGGCGGGGCGGCCCAAGCCTCTCAGGGTGACCGCCGCTTGCAAAAGCGGTTGCTGGGTCCGGGACTTGACTTCTGCACCCGCCGCTGTGCCACCTGTGGAGCCGGGTAGCTGTGGCCGCGTGGTTAGGGACCGGGCGGTAGAAGCGGCTGCTCTCAGAGCGAGCGCTATGCCTCCCGGGGGAGCCCGGATGGCGGAGGCCGACTGCTGGTTCGGGCGGGGCGGCCCAAGCCGCTCAGGGTGACCGCCGCTTGCAAAAGCGGTTGCTGGGTCCGGGACTTGACTTCTGCACCCGCCGCGGTGCTACCTATGGAGCTGGGTTGCTTTGGCCGCGTGGTTAGGGACCGGGCGGGAGAAGCACCTGCTCCCAGAGCGAGTGCTATGCCTTCCGGGGGAGCCCAGATGGCGGAGGCCAACCGCGGGTTCGGGCGGGGCGGCCCAAGCCACTCAGGGTGACCGCCGCTTGCAAAAGCGAATGCTGGCTCCGGGACTTGACTTCTGCACCCGCCGCGGTGCCACCTGTGGAGCCGGTTAGCTGTGGCCGAGTGGTTAGGGACCCGGAGGGAGAAGCGGCTGCTCCCAGAGCGAGCGCTATGCCTTCCGGGGGAGCCCGGATGGCGGAGGCCCACTGCGGGTTCGGGCGGGGCGGCCCAAGCCGCTCAGGGTGACCGCCACTTGCAAAAGCGAATGCTGGCTCCGGGACTTGACTTCTGCACCCGCCGCGGTGCCACCTGTGGAGCCGGTTAGCTGTGGCTTCGTGGTTAGGGACTGGGAGGGAGAAGCAGCTGCTCCCAGAGCGAGCGCTATGCCTTCCGGGGGAGCCCGGATGGCGGAGGCCCACTGCGGGTTCGGGCGGGGCGGCCCAAGCCGCTCAGGGTGACCGCCGCTTGCAAAAGCGATTGCTGGCTCCGGGACTTGACTTCTGCACCCGCCACGGTGCCACCTGTGGAGCCGGTTAGCTGTGGCCGCGTGGTTAGGAACCGGACAGGTGGGGTGGCTGCTCGCAAAGCGAGAGCTAGGCCTCCCGGGGGAGCCCCTTGCCGGAGTGGCTAATGTCTGCGGACTAGACCTCTGTGCCCGAGTGGCCGCCCAAGATCCACTTCTCTGGGACAAACTGTCACTTCCAATAAACCTACCAGATCACGGCTGCTCTCCTCTAAAGGGAATTATGCTAGGAGTTCCTCCGTATGTAGGCTGCAGCTGTCCAGGTGGGTCTTTCTTATCCCGTTAAAGTGGAGACATTGGAATCGCTGCTTCCTCGCCGGCCGCCATGTTGGATCTCCTGGAGATGATTTCCAAAACCTTTATTAGTAGGTAGATAAATGGGTGGTAATTTCAGAGAGCCAAACACAGAGATTATCTAACAAATAAATAAGCTAACAAATCTATCAATAATATACGTGTGTGTGTATGTGTGTGTGTGTGTGTGTGTGTGTGTGTGTGTAGGGGGGTTGGCATTGTAGCTCAGTGGTAGAGCACTTGCATAGCATGTGTAAGGCATTGGGTTTGATCCTCAGCACTACATAAAAATAAATAAATAAAATAAAGGTATTGTGGGGGCTGGGGTTGTGGCTCAGTGGTAGAGTGCTCACCTAGTATGTATGGAGTGCTGGGTTTGATCCTCAGCACCACATAAAAATAAAATAAAGGTATTGTGTCCAACTACAACTAAAACAAAAATAAATAAAGGTATTTTGTCCATCTACAACTAATTTTTAAATTTTAAATACATATTATATATATATGTATATATATATATATATATATATATATATATATATATATGGTATGGTTGTGTATTCAGTATGGTGCTGAAAACTATTGGGTAATGGGAGAATTACAGAGTCTGAAAAATAATGTCTATGTGGATATTCAACGTCAAAACAATAAAAAGCAACCCAGAAATGCTAGGACAGAGGGAGTAGCAAATGATGAAGGAAAATGTTAGAAAACTCATAAGACAGTAATGATAAAAAGTAAATATAACGAGAGTGAATCTGATAACATTATAGAATAAAAGGAATGCCAATTTTGGAATGAAAGGTCCACTTACAGATTTTAACACTGTGCATCTCTTCTATAAAACCCTCAGGTGAGTTAAGTAGCTCTTCTTTTTTGGTTCTTCTAAACAATGGCATGCAACCTTATCTCATGGTGTCCACCCTCTAGATCCCCTCTGTATCATCTGGCAAAGTGGTGAGCTATCTCACTAACACCAGGTACTAACTCACTGATCTTCCTTCTCCTCACTATCCCCTAACCACCAAAGCCAAGCAGCTATGCAAACACAACAGCGTTCAATACTCAAGGGAACATCTTCAAAATAAATCATTGATCTCTGTCAGCACCCAATGACACAAACAAACATAGGGTGAAGCACCTCATTATCTCTTGCTCAATTTCACTTTCCACATCCTACTTGGGAAAATTTGAGATCTCATGACATGTTAAGTAATGGGACACGGATCAAGGAAATGCCTTGAAGGTGCTCACATCAGCACTCCTAGAACCAGAGAGGCAGTCAGATGAAGTTATCACAAGCACAGATGGCATTCAACTGTGTTTATTGCCGGAGAGCTTCTCCTTTCAAAGCACGTATGAGTTGAGTTCTCCCTTACGCTGCCCCCTTTGTGGAAGTGTTTTATGTTTAATCAACCTCAATTTGCCCACATGCCTGAGAAATGCAATTCACTTTTTGTCAGGGAAAATTGGCCCCTGACCGATTTCCATTATATTTATATATTCTCACCCTTGCTAGGGATGCATCCGTGGGGTCTCCTCAATGACAGAAGTGATAGATGGGGCTCTGTGGAGTAGAGAGGAGATGTATCCCCACCGGAGAGAGCTTCGCCTCTCCCTCTCTCTGTTCTGAAGGTACAGCACCTCAACAGTCAGTATCCACAGAAGCACAACATCAAAATCCTGAGACATAACAAAGAGGAAGATGACTGGGCTGGGGTGGCTGAAAACCCAGTGGAAGAATCCGGAGGATTCCATTATAGTCCTGGCTCAGCCACTGCGAATGACTGGGATATGTCAACTCATTGGTAAGATGGGATTCCTTCTGCCTTATCTATGTCAGGGCCAATTAAGAGGTGAAAACATATAAATGAACAAAGAGTCAGATTTAATATATATATACACACACATATCCAGATATATGTGCGTGCGCGTGCACGCGCACACACACACACACACACACACACACACACACACATACACACCCAAACAGGAAGGTCCACATTCAAACTTATTACTGCCCTTCTGTTTCCTCTCCTGTACAACCCTAGGATAAAACCCTTAGGTAAGATAATCATCTCTCTTTCTTTGCTTGGTTTGACTGGTATATATGTATAATTTTGTGGGGTATTTTTGGTACCGGGAATTGAACTCAGGAGCACTTAACCACTGAGCCACATTCCCAATTCCCCCACCCCACCTTTTTTGTATTTTATTTAGAGACAGGGTCTCCCTGAGTTGCTGAGGCTGGCTTTGAACTTGAGATCCTCCTGCCTCAACCTCCCTCCCATGTTCCTGGGATTACAGATGCCTACCACTGTGCCTGGCTGCAATTTTGGTTTTATGTATTGGTTGAGTTCAGTTTATTCAGGTGGAACTGATAGTAGGAATACAGAATGTTTGGAAAAATACTGCCACACATCATCATCTACCAAACATAAAAACTCAAGGTGCATCTGGTGACCCCCTCATTTGGACCCAACAGTAGAGCACTGGGGTTATGTGTAAGGAAAGGTGACCTGCAGAGTTTATATCCCTCCTCCAGTTCTGCTACCTGAGTGACCTCAGGTAAGTTATTACAACTTAGCTCTCCACCTTCTTAGCTCACAGAGTTATTGTTGGGTTATTTCTCTGGGTGTCAAAATGGAGTGCTGCTAGGTTGGTCTAGTTATGTATCTTCTGAGGATTTGACTCCTTGCCGGTCCCATTTGATTCGATGTTTTGATGCCAGTCATGGAATGGAAACACTGGACAAATGACAGAAGAGGCCAAGTTTTCTTTGCCTTATATTAGCATTTACCTCCAAACTCTCCTTCCTTCTCTGTGCCTTCCTCTTCTCCTTAGTAAACTCAAATTTTTATGGGATTATAAAGCAACTCTTCCTCCACACTCCCCAAGGTAAGAATGAAACTGAGATAAGACACTTTTCCTGAATGTGCATCTATGGGGCCAAATAAAGGACATGAGAAATATGGAAGAAAATCCTGGAAACGAAGAAGCAACAAGGGAATTGTCTTAGAGTAATATCACCATGACTATATTAGAAATAACCATGGTTGTGTTTTTCCAGTGTCTATTGTTCAACATACTTTAATGCACATAATATCATTTGGTCCACATAAAGTTCCCAAAGGATAAATAAAATTGTTCTGATTTTTCAGAGAAGGTAAAAGCTCTAAGTGAGCATTCTAGGCCAGGTCAGACAGAAGCCAGTTAGGGCAAGGGGAGTCATCTGTGGAGGGCCTCTTGCTTTACTCATGTCTTATACCCCGCACTCTTGGATTCTTAGGAGTTCATTTAAACAGTCACACAAAATAACTCATCCTCAAGTGGCTAAGGCTGACTTCTTGTCCCTGGGCTGAGGTTTTACTGCCTCCACTGGCCTGCTGAAAGCTTCAGTCCCTGTAATCTCTAGAAAAGGACTGGATTTGAGAAGTCTATGGGCCTCAAGGGAGCAAAAAATAATACATAGAAAAGATCCTAATTACTCATGGAAAAAAATGATGGCAGAAAAGGCCACTAAAAAATGAAAGCCAAGCTGGGCACAGTGGCGCATGTCTATAATCCCAGCAGCTTGGGAGGCTGAGGCAGGAGGATTGCGGGTTCAAAGCCAGCCTCAACAACTAAACAACTCAGTTGGACCCTGCCTCTAAATAAAATACAAAATAGGGCTGGGGATGTGGCTCAGTGGTCGAGTACCCCTGAGTTCAATTCCTAGTACCCCCCCCAAAATCAAAATTTTCTGGAAGGGGGGGTAGTTAAGGACTATATCTTAAAATTAAAAAAAACTAAAGTTTATTAAAATAAGTTTGTTATCTAATAAAAACCCAGATGATAGTGCAATCACTTGCTAATCATTAAAATTAGTAAAGAATTAAGTTTTTTGATACCAGTTTCCATAAAAAATTATATATCAAGACATGACACCCTTCAATGAACCCCCATAAAAAGGATTATTTTTGCAAAAGTCCTTGAGATTTCATCAATTTTCCCATAGGCCTCCCTGCACCCTTTGATATTCAAATGATCAAATTATTCTATTTTGAAGTCTACTATGTCAACATCCTTGTGGATTTTTCTCTTCAATTATTCACTGGTCTAATGCTATCAGATCCTCATTTATCAGTTACTTTGCATGGGATGAGAGAAATTCTCTGTCTTCCCTTTCATCTTGGCAAAATCTTTTTCAAGATTTGCCATTTTCTTTGTGCAATCAAATTGCAGTATACTTGAGCTGTGGTGTCAAATGTTTGGCAATAACACTGCAATGATACTGATATTGTGCATACTGAAAAAAACACTAAGTTAAGAGGGATCTCTGAGTGACAATGAATTTTAAGAGTGGTCTGTTTATAGGTACATTCTGTCATGCACAGACTTTTAGCCTGTTCCCCCATATGTCATTGTAACTTTGGAGGTGATGGTAAATAATAGTTTATAAGAGGATTCTTTATAGTAGAAAGCATAATAATTCCTAATCATTCCTAATCCTGAATATTTTCCACAGATAGCAAACTACCCTGACATTTATCTACCATGTAACCCTGTAACCCTGTCTTAGTCAGCTTTCTGTTATTATAACAAATACCTGTGATGATCAACTTAGAAACAAACAAGGTTTATTTTAGCTCTTAGTTTTGGAGGTCTCAGTTTATCACTGGCAGGCCCCATTGCAATGGGTCATACAAGGAGGGTTCAGCAGACCATGTCAAGCTCATTTTATATCCACTAACTTCACCATAAGCCAGGGAAGGAAACAGAAGGAAGAGGCTAGGGTGCCATGACTCCGTTCAAGGACATGCCCCTAAGAACCTGAAGACCTTCCACTCAGCCCCACCTCTTAAAGTTTCTGCCACTTTCCAATAGCACCAAAGGCCAGGGAAAAATTCCAGATCCAAACTCTAGCAAATCCTAATAGCACTTCTTAGAGTCAAGTGGAGCAAGTATTTTGGTATGCGTTTCACAGATGAGGAAACTGAGCCTCAGGTTGGTAGACACTTCTTAGAATCACTTCCTAAGCCACTCTCTACCTACTAAGCAGTAACTTTCCTTCACTGCCCTCTTGTTTGGTGTTGAGGATTGTGCTTTACATATATCACCCCATTTATTGATGATGATTATCCTACTTGGCAATATGCACTATTAATTTTATTTTACAAAGCACAAAACTGAGGATAACTAAAATTAGGAATTTGTTGTGATGTCAGTTATTGTTATGATTACACTGCATAACAAACGACCTCCAAATATCACATATGTCCAACAACCAACACTTATTTGTCAGAGGATCCATTAGAGGGTTAGGTTGATTCTGATTTAGGTCTTTGGTTAGGTTCTGGTCCATTCCACATGTTACTCATTGGGGACCCAGGCTGAAAGTGTAGTACCTCCCTGGGGCAAGACCTTCTCATGCCTAAAGTTAGCTGTACTCAAGGCCAGGCTAACTCCTCAAGCTTATTTAAAGCCTACATTATGTTATATTCACTAAGTTAACATTGTTTAAAATGAGTTGCTAGGCAAATATGAAAAGTCAATGGGCTAGGCACTGTGGCACATGCCAGTAATCTCAGTGGCTCGCGAGGCTGATATAGGAGAATTATGAATTCAAAGCCAGCCTTAGCAAAAGCGAGGCACTAAGCGATTCAGTGAGACCTTGTCTCTAAATAAAATACAAAAATAGGGTTGGGAATGTGACTCAGTGGCCAAGTGCCCCAGAGTTCAATCCCTAGTACCTATCTCCCCCCAAAAAAAATCAATGGTGGGGGCTGGGGTTGTAGCTCAGTGGTAGAGTGCTTGCCTAGCATATATGAGGCACTGGGTTTGATCCTCAGCACCACATAAAAATAAATAAAAGTATTGTGTTCTTCAATAACTTAAAAACACACACACACACATATATATATATATATATATATATATATATATATATAGTCAATGGGATAAAGATGTAGAATCTGTCCTCCTGGGAGGTACTAAAACATGACGTAACTATATGTGTGGATAATTTTATTATAGATTTTGGAGTGTTTGGAAGACATCAAAGTTAAAAATCTGCAATAGACTGTCTATTTGCACCACTAGCCCAAGTTCCCCCAGCAAGTTCTAGCTCCAAATATCAGGCTACTAATCATACACTATGTTCCCCTGGGGACTGCCTTACCCACAAAGGGCAAGTCCCCCGGATCATGTTGATATTATGTCACTACTTCCTCATGGCCAATGTTGTTTGTCACCTCCTGGATAAAATCTCTTAATCATCTTCTATGTGTATGGCCTCTAAATGCTCAGGGACCAACCTCCACCTCCATGTAATGCTTCTGTAATTCAGTCCATCAGCAAAGCAAGAAGGAATGGTTTCCTTCTGACCTTGTTCTGATCTTAAAGGAAATACATTTGCATAGTAATTCTCCATTCCAAAGCATTTTCATATCTTTTATCTCCATGAAACCCTCTCCTCATGGGGTACAAATTATTATAGCCATTAATATATAGATAAGTTGAGACATGGCAATGTGAAATCAATCACTTTCCAAACACCCAGCTCATGCACACCATAGTCCTAAGGTGACCTGCCACATTTTGTATAATTTACTTTTGCTGTTAACTGAGCACCTCCTTTAATCCAGGAAACTCTGACGTCTACAGATGTGACTTTTTTTAATTCTCACAGCATGGCAGTGGTGACTTATCCCTTTGTATTCAGGAGAAGAGAAAAGGAACAGTTTTCCTAAGACTACAGCTGGGAGGTAGCAGAGCCAGCAGCACAACCCATATCAGTCTCATTCCACCACTTGCACCCTGAACCCATGCAGTGCTGTTCTGCTCTGCATTGTTGCTGGGCCTCAGTCCTTAATCATCAGGTACCCACAACAGCACAGCCTCTGCCCCGGAACCCCACGATGGAGCCCAACTATTCCTCACATGCAGGTTCCATCCTCAGCTCTACACCTGATGTTCTGATTTTAGTTTGTGTTTTCAGACCCCTGTACTCTAACTGGACTCTGATGCACATCTGGTGACAGTCACATTGTAACCCTCAGGCCCCTTGGCTAGGTTCTGTTGCCTATTACCTGTCATCCTATTACACAAATATCCCCCCCTTAATGGTGCTGGTACTTTTACATAATGTCCTATTTTTCAGGCATTTTTATATGTACAACTCTTATTTCAATTTAGATTGACGTTTCCTCAAACTTCTTAAGATCAATAGTTAGCAACAGTTAGCAATATCCTAACAATAATCAATCTGTTTTGTCCACAATATCCCCCGTATACTTTTTTCTATTTTTAGTTCACATACAGTGAAACTGACCTATACTTGGGCATATGTTTCTATGAGTTTTAATCCATGTGCAGATTTGTGCAAGTATCATTATGATCAATCGCAGAACAGTTCCATCAGCTCCCAAAATGTTTCACTATGACCCCTGTAGAGTCATACTTTTCCCAGCTCCTAGCATTGATAACCTCAAATCTACCCTCCATCATAACAGTGTTGGGTTTTATTTATTTATTTTTATTTTGAACCAGAGATTGAACCCAGGGGCACTTAACCACTGAGCCATATCCCTAGCCCTTTTTATTTCTTATTTTGAGACAGGATCATGCTAAATTGTTCAAGACCTCACTAAGTTGCTGAGGCTGACACTGGACTTGTGGATCCTCCTGTCTCAGCCTCACTAGCTTCTGGGATTACAGGCATGGGCCACTGTGCCTGGCTAGTTTGGGGTTTTCAAGAATGTCATTAGAGATGGAATGAGATCCCAAGTAGTCCTTCGAAACTGGCTCTTCTCACTTAGCATAAAGTCTTTGGGGTGTGTCCATATTGCAGTAAGAATTCATTTCTTCTTACTGAGTAGTAGTGCCCTATATGGACATATTACCATTTCTTATCCATTTACCTGTTGAAGAACATTTGGATAGTTTTCTATACATAAACATATTGATTTTCACATAATCAAATGCTTTCATTCTTCTATTTTAGGATTCAGGAATGGTATACTGGGTTTTATAGTGTCTGCTTAACAAACAATATTAAAAAAAAAAAAGTACAAACTATTTTCCAGAATCACAGTTTGTCAACTTTCTGTGCCTCATGTCTTCTTTGTCCTTCCAGACTGATCCCTAGACCTTCTTTATGCCCTGGGGGACTGACATCCAAGGGCCACATCAGCAGTCTCCTTTGTCCTTTGGCTTTGGGTTTGGAAGGAGAGCAGTGCAGTCCAGACAAGGGAGGGTGGGAGGAAAAGGCTGTCTGAGCCCTCCTTAGCCAGCTCCCTCCATCCTGGGGCCATGGTGGCTACATCTCTCTAAGATATCCACTGCTTGAGGTTTGTCCCCACCCGCTCCCTTCAGGCCTGTGCCTTCTCACCAAAGTTCACTGCCCTACCCCAGATTTAAGACATATTCAGTAAGCTTATTTATTCTTTTCAGAATCACCTGAAGCACAAGCATACCTCACCCAAGATCACATGGTTATAAGTGGCAAGCAAAGCAAGACTAGAATCCATGCCTTTTGACCCTTAAGCCTGTGTTCTTCCTAGTAAGCCCTGAATCCACCCCCCTTATACTTCTGTTACATATTTTTTACACACAATTCACTGTACATGTTATAAATGTCAAAATAAATGATCAAAGCCTGGAATTTGAGTGTAAGAAGTTTTAAAATGCTGTCTTTTCTCTCTGAAGTTTCAGGAACTTTAGCTTATAAAATAAACTGGCAATAAACAGATTAACAGGGGGAAAAAAGAATACAAAGTTATTAATGTGCAGATACATGGGAGGCATACATAAATTCTGAGTGCCCAATGGCTGAAGCTTAAATACTATTTTGAGCTGCAGAAATAAATAGGGGCTTGAAGTAGGGGAGGTGGTGGCATAGGTGAAGGAGGCGTGGTGGGAGGAAAATACAGCAAAGATGGTCCTTTCATGTTAATTGTTTCCTAGGTAACAGTTCTCAGAATGCAACTGTGGTCATCTTTCTTTGAGCCAGACAATTTGGCCTCCAGAGTGTCAGTCAGCTTTGCATTGGTGTGACCAAAATACCCAAGATAAACAACTCAGAGGTGCAAAAGTTTATTCTGTCATGGTTTCTGAGGCTTAGCTCATGGTGGGCCAACCCCATGTTTGTGGGCCTAAGGTGAGGCAGAACATCATGGCAGAAGGGTGTGGTAGTGGAGTACAGATCTTTTCATGGTGGGCAAGAAGCATAAAGAGGGAAGGGGGAGGGGGCCAAAGGGAAGATGAACCCTTCTAGGCCACAGCCCAGTAACCATCTCCACATCCACACCCTACCTGTCTACAGTTATTACCCACTCAGTCCATTCAAAATAGGTTGGACTCATTAAGTTATTGATTAAGTCACAATCCAATTATTTTGATTCTGAACATTCCTACATTTACACTGGAGCTTTGGGAGAAACCTCATGTCCAAACCATAACACCAGTCTATTCTTCCTATGAAAAGATTTTTCGTAGGCAGAGGGAGTGGAGAGAAGAAAAACCTCTGCCTGCATCTACTATTTATTTCACTGTCCATACATGTAAATTTCTTTTGCCAGTGGACAGCTTTTCAGAGTTATCCTTGTGTCGGCAGATATTTCATGTGGGATATGTTCTTCTCCCACATGGGCAGGTTGTATAGATTACCAAGAGACTCTTCTGGTTATCTGAAAATTTCCCATTAATTTCTAATACTCACAATCATCTTTCATATCAATTCTTAGTTTAATGAAAACAATCTCAGCCAGGTGTGGTGACACATGCCTGTAATCCCAGCAGTTTAGGAGCATGAGGCAGGAAGATTGTGAGTTCAAAGCCAGCCTTAGCAACTTAATGAGGTACTTAGCAACTCAGTGAGAGAGACCCTGTCTCTAAACAAAATATAAGAAAGGGCTGGGGATGTAGCTCAGTGGTTAAGCACCCCTGGGTTCAATCCTTAGTACAAAAAAAAAATCTCAAAATCCCTGAATAAACAAAACATGGGAAGGCTAAATATTTTTATTCTTCAATGAACATGACATAAAGCTAAGACGTTCTACACTCATTATTTGAGTGAATTATTGATTCGGTTTATTAATCATTTATTTTAAACTATAAATATTTAAAAATAAACTCCCACTAACATATAATTACCAACAGGGAAGCTAAAAGTAAAAATTCTGCTTTAAAAACCACCAGTGCCAACTATTAAGTTGGATTTACCAACCACAGAGAGAAACACAGACCTAGGTGAAATGGCCAATTCTTTACACAAGAACATTGTCTGTTCATTCTTTTTTGGTACTGGGGATTGAACTCAGAAACACTGAACCACTGAGCCACATCACCAGCCCTTTTTGTATTTTATTTAGAGACAGGTCTCACTGAGTTACTTAGCACCTCGTTGATGAGGCTGGCTTTGAACTCGTGATCCTGTCTCAACCTCCCGAGCTGCTGGGATTACAGGTATGTACCACCATGCCTGACTCTCTGTTCATTCTTTTGCAAGTAATATTTAACTTCATTTAAACCCTTTACTGAAGGTCCCACTGCTTCAGTCAACAGAGGAGATAGTTGTTTTTCAGATCAGCAATCTGTTCTGTCAGACACTTCAATGAGTGTGTCTTTAACTGGGACGTGCAGATCACTAGTCATCCATGCGTACACTTCTGAGGTTCTGCAAAGGTGGCCCTAATCTCAGTTTCCCCATGACTGAGATTTCCAGAAATGTCACCATGGAGGGAGAAGTAAGTGATAGATATGTTAACTAGCCTGATTTAATTTCCCCACCTTGTATTCATACATAACAACATGCTTTTGTGTCTTTCAATATAATTATAAATTGTCAATTTAAAATAAAAAAGAGAAGTTCAGAAATATTGGGGGGAGGGAGTCCTGTTAGGAAAATGGCTTGCAGAATTTACTTAAAGGAAAAAAACAAAATCTCTGATATCAGCTATTTTGAATATCTTTTGGTCTCCATATAACTTTCTATACTTAACTATCAAAGACCCCAAAGACTATTTACTTAGAGGGGCATATGTGTCTTTCAATATTTTGGATATTTATTTTTAAATAACAAATCATTACAAGTTAACATATGTAATGTATTCTATGAAAACAAACAACCAAAAAAAAAAAAAAAAAGCTTTGGGAAGCTGCCAAGCTTAGGTTGGCATACAGAAGTTTTCCCAAAATTCTGAAACCATTTGTATGGATGCGTGAAGGCATCATTGGCAACAAACACTGTCAGTTGTTTCTTCTGAAGTGCAGGCTCACCTCATTCATTTTAAAGAAAATGCCTGCCAAATGCCCACATCTAAACAACCATATAGACAGACAACCTTTGTCTGCCTGCTGTTCTTTTAGTTAAAAACAGGTTTCAGGGGGAAAAAAGAAAAAAAGAAAAAAGAAAAAAGCTCACAGCTTGAACAAGTGCCCATGTGTTGTCTCAAGACAACCGCCATATTTGGTTGGCAATGGAAATACTTCACGTGTGCTTCTTATTTCTGCACATAGTATAAAATGCAAGAGGGCGTAATGATGCACATCTGTAATCCCAGCAGCTGGAGAGGCTGAGGCAGGAAGATCAAGGCTTCAGCAATTCAGCAAGGCCCTCAGCAATTCAGCAAGACCCTGTCTCTAAATAAAATATAAAAAAAGGCCTGGGGATGCAGCTTAGTGGTTAAATGCCCCTGGGTTCAATCCTTAGTAACAACAAAAATATAGATAGACCATCCCTAAGTGAAACTGATATTTTTTTCCTTCTAAGTAATTGATGTGAAAAACACAGCAATTTACTAATATTTTGGTGCCATGACCTTGATCCATATTAAAATGCCAGAATTTTGGTCCCATTACTTTTGAATCATTAATGCAAATGTTAGTTTTTAAAAAAGCACATTTGCATCTTGTCCAACACTGCCTTTTTTATTTCATCTAAGACACACTTTCAGTTATGTGATCTTACCCCCATCCTCCATTCTTTTTTATGTGGTGCTAAGGATCAAATCCAGTGTCTCACATGTGCTAGGCAAATGCTCTGCCACTGAGCTATGATTTCAGCCCTATCCCCCATTCTTTTTTTTTTTTTTTTTTTGTACTAGGATTGAACTCAGGGGCACTCAACCACTGAGCCACATCCCCAGCCCTATTTTGTATCTTATTTAGAGACAGGGTCTCACTGAGTTGCTTAGTGCCTTGCGTTTTTTGTGAGACTGGTTTTGAACTCACGATCCTCCTGGATCAGCCTCCTGAGCAGCTGGGATTAAAGGCATGTGCCACCATGCCCAGTTTATCCTCCACTCTTTTTTAAGTAAATGTCCACCCAATCACTGGAACTCAGTCCATTTTCCTTCAGTTGATATTCCTTGGGGCTTCCCTTCCAGTGATAGAAAATAAAACTTCAGTATGATCAGGTTGAGCCACACACAACTGATGATCTTGAATCATATTTGATCCATCCCAAACAGTAATTTTATATGGCTGTAACCTAATAAGTATGCTCAAAACAAGTTGCAAGATTTTTATAAGAAAATGAAGAGGAAAAAGAGAATAGGTTTTTGAATATTAATTAACTAATCAATGATAAATGATTAGAGATTTAGGTAATAGATGAAGCTTAGAGTGGAAAATGAAGAACTGTGGAACCACATCTGAAATCCCCAGGTTTGGTCTTTTGAAGGCTCTATTTGATTAGAAACCTTGGTAGCAACTGACACACTCAACTCAGCCAGCAGGAGGGCCAGGGCAGAAACAAGAATGTATCAGTAGAAAGTTATCAAGGAACTAACTGGGGTCTGTGGTAAGAGAGAATATGTCACATTTATCCATGGATGTCCATTAGTATCTGGTCTCACGCCTGTCCTTGCTTTATTCCCACGTAAGAGTGAGAAAGAAGAGAGAGAAGAAGTGTATAAGACAGGAGTTACCAAAGGCTAATATTCACATAGAGGTTCCCCTAATGCTTTCAAGGATTCATGAGTTCTGTCTTAATAATACTAAGAAGTAAATGTGCTTTTTTATACTGCTGTGTTAATGATACTCAAGTACACTGTACAAGAGCAGGGTTCCACGTAGGAGGCAGAGCTGGGTCATGTTGATGCAGCACAGCCCAGATTGGGTGGCAGAGTCTGAAGAACTTGGGGATCCCAAGTAAAGATCCTAAAGGTCACACTGTAGTCTCCACCCTTCTCACTCCTCACTGGCTAGCTGTCCACTTGGCAAAACAAGGATGGTTATCTTTTGATTCTTTAAATAGCAACATACATCTGATCCTAGAAATCAATGCCCAAGAATTTACAGCAGAGGAGCCCCCAGTATCTCCATGTGGGAGGGGGGAACAACAGCTATTATGACTGTTCACTTTGGGTTCTTAGGCTGGTGTTGGGGAGACTAAAGAGGAATGGTGATATCTCTGGAGGGGAAAAACTTACTCTAGGGGCTCTATTTCTGCTCTTCCAAGAAGTCTCCGTGGATTCCTTGACTGGGTCTGAGGATGGACTTGCAGACTGAGCAAAGAAGACTAAGGAATAGGAATATTCTAATCCCACTACTAGCTTTTATTGATCATGCCATCATAGGCAGTATTTAACCTTCCTGTGCCTCAATTTCTTCATCTGTAAAATGGGGAAAATATAGTTCTCTCCTCATCTTATGAAGGATGAAATGTTAATACAAGACATCTTTCAAAAAGTGGCACATTCAAGGGGTTTAGTAAATAGCATATTGTCATTATGTATAAATTACTACTATGATTAGCTGATCTTCATTGATTTTAACATACTTGAGTTGCTATTAAACACATGACACACACCTGAGCAGAGTGATAATGAAGATAAAATTCCTGCTCTTGCAGAGCTTCCATTCTTTGTTGGAAATCTCCACAACAAATTGAAATATATTAAATCAGGGGTATTCTTGGAGAATTCATTTCAGATATGAATAATTTGGCATGTATTGGAGGACTTCCGTAAATGCCTAGAAGTAGAAATCTTGGTGTCAAACAAACAATTTAAGGCAATTAAAGACAATATGTTTCTTATCTTTAATAATTTGGTAGGATGTGGAAATGATCATTTATGTTTGCAAAGTATTTTAGCTTTCAATTTGCAATCACACTCTTTTAGTATTTAAGATAGTATGGATGGAGAAAAAAAACACAGACTTTTTGGGGGAGGGTGGGGTTTACTGGGAATTGAACCTCCCCCCGGGACGGCGGGGGGGGGGGATGTTTAACCACTGAGCAACATACCCAGCCCCTTTTTTACTTTATATTTTATTTTAGTATTTTGAGTCAGGGTCTCACTAAGTTTTGTGGAGCCTTGCTATGTTGTTGAGGCTGGCTGGCCTCAAAATTGCAATCCTCCTGCCTCAGCCTCCTGAGTTGCTAGAATTACAGGCATGTACCACCGTACCTGGCAAACACAGTCTTTGAGTGAAAAAAAAATGGCTATAATTTCATCTCTAACCATTAATGTGTGGCTTTGTAACTGCACAGTAGGGACAGTAATAAAAAAATCAGTAATACCTGCCAAGGCTATTTCATAAGATTATTATGATGATTAGACAAAGTGACACACCATGAATCAAGGATAGAATGAATTTCTTTGGCACATATTCCATTGAGCATGAGAAACATAGTCCCACAGTACCTCATGAAACCCTGACCTCACGCAGGTTATGGTCTATCAATGAGAGTGAGAGTCAATGATAAAGGAATTACACATACATGAGCTATATTCAAGTTATAAGTAAGTGTTTTGGGGAGAAAATAAGGATAGTGCTGTGATACAGATATTTTCCTTTTCACAAGGGTCTAGGATTGACCTCTCTTGACAGGGGAGATACAAGCTGAGAAGGAGCCCTCCAAGAGCAAAGCTGGGGAGGAAAGTTCTGGATGGAGTAAAGAATGAATGAAAAATATGAAGGCAGAATAGGTTGAGGTGTGGGGCAAAGAGAACAAGGGACTGAGACAATGTAAGAGAGGGCAAGAAGGACCTGAGATAGTGTCCAAGAGATGAGTGGGGCTAAGGGCATATGAGGCTTCAAAGACTATAGGAAAGAGATCGTATTTCCTATGAAGGGAGAGGGAAAATGGAGAAAGTTTTAAGGGGAAGGACGAATGATCAGATTACTGCTTTAAAATGTTCATTAAATAATTGTGAAGGCTAGGGAGAACCTGTTTCTGCTGGAGATGCAGACAGGGACAGGTGGTGTGCGAGAAGGTGTCACGCGGGTCCGTTTCCACCTCATTACTTCACGGTCTCCTGTCTGAAGATGAAACAGTGGTTTGCATCCTGCTTGATCTCCATGGGTGGATACTGTTGCTTCTGTGACCTGCTTCACAGTGACTGGCTCTTTGTCCTTGGTACAATTAAGCCTCCCTGGGGCCTGTGATGATGATGTCAATATTTTCCTCAGCAGGAAAACAAAATTGACCCAGGAGTTTTATTGATGAGTTTCGGCGATCTGCTTCTCAGAGATAAAAAGCCTTCCACACATTACAGGACGAGCAATTTAAATGCTCTTTAATAGTCACTGTAGTCTAGTGACTGTGGGTGTCGAATGGGGACATGACACAAATTTTTCTTTGCTTTTTGTCTCAGGACTGCTTTGAAAACAGACTAGATGGAACATTCCAGAAATGGCAAGGGCCTTTCAGACCCCTGCTTCAAGGTTTTTATGGTAATTTCACTTTTTGTTGTTGTTGTTGTTCTTGACTTTAGAATTGCTCTCTTCAAGAGTTCATTTTGGGTAAAGGCCATAACATCTCAAAACAGTCATCTGGATGCACTGGGTGAATCCTGAACATTTGTAGGGTGACAGATATTAGAGGAAGCCCACCTTCCCAGCCAAACTGCAAAGGAAATCTGAATTGGAGTTGAAGCCAATAGTGATCACAAGTTAATAAGAACAGGTTTGACATGGTCACAAAGTCATGAGGCTGTGGTCATCAAGTATAAGATAAAGAGTGAACATAACCACTATTCATTTTGTTCATTCCCAGAGGGTCCAAGATTTCAGACTGGGGCTCCTGTTGATATCAGTGCACTTTATTTAAAAATAATCATCCCTGCTGCTGAACACTAAACAAGTGACATCACTCCACCCCCCTTCCTATCTCCTGCATGGTGTGACTTGATATCCTGTACCGCAGCTATGTTCTCCTGGAAAAATGTCTGCTTACAATTTCAACAGTGAAGCTTCTGGCAATGGATAAACCCTAGAGTCTAATTCTTTTGAAGTTAAATATTTGAAATGTTCATTCATTCAACAAACATTAGTTGAATGTTTGTCTTGTGCCAGGCATGATGGTAGGGTCTAGGTCAACAGATATGACCAAAACACAGCCCATGTCCTCACAGATACATAGAGACAAAGGCATGAGAAGAATTTACAATTTTTCATTTCTAATTAGGAGCAGTTTGAAAAGCAATTTATTTTGCATCACCATTATGCAAATGCAGAAACTGAACCCAAGGACAGAGTCTCCTAACACTACACAGGGAGTAGAAGGTATTCATTACATGTATGTATAACATATAATCAGTCCATATTGATATGTACTTCTCAGCCCATTTCATTGGCTTTAGTCACTCTAAGGACCAGAGGATGATAATGAAGATGCTGGGAATTTGGCCAAGATTTTTTTTTTTGCCAAGATTTTTTGAAACCCATCTCAGAAGTTAAGAGTGGGCACATGTGCCAACAGCCTTCCAAGGAAGATAAAGGAAAAATGACAGATGAATCTTAGGGACAGCCAGTTCTGAAAATGTTATTTTCCATGAGAAAATATGGCCAGGGAGATCACGTTTTCAAGAAGTGCTAAGGCAGAAGCAGTGAAAAGAAGATAATGATGTTGCTGAAAGACAGGGTGGGAGTAGATGTCCACAGCTTTTACCCCATGTCTGCCACTGGCTGGAAGGATGAAGAGGGTTTGTGTTGGTGAGGAATTTTGGTGCTTCCTCAAAAGCCATCAGAACAAGTCACTAGATCAAACCAGCTCCCCTTGAAAAATACTTGAACTGTCCCTACTGTCCTGAGTATTCAATTCCCACTGTCCCTTCTTTGATGCAGGTCCACAATCCTTTATGCACAATTCCAAAATCCAAACCTTCGGAAAACCAATCATTTATAACTCACTCATGGTGAAATTTGCCCCGACATGAATACATTTGGCAGTAATATCTGACAGGAGCCGACTATTCATATTTTATAAATGTTCTTACTTGGTATGAGCAGTTATATATTTTACGGCAAAAAAATTAAGACATTTGTGAGGTACTGCCTAGAGACACATGGAGAGACTTTATATAATCAATGGAATATCTATCATTTAATTCTTCAAAAATAAGAAAATTTCTGAATTCTGAAAGGTATGGGGCTGCTGGGCACAGTGGCACAAGCCTGTAATCCTAGCAGTTTGGGATGCTGAGGCAGATGAATCTAGAGTTCAAAACCAGCCACAATGACGAGGCATTAAGCAACTAAGTGTCTCTAAATAAAATACAAAATAGGGCTGAGGATGTGGCTCAGTGGTCAAGTGCCCCCAAATTCAATCCCTGGTACAAAAAAAAAGAAAGAAAGAAATGTATCGGCCCCAAGAGTTTTAGTAAGCTTGGATCTGAATCCTACTGGGCTGGTTCATCCTGGCTACCATTTTTGACGGATCTTCCAGTAAAAGTTGGGGGAAGCTCTGCATCCACCTTCCATGGTACACTCGTAACACACCCAGAGGTTCTTGAGTTCCTAGCAACTGGAGTTCTGAGCCCCCTGTCTCCCACTGAATCATATCTTGAATTGAGAAAAAAGTCCTTTCCCAATGAGTTGACAATCAAGCAGAGGCATTGTAATGTCCCATCTCAACTGATACTTGTGGAAATCACCTTAATCATTTTGTTTTTTCTCCCTAGACCACATACAATGTATTCTCTTTACACAATACTCAGAACAATTAAGCATATTCCCAAGTTACTTTCCCAACATGACTTAAAGACCCAAAATTGCCAGTTCCTTGGAACAAGAAACAGAATCCACTATTTTCAACTCAGAACAAACTGCATTATCTGCAGAGCCCTATGGAAAGGTCTCAGGGACTCTTGACCAATATTTAAGAATGTCAAGGTGGTGACAGCAGAGCATGGATCCAAGTGTGGGCCCTAAGCAGCTGCACCAACTGTATACCCTCAAAAACAGCACAGGATACCTTCAAAAACAGCATGGTTGCTCTATTTTCCATTGCACCTCACATAATAGGACCTAACAAAATATTATTTTAATTGATTGCTGTCAACAATTAGCAACAATCTATGAGCCACATAATATTATAAAGATGGCTTCATGATTCTCCCACCTTCGTGCTATCCATTAGATAGTCCACTGGACTTACAAATGGCTATTTTATGGGTTGAATGTGAGCTTCTATAGCAGGCGTATTGCCAAGAGAAGGCAGCAGTAAGAAAAGCCTCTCTCTGCTTATAGCCATTTATTATTCCCAATTGCTTTCCCCCTTTTTCTCTTCCTCCTGGAGGAGTTGTAGCCTCCTCCAGAAAACATTTCCCACCACTGGCTCAAAATGCTTTTCTTCAGATTGGATGGCATGCTCATTTGTCAAGGCAAGTTTATAGACATCCCACTTGTCATCACTGAATTCTCAGCTTATTCAAGTACTGCCAGCCCATGACATGACAAGCAAGAGAACCAGCTGGGAAGGCCAGAGCCGACACATTCATGCCTAATTGGTAGAAAAGGTTGGTCTCATTATAGCTAAGCCAGTTATGTTCAATTATCTGTACAAATGAAAGGAAACAGAAATATGTAAAGGCTCAAACAATGCATAATTCAAAACCTCTTTTGTAACTGGAGTTGTTTTTTTTTTTTCCCTTTCCCATAACATTCTCATCAACGGTGATCTGTGTACAAAGAGCTCTATTTATATAAAATAAAGATATGTGAAGGTAAGCAGAAAAGTCAAGAGTCCTGTCTAGTGTCCCAATTTTGTCACTCCTACAACTCTAAGGACAAAGTGATGCTCAAGATTTAGGGAAATCTTAAAGATAAACAGTCCCAGCTTCCTCCTGTTGGAAAAGGAAAATTATCTTACTCACGCTGGGAACGGGAGTAAGACTCCTCCCATCTCTCCATTTTCTGCTGAAACTTACAAAGTGGTTGAAGGCTTGCTTTCTACTATGCTGGTCTAGATTCTATATGGGAAACAAGGATGAAATGTTCAAGGAAATTTGTGAAAGCAGATCAAGTGTCAAAGTATTTTGACTCTGGGCTGGGGATGTGGCTCAAGCGGTAGCGCGATCACCTGGCATGCATGGGGCGCTGGGTTGGATCCTCAGCACCACATAAAAATAAAAAATAAAGATGTTGTGTCCACTGAAAACTAAAAAATAAATATTAAAAAATATTCTCTCTCTCTCTTTAAAAAAAAAGTATTTTGACTCTGGAAGTGTCTGAAAAATAGATTCCCAAAGGTGGTAAAAACATTATTTTAGCAGGATATGGTTGAGCCTGCCTATAATCCTAGCAACCTAGGAGACTGAGGCAGGAAGATCACAAGTTTGAGGCTGGCCTCAGCAACTCAGCAAGACCTTCAGTAATTTAGGTAGACCCTGTCTCAAAAAAAAAAAAAAAAAAAAATCAAAAGGGCTGAGGAAGTAGCTCAGTGGTGGAGCACCCCTGGGTCCAAGCCTTAGTTGCCCCCCACCGGAAAAAAAAAAAAAAACCCTAACAATTTCAAGTTCAAACTATCCATCCAATCAGTCAATAGTGTTTAACATTGGCTAAATATTCTGCCAGGCACTGAGGGAGTTAACAACATCAACAAAGAATATGTGGATAATACAGACATCTCCATCACAAAAGGAGCAAACAGCCAATTTCAGAGATAAAATTGAGTTCCCACTGGACCCTAAGCTCCTCTGGGGCATGTACTGTCTGTTTGCTTTTTATCTCTGTGTAGCCAGAGTGATCTTTCTGAAATGAAAAATCTTCACTAGCTTCCCTCGCTCTTAGAATAAATGCCAAATCTTTATTGTTACTTATGAAGCATGGCCCAGTATAGACTAGAGATCAGAAAACTTTTGTGTAAAGGGCTAGCTAGTAAATATTTTAAGATTTGCAGGCCAAACAATCTCTGGGGCAACTACTCCATTCTGTCATAGTAGTGCACAAGCAGCCAGAGATGCTTAGGAAAGGAACAGACAGGACAATGACCGTGTACAAATACAAGATTCAGGAGGATGGGCCAGCAAACAGTTTGCTGAACCTTGATGTAGAGTATGCATCTCAAACTTTGTGCCTGCTATTCACCTGAGGATCTTCTTAAATACAGATTTTAAGAACAATGGGTCAGGAATGGAGCCTCGGGTTCTGCATGTTTAGTAGGTCCACAGCGGATGCTGGTGTTGTCTATAGAGAACAGTGTCCCTACTTTTCTGGTCATACATTGTACTTGACTCTCTCTCCTTCACTCTCTGCAATGGTCCACACTGTCTCTTCTCCCCGTCATAGTTCCTACTGTTCCAGGGCCTTTGTAACTTGCCATTTCTTGAGGCTCAAATTTCCTTCTCCTTTGAGTTAGATACTCTTTACATTTAAATGTCAGATCAGGGTTCACTTCTTAGTAAGTGTGCTCTGGGCTCGATCACACCTACCCTTCATATGCACTATTGTCTCAGATCTCTCTCCTCAAAGTGATTGATTGTATTTGTAATTTTATACTTGTGCCATTCCTCAATAATATCTTCCACTTCCTTTTGTTACCAATATGTCAGGGTTTTTTTTTTTTTTTTAAACATTTTTAGTTGTAGATGGACACCTTTATGTTGTTTATTTATTTTCATGTGGTGCTGAGAATCAAACCCAGTGCCTCACATGTACTGGGCAAGCACTCTACCACTGAGTTATAACCCCAGACCAGTATGTTTATCATCTTACACTATGAACCTAATGCAGTCCCTGGATTATTTCCTGCCCACTAGATAAAGAATCATAAAGGCAATTAATCAGTATCCTCACTCCTCATTCTCCTTTTCTAGAGCCATGGTAGATTGGCACTTAGGAAAGACTATTAAATAACTTTCAGAAGGTTTGGGGATTTAGATGTTCTGAGCAAGCCTTAGCATTAACATAGACTGGCAAATGACTGTGTCTTTTCACAGATGACAGAAATTTATTGAATAACAATAAATTCACTAGCCATATCACTTTCATCCACTGTAATTCACCAAGTAATCTGGGGATCACTTGGTAGCCAGGAGCCAGAAAAATCATGTGTTCTTTTTTCCAAATCTTAACTGTTGAAATCTATAAAGCTCAAGTCACACAGCCCATTTTACACAACCACAGACAAAGGCTACAGAGAGCCTAAGAAAGTGTTAAGATGGCCAGATGTTTTCTGGAGAGTGAAGCAAGAGCAAAGACAGAGAGCAGATATGAAAGCAAAAGAGTTGGTGCAGGTGGTCAAGTGAGAATGAGAACCAGCAGAAAGAACTTGTTCAACGCGTAAAGCTTATTTTAGACTGAGTTCTGGGTGGCAGACAGCTTTCAAGTGGGGTACAGCAAGCAGGGAGATTGTTGAGAGCCACAGCCAAAGGGGCCCCAGAAAACTTCCAGCTGCCAGCAAACTCCCAGCTGCCGGCTGATGATTGGCTCACAGTGGCCCCAGCAACATCTAGCTGATTGGCTCCTCTGTGGTGATGTTCATTGGGCTGTTTCCCTGCCCTTCAGACTGCCAGCTGATGATTGGCTCACAGCGGCCCCAGCAACATCTAGCTGATTGGCTCCTCTGCGGTCATGTTCATTGGGCTGTTTCCCTGCCCTTCAGACTACGGAACTGCTCATTGGGGGACTTCTTTGGCTCCGCCCACGCGACCTAGCCAATCGGCCTCAAGAGCAGGAGGATTGTGGGAGGTGGTGGTTGGTGTGTGGGAGAGGCTTGTGGAAGCCGGTGGTGGCAGTTGGGCTCTGAGGGTTTTTCCTGAGGAGCTGTTTTGTTTGGCGTTTGTAGTTTTAAAAATAAAGTTTGCTTCTTTTGACAAGTGGCTCCTGAATTGTGCCCAGCCAGACTGCGGCAGGAGATCAAGGTGAGCTGAAGCCCTGAGGACAGAGCCAGAAGTATTTCACCTGTTAACCTAATGTCCTTATCACCAGATGGTCTGATAAGGGACTGGTGTATGCCACTATGCTGGTGTCAGACACCTCTTCTTTTTTTTGTGTTTCAGGTGAGGGGGTTTTATTTGGTGAGGCTGATAAGCTCATGGGCTTATTTTCTCTGCTATGGTTTTGATACACCTATTCTTCTATGCACCTCTGATTTAATTTGATTAAATTTACAAATGGTCATTTTTTTTATTAGTACAATGAATTTATTTATCAGCCTGTGCCTGGTGATTGTACTGTGCAGCTGGGAGTTATTCTTTTTAATAAATTATGTTCATCTAATATCTGGTAATTATCTATTTGCCTGGATAAGTGACCAAGTCATTCTGCCTTAGTACTTGCACTCAAAATGCAGTAGCTCAGGGCAAACTGCCACTTTGTAAAATAGAGTAACTCAGAGGAGGCCACTCTCCACAGAAGATTTTTTAAAATTTAGAAGGCTTTTAAAGACTCTTTTACTTCACCCTTTCCCTTCCTCTTTCTCTCTTTAGTTAATTCTCTCTAAACCAGAAAGGTCCAGTAGAGTTTAAACTATCATTCTATGATAATGGGAATGTTCTGTGCTAGTCAATATGGTAGTCACATGTGTCTATTAGGCTCACCAAGTATGCTGGAACAACCAAAAAACTGAATTTTTAATTATATTTAAGGCACAATGCATGCAGGTCCAGGTTTCTAAGAATATGTCAGAGTTATAAAAGCTACTTCCCAAGATTTCCCTTTGAAGCTTTTTGGTTAGTCTATTATTGGCCTTAGTTTTTTTCTAATGCCTTGGGTGGTTGCAATATAAACCAATTCCTTTGACTACTTTTGACAAATGTTCGTGGGGAAAGGCTATTGGTGTGAACTCTGAGTTTAGTCCAGAAAGACAATCCTCATGGGTAGGCTCTTCCAGTGAACCACCAGACAGGTCTAATAACGGTGGTTCTCTGGGATACAAGTTTTGAAAATGTTCCAAACCTGATATGTCTCTTTTAGCAGCTACCAGGACTCAGGTTTTTACTGTGATACTGGGCTGTTTCTTTTTAAGGCCACTGTGATGCTCAGGTGATAGAGAATATTGCTGGGAATCCCAAGACCAAGATGCTTGTAGATGTGACATCTGGTGAGGTCTCACTTTCTCATCGATGGTGCCTTCTAGGCTCTGTGTTCATGTGGTGGAAGGGACAGCTCTCTGGGGCCTCTTTTATAATGGCTCCACCCTGTGATATAATCAACTCCCCAAAGGTCCCACACCTCTGAATACCACCACTTTGGAGTTTAGAATTTCAACATACAAATTTTGAGGAGAGAGAAACATCTATACCATAGCATAGATATTCATTACCCTCTAAATTGGTAGCTCTCTGAGGATGTTTGGGAGGAGCTCCCCTTCCAGGGGATATTTTGCAAAATTTGGAAATATTTTCAACTGTCACAACTTGGGGTGGCACATTAATGGCATCTATCATGTATCATTGAAGGGTACAACTTGCAATGCATAGGACAGCCCCACCACCACCCATAATTATCCAGCCCCAAATGGCAATAGTATCAAGGTTAAGGAATCTTGCACTAAATGACTTCTCAAGAAACTGCTAAAGCAAGTTTTAAATGTGAGACAATCTTTGCTATCTTTTGAAACTAAATATTTACATTCTCTTAAAAATTACAATGCACAAGAAGGTTTACAATCTGCTCAGTTTCAGGCACTAGATAAAACAGAAAATAAAACCCATCTTTCCTCCCTCATTCCCTTCTTTTCTTCCTTCCCTCTGTCCCTCTCCATTTCTCCTCTTTTCTTTTTCTCAGAACTCTGTAAAGATGTCTGCCAGGTGCAAGCCGAGATTTGCAAGAGGATCAAGACACCTAATTTGCATTTCAAATTCGCCATGGAAATTTATGTTTCTCCAACAGGGAGGAAGTTCGGGAAGCTGATTTTCTCTGATGACATATGCACCCCATAAGGCAGAAATTGTTGTTGTCAGAATAACTGAACTAAAATATCAGGATATTTGCCTAAACTCAGAGAGCTTGTCATATAAATTGCCACCCTGAGCAGGAACTACAGATAGGATTAGAGTCTGCCTATTGGGAGGGGCGATTTGTCAGCCCCTTTGGCAAAACCAGCATAGTAAATAACATTAAAGGGAAATGAGCTATGTTCTCAGAAATGCTGTGCTCTGGGTTGCAGTGGGCAGTGAAGAAAATAGAGATGAGTGATGGATGCCCTCTGGTTCTCACACTTTCATCCTGCAGCATTTCTAGGTGAGGACCAGGAGTGGCCTGGGACTCTTGAAGACAGACACAGAGGTAAGAGTAACATAGCAGGAAAGAAGCAAACCACACATGAGTCTTTTAACACCCTCCCTCCCACCACTCACACACGCATACACACACACATGCACGCACCACATATGCTGTGAGGGAATGAAAAAGGAAGGTAAATCCCAACTGGGTGGGATTAGGAAGGACCTTTTTGAGGAGGTACATTTGAGTGTAGCTTTAAAATATTAGCAAGATCTAGCTGGGAACAGTGGCACACGCCTGTAATCCCAGCAGCTCAGGAGGCTGAGATAGGAGGATCTTGAGTTCAAAGCCAGCCTCAACAAAAGCAAGACATAAACTTGAAGGCATTAAGCAACTCAGTGAGACACTGTCTCTAAATAACATATAAAACAGGGCTAAGATTGTGGCTTAGTCTTCAAGTGCCCCTGAGTTCAATCCCTGGTACTCCCTCCCTGCAAAAAAAATATATTAGCAGGATCTAAATAAGGACTTGAAGTTTGTGGACTTACAGGTGGAGTCTATGAACTTATCGAGGAAACAAAACATGTTTATTTTTACTGATTTTATCTGACATTTAACATTACCTTCAGTTACTAACGTAGACTACACAGCGCACACACAGTAGAATTAGCAGAACCTATAATTTTATTGTCAGCGGAAATCAGGTATTCTCTTGTCACATCACTCCTATGGCAGATAATCAAAATATTGTTTATGTTCATTGCTTTTCTGAAACAACTGTAATTTGTGAGCTTGATTGTTGGAGCTTGTTATTTAGTGCATTCATTTTTAAAAGCACATATATTGCCATATCACAAATGAGTTAATTTAATTGTGTTGGGAATTTTCAAAATGTAGTTGGCTTTCTTTGTAAATGTATGAATTTTATGTTATGGATTATTTTGAATCTTATTGTGACAAGAGGTGAAGAGACTTCTCCAGATGACATATGAAGCCATGGTACAAAACAAAAAATTCCTGATAGACAGGAAAAGGAGACTGGAGGGGATTCCTGGATCACAGAGCACTGTGGACAAAGGGATAGAAGTATGACAGGTCTGAAGATGACAAGAATAAGATTAAATACCTTTACAGTGCTAAATCATGAGTCATACACTGCTCTATATTAGCCAATCTAATTTTCCCAACAATTCTATGAGATAACTATGATTATTTCCCCATTTTGCAGATGAGCAATACAAGGCAAAGATAGCTAAAGTAACTTGCCCATAGTCACACAGCAGACGTGGTGAAGACGGGCTTCTGACTTCAGAGGCCATGCTCATAACAACTACATCATCCCACCACATGGTAAAAGAATCCATGGCATAGGGGACCACCACAAAGGAATAACAACAGCATAGGCATCAGGGACTGATATCTCATTTTATAGACATCATCTAATTTAATCCTTATGACTCTGGACAGTTGTTATAACCCATTTAATACCAAGAGAAACTTTGAGAAACTTCAAACATAAGAAGTGAGCCAAAAATCTCAATTCAGATCTACATGACATCAAGCCTGGATTTTTAATATATGCACCAAACTCCAAGATGGTGGAGCTGAGAAACCAGGAATGTGGGTAGGCACAGCAGAGACATAAAGCCAGAAAGGGAGATGGACTCGAAGGTCATGCCAAGAAATTTGATTTTTGTCTGTGACAGTAGGGAGCTTCAGAGCAGAGAATCAACATTATGTGATCTCTATTTTAGACTGATCAATTTTGCAAGAACATAGAGGATGAAATGGAGAAGCAGAAAGAGACAGGGAACCAGGTAGGTAGCCACCAGAGCACCTGGCCTAGATAAAGGTGTGAATAGACACAAAAAGATATTTGAAGACCTGGTACATACTATATATCGTAGTGTTATGGAGCTGGGGCCTTCTGAGAAACTGAGGCACCGCAAAGATCCACTCTTCAAACCACAGTTCTTGCAATCAAGTCAAAAAGATTTCAGACGTTTCACTCAGAGTAACAGGAATGAGTTTATTGAACGGATAGGAAAAGGGACACTCTCAAGGGACAGAGTGGTTCCTCTC
This sequence comes from Urocitellus parryii, assembly GCF_045843805.1. NCBI lineage: Eukaryota > Metazoa > Chordata > Mammalia > Rodentia > Sciuridae > Urocitellus > Urocitellus parryii. The sequence goes on from NC_135546.1 coordinate 12,799,776, forward strand.
AGAGAGGAAAGGGACACCATGCCTCTCCTGCACTCCGTTTTATTGGGGATCAGAGAAGTTTCCAGAGAGTCCCACCTAGGTCCATCTTTTGACTTTTAAAAGCACAGTGACATCAGACTTTCAGGTCCCCACTGTCATGGCAACTTACCTTGGCCCATGCTGACGAGTTCTAACTGGATTCTTAAAACATACTTTCTTACAGATTTTATGGTTTGGAGAAATTATCTTCCAGAGTTTTAGGATCACAAAAGTCTTCTAGGTTCTTCCCATTGACATGATTTGAGCCTACATTTCTTCTGCAGCTAACAGATAGTGTGCTGAGGAATGTGACATAGCCTGTCCACTTAGGCCAGGCAAGGCTGCAGGTAAATTGCTTCTTGGCACAGAAAGCATGTGGGGTTCAGCACAGTAGGCCCACTTCATAGAATTATTCTCTTAACCTCATGTTCCCACCTTCCTGTCTGTCCCCTAACAAAAGGAGGTGGTATATGGGAGTGGAAATGTCACAGGTGGCCAGAAACAGAGATTAGGCTGAAAATGGAGTCATCACTTGAACCAAGAAACAAAGGAGGACACATATCTTGTAGGGCAAGGAGAGAAGAAAACTAATGAATTCTTTTTTGGAATTCTTTTTTGGAATCCTTTTTTGAAATACCCTGGGGATCCCATTCAATTGACATAATAAATTTTTCTTTTTCAGTGCTGGGGATGAAACCCAGGGCCTCTTGCATGCTAGGCAAGTGCTCTACCATTGAACCATACCCTTCAACTCCAGTGTATTCACTTGAAGGCTGGAAATCTGGGGATGATACGCCATATTGAGATGTAGTTTGGTTTGTGGTGGATGCTCTTATGTCTCAGAACTGACCAAAAACATGGAGTCAATGGAAGAGCTGAGAAATGGACAGAGGAGTACCAGACACAGAACATAGGAGAAGAAATTGCCCTTATTTGTGGAGGGACGTAGTGGAAACAACAGGAAATGAAAGAGCAATAAAGCACTTAAATGGATCCCCAAGAAATATTTTGAATTTCCTTTTCTGAAGGCCCTTTGAAGCAGGTAGAAGTTGGCTTCTTGGATTTATTTAAATCCTGATTTGCATGGGAACAGAAAAATGGAAAAAAAACATTTTGAGGTCCTATGGAGCCCATTCACAAAGTAAAAGTTCTATATAAGTAAGAAGAGAGCCCTCTGAGCCTCCAGGCAGAGGAGTAGAGGAGGATTTTCAAATGCAAAATCAGAATGGGGTGTGTGTGTGTGTGTGTGTGTGTACTTGCACATGCATGCATGCGTGTTAGGGATGGGAGAAGATTATTAAATGAAAGGTCTAAAAATTAGCCTCAAACTTTCCACAAATTTATCTGCCAATATTACAACATTGTGTGAGCGCTGGAAACAACTAGTAAAGGAATTTAAGCAATAACAATTTAAAAAGAGGAGCCTGAATGTGGATGTGGCAGTATCTATAAAGAGCTAGGGATCTGTGGGGGGCGGAGGGGAGCATATAGATTGGTAGATAATAAACTAGTCAAACAGGTGAATCATTTTAAATACCTGAGAAATCTCATTAGCCCAGGAAGGGAAAGAATCCTGAGGCTAAGAGATTAAAATTTATTACAATAAAGAGGAACATTAAAGAAGATTTATAATACAGCCACAAAAGCGATTATTAAATTTGGCAGAGCACCTTGGATATGGAAAGGAGAAGATAAAGAGACAATGTGGTAGAAGCTGTTGAAATGAAATTTGCCCTTTCACTTGAGGCTTGAATAAGAATTTAAGAGTGGAAATACACAGGGTGCTGAATCTTAGCAATCTATAACCATATTTACTTTTGCCAAAAAAGAAAGAAAGAAAGAAAGAAAGATAAATTAAACTAGAAAAAATATGTTGAGAGAATGAGTAAAGCCCAAAAACAGCAATTAAATAATCAGGAGGAGAAAAAGAGATGGAAATCATCCAATTGAATGGGACCTTGGAGAGCTGATCAAAAAAAAAAAAAAGCCACACCAGATAGAATTCTCCCCATCCAAACATGGGTCCCCATCCTGTGCAGAGAGTCCACACTAGTCCTTTTAGTGTCTAGAACAATTACAAGTCTTTGAATTTGCCAATAACAGAAAACTAAATCTGTCCTGAAAAAATCAGAAATGTCTTGTGCAGTCTACTTTATTCTTCTTGTGATTTCTTTCTCATACAGGCTCAATCCTCCCAGTCTTGAAGTGGCTGCCATAGCTCTAGACCTTACCTCCTCTGAACCTGCCAAACAGTGAGATGAAGCACTGTTCTCCCCATGATGTTCAAGTGTAAGTCTTGGGCCTGATGCTCAGTGGCCAGATATGAGCCATCTGCCCACCTCAACCTATTCATATTCACTATGATCATAGGAATGAAATATGAAGTTGGTTTAAGCCAACATGGGTCCACCCCAGAGCAGAGGGGATTGGTGAACATTAAGTTACATGAGTTAAGAATGGGATGGGGCAATCCTCTAATGAAGCATAGGGAATGATTTTCACACACAAAATAGCAAAGAGGGGCTAGGACTGGGGTTCAGTGGTAGAGCACTTGCTTAGCATGTGTGAGGCACTGGGTTCGATCCTCAGCACCACATAAAAATAAACGAATAAAGATATTGTGTCCATGTATTGCCACAGTCCGGCTGAGCAAAATAACCGGGAGGTGACAAGCAACTTGAAGGTTAAAGCGGGAACTCAAGGTAGTGGGCACCCAAGGTAGCAGGAGCTGCCTTATTCAAAAACAGCAGAGGTATATATACCTAACTGGTTACACACAGCTTGACTCAATTAGCATCATCCAGTTACGGCAATCAGCCAATAAGGAATCTCCATCAACTTAATGGCTAGGTGGCAGTTGCTTCACAAACCACTCCTCCTGGCAAACAGCCAGGCGCCATCTTGACTTGATTTGCAGTTCCCAACAATGTATAACTAAAAATTATTAAAAAAAAAAAACAAAGAGGAAAGAGCTACAAAAATAGTATTCATTCAAGTTAACAATTTTAGTCCTAAAAGTCCTACCTTTTGTCTCACTGAAGTTTTTCATCCATTTCACTTTGTTTTGATTAGTGGAAATATCAAGTACATATTCTGAGACAAAAAAAAAAATCTTATTGTTACAATAGAGAAAAATCTTTTGACTTTTTTTACTAATGACCTGCCTAACTAGAGTAAACCTATTGCAGAAGAAGTGTCTTCATCTTCTTTCAAACAAAGAAGATAAGAACAGAATACATATTTAGGAATATATAATGTTATGTCCACTCAGTCACTGGGCTATCGTGTTGTTTAACATACAAAAAGCTATTGACTGAGGCTGGTGTTGTGTGTGGCCCAGAGGTAGAGCACTAGCCTAGCATGTGTGAGACACTGGGTTTGATCCTGAGCACCCACATAAAAATAAAATAAAGACATTGTGTCCATGTATAATTAAAAAATAAATACTTCAAAACAAACAAACAAACAAAAGCTACTGATGACATTTTAGTTTCCCTGCTCATCATCCCTTCTATTCTATTGTGAGGCTCTGGCTCCAGCCTCAGGAAGGAAGCTCTGAACACATTCATCAAAACCTCTTAGACTTTGGTGCAATTAATACTGTTGAGAACATCAAATCACCTGGAAAATAACCAAGGAGAAACAGTTCCAACCATTGCAGAGATTCTGTGAAGCACAGAAAAAAAGCATCCTGTAATCACTTGCTGAAGTCAACAGAATGTGACACTCTGCAGAAGATGTCAAATGGGGCTGGATCCCTGCGCCTCCTTGGTGGAGGTATCTGAACACATTAACATATTAAAATTTTTTTAATATGAAAAGAAAAGTTACACTCTCTCCCTACATTGTGTTTTTTCCCCAGTGTATAATTACAAATGCCAATCCAAATGCAGCAAAGGCTGACTATATTAAGGTAGAACCACTCATCTCTGCAGGGGTCAGGGAAGAAAGCAAGAGAGGTAGATCACACCAAGCCTTGAAGCAGGCTGGGGCTTTTCTCTGCACAGAGATGCAGAAGAATGAAATATATGCATAGAAAAAGTCCCTAAGCAAGAAGATAAGTAACAGGGTGGCATTCTGTTCTCTCTGCTAAGCCCACCCTTTTCCATTACACTCCCCCTTCTCTGCCAAAGAAAAATTCTATACAAAACAGCAACAGATGAATCATTAGAAAAGCATGCTTCTTTATAAAAATCAAGGTCTGATTTCGTAGAAGCTTATTTAAAATAGAAGAGAATTTTAAAAATTTAAAAAAAAAAACCACTTTCTAGTTGTCTTCACATTTTGTCCTCAGACCTTGAACATACAAAATGAATTGCAAATCTTTTTGTCACAAGAAAAAATCATTCCAGAGAATGAATTTAAGGGACTCGGCAAATCATGTAATATCCAGAGACAAGCAAGATGCTGCCCCAGAAATACACAAGCTAGTTTTCTATTGGTTTCCATAAGCAAGAGATGTTCATTGTTAGGGTTGGAATCTGGAAAGTTCCCACCACAAAAGCTCATGTGTTGAAATAAATGGTTCCAGATACAGGAAAGTTAAAAGATGGGGTTTTTAGGCAATGACTGGATCATGAGGGCTGTAATCTCATCAGTGAATTAATATGCATGGGTTACTGGGTGGTAACTGCAGACAGGTGGGGCTTGGCTGGAGGAAGTAAGACATTAGAGGCATGGCCTTGAGAATATATCTGTCCCTGGCCCCTTTCTGATTCTTTGCCTTTGGCCACCATTAGCTGAGCAACTTTCCTCTACCACACTATACTATCCATCATGTTCTCCTTTACCCCAGGCCCAGAGCAATGGATTCTGTTGCCCACAGACTGAGACTTCTGAAACCCATGCCAAAGTAAACCTTTCCTCTGCTAAGTTGTTCTTGGCAGGTATTTTGGTTGCAGCAATGAAAAGCTGATTAACACATTCAGGTCACAATCTTCCATAGGTATTAGCAGGTAGTCTAAAGCACATTCATTCATGTGACTGATGCTTTCTGTTTTCCAAATACTGTGCTATTTGCATCCATATATTGTTTCCCTCAATCTTCACTTCATCCTATTTTTAATGGTAGTGAAACTGGGGGCTCACAGAGGTTAAACAACTTGTCAAAGTTCTGAAACACAGACTGTACTTCAGTTTTTTATTGTTGTTGTTGTTGTTTACTTCTCTTTGCTTGCTCTGTATTCTAAGTAACCTAATATATTTTTAAAATTATTTTTAGTTATACACAACAGTACAATGAATTTTGACATATCACACATACATGGAGTATAACTTCCTATTCTTGTGATTGTACATGATGTGGAGTTATACCAGTCATGCATTCATATATGAACAGAGGAAAGTTATGTTTGATTCATTCTACTATCTTTCCCATTCCCATCCTCATTCCCTTTTCCCATCCCCTGTCTCCAAACCAGTGAACCTCAACTCCTCCCGACCCCCTGCCTATTGTCAGTCAGCATCCATATTCAAAGATAACATTAGGCCTTTGGTTCTTTGGGATTGGCTTATTTCACTCAACATGATAGTCTCCAATTTCAACCATTTCCTGGCAAATGCCATAATTTCATTCTTCCTTATGGCTGAGTAATATTCCATTGTGTATATGTATCACATTTTTTTTATTCATTCATCTATTGAAGGGCGCCTAGGTTGGTTTCATAGCTTTGCTATTGTGAATTTAGCTTTGAGCTGCTATGATCATTGATGTGGCTCTGTCACTGTAGTATGCTGATTTTAAGTCCTTTGTACATATGCTGAGAAGCAGGATAACTGGGTCAAAGAGTGGTTCGATTCCTCTGAGGAATCTCCATACTGTCTAAGCTGAGTTTTGAGGTAGTGTGTATCTGATTCCAAAGCTCACAGTGTTTCCAGAACACCATACTGCTTTTTATAGGAAGCACATAATAAGCATGACCTTCTCATGTGGTACTTGAAATTCATGGGGCATGATACTACCTAAAACTCAGGGTCCTGGAATGAAGAAGACTAACTGGGACCAAGGGGATGTTCCAGGGCCTCCAGATAACCTGTGCTAGCATTGTATGCATACAAGAACATGTGAAGAGGAGAAAAATCTTCCTCTAGGAAGAAATACCATGGCCCAAAAAAGGGCAGGTCTGAAGGGAACACTGAAAATTCCCCTGGGCTCATACTCAGGAATGTAAACAGAGGGCTCAAGATTGATAAGCATTCCACTTAAGAAAATTGTGGACGTACTATAATTGGATATGCAACATCCCCCAAAAGCTCATATGTGAGACAATGCAAGAATTCTCAAATGATTAGATTATGAGAGATTTAACCTGGCTGGTGGATTAATCCATTTGAATGGATTAACTGGATGGTAACAGTAGGGTATTACTGGAGGAAGCAGGTCACTGGGGGTGTGCCTTTAGGGTTTATTCTTGTTCCTGGAACCTTCCTCACTCACGTTCATGCACTCGCACTCTCTCTGCTTCCAGACTGCCATGAACTGAGTAGATATTCATTGCTGTGTCCCTGCTCCAGGATGTCTTGTCTTACCTGAGGTCCAGAGGATAGAGATTGCTGGCCATGATCGAACCTCTGAAACCTCTGAAAGATGAACCTTTCCTCCTCTAAGTTGTTCTTGTCAGGTCTTTAGGTTCCAGCAATACAGAGCTGACTAAAACTACCACACAGTTTTTTGTCAATGACTTTGACAATGCTTGGAGCCTTATGAAACAGACTTTCTTTTTAATCTTATTTATGTTAAATATATGCTCTTCATCTCACCCCAATAATTAGAAATAAACACTGTGAAGCTACAGGAGGAAGACCCAAGGACATGTTTGTCTCAGCAATAGAGAAGGCAGGGCCATAAAAAGGGTCATTTCGGGACTTTATGGCTCAGTGGTAGAGCATTTGCCTCGCACGTATATGGCAATGGGTCTGATCCTCACAATCACATAAATAAATAAAAAAAGGTATTGTGTCCGCGAAAAAGTAAAAATTTTTTTTTAAAAAGGTCTTTGCCTCCACACCCCATAGAGAAGCTGGGTGCCGTGGTGCATGCCTATAATACCAGTGGTCAGGGAGGCCTAGGCAGGAGGATCATGAGTTCAAAGCCAGCCTCAGCAAAAGCAAAGTGCTAAGCAACTCAGTGAGACCCTGTCTCTAAGTAAAATACAAAATAGGGCTGGGGATGTGGTTCAGTGGTCAAGGGCCCCTGAATTCAATCCCCAGTACAAAAAAATAATCTTCGGGTGTCACGGAACAAAGGTCTTCTAACACCACCACATTATCAAGAGCTGGGAAGTAGACCCTCCATCCCTGGTCAGCTCTACTTCTTGACTGAAACTTACCTCATAAGAGACCCTAAGCAAGAACCACTGAGGTATGCCACTTCATATATTCCTGACCTCAGAGATTACATAAGCAGAGGAATACTTGTAGTCTTAATGAGCTGAATGTGAGGTTACACAGCAATAGATAAATAATAGAGATGCATTAATGTTCAGAGATGAGAAGGGCAGGCTTCAAGAGTAAGATATATCTGAGGTCTTATTGATCCTTGACACACTGTTTTCAGACCCAATCTGGGCTCTCCACCCAGAAAAAGTCTGAAGAGCTCTCCTAAAAGCTAATAAAGGGAATCTTTGTCTCCTTCTTTTTTTTTTCTCTTTCTTTCCTTCCCTCCTTCTTTTATTGATGCTCTTAGTTTATATAAAGCAAACTTGGTTAAAGGCCTTGGTTAAAGGTCAAATGATGTGAAAGGTATTTAAATATGTACAAAAGAAACATCTAAGGAAAGGACAGTGACCACATGTGATGGGCTGTTAGAAAATAACGTTTAAAAATCACAATAAAGCTTTAGAATGCATACTCATTATCTATTCTCCTGAAGACACTGACTAGCAGTGGGAAGGAAGAGATGGTTCTTTATATCAAGAAGGATGGAGTCTCCCTGGAGACCAGAGAGTCACAAAGATTGGGCATCTCTGCAACATAGTTAAATAACACTAGTTTTTCCATTTGCCTCTGGATGGATGATATGAAGAAATATGAAGCCTCCTCTCTCAGGATTGTCAAGTTCATGTGAATACAGACAAGAAAATAAGATGCCATGACACACATGGCAAGAAATTAGGACTAAAGTTCTTAGAAGAACACCAGGGAAACATGTGGAAGAGAAAGCTAGTGATCCCTGAATATTCCATATCCCTTACTAAACTTTAAGTTTCCTAAAGTGGGGTCTTGGGGTGATTTGGGGCTGTGGCTTAGGAGAAAAAGGGTACAAAGTCCGAGATGATATAGCTCCACAATGGCAGAGCTCCTTGCAGCCTGGGCCTTGAAGTGACTGAATGAAGTAATACCTCCCCATTCTTTCTGCAGTATACATATTAGACACAAGCATGAGGAAAGAACCTTTGTTGCTAGAGCCACTGAGAATGGGTGTTGATTTTTGTCAGCTCATCCTGAATGAGACAAAGCACACCATCAACTCATGGAGAAGAAGCCATGGTAATATGCTGGGAGCAGTGGCACATGCCTGTAATCTCAGCAGCTCAGGAGGCTGAGGCGGGAGCATTTCGAGTTCAAAGCCAGCCTCAGCAACTTAGTAAGACCCTGTCTCTAAATAAAAATGCAAAAAAAAAAAAAAAAAAGGCTGATAATGTGTCTCAGTGGTTGAATGCCCCTGGGTTCAATCCCCAGTTCCAAAAAAAAAAAAAAAAAGTTTCTGTAATGTAATGCCTAATACTGGAATTACAATAATCTATAGCTTAATGTCACGAGAAATATGTCCAATGATGTCACCTTTTGCAAACATCATAGAATGTTGTTAGTTTGCTTTTTGTTGCTGTGACCAAAATACCTGACAAGAAAAACTTAGAAGAGCAGAAGTTTATTTTGGCTTATGGTTTTGTAAATTAAGTCCACGGTTGGCTGTCTCTATCAGAACATCATGATGGAAGGAAGCTGTTCCTCTAATGGCAACCAGAAAGGAGAGAGGCAGCAGGAGGGAGTTAGGAGGAGCCACAGAGGATGATGCACCCTTCTAAAGCACACCTCCAGTGACTCACCTCCTTCATCCAAGCCCCACCTGCCTACATTAACCACCCAGTGAGTCCATTTAGACTATGAAGACTGACTAGATTATAGCTCTCATGATCCCATCATTTCACCTCTGAACATTCCTGCATTAACTGAGGAGATTTGGGAGAGCATCTCAGACCCACAACAAGGAGTGTTCTTACATGAACCTAGATAGTGTATATCAATCCCTTGACGTGCTCTCCTGATGTTTTCAATGGACGCTGTAAACACAGGATGGATGAGGCTGCTTTCAGTTTTAAAAAGCTACTGTTTTATAGTGAACTTTTTTTTTCATTAAGCGGAAGGAGTATACTCCAAAATAATGATAAAATGCATAATATAGTAATACATAAATCAGGAACATAGTTGTTTACTATCATCCTCAGATATTATGTGCTGTATATAATTGCACATGGTCTACTTGTTTGCATCAGCATCACGGCCAACAGGTGCATAATGGATCATTTTGTGACACAATGGCTATAGTGTCACTAGATGACGGGATTTGTCAGCTTCATTATAATCTTTTGGGACCACAGTTGTATGTGTGGTCTGCAGTTGACCAAAACATCATTATGAATTACATGGAGGCACCTAGACTCAGGTATGTATAGGAAGGAAGGGGTGGAGGGAATAGCAGTCCAGAAGAAAGGAACAGAATGCATAATGGCCCAAAGGCAAGAGAAACCACTACATGTTCCAGGTACAGCAGAGCTTGTGAGCAGGGGAACAGTAATGAGTGAGGTTATAGCTCTGTCCTTCCTCAAAAGGAGCTTGAGTTCTTTCATGAGAGCAAGGGAACCTCTCGGGACAAGTTTGGTCAGAGGATGTAAAATAAAGAACATGGACACTAAGAAATCCAAAAAAGGTAAACTTCCCAATGGGTTGTGGTTATCAGAGAAAGAAAGACTGGAGAGGAAAGAAGTTGGACAAAGAAGGGCTAACAGAAAATCAAAAATTAAGGAAACTGGTAAAACAAACCAACAAACACAATGAGGGGAATACATTAACATGTTACAGAAACCAAATGAAGCCTTTGCATATTGAAGTATTTACAGGATGAGAAACAGTAATTAAGACCTTTTCAGTATTCATATACTATTGCTAAAAATGATACTTTGTAACAACTCTCCAGTCCCAGAGGTTTATGACAGTAGGTTCATATTTTTTTTTTTTTAATCATGGGTCATGATGTACAGCACTGTTGTTTGCAATACGAGGTCCTTGTAGTACATTTGATGTAAAGACGGAATACTCAAGTTGCACTGTCTCAGACTGCAGCTTGAGCTCAGGTAGGCTGCCAAGACTCTATTCTGCCACCTGGCCTAAAAAGATAAGGGATGCCTGGGGCGTGCTCTTCTTACAGAAGATCACACAGGGGAAGCCATGCAATTGAACTTCTGTTTGCATCATCCTCACTCATCTTCCCTCAGGCAATGAAAGTCAGATGATCAAGTTCAAAATCAATGGAGTGGTCAAGTATACTCTACCCAAAAAGAGAGATACTACAAAATTACCTGGGAAAGGCTGGGATGTATAATCCTATTATGGGAAGTGAAGAATTGCAAACAGTACTCCGATCTATCACAGTCAACCATAGAATTTTAAATGTGTGAATACAGATCATGGAACTCCACTGAAGTTGATGAGCACCATAGTGACAGGCAATGGAAACATTTTAGGAGGACAGAGTCTGTTTGGGGAAGGATTTAGAAAGCCAGTGCAAGATTTGAGATGCACAATAATAGAAGCTTTAACTAGAACATAAATGCTAACTGAGGAGAGCAAAGAATCAGGAAGATTGCCTGCAGGGTGAACTAAGTTCACTTAGGGTGAACTAAGAGGACATTAACGACTGATTGGAAATGAGGTGGCCAGGCAGAAGGATAGGTCCAAGATGATCCTGATATCTCAAATCTGGATGACCTGAAGCTCTGGGAGACATTAATCACTTAAAAGACATAGCTAATTTAGATGATGAGAAGAGAACAGAGTTGCATACAATATGAGGTTTTTGACATACATTTGATATAAACATGGACTAGCCAAGCAGAAATGTCTGGCAGAGGTTAGACAGTTTGAATAAACACCTGGGGAAAGGACAGAACTGAAGATGTAGAGTCTGACAGTCATCCATAAGGAGAAGAAGCCAAGATTTCCCAAGGAAGTGATCATGGAAAAAAAAAAAAAAGACCAAATTTTAGATAAAATGGATAACAGGGGAGGATGCACAAAGCTGATAACCAAGAATAGTGCTACCACTGCATTAAGGGGAAAAACAAAACTCTGTAGACAATGAAACATCAAGAACAATCTTCTAAGAGTGATTATCTTGGATATAGCCTTATCCACATTAAACTGACTTTGGCATCTTAAGAATGGATTGTATTTCTGTTGCTCTGTGGAAGTTATTCTATATAACAAGAACATGCAAAGATATGATTTTGGAGAAGTTAAAAAGCTAGAAGAGAAATGCAGCAGCTGGGATGTTAATGAAAACATAATCCGTTATGTGTGCAAATAAGCAACATATATTTGCCTCGATGGGGCCACTCTCTGTTGCAGCACAGTGAAAAATCTGAGCAGAGAAACTTTTCCAGCCAAAAGGGAGAAACGTGATGAATTCTTTTAATTTTCTTTCTGCTCAAATGTTCCCTCGCATATGCTCATGTCACGAGAGGGAAACAAAACTAGCTGCAGATTGGCATTGTGTGCTTTTTAAGAAACTTAACGAGGCCACTTAATATAGTTGGTAAATAATCACTTATGAATGACCAGATGAGGTATGATGTCAGGTGTGACATATGTAGAATCTAGACTGAGGCAAAGGAATGTGTACTTGTGTGACAGTATGCACCTTTTACATTACGAATGTACACCATGGTTGCCAAAGGGTCTTTTGGGTTCATGATGGTCTTTGACTCTTACACAATCTTTGTACAAGAGTCTAAAGATGTGTTCTCATCTAATTGACACCTGAGAAAATAACTGTAAGCACATTAAATGACTCTCCAAAAGCTTCCAGCTAGAAGGTCAAAGTGCCTTTTAAATCTGTGTTCAGTGTCTCTTCCATTATATCAAGATAATTAGCTATGTTTAAAAAGTCTTCCACTTCCCCCGCCCCCCGCATCCTAATTTGCTAGGTGTAGTGGCATATACATGTCCAATCCCAGTATTCCAGAAGCTCAGGCAGGAGGATGGCAAGTTCAAGGCCAGCCTCTGTAACTTAGGGAGACCTTGTCTTGAAATAAAGCAGAAAGGGCTAGGCATGTGGTTCAGTGACTCAGTGCCCCCTAGATTTAATCTCCAGTACCACAAAACAACCCCCCCAACACACACACCACCCACAATCTTTTCTTTTTCTTTACCTATCATCATAATTTCTTGCCTCCTACAGCATTGCAAAAACTCATGGTCAAAATATCTGAAAATTTCTGCTACCTAAAGACTCATCAGGAGCTGATTTTATCACCAACCCACTCTTCCATTCATGAGCAGATGGAGGAAGAATTCTATTGACAGAATGGACTGGTCAATGTGTAAGTACTTGGAGGTTTCTACAATTTTTTAAAATCTGTATATAATTGATTATATGTCCTCTTATTAAAATGCAGTCATTGTTTTTATCCTGTCTCCTGAGGAACAAGGGTCACCTTGATTAATTTTTTCAAATTTCTTAGTCATTTTGATATCATCTATTAGCTCACTCCCTCTGATGGATAATTCCACCCATTGTGCCCACTGTGTGTATATTCAACTAATCTGAGTCTGAGAAGCTATCTGCTTCTCATTTTTGGCCTCAGGAATGATTCTGTGGGGCAGTGCCAACTCAACCTAATTATTTGTATGACTATTCAGAAAATTTTATCTGTCTCCCTTTGGTTTACTCATCAGTACAAGAAGCTAACTCAGTAATCTCTGAGGGTTATTTCCACCCAATCATCCTATGGTTATATGCATCATTTCTCCTTTGCCCTTCTTGGGAAAAAAAATGGAGTGATAAGGAGTGATGAGTCAGGTAAACAGGGAATATTGACCATGTATTATTAAAAGGTGTCAGTTCCATATTTCTACAAAACTCAAGGCAAATGCTGAAGCATCCATAACCAAAATAAACTGAATTCTTTCCATAAACATATAAAATTGTTGTCTCACACAAATTCAATTTAATGCAAGGTGCAATAACACCAAAGCTATATTATTAAGTATGTTCCCTTTAAAGAATGCTGTTAAATCTTTTTATACATTTTAGCATACTTTTAATTTTTGCTCGAGGAGCCATTGTTTCCTTAGGGGAACACATCTCTGAAATTATGTCAATAGGAAAAGAAGGTTCAATTTGCAGAAATTTGATTTACAAACTCAGTGGTGCAGCTACTTGGTAGATGTGCTCTTGGGTGGCCCCTGGTGGCTGACTTGAGTCAAAACAAGAACCTTCCTCACTGAGCTCCTCTGCTCTCTTCTTTGCACAAAGACCGCAGCCTATATTAGGAATTTATTATAGTCACCTTGCATCTGAAAGTAAATCAGATAATATCTGCCTCCACTTACTCATTTTCAACAAAGGGACAAAGATACACAAGATACCAGTGTTTCACCACATGTCATAGAACCAGTCACAAGTAGAGCTGGGACTGGGTTACAAATAGCTTCACAACCAGAGAGCCCACTAATTCCTTATGAGCTCCCAGCTTTCAGTATACCAAGAATCTTATGCCTCCTTGTTTTGTTTTTCTTTGTGAATATATGCAAAACAGTGAAATTATAATTGCAAGAATTGTATACTCTCATTGAGCTCATTTGACTTAAATGCAGGGTGCTACAATTCTTGTCATTTATTATCCTGAACTAAAACTCCTTCATGTATTTTGAAAGAAGAAAATGAAAGAGCAGAATTGGGATGCAGAAGTCCAGTTAATTACTGTTTACAAATCTCAGTGAAGCAGCATGCCAAGAGTTTCCTTTGCTACCCAAGCTACATTCTAGAGAGAGAGCCATAGCCTCTTCACTGCCAGAGAGTTTGAATAGTCCTGCCAGGTTTTAAGCACATCAATCCATCAAGTTAGAACTGAGTATGTGGTCAATGCTAAAATTTATACAAATATGCAAGGAAAGTTGATGTTTGCACAATTCTAATGGTCTCGATTCTGGGTAGCTTCACATGAGACATGGCTTAAAGCCCAATTCTGCTTAGGTCTTCATTTGGGATGATATGCTCCCAGACTGATTCCTCTGATCACTAAAATATATGGCCAAGTGACCCCCCTCTGATACATAGAAAAACAAACGTCATGGAATACCACAGTACTACATAGAAACTGAGGAAAGAAAGTGCTGGCATTTCCATCAAGTCTTACTCTATATTCCTGCTCTGTCCTTTTTACCTATAGGCTCAATGACTAAGTTCAATACCCATTCTTTATCTCAGACTAACAAGTTCTATCCAGGCTCCTTTTACTCCTTCCAGTTATGAGCATATCCCCCATGAAGGTCTCCAAGAATTTTATGGTTTTGCCAATAATAAAATTAGACAAGGATCACAGTAACAAGAAAGATAAAGTTGAAAATGACAATCATATCAAAAAATCTCAATACACCCTTCCGAAAAAAGATATATAGATGTCAACCAAGCATGTGAAAATACATTCAATATCATTTGTCATCAGGGAACTATAAATTCAATAATGATGAGACATCATTAAGTACCCACTAGAATAGCTAATTTAAAAGATCCAATACCAATTGCTGATAAGGATGTGGAGAAACAAACTCTTTTTTCACTGCTCAAGAGAATATAAAATGGTACAGCCACTTTGGAAGACAGTTTGGCAGAAACTATGGAAGCAGCCTAGGTGTTCATCATCAGATACATGGATAAAGAAAATGTAATTTATATACACAATAGAGTTTTATTCAGCTATAAAGGGAAATGAAATTATGGCATATGCAAGAAAATGGATGGAGCTAGAGACCGTCATGTTAAGTGAAATAATTCGAACCCAGAAGGTTAAGGGTTATGTGTTTTCTCTCATATGAGGAAGCTAGAGAGAACCAAAGGAAAATGAGTGTACCTTTTTCCCCACATCCTTGCCAACACTTATTGTTGTTTGTATGCATAATAGCTGCCAAAGGTGGCAATGGATCTCCTAAAAATCAAAGGGAGATCAATAGAGGAAAGGGACCAAGGGGTAGCAGGCAAGGAAGGATGAAGGAAACGCTGGGGAGTGATACTGACCAAATTACACTGTTATATTAGATGCATGTATGAATACATATCAAATTTCATCAATATGTACAACCATAATTCATCAATAAAAAAGTGTGGAAAATATTTTTAAAAAGAAAGTTTGGTGGTTTCTTACAAAGCTAAATATGGTCTTATCATATAGCATGTTAACCATACACCTAGGTATTCACCCAAATGTTCTGCAAACTTCTCTCTACCCAAAAACCTGCTTGTGACTCCTCAGAGTCACAAGCCTCAGAGCATCCATGTTCATGATCAACAACAAACAAAAGCAATCAAGAGGTTCTTTAGTAAACGTGAAATGGATTAACAAACTGTGGTCTATCCAGATAGCAAAATTATTTTTATTCTGCTATATTGATATATAATATGATATATGTAATTTGTATATAATATAATACAAATAAATTAGCCATCAAACCATGGGAATTCATAGATGAATCCTTTCTGCATATCACTAAGTGAAAGAAGCCATTTGAAAAAATGCAATACATATATATTGCAAAATGAAATATATATATATATATATATATATATATAAATTTTAATCACATAAGATTCTGGAAAAGCACTAGTAAAAAATACTAGGGGATTGGAATGGAAAGAGGACTGAATACATGAAACACAGGATTTTTTACAACAACGAAACTATTTTGGATGAAACTATAATGATGGGCACATGATGCTATAAATCTATAGTCAAACACACAGAACTACCAGAACAAAGAGCAAACCTTAGTGTATACACATTTTAAAATACATATTATTGTTCCTATTTGAGATTTATAACACATTATGGGATACATATGGATAGTAAAATGGTTCCTCTAGTGAGGCAAATTAACATTTATCATCTCATATACTTAATTTTCTTGACAAAGGCAGCTAAAATCTACTTATTAAAAAAAGCCCTAGCTCAACATGCATTTATTAACTATAGTCCCCAGGTTGTACATTAAAACATATTTAAGAGGTTAGAAAAATTTATTTATAGAGAGTCCAGGAAGAAATACAGATTCTAGGGTAAAATGCAGAATGTGATAATCTATTGTACTAAACCACTTATTCCTAAAAGGGTTAGAGAGAGAGGAGCTGATCTAAGTAACTCTAGAAATGAGTGGGAACCATAATGTTGTAGGGACAGACGAGTCAGGGCACCGAAGATCACAGGAAACAGTTTTATTTGGCTGCAGCCAGGTTCGGAGGGCGCAGCTTTTGCTGTAATCAATTAATCCCCTGAACTCCAAGTTCAGGTAGTTTCAGAACTTTATACCCAGTGTGTAAGGGGAGGGGCTTACAAGTTCAGTCTGCAGAAGTTCACATAAAAGCAGCTTTTCCTTTCACTGTTCTGGGCAGGTTAACCCTTCAAGGACAACACCTGAGAAGAGGAGAGCTTCTTTTCCCCTTTCTCTCCTTCCTCTGCTAGCCGTTACCATGGAGCCCAACTGGTAATTTCTCTTATCTTAGAAACGTAGACATCTCTGTGAAGCTCCAGCTCAAGGCCAGAGGCCTTCTTTACACATTTCTACAAACTACTATACTAGATAAATGTTTGTGAAAAACTAGTAAGGGGGTGTTCAGCACCTGGAATGCTGATTTCTTTCAGGCTAGCGGCCAAGTAAAATATGGCAACATGAAAATAGGAAGTTTAACTACATCGCAATTTTTTGTAGAAACTCTTTTGCTTATAGTCTTAAAATCAATTATGGTGAAGATTTCTGGAGAAGAGTTTTGTTTTGTGGAGGAGGGGTGCCAAAACAATAAGACTAAAGGCAAAATCAATTGTCAAAAATCCTTATATTCCAGGTGATCAAGTTTTATTTCCTGATGAATGTAATTTAACAATTCTAATATTTCTATATGCATACACTGAAGCTAAACAAGTAAATGAAAGGCAGCTGATAGAGGTTAGGTTTCTCATTTCTGGAATGGGAGTTTACAAATAAATAAGATGTTCGTATGGACTCATATTTAGCTTGATATAAATATATAAATATGTACAGGCTCACAGGTTAATGAGCCTGTACATTTCCTTACATGTCAGCTGAGAGGGGTAGATACAACAAAGTCAATGTAAGGGGAACACCAAGTACCCAGATCCTGGTTTCCCATGCCAATAAAAGAAAACATGATTTATTGGAGAAAAGGCTAACTCTAGTATAGGGGCAGGAAATACACAAGTTGAACCTGGCGCTAGAGCAACATCTTACAGTGCAGAAGTGAAAATGCTTAAAAAACTTGAATTGATGATTGGAACTCAAAGGGATCCAGGACCCCATTGAAAGAGCTATCAATGAAATAAATAGAGCACAAAATCAAGTAATATTGGCTTAGAACCCCAAGTTTAAATAAATATCTATGAGTCTCCATTGACATGAATAAATGGTTGATTATATAAATTAATAGAAAATAGGGGAGGGGCTGGGGTTGTGGCTCAGTGGGAGAGTGCTCACCTAGCACATGCACCCTTTCTTTAGCAAGAGGACACCATCTATGAACAGGAAGTGGGTCCTCACCAGGCACTGAATCTCCTTATGCCTTGATGTTGGATCTCCCAGCTCTTAGAACTGTGAAAAATAAATTTTTGTTTTTTATAAACCACTTAGTTTGTGGTAGTTTGTTATAGTCAATCAAAAAGAACAAGACAATTAGTTGGTATTCCCCCTTCCCTTAAATTACTTGTGTGTTTGTAAAGCTTACTGAGCTCTGGGACCACACCTGAAGACCCATCCCTGAATCTGATTTACCAGGTCTTCCAACACTGCTATAAAGACTTAATTCCCTGAATTTTGCCAAATCAAGTCAGAATAATCTTTATTTCCTAAAAGTGACTCATGCCTTATGCGGTCCTGATTAGAAATTTCTTCAGAACACCAACTGCTCCAATCCAGAAAATAACAAGCAGAAACTGTATGTATGGTTGTTAAAGACCCTAAGATAACTAAACTCTTATCAGTGAATGGTAATGGAAAGAGAATTTTAAGGTGTTCCTGGTATTGGCAGGTATAATTCCATGTTGGTTACCAGGAACTTGTAAATTTTAATAGATTTGTCTGTTGCCATGGACACTGAGCAGGACAATGTAGTCTAAACTAACTGAACATTAGATAAGTTTAAATTAAATAAAAATAAGATATATCTGTGTTAAAATGTCTTCCTACCCCTCAACCTTATGCACACACAAAAGGCTTTTAAATTCAAAACACTGAGTATCTTAATTCCAATGAAGTTTATATATTCTTTTTAAACCCACCTTGGCCAGGCACAGTGGCGCACACCTGTAATCCCAGTGGCTCAGGAAGCTGAGACAAGAGGATCCCCAGGTTCAAAGCCATCCTCAGCAAAAGTGACATGCTAAGCAACTCAGTAAGACCTTGTCTCCAAACAAAATACAAAATAGGGCTGATGTGGCTCAGTGGTCGAGTGTCCCTGAGCTTAATCCCTGGTACCTCCCCCAAAATAAATAAAACCCAATTTGTCCCATGGTCGCAGATGGAAAGCACCTATTAAAACCTTAAATTGAGCAACAAATATACCATTGATGGTAACTTTGAAATAATCATTATGTT
Organism: Urocitellus parryii; assembly: GCF_045843805.1. NCBI lineage: Eukaryota > Metazoa > Chordata > Mammalia > Rodentia > Sciuridae > Urocitellus > Urocitellus parryii. The sequence continues at coordinate 12,818,670 of NC_135546.1, forward strand.
TTTAGAGGTCTATTATTTTGAGAAAAGTAATAGGTGAATAATAAGGGCATTTGAGAAATAAATGTATTTCCATATATATGTATACACACACACACACAAACACACACACATATAAAATCTCTACATTATGAGTTCCAACCTCTCTCAACACACCTGTGTTTTGTTTTTTTAAAATATTCATGGAGTTGAAAACTCAGGGCTTAATGGGCTAAGGTCTTTTAAAATCTTGTTCCACATAGAGTTATGGAACTTATCTGCTATGTTATTTTATGGAATGTCTCTATCCCTTGTTTTCTAATACTGGGCCTAGGAGATTGAGAGTTGAATGAATATTTGTGCAACTGAATTATTCTGCACCAAGAGAACATAGAGACAAGCTTTAGTACACCCCAGTCTAGGGCACCCTAATCCTTGGAACAGGAGCAGGAATTACAGCACAATGGTTGTGTGATTTTGGGGTGACTGTTTCAAGATTACTAAGAGTCAGGACTGCACTCCAAGAATTTCAGTCACCAGGAACAAAGTTATCACATATTCAGTTACCAAAAAAAAGGTTTGCAATTTTAAACTTTTGGAAGCAAATACACCTAACAAAGGTCCATCAAAGAAATTACACATGAAACTAAAACAAACAAAAAAAATGGATAAACATTTGCACATAAAATATTAAATGTATTCTTCCCTACAAGTAGGCGGCTCTATTGATTTTCTTAAGTCAAAGCCATCAGGTTAATTAAAAGTTTAATGATGCAATCAAGCTCTCTTTAGATGAACTCTCTTCTTCTTTTGAGCCTTTTGTTTTTTACATTATAAATGTAAAGTCTGCTTCAGCAAGTCTAGGAACAACTTGGTTATTGATCTTCCAAAACCCATTACTGAGATTTGGCCTTTTCGCTCCTTGGTAGAATAGGTAATGTCTACCTTGGAGTTGCTGAAGGCCCATCCGCCATTTGAAATGAAAACCAAGGCATTCTACACATGTAAAGAAAAAGAAGGTGTTAAAAAGAAATGAGGAAATAATAAATGGCCCTTTGAACTTCTCTCAGCACCCTTCTTATGCAGAGTGTTCATTATTCCTCATCTTGCTCCCATTTAGGACAGGGCTCATTATTTCTCATCTTGATGGGAAAGAGCAATAAGAGGAGAACAGTTGTGTTCACTTTGTTCTTCGTGGCTCTGGCTCCCATTCCCATCAGAGGGCCCTAGTGTGATGGATCACAGCTTCTTATGTATCTAGTTACAAAACCAATTGTTTCAGGCCCTAAAATAGAGGCTAGCCTTCTGGAAGAGGACAGTAAAATACTCTTGAGAATACCACTTGGAGAAGGTAAGGCAAGGAGGCAGAACTTGGCAAAGGGAACAGCTGGGAGTCAGCCCAGCCTTAAGGAAGACTTCAGCCAACACCATGGGGAATGATGAGCTAGGATGGTGAGGACTTCAGACCCATAATAATATAAGGGCTGCTGTGGGAGAGGGGATGTGACCCATGGGTGAGGCAACTCTGGTTAGATGAATCAATTTGTGACTTAACCAATCACAACAGCAGGTAGTTAGGTCCTTCAGTCTTAAAGGGGTGGGCAGTCATAGAATCTGCTGTTATTTTATGGAATGTCTCTATCCCTTGTTTTCTAATACTGGGCATAGGAGATTGAGAGTTGAATGAAAATTTGTTCAACTGCATTATTCTGTACCAAGGAGAATATAGTCATAGACAAGCTTCAGTACACCCCAGCCTAGGGCACTCTGATGCTTGGAACAGGAGCAGGAATTACAGCACAATGGTTGTGAGTGATATGTGGCTAACTGTTTCAATTACTGAAAGTTAGGCCAGCACTCCAAGAATTTCAGTCACTAGGAACAAACAACAGATCCTAGGTCGAGGTCACTCTCTAGCAATTAAGCCTTTTAAAGTAGAGTACCTTTGCAAGAGAGGAGACTTAGGCAGTCTGTAAGAACAATTTCTCCAAGGGCTGAACATGGCCACACAGAATATGGTACTCTCTAGCCTGACATTCTATTTTGAGGGTGGTAAGGGGGGTCTTTATGCAAAGGGCTTGCCTGGTTGTAAGGGCCCCATGCTCACTTCCTATGTGAACCCCAGATAGTGTTCAATTCTGAGCCAGCTACTGGGGAGGCTGTTGAGAGAAACAGGCCATATAATGAATCTTCCTTCAGATAAAAGAGAAGCATGGTGAGAGCTCTTGTGGTTTTTATGAGCAAATTAAAATAAAAAGCCTGAAGCGTCCATATGTAATAAAGCTAGTACTTGTCTACACATGTTCTATGTGTAATATATTCATATTTCCTCTCGCTTTTTTAATGTGATACAGAAAAAAAAACTGCAGCATTGTGGTGCAGTGCTGGGTCATGATGTTCCTTTTGTGACCTGAAATGATCCCAGAGAGTATACAGCAGAGAGCAAGGAGCACAGGGCACCCATTACAGAAGACAGCATTAAAAATGGAGAAATCAAGTTCCTCTGCACTAAGACAATTAAGCCTCCACTAGTGGCTTGTGAAAGAGCAGTTTGGATTTAACAGGTTCATTTTCTAGAGGAGATTTAGGTGCAAAAGTGATCTGGAGGCCCCTATAAAATCTTTAATAAGAAACTAAGGCTTTCACTGGGGAAAGATGGGGTGGTATGGGGAAAGTGGCCAATGTGGCACAAAGCAGAAATGGGACTTGGGGAGAGAATACACTGAGTCTTGCTTTGCAGACTTGGGAACCTATGACCTGGCACCTGCCTGCATTTCTGCCTTCCTGGGAAGGAGGTACCCATCCAGGACTCTTAGCATCCTTTGCATCAAGGAAGGATCAAAAGACTTATTTCTAGCCAAAGAAATGTGGGTGGAAGTGACCCACGTAGCTGCAAGCCTACCCCATAGAAATCTCTCTCGTATACAATCTTCCCTATCCTTTTCTCTTTTATTATTACAATAAATAATGTAATAATTTAAGATTTTATTTCTCTGGCATTAATTGATCTTGACTAAAAGATCCTTACTAAGAGAGCAATAATTCAATGAGAAGGGACACCTCATTGTTCAGTGCTTCTGAGGTAAAGATGAGAACAGCCTACTTACTGGATGTGGCAATATGGAAATTATTGGTTATTTTTCAATGTTAGTTTGGAGGGAAGAATGGAGGGAAGAGAAACCAAATTGGAGTGGACAGTGAGAAATATATGAGGTAAGAAAATGAAGATCAGCAGTGATAGATGATTCTTTTAATAAGTTTGGCTGTGAAGGGTGAGCAGAAAACAATATGGTAGAAGCTTGGAAGAGGCATGAGGTTTAAAGTAGATGAAGAGAGAGGTAGACACAGATGGAAATGACAGAGATGGATAGAGGTAGAAAAGGAGATAGAAAGATGATAGAGATGGAGACAGAAACAGAGATGATAAAGATGGGGATGACCGAGATGGAGATAGATGGAGAAAGAAATAGAGATGATAATATTGATGAAGATGGAGATGATAGAGATATAGACAGAAATGGAGATGACAAGCAATAGATAGGATAATATGTGCAGAGATGGAAATAAAGGGAAAGGGGAGACTTTGAACTTGCAGGTATACTGATAGAAATGAGCTCCCAACTCCATTTCAGCCTAGTTAAGGAGGTAAGATGGTTATCTTCAAGTGGGGAGGGAAAACCAATCCTCTCCAAAAGCGGTAATTTTCCAAATCCACATTTCACTCACATAGGCAGTATCACTGGTGCTTACCCCTCTGCTACCACAAACAAAGAGAAAGAACAAAGTACCCTCTTTTCCACCAAAAGCATCAAGTATATGCTCAACTGTTAAAATGAGAATATTTAGATGTTCAGACATCCACGGGAGAAAACTTGTTCAGAGAGAATGATAATCAGATGAGGAGTCAAAAAACAGGGGGGTTCTATCCTGACTATGCTAGTTTGGCACAGGTTATGATCTTGCATGAATCACTCAACTTGTGTAAAGGAAGGAAGGAAGGAGGGAGGGAGGGAGGAAGGGAGGTAGGGAAGAAAGAAAGAAAGAGAAAGAAAGAAAGAGGAAGGGAGGGAAAGAAAGAGCAAGGATGCTAGGATGATGGAGAATCGGAGTAAGCAAGCCCCTGTGGTGGAGAGAGAGGGAAAGAAAGAGGGAGGGAGGGAGACAAAGAGAGGAAGGAAGGAAGGAAGAAAAGGTAAAATATTATGTACCTTGTTGAACTCTGAATTTGAAAACATTAGAATTCACTAAGGTTTTATTGATCATTATTTCAGGAAATAATCATTAATTTACTGTGTTTCCAGCCATGGGCCAGGAAGGAGAGGTGACAGTATTTTTTTTTTTTTTAAGGTGACAGTTCTAAGAGAGAAAGAGGCCTCCTGGTGGTTATGGTGTCTACAAGAGATATAAATAATTACAATGCTGAGATAGAGAAGAGGCTGCTGCTTAGATAAGGTAGTTCAGAAGACAAAATACCATTTAAAACTGTGAATAAAAGGTCGAGAAGAAACCATCCATGTGAAGACTAAGGGTGGTGACAGAAACTCCCCTGGGGGTCATCAAATATTTGGCCATCTTTCACATTGCCTTGCTTATGTTACCATTGCCTTCTTCACAGGTCATTGGATAGGATCAAGATCCAATGGACCCAATTAATGGGATCATGTGACTTAAGTCTCTTAGAAACCATTCATTTCCCTCCTTCTCCTTTTCTTTCCAATAGTAACTCATTTGTTGGCCTTTAAGAGTTTCCCATAATCTGAATTTGGCTTTGTGTATCCCTATGGTGAAGTTGTGTGATTCATTTCTCTGCCCCTTGCATTTCCTATAAAATGATATTCAGGTTTGGCTAGATAGATTAAACATCAATATTTTGACAAGAATTCCCCCATTGGATGGGGCTAGGGTTGTGACTTAGTAGCAGAGCATTTGCCTGGCATCTGTGAGGCACTGGGTTCAATTCTCAGCACCACATAAAAATAAATGAATTACATAAAGATACTGTGTTCATCTACAGCTAAAAAATATTTTTTAAAAAAAGAATACCCCATATGTGACTTTGTAATACTTCCATCAGGGGGCACCTATTGCTTAGTTACCTCTTTTCTTGTGACACTAATAGTGACCAATAATCTCTGCCACGATCTACTTTATCTGGTTTCTAAAACAATCATGCTATAATCCAGTAACTCTCAAAAGTATGGTGGTCCCCAGACTGGCAATCTTAGGAAAGCCAATTTTCCTGGTCAACTCCAGACCCACTGAACCAGAATCTCCAAGCTGGGGGGCCATCTGCTGATTTTGATGCATGCCATCCTTGAAAACCATTGCTCTAATGTTACCATTACTTTTTCACTCCTTTGCTAGGCTTCTTCCATAAAGAGAAACTTCCATTCACCAGTCCAGTTCTGTAGTTACTTTGGCACAATTCATACAGTAAGAGCCAGTTAAATGCTTGGATTTGTATCTTTTTTAAACCACCTTTCAGAATAACAAGTTGGTTCCCAGGCAGGCCATTATTTTGAGGGTACCTGAAGACAGGTTTAAGAGGAGAGACATTCAATGTGCAGTGGGTCTGTGGTGTTCCAATGAGAGCAAGGATGCTAGGATGATGGGGAATCAGAGTAATAAAGCCCCTGCGGTAGAAGCACCTAAGAGTGCTAGCAACCTGCCTACCCTAGGAAATCAAGCGCTTGCCATTTCTCAGTACTTCTGATCTGTCTTCCCTACAGGCAATGTGGTACACAAAACACGCCAGGCTTTGTTAATCCAATTTCCCTGTCCCTATCCAAAAGAAAGGGAGGCCTTAGTAATAATCAATACTCTTACTCTGATGATAAACAAAGACAGATGAGCCTGTGAGGCCTGGCTGGTATTTGTAATTACTGCCTCTGTAGGCCTTCAATTACAGCTAATGAAAGGGTGACAGGGCCCGCCTTGCTGACAGAGGAGCATTTGTGCAGGCTTCCTGGCACGTCACGAAGTGGAGGGCAGGTCCCTCTTTTTTCCTTGCCCTGATTTCAGCTGAACTACCAGCACAGTTTCCTGCATAGGAAACCTCTAAATGGCATACACCTCCCCTGATGGAATTTTCAAGGAAGAAGTCCATTTTGCTCATCGTAATGCCACCTCATCCAGCTACCAGCAGGCTTGTACATGGAGTGTCAGCATGATTCACTGCTGCACTGTGACTCAGGTGGGTTGTGTGAAAGCAGAGAGGTTAACTCAGGTGAGCCTGTCGAATCTTTGCTAAAAGCTTTTACTCACAAGGCAGAGGCAAGAAGGCAACACATGCAGCCACTTGTGCTTTTCAATATTTGAGAATTCTAGATCAGGATACATGAACGTGTGCATGTGTGTATGTGTTGATGGGGGTAAGAGAGGGAGGGGGTACAGGGAGGGATAGAAAGAGGTTTTTTTTCCATTAAAATATATTTCAGTGAGGGATAAGCAACTGTTTCCTTTACTAAGGAGGAAGATTGGCAGATAACAACTGGATGCCTGAACAGCATCCATTTCTGGTTATTATTTTATCTTTGGGGACCAACCCTTGTAGGACCCTGGACAAGTCCCTGGCTGGTCTGTATGGCCATCCCTGACTTCTGTATGTGGGGGTTGATGATAATTCACAGATGTCTTATTCTATAAAGACATATCCCCAGTCAAATGGAGCTGACTTCCTCCATCACTGCTGGATCTCAGGGAATGACTGGCCAGCATGGGCACACAAAAGGGGAGACTCCCTGGCCTGCTTTACTGGGATCACATTGCAGCTAATCTTCACCTGAAACCATATTCTTGCCAAGCAATTTTCTCCACCTTCTCACCCCCTGCTGAATGCAACAATACCTCTCCCCAACCCCATCAACCGAATGAGAATCCCCATCTCTGGCTTTGCCACAGGAGGCAGCAATAAGACACCTCTCCAACACTCCTAGAAGATGAGAAGGACTGATCCTGCCCACCTCCACAGCCCAATCAAAACACTGCAGTCTTCTTCAGCATCTGTGATTGGTTCAGAGATGGGCATGGGACCACTGCTGAGACAATCACAGTCCTCTCTGGTAGAACTATTGCTAAGGCTCTCTTAGAACTGGTGGAGGTTGTTCTTCATGGGTGGAACTTGGGGGAGGTGGGTGAGACAGTTGCTCAGGTGCAAAATCTATGGGAGTTACTCTTCAAAATCAGTAATCAAATAAATGATTGTGGAATTCATTTTTAAAACTAAAAAAAATGTCCACAAGAATCTATGATCAACAATACATCAAATGTTTACATAAAGAATTAAATAAAGGTTCAGAAGTATATTGATTTATTTTTGCCTCAGGCTGCAGTGAGCTTAGCATGACACTGCTACCACTCCACAGTATTTGCTCTGAACCCATCCAAGACAGAGAAGAAGACAGAGGCAAGAGACGTGCAGAGTAAGATTTCTGTTGACACAGAGATCTTCTACGTGGGATAGTGGCAAGGATTAAGTAAGTAAATGCATGCAAAGCCCTTAAACACAGCACAGCTCATAGTAGACCCAATATAAATGTTGGTTATGGTTGATACTATTCTCTCTTCTACTGGAATCAGTTTCACCTTCTTTGAACAACTGTGGCATTCTCTCTCCACCTCTCATGTCCTCAAGTTCTACTCAGTAACAAGGGAGTACATGTTGATAGGTGGGCAAGCAGGTTGGTTGTTAGGTAGAGAGATAGATTTATAGGTAGATGATATGTAACAAAAGATAGGTAGAGACAGATTGATGGCAGACACATGGATAAATAAATCCATACATAAACCTTAATGGTGGATTCTTTTTTATTTTTATTTTTTTTAGTCATAGTTGGACACAATACCTTTATTTTACTTATTTATTTTTATGTGGTGCTGAGGATCAAACCCAGTGCCTCGCACGTGCTAGGCAAGTGCTCTACTGCTGAGCCACAACCCCAGCCTGATATTGGATATTCTTGCTTTTATTAGTTTCTTATATCCTTGGTATAGAAAATACTTTTTTGGTTTTTTTTTTTCACTCCTTTTCTAAGAATGTAGGACTCAGTTCACTGCCTCACACACTAGACACCACTTATGTTCTAAGAAAGGAGGATTAGAGTGAGAAAAGATGCTCAGAAAACATCAGTAAATGACAAGTCCTGCATCTTCTATGGGACCAACCTCATATTGTAGAATTAACTGTTGTGTTTTTTTTCTCATGGTGCATGTTCCAACCTCTACACTCCAGATCACACAGTTTGGATCACAGTGAATACTGGACATTCACTCCCAGCTGATTCAGAGCTTTCTCAAGTTCCACATTTCCCCTGAAGTCATCCCATCCACCAGCAACCTGACCCTCCATGCCCTCTTCTCCTTCCCTTTCTAATGACACACGTCACTGGACCCACTGAACATTTCTCCACTTCATCAACCTTAACTTGCTGTGTGTCCTTATGCAAGACACCTGACCCAACTGATCTTGTAACATTAGGCATGTTTCTTCATGAATGAATGGATGGATGGATGGATGGATGGATGGATAGATAGATAGACAGATAGATAGATGGTTTATCAAGGTCCTTCCTGGCTTTTTCATTCTCTTTGGTTAGTGTATAGCATATCAGTGTCCTGGGGAGACATTTCACCTTCTCTGAACTTCTTGACCCTTGTTGATCTTTATTATAATCTGAGTGTTACTCTCCAATGATGAGTTCTATTTAAAAACTCAATACTAACTTAGGTAAAGGAATAATTCCTTGCACTTAAATCACCTCTCGGCTCCCCAGACAGAACTCAAAGCACTTTGTAGGCAATTGTCTCATTAATCCTTGTGCACTTTTCAGAATAAAAAGAAAGTGTCAAGGATAAAAGCTTTCCTCAAAGATCTTATGCTAGTCAGAATGAACCCAAGAAAATGGGCAAAACCAAAGATTTCCGATGCTGTCTGCCTCACACATACAAGTTGCTGCCAACCTAGGCAAGTCAGACAGATTGAGCCTTGCCCCCTGATCAGTTTGTAGGATACCAGTCTGAGGGCAACACATCAAATCATGCAAAGTATATTTCAATTTTCTTTTAAATGCAATCTGCTAAGATGATATAATGGAATAAAAATTTGATTCTCCAATAAGACTACCTGAGCTCCAAATCCTTAAATTAACTACACACCAGCTGTAGACCTTGGGAGTTACTTTCTCTTCAGTTCAAAAAAAGAATAAATGCTGGCTTTACTTCATTCCATTGTGAGATTTAAATGAGAAAGCAGATTAAATGACTTAGCCCATAAATACTAAGTCCATGTATGCTAATTTTATTCTTAATATTATTATTATTATTTTTCCATAGTATTCTTTCCTACCAGTTTTGTAGAGGTTAACTTAAGGTTTTGAAGAATTCAAACCAAAAGATCCTAGAGTGAGGCTGAGAAGAGGTAATTAGGAGTTATAAAGATAATATTTTTTCTTAATATTTATTTTTTATTTGTAGTTGGACACAATACCTGTATTTATTTATTTTTATGTGGTGCTGAGGATCTAACCCAGGGCCATGCACTTGCTAGGCGAGCACTCTACTGCTGAGCCACAATCCCAGCCCTAAAGATACTATTTTAATCAGCTTTTCTGCTGCTGTAACCAAAAGACCTGATGAGAACAACTAGAGGAGAAAAAGTTTATTTGGGCACTCACTGTTTCAGAGGTCTCAGTCCATAGACAACCAGCTACATTCCTCAAAGCTCAAGATAAGTCAGAACATCATGGTAGCAGAGTGTGGCGGAGGGAAGCAGCTCAAGACACAACACCAAGAAGCAAAGAAAGAGATGCCACTTACCAAATACAAAATATATACCCCAAAGGCACATCCCCAATGACAGACATCCTTCAGTCACACCATAGCTGCCTTCAATTACCACTCAGTTGATCCCTATTAGGGGATTAATTCACTGATTGGTTTAAGGCTTTCATAACCCAATCTTTCACCTCTATATCTTTTTGCGTTGTCTCACACATGAGATTTTGAGAGACACCTCACACCTAAACCATTACAGATACTTTCACAGGGTACAGAGACTGAATTTGCAGCTGAAGATAACTCTTCACTCATCAAATATCTATTATATACTCTTTGACCAATGTTGGGGATACCGAATTGAAAAGAAAGGTTTCAAGTCCTGCTGTCAAGGAACTCAATTTCATAGATAAATCTTATTTCCTTATAGCCTGTTTTTGATAAGTAATATGTTTACTAAGGAGAAAACATGATGAGAGAAAGTTTAATTTTGTAGATAACCTTTGGTATTAGTCAGCTTCTGCTGAGGAACAAACATCCCACTACCTCAATGATTTCCATGGTTAATATTTATTTCTTACTCATGTTACACGAGGACTGCAATTGGCTGTAACTCTTTCAGGCTCAGTTCCACATGCCTCCCCATACTAGATCCCAGGCTGAAGGAATGGTGTGGAACATTTTGATCTTTTGATGGACAGCCAAACCAAGAGGAGCAAGGGCAAACTACTTATAGATATTGTTTGTATATATTATTCTGGCCAAAGAAAATCATATAGCAAGCTTAATCCCAATTATGTAGGAGAGTATACTAAGACTTCAGAGAAGTAAATGAAAAATGGGGCAGAGACAAGCAGATATAAATAAAACAACATACCACATCTGCAATGAGAATTTGTAGTAATCTGGCAATATTAAGGAAGTAGAAGAAAAAAAGGCCTTTGTGGCAGTGTTAAGTTTCTAGAGACTTTTCCTTAGAGAATCTGTAGTGTGTGACATGTAAACTACCAGGAACATAAGTAGCTTCTGGTAAAGAACTTGAGAAACAGGTAAAAAAAAAAACAGGGGTTTTGGAGAACTTTGCTTTTTTACCCATTTCATATTCTGGTTACAAAAGAGATGCCCTTAAAATAAGTTTCTTTGTATTACTTTATATTTTTTTGAAAGAAGAAATCAAATGTCACTATTTGAGTACAACAATCTTTCCTTAGTGCCTAATTATGAATTAAGGAAGATCACAAATTACAACTAACCATCCAAGAAATATATCTAAGCAATAACTACTTAAGTCTGATACTCAGTTGTCAAGTAGCAAGATCCTTAAACAGGTCTAGATGTTCAATTTTTAACATTGGGCGTTATTAGGTGAACAATAATGATAACTTAAAGGTTATATTTTCAATTGAGATCTCTTTCAGCTTTTTGAACAAAAGAAATCAATTGATCATATTATGGGTTTGTGGAGGACAACACTTCTGTCATATTTTCCTGTTTCTTTGTACTGAAGAGAAAGTCGACAGCTCTTTGCTCATTTAGAGATTTCATGCCTGAGACAACTAATTTCTCCATAATTACATGTTCTTAAAATACTATTTTTTCTTTTATACTTGAAGCTTTTCGTTATATCATTCAATATTTTCTGTAACTGGCCAGGATATAACTTATATGGTTTTTTGTCAGAAAATAAAAGAACAAAATTAGCATTTCTGAACCTACTGAGGGAAGCATTGCAAATTAAATGTTCAGCTTCAACATAAGAAATACAGATTGAATCACTTACAAATTTTTTAACCAGAAACCTGGTAGAAATTTGTTAGTAGTTGCCTGAGCAACAAAGCACTTGGGCATGCTTAGGGAGTCTTCAGACTCAGGCTCCCTCTGTTTTTGTTTTAAAGCCATACTGTCACTCCTGGGATCCTTCTTTGGGAACCCAAGGCAAGATCCATTACAGAGGAGGTAACCAAAGAAGGAAACACTAGTTTTTGGAAATACAACCCTGAAAATATTAAAGTCCAAATGGAAACATTAAAGAGCCCCTATGACATGATTTCAGCCTAATCTTTAATCCTAAGCAACCTGAAGCAAAAGATACTAACACATCAAATTAACTAGAGCAAAAGAGATTCATCTCAAGATCACATATAAAGCCTATCGTTGATCTCATCAGAGCATAGAAGCATCATCTCTGCTATTCCCACTAGAGTTCTGCCACATCCCGGATGATATCCCATACTGAAACATTTAATTTCTTATTACCTTTGCTGTCTTGATATATGAAGGATATACATACACACAGTCTTAAGGGAGACGTGTATGTGTGTGTGTGTGTGTGTGTGTACACATGTATAAGTGTGTGTGTGTATATCATCTATAAATAGCTATTTATGTAGCTACATATTTATGTAGACACCATCTATATGTAGATAGCTAGCTACAGTTTTTATTTATGTATTTCTTTCTTTATTTACTTATATACTTTCTGATGCTGGGGATTAAACACAGGGCCTCCCTACCCACAGTAAACATGTGCTCTGCCACTGAGCCACACACACTTCCTGCCCTATATAAATAGTCTTGAGATCTAATTTGCCGACAAACATCTGGCTCTAGCACTACCTTTTTCATTTGTTGCTAGCATTCATTTGATTAAGTGATAGGGAATATTTATAAAAGTTAATTTAAAATCCCATCCTATTATATCCAACTTTCAGTTATCTCGGAGTGTAAAGGTAAAATTTCTAAGCTGATTCTAAGCTGCAAGAGTCTGAGTTAAAGTGTAAAAGACTGGGGATTGTAAGGTTTCTAAATTGAAAGGCTTGGGCTAAAAATAATAATAATAGGCCAGGTATTGTTAAAATTCCTCTGCTACCCCCGGAACCTGTAATCTCTGTAGCTGTTAGAACAATACCTGAACTGCCCAGTAAATATTTCCATTGATTCCCTTCCCTGGTTGTTTATTAGCTAAGGGCTCCAAATAGCTCAGACGTAGGCATTGCAGGACCTAAACCAATCAGTTTGAATGTGTACCCCACTTAGGAGCACCAATCACCCCTGTCCAATCTGTTCCCGCCAATGTATGCACTAACCATGGCTCAGGGTTGTTGTTCAATTTTCCCGCACCTAAAGATGATTTGTTCTGATGTATGCAAAGCCCCCCACCCTCTCCAAAAAGTGTACTTAAGCTCTGCTTGACCTCTGCTCTGGGCTCTGGGCTGCTCTCCCTTCCTGAGTGAGCCTTGAGCCCCAGCATGCTGGTTCAATAAAACTTCCCCCCCTGCAATTGCATGAGGCTGGTCTCTTGTGTGGTCTCTCGCTCCGACGCTCCGCCGGACCCTTACAGGAGTCAGTTTCCATTGATGGTATGTCCTTTTTGTTTTCTTCTTCTTCTTTTTTTTTATGGTGGTACAATCCACATCATAAAACATTTACCATTCTACCTACTTCAGAATGTAACATTCAGCCAGGGGCAGTGGTGCACAGCTGTCATCCCAGCAGCTTGGGAGGCTGAGGTGGAGATCACAAGTTCAAAGCCAGCCTCAGCAAAAGCAAAGTGCTAAGCAAATCAGTGCGACCCTGTCTCTAAATAAAATACAAAATAGGGCTGGGGATGTGGCTTAGTGGTTAAGTGCCCCTGAATTCAATCCCCCCAAAATGTAACATTAAGTGGCATTAAGAACCTTCATGATATGGTTCATTCCATCACTGCAATTTAATTCTGGAATTTTATCACCCTAAACAGAAATTCTGTACCCATTTGGCAATCACTCCCCACAACACCCTACCCCACAGTTTCTGGTAACCACTCATCTGCTTTCTGTGACTGTGGAAATGGCCATTCTGGATATCTCACATAAATAGCATCCTACAATACGTGGCCTTTCGTGTCTGGCTTCTTTCACTTAGCAGAACGTGTTTAAGATTTAACCACATGTCAGTACTTTTTATTCCCTCTTACGAATAATGTTCCATTGTAAGGGCTATTTACACAGAATATATTTACACGGAATATATTATAGAATATATTTGTCCAAACCATTAAACTTTTTTTCCTACTTTGTCCTGGATCTAAAGTGATTCTCTTTTAGACACTGGAGATGAAACATTGTTTTAAATCTATTCTCTCAATCCTTGCTTTTTAACTTAGAGAAGTTAATTAATGTACATTCAAAACAACTGCTGATTAGGAAGGTCTTACTTCTATCATTTTGCTGCTTGTTTTTTGTGTGCCATGTATTTTTTTACCCCTCAATTACTCCATTATTGTCTTTATTCTATTTGATTTTCATTGAGTACCACTTTGATTCCCTCCTCATTGCCTTTTCTGTATTTTTAAAGTTATTTTCTTTGAGGTTACTTTCAAGGCTGTAATTAACACCTTAAAATTAAACAACCATTTTTGAATTAATGCTAATTTGTTCAATAGCTTATGAAAATTCTACTCCTATACATCTCTGTCCCTTTTCCTTAATACCATTATCATCACAGATTAAATATTTACATATTATGAACACATTAACATAGATTTATAATTACTCTTTTATGCATTCTTTTTAAAATAACATAGAGGGGAAAAGAGGTCTTGCAAACCAAAAAGCAATGATTACTGGATTTTATATTTAGCTATTCGACTCAAACTGTCTATCTGCTAAAGTGCTGTCTTGCTTCCAGGGGAAGAGGTATTCAGGAAAGAAACTCTCAGTCAGCAAAGACATGAACTTGACCTAAGAGATTTTAGGTCACAAAGGCCACACAAAGACACTATGTGTGAATCTATGCTTTGCATACAAACTCATGCTAAACTTCTGAGGCCACTGAAATATAAAAATTTGCCAAGAGCAGACAGAGAGTCAGCCCACAAAGCTGACCACCTTGACCTATATGGGCATCCTTGTTATAAGTATCCTTTTTTTCCCCAGACTGTTGAGGACCCATTTGAAATCCATTCATAACCAGATGGAACATGCTATAATACACTCTTGGCTTTCTTGGCTGTAACAGTGGAGCAAAGCAGATTGATATAACTATATCTCTAACGAATACCTCACCAGTACCAGTTTGACATTTAGTTCTTTGCCTGTGGGATATTTTTTCTAAATATCATTTCTGTGTGTAACATTTTATAATAGTATACCATGGATACATATTTTCCTGAGCCGCTGAATGCAGCTCTCTAACATATTCCTAGCCAATGAGAAACTAATGTGCCAGATTTCTCCATGAACTCTTAGCCAATGAGCACTGTGTGTGCTATCTTGAGATAAGCAATGCTGTTATATCCTCTACCGTGACCTCACTTATCTAACAAAAGTGTATGATGAACAGTTTGGATCTATAATGGCTGGCAAAAGGTATACATTCACAGCACCATATTTACTAGTATTTTAATATTTATCACATTGCATATGAAATGGTAAAGCAAAGGACTTTTGAGAAAATGGTAGAGAAACAAAGCTAAAGATCTGTTGAAGAATAGCAGAAGCCACTGAACATTATGAAGGATAACGTGAATCTAACTCCAACCCACAGAATGGATCAACTACTTCACCTATAGGTGGTGGATGAACCCAGAGCTCAAGGAACATCAGAATCTGAGGAATGGGAAAGAAATGGAAGTTACTGCAGAGACAGAGTGTTCAGAAGCATCTCCACAGAGCTGTACTACCATCTGTTAGCACAAGTCAAGGTTAAGTGTTACTGTGCCCACAGCTAAGACAAAGTATTCTCACTAAACAGCATAATTTTGTTATCAAGTGTCATATGAGAATTGTATTTTGAAGCCTGTATTATAATAATGCTATAACAAACGTCTCTATGGCCTTGGTGGATGAATAGAGCAGGAGCATATTTCTTGATTTTCAAAGCTTCATGTGGATGCTCCTGGACAAGTGACTCCCTGGCATGGCTTCCTTCCAAGCAAGCATGATGAGGGGATCCAGTTCCTTGCATTTCCATGCTGTTCTTTTCTAAGCGTCAAAGTCCATTACATCCAGCCATGCAAACGGGGAAAGCAAGAGCACATGCAAGGTTGCATGGGATGCCTGGAAAATGCATGGCAAAACCTGAAAATAAAGAACATCACGCTGCCTGCATCCCGCCATCAAGAAACAGTGGTATGAATCCACCTAGCACCTGAGAAACACCACATCCTATCTGTGCACCAGGAGAGTGAAGCAGTGTGGTGAATTCACAGTGTTCGCTCTGCCACAAAATGACAATTCATCCTTCCTTCCTGCTTACTGGCAAGCATTGACTAAGTGCCCCTCCAGGTGTCAGATACTGTGCCTGGTGCACTGGCCACAGAATTAAGTAGGACACATTTTCATAACAGGTGATTTGCAGCTTTCAATCTTGACTTTTAAATGGTAGTGTCCTTGTTCCAGGAAAACCACACATACACACAGACACTCACACACACACACACACACACACACACACACGAAAAAATGCCTAGTTTAAGAGGAAAATTGAAAATTCAGTTTTGAACATGCTAGGTTTAACATCCCGTAGGGATGACTATATGGAACCCAAAATGAGCAAGAAAAGTAGAATTGGAGATCAAAATTTAGGAGATGTCAAAAAATAGGTTAGCAAAGTAGGAGGGTGGATGAGGTCATCCTGGGAGAATGTGTGGAGGGAGAGGTTAACCCAGAACACACCTCAGAGAAAGGAAAGGCATCCCAGGGGACTTTAAAGTGATGCCCAGAGAGAAGATGATGTGTCCTTGCAATTTACTGATGAAGTGAGACAGCAATTTCAGCAACATGGAGGTCTAAAGGTAGGTGGTGCCATGCGTGGTGGTGCACACCTGTATTCCCAGTAACTTGGGAGGCTGAGTCTGGAGGATGGTAAGTTCGAGGCCAGCCTCTTCAACTTAGCATGGCCCTAAGCAACTTTTAAGACCCTGACTCAGAATAAAATATAAAAAGGGCTGGGGATGTAGCTCAGTGGCAAAGAACTCCTGGGCTCAACTCCCAGTATCAATCGATCAAGGAAGGCAGGCTTAGGTGGATGCTTAAATAGGAGGTGAGAAATCCTCAAGGACTTTGGTACAAAAAGAAGGGGCAGGATTGGCTGGGAGAGGGGATCTAAGGGTAGGGGAGATTCTGCTGTGGCTTTGTTTTTAAGATGGAAGAAAAATTCCTGTTTGTAAGTAGAACAGAAAGATTTTATTGAATGGGAGAATTTGAAGATACAGAGGAGACTAGAGAAATCCTTTCAATTCCCTTTAAAAAGTAATGAAAATAACAGATACCCATCTGAGCAATAAAGTCTGATATAGAAAATGAAGCCCTTGTCCCTTTCTCCAGGACGTTTAATCCCAAAAGTTATCACAGTCCACTCTAGTGTTTGTCCTTAATGTTTATTATCTTTTACCGCATTAGGTAGCTCTCCTATTTACCAGGTTTTATTGTCCATTATCCTACATGAAAATTTAAGCTTCACAAAGGCAGAAATTATTTCTGTTCACTGTCTGGCTCATAGCTCATGCTCAATAAGTATTTGCTAAATAAATAAATGTTGTATATCTTTCTGGGGTTTTTTTTCTGTACATAAAAACAGGGTCTTATAACCTACATTGTTCTGTGACTTTTCCTTTTAGCTAAACACTGCATACATACATACCTACCTTATTCATTTTAACAGTTATATGACATGACTATGCCAAGGTTTCTTTAAATGATCTTTTATTGATGAACCTTGCAGGTACTTCTCATTCTTACTATGACACACATGCCAATACTTGTGTTATATTTTTATACTTTCTTGTGGGAGAATTTTCTAATAGCTAGACTCACTCCTAAAGGTGGAATTACTGAGTCCCAAACTACATATTTGAAAATGTTAACAGTGCATCTGAAAATGGACTCTGAAATTGTTACAGGGCAGAGGACTGCCATAAAACTGAGGTGGCAGACACCAATTCTTGCATTCACACCAGAAAGATTTCAGACATGCTGCTCAGATTAACAGGCTTGAGTTCAATGGAGGGGATAAGAAAGGGGATACTCTCAATGGGAGAGTGGGTCCTTTCAGAAAGGAAAGGACAGTGTGCCAAAAGTCACCAATCTCCCAGTCTCCCTTTAAAAACATAATTACAGCTTTCTCTGTAGGTGTCTTAATGTCATGGTTGCCAGGGTGACTGACTGGGGGTTGTGACAGTTTAAGTGATAAGGAGGGTCCAAGCCACATGGTAGGTGTGTAACATGATCTTGAAAGAATAGTTTTGTCTCCCAGGTGCTGGCCTGTCAGATGAGGCTCCCTGTGGTTTTCTGTTGCCCTTCATTGTCCTTCTCTGCTCACCCATTTCTGGCTGACTAGCTACCTAACAAAATTACATTGAATCAATTTTCATTTACTACTCTGAGTATATGAGAATAGAAAGGGATCATGGATAGAACAAAGATCAGAGGAAAGGAAGGACTTTGGATCCAGTGCATTTGGATAAGGACAGAGGGTGAGGGAAAATCCTCAGGCAAGAAGGGTGCCTGCAGCAGCGGCAACACAACAGGATGAACTCTCCCTCACAGACAGAAGAGCTGTCTTTTAGAAATGCTCTCCCTCCCCAGAGCTGCAAAAGAGAGCTGGCAACATAGACTAGAGAAACTATTTAGCATTCCTTCCCCAGGCCACCCGTTCATTCTCCTCTGCTTTGCCAAAAGCCACCAGTCTCCCAGTCTCCCTTTAAAAACATAATTAACATTCTCAGTGGGGTGAGTTGTGCACAGGGCTTGCAGATGGATGCTTCCTGTCTTGTTAGCTCCCATGCTGGCTCTGGAATAATATGCCAAACAATGCTCTTAGTTCCCCTTTTCTTTAATTAAAGACAACTTTTAACTGGGCTGTATTCTGACCCTGACTTCAACAATTCAACTTGTCCTGAGTGCCTAATATGCAAATCAAAATAAGTTTGATATAGTCCTGGGAATTAAACCTACATGTAACTAGAAAGTAATGTTGAGCATTAGAAATGAGGAGCTTCAAAAATACAGGAGGAGAAAGAAGAAACTGATTGGGCATTGGGTGTGAAAGGGTAAAGTTTCTAAGCTGGAAAGCTTGAATGTAAAAGATTAGGTATTATTAAGTTCCTCTGTTACACCCAGATTCCTGAGATAGTTAAAACAATGCCCTACTGGCCGTTTAGCCTAGGGCAGTTCCTCACAGGGCCCGAACCAATCAGTTTGAATGTGTAACCCGCTTACGAATGACCAATCAACCCCCGCCCGGCTGGTTCCCGCCAATGAATGTGCCAATCACATCTCAGAGTTGTTGTTCAATTTCCCCGCGCCTCATGATGATTTGTTCTGATATATGCAAAGCCCACCGCCCTCTCCAAAAAGTGTACTTAAGCTCTGCTTGACCTTTGCTCTGGGCTCTGAGCTGCGCTCCCTTCTTGAGTGGGCACAGAGTCCCAGCGCGCTGGAATGGATCCCCAATAAATCCCCTTTTGCAAATTGCATGGAGTAAGTCTCTTGTGTGTGGTCTCTCCCTCCACGCTCCGCCGGACCCCCCCTTACAGGTGTAGAACTGAGATCTTTTTGCAAAGGTCCAGCAATCTGAAATAGAAAGGGCAAATGATCTGCCAAAAGAAATCCAGTTCCAGCTATCATCTGCAAGCCAGGGGCCTCTGGCTTCAGTTTCCTCATTTGCAAAATGGAGATCCCAGTCATTCCTAGCCCCCAGAGCAGTTGTGAGAATCAACTGGAAAAAAGCAGGAGAATATCTTAGAAAACAGAGTGCTTAGGAATTTGAAACAGCATGAGCATACTGGTCATTTAGCAAGTATCTACTCAGTATTGGCCACCGTTTCAGGCTCTTTATACATGTAACCAACTTCAGACCTCTCAAAAACCTGGCAAGGTGGCTATTGAAGCCAGATTTAAAGTTAGGTAGTCAGTGTAGTTAGGTAAATCGGGTCTAATACCGAGTGAAATCTAAAATGGAGGCCATGCTGGGAATGACTCAGGGAAAACAGGACAACTCATGGAATGTTAATAAAGTTCCCAAACGGCCCTAGGCCAAAGTCCACCTCAAAGAAGTGTTAATGAAATGTTAATGAAGCCCAGGATACAGCCCCCAACAGATTTGGAGATAGCCCATCCCAAAGAAATGTTAATGAACAGCAAACTTGACTCGGAAATGCCCAGATTACTTCTTTGGCCCACCTGTGTCCCACCCCTCGGGCCTTCCAACCTACATTCCATTACTGAAAGAACTATAAAAAGGGGAGACAACTGCACTTCCATGGATTCCACCTTTTGGGTCCCCTTCTTCCTCCGGGAGAAGTCTTTTCTTCTGTCCTTTAATAAATTTCTAATCTCTATTCTGGCCTTGCCTCGGCGTGCTTCTTTGGTATTATTCTTCAACATCGGGGAGCAAGAACTCGTCACCGGTCAACAGCGGTAACACTATTATTACTCTCATTTTATAGCTCAGATGAAATCATGAAACAGACTATAGCTGTCAGGGTCAGAATAGAACACACAACTGTTTCAAATGTTCCCTTCCTGATGCACCACGACTGCCTTAGTCTAGTTTTATAATTAGACCCTGCCGTAGCCAAAAAGCATTCTGATCAGGAGAGTTGGGACAAGACTCATGACAAATCCAAGACTCTGGCCTCTTCTATTCTCCTTTTTCTGCTTATCAACCAACCACCTGCCATTCCTGCCACTGTTTTGCAATCAACATAAACTTGACAAGGATGTGCTATGGTGAAAGTCTTGTAAGAGAATAATCATTTAGGCATGTTTCTGTCCTCAGGAAACATTTAGCACAGCTAAGAAGGTAAGAGGCCTACCTGTACCACAGAGCTGTAGAGGGCAGTCCACATCTGCGATCTCCAGATGGAGAGGTCCAGCAGGAAGAGAAAACTTTGCATCTTGAGTCTGGGGAATTTGGAGCCAGGAGCATGCAAGCAATATTTAAAATCAGTTATGCAAGCATTGATCCACTTAGCAATCTTGCTTTGACTTCCAAAGTCTGGAACGGCCTGGGGAAGTAGAAATGAAGAGAAAAAATCAGTCTCAAAATAATTGTTTATTTTCAGTTACCAGGTTTAAAAAAAAAACCATAGGGTTTATCTTTTTTTTTTCCTATGTTTGTTTTCATGAGTAAGAAATATCTTACCATGATTATTGAAAAAAGATCTTCCCTGGGCTGGAGATGTGGCTCAGTGGTAGCGCGCTCGTCTGGCATGCGTGCGGCCCGGGTTCGATCCTCAGCACCACATACCAACAAAGATGTTGTGTCCGCCGAGAACTAAAAAATAAATATTAAAAATTCTCTCTCTCTCTCTCTCTTTCTCCTGTCTCACTCTCTCTTTAAAAAAAAAAAAAAAAAAAAAAAAAAGATCTTCCCTTATGTTTTCTTTTCTTTAAATAAAGCTTGTGGGTTTTTTTAATATTTATTTTTTAGTTGTAGTTGGACACAATACCTTTATTTTATTTTATTTATTTATTTTTATGTGGTGTTGAGAATTGAACCCAGGGCCTCACACATGCTAGGCGAGTGCTCTATTGCTGAGCCACAACTCCAGTTGGTACCCTGATGTTATAAATGAAAGTAAACAGGTCTTCCCCTGACTTTGAAATTATAAATAAATAAATACAGGCATAACAGAGCTAAAAGATAGTGCATGGAAGTTACAAAGCCAGGAGAGCTGCATTATTAAGAACTATGGGGCACAT
Organism: Urocitellus parryii; assembly: GCF_045843805.1. NCBI lineage: Eukaryota > Metazoa > Chordata > Mammalia > Rodentia > Sciuridae > Urocitellus > Urocitellus parryii. The sequence continues at coordinate 12,840,104 of NC_135546.1, forward strand.
ATTTAGCACTACACAGCCAGCAGTAGCATACAGATCAACCCTCAAAGCATTTATTTGCCATCCAAATGTAGTTGGTCAAATCCCGAAAGGCATTTCCATAATAATGGTTTTCTATATGCCTGCTCTCTACCAGAAATTATGGGTTCCATAAAAAGTAATAGCAGTATGATTTTAGTTAAAACCCAATTTACATTCTGCATTTCTGTTCAATAGTCTAGTTGATTGAGGCCCACTGGGAACAACTCTCATCCTATGGTACGGAAGCTCATTAAATAAAACCATGAATTGTGCAAAACGGTTACACACTTGGTTTACAAGTCTCTTAAATATTATTTACCTTTCTCTTTGGCTTAAAAAGCAGAAAAACCACTGACACATTGTAATTGAATTTTATACATACTAAGAAGGAACCACCTTAGTTCACTGTCTTTAGCAACTCAGCTAGCCCCTGGGAATGTAAGATGATAGAACTGCTTTAGAAACTGGAAATAGCAGATTTCCAAGAGTAGCCACTACATCTATTAAATGTGAGTTCAGGAACATTTAGATAAATGCCAATGAAGGGCTGCCTAACTAGACAACAGGAAGAAGAAAATGATTTCCTGATTTTAGAGCTAGAAGCAGCTGCAAAATCTCCCTATTTTTCTTTACCAACATCCAATGCTGTCAGCTCTCTACTTTTCTCAAATTGTACTAGTTGTTATCACTTAAACATTATTTCCACCTTCTTGAGCATCTTCTGAATTTCTTTCCCATAATCCCATTTTCCATTCATGAGCTTCCTGATTAGACTTGTCAATGAGGGCACTTATGTGGGATTTGGAAGGCGAAAGTATTTACATGCTGATGTGTGGGTAAACGTCAGGGTTAAAGTAGGTCTTGGGTGAGCTTCATGGGGACCCCTGTACTTGGGCCATAGACCTGTGAATCAGAATACCCCAGAAGGCGTGTTAAGATACATTTTGCAGGGCTCCACATGAGGTTTGCCCAGGGAGGGCTGGGGCAGAGCCTGAGAAAATTCATTTCTACCATGTTCCCAGGTGACGCTAGTGCTGCAGATTACCAGACCATTTGCTCCCAGAGATCCCTGAAACTCACAGTAGGGCCCAGTTTAGGTCTTGAGAGTCATGTGGTGGGAGCTGCAAGCTCAATGAGGTCTACAGCTTGATTTCTAGGGCACCTTTCCAATTTCTGTGGCTATACACATAAGCTTTGAATTCCCTATATGTAGATGGCTTCAGTTTTCCTAAATAATATATATTTTCTTAATACACAGCCACCAACCTAGTTTATTATCCCATTTCTAAGCCAATCAGTCATCCTAAGGGGTTGGAGAGAAAGGATATTTCAATTCCCTTCTAAAAAGCTTCTGATGCTCTCAAACTGGAAACAGCTCTAACGAATATCTATCACTGGTAAACAGATAAAGAAATTGTGGTGCCAGGGAGTTCTACTCAACAACAAAAAAACTGGTGCATACTACAATATGGATGAACCTTAAGGAGAGTAATAAAGTGAAAACAGTCAGAATCAAAGGCCTACATTACATGACATTCTGGAAAAGCCAAAAATATAAGATCAGAAATGAGATTAGGGGAGAGGAATGCCATGCCACGGTTCCCTATCCACCAACATGTGACTGCACCCAAACCACTTCCATCCTGGGACACTGCAGCCACCGCCATAGCCCTTCTCACACAGTAACCTCCACTGTGACAATGGTCAGGGCCAGGAGGCAGCTGCCCATTGTAGCATGACACGCCACAGTGTTCCATCACCAAACAGGCTGCCCAACGCCATCACACAGCTCATTCTTCCAGCCCCATCTCTGAAAGCAGTCATCTCCATCTTGGGACACCTCCACTGTCATTTTGGTTTACCTCCGCTGCCACTTCTACCACCTCTAATGGGGGCAGCTTCCACCTTGGGACATTGACTGGGGCCTGAAAGCCCAACATCAAGGTACCTATAGGCTTGATGCCACTGCTGCCCACCAACTAGGGACATGGCCACTTCCTTCCAGGGACAATAATCAAGACCTGGAAGACCATCACCAAGGTCCCTGTAGGCCCAGTTGCACCAGAGGTCTCCCTACTAGGTATGCTAACAGTCATCATCCTGTTGCAGAGGCAACAAGGAGCCTTACATGGGGTCACCTCTCTTTTTTTTTTTCTCCTGCTAACAGCCAACTTCTGTTGATTCCCCTTTCACTCATCCTATAATCTAATACCTCTATATTCTCATATCCTACTTCATAAACATCCCATGCCCCGGACCCCTTTCACCCCCGCTCCCCCCAGTCCACCATTAGAAAATATAAACCCTTATGCAAACCTGCTGGCTATATGGTAGAAGATAACCGTACTCATCATTTCTGTTTATAGCGGCAAAACTCTAAGTGTCTAAATAGAGGCTAATTGATTTATGGCTACATATCAGTTGCAGTGGGTGCTCTGAACATTGATCTCCCCCTTAAAGGTGAGGTATTCCTAACCTGCAGGGACACTACAAGATTATAGAGTAGAAACTGTGATATCTTGAATCCACATTGCAAGAGAGGAAGACACATAGACAATATAAAAAAATCAAGGGAGGAAAATGCCCCAAACAAACCAAGATACTATAACAATAGAATCCATGGAAGTGCAGTTGATGAAATGTCAGAGAAGGAGTTCAGAATGTACATAATTAAAATGATCTGCAAATTAAAGAATGACCTAAGTGAGCAAATGCAGGCAAAAAATTATCATTCCAACAAAGAGATAAGAAAGCAAATATAGGACACTATTGATCATGCCATCAAAGAGATTAGAGAGCAAATATAAGTAGCAAAAGAATACTTCAAGAAAGAGAGAGCTTTTGGAAAAAAAAAACCCAAACAAACAGAAATCTTTGAAATGAAGGAAACAACAAACCAAATAAAAAAACTCAGTAGAAAGCATCACCAACAGACTAGATCACTTGGAAGACAGAACCTCAGACAATGAAGACAAAATATAAAGTTGACCACATAGTGAAGATGGTAAAAAAAACCATGATCAGAGCATCAAATAATTATGGGATAATATCAAAAGACCAAATCTAAGATTTATTTGGATATAGGAAGGCACAGAGTTTCAAACCAAAGGAATGCACAATCTCTTCAATTAAATAATTTTAGAAAAATTTTCCAATATGAAGAATGAATTGGAAAATCAAATGTAAGAGGCTTATAGGACACCAAATGTACAAAATTACAACAGATCGACACCAAGGCACATTATAATGAAAATGACTAGCATATAAAATAAGGATAGAATTTTAAAGGCCACAAGAGAGAAGAATGAGGTCATATGTAGGGGAAGACCAATTCGGATCTCAGCAGATTTTTCAACCCCAACCCTCAAGGCCAGGAGATCCTGGAACAACATATACCAAGTTCTGAAAGAAAATGAATGCCAACTAAGAATCTTATATCCAGCAAAATTAAGCTTCAGATTTGATGATTAAATAAAAACCTTCCATGATAAACAAAAGCTAAAAGAATTTATAGCAAGAAAGCCCATGCTATAGAACATTGATGACAAAATATTCCATGAGGAGGAAATGAAAAACAACAATGAAAATCTGAAAAGGGAGGAATTACAATAAAGGAAAGGCCAATCAAGGAGACACCAAGTCAAGTTAAAAATAAAAAATGAACCAAAATAACTGGGAATATAAAATACATTTCAATAATAACCCTGAATGTGAATGGCCTAAACTCATCAAATAAAAGACATAGGTTGGATTTAAAAAAAAAAAAAAAAAAAGACCCAACAATATGCTTCCTTCAAGAGCTCACCTCACAGGAAAAGACATCCACAGACTGAAGGTGAAAGGATGAGAAAAACATATCACTCACATGGACCACATTAAACAAGAAGGGGTTTCCATCTTCATTTTCGATAAAGTGGACTTCAAACAAAAGTTAATAGGGATAATAAAAGGGATAAAGAAAAATATTTCATACTACTCAAGGGAACCATACATAAATAAGACATAACAAATGTAAATATCTATACCCCAAACAATGGGGCATCTGTGTATACCAAACAAACCTTTCTCAACCTCTAGAATCAAATAGACCACAACCCATTAAATACTGAGAGACTTTAAAACACCTCTCTCAACACTGGATAGATCTTCCAAACAAAAACTAAACAAAGAAACTCATGAACTCAGTAATAACAATCAATGATTTAGATTTGACATATATAGAATATTCCATCCATCAACAAGCAAATACATTTTCTTCTCAGCAGCACATGGATTTTCCTCTAAAATAAACCATTTATTACACCACAAAGCAAGTCTTAACAAATACAAAAAAATTAGAGATACTACCCCTTCATTCTATCTGACAATAATGGAATGAAATTAGATATCAAAGATAAAATAAAAAATGCAAGCTCCTCCAACACCTAGAGACTAAATAATATGCTACTGAATGACACATAGATAACAAAAGACATCAGGGACAAGACAAAAAAAGATCTTAAAGATAAATGAGAACTCCAATACAACATATCAAAATTTCTGGAATACTATGAAGGCAGAAAGAGGAAAGTCCATTGTATTAAGCTCATTCATTAAAAGAAGGAAAAAGTCAACAAATAAATGACCCAACATTACATCTCAAAGCTCTAGAAAAAGAAGAACAAATCAACACCAAAAGTAGAAGACAGGAAATAATTAAAATCAGGGCTAAAATCAATGAAATTGAAACAAAAGAAGAAATTTAAAAAATTGACAAAACAAAAAGCTGGTTCTTTGAAAAAATAAATAAAATTGACAAACCCTTAGCCACCCTAATGAAAAGAGGGGGAGAGAAAACTCAAATTACTAAAATTTGTGATGAAAAAGGAAATAATCATGACAGACACTACTAAAATACAGAAGACAATTAGAAACCATTTTGAAAATTTATACTCCAGTAAAATAGAAAACCTTGAAGACACCGAAAAATTTCTAGAGGCATATGATCTACCCAAACTGAACCAGAGTACATACACAATTTGGAAAGATCAATTTCAAGCAAGGAAGCAGAAGTTGCCATCAAAAACCTAGAAACCAAGAAAAGCCCAGGACCAGATGGATTCTCGGCTGAGTTCTATAAGACCTTTAAAGAAGAACTAATACCAATATTCCTCAAATTATTCCATGAAATAGCAAAAGAAGGGATCTCTTCCAAACTCATTCTATGAGGCTAGTATCAACCTGATACCAAAACCAGACAGACACACATCCAGGAAAAAAAAATCAGACCAATATACCTGATGAACATAGGTGCAAAAATTTTCAATAAAATTGTGGCAAATCACATACAAAACTCTAGCAAGAGCAATTAGACAGATGAAAGAAATTAAAGGGATACAATAGGAAAAGAAGAACACAAACTATTATTATTTGCTGACGACATGATTCTATGCTTAGAGAATCCAATATATCTCATCAGAAAACTTCAAGAATTAATAAATGAGTTCAGCAAAGTAGCAGGATATAAAATCAATAACCATACACCAAATGCATTTCCATATATCAGTGACGAATCATCTGAAAGAGAAATTAGGAAAACTATCTCATTCACGATAGCCTCAAAAAATAAAATACTTGTGAATCAATTTAACAAAAAAGATGAAAGACTTCTACAATGAAAACTATAGGACACTAAAGAAAGAAATTGAAGACAACTTTAGAAAATGGAAAGATCTCCCATGATCCTGGATAGACAGAATTAACATTGTCAAAATGGCCATACTACCCAAAGCACTATACAGATTCAGTGTTAACTCCAATTAAAATCCCAACATCATTCCTCATAAAAATAGAAAAAGCAATCATGAAATTCATTTGGAAAAATCAGACACCGAGAATAGCCAAAGCAGTCCTTAGCAAGAAGAGTGAAGCAGGAGGCATCACAATACCAGACCTTAAGCTATAGTACAAAGCGATAGTAACAAAAATGGCATGGTATTGGCCCCAAAATGGACATGTAGACCAATGGTACAAAATAGAGGATACAAGACAAACCCACATAAATACAGTTATCTCATACTAGACAAAGGTGCCAAAAACATACACTGGAGAAAAGATAGCCTCTTCAACAAATCGAGAACTGTAGATTGTAAATCCATATGCAGCAAAATGAAACTAAGCCCCTATCTCTCACCATGCACAAAACTCAACTCAAAATGGATCAAGGACTTAGGAATTAGACCAGAAACCCTGCGACTAATAGAAGAAAAAGTAGACCCAAATCTTCATCATGTCAGATTAGGCCCTGACTTCCTTAACAAGACTCCTAATGCAGAAGAAATAAAATCAAGAATCAATAAATGGAATGGATTCAAACTAAAAAGCTTCTCGGCAAAAGAAACAATCAGTGAGGTGAACAGAGAGCCTATATTTTGGGAGCAAATTTTACCACATGCACATCAGAGTACTAATCTCCAGGATATATAAAAAACTCAAAAAACTTAACACCAAAAAAACAACCCAATCGATAAATGGGTTAGGGAGCTGTGTAGACACTTCTCAGAAGAAGATATACAAACGATCAACAAATATACGAAAAGGTGTTCAACATCTCTAGTAATTAGAGAAATGCAAATCAAAACTACTATAAGATTTCATCTCATGCCAGTCAGAATGGCAGTTATCAAGAACACAAACAACAATAAGTGTTGGTGAGGATGTGGGGAAAAAGGCACACTCATACATTGCTGGTGTAACTGCAAATTGGGGCAGCCAATCTGGAAAGCAGTATGGAAATTCCTTAGAAAACTTGGAATGGAACCACCATTTGACCCAGTTATCCCATTCCTTGGTCTATACTCAAAGGACTTAAAAACAGCATACTACAGTGACACAGCCAGATCAGAGTTCATAGCAGCAAAATTCACAATAGCCAAACTGTGAAACTAACCTAGATGCCCTTCAGAAGACAAATGTATAAAAAAATGTGGCATATATACACAATGGGATATTACTCGGCATTAAAAGAGAATAAAATCATGGCATTTGCAGGTAAATGGATGGTGTTGGAGAAAATAATGACAAGTAAAGTTAGCCAATCCCTAAAAGAAAAATGCCAAATGTTTTCTCTGATAAGTGGATGCTGATCCATAATGGGGGGTAGGGCGCAAGGGATGAGTGGAAGAACTTTGGGGTAAAGATGAGGGTGTGGGGAATGAGGGCATGTTAGAGTCTAAGTAAGGTCTATGTTAGAGTCAGAAGATGGGGTAAAGATGAGGCAGAGAGAGGGCATGGGGATAGGAAAGATGGTAGAATGAGACAGACATCATTACCCTAGGTACATATGTGATTGCACAAATGGTGTGACCCTGACTTTGGGTACAACCAGAGAAGTCAAAAATTATGCTCCATTTGTGTACAATGAATTGGAAGAGAATTCTGTTATTGTGTATAACTGATTAGAACAAAAAAGTAAATTTTAAGAAATAATAATCTATTAAAACAAAACAAAAAAAGAAATGAGATCAGTTTAGACAGAAACTAGGGTTCTAGATATGGACTACAGTGGCATAAAGGGAACTTTTGGGAAGAGTTCATTCTTTAACTCAACTGTAGTATTTACACAACTATTTACATTTGTCAAAATGGAGAGAACTGTGCATCTCAAAAGGGAAAATTTTATTGTATATAAATTGTTCCTCAATAGACCTGATTTAAAACATGGATAATTCACTACTGCCAAGAACATTAAGTCCTGATGTTACACATCTGGAATCTTTTGAGAAACAGAGGCAGTGTGAAGCCCCCTACTTCAAATCCTGATTCTTGCAATCAAGTCAGAAAGATTTCAGCCATGTCATCAGAGTAACAGGAATAAGTATATTAAAGGGATAGGAAAAGGGAATTGGGACACTCAAGGGAGAGAGAGGGGTCCTTTCAGAGAGGAATGGGACAGCGTACCTCTCCTGTACTTCAGTTTGATTGGAGGTCCTAGGAAAGATTTGAGAGAGTCCCACCCAGGTTCACCTCTTGCTTCTTGACTGACAGCAGAATGACATCAGACTTTCAAGTCCCTCCTTCCATGGCAACTCTAGGTTGCTTTGGCCCATGCTGACCAGTTCTAACTGGAGTCTGTTCTTAGAGATTTTATGGTTAAGGAGAATTATCCTTATCTCTCTGAGTTCTGGGACCAGGTCTATGTTAGAGTTACCAAAGTTCCCACCTTCTGCAGGGTAACTTGGGTTCTTATTACTGGCATTTTGGGCCTGCATTTCTCCTGCAAATATCAGATAGTTTGCTAAGGAATGTTATACATCCTATCCACTTAAGCCAGGCAGCACTGCAGATAAAATGCTTTTTAGAAAAGAAAGCATGTGGAGGTCAGCACTGTGGGTCCATTTTATAGTATTATTCCCTTAACCTCACTTGCATCTGTCTGTCTACTATTATTAACTTCTCAGAAAAAAAGGGTGGCAGAGTGAGTGGCAGAATGAAAAAAGAGAGGTTTTTTGTTTATTTGTTTGTTTGTTTGTTTTTGCTTATGAATGAAGCAGAAAACAGGGAAGTTTCAAGTTCTTAACAGCATTGAGAATCTTCTGTATCTTTCAAAGAGCTGTTTGTCAACAGTGGTCATGAAGATCTATAAAAACAAAAACAGCATTGGGGAAGAACAAAGAATAATTGGGCACAATCATTTTACATCCCCAATGAAACATTAAGTAATACAATTAAATCTGCAGGTTACAACACGTTTTTCTAATTACCATTCAGAATATGGCAGTGCATGGGAATCTGACATAGAAGTGAAAATCTGGCTCGTGAAAGCAAAGAGTTCAACTCTGTTTTTCTCTCACAAGCTGGCAAAATATTTTGGAAATATGAAAACCTTATAACAAACACTCCAGAAAAAATGTTCCAGAAAATGTCAGCCTTTTGACTCTTTGGAAATCCCCACATTTAATATATTTGGTTAAAAAATGCAATTGCTGCACTCTGGCAGAGACTTCTAACGATCAGTTATATCCAGTTATTTTCTTATTCTGGATTCAGGGAAGAATAATACTCCCTTATTTATATCTTTCATATGGGAAGGACAATGTGCCTAAGGCTACCCAATAGTTTATAAGAAGTGACATGTGTCAAATTTATGCTAGAGCACTAATTTGATAGAGTGGTAAATTCTAGAATTCTTGCTGTAGTGATTAGAGAAGAAACTTCACATTGAAATGAAAGACACCCTGGATTAAGGAAAAAGGAAACAACATTCTAGATAGTCAATGAAACCTCTGGATGACTTGCATGAATTAGAAGTAAGTTTCTTGTCAATCTAACCTGGGTCCTTGAAGTTGTTTGTTACAGCAGCATCACTTAGGATATCCTGATTAATAAACACATACCTATCCCCAAGTCCAATGTTGATGGAGAGAAGCTGGTTGGTTTGTATGAGGAAAATCTTTTCAATCTACAGGTCTTATAAAATTTGATAGTTAAACAGAGAATAACATTTGCCCAATAGGAAAGTCCATTTGTTTACATAACACTTATCTAACCTCACCCTTATTTAACTGCAACTCAAATGCTCTCTTTCGTTACATGGAGGACTGCTGCTTTGTAAAAAGACAATGAATATCAATCCTCTGACCTCAAATATCATCAGAAATACTCATAACTATATTATTGCTTGCATCCTTGGATGTACTGAACACAAATTAACCAGAAAGCCTAAGACAAACTTCTCATTGCATTTTAAAGATATTCAACTAGAAAATAAGATGCATTGGTCAACCAGTCTCTATGGAGAAGAGCTTTGGGGACTCCAGTATCTTTATAAGGGATGCTTCAGGTAGTGGAGAACTTTACATATAATTGAGAGAATATTGTCTGTTATCAGGAATGTTCAATAGAATGGCTTCACATAATGTTAATGAACACTTGAAATGTGGCTAGTTTGACCAAGGAATCAAGACTTGTAGCTACCATATTGCAAACTGTAGATTTGTAGCAATGAATGGAGCTGATGAAGATGTGAGGGGCTGAACTTGCCAGTATTCTACCCTTGACAATCACTGGTGAGACAGACATTCCAAAACAGTTGTGGTCTTTAATTAAGCCATAGCAAAAACATATAACAGTTCCCCAAATTTTGTGAATCATTACCATGGTGGAATTTAATACAAACAAATTTTTCTAATGCTTTTTTATAAGGTTCTTATAACTGGGAGGCCAGGATCAAGTCAATGAATCTGACCAAATTATTCACAGGTGTATTAGTCAGCACAGGATAGGCTATGTTGCAAAAACAAATAACTCCGAAATCTCAGGGTTTTTCTCCCAGAAGTTTCTCCCTCACTCATGATGCAGTACACTGTGGGTCATCAGGTGGGCTCTGCTCATTGTTGTTACTTTAGATATATAATGCCACCATCACTGACATAGCAGGAAGAGAAGGTGACAAATTACACATTGGTTCTTCAACCTTCCCTCACATGACTTATAACACTTCATTGGCCAAATTGAGTCACATGGCCACGATAACTTAAAATGATATAGAAAAGTACAATTCTATTCTGTGCTTACAAAAAAAAGAAACAAAAGTGTTTGATGAACAGTCAAATATGATTATCACAGTTGGTTTTACCCAGTTTTTGGCTATTTCCACCTTACAATATCTTAAGTAGGAAGAGTCAAATTCCTTAACGTTTACTAATATATAGTAGTTTACTCTTTGAAAATACCAAGGAATTAAAGACAGGGGACCAGAATTCATTTAGCAATTGTTATATTCTAGTTATCATAATAAGTGTATTCATATATGTTATCTTGAATACTCTTCCCTATAAAATACTTTCATCCCTGCATTACAAAAGATAAAATGAAGACTAAAATCTTCCTTTTCCTAAGGTTGTCCCTAAGATTCATAATTAGTAAGAGGCAGACTGGAATCCAAAGGTCCAAAGTCTAAGTCTCTTTCTACCAAGTCACACTAGTTACAGAGAGAACAATGAAGCACTGCATGGAACATTTATTACAGGAAAAGTGTTTGCTCTGCAATATTGGCAGGCACACTCTATTCATCAATTTAATAGATTTGTGTGTTGAGAAACTTTTATACACCCCAAGTTTGAGCTGTCATAGAGTAGCACACACAACAAGTTAAATTATCATCATTAAAAGGCTTAAAACTTGCAGGCTAGTGTTGTGGTTCAATGGTAGAGTGCTCACCTAGCACGCGTGAGGCACAGGGTTTGATCCTCAGCACCACATAAAAATGAAATAAAGATACTGTGTCCACCTATAACTAAAAAAATAATAAATAAATATTTTTTTAAAAAGTTTAAAACTTGAGGCTGTGGCTGTGGCTCAGTGGTAACACACTTGCCTGGCATGTGTGAGGCACTGAGTTCGATTTTTAGCACTACATATAAATAAATAAAATAAAGGTCTATCAACAACTTAAAAATATTTTTAAAAAAGCTTAAAACTCATTTTGAGGATCCTGAATAATGAATAGTAGTCCATACTCCCAGTCGATGGGATGCTGCACCAGGATGAAGGTGAAGGGCATCATTTTGTTGAAAATGGTAAAAGAGCAAGTGAGGAAAATTCAACACTGTCAGACACAAATCTCAAATCTCCTGCATGGCAAAATATCTCAACCTCACCCCCTCAGTCTTTGTCAACCTGCTCATTCAAGTCACCAGTATTTCTCTCAGCCAGAAACCAAATGATTCAACAGCCACATGCCTCCCATTCTCTGGCATAAAATTTATTTAGAGAGTGACAAGCATTTTGACATTGAGAATTTTTTTTAACTGGGATTTGAAAGACAAAGGTTGAGAATTGCTGCTAGCTACTGAAATACAAGCATTTACCTCAGGTTCAATAATAAGATCTCATAAAAAAATACAGACAACTAAAGTCCTAATGGAAAGTATTGCCTGCATTGTTAATATTTCTGCCAAAAAATTTGATGGTTGAAGCAGATATGGTTTCCAGAAATGATTTTTTTTTAAGAAAATCTCTGCAATGCTAGGTAATTGGGTAATGATTAATTGAACACATACTCCTGACTCATATATAAGTCAGGTCTCCAAAGAGAGATATTCAGGTTGGACCCTGCTCATGATGGCCCTGTCGAGGAGCCAGTGAGGCAATGGTGGGTCAGGCACTGGGAGGCTGGCCTTGCTCCCTCACTCAGGGAGGAGAGAAAGGGATACATCTTCTAACACACAAACCTGATAGGGTCCTGATAGAAGCACTTTCAGGAAACAATCTGGAAATTTCTCTTTGCTCTCCAGTTCAGTCAATGACTATTCTTCTCCTATTTCATCTACCTCTTTTAGTCTTGTTATCCTCTACTCCGAAGCAATCTTTGCTTTTTAGCTCATTCCTCAGCAGTCAGGAAGTTCGGAGATTTTCTGTTGTTTTTGTTTTGTGACAGGTTTGAGTGTGATAATAATGCAGGAGAAGGAAACTTCTCAGAGCTTTTCCTTAGTACCACTATTTCCTTCAATCTAAGCCCTAGTGGGCTCCTTGATCCATCTAACCCCCATGTTCTAGGGACCCACTGCTTTGGAACCCCCTGCTCTGCTTTGATTCCCATGAGAGTTTCTAGAAGAATCTAGAAAGCCATGATCTTATCAATCACAGCCTTTGGGAGTCCATCAGTATCTTCTAGGGGACTCTGTTTTTCTCCAAAGACTCTATGTGATAAACGAGTAAGAGGCAAGTAGTTAACTTCTGCCTCACTTTTTTTTTTCAAGACTATAAAATACTAAGAGGATTATGAAAGGGTTGCATGGGGGATTCTTGGGAGAATAATGTTCTGTGTCATGATTTTGGTGATTACATGATTCTATGCATTTGTTAAAACTCATAAATTCATTTCTTGAAACTCATAAAATGTGCACGGAAAAAATGAATTTTACCACATGTAAATTTTAAAATAAAAAAATTTAGATGTAAGGGTTGGAGATATAGCTCAGTTGGTAGAGTGTTTGCCTCGCAGGCACAAGGCCCTGGGTTCAACCCCCAGCACACAAAAATGAAAAAAAAATTAAATGTAATAAAGTATGACATTATATAAGGACAACTTGAATAAAGCTAGTTCTTGCAGAAGAAACAGGCAAGTAGCAGGACAGCCTAAGGTTAACTGTACCTATGGCTCCAGTGAATAAGAATTGCTCCTTCCAACAAACAAACAAACAAACAAAAAATGGCTCCCCAGGACACCTCTCCATGATAGTACAAGTCACCGTCAGAGACCAATACCTGGGGAAATACTGGTGCCACAGTGACAAGATGCAGAAAGATGGTTCCTGGAATCTAATGTATCAATGTGAAAAATTCTAATGTATTTTCCAAAAAAAATGACAAATTTGGTTAAAACAAGAATAAGGCTGGGTCTGGGGTTGTGGCTCAGCAGCACAGTGCTCACCTAGCACGTGTGAGATGCTAGGTTCAATCCTCAGCACCATATAAAAATAAATAGATAAGATAAAGGTATTGTGTCCAACTACAACTATATATAAAGAATAAGAAGAGTGATAGAGGAGGAGACAACTGTGATTGATGGAGAAGTTACTATAGGACAGTCATGACCTGATCTCCCCAACAACCCCATGAGGAAAGCATTTTTATTTTGATTTCTGGTTGAGCAAACTGAGGCTTAAAGTAGCTAAGATCTCAAAGCTAGTAGTAACAGAGTTAGAGTTAAACCTGAGTACACTGAAATCTATATAAACTCAGTGTAGTCAATCCTACACTCTGTATTCCAAGAGGATCATGAGTTGAATCTGTGAGCTATTTGGGGGCTCAAATCCATGTCTAACTAGGTTATATTTGCATATAACCTAACTGTGCTTTTCTGGGGAAAGGAATCCTGTTACCCATTAATCAACCATTGCACAGGCAATGGAAACCCATTCTGGGTTGAGAATGATACTGTAATATGAACAAAATCATCATACAGGAGAACACAAGTTTTTCAGTGCTAACATCTTCAAACACAATCCATTTTATATGGTTTCCCAAACAGCTCATGTATTTCTATGGGGCCAGGATTCAAATCCATTTCCATCTGACACCAAAAGCCTTACTTCTCCCACAATCCCATACTGCGTTGCAAAGGCAAGGTTAACTGACTAGGAACCCTATATCTAAAAACAGCAACACCTCACGGACTAAATCAATCTTCTTTCTTTCTTTCCTTCTTTCCTTCTTCCCCTTCCCCTCCCTCTTCACTCCCCTCTTTTCCCCTTTCTCTATATATCTATATCTAACCACTAAGCCACATTCCCAGCCCTTTTAATTTTATCTTTTATTATTTTGAGACAGGGTCTCACTATGTTGTTTTGGGTATCACTATGTTTCTGAGACTGGCCTAAAACTTGCAATTCTCTTGCCTCTGTCTGTCTCCCCAGTCACTGGGATTATAGATATGCACTATCATACCCAGCTAAATTTTTTTTTTTTAAGTTGAATAATTTTTTTTTTATTGGTCGTTCATAACATTACATAGTTCTTAATACATCATATTACACAATTAACTCTTTTTTAATAGCCACATTCCATCAACATTATGATAACGAGAGAAAAAGTTTAAGCTAATTTCATCTTCCATGTTGTATACTAAAATACTTTGCTATCTCAGTGTGTTCTTTTACTAGATCTCATTGATATGGAAGAAACTGTGGGGTTGTCATAGCCTGGAAACTTGAGCAGAAAATCCGCAGTGCTAATAAGAAAATTAAAAATATTTTAATGGAAAAGGGAGAGACATGGACAACCTTAGAGATCCAAGAGCAGCCTCTGCAGAAGATTTGCTGATGGCAAACAGTGGGTGCTTCATAAACAAATATGATTGTAACATTATAATTAAATATTATAATGCATCTAATTATTATAATGCATCTAAATATTATCATGCAGTTAATGAATCTCCCTCTGGCTGTAGACCAAGCTCTGCTCTGAGAACTGTACATCCCTAACTCACTAGTTCTCACAGTGACTCTATGAGGTAGGTCTTTTCATCACCTCTGCTTGATGGATGAGGAAACTGAGTCACAGCAAAATTGAATAATTTCTCAAAGGTAATATGAATGTTAAAAAGATAATTTTAGCAGATAATTGGATTAGTCTTGAATATGAAGACTTGGAAAGAAGGTTAAACGGGATACAGATGAATGACAGTGTACTCATGTTCCTCACCTCTTGGATTTTAAGATATAAATATGAATGGTTGTTTATTTAAGGTGGTTTGACTTATGATTTTAAACTTTATGATGGTGTGAAAGCAATCCACAATTGGGAGAAATCAGACTTTGAATTTTGATATTTGACCTTTTCCCAGGGTATGGATATAGAATACAAGCCTCTCTCATGATGCTGGGGCAGAGGCAGAAAGTCCCAGTCCCCGGACCCCGCCCCCAAAAAAGTCCTAGCTGCCAGTCAGCCACACAATCAGGAGGGAAAATAATTGACACTCTACCATAAACTGTGTTGCCAGTGGTTTTGGAGGACACAGGTAGTTGCTAAATTATATGGAATATTTAATACTGCATTATAAATAGGCCTTATGTTAGATGATTTCTCCCATCTACTGGCACAATTTTGAGCACATTTAAAGTAGGCTAGGCTAAACTAAAATGCTAAGTAGGTTAGAGGCATTAATTTCATTTGTGATTTACAATATTTTCAATTATGATAGGTTTATTGGGATAAAATCCTATCATAAATCAAGAGGTATCATATATAATTTGCATATATATTAACATATCCCAAATTATACATATATGTTAAAAACGGAACATACAATATATGTAAGTGCATATATATCAAATTATATATATGCATATATATTCACACACACATATACATACACACATATATATAATCCAGCACCTGATATATAATATACTGATATACAAAAGTAGTAGGATAGGTTTTTGGTTTTTGTATTTTTTTTTGGGGGGGGGGTCTGGGGATTGAGCTAAGGGGCACTCAACCACTGAACCACATCCTCAATCCTATTCTGTATTTACAGAAAGGGTCCCACTAAGTTGCTTAGCGCCTCACTGTTGCTGAGGTTGGCATTGAACTTGTGATCCTCCTTGACTCAGCCTCCTGAGCCACTGGGCTTACAGGCGTGCGCCATTGTAATAGGGTAGTTTTAACCATGGGAAACCTAAAATCTTTGCAGAATCTCTGCAGACAATGGAACTATGGACCTAGTTGGCAAATACACACCCCAATTTCCTAACCAAGATCCATGTCAGCCGGCTGACAGTTTCTACCATCTTTCTCACTAAGGCCAAAAAGGAACTCAAGAGTCCTTTTTAACACAGTTTTTTCAAGCAGCTACAATCAACCAAGCAGAGCCACCTTCGCAAATTCAAGTCTCTGTGCCAGGCTTGCTGTAGGCTGCTGAGTATGAGGACTGCAACCAAAGGGTTCCAGGGCTCCACTGGCAATGAGGGCACAGAGGGCGCAGGAGGGTTAGATGGTAAGGGTAAGGAAGTGACCCCAGAGATGAGGGGCCCTTTGGCTTTTCCCCAGCAAACGAAACCCCAATCACCATGATTTCCCAGTGAAAAACAGCTAACACATTATGTGAAATTTATGCTCTTAAATATCAGGCACTTCCACTTGAGTGGCATGTGAAAATGAGCCCAAGTTTCATCTCAAGTTAATTTAATTAGTTCAAGAGGTGCTTTATAAGGAGAAGCTAATCAGGACACTTAATATACAGAAACTCAAAGGAACACTCAGTTATCTTTCCTTTAGGGATTTCCTGCTTTGACACTTAAAAAATAAATAAGCACAAGCAGTGCTTTTATAAACCCCCTTAAACCAGTCACTTACTCGTGGTCCCTGCTCATGAGGGAAGCTGAATTCTTGGATGTAGAAAGACTTTCACATTCAATGGCAGGGGATGCAGACCTATCCTGTTCAAGCCATCTGGAGGGCTTTTTCTCTCCCATACCACCAAGAGTAGTATTTTTTTTTTTTTTGTACCTGGGGTTGAACCCAGGGAAGCTTAACCACAAAGCCACATTCCCAGCCCTTTAAAAAAATTTTTTTAAGAGACAGGGTCTCGATAGAGGGAAGATGGCGGCGGGGAATGAGTGAGCCGCTCTGTGCTCCGCGCCACCGCCGCCACAGCGTATGTTGCTGCTTCTTAAAAGAAGAAGTAAAGATCATTAAAGGAGATCTGTCGACAAGGATTCAGCACCGTGTCAAGAAAAGGGCCTAGATGGAGTGAATCCGCCACGACTTCAGCGCGAGCAGTAAGGCTGCAGCCCCCGAGCTGCCGGGCTCCCTGGGCCCCTTCTCACTCCCCTCTCCGCCTCTCCGCTTCGCTTCTCCCCCGCCATCTCTCCTCCCACGCTCACTCCCTAAATCTAGATCTCAATCTCTTTCCCCCACCCCACCCGCTCTCTCGCGGGCCCAGTACCCGGCCCGCGCGGGCCCCAAGGCGCTGCCTCCCCTCCCCCAGCCCGCACCCCCTCCACGGGGGTCCCGAAGGCCACAGCTTTGCCGCCACCGCCGCCGCCGCTGCAGCCACCGCCGCTGCCGCCACCGCTTTCCGCGGAGCACCTTAGAACAGACTCTTAACCGAGTAAAATGGAACAGCTGATAAGATGAGTGACAATTTAAAATCTAAATGATCCAACATGGCGGCGGACGCGGAGAGATCAAGTCTCTAACCCCTTCAGCTGCACGGGCATAGGGAGAAGTAAACTGTCAAAATACTGTTCGCTCAGGACCACTAGGCACGGTTGAGCTGAAGTGGACCCCGGGCGAACGGTCTAGCCTTCTCAGAACACACCGAGCCCGAATTGGCTGCATTCTAGCTCAGGTTCGCCTGCTTCATGGACTCAACACTAATGATCCCACTGAAATAACTAGTCGGCCCGCCTGAACTCAAAGAGGTAAAAGCCAACTGAGCACCACAGCCAGACCCAGGGATCAGGAGTGACGCAGGACTAGCGGCGCAGGACTCCCAGCTATTGCTATCACCAGTGCTGACAACAGGTCCCTTGCACCAGCTATCAGGGGAGTTGCTGCTACCTGAGGGCAAACAAATTCGCTGGGGGCCCTCAGCCCCAAGCCCTACAAACTTAGGGTCTGAGGGAGGCAAACAGAAAGGGTGTGCCCAGGCACCCATGAAAACAGGGCTCCCAGGAGCAGCAGACCTGGCGTGTAGTCAGTATTGTGGTGAGTGTCACAGGTGAGCGGGGCCTGGCTTGAGGAACCACAAGAGAAGGCCCTAGGCACTCAGGATTAGAGACCCACACAGTCTGGGAAGAAGAGCTGAGGCACAGTGATTGGTTCCCACCTATCAAGAAGAAAAGCCTGGCCCAGTGGGCATAGCTCCACCAACTGGATGAGAAGTTAATCGAGCTATATGACTGCATTTATTTTTATTATTATTATTTTTTTTAATGATTATTATTAGTATTTTTTTTTTATTTTCACTTTTTGTTGTTGATGTAGTTGTTGTTCTTTAACGTTCCTATTAATGGTTTCAATTTTTTTAAATTCTTTTTATTTTATTAGTATTACTATTATTTTTTAAACTTTAATTTCCATTTTTTTACTATCATTATGAAATTTTTTCTTTTTTTCTTTTTTTGATTTTAAATTTTTATTTTTTTTTTCGTTTCTTCTTTCTTTCTTTCTTTTCATTTTTTTTTCTTTTGTCTTCTCACTTCTTTCAATTTTCCTATTCCACCTTCCTTGAATTCTACCTGCCTACACTCACTCTCTTTAGTGACTTCTTCCCTCCCCTTCTAATATCTCTCCTCCCCAGTATCACACTAATTGGAGGAGGATCACAGCCACTACCTGCCCTGAAAGGGTGATTTTTCAACTATACAAGAGCAATATAATTAAATAGAGGGGGAAAATATCAAAGACACAACAATTTCACCAAGCAGAAAGAAACGCCAGCAGTATGAAACGACAAGGAAAAAAAGGACCACAGGCAATGCAGGTCAACTCAACTTTAGAAGAGGTAATAGCTGCAACAGATGGAATGTCAGATAGAGAGCTCAGGACACACATGCTTCAGATGATCTGGAGTCTCAAGGAAGACATGAGACAGCAAAATCAGAAAATGAAAGATCATATTGACAAACAAATCCAGGAAGTAAAAGATCAATTTCACAGGGAGATAGAGGTAATAAAAAACAAACAAATAGAAATACTAGAGATGCAGGAAACAATAAACCAACTTAAAAACTCAATTGAGAATACTACCAGCAGAGTTGATCACTTAGAAGAGAGAACATCAGACAATGAAGACAGAATATTTCAACTTGAAAAGAACATAGATAGCTCAGCAAGTCTACTAAGAAACCATGAGCAGAACATTCAAGAGCTATGGGATAATATCAAAAGACCAAACTTAAGAGTCATTGGGATACAGGAAGGCACAGAGCTCCAAACCAAAGGATTAAGCAATCTATTCAGTGAAATAATACAAGAAAACTTCCCAGACTTGAAGAATGAGACAGAATCCCAAATCCTAGAAGCCTACAGGACGCCGAATATGCAAAATCATAAGAGATCCACACCTAGACACATTATAATGAAGATGTCCAACATACAGAATAAGGAGAGAATTTTAAAAGCTACAAGGGAAAGGAAGCAGATTACATTTAGGGGTAAACCAATCAGGATAACAGCTGATCTCTCAACACAGACTCTAAAAGCTAGAAGATCCTGGAATAACATATTTCAAACGCTTAAAGAAAATGGATTCCAACCAAGAATCTTGTATCCGGCGAAATTAAGCTTCAGGATAGAAGATGAAATTAAAACCTTCCACGATAAACAAAAGTTAAAAGAATTCGCAGCTAGAAAACCATCTCTTCAAAAAATCCTTGGCAAAACATTACAGGAAGAGGAAATGGAAAATAACATCGATAACCAACAATGGGAGGTAGGACAGTAAAGGGGGGAAAGTAGTCAAAGAGGATAACAAATCAGGTTTAGTAACATCAATAAACAAATATGGATAGAAGAACAAACCATATCTCAATAATAACCCTAAATGTTAATGGCTTAAACTCACCAATTAAGAGACACAGGCTAGTAGAATGGATCACAAAACAAGACCCAACAATATGCTGTCTACAGGAGACGCATTTGATAGGAAAAGATGTACATAGACTGAAGGTGAAAGGTTGGGAAAAATCATATCACTCATATGGACTGCGGAAACAAGCAGGAGTGTCCATACTCATATCTAATAAAATAGATTTCAAGCCAAAGCTAATCAAAAGGGATAAAGAAGGACACTTCATACTGCTCAAGGGAACCATACACCAACAAGACATAACAATCATAAATATATATGCCCCAAATAATGGTGCAGCCGTGTTTATCAAGCAAACTCTTCTCAAGTTCAAGAGTCTAATAGACCACCATACAATAATCATGGGAGACTTCAACACACCTCTCTCACCACTGGACAGATCTTCCAAACAAAAGTTAAATAAGGAAACTATAGAACTCAATAACACAATTAACAAGCTAGACTTAATTGACATATATAGACTATACCACCCAACATCAAGTTGCTACACTTTTTTCTCAGCAGCACATGGAACCTTCTCAAAAATAGACCATATACTATGTCACAGGGCAACTCTTAGACAATACAAAGAGGTAGAGATAATACCATGCATCTTGTCTGATCATAATGGAATGAAACTGAAAATCAATGATAAAAGAAGAAAGGAAAAATCAAGCATCACCTGGAGAATGAACAATAGGTTGCTGAGTGATCAATGGGTTTTAGAAGACATCAAGGGGGAAATTAAAAAATTCCTAGGGTTAAATGAAAACACAGACACAACATATCAGAATCTATGGGACACATTGAAAGCAGTTCTAAGAGGAAAATTCATTGCTTGGAGTTCATTCCTCAAAAAAAGAAAAAACCAACAAATAAATGATCTCATACTTCATCTCAAAATCCTAGAAAAAGAAGAGCAAAACAACAGCAAAAGAAGTAGAAGGCAAGAAATAATTAAAATCAGAGCTGAAATTAATGAAATTGAAACAAAAGAAACAATTGAAAAAATTGACAAAACTAAAAGCTGGTTCTTTGAAAAAATAAATAAAATTGACAGACCCTTAGCCATGCTAACGAAGAGAAGAAGAGAAAGAACCTAAATTACTAGCATACGGGATGAAAAAGGCAATATCACAACAGACACTTCAGAAATACAGAAGATAATAAGAAAGTACTTTGAATCCTTATACTCCAATAAAATAGAAGATAGTGAAGGCATAGATAAATTCCTTGAGTCTTATGATCTGCCCAGATTGAGCCAGGAGGATATAGACAACCTAAACAAACCAATAACAATAGAGGAAATAGAAGAAACCATCAAAAGACTACCAACTAAGAAAAGCCCAGGACCGGATGGGTATACAGCAAAGTTTTACAAAACCTTTAAAGAGGAACTAACACCAATACTTTTCAAGCTATTTCAGGAAATAGAAAAAGAGGGAGAACTTCCAAATTCATTCTACGAAGCCAACATCACCCTGATTCCGAAACCAGACAAAGACACTTCAAAGAAAGAAAACTACAGACCAATATCTCTAATGAACCTTGATGCAAAAATCCTCAATAAAATTCTGGCGAATCGGATTCAAATACATATCAAAAAAATTATACACCATGATCAAGTAGGATTCATCCCTGGTATGCAAGGTTGGTTCAATATATGGAAATCAATAAATGTTATCCACCACATCAATAGACTTAAAAACAAGAACCATATGATCATCTCGATAGATGCAGAAAAAGCTTTCGACAAAGTACAGCATCCCTTTATGTTCAAAACTCTAGAAAAATTAGGGATAACTGGATCATACCTCAACATCGTAAAAGCAATCTATGATAAGCCACAGGCCAGCATCATTCTGAATGGAGAAAAATTGAAGGCATTCCCTCTAAGATCTGGTACAAGACAGGGATGCCCTCTCTCGCCACTTCTGTTCAACATAGTCCTCGAAACACTGGCCAGAGCAATTAGGCAGACGAAAGAAATTAAAGGCATAAAAATAGGAAAAGAAGAACTTAAATTATCACTATTTGCAGATGATATGATTCTATACCTAGCAGACCCAAAAGGGTCTACAAAGAAGCTATTAGAGCTAATAAATGAATTCAGCAAAGTGGCAGGATATAAGATCAAAACGCATAAATCAAAGGCATTCCTGTATATCAGCGACAAATCCTCTGAAACGGAAATGAGGACAACTACTCCATTCACAATATCCCCCAAAAAAATAAAATACTTGGGAATCAACCTAACAAAAGAGGTGAAAGATTTATACAATGAAAATTACAGAACCCTAAAGAAAGACATAGAAGAAGACCTTAGAAGATGGAAAAATATACCCTGCTCATGGATAGGCAGAACTAACATCATCAAAATGGCGATATTACCAAAAGTCCTATATAAGTTCAATGCAATGCCAATCAAAATCCCAACAGCATATCTTATAGAAATCGATAAAAGAATCATGAAATTCATATGGAATAATAAAAGACCCAGAATAGCAAAAACAATACTAAGCAGGAAGTGTGAATCAGGCGGTATAGCGATACCAGACTTCAAACTATACTACAGAGCAATAGTAACAAAAACAGCATGGTACTGGTACCAAAACAGGAGGGTGGACCAATGGTACAGAATAGAGGACACAGTAACCAATCCACAAAACTACAACTATCTTATTTTTGATAAAGGGGCTAAAAGCATGCAATGGAGGAAGGATAGCATCTTCAACAAATGGTGCTGGGAAAACTGGAAATCCATTTGCACCAAAATGAATCTGAATCCATATCTCTCGCCGTGCACAAAAGTTAACTCAAAATGGATCAAGGAGCTTGATATTAAATCAGAGACATGGCATCTGATAGAAGAAAAAGTTGGTTATGATCTACACGATGTGGGATCGGGCTCCAAATTCCTCAATAGGACACCCATAGCGCTAGAGTTAACAAATAGAATCAACAAATGGGACTTACTCAAACTAAAAAGTTTTTTCTCAGCAAAAGAAACAATAAGAGAGATAAACAGGGAGCCTACATCCTGGGAACAAATCTTTACTCCACACACTTCAGATAGAGCCCTAATAACCAGAATATACAAAGAACTCAAAAAATTAGACAATAAGATAACAAATAACCCAATCAATAAATGGGCCAAGGACCTGAACAGACACTTCTCAGAGGAGGACATACAATCAATCAACACGTACATGAAAAAATGCTCACCATTGCTAGCAGTCAGAGAAATGCAAATCAAAACTACCCTAAGATACCATCTCACTCCAGTAAGACTGGCAGCCATTAGGAAGTCAAACAACAATAAGTGCTGGAGAGGATGCGGGGAAAAGGGCACTCTTGTTCATTGCTGGTGGGACTGCAAATTGGTGCAGCCAATTTGGAAAGCAGTATGGAGATTTCTCGGAAAGCTGGGAATGGAACCACCATTCGACCCAGCTATTCCCCTTCTCGGTCTATTCCCTAAAGCCCTAACAAGAACATGCTACAGGGACACTGCTACATCGATGTTCATAGCAGCTCAATTCACGATAGCAAGACTGTGGAACCAGCCTAGATGCCCTTCAATAGATGAATGGATAAAAAAAATGTGGCATTTATATACTATGGAGTATTATTCTGCATTAAAAAATGACAAAATCATAGAATTTGGAGGGAAATGGATGGCATTAGAGCAGATTATGCTAAGTGAAGCTAGTCAATCTTTAAAAAACAAATACCAAATGACTCCTTTGATATAAGGGGAGTAAACAAGGACAGGGTAGGGACGAAGAGCTTGAGAAGAAGATTTACATTAAACAGGGATGAGAGGTGGGAGGGAAAGGGAGTGAGAAGGGAAATTGCATGGAAATGGAAGGCGATCCTCAGGGATATACAAAATGTCATACAAGAGGAAAGGAGGGGTAAGACAAGATAATACAAATGGAAGACATGATTTACAGTAGAAGGGGTAGAGAGAGAAAAGGGGAGGGGAGGGGAGGGGAGGGGAGGGGGGATAGTAGAGAATAGGACAGACATCAGAATACATCAGACACTAGAAAGGCAATATGTCAATCAATGGAAGGGAAACTGATGTGATACAGCAATTTGTATACGGGGTAAAAGGGGGAGTTCATAATCCATGTGAATCAAACCGTGTAATATGATGTATTAAGAACTATGTAATGTTATGAACGACCAATAAAAAAAAAAAAAAAAAAAAGAGACAGGGTCTCACTAAGGTGCTTAGAACCTTATTTAGTTGCTGACACTGGCTTTGAACTTGTGATCCTCCTCCTTCAGCCTCCTAAACTGTTAGGATTATAGGCATGTACCACAGTGCCAGGCTAAGAATAGCTTTCTTTATTCAGTAATATTAACTCTCAGGATCTGCAGGATATTAGTTCCAGGACTCCCAGCAGAAAACCAGTCCTTAAATGCTCAAGTTCCTGATTTAAAATGGTATAGTATTTTCATATAACCTATGCAAATATGTACTTTAAATCACTTTGTGATTACTTAATATATCTAACACTGCAAATGCTATGTAAATAGTTGCTGTACTGTATCATTTTGGAAATAATAAAAAGTCTGTGCATGTTTGTACAGATGTCCCCCCCTCCCAGTTGGTTAAATACACAGATGCAGATTCCACAGTGACCCAGCGCTGACTATAACTAACTTTGTGCTAGGTACTTTCTCATGGTTGTCACAAAAACTCTACAAAGGAACTATTATTATGATGCTCATTTGCAGATAAGGAAGCTGAGGCTCACAGAAGTTAAATAATATACCCAAGGGGCACAAAGTTGTTTGTCTTTGTTTCCCTAGTAGACAATAAAAGTTGAAAACTCAGGGGTTGGTGATTTATCAGGAAGCACTACACAGGAAAACCAGTAGCTTTGGAGTGGGGAAGTAGGACCCAGAAGGTATGCAGTCAAATAAAAGTTGGGTGTCAGGCAAATGTCCTTTCTACTGAGGGAAATGGACTCAATTCCACAGAATTCTGGACTGAATGTCACATCTCAGAATTGACCCTATAGTGATACAGGAAGCTTGGATTTATGGCAGGTCTTGGTTTGGGGTTGTGCCTGGGGGATGTAAATTCAGAAAATTCCAGGCTTTCTGAGAGAAGTGTCAAAGGGGGTTGTTATGGTTTGAATCTGGAATGTTCCCCCAAAGATCACATGTTAGGCAAAGTAGCAATGTCTAGAGTTGGGACTTTTAGGAAATGTTGGATTGTAAGATTTAACCTTGTTAGGAGATGAATCTATTTGATGGATTAATAATTTGAATGGACTATTGAGTGGTCAGTGTAGGCAGGTGGGACATGGTTGGAGGGAGTGTGTCTTTGGGGTGTGCCCTGGGGACTATATCTTGCCCCTGGCTCCTTTTTCCCTCCTTTCCCACCCACTGCTTTCTGGCTGCCATGAGCTAAGCTGTGTTCCTGCGCCATGCCCTTCTGTCATGATGTTCTGATTCACCCCAAGACCAAAGAAATGGGCCCAAAGCCAACCACGGACAGAAACCTCTGAAACCATGTGCCAAAATAAACCTTTGCCCCTTTAGATCATTTGTGTCAGGTGTTTTGGTCACAGCAACAAAAAGCTAACTTACATGAGGGTCCAGGTCTAACAGCTATAGGTCTCTTTTGTCATTTCACAGCAACGTCTGCTGGGAGTTATCATGGGTGCTATTCCACCTAGTCCTTGTTTCAGATCCAAGTTCTCATTCCCAGCTGCAGTCCTATCCAGGATTTGCCCTCACCAGGAAGGCAGATTCAACCAAGTCTACTGCCTCTCTTAGAGATAGCTGCATGTCATACTGGTCAGTGTGGGAGACATTGCCTGATCCCCTGGCTTCCCGTGGACAGCTCTGAAGGGCTATCCTGCCCTAGAACTCTCTGCAATCTACATTATGGGTAAGTCCTTCCTCTGGCCTGTCCCACCTCCCTCACACTCTTATACGTGTGGGTCCCAACTGTATTCCCCTAAGAATTCCTGCCTTATAGTCTTATTTCCTGGAAAGAAAACTTGGGTCAGGAGGAAAAGGACCCTGGAAGCCAGTGGGTCAAAGCTGGCAAAGGGTTCTGAAGGACATCACAGGGGATGCACTGTCAGGGTCAGCCCTGGTATGTGGTAGTCATAACACCATAAGGTGCTAAAAGGTCAACATGTCATATTTCATGATTTTGTTAAATAAAATTTAATGAGGCTTTGCACTAACCCAACTAACTGGACATATGTTTGAACTTAAGTCATTTTTGGAGAATCTGTTCCTTGGGATTGCACCACATGCATAAATTCATGCACTTCATGCATGAATGCTCTGAGGCCTGGGCACTGGAAGAAGGCCTTATTTGCAAGGATGGTGGCAAAGAGAGGTAAAGAAGGATAAGGTTAGAGGTGCATACAACGAAGGACTCTTCTTAAATTCTGGCCCTTCAAAGGCCCACCAGGCCTGAACAAGTTCAAGCTTTCTAACTGAACTTGAGATCCTCACCTCCAACCTCTCATGGAAAAATATGTTCTCACTCTTAACAGAAGCATTAAAACCCTTTTCTCTGTTGCTGAAAAGTTTTCCTTTGCTTTCCAAAGTATTATATCATCTGACTTCTTTTGGCCAGGATGCTTCCTCCAACTACAGCCAAGGCTATAATCGGGCAGTTCTCAGCTTTAGCCTAGGTGCACTGTGTTCTTTCATACCCAGTGACTCTGTGCAGATCATCCTCTGGCTCAGAAATGCTCTTGTCCTTCTTTCTCCACTTACATTGCATCCCAGCTCTCCAGCTTTAAAGGAATCTCCCCTTCCTCCAGGAAGCCTTGGCTGACTGCTTTAAACCACATGGACCTCTCCCTTGTCTGATCCCCAACACAGCAGTAGCATGTGTCACCTATAAGCCATTTTTGTACAGATGCTTCACCTCCCCAAATGGAGCTCTGACTGAGACCTTAACTAATAAAAGCCCTTCTGATTCTTCCATGGTACAGAACATGAGGTCACTGAAACTGTTCTCAGAAAAATAGATCTGCTGATGGTTTATTACAAGAAAGTTAACAGACAACAGTGATTCCTAGTTCTAGGTCTCCTTCTTGGAAATGCAATTACAAGCTCTGGGCTGAACTGTGTACATTTTTTCTCCAAATTTACCCAGTATTGGTTGAATACATTTTATGATGGGAAAGAAGCATGGATTCCGTTTCTACTTTCTGCCTCTACCTTCACACCAAATCCTTTCCCAACACTAGCTTGCATCAAATGGCCCCTCTGCACTTTACTCTGAAAAACCAGGTACTGACATCATGGTTCTCATATGAGCATAGAGCATGCTCTGTGGTCCTCCATGCACCAAGGCCCAGAGAAACTGATGATAAAGGGCTTGGTTCTGCCCACAGGTGAGGTAATGAGTTCTTTCAAGCTCAGAGACAACAGATATACCTGGAAAAAGTGGGACTCCTGGAGAGAGGCCCCAGCTGGGTTAATGAGCATGCTCAGTGGTATGAGACTGACAGGAGAACACTTCTTGCAATCTATGGAAACAAGAGAATGGGGTTCGAGTCTGGTTCTGTCCTTTCTAGAGGACACCTTGAGTAAGTCACTACAGCTCTTCAAGTTTCCCGTTGATATTTCATTGGGTTGTTATAATTACAACAACCAAAATGCCTACCTTTCCACTAAGTGTTATGTTCCTTTTCTGTAGTATCAAGCTGTGCTGTGGAACACTGATCAGGCAGGGACCAGGCTTCCCAGGCCTCTATGAACATAGATGGGATCATGTGATTGAGTTCTAACCAATAGACTCTGGGTGGAAGTGTTATCCACCATTTCCTGGCCTGGACCACATTTACACACATAACAAGTTAGATATTAAAGATCCACCAGACTTTAAGCTCTAGGGGTTGGCAGATTTGAAAATAGTAGACAACCTAGTCTTTCAGTCATTTTTGGAGGGAAATCTGTTGTCAATTTTCCATAATAGATTCCTAAATATGCAAGAAATAAATTATGGTATCAAACCACCGAGACTTCAGGGATTTAACTGTTAGAGAAGGTAACATTAGCATAGCCCCAACTGGGATTCCATGTTATACCTGAAAGCATTTAGCAGCATGTGTTTTCACTAGCTTTCTGTCACTATGATGAAATACCTGAGATAATCAACATATAAAGAGAAAAGGATTATTTTGATTGACAGTTTTGAAGGTTCCAGTCCATGACTGATTGACCCCATTGCTCTGGGCCTGTGGAGAAGCAGTACATCACCATAGGAGTGCATGATGGAGCAACACTGCTCACCCCAAGGTCAGGAAGCAAAAATTAAAAAAAGAAAAAGGAAGCATCCAGGACAGGACAGTTCCCTTCAAGGGCACACCTCTAATGACCTAAAGGCCTCCTGCAAGGTCTCACTTTTCAAAAGTTCCACCACTTCCCAATAGTGCCACCTGGGAAGCAAACCTTTAACATATGGGCATTAGGGAATATTCAACATCCTAACTATAGTGCCATGTCTGCAGCCAAGAAAGCATACTGTATGTGATGCTATCCTTTTCATAATCCCTAATTCTATATAATACTTCATAACTTCTAGGGTGTTTATATATCAGAGATTCATTTGAATTGCCAAGCACTGAGGATGATACAAAAGTCTTTTCAAAAGGCAGAGACTCCATTCTTCAGGGATTCCTATTCTAGTGATGAATTAAACCCATCATATAAGCAATTTTATTGCAAGGCAAATTATATTAAATGCTTTGACAGGGATGCAAGGTGCAATGAGAAGGGGGAGATTACTTCAGTTGAAGAATTTGAAGTGTTCTTGAAGGAGGGAAGATGTGAATGAGACGTTGAGAGACAATTTGGACAGGTGAACATGTATCAGGAGGACTGGCGCAAGAGGAATTCTAGAAACTGGGAAGCACTCTAAAGCCCCTCAGTAGACATTTCCACCAGCTTCAGAAACCAGGATATTCACATGCCTTTCTAGGGACATGATTACCACTTAGAATCACAGGTAGCATGTCCCCAAGAGTGATCTCTGAGGAATCTCAGCTGACTTTTAAGAGTAGTATCATAAGAACCAGGTCGGTTTTGACTAACTTGATCCTAAACATCTGGCAGGAGAGTATAGCCTAAA
Organism: Urocitellus parryii; assembly: GCF_045843805.1. Lineage (NCBI taxonomy): Eukaryota > Metazoa > Chordata > Mammalia > Rodentia > Sciuridae > Urocitellus > Urocitellus parryii. The sequence continues at coordinate 12,869,308 of NC_135546.1, forward strand.
CACAGTCCTACATGGTCATTTAAAAGGAAAAACAATGTTGTTGTTGTTTTTAAATGTAACTTAAGATGTACACTGTGTCAGTGCTACCAAAAGTAAGCAAAGCTGGAGCCTAAAGGAGGGGTTCTTGTGTGGGAGTGCCTAATAGTAATGATCATAAATGACTTTAAAGTCACAAGTTTGTCCTGAGTTAATTTGAGCCCAATTTCATAGACCTACAAATCTTTCTAACCTCCTACATTGATAAACTTAATCTGTTTTCTACTGATAGGATTATGAGTGACTGTCCTCATGGTTTTCAGAGACTGGCTGAAATACTAATTGTTTTTTGTGCTAATTGTTTATAAAAAATGTAATGCTTTGGGGCTGGGAGTGTGGCTCAGTGGTAGAGCACCAAGTTTCCAAGGACAAAAGTCAGTACTTTTTTTTAAACCATGACATCCCAGCTTTTAATATGACCTCCTGTATGCCTGGCACATAAGAGACATTTAATGAACATTTGTTTTAAAAGTGATGTGAATGGACCAGAGATTTTTTTAAAATGTGCTGGTTAGACACACATGAATATTTAATCTTCTTGAGTGTTCTGATATCCCCATATAAATTCAGGACATTTGCAGTAAGGTTGGAATGCCTCAAAGTCTCTGTGATTAACATTCCCCATGAGTCACCAATAGGAGTGAAATTCTGGTTCTGGAAGGCTGAAGGTGAGAAGCTGAACTCCAGTGGAGTCGTGGAGATGAATCATCTTGTCATGACACTAGGAGGTAGATCAGCCGGTCTGCACCAAGATGCCCTGATAACTGCAGGAAGTTTCTTTGGAAATGTCAACAATTTCTGCCTCAGAAACTGGAACCAAACCATGTGGTGAGTATGGGGTGTGGTGAGTATGGGGGCTTTCTGCCACCTACACAGTGACATTTCCCCTACGTTGTTCTCCTGCAAATGGAAGTCAACTGTGGAGTTTTTCTGGGGAGTCTTTACCTGAGCAAAACCAAGATACAAATTAATCTCCTTTTAATTTTTTAAAAAATATTTTTAGTTATAGATGAACACAATACCTTTATTTTGCTTATTTATTTATTTATTTATTTTTATGTGGTGCTAAGGATCAAACCCAGTGCCTCACACATGCTAGGCAAGCACTCTACCACTGACTACAGCCCCAGCTGACTTGACCTCCTCTTAGATCTTGGTCAGATGCTAACATTATCTCATCCTCTCTCTTTTCTGAGATCTTGCCAGGTCCTTTAGTTTTGCCAAGACAAAAAAATGGTTTAAACGTATGAGAGAACTCCACATCTGCTCTTTCTGGTATCACATGATGAAAGATAAAGATGATCACAGCCCTATTTGAGCCTTTTTATCTGAAATAGCCTTCCTCCATTTTTTACTATCATTTGACTAAAAACACCCCAAATTATTTCAGGCTTAAGACTAAGAATCATCACACAATGTTCTGGGTGGGTTCACTTTTTTTAGCCACTGCATGCTTGCCTATCTTTGACCTATGATATTTTCATCTTGATCTGCTGTATATTTTATTTATATTTTGTGCCAAGATTAAGGGAGGTACCACAGTGTTCTTTTGTCAGATTTTTTTTCTATTTTCATATTTTGTTAGACATTTTCTTTGAACAGATAAATAACACTAGAGCAACATGTCATGCTTTTTTGGCCATTTAAAAAAAAAGCCTGTTCAACTGAAACCATGGAATGAAAAAGAATTAAGTAACAAGAGGCAAGAGCACTCCCCAGACAGAACAGATTTTTCTTGGGAAGGCAGACAGTATTATCTATAAACTATATCCATTTTAATACAGTCACTTACTATAATCATAAAGCCTTTCAGATGAATCCAAAAATATCTCTCACCATACACTAGGGCAAAATAAAGTCATTAGTGGTATGAGTAAATCACTGAGGTTCACCTCATTTCTTCTGTTGCAGGTCTCTAAGATCTGTCATTTGTAGGGAGATGAGTTTGTACCAATCTATTCCTAAACCTCACCTGTTCCCACCTGGGACCAATCATATTTATTTACCAGCAGGTAATCAGCATATAATTTCCATCCATCACTGTGTTAGTCAGCTTCTGTCATTATAACAAAATACCTAAGAAAACCAGTTTATAAAGAGAAAAGGGTTATTTTGGCTTAGAGCTTCAGAAATTCCAGTCCATTATCAACTCACCCCATTTCTCTGGGTCTAGGGTGAGACAGTGAATCACAATAGGAGCCTGTGGTGAAGCAAAACTTCTCACTTCATTGGCTAGGCAGCAAAGAAGACCAAGAGGAAGGAACTAGGGTTCCATTATCTCATTCAAGAGCACATCCCCAATAACATAAAGACCTCTCACTAGGTCAAAAAGTCCTATCAGACCCAAATAGCACCAACCTAGGGACTAAGCCTTAAACACATGGGCCTTTGAGGTCCATTCAAGATCCACTATAGCTACATCTAGCACTAATATGAGGCTTCAATTTACCATTCACTCAAAATCTTTATTGAACAGCAATGAGGTACACAGATTTATGCCTATGACTGAAAGGACAAGAGAGAAATGAATTTTTTGTCCATTGATCTGTAGTCTCATGAGAGGAAGAAGAAAAGGGCACTCATGTTTAAGGCAAGAATAAGTGTCCTTAGAAGTAAGAAGAAAGCAATGTTGTAAAGACAAAGATTGGTGGACATCAACTGGGTCTGACTCTCAGCTTAAAGACATCAGTCAGCTATTACTGCAATACTACTGTGTAACAAGCATCCTTAAGAGTATCAAGAACTAACAACAAACATGTCTCTCCCTCCATAGGACAGCTGGCTTTGGATTATCTCAGCTGTTCTCTTCCTGGACTTCTAAACTTAGGCTGGATTGGGGGTTGGATTCAGGACTTCTCTACATCTCTCACCTTTCTGGATTGGTGATGATTGAAGTATGTTCTCCTTGTTGCAAATAGAGGCACATGATCCCTGACTTTATTCTCAAAAACCTTATGCACTTTATTGATAATGGAAGAAAGGTTTCTTTAAAGAAAGTCATTCATGAAGGCTGTAATTACCAAATATAAACAATAACAGGCATGTGAAAGCAAGAAAACCCTCCCTCCCCAGTCCCTTTCTTTCTTCCTTTTTCCCTGAGGGTTTGTTCTATAGGTAGAATCTATGATAGAGCCACTGTGATAATAGCATAACACTTTCAAAACTTTTGCTACTGTTATAGTGTTAATGACTTTGTACGAATGCACATGGCTTCATGAAGTTCCTTAGAAAGTTTTGGGGGGGTAAAAATTACTCTAGGACCTAATTTGAAGTACAGCAGAGAAACCGAAAATATTCTAATAAAAAAATAAATGCACTTTGGGATGCTGGAGTCTGGAGTCTACTGAGAAGAAAAGTCTCAAGGGGAAGAACTGACAGAGAACGTTATCTTCACAAGGGCCTGAGTGGGGCAAAGGGCTATAAAAAAATTCTCCAAGGTGAGAAATGGTTGGTAACACTCTTTGGAGAGGAAAGACTGGTGTTATATTTTAAGTTGTCCCTATTATACTGGGATAAGTGATTTTTGCCCTCTAATGCAGCATGTCTGCATTAAGATCTTGAACACACAGCAGCCTACAATACATGAACCTAGAGAGAATGGAAAAACAGGTTATGAGCAGTGTGGAACAAAGGAGTCACAAAGGACAGGAGTTGCAGGATCCAAGACGAAGAAAAGATGGAAAATGAAGTAGTTGGAAGCAATCACAGTGAGTGGCCAAATAGAAACATAAGCTACCTAAAGAATTTTTGGATTCTAACCTTCATGCTAACTTTGCAGCTCTCCTTACAGCCTCTTTGTTTCTGGATGGGAATTCCTCTTCCCCTACCTTTGGGGCTGTCAAACACATGGTCCTTCTTTCCTCCTCTCATGGGTGTGGGAAGAACCTACCACACAAATTCACAGTATAGAGATTTCTACCCTCCTGCACACAGCAATGGTTGAGCAACCATCTCAATCCGAGTCCTGTGGAGTGGAGATAAGAATTCCAACTGATGCTGGGAGAAAGAGGATCATTTTCGTTCTACAGTTATAAAAGTTAAGGACTTTATGTAAGACGTGCTGGTGGCCATCTTTTCTACCCCTTGGAGACAGCTTGTCTGCAAATGAATCCAATATAGCAGGAAGCAGAGCCAAGAGGAGGAGAATAAGGGAGCTCTAGGGACAATTTTGAACCCACTGATCCATCTACACCTGGGACTTTTTAGACTCAAGACTCCAGAAAGAATTCTGTCACTTATAAGCAAAAATGTTTCTATCTAGACTCAGGTTCTGTGCATGCTGATTTACCCAGTCTACAGCAAGTATAAGCAAACTTTTTCTATAAAGGGTCAGAGAGTAAATATTTTAGGCTTTTTCAGGCCATGAAGTCCTATCACTGCTATTCAGTTCCACAGAAATAACCACGGACCATATGTAAATGAATGAGCAGGGTTATGTTCCTGTAAAATTTTATTTACAGAAAACAGGTTGGATGAATTTTTTTCTCATGCTGTGTTTTCCTCTATAGATGATTGGGATGGTAGATTCTAGAAATGAACCCTGAATGTGTGTTTCAGAAAATTCCATGGGGAGAAAAATTTTTGATATAGGGATAATTCTTAATGTCACTGCCATACATAACATAATGGATTATGCAATATTCTTCTTGCCTGCTCTGTGGGGTAAGATCTGAAACACTGAGATTTCATAATATTTTAACGATCACATTGAATTTTTTAAGCCTAAGTCCACTGAAACTTTGAAAATTAGAGACAACTACCTACTCAGTCCTGATCAAGTCAGTAAAAATGATAATAATAATAATAATAATAATAATAGTGATCCAGTCACATTTGTGGATTGTATTTTTGATGGTTGCCATCCTGCGATACTTACCAAGCTTTACTTATTTCTCTGCTAAAAGTCTTAATGAAAACTTCCTTCCCAGCTCATTAATTATTTCACTTTCCAATCTCTTCAATCTCTAAGAGAGCTCCTTGAAAAAAGGTCTTGGTGCTTTGTGCCCCACTGCTGCAAGTGAATGGAACACCGGCCTCTCTAGCTTTATTCCTTTCTTATGAAATGCAGTCTGCAGTCACCTGGAACATGTATATGAATCTTTTCAAAGGTACCTTTGAGTATCAAATCAGGATCAGACAAATTTCAAGGTTGCATAGATCCATCAACTGCAAAAAACAGAGACCCAAATGTTCAGTTCTTCCACCATCTAGTGACCTTGTCTACTACTTCCGTTGTTCTGGTAGCTTCTGATGGAGTGAAGATTGAATTGACTAAGTACTGTAATTCTCTAGAATAGATAGCAGCCATCTCAGCCTCAGAATCCTGACAGCTGGTTCTAACAGGGTCCTGGTTCCCATTTTTATCTGGTGTAGTCCATCACCGTGACATGCTTCTGTTAAGTTTTTTCTCAACTCAAGACCCCGTTAAAATCTTGCCTGTTGCCTCTCAGAAGGCTTGAGGCTAGTAGAAAGAATTTAGTATCTGGGATATGAAAAATGTCAATTATGTTCATTGCCCCTAGGGTGCAAGACCTCCAAAACCTTAAACCTACTCCTTTCTAGAGCCCAAGATCCCATCTGCCTCTTTCTATCCCATGAGATCATGCCTCAACTGGGTCTCCCAGTAGCATCCCAGTATACATCTCCAAATTCCTCTGGAACTTCATTATTATACTCTCAGTGCTCAGCACAGTGCCTGTCACATAGCTGGAGTTCAGTAAATTTTAGCTGAATGCATAGGCAAATGAATTGGAAGCTTGTACCTGCCCTTCAAATGGCACATGGCCACAGAATACTACTTGACAAGTATCCATTCCCTACTCCTTCCCACATGATAAATATACTTTTAAAAACATTACCAGTATTATTTTTGACTGCTGGCAGATCATTGCATACATTTGTGGTGTAAAATGTAACATGATGATTAATGTTGCGTGATTAAATCAAGCTAATTAACATATTCTTCTCATTTACCTATCACTTTTTACAGTGAGTGTTTGAAATTTACTCTCTTAGAAATTTACTTATCTGACTAGATGTTAGTCTTGGCCATCTCAGTTTCTTTGTTCTCCTAATAGGCAGATTGTGCTTCTTGAGTTTGGGCCTGGCCAGATAATTGGCTTCTTCTAATGGGATTAAACAGATCTGATGCCACAGAGATGTATGTAATGAAGCTCATCCTCAATAATGGTTAATTTGGGGTGTCAACTTGATTGGATTGAGGGATGCCTGGAAAAGTGGCAAGGCAAACTTCTGACTGTCTCTTGGAGAGTGTTTCCAAGGAAGATTGGCATGTGGGTCAATGAACTGAGTGGAAAAGAAGTGCTCTGAACATGGGACATTTGGCCTTTGGTCTCTGGGACTTGCACCAGCAGCCCTGGGGTTAAAGAGTACAGATTCCAAGGCCATTAGCCTTGGACTGAATCATTAATCTCTTATTCTGAGACTTTCAGCTTCTTGGAGTGAGCTTCTGCTAGCTTCCCTGACACACTATTCTGCAGAGGAACATTGTGAAACTTTTCAGCCTCTGTAATCAGGTGAACCAATCCAATAAATCCCTTCTTATAAAAATATGCAATCTGTTGGTTCTATTCTAAAATACGAATTCTGTTGCTTCTCTGGAGAATCCTGACTGATATACCATCTTGCATTTCTGGAATCACTGTGAGAACTCTCGCTCGCCCCTAGGGAGCTGATGCTCCATTAGCCTGAGCTTCAGAACGAACACATGTGGAGCAACCCTGAGCCTGATCTGAAACAGAGCCAAGCCCAGCTGAGTCTGTACATGAAGCACATTTACCCAGTCCAGACCAGCCTAGAACAACAAACCATCAGGAAACCCATCAACAGGTAAGGAAGAGTCAATGGCTGTTATTTTAATCCTCCGAGTCTGGAGTGCTTTGCTATATAGCATCATTGTGGCACTAAGGGTTACAACTCCTCCCACCAGCAACATTAACAGCACTGTCATTTTTGGTATCATGATGAGACAGATGCCTGGCATTGTACATTAGCTACAGCTATACAGCTATACTTCTGCTTTAAACACAGAGGACACCAAGGCAGGCCTAATGACTTAGCGGCAGCTACCTAAAGAAGAAAAGATGATGGAAGAGACCCCAAGGCAAGACTTGTTCAGTCCACAACAGTCCTAAAGACCTGCCTTGAAGGGAAAAGCCATGAATCAAGAAAAATCCTCTCAACTAGGGAAGAAAACACACACACACACACACACACACACACACACACACTTCACACTTGCATGTGAAGTCAAGAAATCAATTGAATTCCATTTTTAAAATTTTTGTTTCAAAAGGTCCTCACAGACTTGAGTGGATACAACCAGTTTAAGAGTAGATTTCAATGGATTAAGAAACAGGGACAGAGCTTCCTAAGGTCTTTGGATCTCAGAAGGGGAGACTACTAACTTTAAGCCCCAAACAGGTCCTTCCAATCAGCAATGGTTTCTGAAACTCAGAAAGAAACTTGCATATTCATTTGCTGATTTATTCCCTGAGAATCTTCTTACAAAAAATTATAATAATGAATAAGGAGAGGCAAGGAAAAGAAAATAGCTTTTTGTTTGAATTTCCTTAGAGTCATTTTCTGAAACAAGTATCATCAGCTCATGTAAACATGCAAAATTCATTTAACTGATCTCTGACTGTTTTGAAAAACTGTAATCTGAAGCCTCATAGCAAAGTGTCTCAAAGGGATTATGGGATTTGAAATACAAATGATATAGGCAGGATTGTCTTAATGACCAATCCATGAAGAAAACAATTGCTGGCATTTTTAATGCTCTAGTCTAGGGCTCTAATGTCTGCCATCTTGGTCTCTTTTGTTGTTTCTCTTTTGGGGTGCTGGAGATTGAAACCAGGATGTCATGCATGCTAGGCAAGAGCCATACCACAGAGCTACATCCCCAAACTTGATATCTGTTATCTTGAGTGGAATTGCCCAAAAGACTGCTATCTACGCTGCAGGTAATAATGAAGAAGTTGGGGGTAGGGGTAGTTAGAGGACACTACAGCCTAGGAGGAAACCCAAGTATTATCGGGACTTACCCAAGACAATGGGAAAAAACGTTATTATAATCATCTCATTCTTTGCCTCTTTACACATTTGCCTTTTTATCTAGCTTCCCAAAAAGTTGTCCAAGTACTCAATGAGAACCACACTGTGCAGAGAGGATACTGGCTTCCCCAAGGTGGGTTCCATTAATGAAGTTGCATGTCCTTGACTGTCTTTCTACTTCCTTCTCCCATTTTATTCCCTTGCTGTGGGCAATTTTATCCACTCCACAATGAGAATATCAGTTTTTTGTTTTTTGTTTTTTTGTGTGCCAGGGATTAAACCCAGGGGCACTTAACTATTGAACCACATCCCCATCCCTTTTTATATTTTTGAGACAGGGTCTTGCTGAGTTACTTAGGGCCTCACTAAGTTTCTGAGGCTGGCTTTGAATTTGTGATCCTCCTGCCTCAGACTCCTGAGCCGCTGGGATTACATGTATGCACCACCATGCTGGGCGAATATCAGAATTTTAATTCCAGACTGACTTATCCATTAAGGAAAATCCACAGGGCAAGCACCTGGACTTGGTTGCTACAGAAGCATTCATACTCCATGTGACCCAAACAGAATTCATCAGTTATATTTCTTCTCCTGCCTTTCCCATATCAGATAAAGATGTCATCCCAAACTAAGGATTCCAGAACCATTCTTAACTCTTTTCTTTTCTCCACCTTCAAAACCAATAGGATGCCAAGGGTACAACTTCTAATTCGCTGACCTACAACTTCCATTTTGTACAGAAAAACGCTCATCCATTTTCTTTTGTACAATACTATTGGTGCTTATTCTATGCCAGGTACTATTCTAGATGATTTGAGATATGGTAGTGAGTAAAAATATCCCTGCAGAGCTACATTCAATGATGAGAACCCAGACAATAAAAACATACATAAAGCAAATATGAAAATTATAGAGCATGCTAGAACGTGATAAGTGCTATAGAAAATAAGAGTCAGGTAAGTGAAGGATCCGGGCAGCAAGGAGGTGGGTGCAGCTTTAGACCAGAGCAAGGATGTGAAGGATTTGAGGATATTATGGGGGAAGATGGTTTGAGGGGAAGCAGGGATAGGAGAAGCTTGTGCAGAGGCCTGGAGGAAGGCTGGAGTGTGCCTGGGGTGTCTACAGGATAGTAAAGAGACCAACAGGGGAGGAGTGGATAAAGACCAGGAAGACAGAGCCAGTGGATTTGATGATTGATTACATAGGATATGAGGCTGGGGCTGGAGAGAGTAGAAAGAAGACTTCTGTTTAGGTCATGCTGAGCTGGAGGAGACAGTGGAACAGACACATCAAGTAGTAAGTTGGATAAAGGAGACTGGAATTCAGGAGAGAGCGTCAGGCCCCAGCCAGGACTAACATCGTTGCTCCCCCACATCACTGGAGTGATCTTATAAATGGGCTCCCTGCCGATGACGCTGTTTCCACAACTGCTCTCCTTGTTCCTATCAAAGAGGTATTTCTAAAATCAGAATAAATTCTGCTTCTCGGCTGCTTGAAAACCTCTGATTTCCCTTTAAACACAAAATCCAATCCAGAGGCACAGCTTGGCGTTCAAGTCTGAAGCCCTTTCTCATTAATGCCAACCATTATGGAGATAATACACGAGTTCCTAGACTAATCGATAGTTCTGCCTGACACCAGCGCTTTCATACCTCTGAGCACTTGTTCATATTCTCTTGACCTGTGATACCACTCCTCCCTGACAAATCCACTCATCCTTAAAGTCCTAATTCACATGTCACCTCTGTGCTCGACCTTGCTTTACACCTCGAAGCAGAATTAATTGCTCTTCCTCCTGTCTTGATAATGCATGCTTCACATTCCTCTGGTGGTGCTACAGCTTTCTATCCTTGGCTAACCCACCATCTAGGCGTCACTTTTCACTTTCCTCACTTCTCTGAGTCAGCGGCTAGCACAGCATGGAGTGAAAAGTACATCAGATTGCAAGGGGTCAAAATAAATCCACCTGCCTCATTAAAACACATCACATGGGCACAATCTGGAAGCCTGGGGACAATGGGAGAGGGGGTGAGGAATGATGGTCCCCACCATGTGGGTAAACCAGAGGCTGTTGTTCAGGGTTGGGCTCCCTACAGATGAGCCCACAGTAGATAGGGGTTCCTCCTACTGAAATCCTAGCAAAGAAGAGCAGTGGAAGTAACAGGCTTGCGTTCTAACAACAGGGGTTTTGTTTAGGCATAAAGAATGTTTTATTAAAGCAAGAAATGAGATGGAACTTGCCAGAGAAATATTCAGGGAAATAGAAAAATGCTCTCTAAATTCATCAGGCACCAGGGACATCAGCAGGCTCCTGACTTCATTGCACTATTTGCCTCAAACATTTGCAAAACATTCATGAGGCCTAGAGCTGCAGGTGATTAAGAAATGCACATCACACCCCTGGATCCCCATCATTCCCCTTCTCTACCAACTTCAGGGATCCTCCAACATTCAGAGGAACCAGTCCCAGGTCAGACTCACCTTCAAAGATCTTTTGAAAATGTATCCCTTTCAAAATAAGCAAAACAAAACTCCATTTGAGTGAAAGAAAAAATGAGAGAAAACATTCCTCATCCCATTGTAGAAGAATTTCTACCTTCTAAAAAAAAAAAAAAATGAACCAGTTGCAAAATCAACTCTGTGTTCCTCTTGGGGACTTTGGGCCAATTCCTGATTTTTATGAACATTGAAGGCTTCAGGGAGGCTCTGAATCTTGAAAATCCTAAATGAGGTTCTTTGCAAGGAAAACAAAACAAAAGTGACTTAGGGCTGAGATTTCTTCTTCAGCAGGTTTTATGATGGTCAAGAATGCTTGGGGATGGGGAGAATGCCTGTAATACCCCAGGAGCTCAGGAGCCCAGGCAGAAGGATCAGGAGTTCAAAGCCAGCCTCACTAAGCAACTCAGTGAGACCCTGTCTCTAAATAAAATACAAAATAGGGCTGGAGATGTGACGAAGAGGTCTAGTACCCAATTTCAATCCTTGATCCCCCCCCCCCCCCCCCCGCACAGAAAAAGAATGCATGAGCCTCATAATACTTGAGATTCAGGGCAAAAGAGAGGCTGCCCCATGATGGGGAATTCTTTTTGTTTTGTTCATCCTTACATTTCAGCCTTCAGAATAATGCCTGGCACAGAATCAGGACCTCAAACCTTTGTTTAAGAAACAATGAATCAGGAGACTTAAACATTAAGAGCACATGGAAGGATGAGAAGCCAATGACCAGATGCCATGGCAAAAGTATATAAGCCAAGAAGTGTTTAGATATTTTAATCTGATCATAGAAACCATCTTTTAAAAAAACATTTAGATGAGAACTGGTCAAGATGGCACACACCTGTAATCCCAGTGATTTCGGAGGCCAAGACAGGAGGATCACAAGTTCAAGGACAGCCTCAGCAACTTAGCAAGGCCCTAAGCAACTTAGTCTGGCCTCGTCTCTAAATATAAATAGAAAGGGCTGGAGATGTGGCTCAGTGGCTAAGTACCCGTGAACAAAATCCCTGGTACCAAAAAAAAAAAAAAAAAAGTATGCATGAGCAAAAGGGCAGTGTGTTCTCCTGCCATCTAGCAGTTTTATGTGTAACGTGGATGCATACAGAGGAATGAGATTGGTGAAATAATTCAGCCAGATATTTACCAAAGAGCAGAATCTTGGAAATCTGTCTTCTCCTTTTCTTCTTTCCCCCATCATTCTCTTCCTCTCTCCCTTCCTTTCTCTCCCTCTGACTCTCTCTCTCTCTCTCTCTCTCTCAGTGCCTGTAGGTAATGTGCCACTAAATCTTGTGCTTCCAACCTCTGTGCTGAACCCTCTTTGTAATTTGCATGCTCCTGCTTCCAGTTCCTAGCAGCCTCATCCTTTCTCCAAGCAGCTTCCCATGTGGCCCTTCTAAATCACCTATCCAACCAAATTCTTTTCTCTTACAAATCATGATGGCTCCTCCCTGCCTGATGCCCAAAGTTTCAGCATGGTAGGTGATCCAAGACCACATCATCTTTACCTCCTACTAACACTGAGCTTGCCAAACCCTATGTGTGAACTGTCACACACCTGTTTCCAGTTGTCTGCTTGGCAAACCCCTATTCGTTCCTCATGGCCCAAATGTCTTAAGAATTTAGTGATAAGTGAAAAGATTAAAAAAAAAAAATCTCTGGCCCAGTATGTCTTGTAGCTGAAAAAAGAATTTCTGCTTTAAAATGTACAAGAACGTGTGTGTGTGTGTGTGTGTGTGTGTGTGTGTGTGTTATTTATATATATTTTTTTCTGGTCCCTGGCAGAGATTAGACCTACATTTCTCTATCTACCTGTCATGAATGTGGCCAGAGTCATTTAGTTAAAAAGTAACTGAGCAGTGGCACTCTGGATGTCATTGCTACTTAATCTATTTGGACTTCTTATTTGCCTTTGATTTTGTGACTTCTTAATTGTTTCATTTCCTGCAAGGATTAAGCCTTCCAATTATTGCCACCTTAATGAATTAGAATAATATATTCTCTCTCCAGCGGTGGGGATTAGAATAATTTAGGATCATATAATATTATGAGCAGTTTAGAAATCATTTCACTTGATTTGTTTATTCCTGGAGAATTAAAAACAGGGACTTTCGGAAAGATAATAAACTGAATATTTAGTAATATGTCTCTCTGTCTCACAGAAGGGAGGATGGGCAGATTTGGAGACAGCCTATTATTAAACTGCTTTGCAATACATATTTTAAAAAACTGAGATATATGTAACCTAGAGAAATATGTTGGTTCATGGTTTTGGACTTTCCAGTGCAAGATCAAGTAGCCACCTTGCTTTAGGCCACCTTTGGGTGGGAGTTTTAGAGGCAATGGCAGCCAGCAAATAAAGTCAACTACATTAGGAGCCAGACACAAAAGAGGATGAGGAAGAGTTGAGGGTCCCACAATCCCCTTCAAAGGTGTGACCCTGGATGACCAAAGAGTCCCCTCCTATGCCCCACCTCCTAAATATTCCAATACCTCCCCATCATGCCACCCTGGGGACCAAGATTTAACACATGGCTCTCGGGGGACACTGATCTAGACATAAAGGTCCAGTTATAAGTTCTTTCCCCACTGATTTGGGTGATCTTTCTCAGTCATATCAACCATGGATGATATGAAAAGGCAGTAAAAAGAGCTTCCAAATAATATGAGAAAGTCACTATAAGACAGTAAAAATAAGTTAAAAAATTAACTCTGTGAAAAAGCCTTCTGTTTAAATATAGTCAAAACAATATGATTTCAGCATAGAAAAAAATCATACCCTTTTTAATCTGAATTTCAAGCCCTCTAAGGTAGTCCTCTGGTAATATTAATATATGAGGAAAATCTCTTCTTAATTGCTTTCAAGTTTGAAATAATTTGAAATCAGTTGGAAGAGATATTAAGTGAAGAGAGGATATTGGAGAAATGAAGGAAATGGAAAAATGTTGTCATAGAGAAAGATAAGTAACTTTTCCTTCATATATTCTGCTTATAGAAGGGGGACAAGGCAGAGAATAAGACTATGTCATATGAAGTTTGATTGGGAATCTGAGTTCTTTCCAGAAATAAGCAAAGGGAAACCCCAGACAAGGTTCTTATCCCAAAGCAATTCATTGAAGGACACATCTGACCCTGTTGTAAGATCTAAGGAAAGCCAGAGACCTTCTCATTCTAAATTCAAATCAAGTACCTGGGCAAACCCAAACCTTGGTGGATTGCAACTATTTGAATCAAAGAGCAGTTAGTGTTTCTACCCACTCATGTCTTCCCTTGAGATTAAGATCAAAATGCAGAGTCCAAGTCTATCACATCTGATACTTTTCAGCCTTGTGAAGATAATGTCATGGAGTAGAACAGGGACACAGACTGTACCAACAGTGGCTTCCTCGAAAACTGCATATGTGAGATTTCAGGAACCTATGTGCTCACAAGGGTTAGCACTGAGCTTCAAAGAGGTGGAATTGAGACTACATTCAAGTTGTCAGTGAGGTTTCTTGTACGTGATTACCCCAGAGGCCATATTCTTCTGTTTATTTTTTTTACTTAAAAAAAAAAAAAAAAAAAAAAAAAAGGATGTTCCTGCAAAGGCTAGGCTAAAACCCAGAAATGTAAAACCAGGTAAGACCCAGTCACTGTCTTCTCTAACCTAAGACTCTAGCTAGCATAATGATGAATATAGAAGGCAGCAAATATGAAAATCTCAGATGGTGAAGAAACATGATAGTTTGAAAGGATATATTTCAGTTTTTATCAAACATTTTCTTTAATTGTCAAAATTTTCTAAATTTTTTTTATATTTATTTTTTAATTTTAAGTGGACACAATATCTTTATTTTATTTTTATGTGGTGCTGAGAATCGAACCCAGTGCCTCACGCATGCTAGGCGAGCACAATACCACTTGAGCCACATCCCCAGCCCCTCTAAAATTTTTTTACTGCATTTGAGTTATACTTAACAGCGGGGTTCATTTTGAAATATCCGTAAAAATATATATATATATATATATATATATATATATATATATATATATATATATATAAAATTTATTTTTCTCCATTTCAATAATCCCTAGTATTTCTCCTTTCCCAGCCCTCCCCTTGATCTCCTTCCTCTACTCTATTGGTCTTAATTCTGTTCATTCATTTGTTTTTTTAAATGATGAATTATACTTGTATATTAATTTGGAATGCACTGTAATGTATTCATACATGCACAAAGAATATTTTGGTTGACTTTATTCCCAAGTTTTTCCCTGTTCCCTTCCCTCCCTGCAACTCCCTCAGCTTGGTCCCTGCTTCTACTCTACTGCTTTTGTATTTTTGTGAGATCTCTCTTTTTAATTCCTTTTTTCTCTCTAATTTCTGTACATGACAGAAAACATTTGACCCCACTGTTTGTAAATTTAGCTTATTTCACTTAGCATGACATTTTCCAGTTCCATCCATTTACCAGTCAATCTCGTAATTTCATTCTTCTTTATGGCCGAGTAGAACCCCACTGCGTACATATACATTTTCTTTATCCACTGACTTATTGATGGGTACCTGGTCGGGTTCCTTAACTTGGCTTTTGTGAATTGTGCTGCTATAAACATTGAAGTTCCAGTCTCACTACAGTATGCTGATTTTAGTTCTTTTTGATAGATACCAAGGAATGGGATAGGGGGGTCATATGGTGGTCCCATTTCTAGTTTTTTGAGGAATCTCCACACTACTTTTCAAAGTGGCTGTACTAATTTGCAGTCCCCCCAATAGTGTATAAGTGTACCTTTTTCTCTACCTTCTCTCCAGAAATCATGATTATTTGTATTCTTGATGACTGCCATTCTGACAAGGGTGGAATGAAAGCTCAGTGTAGGCTTTTTTTAATATTTATTTTTTAGTTGTAGTTGGACATAATACCTTTATTTTATTTATTTTTATGTGGTGCTGAGGATCTAACCCAGGGCCTCGCACTTGCAAGGCGAGGGCTCTACCGCTGAGACACAATCCCAGCCCCTCAGTGTAGTTTTAACTTGCATCTCCCTAATTGCTAATGATGTTGAACATTTTATAAAATATATTTGTTGGCCATGTATATTTCTTCTTTTGAGAAATGTCTCTTTATGTCTTTCTTCCATTTATTGAGTGGGCTATTCATTTTTTTAGTGTGAAGTTTTTTGAGTTCTTCATATATCACGTTTTCACATCCATAATATGCAAATATTCATTATGCTTCTATAATGCAAACTGATGGAAATTATGCTTCAGGCTATATGGAAATTCACGATAATCCCCTGGTTGGTGTCTTGGAGAAACTATTTTTTAAAAAGCAGTCAACAAAGCTGGATGCAGTGGTGGCACTCACCTGTAATTCCAGCAATTCAGGAGGCTGAGGCAGAATGATCTCAAGTTCAAAGCCAGCCTCAGCAACTTATCGAGACCTTGTCTCAAAACAAAAAAATAAAAAAGATTGGGGATGTGACTCAGTAGTAAAGGACCTCTGGGTTTAATCCTTGGTTCAAAAAGAAAAAATAGAAAAGAAAGAAAGAAAAAGCAGTCTGGCTGCAAATTAGTGCAGCCGATCTGGAAAGCAGTATGGAGATTCCTTGGAAAGCTGGGAATGGAACCACCATTTGACCCAGCTATTCCTCTTCTTGGACTATACCCAAAGGACCTAAAAACAGCATACTACAGGGACACAGCCACATCAATGTTTATAGCAGCACAATTCACAATAGCTAAACTGTGGAGCCAACCTAGATGTCCTTCAGTGGATGAATGAAAAAAAAAAATGTGTCATTTATACACAATGGAATATTACTCAGCACTAAAAAACAATAAGATTATGGCATTTGCAGAGAAATGGATGGCATTAGAGCAGATTATGCTAAGTGAAGTCAGCGAATCCCAAAAAAACAAATGCCAAATGTTTTCTCTGATATAAGGGGGGTGACTCAAAGTGGGGTAGGGAGGGAGAGCATGGGAGGAAAATTACCTCTAGATAGGGAACAGGGGTGAGAGGGAAAGGAAGGGAGAAGGGGAATAGCTAGGATGGTGGAAGGAGAGGGTCATCATTATACAAAATACATGTATGAAGATGTGAATTTGGTGTCAACATACCTTATATACAAATAGAGATATGATAAATGGTGTTATAAAGGTGTATTAAGAATTGTATGCAAAAAAAATGAGAGCTCATGTATAATGGCATAATTTGGCATTTGGCATGAATGTACTTTATATACAGAGTTACAAAAAAATTGTGCTGTGAATGGATAATCATGAATGTAATGCACTCCACTATTGTCATGTATGTAAGAAATAATTTTTTTTTTAAAAAAAGCAGTCTGGGAAGGCTTCCCTGAGGAGATGACATGGAGATGAAAAAGGATGGTCATGTGACTGTGATTGTATAACATCTTAAGGAATCTCTACAGTATCTACATAGTTCATATTGAACAACTCTCAGGAAGACTGAATTTTGCATGTGATATCCCTCACCTTCACTTTCAGTTTCCTTTTATCCCCTTGTACCTCCTTAGGCTGAGGTCTTCCTAGCAGTTACTGTCCTGTAACTGCAAACTTGATGAATTAATTTATCAGGAATTTCTTTATTTTTTAACAGTATCAGCAAGAAATGGAAAAGTGAATATCTTTGTGTGAGAAAAAAAAGGAGAACTGATATACATCTATGTCCATCAACTTTCTGTGACTATTATTATTTTGAGTGAGATACTGATGATTAAATCTAGAAGCAGTTCACCACTGAGCCACATCCCCTGTTCCTTTTTTGTTTATGTTTTTTTGTTTTTTTTTATTTTGAGATAGTGTTTCACTAAATTGCTTAGGGCCTTGCTAATTTGCTGAAGCTCACCCCAAAACTGTGATCTGATTGCAGGTGTGTGCTATGATGCCTGAAGGCTTTCTGTGTTTATAACAAAATACCCAAGATAATCCACCTGTAAAGAGAATGGTTTGCTTTTTTTGGCTCATAGCTTTAGAGTCTCCAGTTCATGATTGGTTGGCCCTGTTTCTTTCAATCTGTGGTAAGACAGCATATAATGGCAGAGAGAAGGTGGGGGGGGGGTGGGACACGAAAGAGAGGAAGAGAGGGAGGGAGATGGAGGGAGGAAGGGAGATGGGGGAAGGGAGGGAGATGAGGGGAGGGAGGCAGATGGGGGGAGGGAGAGGAGCAAAGAATATAAATAAGGGGCTGGGCTCCACTTTCCCATTTAAGGATACACCCCCAATAACCTAAAACATTCAAATAGGCCCCCAATTCTAAGGCTGCCTGATTGATTTTAGTCTGCAAAGTACTTAGTTCAATTTGTGGCTTGAGAGAGAGATGGAGGGCTTTCAGATGTCTCTTATAAGAACATTAATTCCATCACTATGGACCCACCCTCTTCACCTCATCTAAACTTAATTCTCTCCCCGACAAAACCCTGTCTCTACACACCATCCCACTGGAGGTTAGGGTTTCAATATGTGAAAGAGTCACACATACTTCAGTCCTTAGTAGGAGTTTACATTTAGATGCATCTTACAGAGTTCAGATGCATAACTGATCACAGCAAGGGTGTTTCCCTTGTAGATATGGATCTAGTATAGAGGGCTGGCTCTCTGAAAACAATTCATATGCTGGGTGCATACATATTCATGCACTGTGGTGCATGCCTGTAATCCCAACGGTTTGGGAGGCTGAGGCAGGAGAATCGCAAGTTCAAAGCCAGCCTCAGCAACTTAGGGAGGCCCCCAAGCAACTAGTGAGACTCTGTCTCAAAATATTTAAAAGAGCTGGTGATGTGGCTCAGTGGTTAAGTGGACCTGGATTCAATTCCCAGTACCGCCCCCCCCCAAAAAAAAAGAAAAAGAAAACGATTCATAGATTCTGTGCTAAACTTCTTAATCAAAAAACAACAACAACAACAAAAAAAAAAAAAAAAAAAAAAAAAAAAAAAAACAGGCCTAGACAGAGGGTGGAGTGTGGAACCTGGCAGGGGAAAATGTCCTTTTCCTCCAAATGCAGGAAAACACAGTGGAAGCAAAGTAGACTCATTAAGAAAGTATGAAAAGGATAATAAGAAAAACCTGCCTCCTGCTTTCATCTCCATTTATGACAAAGGGTAGAAAACTACCCTATAAAATGAAGTAAACTGCCATATGGGCTGTCGTTTCTGAAACTGTTTAATTGATAGTACACCAGGAAAGAAAGTGGAGCACGTTTCAACTTGCTCAGCTCGGTGCCACCTCAGGGATCTCAAAGACCCAGGGAGCATGTATTGCACCTCATTTGGATGTTTTTATTCTTCTTCTTGCCTCGAACTTGATTACCTAACATTTGAAATATCTCACTGCTGTTATGAGCCAAACTATAGTACACAGCCTCTGTTACAACCATCCCTGCCTTGAGTCTCTCCATTCCTAGCTGTGCTCACAGGCAGGATGCTGAGGTCACAGATAGGTCTCTTCTACTGATTTTCCCTGATCCACATTTCTTCTTAGTTCTATCAAGGTCCATTTCACAAGAAAGGTAACATGTGTTTTCTGAGAATGGGAGGCAAAGTTACATGCAAAGATAAATTAACATGGTGACAACTATCTAGAAAACTAAATGCAAACTTGTTTTATTGCAGCCTGGTGCTGAATTCCATTGACACCAACAGGCCAGAGATCAATATTCCATCAGCTAAAGCCATCGCTACACCTTAACAATCACCTGGCAATGTGCCAGACCCCTAGACAATCCACAACTATTGACCCAGAAGCACAGCTACAGCAAGCCTGGCCATGTTCCTAGCCTGGGCCTGCCTGATAATCCATGAGTGTGGTGGCCAGAAGAGATCTCTTATCAGCTCATTACCTACCAGGCAGAGGATTCTCTAAGAGCACAATTGGTGTTTCAAAGTATGTACAAAGTCATTCAAACCAAGCTTTGAGATCTTTACAATTCCAAGGCTCTCGGATTGATTTTAGTCTGCAAAGTATTTACTTCAATTTGTGGCTTTGCTACCAAGAAATTGAATATTTTGATTTCTGATTTGGAAGGTTGTCTCAAGGGTTTTGAACCTTCAGCTTCAGGATAAGGTGATATCTTTTTTTCCTTTGTCTCTACATGCATATTTCTATTTGTGATAGTACATACTCTCTATGGAGCATGCCACAGTATAAATTATTTAAAAAATATAAAAGAAGAAGGCAAAAGAAAATCAGTGTTAAGTATGGTAACTCAACTTTTCAGGGCAATAGCAGCTAATGCAACAAAGACAGAAAATTTTATGAGTTCTCACCATGAAAAATGTTAAGTGTATGTATGAGCAAATGCTTATGTTAAGTAGCTTGATTATAGATGTATAATGCATCTATTGTGGTTAGATATGAGGTATCACCCAGAAGCTCATAGTGAGATAATATGAGAAGGTTCAGATGTGAAATGATTGGGTTATGAGAGGCTAACCCAATCCATATGTTAACTGCCTGATAAGGATTAACTGAGTGGTGATTGTGGCTGGAGGAGGTGGGTCATTGGGAGTGCACCTTTGGGGTATATGTTTGGTTGAGCTGAGCTTCCTGATGTGATTCCTGAGTTACTTTCCTCCACCATGCTCTTCCACCCTGATGTTCTGCTTCACCTTAAGTCCTGAGGAATGGAGCCAACTGTCTATGGACTGATCTCTCTGAAACTATGAGCCTCTATAATAAACTTTTCCTCTGCTTAAATTGTTCTTTTCAGATCTTTTAATCACAGCAGTGAAAAGTGACTAAAACATATACATATATTAAACATCATATTGTATACCCTAAATAAATACAATTTTTATTTGTCAATTAAAACATAGCTAAAGGGGCTGGGGTTGTGGCTCAGTGGTAGAATGCTCGCCTAGCACTTGCGAGGCCCTGGGTTTGATTCTCAACACCACATTAAATAAATAAATAAATAAATAAATATATTGTGTCCAACTAAAAAATAAATATTAAAAAATAGCTAAAGTTTGCCTTACATTTCCTAGGTACCAGCCACTGATATGTTTTACATAAATTCACTTTGTTTCACCCTTGCAGTAACCTTGGAATTGGATGTCATTTTTTCATATGGGGAAACTGAGGCACAGAGCAATTAGGTAACTTGTTCAAATAAAAAGAACTAAGAGAAATATGCCAAGTGTTAGGGTTTAGACATGAGGCATCACCCAAAAGTCATATGAGACAATGCAAGAATGTTCAGTAATGACATGCTAAGATTATGAGAGCTTCAACCTTATCAGTGAGTTAATCCACTGATATGGATTAACTGGGTGGTAACTGTAGGTAGGTAGGGATGTAGTTAGAGGAAATACATCATTAGAAGTATGCCTTATGGGTTTATATTTTGTAACTGGTGAGCAATCGTCTCTCTGCTTCCTGGTTGCCATGTCCTTAGCTGCTTTTCCCCACCATGCCCTTGTGCCATAATGCTCTGCCTTACCTTGGGCACAGAGCAATGGAGTCAATTGTCTATGGACTGAGACTTCTGAAACTGTGAGCATCAAATAGACCTCTCCTCCTCTAAGTTGTTCTGCTCAGGTTTTTGGTTACAGCAATGAAAATCTCTAATAAAACACCAAAAAAAGTCTCTGATTAATTTTAACCTAAAAACCATTCCCCATCTAATTTCTTAAAGAAGATTTTTTTTGGAGGGGGGACCAAACTCCCTTAATAAAAATAACAATAATTTTTTAAAAAATCAACTGCACATGGTATCACTAAAATTCTCAGCACCCTTATGAAGATATAATAGAGATTTATTAGAAATATTATCCCCTAATTCTGCCCTAGTGAGCCTAGCCCAGTTCCAGTGATGGTGCTACCTACACAAAGTAGATACATAGTGAATACTGGTGGGAGGGAAGGAGGAGAAGGAAGGAAAGAAGGGAAAAGCAGGGAAGGGAGATTGCCTATGCTGTTCTTATACTGTAAGAGGGGTCCGGCGGAGCGTCGGAGGGAGAGACCATACACAAGAGACTTACTCCATGCAATTGGCAAAAGGGGATTTATTGGGGATCCATTCCAGCGCGCTGGGACTCTGTGCCCACTCAAGAAGGGAGCACAGCTCAGAGCCCCGAGCAGAGGTTTAAATAGAGCTTAAGTACACTTTTTGGGGAGGGCGGGAGGCTTTGCATACATCAGAACAAATCATCATGAGGCGCGGGGAAATTGAACAACAACTCTGAAACGTGATTGGCACATTCATTGGTGGGAACAGATTGGGCGGGGGTTTGATTGGTCATTCGTAAGCGGGTTACACATTCAAACTGATAGGTCCAGGCCCTGTGACGAACTGCACAGGGCCCTAGGCTAAATGGCCAGTAGGGTGTTGTCTTAACTATCTCAGGAATCTGGGTGTAACAGAGGAACTTAATAATACCTAATCTTTTATATTCAAGCTTTCCAGCTTAGAAACTTTACCCTTTCAATACTCCTATAGTCTCTGGAAAGCTTTTCCCACGGGTTTCTCATGAGAAATAAACAAAAAGGGAGTTTTCTCACTAGTTTGAAGATTGCCTCCATATTTCCTCCTCCTGTCCTCAAAAAATTAGTGCCTAGCTGGCTGATTTACTTCATCTGTGCTCTGATCTTCTCATCCGATGTCCATGTGCTTACCTTCTGCTTGCCTCTGCATAGCTTGCACCTACTCCCCATTCTATCTGGAACCCCGGCTACCACCAGGGTCCAGACAGACATGGCAGAGCATGTGGGGTGGATCCCCAGGCCCTACAAGTGGCCAAGCTCATTGAACATAGTCACATGTCACTATGTCACTGCCACCTCTTCTTAGAAGAAATTCTCTTTCCAATGCTTCTGCCTCCTCCAGCAAGAGGAATCTCAAACTAGAATATGCTCTAACAATAGGTATAGGGAGTAAGTGGAATTGGCCCATGAATTAAGATGCTTGAGTATATTAGGCTGCTCCTTGCCACTAACAGGCTGCATCATTTTAAGTCAGTCTCTTCCCTCCTATGTGAAGAGAGTCCATTGGATAACTGGGAGATGACAAATCTCTGACATGTGTGGTCCCTATGGCTCAGTCTCAGACACAAGGCAGGTATTGCTAATTAATCAATTTTAACTGAGCCAATATTAAGTGTGATAATTCTCAATAGACAAACATTATCAATGAGTCAGAATGAAACCCTAACAAGAGCTTCTTTTTTTTTTTAACCCTAAAACCAGTATTTTTGGTACTGGACATGGAACTCAGAGGTACTCCACCACTGAGCCACATCACCAGCCCTATTTTGTGTTTTGTTTAGAAACAGGGTCTGACTGAGTTGCTTAACATCTCGTTAAATTACTGAGGCTGGCTTTGAACTCACAATCCCCCTACCTCAGCCTCCCTAGCGGCTGAAATTACGGGCATGCACCATTGCACCTGACATGTTAGCCTCTAAATTTGATAATCCCAGCGATCTTTTCCATTAATTAACTTGTTCCATAAACTTACTTTTCATCTATCTCATCATCTAGCACTGTTCTCATTTTCCATACCTTCTCAGAAGCTATCAAATGAATTTGTCTACACATAGTATCAGAACCTAGGAGTACAGTTTGTCAAGATCAGGAAATTTAGAATATGTTAAGTAATTATTTCAATCATTTGAACATAAGTTTTTCATTTGTTTGTTTGTTTTAAAGGAGCAGCAGCCACATGCTAGGCAGGCCCTGTCAGACACTTTACTATTGGTTATTTATTTGTTTGGGAGATTTCCTTATCCCACTTTGATTCTATTCTTTCACACCTCACAAGGCCCTACTGAGTGAGTGACTTATACTACCTAGGTCTGCACAGTGACAACACTGTCTAGCCTGTTGATCTTGTATTTGTACTGATGCTGGTGTAAACAAATAAAAAAATTCCTTGCACTAGACACTACACTGCCTGGGCCCTGCTTCTTCTTTTTTGTAATATTTTAGTTTTTAGTTATATTTGGACACAATACCTTTATTTTATTTATTTATTTTTATGTGATTCTGAGGATCAAACCCAGGGCCTCGCACATGCTAGGCAAGCGATCTACCACTGAGCCACAACCCCAGCCCCTGGGCCCTGCTTCTTATCCCTTATGTTTTATTTTAGTAAAAGGTAAAAGATTTACACAATCTGAAGAGAAACCAGAATACATTATGTTTTCCTTTTAAGCTAATCATCTCCTGAGAAACTGATATGACTCCATTTTTGAGAAATCAGCCTCTACCTCAGAGCAAATCCTGTCTAAGGAAGGGGGCATGGCCCATGTCCTTGGAAAAACCCACAGAGCACTCCTAGGCACACATCCATCCAGCTGAGTTGTTTATCTGCAAATAACAGAAGAGGTCTGCTGAGCAGGTGTTCCTGACTCAGTCAGGCTAGGTGAGGACCCATAGCAACCACCAATCAGCATGAGACAGGGAAAATACCTGGGATGCCAGATGACCCTCCCAGCAGTTTATGGTGGTTGATAACATGTTGGGAAACCATGTTGTTCATCATGTACTCCTCATGGCTTAAACCAATCAGTTCAAATGAATCCCCCTCTTGTACTAACCAATCACCCCTACCCAACTTGTTTTTGCCAGTGAATGTGCTAATCATGTTTTAGAATTGTTTTATGATTTTTCCACGGTGTTTGATGATTTGCTAAGAGATGCTATGATATAAAGTCCCTGCCTTCCCCAGAGAGTGTATAAAACTGCTGTAAACCCTGGGCTCGATGCCTCTCAGCGTCACCAATTGCTGTGTACAAACGCCTCTTTGCTGCTTATATCATCATCTTGGTCTCTGGTGGTCTTTTGGGGGTCTTGAACTCAAGCATAACACTCCCAGGGAAATATTTTTCTGTTCAGTCCTCCATACCTCCTTGTAAACAGAAACGAGATTTAGATGCTGTTTGGGTGCAACTAACCAACAAGGTGAGCCAACCACTCTGAAGTCCTAAAGTTGGGAACACTGAAGAGAGGTGAGGACTCAGAAGTGTTATAGGTGGAGCTAAGTCCAATTTTTTTAAATTTTTTTTTTTTAGTTGTTGAAGGACCTTATTTTATTTATTGGTATGAGGTGCTGAGAATTGAAACCAGTACCTCACACATGCTAGGCAAGTGCTCTTCCAGTGAGTTACTACCCCAGCCCCAAGTCCAATTTTACTGACTTTTAAATTCTGTCTGTGAAAGACACATAGACTGTCATTTCCTGTCTGCCTCACTCCCCAAAAGCAGAGTCCATTATCCAAAGTCAGAATCAAATAATGATAAAAATTAAATGACTCAAGGGGGACCAAGCACTTTTTAAAAAAATCTACAGGAACTCAGGAGACAGAATACCCAGATCATCCCAAGTCCGTTATATGTCAGGTTTGATGTGGAAACAGAAACTGGATTCCCAGGGTGGATGGCATCAGGAAATAGATTCTGGCTCAATGCAAAGAATATTTGAGCAGTTGGAGCAGCTCTTACAGGGAGGAGACCCTCAGGAGCAACAAGGTAATCAAGCAGAGATCTAAGTAGAAAAAGGAAAGAGTGTGTGCTTGTCCTGTTCATCTCTAAAATGCCAGTACCAGACACATAGCAGGTACTCAATAAAAACAGTCACACACTGCATACTAATGCTTCAGTCAACAACAAACAGCATGTACAGCAGTAATCCGTAAGGTTGTGATGGAGCAGAAGTTTCCTATTACCTGTGACTTCATAGCAGTGGTTATATTATAGTGCCACTCATGAGTTCCATGTCTGTGGTGATACTATGCATAGCCCACCACATGAAAGCATAGCTCATCTGATTACATATAGTACATAGTACTTGATAATGATAATGAATGCTACTGGTTTATGTATTTACTATAATAAATCTTTTATTTTAGTTTTTAGTTGTAGATGAACACAATACCCTTCCTTATTTTGTTTATCTACTCATTTCTTTTTATATGGTACTGACATTCAAACTCAGTGCCTCACACATGCTAGGCAAGTGCTCTACAACTGAGCCACTGCCCCAGCCCTATAATAAACCTTTTAGTCATTATTGTTTAGTATACTGTTTCTACTTATAAAAAAAAAAAAAATGTTGACTACAAGTCGGCCCTGTGTCCCCAGCAGACTCACACACCTCGTGTTTACCATGTCTCTTGATTCCATTGAGACGCCACACTGAGTGATTGACTTAAACCACCTCAGTGGGCCAAAATGCACTCTATGATGTTTGCATGGTGACAAAGTTGACTGATGATCTCAGAGTGCATCCCCTTCATTAAGCCAAGCATGACTATGCTTCCAAAAAAGGGAAGGTGGGAACTTGGTAAGGAAAGAGAAGGAAATACAAAGGAGAGAAGCCAACAATCCTAGTTCTCCACAGATTCTAGCTCTGAGAGAGTGGCTAGACTAGATGATTTCTAGACCATCCTATTTCTGAGACTGCAATTCTAAGAATGCAAAGAGAATTTTGCAAGAACCTCATCCAAGTATTGCAACAGAGTTCGCCTGACTTTTGAGTGATGGAGCTCCCCCTCCTGGGCATAAACCTTTTCTTGCACTGAATTTTGCCATTTTCATCAGCTCTTAGAACTGGGAAACATACAGCAGGATACCTTCTTGGACCAACTCCCTAAATTCCAAAGAATCAACTGTGGGAAAGTAATCTTTTCATAAGCAGTGATTGGTAACAATAAAAGTTATCTTTACCAATTTCCTTCCCACATAGAATCCATGCCATACTATATGATAAGGCATATCTTTTTTTAAAAAATTTTATTCTTAAGTTTGGATGGACCCAACATCTTTATTTTACATTTATGTGGTGCTAAGGATCGAATCCAGTGCCTTGGGTATGGTAGGTGAGCACTCTACCACTGAGCCACAACCCTAGTCCCCGCCCCCCAGACATATCTTATTCTACTGTAGGCAGCCAGTCAATGACCAGTGTATATTAAACACCAACTATGTACCAGACTGCTTGGCACTCAGCATAAAATGCTAAGCAAGTAAACACTGATCAATGCTAATAAGCAAAGTACAGAATGTTGTGAGCACATATGGCAGGGTCTTGCACCATGCATTTATGGAAATGGGTTAGGAGGAGGGTATCCCAGGAAAGCTCCTGAAAACAACTGATTTTTGCACTGATGTCAAGGTAGGACTTAAGTGAAGTTTGCCAAGTACAGAGTAGGTGCTCACTTTTAAAAATTAAATAACCAGGCTGGGATGTGGCTCAAGTGGTGGCATGCTTGCCTGGCATGCAGAGGGTGCTGGGTTTGATCCTCAACACCACATAAAAATGAAAGATATTGTGTCCACCTAAAACTAAAAAAAAATAATATTTAAAAAAATTAAATAACCAAATTACATGGTCCATCATTCATATTTCAATTTAGTTGGTGGTTTCTCTTTCTTTCTTTCTTTTCTTTCCTTCCCTTCCTTCCCCTTCCTTCCTCCCTCCCTCTCTCTTTCTTTCTTTTTGAAACTATTGCCTGTTCCAGAATTCACTATGGATGCTTTAAGGACAGATGCCACAATACACCAGGGAGGCATTAAACTGAATTATTTAAACAGAACCCATATTTTTTCAGGTCCTGACATTGAATTAAGGAATTATACTAGAAAACTGTGTTGGCCATGTTCTCAGCATTATCACCTTTGACTTGGAAGTAACTGAAATGTTAATAACATTTAAAATGTAATCTCCAAGTATGGTTCACGGGTATCAGATTCATAAAAGCTTTGTTAAAATGGACTTTTTATACATTTGGGGAGATAAACAGATGTGGATAGGTGGGATGAAAGGAAATCCTGAATAATAGCTGTTAACCATGCATCAAAAGATAGATACAATATCTGCTTTCCATAAGGAAAAATAAAAACAAATATTTATTGAATGCCTACCAAAACCCAAACATAAGTTTGTGCTGTTTTATACTGCCTTTGTAAAAACAATGTGAAATGGACATTATGCATTTCAGCTTACTGGTAAACTAATATATTTTTGGCCCTAAGCCACAATGGTTACATAATAGTAACAATTACATTTTGGCCAGGTTTCTACAAACTGCAAAACAACCCAAACAGATTTGGAACTGTCACGAATGCCAAGCTGTATGTCCAGCATTTCATTTAGGTGCACCATTTTGCTTTATCCTCAACACTATGGTCATCTTTTCTAGCTTGGTTACTGGGACAGTGAGATTCCATTACTTGTCCAGAGCCATACAGCTGCTGAGGTAAAAAATCATAGGATTTTTCATTCCAGCCTACTCAACTCCAAAGCCCTGGCTTCAGGCCATGTGTCACACAGCATCCCTGTCCAACACACAAGGGGATCTGAAGGATTTGAGAAGCTTGTATCACACAGAAAATGATTTACAGGGAAATCCCTTCTTTCAAGCTACCACAAACTCTATCCAGTGACCCATGAGGAAACAAAACAGTCATCAGAAAACAGAATCTTCGGGCTGGAGTTGTGGCTCAGTGGCAGAGCGCTTGCCTAGCATGTGTGAGGCACTGCGTATCAATAAATAAAATAAAGGTCCATTGACAACTTAAAAAAAATAAAAGGAAAAATCACACTTTTCCTTAGGTGACAAGAGTGAGTTCCATTTTCCCAGATGCATACTTCAGGCTGAGAAAAATCCAATGAAAGAATTCAAACAATAAGATCCTGTCTGAGCAATGTGAATGCTCTAAATGTCTGTGACTGAATGTTTACACTCATTGCCATCATTTGGTCCTGTATATGGGTTATGCTAAAGCAGGGCTGGGTGAGGAAGAGCCCAACCTGGAGGGAGGTTTCAAATACAAGTCCAACCAAGGAGATCAAGACTGGGCTGTGAACTAGGAAGCTCTTTCCCCTGTTTCTTCTAGCCCAGCACAGACTGAAGGATGACATCCATGTGAATTCACCCAAGTCTTCTTTCCACCTAGCTACATTTGTCCCATGCTCTTAGAATTGACTATGTGTGCTCACTTCGGTAACTGGTGTGTTCATCATGGACAGAGACCAAGACAGCTTATGTGTGTCTAGCATCTACAATGTCTAGCCTTGCCTCACGGTTTGGATGTGAGATATCTCATGTGTGAGAGAACCTCAAGAAGGTTCAGAGAAGAAATTATCTGGTTACCCAATCAGTGAATTAATCATTTAATGGGTTTAACTGAATGGTAACTGAAGGCAAATGAGGTGTGGTTGGAGGAGGTGGGCATTGGGGCATGGCTTTCGGGTATACATTCGTATCTGGGGGGTGAGGCCGCTCTGCTTTCTGATCATCATGTGAGCTGCTTCCCTCCCCCACGCTCTCCTGCCATGATGCTTGGCCTCCCCTCTAGCCTTGAGAATTGGATCTGGACTAGACTAAGACCTTTGAAACATGAGCCCCCAAATAAACGTTTCCTTCTCTACAATTGTTCTGGTGAGTCTTTTTGTCACGGAGGTGAAAAAGCTGACTAAAACACCAAGCTTTCTCTCAAACTATATTAACTTCTATGGCTGCAGTATTAGGTGCCCATAGCAAATACCACCGACCTTTGAAGGTCACCAGTTTTGCCAGAAGAGGGCCCCACCTTTATGACCTCATTTAACCTTAATTACCTTCTGCTGTGGTTGAGAGTGTCCCTCAAAGTTCATGTGTGGAAACTTAATTCCTGAGGCAATGCTGGGAGGTAATGTGGTAGGAGCCCTCCTCAGAGAAAAGAGAACGCAGAGCGGCCAGAATTTGTGTGGATATGCGCGACTCTGTCCGCAAGATGGAGGACCAATGCCTGTGTGCGCATGCGCCCTAGACAAAGAGACGCGCGGTGCTCTCTGGGTACACGCGCAGCCCAGCTGACACATCCACGGTGTGTCTGTGCAACTCGACCACAACTTCCTTATGAATTTATAGAAAACCCACGTGAAATGTATTTTTCCATATAAGGGAGACAAAGAGGGCAGTATTTAGGAGGGAGGGGGAGAAGGGGACTAGCAGGGGCTATATAAGGAAACACACCCTGCCTTGGGAGCTCAGCTTTCTGGATGCAACTCCCCTGAGTCTGTGTAAGGACAAACTAACCACTGCTTCCTGTTGAATGCCCGCTACTGTGGCCTGTCACTTTGAATGTGAATCCCAAGATGGTAGGGCCTACTAGGAGGTGTTTGCGTCATGGGGTAGAACCTCAAGAACAGATTAATGACTTTCTCAAGAGAAGAGGTCATCTATGGGGAAATACTGCCCCCTTTTCCCTCTGATGCTCATGACCCCTCTCTCTTATGATACGTGCCATGTTATAGAGGCCCATAAGGTGCATAGCACCTAAGCTTAGACTTCCCAGTCTCCAGAACCGTGAGCTCTTTTCTTTAGAAATTACCCATGTAAGGTGTTCTTCTATAGCAACAGAAAATGGACTAAGAGCCAGGCGTGGTGGGGCACACCTGCAATCCCTGTGGCTGGGGAGGATAGGCAGGAGGATCAAATCCAGCTTCAGCTACTTTGTGAGGCCCCTAAGCAACTTAGAGAAACCCTGTCTCTAAATTAAAAAAAATAAAAAGGGCTGGGATGTGACTCCGATTAAGTGCCTCTGAGTACAAAAAGAAAAAGAAAATGGATTAAATGTCTTTTAAAGGTTTATCACTTATAGGGATGAGGGGACACAATTCAGTCTATAAGTATTAGGATTCTTATTTCATTTTTATTTTCTCTCTCTGTGTGTGTGTGTGTGTGTGTGTGTGTGTGTGTGTTTATGCAGGCACGCACATGCACTGGAAATCAAACCCAGAGCCTCACACATGCTAACACACATCTACCACTACCACTGAGCTATGCCTCCAGACCCTGTCCTTATTTTCAGATTCTTGTATTTCTCTGCCAGCACAGCCTACCCCACAGAGTAGAAACTCTAGTGAGTATTTACCAAATTGAATCCTGAACTAGCTAGCAGTCTGTGGACCAGCTGTGTGTGCCACATGGGAGCAGAAAAACAACCATGGAGCTGCAAATCCATGTTTCCTGACTCTGGAAGGAGGTAATCATCCATTCATTCAAGGCGAAGATATTTACAGTCAAGGCAAAAAAAAAAAAAAATGAGATCTGCCAAAAGATGAAGGAAGCATAAATGTGAATGAATGAACCAATCAATCCATCAATAGGGTTGCACTTGGAGACTTAGAATTTGGAACTGCTGGCATTTCTGCTGGCTCTAGACCATACAAGCTGAAAGAGTGTGTAGTTTTGCTCTGTGACTGGATTGCCAGACATGCCATTTGGGGATTATAAATTATAAATCAGGAAAACTGGCTCTTGCTATTAGAATCACAAAGACTTTCCATGTAGATTGAGGGTGTTTGCAAAATAACTAGGACCATGAACATTAACTGTAATTAGACATTGTCATACCAATACTACTTCACATACATTATCACATAAATATTACTTTTTGCCTACTTCTAATTCATTCAGCTACTACAAGCAGAAGGATATATTTTGGCTCTTGGAATTAACTGTATCCATTGATTAAGTAGTTCAAAAAATTACTGTCTTGAGAGGGGACAGGGTGTTTCTGGGAAAAGGTCATTTCAAGGCAGATTCCTTGGGATCAGAATACATTGATTCAGGATCAGCAGTCCTGCTCAGGGAAGATGTTTATCATTTTTGTGCTTCAGTTTAGCATCTTAAAATGAATGGGGGGGGAATCATGCCATTGAGTAGATGTAACTGCATACCTGAAACAATGGTGTTTTATTTCTCCTTTGGGGTTTTTTTGTTTGTGTTGGTTTTTGTTGTTTGCTTTTTGCATTTGAGAGCTACAATGTCCTATGTCATCTACAAAGATCTTTCTTCCCAAAGAGCTGCCATATAAGACTGAA
Source organism: Urocitellus parryii (assembly GCF_045843805.1). Taxonomy (NCBI): domain Eukaryota; kingdom Metazoa; phylum Chordata; class Mammalia; order Rodentia; family Sciuridae; genus Urocitellus; species Urocitellus parryii. The sequence goes on from NC_135546.1 coordinate 12,900,732, forward strand.
GGATGTCATATATAACAGTTTAAAAAATAAAAAGCAACAGATATTCTTTTCACTCAAACAAAACAGGAGCAGTCTATATGGAAAATTAATGAACTACATTGTGAGGCAAAACATACACCAATGACATGGAATAAGGCTCAGTTTACCAGAAGTCACTTGACTCTAGGGTCACTGAGAACACTAGAGCACTTGGCTCTAGGGTCACCTAGAACACTAGAGCACTTGGCTCTAGGGTTACCTAGAACAGAACACACGATGTTAAACTCACTGACAGCTGGCAAAGGAAGATACAGCTATGAGGAAACTGTAACTTAGGCTAAGCAAGTGCCCCAGGTTACACATGAATTTAGGGATAGAGCCAGGATTTGAAGCTAGGCCTATAGGTAATAACAATAGTCTACAAACAAATGTCACCCTGACCTCAGGACCTTGACTTTTTCTCAGGTAAACCTTAAATAATGACCTGCACAAACTTGGACAGAACAGAAAAATGGGCTACTCCATTACTAGGTCTATTTGGACTGAGTATAGCAAGTAGTTGCAACCCAAGCCATTCTACCAATCCATAAACTACTGTTTCCTATGATATACATTGTTTTCAATGAATGGCCTTTCAATTTTGAAATGCATCAACCCAGCTTTGAGTGCACCTGTTTTTTTGTGTACATAATGGCCAACATCTGGAGCCAGAGGAAATAAATTATTTCTTCATCCAGATGTCTTGATGTTTGTTAATGTAACAAAATCTTATTAAGGATATGTTATGCTCATGCACTGCAGAGACTGGGTTTCTAGGAGGGAATTAACTATTTTTTTAAAAAATCTTCCAGATGTGTTTACCACAGAAATGGAAACATTGCCTCAATCCTCAAAGAAATGAAATGAATGGGGGGAAAAATGACAAGGTTTTTAAAACAAATGTCTGTGACTAATTTGCATTGAATTATCAGGATTAATTATAAATCATATAATGGGAGCTTACATTCGTGGAGGCCTAAATGGCATGTCAAGTGATATGCTGAATGCTCTAGGGATTGTCACATTTCATTTCTGCATTACTTCTCATTTGGGACATGAGTAACTGAGGACTGGGAAAGGCTGGTTACCCAGTGAGCAGATGGGTTGGATTCAAAACCTTGACTATAGGGGCTGCACTTGTGGCTCAGTGGTAGAGCACTCACCTAGCACATACGAGGCACTGGGTTAGATTCTCAGCACCAGAGTGAAAAAAAAAAAAAAAACACAACACAACAAATAAAATAAAAGTCTTAAAAAAAAAAAAGGCGGAAGATGTGGCTCAATAATTAAATGCCCCTGGGTTCAATCCCTGGTACCAAAAAAGCTAAAACATCAACAACAAAACCTTGACTATATGACTTCAGACCCCTCACTCAAAGTGTGGGGTATGGATCAGCAACATCTGCCTTTTGGCAGCTTATTGAAAATGCCAGGTCTCTGCCTCCTTCCTCAGACATTGAAGGTGAATCTGCACTTTAACAGTATATTAGCCAGCTTCACATCACTTTAATGAAATACCTGAGAGAGGCTACTTGTAAAGTCAAGGGAGTATTATTAGGGCTTATGGTGCTGGAGGTTCAAAGACACAGAGAGAAAGGATGGGACCAGGGTTCCAAAGTCCCATTTGAAGACACATTCCCAATGACCTAAGACTCTTCCACTAGGCCCCAAAGATTTCACCCTACCTCCCAACAACCCTACCCTGGAGACACTGCCTTTACCATGTGCACCTTTGGGAGAAACACATCCATACCATCGCTTCAGGGGACCTGTGGGCTGACCACTCTCAGTGTGGTTCATGGTAGCACCTCACATGACCTGAGTGCCAGGAGGAAGGCGATTTCCTGGGCTGTGGTCCAAGCTGGCTGTGTACACATCTCTGCAGGTAAGACTGAGGAATCTGTATTTTAATCAGTTCTCAGACTACCTTAATGGCACTGTGATACCTGGAAAGCAATGCAACATTGTATTTGTTTCTTCTAAGGGCTTCACATGGGATTCCATACTTTCTTTCAACAGTAGAAAGTGTACCCAAAAATGGGAAACAAAAGAGGACATGGATCCTTTCAAGTGATCCTAGAAACACATCTGGTGGTTGTTGATTTTGGAGTCCCAAGAAAGCTCCCATTGCTTCCTTTCAAAGCCAGCTCATCGATTCCATCCAAGTTGGCTAACCATGGCTGAGACTTTCAACTCAGCATTAGCAGCAGATCTGAGTGTAAAGGAGGAGGGTGGGTGAGGGAAAGACACAAGTTAACACAACCCAAGGCACAGAATCTTGGTGATACAACAGAGATGGACAACATCCAAGTCAGCTCTCCTGAGCTGGAAAACCAGGAGCTGTCCCTCAGCCAACTGAACCTAACTAGCACCACAGCCACCACCCTGAACAAGGAAATAGATTACCACTACCTGAACTTGAATTCTGGGTCCTGCCCACAGTTAGACTGGAAAACAAAACCCTCCAGGCCTGGATGAGCGCCCAGCATGCATATAAACACCCACCATGATGGGCCTAATGTATTCTATGAATTTTGGCTGAGTTCCCCATTTAACTGTCAAATAAATACTGAGGGGTAAATCTCATTATCTTTCATAATACAAACTCCTTTCTGATATTTAACAATATCCCTGTCAGTTCCTGATAAAATAAATGGATTCTGACTTTGCACATTCATTCATGTGACCGACATGCATGCAGGATGCAGATACCATGTAGACACGGGACTGATCCTACATTCTGCACTGGTAAACCTTATTTAGAGTCTGGCAATGATGAAAGTTAACCATTAATTAATGACAGGGATTAAACTGTGATAAAGGTGAGATTCTAAGCCCCGTGAAAGGGAGTAACAGGGGAGATGAATTCAATCCAGGAGCACACGGGTGGCTTTCTGAGCAAACCTGGGCTCTACTGAGTAGACACTGATCACCTGGACCCCTGACATCAGAAGATTTGTGCTTGAACTTCCACAGCTCTGTAGTGCTAATAACTATTTAATGTTCATTCACTTGTCACTGTGAATGAGGTTTTGTGCTGTTTTGGACTGAATATCTATGTTGTACACCCATGCCCCCCAAAAAAGGTATGTTGAGGGTCCTAATCCCTCATGTGACTATATGTGGAGATGAAGCCTCTAAGGAAATAATTATGGCTTAATGAGGTTGCAAGAGTGGGGCTCTGATCAGACAGGATTAGTGTCCTCATTAAAAGAGATATCAGAAAGCTAGTGCATTCTCTCTCCCCCCCTCCCCGAGTCCTCTCTCTTCTCTCCTTTCTCTCCTCAAAGACAGTCATCTGCAGAAACTGAACCCTGCCAGAACCTTCGTCTTAGACTTTCCATTCCACATATCTGGGAGAAAATAAGTAAATTTCCATTATTAAAGTCAGTCTATATTATATTGTTACAGCAGCCCAAGAAGACTAATACATGTAATGGTTTGATATAAATCCACTTATAGGCATTTTTTTAGACCAGTATCTCTAATGAAAATGAAAGCAAAAATTATCAGCAAAATAAGATCCAACAGCATATCAAAAAAAAAAAAAAATTCATCATGATCAAATAGGATTTATCCCAGGGATGCAAGGTGGGTTTAATATATAGAAGTAATTCATATCACATCAATATATATCACAGTAATATATCACAGCAGCAAAAAAAAAAAAAAAGACAAAAATCATATGATCATCTCAATGGATGCAGAAAAAGCACTGGATAAAATTCAGCACTGCTTTCTGAACAAGACTCTAAATGAATTAGGTATACAAAGAAAATTCTTTACCTAATAAAGGCTGTATAAAATAAACCCAAACCCAACATCAGACTGAATGAGAGAAATCTGAATGCTTTTCCTCTAAAATCTGGAAAAAGACAAGGAGGTCCTCTCTTGCCACTCACGTTTAATATAGTACGAGAAGTATTAGCCAGAGAAATTAGGAAAGAAAAAGAAATAAAGGCATACAGAGAGGAAGGGAGGAAGTCAAATTATCCTTGTTTGTAGGTCATATAATTCTGTACATAAAAATAACCTAAAAACCACAAAAGACTATTAGAATCAAATAATGAATTCACTAGAGTAGCACAATACAAAATCAACATACACAAATCAACAGCATTCTATATGCCAATAATAATAATACAGCTGAGAAAGGAATCATAAAGGTAATTCCATTCACAATATCTGAAAAAATAAAATGAAATACCTAGGAATAAATATAAGGAAGTAAAGGCCTCTATGATCTTTGTTATAAAACTCCAAGAAAAGAAATTCAAGAGAACACATACACACACAAACAAAAAAAAAAAAAAGGAAAGACTTCCTATGTTTATGGATTGAAAGAATTAATGCTAAAAGCTCTATCTATTCTACCCGAAGGAATTTATAGATTCAATGTAATTGCCACCAAAATACCAAGGACAGTTTTCACAGAACTAGAAAAATTAATCGCAATAATAATGTTTATTTTATTCTGTTTGTACATAGGTGACTATATGACCAATGTGATTCTGCAACCTGTACAATCAGAAAAATGAGAAATTATACCCCATTTGATTAAAAAAAATTAATCGCAAAGTTTACACGGAAGCACAAAAGACTCCTCAAGAGTCAGAACAATCTTAAGTACAAAGAGCAAAGCTGGGAGCATCATGATATGTGGCTTAAAATATAGTATAAATTCAAAGCAATCAAAACAGCATGGTATTAGGATAGAAACAGGCACAGAGAGCAACAGAACAGCACACAGTGTGCAGAAATGAACCCCTGCATTTACAGCCAACTGATTCTCAACAAAGTTGTCTACAAAATATATGTTGGAGAGAGGACTGCCTCTTCAATACATGGTGCTAGGAAAACTGGACATTTACATGTGAATGAATGCAACTTGACCAACCCTATCTCTCACCCATTACCAAAAAAAAAAAAAAAAGTCAACCAAAATATATCAAAAACCTAAATGTAAGACCTAAAACAATGAAAAATTAAAAGAAAACAGAAAAAATACTTCAAAATACTGGTAAAGGCAACAGTGGGGGGGGGGGCAGTGTTGAGACCCCCCACCCAAAAGCTCAGGGAACATAAGCCAAAATAGACAAAATGGGACTATATCAAACTAAGACACTTTTGCAACAAAGGAAACAAGTAACAGAATAAAGAGACAACCTGCAGAACAGGGGAAATTCTGTAAATTGTTCACCTCACATATGACTAATGTCCATAACATATAAGGATCTTGAAAAAACTTGAAAAAACTCAAAACCAAACAACCAAAAATCTAAATTGAAAAATGGAGAAAGTCTGGGTGTGGTGACACATGCCTGTAATCCCAGGGTCTCAGGAGGCTGAGGCAGGAGGATCGCAAGTTTGAGGCCAGCCTCAGCAACTTAGTGAGGACTTACACAACAACAGTGAGACCCTGTCTCAAAATAAAATATAGGCTGTGGTTGTAGCTCAGTGGTAGAGCACTTGCCTTGCACTGGATTCAATCCTCAGCACCATGTAAAAATAAATAAAGATTTAAGGCCAGTCACAGTGGCATACACCTGCAATCTCAGCAGCTCTGGAAGCTAAGGCAGGAGGATCCGGAGTTCTAAGCCAGCCTCAGGAAGTTAGCGAGGCCCTAAGCAACTCAGTGAGACCCTGTCTTTAAATAAAATCCAAAAAGGGCTGGGGATGTGGCTCAGTGGTTGAGTATCCCTGAGTTCAATCCCCAGTACCAAATAAATAAATAAATAAAATAATAACTTCTTAAAATTTTTTAAATGTATTTATTTATTTTAATTAGGTATATATGAGAGCAGAATACATTTTGATTCATTGTACACAACTGCAGCACAACTTTTCATTTCTCTGGTTGTAAATAAATAAAATAATAACTTCTACAACCTCAGCCTGCCTCTACACCTCCACACCACGTCCCTCTCCTTTGTCCCATTAAAGTTCCTCCAGTTTTCCCGTCTGCCCCATTATGGATCAGCATCCACTCATTAGAGAGAACATTCAGCCTTTGGTTTTGTGGGATTGGCTTACTTCACTTAGCATTATATTCTCCAACTCCATCCATTCACCTGCAAATGCCATAATTTCATTCTCTTTTAATGCTGAGTAATATTCCATTATGTATATACCACAGTTTCTTTATCCATTCATCTATTGAAGGACACCTAGGTTGCTTCCACAGTTTTAGCTATTGTGAATTGAGCTACTATAAATATTGATGTGGCTGTGTCCCTGTAGTATGCTGATTTTAAGTCCTTTGGGTATAGACAGAGGAGTGGGATAGCTGGGTCAAATGATGGTTCCATTCCAAGTTTTCTAAGGAATTTTTAAATATTTTTTTATTTTTTAAAAAGGATAAAATATAGGGCCGGGGCTGTAGCTCAGTGGTTAAAGCATTTGCCTCGCATGTGTGAGGTATTGGGTTCAATTCTCAGCACCATATACAAATAAATAAAATAAAGGCATTGTGTATGACTACAATTGAAAAATAAATATTAAAAAATAAAGTAAAATACAAAGAATGGCTGGGAATATGGCTCAGTGGTTAGGTGCCCCTGGTACAAAAAAAAAATGGATATGAATAGACATTTCTGTACAGAAGAAATTTAAATAACAAACAAATTTATGGGGGACAAATATTCCTTCTGTCCTCAGTTCTAAGGTCACTTTCTTCTTCACTGATATGTAGTTTAAATTAGATCAAGTCCCACTGGGGTTGTACCTCAGGGTTATCGTACCTGCACCTTTGTTTCAAAGCACTTACCATAATTTATAATTATATATTTGTGACTTTACGTATTTAACATGTCTTAAATACCCTTCCTCTAAAATAAAAACCTTATGATAGTAATTCTACATTTCTTTTGCTCAGAATTATTATACTCTTACCGCTCAGTATCCTGTCACATAGGATTCACTCAATAAATATTCACTGAAGAAAGGAAGGAACAGGAGCGGGAACGAAGCAAGGAAGGCTCAAAGCCATGATTAGTAGACAACACAGAATTATTATTGATAACTACTGCTACTGACACATCACTGTAGCCTTTATAAAGAAAATGCCCCTGTCCCCTCTCCTCTGCCCAGATCTATTCCCATTAAAACCATCTATCAGCCAGGCACTGTGGCGCACGCCCGTAAACCTAGCAGCTCGGGAGGCTGAGGCAGGAGGATTACAAGTTCAAAACCAGCTTCAGCAACTTAGCAAGCCCCTAAGCAACTGATCAAGTTGCTGCCTCTAAATAAAATATAAAATATAAAAAAGGTCTGGGAATGTAGCTCAGTGGTTAAGTGCCCCTAGGATCAATGCCCACTACAACAAACAAACAGAAATCCCTGTGTATCATGAAAGCAGCTATTATTTGGAGTCTGCTGCACAAGAAAAGAATAAGAAATCAATAGAGCTGGAGACCTTTAAAGGAAATTATGTTCTCTGGGCTGTACAGGTGGCATGTAGAGTGCACGACGGTTCTCAGGCAGCCAGTGCTCCTTGGAGATAGAGTCCAGGTTTCCAGGTGGCCTCTCTCTAGATGCCTGGTTGCGCCCAGGCTGTGGCTGAGTTAGTCCGATATGGGAAAAGCAAGATCAGGCCTCCTTCCTCCTATGGACACAGAGGGCCTTTAGAAATGGTGAGGGGAGGAGTGGTAGAGAGTGAGGAGCAGTGGCCAAAGGCAATCAGAGCCAGCAAAGATGCCAGCAGAAGGGTTCGTGGGGTGGGGTTGCTATTTCTCTCTTTCCCTTTATATTTCTCTTGTTAAAGATGGAGAGAAAGGCTGGGTGCGGTGGTGCCTCCGGAGGCTGAGGCAAGGAGGATTGCAAGTTCAAAGCCAGCCTCAGCAATGGTGAGGCCCTAAGCAATTCAGTGAGACCCTGTCTCTAAATAACATACAAAAAGGACTGGGGGTGTGGTTCAGTAGTCAAGTGCCCCTGAGTTCAATCTCTGGTACCAAAAAAAAAAAAAAAAAAAAAGATGGCGGGAAAGGAGAAACCCTGAACCCCACCTCTATTCCAAAACTGCAAGGATTCATCTCTCAACAAAATGACTGAAGTAGGAAAGTCCTGGCATTCTGGGACTAAATTTTATTTGTCCCTCCCCTCCGATGCCCAGAACCTCCATGCTGCCTCTCCCTAGAGTCCCATTTAGAACAGCCCAACCACCATGTTAATTTTATGTGTCAACGTGGCTAGTCCACAATACAGAGATTTGGGCCAAATACAACTTTAGATGTTGCCATGAAGGTATTTTTAGATGAGATTAACATGTAACTTACAGACTTTGAACAAAGCAGATGATACTGGTTAAGGTGGGTTTGCCTCATCCAATTAGTTGAAGGCCATAAAAGAAAAGACTGATCTATCCCCAAGAAAGGAGCAATTCTGCTTTTCAGAAATCATTCAGATTCAAGCTGCCATATAGCTCTTCCTATATCTCCAGTCTGTGGCCTGTGCCACGGATTTCAGACTCGATAGCCCTCACAATCGTGTGAGTCAATTTCTTAAAATAACTCTCTCTCTCTCTCTCTCCCCCCTTCCTACCCCGCCCCCCTCTCTCTCCTCATACGTATAGATTCTACTTCTCTGGAGAACCCTGACTAATAAACACCTCTTCCTTCTAATCACAAATGCACAGCTTTGGGTCAGGCCCCCTGAGCTGGCTGGGACAATTTAACTATTTCTGGCTGTAGCTTTGCTGAGCAGAGTGAGAGATTACTCCCAGAGCACACATATGATAGCTAGAGTCTACAAGTGTCTTCAAAGGCTGATTACAAACTAGCATACTCCCAGAGAAGCCAGAAGAACAAGAATCAGTATGTCCATTTTCAAAATGAAGAAAGTGAGCCCAGAGGAAGTAAAGTAATATGCTCAAACTCACAGGTCTAATAAGTGTCAAAATCAGGACTTGGTCCCATGTGTATTTACCCTAAGTTCTGGGTTCCTTCCTGGATATCCTATTGGTCTGCCTGAAGCCAGGATCTTGACATTTGAGGCTTATACTGGGACATGGAGACACAGTGATGGGCGGGGGAGAAGCTGCACCATGTGGAGGAAAGAACTTGGATTTCAGCTGAGTTAAAAAAAACCACTAACTCCCTGCAGGCTAAGGAAGCTGACTCAGCCCTCTGGCCCTCAGTTTACTGTGCAAGTCCCGGCACAGTAACGCAAGCCCATCATCCCAGCAACTCCAGAGGCTGAGGCAAGAGGATCGCAAGTTCAAAGCTAGCATCAGCAAGTTAGTGAGGACATAAGCAATTTAGTTAGACACCATCTCAAAATAAAAAGGGCTGGGGGTGTGGCTCAGTGGCTAAGCACCTCTGGGTTCAATCACCAGTACCAAATGAATGAATGAATGAATGAAATAATTAAAAATTTAAAAAATAAAAGGAGAGGCATAGACTCTATATAATTGACATCCAGGAAGAATCTCTGAGAACCTAGAATTCTATCATTGGAGAGAAATAGCAAAAGACAAGGAATAAAGTAACCCAAGGAAGGGAGAAACCTTACCAGGCTGTGTGTGTGTGTATGTGTGTGTGTATGTGTGTGTGTGTGTGTGTGTGTGTATACGTGTTTTGTTTTTATCACTTTTCTTCTCACTGCCAGGGTCTGTTTTGAGTTTTTCCACCCCTGACACCCGTGTCTGACACATCTCTCCAGCTCATAATGAGCTTTCATTCAAGCCACTGATCAATAGCAGGAACCAGCAGGTCTGTCTGCCCTGCTTGTTTTCTCTATCTTCAATCTACCAAGACAGATTAGGCTATTTCCAAGGTCACTCGATATCTGGGGAGGGAATGGAAAGATAGCTGGTGGCTGTCCATGGAACAAGGCTGCAAACAGACAAGACGAGAGCTCAACTGTGTGTTCTATGACAGATTCGATTTACATCAAGGTCGAAGAGGGTATGTTTTCTTACTGAACCTTTACCCACCCCAGAGTTGCCGGCTTGTCTGTTAGCCACCCGTTCTTACAAATGCAGGAACAGCCCCACCCGTCGAGAGATGCTGTGTAATCTCGTGATCTGACGTATCCCTTGCTGTTCAACCCACTTTATTAGTCTATTACAATATTCACTGCCAGGCTAAAGAGCAGGACAGAGCACCATGCTGACAATGGAATACTGATATTTTTATTGTCGTAGATGGAGTCTAATCTCTTTCTTATCCTATGAGCTCCGAAGAAGGCTGTTAGAATAAGGATCTAACTAGCCTTTGCCTCTGAAGACATGTGCTGAAGTTTCTAGGTTCAGAAATACAGCATAAGAAGTTCCACATCATGATGTTCCCTCAATTATTTGGGAAGAAACTCAAAAAGTACAGCCTGGAAGATGGCAAGTGTGAAAGGTTTTCAATTTTAAACCTATTAAGCATTGTTTCAGACACTGTAAAGAGGAAACCCAGGCTGTAACATCACAAAACTTGGGAGAGAATCTGCTTTGACTTTAATTGAGCCCTCCCTGCAAATTTATATGTTGAAACCCTAAACATCAGTATCTCAACATGTTTCTGTATATGGAAATAGGGTCATTAAAGAGATAATTAAATAAAACAAGAGATAATTAAATAAAAATAAGATGAGTCTAAACTAATGTGCCTGGTGTCCTTATAAGAGGAAATTTTGGACAGAGACACCCACACATATAGAAGACGGCCATGTAAAGATATAGGGAGAAGACAGCCTACTACAAGCCAAGGAGTCAGACATAAAAAGAAACTAAACCTCAGCTCCTGGACCCAAGATGGTGGGCCAGAGGGTGGCAGCATTTTGTGTCGCTCCGTGACCCAGGTCTGAACTAGTGGGAATACTGCTTTTCTGAGAGTGACAGAGGACCCCTTCACAGCTGATCCCCACGCAGGAATCACAGCCACCATGCTGTGCGGGCCCCTGGCCTCAGCATTAGAAAAGGACTCCCGACTTCTGACTACTCACCCATACAGCTCTTGTGTGTGCCTCAGCAGGACCACAGGCATCAGCATCAGTGCAGAATTCCCAGACACCTCTCTCACGAAGGACACTCAGCCACTACCCACATGCAGGAACTCTGGCTGCCACTCCCGTGTGGATCCCCATCCACCAATATGGGGTTCCCCCGGTCGCCTCCATCTTGGAACTCGGCAGCTACTGCCATAGTCCCCTACTCAGAGTACTGCCTACTGCCTGCACCTAAGGACATCATAGGCTCTGAAAAAAGCTGACAGTCAGAACTCTGCACACTACAGAGCTCATCTCGGAACACGTCGCACATGGCCCGGCTCCCCCCTGTCGACCCAACACCCCATCACTGAAAGCAGCCACCTCCATCTTGGGTCACTACTGGTAGTCAGGGCAACTACCAGTTTGGAACACCGGATAGAAAGGTGAGGTATTGGATCCCTACAGAGGCACTATAAGCCTATAGGGTAAAAACAGTAACACCACGTACCCACAGAGCTAGAAAGGAAAACACATGAGCATCATGAAAAGACAAGGGAAGAAAGTGCCCCAAACAAACCAAGATACCACATTATTAGAATCCATGGCCAGCACAGCAGATGAAATTACAGAGAAGGAGTTCAGGATGTACATAATTAAAATGTTCTGTGAATTCAAGTATGATATAAGAGAGCAAATACAGGCAGCAAAAGGTCATTTTGACAAAGAGCCACATAAGCAAATATAGGAAGCAAATGATTACTTCAATAGGGAGATAGAGGTTCTAAAGAAAAACCAAACAGAAATCTTTGAAATAAGAGAAACAGTAAACCAAATTAAAAGTTCAATTGAAAGCATCTCCAACAGATTAGACCATTTGGAAGACAGGACCTCAGACAATAAAGACAAAATATATAATCTTGAAAAGAATGTAGACCACGTAGTGAGAATGGTAAGAAACCACAAGCAGAACATTCAAGAAATATGGGATAGCATAAAAAGACCAAATTTGAGAGTTATTGGGATAGAGGAAAGCATACAGTTTCAAACCAAAGGAATGAACATCTGTTCAATGAAATAATATCAGAAAATTTTCCAAACATGAAAAACAAATAAGAAAACCAAATTCAAGAGGCTTACAAGAGACCAAATGTACAAATTCACAACAGAGCCACACCAAGGCACATAATAATGAAAATGCGTAACACACAGAATAGGGAGAAAATATTAAAAGCCATGAGAGAAAGGAATCAGATTACATATAGGGGAAAAACAATTAGGTTAGGTGCAGATTTTTCAACCCAGACTCTGAAAGCTAGAAGATGCTGGAATAACATATATCAATCTCTGAAAGAAAATGGATGCCAACCAAGAATTTTTTATCCAATAAAATTAAGCTTTAGATTTGATGATGAAATAAAAACCTCCCATGATAAACAAAAGTTAAAAGCTAGAAAACCTGTACTACAGAGCATCCTTGGCAAAATATTCTATGAAGAGGAAATGAAAAACAACAATAAAAATCAGCAGAGGGAGATATTATACTAAAGGAAAAGCTAATGAAAGGAAAAACCAAATCAAGTTAAATAATAAAAATTTCTGGGAATACAAATCATGTCTCAATAATAACCTTGAATTGTTAGGAGCCACAGCAAAAATATTAATACAGGCACCTTTGGATTTAGTGACTGCCAGCCAGCAATTCACATTCATATGGTAATTGGACTCATGCTGTTTAGCTGGGCCCATTTCAGGACTCAGGTTACTCATGTCACTCTTGTAATGGGAGAGTTCCCATTGGTTGGGAAAGGATGGTAGGAGGGTGTTCCGGGGGAAGTGGAGGCCCCCCGGCTCAGGTAGAACACACGTGGTGGACCCACTTGTGAGGGGATGCACACGGCCTCTCTCTAAATAAAACTTTGTCTCAGTTTGACTGGCTTGTGTTTTTGTGCCCAACTGGGTTGCAAGATTGCAAGCCCGCGTGCACTGACAGCTCAGCAGGGAAGCGCTCAGCAGGGGTGCCGCAGGCAGTGCTCGGCGATAGCAGCGGCAGGAACGGGGCTCAGCTAGCCCGCTCGACCCGCGGGCCAGCGAGCAACCTGCGGCATTGAATATTAATGGCCTAAACTCACCAATCAAAAGACATAGGCTAGCTGATTGGATCAAAAACAAACAAACCAAAAAAAAAAAAAAAAAAGAAGACCCATTGCTGCCTCCAACAGAGTCATCTCATAGGAAAAGACATACATAGACTGAAGGTAAAAGGTTGGGAAAAATCATATGATTTACATGGACTATGGAAGCAAGCAGGGGTTTCCATCCTCATATCAAATAAAGTAGCCTTTAAGGTAAAGTTACTCAAAAGGGACAAAGAAGGACATTTAATACTGCTCAAGGGAACCATTCATCAACAAGACATAACAATTATAAATATATATGCCCCAAACAATGGAGCATCTATGTTCATCAAACAAATTCTTCTCAACAGTCAAACTGACCACAACATAATTATTCCGGGCAACTTTCACCACTGGATAGATCTTCCAAACAAAAGCTGAACAAAGAAACTATACTCAATAATACAATCAATAACTTAGACTTCACTGACATATAATAGAATATTTCATCCTTCAGCAAGTGAATACACTTTCTTCTCAGCAGCACATGGATCCTTCTTTAAAATAAACCATATATTATATCACTAAGCAACCTTTAGCAAATACAAAAAAAGTAAAGACACTACTCTGCATTCTATCAGATCATAATGGAATGAAATTAGAAATCAATGATAACATAAAAAATAAAAACTACTCCAACACCTGGAGATTAAATAATATGCTCCTGAATGAACAATGGGTTGCAAAAGACACCAAGAAGGAGGTTAAAAAATTCTTAGAGGTGAATGAGAACACAGATACAACATATCAAAATCTTTGGGACACTATGAAGGCAGTAATAAGAAGATAATTCATTGCATGGAGTTCATTCCTTAAAAGAAGAAAAAGTCAACCAATAAATGACCTAACACTACATCTCAAAGCCCTAGAAAAAGAAGGACAAATCAACACCAAAAGCAGCAGAAATAATTAAACTTAGAGCTGAAATCAATGAAATCAAAACAAAAGAAACAATTAAAAAAAACAGTCAAAACAAAAAGTTGGTTCTTTGAAAAAATAAATAAAACTGACAAACTCTTAGCCATGCTAACAAAATGGAGACAGAAAACTCAAATCACTAATATACTTGATGAAAAAGGAAATATCACAACAGACACTACAGAAATACAGAAGATAATTAGAAATTATTTTTAAAACTTGTACTCTAATAAAAACAGAATATCGAAGGCATTGACAAATTTCTAGAGGCATATGAGTTGCCCAAATTGAATTAGGACGATATACACAATTTAAACAGATCAATTTCAAGCAAGGAAATAGAAGACACCATCAGAAGCTACCAACCAAGAAAATCCCAGAACCAGATGCATACACAGCTGAGTTCTACAAGGCCTATAAAGAAGAACTAATACCTAGACTCTACAAATTATTTCATGAAATAGAAAAAGAGGGAGCACTTCCAAATTCATTCTATGAGACCAATATCATCCTGATTTCAAAACTAGGCAAAGACACATCAAAGAAAGAAAACTTCAGGCCAATATTGCTAATGAATATAGATGCAAAAATTTTCAATAAAATTCTGGCAAAACAAATACAAAAACATATCAAAAAGTTAGTGCACCACAATCAACTGGGGTTCATCCCGGGGATGCAAGTTTGGTTCAACATTTGGAAATCAATAAATGTAATTCATCACATCAGTAGACTTAAATATAAGAATCATGTGATCATCTCAATAGATACAGAAAAAGTATTTGATAAATTACAGCACTGGGGCTGGGGATGTGGCTCAATCGGTAGCGCGCTTGCCTGGCATGCGTGCAGCCCGGGTTCGATCCTCAGCACCACATACCAACAAAGATGTTGAGTCCGCCAAGAACTAAAAAAAAATAAATATTAAAAAAAAAATAAAATAAAATAAAATAAATTACAGCACTCTTACATGTTCAAAACACTAGAAAAACTAGGGATAACAGAATCATATCTCAACATCATAAAAGCTATCTATGCTAAGCCCCAGGCCAACATCATTCTAAATGGAGAAAAACTGACAGCATTCCCTCTAAAAACTGGAACAAGACAGGGATGCCCTCTTACACCACTTCTATTTAACAGCAATTAGATAGACACAAGAAATTAAAAGGATATGGATAGGAAAAGAAGAACTAAAATTAGCACTATTTGCCAATGATATGATTCTATACCTAGAAGACCAAAAAATTCCACCAGAAAACTCCTAATACTAGTAAATGAATTCAGCAAAGTAGGAGGATACAAAATTTACACCATAAATCAAGGGCATTTCTATATATCAGTGACAAATCCTCTGAAAGGGAAACAAGGAAAACTACCCCATTAACAATAGCTGCAAAAAAATAAAATACTTGGGAATCAACCTAATGAAAACTACAGAATGCTAAAGAAAGAAATTAAAGAAGACCTTAGAAGATGCATAGATCTACCTTGCTCTTGGATAGGCAGAATTAATATTGTCAAAATGACCATATTACCAAAAGTGCTACATAGATTTAATGCAATTCCAATTAAAATCCCAATGACATTCCTTCTAGAAATAGAAAAAGCAATCATGAAATTCATCTGGAAAAATAAGAGACCCAGAATAGCTAAAGAAATCCTTAGCAAGAATAGTGAAGCAAGTGGCATCACTATACCAGACTATACTAAACTATACCACAGAGCAATAGTAACAAAAACAGCATGTATTGGCACCAAAATAAACTGGTAGACCAATGGTACAGAATAGAGGATACAGAAACTAATCCACATGATTTCAGTTATCTTATATTAGACAAAGGCGCCAAAAACATACATTGGAGAAAAGATAGCCTCTTCAACAAATGGTGCTGGGAAAACTGGAAATCCATATGCAACAAAATGAAATTAAACCCCTACCTCTCACCATGCACAAAACTCAACTCAAAGTGGATCAAAGACCTAGGAATTAAGCCAGAGACACTGCACCTATTAGAAGAAAAAGTAGGCCCAACTCTCCATCATGTCGGATTAGGCCCCAACTTCCTTAATAGCACAATTAATAAAATCAAGAATCAATAAATGGGATAGATTCAAACTAAAAAGTTTCTCAGCAAAAGAAACAATCAGTGAGGTGACTAAAGAGCCTACATCTTGAGAGCAAATTTTTACCACTTGTACATCATATAGAGTACTAATCTCTGAGGTATATGAAGAACTCAAAAAGCTAAACACCAAAAAAACCAAATAGCCCAATCAATAAATGGGTCAAGGAACTGAAAAGACACTTCTCAGATGATATACAATCAATCAACAAATATATGAAAAAATGTTCAACATCTTTAGCAATTAGAGAAATGAAAATCAAAATTACTCTAAGATTTCATCTCACTCCAATCAGAATGGCAGTTATTAAGATAAGAACACAATCGAGAATAAGTGTTGGTGAGGATATGGGGGAAAAGGCACACTCATACATTGCTGGTGGGACTTCAGATTGGTGCAGCCAATATGGAAAACAGTACAGAGATTCCTTGGAAAGCTGGGAATGGAACCACCATTTGACCCAGCTCTCCTACTCCTCCGTCTGTACCCAAAGGACTTAAAAACAGCATACTACAGTGACACAGCCACTTCAATGGTTACAGCAGCACAATTCACAATAGCCAAACTGTGGAACCAACCTAGATGTCCTTCAGTAGATAAACTGATAAAGAAAATATGGCATATATACACAAGGGAATATTACTCAGCAATAAGAGAAAATAAAATCATGGCATTTGCAGGTAAATAGATGGAGACGGAGATTATAATGCTAAGTGAAGTTAGCTAATTACAAAAAACCAAATGCCAAATGTTTTATCTGATATAAAGAGGCTGATTCATAGTGGGTTGGGAGGGGGAGCATAGTAGGATTTGATGAACTCTAGATAAGGCAAAGGGATGGGAGGGGAAAGGAGGAGGCATGGGGGTAAAAAAAGATGGTGGAATGAGATGGATCATATTACCCTAAGTACATATATGAAGAAAAGAATGGTGTGAATGTATACTTTATATACAACCAGAGATATGAAAAATTGTGCTCTATATGTGTAATATAAATTGTAATTCATTCTGCTGTTATATATAACAAATTAGAATAAAAAAATTTAAAAAAGAAACCAAACCTGACAATACCTTGATCTCCACTTCTAGCCTCCAAAGCCAAAGGAAAATTATTTTTTGATGTTTAAACTGTCTAGCAAGTGGTACTTATTTTTTTTCTGACAGTTCTAGGAAACTCTAAGGACAGTGCTTCATTTTCCAAGAAACTGAAGTAGATTTTAATATAGTGTCTCCTCTATCAAGAGATTTTCAATAGCAAGAGAAATGTGTTTGAAAGTAGATACCTTCTAGGAAAAAAAATATAATTAGGTTATATAAGAGAACAAATAAAAAGAGAGAGACTGTCTCCTTATCCCCACATTTTTTTTTATTACTTGGGATCAAACCTAGGACCTTTCACATGCTAGGCAAGTACTCCACCATTGAGCTATGTTCCCAGTTCCCTAATTTTCTAAGATACTTTAAAGCTGTCAAACTCAGCTCAGTGAACTGCAATACTTTTGAGTAGTTGTCTCTGGCTATATTTAAAGGATGCATTCATTCATTCTATAACTATTTATTCAACTGCCTACTGTCCTAGGCACTAGGGATACAATTGTGATTAAAATCACTGCCTCATGGAATGATATGATTAAAAATAAAATAAGTTTAGATTTTTAGGCAATGATTCATGATCTGGAGAAATTTAAAGAAAAAAAAAAGGATAACATGTTGGGACATTTCATTTTAGAGTAGACAGAGCAATCTGGGTTCTGACCCACTGTTTCTCTGTTTGGTTCCATTCTTTCTAGACTCAGGTCTCTGTAGCAGGAGTTTGGAAGATTGTAAACTAAATTTCCCAGACTTCCTTGAAGCTGGGGGCTAGGTAAGTTCAAGGGGAGGCAGTGATTAAGGTTGCAGAGAAGCAAGAGGACAGTGAGACCAACATTCTTTCCCTTTCTAATGGGCTTTAAGCAACTTCAGCTACCAAAGTGGAGTATGGGGCTCTTGAACACTGGTTCAGACAGTGGCACCAACAGCAGTAGCTGCACAACACTCAGTGTCACCGGCATTGGCAATATCAGGAGCAGGCCTCTTCGAGCTGTTGAGCATCAGTAGGAATGGTGGTAATGCAATAGCAGCATCTCCATAGCAGCAAGAGCATGGACTCGGGGTCATACTATTTCCCTTTTCTCCTTAAGCCCTACTACTGCCAATATCCCCTGTGTAAACGTTCCTATCCGTTCCGCTCCCCTAATCCTTTCATTATTCTAAACCAATCTCCTCTATTAAATTCTCTGTTTGAAATACCTATAGTTGTTGTGGCCCAAAGTTCTCCCTGAGAAGGTGACATCTGAATAGAGACCTGAAGAGAATGGAGTGAGGTTATGGCGCTCCCTCCCTCTCTCTCTCTCTCTCTCTCTCTCTCTCTCTCTCTCTCTCCAAGGTCTTGGGGCAAGGGCATGTCTGGTGTGTTCAGGGAACAAAAGAAAGGCCAGGGAAATTAATGTGGAGTGATGAAGGAAGAGATAGGGAAAAATGAGACCAAGAAGAGCCAGATCATCATGGCCTTGGTTGCCACTGAGATGATTCTACTGTTCCCCAAAATTCTAAGTATCCTCTATTGCATTTGTGGGAAAGGAGAGAAACAACACACTAAACTGAAAGAGTAACTCTAAAGGAATAACAGAGACAACTATGTCCCAATTCCCACATTATGAAGATTAGCAAACTGTGGGAACTATGATTGAGAGAAAAGGTTGGCAAATGATGACCCGGGGCCCAAATCCAGCTCACCACCTGCTTCTGTAGATAGGAGTTTTATTGGCACATAGCCACAATCATTCACTTATGCATTGCATATGGCGGCTTCTGCCCTAGGATGATAGAGTTAAGTAGCTGCAACAGAGACCATCTGGCTCATGAAGTCTAAAATATTTACTGCCTGGCTCTTTACAGAAAAGGTTTGCTGAAACTTTTCTTTATGTGGCTTTATTTTTCCCCTATGAGTGAGCTCAAAGATGGAACCCTCCAAGCATCCCATCACCAAATTCTTCACTGGATGTTCTCAGGTAGGTATCACACTACCAGGCAGTGACTGAGGTGACAATGGCAGGCCCTGTAAATGGCCTGGGCTCTTCAGTGAGATGATACTTGCTCAAAAGCAATCAAAACAGGACAAAAGTGGTATACAAGGTGTAGTGGAAATTCCAGAAAGAAGCAGGATTCATGGGCTTTGGAAAGTGGATCCTAATCCTAAGCCTTAGGATGGGGCACAGGGAGAAATACATCACCCAGTCTCACTTTACCCTCCCACCCATATTTTCCCTAAGTATGTACCCTCCCCTATTCCATCTTTCCTTCCTCTGCCTACATTACACTCAAGGTAAAATCACAAAATTCATCTTCTAATATGGAAATTCAGCTTCTCCTCTTCTTAAAATGTACAGAACCAGAAACCAACATTTGCATTACACAGCCTCCAGCTTCCCACAGCCCTTGATGAGCCGAGAGGCAGTTAACACAAGCATTCTTGGATAAACTGGGTTTTTCTATTGGCAAATCAATCTTTTTATATTAAGGTAAAACAATAATAATCATTTTAAACAATCGTGTGGAGTGTGATTACAAAATAGCTCATTTGGAAAGAACATTATCAGCTTATGAGATCCTCAGAGATTTGAGGACGGAAGGTGCTACAGATAAAACCAAGCATTATGGAGCTTTGTTATTTCCACAGCGCAGGGAGGCAAAATGCACATTTTAATACTATAATGAGAAAACAATGCAAATTCTGATTGAGTCACAAGGAGAGCACTCAGCAGTTGCTGGCTCTGAGGAGGAACTTCAGGAGAGATTTCTAACCTCCAGAGACAACCCAGATACTATTCAGCTCTGCACACACACATTTCCCAGCACACACCCTTTGGCAACCAGGTAATAGTATAGGTTTGAAAGTGACAACGAACATTCTATTTTGCAATACTGCACTCTCTCAGGGTTTCCTGAAAGCAGAATTCCATCTGACCCAGACTGTGTCATGCCGAGTTCATCTTTTTTTTTTTTTTTTTTTTTTTTAAAGAGAGAGTGAGAGAGGAGAGAGAGAGAGAGAGAATTTTTTTAATATTTATTTTTTAGTTCTCGGCGGACACAACATCTTTGTTGGTATGTGGTGCTGAGGATCGAACCCGGGCCGCACGCATGCCAGGCGAGCGCGCTACCGCTGAGCCACATCTCCAGCCCCCGAGTTCATCTTGATGGCACATTTTCTGACTTGGGCTTGTTGGGAAAGTGTCAAACCTGAACTACCCATGTTCACAAGGGTCAGGAGCATTGAGTATGTCTGCCAAAGGATGGCTGGATTACTTTTGAGTACTCTAGTAACTCCTAGGATATGAAAGGAACAACTTGCATTTATTCGATCAACAAACAATAATGGAACCACTTCTGTACCAAATGCTGTTTGGGGTGATGAAGATACCATTGTGATGATAGTAATCAGGTTCTCCCTTCATGGCACTTTGCATCCCACCGAGATGGGAAAGATGAGCAATCTTCAGATCAATGGTCTTATGTAAATATGTACCTGAACCTCCTTCCTCCTGAACAATCTTATTTGCACAAAGACAAACGTTATTTACCTTTTGCTGTGGCTTAGATATGATTTGAGTGGCCCCCAAGGATTCATTCAGTTGGAGGCTTGGTCCCCTACAGTGGTGGTTTTGGAAGTACTGTGAAACCTCCTAGAGGTGGGGCTTAAAGGGAGGTCCTCAGGTCCTTAAGTCACTGAGGGGTGAGTTGGCTCTTGTGTGAACCGTTGGTGTTTCTCAAAAAGAAAGTGTTACTGAGCAAGCAAGCTTGGCCCCTCCTTCTGTTTCCTAGTATCAACATGTAATCTGCTTATTCCTGCCAATGCTCTGCCATTGCCACCCACCACAAGGTCAGGCATCCCAGGAGTGACCCTCACTGATCCTGTGCTATGTAGTCTGGACTGTGGGCCCAAGAAAGTCTCTTTTCTTCATAAATAGTCTATATCAGATATTTCATTAAGGAAACAAAAAGCTGACCAATACATGCTTCTTTCATAATAAAACTGAAAGTAGCTTGGAGCAAAGCCATTATCCAAATATGGATTCTTGAACTATGAGGCAATGCAACTGAATTCTGAATTGTGCTGGTAAAGATCAGTTGCAACAAACTGTAGCTGCTTGGAGAATATAATCTCCTACTAATGAGCCATTGACATCTTTACTTGCTACATTCTCCCCCTTCCCTCACCTACCACAGCCTGATTTCTGCCTCCATCTTGCCATGTGGCTCTTTCCAAGGTTATTAATGAGTCCCTTGTTGCTAACTCCAACAGACTTCCTTAGCCAGCCGGCTGCTGCATGCAATGTAGCTTACCATCTGCTTCTGTGGCATCACATCCTTGCAGTTTCCTCTTCATTTTTTAGCCTCTTTTGCCCATTAATCCTCCTTTAAATGTTGACAATCTATCCCCGGGGTGTCCCTTCAACCTTTTCTCCCACATTCACACTCTTTCTCTTAACTTCCATCACCATCTGAATTCTCATGACTTGCAAATTGAAGATTCCAGCTCAGGCCTCTCTTCTGAGCAAAGAAACAATATGCTCAACTGTCTGCTTGATATTGGCCCTTGGATAAACCACAAGTACCTCAAAATCAACATTACAAAACTAAACTCTTTTTTTTTAAATTTTCCAGGGGGTTGTCAGGGTCTTTCTATGACGGCAAACTTCTAGGTTCAAGTGATCCTTCGGCCCCAGCATCCTGAGTAGTTGGGCAACTACTTGGTGTATGCAATCATGCTGGCTAAATTCTTGATATAATCCCCACATCCATTTTTCCTGTCTCTATGAATGGCACCATCAATTGTTGCAAACCAGAAATTTCAGAGTTGATCATCCTCCTGGCTTACCCAATATATACCACTCAAAGTAAGCTATTAGTTATTCACTTCCTAAATACCTCTAGGATTCATTCAAAGTTCTACAACTCTTCTGTCACTGCTAGTCCAAGCCAAAATTTTCTTTTTATTGGTCCACTGCAAGAACCGCCTTCCATTTTGACCCTTTCTGATGTACTTCCCACACTGCAGCCAAAACCTCAAATCTCATAATGTTGCTCGTCTACCTAAAACCCTTCAATTATTCTTAGAATAAAATCCAAACTCTTTTTTTTGACAATTATTGTTTTTTTTAAATCCAAACTCTTAACCTGGCTATATCCAATACTTCATGATTCAGCCACACTGACCTTTCATTTCCTCATAAGCCATATGTCTTCCCCAGGTCCCTTGCACATGCTGTTCCTGCTGCCTGGGTTGCTCTTCTCATTTCTTACGAATTTCAACTTCAACACAGTTTTATTTTTAGAGGAACCTTCACTGATCCCACTAACTATAAACACCCCTTCTTCCCAAGTATAGAAGAGCGGTGCTTTTTCCTTTCTAACCCTTAAAACAAATGTAACCAAGTGATTGATGTATGATTCTTGTGCATCACTGTCAGATCCTTGGAGATGCATGATAGCTCTACAAGCACATTCCACATTCCAAATAATGAAGGAGTCATTGAATGAATGACTATAAGAATTCTAAAACTTCTGGCTGATACACAGGGGAAGTCAACCATGGCTGATAGCCTAGATACCACATGCCTAGAGATTGGGTTAGTGTTCTTGTGAATTTTCCCTCAAACCATATAGAAAAAAAAAAGTTGATTTGTCATCACAGGGAGGTAAGCAATGTGGTAAGATGCATGTTTTCAGTTAACTCATTCTTGAATTTATTTTTAATTAATTAATTTGCCCTAATTTGTTATACATGACAGCAGAATACATTTCGATTCATAGTATACAAATGGAGCACAATTTTTCATTTCTCTGGTTGTACACAAAGTAGAGTCATATCATTTGTGTCATCCTTGAATTTAATTAGTTAATTCATTAAGTGTTTTCTTCCAGTTCTCTTTTTTTTTCCTCTCTCTCTTTTCTCCATAAAATCAGCAGTCAAAAATTCAATAAGAAAAACATCATTGTTTTGTGTTAGACATGGTCCTGGTTGTCTCAAAACAGTGTTTATATATCCCATTTGAGGTCACTTTTAGGTGTATCTCATCTACCCATAAGGAGCCTGCTAAAAATATTCTAAGAGCCAATGGATGAACCTTTAGTCTGGATGCTATTCTATTCTACCTGCTTTGATCTCCTATACCCTGTTCTTACCTTTTCAGATCTGCAATTCCTGGTTTCTCCTCAGTATCTCACCAATTATCTCTAACTATGTACTGTATCAGATCTCTCAGACACACCACTCCAGTGAGGTAACTTTGGAAATGACATTGACCAAAAGACCATAGGACCAGGCCCTGCTCTTTATAGGCATAGAGAGGGACAGAAAACAGCCATATTTCTACTGTCACGAGGTTATTAGGCTCAAAGCTTTGATATTTAAAACCTCTCTTGGGAAGGCAGGTGGTGCATTCCTTAGTGAACCGTCTATTTCCTTTGAAATCATGAAATTCCAAATAAATTACAAGAAAGGTCAGGCTGAAAATTAAAGCTATAATTTTATTGGGTGATTCCTTTCGAGCAGACAAAGCTGTTTTTCCTTCACTGCATCACTTTTATTGAATTTCTGGGACATTTAAAAGAAAGAAGAAAAAGGAAATGGGCCTCTACAGTCCAGATGAGTAAAAGAAAAGGTTTTAAAGATTCTCTTCAGTTGTAAAATACTAGTTTATAAAGAATGACAAAAACAATTCAATAACCACGTAGAAAATATAAACATCAAAATTTTTTTCTTACCTATAAATAATATTGATTGGAAATATAAACTAGGAAGTACATTTTCAAATATAATCTACTTATAGGGGGTAATGTGCTAACTGTAATCAGAACAAGAACAGTATATAGTAAAATAAATAATAAATCTTCCCTTGTATTCTTCTGTACTGCTCCCTTCTCTCCAACACTGTCCCCAGGCTACCAGCAATTTGCTTTCTGTCACTAAGGATGAGCTTGCATTTTTAAGAATTCTATATAAATGAAATCACCCATTATGGACCCTTTTTTCCAAGCCTGTTCTTTCATTCAACAAGATGATTTCAAGATTGATCTATATGATGTGTGTTATTAGTGGTTGATTCCTTTTCATTTGAGTAGTTTTCCTTGTAGGAATATATGATTAATGAATATGGCAGGGGGGGCATTTCTCTTTTGCCTTTGAGAAACAGCACTGCCAGGAAAATGTGGGAATAAGTCTTTGTGTCCATATGTTATTATGTTGCTATGGTTAATCTTTTTCATTTTAGCCATTTCATGGGTATGTGATACTGCTCCATGGTTTTAATTTGCCTTTTTCTAATTAAACATCATCCTGACTATCTTTTCATGATCTTATTACCCAGTGGTTTAGCTTTCTCCAAAGTGCCTGTTCAAACATTTAGCCCAATTTTACTGCATAATTTTGCTTCTTCTTATTAAATTGTATAAGTTCCTTACATATTCTGGGTAAAAGTGCTTTATCTGATATATAGCATAAAAAGTTTTCAGGTCCTTCCTGACTTTCACATTTTGATATTCTGTGGTTTGGATATATTCCTGAACATTCAGATATTTATACTTATGCAACTGAATAGTACAATACATATTTTACTTTTTATGCAATTATTTTCATGGTATATAGATGCCATTCACTCACAGTGGATGGATAGGATTTAGAAGATTCCAAAGGGGTTTTATTTTATTGATTGATTTTGGTCTCCTAAGACCACAACAGTTTAATATGAACAATGTGAATTTAGTCTACTAAAAGCAACTATTTTTTCCATAGCCCTATAGCTATAAAATAAACGGGACATATTTAGGAAAAGAAGAGATGGGAAAATCACTTAAAAAAGGAATCTAGGGGCTGGGGTTGTGGCTCATTGGTAGAACACTTGCCTAGCACATGTGAGGCCCTGGGTTCAATTGTCAGCACCACATAAAAATAAATAAATAAAATAAAGGTATTATGTCCAACTACAACTAAATCTGGCCCAAACAAAAACATTCCAAAATGGTCAATGGAGTTACTTAAATACCCAAATAAATCTTAACAAAAAGGGCATAGGGATTTATAAAACCTTCATAATCTTAACACTGGCCTCCTTGGAAAACTAAATGGATAGGTTTGGTTCCTGGTCAGTGAGGCCAAGGAAATGAGGAAAACAAAAGAAATTGTCAGACAATGTCAATAGCTCTGGGTTTGGGTAGCCATGACCAGGGTTCCTCAGGGGACTAGGTTCTGTGATGACCTCCTTAAGTACCAGCAGTGTATGCAGCACTGCTTTCAAGGTTGAATCCAAAGAAAGAAAAGGGCCAAGGTTGAAATCTGCCCTAACACTCTAGGAGAGGCAGAAAATCAAAGAAAGTGGAACTTGGGAAGAGAATTCAAGAGCAGCTTAGGAAATAGGATGCAAGTCAGCATGACCCATCATCTAGACCACCTTGAGGCCTCAGAGCCCAGCACAACTTAAGCAGTACAGTGTACATGTGAACAATCAGGGATGTGCCATGGTATTTCTGACAGCCCAAAGCTGTGATCTGCTCAAGTGGAGGACTTGAATAGCACAATGGGAGCAAGATCCAAGTGTAGAATCACAAAACACCAATACCAGCAGTATTGATGTTATCTGTTAAGCAAGAAGCCTCATACTTCAGAAAATAACTCTAACTGCCAAGAGACATAACTGACAAACTGTGGTCCTAAGATCTACTGTCCCATGATCAAGAAATTTTCCAAGAATCTAGGAAAAGAAAGACCCCAAAGAACCTAGAGTAAGAGATGGAATTTTGCCTCTAGCTACCTTCCTTGGCTCTAAGACTGCAATAGTCCCAAGTGAGAAGGTTTTGTTATCATTGCTATAATTAATTAGACACTTGTCCCAAATTCATTGTTGGGTAAAACTCTTAGGAAGATCATGTAGATTCTTCTCAACACTGATCCTTTATGTATATACCCACTGAAGAATCATATTCAATTGCTGATGAAGTATGGTATCTAGGTATGTTGGACTGATCAACCTTTTGGGAACAAATAGAAGATATTAAAGGATACCAAGCAACTGAGAGTCTCTGGGGTGGTTGAAACATGAAGCAGAGAAAAAGTAACTGTAAACCACCTTTTGGAAATGCCCCAGAGAAAGTTCCAAGTCCCCGGTCCATGTATACTGCAGCTTAGTCCTATAGTACTGAACACCAGGACCCCCCTACCCAACAACTGTCCCAAGACCAATGCATCCTTTTCTGTGATTACCAGGAAATGCTCTATGCAACCTGTCTCCTCCTGATGCTTCACATCAAGCTGTCTCCTGTATTTGCATCTTATCAGTAGAGCCTATGTCACATGACTACACTTAGTAGCAAGGGATGCTGGGAAAATGATCACCTAGCTTCTACCTACGGAGACAGGACACATATGTGAAATTCTCCAAAGAAAACTCTGTATGACTGCCACACATAATAAGTGTCAACCCTAAATATAGACAACTCTATCCAAAATTCAGTGCACTGGGCTCATGTGCAGTGAAATGCTGGGGGTGAGGAAAGACTGAAACTACTCCCATCATAAATAGGACAAAAGATCCAGCTTCACAAAGCCTCATTCTCATTCTATCAAGTCAAATGGTTTTCACTAAATGTTCAACTCCTTTTTTTCTCATCTCTTATCAGAGAGGTTTGAGTCAAGCTTCAGGCTAGGTCTCTGCCATGGAATGATGGGGAAAAATGAGTCTCTGAATTACTGTTGTGGAGAATAAACCCACGTTCACTTTAAAGGGCTTTTGTCTGCTTCACACACAATAATGATTAGCTAACAATTGCTATTGTAGTGTGGCAAGTACATTGAGACTTGTTAAAAAAAAACCACTTCCATACTTTTCTATGGGAGAAAAGCTAAATGTCTGAACAATGATAAATTCACTGGAGGCTGCAGAGAGTGGAAAAGTTCCAGAGACTAACAAAGGCTATTTCTCGGATAATAGCAGGCTGAAAAGAAGGTCATGTTAGGGAGATAAAGAGATTCACTTAAAATAGAGGATCAAAGCAATCCATTGAAATGAATCTATACTATTAATATCACAAAGGTGTCATGTAATTTTCTGGCTTGATTTCATGAAATAAAGATTAATTATTATAAGCCAGAGAGAAGGGTCAGATTGTTCTGGTAAATGAATAACCGAGACATATACTAAGTTTTGATACTATAGTGATCATACCATTTAGAAATAATAGAACATACTAAAGTGGGTTCTGGTCTACCTATACCAAAAGTATTATCTATTTGAGAAATAGCACACAAGGGTGTGTACACACACGCACATACACACACACACACAAACACAACAGCAGTGAACTTCTTTGTTTGTAGACAATGGCATCAATAAAAGTAGGAGAAAATTGACTCAATTCTCAGGAGAAACCTGTGTCATTTTTCAAATAATTTTTTCTAGAAAAACAAAATTCTTGGAAATCATCTTAAGAGTGTCCTATAACCAAAAATACTTCAATGCCACTTGACTGACTGACTTTGATATCCACATTGATTATATGATTATGGATAGATATTTATTATAAGATCTCCAAAGTCACATTTAAAGTACATTACACACCATACACACACAGACACACACACACACACATACATCCCATTTTAGTTGAAATTTTGTATTTTATTTTTAATAACAAGTCTGTGATAGGAATTGGGCACCTGACATAAAAATACCAACCAAAAGTTCAGTTTATAATTAAATTTTTATGGTATTAAGTGGGGAAAAGCAAAAATATCCAACCAGTATCAGAATTCTCTTGAGTGACTTTCACATGTGAATAAAAATACTTTGATCAAAATAAGTATCAAGCATGACAGTTTGAAAAATATGCCTAGGGTTAGTTTCAGAACTGTCAGAAAAACCTAGAAAACTTAAGCATTCAGTTCACATAGATAGTTGCTTAAGGAACTACTTTATTAAAAGAAATTCCCCTTCAAATAAATGTGAGGCTGTCAGATGGGATACATGCCTCCCCAATTCAGCACCACCTTGCTCTGCTAGCAGCAGGAATCCATCTGTCTAGAATCCACGACCTTTCAAAGGGTAGTTTGAAAGTAACTGGACTTCAAACTTCCAAAGCTTTCAAGAGAACTTTTTAAATAAACTTCCTATATTGCATTGCAAAAAAAAAAAAAAAATCTTACAAGAACCTCTCTCCAGCTTCTGTGGACCTGGAGGCTCAGTTGGACCCATGGGGGCTGCTTTCATTAAGAGAGGAATGTTCTCCAACCTCAAACTGCCATTCTCCTCCTCTCCTGTAGAGACAAGATGAATGGGAAGGGTGGGTGCATGACAAGGAGGCAATTTCCCTGATACAGGCACTCATCATGCTGGTGACATTAAGGCTTGGACAGAGAAGAATTGCATGCACAGCCAGATGGAGAGAGTGCCCTTTATTTGCAAGTCCTTGGGCATGAAGAACTAACTGGTTCTGGGTAGAACAGTGAAGTTAGGAAAGTTCATTCTACTTTGTCCCACTCTTCCTACCCCCATGTGCCCAAGGTTCTCATCATTCTCCACAGAGAGAAAAACCCTCCAATTCCATTGTAGTCTCTGAGCCTTGTGTTCCAAAACCGAAAAATAGCGTTGAAACCATTACATTGTTCCTGTTGTAGTGATAGACCCAACCTGATCTTTTCTTAAAATTGGGCATCTCCCCACAAAGCCATGAAATGATAATTTCGGCTTTACTATAAATTACTGCAAATTCTGAACCTGTTTGGAATGCCTGCCCGTGCCTTGAACTCACCCATGCCTGGCTCTCTGACCAGATAGCAGTCCTCTCTGAAACTTAGTGACACCTCATAAATATTGGCCTTCCCTGGCCAGACAACGACCCTCTCTGAGGCTCTAATGGTCCTCATAAATTCTGATGTTGGGGCCAGCAAAAAAATGTAAACTACCATTAGTGTGATGCTTGTCAGAGTTCTGTTATCTGTAACCTCCCTTTGTGTAACTTTCTGGGCTATAAAGCTGGGCTGCAGGAAAGCTGGGGTGCTGTCTTGTTCCTGCCGTTTTGGGAGGGAGAGGCAGCCCGGCCGGTCGAAATAATAAGCTTGCTTTAATTTGATTTTAATTGGAGTCAGTGGTCTTTTTCTTGCATCCTGGTCTAACAGTAGCAGGGGCTACTCTAGATGGCTAGACCAATATAAGTACTAGATCAGTGCAAGATAGTTTTCATTTATGTCAACATAGGTGAAGTCAACCCAAGACTGTTGATCCTACCTCTTGATTGCTATTTTAAACTAAATCTAAAAATCCTACCTTCCATGACTCATCTACTCTCAGTAGCACTGAATCCCAGAAAAAATGATTTAGAACCACAGCTTTATATCCCATTTTTATAGATACCATTCATTTAGCATTTATGCACCAAGTACAATGCTAACATTTTAATACTTGCAAATTCATTAAGCCTATGCAATAGCTTGAAGATCTAGGTGGAATAAGATGTGAGAGACCTTTCTAGTGCTCACTTGTGGGCTGTTATCTACTCCAGTTTAAAGGAATGTTTTAATCAGCTTTTTTTTTTTCCTCCACTGTGTTTTAGTCAGCTTTTTTTCACCGCTGTGACTAAAGGACCTGACCAGCACAATTGTAGAGGAGAAAAAGTTTATTTGAGGGTTCATGGTTTCAGAGGTCCTAGTCCACAGAAGGCAGCTCCATTCCCTGGAGCTCCAAGTGACGGAGGACAACATGGCAGAACAGTGTAGCAGAGGGAAGCAGCCTGCATATTGATTAAGAAGCAGAGAGGGACTATACTCACCAGATACAAAATATATACCCCAAAGCCACGCCCCCAATGCCCACCTCCTCCAGCCATACCCTACCACTTCAGTTACCACTCAGTTAATCCCTATCAGGGGATTAAATCACTGATTGAGTTAGGACTCTTACAACCCAACTATTTCTCCTCCAAACCTTCTTGCACTGTTTCACACATGAGCTTTTGTGGCAACCTCACATCCAAACCATAACACACTGTGACCAAAAGACCCAACAAGAACAATTTTAGGGCTGGGGTTGTGGCTCAGTGGTAGAGTGCTTGCCTGGCTTGGGTTCGATCCTCAGCACTCCATAAAAATAAATAAATAAATCCATTGACGACTAAAAACTATTAGGAAAAAAAAAAACAATTTTGAAGGAGGAAAAGTTTATTTGGAGCTCAAGGTTTCAGAGATAGCCATAGATGGCCAGCTCCATTGCTCTGGGCCCCAGTGAGGCAGAACAGCATGGCACAAGGGCATGGAGGAGGAAAACAGCTCAGGGCATGGAAACAAAGAAGCAGAGAGCTCTGCTCATCATGGATAAAATATAAACCTCAAAGGCATGCCCCCAGTGACCTACCTCCTCCTGCCACACCTTACCTGCCTATTGCCATCACCCAGTTCAAGTGGATGAATGCACTGATTAGGCTAAGGCTCTCCCAATATGATCATTTCACCTCTAAACCTTCTTGCATTGTCTCACACATATGCAGGATACCTCTTATCTAAACCATAACAAGGACTACCTTGGCCAGTAGACTTTCGCCACATGTGATGATCATTGTCCTTAGCGGGAAACATGATGTGTGTTCCCAGTTCCTGAACATGCAGTTCTGTTCACGTTCCAGGTCCAGCCTGTTCTGAGAGCTCCAATGGGCGACTTCATTTCTCTTACACTAACTTTTCTCAACCAGAAAACAAAAAGCCAAATGATGTTTGTAGATATTTAAATCTCTAACACGGCATAAGATTATATAAAGGAGCAATTGTCTTTTTTTTAAGTTTTTATTGCATGATAGTTACACATAACAGTGTGGTTCATTTTGATATAATTTACATGCATGAAATATAATTTGCTCCATTTCATCTCCCAACACTACTTCTTTCCCTCCCCTTCTCTTCCTCCACTTTACTCCATTTTTTCTTTATTCATTTACCTTTTGACAAACTCCCAGGCTGGTGTCATACCTTGGCTATTGTGAATTGCACTTCTATAAATATTGATGTGCCTATATCACTAGTAAGCTGATTGTAGGGGTTATTTTTCCTTTTTTTTTTTTTTTTGATGAATACCTCGGAGTGGTAGAGCTGGGTCTTATGATGGTTCCATTCTAGTCTTTTGAAGAATCTCCACAATGCTTTCCAAAGTGGTTGTATTAACTGCTCTATTACAAAACACAAGGGTACATTTGAGCTAGCTCACAGGGAAAGAATTTGTCACAGTACTGTCAAGGCTAGAATTGGGACATTGTAGGGTACGGAGAGAGTTCTGCAGCCAGTCACAAAGCCTGTGTTTCCCTCTGGCTTCTATTCTGTTGTTCTCTTTACTCTGTCCTCCTGGGATCTCCTAAGCTGTTTCTCTTTCATAGTTTGTGCATAGGGTGGTACATTTTCTTCATCATGTATGCCATGGCCTTTTGCTCACCATCAATAACTGGTTCCATCTCTTAGACACCAGTATCTCTCTAGTGTGGTCCTAAATTATATCAATGTCTCCATTAAAAAAATGTGCTTTGGTGCCAGGTGCAGTGGCACAAGCCTGTAATACCAGCAACCCGGAAGGCTGAGGCAGGAGGATCTCTCGAGTTCAAAGCCAACCTTAGCAACACCAAGGCGCTAAGCAACTCAGTGAGACCCTGTCTCTAAATAAAATCCAAAATAGGACTGGGGATATGGTTCAGTGGTCAATGCCCTTGAGTTCAATCCCTGGTACCTTCTCCCCACAAAATGTGCTTTGGGGTGGACTTGCTCAGTGGTGGACTTGCCTAGTGCTCATGAAGCCCTAGGTTGGATACCAGCCCTACAGAAAAAAAAATACATATGCCCTTACCAACATTCCCTTACACATACACTGCTGAGACATCAACTGTCCCCTGGACATGTGTGTGTGCACATACACATACACAACCAAAGAAGTACCTCCACTATATCTGCATGCTTGCAAACATAAGATATCTCACTTTTCTATAACACCTGAGAAAGAGAAAAGCAGGCACTGGTATCCAGGAGCTAGCCCGAAATTACTTGCAGACCTTGACAATCTCCTGTTGAACATCACAAAACATCAGTATCAGACAAGGCCACTCTGTGACTATGATGGAGCAAGACAAAAACAAAATGACTTTTTAATCCCAACACAGACAGGCAAAATATGAACACTGTCCAAGACACCACGAAAATACCCAGATATCCCTGCTTTTTCAATTAATACAAGTGATTGCTGCTTCAATTACAGCTCTATCCTCACTCTAGTCTGTCCTGCTGGGAAAGATTTATTTTATTTAACTAATTAATTTATTTATTTTTGTGGTGTTGGGGATTGAACCCAGGGCCTTGTGTGGGAGGGGCAAGCACTCTACCAACTGAGTTACAGCCCCAGCCTGGGTAAGATTTATTCATGGAATTCACACATTCATGGAATTTCCCCAATGCTTGATAGCATCCAATCTAGAACAAAGCCCCCTTCCTTTACACCTATTCTGAAACCATCTAACATGAGGCAAATTCCAAATAAGCTCTTCCTGACACCTTCTTGCTGGAATACCTCAGTTTCCCCTGGATCTGTTTCTCCTTCCCTGCCACAAGAAATGGGCCCAACTTGTGCAGTTACAGATATGCTCTTGGTGGGCTTTGTCTCGAGGGTTCTGACACATGCTTTACAGCCTATAAAGAGAATTCACTTACATGAAATTCACTCATTTAACCTAACATTAAACCTGTGAATGGAAGTACCATGAGTCAAAACGGGAAGAAACCAAGTATTAAAGAAAATTACTCAGAGTACACAGTCATTATCAAAGTCCAAGTTTAAATAGAGAGCTTTCACATTCCAAACTTGGTACTCCTTATTCCAGGGGCCAACAACTTCCCCCATTCCAACTATTTTCCTCAGAATGGAAACACAATCACATTGATAGCATGAATAGCAGTCTGTGTCTCTGTCTCTGTCTCTCTCTCTTGTCGATCCATGAACACTTTCTACTTCAAATACCAAGCTAAACAACACAAAACTGACCATCCATTTTTACCCCCAAAGTGTGATCAATTAGAACCTCAAGTTTGGGTAGATAAAAGGGACCAGCACCGTGATTTAGGAGGAAATATCAATGTCATGTGGAGACATTCCTCCAGATGATGTGCAGCCCTCAGGGACATTACCCCAATGCCAGCCAGCCTGGCCACATTGGACATTGGTGTCTTTTTTTTTTTTCCCTCTGCAAACTAGAGCATATCTGGTCTCCATTGCTATTCAAGTAGGGGGATGGCAACCATTTCCTCCTCTTAAACTTTTCATTTAAATGGAGGTTAAAAGTCATCCTAATGTATACTTAGTATGAAGAGTTGCTCCTATAAATGGAGGGCTGAATGACAGAGTTAATAAAACATTGAAAAAGAGGCATTTTCTCACCTGAGAACTTAATTGCTACAGCAAATTTAACAAGGAGCTCTTGACATTCTATTTCATAAAAAGTGTTTTATTCTCAAATTGTATCTTTGATTTATAAACCACAGAGTGAGGGCCCATCAATGGCCACAGGGAACATTTCTCTTCCTAAATACCAAGGTATAATTTACGCACGTCAAGACTAAAACTAATTTATTTGGCTTACAATATAACTCAAAGTTCCTTTAATTTATGTCATTATAATTTTGAAAAATTAACTTTGAAAATAAATTAAACCATTCCCCAACTTTACAAATACATATATCCCTTGGAACTATTTTGCAGGCCAAGGGCTCACGTTACCACTATGAACGCCAGTTAAAGAAGGCCCCACAATACCTGTGCAACTCTGACAATGAGAGAATATTTCCCTTGATGTCCTTTAAATATTTTACTGCTTATTTTTTTCTTGGAAAGGTTAAAGAGGGGTTTGAGCTAATCTTAAAAGAATTTATCAAAAGATTTTGTTGGACAGCAAGTACAGGTATACTTTGTTGTTGTTGTTTTTCTTTAATTTTTTTTTTAGTTGTAGATGAACACAGTGCCTTTATTTTATTTTTTATGTGGTGCTGAGGATCAAACCCCATGCCCTCCACATGTGAGGTGGGCACTCTACCACTGAGCTACAACCCAGCCCCAATATACTTTGTTTTTGATCAGAAAAAAATTTTTTTGGGGGTGCACTGATTTCTTTAACATATATTTCTTAGATGTTGGGCTCATCCAAGAGGATCTCAATGGAGGAGACATTCAGTATATACTCTCAATGGTTGACACAGTCAGTATCAATCCTCCTAGGAGACCTGAAAAGGTACGGTTTATGGAAGAGCAGAGTAGGTGATCACTGGGGCTGGTGGTGGATCCTGGAGGCTAGCAGTATGGTGTGGTTACAGACTCCAAGGGGACCGAGGGAGAGAATGGCCCCCAATCCTAGAAAGAGGAAGCCCCAGAATAGAAGATTCTGGATGACCCATGCTCTGGTTGGGAGGCTGATGCACACCTGGCCAGAAGGGAGCTCCCAGAGAAATGAAGAGGAAGACTTTGATCTTGTTCTTCAATCTTCCCCTCATCCTTTTTTTTCTTTTTTTGCAGGGAGGGAGGGTGTTGGACAGAACTCTCCATTGGCCAAAACCAACTTGGATTCATAGGACATAGGGGGTCACTAATATTATGACATTATGCACAGGGTTCAACCTTAGGAGGCAGGCAATAGAGGGGGAAAGATAACGAGAGGAGGAGAAGGGGCAGGTGGAGGACAACAGCAGCCTCTTATGCTCATGGCACCCTGCTTGGAATTATGAGGACACAAGCTTACATAGCATCCCCTGTCTGTCCTCCCTACATCCACCGCGCAGCCATGGGGGAGAGAATACCCAAGAATAAAATAAATGAACCATAAATAAACATTGTATCTCCACTGTAGAATTTCAGTCCAAGGAAATTTCAAAAGCGTAACACACCTCTCTTTTTTGCCTTCTCCTCCATTGGGTAAGAGCATCCTGATTTTCCATAGGGTAGAGGTTCTCAAACTTCAACATGCAGGTAATTCACCAGGAAAGCCTGATAACACAGATCCATGAGTCTAAGTTGTGCTTCTAATAGGAGAGGCTATTATAGCTGGGTCCAGGGACCAGTTTGAGAACCACTGCCTTAGGAGAATTACCTGCATATGCCCCTCCAGTCCTCGGCCCTGGGATAGGGCT
This sequence comes from Urocitellus parryii, assembly GCF_045843805.1. Taxonomy (NCBI): domain Eukaryota; kingdom Metazoa; phylum Chordata; class Mammalia; order Rodentia; family Sciuridae; genus Urocitellus; species Urocitellus parryii. Next base: position 12,936,105 of record NC_135546.1, read on the forward strand.
GTCAACTTCCTGCTCATCAAGGATGGGCCCAGTCTTGACTGATCAGCATCACCCACCCTCCTGAGTCCTGGGGGCTGCTATGCAGGAGCACTGTCTGTATGAAGCAGCAATGACCTCAGATTCCCATCTCTCTTTTCTTCTCCTTCCCTGGAAATTAGCCCATGGGATCAAGACCTTGTTTATTCAGGGAGTTCATCTTCAGCAAAGAATTTAAAAGCAATGCCAAGATTTAGCAACAAAAAACATTCATCACAACATTATTAACTACCTAAGTATCCAGTTATAGGGCTTTGGTAAAATAAATTATGACATGGTCGAACAATGGTGTACCACAAACCCATTAAAAATTTGCATGTGAAAATATATTACTTAATACAGCATGATGCTTGCAATATATTAAGCTTAAAAAAATCAAGTTGTAAAGCTATTTGGATGCTATTATCCCCTTTGAAATATCTAAATATTAATGAAAGTGAACACACTATTGTATTAATTGATCATTTTTACCTGAATGAAATGACAGTTATACTTCAATGTTCTCTTTTGTTCACTTGTATATCCTTTTTCAAATGATCATGTATTGCTTTGTAATAAAAACAAGCAATAAAATAAATTTCATTTTGAAACACAGACTCACGCAATTCTCCTTCTGACTACACTTAGTTTTAAAGCTCAAAAACGTAAACACCTATATTTGTCTTCAGTTATCTCAGACCTTCATGGCTCTGTTAAACCCACATGTATTAGTTATAATTAGGTTTTGCTGTATGTGACCTCAAATGCAAATTAAGAGAGGCTCCGGATTGAGAAGCCTTTATTCTTTCCCATAAAACTTCTGGAGATGAGCATTCTAGGGCTGATATGATGCCTCTGCAAATGCCTAGAGACTCTGGTCACCTGCTTCTACTCCATTTTTGCTGAAACAGGGTCTCTTCTGTAAGGTCTGAGAGGGCTACAGGAATCATGGACTCATTATATCCCTATGATAGCCAGAAAAGAACAAAAGACAAAGAAAAGAACATACTCTTTCCCCTTCAAAACACCTAGCTGAATCAGGCACACTCCTTTTGCTAATATCTTGCTTCCTGGATGCATCTTGGCCATGTGGCCACACCTAGCTGCAAGAGAGACTGGGAAACCTTTACATGGGCAGACCTGTCTCCAGTGAGAAATGGGAGTTAGATAATGTGGGAGAAGAGAAGATGGATATGGGCAGACCCCAGCTGAGCACGCTATACCATGTCATATATGGGGATACTCCAGATAAACTCTGTGCAGCAATTCCCCTGGATAAGTCACTCAAAATAAGGGATCTTTCTGAAATACCTTCTGGTAGCTCTGGGCTTTGAATTTTTCATTTAATGTACACCAGTGAAGTCCCATTTTTTAGTGACTTTATTTCAGGGGTGTCTGGGGCAAGAGACTATGAACACTCAGAAGGGTTTGTAGACCCTTCATTGTCTTGTCATGACTAAAAGGAACCTTGCTCCTGAGAAATGGGTCACCATATAGTGTGGAAATTAATCATCCAGAGAACTTGCTCACTTCTCACTGTTTGGGACTCATTTAAGACATGACACCTGGAAACTAGGCCTTTTTTTAAAAAAATATTTTTAGTTTAAGATGCACCCAAGACCTTTGCTTTTTTAAAATTAATTAACTTATTTTTGTTTTAGTTGCTGATGTACCTTTATTTTATTTATATGTACGTGGTGCTGAGAATTGAACCCAGTGCCTCACATATGCTAGGCAAGCGCCCCACCACTGAGCCATAGCCCCAGCCCAGCTCAGTGCCTTTTAACTTACTTTTCCTATGTTTAGAGTATTTGGATGTTTGCTTGACTCATTGACTCACTTCTCACCTCTCCACTCAGCAAAGACTTCATCACTCCATTCTATTTAAACTTGTAATTGCCCACCTACCCACCCGGCACTCTCTACCTCTGATTTCTATTTTATTTTATTTTTTTGTCCTTTGCTTTGATTTGCATCTAATATGATAGATGTTTTGAATATCTACTGTCTGCCTCACCTCTATCCCCAACTAGAGGAGAAAAACTCCACAAAGGCAAGGATCATTTTCTATTTCAGAGAATCCTCTGGTTCCTGGACCTAGAACAAAGAAGGACACATACAGATGCTCAATAAAGATCAGATTTGTGACTTAACCAGCAAACAAATCTCGTGTATCAGCATCTCTGAGAGTATTGACCTGTTCCAAGTGTTTTAGGGAAGAATAAATCAAACAGTTCTACTGGTGATTCCTTAAATCCAGAACTCAATTTTATAAGTATTTATGGAACCCTTGCCTCATTAGGCTCTGTGATGGGAAATAAGAAAACACTGGAGAGTGGAGCCACATAGGTGCCTCATCACAGAACTTTCCATCCGAGGAAGGCTAGCAGGATGAGTCACAGTCCTGCAAATGGAACTGTGCCAATCACCTTGAGGATGAGGGAGTCTCTCCTAAGACACTGTTCACACCACGCTGGTTTTCATAACATGCAACACGCTGGTTTTCATAACATTAATTTCTTATTAATTTGCCCCTTTATGGTATGCCTTCCCTACTGAAATGGAGGGCCCACCATAATGGAATCTTTTTTGAAAAAATATTTATTTATTTATTTATTTTAGTTGTAGGTGGACACAATACCTATATTTTATATTTTTATGTGGAGCTGAGGATCGAACCCAGTGCCTCACTCATGCTAGGCAAATGCTCTACCTGTGAGCCACAACCCCAGCCCCAGAATCTTTTGTTTTAATTGGTTTCTTTTACTTATAAATGACAGTAAACTCAATTTTGATATAACTGTACAAGCATGGAATATATCTTATTCTAATTACGATCATGTACATCATGTGGATGTACATGATGTGAAGATTCACTGTGGTGTATTAATATATGTAGATAGGAAAGTTATGTCAGATTCATTCCACTATCTTTCCTAGTCTTATCCCCTCTCCGTTCCCTTTATTACACTTTGTCTAATCCACCGAAATTCCATTCTTCCCCCCCACACCTCCTTATTATGTGTTAGCTTCCACATATCAGAGAAAACATTCAACCTTTGGTTTTGAGGGACTGGCTTATTTCACTTAGCATAATAGTCTCCAGATCCATCCATTTACAGCAAATGTCATAAAGTCATTCTTTTTTATGGCTCAGTAGTATTCCATTCTGTATATATACCACATTTTCTTTATCTATTCATCTCTTGAAGGATCCCTAGGTTGGCTCCAGAGCTCAGCTATTGTGAATTCTGCTGCTATAAACATTGATGGGGCTGCATCACTGTAGTATGCTGATTTTAACCTGTGAATATATGCCAAGGAGTGGGATAACTGGGTCAAATGGTGGTTCCATTCCTAGTTTGCTGAGGAATATCCATACTGCTATCCATAGTGGTTGTACCAGTTTGTATGAGTGTGCCTTTTTCCCACATCCTCATCAACATTTATTGTGGCTTAATATTTTTTAAAATATTCTTTTTAGTTGTAGATACACACGATGCCTTTACTTTATTTATTTATTTTTATGTGGTGTTGAGGATCAGACCCAGTGCCTCACACACACTAGGCAAGCGCTCCACCACTGAGCTATAACCTCAGCCCTATGTATTTGGGGATTGATCTCAGGGGCACTCGACCATTGGGCCACTTCCCCAGCCCTATTTTGTATTTGATTTAGAAACAGGGTCTCACCACTGAGTTGCTAAGTACCTCCCTTTTGCTGAAGCTGGCTTTGAACTCGCAATCCTCCTGCCTCAGCCCCCAGAGCCACTGGGAATACAGGCATGCATTACAGTATCCAGCCCCATGTATTCTTGATAATTGTCATTCTGATTAGAGTGAGATGGAATCTCAGTATAGTTTTAATTTGTATTTCTCTAATCGCTAGAGATATTGAACATTTTTTCATGTACTTGTTGATCATTCCTATTTTATTTTTTTAGAAAGGGTTTATTTAGTTACTTTCCCATTTATTAATTTTTTTTGGTGTGTTAAGTTTTTTGAGTTCTCTATATATCCTGGAAATGAACACCCTATCTGAGGTGCAGATGGCAACTATTTTCTCCTGATAATGAGACTCTTGTATGCTTCTCCCCTTATTCCTAATTAGAACAGTGCCCAGCACCTAGAAGGCATACAGTGGATATTGCTGAGTGGGTGAATGAATGCCTGGGAAGAGTTCAGAGAAGTAAAGGGAGAGTATGATCAAAATGAAGAGTAAAGACTAAGAAAGAATAAACTGGGCAAGTAAGGAGATGGACAGCAGTCCAGTCAAAGTGGCAAGCAACAACACACCCAAACTCTATTGTCAGAGGAAATGTGATTTTTTTTTTTAACCAAGCTACAGCTCATGATCTGGGTGACACAAACCATCCAATTGGTCACCTATTTTTGCAAATGAAATTCTACTGAAGTATGACCACTCCTATTAGGTGTTGTTTCAGCACCAGAGCTGAACAGGCAGAGTCACTGAGGCAGAGACCAAATGAATGGGCTGCTGAGCTGAAAATATTTACCATCAGGTTCTTTACTGGAAAATTTTGCTGACCATGATGCAAAGCCTCGATGGTGGACACCAATGTGACAGGCCGGGCTACTCAAAGTGCTTCCTCAGCCTAACAGCAGCAGCTGCTTGGGAAGGATTAGAAATACACCTATTAGGACCCATGGAGACCTACTGAATCAGAATCTCTGGGGGAGGCAGGAACAGGTGTATAGTAATACATACTTTGACAAACTATGTAAGATGCTTCTGATGCATGCTATTCACTGTGCATGAGGATGAGACAAAAAGAAGAGTGTGGTCAAAGATGAGATTATAAAAGTTAGCAGAAGCTAGACCATGCAGGCATAAGCCACGTGCAAGAGTGTCTACCTTAAGGATAAAAGGAAGCCATTGGAAGGTTTTGTTTTGGTCATGTTGAATTTTTATGAATTATTATTTGAATTACACATATTTATGGGGTATAGTGAGATCATTCAATACATGTATACAATGGATAATCCTAAAACTTTAATTTTCGATGAGTGCAGAAGGATTGTACGTATTTATGAAGTCCAGTGTGATATTTTGATACATGTATATAATGTGTATGAATAAAATCAGGGTAATTAACATTTCCAGCTCTTCATCATTACTTTTTGTTAACAACCTTCGTGCTCCTCCCTTCTAGTTATTCATAAAATATGTAAGAGATTGTTGTGAGCTATTTTAAGGAGGCAAACCACTGTGAGCAGATTTGCATTGTGCTCTCACTCTGGCTGCAGTGTGAGGACTAAGCTGCAGAGGGCGCTAGAGAGCAGGAAGCAAGATGACCTAGGAATCTGTGGTCCCCAGGAAAGGGAAGCAGGTCCTCTGGACTGCTGTGACACATGTGGTTATGGACAGGATGGATGTAGGAAGCCCAGGGAAACATGTAGCTACTGTGATCTTGTTTCTCTCCTTTAAACTTCCTGAATATCAGTTTCCTTATCAATAAAGTGGGCATAGTAACCCACAAATTTGCCATTAGGATTAAGAAATAAAACATACATTGTTATGGTTTGGATATCTGGTGGAACCCAAAAGCTCACATGTGAGACAACGCAAGAGAGTTTAGAGGTGAAATGATCAGTTCATTATTGCAGCATTAACCTAATCAGTGCATTCATCCACCTGAATGGATTAACTGGGTGGTAATTGTAGGTAAATACAGTATGGCTGGAGAAGATAGGTCACTGGGGGCATGCTTTGGGGTATATATTTTGTCCCTGCTGAGCAGAGCTCTCTGCTTCCTGATATCTATGTCCTGAACTGTTTTCCTCCACCACATCCTTCTGTCATGATGGGCTGCCTCACCTTGGACCCAGAACAATGGAGTTGGCCATCTATAGACTGAAACCTCTGAAACGCTGAGCCCCAATAAACCTTTCATCCTTTAAGTTGTTCTTTTCAGGTATTTTGGTCACAGCAATGAAGAATCTGACTAAAACATATACGACGACAAACCCAGTGCAATCTATAGGATTAAACAGGAACTCAGCTTCTCAGAGTTCTCTTCTTGAGATCCTCTTTATTTTCTCCTGCCTCCTTCATCCTGAATGGTGACCCTTTGCATTCTACCTTGGCCAATCTGCAATATAACAACTTGGAAGTTATTGAATATGTTCTTATTTCTTTCCACCTCTAGCAAGACGAGCTTCTCGATTTAGAGTGAACTTTAAGGTTCTATCAGAAGCAATGAGAAACTCATTCATCCAAGACTTTAAGCTAATCAAGGGGGCCCAGTATTATTACAGTCATTTGCAAGGAATTTTTTTTACAAGATAATTTTTTTCTTCATTTACAGCCTATCCAATCCCAAAAGGGATTGAACTTGGCTTCCAAAAATAGGCATGCTACAGAAAAATAAAGCCAATTAAAAGGAAGAAAACTTGGACAAAAGAAAAATAAAGAAAGTGATTTGGAGGCCTGAATAAAGTCAGTAAACTCCCTAGGAGAGTGGTACTAATTTGGCTCTGAGTTTTCTAGAAGTCAGAATGTCAAGGAAGCCACAGTGTGTTCTGAGACTCGGTGTCCATAGGCCAAAGCACACCAGTGCTCAGGAGAAGCCCTTAACACAAAGGCCAGAGAAAGATGCCTCCCCCAGGCTGCAGAGCTAAGATTTCAAATAACCTAACAAACAGCATGGTTGGCTGCTTCCAGAACTGCCTTGAAGAAGTGCCTCCTAATTGCTATGTTTTGCAAAGCCAGGATTCAAGCTAGCATCATCTATAATTTAAGTGGCCCCCTCGAGGGTTGAGGAATTAACGATGATATTTCACGCAGCTGTATTAGTTGCATTTAAGAATAATCTGGAAGATGAAAAGCCAGAGAGGTCTTCCAACCCTGAGGTTCTTAGGCTGTTTCTTGGATGCCTCAGATTCCTTGGAGGAGCCCACAAGAGACTCCAGCCTTGTACTTTGTATTCCTGGCTTCAGCCAGAGCAACCTTGCTTTCTTTTAAAATGTTTGCAAGTCAGGAAGTCTCGGTGGAGTGCAGCAACTTGGTGTAGACTTTGGAGTCATCAGGAGGTTGGGGAGCTCGGGTTCAGATTGAAACTCAGAAATACACTAGCTGTGGGATTTGGGACAAGTCACTTTGCTGTGCCTCAGTTTCTTCACATAGCAAATAAGGATATTAATAGCACCTGTTACAGAGGGATGTTGTGGAGATTAAATTGCTCGATGTGCATAAGGATCTTTATCAGAATGCCTGCCATACAAAGTGTTCAATGGAGGTTTAGTAGCCAAAGTTTTGGTAGGAGAAATATTACCACCTGAATCTAGTCTAACCTCTCAGTTATGAGCAGACAGCTGCTATAAAAATATTCTTCCCACATAAAGGCTATGCAAAAGAAAGATACCCAAAAGTCAAAATGACTTTCCCCAAATCACATTACCACTAGCAAAACAAGCATTTTAGGTGGTGTCCTATCTAAAGGGAAGGTGTCTAACTTCCATTTCTCACAACTGTGCTCCATTTTGCTCTAGTTGACTTCATTATTTGTTTTTATTTTTTATTTTTTTGCTTTCTTTTTTTTAAGTTGTAGATGGACACAATGCCTTTATTCATTTACTTTTATGAGGTGCTGAGGATCAAACCCAGTGCCTCACACGTGCTGGGCAAGCGTTCTACCACTGAGCTACAACCCCAGCCCTCTAATTGACTTCATTATGTCTTTTTTTTGTGCAAACCAGTTATATGGAATAGGAAATAGCTCTCATCTCATGTGTGAACTCCTGTCATTGAGGTGCTCCTAGAGAAGTTTAGAGCACAGTTGGGATTAAGCATTACAGAGCTCCAGAATCAATTAACAATGTCTGCCACTGGAAAGAGAATGGGGATATTTGTAGATATACAACTGTCACAGATACTACAGAAGAACTTATTGACAACATGTTATAGTTTGAATATGAAGTGTCCTCCAAGCTCATGTTTGAGACTATACAAGAAAGATCAGAGTTGAACTGATCAGACGATGAGAACTGTAATCTAATCAGAAGGTTAATCCACTTAAATAAATTAATTGGGCTGTAGCTGTAGATAGACAGGGAGTGGCTGGAGGAAGCAGGTCCCTGGGGGCATGACTTTGGAGTTCCTACTTTGTCTTTGGCACCCTGGTCTCTCTGTCTCTGCTTCCTGTCTGACTTCAACAGTTCGTCTTTCCTTCACTGCATCATTATGCCAAGATGTTCTATCTCACCTTGGGGGCAGAGAACTGGCATCAGCTGACCATGGACTGAACCTCTGAAACTGTGTACCCAGATCTACTTTTCCTCTCCTCAGTTGTTCTTGTTGGGTGTTTTGGTCAGAGCAACACAAAGCTGACTAAAATGGGACAGGACCCAAGTGTTAACACTGTCATTTCCATAACACTAAATGATTGAGTGTACAGCATATTTAAGGAGCATAAAAAGAAATGGTGATTGGTTCCATTAACCTTTTATAAAACATCAAGTAGGCAGTAATGCTTGAGGCAAAGTATGGTGAATGTTCAATTATTTAGTTTCTCAAGATCCTCCCAATACATAGCAGTGCCTAACTGGTTTCAGGTCCATTGACTGAACAATGGGGAGGAACACGGCTCTGATTTCTATTAGGAACATGTCCATCTGTGAAAGTCCTAAATCAATTCAGGATGCCTACACAATGACTGATTTCAATATATATCACCTCTGGAACTAAAATTGCTTATTTTCAAATGATTTTCACACTGCAAACAGATATCCGGTGCTGACTTTACCCAGGCTAATTATAAGTCATGAGAAAATGAATCAGAGTTGCTGGCTTCCAACAAAGATATAAATGCCACTTAATCACAACAGACTTAATAAAGCAATAAAACTAATATAAAAGCAAAGAAATGTTCAGAGAGAGACAGAGAGAGAGAGAGAGAGTATTCGCTCCTTGAAATACTTCCTCACATGTTTAGAAGACATAACTTCTTCAACTGGTTCCCTGACAGAGCTTTCTCCATCTCTTTTTCTGGTTGCTCATCTTCCTAAATCCAAAACATTGCAGTCTCCCAGAGCCCAGTCCTTAGATTTCTTTTCCTTCATATTAACACTCATGCTTAGTGATCTCATCCAACTTCATCCCTTCAAATACAAGCTATATGCTCACAGCTCCTATACTGACATCCCAGTCTTGATCTTGCCTCCAAACTCAAAATGGATGATGTTATAGTTGGGATACAGAACGTCCCTCATAGGCTCATGTATTGAAGACTTGGTGCCCAATGCAGCAATGCTCAGTGTTTGGGGAAGTTGATTGAATCATGAGAACTATTATTTCATCAATGGATTATTCCACTGATGGGTTTATAATTAAATGGACTATTGGGAGGTGGTAGAAACTGTAGGTAGGGGGGCTGGGGTTGTGGCTCAATGGTAGAGTGCTCGCCTAGGATGCGTGAAGCACTGAGTTCAATCATCAGCACCACATAAAGATATTGTGTCAACCTAAAACCAAAAAATAAATATTTATTAAAGTAAAAAGAAACAGTAGGTATAACATAGTTGAAGGAATGAGTCTCTGGGGATGCCCTTGGGACCTATAACTTGTCCTTGGACCCTCTCTCCCCATCCCCTCTCGCACACTTTGCTCTCATGATCTCTTTCTGGACTACAATGAAGCAGTTTTCCTCTTCCACACCCTTCTGCCATAGTGTATCTACCTTGCCACAGGTCTACAGGCGAACCATGGAGACAGCGAACCATGGACTGAAAATTCTAAAACCATGAGCCAAAATAAATCTTTCCTCCTTTAAGTTTTTCTCAGGTATTTTGTCACAGCGACAGAAAGTTGACTAACAGATATCCAGAGATCTCCCAAATGTAAGATATCCCAAATCAACTTCTAATATGCCCTTCCAAAACCCCTCCTCCTGTAGTTTTCTTATTCTATTACAATGCATTTTGCTGAGAGCCATAGCTAAGTAAGAATGACGCATGGCAATTTCCTTGTCAGCCTACCCCATGTTGCTTAGAGGGAGGACTCTCCATTGTGGAAATGGGCTTGCCTTGGACCCAGGTCATTTGCAGTGACATTGCATGAAAGGTGACCTTGCTCAAGGACCAGGGCGGATCCCAGTTTAGGGCGAATCAGGGTTTCAGGGTTTAGGGCGGTTCCAGGTTTAAGGTGGACCCTGCTGGGAATAGGGCGTATCCTGCTGCCTCAGGTGCCCGCCCACCAGCTCCTTGAGTTCTGGGGGGGGGGGGGGTTCAGAAAGTATTTGGGGATGCAGAGCCCAGTGGAAGTGGATTTCTCCAGAACATGCGTATAGAGTGCCGGTGAGAGTTTGGGAATAAAGAATTGCTGTTTGAATCTACAAGGCTGTGAGTGGCTCGTGATTTTGTGCCCAGCCAGACTGCGGCAGCATTTCACAGCAAGTCATTCAGTCAACTGCACAGACCAAAGACAGCTTTTATTCATAACTCCTCACTGGTCCACCAGCAAAACTTCTAAGCTATTCCCTTCTTTTACTCAGAACGGAGCACCCACTCCCCTGCTCCACTGCACATCCACCATTTCTCACCTGAATTACTGCTCTGCCCATGTTTCTACCTTTTGCCACTCGAACATCCAACACAGTTATCCTGTCAAAATGTGAGTCAGATAAGTCAAACTAAGTCCAAACCCTCCAACAGCTTGCAATTTCACTTGGAGAATAACCATCAGTAATAACCACCATCTCCCTGACCTAATCTTCTGTTACTTACCCCTGGTTTACTCTGTTTCAACCACAGCGCCACCTAAAGTTACCTGAAAGACTCCAGGAACATTCACATTCATGCCAGGTCATTTGCACTTGCAATTCCTCAACCTGGGATGCCCATGGCCCAAATCCTTTTGCTCAAAAATTATGCTCTGCAAGCCTTTCTTGGCCACCCTATCTGTAACAGTTAATTTGAATTGTCAGTTTGATTGGATTAACAGATACAGATGATTAAGAGGCTTATGGGTGTGTCAGTGAGGGTGTGTCTAGGAATGACTGGCATGTGGGATAGCCAACTGAAATGGAGACCCTCCCTCTAAGCAGGGGTAACACTGTCAAGTAGGAAATGGCTTGGATGGACTAAAAGTTGGAAGAACAAGGAAGCAGCAGCAGATGCAAGCTTGATGCTTCTTGAACCTGGTCCTTAATTGCTGCTGGGATCATCTAAGTATATTGAAATCAGACTGTTGCTTCTTCACTCTTCCAAAGTGGACTCTGCCAGTGATTCTCCAGAAGGCTTGGCTTCAGACTAGGGTAGCAATGTTGATCCCTTTTGTTCTGGGCTTCAGCCTCTTGGATTGCACAGCTACTGGTTCCTCCAGCTCTCTAGCCTGAAGATGGCCATTGTGGACTATCCAGCTTCTGGTCGCATAAGCCAACATAATAAATCCCCTCTGTATAATTATACTTCCTGTTGATACTGTTCCTCTACAGAACCTTAATACACTATCTACAACTACAAACCTTATCCCCAGTAACTTCCTATGGTTTCTCTTTGCCTTATTTGTTTCTCCTTAGAAGTTATCACTTTCTTATGTATTTTACTTAATTAACATGTGTACTTTTAAGAAAACCTCCCTTACCAGAATGCAAGATCCGTAAGTATAGGCCTCTTTTGTCTCTGATTTACTGTTGTGTCCCCAGTATATGAAATAGTGGCTAACATACAGTAATCACTTAATAAATATTTATTCAATGGATGAAGGAAAGGGGAATTAAATTACAGAGAGGAGAAAGGAAGAGAGACTGGCATAATGGTAAGAAATAAGCCACATTCTTTTCATAAAAAAGAAAATTTTAAGAAGAATTTTCCAAACTCAGAAGGAAAAAAAAATCTGAGAGAAATTACAGTGATGAATCTATATAATGAACATGTTATGCTTTTTCTGCAATTTGTAATCACTTTTATTTAAATGTTTTACAAATATTTTTTAAACTTCAAGGTTTGAAGTGCTTTGATATATTTGTAAGTTATTTTGAAACATTTCAAATTGTTTTAAAATCATTTTCAAAAACTTTCATCTCATCAGCGAGCTTAGAAAATAAACTAGTCTAATATCCAAAGTGTTCTGAAATTGTGCCTTAAGATGTTTGGATCTAAAATGGGGGAAAAATTGTTTGGAAACAGTTGTGAAAGCCAAATGTCTTCCAACCAATCGTTCTGAAATTTAGAGTATTTGTTATCTTGGTAAACAAGTAGGGGGAATCAATCAAGCATTTCTAAGTCACACAGGGAGAACATTTCCAAATGTTTTGGAAAGCAGATTGAAAATCTTCTAGGATAGTTTTTCACAGCCTTGCACTTAGTAGTACAAACTTGAAAATGTGTTCATCAGTAAGAACACTGGTAGGTAAGGCATTTAAAATGGTATATTAAAATGTGATAAAAATATTCTCCACAAAGAAATTAAGTTATGAGGAATAATTAACTTTGATTCTGTTTGGTCTTTGGGGGGAAGCTGAATGCATGCATCTTTGAGGCACACCCATAGGTATGCACATGTGCAAGGGTACCCCTCCCAACCAGCAACAGTAGGTACCTCCAGAGTAAGGGTCTGTGAAGGCTGAGCAACTGGAGTCTTTAAATGTATCCCTCTTTGCAGGATTTTGAGAGTCTTTACAATGAGATGAGTTATCCATCAAGATTTTCTATTAAAAAATGAAACTATACCACCTTTAGCTATGTCTATAAAGCACTAATTTAAAAAAAAAAAAGCTATAAATAAATAGAAAGAAGACCAGTAGATAGAGGAGGGGGAATTGGAGGAGAGAGGAGGGGAGGGTAAGAGGAGATACTGAGGATTGAATTGAAACAAATTACACTCCACGCTTGTATGATTATGTCAAAATGAATCCCAATATTATGTGTAAATATAATGCACTTTAATAAAAAACATGAAAGTAGGAAAATGGTTTCAAGTGGTTTCAGCATCAGATGGTATGAGATAGTCAGATGAATTAAATGTTGTCCTAACTTTTGAGGGATTGAAATATAGTAATATAATGTGAATGAATGTGAAGGAATATGACCAATTCTTTATGAATAGCATGGAGTCTGGGAGAGACGCAGATAAAGGAACAGCTGAGTCTATGAGGAAGCCTTCCCCGAAGATAACTGGGCCAGTTCTTGGGGGACTCAAAGAATGGGGTCAAGATATTTCAGGCAGTAGAGATAGGAGGCAGTTCAGTGGCACTGGGGAATTCAAGACTTCTTCACCATTATTGTTAGGTAAAGAGAACTCAAATTGTCAGCTTTGAAATAAAACAGGATATAAATATGTATGTAGGTGAAGCTTTACAGCCCATTTCGGTCCACTTCCCAGGACTGGGAAAGTTGTATTACATCCCAGGCTTTTCCTCTGATAAGATGTCCCACATTTAGCACTGTCACACCAAGCTTTATTTCTAAAGGAGAAATGACACTGTACCTCATGTATTCAGAGAGTCTCCAATCCTAACCTTGCTAGATTCAGCTTTTAACCTTTGCCCCTGAAAACCCTATCTGTGATTATGTCTGACTTTCCCAGTGACCCAAAAGAAGAGATAAGTTGAGATATATTTATTTACATTATACAGCGAACATCATGAAGGCCCAGAGACGAGTTTCTGCAAATTGTTGAGGAGACTGGAATCTGAGCCTTCAAGTCTGCTACCTCCATTGCTTAGCACCTCTCACAGTAGAATGAAAATGAGTCCAGATGCAAAACCACAGAGAAAATACTAGATTGGAATTTATATTTCTCCATGATGATTCTCACAGGACAGAAGTCCTTTTTTCTTTCTCATGGTTGAATGAGATGACCCTTAATTTGTTGCAGTTTAATCTCCAAAGAGGTGGATATCTATAGAAACCTATTTTAGGTAGAGATCAATGGTTTCGAAAATTAAATAAAGGAGAGAAGCTGTTGTTCTGGAAGGGCATGGAAGATTGCATAGCCAAAAATGCAGGCTATAAACTAGGAAGCAAATACCAACATGATAAAAATAAGTTACAGATAGTAAGTCAACAGAGGAGGTAAATCTGACTCAAACAGTATGCAGTTGGGCTGGGGCTGTAGCTCAGTGGTGGAGCACTTGCCTAGTACATGTAAGGCACTGGTTCAATCTCAGCACCACATAAAAATAAATAAATAAAATTTAAAAAGGTCCACTGACAACTAAAAAAAATGCAGTTATCTCAAAAGAAACAATAAATAAATAGGAAAAGGGGAAAGGGACAGAGACTACATCACATCATGTGGATAGAAAGCAAATAGTAATATGATATTTTCAACTTATGCAAGCCAATAATTACATTAAGTAGAAATGACCTAACCTCCCAATTACATTACAGTCATTATTAAATTGAAATTAAACTTAAGATACAACCATGTGCTACCTACTATAAACAAAGATGTAATGTGTTAAATGTTTTTATAAAGACATAAATGTCAAAATTAAAAGATAGAAAAGATGATCCATGCTAACCCTAAATATCAGAAAGCAAACTGCAGAGAAAAAAGTTATTAAGTGTAACAGAAGTCATTTCATCATTAGGGAAAACAAAATTCATTTCATTAAGAGGACATAGCAATCCTAAATCCTTATGCATATAATAACAGAAGAAAACAGTGACAGAATTACAATGAGACATAGATCAATCCATGAATATAATCAGATATTTTAATATTTCTCAATAATAGAAAACACAGGAAAAACTCAGTAAGGATATAATATATTTGAACAGCACTGTCAACCAAATTTATATTGATAAAACACACTTAACATCAAATGAGGTATGGATCAAAGTCCTCCTTTTTGCATATGAATATTCAATTGTTCTAGCACAGTATATTAAAAAAATGGTCCTTGGGATGGGGTTGTAGCTCTGTGGTAGAGCACTTGCCTAGCACATGTGAGGCCTTGGGTTCAACACTCAGCACCACATAAAAATAAATAAAATAAAGATATTGTGTCCATCTACAACCAAAAAAAGTAAAAATGGTGCTTTGTGTACTAAATTGTTCTTTTATTTGCATGATATACAAAACTCAAAATTCATCAGACTTGGATGTAAAATTTTGAATTATCAAACTTCTAGAATAAAACAGGAGAAAGCCTTTGTGACTCTGGAAACCAAATTTTCTTAGATATGGCATCAAAGGACTATTTTATAAAGAACAAAAAGAAAAATTGAACTTCATCCAAATTAAAAAATTTTGCCCTTGAAATGAAAAAAGAATGAAAACACACACCATGAACTGGAAAAAAACACTCGCCAATTATGCACAAGATGAAGAACAGGACTTCAAAACATGTTTAGAAAAGATACTTGAAACAGTGATAAAACAAAAACTTACTTTAAAAACTAGGCAAAGTCATTAAGACATTCACAGAGGGGGAATATGCACATGAAAAGATATTCAATATCATTAGTCATTAGAGAAATACAGATCAAAATCATCATAGAGCATTAAGCACCCAGTAAAATAGGTACAAACTAAAAAGATTGATCACATTAAGTGTTGAGGAGGAAATCAGAACTCATAGTGCTGGTCAAAATGCAAAAACGACATCCACTTTGGAAATCAGTGTGGTGTTTTTCTAAAAAGTTAAGTATACACTTGTGATAGGCTCTAGACTGTCTACTCCCAAGAGAAAAGAACATTTCTCAAGAGAAAAATATTTTCCCAAAAGAAAAGAACATATATGTTCATACAGACTTATGGGTGGATGGTTCTGGTAGTTTTATTTATAAAGTTGGAAACAAACAAAAGGTCCATCAACACATACAAAAACTGTAATCTCTCTACATGATGCAATACTTCTCAATAATACAAAACAATGAACTAGAAATACACACCACAATGTGGATAAATCTCAAAATAATTACTTTGCATAAAAAAGTACATAATGCAGGATCCCATTATAAGAATTCTAGGAAGCATACACTATAGCAACCAACCAGTGATTTCTGGGGATAGGGTCCCAGGGAAGGTATGGGGAAGAATCATAAGGGACAGAAGGAAACTTTGGTGGATATTGGATGTGCTCACCATGTTAATTATGGTTATAAATCTGCAGCTGTATGAAACTGTATTCTTTACATGCATGCAGTTTACTATATGTCAATCATACTTTGCTATATTTGCTAAAAACACACACAAACAAAATAAAACAAAAACACTACAAAAAAGAAAAAGAAAAATTCTGAGGGCTGGGAAAGGTGTGAAAGAAAGTCAGACTAATCAGGAGTTTAGGAGGCAGTATAATGTCATCTAGTTTTCTATGCTTACTGATTTGAAATGAGTTATTGAGTGATTTTAAAACAATTTGAAATATTTTGAATATTACAAAACAGCATCGAACAAATTTGTGTCCAACTGTTGACATTTCCTAGTCACTGAACGCTCAGCACATCAAAACTTCATTGTACTGTACATGATAGCAAACGTAACTCAATAAATGAAATGTTTTAGCCCCCCAAAATGAAGTCAACTGATTCTGTCTTCAGACACAGCTGGTTCAGCTCTCACCATTATGGTCAGACCTGTTTCTCCCCATCTGGGCTCTGCTTGCTGCTGTTCTGTGGTATCCTCAGTCTCTAGGTTCTCCCCTGGCCCTGTCAAACTCCCAGTCCAGCTTCCCTAAGTCAGTGGAAAGAGGGCACCTACTATTCAGTTAATAGAAAGGTTCCTTCTGATTGGACCAGCCTAGATCACATGCTTTCCTATGAACCAATCTCTTATGGATATGGAAATGAGATACTTCCATTAGTCACAGTCTACCTCCCACACATACTCCATTCATGGAATAGAAGTGGAATTCCACCCGTGGCATGCAGGAGAAATCACTCTCCTATCTAACACAGAGAGTTGTCTCTAGGAAGGAATTTGGTTTATGGAAAGGTGCTATGATCTGAATGTTTATGTCCCCCACCCCACACAATTTTTTTTTAATTTATTTTTAGACATTGATGGATGTTTATTGTATTCATTTATCTATATGTCATGCTGAGAATTGAACCCAGTACCTCATACATGCTAGGCAACTGTTCTACCATTGAGCCACAACCCCAGCCCACAAATTTTTATCTCAAGATCCTAAGGTGATAGTATCTCAAGGCAATGATAGTAGACATGATTAGATCATGAAGGCCTTCATGACCTTGATTAAGTGTCCTTGTAAGAGAGACCACAGAGAGCTAGCTAGGTTTCTCCACCATGTGAAGATGCCTTGGGAAGATGTTATGAAGATGTTATGAACCAGAAAATGGGGCCCTCACTATACACTGAATTTTACAGCCCCTTGAACTTCCTAACCTCTAGAACTATGAGAAATGAATGTATGTTGTTTTTAACCTGCTCAGTTTCTGGCATTTTGTTATAGCATCCCAAACAGACTAAGCCAGGAGGCCAATGCAAAATCCCCACTCTGAGCCTTGAATGTAGTTTTCAGCACATGATGTATGTTCAAGAAATGATACCTTCAACTTTATTTATGGATGGGAATGAGGCTAGTGATGTTATATCATTCAACTGTGGAGGGGAAAAAAAAAAGTCAATGAAACGTTTATCTTGTTTTCTCCAATTTTTCACCAGGAGATTAGATCAGCTCAAACCAGAAATACTGTTCAAATAAAATATATACGACTAGAAATTCTAAAGGAAACGTTCAGGAACCAGACTGAGGGCTCTTATGGTGGCCTTCTGTTCTTTTGCAAGAAGTCTACACTTTTCCTGGTCATAGTGTCACAGAGCTGGGGCCTTCCAAGAAATGGACACAGCACAAACATCCCCCTTCAAACCCCAATTCCTGTGATCAAGTCAGAAATATTTCAGACATGTCACTCAGAGTAACAGGGATGAGTTTATTGAAGGGATAGGAAAAGGGAAAGGAGACACTTTCAAGGGACAGAGTGGGTCCTGTCAGAGAGAAGAGGGACAACGTGCTTCTCCTGCACTCCAGTTTTATTGGGGGTCCCAGAAAAGTTTCCACAAACTCCCTCCCAGGTCAACATCTTGACTTTTTTAAAAATATTTTTTTTAGCTGTCAATGGACATGTGGTACTCAGAATCGAACCCAGTGCCTCACACATGCAAGTACTCTACCACTGAGCCACAACCCCAGTCCACCTTTTGACTTTTGACTGACAGCAGGGTAACATCAGACTCTCTAGTACCCACTGCCATGGCCACTCTAGATCACCTTAGCCCATGCTGACCGGTTCTAACTGGATACTTAGCCATACATTCTCACAGATCTTACGGTTAGGAGAAACTATCCTCATCTCCCTGAGTTTCATTATCTGGTCACAAAAGTCTCATGGGTTCCTCCTACCAACATTATTTTGGGGCCATATTTCTCCTTCAATTACCAGATAGTTTGCTGAGAAATGTGACGTATCCTATCCACTAAGGCCAGGCAGAGGTGCAGGTAATTAGCTTCTTGGGATAAGAAAGTGTGTGGGGGACAGCACCGTGGGCCCATTTTATAGATTTATTCTCTTAATCTTGTGTCTCCCCCCACCATTCTTATCTGGCTGCCCCTTAACAGAACCCAAATTCTTTACAACTAGTACAATTAGCCCAAGAATCTGCCTGACCCCAGGGATGACCATATAATTTGCCTGATCAATGAACAAATACACATCTCCCCTAGCTTATACCAATTAGCTTTGGAGAGACATGTGACCCAGGCAAGCCACTTTGTTGAATTTAATGAAAATAGAATGTTCTTCCTGAGAGTGTTACCATGTTGATAGCTTGTAATCCTAAAGTTGATGATTACCATTGTTCCAATTAGGGAGGGCTTGTCTGAGAAGACAACACAGGACAACTCAAATCTCAAAGAGAGATATTTTCTGATGGCCATGTTTGAGCTCCTAGATCCAGCCATTCCTAAATCCCATAGTACTCCTCAATTTTCTAAGTGAGATGACCCAATGAATTCCTGTTTTGCTTAAGCTAGGCTGATCCGATCAATAAAAAAAAAAAAGTCTGCCCTCTCACAAAATTCTTCAGCACCTCTACAGCCAATTCAGTCCAAGACCCTGAGAAGGTTTCAGGTCACAGTGGAGAATGAGCAGCAAATTCACTTTCTTAGGATCGAGCTTCAGATTTCTTTCTCCTGGATTGTCTACTCCTGGCACGTCTGACTTCAAGGAGTCGAATTGTCTTGACTGTCAGGTTATTTGGACTTTGTCACTGTTCAATTTACAGCTGTATCAATGTAGAATTTGGAATGAGTAAGTGTAATAAGCTGATCCTACTTGCTGTGATGCCGGAGCCGGGCCAGATTCAATCATTCTCCTGTGATGAGTGTACAGATGGGGCAGGGATGGAGTCAGCACTGGGCAAAAGGGAGGGGGGGAAAGGAGTGGGGGTTAAAGAAACCAAGTGCAAGAGAGTAAGAGGAACACCTAGGTTTCGAGGAAGACCATGGGCATAGGTTCCTGCCTGAGCCCTGTTCTACTTTGGACAAGAGTAGTCACTTGATTCCTCAGTTTCTCCCGCTGCAAAATGGGCACAATAAAGTCAATTAGGCCCACTTTCCAAGGTGACTGGAAAGAGGAAATAAGAATGGCAAATGAAGCAAGAGCAATAGAAAGGGCCCCCCTTTTTTGTATCAGGGATTAAACCCAGGGGTGCTTAACCACTGAGCCACATCCCCAACCCTTTTTAAAAAATTATTTAGAGATAGGGTCTTGCTGAATTGCTTATGGCCTCGTTAAGTGGCTGAGGCTGGCTTTGAACACATGATCCTGCCTCAGCCTCCTGAGTTCCTGCGATTACAGGTGTGCACCAACACACCTGGCCTGTATGTTCTGGATATTGCAACTATTGCTTGCATGGGACAGGATCAGGGATCAGGCATCTCAGAACATAGGTGTCCTTCCCTGGAGCCTCCCATGAATTTCTGATCTGTCAGGTGAGGCCTCTCCTCCACCATCTCCTCCATTCCTCCTGCAATATGTAGCTGTAATTAGTGGGGAAAGCAGGAGAGATGGCTGATGAGCACAGAGAGACCAGGGTGCAAAGCAGCCTCCTCCACATTTCTATCTGTGTGATCTTGGCAGGTGATCTAAGGACTCACCTGTGGGGACAATGAGGTCCTACCTTTCTCTGGGATCCAAGGGGTCATCTGTAAGTAGGGGCTTCAGGTGGGTAATATTGATTACACTACTGTCAGCACTCTGCTTTTCCTAAGTCTACACAGTGCCTCGTGGGACTGGGCTGGTTAAGAACTCAGGCTTTAGATTCAAACTCTGCCTTCCCAGCTTGCTCATGAACAACTTGGGGCAAATGGTTTAAGTTTTCTGTTTCCTCACCTGTAAAATGGGGATAATAATACATACTTCAGAGTTACCCTGTGAATTTGGCACTGAGCACTTAACAGCTACACGAGGATTTAGAATTTATTTGTTGGCTGTCATTACAAACATTGCCTTAATTATCTCATTTAATGTTTTTACAAACCCTCTGGGGTAGAGGCTATGGTTTTACAGAGGAGGGAACTAAGGCTCAGCAAGATTCATTACCTTGTCCAAAGCCACACAGCCAGCGAACTGCACGGCCAGGACTTGGATGCAGGTTTGCATGACTCCCACTACATCAAGGATCCTCAACCCTTAGCACTATTGATATATGACGCCAGATAATTGCTTGCTGTGGGCAGAGGCTGTCCTTGCACAGCTGGGGTGTTGAATAACCTCCCTGGCCTCTACCAGTTGATACCAATAACTTTTTCCAACTGTGACAGCCAAGATGTCTCTGGATAGTAACAAACATCTGAGGACAAAACTGTCCCCTAGTTGACACATGCCCCACTTTGGCTCTGATGCCACATTTCTACTTCTATAGGAACTGTGACCACGTGACAGTCTCTAGCAGAATAGAGAGGATGATGATGCTGGTCAGCCCAGGAAACAGACCAAACCTAGTGGAAACCTCCTTCCTGAGGCTTGGCCTACCTCATCATCACAGGGTGGCAGTGAGTTTGACTGGCACTTGATGCAAATATAAGAAAGGTGCACACTCTCAGCAGACAAATTACTTTGCTGTATCTTTGTCACTTTGTAATGTCTTTGAAATCCAGATGTGTCTTATAATAGATGCAGCATTGGGGTTTGATTGGCAGCGTCTTGCCTTTCTTAATTACTTAAAATAATGGTGTGGCTCACAATCCGGAGCAACCCAAACACGATGATACACAACCTGCAAAGTCCCACATCCCCACCCTCACCTCTCCAAGGCAAAAGTGAGAAAAAGTCATTATTTCAGCAGAAACAGCCCCAAAGATTATGGTGTAGACACTGGACAGTGCACTGATGTGAAATGGTTTTCACCAAACCCCCCATTTTCTTTTTAACAGACTGGAAATGTCAACCAATCACTTGCAAGTAAAAGACAGGGAATAATTCACACACAGACACACACACACACACACACACACACACACACACACAGTGGGGTGGGGTATGCTCCTTCAACAGGAGACAAATGTAGCAAAACATCTATTAACATTCCTCCTTGAAGAATGAGCTAGTATAAAACTGGGAAGGACAACAGCCATACATCTTCTTCCATCTTCGTAAAGCACAGCCCTCTTTAAAATTGATGTGATTACTTGTGAAGCCAGAGTTTCTCTATTTTTCCTGCCTTGATAGCTGTGTGTGCCTTAATGTGCTTTAAATGTACAATAAAAATATAATGAAAAACATACATTCATTCAATGTGGCTGCTACAACATATGCTATAAAACCTGGCTCCTATAAAGTTGAATTTTATGGCATTTCTTAAACCCGTTCCTTCTACTTAGAACTGCCCTACAATATTGGTCAGAATTTAGTGCTTCTCTCTCCCAACTCCATCTCTCATCAAAATTATCATGTTAGAAGTTGCATGTTCCTATTCCTGCCCCTTCCTTTTCTTTTCATCTAAGCTCCTGCATGATGTCCCAGTTTCTCTCTTATTTCTTCCCCTCTCTCTTATCCTACCACAAAAGCACTCATGCTAGGAGTGGCTTGTCAGAAAATCAACCCAGAAATCCCATGATCAGAGATTCTTCTACCCAAAACAATATATATTTTTTTAACATGTTAAGCATGGTGTTAGATGCGGGGCCACAAACTACAGTGTGAGTAGTGGCCCTCCAATCTGGTCCTCCTCTTCTGGTTTTATAAAGTTTTATTGAAACATAGTCATGTTCATTTGATTAGGCATTTGTCTATAGTTACTTTCATGCTAAAAAGTCCAAGTCAAGTCATTGCAACAGACTTCATAGCCCATCAAGTCTTAAAGCATTTATTACCTAGTCCTTACAAAAAAGTTTGCCAACTCCTTGGGTTCAGTCAGATTTCCAGGGCTGGAGTGCTCGGGATCACATTCCAGCACTGGGACCACCAGCCACATTTGTCTCTGGGATGGACTTTCCTTCCTGGGAATATCTATCTATCCAAAGGTGTTGTCTAATGGCTGAGGCTGCTCTAGGTTCTCATACCAGAAAAACACGAGCCCTTCACCCATGTACAACTCACCATTAAACCCATGCTGAGACGTCAGGGGCACCTTTCACACAAGCCAGGCTCCACCTGGCCACCATGCACCATGCCTGTCCCTGGTCCTCAGGTACCAGCTGCCTTCATGATCCTAGGATCCACGATTACCCTCCTTTGTCGATGGGAAATAACTTTTTGTTCTTGGAAACGGTTATCACAGTTTGGATTCCCCAAGAGGCAGTCCCTGAGACAAGGATGGAATGGAAGTAGTTTATGTGGTAGTCTCAATCAATAGTGCAGGAAGTTAGAGAGTGAAGAAGAGAAGAAAACCATTGGGAGATATATAATCAAGCAAGTCACAACGATGGGCAACAGAAACTTCATTCTGATGGATCTTTGGAATAATAGTATAGAAGATGAGTTTCTAAGTCATCCCACCAAGGTGGGGAGAGCCAGCCCTCAAATAGCTCTGTCCATCAGTTCCTCAGAGCCATGGGTTGATGGATGCTCCCTAAGGCCCTTCCAGCATTGCTAGGCATGTGTACTCCACAAGCCAAGGCTAAGCCTGGGACAGAGATATGGGGATGACAACTGGAAGTCAAGCCAGAGTGCACTGAAATGGTAAAGAGGCTTGGGGATGTGGGAACCCACAGCAGCAGGTATAACATTGTGGCAAAAAAAACAAAGTACCCCCCAGTGGAGAGACACGATAAAATTGGGGCTAGGGACTCAGATTTTATGGAGAAATTGAAATATACTTGTTGAAACCATAAGGTACCTGTTTGCAAACAATTGCCTTAACCAAAGACAACTTTAGGTGTTTGCATTTGGAATAGAGAATATTTATTCTCCTGATAGAACTGCTATGGGATATTTTAAATAAGAGCAGCTCTCTACTTTCAAGGTATTATTAATGGTACGAGGCTGCCAATCAAGCTGTTTTGTTTGATTTGTCCTAGAAGGAAATGTTCTCCTCTCCCTGTACTTAAGACTTCTCATTTCCCCTCACTAGGGCTATGGGGAAAAAACCGTCCTTGAAACAACATAATAAGTTTTTAATATTTTTATTTTCCTTCATGTGAA
Organism: Urocitellus parryii; assembly: GCF_045843805.1. Classification (NCBI taxonomy): domain Eukaryota; kingdom Metazoa; phylum Chordata; class Mammalia; order Rodentia; family Sciuridae; genus Urocitellus; species Urocitellus parryii. The sequence goes on from NC_135546.1 coordinate 12,959,700, forward strand.
CACAAGTGACACGTTTAAGTTAGATTGGTGTGGTACATTGACAGATATTTTTAGTGCAGAGCCCTTTCTAATTTGCTGGTTTTGTTGACATATATTTCAAGACCTCATTCAATCACGTTCTTGAATATGAACTATGTCATTTGTTAAAGGCAGGATGGGGGTGTTAAAAAATTAATAAGCCATAATTTCTGCCTTCAAGGAATTGAAATTTTACTTGTATTGCAGAAAGGATTCATTAATTTGAATTGCCTAAGCATCCTTCCCACTCCTGTGGTGGTGGACCCTGATTTATTTTGAAGGAACTATTCCTCTCATTATATATATATAGTCCCCAACTCTGTTCTCATCCTGAAGTATGTGACCCAAGCTGGCCAATCAGCTCAATGAATCCTCTAAGATGCTGTGATTGGTTCAGTGATAACCACATGATCTGGCTCCTCCTATCAGAATGACTTCCATTAATGACTTAATCTGGGGTTTTCCAGTAAAAGCTGCTTTCTCCTCCCTGTGTTGAACTTGAACTGTGAATGTTTATTAAAGCTGGAGGTCCTACAGCCCTCTTGCTCCCATAAGAGAGGTTATCTGACCATGTAGCCAAAATAAAGGTCAGAGGGCTAAAAGAAAGGGATGGAATTCTGATGGCACTGTTTGTCACCATGGACCAAATATTTCTGTCTCTCCAGACGTTTTTGTGATGGAGTCCAGTAATTTCCCATTTACCTCCATGTTAGCCAGGACTATATTTTTTTCTGAAAAACAGGAAGAGGCTGAACCAACCCAAATTGAAATAAGATAACTTCTACTGATGAAAAATTTCAGGGGTCCATCAACCCCATGAGGCAATAATGGAATGTAACCACTGAGGGGTTAAATGGGTCCTTAGGATGTAATAATAACAACAACAACAAAAGTGAATGATAACAGAGGTGTGATTCTTCACCTAAATCCTGAGTGGTTAGACCCTCCCATCTAGAATATTCTCCAATTCTAGGTGCCTCACCAGATAAATGGAAGATATTTAGAGGAGGGAGAGCAGGATAAAGTGTTTTTTGAAAATCCCATCATAAGAATGATTGAAATACTTGGGGCATTGATCTCAGAAAGGGGAAAAAAGGAGGAAAAGCATAATTTTATAGTTGTTTGCATAATTTTTAATGTCCTAAATGGTTTGGACATTTTAAGGACCATCAAATAAATAATGCCCTCCTTTTAAATGTGTTTCAAGACATCCTTGGCTTTCGACTTTGGCTAAAGGATTTAAACATCTGACAATTGGCTCTGCAGGTCCATGAAAGTGAGCCTTAAAGTAGAATCCATCCATGCTACTTGAAAGCTAATTCTGTTATAGGCAATTCTGGAGTATTGGATGCCAACCATTCACTCCGTGCTGCCTGGTCTCATTTGTCACCAAAGGTAACAACAGTGTAGCAGGAGCTTGCATGTTGGACAGTCAGATTCCTTCACAAACTGATACTTAAAGGAGCAGGTGCTGAAATGTAACAACAGCTGGCCGATCAATGTGATCCCAGCTGGACCCCCAGCTCTTCAATCTTAAGTAACTAAACAGCTCCTTCAAACATTAGGAGATTTATTTAACAAGCATTTTCAGAGTATCTAAGGATTGTAGGCCATCAGGCAGGTAAACTCAAGGTGTTGAGTGTATACTTTAGCAAGAAGCAACTTATACACTGGAAGAACTTAACCAATTAGTATCCAAGAAACCATTTAAGCAACATGATGTCTCAATTCCTCTTTATTGTGATCTAGGCATTCCTAATTGTTATGCTTTGGACATAAGGTGTCCCCACCCACAAAGCTTTTGTGTTAAAGCAGGAATATTCAGAGGTGAAATGATCAGATTAAGATAACTGTAACCTAATAGGCCATCCTAGTTTAAATGGATTGAGTGGGTGGTGACTGTAGGCAGGTGGGGCATGGCTGGGGGAGGGAGGTCACTAGGGTGTGCCCCGGTAGGATGTAGCTCCTTATCTCTCTGGTTCCTGGCTCCCATGAACGAGTTAGTGCCCCTTCCCCACGCCCTTTCTTGCAGTGTTGTTCTGCCTTACCTTGGGCCCAAAGCAATGGCTAAACTCTGGAACCAACAGCCAAAATAAACTTCTCCTCCTCTAAGTTGTTCTTTTGGGCATTTTGGTCACAGCAATACAAAGCTGACTTGACACACTAATACATGTGACAATCTTTGCCTTTGAGCAAAAAGTCTCAGAGTTCTTCTCAAGACAACTCTTCAGGCCACTACCATTCATCAACTGGGTTTCATTCCTGAGATGAAATTTACTCCTGCACCTGAGATGCAGTTATAGGAAGAAGAGACTAAGATCCTTAGCAGAGACTGGGAAAGGCATTTGAACTGTCACTTGTGGAGTGGCTAGAAAAAAGCATTTGAGTAGCATCATCTCCATTTGAAAGGAACAACGTGAACTGTGGATTGTGGTGGAAAAGAAAGAGTAGCTTAATTTGGCTGAAGCCAGTGAAGACTGGGTGGGGGTAAGGTTAGAAAGAGAAGCTGGAGTCCTGAATGTGACCCTGGCATTTGGGAAGTAACTAGGAGGATAACAGAATTGTTATATCAGCAAAGTGATATGCTTTAGAAATATCATTAGTTAGACTCTAGAGAGAATAGGAAGAGTTGAAAATAAATCAAAATACAGAGATGAATTAAACAATACAAAGGAAAGGGTATAGAGATCTGACAACAGAAATAGAAGGATGGCTGTTGGAAAAGGCCTCATTGGGGAGAAGGGACAGGGATGGCAAGGGACTAGCTCTGGGAATGGGAGGATGAGGGAGTAGCAAGAGCAGATCATGGCTGTGAGACTTTGAGTTTGAGTTTGAGTTGAGATGAAAGCCTGGTTTACTTTGAGCATGCGGAGCTTAAAAGTCTACGACATCCCAATGAGCTGTCTAGGTAGAAGCTAAAAATGCAGGACTAGAATTCAGGAGGAAATAGAAGGTGGCGATACAGAGGTGAGAACTCCAGTCTTGAAAGAGTAGGAGCTGGGTTTAGATGAGAGGAAGGATGGCCAAGGGGCAACTTGAAGGAAAGCCTCTATTTATGATCTGACCCAAAAGAAGGCGGGGCTCCTGAAGAAACCAGAAAGGAGATTCATCTTTTTCTAAGATAATAACTCCTCTCCAAGGCTATAGATGATTTTTCAATCAAATAGGATTTTATGTTGTAAGGAAACTCCTACAACAGCTTTGGCAATACCATTGATACCATTGACATGGTCACCTCTAGGCGAATCACTCACTTTCTGAGCCCAGAAACCTCAGGGTAAACCTCAAGGTGTCCCCTCTGCTGGGACAAACCTGTGAACAGGCTGTATAGTTACAGACACAGTTACAAGCAAAACTGGCCTCAGGGGGACAGGTGGAGAAAAGCATTCACCCATGATACATTTGTGGCACCCCTGGGTCAGTTGTTCGCTTGGTAGGGGGGATACAGAGGTGAATGAAACCTTAAGGAAGCTGTAGTACAGTAGGGTAGATGCACTTTTAAATGTTAATAAAACCAGTATGGACAACACAATTCATTTTTTTCCAAGGGGACAGGTAATCATAAAAGGCTACCCAGGCCTAAGAGATTCTACTTTGACTTTGAAGAGCTACATACATGACCTGGTATCACGAAATCTGAATGGGTGGATGAAACAATGGGTGGAGCAATGAATGGATCAGTGAACAGAAGGAGCATATATTTGTTGATGACAGTAATATGGGGAAAATTTTAATACATGAAAGTCACCATCTTTCTCCTCTCCCTCCTAGCTAAAGAAGAAACTGTCCCAGTCCCTTTACTTGCCACACCCTACAAAAAGGATAATTCAATTGCCACAAATCTTCTTTATGTGGGTGCTGTAGGGTGGGGGTAGAATATCTAAAATGAGGAAGACAGTTTTTTTCCTAGATGTAAGAGTTTTTCCCCAAATGGTACTGGATTCAAGCCCTAGTCTGAAGGAACTAGCCCTCCCAAGATCCTAGAAGATCACACAAGATCAAGGGTCAAATCAGAATCGTAGATCAGATTGTGTTTCCTTCAACATAACATGTGGGAAAACCAAGTAGTCTTTACCATTGTTTCATGGGCTCTCTTTCAGGTTGAACCATGTGATCGGTTCTTGTCAATGAATTATAAAGGGACATGGCGCATTTTGATCCATTTCACCACTGCAATGTCAAGGCTTGTTTGTTTTTGCAGCCTAACCTAATTTTTATTTTGGCCAATACCTAACACCACACTGGTTCTGAATTACAGGAGTCACAGAACTCATTGCAGTTATAATAGTGATATTAAATTTTTTAAAAAGTCCTCATACTCATTCTCTTACAGCTTTACTTTCCAATTTAATTCCACCATTTCATTTCTTGCTTCTAAAAAATAGAAGCACTGACTCACTGTTTTATTATCATATCTCTCTCAATAGATAAACATATGTATAATCATAGTTTTTAATACAAGTACAAGCCAGAAAATGCAAAGAAGAAGATAATGGCATCAATATTATCCATATCAATGAAGGTTTGTTTTTCTTACAGACATCATATTAGAGGATGATGTGTTTTAAACATGGTTTTCCATCCAACAAAATATTACTAAAGCAATAACAGTAGAGACTATGATGTTGCTTCTATACACAAATAGGAAACTGGCCTAAAGTTTAGTATCCTGTTTTCAAGACAGTCCATTTAATTTCAAAGAACACTTATGAGGATGGCTTGAAAGAGAGATCATTTTTATTTCCGTAGCTTCAGGGGTAAATTTTAACTACCCTTTCATTTTTTTCCATTAAAAAAAGGATAAAGGAAAAATGAGAAAACTTAATTTTTTCAACCCTCTAGCATAAGTATTAAGGATAGTCAGGAGCACAAGACAGAAGGAAGAGGAGGGAAAAAAAAGAAAAGCTTTTGACTATTATATTGTTACAATTTATCAACACTTGTCCCATAAAAGTTTTATGTGACATCTCAAGATGTGATAATAAAAAGTCATAAGTTTAAAATAAAACAGTACCTCTAGGTTCTTTATAATCAGTCTACGTGTGAAACTGTGGCAGATATTATACTTGAATTTTGATGGAAAATAGAAGGTAGGCTCAAAGGAAAAGGACAAAGATTAAAGTGAAAACTAATCAATACCATTAGTCATTAAACCAATCTCAAGGTCTCCACAAAAAAAACCCACAAAGTCTCTATCAAGGTAATGTCAAATGCTATAAAACTCTCAGTCATTTTTCTGTTTCCCTAACTGACCCACCCATCCATCCATTCTTCTATCCATCTATCATCTGACTACTCATCTCTCTCCATCCATCCATACTTTTACCTACCCATTAATTTATGCATTTATCTACATACCTACCCATTCTTCTTTGCTCTCAACCAATCTCCATCCATCCATCCATCCATCCATCCATCCATCCATCCATCCATGCATCTACCCACCCATTCATCCATACATCCACCCATGCATGTATTCATTTTATTTATTAGATGTTCCATTAGGCTATGAAATGTAAAGTGCTACCCTCAAAGAACTTGGCAAAGTATTCATGGAAACACAATGAGAGCAGATCATTTTTATTTCAGTAGTCATAATGGAAATATGACATAGTAGAGATAACCAAACAGTGGTGAGACTAGAGAAGAGGGGAGCCATTTCGTTCTCATGGAGAATGCTAAAGGCAGAAATAAAGCCTCTGGTTCAGTGTCTTATAGATGAAGCCCAAGCAGAAAGCAATATTGTTAATAAATAGCTACCCATTTCAGAGCAGATTTCTCAACTGCTATTGAGACATAGAACAATTTCTGCAAACCCCTTCTGGAAATCTCAGTTGCGAAAAGCAGCAGCAAAAGTTTTACCATTTTCTTTTTTAAAAAATGCAGATCAAGGTGGCAGATTTGTTCTTCTTTTTTTTTTCTTTAACTTTGTTAAGCAGAAATTTCCACAATGCCTTTCCAAGTGAGGCATGCAATCAAAATGTCATCCACTTGTTTCCCATTTTTCCAATCTTTCAGGAAAATTGCTGTTTAAAAAAAAAAAAAAACAGCACATTTCAACATTATTTCTATGCCACTTTCCAAAATGGTGGCATTTGGTTAATGTCAGCATTCAGATGTCATTCACATCAGACATTGTGATTTTTGTATTTTTAATATAGGGTTTTATTTTTCTAATGACAGCTAAGGTTATTAGAAAAAAAATAGTAAAAAAATTAAATAAATAAATACCCTGTGAAAGGCAATAGAGCAGCATCTCACTGCTATTTCAGAGAACACTGGGTTGTCATTGAAACAGTCCCACTCCTGTCTTCTGTTTTCCACTTCTCTTTTCTTAACTCCGTGGAGACTTCGAACTGGGAATTCTCTTTGCAGGCATGGCAGGCTCCTCTCCTGTTTCCCCATCAGCTGCACCACTATTTAATCAAGGGAGCTAATCAACTGTGGACTTCATAATGCATGTCAGGAGCATTTCCTGTCTTGTGACTGATGAATCTAACTTTGGACTTAATGCCTTTGTTCAAAATTAGATGACAATGGAATCAAGATTAATATCACGTTTATATATATATTTTTAAAAGCTGCCTAATGGCAGCTAGTTAGAGTTCTTCTCTCCCAGAGACTGTACCCTGCTGGTGGTACTAGAGATGATTTTAGGCAGCACCCAAACGATTGTAATTCTGATAACTGCACATATTATAATGTGCGTCAATGTGAATATTTAGGATCACTGATATTGTTTTTTGATGAGTGGTCATGATAAAAATTTCCCTTCCTGTAAAAATTTAAATAAAAATTAGTCCTGTGTGCATGTGTATTGAATAAACATCTATCCACCTCCTCCTTCTGGAAAAAAAAAAATCAAAACCACTTCCTGAGTCATCCCTCTCTCTGTTTCTGCCTGTTTAATCCATTCTCTCCCTTGGAATAAAAGCCAACAAAATGCAGATCACCCACAGACAATCGCTTGAGGCAACTGTGCCCTTGTTCTTCAAGGGCACCATGTGAAGCCAGTGACTTGTGTCCTCCCCCACCAAAGCTTTGTTGAGACCAGGTCTAATCTGAGGACTTAACCCTGAGATCAACAGACACAGGCTTCATTTATAATCTTCTTTGTTTCCTCCTGTTTTCCTTCCTTTTTTGATTAATCAACAATGCTTCTTAGTAATAATCTCAAAAGAACATCCTGATAGATTGCAATCATTAAGGACTTTTTCCACAGAGGAATCTACTTGAAATGTTCATCAGAATCAGGGTAAAGAAGGGAGGGGGTAGAGGAGAGCTTAACGGTTATAATAGGAAAAACTAATAACACTAAAAACATTCATTTCAGCTCAATGGGGAAAGAGTGGGTTTTTTTAATTATTAAGTTTCTTAAGACAACAAAATCACATTATTGTGCTATAAATCCGAACAAAATACAGAAGGAAATTCTGCACAGTAATAAGTAATCATATTAGCTTGATTTTTAAAATAATCTTCATTTAGCTCCTAGAAATAGTAATCTCTAGAGAATACATAAATCTCAACACTTATACTTTTCTATAAATCCCTTCCCTATTTGCATTATTTAAATTTCTTTTCAGTGTACAGTACAACCCATTTATGAAAGAGTCCCAATCGGGAAAGGTCATAATTAGGAAGAGGTTGGAGTACAAAAGTGAACTGGGTTTATCTTTTCCAGGAATTACCAACTGCCCTCTGTACAATTAGTAAAATTTACTACTGTTTCCAAGGTAAAACTCATTGGTCACTTTTGGTCATTCAAACCACCAGACTGGTCCTTCAAGCTCAGTCACATTTGCATCAAAGCATTAATTTCACATTAAATTCCAGAAAACCTCTTCTCATGCATTCCCTAAATATATTAATCATTTTTCTGTCACTATAACAAAATACTTGAGGCTAGGCACTATATAAAGATGTTTATTTAGCTCACAGCTCTTGAGGTTCAAGTATATGGTACCAAAGTTCCGATGAGACCCCCTCGGTTGCATCACAATATAGGCAGATGGCAGCAGGACGGGAGCTTATACAAGGGGAAAATATCATGTAGCAAGATAAAGACACAAATGACAGTCAGAAGCCAATGTCACTCTTTTTATAAGAACTCATTCTGGAGAGAGCTCATTCATTCAATGAGACCAGCATTAGTTATTTGAAAGGGTGGCACCCCCCTAATGATCTGATCACCTCCCTAGGGGATACTTCTTATGAGTTCAACAAGTTTTCAACATTGACACACTGGGGACCAAGCTTCCAGTATTGGAACCTCCGAGTGACAAATAGCATCTGAATTATAGCACTAGTACAAGTTAAAATTGTGACTCAATTTTAACTTGCACTAGTGGAAGATATGGGCAGGACTGTAGTTTCTTTGGAAGATATGGGCAGGACTATAGTTTCTTTTTTTATTTCTGCTTCCTTAATGAATGGTGGTGAGAAGGAGGAAAGGGAGAGGGGAATACATGGGTCTTTGGTGACCATCCCATGGCTGGGCTCAGCCTGTCTTTGGTCATAATCACTGATTGATTTCTTCATCTCTGGACTTGAAGATCTTGAGTCAGGCTCCAACAGGTGCTGCCCAAGGGGGCTGCACTCCACTCCCCCAATCCCCGCCTGACAAGCAAAGCCTCAAGTCCTGACCATGACTCTCAGTCTGATCCAGACCTCTCTCCCTCCTCAACTCCAGCTGCTCCACTCCCAGAACCCTATGTTCCAGCTCTAGGAAACCTTTCAGTTTGCCAAACATGTCACTCTCTGTCCTGCTTCCAGACTTATCCGTGTGCTTCCCTAGCCACTGTATTAGATGGCCCCTCCCTTCCTCTCTGTCTCCTTATTCATCCACCCAGGTCATGGATGGGTGTCTTGGACTTGGAGACAGATGGACAGCTTCTGGTTCATCAAGTTCCCTGGAATTCTGCAGCTATGACATTTAAAACAGGGGAAGAATGAAAACATCCAAGCTTTCTTTATAAGTCAGCGAGACACACAGGTGATATTTTTTTTTCCCTTTCTGCTTTTTTTGCGCTCTTTAATGCCATTATAACTAAAAGTCGATTTAAAAATAACAATAGGCCACATAAAAAAGCCATCAGGAATATATTTAACATTTCTTTCACAAGCCCGCCACCACTCCTTAGAAGCAGTGCTGTGTTTTCTTAAAACAAACAAATTATAAAAATGATGCAGCAAAATAAAGCCCTGTTTTCACTTGGCATTATGACCTTGAGAAAATATACACACACTGTACACATTCACACAGTATACACACACACACACACACACACACACACACACGTATGTTGGAATCCTAGCAAGCTCTCATATGTTGACTTATGTACAGTCTTTTATTCTAAGTGAATAATACAAAGTGATGTTTCACATCAAAACCAAAATGCAGCCGGGCATAGTAGTGCACGCATATAATCCCAGCAATTTAGGAGGCTCAGGCAGGAGGATTTCGAGTTTGAGGCCAGCCTCAGGAACTTAGCGAGGTCCTAAGCAACTTAATAAGACCCTATCTCAAAATATAAAAAGGGCTGGGGTTGTGGTTCTGTGAATAAGCACCCCTGGGTTCTTATTAACTCTGGTACCAAAAAAAAAAAATGCAATAATCAGATGATGTTAAAACCCTGTTGTGCCAATGAATAAAGCAGTAAATATATTCTAAATGCGCATACATAAATCAATGGTTTTTTATAAGAGGGAGGAGATTTATAGTTGTTTGTCTGGAACAGAATTTTTCTGTTATATTTTTCTTCTCTTCTTGCTTCAAAGTAAGTAGGACTTACAGAAATAATCCAAATCTGTGCTCTCTAGGGCATAGATTTTCCCTCATGTACAACTGAGCAATTTCCTCTATTATGAACAAAAAACACCTTACATTTTAAATTTTAACTTAAAATATATTCCATTTTGTATTTGAGGCACACAGAAGCTTTAAGGAAACATAATGTCTGGGTGAATCTCTATGAAAATAAAAACTGGTTATCATCAGCTTCAAGAAAATTACGTTACAGACTTTTGGATTTTGTTTTTCTCCCCTACCATGATCTGAGGCATACAGACAAGGTCATACAGCCCAAGTTCAATGTTTGTGGTAAGACTCTCTACTAGAATTGTTGGGGGTCTCCTCATCCCAGAGAGACGTTACATAATCTCTTAAAATTCTGTTCACAGAGAGCTCACATGGATAGGTGACTGCTATTGGAAGTAAAAATAAATGCATATTTCCTCTGAATTTCGATGTCATGGAATCCACACAGTGTGGTCAGAGCAGAGAATCTAAAAGCCACTGGGTGAGGGAAAAGTTCCAGCTCTGACAAGGTCAAACACGTTCTTTAGGGTAGAAACTCAACTTCTGTTGACCTCACAAGCCCGCCACCACTCCTTAGAAGCAGTGCTGTGTTTTCTTAAAACAAACAAATTATAAAAATGATGCAGCAAAATAAAGCCCTGTTTTCACTTGGCATTATGACCTTGAGAAAATATACACACACTGTACACATTCACACAGTATACACACACACACACACACACACACACACACACGTATGTTGGAATCCTAGCAAGCTCTCATATGTTTTCAACTGTAAAACTGGACAAGAATTGGGGGTTTTCAAATCTCTTAAGACTAGTTGCAGAAGGCTGGGGTTGTGGTTCCGTGATGGAGCGCTTGCCTAGCATGTGTGAATAGAATGAAAATAGATCAATAGAATAAAGGTATTGGGTCTATCTACAACTTAAAAAAGAATTCTTTGCTCAAGTTATGTCTTATGCAAAGCCCCATAATAAAAATACCTATGTTTTAGTCAGCTTTGTCATTACTGTGACCAAAAGACCCCACAAGGACAATCCGAGAGGACAAAGAGTTTATTTGGGGCTAGTGGTTTCAAAGGGTTTAGTCCTCAGATGGCCAACCAAGTTGCTCTGGAACTGAAGTGAGAGAGAACATCCTGGGGGAAGATTGTGGAGGAGGAAAGCAGCTCAGGACATGAAAATCAGGAAGTAGAGAGATTAAGCTTGGCTAAACAGGGACAAATATACCCCAAAGGCACACCCCATTGACCCATCCCCTCCAGCCACACCCACCTGCCCACAGCTACCATCCAGTCAGTCCATTCAAGTGCAATGATTAGGTTAAGAATCTCACAATCTAATCCTTTCACCTCTAAACTTTCTTACATTGTCCAACACATGAGCTTTTGGGGGATACTTTACATCTAAACCAAAATAGCCCATAAGACTGTGTGACTGGTTGAAGAGAAGAGGTGAGGCAGAGACCCGTTTATCATGGGTCAAGGGCCATGGTTTGCAATGACCTGGGCTGCAGTCGATGGCTCCCCCTGACCCTTTCGGCCCAACAGTCTAAATCCGGACTCTCTGCATATGACAGCCCAAGAGCCAAGTCCAGCCCATGGCCTGTCTTGGTAAAACAAATAAACAAATAAATAAAAGGTTCACAGGAACACAGCAGTGCCCATTTGTTTACCTAATGCCCACTGTCTATGGCTGTTTTATGCTATAGTGACAGACCTGAGTATTATCATAAGACCTAAATAGGCACCTTCTTGCCAACCTCATGTCTAAGTACTTTCAACTTGGTACTTGGCACAGAGTTGACGCTCAATCAATGCTAGCATCTTTCCTATCACTTCATTCTTCACTTTTAAAAAGGAGTGACAGGTTATGAACACTTCCCCGGGAAAAGCCAATCTAAAAATATTGCACAGATGAAGAGAACAGAGCAAGGCAGATTGGTTTCAACTAATGCAAGTGAGCCACTGTCCTGACCATGTGATGGACATATGATGTAATGATGTCACTTCCTTTCTAGGTGAGTATTGTCCAACCTAAGGACCAGCAGAAAAAGAAATTCCAAGTAGAATCCTCTGCTGATTCTGGCCCCCAACTACTTACTGCCTCAGTTACTTCAGTTAGGTAAAATGAAGGACCCCTCACCTGCAGTCCTAGGTGAATTCCAGGTTTGGGTATGAAAAAAGGAAAGAATGAGAAATGGGAGAAAAAGACTTGTCGGTTCATCAACAGAAAGCAAAGCAAACTCATCAACCTGGTTATCTGAAAGCAAGACTGTGAAAACCCCAAGATGCAAAAAATAATTGAAATATCAGTGATAGCAAAACCCTCAGAGATCAGAGGTCCCAATAAAGCAAATAGTATGTGTGTATGTGTATGTGTGTGTGTGTGTGTGTGTTTGTGTGTATATATGCATATGTGTATATATGTGTGTGTGTGTATGTATGTATATATATATATATATATATATATATATATATATATATATATATATATTTACATTTGGGTTTTACCACTGTGTATGGAACATTCTTAGCCATCAGCCAAATGTGAAGAACTCAATCTGGCCACTGGTTCATGATTGTGTTGTCACAAACCATTTCATGCCCACCCATCTCTTATTTTATTTATTTATTTTTATGTGGTGCTGAGGATTGAACCTAGTGCCTCACACATCTGAGGCAAGCACTCTGCCACTGAGCTACAACCCCAGTCCCCTCACCCATCTCTTTTTGATAAGGTGACTTTGTTAGTGATTTTATTTTGTAATTGTAGCCTCATTCATACCTGTCATTTTACAAAGAAGTCTCCTGAGAGGGGGAAAAACTCCCCCCGTGTATAAATACTTCAAACACAGTTCCACCCTGTCTTAAGGTGTAGTCTGAGTGGTGCAGGATGTTGAACTCCATTCCGATGTCATATAAGGTTACTAGGAGCTCTAAGAAAATACATGACTTATATATAGAAATCTTCCTTTGAATTTGTATGCAGAATTAACAACCCTATCTTGGTTGCATTTCAATGAATCCTGGGAGCAGCTCTCTATTTAGACTGATTAGTAATTATTTCTGAGACCCTATAATTATCAGGATGACTAATTTAATGAGCGCCATGACCAGTGTGCACATCTCTCCCAGAAGGATACGTGGTAGGGCTTGCTGAGAACAAAGAAGCGCCAGTTTCACAGTCTCATCACAAATGACATTAAAATCAGGTGTGTACCCCCTGCCCCACCCTAGCCGCCACTTGTGCTTTGGTGACATTTCATGAGCCACAAGCAGTGATTTTTCTCATTCCTCTGGGTCCACGCAGTCCTCTGTCACCATCTGTGAGCATTCATTGTGTGACCGTGGCATTGGCCAAAGATGATGTCACTGGCTGTCCCCTTTGTATGGCCACCCTACAAGGCTGGGAACCCCTGGAGACAATGTCTTCTTTGAGTCTCTCATCTCCAACATAACATCTAGCACACTTTAGACTCTATTCAGTAAATGTTAACTTAAACATGGCTTTTGCTGGTGTTAGAAAGTCCAGGTGGTTTAAGCACAGCACTCCCAAAGTGCAACAATCCTACAGGGCACAAACCATCCCTGTCTTGAAAGTATTGGCAATGCCTAACACAAGGCCTAGCACATATTAATCATTCAATAAATGCCTCTAAAAGGAAGGAAAGATTCCGACTGGAAAATAAAAATTCCATTTGTGATATTAAAAAAATAATAATTTTAACCAAATTTGTTATGGATCTGAATCAAGAGTCTAACTGTCAAGGGACAGTCAGAAAATATTTCAGGCTTACTGGTGATGCACTCTCTGCTGGAACAACACAATTTTGTAGCTGCAGCACAAAAGCAACCATAGGGCTGGGTTGTGACTATGGCACAGTGCCTGCCTTGCATGTGTGAGGCATCAGGTTCAAGCCTCAGCACCACATAACAAGTAAAAGAAAGGCATTCTGTCCATCTACAACTACAATTTTTTTTTAAAGCAACTGTGTTCCAATAAAACTTTATTCACAAAATTGGCTCACAGGCCAAATTTTCCTGAGAGTGACAGTCTTTTAACTCCTGATAACTGAGATAGGTAAAATGACAAAGTTTTTAGAAGATAACATAGAAGGGAGTCTACAGACCTTTGCTTAAGCAAAATAATGTTTACATGAGACACAAGAAGCAGTTACCATACAGGAAAATAATTTGTAACCAGATGATGCAGTATTAGAATTAAGAATAATCAGGGGCTAGGGTTGTGGCTTGCCTAGCATGTGCAAGGCCCTGGGTTTGATCCTAAGCACCACATAAAAATAAATAAATAAAGATATTGTGTCCAGCTACAACTAAAAAATAAATATTAAAAAAAAAAGAATGCAAGGGCTTGGATTGTGACACAGTGGTAAAGCACTTGCCTAGCACATATGAGGCACTGGGTTCAATCTTCAGCACCACACACACACACACACACACACACACACACACACACATAAAACAAATAAAAAAGTTATTGTGTTCACCCACAACTAGAAATATGGATGTTCACATAACACTGAGCTTTCAAACTGTTTCTATAACTTACTAAAAGAAAGCAACCAGTAAATCGTAAAGCATGATGGAGACTGAGCTATAATTGACAAAACAAAGAAACAATAAAAGCTAAGGAACATCAATCCACAATTGCCACAGACCCAAAGTGAAGGAAGAGAGGAATTCAAAGAAGGATGAGGCCTGCCATAGGAAGATGGTTTTCCTTCTCTGGGTGCTCAGATTCAAGACAGGGCCACCTACACACAAGTGCCAAATAACCAGAATAGTATCTGGATGTTCCCTTTCATGTCAGCCAGTAAAATTTTCAAAAATTCCAGATCTAGAAAAACAGTGCCATTCCTACCAGAAATCTCCCCCCACCCCCAACTCTCCTCCCTCTAGGTAATAACTCAGCCAAACTCTTCCACATTACAATGAGGAGAAAAATAACAAAAATCACTCAATGTCTTAATGATGGCCCATGAGATTTTTGCCCTTCATGAATAAAACCTCTATGACAGGACTCAAGTCTGGTCTGGGGCCCTCCAGTCAATCAAACCCTCCACATGGGCGGTTGGGACTATAGTCTCAATTCAAGGATTCCCTGCTTTTCTGAACTCTAAGAGTTTAAAACGTGCTTGGTGACTCAGTCTAGTTCTTTTTCCATTTCCACAGCAGTGCACACAATGGAACAGAACATGAGGTCAAGAATAACAGAACAGAAATTCACCTTCTATTTCTCGGAAGAAATGAGAAGATGGAAGATCACCTTCTGAAGTGACATCCACGGCTCTCCAAGGAGTGAGACACATGAAAGAACCGGAGAGTGGGGCTGGAGGCCATTTCCTTGCACAGCTTTTGAGCAGATTTATTTTATTTCTGAAGTCTTTTATTGTCTTTTGTTTCTTGAGGGATAGGAAAAGTCACTTCAGGACTTCCTCTGCCATCTTTTTGTGGGGACCGCAATGGAGTTGGGGGTCAGACTGTGTTCAAAAAAACCACAGGGTTCCTTTGTTGGTTCTGAGTCTGTATAGAGTTCCTACTATGTTTTCACACCATGTTGTTTTCTGTCTGAACTGGTGCCCTAAAGATAGCTGGAGATCAAGAGATGGTGGGTTGGTTGTTCATTCATATATTCCTTGTACTAGACGCCAAGTTCCAGCTGATGGAAGAGACAGGCTCTGTTCTCACACAGCTCCCCATGTAATGGACAGTGGTGGCGCTAGGTACCGAAACCTGTAGCATGAGAAGCAGAGGGGACAAGCTATCTGCCACAAACGTGCTCCCTATCATAAAGTAGTTGCAGGGAAGCCATTGTGTACACTTCCAGTGCTATTTGTACCTAGATGGAGTCACATTCACCAAACCAAACCAAAATGAACAAGAAAAGGAAAACGGAGCAGAAGTGATGAGCATTACTTCTAGACCCGGATCATAGAAGTTCCTGCACAATTTTCCATGCATTCTTTCCTCGCACCTCTGTTGGTTGGATGTCAGTGTCTTATGGGAGTCATGTGAAGGTGGCAAATGCTGTCATCCTGGGTCCCTGAATGGCTGTATGGAGCAGAGTTTGCCTTTATTCCATATATTGTCAAATCACCATTGCTGATTGGACTTGTATTCATGAAAAATAAACTTTGATTCTGTAAAGCCACTGATATTGGTAAGTTATCTATCACTGCTGCCAACATTCTATTAACCACTCATTCAGCACCTTCCAGTTCTTTATTTATTCATTATTTATGCATTTAGCACACCCAGTGAGAGGCTACTGTTGGCTAGGCATGGTTTCAGGTACTAGGGACACCAAGGTGAGAAAGGGAGGATCAGAAAATAAATAACAGATAAATATACAAGATAAAAGAATAATGCTATTAGGCAATATTGTGATAGCAATTCAGAAGCATCTGTGAGATGATAATTTGACCTAAGACTTAAAGAATACAAAGGAGGTAATCATGCACAAATCTGGGGGAAAAGCTCTACAAGACGAAGCAATAGCAGATGCAAAAGCCTCCTGTTAGGATACCAGTAGGCATATTTGAGGACCACATAGGTGCCTGTCAAACACAGCTGAAGCAGGACAATAGGCATAAATCAAGACAGTTCATACAGTGCCTAGAGAATCAAGAGGTGTGGTTAACCTTCTAATGACCTTCAAAATCACTGTTTCCAGGTCAATTACTATTGCCCTATAGCCCCAACACCTTATTCCCATTCCGGGGGCTCTGTGCTTTTGGCTATGGCTGTCCCTGGTGAGGATTGACTGGCCACTGAGTTATTTTCATTATTGAGCATGATTCTAGAATGTCACTGGCCATCATTTGTTTCAATCAGGGATTCATTTTACATTGCATTTAAAAAAAAATTGGAAAAGTTCTAGTAGTTTGAGTATTTCCAGGCATCTTGACCGGAGGGTTTTAGGAAAGCAATGCACACCAATTGCCAAGTATTTCTTTATAAAATAAATAAATAAAAGACAAGGCAATACCAATAACCTCACTATGGCATGTTTTCTCTAGTAGAGAAAGAGGAAATTGTTATAGTTTCAATTCGAGACCTGGGGACCACATTTGATGTGAACTCTTCTGCCCTTACATGAGATATTGAATTAATTTCAGTTATCCACTGGAATATGTTGCTGTCTTATTCATTGTGAATTACCCTGGCTGAAAATATTTTCCACTTTTTTTTTTCTCCTTCAGATTCTTCTGTGTCAATAGCCTGGGGGATAAACTGTCTGATTTAGTTATAGAGAAAATCACTGTTTTTATTTGATGCCAATTTTTTTTTCCCGAGGGACAAGAAAAACATTCTCACCACTATCAAACTTGTTTCTAATAAAAGAAGAAGGTATCATTTCACTAAAAATCCATCTGACGGTCTAATAAATAAGACTTGTTTGAATTAGGATGGGGATCTTTCCAAGAGGAGGAGTAGGAGAAATAAATGGAGTTAGAATAAAAGAGAAGAATTGAGTAGTTTCAGGTGAGACCTTGGTCCTGAAGTAAGAGGAGAGCTGAAGAGTTGACCTTCCCTCTACAGGGGAAGAAAGGTTGAGAGGTAAATGAAGTCCAGAAACTGGATTCTGGTATTGACCCCATCCCAAATGACCATGAATAAGTTAACCATTACCATGGGCCTCCGTTTCTTCATTGGGGAAATGAATTTGGCTTGGTCTCTGCCAATCATAAGGGTCTGTGTTTTGTCAACAATGTTTTTTTTTAATACCATGATGGTTAACTTTATGTGTCCATTTGGCTAGAAAAAACCATGGTACACAGATATTTAGTATAACACTGTTCTAGATGTTTCCATGGAGATATCTTTTGGATGAAGTGAATAAATTTTGATCAACAGACTTTGAGTAAAACACACTGCTCTCTGCACTGTTGTCTCATTAAATTGGTTGAAGACCTTAAAAATAAAACACTGTTTCCCAGGACTGAGGTTATGGCTCAGCAATAGAGAGCTCGCCTAGCATGTGCGAGGCACTGGGTTCAATCCTCAGTACCATGTAAAAATAAAAACAAATAAAAATAAAGGTATTGTGTCCAACTACAACTAAAAAAAATTTTTTTAAAGACTGTTTCCCCGTAGAGAGGGAATTTTGTGAATAAATGTCTTAGAAAATGAACTATAACTCTTCCCTGTTGACTCTGCTTGTGGGCCTTCTTGCATGGATTCGGTCTGATATGACTGCAGCTATCTTGTGTGGTAACTGCCATGATCACCCCACAATAACCCTAGCTGGTTTTTCCTGCATGGTTTCTCAGGAAACTATCATTAGACAAAACCTTTAGAATTGTATATGGAGCTTTACAACTCAACCCCGGCTCCAGGAATATGCCTGATCCTTTGATTTTAATGGAAGGTAAACTAGGTATATTCTAGCTAGGATGCAATCATTTTTGTCCTAACTCAAGTATAGGACCCATCCTCTAACCCAAATTGTGGGAATCCAAGGTCTTTTTGCCACCTGGGACCATGCTTCCATTAATAGGTCCTATAGGGCTGGGGCTGGGGCTCAGTGGTGGAGCGCTTGCCTAGCATGTGTGAGGCACTGGGTTCCATCCTCAACACCACATAAAAGAAAAATAAAATAAAGGTACAAAAAAGTAAGTCCTACAATAAGTTGTTTTCTATGCAAAACTGGATCTGTATGTCTTTCTTTCTTCAGTCTCATTATATGTTGGGGCTGATTCTCATAAACTAAGGCTTGATGGTTCTGGACCATTCTGCATGTAATGAACCAATAAGCACATTCATTGATGCACACACACACACACACACACACACACACACACAAAATCCTGCACATTCCAAAGAAAGTTCTGGCTGATCTTGGAATATAACCTCCAATCCCTGGGAATATTCTGCCCAGTAAGTGTGTCTTTGTATCATTGGGGATTTGGAGTCTGCCATATACTTGAGCTAACCATGTGATTCATGGTGAAGGCCTACTTTTGACTATATCGGTCCCTCAGCCAGAGTGAATCAGGTTGACTCTGGGAGTGGAGGGGAAGGATGGAGACTGAGTAGTGAAGGTCAGTCACTTGGCAATCCATGAGTACAAGATCAATCCCCAATAAAAACCCAAGACATCAAAGCTTGGGCAAGCTTCCTGGGTTGGGAATACTTCATCCATGTTGTCACACACTACAGCTAAGAAAATTAAGTTTTATCCAGATGAATCCACTGGGAGAAGAAAACTGAAAGCCCATGCCTGGTCTCTTATAGATTCTTCCCTTTTTTATTTTAATCTATATCCTTTCTCTGCAATAAACTATAACCATGAGCATAATAGCTTGTCTGAGTTCTGTGACTCCTTCTAACAAATCAACAAACTTCATCAGGTGATCTTAGAACACCTGACATAGTCAACAATGTTTATTGAGCATCTATTCTATACCAATTCTATCTGAAATATTTGGGATTTATGAAGGAGCAAAAAGAGGCAAATCCTCCTGCCTTACAATTTTAGATGTGCCTGTGGGGGTTGGAGGGAGTACTATAGTTCTCATGTTCATTTCTCAAGAGTCAGATTTGATTATGAGTACCATGAGAATCAAAGACATGTTGAA
The DNA here is from genome assembly GCF_045843805.1 of Urocitellus parryii. Taxonomy (NCBI): domain Eukaryota; kingdom Metazoa; phylum Chordata; class Mammalia; order Rodentia; family Sciuridae; genus Urocitellus; species Urocitellus parryii. The sequence continues at coordinate 12,979,141 of NC_135546.1, forward strand.
GTGCTCAAAAATAAATAAAGAAACTGAAATAAAATCAAATTCCAATGTAATCATGGGCAGAACCAGAAGGAGATGGATTGCTTCACTCTGCTCAGACCATGCCCAGCATGTGCCCAGTCCAATCAGTTCTAAGGGGCTTGGTACATTGTCAGCAAACCACTGATAAACTAAAATGCATTGAGGTGACAATGTCCACATTCATGAAACTGGCCCAAATCGTGGTGGAAGGGCACGGCAGAGGAAAACTCCTCAAGACATTGCAACCAGGAAGCAGAGCAGAGAGCTCTGTTCACCACAAATATAAACTCCAAAGGCATGTTCCCAGTGACCCACCTCCTCTATCCACACCCTGCCTGCCTACAGTTACCACCCAGTTAGTGCATCCACTGATTAGTTTACACCTCTCATAATCTACTCATTTCCCCTCTGACAATTCTAGCATTGTCTTGCACACGAGCTTTTGGGAGACACCTCCTATCTAAACCATAACAGCAACCCAGAAGAACCAGTAGAGCTTAGACTAAACTTCATCATTTGTAAAACAGGATGGTGATTGATTAGTACTGGAAGCCTGTTCCAAGTACTGATAGGATCATGTTTATCAACTGAGATCCCAACTGGAAACAGAGATGACACTGAAGCATAATTTGAGGGATGTTTCTTCATCAAGCATTCTGCAAACCTCAAGGTCTAGTGTAGTCACCAGGACCAATAACCTAGAGCTGTCCAGATGCTCAGAATAAACAAAGGGACAAAAATAGAGTGTGGATCCCAGAACATGGAAAGAGAGAGAGTTGGGTGGGATAAATCACTTTGGAAGGAGCGAGGACTGTGTCACAGGTGACTGCAGAGGGAGCAAGTGAGTCAGAAAAATAAACACCCTGGCCTTACACCTCCTCCCACCATATCATCTGCCGGGGTCCCTGCTGGCTGAGTACCATCAGAAGCAAGAGTCAGGGAGTGTCTCGACACTTTTCCCATAGGGGATACCCCTGGGTATGGGAGAAGAGAGAAGATTAGAGGCATGAGGTATAAAATGTGCAACCACATTGGGATCAAAAGGGAAAAAAATATAAAAGAGTATTTTTAAGATAGAATCAAGTATAATTGTGGATCTGATGAAATAGACATGCTCATTATAGCAGATCAAGGTGGAAATGCTCATTGTTCCTAGGAACTAGTCTTCTAGCAAGGAGTGTTAAGTATCCTTGCCCCTTGACTCAGTCACTCCATAGACACACCTACAGTTATTTCTATGCTAGAATATCCACTGTGGCATTATTTATGAGAGTGAAAAGTTGGAGAGTTAAATGCCTAACAAGAAGACTGTGATTAAATAAATCATAGTATGTTCATATGCAGGAAAAAACCCTACAGCCATAGAAAATTACACTGTTGAAGAATATTTAAAGATACAGCAAAATGTTCAAGATATAAAATTAATCAAGTTCTAAAATATGTACTGTGAAATCAAATGCCGACATACCCTGCATGCCTACCTGGGAGTATATGTGAATTAATTCAGGAATCAAGTACACTAAAGCATTAGCTATGTATGACTAGCTCTGGCTGATAGGATTATAGGTGGTTCTTACCACTGTTCACTGAGAAAATAGGGAAAAACAAATTCCAGGCATTGGCATGCTTCAATCAGCAAGGAAATCAGGGCTGTGAATTTCAGATGGAAACTTTTTTTTTGACCGCCAACAGGGAAGGGAATAGGAAATGCTACCACAGATCTCTTCCTCGAATGGGAAAACTGAGATTTTAAAAACTAGTAAAAATTACCAGTCAAGTATCTATTATTTCTTAATGTGGTGATTTAAAGTCAAGCTTTAGTTACTTTGAACAATAAACCTTAAAGTTAATGGCTCTTTCAAAATGTATGCATCCCCATTTTCATTAAGTGACACCATTTACTGTTTGCTGGTCCCCAAAGCTGCAGTGACACTTTCTTGAGACAAGGAAACCATTGAGACTCAGGTCATAAAAGGACCTAATATATTCACAGCCCTTTACAGTTTCCCAAACTCTTTCACATCTATTCTTTCCTACATAGGATCCCACATTCATTTCCACGTATAAATGGAAGGAGCCATTCAGAGTCCCTAGCATGGCTCTGTCCCATAGAAGACCATCCCTGAACTCTGCAAACTTGGAGGGCCAATGTAATTTTTTTGTGCATAAGCAAAGTGAGGCTGGGAGGGGTGAAGCTCATTATCTAAGGTGACACAGTAGAAGATGGTTGAACCCAAGCATCCTTGGCATTTCACTTATATTGACTTCTCTCCAGGTGACTGAGTGTGCTAGAGCTAAAAGCCAGGCTATGGAGCATCCTGTGGAAAGGTGGTCCTCATACATGCACAGCCTCCCATGAAGAGTCTTAGACTGAGCATGCTCCCTAGTTCTGCATCTCACCATCAGAATCTACCCAAGAATCTTCGGAGGCACACAACAGCTTATGCAGCAAAAAGACCACTTAAATGCCCAAGGACAATCAGGCCACATAATATAGAACATTGTATCATCACTTAAGATGCTCTCCAGGACTGTCCAATGGCATTAGAAAATGCTCAATGAAAGAATAATAACAATAATAATGTGACAAACTGTCATCCATGGGGACAAATATCAAATAATGATGATTTCAAGGAAAAATGACTGCTTCCTGTGAGGCATCTAGCAGGCACTAAGTAAATTATACAGAGAGGGCTGCTTGCAACTCCTAAATAAAGCAACTTGGACTCATTCCTTTCTTGAGTTCCATCTTTAAAGTAGTTCAACAGAACCACATGTGTTTAGTAATAGGTATGTGTCTGATCTCCATTGTCAGATGTGCACAAAGCAGAAATATTGAAAAAAAAATAGAATAATGAAATGAAAACAAAACCACCAATAAATTCTGTATTTATCTTACCCAATCTGTACCCCCAAGACAGCCACTCAACATTCCTATCCAGAACTTTGCCATTTTTCTTCTTTTTTTTTTTAATAAATGTGAAGACATTTTTTTAAAAGAGAGAGAGAGAGAGAGAGAGAGAGAGAAAGAATTTTTTAATGAGAGAGAGAGAGAGAGAGAGAGAGAGAGAGAGAGAAAGAATTTTTTAATACTTATTTTTTAGTTTTCGATGAACACAACATCTTTGTTTGTATGTGGTGCTGAGGATCGAACCCAGGCCGCACGCATGCCAGGCGAGCGCGCTACCGCTTGAGCCACATCCCCAGCCCACTTTCCCATTTTTCTCCCAAGGTAAAGCTACTCTGGTCCAAATCTTCACATTCTATAATTAGTATGTATATAATTAAGTGAACAAGAAGCAAAATACCCCTTCACTCTATAATCAAATTTTGGTTTTGCTTTTTATATTTTTTGTAGTTGTAGAATGGACAGCATGCCTTTATTTTATTTGTTTATTTTTCTGTGGTGCTGAGAATCGAACCCAGTGCCTCACACATGGTAGGCAAGCACTTTACTACTAAGCCACAACCCCAGCCACCTCTGTAATCAGATTTTACCTGTGTCCTCTTCTCTCTTTTGTTACTGAAAATAAACAAAAATGTAATAGATATAAATATAATAATTATATATTAAAATAATAAATTATATATATATGTTATATATATTATATATATATATATATATATATATATATATATATATATATATATATATACACTCCTTAGTTCTGCATCTCACCACTCAAAATCTACCCAAGAAGACAAAATCTACCCTAGCAAGACATCAAAACTATTGACCAGCCTTCCCTTCCCCAAGCATCATGGAGATAACCCCTTGCCTAATGAATGATTAAATACATGATTAAAAAGTTTTGAATTCATGATTGCATGCCAAGCAAATGTTTCCTGGCCTGGAGGAGAAAGCATGAGATCATCAGAATGAGATAGTCAGCAAAGTGGCTGTCTGCCATGCACTGCAAAGAAGAGTTGCTACGAGGACCTTCTCTATCCTGCCACAGGAAGACCCAACTATCTGCAGTATGATAAGCACAATGTGCTCCCTATGGTGCTCTTTGTTTTGTCTGATGGGCTTTAAATTATTTGGCATCTATGTATTCATAAGGAATGAGGTGGCCAGGAAGAGAAGAATATCTAGAAACAAAGTTTAACTCTCCTCAATTGGCTGGAGGCACTTGACTTTGGAACTGCCTGTGTCCCTGGGTTCTCTGACCAGGGCTTTCCCTATTACATTTCATGGCTCCCTGGAGGCCAGGACTAAGATATCTCAAGAAAGAATCATCAGCCTGACAGCCATTGCCACTCTACTGACTCCACTCTCATCTCACTTATAAAGATCAAAGCATTGAGGTCTGCTCGCTAGAGGTCTGCTTTCAGTTTGCTCATGATCTTCTCCAGTGATTGACAGCAGAGAGACTGAGCAAAGACACGATGCCCCATTTTGCAAGCTCAGCATTGCTGTAAGAGACAGATATTCCTGTATAACTATCTTAAAAAGTTCAGCCAGTTACACTGGATTGTAATGTATGGAACTGCAGGATCAGTTAAACAGCCAAAGTTGGTTAAAATTGGGCTTCTGCACTCTGTGGATTTATTCCCACAGTCAGCTACCTGCAATGCTGATTATTGTCTTGCCCCATGTATACTGCTATAACAAAATACCACAGGCTAGATAATTTATAAAGAAGGAAATTTTATTTCTCACAGTTCAGGAGGCTGGGAAGTCCAAGTTCAAGATGGCAGCAGCATTGGAGTTCATTGAGGGTATAGTTTCTGCTTCTAAGAAACAACATTTCATCCCCCTAAGAGGAGGAATAGCTTGTCTTCACATGGCAGAAAGCAGAGGGACATGAGGGAGGAGCAGCTGTCACCTATGCTCATCCTCCTGACTAGTCACGGCCTAAAGGCCCCACCTACTAATAGTTACACTGATCGTTTTCAACATGAATTTTGGAGGGACACAGGCATTCCAACCACAGCAGAAGGGCTAAGAGGAACTAGAAGGAGCCAGACCATGGGAGCATTGCAGACCATGACCAACTGCGCACATTTTAAACGCAAAGGAAAACAAATGAAAAGTTGAAATCCTGAGTGTGACGAAATCTGATATATAATTTTGAGAGCTGACTCTGGTGGCTTGCTCCATGTGGGACTTGGAATGCACACAGGCATGAATCACCCATTCTCATTGCCCCAGGATATGAATTAGAAGAGCTAGCAATTGCTGAAGATTGATTCAAAGGATAACTTCACAGGGTAAGAAGAAAGATGATGTCTATAATAAGCACCTACTGTGTTCCAACCCTACTGACACTTTTCACATCAGTACAATGACTTTCACCTAGCAGAGATAGCAAGTTGGGAAGAGAGAGAAAGAAAATGGCACAAATTCACACAAACTATTAAGCAAAGACCAGGGATAGGATTCCAGATCCCCTGGCTCCATGGTGAATCTCATTCTTTGCAGAAATATTACTGTATTACAATTATATATATTATATAGTATATAATTATGGTATTATTCAGAGTACATTTAAGTGTTAAAAGATCTCCTTTTTTTAATTTATTCATTTATATGTGGTGCTGAGGATCGAACTCGGGCCTCACACGTGCTAGGCGAGTGCTCTACCACTGAGCCACAACCCCAGCCCCTCTTCTATCTATTTTAAGGCCAATGATAACCATGGGCATTTAAATGACCATTTGATACCACTGTTTTAATCTTCATTCTATCTTCCTATCAAACTGCTGTATGTGTCTGCCCCCAAATTACCGGCCTTGGAAGTAAAAGGAAGAACCTAATGCTGATGCTGCATCCAAGTTCTCTTTCATGTCCTGCAGAATTCCTGAAAGCGCCTGTCACCTTTCTGCCTGCACATTCTGCTTGTCTGGTTCAGGAGAAAGCCTCCCCTTGTAGGTTCCAGCTGTGGGGGCAAATCCATGGTGTGCAGGAGCCAATTACCAACCAGCATGGGTTGTTGAAATGCGTCCTGTGATTCCACCCATTATCATTCAGTGTAAGTGGCTGAACTTTCAAGAGTTTCTCCCTCTGCTTTCCCTTGATGGAGAACAAGGTAGCAAGGCAAATACCTGCAATTTGAAGGGCTTTTATAATGCAAGGATTGAAGGTCAGGAGAGGAAGATGGGTTCCCTCTCCCCTCCTCCCAAGCCATGCTCAATAAGGATTTCTACTACAAATAATGAAAAAGGCAAAGGCAAGATGGACACTCCCTCTTCTTAACTGATTCTGGGAAAAATCAAGGTCAAGGATGCTTTATAGCATTGCAAAGACAGAGACTCCTACAGAATAAAAAAAGGGCAAAGTAAGAGACTCCCAGCCCCACAGTGCAACCCTGGCAGTGCCTATTCTTTTTAAGATGGTATTTACTTCTTTCACGTTCTGGTATCTTTTGAATGGTATTGCCCCTTAAGATCCTGAGCAGTCCACTCGGGTAGAGCAAGAAGGACCTTGTTGCTACTGCCATGTCCTGAATAATTTCAAAGTCACTATTAATTATGCAAACAAAACCTTGAGGCTGCTTAAAGCAGAATGTATATAAGAGGGAAAAATCCATAAAATCCTTAAGTCGTGTACAATTGCAAGAACCAAGATATAACCACAGTCCACTGACTAGATTTTCCAAATGTGTTTTCATAAATGAGGTGATGATTTTCTTAAATTTCTAGCATGGCAGACTTTTTATTCTTTCTGAGCTGAGCTGCTCTTAAAGGAGTATGCATGTTCATTTAATAATGTTATTTGATATTCACTGATATCATTTCAGTATATCGTACACACTGAAGAGTATGAAGTTTCCCAAAGTGAACATTCTCATGTACCAGCAACCAGATCAAGTACTTGAACCTGCCCAGCATTCCCTTTTAGGCCCCTTAGTCTATACCCTACTCATCCCTTCTCTAAAGATCCCAATGTTATCACCATAGGCTAGTTTTGCCTGATTTTGAACTTCACCTGAATAGAATTATGTAGTCTGTGTTCTTTCCTGCTCAACTTCTTTTTCTCAACACAATGTTTGCATGATGATGTCACACTTCCTTGATGAATATACAATATCCACACTATTGAAGTTGTGCCTTTTGATTTTTTTCCAATCCCCAGTTACCATGCACAGACCTTCTCCAGGCTTGCTTGTACATCTTTTGGCACATGACTATACTCATTTCTGTTGGAATCAAACTGCTGGAGCATTCAAACTATTGCAAAAACAACTTCAATAAATAGTACCTGTCTTAGTTCATTTTCAGATGCTGTAACAGAATGCCACAAATTGGGTAATTTATAAAGAATGAAAACTGTGGGTTCTAGGAAGTTCAAGAGCAAGCCACCTGAAGGTTAGGGGCCTTATCTCTCTGCTTCCAAGATGGTGCCAGGAACCATGAAACCTTCAAAGGGCAGGACAGCAGAAGAGCAGAGATAAACATTACTGAAAGTCCTTTTAATAGCAGCAATAGTCCAGTCATGAGGGTACAGCGCTCATGATCCACACACTTCCCATAGGGCTTACCACCAGATACTGATATACTGGGGATTAAGAAAGGACAAAAACATTCAACCCAGAGCAGTGACAAATAGTTTTTTGACGTGACTGTACTAATTTGCATTCCGATTTCTTGAATTATCTGGATAGGTCCTACATAGAATCAAATATATTATTATAAAAGGGAGGCAAAGGGATATTTCTCTCTCTCTCTCTCTCTCTCTCTCTCTCTCTCTCTCTCTCTCACATACACACACACACACACACACACACACAAATAGGAGAAGCAAGGTGCAGAAGAGAAGAAGCAGAGATTGGACTGATGTAGCTAAAAGCCAAAAAATTTCAGCAGCCACCTGAATAAGAAATGAATTCTCTCCTTGAACCTCCAGAGGGACTTCAATCCTAGATCTCAGACCAGTGAAATTTATGTCAAACTACTGCTCTGCAGAACTAACTGAGAATTAATTTCTCTTGTTTTAAGTCATTAGGTGTGTAGTTACTTATTACAGCAGCAAATGGAAACTAATACAGACTTTGGCACCTACTACAATAAATTCCTAAAAATATGGAAATGACTTTGGAATTGAATAATAGATAGAGGCTGGAGGAATTTTGAGATTCATGATAGAAAAAGCTTAGATTGGCTTAAATAGACTAATGGTAGAAAGAGGTAAGGAGCATGTCACTGTAAATGAGAGGAAGAGTAACCTTATGTTATACAGTGGCAGGATACTACAGTAAACGTGGATATTTAACTGAGAAGATTTCCAAGTGAAGTGTCCAAAGCATAGCCTGGTTTTTTCTTGTCATTTACAGTAAAGTGTGAAAGGAAAGAGAGAAAATGAGGAAAGAACTATTAAGCAAACAGAAACCAGGGTTTGATGTTGTGGGAAATTCTCAGCCTATCTAGACTGTAAAAGATGCTAAAATTAGGAGATTCACTCTCAGGAAATCATACTCTGGGAGAAAAGGCCAAATGTATGACTGTCAACCTTTGACTAGCCCTTAAGAGATTAGACAAGTGATCCACAGATTCCCTCAACCATCTCAATAGAAGCCAGGAAAAAAGATGGGATTATCCAGGAACTTTGTGTGGATCCTGCTCTTATTTAATGTCATGAACCCCTGTGACATACACTGGAGAGCCACAAGGATTTTGAGAGTGTTATTCAGCAGAAACCCAGTCAACTTGGAGCAAAAGTGGGAGAGGATAAAATGAAGGAATCTTGTAAAGTCTTCCAAAAATCTACAGGCAGGAAACAGGCTCATAAAACTGTTCAGCTCTAGACATGTGTTAATCCAAATGTAGTAGGGGACAGAGAGGGCAGGACACAGAAGATGGCAGGAAACAGTTTTATTTGGCTGCAGCCAGGTTCAGAGGGTATAGCTTTTGCTGTAATCAATCAATCCCCCTGAACCCCCCGAGTTCAGACAATTTCAGAACTTTATACCCAGCGTGTAAGGGGAGGGGCTCAGAAGTTCACAGTCTCCAGAAGTTCACACAAAAAGCTGCTTTTTTCTTTCACCTTTTTGGGCAAGTTAACCCTTCAACGACAGCGCCTGAGAAGGGGAGAGCTTCTTCTCCCCTTTCTTTCCTCCCCCTGCCAGCTGTTACCAAGGAGCCCAATTAAGAACCTCTTCTCTTCTCTTTGAAATGTAAACATCTCTGTGAAGCTCTGGCCCAAGGCCAGAGGCCCTAGTTAAAAGCATCTGTCTTTCTTATCACTCTGCACTTGCAGACACACTTCCCTGGAAAACCTTTACAAATTGTTATCAATATATACTGGATAGTTTACAAATGTTTGTGAAAAACTAATTAAGAGGTGTTCAGCACCTGGAGGTGCTAATGGCTCTCAGGCCACTGGTCAAGAAAGATAGAGCAACAGGAAATAGGAAGTTTAACTGCCTTGAATTCTTTTGTGGAGATTCTTTTGCTGACGGTCTTAGATCAATTATGGTGAAGATTTCTGAAGAAGCTTAATTAAGATTTTCTGTGAAGGAGGGGCTGCCACTACACAAAAATAAAAGGAAGGATGATTCCCAGGGTGGAGTTTCAGGCTGAATGCGCAAAGCCCCAAGCCACAGAAGATTATTTCTAAGCCTTGAAACCTAACAGAATTTGTCCTTCTCTATTTTTTTAATTGCTTATATTCAATGGCTCCTTTCTTTAGTCCATATCCTTCTTGGTGGAATGGGAATGTCTGTTTTCCTCTGTCCACTCCACCTCTGTATTTTGGAAGCAGATGATAGCGTGTTTTCTGGTTTCCAAGTCTACAGTCAGGAAATTGTCCTCAGGATGGATCATACCAAGAGTTTCATCTATTCCCCATTCAGATTACTTAGATGATGAGATTTGACACATTTGAGCTGAAAATATTCAGATGAGATTTTGGACTGCAGTTGATACAGCAATGGGCTGAGAGCTGGTGAGTGGGTGATGGTTGAATGTGTTTTGTATGTGGATGGGGATGATTCTGGATTCTTTGAGGGCTAAAGGGTAGATTGTGGTAAGCTGAGCAATGACATTTCCCCCCAGAAGAAAAAGATATGCCTATTCTCATCCCTGGAACCTAAGAATATTTTCATATATATTTATATATATAAAAGTAGGGTTGTGTGAGGATGGCCTTAGGCCTGTGCCTAAGCAACTCCATTTTAAAAACTCCAGTTTGAAACCTGCAGTCTCACCAGGCACACCACAGAGCTCTCCAATATGGCCTCAAACAAGTTACTTCCCCTCACCCTGATAAACTGAGTAAAGCCCCTGGCAGGTTGTTTTCACCTGATAAGAGGGAAAGGAGAGAAGATCAGGGTGGAGACCACCAGACCAGATGTTTCTGACCCCAGGTAAATTATGTCACCCTAGTGGCAGCTGATAAGGATTGAAAGAGAGGTTAAAAGCCCCAAAATTTAGTATAAATAATAGAGCTGATGTAAAGGGATTCAGCCAGCTGAAACAAGGGGCTGGAGAGCCTGATAAGGACCTGACATCCCATCACTTGTCATTGTTTCCTGATCCTCTGCAGGATCCTCATGGCTCTCAGACTCTACCGCCTTGTCTGGACCTTGGTGAGAGCCGAAACTTCTCCCTACCACCCTCTCCTCAACCGGTTGTCCACTCCACGCCAGGAGAAGCCTGCCTTGGTTCCGGACCTGATCACTGTGGTCTGAGTGAGTGTGCATCTGCTGGACATACAGCCTAAGGCTTAAGACTTTTGATCTGACATTTGAACTTAGCACACAGAGGGAACATCTGTCATTAGCCTGTCATGATTAAATGTGTTTTGCAGTGCCTAGAATTAATCTAGAATTGTTTGCTGTGAATGGATTATATGTCTATTGCAGTGCCTAGCATTTAAGGATTGTCGTTCTATTGATTAAGAACTTATAGAGTGAAATTGTATTGAGTAATTTGAATGAATAAAGCATTGAAAGGGGCAGAAGCGCGTGGACATTCTTTATCTCTCCCTTCGACTGCATATATCACAATTTTGCCCCCTCACGACAGATTGGAAGACTTTATAGGAGCAATAAATTAAGAACCTGAAGATGGGGAGATTCATCTGGATTATGAATCCAGATGGGCTCCAAGTGCGATTACAGTTACTATTTTTAGAGAGTCAGGAAAAGATTTAACTACAGAGGAGAACAAAATGAGAAGATGGAACAAAAAAAGAAAGAATTGAAGATGCTATACAGCTGGCCTTGAAGATGAAGGAAGGGTCCATGAGCCAGTGAGCCCTTCCTTACCCTTCCAGAAAAGTGGGGTAACATTACTTGACCCACTCTACTTGTTTTGAACTTAAATAAAGAAAATAAAAATCAACATTGCTTTGAAGTTAAAATGTACAATTAAAAATACACAATGATTTTTTAAAATACATTTTGGTTGTAGATGAACACACATATTTATTTTATTTATTTATTTTTATATGGTGCTGAGAATCGAACCCAGTGCCTCACACATACCAGGCAAGCGCTGCACCACTGAGCCATAACCCCAGCTCCAATGATTATTTTTAATAGACAAACCCATCCAGAAATGTTATCCTGAATTCAAAGACAAATATTCAGTACTACAAATACAGTTTACATGGACTTTTGATTTTAAAAATGTAGTACAATGAAATCCAAGGAGCTCACTTGACATAACATGGAGCTTGGGAAGTTAGCTAACAGAGACCTGAGTTCTGAGAAAAGGATGGATTTATTTTCTTCATACGAAGTCAAGCATTTCCACCACCTAGGCAAGCCCCGCTCTCATTCCAAGCTACATGTGCTTAGCAGGAAAAGATGACACACAAAATGTCAGTCACATCTACCACGAATGACAAAATGAGGTTTACAGAAAAATAATTTACTTTGAGAATTTAGACCCATTCAAAGGGAGTCCTCACCATTCAAAAACATTTGCATAAAGGCTCTCTGAGAATTTTTTTTTTCCCAAAGTCTATTTTGCCAGCCAAGTGAGCAAACAAATAAACAATTCATTAACAATTCAGACTCAGCCTTTGATTTGGCTCCAGAATGGTGTTCCCCAGAGTATTTTTCTGCCTTATTCATAAGACTTGGCTCTGAAAGTGTGGAGAGTATTTTCAAAAATGAAACCTAGCCTCAAAGGACCAAGATTGGCTAGCATCAAAACTGCTATTTAAAAAAAAAAAAAATACAGTATCAGAATGTCATTCCAAAAGACTAAGAAGTTCCAAGAGTGTTCGAAATAACATGAGCCCACCCAGATGAATTTCTAGCTCTCGCCTGGGACTAATTATTTCCTTGTGCTGAGAAGCAGAAGATTCCAGAAACAAACCGGGCATCAGAGACACACTGACCTGGGTTAGAAGCCAGTGCCATCGCCCACCTGCAAGGTGACCTTGGGTGTATTGTTTACCTTCTCTGTGCCTCAGATTCCTCCTTCACAAAATAAAAGTAATATCTCAAGTGATCTTACAATTTATTGTCCAACCCAGGGCATTCTGGGAAATGAAGAGAGACTCTTTCACCCATCCTCACACTCAAACCCTGTCATTCTGGCTTTTTTTTTGTGTGTGAGGATTACATAATATAAGGGTTCAGAGGATGGAACTTGGAATTAGCCTTATACAATTTACACCAGATTTTTTCTTTTTAAAGCCATATTACTTGTTGACGATGCCTTCTTGCTCCATTGGCTCTTACTTTGCAATGCCTCATGTACAAATCTGGGCAGGGCTGGCAACGTGCTGGTCTGAAGTGATAAATGGATGTGCATTTATCCTGACCCTGGCACTGCTCTGCCATCCAAGCCCGCCCCCCATGCCTCCATCTGTGAGATGCCACCGCAGAATGGCAGTTGCTCTCTGAGTCCAGCCAGGAAGGAGGCAACATGGGCCCATTTATCATTTGCTTTGCCAAAGCAAATGGCCTCCACAGGGCCATTCTCAGACCTGTAACGGGCTCCACAAAGCCACCGTGCTCTCGAGGGGCTGAACTTTCTCCAGAAAAGTCCATCAAACCCAAGGATATCCACGCATCCAGCGGTGTATAGTGATACACCTCTCCATTTCCACTTTCGAGGAAAAAAAAGTTAAGCATAATCCAGTCTTTTAGAAGCTATCGTTCATTTTAAGGCTAGATCTACTTCAGGGACAAATATATCCAACTGTCTTAACATGAAATCCATTTTCTGAGGCGAGTTCCAATGCCTGGATAAGCCTCTCTGGGGCACTTAGGTCTCCCTGAGCAAACTGCAGCCATAATAATTAGACCTGGGCCAACAGACTGCTGCACAGAGCAGTCTCAGAGATGAGTCTGCCTGGATTTGAACCCAGTACTTACTGGTTATGTTAGAACCTGAACCCGCCTGAAACTCAGTTTCCTCATCTGATAAACAGAAGGGACAACAGTATCTAATTCGGGGAGGAATTGTTACGAGGATTAAATGAATTAAATGAGCCAATTTTTGTAAAAATACAAATACATCTGCTGTGAGATAAGTACTTCATTAAGCTCTATTTGTGGGGTTGGGTTTGCTTTGTTTTTGTTTTCTAACCCAAATACATTAGCCCATACTCCAACACCAGTCCTTGAACTCTCTGACACCTGTCCCGTGTCCAACAACTCAATTCAATTCTAACACTACCCAGAATGAGCACAGTCCCCACAGAGTAGGGGTTCAGTCCTTAAAACACTGCCACCACCTCAAGATGTCAGCCATACACGGATCGCCCTAAATACTGTCATTGTGACCATCGGCCTCCAATTTCAGGGGTTCCCATGATCTCTCCTCAGTTTCTATAATTCGCTAGAAGAATTCATAGAGCTGAGGAAAGTACAATATTGACTCTTAGAGTTTATTATGAAGGATAGGCATAAAGAGTCAGATGACAAAGTCTGGAAAGGTCCCAAGTATAGGAGTCTCTGTCCCCAAAGAGTTGAAGTGAGCTATCTTCCTAAGGAGTGGGTGCATTAGCCAAAGGGGAAGCCCCCTGGAAACTTAATGCTCTGGCTTGTTAAAGGGCCTTTTTCTCTTTCCTCTGTACCAGGTGTTAAAAACTTTTTGTGTAAAGGGACATATAAATATTTTAGGCTTTGGAGACCACACAGGCTCTGGTGCAATGATTCGACTCCACCGTCAGAGCACCAAAGTTCTTGTGTGAAGTACGGAAATGAATCGTATGGCTGTGTTCTGATGAAACTTGATTTACACAAACAGGTACTGGACTAGATTAGGCCTGCGGACCACAGTTTGCAGACCTCTGCTCTATAACAATTTCTTCCTTGGTCAGCAAAATCTGTGCCTTTAAAACCACTGGTTAGTGACCTCTGGTCTAGCTGCCCAAACCTTTTACAATTTTAATGCTGGGTAGCGTTTCATCAATGTGCCCTTTTCTGGGTCCCTTCTTTGTTGATTTCTCTTCATCTTCCCTGGCTGGAAACTAGTCCTTGGACTTCTGCACCCACACACGCCCTTCCTAGGGGAACTCGCTCAGTCTCATGACTTAAAATGGATAGAGAACCCTTGAGATCGACATCCGAGGCCTAGACCCTCACTGAGTCTACACTGGACATGTGTATGCATTCTCAACCTGTCCACTTGGAAATCTGACAGGAAGTTCTCATCCCAAAGTGAACTCCTATCTTTCCTACCCACCTTTCTTACTCCAAAAACCTGTCTGCACACAGCCTTCCCTATCTGTTATGGTGTGGATAGTGGATGTCCCCCAAAGCTCATGTTAATGCAGGAATATTCAGAGGTGAAATGACCAGACTGTAAGACCTGGGACCTCACCAGTCCATCCTAGATGGAATGGAAGGGGTGGGTGGTGACTGTAGGCAGGTGGCGCAGGGCTGGAGGAGATAGGTCACCGGGGACATACCCTAGAAAGGTGGTCCTTCCTGCAGCCCCTTCTCCTCTCCCTCCCTCTTCTTCCTGGCCCCATCATGAGCTGAGCAGCTTCCTCCACTGGGCTTTTGCACCTTGATGTGGTGCCCCACCTTGAGCCCCAGCAATGGAACTGGCCGTTTGTGGACTGAGGCCTCTGAAACCATGAACCACAAATAGCCTTCCCCTCCTCTAAGGTTTTCTTGTTGGGAATTTTGGTCACAGTGCTGAAAATCTACCTAAAAGTCCATCTAAACCAAGAGATACACTTTCCCACCTGGTGCAGGCCAGAAATTGTGACGTCTTTCTGGCTTCTCTTTTTCTCTCATACAACCAATTCACCGGCAATCCCAGTGGCTCCATTTTTAAGTCGCGGAGAGTCAGTGATAGCACCCCTCTGCTACCGTGGTGGTGCAGAGTCTCATCATCTCCCAAGTGAATCACTACTACAGCCTCTTAACTGACCCCCCTGCATCTCTCCTTTGTCTCCATTGTTCCACTCAGAGCGGAACACGCAGAGAAATCTTGGGAAAAGAGAATTCAGATCTCCTTCCCAGTGACCCTCATCTCACTTGGAGTCAAAGACAATGGCCTCATGATCACCTCTCTGCTAATCTCATCTCATCCCCTGACCTGACCCCGTTGCTACCCCATCCCCATCCCAGTGATCTCTAATCCCCTTTCCTTGTCTTGCTGTACTCATTAACTCTTACTACCATCTGGCATATATTCTCATTTATTTGTTTATTTTTTAAATAGAAGCTTGGAGAGGAATAAGGATTTGGGGATCCCTGCTATATCTCTTGTGACCAGAATTTTGTTTCATGGCGTTAATGAATGAATTTTCATTGGGGGAAGGAAAGAGAAGAGCAGAGGAGGAAATGGGAAGAGTGAAGGACAGCAGAGGGAAGGATCTTAGTGGTGAAATGTTAATACTGTAGCTGAGAGAGAAGAAAGGCATACCCCAGTTGGAATCCAGTCACTGCCCTTCTGTGAGAGTCAGCCATATTCGGGCAAGTGTTAAGAAGTCAGAATAGAGGGTTGTGCCCCAAGTCAGATTCTTGGCCAGACGGCTTGGCATCTTGCAAAGAAGAGCTGTAGGTACAATTGAAAGAATGGATGGACTCTTGTAACCTTTGTGCCACAAGCAATATGGCAGTAGGGTCTCTCTTGGGTACACAGTTGAATGTCAAAAGGAGGAAAGCAGCTTCCGCCTCTCTTCACAAAGGCATGGCACACTGTTTGGGAACAGAGGATGCTCCCAGGCCTGGCTGCAGAGGAAGAGAGAGACATTTGCAGAAACAGCAGCTGGGCTAGACAGACGCACAGCCCCTTGTAGACCTATTTGCAACCATGGCAGAAGACGAAAGACACAGCAAATTACATGAAGCTCAACCACACAAGTGACCGGATTTGCTCATGAGCCCATTACAACTGCCTGCCAAGACTCTGCAAAATGTGTGGGGTCTATTTTTTAAGGAAGAGGAGCTCTGTGGATAAGAGACAAGAGCCAGTCCAAATGATAGTTATGCTTCCAGGCTGATAAATATTGGGCTAACAGAAAACCCAAACCCAGATCTAATTTCAGAAGATCAATTTTTGATGCATTCTCCCCTGCTTATATAAAACTTGAGAGCCCAGAGAAGCATGATTAATTCAACTCTCATTATTATCATTTTTTTTTTTTTTGCATTGAGTCAAGCCTTCCAAACACACATCTTAAGAAACCCAGGCAATTGGTCTGTGTGTAGAGAGAGCCTCTGAGTGTGGGATTGGAATGGCCAAGTCCTATTTTCCATTTTTTTTTTCTTCTGGGAATAGAACCCAGGGTCTTGCATGCTAGGCAAGGGTCCTACCACTGAGCCACAACCCCAGTGTCCTATTTTAATGAACAGATGTTCACAAGTTGACTTTCCCAGTTAATTGCTGGAGCATCCATGAAAACCTTCATCTAGGTAAAACCGTTCACTTGAAGACTGTCACCCATGACAATGACCAATGAAGCTGCTGTTCCAGGTGAAGCAAGAGAACAAGGAGAGCTTTGTCACCCCTGACACCTAAGAATGGACAGCAATTAGGAAAATAAAGAGCTACTTACTGAACAGCATAATTTTGCAAGTTTCAGCATATCAAAAAGGCATCTAAAGGAAGAAATAAACCACCTTGAGAAATATGCGAGCCCTGTGAATATACACTTGGTTGATTTTCTTTTCTTTTTTTATTTTTTCAGGTTCAATTTTATCTTGCCTTAGCAGCCATCATCATTCAGCAAACATTTTTAAGTTCAATCGTCTCTTGAGGGAAGCATTAAATTTGGGACATGTGTCAATACAAAAATGATTTGCTCTGTTGATTACCACATGGGTGTGGAACAAACTCTGCCCCAGCTTGAGCTCATCAAAGTCAGCTTGTTTTATCCTTAATCACCACTGCCCCGCCCCAAGCTCCTGAAGATTGGGGAAAGTTAGAATTGCTGCTTCTTGGATCATACCTACCTCAAACTCTCTATCTGCCCTATAATTGTTTGTTTTCTTCTGCTCCCATTTTTCTAAAACGATCCTGGAACTATTCTGCATCAGAAAATTGACACACATGTCCAGGGGCCTATAATTTCAGTGGCTCTGGAGGCTGAGGTAGGAGGATCGTGAGTTCAAAGCCAGCCTCAGCAACGTAGCGAGGACCTAAGCAACTCAGCAAGACCCTGTCTCCAAATAAAATATAAAAAAAGGGCTGAGGATGTGACTCCATGGTTAAGTTAAGTGCCCCTGGGTTCAATCCCCAGTACCAAAAAAAAGAAAGAAAGAAAGAAAGAAAAGAAAAGAAAATTCACATAGGCAAACAGACATCTGCTTTGTTTGCCATCCTAATCCCAAGGCACAGACTCAAGGTTAGGACTTAAGAAATCTCCTATGGGCTGACTTTAGTGCAGTCATTAATGCCTATGGTAAGCAACGGAGTGGATGTTATTCGGGGAAGATTTCCTAGTTATGGACCAGGACTTCCCCTGAAACACTCTCTAAGGCTGTTGGTACTAGAGAGTGGACCGATTTGTGCTGCCAGCCTGTAGAGGTCAGAACCCCAACCACTTAATGGAGAATTTCTGTTAATATTTTAAGGATCTTTTGCAAATTGAAGATGGCTACATGTTATGGTGTGAATATGAGGAATCCCCCCAAAGCTCAGGAGACAATGTAGCAACGATCAGAGGAGAAATGATTGGCTCATGGGACCTCTAATCCAATCAGTCCATCCTAGTTGAATGTACTAACAGGGCACCGGCTGGAGGAGGTGGGGCACTGGGAGGGAGCATCTTCCCAGACATCTCCCGCTCCCCCCTCCTTCCTGGCTATCATGAGCAAAGTAGCTTTCCTCCAGCAGCCTTTCCACCATGATGTTCTGCCTCATCTTGGGCCAGAGCACTGGAACTGGCCAAGCATGAACCGAACCTCTGAAATCTGTGAGCCAAAGTAAACTCCCTCCTCTAGGCTGTGTTTTTCAGGTATTTTATCAGCGAACACACTTCAGAGTCTTTCACAGCCCTTTTCTCCAGAGGAGAGGGCTATTAATTCTCCCTTTGAAGAAACAGGACTGGCCCCTTAGACCAGTCAATAGGGTAAAAGTGATAATATGTCAACTCTGGGTCTGGGCTTTGGGAAGAGAGACATCTTCTACCTCGGTCTCTTAGATGCCCATGGCCAAATGACAAGGGATAATCCTGTAAGACCATCAAGCTGTGAGATGCCCAAGCCACATGGAGAAGCTCTGAGGCTGAGACACCAAGGGCCTCAGGGTGTCTGTCACGTAAGCTCATGAAGCTTCCAGCGCCCACGCATCACCGATGCCAACAGGACCCACACCAATGGCCCAGGTGGACCTGCTCCAGATCCCAACGCTGACAAAACCAACAAAAAAATAAACAGGGGAACTCATTTCATTCAGCATGATGTTCTCCAGTTCCATCACTTTACTAGAAAATGCCATAATCCCCTTATTCTTTATGGCCAAGTAAGATTCCACTGCGTATCCAGACCTCAATTTTTTTATCCATTCATCTGCTGACGGGCACCTGGGCTGGTTCCTTAACCCGGCTGTTGTGAAGTGGCTGCTGTAAACGTCAAGGTGCCTATGTCGCTAGAGCATGCTGATTTTAGTTCAGGGGTTGAATGTTTTCTCTCAGGGGCAGAAGCTAGACCAAGGTGGGGGGAAAGGAGTAAATCTATGAAAATAGACCTGAGATCAGTGGAGTAGAAAAAGGGGCAGATGGAGAGGGAGGAGGGACAATAGGGAAAGTGGGGAACTGCAGAATGGAACTGACCAAATTATGCTGTGTGCCTAATAAATACACAGTGAAGTTCACCTTTATGTACACCTATAAAGCACCAATTTAAAAAACAATAAATAAATGGAAGACCAGTAGAGGAGAGGGAAGGAGGGAGGAGGGGGAGGAAAGAGGAAGTACTGGGGACTGAAATGGAGCAAATTATGTTCCATGCACATATAATTATGTCCCAAATAAACCTCAATATTATGTATAACTATAATGTACTAATAAAACCATTAAAAATAAATAGGCTGTATGAAACTATTAAGCTGGGGAATAGACTGCAATGTATCAAGAGCTAACTGGAGCAGGATCAACTGACACAAGATGCTTAAACATGAAAAGCCTGTTCCAACCTCAGGGCCTTTACATATACATGCTTTTCCTTGTGATGCTCATCTTCTAGGCATTTGCCTAACCAGGACCTTCTAACCATTCAGCTTGTAAGTCAAAGCCCTCCAACTTGGAGACACCTTCCCTGACCATTCCATCTAATGCAGTTCCCAACATGTGTACCTAAGTCACACTTTATCCCACTCCTCGACACCAATTACCTGTACTTGTTCATTGCTCCACTAGTTGATATCCTGTTTCCCTACTCCCTTGAGGAAGAACAGCTTTGTCTTTCCTGGAACAGTTTACAGCACAACCGAGAAATATTAGTAGAGCAAACTTAAAAAAATAAACAGCAAAAACTATTAAGCATCAGTTGCCACACTCCTTGATAAAACCAAATGGATCTCCAATGGGAAAAAATTATAAATTATGATTAAATTATGTTATGATAAAGCAAATAAAAACATTTATCCCTCATTTACCTGTTTCTTGAGGTTCTTAGGTTTCTAATAAGAAGCTAAGGGAATGTTTTTAAAATTTTCCTTCCTGATTCTCCAGAGCAAGACCCTGGACATTAAAATATCACTTATAACACACATCATTCCATTATATAGCAATGCCTCTTCCCTTGGAAATGCAACCCTTTTTTCTCACCTTAAGACTCAAATTTAAAAAGTGCACGAAGGTGCTGGGTTATTAAACTAAAACTCTGAAACCAGAGCTATTACCACAGTGCCACCTTGTGGCCCATATTGATTCTACGCCTGTTTCTCTTCCACCACCCAGATGGATTAAGGAAAGGGTATCTTGCAGGTCAAGTTAACAACTGCTGGATGTGTATGAGTTTATTTGAGCCGCAATGACCCGAAGTAGCTAATGTTAACTCCACATTATGGAGGCTGAGAGGGAAAAGGGCTGTTGCAAATACTGACTGATAACATTATCTGCTGTATTATGTAACTTGAGAATAGTTTTTCTTATTTAAGACTTGAAATTATTCTAGGGTTTTTGATACTACTGACATGTATCTTCTATAAGCATATTTAGGCATAGTTATATGAAATATATTGGCATATTTTCCCTTAGAAAGCCAAGATCCATCCAGTCATCCATTTTCTCCCCAATTTGGCCATCACATCAAAATCCCAGAGGCTCTAGTCAACTCTGGGCGGTGTGTTCATTCATTGGCTCATCCAACAACCATTAGACAACCAATGGAAACCTTACTGGGAACAAAACAGAAATGGTCCTGGCCATCATAGATTTAGGAAGACGGACATTAATCAAATAATCACAATTAAGTGCAAAAGCACTGGTCTATGGGACAAATGTAGTGCCCAAGAGCATGGAACTGGGAGAGCTGACCTGTTCAGGAGGCCAAAAATATGCTCCTCTCAGGAAGTGACGCTTAACCCAATAGGGTAAATAGAAGTTGTGGAAGCAAAGGGGAGAGAAAGGAATCTCAGGCAGAGAAATCCTGAGAGCAAAGGCCCTGACATACTTGAGGGAGAGACCATGTTTATGACGTTCAGACCAAAAATCCTTTTTCCCGCCAGGCGAGGTGGCACATGTGTGCAATCCCAGCAGCTCAGGAGGCTGAGACAGGAGGATTGCAAGTTCAAAGCCAGCCTCAGCAACTTATGGAGGCCCTAAGCAACTCAGTGAGACCCTGTCTCTAAATAAAATACAAAAGAGGGCTGGGGGTGTTGCTCAGTGGTTAAGTGCCCCTGAATTCAATCCCCAGTGCCAAAAACATCCTTTCTCCTGGTTTCTGCTTGACATTAGAAAATGGAGATACAGTGGGCTCTAAGTTCCCAGATTCAACCAATCTCAGAAAGAAAATAATTTGAAGAACTGCATCTGTACCAAACATGGACAGATTTTTTTTTATTGTGGTTATTCCCTAAACAGTCTAACAACTATTTACATAGCATTTAAATTTTACTGGCTATTATGAGTTATCTAGAGATGGCTTAACGCATATGATAGGGTTGCATAGGTTATGTGCAAATACTACCCAATGTTGTACCAGGGACCTGGGCATCCCAGGGCACCTAGAACCAATCCCCCAAGGATACCAAGGGATGACAAGGATCTGGGCTCTCCCACTGCTGTTCCAAAGCACTCATAATCTTCGAGAAAGCTAAAAATTGAAACAACTCCTGGTGTCCATGAATTATTAAGAAGAGCTTCAAATTTATGTGGTACTTTAACTTTCCAAAGCACTTATACATTCTCCTTCTATTCACTCTTCCTCAAACCATGTGAGCTAAGCATGGCGGACGCTTATTCTTGCATTCCAAAGGCATGAGCCCAGAAAGGCCAAGGGATACGTGCACTTGGGTGTGTGGCTCCAGCAAAACTTTCACCCAGTCGCAATCCAATAATGGATTCAGAGTCCTCACAGTGTCATTGGGTCTCTGGTTGGGTACTGCTAACTTACCCCACTGCAATCAGGAATTAGCCTTTTGGCACCTAAAGTCAAAATGAATTATGGTTTCCTTTTATTCATGTTCTTACCCTCTATGCAACAATTTTCCAGAACTAGACTGCCAGCCAGCAGTACTTGGGTTAAAACTTCAATGTGAAAAATCTAAATCAGGGCTGAGGCTGTGGCTCAGTGGTAGAATGCCTGCCTAGCATGTGTGAGGCACTGGGTTTGATCCTCAATACCTCAGTACTCAATAGGTCATTTTGCAGATCAGGGGACACTGGTGATGTCCAGAGACATTTCTGTTTGACACAATACATAAAAATAAATAAATGAATGAATAAAATGAAGTTATTATTTTAAAAAAAGAAAGAAAAACAGAAACCAACCTTGTGTTTTCTTGATTTTCATATCAACCTTCAACTGGGGAATTTAGTCAACAACTGATCGATTCCAACTAGTTTAATTAATTTTTTTCCCACCAAACTTCTCTACTCTATAATGGATTTTTTAAATCAAATTTGTCAATTATCAGAGGGTTGGGAAAATATAACAGGATAATTCAATGAAGATTCAAAGTAGCAGGAAGGTAGGATTGGAGGTGAGTAAGATCCATTGTTTGCTGCTCCATCAATAAAATTGAAAGCAAGGTAAACTGCTTTCCCCAAACACCTACCAGAAAAAAAAAATTCACTCATTCATTTATGCATTAATTAATTCAGTCATTCAGTTAACATTCATGTTGCATCTACTAAGTGCCAGAACTGTGTTGAATGGAGGGCTACAGAAATGATTTGAGACACATGCAGTAAAGGATGTGTGGGGTAGACATTTCTTTCCGTCAGCCTCAGTGGCACCCTTCATTTCCTGTCCTGGAAGAACAGTTCTCCCTTAAAGATGACCTGATGGGCCCTGATCAGTAGAGGGCGCTGGAGAGACGCACCAGGTAGAATAACACGTCTCTTTGGGGCTGGCTTCTAGCTCTGGCCCATGGCAGTTGCCAGAAGCACATTGGGGGAAGGTCATTGATACTCATCCCCGATTTTGAGAGGGTGTTCCTGCTTTCAAATGCCCCGCGCCCTTGGTCTCTCTCCTCAGTGCTTGGGGTATCCTGTAGCAATCCCCTTGTTCCTTTTTATATAATCCGATATAGTTAATAATTCTATCCGCACAGTTTCTCAACCAGGGATCATTTTGCAGACCAGGGGACATTGGTGATGTCCAGAGACAATTCTATTTGTCACAACTGGGGCTGGAAGAAGGGGTGCTACTGGCATCCGGTGTATGGAGGAGAGGAACACTGCTCAATATCCGAAAATACACAAGACAGCCCTCCACAATTCAAAATTATGTAGCCCAAGATGTCAGCAGTGCTGAGGTTGAGCGACTCTGCTTCATGGTCCATGTCCCTCCCCTTCAAATTACTGTGTGGTTTCTTTCTCCTGATTGGACCCTGACTGGTCCGGAAGGTGAGAAAGAAATAAAGGTGGGGACAGAAAACTGCACCTGGTGGGACTCACGCTGAGGTTTTGTCTTAGCAGCTCTGTTGAGCCTAAATAATCCTACTTCCTCCTATTTGACCTGATGTTGCTGATGGATTCAGGAAAAAGCCAGTGGTCTTGATGGAGCGGAGACCTCCAGATGGGGATTTTGGAAGATTTGGGGGGGTTGTTGAGGTTTAGGTAGGCATGTCATTGCAGGGGACACTGGCAGGATATCCAGGTGGCACATGTTTATCTTTTCATAGGCAATGTAGCCTGTGCTGATCTCTCCATTAACAGATAGGTCCAGGGCTTCCCAGCACTAATTGCTAGATGACACCAGTGCTTAACCATGGATTTGTTTCTACCAGTAAAATGTCAGCTCTTGGAGGGTTGGGATTTGTCTATTTGGTTCAATTCTTCACTCCCAGGATAAGAACGGGCTGTGGATTGGTAAACACTCACTGAATAAGTGAATGGGCAAATGAATAAATTTTACACACCTCCCACAGCCAATCCAACCAGACTTTTTTTTCTGCCATTAGCAGAAAAAGCCCAAAGCAACGAGGGTTCATAAATTTTGATGAAAAGCCTGTGTAACCCGTTAAAGAGGCAAACATTTTAATTTGTCAGAAACCTTGAATATTTCATTCCCAAAACTGGATTTTTATAGTTAAGAATTTCTTTTTTCTTTTCTTTTCTTTCTTTCTTTTTTTTTTTTTTTTTTTTGCTTCATTGTCATTAGAGTGGCCCTAGCAAGTTGACAGTCTGTTTCTTTTTAGGCTGGTGGTTAAAAAAAAAAAAAAAAAAAAAAGCTACCTTGTCATTTCATGTCACTCCAGCAGTCCAGAATGAAGTGGTCAAATCCGGTGTGGACCAGAATGACCACCATTGCCTGCCATGATGCTCACAGTCACAAGACAGGAAAGGTGGGAGAAATCTTTGCATAGCTTCTAGGTTCCCCATGTTCAATGTAAAAGGAAGACAGCCTGGATTGGTTAAGGGAATCACTGGAGCCAGGATGGGACCAGATTCCAGCTCTCATGGATGGTGACAGAGTCCCACTGCAGTGTTCTTATATAGAACCCCAGCAGCCTGCATCCAGGAACAAACCTGTGTAAACACATAGACTGGGGACTCCAAGGAAGGAGACCCGTGGCTCTCATTCCTGTGTCCCATCTTCTGTCTCTAGTCTCATCACCCAATTCTGAGATGACAGTTTGGGTGTGACTTCAAGGTAAGTGTATCAGGCAGATCCTGCTGTGTCACAAATTACCCCAAAGCTTAGTGACAGAAAACAAAGATAGTTTATCTAGTCCTTGGTTGTGGGGGGGCTGGAAGACTGTCCCAGGCTCAACCCACTAGTAAACCCACTAGCTCAACCCACTAGTACAGTGGGTCAGCTTGGAGGCTGGCTAGTTTTTCAGACTAAAGGAAAAAATGGGACACTGAGTCATGGGTCTGTGATCCTTGGCCAGGCTAGCTGGGCTGGTACACAACAGAGGCAGGGTTCTGAGGGGAAGACCTGGCACCCTGTTCCTTCTGCAGCATTGACTTGCAGTGCCCAATCACAAGACTAGCCTATCATGAAGGGACAGAGCAGTAGGCTCCGCCTCTTAAAGGGAGGATCCCACAGTCACATCACAAAACCATTGCATTTTTTTTTGTTTTGATTTGTTTTGCAATTTTCCAATCAATTGACAAAGTGGAAATGCCTCTACCTCACACCCCTAGGGCATAGCACACCTGTTAAGCAGGTCTGTCTCTGCCTCTGTTTCTCTCCCTCTGTCTCTTTATGAGGTATAGAGGCAGGTTAACTGCTAAGAGGAGGCAACATTTTAAATGCAGAGGCTTGACAACACAGAAGGGTAGGTGGCCCTGCAGAGTCACCATGAATATTACACTGTAACCAGGAAGCCCCTTCCCTTTCCCCACCTCCATCCTGCCCCTCTTACAAACAGCATTAAGCTTTTCTCCAGTTCAGGACACACAGGTGTCTCTTGGGTACCTCAAGATCAAGTCAGATGTCCCTTGTCATGAAATACAGGAACTGTCCAGCATGGTACTTAAAACTTGGCCACCATCCGTATCTTTCCAATCCTTTTTAAGAATGTGACTGACCCACCAGGTGACATTCTGTCCCGCTGTGAGCTGGTGGGCAAGCCCTGCTCGCTGGCTCTGGGAGTCTCATTTCTCCATCTTCCTTGCTTTTCCATTATAAAAACAGGCCAAGGTTGGTCAGCAAAAGGGACCCAAGAGCTGCATCTAATCCCCTGCAATTCTGGCAGTGTCCAGGCCAACCGTGAGCAGGAGGACAGCAGGGGTAATGCTGGGGTCCCTGGAGCTGGGTCTCAGGGACAGCTAGCCAGGGACCTGTACCAAGAGTCACTAGGAGTTGTCCTAAGCAGAGAAGGGATACACCCGAGGATGGGCATCCATTGGATGCACTCATTTGACTGACTTCTGAACTTTGCTGGAAGCATCCTTCTGGCCTGGGCCCGTTCTCACAGCCCTGGAAGTCAGTTCTAAGCCCTCCTTTGCTTACTGGCTCCCAGCAGAACCTCCTCCAGTTTTCTCAAGATCTCCATGAAGCTGTTCCTCTACTCCAGTGCTGAGTTTTGCTTTCCAGCCTTGAGTTTGAGATAATGCTTCCTCCCAGGTCTGCACCCAGCTCCCCTAAATGAACTGCTCCCCTAAGTAACTGAGGTTTGGGGATAAATGCTAATCAGTCTCTAAGAAATCTGGCAGTGAGTTCACAAGGATTCTAAAGAATGTGATAACAAGAGAGGCTTTCACTGAGAATCCAAGCAGAGTGACCTTGGTTGTAAAGTAAATACCATCCCGTGAACTATCTGAAGAGAGCCATCTGCACAGTGGACAGGAGACCTACTCCACATCTTCCTCGTGCTTGAGGAACTATGCAACCATCCATTGCATGCTGCCTGCCAAAGAGCAGTCTGTAAATAACAAAACATCCACGCCTTCTCCCTTGAGTCCTCCAGGTTTTTCCTTTATGATTTTAAGCAGTCTGCTGGGACAATGACCTCGGATAGAACATGGGGCCGGAGAACACCAGAGCAAGCTCACCCTGAAGGTCCCCTGGCATAAACTCACCCCAGGGCCCTCTGCTGAGTAGACAGCAGCTATTCACAAGAAGTAACATGTACTTTTTTTTTTTTTAAATAAGAACATTGTCATTAACCAAAGGTGCAGCCTGCATTTTAATTTTCACTATGTCTTATGAATCTGTTGTTAATTGCTAAGTAACACAAGGTGCCGAGGGCCACAGGATGTGAAATTCTGCACTTCTCTTGGTGCAGCGACACCTGATTATTCCATTTGGTATTAGAACTAGAGCCTCTGCAATCAAGGTTTCAGGACCACAAAAAAAACCCACCAGTCTTATGTAAGTCTTTGATTCTCCTGGAATTTGGTGTTTCTTTAAGAAGGGTAATTGGGCTGGGGTTGTAGCTCAGTGGTAAAGCGCTTGCCCAGCATGTGTGAGGCACTGGGTTCGATTCTCAACACCACATATAAGTTAATTAATTAATTAAGATCCATCAACGACTAAATTTTTTTTTTTTTTTAAAGAAGAGTAATTAGGACTGGAGTTGTTCAGTGGTAGAGCGATTGCCTGGCATGTATTAGGCCTTGGTCCTCAGCACCACATATAAATAAATAAACAAAGTAAAAAATCCATTGGTAACTAAAAAATGTTAAAAAAAAGAGTAAATAATTATTTTACAAATACATCCTGTTTCACATATCCCATGAACCGCTTTAAATACTTTATAAGCACAAACTTCTGCAGTTCTTGCAATGATCTTATGAAGTAGATACAGGTTCCTCATCCCTTAACTGAAATACTTGGGACCAGAGGGCAGATTTTTTTTCTTTTTCTTTTTTTTTTTTCAGATTTCAGAATACCCACAAATATGTAATGAGGTATCTTAGGGATAAGACCTAAGTCCAAACACAAATTCATTTATGTTTCATGTACATGTATCTGAAGGCAATTTTATAAAATATTTTTATAATTTTGTTCATGAAAAAAGAATTACGGAGTATAAAATTTTCTATTTGTGGTAACATACTGGTGATCAAAAAACTTTGGATTTTGGAGCATTTCAGATTTTTTTGAATTGGGGTGATCAACCTATTTTATTCTTGTTAGCCACATCTTGCAGTTCAAGGAAGTGTAGCACAGAAAGGTTGAGTTACTTGCCCATGGTCAGTGGTAGAACAGGATTTAGCATAGCTGTCTGGCTCTGGCAGGCACTAGCAAAGCCACTATGCTGCTAGAACTTTCTAGGAAATCCAGGAAAATGTTGGGGCCTTAGGATATGTGGTAGAATCAATCCACAACCTCAAAACATGGAGTTTTAATATCCTCCAATGATCTGAGATAGCACCTCCTGCAACTGGGACATGGTCTTGAACCTTGATCAATCCTGGCCAGCTCTCCATCTTCGCCTAAGTTTTCACCTCCACCTGTGCTGCTGTGACCATTAAAAAGGACAATGCTTGCAAAGAATCAATAGTCACGCCTGGCAAATCTTAAGTGTTCAATTGATATCCACTGCCCTAATATTATTGCCATTTTGCAGATGGAAACATTGAGATGAGGAAAAGCAAAGGGCTTTCCCCCAAAGCAAAGCCACATAGCTGGCACATAAGGGGCACAAATGCAGACTCAGGAGCCTGCATCTCGATTGCCCCAAGCAGATTCTACTAGAGCAAATGTGGATTCATCTTGTCACATCCTGCCAGCTTGGATCCCCACTCATTTCCACGGAATGTGTTGCCCCTGGCCCCAGAGGAGCTCCCAAAATCCATCAGAAAGGAAAGGGATTTGGAATTCTGGCACGGTCTGCAAGCTCATCACCAGCCAGCTCCTTACAAAAGCAGACAAATTTTGGGTCCCTTCTCAGGCACCAGTGTTATGTTGATTTTTTTTTCTCCCCCCCTCCAAGGCAGAGTCCCCACTGCTGTGATGGTTGCAGAAAGCAAATAGGAACCAACAGGGGGGGAGAGGTAGCAGGGACCACAAACAAACTGCCAGCAATCAATATAATTAATCTGTCGGGCGAGCCAGGCACCGAACTCAAGTGGGTTTGCTGCCCTGTTTGAAGCATTTATCTTAAAGGCTGAGATGCCTACAGTCTGCTGAGAGAACAAGTTTGCATTTCAAAGCTGCCTGCAGGAAAAGTGGTGCCCCAGCCTGCAAACAAGGTCTTTGAAGGTTTGTAATTCCTCAGCATCTAGCAAAACAATCACTCCATAAAGGCAGTTTAACTCTGTGGGAGGCTTAGCTGGGGCATCTTTGGCCACCAGAGGCACTGGGAATTTCTCCACCCACATGTTACAGAGACACATACACACACCACACATAAATATATGGGACCTGTGAATGCAAAAGGGACCTGGGTTTTTCTTCAAAGGCCAAATGTCTGTGTAAGAAATGTCAAAGTATTTCAGGAAACAGGAAAAATGACAGCCCAAATCCCTTGGCTATGGAGAGTCAGAGCACCAGGCCTTCCTGAGCTCCATGACAGGCCTCCCAGGACAGGTAGTGATACAGGGTACCTAAGAACTCAGCTGTCAATGAGCATAAAAATTACCCAGGCGGGGCTTTGTACAAACACTTTCCCCTGTATGCAATGCTACTCAGACTGGACACTATGAAATGGGCCACAGCAGACCATGATTACATTCCTAAATGGCACTTTCATAAGGCTTAACCTGATATTCATTCTGAGGTGGAAGCAGGAAATCGAGCTTTCTAGAAAGTACCCAGGTGACCCAGATGCAGGAGCTGCTGGGACCTTTTCTCTGGCATCTGACACATCTGACTCTAGTTCCCACCATCGCCTCTGCCCAGCCCTGCCACGCCGGGGTTTCTGAGGGTAGGAGATTTTAATGCTCACATACCCACATTCTCTCCCCCCAGCCAGTGTGCCTTCTCCACCTGGCTGTTTCTTGGCCCTCTGCTTTAGGAGCCACAAGTTCCAGGTCTCAAAGCTACACCTTTAAGAACAACCTACTATGGACTCTGCCCCAATAAGAAACCCATCTTCCCTGTGTTCAGCAGCATGCACTCCAGGGCTTACGTGGTATTGCTGGCCCAGCTTATCTAATGCGAGCCACCTCCCTGAGCCTTGGGGTATTTCTACACTCAGATCTTCTGGGCCCCCTTCCCTTCTCTGTGTCACTTCCCCATGTCCCTACTACACTTGCTTCTATTTCCTAAATAAAAAATGTTCATGGGGGATGGGGTTGTGGCTCAGAGGTAGAGCGCTTGCCTAGCACATGCAAGGCCCTGGGTTCGATCCTCAGCACCACATAAAAATAAATAAGTGAAATAAAGGTATTGTGTCCAACTACAATTTAAAAAATTTTTTTTTAAAAAAATGTTCATGAAGTCATTCACCTTTGGTCTCAGAATGTGACCTTATTGGGAAATCAGGTCATTTGGATGTAATGGCTGTTCAAATGAGGTCATCCTGGAGCAGGGTGGGCCTCTGCTCCAATATATCTGGTACCACATTAAAAGACCTCCAAGTACAAATACAGATGCGCCTACAGTGAAGGTCGGAGCAATGAAGCCACGGAATTTCAGAAGCCAGGAGAGAGGCCTGGAACCCATCCTTCCCTGACACCTTCGGGGGGAGGGTGGCCCCACTCACACCTTGATTTGAGACTTGCAGCCCCTACAACACGAGACAAATGTCTGTTGTTCAAGCCGCTCAGTGTGTGGTACCTTGTTACGGCAGCCCCAGCAAACGGACCCAACGCCATCGCTTGGAAGATACTCTTGAATCACGAGATGTAAGAATGTTGGACTAGTGTGACTCAAGACAGTTTGATCTGAACTAATCCACAAACTCAACGCAGGCTCACCAACCTGTCCTCATTTGGCAGGTGGAGAAACTGAAGTACTGAGTCTGTTCCCTAAGCTTCCTGTTACGCATCTGTGGAGCCTAGGCAATTATGGATTGGACAGAATTCTGGATTCTTCCTCTGGGAATCAGTACAGAGGTCCCCATAACCCCCATAACACACACATGCGCGCCCACACACACACATGCTCCTCTTCCACTTCTAGACCACTTAGAACAACTGATAAAAGTACCATCTGCAAAAAGAGATGACCATCTGCCCTAAGGGACGCTTCCCTCTCTTTCTATTCTACACTCTGTGGCTACAACCAGTTCAACGGTAGCACTTCATTCTGGCCATTCAAGGCATGGTGCTTTGCCCTCTCTGCATGCAGGCGTGGACACCCTGCAGGCTGCCCCTTGGTTCAAGGTGAGTTGCAACCTATACCATCAGGATGGCGGGCTCTCTAAGACCCCCCAGCAGAAACACCCCAGAGACCACGGCTTGCCCCTTCTGCACAACAAATGGGAACACAAAGTCCCCAAAAAGACAGACCCAGAGTATTTCTGAAGTCTCCCACATGGCTCAGGGGACACTGGTGTCATGGTCTGGCAATCTTGCTACATTCTGAGCTAGCCCTTCACCCTGTCATCATGGTGACTTTGTTCTTTTAACCCCGAAAAGAATCTTGAGAAAATGACATTTGTGATACCCACCCACCCCCCAGAGATATTCCATTTGGGGAGGAATGGGGAAAATGCAGGGACAGTTGGTCGTCCAGGGTTTTTGTGTCAAAGTTCATGATAAAATGGCAATGGCTTCCAGCAAACAGGGGCGCCAGAAACTGATGTTCTCCGGTCTTACCACTAGGTGGCAGGCTTGGGACTGCTTGTTCTTCAGGCGCCTGTCCCAGAGCCTAGCATATAGCAAGTGCTCAATAAACCTCATAGAATTAAGCAAAGGGGAAAGTCTATTCCCCCAGAGGTTTTCCACAGCTTTATAATGTCTGAACTTTTATCATTATAAATTCATTCCTTTGGACCTAAATACAAAGTATCCTAGTAAGATGCATAACTTCTAAGAGGAGATAAATCAATACCCTGAAATTATCCTCTCAACCAGGAATGAAAGTCAGACCTCTCAGCATAACACAGAAAGAGGAAGATAAAAAGAGAAGAATCAAAGATGGAAGAAATTCGAATGTGTGAACAGTGAAGCCAGAGACAGAAGCAGGCATTTATAGAGCATCTCCTACCTGACGGGATCTCCAAGGCAGCTTCTCTGCATTTAGGGTGAGCCGCTGTCTCTGTTTATCTGGAACTTGCTGGTCCCTAGGATGCAGGACATTTAGGGTTAAAATCAAGAAGGTGCTGGTGATACTACCAATATCATTTTCTTTGTTCTACAACAACGACAGTTCTAATGAGGTACACACCAGGAATGAGGCCCAGAAAGACTTAAGTCTGTGTAACTTAAGTCTATGGTCATTTGCTCAAGATTGCAATCAAGATGTGTCTGCTGGCAAAGTCCAAGCTTTCCCAACCAGACTGAGAATGAGAAATTCTACTGATGTCCTACTCTATTCAAATGTCACTCCAACCTCCAAATCCTCCTAGAGCAGTATATCCAGCACCTTTGGAGAACTTGCTAGAATAGTTCTGATATAAAGAACTTGCTAGAATAGAATAGAGGGCTGTTCAGTGCCTGGGGAAGGACTGGTCATGGATAAATTATCAGCTGAATAAATAAACCAATCACTCAGGAAAGCTGGGATTCGTCCTGCCTCCAGCCTCAACCCACACAGGAGCCTACTATCTCAGTGGGGCCTTGGTTTCCACCATGGTTTTCTGAAGTGAAAGGATCTGGTGTCATGCAAGGTGGAGAGAGGAAAGAGGGTGGGATGTCGTGAACTGAGAAGCAGGGAGAAGGGACAGCCCTTGCACACAGGAAGTGCAAGTAAATCAGATTGGCTAGAGCAGAGCATTTGTGCCAGTGTAATGAGACCACGGGAGCAAAAGGCTCTGGACAGCAGCACTAATCAGGGCTCTTCAAAGTGGGACGACAGCTCAGGAGGACACAATGACCGCAGGGGGACAGGAGGAAACCATTAGGTTCTTATTTACGTTTTCCTTTTCTCAGAATTTAAAATTTTTTTCTTCTTGTATGCTTTAAAGTGAAAATCACATATAACTGAAGTAAGACATGCCGACAGTTTGCAAATAATATACAGATACCGGAGAGTCCCAAGGTTTTTCTTTAATTTGTTTTATTTTGTTTATTATTTTGTTGTTGTTGTTAATTGGTTTATTTATTTATTTATTTTTACAACTGAGGTTCCAAAAATTGGAAATCACTGCACTTGACAAATGGGAATCTATTTTTTTTTTTTAAAGCAGGGAGATGGAATGGTTAATGGTAAAGTCCTGTTTCCTGGAGCTTGACACACTTAAGAGAAACTAACCACAGATTTGTGTCCATAATAACTATTGGTTAAGTACATTCGCCTAGGGTGTAAATGGAAGGGTACCAGGCCAGTTCCAAATAGCCAAAAGCATCCAAGGGTCAGAGAGATGGCAGTTTTGCGCACTTATGACTCTAGTGTTTAACACTAAAAAGGGTATTTAAAGTTACTATTTAGAGTACAATGTATGCCTCTTGTGTGTGTCCTGTGTCGTGTGTTGACACCTAGAATGTAGAGAAGAGACAGGAGCCTGGGAGCAGGGAAGGTGAGGAGGGAAGGGAAGAATAAAATGAGGCTTTGTAAGCAGCACTGACACTACCTCATGCAACCACTAGATGTCACCAGACACAAAAATCCCGCTGGAAACTGGAAGGAGAAAAGCCAGGGAATCTTGATCCTAAAGGATTCCTGGACTCAGCCCCAGAAGGGTCTTGAAGCTAAGGAATGCCACATGCAGATCCCTCTGGGTAAAGCAGGACTGGTTTTTATAACTGTCACCAGAGGAAAGGTCACAACTCTGGTGTCTGAGCACTTAAATATCAATCCCAGGGTGCCTCAGTGAATCCTCAGAGCAACCTGGAGAGGCAGTACCACTTCTGCCCCCATTTTACAGATGAGAGTACTGAGGTCTGAGAAGCTGTTTACCTACTCCAGGCCTCGCAGCTACAAGTGGCTGCACTAGGACCCAACCCAGGTCTCTGACTGCATCTGGACTCCTCAACCTATAGCATGACATCTGAGGTCACAGCCTGCTGTCACTTCTATGAGTCACCATAGCAGGCAGCCTGACAGACCTGAGGAATTCCTCGTTTATGAAATTCCACCATTCTAATGATTACTCCTTTTTTTTTTAAAGAGAGAGTGAAGAGAGAAAGAGAGTGAGGGAGAGAGAGAGAGAGAGAATTTTTTTAATATTTATTTTTTAGATTTCGGTGGACACAACATCTTTGTATGTGGTGCTGAGGATCGAACTCGGGCCACAAGCATGCCAGGAGAGCGCGCTACCGCTTGAGCCACATCCCCAGCCACTGATGATTACTTCTTGATTTTTTGGGGGGCGGGGGGGGGGTAGGGAAATACCAGGGATTGAACCCAGAGGTACCTAACCACTGAGCCACATTCCCAGTTCTTTTTTTTTTTTTTTTTTTTTGAGACAGGGTCTCACTAAGTTGCTAAGACTGGCTTTGAACTTGCAAACCTCCTGCCTCATCCTGAGCTGCTGGGATTACAGGCATGCACCACTGTGCCCAGCTTCTTGATTCTACAACAGCAAATCATAACAGCAAGTAGAGGAGAATGATGGCCTAGATTGTCCCAGACAGCAGAAAGTTTTTGCTTTGTAAATTTATGATTTAAAATATACAAATACAAGGGGTACAAAGAGAGATTATAACTTAAGAATACAACATGGAATAATTAAATCAATCTGGTTAACATATCTAGCACCTCAAATGCATAACAATTTTGGTAGTGAGAACGTTTGAGATTTATTCTCCTAGCAATTTTGAAATGCACAATATTCTATTATTAACCATATTTGCACTCTGCAATAGGATTTTTGTTTTTACTTTATTTATTTATTTATTTGATCATGGGGACTGAATCTAGGAGTGCTTTACCACTGAGCTAAATCCCCACCACTTTATAAATTTTTTTATTTTGAGACATGGTCTCACTAAATTGCAAAGGGTACCCTCAAACTTGAGATGCTCCTGACTCAGCCTCCCAGATCACTGGGATTGCATACATGTACCACTGTACCTGGTTGCTTTGGAATTTTTTAAAAACCCTTTCTAACTAAGATTTTGTAGCATTTAATCAAAATCTCCCCATTGCCCACTCTATCCTAGCCTCTGTAACCACTATTCTACTATCTGCTTCTATCAGATCAATTGTTTTGGATTCCTTATGTAAATAAGATCATGCAATATTTGTCTGTGTCTGGCTTATTGCACTTAGTATAATGCTCTCTGATTTCTATCCATGTTGTCACAATGATAGAATTATTCTTGTTTTTAATGCTAACTAGTATC
Source organism: Urocitellus parryii (assembly GCF_045843805.1). Taxonomy (NCBI): domain Eukaryota; kingdom Metazoa; phylum Chordata; class Mammalia; order Rodentia; family Sciuridae; genus Urocitellus; species Urocitellus parryii. Next base: position 13,013,924 of record NC_135546.1, read on the forward strand.
CTGTTCATGTATACATATCATCACACTTTTTTTTTTTTTTGGTACAAGGATTGAACTCAGGTGCACTCAATCACTGAGCCATATTCCCAGCCCTATTTAGTATTTTATTTAGAGACAGGGTCTCACTGAGTGGCTTAGTGCCTGGCTTTTGCTGAGGCTGGCTCTAAACTCTCAATCCTCCTGCCTCAGCCTCCTGGGTTGCTGGAATTTCATCACACCTTTTATCCATTCATCTTTTGATGGACACTTAGATTCTTTCCTTAACTTGGATATTGTGAATACTGCTATAATGCTGGGTGTATTGGTGCACACACATAATCCCAGTGACTTGGGAGGCTGAGGCAGGGGGGTCCCAAATTCAAAGCCAGCCTCAGCAACTTAGCAAGACCTTATCTTAAAATTAAAAAATAAAAAAGGGTAGGGATGTAGCTTGGTAGTAAAGCACTCCTAGGTTCAATCCCTGGTATCAAAAAAAAAGTGTTGTAATGAACACTGGAGTGCAGATATGACATGGGCATACTGATTTCAACTCTTCTAGGTAAATATGCAAAAACGAGATTGTTGGATCATTTGGCTTTTTCTTACCGTTGACATATATTGCACTTAATTGGTGGAGGGGCATTATATGTGTTTTTTCTTTGTTTGATTGTTTGTTTTTCAGGAAGCAGGGCTTTATTCTGCAATATGGAGGAAACATGCTTTGGCCACCTGCCCCAGACATAAATCGTTACCACTTAGGAACTGGTCCTTGTGGACCCCTTGCAGGGATCTGAAGACAAACCAGAGCCCAAAAATTCTTTCTTCCCTTAAACACACCCATATCATTATTTACATAATTCACTTGTATACTGGCATCAAAAATCATACCAAAAATTTATCACTAAACTAACTTTATTGTTTTTTTTCCCTCTTAAATTTATTTGCTAAATATCTCCACTGTCCTGGTGACTTCTGCTGCTTATTCTCTTGGTGTCCACTGTGTCCATATCCTTCTTTAGGTTTGCTTCCCATCTTCTGGCACCTTGAGTGATCCTCTGCTCAGATTCACTCTCCAGTCTAGGCTTCATGCCCGGCTTTCCGGACCTCAGACACCTGAAGTCTAAATTTGCGGTTGCTCCTTTCTCTTCCTGGTTCCTCGTGGGGACAGCCACGTTTTCTCCCTCACCCCTTCCTCTGCTGTGTGAGGCTGGGAAATCTGACTCGTCTTCCTGATCTCAAGCGCGTTCTCTTTTCCCTGACTTTGCCCCTCGACGCAGGTTTCTCATCTCCATCTCCTGGTTCTGAAGCTCCATCTCCCAGGAGGTTTTCATGGGCTTCTTTTCCTGTCTCTTGATCTTTTCTGCTGATACAGTGATCTCCGGTCTTTGCTCTTCTCCTTCAGCTTTATCTTGTGTGTGGTTCACAGCAACCTTCCCTTATCTGCAGGCATGGAGTTTTCTATTTAGTGTTCCTTATTTTCAGCTTCCCTGTTGGGGTTGTGTTCTTGCACAGGTTCACTTCTGTTCATTAAAATGTTTAGACCCTTATTCATGATCAAGGGCTCAGGATCTGTCTCTGTCCCTGGGAGCACACTCTTTTTCCCATGGACTGCCTTGGAGGGCACAGTGTCCTGCGACACAGTCTCTGAGCACAGTGCTCCGACTCCTGAGAGAAGTCTATCTGTTCCAGATTTACCTTTGGGCAGGGAAATGTTGCTTCAGCTCTGCGATGCTGCCGGGTGTCTTCTGCCCACTCTGTCTTCCACTGTCCCTAAGGACTCTTCCTCACGTGGACAGAGACTTTGCTCTTCCAGCTGTTTGCTTTTGGAGTGCTTTTAGTGAATCTATTTCCCTTCTCAGTATTGCTTGGCGTTGGACAATGCTGCTCTGCATACACATGTTGTCTGAGGCTGGAGGTGGTAAGAATGTAGGGAGAAAACTGCACAGGAAGAGGCCTAGGAGGTCTGCCCAGGCTCCGACTTGGCCACTTGGACCTGGAAAGCCAAGGACAACCACAGTCTGAGATAGAGGTGATTCTACCTGTTGCAGAAGGGTAACCAGAACATTCCAACATGGAAGCAGCTTGTCATTCGAACATATACTGGGAGCCACAGGAGGTGGACCAGGCATGTCATTGCCTTGATGACAAGTCCCATAGAGAAGACCTGCATAGACAACACACTCGGGGCTCACTGTGACACACACACACACACACACACACACACACACACACAAAGCTTGTGGAGGAAAAAAGGAAAACCAGGGGGAATGACAAGACAGGAGGGGAAAGGACCACAGAAGGCATTTGGCAGGAGTTTATAAACCGAATAAAATTTCAGGGACTGGGGTTGTGGCTCAGTGGTAGAGCACTTGCCTGGCATGTGTGGGACACTGCGTATGATCCTCAGCACCACATAAAAATAAATAAAAGGTCTTGTGTCCATCTACAACTAAAAAAAAATTTTTTAAGAAGATTTCAGATAGAGAAGGGGATGACAAAGGAACAGGAAATGCAAAGACACAGAGGCCAAGGACAGGAAAAGTCCACAGGATGGCAAAAGTTTTGGTGTTCTGGGTGGGGGGCAGGCTGGGAAATTTGGGGATATCAGGAAGATAGGAAAGAAGGAACCCGAACAGTGGGTAGGGGCGAGATCAGGTGCCACTAGCCACAGAACCTTTGAAATGTGCCTGGTCTGAACTGAGATGTGCCACGAGTATGAAATACAAACCAGATTTTAAAGACTCCGTGGCAACAGGGAGGAGTTAAGTCTCTCATGAATATTTTTATATTGTTTTCTTTCTGAAAGGTTAATATTTTGGAGAAATTAAGCCAAAAAATAGTATTAAAGTTCATTTCTTGTGAATTATTTCTTGTGTATTATGAAAACTAATTTCTTGCCTACTTGTTTTAACTATTGGAATGTGGTTATTAGATAATTTAAGATGCATATGTGATTGGCATGTGATCTCCACTGGATGCCCCCAGGCCATCTGAGCATGTGGCATCTGATGCCACTGTAGGGGGTTGGGGACCCTTCTTGCAGCAGGGGCATGACTGAATCCACTGCAGGTTTAGAAACATCGTCAGTGGAGGAGACCAGTGGCCTGGGAGGAGGACTCTGGGGGCCCTGAGAGCTGCCTGAATCAGAAATGTTTCTGTCTGAACAAAGCTGGGAAGGAAAAGATGGGAGAACCAGTTAGGAGAAGAGAAAACACCTGACAGGTCAAAATCCAAAATCTGATTTCTGCACTGCAAAGGAACTGTGGGATCCAATTACAGGGCTTTGGAGGGACATTCCTGCTCCTCTGTCCCCCACCTCCCAGCCTCCACCAAATCACATAATCTAAACTTCCTGGCTAATGGAAAAACACAATGTTGGAAAGATCGTTTACGGACACAGGAAAATAAAGTGGAAATGCTTTAGAGGAGGACTTAACTCCTCTGTCCTCATTAAGGCTCCTAGAGAAAAACTAAGCCCCGCTGGGCCCCAGACAGCAATCCCGACAGTGTGTTCTTTTGTACCTTCCTTCAGGGCTGCTGACAGGAAAGGCCGTTACCGTGGAAACGGCCCCAGCCAGGAAGCGGAGGGAAGCAAACACAGACAGTCTCACGGCCAGCTCTGTCCACGGAGCCGACCAGTTGGTAAATATTACACCAGGCACATACCAGAGACACGAAGCAAACAGTATGTCATCCAGACACAGAGCTGGAATAGTTCAAGGAGGAAATGTTGAACTTGGGAGCTCTGCAGCCTGGGAACCGACAAAGGAGGACCTCCCGATACAACAGTGGGGTGCCTCCACGTTTGGTTCTATGGGATTTTGTTATACTGGGTATCTTGTCATGTATAGCATAAAGGTGCTGATGGCAAGAGACATGATGTTAAGTGACGATGGAGGGAGATAGAGATCATGGGGGATAAAATGGTTCATAACCATGTCTGGAAGGGTCAGTTTTGCTTCCTTTAAACCGGGTGTAGAGCACTGCATCATTGTGAGCATTTAATGAGATAAGATAGGCTAATCAATGAAATCAACGTAGCAGGCATTTAGTAAATGTTAGCATCACCTCTTGCTGAAGGGCATCCATGTGTGTGGCATCCAAAACTAAAAAGAGATTCCAACTCCAGTCTGAATACACACACAGGAATGGGACTGTTCCCTCCCTCATTTTAGATACAATCATTAGTTTTAGTAAGCCTAAGGTTGCCTCAACATTCTCAGTACATACGCACTGGATAAAGCACAAAGCAATACTTTTCCTTTTATTTTTTTTATTTATTTTGTGGCATGAATGGCAGTTAAGCCACACATCTTCATATATATATATATATATATATATATATATATATATATATATATATATTAAACTGATGTAAATTGATGATCTCATTTAAATCCTGGACAAGTTAGGCATCTGAGGGAATCCTATTTGATTAGCCTGAGGCCAGTGCTCAAGTCTAGCAAGTTCTTTGGAAAGCTGACTTTTACCTTTAGAGAATTTGGAATCTGGAGCCGAGGTTTTCCAAATGTGGTCCCCAGATCCTCTGGTCAGAATTCACTGAGCTAATTGTTTGAAAAGGGAGGTTTCCTAGGTCTCATGCTAGATCCACTCAATCAGAGTAGCTGGGGTGGGACTCAGAAACCTGCATTTTTAAGCAAACTCCAGGTGAAATTCATGCCCATTATATTTGAAAAAATTAATGGCAAACTTTCCATTTTTACGGCATTTTTTAAATTGGATGTTAGACCACCACCTTGGAATTTCCTAGGTGCCTGTTGGAAATGCAGGTTTCTGAGCAGCACCCACATCTCGGGAACCATAAACTCTAGACGCAGGAATCTACACGTACCCTACTGAATCCAAGGGCAGGGCTCCTCACATTTGGCAAGCCTCAGAACTGCCTGCAGAGCCATTAAAGCCAAACTCCAGAGAGCTAGGCCCCCTAGGTCTGGGGAGGCAACTTCTAAGGTTCTATTTCCAGTGTCCTGATGTTATGGAGCACGGGCCCCCTGCCAAACTAAGGCTCTACAGAGGCCCCCTTCACCCCAGTTCTTGCAATCAGGCCAGAAAGGTGTCAAGCATGTCACTCAGAGTAACAGACCTGCATTTATTTGAAGTGAAAGAAAAGAGGGAAAAAGGGACACACTCAGGGAGAGAGTGGGTCCTCTTGGAGAGGAGGAGGATGGCACACCCCTCCTGCCCTCAGTTTTTTGGGGCACCCAGGGAAATTTCTAGAGAGTCCTGTCCAGGTCCATTTGACTTTTGACTGACAGCCTAGGAGCTGCATGGAGCACCTCCAAGAGATGACAGTGTGATGCTCAGAGTTGGAGTTTTTAAGGAAATTGAGTCTCCCTGCTTTTGCCTTAATTTCCTGTCCCCTCAGTAGATTCATTACCCTTTGAATAGCCCTCAGCAAGCTTTCTTGGGTGGGTCTTGATGTTGTGGATGCCAGGGTGATTGGGGGTTGTGATAGTTTCAGTGATAAGGGAGGGTCCTGGCCACCCTGGTAGGTGTGATATGAACTTGAAAAAAAATAGTTTTTCTCAAGGGATGTAACTAAGGCTGGGGGAGGTTGTGACATCCAGGTCCCCATCTTCCAAGTGCTGGCCTGTCAGATGAGGCTTCCTGTGGCTTTCAGTTGCCCTTCATTGTCCTTCCCTGATGACCTATTCATGGCTGGATAGCTGCCTAACACTAATAACCCAGGCATAAAATGACATCATGTATGCACAGGCGTGTGTGTTCACGTGTGACCTGGGGGGGAGGAGGAGTGGACCAAGTGTTCTTTAAGTCCCTCCCAGTCCTGGTGACGACCCTAGAAAGTTGCCGGGTATGATCCATCCACAGGGTTCCATGCATTCCATCACACCTGGAGCACTGGAGGATTGTCCATTAAAATTCTGGAGTCGCATTTTGCAAAGAGTAAGTACAATAAGTGCCCCTTGACTGGGGATCTGGCACAACATCCATATAGGACACTTTCCATAATTCAAGAATTTTTTTGTTTGTTTTTAGGGTTATGTTACCTACTGGAGAAATGGGTTAATAATGACAAAGCAGGTGTCTCAAAGACAGATAATGACAACAGCAAAGTAGTAAGAAAAAACTCTGAACTCGAATGTGTAAAAGGTAATGACAAAATGCAACCCCAGATGATCATACCATCGTTTAAAACCCTGGACAGACAAAAAAAAATAATGAGTAAATAAAATGTTTCCAATTTATGACAGCCCCACCCATGCTCCAGTTTATGATTCCTATGTCAAGTGCCCCTTCCCCCATTTTGATATAAACTAAGTTTCTTCGTGCATGATCCTTTCCAAAGCAAAGACCAACAAAGTAAAGGAAACGTACTGAAGAACTGAACGTGTGTCTGTTATGTGCCTGGGGTTGGTCCATTGGTTAAACCCAAAGATGGAGACGTGGTAAAAGAATAGAATCAGCCAGTAGAACAACTGAGACCACTGGCAACAACCATGTAGGAGTTGCAATTGGCTAAAAATTATTTGCTCATTGATACCCTGTTCCTTTTCAAAATGGCTTTGGGAAGAACCTATAATAAAGAATATATTAGGGTGAATAAAATAAATACTAGAATGAAGAATTTAGGCCAGGGGAAAGGGAAGATAGAAAATATGATATATGATAGTACATGTAACATAGAATCTATGAGTAGTATCAAATTTAGCTATGAGCTTCCTGGCAGCCGTGGAGAAAACAGACATTACCTAATTCTTAGTATCAGGACTAGTGATTCTTAAATTCTTATGAAAGGAAGGATTTTCCTTAATGGCAAACTTTCAAAGAACACTTTCACATGGTTGAAATGTCTCCCAAGGACTCAGACATATGGCTTTGATAAGTTTTTGTGAAAACTGCCAATCTGCTTTTCTCTAGTGTTTCACACACAAAGGTCAAGAGAAGATGGCAAATTAGGAGTCTGATGGGAAGGACTTGGCGGGCTCACACACTCAGCCTCATATATGCACTGCTGGTACAGCCATTGTCAACATCAAAAACAGTCCACACTACACACATCTCTGGGAGTAGAGCAATTTCAAAGTCTTAGATAGCTTTCCAGGAAAAAACAGAATGGATACTCTCCAAGTCCAAAAAAAAAAAAAAAAAAAAAAAAAAAGAACAATTCCTTTTTTGGAGTCAAAGAACCAAAGAACTACATGCATGTGAGACATGGAAAAAGAGATATTCCTGGGGAAAAGAATCCAGATATACATGTAAGATGTTGTCTCCTGAAGATCAAATTGTTTTGATGCCATCAGTTTGTGGAGTGGCAGAGAAAGAGGCTTTTTTCAAGAGCAAATTGCTGACATGTTTGGTTAACTAACCCAGCATCTCCCAAAATGACAAGAAAATTGTCAAAAGAATGTATGTGCAGGTGGGAAATAGGGAGAGAGTGGAAATTCAGAAACATGGAGAATTGATCATGGTCACAACCGTGTTCTCCATTCTGTTCTGTATCTACAGACCCATTGAAGTTCTTGGAGGAGAGTTATTGGGTTGAGCTACTAAACAGGTTAGTTGCTGTGCCCATTAAGATTCTTTCATAGGAGGCAAAAGAAATTGGTTCAGGGACTGGGGATGTGGCTCAAGCGGTAGTGCGCTTGCCTGGCAAAAAAAAAAAAAAAAAAAAGAAATTGGTTCAGGTTAACTGAAGCAGGGAAGGAATCTGCTGAAGGACAAAGGGAAGCTCATTGGATATGAAGAAAATTGAAGAAAAAAGCCCTAGAAGGCAGGATATCCTCAAGCATCTCAGGTGAAAATCCTTCAGGGCCAATCTGTTCTGGTTATTGCATTCTTGACTGATCAACCCCAACTATGTATCCCTCAGGTAAAGTTAGATTCCAGAGAGGGGAAGCCTGATATTCCAATTTAGATGAAATGTCTGTCCTCTGGCCAGAGCATGCCACACCATTTCGACCCGTGGTTCTGTATTTCAGTGGTGGGAATCGATTTTGGCCCCGAGACACATCTGGTACCATAGGGAGACAATTTTTGTTGTCGTGAGCAGGGATGCCGCTAAATTCCTACAGTGCACAGGTCAGTCCTCCTGTGATCCTTCTGCCTCCAAAATCAATAGTGCCAAATGTTGACCGTTAAGCCCAACAGGAATACCCAGGAGGCATCTCCTTGATGCCAAGGAACCTGGAATAATGACCTAGATTCCCTGGAATTCCTTTGTCCATTTCTCTCTTCCCCTCCCCTAGTTCTACTTTCACCAATTTTATTTCCACTGGTAGCCTACAACTGTCTTCTAAAGGACAGTCTTTGGCTCCTGGTGCCACTTGTAAGCCCAGAGAGCAGGGAATACCTAGAATTTACACTCCCATAGTGACCCTTAGAGGATGAAGAGGAAAACCCAGTTCTCTTGCTTCAAGTCAGGTGTGATCTATGCTCCAGACCTCCCACAGGTTTGGGGTGAAGCTGGGAGTTTACCTAAGTGGTTCCCAGGCTTAGCATCTTCCTTACCAGTTCCTTCTGCAAACACTTTCTTTTTTTTAATATTTTTTTTTTAGATGTTGATGGACCTTTGTTTTATTTATTTATTTATATGTGGTGCTGAGACTTGAATCCAGTGCCTCACACATGCTAGGCAAGCATTCTACCACAGAGCCACAACCCCAGCCCTGCAAATGCTTTATATATATATATATATATATATATATATATATATATATATATATATATTATTTATTTTAGTTTGTAGATGAACACACAGTATCTTGATTTATTTTTAATGTGGTGCTGAGGATCAAACCACTGAGCTACAGCCCCAGCCCAAGCAAATGCTTTTTTTTTTTTAATTTTGAGAGAGAGAGAGAGAATTTTTTAATATTTATTTTTTAGTTTTCGGTGGACCTAACATATTTATTTTATTTTTATGTGGTGCTGAGGATCAAACCAGTGCTCTGCACATGCCAGGCGAGCGCGCTACCGCTTGAGCCACATCCCCAGCCCCAAATGCTTTCTTAATATCGCATTTGTACCCAAGTCCCCTGAGCGTCTTCTTTGGGGAACTGAGCCTAAGACAAGATGTTAGTGTAGAAAGGAAGGAAGGAAAGAGGGGGGAGGGGAAATGATTTTAAGATAGTCAAAAACAACAGAAATCCAATATAACGATATGAACCTTCTAGTCCAGGTTTCTAGCTCTCCCTTGTGACAAGATTAGGTATCATTGAAGCCCGATTCTTTTTTTTTTTAATTTTTTAAAAAATTAAAGACATGGACACAATATCTTTATTTTATTTTTTTAATATTTATTTTTTAGTTTTAGGAGGACATAATATCTTTATTTTATTTTTAAGTGGTGCTGAGGATCAAACCCAGTGCCTCACGCATGGTAGGCAAGCGCTGTACCTCTGAGCCACAACCCCAGCCCTGAAGCCCAATTCTTAGCAGGAGTGTTCAGGAAATGCCCCAACAAGCTGTTATCCATAATTAGACCTTCACAAGCAGAATCATACCAAGGGCTCTTAGGCAGAACCAAGTGAATAACAGATTGATATTTTCCGATCATTCGTAGCACCAACAGCAAAATCCTCACTGAGAATGAACATTAGATTTCACCCGAGGGAAAGACTGAAGAGGCAGCAACGCATCAGATGAGGAGATTTAGTGAAGGGAGGATCGTGATGCCTAATCACAACACCCAGATAGAGAAAGCGTGAGACACCCAAGCGTTGCTCTCAGGGGCTGGATTGCTGCTTCCTTGAGCAAATTTGAGCAGCTGAAATGCACGGGTTAGAGGGACACCTCATGAATGATATATAAGAGATTACTAGTCTGAAGATAAGAAAACAAGATGTTTGCAGGCATCAGAGAAAAAGAGCAAAGGAGAATAAGTCATCTTAGTGGATAAACAGAGCCCTTCTAGCATCCTGAAATCAAACAAAGGATATTAAAAGATACCTGGAATTTGGGTGGAAAACAGTCTTAGTGTGAAAGGGGAAGAAGAATTTTTATAAAATAAAAAGCATCTTCTTGTTCCTCTGCCTTCTCTCCTGCCTGGAACAGCACTGAGGGCTTTAGGCAAGAACAAGAATGCATTTTCCTAAAGCCCTGGGACCATCTAACACAATAGCCACTGGCCATGTATGGGATATTTACATTTAAATGATGGAAAATGAAATAAAATTCAAAATTCAAGTGTTCTTGGTTTTCCCCCCCAATGGGGGTCGGGGGTTCCATTTCCAGTTTATATCCCTCCCTGAACTTCAAAATCTTAATCAATACATGAAGAAGGCTAACAAGATGGTCTGCAATGTCCCTTTCCAGCTCTGGCATTCTCTGCTCTGCAGTCTCTCTTGGTTGAACATCTGAGAAGTAATCACCATGTAAATGATCAAGAGTTTGTAGACCTTAAAAATTCAACTGGCATGTGTCCTACTAGACTCAGGGCTGTGCTCTCCAGATTTTCCATCAGAGAACTTTTGCTTCCTTTAACTCTTGGCTCCATGGGGCCTGCCTGAGCTGCAGAGAGCTGTCACACCCAAGGTCATGACCTTCAGGGAACATCTCACATCCAGTGACTGAGGAAAATGGGGGTATAAAGGTCTGGTTATTTCTACACCATGTGGGACAATTCCAACAGACAACATAGTTGTCCTTTGGTTGGTTCCAGAACCAACCATCTGGGATACCATAATCCTCAGATGTTCAAGTCCCTTCTAAATAACGGCACAGTATTTGCATATAACCTATGCACCTCCTCCCTAGATCACTTGCAATTATCTAATGCAATGTAAAATTAGGCGAATATTATGTTATGCTGTATCATTTAGATCATATGACAGGGAAGGAAAGTTTACACATGTTCAGTATGGATGCGATTTTTTAAAAATATTTCTAATTCTTGGTTTGTTGGATCATCAGATGCAACACTGGGTCTGCTGTACTGCTCCTGTAACCCCTGCCAGGTTGCAGGGGGTCTGCAGGACATGCACACACAGTCCAGCTCCTCCTCTGCTCAGTCCCCTTCCTCCCCACCTTCTCCTTGATGTGGACTCCTAATCCATTACAAATATACATCTCAGGGTCTGCTTCTGGAAAACCCCACTTCACATCAGCGTGGTGCCTTGGAGGCTGGCTTAGAAAAGCCAGACAAATGGAATAAAGGATTTTGAGAAGATTCAGTGACAAAATCATAACTGATAGCAATCATACTAGCTGCCAATTTTTTGGCACTAAACATGGGGCAAGGTGCTATTCCATGTGCTTTGCACATGCTAATTCATGGAATGCGTATCCAGATCAGTGCATGAGGTGCTGTTGATACAGATGAGGGAGCTGAGGGACAGAGAAGATAAACAACTGGCCCAAAGTCCTGCAGTTAGAAAGCAGCACAAGCTGGACGTGTGCACAGAGAGTCTGGCTCCAACTCACCAAGTAGAGTTGTTAGCACTTAAGTCATCAACCCCCTGGGCTTCAGTCTTTTCTTTTATGAGTTATTTGGCCTGGACAGCCTCTCGAGCCCCTTCCAAATGTACTGTTTGGTATTCTTGCTCCTTCTCAGTGTGCCAATCGCCTCTTAGAATTGGTCACAGAGGGGCGACCACTGCTCTCTGTGCAACTCTGGTCTGGCTTTGCAGAGGGATGTGAACAGGAACCCAGGAGAAAGGCTGGAGTTCCACTCTGTGCACTTTTAGGGCAGGAGCAAACTGCTCCAGGAAGCCTCTGCAAAGCCCTCCCCACTCCCCAGGATATAAAATGGGAGGTTTTCTGACCTTGTAATTAAAATGTGCCAGGCATTGCATTATGAGGTGCATGTTGATCGAATCACTTAATCCCCACCACAGATGGGAAACGGAGGCTCAGAGAGGTGAAGTCCCTTTCCCAAGATCACAAAGATGGTACTATCAGAGCAGGATTTACACCCCATCTCTGCTCTTGATCAAATATGGTGTGAGTTTCCTCCATGGGAAATCATTCTGCATACATGGTCCTTAGTAGGGTGATGGTAAGAGGTGGGGCCTAGGGAGAGTTCTGTAGGTCATGGGGGTATGTGCATGAAAGGGATTAGGATAGATCTCATGGGATCCCTGAGTTAGTTCTCTCCAGAGGGCCTTTATAAAAAGAGCAAGCCTGGTCCCACCACCATGCCATGGCAAAAGTGATCTCTCCCTCTCCTATGCGTCCCTGACATCCACATTAGGCCCTCACCAGAGGACTAAGTGAGGGGCTACTTGATCTTGGAATTTCTGTCTTCAAAACTGTGAGCAAAATAAACTTCATATTATAAATAGTCTGTCTTGGTTATCTTAACATAGTTGCAAAAAATGGACTAATATATCCTCTGATGACTTGGGCATCAAGGACCCCAGCTAGCATTTATTTGATTATTTATTTATTTATTTTTGGTGCTCAAGATTGAACCCAGGGGCACTTAACCACTGAGCCACATCCACAGCCCTTCTTTTTTTGTATTTTATTTAAAGACAGGGTCTCACTGACTTGTTTAGGGCCTTGCTAAATTCCTGAGGCTGACTTTGAACTCGTAATCCTTGTGCCTCAGCCTCCCGAGTCACTGAGATATGGGCATGTGCCAACTAGCATTTATTAATCCATTTTGTCCCATCATCCTATAAAGAATTGGAAACTTGGGACTTAATGGGTTAAAATGAAGCTGAAGTAAAGCCATTCCCAGTCTGAACCCTTGGTCCCAGCCATGCCAAAATTAGGAATCAAAGGGAGGTCTCAGAGGCAAAAAGAGGGGGGAGGAAGCGGAAAGGAAGGAGACAGGGAGACACAGAGAGAGAGAGAGAGATAGCTGGAGCTGTCCGTCAGTAGTGCCCACACACAAGGGGACCACATCACCTGGTCTTGCAGTCCAACACTTGCCTAAGCAAGGGCTGAGGAAACCCTTCCTTTTGCATAAAGAAGAGAGAATGGGGGAAAGAATAGAGGGCAGAGGGCTGGAATGGAGGACAAGACTGAGTGAATTCCTCCTTGGTCAGAAGCATGGCAGCCCCTAGTTAAGCACTTGGCCTGTATTGACTCCTGTGATCCCCAGAACAGCCTTATGAAATAAACAAAATTCTCCATTTTGTAGGTGGAACAAGTGAGGTTAACTGGTTTTCCCACAATCATGCAACCAGCAGGTTATCTCTCTGAGTCTCATCTTTAACCTGTCAATTGTCTTCAGTTTTGCTAACTGTTTAAGTCAGCTTGGCATCAAGCTGATCAAACTACCCAACAAGAACAACTTAGAGGAGGAAAAGTTTATCTGGGGGGCTCATGGTTTCAGAGGTCTCAGTCTACAGATGGCCAACTCCATCGCTCTGGGCCCAAGGTGAGGAAGCACACCATGGCAGAAGGGCCCAGTGGAGGAAAACTGCTTGCCTTGGTTCATGGCAGAGTCAGGAAACAGAGAGGACAGGAGGAGTGAAGGGGCCTCAGGGAAGAAGCACCCTTCTGGGGCACAACCCCAGCGAGCCGCCTCCTGCAGCCCCGCCCCACCTGCCTACAGTTACCTCCCAGTTAGTCCATTTAAATTAGGGTGGACTAACGGCTCTCACAGTCCAATCATTTCACCTCTAAATGTTGTTGCATGAACAGGAGCTTTGGGGGAACACCTGAAATGCAAACAAAAATAGTGACAATGAAACATTATTGCAGTATATGATCCAGCAACTGCTCATTTTACAAAAAAAAAAAAAAAAAGGTAAAGGAATGGGAAGAGCACTGGACTGTGATTTAGGAGCCCTGATGTCTAGTTCCATTTGTGTCCCTTGCAAGTTCTGATCTTGAGCAGATTCTTTTTTTCCCATTTATAAAAGGAGTTGATGGAATGAACATAAGTGTAACAGTAGTTATTAGAAATAGTAGACCTAGAAGTCATAGTGGAATCCACTGTAGTAGGAGGAGTAATAATAGAACTACACAGTAGTATAAATAGTAGAAGTAGTAGTATTAGTAATAGAAATAGTGGGATGAGGAAGAAGAGGAGGAGGGGGAGGAGGAGGAGGAGGGGGAGGAGGGGGAGGAGGGGGAGGAGGGGGAGGAGGAGGGGGAGGAAGGGGAGGAGAAGGAGGAGGAGGAAGACAGCAGAAGTCATCAGGAGCAGAAAAAGGAAAAGGAGGACGTGGGCAGAGAATGGAGGAGGAGGAGAAGGAGGAAGAAAAAGAAAAAAAAGAAATCTCCCAAATTTACTGAAGACTTCCTGTGTGCCAGGTACTGTGCTCTTGCTAGAAAGCTACCTGCCATTGCGCCCATTTTACAGATGGAAAAATAGAGATTTGGATTCAGACACAGCAACCTGTGCCAGGAGGTGGTAGAGTTGGGAATCGGTGCCCCACCCTGCTGTGCTGCCTCTCCAGAGCCACCACATGATGCTCCCAAGGGAGTGGCTATATCCACTTTTACAACACTCGTTCCAAACATCCTGTTGCACCTAATGATCTGACTGTCCCCACCCTTTTCCTCTGAATGAGAAGGAAACCAGAATTCACTCCTTTCAGACAAAATCCTCTATAAATACTTTCCATGGAATGCCCTCTTTACTTGAGACTGGTTGTCACCCAACACTCTGTTGACATTTCCTTTTTTAAAGAACATAACATACATTCTTGGGCTGAGCTCAAACATTCTTACATTTTGTTTTTCTAAAGAAACTATTTATGGAAAAACATAATTATTGGAAATGTGGGGCAGAAGCCCAGAGTTTTTTCTTTCTCCCTCTATGATGAAGGGCATTGAATGTCAGCCTTCTACAATTCTAGGGAAAATACCCTCCTCTCCAGCCCTTTCCCTGAGGCATAAAGCTTCCTAATGATAAAAATCAAGGATGTTAATTGGACAGATGATTGGGGGAACCCATGTCAAGCATTTTATATGCATTTTTCATATACTTCTCAATGTAATCCATGAGACAAAGTCAGCATTATCAGCTCCATTTTATAGATACTGAAACTAAAGCTCCCAAGCTTTAACCATGCATTCCCCCAAATTTCATGCGGAGTCATATTCGCACATGTACCCAAGTTCATACATTAATGGTATCTGGAGGTGGGATCTTTTGGGTCACGAGGTTCTGCCCTCATTAATAGATGGCTACAGCCATGGATTGATGGATTTTGAGGGAGTGGCTTGTTATAAAAGGAGCTCTCTGGCTTACTTGCTTTGTTTCACCATGTGATGCCCTCTGCCGTGTGACAACAAGAAGGCCCTCTCCCCATGTGGAACAGATGCTGGAGCCATGTTTGTGGACTTCCTGGCCTCCAGAACCAAGAATCTATTATTTATAATTGTCCATTATAAAGATGGTATCAGGTATTCTGTTACAGAAAAAAAAAATGGACTGTAGGGCTGGGGGTGTGGCTCAAGCGGTAGCACGCTTGCCTGGCATGCCCGCGTCGCTGGGTTCGATTCTCAGCACCACATGCAAATAAAGATGTTGTCTCCACCGAAAACTAAAAAATAAATATTAAATCTCTCTCTCTCTCTCTGAATAAAAAAAAAAGAGAGAGAGAGAAAATGGACTGTAACATACAGTAACTGATGGAGAAGGGCTCTTCCATACAGGTTTGTCTGGAATCCAAACTAGGACTAGACTGAATGGGAATACCTGGAAGTCACCAGCTAAAGGAATTTAAAGTAATATCCAAAGTAATGCAAACTTCAGCAGAGGCCACTGGCAATGGGAAGAGCACTGGACTGTGAGTTAGGATTCCAGGCACTCATCCACTGTTTTTTCAACAAACACATACAGTCATTCATTCAGCACATCAAATGGAAACTTAGCAACCAGAGACACAACAGGAACTAATATGGACACAGTCCCTTCCCACCTGGAAGCACAGAATTGAGGGGGAGTCAGCAAGTCAAGAAGCAATTCTAGTTCAGTGGGAGAAAAGAGACACCAATGTTAAAGTCAAAGGTACTCCAACAATTTGAGAGGGAGATTAGGTATAGCCTGAAGAGAAGGAGGGAAGAGTCAACATGCTGGAGCCATGTTCATGGACTTCCTGGCCTCCAGAACCAAGAGATAAACAAACTTCTATTATTTATAACTGTTGATTATAAAGATGGTCTTCCTTCCTGGAAGAGGTGCCACCAAACTGCTGACTGACAACCAGAACTCAGCCAGGTGAATGAGATTGGCTCTGGAAAGTGTCCTGGGCAGAAAGAATAGAAAGAATAAAACCTGGAAGAAAGGGAGCTAGTAGAGAATGGATGACTGTGGACCACATGGACTGTACATTCTGAAGGTGGAGATGGAGGCCTAGGTCACCTGTGGCTGGGTGACATAAACCACTACAGCTATGCAATTAACACTAGGTTCCTTAGATCTTGCTCCAGCTTCAAGCTCACCCAGTCACCTTTCAGTTTCCTTGGCTTCCCTTGATGGCTAACCTACAGGGAGAATGTGTCTAGAAAGGTGAAATTCCAAATACAAATGCATAAACTGACTTTTTCCAAATCTTGCTTATCTCTCTCAAGTGCATTTGGTTATCACCAGTGAGTCACCTGAGTGTCCAAGCCTACTCAGCAAGAACCCAGACATAGAACATGGTGCCCTTGCTCTACAGGGACCTATATGATTGAGATGGATCATCTGCCCCGGAGGCACATGGTTGATTTCATGCATCGGTATGTATTCAATGTCTGTTAGAATCCTTTCTGTTGCTACCAAGAGAAAAATCGATCTCTTAAATGACAAGAGGATTTATGGTCTCACATATCAGGAAGGTTAATTCTGTAACTCAGTGATGTCATCAAGTCCCTGATATTTTTCCCCCGCAGCTTTACTATACTATTTCTTCCCTCAAAGATGACATTCATTAGACGTTTCCTGCCCTGTTCTCATTTTTTAATATTTTGTTTTTAGTTGTAGTTGGACACAATACCTTTATTTTATTCATTTATTTATTTACTTTTATGTGGTGCTGAGGATAGAACCCAGTACCTTGCACATGCTAGGCCCGCGCTCTACTGCTGAGCCACAGCCCCAGCCCTTCCCTGTGCTTATTTTCAAAAGCAAACAGTCACTCCAGATTTCCTCTCACATTGTATAGGCTAAAAATTGATTTCAGGCCCCTTCTAATTAGACAAAATTTGGTTTCAGAAAAGAAAAAGGATTGATTGATCTGGATCCACCACAGAAAGCAGAAAAAGCTTCACCAGCCCTGGCCAAAGGCCCCATAGAGACGAGCAAAATGGAACAGGGATAGGCTGGGCCGGGCAGGAAAGGTGAGAAGTGGCTATGAGCCATGGCCTGCTACAGTGGCCATGCTCCTGGCATTCAGTAGGTTTTTTGTGTGAGGAAAAGAAATAAGCAAGACAGGATGCTTCCAGAAGGGAGGGTGGGATAGAGGCTGCAGTTGTATATTCAACCCAACCATCTTTGTGGCAAGAAACAGAAAACCTACTCAAACTAGATTCAAAGAAGAATCAATTCTACTTACTAGAACACATAACTGAGAACTCCAGGACTGTACTGCCTTCAGACTTGCACCAAATTACAACATGCATACAACAGTGGTCCCATGAGATTACATCTTCCTGTGACACCGTAGCTATGTTAGTTTGCATAAGTACTATGACGTTCACAGAGTGATGACATCACCAATGGCACTTCTCAGAACACACCCCCCCCCTTGTTAAATGGTGTATGGCTGTACGGACAGAAGATTCTCAGCAATCTGTCTCAATTCCTCTGTTGATGATGCCTTTTCACAAGATGATCTGCAACTTCAGGTATCTGTCCTCCCAGTCCAACAACCTCAAGAGAAAAGGGGCTTCTCCTTTTTACTCTTTTAGCACCAGACCCTAATCTGAGGCTCAATGGCCCCCACTAAGACCACCTTCTCATCCCTAATACATAAGACTGTGGCTACAAGGTGGCTGATGGTTAGGTTGCATGTTCATCAAATCTGGATCATATGATAACCATGGGCAGGGGAGGGAGGAGGAGGACCACTGAGAAGTAAGAGGCAGAAGTGGACACAGAGCCTAGGAGGGGGGTGACTTGATTGTGTCACTTTCCATTGTTCATCCATAGCTTCTGCTTGATTTTTCTTTGACAGGTAGAAAAACAACCCCAAAGTCTGTCTTTCCATAGTTTTCTCTCCCTGCTAAGCAACAAAAAAATACCTTCCAAGAATCCTTCCAAACCAAGAGCAGGGAGAGAGGCTGCAGAAAGACACCTGTGCTTAATTAATGGAAGTTGACTGTCACGAAATGATGTCAGTGGCTCAAACTTTCTTTAACCCAGGTTTGGAGAGGGAACACATAGGTGACTATGGATGAAGTTGTTTTTTTTTTTTTTCCATGACCACAATGAAAATAAAGAAGCAGCATAATTGGCGCCTTGTAGTTAAAAAGCATCAAATGAATCACTGGCAGATTTGTTTTGATGGGAAGGGGTGGGGATTGGGCCAGAGCAGAACAAACAATGGCAGGCATGGCCCGAGGAACTTGCTAAGTTGCCCCTTTTTGGAAAAAGAGCGAGACTGAACTTGTGAGTAGGTTTTTATGTCATTGAGAACCCACAATAAATGCAGTGATTTTGGGAAGATTTCCAAACGGGATGACCCTCCTCCCTGAGCCTATAGAAGGCATCATGGCGCCAGAATGATCACAGGACAAAGATAAGCATATATGTCTGTAGGCTTGGTTAGCCCACCATTCCCACCATAGGCCTTTGCTCCTGCTTTTCCCCCCACCTGATGCACACATAACTGATTTATCCTCAGCCTTGAGATCCCAACTTAAAGCCTCCTTGCCAGAGAGACAGGCCCCGTGATTTGCTTCTGATGGCATTCTTGGGTTTCTCAGCAGACCACCTGTCTATGTGTGCTTGGTTTATTGGCAGGCCCACAGACTAAGGACGGCTGCATGAAGCCAGAGCCCTGGTCCAATCTTAGTCACCAGGAGATGGCCATCACCCCAACCAGTGACTGGCCACAAATATTTGTTGAAAAGATGCATTCATGATTTGTGGTCCCTTCTCACTGACACCCATACTTGGGCTATAGCCTATTTACATAGACTCCAAACCCTTCCAGAGGCCTTTTCTCTACCAAGACCACACATCCTAACCTCCCTTCACACCTCTGGTACCTGATGAGTCTCATCCATTCATAAAGGTCAATGTCACCTTCTTTCTGTAGCTTGCCTGGATCCCCACCTCAGCCCATGACAGTGAGTAATAGCAATAACACAGTTTCCTTGAGTTAGAGAGCCACATGTCTCAATCTTGCCTCCTAAACTGGTTAGCGATGGGGACCTAGGAAGATGTTTAGCCTTTCTGAGCTTCTGTTTCCTCATCTAAGAAGAGGGGACCACGATAGCACCAACCAATAGGATTTCTTTCAGGACTAAATGAGAACAAACAAAAACGTCCAGCCCCATGACCTCATATCATTGTTTTAGGATTGTCGCATGAATCACAGCCGTTTGTGGATGTGCAGGCCAACATATTGTGCATTCTTTGAGGAAGGGATGACATTCTGTTTCTCTTTATGTTCTCACGACTTGCACTTTGCATCAAACACTAGGTGCTCAATAAATTTGTGTTGAATTCAACTGGATGTCATTCCAACATCACCCAAGCATTCGAGCGAGCATCTTCTGTACTTTGCCTTGATCTGCTGCTATGCAGAGAAGAGCCCAAATAGTTTATGTCACGAGCAAAAATGAAGAAGAAATGTGGCCAGCTGTGAGAAAATCATCACACTCCACGTTCCCACACTCGTGGAATTGCTTTCAATCAAGTTCTAGTCTGGGCGCTCTACCCTCCGAGCCCATATTTATTAGCATGAGTTTGTTAAAGAGGTTACTGAGAGCAAATGCACAGAGTGGACAGGAAATAACGCTGGCTTGATGTGTCTCTAAAATGGGTACGTCTTCGCATTCACTTCTTAAGCTGAGATCTACTTTGGAAAACACAAGACCTAATGTCCCAGCCATTTTTTTTTTTAAATATTTTTTTAGTTGTCAATGGAGATTTATTTATTTACTTTTATGTGGTGCTGAGGATCGAACCCAGTGCCTCACACGTACAGGTAAGTGCTCCACCACTGAGCCACACCCTCAGCCCATGTCCCAGCCTTTTGCTGTCTCAAACTATCCACCCCTTCCCTCCCTCAGCTCCAGAGACTGTGTCAACTCTAAGGTTGTGATGACAGGCCCCAGAGGAGCCAGATGTGGTAAACAAACATTATTTGTTTCCCTGGATTCTGGTGCATTCAACAAGAGCCTTCAGCTCCTATAGTTCCAATTCCAGACCACAAGTTTACCATTCACAGAGCACTAATCATTCTAATCAGACACCTAGGTGGCTCCAGCATCCGGTATCAAGTTCTGGCTATGCTTTCATTTCCCCCCCAATATTATAAAAGTGCTTCTTTTTTAAAAAACATGTTTTTGTTGGAAAGATCTGTACGTCTTCACTGCAGACTTTCGGACTTCACTGGAGCATAATACACCCCTTAAAAAGTCAATCACGACTGGTTAATGTAATGCACGTAGAGGACAGATGGAAATAAGATTCGCTGCATCATTCACAGATGGTGGTGGTTTTGGAAGGGAGGCTGTAGATATGCCATGGGGACCACTCTTCATTCAGCACGTTGTTATTTACTTGGAAATATCTCCTCCATTCCGTGGATTGTAGGCGTGTTTTCTTACTCAATGGGAAAACGGAAGAAATAAGTCATGCAGACCTTTCATTTTTCTCATTCCTGTCATAGAAACACGAAGAAACTGCTGTCTCTAAAAATGCTGCTAAGTTAGGGCAGCCCAGGGTGTTTCAAGGCCACATTCTGGCCCCTTCTTTCTGTTTTATGTGGCTTCCTGCTCTCATATCTGATGAAAATAGCTCTTTCCATGGCAACATTACATAGAGATATGGCAGGTTCTCTTTCTTTTCTTTTTAAAGCAACATTGTTGATCTTAAAACTAAATTCCCCCTCCTTTTCTCTCCTTCCATAGTCACACTTGGATTGGCGATTTCTCTCAAGGGCGTGTGAGGACACTTAGCCACCTTTACCAAGGGACTGTAGCTCTCCTCAGTCCCCCATATGATGTTAATCCTTAATACTGATAGTTTTTAACCTGGGGTATAAGTCCAAGTTCTCAGCTCAATGTCCACAGTCATTTAAGATGGCCCAGCCTACTTTTATAGATTCATAGCCTCGCCTGGTTTACATTTTTATTTTACATGCTAACAGTACTGAGCGATTTAATCAATGACCCAAATGTACTGGACTTTCATGTTCACTGGAGCATAATATACCCCCTTAAAAAGTCAACCGTGACTGATGAATGTAATGCATACATTTGACAGATAGAAATAAGATATGCTGCATCATTCACAAATGGTAGTGGCATTGGAAGGCAGGCTGTAGATACGCCTTGGGGACCACTCTTCATTCAGCAAGTTGGTTATTTACTTGAAATATCTGCATTACAGTCAAGTTCAATATATCACCTCATCCTGAGCATGCACATGTTCACACACACACACACACACACACACACACACACACACACACACACACACATTCATAGACACTCATATCTATCACCTCTAATCTTTGAACAATAAAGTGAAATTCTACTGAAGATCAATGGAGAGAAAAACTGAAGAAAGAAATTCTGTGCATCCCTCAACCCCAAATTTGTCCTTTTTAAAACTTGTAAAATATTTCTTCAAAGTTCCTTTCCCTATGATAACTGTTAAATGTCACTCTCCCTCTTTATCCCAGAACTGCTCTCCAATTGAAGTGAATGCTTTCTTCTCAATCCTCTTCTAGTTCAATTATTATCACACAGAACAACGTGAAAGCCAGGGAACTAGCTGAGAAATTTCACTGAAACCAGATCATCAGACAAAATCACTGATCACTCATCCTTCCTGATGAGTCCAAGGTTGGGGAGGAGAGGACACTGATGCTCAGCTCATCCCACCGTGGAGAGGCAGAGTTAAGAAATAGTGCCACATCTTCAGGGTCACCTGGCACCTCGAGTGCACATGCTCTTTCCTCTACCCAGAATACCCTCCTCACATCACCTCTATGATTAAACCTTAAGGTTTCAAGACCCAGGTAAAGAATCATCACTTCTGAGAAATCGTGGGGCATTTCAGACACGTGACCATGAAGATGTGGCACTATTTCTTCACTTTTGGGTTTTGGACTTATTGACACGTTCCCTTGGCTCTATGATGCCATAAATTCTTTGAATGGAATCTCTTCCCATCTTAATCTCCAAAACTTGGACTGGCAAGTGCCTAAAACCTAGTATATGCTGAGTAAAAAAATATTTGCCAGATGAAATTATATTCTCGTCACCCATCCAGAATCTGGGTCTAGCAGGTGTTCTTTATTAGGAAATATCACTGGACAAATTTCCGTCCATCTCTGAGTCACAGGGTTTATTGTGAGCCTGTTCTAATAAGTACTTCATGTGCATGAACACCTGTGATTGATTGTGACAAGATTCACATGATACACATATTGTCATCCTCACTTTATGGATGATGATGTTTAAGTTGAAATCCCTGCTGGTAGATTTTCTGATTGCTCAAAATATTTGTTGCCTGCCCCGGAGAGCCCCCTTCCTATAGGAAGACTCTCCATTCAAACTTGGCAATGTGATTTGCTTCGCCCTTTGAAGACTAAGAAGGGATATGTCATTAGTGAATCTTTGAGAACCAGCATATGGTTTTCTATACTCTATCACCCTGGGGCCCAGAGTAAAGACGATGTGAAACAGAAATACAGCTGGCCCCACATGGCTGTAGAGCACAAACAAGAAATAAACCTTTGTTTTGGAGATCTGGGGAATCTCAAAAACAAATATTTTGAGCAATCAAAAAAATCTACCAGAGGGAATTTTCAACTTCAACATCATCATCCGTAAAGTGAGGATGATGATATGTATATCATATGAATCTTGCCACGATTCGATGCGTTCTTTCACAAGAAGTACTTTTTAGATCTGGGGATCATTTGTTCCCACTGCATAACTTAGCCAAAACTGACTAATGAACTACATAAACTTGATCTTTTTAAATGTCACCACATCCAAAAAAAGAGATTAACAACTATCTGTTCATCAGCCCTCTTCCCCTTGATTGCTGAGATAATATATCTGATCTAGCAGTAGCCTAATACTCCACGTCTCTCTCTCCCTCCATACTATTGTCTGAAGAAGCTCTGTGATATAAGGACAGCAGCAATCACATCATCACGGTGTTTCAAAGTCCTTTCCATTGCTCTCACGTGATGATAAGACCTTCTAGAACCTGGCTCTTACCCGTCTGTCTAATCTCCTCATATCCTACCATCTTCCTTGAACTCAGTAGTCATCCACTCTGATCTTTCCCCTCTAGAGCCATGTTAGCTTTATCTTCAGGCCTTGAACTTGCTGTTCCTTCTGTTTGGAACTCTCTGTCCTACCCGCCTTCATTCTGTTTCATTATTCAGATGATACTTCCTTGAGAAAGCCTTCCATGACCCGCATCATCTAGGTCAGACCCTCTTGTTAATTACTTTCCTGGGACCATGTATTTTTCTTTCATAATATTTTTCACAATTGCACTGTCAGATGTATTTATAGGACTACTTACTTAAGCCTCTTTCTCAACCACACCAGAAGTTTCCTGGTAACAGGAACTATGTCAAATTCATCTTTTCACCTAGACACCTAATAATTTCTAAAATATGGCAGATGCTCAAATAATATTTAATGAATGAAGGAATAAGAGGGGGAAGACCCTTTCCATTTTTTATATTCTAGGGCTCCTTGAAATGCTTGAAAAATAAGCTGACTGGCTATTTCCAATAATCAGGAATTGAAGACAACCCATTCTCTTCGATTGTCAGGGTCAGAAAACACAAGATACTAGAGTACTAATATTTTTGTCTGTGTTTATAAAGGTGCTTTCATGTGTAATCAATTCCACTTAGGCCCCCTGGCCTTTCAGATAAGAATTCAACAAGGCTCTGAACACAGGCTCTGGACCTAAAGCAAATAAGATGCCCATGAACACTGCCAAGTACCTCTGGCTTACCCCGGTCTCCAAGTTAACTTGCTCATGAGCTAAAATGGACTGTTTGTCTTTTGGAATGGGTACAGATGGTGACCAGAAATGGAACACTGGCTGATATTTTCTCTCAACAACCGGCTAGGGCTTTGGGCATCCCAGGGGTATGGTCTGAGGCAGTTTAATATAAACAGCCCCAGAGGCCCATAGCGCGGGGCCCCGTGTTTTTCTAGGCCACTGGTCAGGACATTGCCTGTGCCTATTCTTCCAGATGGGGGTCAGAGGGAAAAGGGCTGAGCCAGCTGCCAAGAGATGCTCTGGGATTGGCAAGGATCTGTCCTTTATTTTATAGTGTTGTGACCAGAGTTCTAGGAAAGAATCTCATCAAATTTTATAAGACAGGAGAGCTCAACTGTGGCAGCCTGGTGCAAAGAAAATAACCAGGTTCCCTCAGTTTTTTTAGGGTTCAAATCCCAGCATACTAGTGATGGAAAATCGGGAAGGTTACTGCATTTCCCTGAACTGGATTATCTTCATCTGTCAAATAAGGGACCGACCAAGGATGATTCGTTCTACTTATGAGAAGATTAAAATGATGTAATGCATTTAAGCCTCAGCATGTAGGAGATATTCTATCAACAGCTACCCCTTCTCTCCATCCCAAATACTTCTTCCAAGTAGGTAACACAACCAAATGCTCAGCTTATATCCAAATATCTCAGAGTGATTCTTCGGAGGTCATAATCTCATCCTCATTTTAACAAAAGGGACTATATATTTTAGTTGCATTAAAGTATGCCACTTGCGGGTGTACTTTATGAAAACCAATGTCACACTGTAGAAATGACCTAATATTAAAAAGCCACTCTCCGGGGGCTGGGGATGTGGCTCAAGCGGTAGCGCGCTCGCCTGGCATGCGTGCGGCCCGGGTTCAATCCTCAGCACCACATACAAACAAACAAAGATGTCGTGTCCGCCGAGAACTAAAAAATAAATATTAAAAAATTCTCTCTCGGGGCTGGAGATGTGGCTCAGCGGTAGTGCGCTCGCCTGGCATGCGTGCGGCCCGGGTTCGATCCTCAGCACCACATACCAACAAAGATGTTGTGTCTGCCGAGAACTAAAAAATAAATATTAAAAATTCTCTCTCTCTCTCTCTCTCTCTCTCTCTCTCTCTAAAAAAAAAAAAAATTCTCTCTCTCTCTCTCTCTCTCTCTCTCTCTCTCTCCCACTCTTTCTTAAAAAAAAATAAAAAATAAAAAAGAAGCCACTCTCCCTCTGTTGCAGAAGCAATATCATCAGCATCCACCTCTGCATGAGATCCTCAGGGGTCAGGCACTGAACTGAGTAATTTAGACACTTGCTAGCAGTGTGACCTGCAGCAAATTACTTAGCTCTGTGTCAATTGCAACTACTGTAATGAACATAATGATAACAACTTCACCTAGGGCTGCTTGGAAAATTGTGCAAAAGGCTTTATTTCACTTAGATTTGCTTGGTGCTATGCACACGTTATGTGTTCAATAAATGGTAGCTTTTGATTTCCTTCATGAGTTTTCTGGGGCCAGACTGTGTGTGGGCCTTCCAAACTCTGCCTTCATCACACTACGTAGCCTAAAATCAGTGATAGTGGATGCATCAACACCACAGAAATCATCCAACATTACCAACAAGGGTTGTTTTTTTTTTTTATTTTTAGAGAGCCAGTTATTAATCACTGTGAGCACCCTGCTCTAATTATTCCATTTTATCCATGAAGAAAATAACATTGATGGAGAAGTTAAAGGACTGCCAAGAAACAGCAGAGCTGGGGGTTGACCCTAAGCTCTTATATCCTTTTATTTTCCCACCCATAATATATGCATTAGCATCAGGGTAAAGAATGAGAAAATGGCCTGTATTGTTAATAGGTGTCTTATAGATTAAAGGATCTTAAAAAGAACCAAAGAATCTGATCTGTTGTTCTTAATTTACCACTTTTCACTCAGGTACATTTCCTCTCTAATGGTGCTTCACAACTGTTAATTCATTTAACTCTAGTAATAGCCTAGAAGTTTTTTTGTTTTATTTTGTTTTGTTAACTGCAGCTCCACTTTATAAAGGAAGTAACTGAGGCATAAGAAAGCTTACTAACTTGCTCAGGATCATGCAGAGATTCAAACCCAGATGTTCCAACTCCAGTCTCTGCGTTCTGAGCCGGAAGCCAGACTGTGTCTCTATGTCGACAACAGCGTTTGCTTCAAGTTTTGACCCCCAATACAGCCCCCTCCTTTGCCCTGTGAACTTCGGAGCACATTTACAAAAGATTTACAGGAGCCCCACGGAGGCACAGTGGGAGCCGAAGTCAGCTTGCACCAGGATCTAGCAAGTGCAATTCTCCAGTCAGCAGAACTCCAATCTTTTCTCATGATCTGGGTCAGCTCTGGTGCTGCTGGGACTGAGCCGATGGCTTGAGGCTCTAAGTTGGCAGCCAGGGGATGGCGCATGGGAAAGGTTTACATTTCTTTAACTTTCTATTACACAAATTTTACCTGAGAACTGATTTTTTTTTTAAACCTAGTGCATTGTAAGGCCCCGCCCTAACCATTTCTGTCCATTCAGTCCCCTGCTGTAGCCCTCAGCCAAGCCCACCGGGCATCCCTACCTAGAAAGGCAGGGAGCTGCCCAGGAGACTCCGGCTTCTGTTTTTGCTGCCCTACACTGTGTCCTCCATCGAGCAGCCTCAGAAGGTATAAAAGAGACTACCAATGACCCCTGCTGAAACCCCTCCAAGTGGCTTCCCAACACACAATAATCAAGTCCAAACTCTCTTCCAAGGCCTCTAAGACCCTCAAAGATCAGTCTTTAGCCTATTTTCTCAACCTCATCTCTACTTACACTCTTGATTCTCTCAGTTCCAGCCAATGGGCTTCCATTTCCTCAAACAGGCTAGTTCTTTTGTGCCTCAGGGCCTTTTCACTTGCTACTCCCTACTTCAAACTCCTTTCCCCAAGTTGTCTCATGGCTGGCTCCTTGTCATCCTCCAAGACTCAATTCAAGAGTCACTTACTCTGAGAGCCTTCCTTGATTGCCCCATTTAAAGCACTCCTCTGACACATTCTATCCATACTTTGTCGTGACACTTGGCACTTACTTAAGCACTTCTTTGTTATTTATTGTCTCTCTTGTCTAACTAGAACTTAAATCCATGAGAACAGAGACTTTGTCACTTTTACCATTCCAGTATCTGGAATGATACCCAGTCCTAACAGGTAGCCAGGTGGCTGAACTAAGGAGAGGTGTCTGATGTCTGATAGTCTTGGAGTTCATATTTAAAATAGTAGAATCAAGGGCTGGGGTTGTGGCTCAGTGGTAGAGCGCTTGCCTACCATGCATGAGGCACTGGGGTCGATCCTTGGCACCACATAAAAATTTTTAAAAAAACAATATTGTGTCCACCTATAACTAAAAAATTTTTTAAAAATTAAAAAAAATAAAGTAGTAGGATCAGAATGGAGATATCCCTTGGTATCATTTCTCAATGCACCAAGAGCTTTCCGGAACTGAGTGATGTCCAGTTGGGTGTCCTCAAGAGAAGACAGTGACTCTGGGGGCTAAGAGGTGCCTACCATTCTGCCTGTCTGACCTTATCAGATTGGAAACCTATTTCTTATGTGACAGAAAGACTCTCCTGTCGTTCATGCCTTCATGGAATTTCCTCCCGTGGAAGGTCCCCCGTAGGCAGGACATGTGGCTTGTTTCTAACCAAATGAACGTGGCAAATCTCACTCCTGGGATATGTTGTGCTATGTAAGACTCCAGCTCAGCAGACATGTTGTGAGGCAGTCTCTGGAGAGGTCACGTGACAGAGAACTCCAAATGGCCTTTAGGAGCTACAAGATGGCTATAGCTGACAAAGAGACAGAAAACAGGGACTTCAGGGCTACAATCACCACAGATTCGTCCTGTCAACAGCCTGCCCATCCTTAGAAGTGGTTGGATCTTTCCACAGTTGAGCTTCTCATAAGACCACGGCGCTGGCCCATAGAGAAGTCACCGACTTATGATGGCTACAATTTAGAATGATGCTTTATGATGATGTAAAAGCAGCACATGTTCAGTAAAAGGGTACCCTCAATTCTCAATTTTGATCTTTTCCTGGGCTAGCAACGTGTGATACCATGTTCCTTCTCAGGGCTGGGTACCGTGTGGCCCTAGTCAGCCGCATGGCCCCAAGGGGAAACAGTCTGCCAAAGTGCTTTGGGCTGATGAGCTAGCATATTAGATAGGTTTGGTGCATGAAATGCATTTCTTACTTACATTTTCAACCTGCAATGGGTTTATTGCGGTATTACCCATGGTGAGACAAGGAGCATTAGCACATAGACTGTTGGCTGGGACACCAAGTTAAGTTGTGCTGAGACCCAATTAAGTTGTGCCTTGACTCCATACCCACAGGAACTTAGAAAATCGTCTCTGCTGTTTAAAGTCATTAATCCTGTGGTTCACTGTTCTACAGCAAGAGAAAACAAATGCAGAGGACCTCTGCTGGTCCATTTACAGTCTGGAAGGCATTTTAGAAAAGATGTCCATCATGAGGAAGTCAGGAGTTGTAAGAATTTAAAGAGCTAGCTGGGTGTGGGTCACATGCCTGTAATCCCAGCAGGGAGGCTGAGCCAGGAGGATCTCAAGTTTGAGGCCATCCTCAGGAACTTAGGGATACCCTCAGCAATTTGGTGAGACCCTATCGCAAAATAAATAAAAAAGGGCTGTGGGTGTATCTCAGTGGTGCACTTCCCCTGGGTTTAATCCCCTGTGCTAAAAAGACACAGCAAATCCAAGAAAAGAAAATACATGACGCTTCTAGATACCATCACGGAGATGATGATGGATTGTTAACGACAAGTAGTACAGTGGTGTTCTTCCCTGGAAATTTGCATCAAATGAAGCAAAAAGTCCCTATGGGCTTATTTCTGAAGGGGCATGAAAAAGAGAATTGGGAGACTGGCTCCATTCTCCAGAGAGGCAGGGTGGGGAAGGCCCCAAGAGATGGGTTAAGTGGTCACAGCTACTGAGAACACAGCAGGCTGAGACTTTGGGGCTGAAGGGAAAAAGAAGATCTGTTGTGCATAAAGTGGGCCCCAAATAGCAAAGGGGTGCCTTGGTGGTAAAGGAGCCACTGGCGGGCCCCGATATGACAGACATGCGCTCTCTCTTCCTGGGAACATTCTCAGATCACCAACTTGGTTCTGGTGGGAGTCCAGGGCATGCTCAGGCACCTACAGTCTTGGTCTCCCTGGGAGCCCAGTCCAGGGAGTTGAGCTGGTTTCACTGGGAGTTGTACCATGGCTCTGCAAAATGCTAATATTCTGTCGAATTTAAGTTGCAAGTCCCCTCTTGCCAAACTCCTGGGTAAGTTTAATGACACACTGGTCACAGCCCCATGGGAAACATCTTCATTCCTCGCAAGTCATTAAAAGCAGTGTCTTGTGATGGCTGCCCCAGGGGCACCAAGCATGTTTTTGAAGCATAAGGACAAAGATGCAGAGCAGATGCAAAAATAAATAAATAAACCGTCAGGGAATGGAGACGTGAGAGCCACATTCTTCCTAGGAAATCATCTGCTATCGTCGGGCCATCTCTACCCTGAGTATGGGAGGTTTGACCCAGATGCCTGGCCTGGGACCAGTGTGTCTGCAGGAGGTGCCCACCCACACTCTCTGGCTTCTCACATCTTCTAGGAGTAAAGAGAAGAGGAATACGGGTCAGAATGCTGCAGAGAAGGAGGAGAGAGGAGTTCTCCGGGGGAGGTGGGAGGGGAGGGTTACAGAATCCAGAGAGAGATGAGGGAGAATGAGAAGCAAAAGATGTCAGAATGAGAGAAACATGAAATCCAAGGGCAGAGGCTGACTGAGCTCAGGGAAGACCCCATCACTAATGACTATCGGGCTCAGTTGGTAATCATTTCCCTGGGTTCTCAACCTACAGCTCCTAAACCAATAGCATCAGCCCCACCTAGGAATCCCCAGGAAGTACAAATTCTCAGGCCCTACCTCAGATCAACTGTAAGAGAAAGTCTGGAGGCAAGGACCAGTGATCTCTTTGGTCTTGGTTATGTGACTTCTTCAGCCAATAGGATGTTAGCAGACTTGGTTCAACCAAGAGCTTGAGGTGTGCTTGTGTACTTGACCTTGCATACCCCTATAATCCCCATAAGATGGGCTCCCCCAGTCTCACACTGTCCCTTCAGGGTAGTCCCAGAATTAATATATGGAACAGATCCAATCCAGCCACCTCAGTCAATGTACAAACCTCTGAGCAAAAGAAACAATTCTGGGTTTATTTGTTACCCAGCAGTAGCTGACCAACACATTGAAC
Source organism: Urocitellus parryii (assembly GCF_045843805.1). NCBI lineage: Eukaryota > Metazoa > Chordata > Mammalia > Rodentia > Sciuridae > Urocitellus > Urocitellus parryii. Next base: position 13,044,270 of record NC_135546.1, read on the forward strand.
CTCAGTGGGTTTGGATGCTAGCTCCTGAGTGAGCTGCTTCCTCTACAATATGGGCCTATTGAAATCTCAGCACCTTTTGGCAGAGAGGGACTTTCAGGCCCTTGCAAGCAGACAGTGAGGAATATATTTTAGGGGGATGGGTCAGTTTGGGGGATGGGGAGCTCTTTACTTTTCTCAGGCTGACTGAACAAGGCTGACCTGAGAGTTACTTTTGCACCAGGCAAGGATGAGTTGGAGCAGAAATGGTTAGAGTGGGGAGAAAGTGAAGAGAAACCAGGATCATACATGGCACTCCAGCTCGCATCTGCTAATGGCCTCCAAGGGGGATTTGCAAGACTCTCAGCTGCAACCAAACCTGTCTCTTCCACTCTCCCTCCTGGCCATGGCTTTTGTAGGATTTGCCTTTTACTTAGCAAGTCTGGAGCTGCAGCAGATCCCGGATGAACAGCAGCCTCCTCTTGGTGGGAGGTGGCTGGCTGCTCCTTGTGTGGAGTCAGCTCTTCACCCTGCAGGCCGAGCAATCCCACCCCGACTCCCACACTACCATCCATTGTTTCTTAAGTGCTTTCTTTGATGAGGTCACGGCAGTAAAATACCATGTGTGCTTCCACTCAGCTGCTGGGAATTTGGACAGCAGGAGAATTCATGTGGGCTACGTGCTAATTGTCCATGGCACAGTCCTGGCCACACAGGGAAAGCAGAGGTTACTCCTGGTCATCTGGCACCTGGCTTCTCTTGTGCATTCAGTGATATTTGCCGTGGCATCTGTCTGTCCAGGCAAATCCTCTCAAAAGGGAAAATCATTTAGCAAGCACTTCCTGGATACCTAGAGGCAGAGACCTCAGTATTCCCATACTAGTACTGGCTTAGCTATAAAATACCCTTCATTCTCAGCCTCAATAATTAATCCACTCTACTAATATCATCCAACCTCCCCCCAGCCCAGGAATCAGGGCTGGTCCCGGCACCTTAAAAAGGATGTTGGCTACATGCTAGGCATGGTGTACAGTAGCTTATATAAATCGCCTCATGTCTCCTTCTTTGATTCTTTGAGTTTATACTTTTATACTCAGTCTACTGATGAGAACAGTAAAACCGAGGGGGGTAAAGCAACTAGCCCCAAGTCTTACATAATTAAGTGGGAGCCTGGAGGGGGAATCCAGACTTACCTAGAAGCCAGTGTGTGCATCCTTGCTGTGATATATGAAAGGGGATTGTTTGCTTCGTGACTGATTATTATTAACTTCTTGAGACAAGAGAATGGGTCTGGTTTCTCCATGAACTAAGTTTTCAACACATGTCTCATCTGGTCTTCTCAGAACTTGTGTAACCTTCCTTTTATAGGTGAATGTTTTAAGTAGCTTTTTCACTGCTGTGACTAAAGTACCCAATCCGCACAATTATAGAGGAGGAAACATTTATTTGAGGGCTCATGGTTTCAGAGGTCTTACTCCATAGAAAGCTAGCACCATTCCTGGGGGTGGAGGTGAGACTGAACATCATGGTGGGAGAAGGTGGCAGAGGGAAGCAGCTCATATCATGGTGATCAGAAAGTAGAGAGAAGCCTCATTTTAGAGTCTCTATCCCCAATCACATTGTTAGTGTCTATGCACCAGAGCCCCAGCATGTTAGTCAAAAAGGGGTTCAAGTCAAAAAAAGGAATATTCCAAAAGAACCTAGCTTTCCCAGAGCCCAATGGATACATTGGAATTCTTAGAAACATGTTTTAACAAGGAAGAGATTCCTATATTTTTTTTGGGGGGTACTGGGAATTGAACCCAGGGCCACTTAACCACTGACTCATATCCCCAGCCCTTTTTAAATATTGTATTTATAGATAGGGTCTCTCTAAGTTGCTCAGGATCCTGCTAAGACTGTCGTTGAACTTGTGAACCTCCTGCCTCAGCCTCTGAGCTGCTGGGATTACAGGCGTGAGCCACTGTGCCAGCACAGGAGGAAATTCTGACATGGTCTAACACATGGTTGAACCTTGAGGTCACTGTGCTAAGTGAAATAAGCCAGTCATGAAATGTCAAATACCATGTGATTTCATTCATACAAGGTCCCTAGAGTGGACAAAATCATAGAGACAGGAAATAGGATGGTTCATCCAGGGACTTCAGAGAAGTTTGGTCTTTGGGCATCTTAGTAGTTAGACATTTCTGAGTTGAGATAGTAGGCCTTATTCCTATAATTTGTTTCAGGGGGGAAAAAAATCATGGAACACTATTTACTCTAAATAATGTGACAAATCTCCAATAACATTGTCTCTTCTTGTCCAAGAACAAGAATATGCCAGAATGTTCTCTGTGTTCAAAAAAGCTGGATCTTGCAAACTTTGGGTTCTGCATCTCATTCTGCCACGGTGTCACTGTGGGGACCCATGCTCCTTATCCCAGTGACTCTCCCGATTTCTGTGTTACCTCAAGTTCCCTTCTTGATCTGAGGGGTCCGCAGCACAGAATCCATCTGTTCTGTGAAGTGTCGAGAAGTCAAAGAAGATGGAGGAGTCTCTATCTGGAACAAAGCACATTGCCCCCATCCTTTCCCTCTGGGACCTCTTATCCCAGTCTTCTTGGGGTGGGGATCTTTGAGATGCACTGTCCCACTTATGGATTATTGTATAACAAACCTCCCTAAAACAACGGTGTAAAACACCACCTATGGTTTATTTGGCTTTTGAGTCTGGAGATTGAGAGGGTTCAAGGAGGTAGTTCTTGTGGAGCTAAGTGCAGCTGGAGGGTGGCTGGAATGGAGCCATCTCAAAGGCTCTAGATCTGTTCTAGATCTGTGTCTAGATATGTCTGACACTGAGGTTGAGGTGGGAAGAGCTGGGCTCCTGGACCTCTCTCACCCCCTACATTTTCCCTTTACATACCCTACCCTGTCTTCACAGGAGAGGTTCTGAGTCCCTGAGTTTCCATACCTAGTGGCTAAGCCCCAGAATTCTTAGCTGAACAGCAGAAACTGTACAGGCTTTGCTAACTTGGCCTTGAGTATCAACCAGTGTCACTCCTATCCTCTCTGTCTTTCAAAGCAGCTGAAAAAGGCCCACCCAGGTTCAAGGGTAGGAGATGCTGACACCACTTCTTGATGGGAGGAAAGGATTTCTAGGCAGGTTTTAAAATCACTACCTGGATATTTGCTCTCAATTTCATTATTCATTTAAAGTTTTAGTTGTAGTTGGGCACACTACCTTTATTTATTTATTTTTATGTGGTGCTAAGGATCAAACCCAGGGCCCCACATGTGCTAGGCAAGCGCTCTATGGCTGAGCCACAATCCCAGCCCTTGCTCTCATTTTTAAAATGAGAAAATTGAAGCCCAGAGAGGTTAAGGAATATGATGAATGTCCCAACAACTGGTAAAAGCCCTTAAACTCAAGTCCATCTAAACCCGAAGGGCACTATCTGCCCAGTGCGCTTGGTGTACTATGAGTGCTTAATGATATTTGTGAAAATAAATAAATAAAAGCTATTGTGGTGTACTGCAATATTGCATGGTATCCCATAAATACATAAAATGTTTATGCATCAAGTAAACATATATGAAAAAATAGCTATCATGATGATTACCCTTCATTCATGCCTTTTGCTATGTTCCACCAGTGGCTCCCTGGAAACTACCTTATCCAGGAAATAAAATACGCATTCATAGCAAATGATAACCAAGGAAGAATAAAAGAGATGGTAGAAGTGTCTTTGTCCACCCCAGGTCCCCCAGGTGTCAAAGCGAGGAAAACTGTTGTAGCTGCTGGTCAGGATAAGTTTGTCCAAAGCCATGCAGGCCACATTGTGGATAGGACAAGATGGAGTGCAGACTGGTGGGGAACATTCCTCCCCCCATCCACATTAGCCCCCATGATACTTCAAGGCAGAAAGAATCAGAAAATCTGCCAACTAGTCCTCAGAGCTTTCCTAGAAAAGAAACCTATTATTGAACAAATAAGGAAACTAAGGCCCAAAGAGATAGTGAAGCAATTTGGCTCCCTAGCCCATTCATGGAATGGCAGGAACTCGAATCAGCCCTCACATTGTTGGTCCATAGGTTTCTCAGCAGGAAGATAGCAGAAACCTGGTATTATGGATGTACCCAAAGTCTAACAGGACAGGGAACAAATGCTGGGCTCTGTGCATGGTTGTGCAATTTTATGCAAACCACTTAACCACTGGACACTCTGTATCTTTTTTGACAAAATGTAGATATTAATTATCTTTTTGGATTAATAAGAAGAACATATGAAGAGTCCCTCTTTCAGTAAGTATAACAAATACAACAGGAAAAAGTGGGCCAAAAAAAACCCCAAATAGACATATGTGTTTATCCAATATATATCAAGGAATATATATGCTCAAGGAAATGTAAATCAAGACTACAAGGAAAGACCAGTTGTATGTTATGTCTAAGTTTTTGGAAAAAATTAAATCTGACAATTCTGGACTTTGTGTTTTAGTTAGGTTTCTCACTGATGTAACCGAAAGATCTGAGAAGAACAATATAGAGGAGAAAAAGTTTGTTTTGAGGTCTCAGTCCACAGATGGCGGATTCCATTGTTTTGGGGCTAAAGTGAGACAGAGCATCATGATAGAAGAATACGGGAGAGGAAAGCAGCTCAGGAAATGGCAACTAGGAAGCAGATAGTGACTAAGCTCACCTCATCAGGGACAAAATATAAATCCCAAAGGCACGCCCCTGATGACCCACCTCCTTTGGCCGTACCTTACCTGCCCACAGTTACCACCCTGTTAATCCTTAACAGAGGATCCATACACTGATGAGGTTAAGGCTCCCATAACACAATCATTTCACCTCTGAACCTTCTTGCATTTGTCTCAAACATGGGCTTTTGCAGGATAGCTCATATCTAAACCATAACAGGGTGGATGTAATAAAAAGGGTCTCTCATGTTTCTAGCAAATCTATAAATTGAAGTAACCATTTTGGAAAACTGAGACTCATAAAAATGTTTATTAACATGCTATTAACAAAAGCAGACACCCGGCAAACACAGAAAAGTCCGTGAAAGAGAGAGAAAATGAATAGGCTGGGAATGTTCCCATAATGCAATCTCTATGCACACCGAACATACAAAGAGAGAAAACAGCTGTCCTCATGGATAACCTACAAAGAAGAGCAACGATATGAATGGATCTCATTGATGCATTAAATGGAAAAACTAAGTCCCTAATTAATGTAAAGTATGATTGTCTTTTTATTCAAATTTAAAGACAACTGAAATAAAATGTATACATGTGTTTATTAACATGTATGTAATAAAATTATTTTAAAATTATAATACAATGAGCCAGGTGTGGTGGCATGTACCTGAAATTCCAGCAGCTCAGGCAGGAGGATCGTGAGTTCAAAGCCAGCCTCAGCAACAGTGAGGTGTTAAGCTACTCAGTGAGACCCTGTCTCTAAATAAAATACAAAATAGGGCTGGGATGTGTCTCAGTGGTTGAGTGCCCTGAGTTTTTCCCCTGGTACCAAAATAAATAAATAAATAATAAAATGATATTAAAAAGAAAGCCAGCAGTGTTGGGCACAGGATTCAAGATGATAGTTACCTCTGATGGGTGACAGAGGTGAGCTGGGGAAGGCAGCTCTAGGCTTAGATGTTAGCTACTGTCAAAGTCTGAGCTTTGGCTTTAACTTTGAGAACATGAAAGTTCACGACGTTACTGAAATGTAACATCTGCAATGTGTTCACAAACCAAAACTCATTCCTGACTTAATTGTGCAAAACTGAGGATCAATGACAATAGCATTCCTGCTCGGCAGGGTTACCAGGAAGATTTATCCCATAGCACCCTGCAGCACACAGTAGGCCCATAATAAGAGCTAGCAATTGGTGGTGGCTGTGACATGTGTACGTGACTTAAAAACAGCTTCAAGTGAGTTAAGGAAAATAAAATCCTTTTACTCTAACCCCCCTCTACCTGTGGCCCTATCAATTTCATGAGTAAATAGCATCTCTCCACTCTGGCGGGGCCCACCCTTTTAAAACTTGTGTAGCTCTTGTCGGACAGATACTAGGCCCAGTTACTCCCCAAAGCAGACTTTGTGAACAGAGAGCTCTTGAAGGCACTGAGATGTGTGGGCTCTGTCCCTCCCTAAGGACCTATCAGAGTCTGGTCTTGAGCCCTGTTCTCTTGAAGGTTTTCACCTGGCCTGGACCCAGGCTGTGTGCAGAGGATGGGGAAGCCTTGTGGATGCTGCTCTTCCATCCAGCTGGAGGTACGAGTTTTCTTTTTGCTCCCCTGTGATGCAGGGAACAGAGAAGCCATTTAAGCCTTATAAATACTGGCAGGCTCAAAAAACAAGTCGCCAGCCTTAGGAACACGTCTCTGTTTCCTTTGGCAAATTGGCCACTCCAGTAATATTTTCAGATAAGAAGGTAAACAGAGGGTGGAGGGGATTAAGAAGGCCTAGCTCAGGCCAGTATCATTACAGAAAGACAGGGAGAAGAAATGTTTCTGAAGTCTTTCCCTTTCAGGGAAAAGGATGGTGGCCAGGCCCATAACAGACTTCAAAGCTCCGGGGGGCAGAGCAGAAGTGAGCCCTTCTCTCTGTACTTCGGGAAAAAAAAATTGGGGACATCAGGGAACAGAGTGCCAGACACACATGTACCCCCCAAAATTATCTGTACAGCCTATATTCAGAGCTCTAGGATGTGATGGGGTGCCTAGGGAGGTAGAAGAAAAAGAAAGAAAGAGAGAAAGAGAAAGAGAAGGAGAGAGGGAGGGAGGGGAGGGAGGGGAGGGAGAGAAAGGCAAGGGAGAGGAAAGGAGGGGAGAAAAGGAGGAAAAGGGAAGGGAAGGGAGGAAAGGGAGGGAGGAGGGAGAAATCAATCAATCCCTGTTCCATGTTAAGTTCCTCTGGACGAGGTTGCTGAGGAATATGCTCAAGATGGTGGAACCATATTAGAGTTCTTAACCCCGGGCTTGACGCAGGGTAGGCAGGGTGAATGAACTAAAACCAAAGGCACAAGCTTGCAATAGCTCAAATGCAAGTTCACAGTTTCTTCATATTCTCAAAGAAGTAGGTGACCCCAACAAAGAAAGGACTCAATAGTATAGATGATCTTTAAGGATTCTTCCCCCATCCATAAGACCTGGGCTCCTATATACATGTCTGAATTCAGGCTGAGGCAGGTGGATACTGAAAGGCATGCTCTCACAGGAAGGTAGGCCTCAGGAAGGAAGGAATTGTGTGTGCCTTGTTCACTTCAGTGTCACCACCAGCTAGAACAGTGGCTGACACATACTAGGGACTTGGAAAAGTTTTGTGGAGCAGATGAACACACCCAGCCAAAGCCTGTACTTCTTTGGCTCAGTCTTACCCACAGAGAAATGATTCCTCATCAGGTCAGCAATGGATGTGGCTGGGCTTTAGCAAGGACTCATCTCTGGATGATGCCTGCCCCACATCAAGGGCTTTCCCTCATCCACATCATTCTATTAAGAGCCATACCTGGAATCCAGTGGCAATCCCTGGTAATATAATCTAATGGAGCAACCCTGAAAATGTCCCCTGATGCCCTGCAGCAAAAGAAACCTTGCCCAGCGTGGAATGGCAGGTTTTAACTGCAGCTGTGGACACCGGATTTATAAAAGACTTCCGCTGGCCTGGACTTCCAACCTTCCCAGTGTTGTTGATGTCAAAACCTAATGGTGTTGATGTTGGTCTCCAAGGGAAACAAAGCTTTACTGGGGAAATGTTTGGGCCTAGAGGTCCCTGTTAGCTCCAAGTATGGTCTAATGGCCGGAATAATGAACATTTCCATCCATTTCCTTTAAAAGTACGCCTGGTAAGGCAACTCAGCGGAGAGCCCCGCACTTCTCCCATAGGTCAACTTTCAACAACAATCAATACTTCCTATTCTCTTGGAATTTCACTTGGAGGTAAACGCCAAGAATTGTGCCTCCAGGATGGCCCCAAGATCCTGAGAGGAAGAGCCAAGAAGAAAAGGGGGGGAGGGAGGAGAGGGGCAAACAGAGGTTGCAAACGTGAATGCTTCTGATGTTCCCGGTGCAGAGTGAAGACTTGGAAAAGCACGATCTCATCAAACCATTTGGCCACCCGAGAGAAAGGTCTTCCTGTTCCCTATTATCCAGCAGAGAACACTGAGGCCCAGAGTTAGCCCCAGGTCACACAGCTGAATTATGACCCAGCTGGGACTGGGTGCCAAAGCCTACCCTTTTAACCACGAGACCATGCCATTGCCAATGCTGTCCCTCTCTCTCCTTACTACAGGGCTCCTTCCTCAGAGTACATAGATGGTTTCTGAATTAAACAGGGAGTCCTTGGGCTTGGAGGGGAGACACAATGAGTATGTGAATCAAGGAACTTGCGGTGGTTCCCTACAGAGGGGTGGGTTTGAGATGGAAATGACTGGGGATGGAAACGGAGCTTTGCAGAGAGGCCAATGGGCTTGACCTTCTCGGGAGGTCCATGGGAGCCAGGGCAGGATTTGGAGCCGGAGCAGAGCATGGCAGAGGAAGTCGTCTAGCCCACGATTGGCACTCTCAGAGGGGTGTGCCTGGCAAGCCTCAGTCTCCTCCTAACCCAGTCTGGGAAGTTGGCCTCTGTTGGGTTTGGCAAAGAGACCCTCATGAGCTCAGCAGCAGGGAACGCAGAGTGTCACTGGTTTAGAGAGGAAAAGACTCTCTGCTGAACCAAGACCACAGCTGGAGCATCATACAGAAGGACTTGGCCTGTGTCCAAGAGAGCCTTTGTCTCCTGACACAGCCAAACTGGAGTTGGGCTCCTCCTTGGCACACCGGGGCAGAATGCTCTGAAAACGAGCCTAGGGCACTCACTGGCCCAACTGTGGTCCAGGAGCCAGAAGGTTAGAGAGCAGCAGTAGCAGCAGCAGCAGCAGCAGCAGCAGCAGCACCTACAGCTCCTCACAACTGCAGAATCCCAGGCTCCTCCTGAACCAGAATGGGCACTTCAACAAGTTCCCTGGTCATTACTTTGAAGTTTGAGAAACACTATCCTTGACCATGCCCCCACCAGGTGAATGGGATTTCCTAAAGCGACAGATGTCAAAGCTGCCTCATCCCTAAGCTCCCCAGATGGATGAGGCAAGAAACCTGGGAGACATCCTGAGAATCTCAACGCCGTAGCTTTGAACCAGGTCTTTCATATGCCTGTCATCCCCAAGAGTGTCATACAGATGCCATCTGAGAGGGCAAGGAGAATGTCATCAGCTGACCTGCAATCTATCTGCTTCTTAAAAAGGATGGGTGACAGTTTATAGGCCGAGCAGGTGGTCTGCTGGGAAGACCAGCACAACAGGGTGGGCTCTAGGGAAGCTCCTGGTCCATCCTCTGAGCAGTGCTCTCCACAGGTTGGGCAGGACAGAGACAGAAATCTCACCACTGGGTGAATTCTGTAATTCTTTTTTAAAAATTAGAATTTTAGTTTTTTTCCTGGACAAAAGAACTCAAGTCATTGGTGACAGTTCAGAGCCTACCTATCTTGATGGCAATCTATCAGCAAGTATTGTCATTTATTGCCCAGAGAAAATCTTGGATGCTCCACTTCTCCTCATCTCTGTTATAACATCATGTCCTGCCAAACCTCCAGCCTGGCCGGGCACATTAGCACATGCCTGGAATCCCAGCAACTGGGGAGGCTAAGGCAGGAGGATCGCAAGTTCAAAGCCAGCCTCAGCAACTTAGTGAGGCCCTAAGCAACTTAGTGAGACCTTACCTCAAAATAAAAAAAATAAAAAGGGATTGGGGCTGTGGCCCAGTGGTTAAGCCCCCCTGGGTTTAATCCTTGATATTAAAAACAAACAGCAAACAAACCAGGCTGGTCTTCCTGCTTTCTACTTCTGCCTCCTCTGGCCTCTGCACCACAAAGCACTCAAAGTAGTCATTGAAAGCCATGTTCCAACCCAAAGCTAAGAATTGAATTGCATGTATCAGTTTCCTTTAGTTGCTGTAACAATTTAGTACAAACATGGTAAATTTAGACAACAGAAACCTATCGGATTCTACTTCTGCAAGTTGGAAGTCTAAGAGTTTAAGAAACAAGAGAGGCAGCAAAACTAGAAGCAGCCTCATGAATAGAGAAGCATTAACCTCACCCATTTCTCAATTTTGCCTGGATAGTTATCTGGTTAAAGATGTTTCCACTCAATCTTTTTTCAGTCACCAAATACCTTAAAATAGCCACAGCGCTTAGTTACCTGGAGGCTGGCTGTAAAGGAGTCACAATAGACAACTGTAACAAAGACTGAACGGGATGGTTCCATGGGACATTGTGCCTGCCTATCAATCCCCAGTTCAGATCCCAATCAACGTGCTGGAGGCTCTAGAAAGTCTGCTCCTTGACTTTTCCAGTTTCTGCAAGGCGTCAGCATTCATTGGCCTATGTTCACACCACCCCAGGCGCTGCCTCTGCTGGTCACATTGCCCTCTGCTCTGGTTATGGTTTGGATCTGGAAACACCCGCTGAAAATGTTTTGTGTGGGAAGCAGGGTCCCCAGTGCAGCAAGGTTCAGAGGTGCGGTTTTTAGGGAGCGATTATATCACGGGGGCTGTGACCTCATGAGTAGATTAACCCGTTTGCTGGATTAATAATTTGAATGGACTCCTGGGTGGTCATTGTAGGCAGGTGGGGCATAGGACAAGTAGGTCACTGGGGTGTGCCCTTGGTTTCTCTCCCTCTCTTTCTCTCCTTCCTGGCTTCCAAGAATTGAACAGCTTTCCTCTGCCATGTCACATGATGTCCTGCCTCATTTAATGCCTGGAGCCATGGTGTCGCTAATCATAGACTGAAATCTCTGAAACCAGAAGCCAAAATAAACTCTTCCTCCTCTGAGTTGTTCTTGTCAGATATTTTGGTCACGGCGACAAGAAACTGACTAACCCACCTCTTTGGTCTGTGTCAACTTTCCCCTCTACGTCTCTCCTTTAGGGATGTGTGCATTACATTTAGGGCTCACATCTTAAGATCCTTTGCGAAATCACATTTGCAAAGTCTGTTTTTGTTGCTTCCTATAACAGTTATCAGTTCCAGGGATAAGGATTTGGGGGACCATTATTCAATCTACCACACTTTCTCTCTATGTCACTTTATGAACTTCACGTCTTTGCTGTGGCTTATATGGTCCTATAACATACAGCTCCAACTCACTTCTTAGACCCCATCTAGTTCCACCTTCCATCTCTCCTGCCCACCCCTCTGGTCTACTTTCAGGTCTTCTAGTAAATATACCTGCCACAAGGCCTTTGTCCTTATGGTTCCCTTTGCTACTACTCTTAGCCTTATTTTCTGAAAGAAGGAATGGATGAATGAGTGGGTGAATGGATCAATGAATACCTGATTCCTAAGAGCTTAGAAAAGAAGATGGCGGCAAAAATAGAAGCAGCCTCATGAGTACAGATTAACTTCACCTACTTCTCAATTTTGCCTAGAGAGTTATCTGGTTAAAGATATTTTTCTACAGTTTTCTACCAAATACTTCAAAATTATCCATAGCTTTTGGTTATCTGGGAGCTCACTATAAAGGAGCCACATGAGTTGATCTTTATCAAAGTCTAATAGAAATAATACCACATGAAACCATCCAAGTCTAATTATTCTTAAAGGGAGAAAAAAAAGATAGTTCATGGTAGAAAAAATCTATTCTGAACTTCCAGCAACAATTTTGATGGGGCTTCTTCTTTAGGTGGTCAATAAATGCTCATTGTTGACTTTGGTGGCAATTTCACAAAGGCCACTATGAACATGTTTCATCCTGCCCTGAAGACAGGAGTCCTGTCCTTGATCAAAGGACCTGTAATTACAACCTAACTATGAGAACTGAACTATCACTAAGTGAAATTTACAGTAGTCTAATATGGAAATAGAAGGGCTTTTTTTTTCCCTCCAAAATAAAAATATTAACTCTCATGTAGATATACAAACCAGTAGCAGTCAACATATTATAGATAGTGGGTGGTCTACTATCTATATAATAGTATAATAATAAACAACACAACTTGTTCCGGTTTGTCTGGAACTTTCTCTATCTGCATTTTAAATCCTGCATCCTGGGAAAACCCCTTAGTTTCAAATAAACCAGGACAGGTGGTTATGTCAGTGATAGCTAACAGGCATATCCCAACCCCTTGAGGGACCCAGGGCAAAAGGGTACAAGTGGAGGCCCACACAGCATATTTCTAAATATACAGAAGTTATAAATCAAGCTTAACATGTGACTGAATAGAAATATGCTCTGTCCTCCTCCCAGGACAAATGTTTTCAAAACAACTTGGAAGGTCAGCTTGCAATGCCAAGTCCTTAGATTCCAGTTTCTGTTTTGCCCTAAACCTCAAGGGGTCTTGCTCACGTACAGGGGATGGTCCTACTTCATCCACACCTCGTCAATAGCCAGTTCTTGGTTATTCCTTGGGCCTAGGAGTAAATGTCAGGCTGCTCTGTAAGTACCTTGGAATTCTCAGGTCCAAGGTACTTAAAGTTCGACCTAGAAAAGGTGGGTGACCAGAGTATGATCCTCAGGACTGGAGTCACTCTTGCCTAGATCTATGGGGATTGTTGGTAGCCACCACTGGCTGACAGCCTTTTGCAATTAGAAACCATGGGATGATTTTCAGTTTCCAAGTGCTCTATCAGGTGCTCCTCAGTCTGAAGTAAGAATGATTCAAACTAAAAGAAAAGGAAATTTTGCACAAAACCTTAAAGATGCCCTCAGACTATTCCAAGAAAGAACTGAGGTTCTGACTAGGATAAGTGAAATTATAGTACAGCAGAGAATAAATATATAGCAAAGTGGACTTAGAGAATGGCTCTCATGCCTGGGGATCCATAAAATAGTCCCTGCCACAGCAGAGACCAGAAGCTTGACCCACTCACACTCTGAGGCCACCTTCACGTGGACATTTCTGTTTTCCTTCATGAGCTTGATTGGACCACAGGCTCAAAATGTCTGGTGTGCTCTTGAAGCCTTGTTCCTATGAGCTCATGACTGGTAGCCACCTGGCATTAAGTAAATAATAACCACAACGACAATATGAGGTCATGAGAAAGATCTAGAATACAGGAAGCATTGTGTCATCATTAACATCGTAGAAGCAGATAAGTCAGGCTTGGGCAACACTGCTACATGTCACTACCAGTGAGACCTCAGGGGAGTTCCATTGCTTATTCTGAGCCTCATTTCTAAGCAAAAGAGGGATCCAAACAGCATCTCCCACATAGAACTGGTATGAAGGTGAACTAAAGAAACAACAAATGAGCCGGGTGCCATGGCAGTGGGTCAGGAGGCTGAGGCAGGAGGATCACAAGTTCAAAGCCAGCCTCAGCAATAGCAAGGCATTAAGCAACTCAGTGAGACCCTGTCCCTATATAAAAATACAAAATAGGGCTGGGGATGTGGCTCAGTGGTTAAGTGCCCCTGAGTTCAATCCCAGGTACCAAAAAGTAAAAATAAAAAAGGAACAGCAAATAAAGAATTCAACCCAGTGCCTGTGACAGGGAACCTGTTTTAAAGTACTGCTTACCAGTAGCAATAGAAGTAGTGGTTAACTGCATTACATTAGTTGAGAAGTACTAGTTAAGGTCAGGAAGTAGTACTAGTACTAGGAGGTATAGATTAGTTGAACTCTGAGGTTCACTTTTGAGTCTGGTAAGGAAAGAGTCAGCTTTCCTTTTTTTTTTTAATTTTTATTCTTTACTTTTTGGCACTGCAGGTTGGACACAGGAGTGAGGGATTTACTACTGAGCTACATCCCCAAAACTTTTATAATTTATTTTTATTATTTCAAAACAGGGTCTAAGTTGCTGAGGCTAGCCTCCAAAGTGCAATTCTCCTGCCTCAGCCTCCCAAGCTGATGGGGTTATAGGTGTGCATTCCTGCACCCAGCAAGAGTCAGTTTTGAGATAGTAGGTAAAAAAATTTCTCTGGGGAAAAAGATGGGATATGGACTAAGCCTGCAGTAACTGCAGAATGACCAGAGAGAGCTGACAGGGAGATACAGGGACACGGGAATCCTTCACTCCTCTGCTGGAATATGGGACACCATGCCAGCAGTTCCCATCTCCAGTGATGTGGGGGACACCAAGAGAAAGGAGGAGCTCACTGTGGTATTCACAGTTATGCAGACTACACCCAAGCCATCCAGTAATATGGCAAATGATAGAAGGCAAGTCACTTGCCGGTGAACCTGAATCACCGCCACCTTTAGCAACTGTCCCCAAAGATAGGTACTACTCAGTTTGTGGGTGAATCACTTCTAAATTAAACATGAAGATTTCCAAATTAGTTCAAAATGATCTAACATCTGGACCAAAGGTCCATCTCACCGAGTTGGCGGAAGGGGACGTGAGTGAAGAAGAAAAAAATAGAAGCCCATGTTCTCTGAGAACACAATTAATTTTCTTTTGAAACAGAGTCTCTATTTTTATAAAAATGACTGACTGACTCACTTTATTTTTTTTATTTTCATTTTTTTATGATTGAAAAGGAAAGAGAGCATGTATCACGGATGGCTTTACAACCAAATAAAGATGTCATGTGGACTTGAGGCTTTCTAAGTTGGTTTATATTATTCTAGCTACATCCAAGATATTCACGTGAGCATGAGACTGATTCATTTCACAGTGGGATTGCCTGAAGTCTTTCTACTGACACAAGTAACTTCCTGCAATGCTTTCTCATGACTTCTGGGAGGCAGAGTACAGCTTTCCCCCAAATGCTCTCTGACCTGGCCACTCCAAGTTCCTGCTCTTGTTCTCAGAGGCTCTGAGTCTCACTGCAGGGCTCTTGGCTCTTTGTGACTCAACCAGGAAGGTCCAAGCCAGGCATGGTGGCACCTGCCTGTAATCCCAACGAACCCAGGAGGCTGAGGCAGGAGGATTCCAAGTTAGAGGCCAGCCTTGGCAACTTGGTAAGACCTTCTCTCAAAATAAAAAATAAATAAAAAAGGACTGGGGTTGCAGCTTAGTGGCAGAGCACACCTGTGAACCATCTGCAGCATCAAAAATGAACAACAACAACAAAATCACCAAACTAGGAAGGTTTTAAGACAGTAATTGCCCTGAGTTCTTGGCAATTTTGGTCAAGCTTTTCCAGATCCTGCAAATGGGAGGGGAAGCATGCACGTTTCCCAGCTATAACGATTGGCTCTGTATGATGATGGACAGTTTGCTCACCCTCTTGGAGCTTCAGGCTCCTCATCTGTAAAATGGGGATACTTACAGGCCTTAACTCAGGGGATTATCAGGAGTATTAAGTGTAACTATCTTTGTAAAGGGCCTGGCTCAGTGCCTGGCCACATGGCAAGAGCCCCACAGATGTCAGCCCTTAATCTTTCTAATGGAGGACTGTTTGCAGTTATTTATTTAGACCCCCTAGAAGCTAAGCCACTGGAATCTGAAGGCTTTGGTAAGAGAAAACGGTAAGCTTCAGCCACATAGAACTTCTTTTTCCAGAAGGCCATACTTTTCCTATCACAAAACCTCCCATTCATCACCTTTTGCTATAATTGCTCATTTAACGCCCGTCTTCCTCAGGAGAGGGGATTCTCTACATGTGCCATTTTTCACTCCTGTCTGTCCAATGCTCAGATATACAGAGAAAGATATACAGAAAGACACAGAGAAGGAATATTGACTGAATGACTGACAGACCAACAGACCAATGGAATGACAGGCTCCCAGAGCAAATGACTGACCAAATGTCCAGCTGAACATGTTAATGAATGAATGAATGAACTAAGTGATTGACATTGGTCATCTACTTCCAACTGGACATGAATTGAAAAAGGTAGGACTACCAAGTACTGTGTGTTCAGTGGAAAAGAACTAGCTCTTTGGGGATTAGATAACTTTTTTTTTTTTAAATATCCTAAAGAGTCAGATTCTTTTTATGTTTCTATTAGTGACAGGATAGGTGATAAGTCCCTACTGGAAATCATTCCACACTCTACACTCACGTGGCTCTCAAACGGCACGTCCCTCCCACTATCCACTGCAAGCCAGGATCTACTTGGCACCATCTGGCCTCAGCAGGTCTATTCGTGTCCGATGACATCATTGCCAGACCGTGCATCTTGGGCTGTCACAACAACTGGGGATATCGACAGGAAGGCCCAGAGCTTTTACTACCTAATTTCTGATAACTAAGACTCTTCCCTGAAGTCCCCCCTGCCCCACCCCCCCACTCCTTTCTGCTGGGTGAGCTCATCCAGTCTTTCCAGAAAGGCTCATCAGCGGAGAGGCATCGCTGGACCTCATCAGGGGGATTTGGTGTCTTCATACCTTGTTCCATCGGCTGGCCATGGATACACTCATCTTTCAGAGACGCTGGAACCCTGCCCATGGCAGTCTGGGCATTCCAGTGCCTTCTCAGAGGGCCTCTGAGGATGTGCATGGCTAGCCAGGAGACACTGAACTGTGTCTCCAAACTATCCTGAACTTACATGCTTACAAAGACCACTGGACAGTAGTAGGCTGACTATCCTATCTTCCTCCAAAATATCTGTGTAGGTAATTAAACACCTTTCCTGTGCTTGGCACTAGACTGCATGCTTTGTATATCTGCATGATGATCTATGTGACAGGTAGTATCATCTCCATTTTATAGACAGGTAAACTGAGGTCTGAGTCTACAGTTTGTACCAGTCCCACCAAGATAGGAGAGGAGAAATGCCCGTTAACAAAGTGGAATACTAAACTGAAATTCTACTTAGGTAGAATAAAATAGTTCCTAACACTGGAAGAAAGAGGAAGAGGGAATTTCTTGGACATATGATCATAGTTTGCTAATAGATTAACTGTCATCATGTGGCAAAGGGAGAGTCCTTCAAATAAATTCCCAAGGCTGGAAAAGAACAGATGAGTGACAGGTCTGGGAAGGCAGAAGGCAGGGCAGGCTGAAGAAGAACTTTCTAATAATAGGGGGTGTCCCCAAAATCCTCAGAACTGTCTGATGAAAGAATGAGCTCTTTAACACAGGAAACATCCAAGCAGAGGGCAACATGTCCTATCTGGGAACCATGGAGATGGCAGGTGGGATGCCTTCAAGGTTCTGTCCAGCTCCCTAATCATCTGAGAGAGTCTAGCCCTACCTGCATCTAGTCACCATCTGTTACAGGCATGCATGTAGAATGGTTTCTGTAGAATCAGTTCAATGTGACAGATTCGTCTTCCTGGGGGGAAAGGCAGGAATATGGGGAATCTTTATACCCAACCTACACCTTTTTTTTTTTTTTTTTTTTTTGGTACCTGGGATTGAACCAGGGGTGCTTAACCTCTCAACTGTATTCCAGCCCTTTTCATTTTTTAAATTTTGAGATGGTCTTGCTAAGTTGCTGAGGCTAGCCTCAAATTTGTGATCCTTCTGTCTCAGGCTCCTAAGTCACTGGGATTATAGGCATGTGCCACCATGCCTGGCCTTCTGAACCTATTTTGATAAATATGCAAAAAAGGAGTGGACATTAGAAGGAAAGGGGAACTTAGAAGAGGAAGAAAACTCCAAAAGCTACCATGTGCCAAGCAATGGGTAGCAGCTTACTTAGCACACAGTTCCCTCAAGCCACTTGGGTAGGTCCTCTTGAGATGAGACTCATTCCCATTTTAAGGCTCGAACAATCTGAGAGAGAAGTGAGCTGGCCCATGTCCACATAGCAATAGATTTAGGGCTCAGATTCAGAGAGCCTGACCTGAAAACTCTCTTTTCTCAACAGCAGGCTGTCAAACCCAGTAAGGAGAGGGTTGGGGAGGACATGGAGAGACCAGTATGTAGGACAGATCAGTTCCAATGGATAGAAAAGGAATAACAAGACTGTAGCATAGGCAAGGTCCCAAGGGACTAGGTCAGACCCTAGAAGGAAACTGATCCAGCCTGATATCCCTCCTTTACAACCGAGTCTAATTTTGGCCTGGACCCAAACAGTGGAAATGCTTCCAAATCACAAATGAGGCCAGCTCACAGATGGGACCTCAGACATTTTGATCTGAAGGAAGTCCACATATGGCACCTTTGTCCCCATTGGTAAAACATGTGGAAGCATCTTCATCAGCTCTATTTTTTTTTGTTTTTTCCCCCAGAGAATTGTAACTTCGATATTCTATGGGGAGATGTTACCAGGTAACAGAGTTCCAGAAGGCTTTGGAAAATTAAAATGCCAACATGGCCAGCAGGATGGAAAATGTGATAATGGGGAAAATGCTAATGAAGCCTTTAACTATAGTGATTTGTATCGCTTGTCTGTCTCTGAAGTTCTCCTGGGACTCAGAAGGGCTACAATCCTTCACTAATTGGAGATTCCCTGGTAGGTTGGACAGGTGGCACCCCCCATTATCTGGTATATAGAACATTATTCTAAAATGGAATGTTGTTCTAAATAGTCCCCATAATTAGGTTGTTGAGGTTCAGGTACAATTAGCCCATAGGTGTTAAGTGAGAGGAAATGATTTGCATTTCTGTGCCAAGGTTCCAGGCCCTGCAGCACAGAGCTGCTTGGCGCATGGCCAACACCCAAGAAATGATGGCTGGTATCTTGGTAGTTGCTTTGTAGTTTCTAATTAGTGTTAACTCTGGAGTTAGACACCCATGAGTTCAAATTCAGACTCTAAACCCAACTATGTCATCTTGGGGGGAAATTACTCAACATTTCCAGGGCTCAGGAAGATGGGGATGAGATGACCTCCAACCTCAGGAAGGCCACAGGAAGACTCCATGGAATTCTGTGCAGACAGAGTCTGGGAAAGCTATGTGGGTGTCAGCTCAGAAATGACAGTGGGTACCAATCATGCTGAGTATGTATGGCTTCCATCAGAAAGGCAGTCCACTCTGACAGGCCACTGTAAGTCCCTGAGACAGCCCCCTCCAAGCTACTCCACCCTCCACAACCCTCCCTTCCACCAAGGAACAAAATGATTCTTAGGTCAGGAATTTGGAATTGCACTCTGGCCTTTTAATCCTATTCAATATGCTTTCCCCTCAGTGAGTCATACCAACACCTCACTCCCAAGTACTGTGCTACATCTTGGCTGCAAACTCCACAGATGTCAGCAAACTACAGTGACACAAGTTCAGTGAGAGGGTCCAGAGCAGAAATTGCTCTGGATTCCCCAGTGCCTCAGACTTCAGCTTAATCTTCAAAGAACCAAGGCTAGATTAATATTAGCTGGTTCCCGCAACCTTCATGCATGTGACAAGGTCTTGGCAGTTTAAACCATGTGCTACGACTTGGATATGTCTCCCAAAAGCTCACATGTGCACATTTAATCCCCCAATTCATATGTTGATGGTATTTGGAGGTGGGGCCTTTGAGAAGAAATCAGGAATAAATAAGATTGGGAAGTTGGAGCTCCTTGATGACATTAATGGTTTTATAAGAAGAAAAGAGACCAAAACTAACATACTTGCTCTCTTGCTATGGGATGCCTTCTTCCATGTTATGCTATAGTCAAGGAGGCCCTCACCAGATGCCAAGCAGATGCCAGAACCACGTTTCTAGAATTTCCAGCCTCCCAGACCATGAGCAAAATAAACTCCCTTCTTTATAAGTTACCTCTTCTCAGGTATTTTGATTGAAAAGTGAGCTAAGTGTGGTGGCACACCATATCTCAGCATCTTGGGAGGCTGAGGCAAGAGGATCACGAGTTCAAAGCCAGCCCCAGCAATGGCGAAGCACTAAGCAACTCAGTGAGACCCTGTCTCTAAATAAAATACAAAAGAGGGCTGGGGATGTGACTCAGTGGTTGGGTGCCCCTGAGTTCAATCCCTGGGAAAGTAAAGAAGGAAAGAAAGAAGGAAGGAAAGAAAGAAAGAAAGAAAGAAAGAGAGAGAGAGAGAGAGAGAGAGAGAGAGAGGGAGGGAGGGAGGGAGAGAGGGAGGGAGGGAGGGAGGAAGGAAGGAAGGAAGGAAGGAAGAAAGAAAGAAAGAAAGAAAGAAAGAAAGAAAGAAAGAAAGAAAGAAAGAAAAGAAAAGAAGGAAGGAAGGAAGGAAAAAAGGAAGGAAGGAAGGAAGGAGGGAGGGAGGGAAGGAAGGAAGAAACTAACTGATAGTGGACGAAGATACTCCACCTACAACCCCACATTCAGTTTTCATAATAGACACCTTTCTTTTAGTGGCAATTCCTTTTTTAAATATTTTTTTAGTTGTAGATGAATATAATACCTTCATTTTATTTATTTTTATGTGGTGCTGAGTAGCAAACCTAGTGCCCCACGTATGCTAGGTGAGTGTGCTACCACAGAGCTACAGCCCCAGCCTGGCAATTCTTTTTGACAGTGTTTAATAGCAGTATTTTTTTTCTTACACCCTCAACTTATACATCGTTTCTAGGTGGAGGCACTCCTGAGCATGAGGAATCTGACAATCCAAGGTGACATTATTTCTCCTGAGGGAAAAGTACAGAGGAGAAAGAAGGAAACTCTTTGCAAGGATTTGACCAACCATTACCCTATCACCCAATAAGATAAGCCCTGGTGCCAGTTGCTATGACCCATGAAAATAACTGGGGAAGAGTTAAAGATGAAAAAACTCCATTTTAAAGATGAAAAAATGAAGGCTCAAAGGGCTTAAGTGCCAAAATCACTGTTGGTGGCAAAAGGAGAAATCACAGTCAGTCTCATCCTGACCCCACAGCAGCCAGCAGTCCAGCCCAGGAGAAGGCGTTCAAATTTCCCTCTTGCCTTCCCAGCACCTCTAACTGGTTTTTCCCATTTAATTAATTGCCAAGTCCCCCCCAATTTTTTTAATTAATTCATCTACCAACAGACACAGGAAATATAAAAGAAGCACACAGGGCAAGCTGTACCTCGATCGGCTAGCAGATGCCACAGCAGGATCATTGGCATAAGTCAGTATCCTTGCTGGAATCACTGAAGGGGAGAAAATAAAGGAGTTGTTCATAAATGGGAAAATAGGGTTCAAAGAACCCTTAAGGAAGAGGGAAGCAGCTGGGGCCAGCAATAGTAGAGATCTGAAGGGGTCAAGGGGCAGAGCTGTCACCAGACCAGTGGGAGCTATGGCTGTAAGTAGGAAATGAATGCAAGAAGCACAAAACCCTGCCCAGCCCAACAGGGAAGACGAGGGAGAAATAAATATGGCACCTGAAGTTGCAAGTTGATGGGCCGCCACATCAATTTTAGCAGAACTGGGATCCAAATGCAGGGCTCCAACTCCTAATCCACTGTTTATTTTATAACAGGCAGATTCTCTTTGTGTCTTTCCCTGTCAAAGACTAGAAGGCAGACCTGGGCAATGATAATGTTTTGTTTTTATCCAGATGTTTTGGTATTATAGACAAAGGCTTTCCAGATCTAGGAGGCTACCAAAAGTCTGGGGGAAATTATAGACAAGTTATTCGAAAATTAAAGTTCCTGTGGGGTTGGGGGGGAAGGAAAGAAACAAACATAAAAACTTGAACTGTGAAAAATTCAGTTACATATGGTTCAGGCTGATTCAAAATAAAGTGTATTGTGCAGCTCATGTATATTTATATCAGTCAATTGAAATGTAATAGATGGTCCATGGATTACTTATATCTATCTACCCTTAAGTGTTAGGTGTTTTTAATGAATACTATATGTAAGAACAAATCCTAATCAGAGAGAAGTAACTCATTGGCACATTAAAGCAACTTGGGTCATGGTCACTATATTGTAACAAAGTCATCATTGTGAGCCATGATTATTGGGGACTTATGAAAGTATCTGGCACAACACTAAAAGACCTGGGTTCAAGCTCTTGTTCTGCCTCTTTCTAGTAACTAGGGGCAAATGATTTGTCCCTCCCAGTGCACTGTTGGAAACACACAGTGGACCCATCAATATTAGTTCCCAGCCCTCAATTTTTCCACCTGCTGTCACCTGCCAGGTCTCCACCAACAACTCCTCGTGTCTTTGCCATGAGTTACATAATAGGTCAGATATTGTCATTCGACTGTATGACTTCTATATAATGCCTTGTCTAGTACAAGAGCCATTAGTCACATGTGGCTATTGAGCTTTTGTGATGTGGCAGATTTGAATGAAGATGCCAAATTTCAAAGAAAAAAAGAATGTAAGACATCTCAGAAATTTCTTATAACAATCACCAGTAGAAATGACTGCATTTGGTTAAACTGGGTTAAATAAATACTCTATGAATAGTTCACCTGTTGGCTTTTTAAAAAATGTGGCTACTGGAAAGTTTTGAACAGCTTATGTGGCTCATGGTATGTTCCAGTTAGAAAACAATGATGTAGAAAATACAATTTTTCTCAGAACGAGTTTCAGCTCTTGAGTGTGGCTTATAGGATCCAGAGATCCAGCCCTGCTTAACTCCTCCTGGACACCTCAGGTCATTCTCCCTGACTCTCGTTACGCACCAGCCACACTGACCTAACTCTCTCTCAGACACATCAGCCTGTGGATACCTCACCTGTGTGAGGGCAGAGACCCTTCCTGTCTTAGTTGTTGCTGTATCTCAGCTCAGGACTCAATCCACACTAGTTCCCAGTCCAATGTTTATTTCATTAATTTGTGAATGGTTAAAAGAACATGTGATTCATTTAAAAATCCCAGTTAGAATAAACCCAGGGGTGCTAATGACAATGGATGGCCTCATCTTATGCCTGGGGCTCAGTCTTTTCCCTATAATCTATGCTTTGCGATCATTATAGGAGGAAACATGGGACAGTTGAAAGGATACAATCTGGAATGAGAAACCCAGAATGTGAATTTTAGCTCTGCCACTGTCTGGATGTACAATCTTGGAGAAAGCCCTTGAGTATCTGTTTTCTCTTGAGAGTAGTCATCCTGAAGCTCCAGTAAGATGCAGCTTTGACAATCAGAGAGCCCCAATGTTAGTTACCAGACAAATGTGTTCTCCAAGGGGAAAGATTCTGTGGGGTGTCTCCAGCACCAAGCACAGGGCTTGGCTTAAGGCAAAACTGCTTAAAGAAAGAAAGAATGAATGAATGAATGAATGAATGAATGAATGTGTTCAATAAGCCCCAGCACCACAATAAATAAGCTTGGGGAAATCAGATCTCACTACAGTTCCAATCTGGAATAGACCCTATTTTTTCTTCCAAAAAGATGCAAAAATGACCTCAGAGATAGAGTGATGTTGTGGTGCAATGCCCACATTTCTTCCAGGTTCCTGAATAATCCTAAATTGTAATACTTTGTTCAGGTGCCCAAGCAGGTGTGGGACCATAGGACTTCCAGAATATATGGGTCGAGAGTTGGGTTTAAAGGATCCAAGTCAGATCTGCAGCTGGGCTGAGAGCAAGCTGTAGCAGAGAGCACAGGGCCCCTCTTCTGCCCACAGGAGGGCCTTTTGCAGAAAAGAGGAGATATACCACCCCAACCAGAGGCTCCTGATTCTCATATCAGCAGATCCAAATTCTCACATTCTGAGAGAAGCCACAATACCTGCCTCCATCATTGGCTCCTCCTTATTTTTACCCTACCCAGAGCTAAGAGTAAAAATAAGGAGGAGCCAGGTGCAGTGGCATACACCAGTAAACCCAGAGACTTGGGAGGCTCAGGCAGGAGTATTGAAAGTTTGAGGCCAGCCTCTGCACCTTCTTGAGGCCTTGACTCAAAAAAAAAAATAATAATAATAGAGACTGGGGGTGTAGCTCAGTGGCAGAGCACCCCTGGTTAAACCCCCCAGTACCACAATAAATAAATAAATACATTCCTATTTAGCTACATAAATACATAATTTAATGAATTAGATAAGAAGTAGTGAAGGGAGTTCATGTGGTTGGAACTAAACAGCATGAAAGTTTTAAAAAGTAGCACTAATCTGTGGAACAATGATTTCTCAAGATGGGGCAAGGAGGGTGGCTGGGAAAGAAGTAGGAAATGATTTCACTGAGAAGGCCCTTGCCCAGTTTGAAAGGGATAAAGCTCGTCCTTGTTACACTTCTGGCTTCTGTTTTCATACTGTGAAATATAATGGCTTCCAGCAGGACAATGCACTTTCAGAGCTATTGTTCTAGGGCTATTCACCTGGAAACCTTCTGTTCCAGGGCAGGCTTCTTCTGTTGGCCACTGTCTCTTGACATAGTGGTTTAACATGCAGCCCATCCTCCAAGTCCTCCCACATCCCGTGCCATCTCTCCCTAGCCGTACTGTAGCTGCTCCATGCTGATTAAAAGGAAGAACCCAATCTCCATTCATTCAAAAACTGTGTTCTCTGGGGCTGGGGTTATGGCTCAGCAGTAAAGCGCTCATCTAGCATGTGCGAGGCCCTGGGTTCGATCCTCAGCACTGCATAAAAACGAAGAAATAAAATAAAGGTTTGTGTCCAACTACAACCAAAAAAAAATATATTAAAAAAAAAAACTTGTGTTCTCTCTGTTGCATGCTACAGCTGAGAGCAAGCAAGACAAAGATTAAATACAGCCAAATTTCATGAAGAGAGCAATGGACCACCCTTCAACTTAGAAAAGGGTGAATCACAAATGGAAAAAAGCCCTTTGGAGGATGTCAAAAAAGGAATCACAATTTGGGGTCCCAGATCAAGATTCGAGATTATTGGAGTTGATGATGTGTTGAAAACTAGTTTTCAGTGTATAACTGGGGAGGCTGAGGGAGGAGGATCACAAGTGTGAGGCCAGTCTCAGCAACTTGGCGAGATCTTGTCTTAAAGTAAAAAAAAAAATTACAAGGGCTGGGAAATTGGCTCAAAGGTAAAGCCCCCCCCCCAACGGGTTTAATTCCCTGTACAAAAAAATAAATAAATAAAAAATAAATAAATGATGTACTTTTCTTCAGTCTCCCTGCAACTACATTTTATTGTAGCCCACCAAGTTCCGATTTCTAGCAGGAGACACTGCCACTGGCTACAGGATGAACACTTCACCATAGACAGAGCAATATTCTCTCCAGGATAAAGGGCTTGTGTTTAATCCACTGTCAAGACAGGAGAGGAAAATGCCTCTGGAAATCCTAGTTTGCAGAACTGGCTCAATACAGAGTTGTGGATTTACAGGCTAATACCATGGCACAGTAAGGGAAACCTGGCTAATTCTGTCTTATAAGACTAGTTATGTTAGATGTCACTGGGGTACCTTATTCTAAGGATGCTTAAAATCAGGTGGAACTTGCTTGTCCAAGCCTGCATGACATTACTAATTTCCTAGTTTATAGTTTGTCATCCTGTGCCCCCCCTTTTTTTCCCCCAGATAATTTTTCAATCTCATTTTTTTTTTCAGGGTAAATTTCCTCATCTACTATTTGCTATCCTAATAATCCATGAGGCAATATTGAGGCCACAGGGGCATCTATTAAATAAGGCTGGGGCTGTCTTACTCGCATAATAAGGGGGGAGTAAAAGATAATATTTGCATTCAAACAAGTTACAAGAAGACAGTTTAGTAATTTAGAAATGTTTAGTTTAAAAGGAAAAAAAAAAAAACAAACAAAAAAAAACCTCATCCGAAATCTCCTCTTCTATCGGTGGCTGAAGAGTTTGCCCAAGTTGGGAAAAGTTAGCCCAAGTTAACGCTGCAGCAAGCCACCTGCCTCCGCCCCTCCCTCCCCACACCTCCCGGGACAAGGCAGAAAGGGTGGCAAGGGGAACACTGCTCAGAATTTATTTTTGGACCCAGCTCACTAAAAATACCTCCGCCTTCTTGTTTGATCACTCTCCCTTTTGACCTGAATGGGTCGCCCAGCCTGTCGCCAGCCCCACCCTCTGCTCATTGTCCTTTAAAGGAGAAGGGCGTGGGGACGGATTCCTGCTGCCCCAGCGGGGACAGATGTGAGCCGCCCGGGGCAGACAGGGGCCCGCGGCCGCACTGACGTCAGGACCGAGCTCGGCTCCGCTGGCAACCTCCCGGCAGAGGCCACCCAAAGGGAGGGGAGCAGCCTCGCGCTGGGATTGGCTGGCCCAGCGTGAGTGGCCACGTGGATTGGCTGGAGAGGTTTTAGAGGGAGTCCCGCTCTCCAATTAAAGCCGCGCGGCCGGGCCCAGCGGAGCCCAGAGCTCCCCCCACCTGGGCCAGCGAACCTGGCCATTCAGCCACCCGCTGTCGCTGCCGCGCGCCCTTGCGCCTCTGCCTGAGAAGCCAGGCGCTGCCTCTCCATCCCAGACGAAGATGGCAAAAGTGGCGAAGAACCTCAGCCCACGCTTGCAAAAGGTGAGCAGAGATCTGTCTGTAGCTTCCCAGATTATTTTTCCTGCTTCCCCTTCCCATCAGTGAGCAGAGATGTAAAGAGAAAAAACTTCGTAAAATTCCAAGACTTTAACAGAAAACAAAAATAGTTGGGAATACTTGTGTGAGCTAACAGGCGCACACCCCCAAATCCACTCTTTAAGCCATTGTTATGAAAAGTATTTGCAAAGTGTGTTTGATCTTTGATGATGCTAATTAAGACTGAATCAAGGTAAAACTTGTAGGGCGTTTTTTCCTCTGGTTTGTGGAGGGGGAAGTCCTAGCTTCCCAGGTCCTGGACACCTCTGGAATGGTTAACGTGAGAATTGGGGGCGTGTGATATATTTTCAGGAGAAGACTCCCCTTTTGCTGCTATCCTAGTGTTTGTGGATTTCCACCAATTTTGTACACACACACACACACACACACACACACACACACACACACACAATTTCTTCAGTTGGTGCTTTGGCAGTGGCGGCATTTCTAGCACAAGGGAACTAGTTTCTGTCCCCAGGGTCTGCCCGTTCCCCTTTCTAGAATGGCTGGCTGGCAGCCCAGAAGGTCAAGGGTAAATTACTGCAGGAAGAACGTGCAGCTGTGCCCTGTAGCTCCAAAACCCTCTGGTTGCTCACCTGAAAGCACTTGGGAGAGAGGCTAAAAAGTCGTGAACAGTAAAGGAAGAGAGTCGAGCTAGGCTTGAGAGATGGAGGAACTGAGGGTCAGGGCCACAGAGAGTTGGCTCCATCAGGCCACAGACTTAGGTATTCAAACCCTGGCCGGGCATTTTTTAGGCTACACACAGTGTTGACCAACTTACTTTTCTGAGCCTGTTTTCCTGTCTCTAAAGTAGGTTTGAGAGACCCCCACCTCCCTCAAAACAGCCATAAAACAGCAAATGGTAACATTTTGTGTAATAATTACACAAAGCAGTAATTATTAAATTCTGATTTCAGAGAATTCAGTCTTTCAGGACAAAGTCCTCCTTAGATATCTGCCATTAATTGTGAGGTAGAATAAGGGGAAAAAAAAATATCAGAATCAAAATGACAGTCATTTCCTTAGAGGCACAACATTTATCAACTTAGAATTGTGCCCTTCTATAGATGACCTGCCGCAGACCTCCTCAGAGGCCAGTGAATCCTTGTGAATGTGTATGCCAAGTCACATTTAATCTGGGCATCTCTCTGGAATGTACCATGCCCCGCGTTGCATTTCTCGGACTATTTGCAGAATCAAGTCATCTCTCCTTCTAAGGGACTGCCATAACACTTTAGGCCTTTGGAAGATACCTATCAATTTCTACCTATTAGAGAGTTACGTGTGCTTTGCGCTCATGTCTGTACATTTTTCTGAAGCCCTCGAGGGCAGACCTTTCTTGATGATCTCTCCCCCAACCCAGCACTCCACACCACACACAGTAGAACTTAAAGAAATGAAGTGAACGGAGTGAACCACTGACAGTATCTGCCCCCCCCATGTTTTTACATGTGACATTACATGCATTTTTTTAAACTTGTATATTGTAGTATATATGTTTGAACATGCTTCTCCAAAAAGTCCAAGGCTAAACTGTCTAAGGTGACAGTTTCATTGTCCTCTGGAAAGTAAAATGATTCCTGGCTATTTTAACAATCATCTCGTGGGCATATGAAGTACGGATGAAATCTGTGGAAACCTCTCTTCTCTTGGAGGAAGTCTTGTTTTTATTTTCCTTTGCATAGAAGAGTGTGATTATCTGAATTAAAGGTGGAATATGCTCTTCTTCTTGTCACCCTCTAGTGCCAATTTCCCTGGTCTGCGAAGGGTTTATTTTCCATTTAGATCCAATTACAGGCTTAAAGAAAGAATGTGGCGCATAGAGATGAAAGGGTAGATATTTTTTACCTCATGGGATTTCAACAATCTGGGGGGAAGATCCACTTTGTAGATTATCCAATGTGTTCAACCCAAAAAGTGGAGGGCTGGGAAGGGAGCCGGGGAGTAGCTCGCCTTACTGAACTGCAAAGCAGTGACTAAGTACTATGTCATATCAACAGCACACTGAAGAGAGTTTTATTGCATATTTACTTTGTAAATCTGCAACGGTGGGGGGTGGTTACAACATTTGGCTTCAGGATGCATAATCACACTTAGACATTTTGAAACAATTCCATAGACTCTTCAAGCTGCAAGGGACCTATTTACAAAATGAGAAATGGCTTAAAATGGCACACACACTGTCTCTGCTGTCCTACCCCAAAGGACTGGGAGGGGTAGGAATCCCCAGCAGCTGGAAAGTCATAAAAAGGTCTTCAAGAGAGAAACAAAAAATCCAAAACTGGAGTAGCCTTAGAGATCATCTGACTAAATCCCAGACAGGCTGTGGGACTCAGTGGGGATCACAAACATTCATGAGCTGGGTGGCAGTTTCTGAGTGTCTCATCCACACTGAGCCAAATGCTCCACTGATGGCTCTTAAGCTGTCATCTGCTTTTGTACCAGGAAAGAGAAGCTTCCCTAGCACAGAGAGTTGGCTGAACCTAGTAAAATTGCCAACATTCCCTGGTAACAGAGAGCCTTGAAGGCCAAATGCCATTACTTTTGGTGGAACCAACCATAATTATGGATTTGTACTTCTACTGTTTGTTAAGTAAAGTGGTCACTAGTGCCCTCTCCCATCTCAGATCTGGGTTCAAATCCCTGCTCTAACATACACTAGCTATTCACTATGGGCACGCTTATTAACTTCTGAGTTTGTGTCCTCACCTCATTTGAAAATTGAGGAGATGGCACCAGCATCTGCTTCCCAAAGTGATTGTGAAAATTAAAGAAGATGATGTACATAAAAATTCAGCACATGAGCACTCAATTAAAATGACCCATCATTATTCTTGGCAGAGATGACATATTCAGTGAGTACATAGATGTTGAGAGAGGGTTTTTTAATGAATGGATGATGCACTTCTATTTATGACTGCCTATCTGAAGAGCAACCAACTTTCATTCAGCTGAACCCAAGCCAGTTTTTCAGCCTTGATAAGCCAGGATGATGACCAATGAGCTCGCCTTCATTCTCAACCAACAGAGGCAAAATCTGCTCACAAACATGAAGTCTCCTTCTGAACAGGGATCCTGCCAGGCATGGGCATGTCACTATGCAGCCTGGAGGAGGACCTGGAGTTCCCTTTCACCTTTTAGATAAGGAAACTGAGACTAGAGAGGTCAAACTCCTGCTTGGGAGTTGCTGGGAAGGCATACTGAAGCTTAATAGGTTCTGCAAGAATCCCCTGACGTCAAGGGGCCATTGTGGGAATCTGGACGGTAAGAGGACAAAGAAGACCTGTCACTTTAATGCTCCTTGAGCATTGTGTTGAGGGGTGAAAACCTAATCTGTGGAGCCAGTCCTTGGGCACAAGCACAGTCAAGATGTGGTCAGGCCTTTGGATCTCTGAGTGCACTGCCAGGTTCAACTGGGCCTCTCTTTTTACACTTGTTCACGTCATATCCCTCCTGGCTTTCCTGCCCTCTGGGTTAGTTCTCCCCTCTGTTCCCAGCCCTTCCTGCCTTCACCTCCAGTTCCTGCAGTGTGCAAAACTGCTGGCACGTGGCCCAGGGAAGCCTGTCCAACGTAAACACAGCTCCCCAAGCATTGCTGTTGGCTCCCTCACTCTTAAAAACATATTAAGCTGTCACTTAGAGATCTTAATAGCCAACACATTGGAGACAAGCCCATAGGTGTATAAGCAACTCAGCCTCAAAGACAGCCTTATTTCAAAGAAAGGAAGAAAGAGGGAAGGGAAGGGAAGTGGAGGGAATTATCCAAGTTTGTCTTAAAGCATCTCCAAAAAAACAGATATTGAATCCATTACTTTGTAAAGTGCAGATTCTCGTCCTAGCCTGCAGGTGTGTCTGAATAGGTAAGTTCAGGGGCTGATGGTTGACTCTCACCAGTCCATCTGCCCCTGGTGGTGGTGGAAGGCAGGGAAAGATTGGATCACAGGTCACTCCGGGTTTTAACGTGAGCTATCTCAGCTCCAAAGCCAAAAGACTAGCACAGGGCTTGCGGGCATTCATGCAGGCAGAAAGCAGGGAAGGATGGTGGTGGCCTCTAAGGATACTCTAATTTAATCTTCTCTTCACATTCACTGACTGAAGGTGATACAGAGGAAGGAGAATAGGCTGCATCCAGCAAAGGTGGGGGACAGGAAGGGATTGCTGCCACAGTGGCACTTGTGTGCATCTTTCTTTGCCACCCTTACTCTGGGCACTTCGGGTGAGGAAACTATCAGGTAATTGGAAGTGAGGAAAGAGTGGACTCCCCAAGAGGTATTATTCACTTTGACTTTGGGAGGGAGGATCATCCTTTCTTTCCAACCCAAGCTTTCAAAATTATTTGAGGGTAATCAAGTGGAAATTTGCCATGATGTATAGCAGACCTCAGGAGTCCTTATCCTCCACCATTCATCCAACACCAATGAAATATTTATTTCAAGAATAGATTCCTGGTGTGTGTGGGTGGGGGGGGGATGAGTCATTATAATATCCAGGCATTTACTCACCGGGTGCCTATGCACACACAATTCCTAGGAAGCGGCAGAACTTGGGTGAAAACCAAGATTGCTTCTGCCGGCAGCACCCTGACCCTCCTTTCACAACAGCCATATCCCACATAACAAGTCCCTTGTACTGAAAGCAGAATCGCAGAGACATTTTTAGGACACCCCAGAGGAAGAGACAGCTATCACTCTTGAAGCGCCCTCCTTTGTAAATATTGCCCCCTCACCTTTCAGTTGATATTAGCAAGAAACATGTCTGGCAACTGCTAGCACCTCACAGAGGCAGGGCCACCAGCCACTTCTAGGGGGCTCCCTCAAGACCAGGGCATTTCCTGAACTTCATAGATACAGAAGATGTGTGGTGTTGTGAACCCTTCTTGGAGTCCCACCTATCAACAGCATGAGTCCACAGAAGCTCCAGGTTTCTATGAAACTTTTATAGAAAGAGTTAGACAGGAAGTTGGGACTCACATGGGCACTAAGACTCTTTGAGTGGCCAAAACATATATTTAGTGTCCAAGTATTTGATGCAGAATTATTTTTTTTTTCCAAAAACAGAAATGAAAATGCAATTGCTAAGCTTTGTGAAACTCCCGAATCAACTCCTTGACTCTTATCTGCTTGTTTGGATGTAAAGTGAAGCCTTTCATATTTTTTTTTCTACTCAGAAAGAATGTGTTTGTTCTTACTTTGATCAACTGTTTGGATTCCTGTCTCCTGATAAACTTATCTGTTCTCTGTGAAGACAGCCAAGTTTAGGGAAAAGCAAAAGAGAGGCAGGACAGACATCTTTTGAGAACTCAGGTTGTCCGACATATTCTCATACATTATCTCATTTAGATGCTGTGCAAA
This sequence comes from Urocitellus parryii, assembly GCF_045843805.1. Taxonomy (NCBI): domain Eukaryota; kingdom Metazoa; phylum Chordata; class Mammalia; order Rodentia; family Sciuridae; genus Urocitellus; species Urocitellus parryii. Next base: position 13,075,789 of record NC_135546.1, read on the forward strand.
ACAAACATTAGTATTGTTTTTACACACGAGTAAATTAAGACTAAGTTTAAAATGACTGGCCTAAGTCTACATGATGACAGGTTAAGAAGTCAAACTGGCCTAAGACTTATTCATCAGAAACAGACATCTTATGGAGAAGGACAGCGATTACTACCATGAACTTCACACACCGGGCATGTTCTCCCAACTTACTAAACTCACTGACTGCCTAAGGGGAGCTGCCCAGCATTATCCAAATGTTACCAGGCACCTGTCCCCTCTGATATTTCTTGGTCACCACCAGAGGTACACTGTCACCCCTACCAAGTCAAAGCCATTTCTCAGGTATTGAATAAAGACTTTCTAGATTTCTCCTGCTTTTCCAGAAGGTTCATATAACTTCTAGGCAAGAGGCTGGTAGAGGGACCTTTTAAGGAATTGCATTTGTTATCCTTATACTGAAAAGAAAAAAATATCCTAGAGCTCCTATGCCCAGAGATTCTAGGAAGCTCTAGCATGGGGAACAGGCTTTGCCTTGGAATGCTGATCAATTTCCACTTGCCTGGTTAGCCTGACTCATAGTCCACCAGATAACATGTGATCAGATGAGCAAGCCATAGCCCAGGCCCCCACTAGGACATATTTTAAAAGGAAATAAAATTGCTAAAGGGGAAGAAACCAAAGTCTCCATTTGGCAAGTTACTCTTTTGTAGGACAAAGAGGGAACAGTTTCCAGGCCCCCAGCGGCTGTTTCAAATCTACATGATTTGTTTATGGATTGATTTTTTTTTTCCCTTCCTTCTCTTCTTTGAAAATATTGGATCCTTTTAAAAATTCATCTTTAGAGAAAAATGCACATGAATCATTGTATAAAAGAGCTGAGTAGATGCTAATAATCAAATGCTATGTCTGAAATTTACACTGACAAACCTAAGTGGTCCCAGGACCAGGACACTTCAACTCAACTGCAACTTTTCTGAATGAAGGAGAAAAAGGTATCTTCTCTGTCACCTCCAAACCCAGAGTGTCCCAATTTTGTGTCAACCTCATGTCCTCAAACTTCAGAAGTTCATGTGAACATTTCGGCTGGGACCTGAGATTTGACCACAAGATTTGGAGGCCATATTTTTTTCTTTATAATTCTTTCTTTTTCTAATTGTAGATGGACACAATTCCTCCCTCCCTCCCTCCCTCCCTCCCTCCCTCCCTCCCTCCCTTCTTTCCTTCCTTCCTTGTGCTGAGTATCACACCCAGTGCCACACATGTGCTAGGTAGGTAAGCAGCTCTACCACTGAGCTGCAGCTCCAGCCCTCAGAGGCCATTTTAAGGAGCAAAATATTCACACAACATTTGCAAGCATATAGATCTAGATCTATCTGCCAGTATTGCCATTTGCCAGTTTTACAGTCTTTGCCAGGTTTGTAATCCTCCCTGGACCCCTGGTTCCTTACTTGAGAACAAAAACTAACAATACCTCTGCATTTCAAAGAAGGTTTGATGAGATAAAAGCAGGTTAAGTGCCTATATGCACAGTAAGTACTCAGTGTATACCTCTCCCTGCTCTTTTTGGTACCCCCTCTCATCATCACAAAGCAAAAATCTCCTAGGTCATTAAGGGCTGGGATATTGGAAGACAAAATTTGGTTTATATACATCACATGTGGTTTCTGAGCTATCCAACTGCAGGAATTTCTCTCTGTAACTTCGCTTGACCTTAGCCAGAAATACACTCAGACTACATCATTATGCAGAATCATGACAGTTCCCCCTGGGGTGTCTTGCTGCTCCCCTGTCAAAAGCAGCCTTCACCTTGTCCTGGATCAGTCTGTGACCCCAGCTCTGTGATCTTACATAGGCGTTTACCCTCAGATGTCTTCCTTATAAGGTACGGTAATAGTCCTCTGTTTCTTCAAGCAGCAAATACTTATTTAGCATCTACTATATGCTAGCCATATAAGACAGAATATAAGAAAGCTTTGGACTCTGCCATGTAAATGTGAATCTGGTGGAATTCATTTAACATTCGGCAGGAGGAAGGCCAAATCATGACAAAATGATTCTGTGTGTTCCTTGACCTTGCCACGGCCCAGCACTCACACGTCCAGGGCATTAAGCAATAGGACGCCTGAGGCCAGGGGACTCCTGGTGGCTCTCAGGTGTCTCTGGTAACCCAGTAGCCCTTCCAGTTCTCTCTCTCTCTCTCTCTCTCTCTCTCTCTCTCTCTCTCTCTCTCTCACACACACACACACACACACACACACACACACACACACACACGTAGACCAGCTGTCCACTCTCAGCATGTGTCCTCAGAGACAGCCCAACACCCTGGGCTCTATTTTCTTTTCTTCATGGTGTTGATATTAGGACACCAAGGGGCAAAAGCATAGGGTGGGGGGAAAGGTCTCCTGGCTGCCTGATTCCCCCTTAAGAAACTTGCCCTTAAGAAGAGAGTATCTATTTGGGCTGTATGACTAAGTGGCGTTTCTAGGTACTGATTCATGAGGCTGACCACCCAGGTGACTGACCCAAGTGATCTGCTGGCTGAAAGGGGTGGAAGGGAAAGTGGATCCCAGTGTCGTCTCATCCTGGAGGACAGCCAGCCCACCTATCAGCGCACGCCTGGGTTCCCCACCCCACCCCTGGCTCTGTGGCCAGCAGTCTCCTCTGATGCAGGAGGGGTCAGCATTTGGGGCTCCTTCTTTTAGAGGAAGAATAGGAGGGACATTTTTGGAAATCTTGTTAGTTGACACACGAGAGGTTTTTAACCAGGAATCTGTGAGTAGAATTCAGTGTGTCAGGGAACTCAAATGAGAGGGGAAAAAAATTCATCTTTATATCAATAACCTCAAATTGAAATTGGCATTTTTTTCCTATTATGCATCAAGGCAAGAAGCCTAGAAGTTTATCAGCCCCTGTGCCTTTGACACCCATGAAATCAGGTATTTGCATGTCCTATTATCCAAATGAGATGGGTCCTTGACCTGCCGTTTACACTCTCCCTTCCCCTGCTCAGAAGTGACAGTAATCAGGTCCACAGCTGAATCTTGATAATTAACTTCACAAAGGCACATATGTTACTAAATCACAGGATGCTTTTATATGGGGATATTACTTCAGTAGCATTGGTTTCCTTTATAACTGTATTTTGTGCATTTAAAACATTGTTCTGAGAAGAGATACTTCGTATCCAGTCAGCCAAAAGAGCCCCCCAAAACATTAAGATCCCCATTAAGATAAAGCTTTAACGGTATTATACATATACACAAAAATTCATATGTATTTATGTTTATACATGCCCATATGTGTGTGTATATATATATACACATATGTATATATAAACATATATATATATATATATATATATATATATATATATATATTTATGATGGATTGAGATCTGAGGCTCTTGGCGTAGAAAACTGGTTCAGATCCTAGTTCTGCCCCTTGTTCCCACTGAACAAGTTATATTCGCCCTGAGCCTCAGTTTCTTCAATAAAATGGGCCTACACACCACTATACTCATTAACCTGTTAAGTTCTTAGCACAGAATTGGTCATTCTGTGACTGTGTGTTACACATAATTATCATTACCATTAAGAGAGCTAATAAACTGATGTGGTGGTGCACCCCTGTAATCCCAGCTACTTAGGAGGTTGAGGCAGGAAGATCACAAGTTTGAGGCTGGCCTGGGTAATTTGGTGAAATCCTGTCTGTGTTGGGCTGGGGATATGGCTCAAGCGGTAGCACGCTCGCCTGTCATGCGTGCGGCCTGGGTTCGATCCTCAGCACCACATACAAAGATACAAAGATGTTGTGTCCGCCAAAAACTAAAAAATAAATATTAAAACTCTCAAAAAAAAGAAATCCTGTCTGTGAAAATTAAAAATAAAATGGGCTGCAGATGTAGCCCAGTGGTAAAGTGCCCGTGATTCAATTTCCGGTCCAAAAAAATCCCAAACATTATTTTGATGAGATTTTCTTACTTACCTGATTTAGCCAACTTTAAGAATCTGGTTTGTTTAAATGTGTATTATACAATTATTATATTTTCATTTGGGAAATAGAGAAATAAAAGTATAGGAATCCCTAAATCAGAGGAGCCTTGTCGAATTATTAGTATCTAGAGGTTTGAAAGTAGGACTGAGAAACAGCAGAAGAGGAAGTAGTTAATCTTACCTGGGGAGGTCGGGGAAGGCCTCCAAAGGAGGCGATATTTGAGCCCCGTGTTGAAAGACGAACGAGGATCAGGTCACAGTCCAGTCTGGTGCCTTCCAAATCCAACACTCATATTCTCCATCATAGCTGACGTCTAACTTACGAGTATCGTTTCTCTTAGACCACGGAGATACATTCCAGGGTATCCATCCATTCACAGACATATATCTTTTATTTTCTTATCTGAGAACTTATTCTTTTTCCTCAACAAAAGCCCTTTGGGGTGGTTGGACAACAGGGCCTGCCACAGGGCCTGCAGAAAACTTCTTGTGGCATTTGACTTGAGAGTCTCCCAAGTGCAGCAACGGAGTTCCAGGAAACTCACTTGAATTTTTATGAAAAGATCTAGAAAAAAAAAAGAGAGAGAGAGAAAACTGATCATGTGCAAAATATTTGAAAAGAAGGAAATAGGTCCTCTGTGATATGCATGCTATGCATGTGACAAGAAAGCACCCTCTAGTACAATAGGGGAGGTATGCGCCCCAGCTTCACCTTGAAAATTCAGTGTCACTTAAAACAATTAGGGGAACAGAAATCTCAAGTAGGAGTCTAGATGCACTGTGAGGACGAAAACCAGCCTTCAGAAATATGGGAACTTGGTGGACAGAATCTTGCATTAAAGCACCTCTTTCATAGAGTCCTTATTTCAGACTTTTTCCTGCCAGACCAAGTGGCTCACAGGCTGAGGCTGTAGGATCGCAAGTTTGAAGCCAGCCTCAGCAGCTTACTGGCATTCTTAGCAACTTAGCAAGACCCTGTCTCAAAATTTTCTAGGGCTGGGGATGTGGCTCAAGCGGTAGCGCGCTCGCCTGGCATGCGTGCGGCCCGGGTTCGATCCTCAGCACCACATACCAACAAAGATGTTGTGTCCGCCGAGAACTAAGGAAAAAATAAATAAATGTTAAAATTCTCTCTCTCTCTGTCCCCCCCTCTCTCTCTCTTTAAAAAAAAAAAATTTTTCTAAAAAATTAAAGGGGTTAGAGATGTAGCTCAGTGGTAAAGCACCCTGGGTTCAATCCCCAGTACCCAAAGTAGCTCCCAACTATTCAAATCACCATCAGCAAGAGAATAAGTAAACAAAATGTTTTATATTTATATAACAAAATACTAATAAGTCATTTCTAAACATCTGACAGATTCAATAATACAGGCAATCTGTACTGGACACAAGAAGCCAGACACAAGGCCATGACACCCTGTAATTTCTTTTACATGATGTTCAAATCAGGCAAAACTCACCAGTCAGAATAGCGGTCACCTTTATAAAAAGAGGAGGTTATTGACAAGAGAGGGGCACAAGGGAACCTTCTGGAGCACAGGAGGTGTTTTTTAGTTTTAGTTGTGTGGTGGTCCCATGGAATCTACAGGTAATCAAGTGCCTATGTAAGACTTGTGAATTTTTACTGTTTTGTGATTTTTACTTTGAGGTCTGGCTATACAATACAAAAGGCAATATTTGATAATCAGTAGGAAAGAAAAATACATATGGTCATATGTATACATGTCTCTATATATCTACATAGCTATATATAGATGTGTAAATCTAAACACACACACACACACATACGTCTGTGTATATAGCAGCGCAGGAGGTGGGTCAGAAGGGTTGAGGGCAGAGCTCCTCCTGCAGCTCCATGGTTGTTATCACTTAAAGGGAGAACTTTGTCCCAAAGAGACTCTGTCCCACTAAGACTCTTCCAAATCTCTCCATGGGCATTAATGTTCTATACAGTGAATCTGTTCTTAGCCATGCATTTCCCTTCAATGTTCTTCTTCCCCCAAAATGATCTCCACTCATTCCCTGAATATATGATTCCTTGCCCACACACATGCTGAGAAAATCTCCTCCTCCCTGGGCCCAATTTCCATCCAGCCCCTCGGCGCTCTCCTCCATGAGGCCACCAACTCAGACCACATTCTCAGCTCTGAACTCCAGCACACTGGGACTCTTCTGCTCCACAAACATTTAATTTTCTGAATGGTCCCGACCATCCACAACTACTGTAATGCCTGCTGACCTCCTGGACCTTAATACCCTGTTTAGACTGGAATTTTCCACGGGGGAAGTTCCTTGAGGGATGGAAACCATGCCTTAGTCCCCTTTGTACACTCCCTGGAAACCTGACCCTCAGAAATGTCACCAGAAAGAAAAGAGAAGGAAAAATATGGGAGGAGTAAGAAGAGCTTCCTTCTCCCTTCCTCCCTCCCCGAGAGGACTGAAAGAGGAGAGGAGCATGGAGGATACAAAGCAGATGAGGAATGGAGTAGGGTAGACCATTAACCTCTTTTAGTGCCACTCAGTGGGCCCCCCATGCATGTCGCTTTCTCTCAAGCCCCGTGATTGGTGGACCAGGGCCAGAGACAGCAACTGGGTGAAGAAATAGGAGGGAGCCTCCCTGGTAGGATTTAGGAGGGATCTTAAGATGAAAAGGAAATGAAAGTGAGAGGGGTGGAGGAGGGCCTCCTGCCAAAACAGACCCTGAATTTTTTGGCTCTACCCGCCCCAGGTTTTATGAACCTCCTTCAAACCTGTCTACCAAGGGGCTGGCTATAGGGTGGCGGATGAGCCAACCCAGGTTTTATGAACCTCCTTCAAACCTGTCTACCAAGGGGCTGGCTATAGGGTGGTGGATGAGCCAACCCTTGATTTGTTTCCCCTATTCAAACAAGGCGCTGGAGATTCCTCCGAAACTTGGGGCCCTCTCTTTCTGGCTGGAAGTCTCTAAAGAACAAACTCCAGTGGTTTCCATGAGCTGGGGAGGCAGCTGGCTGGGATCACAGGACAACAGCACCCATGTCTCAGAAGACTTGGCCCCGGTGAGAGACAGGAGCCAGGGAGAGGACCAAATACTGGCTGCAGTAGAGTCCAAACCACTCCTAGCTCAGACTGATATCTACTTTTAAGTTTCTAGTCCTCGATGAATATTTATACCAAAATAGGGCCAGTGGAAAAGTTCCATCTGCATGAATTTTTAAGAGTTTTGCCTCTCCTCAGCCACGTTGACCAAACTCAGGAAAGTGGGGGAAGCTTTGCCAAGTCCGTGCTCTTTGAAGTGCAAGAAATTCTGAGAAGCCCCTGGGCCGTCGTATTTCTTCTTATCCTGAAGATTTAAAGTTGGCATTCTTTAAAAAAAAAATAAATGCTGAATATCAACACCTCTTGGTGCTTTATAATTTTAGCCAAGTCTCTGACACCATGTTAACCAAGAACCTTCTTTTAAAGGATTGCATAAGTCTAGTCAAAGTTTTGCAGGGTGAAATGCCTGTGGTGGTTGATATTTGAAAATATTTTAAAGAGCTAAATGATCCAATGAATCACTTTTATTGCCCTCTTTACTTTGCTTGTAGAGAAATGGCCCCGGGTGTTCTTAGTATTTTATTCATCATTTTCTATTCCTCAAGGCCCAAATACCAGAAACTTCCCTCTTACCTGTCCTCTACATGAAGGTGTCAAATAGAAGCCTTGTTCTTGCAGGAGGCCTGTTAATGGCTCTTATCATGTAGGGGCCATGTGCCAGGAATTGGGCTATGTCATTTTCCCCTCAACTTTATAATAATCCCATTTTATAGGTGAGTAGACTGAGATTCAGAGGGATTAAATAAATTGCCACCATGATAAAATTAGTCATTGATGAACAGGAATAAAGTATAGTAAATTTAATCCAAAGCTCTTCCCTCTGTACCTAACCCATGTCCAGTGTTCTAGAAGTTTATGTTAAGAATTTGGCCACGAGTGGAATTTAGTCAATACTCAGATGTGCATTCAAAACACTGAACCGCATCAGGCAGGACATTTCCAACTTTTTGGTCTTCCTTCCTTCTGATTATATTAAGGAGAAAGTGTCTGTGTGATATTTATGATGCCTTTAAATATTTGCCCAAATTCACAGTAAAGAGGGGTGAGCAAGCTCGGGGCTTCTCCAAGGCAGCTGGATCCACATAGAATTTAATGATGTCATTTCATTACTTCCTGTAACCTTCCTGGTACTCTAGTTGTTAGGACTATGTGCTCTCATCACTTCCTGTATTTTTGTGCAGCTACCTTCTACTTTTTAATGCACTTTAAGGGTAAGGTTACTTTTCAAGAAATACATTTGTAATTTGTATTTTATAAAGTAATCTGCATACTGGAAAATCATAAGTAAGTAATTACAAGGTGGTACACAGGAGTATAAAAATCCACGAAGGAGAAATGCAGGATTTTGAAAACATCTTGTTTTTGATTCTCCCTGGTTTCTATGGCACCTGGCAGTTTTCAAACCACCTTTCATGCATCATCACATGTGATTCTCACAACCACCCTGTGAGGCTGGTATGGACTATGACTTATTTTAAAGATGGAAAAAGTCGAGGTCAAAAGAGCAGAAGCTGCTCGCTGAGGTCACATAGATAAGTACATAGGGTAGCCAGAGCTCAAGTTCAAGGTTTCGGGCTCCAACATGCACAGAGCAACCCCAACCCTTGGTCAGCAAATGATCCCAAGGGCAGGAGTGGATGAAGGGATATTTCAAAGCAATGAGCCAAAACCAGAAATGTCATGGAAGGTCTGCAAAAGTTTAATGATTCTCTACAACAGGCCTGAGTTTTCTCCATTTCCCAGTAGTTGAATGTATTCCACTTCATGAAGAAGCCCACGGTGGAGTTTCTTTAGAGAAATCTGATTTCCCCTCTCTAGTAAGTCACCTTCCAGAAGGTCAAGGATCTGAGTCAGAGGATCATCTCTTACCTTCTGGGTATGACCATGCAAGGGCTGACAGGAAGTAGTCAGGAACCACCCAACAAAGAAAACTCAGGTTCTTAAATAATAAGGAAGCTTTTTTTTTCTTCTTCTTTTTTACAAGTCCACCATGAGTGGTGACTGAGATTCAGCCATCACATCCAGGTAACTGGACAGTCATAGGGAGACATAGGGAGAACCAGAGGTTCTGCTGCCAAAGAGGACAAGTGGCCATCCCATGTGCTCAGGCGCTGAGATTCCAGGTGCGAAAGACGCACCTGGAGAGAAAAATAAGAACTGCCTGGAAGAATTCAATCCATTTGGATAAATCCCAAAAGCCTGTTGCTGTAATCTTGGGGTGAGAGGGGAGCCACTAAAGACAGCAGAGAGGATGGGATGGCTAAGGGTGGCTACCACTGGGGAAACCAGAGGAAACCAGGGTGGCTTTTTTTCCCTCCTCCAATTTCCTCTGCAGGCATCGGTCTCAGATGGAGGCTATCTAACATGTTTTAGCTTTTGATGTGAAACACTGATACAGAGAGGAAATAAAAGTTGCTATCAAAGGAGCTGTTTAAACACATTTTAATTGAGAAGCTACTATGTGCAAGGCTTTACTCTAAGGAGCAATGAACTAGGCATAGCGGGGCCCTGCCCTCAAGGAACTCATAGTGGAGCAGGAAAGAGTAACATGAGAGAATTATAGACCTGAAGTAGTCGTTATCATCACCATGGTACTAGAGACAAGTGCTAGGTCCCAGGTTTTTAAAGATGATATCATAGAGGTAACTCAAGGACAGTGAGGGATTTGTTAGGTGAAGGGAGAAAGAAGTGGTCCAGGCAGAGGAAAGTAGTGGGGGAGCTCAGTGTTCTACAGGAATTTGGCATCTTTCCTAGGGGTGGGCTATGGTAAAAGGAATAGGCTGAATTTACTCAAGAGATAATTTTCTGGAAAATAACTTGGCTTCTGCAATTCTCATTTTACATTTGAACTGAGTCCAGTGAGTTTCAAAAATGGGATATTGCAAGTGAATTATTTGCAAAGTGACTGACCGTCCACTAATTTCTTTCATAAAACTGGGCTTAGTGGGGGCGGGGGATAGCCTATAAGTTCTATAAAGGTCTTTCACTTCTAAGAACCTGTGATTTTCTTACATGCAGAATCCAACTGTGTATGGTGTGTACACATTATGAAGGGAGAACAATCAAAGGAAGGACCAAATATTTGAACTAAAAAGTATATTTGGTGTTAGTTTTAAAAACATGTTGGCAAAAAAAGAGAGAAGTGGGAGTCATTGATACGTAGGATGCTTGTTTTAAACCTGAAAACATCTTGCTAAATGCTCAGCCCTGAAACACAAGTGTTATTTTACAGAATCTTTTACCATGGAGCCATTGATGTTGATTGAAGAGTGTGTGTGTGTGTGTGTGTGTGTGTGTGTGTGTGTGTGTGTGTGTGTGTGTGTGTATGCTTCCATTGCCAGTGAACCAGCAATTTAGGTCTGAGATTCCCAGCAGGAAGCATTTGTGTAAGCAAAAGCCCTCAGACTTTTAATAAACAGAGCTGAACATTTATATGGCATATTTTCTTTTAAGATATTAAGATTCAGACAGGAAAGATTTTAAAAAATCCTCCGACTTGGTTTTCTTAGTCTTCCCCCATTCCAAAATTAACTCCAATAAGAGTATGTTATCCTTGGAAAGATCAGTAATGCTGCAAATTTAGAATTCACACACACACACACACACACACACACACACACACACACACACCCCAAATTACATTTTTACAGAATGACATTCTTAAGATGTTAAGATTTCAGGCTGCTAAAATCAGAAGTGTCTCATAAAACTGGGAGGTAAAATAAGTTAAGTATAGCTAGCCCCAGGATTATAGTGTTATATTTGAGAAGATGTCTATGAAGAGGTGAAATCTAAGAACTATGAAACCAATTAGAATTTAATTTCCAGGGGTAACTAGGAGACAGGAGGCCTGCAGACCTCAACAGCTTGTTCTCATCTAGGAAGTGGGGGTGGGGTGAGGGAGGAAGGAAGGATTCCATAGGGAATTTATTTTTTCCTATCTGGACTTCCCCTAGGGTACTAGGTAAATCTCTGAATAAGATTCCCAAGGGGTTTCCATAACTTTCAGAATAAGACTGAGAACTTTACTACATCTTCCAAAAAAGCTGGCAGGGAAGGAAGGAAAGATAATCAAGGGAAAAGATTACACAGGAACTTCTACAAACATGCAGGAAATGCAAGGTCAATTTTTACCTAAAGGAATTCCCATAGTCAATTATATTTCTTAAGTTCTAAAGGAGTTAGTCAGTTAAAACCATGCCCTTCTGGAGTGGTCTGGAAAGATCCATTAACATGTTCAGAGGTGGGAGGTGGTAGGAGAACCACCATCCTCTCACTGATTAATTAAAGGCCAGCCCCTGGTGTGGGGAGACCGACTTTTCTAGAAACTTGGGGAACTGTCACACACAGGAGAATGATTTTGCCCCTTCTTGGCTGGTTTTGTGTGCCTTTGCAGAATTCACTATTCTTATTAGCCTGGGTAATGTCTGTAGCTTGTATAAAGGAAGCTAAGTGACAAAGGAAAATATGAGTTTGGTCTTCAAAGTCCTATTGCGTCGGTCCAGAGGGGTCTTGGACATAAGATTTGTGGACCTGCTTTGGATACGAGGATGTGTAAACTATGGCCTATCAGCAAGATGCTGGCAGCCAAAGAGGCTGGTTTCCTTTCTCCTGGGTCATCAACATTTGTACTCTGCCAGTAGAATGTTAAACAAAGAAGTCTGCATCCCGGCAGGGACTGCCAACTTTGCAGATTTTTCCATGCGCCATCACACAGACCTGATCCCCCAACCCTGAATCACACCCTTTAGGTTTTGTAAGGTTTTTTTTTGTTTTGTTTTGCCTTGTTCCATATCAACTGTCTTATTAAAGTGGACCTCAAACTCATCACCTTTGAAAGATACAAGAGATATTCAGGGACTGTTTCCAGGTTATGCCTTTTCTGGGCCTTTTGCCAATACAAAGTGGGAGAGGTAAACCAGCCATGCAAATTATTTCATAGAACTCTGTAGCTCTTCTGCCCCCATGTCCTGCATATCAGGACCTGCTCAGAGTTGAAAACCTCTTTCAATGGTTGTGTTTAATTAGGAAAGAGGAGGACAGGAAGGAGATCATGATATATTTTGCCCCAAACTTATCCTGTACTAAAGTTGAACCTGAACATATTATTATTTTTAATATTTTAAAAAATATTTAGTTGTAAATGAACACAATGCCTTTATTTAATTTATTTATTTTTATGTGGTGCTGAGGCTTGAACCCAGTGCCTCACATGTGCTAGGCAAGTGCTCTATCACTGACTCACTGCCCCTGCCCCTGAATAAATTATCTTAAGAGACAAAAATGAAAGCCAGGTGCAGTGGTACGCTCCTATAATCCCAGTGGCTTGGGAAGCTGAGGCAGGAGGATTGCAACTCTGAGGTCAGCCTGGGCAACTTAGCCAGGACCCAAAGCAACTTTGTGAGGCCCTGTCACAAAATTAAAAAAATAAAAAGGGTTGAGGATGTGGCTCAGTGGGTAAGTGCCTACGAGTTCAATCTCTGGTACTGCAAAAATAAATAAATAAATAAAACAGACAAAAATGAGTAAATGAATGAAAAACATAATATTTGAAAGGAAATATTTCTCAAAGAAAGAAAAATATTCTTTTGTTTGGCATTTGTTTAGAATTATGTTGGGGGACACTAGAAACTTCCCTATCATGAGACACATCCATCTGACTCTCTCAACTGCAACCAGTTCACAGGATGAATTTAACATACAGTCTACTAAAGAGAACAACTGGCCCTTTCCCCAGAAGCGCTGTCAATTGAGGCTCTGCCCCAGCTTGTCGCCCGCCATCTGTTGTCCTTATCTGTTGCTTTAAATAAAAATGATTGGGAGGAGGGGACAAGTTTCCGTCTGTAGCATTCTAAGTGCTATCTCAGTAGAGTCCATCTCAATTTGTTTAATCTGTGTGTTTTTATCCTCATTACACAATTCGGGAGACGAGAGTAGCTAAATTGAAGGGATTTATTCACATTCATTCTTGCACAGATGGAGAAATCAAAATGCCCAAATAGCTACCCCAGGGTGGAAACCATAGATTTGGATATACTCCCACACACATGAGCTCCCTAAAAAAAACATCTGTCGCAGGCCCTCTAAGGAAGACAAGGTCTTTGTAAGACTCAATGTGGTTTCAGGAAATATTTTATCCAAAGCCATTTCCATGGTTGATTTCCATGTCATTCATGGTGAGAAATTCAGAAATGGTGAGGAAGCTCAAAGAAAGAGAAAGACAACAGCCACCTCTACATATCTCTTTACCTATTGCCATTCTGTTCTCAGCCAGCCGTCTTCAGGATCGAGACAGTGAAACATGGGACCCTTCAGGGTTTGGACCACACGTCCCACTCTCTAATCCCATTTTTAGTGGTAGTCAGCTTTTTAGCACTGTGACCAAAAGACCTGACAAGAGCCACTTAGAGGAAGAAAAGTTTATTTTAGTACAGGGGTTCAGAGGTTCAGTCCATGGTTAGCAGACCCCTTAGCTCTAGGCCCAATATGAGGTAAAACATTATGGCAGAAGGACTTGGGGGAGGACAGTTACTCAGGACAAGGGAACCAGAAAGCAGAGAGTCACCTTCCTATACCATCCTTGGATTGTTCACCCTCTGACCTGCTTAAGGACCTGTCCCAGGGAGGAGGGATCAGAGGATTTAAACCACATATAAAAAGAGCAGCAAATGTAGAATTTAAATTCTGTACATTGTATTGTGAGTTGAGTAGTTTTTATTTCATTACTCTATTAAGATTTGGTGCCATTTGGACAACTCATTTGCTTCAATTGTTGGGGAATTTCAAAAAGTGAAGTCCAGGGCTAGGACTGTAGCTCAGTGGCAGAGCGCTTGCCTGGCACATGGGAGACCCTGGGTTTGATCCTCAGCACCGCATAAAAATAAACAAATAAAATAAAGGCATGCTGTCCATCTACAACTACAAAAAAGAATCCTGGGGTCTTAACAAAGGTTTGGACTTCACTTCTTTTAAAAAGAAAAAAAAATGTAGTTGTAGATGGACAGCATGCCTTTGTTTATTTTTATGTGGTGCTGAGGATCGAACCCAGTGCCTCCTATGTGCCAGTCAAGCGCTCTGCCACTGAGCTATAGCCCCAGCCCAAGACCTCAGCATTCTTAACTGCAAAAGTGAGAAAAGGCTTCCAGACCAGACCACTGTCGGAAAAGATCATACTTCTTTAAAAAAAATAAATAAAAGTGAAAAAAAAAACCACAATGATTTCCCACACACTTTGGAACCATCTGGGTCTTCCATGTTCCCAGGTTAGGCTTCTCCATCTAGGAAGATCGTTTGGCCACCTTTGGCCTGGAGTTAGGGAGGTGTGAGGACCACCCCTGGTCTCAGCCTGGGGACAGGGTCTTAGTACAAGCAAGAGGCCCAGGGGAATCAGCCAGACAGGGACATTTCAAGGAAGAGGAAGGGCTGTGGTTTCCTTCTGTCCCTGTTAGAACTACTGCATTTGGCCCTACAGTTTATAGCAGGTTTGTGCCAGTACAGATGTGACCCAAATGACAAGATGAACAAAGTCAGACTTACTGAGAAAACGTCTTCTTTTAGGGAATGACAATCCACGTGCTAAGAAGGGATTTTCAGACTTCTTGAAATATAACTGACAAATAAAATATGTATTTAAGGTGTACAGGTTGATGTTTTGATATCTGTATGTACTTTGAATAAATCAAACTAGGTATGTATCACCTCCCCCACAGTTGCCTCTTTTCTTATAGTGAGAATACCTAACATCTACACACTTGGCAAATGTCAATGATGCAATCCAGAACTAACTTAGCTACAGTCTCTGGCTCCCAGAACTTACTGATTGTGCATGACCCTTTGACCAACATCTCCCCATTTTCCCCAACCCCCACCCCCCCTGGAAGCCAACATTCTGTTCTGGGTTTCTATAAAGATGACTGTTTTAGATTTCAGTATGAATGAGATCAGGCAGTATCTGACTTTCTATGCTTAGCTTATTTCACTTAACCTAATGTCCTCCAGGTTGATCCATGTGGTCACTCAATGGCATTACTATCTTCTTTTTTAAGTTGGAATAATATTCCAATGTGTGTGTGTGTGTGTGTGTGTGTGTGTACGCATGTGCACACCCATTTTTCTTCCTCTCTTCATCTTTTGACAGACATTTAGATTGTTTCCATATCTTGGCAGTTGTGAATCAGGTTGCAATAAAAATGGGTGTGTGGATGTACAGATCTCTTTTTTAAAAAAAAATTCAATTCCTTTGGAGATAGATAAATATAGATACTCATCCAGAAGTGGGATTGCTTCATTGTGTCTTTTGTTTTTAATATTTTGAGGAACCTCGTACTGTTTTCTATAATGGCTGTGCCAATTTATATTCCCACCCACAGTGTCTAAGAGTTCAGGAAGAGTGAGTTATTGAGCTAATGAGCTGGGAGCCTTACAGTCCAGTTGGAGCAGCCAAGGGAACCCAATGGTTCCCAAACTTATCTCACACTGGAATCTCCTGGAGAGCTTCCCAAAGTACTGATGCCTGTGATCAACCCTCAGAGATTGAGGCTCACTTGGCCTGGAGTTGAGCCTGGGTTTAGAGGTACCTGAAGTTCCCCCAAGGGATTCCAATGTGCAGAGAAATTTGAGGACCATGGTTGTAGCCCCCTTGTCCTGCACCAGAAGCACTGGCTTCCCCAGAGAGGTTGGCAGGACTATGAAATGTCAGACTTATCTCAGACTTATGCAATCAAAATGTGCATTGGAACTAGATCCCAGGTTGATCTTTTTGTTAATCAGAGAGTCTGATTAACTGAAGAAGGGCTGTGCTCCATACATACCCAGACCAGGCCACATCTCCTTAGTAAGGTACAGCCTCATGGCACCCTGTTTTTATCCTCCTGACACTGTCTGCCCTTGTAATTTTTGTAAGTTATTTGAGGAAAAAAGCTTGAGACCCCAACATATCTAGAAAAACAATTTCTTGACATGGCACTAAAATGCATTTTGTTAAATTATATTAAAATGTAGATTTCAGAATTCAGATACCCTGTTCACACTCAACTTAAGTACTTTAGTTTGAACCCTGGAAACCTCAATGAATTAGGAAAAACAGCTCCATACTGGTTCTTCCCAGGCTTTCCTGGTTTCAGTGCTAAGTTCTTCATGTGAGATGCTACACAGACTTAGCAAAACCAGGACAGTCAGGTACCCTCCAGGTGACTCGTGTGCAAGTTGGGGATACTAATAATAATAATATCATGTTCTCAAACTTCCGTTGCATATCAAAATCACCTGGAGGACTTGAACAGAGACAGCTGGGCTCCACTGCAGTGAATGATTTCCTAGGTTTAGGGTGACACCTAGGATTCTGCAATGCGCTCAGGCACCCAGGTACTGCTGGTATTGCTACAGCGGCTGCTGGGGGACCACACCTTGGGTTCCAAGGCTGCACACCCACCTCAAATGTAGCATGTGCGTGAGCTTAGGCTTAGCAAGAAGCCTGGAAAACCACAAATCCTAGTTCAGTGGTGCCCCAGTATCTGCAGGGGAGTGTTCCAGGACCCATTAGACACCAAAATCTGCAGAGGCTCAAATCCCTTTCATAAAATGGCTTAGTATTGGGGCTGGGGTTGTGGCTCAGTGGTAGAGCACTTGCCTAGCACGTGCAAGGCCCTGGGTTTGATCCCCAGCACCACATAAAAATAAATAAGTGAAATAAAGGTATTATGCCCAACTACAACTAAAAAATAAATATTAAAAAATATGGTTTAGTGTTTGCACATGACCTTCGCACATTCTCCCATACACTTTAAATCATCTCTAGATGACTTACTGAACTTAATACAATGTAAATGCTACCTAATAAGTTGTTACACTGTATCATTTAAGGAATTTGACAAGAGGAAAAAAAGTCTGCCCATGTTCAGTACAGACAAAATTTTTCTTTTTTGTAATATTTTTGATCCAAGGTTGGTTGAATGTGTGGTTGTGGAAACTGCCGGGGTGGAGAGCTGATTGTACTTGTTTTACAGATGCTATTTCTTTTTATTATGGAAAAGATGGGACTTAAGTTGGTCCCTAAAGGATTATGGGATTGTGGCACTGTGAGGTTGACGTAAGCCAGAGCAAAAAGCTGGTGTTTTCCCTGAAGACTTTAAGAGACCCAGATGATTAGAGAGAGAATCCAGATAGAATCAGGAGATATCAAGGAAATAGAAATAGATAGAGTGTACCTCACCTGTCCAAATTTATCAGGGGATCCTTATGACATTTAACCCCATGATCCTACCACTTGAAAAGTGATCCAGCCCAACTTCCAAATGAAATGGACACTAGTATCTTTAATATAGACAAACTATTAACAGTTAGGAATCAAACCAGAAATGATTCGTTTCTGGTTATTTTGGGTGTTGTTCTAATTTTTATAATTTCTAGGAAGGAACTTTCAACATGTAGTCCCCTAAGCCACTGTCCAAGGAACACTCCTAACTTTGCCCCTGTTCCTTGCATCCCCAGGACTCACCCATCTGATTTAAGTCCTCTGACATGATTCAGTTTGGTGACATCAGATGAACCCACATCCTATCTACATGAGTCCCCCAAAAAACTGTCAGAACATTTCTTTTTCTGCCTCTCAGGAGAAAGGACAGAGTAGGTGCTACATTTCAAGACCACTTTTTTGGGGGGGGCGGGGCAGGGGGTTAAGCTACTAAGTATTGAACCCAGAGGCACTTAACCACGGAGCTATATTCCTAGTCCTTTTGATTTTTTTTAAGTTTTTTGGGTTTTTTTTTTTTTTTTTTTTAACTCTGAGACAGGGTCTCGCTGATTTGCTTAGGGCCTTGCTAAGTTGCTGAGGCAGGCCTTGAACTTGTGATCCTCCTCCCTCAGCCTCCCTAGTCACTAGGATTAAAGGTGTACATCACCACACTCAAGAATTAATGGTTCCTTTTAAGTTCATCTCAGTCAACTACTGGGAGATGCTGCGGGGCCCCATGTCTGCTCTCTGGCAAGAAACATAGAGTCCACATCAGAGAAAGCCACTAACAGAGGGTCTTGCTTGGAATACTACTTCTGGCTGATTTTTTCCCTTCCTCAATAAATAAGATCATCATTTCTCTCTTCACTGAACACAGTTGGGCCTGTCTGACTCTTGGATAAATGGCATGCAATGAATAAATGACTATTTATTGTGTTAAACAGCCCCAAACTGGGTGCAAGTGTGGCTTGATGGCCCAATCTATTTCTCCTTGTAAGGCCATTTATTTTTCTCTCCTACAGATTTCTATTGGCATGGAAGCTGTCCCATTAGCAGGATGTATGCTAGGACCAACTCTCTGCTTTCTATACCCACATGTAGTTTAAGGATCTGGCCCAAATAGGCTGGATCTCCTGACTGTCACTTGCCTGACTCCATTGAGCTTTCTCGGTGTTTGGGGGATTTGTAATATTGATTTTATTCAGGTGGATGAGGAGTACATCACTACCGGGACAAAGCCTAGAGACAGCTTTGATAATGAGGTAATTGCAAATTACAGAATGTGTGTAAGTCTTTTTTTTTTTTTTTTTTTGCTTTTATAAAAATCTAGCCAGAGAGGCAAAACTTATATACAGGGGGAAAAATAGTAAAATATTGTCTAACTGGAGTGTGCAGTTAGAAAACAACTTCCTCCAAAGTTCCTTAGAAAACTAAAGTTGGGGCTGGGGTTGTGGCTCAGTGGTAGAACACTTGCCCCAGCACATGTGAGGCACTGGGTTTGACCCTCAGCACCACACAAAAATAAATTAATAAAATAAAGGTATTGTGTCCATCCACAACTAAAAAAAATATTTAAAAAAATATAAAGCTGGGGTGGGGGGGATGCTTTGAGAACATCAAGTTCAAGGTCTCTCAAACCATTTTTTCATAAGGAGTAACAATAGCAATAATAAACACCAAGTGCATAATAAGTGTGTGCTAAGTCCTTTCCTTCATGTAACCTTCAAAGGAAAGCTGGGTTCCTGTCACCTCCATACACAGTGAGAACACAGAGAATCACCAAATCTAGTCACTGGCTCAGCCAGAGCAGAAACCCTGAGCAGCCTGGTACCAGAGCCTGGGTCTTCCCACTTGAAACAGCCGCCTGCTCTCCACCTCTCTCCTTGCTTCTAGAAGCACAGGCTGGCACCCCAAAGGTTGGGAAGCCATTGCTCAGCTAGTGCTGCCACTTTTATTTGCTGGTGTAATCCTCCTTCCCATCTGCAACCAGGAACCACTTTGTAACATCTCACAAACTAAGCATCCTGCCAGGGAGAAAAAGAAACACTTTTACACTGTTGGTGGGATTGTAAATGAGTATAACTGCTATGGACATCAGTATGGGGGTTCCTCAAAAGACTAGGCATGCAACCACCACAGGACCCAGCTCTACCGCTCCTCAGTATTTATCCTGAAGAATTAAAGTCATCGGACAACAGCGGTGCACGCACCCACCCATGTTTATAGCAGCACAATTCACAACAGCCAAACTGTGGGACCAGCCTAGGTGTCCATCAATAAATGAATGGTTAAAGAAAATGTGATATAGATATACCACAGAGTTTTAGTCAGCCATAACGAAAAACAAAAGTATATCATTTGCAGGAAAATGGACTGAACTTGACAACACTATGTTAAGTGAAATAAGCCAAACTCAGAAGGTCAAGGGTCATGTTTTCTCTTGTAGAGAAGAAATAGGAAGAGGAAGGTGAGGGCAATCTCATGAAACTCAAAGGGAAATCAGTAGAGGAAAGGACCAAGGGGAGGGAAAAGGGGAAATACCGGGGAATGATGTTAGCCAAATTATATTGTGAGATTGTGTGCCTGTACGGCTACGTAACAACAAATCCCAACATGATGTACAACAGTCATGCTCCAATAAAAAAAATATGGAAAAACATCATAAAATTGCATACTAAAAATAATAGATAAGTCAGTGGATTAGAGATGAGCATCCCTTCAGAATAGAATTAGGCAACTCCGAACCAGGCCAGTTTTCTCATTTTATGAAGTTCTAGTTTGGGCCAAGATGTGCCTTTGCCTTCAGTTGCAGAGCTAATAAATGCCAGTGCCGGCCCCGGAGGCTGGTGCCCTGCATCACAGGCTGAGGGCCTGCAGTACCACCCTCCTTGCCTCACTCTTGCTCAATCAAACCCTGAGGCAGCGGAGGGCAGCAATCCAGGCCAAGCATCAGGACCCATCCCCTCCTAGGAGGACGACTCAGTGCCTCCTCTTGGAACAACAACTGCGCTCAGGCAAGCCAGGGGCTGGGCCGCACAAAATGCTTCCAGGTCTCTTCTGTTCTGAAGCCCTGTTTGTAAATGAGGTAATTCCCAAAGTAACTTTGGAATCTCTCAAGGATTAAGTGTAGAAAGATCTATGCATTTCAATGAGTAGAATTCAAGGTGCCAAGAAGAAGAGGTGGAAGCTCATAACACTAGATTCCAAAGGCTTTAGAAAACAAGACTCTTGTATTTTAATGGTGGGTGGACACAATGCTTTTATTTTATTTATTTAATTTATGTGGTACCTCACACATTCTAGGCAAGTGCTCTACCACTGGGCCATAACCCCAGCCCTTAGGGAGTAAAATTCTGCCTATGAATGGAGGCTCCCCCACTTAGGGCAATGAGGAGTTAGTGGGTTGTTTTGGTGTTTTTTTTTTTTTTTTTTTTTTTTTTGTACTGGAGATGAAATCCACGAGTACTCTACACTGAGCCACATCCACAGCCCCTTTTTATTTTTTATTTTGAGACGGGGCCTCACTATGTTGCTTCGGGCCTCACTAAATTGCTGAGGCTGGCCTCAAACTTGTGATCCTTCTGCCTCAGCCTCTGGAGTTGCTAGAATTACAGGTGTGCGCCACCGTGCCCAGCTTTTTAAAGTTATTCTCATGTTTAATGTGGATCTAATACTGAGACAAGCATGAACACACTCCACTCCAGATATGTGCAGTCTGGGTCTTGCTCCCTAAAGCCTGAATGTGCACAACAGAAGAGCGCAGCATGATACATGGCACAATCGGCAGGTAGCCAGTAGGGGTGTCCAGCTTGGCATTATCATGGGGAGTCTTAGGGTACAGAAAAGAAGTACTGTGAAGGGTAACAGTTCTTACATCTCTCTCTGGATTCTAGCACTGACCATGAGGAAGGCTTCATGAATTTCACAGCTTGCTTTTTATCCCCTTTCAAAGCAAACCCAATAGAGTAGTGTTGCAAAGAGCATGCTCAGATCTCCATACCCCTCCCACTGCACCTTTTTTGCTACTGTTTGGCCCTTGCCTGTTCTCTGCCCTCTGCAGGCATCTTCTGGTCTCCTCTTCTGCCTGTTCATTTGCATAGACCAAATCCAAAGTCACATCAAGAAGCCTCCCTGATCCTCTCTGTATGGATTTATTGACACCTTTCTCTGTACTTCTGAAGTCTATGTGCAAACTAATAGTGGTTCCATTTCTCGTGCCTAATATGATCTGGTATTTCATGTATATTATCTCTAAACCCATTGGGTAGGTAAAGAAACTGAGGCTCAGTTTTTCCAACACCGTGCAACCAATAAGCTACATGCAACCCAAAAGTTAGATTTGCATTCTGGTATCTCAGTCTTTGAAGCCTGTAGCTTGCAAGAGGAGAAGCCTCCTTTCCTCCTCCTCAGGGCTTCCAAGGTGACAAGTATGTTTCCCTCTTCGCTTTCCCCTAGACTGTGAGTTGCTCTAGGGCACCCCTGAAGCTTATGTTATATCTCCTGCACCTGGTACACAGTAGATGCTCAATAAATGGCAGCAGCACATGCAGGTCTACCATTTTTAGCAAGCTTCTTTGTGAGGCTGCTTGTTTAAGACCCCATTCAGGTCCAAACCTAGCAGCAGCAGCAGGCAAACGCACTTTGATCAAACCTGTGGTGTGCATTGTTCTCCTTCCAAAGGAGATTTTTATGGTAAATGCCCGGGAGATTTTTCAGTGTGTTAACAAAATACTTAAGGTTTGCTCTAAGCCATAAACATTTGGCAGCATGTATACTTAGGCCTGTAGCTCTGGTTTAATCAATTCTATTGATAAATCAGAAGTCAATGGGGAAGAGGAGGCACTGAGTGGGAAGATGTCATTCTGGTGACAAGTGGATCAAGGAGTGGGCGGGTGGGTGAGCAGCAGATGGTCACTCACGGCACAGCCTTTCCAGCCAGGCTTGGTGTTCGGGGACTGTCCCGGAGCCTGGGAATGAGTACCAGTTGCAATTTTCTTGGGAGGAGCCTCACCCTTCACACTTGCCTGCACTGTGGCCCCGTTCCCAGCTGCTCTTCCCTCTCCCTGGTAAACAGCTAGTGATGGCTTATTGATCTGGTGTCTTCTGAACCCCGTTCAGTCCTTTTGCTGGCATGCCAAGGCTTTCAGAGGTCAAGCATCTTCAGTCCAAGGTGTCTGGGAGGAAAACACTCTCTTTTCTCTCTCCTTTTCCAGATGTCCCTGGGCCAGCAGCAGGCGGCACGAAGCGTGACTTGTCTGAGATGTAAGGGGATGTGTTCAGGCTTCGAGCCACATTCATGGAGGTAACAGGTTTTGTTGGGGGGACCCTGCCTGCCTTCACTTCTTGGCTGTCCTTTCTGGTGGTTCTCTGCTGGGACGGCTTAGGGAGCACTGCTTGTTGGGGAAGGATGGCTGGGGAGGGAGGGTTCTCCTGCCTGTCCCAATTCAGGAACAAGAAAAAAGCCTTGGGGAACAAAGATCTGAAGGGGGGGGGAGCTTAGTTTCAAGGGGTGAGGCCACCGAGCCCAGCTCAGCAAGGATTGATCTGGGAAGATGGGGCCAGGGGAGACTTAGAGGGTAGGGCTGCCTGCCCTGGGGCTTGGTGGAGGGGATTAATCTCACTGACTCCACTACACCATCATTCTGGTTGGTAAGTTTGGGTCTGTGAGTGGCCCCCGCAGGAAGTAAAAGCCATTCTGCCCACAGAACTTCAAAACCAGGACCTGGTATTCACATGTGGGCAGGAGGACCCACAGGATCCAGCTGGGTTTGCAGAGTTTTTTCTTTCTTTTCACCAAAGATTCTGACAACATGGTGAGGCTGCCACATTGCAGAAGGCCCCAGTGGTATTCATTTCAGTATCTATAGGGATGGAGTTGTGCAGGGCACAGCCTGTGTGACCACCTGCAGCCCTGAGAGAGGGAGGCTAAGCTCTGTGAAAGACAGTAACAAGCAAGGAGTTTCTGTGATCAAAGCCATTGTGTCACCTTGGACACTGGGTGGAGGAATCAACATTTACAAGGTGTTTCCTCAAAGAGGCTGTTGACATGAGCTGAGTGAAATCTTCCCAGTTGAAATAACCCTGAGCGGCAGATGTTACTCTCTCCATTCAGCAGATCAGGATCCTGTGGGTGGTGGATGGGGAGACAGGAACTAAATGGCAGGATTTGAATTCAGGTCTTCGATATGGTGAACTAGGAGCTTTCCAAGCAGGAGTCCATCTGTGGACTGCATTCCTGGAGAGCCCTCTAGGTCTTCTGATGGAAAAGGTCTTCAAGGTCATCTCATCCTGGCTCACATTCCTTGAAAAATTTCCTCCTACAACTAAAACATCCTTGGAGGGACAGAGCCCTGCATTTCCATTTTGGCCATTTGGGCTCTTCCTGATCTTGAAAAAAAAAAATCAGCTTACATATCATCTCAACGCCACTGGTACCAAAGCTTCTTTCCTCAGGGTCTCGGACAAGGTTCAGTTCTTTTCAGCTCCGTGAAGAAGGCTAGGAAGTCTCTTTGTACAGTTCTTGGAATAGATGGAGAATGTTCCCCAAATTACAGCCAGCAAGTGAATTGAATCCTGCTTTCCCTCATCTCAGGGATTTGTCCTGAGCGGCCTATTACCTACCATCTAAAAACAGTCTTTTAATGCATTTCATCAGCTCTTCCAATGGTTTATGCAAGAATAGTTCTTGACTCTGTTCCTCATGGCTGGAAGAAGTCTGTTGTTTAAATCTGTGGCCTCCTTACCCTGGAAACGATTCGGACATCAAGTGAATCTGTCTTTGGAATATACAGATGGCATCTTGTGGGTCCTGAATATCAAGATGGTCTGTTGGTTGCTGCCACCGTAGTAGGCACCCGAATTCCACCCTTATTGAAGTCGTGATATTGTACAACCTTAGTTGGGAGACCTGTCAAACATTTTCATATTGTCCGTTGTTTGAAAGAGATTTCCATAGCTCAGGCTCCAGCCAGCCTGGTTTAGAAGGGAAGCCTCTTGGCTGGTCATCACAGGATGGGATTCAATCCCAGGTTGTGGATGAAGATTGCAGATTGCAAACACTACCGAGGTTCTTTGGGGATGTGTCTGTGTCTCTTACAGTCTGGGTGGCTGCAAAGAGCAAGAGTGGGGTGGGAGGAGAGTCTTCCTCATTGCTCGGTCATGTGAAGAGCATGAAGAAAAGGAGAAATAAGGTGGACACAGTCTCAAAGAATGTCGCAGATTTGTTAACATTTTCCCACTTGAAACAGTTTTGCATCCCCATTGTCTCCATTAGAGTCCTGGGATTCTACCTTAACCAAAACAGCAAAGGGCGGTTTCCTCTTCCAGTTTCATGGAGGGAAGATATGGGGAAGAGAAAAGGGTCACAGAGGACACAGAGGACTTGGTATCCAGGCTACACCCGTGTCCCTCCACCCTGGGCTTTCCTTTGCTTCCCTTTTTCCTCCTCCTCTCCCTCCCAATTCCGTTGCTTTCACTGTCACATGTAAAGCTCTAGTGCTAGCCATCACCTGCACTCTTAGAGAATTAGTCTCTGCCCAGCTCCTCCAAGGAGAGGGAAGAGTATAATATGGATCATGAATAAAATTTCCCTTCTGGGAATGGTGGCACACACCTGTAATCCCAGTGACTCAGGAGGCTGAAGCAGGAGGATCCCAAGTTCAAGGCCAGCTTCAGCAACTTATCGAGGCCCTAAACAACTTAGTGAGACCCTGTCTCAAAATAAAAAATAAAAAGGATTGGGGATGTGGCTCGATGGTAAAGTACCTCTGGCTTAAATCCTCACTACCAAAAAAACCAACCAACCAACCAAACAAACAAACAAAAAACCAACATTCCCTATTCTGTACAACAAGCAAACCCTTCTTAAGAGACCCAAAAGGAAAGACTTCTCTTGTTTGTCCTGCAGCACCCTTAGGGTCATTTCCCTTTTGAACTGCTGGAAGGAAGCCTTGAAATTGATGGTTTTAGCATTTCTCACATTGCAGCCTGCTGAATGTGAACTTGGGCTGCAAGCTTCTCAAATAGCACCAAAATGCCACCCTGCATAGTGGTGTATTAAAGACAGGGAGCAGTAGCCTTTCACAAAGAAAGATGTTTAACCTACTGTAACCCACACTTCTAGAAACTCATAACCACCTAGCACTCAGCCCTTATGTAGGTGCAACCCAGTCACACCCTGGGGAGCTGGCTGGGGCCAGCAAAACTATCCAGGTCTCATGCAACTCGGTCATAGCCCAACCCATCCTACTTTCAGTTTTTTTCCATATGCTTTTCACTTTCTTTCTTTCCTCAAGCTCCTTAAAGATTGCAGTTAAATGAAGCCTTCCCAACCCTAGCCCTATTGCCAATTTAAGCCTGATAATTCCTTGTCGTTGGGAGATCATGCTACATACTGTAGGAGGTTTTGCAGCATCTAGGGCTCCTGTCTGCTAGATGCCAATAGCACCCTTTGTTCCTCATTATGGCATGGGCTACGTGGGCTACGTGGCCCCTGAGGAACAGAACTGATCTAGGTTGGGGAACTACTGATGTGGACCATCCATGCAAGCAAGCCTCCGTCGGCCCCACAACTGGTATTTGTGATATTTGACCAAACATATTAATTTGCTGGGTATAAAAAAGGAGAGCCCCAGGGACTGGTTTGCTGTGACCCAACTGCAGCAAAGCTCCCTTATTTAGTCCTTCATTGTCCCCACAGCTGGTCTTGACATTGCTTACTTTGCTTAACAAGCTCTTAAATCGCATGCTTTTTTTTTTTTTTTTTTTTAAATCAGAACATTTGAGACACAGCACAGCACATTTATGGTGACAGGCCCATAGAAGGAGAGCACCTTTGCCCTCACACTATGCAACTCTGGATTTCTCAACTTTAACACGGTGACACAAAGCAGCCACTCTTTAATTGTCAGAAAGAAGCATCAGACTTTCAAGGCAATTTGAACTTTCCCCAAGATGTCTTTTCTTCTCCCAGACGCCTGCCAAAGTCTTCCCAGTGAACAGAGCATCAGTCTCCCAACTGGAGGGAGTCTCTCAGCTCATCTCTCCCTTAGCCTCCTTTGCACATGTTGGTTGGTGGTTTTGATACTCAAGATTGAACCCAGGGGTGCTTTACCATCAGCTTACATCCCCAGCCCTTTTTATTTTTTTTATTTTGAGACAGCGTCTTGCTGGGTTGCTAAGGGTTTCAGTAAATTCGAAGCTGAATCTAGCCTCCAACTTGAGGCTCTCCTGCCTCAGCCTCCCAAGCCACTGGGATTACAGATATTAGCCACCGCACCTGGCTGTCATGACATTTCTTAAAGAAAATTCCCAATGGAGTCTCACTTTAGTGTGTGTGCTAAAGAGTTTGAAAGTTGCTGGAGGTCTGGGGCTCATGAAGAATAGGAGACCATTTTCAAAACAAAATTTTTTTTTGTAGTTGTAGATGGATAGCATGCTTTATTTTATTTGTTTTCAATTTTTTTTAATGTGATGCTAAGGATACAACACAGTGCCTCACATGGGCTAGGCAAGCCACTGAGCTACAGTCCCAGCCTGAGAGACCAATTCTTCAGAGGAGGGGTTAATAAACTTTCTTATAAATGTTCAGAGAGTAAATATTTTAGGCTTTGGGGGTCACGTAATCACTACTGTAACTACTCAAGTCTACCATTCCAACCCCAAATCAGCCTCAGTAACATGCAAGTGAATGATCACGACTGTATTCCAATAAAATTTTATTTATACAAAGCAAGTTGTGGGCCAGGTTCAGGTCCAGGAATGCACAGACTTTAGCCTAACAGCATCTTAAATGAATGAATTAGCCTTTGCCCTGGCAACCACCAGGAGGAAAAGGGGCTACTCTTCTTACCAGCAAATTTGGACTGCAAAGCTTCACAACATTCACACCCCACATTCCCACAAACAGACTTACAGAGGGGTGTTTCCCAAATACAAATCCAAATCCCAAAGGCTTTTTTGTCTCGGGTTATAGCTTCTCTGCTGCTACCCTTTTCCAGGCACTACTGTTAAGCTTGGCGCTTGCTTTCAAAAGGGTAGATGCTGTGCCAAGGGGAGACTCTGCTTCTCTTTCCCAGAGGTTGATGTCACTTGTCCCCACTCCCCAGGAAAATATGCAAGTCGTGCAAATGCAGTCAGGAGGACCACTGCCTAAGCTCCGACCTAGAAGATGACCGGAAAATTGGCCGCCTGCTGATGGACTCCAAGTACTCCACCCTCACCGCCCGGGTGAAAGGCGGGGATGGCATCCGGATTTACAAGAGGAACCGGATGATCATGACCAACCCCATTGCCACCGGGAAAGATCCCACTTTTGATACCATCACCTATGAGTGGGCTCCCCCTGGAGTCACCCAGAAACTGGTAAGACAGCTGTTTCCAATCAAATGGCTGTTTTTTCCTGCCCTTGTAAATAGGAGCTGTGTTGAGGGTTCCTGAATTTCAAAGATGAGGGGGCAAGAGGGCAAGGCTGCCAAATGGTAGGACCAGCTTTGGTTTCAACTCTGTTCCTACACCATGTCATGTTGAAGTCAAGGCTGTCCGGGCCTCAGTTTTCCTCATCAGTGTAATAGGTAGAGGCATCCGTATGAACTCTGAAGGGCTTTCCAGCTGTAACACAGGGGCACTCATTGTCCCATTAGGGGCTCTTTACTTCTGAATGGGAAATTTTAAAATTCTCTGAGTGCTTATCTCTATCTGTGAGGTGTTCACAGCATTGTGGCCTGAGATATGCCCTCCACAAGCAAGAAGTAGTCACCATGTGGGAGCTTAGGAAATGACTCTCCAGGGGAACTCAACCCGTAGTCCCCTTCAAGAACCAGAGCACCCAAGTGGTGCTTCTCAAATGTCCACATCCACATACATCATCCGGGGAGCTCATGAAAATACATCCAGTAGGTTTGGGTCCCCTCCTGAGATTCTGCAGTCCTGACAAACTCCCAGGTGATGCTGAGGCTGCTGGTCCCCAGACCTCTCTGGGAACAGCAAGAGGCCAGATGATTTCTACAAAGGAACGAGATTCAAAAGTGTTCAATAGGCTGGGTGGGGTGGTGCACGGCTGTAATTCTAGTGGCTCAGGAAACTGAGGCAGGATTGCAAGTTCAAAGCCAGCCTCAGCAACTTAGTGACCCTGTCTCAAAATAAAAAAATAAAAAGGGCTGGGGATGTGGCTCAGTGGGTAAGTGCCCATGGGTTCAATTCTTGGTACTTAAAAAAAAAAAAAAAAAAAAAGACTCAACAATTTGAGAGATGTGAGTCTGGCATTTTCTTAAATCTTTCTGGGAGGAAAAGAGGAGGCTTTGAAGTCCTGCATGTTGTATCCCTGCCTGCTTCTTCCATGGCTCCTCCACAGTGACTTCCTCTCTCTAGTTCTAGAACTTATTTTTCTCACTTGCTTTTCCCTTTGCTTGAAAAGTCCTTTCTGTGCTCTTTGAATGGCCAAGTTCTTTCCAAGTCAATCAGGGGTCAAGCAGGCCTTTCCTAAATGCCCAATTTACAGTGGATGTGGCCCATTCTCAGGGCCTGCTTCCTTAGAAGCTTATATTATAAGCGGTAATGATCTTGTGCATCCCTCAGTGCTTCGTTTAGCCCCTATTCTCCACCCTGGAGTGAGGCAAAGTGCCTGAGGGCATGCATCCTGTCACACCAGGACATCCCCACAACTAATACAGTACAGGTGTATTAGCCAGCTTTCCATTGCTACAACAAAATACCTGAGATGATCAGCAGGGTACATGGTAGGTGTATTGTTGGAAGGTCACCCTCCAGCCAGCGATACTCCAAACCATTTCCCAAAGCCCCTTAAGATGGGTGCACAATGAAAACAGTACAGAAATTAAGAATAAATGGTGGAAAGTGTTGAAAGCATCTTGACCTCCAAGTGATCACAGGAAAACTCATCTCATGGGGCCTCATGCGGCATGAGCCACATTCTAATCACAAGCAGTGAGACCACACATCATTCTACAGTGAGCAGAAAAACCAAACACGCCTTGATCCTTCACCGGAAGGAGTTTGAAAAGCACAGTTCTGTCCCTCAGGGGAGGGTGGAGGAGTCTTCCTAGAGCGAAGAGAAGCTGAGTTGCTTTTTCTTTTTTCTTTTAATATTTTTTTAGTTGTAGATGGACACAATACCTTTATTTTGTTTATTTTTATGTGGTGCTGGGGACTGAACCCAGTGCCTCACACATGCTAGGCAAGCGCTCTACCGGTGGGCCACAACCCCAGCCCCTGCTTTTTTCTTTTTTAACTGCACTCTTTGAAAAGCATGAAGCACGATTTAAAAGAATGCTTAAGCATTCATGAGCTCACTGTTCACCCCCCTGCAAGGTGGGAATTGTCCTACATGTGAGAAAGCAAAAAAAAATAAATCATTGGCCTTTGCAAGTCTGTGGGGCTTAGGCAGGGGCTATCCCCAAACCTAGAGGGTGGCATTTGGAGCAATAGCAGAAGCAGGCCAGGCCCAGGTGGTTCGGAACATGGGCCCGCTCCCGCTCCCGGTCTAGGTGAGGTATCAAGTGGCTCTCCAACGTGTCAGTGGAAACTAAGCAAGCAGCTCATAAAAGAGCTGGCTGTAGGTGTCAGGAACTGGCTGGTGAAAACCCCGAACGCCTCGGCCCCAGTGTGATCAGGGCTAGGCGTGTTGAGGCGGTGATTAATGCCAGCTCGTAAAACCACACGGCTATAAAGAGCCCCTCTGTGTGCCGGGCCTCTGCTCTGCCGAGGCAAGGCTCATGTCTGAAACTGGCCAATTCTCCCTTCCCGCTACCTCTTCCAACTTTTTTCCCCCCCTAATTACCAAGTGATGGGGACAGATTATATTTTGGAAATGGAACAGAACCTTGCTGTCTGTCGGCCCTCCCAACCAGAAGGCAGGCCAGAGAAATCCATCAGCCTCAGAAGCTGGAAACAATAAGCCTAACTGCTCTTGTTTATTGAGGATTTACTTTGTGCCAGTTTCTATGCTGAGAGCCTTCTGCGTACCGCCTCATCT
This sequence comes from Urocitellus parryii, assembly GCF_045843805.1. Classification (NCBI taxonomy): domain Eukaryota; kingdom Metazoa; phylum Chordata; class Mammalia; order Rodentia; family Sciuridae; genus Urocitellus; species Urocitellus parryii. The sequence goes on from NC_135546.1 coordinate 13,106,065, forward strand.
AATTTCCCGGTTCTGGTAGAAGGTACTGCCATGACCCTCATCTATGAGGTGGTAACAGAGGCTTAGGAGATAACTAGTCAAATGCTCTGCCCATGATTTAAATGACACAGCCAGCCCTTGAGCTCCAGCCTCCCTGCCTCCCAAACTCAGGTGCTTCCTCATTGGACCATGGGGAGAGCTCATAGGTGAGGGGTGAGGCAGGAAGGAACAAGTCCCTGGGTGAGCATTTTTAGGGAAGGTTTTCAAGATAAGAAAGTAATTTGAGAAGTTCTGACAAGCTCACAGGATTTGGGGAGAGGCAAGAGGGAGAAGGTGAAGGTAGCCAGCCTCTACTGAACATTTTGCAAATGTACCTCATGACCAATCACCAATCCCCCTGTGCTGAGTACGATGCTATAGACCCATTTCACAGAGGAGCAACCAGAGGCTCGTGAAGAGCCTACGTCAGGGTGGCACTGATTTCACACCTCACCCTCTGCTCCCATACCCATGGCAGACATTCGTGGCCACGGACAGCACTGTCCCCAATGAGTCCTATCTAGCCTCGGGATCCTTCTTAACACCAGAGTTCCAGGTAGCCGGAATTGACTGGGGTTGACATGTGCCATGAAACCCAGTGACCGTCATTAGCTGACAACAGGAGAATCAGGCAGAGCACCCTGACTCAGGACGGATGTGACCGACTGCCCAAACTGAAATATAGGGCCCCTTGTCACTTTCCTCTTAGCATTGTGATATGTCCCCTTACACAGAGAGATTCTGGACACCTCTCCACCCTAAATGCCCCAACCAGACTGCAGAGGACCAGATACCACACGTCCCTGGGAAAAATTTAAACTTGAAGCAATCTTTCCAACTGGTCTGAGGAAACGGCTCTTGCTAAAGACTTTGGGCCCATGAGGTCAGCTTCCTAGAGATCCGCTTACAGTGTCACAGCAGCACCAGGCAGCTACTGGGACCCAAAGCTCTGTCCCTAACATCCCCTTCCCAAGTCCATGCCAATCAATAATTGCCTGAAGGGATGTATGGAGGGAGACCCTGGGATCCTCAGCCATAATCCCGTAGCAATGTCTGCATGGGTGTGAAAGGTACTGAGGACAGGAGTCTCAGACCAGCCAGGCAGGGCCAGTGGCAGTTAGATGCGTGACCTTGACAAGGCAGAGACAACAGCCAGCCCTCAGCTGGGGGTTTGAGCTGCAGCAGGAACACTGGGCCCTGAGAAGGAAATCTCCCTTTCTTCGGGCCCCAGCCAGGAACCCATCTGCAGCTACAGACACCCAGGGCCACACGGAGCTGTGAATAGACACTGAGTGCAACGTTCAAGAAATGGTTTGGCTGTCTGGGCCACTGCTCCAGGCTTCCTAACACAGTCTATTTATAAAGCTGAGCATGGTGGGGTGTGTATCCTTAAAGGTCAGAAAAACAGACACATTCAGGAAATTGACAATCCTGGCCCAGGTGGCATAGCAGAGAAGGGCATGAGACCCAAGCTGCTGATTTCAAGAATGTCTCTGTCACATATTAGCTGTGTGGCTTTGGGAAGGTTACATACCCTTTCTGAGCTCCAGTTTCCCAAGGAGTAGCAATAGCTCTTCCTCCAAGGTTGCCCTGAGAATTAAATGGGTAAACATATGTAAAGCACTTGGGAAGTGCCTGAAACAGATTATGATCTACCACTGGATCCTTCCCTGGGCTGTGGATTTGAGTCAGCAGTGTTGCTGTTCTTTGTTGTGATGGGTCCAGAGAAAAGGCCACTAGCTTCTCACAGTGCTCAGAACCCTAATGATCAGGCAGTTTACCCTGAACTTGGCAGATAGGGAAATTAAGGCCCAGAGGATTAGAAACTTACTCAGCCTGACACAGAGAAGAGCAGAAGGACTTGACATGAATTCAGAGTTAATGACACCCTCACCCCCACCCCAGGGCTTTGTCCCCTGCCCTGGCTATCTCCTGTGTCCTGGAAAAGTAATTGGGAGTACACAGATGCTCCTGGGATTGATTAACTGGTATGCTGTGAGCCCTCAGGGCTAAGAGTGAGCAACCCTCCATCTGACTCCTACAGGGACCCAGAGCACCTGCCTCTCTGCTTCTAAGAATGTTCCTCTCTAGAATTCATTCATTAGGAAATCTGGCACGGACCAGGCTCTGGACTCACACCTGCCTCAGTCCCAGATTCTTTCCTCCTTTGTATTGGTCAGCTTTCTGTTACTGTAACAGACACTTGAGATAATTAATTTATACAGGCAAAAAGGTTGTTTGGGCTCATGATTTTGGAGGTTCTAGTCCATGATCGCTTTGGGCAGGACATCATGGTAGAACTTGGCAGAGCAAAACCACTCAACTCACCTGGGCCAGGAGGCCCAAGAGAGTAAGGAGGAGGCAAGCCTTCTACAATCCGCTTCAAGGACATGCCCCCAATAACCTAAACCCCTCCCACTAGGCCCCGCCTCTTAAAGGTTCCACCACCTCCCAAGAGCTCCATGCTGGGACACTGAAGACCCAAACTATACCATCCTTGTGCTCTAAAATCAGGCAACATCGGGGACTGTTCTTGACGGACTTTAGTTGAATTTTCATGTTGATTCCCCCAGTTCCAAAATGAGTCCAGCCCCAGGTGATGAGATATGGGCAGGCAGGATCACAGAGGAGCAATGTGGCTGCTCTCACCTGTGTGACAGGAATCAGGCCACCTGGTGGTGAGGGTTAGACTCAAGGCCAGGTGCAGAAATGGGAAAGCACCATCCAGGATAAATATTCTGCCTCCTGGTTTCCCACACTGTGACCTCAGACCTTCATCTTCCCTGCAGCATCTCATCCCTGGGATTCATCAAGGGAAAGATTTAAAATACACACACACACTCACACACAACCCAAAGCTAAATCAGACAGTTGTCTGTGAACACATTAATATATTTATTATTCCAATAAATACCAGTCATTTCAATATGCAAATGTTATTGAGTTGAGACGTTGTGGATTCTGCTCTGAGAAGGTGTCTTTGCATATTTTAAAATTAATAAACCGTGAAATACCTTATGCCCATAATGATCTAATTACACTTTTCTAAGAAAAGCAATTTTAAACTGGATTGCCTTTTATTCCCTTTAATTAGGAGCATTGCCCTTGAGGTAAATGAAGTAAAAAAATATCCTTCTTTGAAAGAAACAAGATCCATACTGCAGAGCCAGCAAATCGAAATGAACCCCTACTTAGATTGTACTAGTCTCATTAAGAACATGAATCTGTGGCTACAGCCCGGGACAGAATGAGAGCTCATTTAGAACCTTGTTGGCTGTTAATAAAATTCACACTTCTTCCTAGGGAATCTCCATTTTGAAATAAGACGTTTTCCAACATGCAAATTCCCGAACCCCACAGCTTTCCTACTGAACTGAGGCCTTGGCTGGGGAATCTGCATTTAATTTTTCACATGGTTCCCAAACACTGTGTCTCTTGAGAAAAACCAATTTGAAGGGTGTCCCTGGTACCTCTGACTGCAGTGACAGACTTTAAAAAGATAGAAAAGACACAGAGAGGAAGGCAAAGGAAGGGGAAAACCAATAATGCACCCAGTGTAGATGCTCTATTACCGAACCCCTCAACCACCCTAGGTTTTATGATCCTTGTTTTTACAATTGAGGAACCTGTGCACAGGCAGGGTGTGAGGTGGCTGTAGTCACACAGCAGGCATGCCTAGAACTGGGATTTTGGTTCAGGACAGGCCATCTTTAGAACCTTCCCTCTTGCTACTAAAGTAGAAAGGACACTGCCTGCCTTTGGGAGTGGACGGTCCCTTTAGAGGGGGGAACTTGAACATAAAAGGAATGGTTAAGGAAGAGGGAGTGGCCAAAGCATATGGTACTGAGCGTAAGAAGGGGCAAGAGGAAAGAAGGATTTTCCTTTCTCCCTGAAGGGCACCTCTAGGAGCAGAGGCAGAAATTAAGAACATCAATCGTGGGATGAGTGACAAGACAGTCCTGGGTGGGTATGGATTATATGAGATTGGTTATTAACGCACGACTGTAATTATTATACTGGAAGAGTTTTCTCTGTTGACTACTGTCCATCCAGTGATACCAGAAAAGAGGCTTTAAAGCAGCAACTTGAAGACAGGAACAAAAGTTGTGATCATAATTGTTACCATTGCTTGCAAGTCAGAGAACAAAGCAAAATGGTCTTTATTGACCGTTCTGATGAGAATATAAAGGAGTAGACGTAGATTCCTTTCTCTTCCCAGGGCCATCCCAAAATGAAAGCTACAGCTCCAATTTGGGAAGAATAAATAATAAAATGCTACTAGTTACTATTAGCAGTGGAGAAGTGGCTAGATAGTGAGCAGACGGAGCATAAATTAACAGAGGCAAAGAAGGTTTTCTTTCTCACCTGACCACACCCTCACCAAGAGCAAGATCTAGAACGTTTTCTACACACGAGACAGCTCCTGAGACTGGTAACTCAATGGTGGAGTGATTGCCTATCTTGTGTGAGGTCCTGGGTTCCATCCCTACCACCACAAAATAAATAAATGAACTATTCTCTCTCCCATAGTGTGAACATGGTCTATTGTAATCATCAGAAAACCGAAACCTACTGACAGAGGACTTCCATCCTTCCTTCCTTCCTCCCCCCTTTCCTCCTTCCTTCTTTTCTTTGTGGGTACCAGGGATTGAACCTAGGGGTGCTTAACCACTGAGCCACATCCCCAGCCCTTTTTATTTATTTTTTATTTTGAGACTGGGTCTCACTAAGTTGTTTAGGCTTCAAGTTACTGAGGCTGGCAATCCTCATGCTTTCAGCCTCCCAAGTCCCCAGGGTTGGGGGCATGCGTCACCACACCCAGGTATAAATGCTAACTCTCAGTCCAGCGTGCATTTAGTAAAGGCAGGCATCCCGAAGTTACAGCTTGGTGAACTCTGAGACAGACTTCCACAGTTCCATGTCACCAGCAGTCAGATACACAATATTTCTTAGACACACCAAGTTAGAAGATGCACGTTTCTTGTACGATTCCTTCATCTGATTCCTAACTGTTGATGACAGACAGGTAGGTATTGCTTTTGTCATTTGAAAAAAAAAAAAGCTACATTAAATTAAAAGATAAAGACTGTGCATGCTTAGTCACCAAGAACACTGAAAGACACTGCGTTTGGCACTTTAGGTGGCTTCTGACATAGCTTCTCTGACTGCTGGAGCCCCATCCACGTGACACTGTCTCTTCCTCCCCCTCCCCCAGGGCCTACAGTACATGGAACTCATCCCCAAGGAGAAGCAGCCGGTGACAGGCACCGAGGGTGCCTACTACCGCCGCCGCCAGCTCATGCACCAGCTCCCCATCTACGACCAGGACCCCTCTCGCTGCCGCGGACTCTTGGAGAATGAGCTGAAAGTGATGGAAGAATTTGTCAAGCAGTATAAGAGCGAGGCCCTGGGTGTGGGAGAAGTGGCCCTCCCGGGCCAGGGCGGCTTGCCCAAGGAGGAGGGGAAGCAACAGGAGAAGCCAGAGGGCACAGAGGCCGCGCCCACCACCAACGGCAGCCTGGGCGACCCGTCCAAGGAGGTGGAATACGTGAGTGTCCCCTTGCCTCTGGCCTGGCTGAAGTGACCAAGGCGCAGGGCTGCAGGGCCAGGGTCCCCTCGTGCCACACTGTTCATGCAACCATTTGTACCTTCATTCATTTAGCAGGTAGTTGGTGCTCATCTACTCTGTCCCAGGTGCTGTCCCACGGGAAATAATACAAGGTCACAGTCCACGGGAAGGTGACTGCTATAGCTTAAAGAAAGGGCATCTAACCGAGTTTGGGGATGAGAGTAAACTTCAAGACGTTGATGAGGCACAAGCTGGTGTTGAAGAATAACTAGCAGCCAGCCGGGCTCCGTGGCACATACCTATCATCCTAGCGGCTCAGGAGGCCGAGGCAGGAGGGTCGTGAGTTCAAAGCCAGTCTCAGCAATTTAGCGAGGACCTAAGCAACTCAGCGAGCCCCTGTCTCTAAATAATATACAAAAAAGGACTGAGAATGTGGCTGGCTCCATGGTAAAGCACCCTGGGTTCAATTCCTGGTACAAAAAAAAAAAAAGAGAGAGAGAGAGAATAACTTGGAGAAGGCTTGGAGCCACCCAAGTCTTGAGGTTTTGAGGGGACAGTGTGTGCCCCCTTAAGGAGGTTAACGTGAAAAAAAAATTCATCAGTTCAAGAGATGAGTCAGAGGATTAAAAGCAGTCTCCTGTTCTCATGTGACACAGCATGGCGTGCAAGGGGAACAGGGGACGTGAGGCTGGGGAGGTCAGTAAGTAGGAACTTCCTGGAGAGTCATGCTGTCCATTTATCTGTCAATCAAATTCTGGTTCACTTGTGTTATCTGCCAGGCCCCAGGGAGTCAGACAGACGAACAGAGGACACTGTCCCCATGTTGGAGAAACCCATGGATCATAAGGGTCACAGGCAGATTTTCAGTCAGAGTGTGCACATGAGCCCAGTTCTGTTTTAGAAAGTGTTCTCTAAGAGCAAGGAGCAGAAGTGCTACTGGGAAGTGAGGCACTGGGGGATGTTTGGAGAACCCAGTGTTCAGGAGATGAAAACCTCATAGATGTGTCTGTATTTTATGGGGCATGGGGTGCTGGGGATTGAACTCAGAGGCACTCGGCCACGGAGCCCCATCCCCAGCCCTTTTTTATATTTTATTGAGAGACAGGGTCTCACTGAGTGGCTTAGTGCCTCACTCTTGCTGAGGCTGGCTTTGAACTTGCAGGCCCCCTGCCTCAGCCTCCCAAACCCTGGGACTACAGGCATGCACCACAAATGCGTCCAGCCTGATTTGCCTGAAACTGAGGCAAAAGGACAAGCTGAGACCGCATGGGGCTAACGGACATTCACTTCATGTCCAGCCCCTAGTGCCCCTCACATCTTTTTAGTTCTTTCCACCCATCAGCCTTGGGGCCTCATCCTTCCCTATTTGAGATAAAAGTTCCAACTCACAGGGTCCTCATCACCTTTTTCCCTGGGAACAGGCTGAGAGCCGTGATCCAACCACCCAGGGAAATGTCCACCCAGATGATGCCATTGCTGGAACCAGAGAGAGCAGGACACTGTCTCCCCCGAGTGCCCTCCATCTCCAGCCTCCATGTCATTAGCAGGATCTAGGATTGCCATCCAAGAACTGTGGCCTCAGAATGCTGTAGCCAAGGATTCTAAGATGAAAGAACAAAATTTGTCTCTTCCACTACAGATTTGGCCATGATATTTAAAGACCCATTTCTCAAGAGAAACACAGGTCCTAAGCCCTTAAAAAAAAAAAAATTAGCTCCAGTTACCACATTTTGTAAACTGGTCTTTCCTCATCCCACCCCAGTTCTGCCCTCTGTCCACCCTTGGAATAGCTGTCTGTTTGTAAGGCATAATTCCAGAGAATTCCATGTTGGAAGGAAACTTTTTTGAGGCTGTCATGACTCTTCCAAGTTGCCATTCCCAGGAGAGAAAGGCTGATCTGAGAGCAGATCTTACTATCGCATGAGCTCCCCTCATTTGTTCAGCGTAGAACTGGGGCAAAGGTGGCCTGGGATTCCGGGTCCTTGCCTACAGCTAACTTTAGAAAATACTTGTGATACTTCAGAATTGCTTAAATAACACTGCTAGACAATGAATGTCAGATCCACAGTTAGAAAAATAAGCAGGGAATTGCCAGGTGCAGTGGTTCATGCTTATTATTCCAGTGACTCAGGAGGCTGAGGCAGGAGGATCACAAGTTGGAGGCCAGCCTCAGCAACTTAGGGAGACTCTGTCTCAAAATGAAAAAGAAAAAGGGCTGGGGATGTGGTTCAATGGTAAAGTGCTCCTGGGTTCAAACCCTAGAACCAAAAAGAGAAAAAGCAGGGAATCCAAAGGAAGCAGTTATTAGTTGGCCTGGGCTAGGCTGGGCTGGGCTGGCTATAAAAGATAGACTTCTCCTTTCTTGTCCTAACCACAATGTGAACTCAACACCCAATTATGTGATTAGGGGGCTGATGTCTGTCACCCGCTCAAGATACTGAGGTCTTGTTCATCTCTGTATCTGCAGTAGGTGTCATAGATATAGATAGTAGATACTCAGAAAAACATGTGCTCCACAGATGAATAAAATCAGTGTTTGAATTCAATTGAGTCCTGACAGATGGCCACAATTTGCATGGCCATTTTGCCTAAAAGGTGGTATGATTCCAGTTCCACATTGATTGAGCATCTGGTCCATGCCAAATCCCAGGCTCACAAGTCCAGAGTCCATCTTTAATTCTCACAGTTGCCTGCTAGGGTGAATTTCACCAGAATCATCAGAGAGGGCAGGAATCTGAGGATCAGAGACAATGAGATCCTTTTCCAAATCCCCACTATTTCCAGCATCTGCATGATGTTGAATTTTAGCACCTTACTTGTTATTAGCTGCAGAAAAAAAAAAAAAAGAATAGGAAGAAGACGACTGTGTGTGTTTTTTTTAATTATTTTTTTAGTTGTAGGTGGACACAATACCTTTATCTTACTTCTTTATTATTTTTGTGGTGCTGAGGATCAAACCCAGTGCCCCACACATGCTAGATGAGCACTCCATCACTGAGCCACAACCCCTGCCCTGAAGAACAGAGGAAAGAAGCCTGATCCCAGTTCCTCCGGTGCAGGGCAATGAGTTTTGCCATAAGTGGTCAGGGTATTCACCTTGAGGGTGAGAGTATGCAGAGGAAATTGGAAGACAATCTGACATCCCCAAACCAGAGATTTATGGGGCAGGGGCAGGAGGAAATATGAAGGGCAAAAAGAAGCCATATGAAACATACTGGAACTAGACTGGTGGCACCTGACCATCCTGGCCCCAGGGGTGATTATGTTGGCAGCTATAGCTTAGCAGGCAGTGTTCTCTGCTCAAGGACTGGACTTGACACTAGTATCCAATACCGAGCCCACAACCCCCCCCCTGCTGTGAAGAGCTTGCGCTCCTCCCCCACCCACCCCCAGGTTGCTTGGCCTCAGAAGTGAGACCGGACTCCAAGGCCAAATTCATTCCCATTTCCCAGACCTTATTCCTAGGAGGGCAAACAGATGTCATGCCACAAGAGGGTCTCACAGCCACGGAAGTTGGAGAGGCAGTCAACTACCTGGGCTTCTTTATACCAGGACTTTAGTGGGCTGATGCAGTGGTACTTAAACCTAAGTCTTCCAGAAGACTGGGTGCCAGCCCCAGAGTCCACATCTTAGTAGGCCCGTGGGGCACGGCCTGAGAATCTGCATCTCTACCGGGTCCCCAGTTGAAATGGATGCTGGTCTGGGGGCCACACTTTGAGATGCCCTGCGAAAAAGTGTTCAAAATTCCCTCGTGTGCAAGTTCAGCAAAGATGATACTAATTCGGTAAAGGGTAAGGATCCAAGAGGTGGTAACCTGGGAGGTTTCTAAATTCACGTGGCCTCCTGGCTTTACGTTCATTTTGGTGAATCACTGCAAGGGAGCCCCCCGCTTGGAGAATGTGTCCTGGTTCTTTGCCTGGTCCTTGGTTATAGAAACACAGGAATGAAACCTGGCACCGCCCCAACCACTCCTGTCCTTGAAGACACTACATCTGAGCCATCTGAGGCTCAGGAGCTGCCTCTGTCTACCATGCATGCAGCCATGCGCTCAAATGGCCCTGTGTACTGACCTGTCAGCCCTGGCCCACAGTGGTGTCCTTCCTCCGACATCTCAGGGGGACGCAGGTATGGTGGAATTGGGCTGCTGCAGCCTCCTTGCCCCTGACCCATCACCAAATATTTCCCAGTGGAAAATTTTATCCAGGGCAGGAGAGTTTGACTGCCACAGCCTTTCCTAAATGGGCTGGTATTTTGAGGGAACTGGGTAACAGTGGGCCAGCCAGGTGGCAGGATATAATGCTCCCTGACCCCTGCTCATCCAAATGGCTGGAGCTGCCCCACTTAAGTTGTTTTTGAGCAAAAAATACTGTCACCCACACCCTCGGCTTGCAAACAGCCGCCTGCAGGGAGGTGCTACGGACACATCAGGAAGACCTACAATTAGCCATGGTACGTCCATCTTCCTGAGCAGTAAATCCAAGAGTCGTGGCAGGCTACGACTGACTCTGAGCAGTTTCTCAAAGTGTTATGATCACACCACTGAGGTCAGCAGAGGCAGGACACCACGGGAAATGCCTGCAGCCACTGAGGGCCAGAGTCCTCCCTCCCCATGAGGAAATAGAGCAGAAAAACCCCAGTCACAGATAGGAACTCACCCACTGTCACCCCCAAAGGAGAAACACAACCTTCTACATGCAAGACTATGAAGCCTCCCTCTCTTTCTCTCTCATGCCCCACTGTGTCCTACTCAGGGGCCCTGGGTGGCATCTCCATCTCTTTGTCTTTGTGGCAACCATGAGAGGGGTTGTCATACCCATTTCACAGGCAGGGAACCTGCAGCTCAGCCAGGTTAGCCACTTGCAGATGAGCCACAGGCTCCAATTCAGGCTCCAATTCCAACCTTTCTGCTTCGCCAGGGATTTGAAGGTCCAGCAGCCCTGGGGAAGCCTGGCAGGGCCTCCAACCACACAAGGGCAGGCGTGTGTCTGAGAGCGTTTATGTTCTGGGGTCACAGCAGCATTTGGTGTCCTTCACAGTCCAGCCAACTGAGGAATCTGAGAGCCTTTTATCTGCTTGCCAAGAACAGCAGGGCTTCCTGCCCCACCCAGTTCTGGCCCCCACGTGATGTCCTGGGACCTGGGAGCATCAGAGGGTGCAGGGCCACAGAACTGCTGGCTGCCCCTGCTCTTTGCCCCTTCTCACCCCAGTCTGGTCCAGAGGTCCTCACCCTCTCCCAAGCCCTCCGCTCTCCCCTTCCTCCCAATGAGTGAGGTTGACAGGCACCTGCACAGTGTGGGTGACAATCTGAATACTCTTGTAACGGCTCCTCCGAGTTATTTCCCTGCATTCAGAGAGCTTTGTGGATGTTTTTTTTTTTCTTGGAAATGAAATATACAGATTTCCTGGGCATGGTCGTTTTGCCCAGGAATTTCCGCCCTTCCGCACACCCCAAACTTGTAACTGAAGAAAGGGGACAGAAAGCCAGAACATAGCATTGAATGTAATCTCCATTCTGCAGTGTTTCTCCTTCCTGCCAGGGGCCTGTCCCCACCTTGCCCCTTGCTACATCATCTCAGGCCAAGGGATTGTCCCAAAGAGAGACTGAGGAGAGTAAACTGAGAGAAGCAAAGGTATTCGCAGGGCTCCAAGCTCCCTGCTGGGCCATGGAGAACAGGCCTGGATCCTGTTTCTCCATCTCCCACAAAAAATGCAAAGGGAGGGGGGGCAGGAACAGGAGGCCCTGGCCCCCACCCCTCCTGCCACAGGGCTGATTCTCAGATGGAAACTTACAGCAGCTGGCAGCTCAGCCCAACTCCAGCCCCAACAGAGGGACATATTTGTGGGCAAGGGACTTCCAAGTCTTTGTCCGAGCAGATGTTTGGCTTGTGGGCTCTGCGGGTTGAATGACGGGCGTTCCTGCCAGCCCCACTGGGGAATCTGAAATCACCCCACCCACTTTGTGAGCCACTTCTTTCTGAGCGGGAGGGCAGGGGGATGAGAGGTGCAGAGACAAACCTGGTGGGCACTCAGCCAGAGGGATCCCTGGTACCCTCTCTTCTCCCACCCACAACCCAGGTACCCATGGACCTGGGAGCCATCTGCAAAATCACCATGGTTACCAAGTTCTCAGCATCGCCCTCCCTTTCTTTCTTTCTAGTGGAGGTATTTTAATGACATTCAAAGGAGGTCTTTTTTCCAAAGAAAATTTCCTTTATCCCATTTTTTTATGCTCTAAATACTTTTCCATATTTCCAGGTGGCTTCCAGAAGCATCTTTTTTTTCTCCTTTCTTTTTCTGAGTAGCTACATAATATTCCATTGACTAAAACAGGGATTGCAGACTTAGCACTAAAGCTGCTGCAGGTGGTATCTAGACAGATGACTGTCGCTATGTTCCAATAAAGTTTTATTTATAAAAACAGGCAAGGAGATGGATTTGGTCCATGGAGGTGATCATGAAGGTGATAATGCTGCTGCTGCTGCTGATGGTGGTGGTGGTGGTGATGGTGATCATGATGATAGGGTAGTCTTGGTGATAGTGATGATGGTCTTGATGGTGGTGATGATGATGGTGAGAATAACAGTGATGGTGATGATGATAATGATAGTGATGAAGTGGTGATGGTGGTTATGATGGTGATGTTGGTGCTGATTATGATGTCATCACCTGCCATTCTTTACTACCTGGGTTGTGCCAGGCACTGTGTTCCAGAGACTTCCCATTTCATTTTATTTAATCCCAAGCATTGTCCTACAAAGTATATTATCTCCTTTTTTTTTTTTTACAGATAAGGAAATTGAGACATTTCTTGGTAAAATTAACAGTGTTTACACACTTCAGGTTCCCATCCATTAGAGGATACAATCCATCAATTCAGCGTGTTACAACCAGAATCTTTTCTTTTTAAATAGTTAAAGTAGAAAGAGTAGGTCGGGGTAGTAAAGATTTTTTTTTCTAGAAACATTGATTTCAGGACTATGTATATGATCAGATTAGGATATAAAGTGTATTTTCTACTGTGGATCACAGACAAGAGCAAAAATTTTGAAAAGCATAAAATTCTCTCATCACCTTGCTGTTGATCACTTAAGCCAGAATTAGAACCCAGACCTGCCTCACCCCAAACTTCACCCAGACCCTAAATGACAGCAGCTCCCATCTCCAGAGCACCCAGGAGGCTCCAATAGAGCAGGACACATCAAGACTTTCCTACTGAACCGCTGACCAAACAGCATCCTGCTGGCTGGTCCTGGAGCCCGTGCCGGCCAAAGCTGGATCAGAGAACCACATTCCAAAGCCTGTGGCCCTACCCACAGAATGGGGAGCCTGTTTCTTTTGCACCATGAGAAACCTCAGAAAGGCTGTGGTGTGGGGACACAAAACATAAGGGAGCTAAGGTTGCAGAAATGATTTAGGCCAGAAAAGGAAAAAAAAAAAAAAAAAAAGCCCTTCTGGGATACAAAAAGCCACAAAGCAAAAATGGTGCCTGATCACCATAAGAGGAATTGGGGAGATGCTGTTTATAAATAAATTGTGAGTATTTGTGTTGGAAAGAACCCAGCGCCTGGATTCAGGGCCCTTGTGTTAATATTTACTGTATTGTGATGGTGAGATTTTCACAAGGCGCTCTGGGTTTAGACTGGGTAGGCTTTTGGATAAGAACCTTCCAGAAGAAAACAGCATGACTGAGACAGGATTTCTGGCAAGCCCGAGGGAGAGATTATTACTGGGGTCGGAGGCCTCTCCTTATCTGCAGATCGCTCTCTGAAGGCCAGCACGGCTGGGTCCTTAGGGATGGTTCTTCAGCCGTGTATGCTTTGGCCACTTTCCTGAATCTGCTGAGGCCTGAATCACATGGTATCTTGGCTGCTTCATTTCGGAAGCTGGGATAATTCTGCGTGTCGACATTTAACGCCCCTGTTACCTGATGCTGCCTAGGGTTCTATCCCAAGGCGAGTAGCTTAAATCAACAGTGTTGATTTTGCTCACAAATTGTCCCCTTGGGCAGGGCTTATCGAGGGATGCCAGTGTGTGTTTTTCTCATCATGGAGGTGTTTGGCCTGGACACAGCCGGGCTGGGTGGGCAGAGCATCCTCGCCTCTCTCCCTCTATCTCTGCAAGGTGGTTTCACGTGATTTCCCAAGCAGGGGAGCCACAGAGCACCGGGACCTCCTTTCCTGTCTGCTCAGGGCTCCCCCAGGGTGAGTGCTCAGAGGGCCCAGAGAACAGCTACCCACACGGCCCCTGATTTACAGTGGCTCCACTTAAAATTGTTTTGAGTTTGCAGTCCTGCAAAAATGACACGCATTCAAGGAAGAACTGAACTTCAAATTCCAATCATCTACGGGGACAGGAATAGAAACTGCTCTTTTTCGTGATTTCAGGCAATAACTGAGACCCACGGCCCCCGTCAGCTACTCGATTATGACATTAGTCAGTCGATGCACTCTAGCACTCCCGGGGACGGTGCTGGTCATCTAGGATGCTCGTAGGTCAGGAATCGTCAAGGCATTTTCAACTGACAAAATTTTCGCCTTTCAATGGATTTATCAGGACATAAGCCCATTGTAAGTCTAGGAGCAACTTCTTTGCCTTGTGACCATCTGGGACACCATGAAGCATTATTTCCTCCACTTTCTGTTCCATTCAGTTTAGTCACCAAGCTGGGACTATTTTCAGGGAGAGGGAATTCAACTCCAGGTTGGTCGGAAACGTACCCACGGATTTGCCAACAGGACTTGGAAACATGGGAAATGCAGGAACCCCACAACCCCACGGGGGCTCAGCTTTGGAGGCCACAGATCAAATCCACATCTCATCTTGCTGACAGCCACTGTCTACAAATCTCCAAGGCCCCACGCATGGAACAGTCAACACCTTTCACCTCAACAATTTCAACTAGGAATCTTCTTTCATTTGAATAGGAACAGGACAGAAAAATGTCATTGGCACTGAGGTCCGCAGAGGCCAATGTTCTATTTATGAAAGGTTTCCTCCACATTTTCTCTCTCTAGGAGAAAAATACTCTGCAAACAAGGTTCTATGGAAAGTGGTGAAAATATCCCTCATGGCCAAAGTCTGGTTTAAGATAGTTGGGAGCCAAGAACCAGCCAATATGTTAAGAATCATTCTCCTCTACACTGTTTACACTGGTCCTAAAGGTGTTTGCCTGTACCACATCCTTAGCATAAGAAAGGTCACGTGGCTTGCTCAGAGCGAGTCCAGATTGGAACATTGTAGGATTCAAAATGACCGTTGTGGGAACTGAGCCAAATAGGTGATATCATTTTTGCTGAACATATGTATAAAATAGTGTTTTAGCACTCAACAAATAGTGGTTCTCAGGGTGCAGGCCCCACTATCCCAGTGTCCCCGGGGAGCGTGCACATTCTCATGCCCCATCTTGGACCTCCTGGATCAGACATGCAAAGGAAGGAGAGTTATGACCTGTTTTAACAAACCCTCTAAAGGAATCTGGGGCAGGCTTAAGCCTACAACCACCACCTTGGGTTCTGGTGGAGGAGGGGTGAGTCAGAGGCAGCAAGCAGACCTTCCAAGCTGGGAGGCTTGCTGTGGACCCGGGTAGTGGCTGATGATGAACAGATAGTCAGCTCGATTCCCTCTCTTGGATAAAAGGTGATTTCAACTAATCATTATTGATTGCTTAAAAAGTCCAATGATTTCATTATCTCATTTAAGCCATATAACAGTCCTAAGCTGCTGCTGTTATGGGTATCCCTATTTGGCAAGTTAAAAAAAAAAAAAAATCCCAAGGCACAGAAAGGTTAGGTAACTTGCGAGGTTACACAGCAACGGGTCCAGACAGTCTGACTTGAGAACTCCCTTCTTGACCCACCCGATGCATTTTAGAAATAGAGAACCTCAGTACAAAAAATCATGGTAGGAGGTTAATTAAGTTTGTGCAGAGACAGATGGGACCAGGATCCTAGGACCCTAATAAGCTGGGGGTAAGATGCCAGCCTGTTCCCGGTGGCTGAGCGGCCACCAGATGGACAGCCCTAGGACCACCTGAGATCTCTCATCCTTTGAGATGACCCGGGAAGGGACCCAGAAAACAGCTCAGAGGTAAGAAGAGCAAACTGCTGAGACAGAGTGACAATCAGCACCCAAAATGTTTTCATGAAACAACCATTGACACCATTTGTTGAAAAGGCTAATGGAGCTAAGAGCCAGATATATTAGGGAGACCCCCAAGGGAAGGGGGGGGCTTGAGGAAGCACTTTCAGACTGTTGAGAAGGTGGAGACTCGGCTCCATGAAAGAATCTCCCTCCCTTCATCCAAGCTACCACCAGAGTTCTCTCCCAGCCACTCCTCCCCTCAAAGACCTGCAGTGGCTCCCTATGGCCTCCAGAGTGAAGTTCCAACTCATACCAGGGATTCGAATTGACCTGCCATCACCCAGGCTGTCTTTGGGGCCTTGTTTCCCGGACTCCCTTCTAAGGGTGCCTGTCCATGTGCCACGGTGACAAATCCAGGTGTTTTCATGGCCCTCTGCTTCCACTTACTTCCATATTCAGCCACATCTGGAGTCCTGGAGTGCTACCACCTGGGTGTAATTTCGTGGGCCAGTGAGTCCCTTCTGTGTAGGAGGAAAAGGGCTGCGAACTTCACTCTGTGAAACTTAGAAGCCAGACAGACAGAAAGCTCACTTTGTACTCTGAACCGTCCCTGCCAAATCGTTGACAATCCCCAGCTTGGCGGCGGCGGCGGGGCTGGTGGCCATGAATGGGTGCTGACTCATCACTTGTTTCTGGTTCAGACCCTCTGACGAGTTCCAGGCCGGCAGGGCTCCGGCAGGAGCAACAGAGATTTCATTTAGGTGAGGGACGGACGCCCTCTGCTCCCGTGGGCGGAACGGAAACCGCAAGTCTAGCATGTTCTGAGGGGCCTTATCAGGCAGAGAGGATGGAGCCAGAGGACCCTCCCAGCTCAGCAGACACGTTCCGTGTCTAGACATCTGTTTTACGGCTGCTACTCGGCTCGGGGTCAGATGCGTGTACAAGGCTGCTCTTTGTCACATGGTTTTCTTGCCCCGATTTCCACCATTTTCATCTTTCTGTCCTCTTTCATATACACAAGTATGATAAACATGGAAATGACACCAGGTGAGAACATTGGCTAGTGTCCGAGCTCTGTGTCAAGCCAGCTTTCTGTTACTGTCACTAACACCTGAGATAATCCACTTATAAGAAGGAAAGGGTTATTGTGGATCCTGGATTCAGACGTCTCGGGCCTGGTCAGTGTGACTGGTTTTGTGTCTGTGTGAGACAGTACATCAGGGCGAGAATGGGTGACAGGGCAAAGCTTCCCACCTCACAGCAGCCAGGAAACAGAGAAAGAAGAAGAGACTGTGGTCCCAATATCCCCTCCCCAGTGACTGAACTTATGTCCACCAGGTTCTACCTCCTAGAGGTTCTGCCACCTCCCGGTGGCACTATAGGTTGGGACAAAGCCTTTAACACTCCCCATCGGAACTTCAGCAAACTCTTTAACATTTACCTCCCTATATGCACAAAGAAAAATAATGACCATTTCTATTTTGGCTGACACCATAGTTGGTGCTTAGTAAGTTAAAATTATCATCTCAAGTCCAAGGTCAACAAATATTTTCTGTAGATGGTCGGGTAGTAAATATTTCAGGCACTGTGAGTCACCAGCCCAAATTAATGGCATCCTGTAAGCGCCTTACATAATAAAACAAATTTTTACAAGATTTTTATAGATGAAATTAAAAATACAGCAATCATTCAATGTATTTTAGTCTTGAAATCTAGATCTACTAATGAGAAGAGCCAGATTCTTTTGGGGCGGGGGGCGGGGAGAAAATGTGTCACTTCCTTGAAGAGTGCCAGGGTGTCATTTACGGATCAGGATGTAAAAGCCACGAGATGTGGTAGAGAGAACTTGGCTTTGGAGTCAGGTTTTATTTCACCCAAAACCAACGTAATACAAAAGACGGAATGCAGACATGGCCCTCCAACCCCCAGCTCTGCCTTCTGTCCCTTGTGCTAGGAATCTGATCCTGGATCTCTCTGAACCTCAGTTTTGCCATCTCTAAGGGGGAATATAATGATTTTCCTAATGTGGAGATAACTCTAGGAGGAGAAATAATTCTTTGATTTGCATCTGGGGTATTAGCAATGAGGGCCAAGTCCTGAGCTGAGTACCGGTCCCAGATGGGAACTAAGGGCATAGAATCTGTCATCACTGCTGGGCCTTTCAGGAGCAGAAGAGGACTCAGAGGGGCTCAAAGATTTAAAGGGAGCTGTGCAGACACTTCTCAGAAGAAGATATAAAATCAATCAACAAATATATGAAAAAAAATGTTCAACATCTCTAGCAATTAGAGAAATGCAAATCAAAACTACTCCAAGATTTCATCTCACTCCAGTCAGAATGGCAATTATGAACAATACAAGCAACAATAAGTATTGGCGAGGATGTGGGGGAAAAGGCACACTCACACGTTGCTGGTGGGACTGCAAATTGGTGCAACCACTTTGGAAAGCAGGAATGAGATTCTTTAGAAAACTTTGAATGGAACCACCATTTGACCCAGCTATCCCACTCAGAGGACCTACAATCAGCATACTACAGTGACACAGCCACATCAATGTTTATAGCACCTCAATTCACAATAGCTAAAGTATGGAACCAATCTTCAACAGATGAATGGATAAAGAAAATGTAGTATATATACACAGTGGAATATTTCTCTGCCTTAAAGAAGAACAAAATTATGACATTTGCAGGTAAATTGATGGAACTAGAGAATATCATGCTAACAGAAATAAACCAAACCCCCAAAACCAAAAGCCAAATGTCTTCTCTGATAAGCGGATGCTGATCCATAATGGGATGGGGATGAAGGAACTTTGGATGGTGCAAAGGGGAGTGAGCAGAGGGAAAGGGGCGTGGGGAAGGGAAGGATGGTGGAATGCAATGGACATTATTACCCTATATACCTGTATGATTACTCTACTGGTACGACTCAGCACCATGTTCAGCCAGAGGAAGTAGAAGTTGTGCTCCATTTGTGTACAGTATGTCAAAATGCATTCTGCTGTCATGTGTAACTAATCAGCACAAATTAAAATATAAAATTTAAAGAAGAAGAAAAAGATTTAATAGGATAAAACTGTCATGTTCCCATTCTTTAGAGGATGGAAACAGGCAATTTAGAGATGTGCGTTGGATGAACATGTGAAGGAGTGAACCAACAGAGGAACTCTGGTAGCTCTCTCTGCTCCTGGGGAAGAGAGGGCAGAGTCCTGGAGTCTGGTTCCAGGGCTCTCTTGCCCTCCCCAGGAACTTTACAGGAACTGCAGCCAGGGAGCAGCAGGAGGAGAGTTCCACTAGGGCTCCTGAGCCAGCCAGTGGCAATGTTACTGCTAATGAAAGGCAGAGTGCCCGATGCAAAGAGGACCAGAGAGAGCCAGGGCCCCGAGGCCTCTGGGAAGCTGCTTTGCTTCTCTGAGCCATGCAGAAGCTCTTCCTTTGCCAGGTCAGAATGCGCTCTCTGGGACCCTCCTAGCCCTTCAGACAACCCCCTGTGGCCAGTCCATCACTAGGTGGAGGAGACAGATGCACATCCCTCAGGCACCCAAGCACGCAGCATGTAGGTACTCGAGAAGGTGGGGCACTCTTTCCAGCACACGACTTCCTTCCAAAGGGGACAGTGTGCAGAGAGGGGAAACTGAGTCACTTTACAGTGGAGAAACCTGTAACATCAGAGCATATCTGAGTAAAGTCTGTACTGCACTTGATGTGGCACAATATTGTTTGGTTGTGCCAATACCATATTAATACCATATTAATATGGTATTAATACCATATTAATGTAAAATGTAAAGAACAGAAAAAAATTTGGTGTAGGGTACAAGAATCCTCTCTTTTTACCATTTTTCCCCCTGTAAATCTAAAACTGTATAAAAATTAAAAAGCTTGTCAAAAAAAATAATGATGCAATGATAAATGATCCACTCAAAGTGCAAGGTAGAGCAAGAGATTAGAATGTAACCAAGTGTGAGTGGTCTACTGAGAGGCCTCAGATTCCACATTGCAACTGATTTTTTTTTCTTTTTTTTTCGGTACCGGGGATTGAACCCAGGGGCACTTAACCACTGATCCGCAGCCCCAGCCCTTTTTGTTTTTTTTTTTTTTTTTTATTTTGAGACAGGGTCTTCCTACATTGCTGAGGGTCTTGCTACATTGCTGAGAGTCTTGTTAAGTTTCTGAGGCTGGCTTTGAACTCTCAATCCTCCTGCCTCAGCCTCCCAAGTCACTGGGATTACAGGCGTGTGCTGCTTCATCCAGCTGCAAGTGACTTTTGAGAAACCATCTCCTGTCTGATTCTGACATGCTACCAGAGAATGCTATCCACAGTTATCTGGGAAGGCTACAAAAAGGCACCTCTTTTCCTTTTCCAACTTTCCATCAGTGTCAGGCCAGGTAGCCTTCATATATTTCAACCAAAACGAACGTAAAACAAAAGACGGAACACCGCCGTAGCTCTGAGAATCTAGCCATCTTGGGGTTGTGGCTCATTGGTAGAGCACTTGCCTGACTGACATGTATAAGGCATTGGGTTTGATCCTCAGCACCACATCAAAATAAATCAAATAAAGGTTTGTGTCCAGTACAACTGAAAAAAAAAAAAAAGCATCCAGCCATCTTACCTAAGTCATTAAAGAGAACTTGCAAAATGTCCAAACAATGTTTTTAAATTTTTCTTCTCACTAAATTTTTAGTTTTGGAAAACATAGCTTTGGGTAGGGGGGGTAGTGCTTATTTTTGTGATGCTGGAAATTAAACCCAGGGACTTTGCTCATGCAAGGCAAGCGCCCTACCACTGAGCGCACTCCCAGACCCAGTTATTTTAGTAATACATGTCTACGTTAGCATGTTCTTTAAGTTCATGGTGGTCATTTTAATTGGATAGATATTTAAATTTTTCTCTGTTATTATTTCTCTTATGATAAATAGCAATAGCTGTTACCCACATGAACAAGAACTGGACTGGGACCTCTTAATAATCTCTGCCATACAAAGAATACTGAGACCAAATGATTTGAGAATTCTTGGGCTACAGCATTTTATTTACTCCTCTCAAATAACCTATTAGGTAGACAATGTAATTATCCTTCTTTGAGGGTGATAAAACTGAGGAACAGAAAGGTATATGAACTTGTCCAAAGTTGCACAGGAAATAGGCGAGGGGTGGGATTCAAGCTCACTGTCACCAGGCTTTCCTGACTACCTGTATCGTTGTGCTTCTCTCCTACCTTTCCAGTTCTGTGAGCTCTGCAAGGAAGCAGCCCCGGCCGACAGCCCCGTGGTCTACTCAGACAGGGCAGGCTACAGCAAGCAGTGGCACCCAGCCTGCTTCGTGTGTGTCAAGTGCTCCGAGCCGCTGGTGGACCTCATCTACTTCTGGAAGGACGGGGCACCCTGGTGTGGCCGTCACTACTGCGAGAGCCTGCGGCCCCGGTGCTCTGGCTGCGATGAGGTGGGCACCAGCGGGCCCGGTGGGGAGAGGGGCTGCTCCCTGTTGAGGGAGGGAACCTGAGGCCTGGGGGTTGGTGGCTCTGCTGGGGATGCGCTCTCCAGACTGGGAAACCGAGGTAGACCCCCGCTAAGGCCCCCGTTTCTTCCTCTGCCAAACAGGACTCACACTTGCTCCCTCCCATGGGTGGTTGGGAGGGGTCACCCAGAGTCCTGTGGGGTCCTGTCCTGGGCACACCGTCCAGCACTTAGTGAGTTCTCAGAAGAATGCTGTGGGGTACACAGGAGGCAGATGGCCCCTGGGCCAAATCAGTCCTGTGCTTCCCAAACACCTGCACCTCAGTCCTTGTCATTTATAAAGCGTTAAATGAGAACAGGACCTTCCCCATGGGGACAAAGGAGATAATTCAGGAAGATGCTTGCACAGGGCCTGACCTGGCTGCTCATAAGTGGTAGCCGCTATTGGTCTCACCATGAAGTACCATGACATATGATAGAACGTGATGGAATGTGAGATGGCAGAACGACTGGAACACAACACCACATGCAAAGATGGCGTCGGAGAGAGCCCAGGCTCCAGTAGGGGAGATGAAAGGAGCCGTGACAGTATACCAATAATGACAACTAGAATGATAACTATATGATTACAACAGCAGTGTGTTCTTTGGAGGCGGAAGACGCGCTCCCCTCATCTCTGGCACAGGCAAGGGTCTGAGCCAAAGTCTGCCATCTCCTGCCACCTTCTACCTGTGGGTCCCGACAGGAAGGGAAAAGCTTGCACTGTTTCTGAGTGACATGAAGAAGGAAAAGGGCTGTGGCAGGCACACCCCATCACCTCACTATCGAGGGGACAACAGGATACTCAAAATCTCAATTCTCCCTCTTCTCTTTTTGATGTTGTTGTTGTTGTTGTACTGGGGATGCACTCCAGGGGCACTGTATACTGAGCCACGTCCCCAGCCCTTTTTATTTTTTTATTTTAAGACAGGATCTCACTAGGTTGCTTAGGGCCTTCACTAAATTGCTGAGGCTGGCCTTGAAATTTTGATCCTCCTGCCTCCGCCTCCCACGTCACCACACCCAGCTGTCCATCATCTTTTATTTTTTTTAGCATTTTTTTTTAGTTGTAGATGGACACAATACCTTTATTTATTTATTTATTTATTTTTTTTTTGTGGTGCTGAGGATCAAACCCAACATCTCACACATGCTAGGCAGACGTTCTACCACTGAGCCACAACCCCAGCCCTCCATCATTCCTTGAAGACTTACAATGGCATCAATAATTTGCTCCGTACTTTAGGCATCATGTGCCATTATTATCTCTCAGTGATCCTCCAGAGACAGACTATCGCGGTGCAGGCATTTTACACAGGAGAAAAGGACAGCTGAGAAAGGTGGATGGTACCTACACAGAAGTCAAACTTTGGGCCAGTCCCTTCCCCCAGCATTCCGTGTGTCATGGTTCATTTTGCACTCACAAACCCTAGGCATGGGAAATGTATGTGTCCCCATTTTATGAACATGGAAGCTAAAGCTCAGGGAAAGTAATTTGGCCAAAGTCATGGAGCTGGTAAGTGTCTATATGAAAGCTCATTCCTGATTCCTCTTTCACACCAAAGTCTCTAAGCATGTTACTCCATTCTTCCTGGGCCTCGGGGCTCTTTGAGTATGTATGTTCCAGAGTGTCACTTTATTGCAAGCCCAAGTGACCCTCTGGATTCTTGCTCTTGAAGACTGGCAGCTTATTTGTCATGCACTGTCCTCATCCTCATGGGGGATGCAGAATCCAGTCTCAACCAGCCTTTGCGTTTTCACACAAACATCCCAGGTGCCATATAAATAAAAACCTGTCTCTAACAGAAAGTTTTTTGTTATTTTGTCCATCTGAGAAGCTAAGAGGCCACCAAATAGTACCCTGACTACATCAGATTTGCATCAGGTTTCACCACTGAGGCACTTAAAGGTCAAAACAAGATGGGATGGGAGGAAGCACCACCAGCCCACAAACGGGCCCTGTGTTCACTGTCTCCACCTAGGGACAAAACTTGATCCGTCGTGTGTCTTCGGCTTCCCTTTCTAGATCATCTTCTCAGAGGACTACCAGCGCGTGGAGGATCTGGCCTGGCACCGGAAGCACTTTGTCTGTGAGGGCTGTGAGCAGCTGCTGAGTGGCCGGGCCTACATTGTCACCAAGGGCCAGCTCCTGTGCCCCACTTGCAGCAAGTCCAAACGCTCCTGAGGAGCAGCCCGCCCACAGCCAGAAACCACCAGGTCCCTCTGAGAAGCCGAGGCCATCCTCAGGAGCCGATGGGACAGCCAGGAAGAAACATAAACAGTGATTTCTTTTTTTTTCCAGTGGGAATATATGAATATTCTAGATTGAGTGGTGATGGATCCTTGAGGGTCAGTAGTTGCAAAATCAGAAATATTCTAAGAACTCTTAGAATGGTTTGTTTTTGTGGTGGTGGTGGTTTCCCAGCTACAGCCTCCTAAAGACATAGATGGTACCCGGAGAGGGAGTCTAGGGGGAATTTCCCAGAATGCAGTTCTCTCCCTAGTGAGCCCGTCACGTAGCTGTAGGATGTGAGCTGTGTTTTGGACATGGGAGCTCCCCTGGGAACAGGCTGTGATCCCAACTGTCACTTGTTGTCTCTTTCTTTCAAGTGGAATTTGGATTTTTAAATAAACAACTATTTTTGGCATGAAAAACATATCAATAAAAGTTTTATGAAGTCTACAGATACCTTTATCCAATTATTTATTTACAACACAGCAGTGATTTTGCAACATCCAGTTAACCCCATCTTCCTCAAGGATGGTGCTAGCAGGAAATGCGGTAAATGCTCATGAGCCCCTTCATCAAGTGTCTCCCGGGACTTCCGTTGGATGTACATTTCCCCAGACAGAGACCCCCCCTCCTGTCCTTCCATCACAGAAACTTCCAGATCACTGATGGAAAACAGCTTCCCATTTCCTGGCACATCAGAAAGTGGCCTCCCAGGAACTGAGGAACTTCTCTTTAGCCGGGGACCCAACCCAACTGCCCTTGGAGCCTAGACAGATACTGAACCCTTGTGGAAGTAGGACCCAGAGAGTGTGGGCAGCTCTCAAACAAATCCACCTAAGCCCAACCATAGGGTGCCACAGGGGAC
This sequence comes from Urocitellus parryii, assembly GCF_045843805.1. NCBI lineage: Eukaryota > Metazoa > Chordata > Mammalia > Rodentia > Sciuridae > Urocitellus > Urocitellus parryii. The sequence continues at coordinate 13,130,333 of NC_135546.1, forward strand.
ATGGGAACAGTATGCATAGCTCTTAAAAAATAGGGACTTATGAGAAACCTCTCAATTTTAAAAACTGCCAACTGATCATTGATTGAGTGAGCAAATGTCAGAGACCTTGAGGCCAGATTTTAACCTCTCTCTTGTGGTCTCTGTATTTTCAGCCCTTGATCTAATTTCCTTCCTTTCGACAATTACTAAACAAAACAAACAAACAAAAAATCAGCCAGGCGTGGTGGCACACATTTGGGAGGCTAAGGCAGGAGGATCCCAGGTTCAAAGCCAGCCTCAGCAACTCAGTGAGATCCTGTCTCCAAATAAAATATTTTAAAACTGGCTGGGGAAATGGCTCAGTGCTTAAGCACCCTTGGATTCAACCCCTGGTACCAAAAAAAAAAAAAAAATTATTTTCCACTGGGGATATGAGGATCAAATGACATGAGTCCTAGACGCTCAGTCCAGACCCCAGGGATCTTTTTCTTAAATAGCTCCCTCTGTTGGACTGGGGTTGGCGTTCAGTGGTGGAGCACTTGCCTAGCACAAAAAATTATAGCTACTGTGGATGCTATAAGGTGGACATAGTGATACTAATGGTGCTGTATTCCCAAATGGTCAAGACCAAACATAAAGATTCCAGACTGAGGGGGGACACTGGTGGCTGCCTGTGTGCAGCCTGTCTACACCCCTGCTCCCCTTCCCATTGCTTTCCCAGCATCCTTTTCAGTGAGAGAAAGGGCTCAGCAGTGGTCAGGGGCTTCTCCATCAGGTGCTTCTTTAGAAAAATTTTCTTTCTTAATGAAGAGAGGTAATAACCTGCTTTCATTTTTTTACCTTCTTTTTTTAATTGTCAATGAACCTTTATTTATTTACATGCAGTACTGAGAATCGAACCCAGTACCTCACACATGCTAGGCAAGCACTCTACCACTGAGCCACAAATCCCTGTACCTTCTGTTTTGATAGAATTTCAAACTTAGCAAAAGAAAAGTTAGAACAAAGAACCATTTGAGGACATTGCTAATGGTGCCTCATTGTCCCTGAATATTTTCTTTTTTCATTTTTATTTATGGGAGGGGTACTGGGGATGGAGCCCAGGATCTCATGCTACACTACCACTGAGTCACACCCCAGCCCACCCCTCATACCTACAAATAAGGACATTCTCCTCTGTAACCCCAATACAACCATCAAATTTAGAAAGCAACACTGACACAGGTCTACCATGTGACCTTCAGATCCAAGTCGAGGGTCACCAATGACCGCAGTTACATCTTTTATGATAAAAAGGTCCAGTCCAGATTCTCATACGTTCCTTTTATTTGCCTTGGCTCTTTAGCCACTGGTCCCCAGTTCTTTCCTTAATACTCATGTGAGGATGTCCAGTTAATGAGTAGAACGTCCATCAGTTGGGTTTGTCTGATATTTGCTCATCCCGAGATTCAGGTCACTCCTTTGGGGAAGGAATATTGCAGAAGTGGTGCTGTTGAATTTTTGTTGCATCAAATCAGAAAGCACAGGTTTAATTTTAACTTTGAACACTGTGTATGCTAGTAACTGCCAAGTTTTTCCACAGAAAGTTACTTTTTTCTCCTTTTGCACTTAATAAGTTTTTTGTAGGGAGATCTTTGAAACTATGTCAATATCCTCGTCCTCATAAAAAGTCCACCCACTGGTTCCAGGGTCTCTCAGTATCCATTGCTGTTCCTTCTTTTTTTTTTTTTTTTTTTTTTTTCCTTTTTTTGGTACCAGAGATTGAATCCAAGGCACTTAACTGCTGAGTCACATCCCCAGTCTTTTTAATTTTATTTATTTAGAGATAGGGAGGGTCTCACTAAGTTTCTGAGACTGACTTTGAACTCACGATCCTCCTGCCTCCCGAGCTGCTGGGATTACAGATGTGCACCACCACACCTGGCAACTGCTGTTTCTTGATTGAATGAATGATTACTAGGCCAGCTGCCAAATGCTGATATTTCTAATCCAGTCATTCCTTTAACATTTATTAACTAGCACTCTATTATTTGAAAAAGCTCTACTCCCCATTTGTTAATTCATTTATTTATGTTGGTTTGGGATTATGAATTTCTTTATTATATTTATAACAAAATATATATATTATTTATTATTTATAACAAATATTATTTAATACATATATTAAATCAATTATAGACTATTCCTATTCCTATTTATGTCAATCCATCAAGTCCCAAGTTTTCAGTTCTGCGAGTATTGCAACAAAATCGACACAGGCACCTTAAAGGAGATTGGAAATCATAATCTAGAGCTTAGAGCTATACTGATATAAAATATCAATAATCATGGGCCTGGGGTTGTGGCTCAGTGGAAGAGCACTTGCCTAGCAAGTGTAAGGAACTGGGTTCGGTCCTCAGGAACACATAAAAGATATAAAATAAGAAAAATAAATAAAATAAAACATTAATAATTATTAATTCATTATTATTCATTATATTAAAATATTTATGTGATATACTTATGTTTTGTATATAAATTTATTATAGTGTCTAATTAATATATAGTAACAATATAATAATCATTGTTAATGATATTTACATTAATATTGGTATAAGAATTATAATTATATTGTTATATAATTACATTATATACTACATTTAAGTTTTTAAAGGGGTTCCACAGTTAGCCATTGGTCCACAGTTGGGTTGGTGGAACAGAATGAGTTAATTCTCAAATTATCCCAAATGCAGCCAAAGAAAGCACCTTCACTTCATCTGCTCTGCCTTGTGACTGTCCCCATCATGCCTTGATCACCTGATATTCTGGCCTAAAAAAATTATAGTGCTGCAGGCTCATCTGGTGTTTCCTTGCCCTAGCTCTGGAACTCAGAGGGTCACCAATGACCCCAGTAACATCTTTTGTGATAAAAAGTCTAGAACTTTCTTCTTCAGCTGGGTGTCATTGGGTGGGAAGTCCTGAGACCATCTCAGAAACTGGAGAAGACAAGGAAACCACGCCAAGGAGCTGAGGTCACCAGGGCTTGGGGTTACCCAGATCCAGTTCCTCAGTTACACCAAGACAGCAAATCAGCCTCCTGTCTTGTTGTACAGGACAATCCCTGCTCAATGGAGAAGATTCATTTATTTTCTCATCACTCCACATCTCTTCTTCATATAGTTTTTTTACCAGTAGGGATTTTTTTAACATTTATTTTTTAGTTGTAGATGGACACAACACCTTTATTTCACTTATTTTTTTTTTTTAATGTGGTGCTGAGGATCGAACCCAGGGTCTTGCACGTGCAAGGCAAGCGCTCTACCGCTGAGCCACAACCCCAGCCCTATCAGTAGGGATTTTGTTCTTTGCAGCCAAAAGAATTGTGATTGACACCCGAGATGTTTCACACTGTAGCTTGTGTGAATGATGCATCTCTGAAGTCATTATATTTTCCTGGTTCATTTAGACTCTTCTAATTGACAGAAAAAAAATAATCAATTTTTATGATGCTCTCGTGGTATTGTGATACAGTCACGTGTCACTTAACCCAGGCTTACATTCTGAGAAATTGCATTGTTGGGCAATCTTGGAGCTGTGCAAACATAGAATGCATTTACACAAACCAAGGTGGCCCAGACCCTCTAGATGCAATCAAGAGACTTGGTCAACAGGAGATGCAGGAGGCTGCGGCCAGTGTAGCATGCCTAGTGTCCTAACATAAATTTCTTTTTTTGGTGGAGGTAGTGGTGCTGGGGATTGAACCCAGGTGGGCTATACCCCAGCCCTTTCTATTTTTCATTTTGATACAGGGTCTCACTAAGTCTCACAGGATCTCAACTTTGCTGAGGCTGGCCTCAAACTTGTGATCTTCCTGTCTCAGCCTCCTGAGTTGCTGGAATCACAGGCATGCACCACCATACCCAGCTTACAGTGAACTTTTTTTTAAAAAGTGAAAGAAGTACATTCTAAAATAATGTAAATACATACACCAATGATAGCGTGAGTTGTTACCAAGCAGTATGTACAGAATGGTGTATGCTCTGCTTTCATGTGACTGGTGAGGCAGTAGGCTGTTTGGTGCCAGCGTCACCACAAACATAGGAGTAATGCAACTAAGATGCGATGGCAGTCACATCTCTAGGTCACGGACTGTTTCAGCTCCACTGCCATCTTACGGGACCCACTGTCCTATATGAGGCCTGCTGTTCTCTGAGACATCCTCAGGCAACGTGTGGCTGCATACGCATACACCCATACACCGTGGGACAGCTAAATCAAGCTCATCCGCATCTCTGAGACTTGCCATTTTCACGTGCTTGCCATTTTTTTGTGGTGAGAACACTTTTGAGTCTATTGCCTTAGCAACGTCCAATCCAGTCTGTCCCCTGGGGACATGAGCCATAGTGACACTGAATGCCGCATACTCTGGGTTATCATGCTTTGGCTCCAAAAGTTTGGCTTCCAATGTGAGAAAGTTACAGGAGAGATGAGGCTGCACAGCAGCAGGAGGGTCGGCCATTCACATGGTTCCCTGCCCTTGGACAAGAACAGAGACAAGGCTGCCTGTGTGGGTCGTTGCCACCGTCTTCTTTTTCTTCTTCCTTCTCCTCCTCTTTTTTTTCTTTTCTTTTTGATTTGATACCAGGAATTGAACCCAGGGGTGCTTAACCACTGAACCCCATCCCCAGCCCTTCCTTCCTTCCTTCCTTCCTTCCTTCCTTCCTTCCTTCCTTCCTTCCTTCCTTCCTTCCTTTCTTCCTTTCTTTCTTTCTTCTTTCTTTCTATTATTTTGAGACAAGGACTCACCAAGTTGCTTAGGGCCTCGCTAAGTTGCTCAGGCTGGCCTTGAACTTGAGATCCTCCTACCTCAGCCTCCTGAGGCAATGAGGTGTGTGGGGTTTTCTTGTTTTTGTTTTTCCTTAATCAATGTTTGTATTTGGTCAGATTCTACTAGCTTCAAGCACAAGAGTTTTGGGCTGACTTTCTTGTTCGATAATAATAGAAACTGAAGGTATGGGCATAAAGCATTCCTTTGTCCTGACTTTGGGACAACGTTGGTTCTTAAAAGACAGAAAAGAACTTGGACTTCCAGAAACTTGGACTTCCAGATATCTCTCTCTCTTGTTGCCAAGTAAGGGAAGTTCATTTCAAACAGAAAACTGAGAGAGGATCTACATTCTAGAATCTACTTTCTGGTTAAAGAATTTCCAGCTTCAGGAACAACTAGATCCAGGAAATCAAGTTACGAGTCACAACTTGGCTTCTTTGCTCTCACTCTCCTCTGTTTTCCTCCATGTTGGTTTCACTCTGAGGCAGGCTCACACAGATGGTAGCAAATGTGGCCACCACCAGCAGCTGGGCCTGTGGTCCTTTTTGGTACAGTAAGCCCAAGGGCAAAGGACTGTCTGTTTTTCAGGAATGACTTTGACCCAACCAGAATCATCCCTTGCCTAATGTCTGTGCCACAGCGCTGGGGTGCTCCAAATGGCCCTGCCTTGAAATGGGCCAACTGGCCAACCTCTAAGGAAGGGAGGGAAGGATTAAAAGAGGCAGCCATATTGCACAGCACAAGCAACAGGCTCCTTGTAAAACACAGAAGGTGGAGGTGGAAGAGAAAGTCCTCTGGGGCAAAGGAGAGCTGGCACCGTTTGCCAAAGAACAGCAGGGAACTTCAGGTAAATCAAACAGAAGCAAAGCAGAGAAACAATCCAAAATGTTGGAGGGGGGCGAAGACTCAAGGAGACGAAGCCTGTTCCAGGTCTGGGAACAGAGGCTCACAGGAAGCTTGGGGACACTCCTGCCTGGAGCGCAGAAGGAGGCCAAGTCACGAGGCTCATCGTAAAGTAATTACAACACCACTAAACCGCTCATTTGTCTTGATTTTTTTTTTAATTACTGGCAAGATAAGACAAATGTATTTTAAGAGGCCTAAATAAAATGGCATTCCCTGAAGGAATTATGGAGAGGGTTTTATAGCGGTCCTTTTTTTTTTTTTTCTTTTTCTTTTTTTCTTTTAAACCCTGTGAAAGATGATGGAGACTTACTAAACTGTTTTATGGGAAAAGTTTAATAAATGTGAAGGATGGGCTTCCATGAGTTCAAATATGGAAAGTTTTAAAATAGAAGAGTGACACAGACAGCTAATGATCCCAATATGCTAGATTATGCAGGCTTCTGGCACGGGCTCCGGTTTTTAATCAAATATATAAATTATGAAATATTGTTACAAGGAATCGCGAGGCTTTTGCCCTACAAGGGAATGGTTTGTGCTTCAGCTGACAGAAGAGTTCTGTGGAGTCCGTCTTCAGCTGATAAGGGAACAGCGGGGAAGGAGCAGATGGGCAGGCAGCTTGGGACCACGAGGTGCCAAAGCTGGATGGAAGGACATGCTTCGGCCCAAGCCCCAGGCCCAAGCAGGAAGATATTTGCCTGTTTAGGACATTGCCTGTGTGGTCCAGTCCACAGGGGAGGTGTCTGTGACATCTGGGACCAGAGCTTGCAAATACAGAGCCATCAGCCTGTTCACAGCTGCCTTTGTTTTTAATGTTCAGCACAAAGCTCCCTCCTCCAGGAAGCCCTCAGGGATTACTCCAGAGGTTCCTAACAGCTCTCAGAGTCTCAAGCAACTGTATGATAGACATGGCCCTGGTTTACACTGTACTTGTATTAACACTCCATAGTTGTGTCCCAAACAATGGGCAACTCATTCGCACTCTGGTCGATTTTTTTTCAAAGCAGATATGGCTCTTGCCTAAAAGGAGCTGCAGTCTCTTGGATGGGAGCAGGAACCGACAGATAACTGTCCACTCCATCATGCCTGAACCCCAGCACATTTCTAGACTATGTTCCATTCCCAGAGATCCTCCGGGCCTGGTCTTTCCCCTCACCCCCCATATTGCACAGCTCAGCATGGCCCTTAGCCACACGGCCTTTGGCACTAGACAGCCTGAATTCCAATCCTGACGCTGGTAGAAAAGTCACTTCACTTTGGTGACACCTTCCTGCCATCTCACAGCCAAGCACTGCCTGTCCTGGATTTGTGGGGGACTCGTTTTACGAATGACAAGGAGCAGGATGGACCTTCAGACTCACTGTGGGTCCCCATAAAGCCCCAAGAGACCACCTGGGAGCAGGCTGGGGAACACTCTACAGAGGGCACAGTCCCCTCCATCTCGCCTCACTCCAAGCAGGATTAAAACTCAGGAACTGAAATCCCCAAAGGCCTCAAGTTTACAAAATGAAAGCCAGTGTTTACCACTCATGTCACTCCAGGATGCTGACCTGAGTGTTCATGACAAACCTCCCGAGGGCTCGTTAAAATGCAGAGCTGGTTCTGTGGGGCTGGTTGGGGCCTGAGACTCGGTACCCCTGATGGCTCCTGGTCTGAGGCCACACTTGGAGGAGCATCGTGGGGGTGTGTTGGAAGGACGGGTGAGAGCCCCGCGGTCTGCCTCTCCCCCGAGAAGTGGGGAAACCGAGGGCCAGAGGAGAGAAGATTTATCAGCACCGCAAAGCAAGTTCCCAGCAGAGCTAAGACTGCAACCTGGTCTCTCTAGTTCCACACCAACAGCCTTTCTGAATCTGCCAAGCCCACGACAAGATCCCCGGACCTCCAGGAGCCAGGCAGATTGGTAAATGCACAGAGCAGCCCAGGTACCAGCAGCTGGAACTAAGCTCATTACTTTATTTATTTATTTTTTTAACTTTAAAAGGTAGCAAGTAGTCCACTTGTTCTAATAATTATACTCATTGTTCAATTAAACACACCCCCACACACATATAGTGAAAATAAGATGCCAGCCTCATAAAAGAGATTTGAGATTAAAAGCTGAACAAAAAGCATGTCTTGGCTCAAGGATCTTCCCATATAATAGGGGAGACAGATAGGAAAATTAGCCATTAAAATTCCTTTTAAAAATAATTAATTAATTAATTTGTTCTGATTTGTTCTACGTGACAGCAGAATGCATTTCAGTTCATGGTATACAAGTGGAGCACAATTTTTTTACTTCTCTGGTTGTACATACAGTAGAATCATACCATTCCTGTCTTTATACATGTACCTAGGGTAATGATGTGAAATTCCTCTTTTAAGTGTTACTGGCAACTAAAACTTACAAATACTTGAATGAATCGAAGAGTTAAATGAAAAATTTAAGTGGAGAAAAAGATATATTGATAGAAATAGAATTATGTGCACAGGTATGACTTTTTACTAGCACTTGAATAAGGAAGATTCTAAACATAAAAGCAACATAGAATTTAAAGAAAAAAGTTTGATAGATTTGACTACTGAAGGAAACCTCAAAGATATAGAAAATATCCACTTAAAAGGTAAATAACAAACTGGAATAAGCTCTGTCATAAATATTATAGACAATGGGTCAATGCTCTTTAATGCGTATTAAAATTCAATTAAAAATAAAAATTTTCTAAGGGAATGAACAAAGACTATGAACAGATAATTCATGCACATGCACACAGCATACAAATAAATGGTCAATAAACATTTCAAAGTGGTCTTCAGACTAAAATGCTAACAATTATCACCAACTGGTAAGATAATGGTGCCTATCATCATCTTCCTTACAATTACAATGTCTGTTGATTTTATTTTTATTTTTTTTTTTTGTACTGGGAATTGAACCCAGGAGTGCTTTAACACTGAGTCACATCCCAAGACCTTTTTAAAACATTTTTTACTTTTGTAAATTTTGAGACAGGGTATCGCTAAGTTACTTAGGGCCTTGCTAAGTTACCAAGGGTGGGTCTCAAACTGGTAATCCTCCTGTCTCAGCCTCCACAGTCCCCGGGATAACAGGCATGCACCTCTGTACACACTCATTCCTCTATTTCTTGAAACTTCATCACTATACTTAGGGAAACCTATTCAATGCTTTTAGGCTGGCCTTGCATCCCCTATAACCTTAGAGCAGATAGTAAATATTCTAGAAGTTAGTTCTCTTGAGTCCTCAGTTCCAAAGGATATAAAATTGAAGTTCTTAGCTCTCTAAAATGGGGATTCACTTAGGAGTCCCCGTGGACACTTAACATAGCAGTTTCTCCCCCAGCACCCCACAAGGCTGTCCTCAAGGAGGGGGCATGCACAGGGAGGCAAAACCATGCATATGGGGACATCAGTCACTTGAAGCAGCTCTTTTCAAAATACCAGCCTCAGGGAGGGCGCTGGTTTAAAACACTTGACTCCTTGGTTCACAGCGACAGGAGATGGCAAGCAGAAATTCAAAGTCAGCACAACCAGTGCCTGTCCACCTGCTAGAAACTTCATGGTGTGCTTTAGTGAATGGATTTGATCCATTTGGAACTAGCAGGAGAAAAATCTTTCTTTCCTTTTGGAAGTTAAATATCATCTACAGCCAGTGTCACTATACTTAAGGAAACCTATTCAATAACGGCTGAATGGTCCCAAATTTTAAATTAGCCAGTCAGTCTGAGAGAATGCACCATATTCATATTTTTAAAAGAGAGCATTTTAAAATTCATTTTACTATGAGAACCCAGGGGCACTCAACCAAATGAGTCACATCCCCAACCCTTTTTTCTCACTAAATTGCTGAGGCTTGCCTTGAACTTGCAATCCTCCTGCCTCAGCCTCCCAAGTCGTTGGGATTACAGGTGTGTGCCACTGCACCCAGTCAAGAAAGCATTTTTTAAAACAAAGCATTGTTAAAATAGGGGCCTGGAAGAAAAGACCAAAAGTTCTAGACGAAACACCTACCTACAGCCTAAAATGAAAATGCCTCATGTTGGAATGATGAACCAACAGTTAAATAGTTCCAGAGACAATTCCTATTAGCAGTGAGCAACTGAATCCTTTAAATCTAAAAATACCTGGCTGCACACAGCCTGACTCTGGGATACCCACTTTTCTTTTAGTTTCCCACAGACACCTTCTGACTTGTACTCAGGGGTAGTTTCCTTCTGTTTTAGTTAGGGCGTTGATCCACTAGTCACAGTGTGACCCTCTAGATTTTGCCAACATTGCCCTTGCCCTCTACCATTTTGAAGAGGGTTCCCTCTCAGGAGAACGCACATGTGGCTCTTTTGATGGCCCTAACTTCCTATGGAGAGTGACTTGGGGACTGATTTTGCTTCAGGGTCAGGGAACTGTTGGCTCTGAGAAACTTGTTTTCACTCCCAAGTTCAAAAACAAACTGAGCTCCAGACGAAGGTTTTAATGACACAATATAGCATCTTCCACACTAGGAAACTTTCCAAAGGGAAAAACATAAACCTAAAAGACAGAGCTAATCTGGATCCTGTCTGGGTCATTCATAATACAGAATTAGAGCTGTTTTCTTCAATGATGGCATTTTCCAGATGACCAAGTCATCAGCAGTCAACTGGGCAGTTATTTGAAAAGCCCAGACGTGAGCGAGTAACCAGCTGGTGTTAGTGTCAGACTTTCTTTCTGTGAAGGGCAAAAAGGGGGTCACACACGTACACACCCCTTGAGCCCAGACGTCTGGGCTGTTCTCTCCTACATTCAATGACAAGGTTTCAGGAAAAGGTTTGAGAATAGAGAAAACGGCAGATACTATAACCCTGCACCAAACGACCCACCTAAATCAGTGCCTGGGTCACTTAATGAAAAGAACTTTCTTAGGTTCCTGAGGGCAACAACACATTCTAATTCTCTCATTGCATCTTTCTATCGCTACCCTGACATCAGGGCACTGCAGCTCAGTAACTTAGGCCTTTTTTCCCCTTTCCTTTCTTTCTTCCTTTCCTTCTTTCTTTCTTTTTTTTCTTTTTTTTCATACCAAGGATTGAACCCAGAGGCATTTAACCACTGAGCCACATCCCCAGCCCTATTTTGTATTTTATTTAGACACAGGGTCTCACTGAGTTGCTTAGCACCTCCCTGTTGCTGAGGCTGGCTTTGAACTTGCGATCCTCCGGCCTCGGCTTCCTGCGCCACTGGGATCACAGGCGTGTGCCACTGTGCCCAGCTAGTTTAGGCTTTTTCTAACCAGGGCCCTCTCACAGCAGCCTAGGGCTCTCTAGTTCTTCTCTCGTGGTTTCTACACATAAAACCAAAGAAGCTCTGGCCAAGACCTGAGCTTTACCACACCCCGGCAAGACACAAGACCTCCCTAAGCCCTGATAGTCACCTTTAGAATGGGCTGATGACATCTCAGGTGGAGTAAATGGGAGAGCAGAGAGGAGTGAGCTGTGTAAATGACAAAGAGTCCTAGCCACACACAACCTGGTAGGGGCTTTCCCCTAATCTGGTTTAAGAGGAACATTCTTCTGGCAACACCCAAGGGGCAGATTCAGGCAGGCTCAAATAATTTTGTGAAGTGTTCTTGAAATAAATAAAAGCAGGACCTATAACTAGGGAAAGGGGAGTTAGAGATTTGCCCCCTGACACGGCCACCTGCCTCTCGTGGCAGCCTCTGAGGCCCCTTCTCAGACCCCCAGGGACCCTGGAGATCAGCCAGGAAAGGGTCAAGACCTACTGAACCACAGGCTCCTCCGTGACTAGAGACAGCATCCTAAACCTGAGACAGTCCCTCCCGATTGGCCAGGCCACTCTTCAGCAAGTCCTTTAAGGAAAAACTCTGAGAGAAGAGAGAAGGAAGAGCAGGCAATTTGACAGGAAGGTTCAACTCAGGGAGAAGAGGGAAAAGGTTGTCACTGGGGATGGGAGACTGCACAACTCCAGTGGCTACAGAAGAGGTTGGAAATCTGTGCAGAGACTGTCGAGGCTTTCCCAAGCCCGCCTTCCCCCATGTCTGATGTGAGAGAAAATCACCACCCACGCTCTGTCTGGACAATCCACATGGTGATGAGCAGGAGGCCAGAGAAACACTGCCCTGCGTTTGTTTTTCTTAACCCACCCCAGACAGATGTCGCGACCCTTCCTCCCGGGAGCTGTCGGTTCCCATGGCAGATGCCAGAGCTGTGTAGATGGGAGATGTGGGGCGTGTGTCCCACCCAAGCTGCTGAGGTCAGGGAAGGATCCTTAGTCCACCCTGATGTGGCCCCTTTCTGCACCATCAACCACCACCATGGAGCAGGAAATGACATCAATGAACCCATGAACTGTGACCGCGGCGCCTGGGCTGGGACAACTGGGGTACCTGCTTGCTCCTGCTTTCTCCCCAGTCTGACATTCCCGGTAGCACTTGTTGTTCCAAAACAACAGTGTCGCTTCCTTGGGTGTCTTCATAGATGACCTGACACTCAGCAGGTCACAAAGGAAAGTTAGAACAGGAAAAATATATATCAGGACAGTCACAGCCCAGAAATAGTGTGTCCCAAGCACCTTGCCCTGGCCCAGTATTTTGACTTATGCAGAAGCAGGGGTGTGACGTGGGCCCTTTATTTATTTATTTTTTGCCCATGAGGCTCAGAAAGGTAAGAAGCCTAAAGCCAATGGCGGGAAGCTACAGACCAGGATGGGGCCTCGGCATTTCACACAATATAATATGTTCCGACTGGAACTCGTGACAGGAGTCAGGACAAAATGCAACAAGACCCTGGCAGAGTCACCCAGAGTCAAGGCACCTGCTGGAGGGGCTTGGAGTGCTGTTTCTGTTTCACCCAAATGGTAGTGAAAAGGAAGTTCAAGGTCCAGAACTCTCCACCATGTGCTCTCTTCCCAGGGAGAGGTGACCCTGGCATATAAAAGAGCAGAGCTTTGTAAGTCCTTAAGAAGGTTCTTGTGGGGCCACTTTCCTGAAAGGCCTTGGTGGTTTCACCCAGCCGGAGAGATCTTTTAGAAACAGAGCCATGCACTAGAGAACCAGTTTGGGCAAGGAGGCTCCCAGGCTGGTGCAGGGAAAGCAAGCTGCTCACTTCTGTTCCCTGTGGGTCTGCATCTGGATCCTTGCTGATGGGCGAGGGACTCACCAATCCTTTAAGATGGCCAACACCTTGCCAGTCACCATGTCTCTGGCATGCAGACCCACAAATCTTCCGTTTGCATTTCCCCAGGGCCTCCTTTATAAAGTTTCTGCAGGCTGAAGTATCATCATTTGCCTAACATCACACCAGAACCAGGATTCAGGCAACTGTGTGCCACTCCCATTTCCCAGAGCCTACCAAAGTATTCAAACAAGCCAACTCTGCCTTGCCCGTTCCTTCACAATCAAGACTCAGGTGCATGCTTCTGCCTCACTCTCTCTACCTCCTGACCAACCTGGTGCCCCCACACAGTCCCCAAAGGCATGAAAAGGGAACTGTAAAAAAGTATTTTTCAATGACAGCCTTCTCCTGATCTGTTGGTCTCACCAAACCTGAATAATAATAAAACCTACATTTCAATGAAGCTCCTACCTGCAAACAGAGCCCACCTTCAGTGAATGTTCAAAAAAGATCAAATGAGGAGCCAGGCATGGTGGCACATGCCTATAATCCCAGAGGCTTCGGTAGTTGAGGCAGGAGGATCATGAGTTCCAAGCCAGCCTCAGCAACTTAGTGAGACCCTAAGCAACTTGGCAAGACCCTGTCTGTAAACACAATACAGAAAGGACTAGGGATGTGGCTCAGTTTTTTAGTGCCCCTGGGTTCAATTTCCCAAAATAAAATAACAACAAAAATCAAATGAGGAGAGAAGTCATTTTTTTTAGTCTACAAGCAACCCTCAGAGCCCAGCACAATGCTTGGCACACAGTAGGAAAATGACTTTGCTGAGGGCCTACTAAGCATCAGATATTTTCACATACATGCATATAGTCCAGTGTGTGGAGCCACCAATTTTCAAACCTGGGTGTAAAGGCTGATTTCACACTCCTTGGCTATTTGGACCAGTGACTAAACTTCTCTGGGTCTTTGTGAAAATAATAAACTCAAGAGAGACGCCATGAATACTAAGCAAATTCATTTAGGCAAAGTACACAGAAGTGCACAGGATACCCTGTATAAATAATTATACTTTCTTATTTTCCTCACAAGCCAGCCACGAGAAGAAGGGATTATTATTCCCCAAACACCAAGCAGGAAACAGGAGTTCTAACAAGTGAAGAAGTGGCTTGGCCAAGCCAGCACGCAGAGCCAGGAATTGGCAAAACCACGTCCTGATCATTTGTCACGTGTCACAGCCCAAGGTCCCACATAAGGATAGAGAGCTGGGCCTCATCTCCCCGTGCGGCTCACAATTCCCTGTTGCTTCTTGTCCTCCACACCTCCTGGTCTTGTCTCTCGGGGGCTGTATCTAGGGTTGAACACGCAAACCACACAGCCTAACCTTTATGTCAAGCATTCAAGTGAAGTTGCAATTAATGCCTGTGAAATCATGACTGTATTATGGTTGGCAGAGAGACAGGCAACTCCACAAAGCCATCCAGTGGGGCTTAGGCCACAGCCTTCCCCACGACACCATTTAAACATGTTTATTAGTTGGCAGTGACGGAAAATCATTAGAGTCTACATAGAACATCTGAATGTCCATTCTCTGTCAGAAAATCAGAAGGTCTGGCCACCCCAGGGACCTAGCTCCTGTTCCCACTGCCCCCTGCAGCCAGGCCATTCTCTCTGACTCAGGATATAATAGCACCTCCATAAAGGTTTCCACTGTGACCTCGTTCTCCCATCCACCCTTCATACCACCTCCCACGACAGAGGGTCCCAAGGAATCCTACTCTGGGACCCATGCCACAGGAGTCTTATTATCAAATGCCAATTTTATCAGGTCACACCCTGGCTCTAACCCTCTTTGTTTCTTTACAACAAAATGTCAATAAACTCCTTTCTGGAGTACTCCAGCCTTTCCCAGCCTGGCCTCTGGCTACTTCCCTAACCTCGTTCCTTTTCATTTACCACAAAACCATCTTAAAATTCAATCGTATTTTAACGAGCAAGACACCCAATAAACAAAGGAAGCATCAAAAAAAAAACAAGACTGTAGAAGAGCTAAGATGGAACTGATCAGGAAAATCAAATGGAAAGTCACTGTGGGTCACCTTGAGATAGAGTGGCCTGGGAAGGCTATTCTCAGAGGGGGTGGCCTCTGAGCAGAAACCCAAGCGGACAAGTAGAGTTGTCGGACAAATGGTCCTCATGGCTCATCTAGGTTTCCTAGGATGGCATTTCTAAAATGGATTCAGGCCTTCATGTTTTCCTGTGACCATGATCCGAGCAATGTGACTTTGTTATTGCTCCCACCAAGAGGCAGACATTATTTTCGTACTCCATAAACCAGGACCAGCCCTATGACAAACTTGGTCCCATAAAAAGCTAAGACTATTCTTTTCACATGGTGTTTGTCAACTCTTTATTATTGTGACCAAAAGACCTGACAAGAACAAACTTACAGGAGGAAAAGTTTGCTTTGGGCTCAGAGTTTCAGAGGTTCGGTCCATGGTTGGCTGACTGCATGGTTCTGAACCTGAAGTAGGGTAGAACATCATGGCGGAAGGGTGTGGTGGAGGACGGTTTCTCAGTTCGTGGCAGCCAGGAAGCAGGGAGACAGGAGCCAGGGACAAACTATAATCCAAGGACACACCCCCAGTGACCACTTCCTCCACACCTCACCATCTACAGTTACCACTGCGCAGTCCAGAGTATTAATCAATCAAAATGAATTAATCCACGGATGAGGTTACAGCTCTCATAATCTAGTCATTTGACCTCTGAAGCATCCCTGCATTGTCTGTTACCTGAGTTCTGGAGGGACACCTCATGTCCAAACCATAACACATTGAATTATTTTGGCACCTTTGTTGACAATCAGTTGATCAGATGTGTGCAGATCTACTTCAGACTCTTCCTTGTTTCTGTTTCTCTGATCTACATATCTATCCTTCCCCAGGACACCATATGGCCTCAATTGCTACTGTTCTGTACTATCTTGACATCAGGGAGGGTAAGTCTTCCAACTTGGTTCTTTTTCAAAATTATCTAGGTTGATTCTAGGTCATTTGCGTTTCCACACAAATTTGACAATGGGTTCACTGATTTCTACAAAAGCACCTGCTAGAATTCTGATTGGGATTGTATAGAGTCAATAGATCTATTCGGAAAGAATTGACATCTTGACAATATTGCATTTTCTAATCCACAAATATTGTATCTCACTCCTTTTATTTAGATCTTCTTTCACTTATCTTATTGTAGATGTCTTTCATTGCAGAGGTTTTGAATTCGTTCTTAAGCTAATGACACAGAAATTTTTAGAAATTTTGCTACCAAAGTGTACAAGCACAATTAATTTTGTTTCTATAAGCTGCTTGCACAAGCATCTGAAGTGTTTAGCCAAGGCATTCGTGGGGTCCCCTTCTTCTCTTCCACTCAGAACGCTACCTCCACTTTCCAGTAATTACAGAAGCCTTGAAGAACCTCACTTTGGTTCCCAGGCCACAAATGGGATGGGATTTCTATTGAAGTTTTAGCTAGTGCTCATTTCACCGTGACTGGATCTTGCCTTCAAGCAAAAGACATACAAACTAGAAACTTAACTGGTGCTGATTTCAAGTTCTGACCTTTTCCAAGATCTTCTGGCTTTAGTGAATTTTTCAGAGACTTTGGGTTTTGTTTTCGTACTTTGTACCCAGAGTTTATATATGTTCTCTGAGGGAAGACTGGCCTATTAGGAGTCTATTCTGCCATTCCCGAAGTAGGCCTCCCTGGTTTGATTTTTAATGCCTCTGATTGAATAAGAATTACAAATACTCCAAAACTTGGAGACTGACAAGTGTTGACAAGGACATGGACAAATTGGGGCCCTGTGCTTAGTGCTAACAGGAATGTATTATGTGACCACCTTGAAAAACAGTTGTGTAGATGCTCAGAAAGTTAAGTGTAGAATTGCTTTTTGATATAGTCCACTTCTGAATAAATACACAAGAGAATTAAAAGCAGAGACTCCAGATGGTATTTGTATACTAATATTCTTAACAGCATTCTTCACAACAACCCACAGATGAAAACAACCCAAGTACCCATTGACAGGCGAATCCATGTCTCTAAATAAAAAATAAAAAGGGCTGGGATGTGGTTCAGTGATTAAGCACCCCTGGATTCAATCCCTGGTACTAAAAACTAGGTGAGTGGATAAACAAAATGAGCTATATCCACACAATGAAATATTATTCAGCCTTAAAAAGGAATAAAGTTACAATGTGTTCTATGTTTTTCAGGGCTGTCATAACAAGATACAAAAGACTCGGTGCCATAAGCAACAGAAATTGGTTTTCTGTCATGATTCTGGAGGTTAGAATTCTCAGATCAGGGTACTGCATGGTTGGTTCCTTCTTAGAGGTCTTGAGGGCAGGATCTGTCCCAGGCCTCTCTCCTTGGATTACATATGGCCACCTTCTCCTTAGATTTTCATATCATCTCTCTTTGTACATGTCTGTGTCCCAATATTTTCTTTTTAGAAAGACACCAGTCATGTTGGATGAGGGCCCACTCTAATGAGTTGATTGTAACTTAATTCCCACTATAAAGGCCTCATCTCCAAACATGATTGCACTCTGAGGGACTGGGGTTTAGGACTTCTACATATAAATTTGGGGAACTGAAAGGATATAATTCATCCTTTAACTTGCTACTACATGGCTGAGACCCAAAAACATTAAGCTAAATGCATAAGACAGACACAAAAGGAGAAATCTGCAATCATATGAGCTAATAGAAGTATTGAGATTCATAGAGAAAGAAAGTAGAACAGAAGATACCAGGTCTAGGGGGAGTAGTGACAGGGAGTCATTACTGACTGGGCACAAGGTTTCTCTTTGGGATGATGAAAAAGTTCTGGAAATGGATAGTGGTGACAGCAGTGTGATACTGTGAATGTACTTAATGTCACTGAACTAGACACTTAAAGTGGTTACAATGGTAAATTTTATGTTTTCTCTATTTTATCACAATAAAAATACTTTTAAAGAAAAATCTACAAAAAGAAATTATTGCCTGAAATTTCTTCTCTTTCACATCTGGAAATTGGTGTCATAGCAGAGAGTATTTCAATTTTCCTCATTTCTTGAGACATAAGAAATTTCGGTTTTCTATAGTTTTTTTCCCTCCCTTTGAATTATGTGCCTTGTACAATGACACCAACCTTTATTTTAAGATAAGAGACAGGCTACCAAAGGCAAAACGAGAATCAGAAAACTACTTCCAAACAAATTTTTTCTTCAGATTTTTTTTATTGGTGAATTATAGTTGTACATAATGTGGGATTTGTTGTTACATATTCACACAAGCACACAATTATACAACAATATATTTTGGCCAATATCATTGTCCAGTATTTTCCTGTTCCATTCCCACTTGGTCTCTTTCCTCTTCTGATCTTCCTTTGATTTTCATGAGATTCCCCGCCACTACAACACCTTTCTTTTCCTTTTTCCTCTCTACCTCCCAAATGAGAGAAAACATTTGGTCCTTTACATTGAGTTTGACTTATTTCAGTTACATAATGTTCTTAAGCTCCATCCATTTTCCTGCAAAGGATATAATTCCATTTTTCTTTATGGTTGAAAAAAAAAAAAACTTCATTGTGTACATAGACCACATTTTCATTATCCACTCATCCACTGATGAACACGTAGGCTGATTCCATAGTTGGGCTATTGTGAATTGTGATGCTATAAACATGAGTACGCATGTATTGTGGTAATATGGTGACTTTAATTTTTCAGGATATAGCTGGATCCTATGGTGGTTCCGTGCCTAGTCTTTTCAGAAACCTCCATACTTATTCCCATAGTGGTTGTACTAAATAACAAACACAGCAGTATGTGAGTTTTTTTCCCCACATCCACTCCAGAATTTATTATTGCCAAACAAATCTTCAAAAAATGAGAGTCAAGTCAGATTTTCAGCTTGAATAGAGAGAGTCATCAGTAAACCAGTATTTAATTTAAATTGTTTACTTGAAATTTCCAACATGGCTGACCAGGTGTCCTTTATTTCCAATAAAATACCATCTTTGGAGATGTCAACTTAGCAGATACATTTTCATCTGAACCTAAACAAATCCTTTATGCTATGGCCCTCTGATCTTAACATACGAGAATAAGGAATTCTGTGGACAGCACTTGCAGACTTGCAAAGCAATTCTTACAGTCTTCATTTTGACAACAACCTTGAGAGATTTATTACTCACTGAACAGGTGAGAAAACAGAGGCTCCATCTTACTTCAGGAGGTGAGACTGCTTTTGAGTTATACAAAATATGTATCTGTATTATAAATTTTATATATTTTCTTTATGATCTTTATCAATGAATTATGTAACGTTGGACAAGAAACCTCACCTCCTTATACTCAGGTTTTTCTAGCTGTAAAATAGGGAAAATAATAGAAATTTTCTAGAACATAGTTAGTACTCAATAAATATGGGACAGTATTATCATAGTAGTCAGGATTATTCCTAAGTTCTCAGCTATTTCTCAAGTGCTTAAGCACACTATCATGTATTTTATCTACCTGTATCTATGAAGATACATATATTACCTAACAAAACCATCTCAGCAACTCTGTAAGAGAGATTTTCTTATCCCCATCTTCTAACAGGGGAAATGGAGGCTCTGAAACTTGAAGTTACTTTCCAAAAGTGTTACTAATACCAGTTTATTGGTTTTGAAGGCCAGGCTTTTAGAGAATTGTGACCTCGAAGACCCAGGTCCAATACCAGTTTCTGACTGTCAAACCTACATAGTCTTCTTCAGCCTGTTTCCTTGCCTGAAAGATGGGACCTGGCTCCTTCACACACTTTCTGGAAGTCAGTTGAGATGGTGGCTGCACAAGCACTTGGTCATGATGAAAGTCTAAATCCAGCAATGCCTTGTATTCAAGCTTCCTGGGGAGGGAAAATGGTCTAAGTCTGTTCTCCCCATATCAGTATCCCCTGTTCTGAGCTCTTCGACTGGATACAGTGGGTGCCCACTTAAAAGTAGCTGGATGAATTGGGCAAATTTAATTGCTACTGCTTCTGCCAAGTAGAGGTTTCTGAGAATAGACACTTCCTGAATTATCTCAAGCTCCTAAGAATCTTGAGAGTCTCAGGATAAGAACCTACAGATGGTTACAATATATGATCCTTGTTCATCTGGAATTCTGAAGAATAAAGACAGATCCCAGTTTCCAGGGGGATTAGGACACAGGTGCAGATTGGGACCAGGGACAGTGTCTTCCCCCAAACTGGACCCACCCCTGCACATGAGGCCTTCTCTACAGGGAATGTAAATCCAAGCAGTGGGTCATAAATTGAAGTTTACTTAGAAAAATAAATGTCAATATCATTTATGACCTTATTCTGCCAGCTCAGAGCTCTGCCACTCTGCTGAAGCCCACACTTGGGTAATGAAGCAAGGCATCCTAAGTCACTCACTGAATGCCCTGTGGCCATCTCTGGATTGAACTTGAATTTTTTTGCTACTTTACTCAGCAGAGCTTAAATGCTCTGCAGACATTAGGCTGCCCTGATGACTCAGACCTGGAAAATTGAAGCAAACTCTCCAGAGGCAGCCATGTACTTGGTTGCAGATAAAGATGCAAAGGAAACTAATTAAGGCTCTTGTTTTTAATTCAGGTTCAATTTTGGAATATTATATTACCCAAAGCCCAAAGGGATACGTTTGCAGTGTCACAATGACTCCCAGGTAGGTTGGCACTGAGTCACACAATAGGCAAACTACCTTCTAAGGCTTGGTGCAAAGGTGTTAGGGAATGGCACACCTGTCTTCCTCTTCAAGAAAAAGATCACTTATTATGGAAGTACACTTATTATGGACAGTACAGAGGCAACTGTCTTTTATGCCCGCAAATAAGTGTACATTATATGCTTGCTTATTTCAGAATTGTCCTGAAAACTGCAATGACATATTGCTGTTTTGTAGACTTGGGCTCCAGGTTCATGCCATTGGGAGGTAGTGGAGCCTTTAAGAGGTGGAGCCTAGTGGGAGGATGTCAGGTTATTGGGGGCGTGCCTTCAAAGGGGACTGTGGGAATCCATCCCCTTCCTCTTCCTCTCTCTTTCACCTGCAGTCATAAGGTGGACAGGTTTCCTCTGCCTGTGCTCCCCACCATGGGATGCACTGCCTTGCCACAGGCCCCAACCAACCAAACTGAAATCACAAAACTGTGAAAGTAAATCTTTACTCTTCATAAGCTGACTAATTTGCACAGAGTCACAAAGCAATTGTGTAAAATGGGGAAGTGCTTACCAAAGTCTGAGCCTTTTATGATGGCTTTATGTCTCCTCTTTCCCAACTCTACCACCCCTCTTCCAAACAGAAAAAAAGTACCCTTTCCACATCTTGTCCAGCATTGAAACACACTCAAGATGAACAGGCTTTGAAATGAAGCATAGCAAGGCTTACTTTATACCTTCAGCATGTTGCTATGTAACCTTGGGCAAGAGTTTTAACCTATTTTCTAGACAATGGTAATTTTCCTCTGGGGTTGGCATGAGGATTAAATGAAATAATAAACTGACAGCAACAGAAAATTAGTAGATGGCAACATAGATGTTTACTTTTTTCTTTTCTCTTTTCCCAATATACTTGTTTTTGTAACACTATGGTTATGAGGGCAGGGCCCTGTATATAGTGTGTGCCAAATTAGTGTTTTCTAGGTAATACCTGGTGCTCAATAAATACTTGTTGTCGACTAGCTGACTAATTTACTAAACTCTGTCATGCAGCCCAAGAGTCATTTCCTGCAAAGCACTTTGGTGCCCAAATACTCTCTAAGGCCCACAGGTGACTAAGTGAAGTCCCTTCAGTGATTAAAAGCAGTAAGGGCTGGTATGGAGATCATTATCTGCACTCTGTAGCCCTAAGCCCATGGCAGGTACTGTCCTAAGACCTCTATGTGTATTCATTCATTCCTCAAAACAGCCCTCTGGATGCATGTGCTATTTATCAACTGCATTTTGCACATGAGGACACTGAGGCACAAAATAATTACAGCAGGCCTCTGAGCAGATGAAAAGCAAAACTTGAACCCAAGGGCCATGAACAGAGTTCCCTGTTATGTAACTTATGAGTTTGGACCAATTCTTTTTTTTTTTTTTTAAGAGAGAGAGAGAGACACAGAGAGAGAAGAGAGAGAATTTTTTTAATATTTATTTTTCAGTTTTCGGCGGATACAACATCTTTATTTTTATTTTTATGTGGTGCTGAGGATCGAACCCAGTGCCTCGCACATGCCAGGCGAGCATGTTACAGCTTGAGCCACATCCCCAGCCCTAGACCAATTCTTAAGTTAGAAGGCCCTGTTCCCCAAGACCCCCTGCCCTCCTGATACCAACTGCACATTCAGGGTGTGGTTCTCAAACCCTCATGTACAGTCATCTTCTAGAAGAACTCACAGACCTCACTGAAAGCAGCTATGCTCCTACAGCCTAGTTTATTACAGAGAATGACACAGATGAAAATCAGCAGAGAGAAGTTCTTCAGACAAAATCCAGGGAAAGTCTCAAATGTGGAGCTCCTTGTGTTTTCTCCCCACAGACTCGGGGACACCATCCTCTCCTGGCATCCCTGTGTGGCAATATGCCCAGAGCATCACCAGACAGGGAAGCTCACCTGAGTGTCGGTGCTCAGAAGGTTTGGGGGTGCTTACCTCACCTTACCTCACACAGGCATGAAGGATGGATGGACAGACAGATCACCCATGTGACTGACCTGCTCTCCAGGTCCACGGACAGTGCCTGACACAAAGCCCCCATCCACCCTAAATCACACTGTGGTCTCTCTTTTGGCTCAGCCCCACCAAAAATCACTGTTCAGGTAGACCAAACCCCCAGGCAAACAAAAACCACCTGCCAGGAGTAGAGGCCAAAGGCCAGACTTCCTTTTAGGCAAAACTCTTAACTGCACCCATGCATACATATTCACATTTGTGTTTAGGCTGACAATATGAGTTATACATAAATGCAGAAAAATAAAACTGAAATGAAACATACCATTTATAGCTTGGATATTTGGTAACCCCAAACATTCATGCATTAATTCTCTGATACAAACTAACTGAGTGGTCACTATAAGCAGGTAGGGTGTGGGTGGAGGAGATGGGCCACTGGGGGCATGCCTTGGGGTTTATATTTTGTTCTTAGTGAGCAGAGCTCTCTCTGCTTCCTGAATACCATGTCCTGAGCTGCTTTCCTCCACCAACTCTTCTGTCATGGATTTGGCCGTTTATAGACTGAGATCTCTGAAATCTCGAGTGCCAAATAAAATATCCACCTCCAAAAATTGTTCTTGTTGGATCTTTTGGTCACAATGACCAAAAAGAAAATGACCAAAACACATAACCATACCATTAAGTGAGAAATGAATGAAGAGGAACCTAAATATGTCACTTTACAGGTGCTTCCTGCATTTTTCTATTTTTAAAATCTTTTCCAAGTGAGACTGTATCTGTGTATTACTTGTGAGAATAGTTACCTTTAAACCTTTAGAGAATAAAGGAAGAAAAGAACAGAAACTCTACCACGGCTGCCAGGCCAGCAGACATGGCACCAGGTCTGCCAGGCGGTGGCGTCATTCTATAAATAGGATAAAATCTGCTGACCTACCTCTTTGTGGAAGGACGTCATAGGAATGCGGAGTTGGGAAATCCTAATGAAATCGCACAGTGTTGGGACTCAGGGGCAGGGACGAAGATCGGAGACCTGTCCAGGAGAGAAATTATCATCAGAGAAATGATCACGTTGACCTGCAGGAGCTGGCTTCAGGGCTGGCCTGAGTCCTGCCAGGAAATAAAAAGGTTTCAGTGACTGGGATGAAGAACATGGAACTTCAAGGTCTTGGCCTCGAAGATGGAAGGGGGAGGGAAGTCAGAGGAGCAAGAGGAACCTCTCCAACTTTGAGTCTCCTCAACACTGAATCCTGGCCGGGAGCCATGAGAAGTGAGTGGCAAAGCCACCTGTCCCTCGTGCATGTCACTCTATGGTCCTGGTTTAATCCTCTTGTGCTAGCCATACATAAGTACTTCCAACTCCGGGAGGCTCCCTGGAGCAAGGAGCACAGAGCAAGGCAGGCCCACCCTCGAATCCCTGTTCAATAAGACCAGACCCCCCACTTTGTAGGGCCCAGCAGTACCAAAGGCAGGGTATAGAGGATTTTACTTATGAAATGCAGCTGAATTTTCCCTTCTGAAAAGACTTTCTAATAAAAACCTAATGGCAAAGAAAGGTGAACTCACAAAATGTACCTAGGTGAGAAACACAAATTAGAAATCATTATGAAACTAATTCAAGAACCTATGGAACCTATATTATTCACATGATCTACCTTTTTCTTTTCAGAAGAGTCATGGGTTTTTTAAAAGAAGCCATCGTACTATTCAAGACAGAAAAGTGAATAAACGGAACAGTCTAATGGATGCCCGGGTACTATGCTCAGTCAACGAATCCTTACAATAACCCCGCTACGTACCACCCCCTACTTTATAGATGGGGAAGAGTGAAGCCCAGAAACACTAAGAAGCTCAAGGCCACACAGACAGAGATAAGAACCACCACCATACAAACCCAAGACCATCCAATATGAGTGTAACCTCTTACCAGAAGGTACTGAATCCTCTCACACTCCTAGCTCATAGCTGGCTTTGGTTCCTCTTTATCATTTGGACTCTGGGTTGGTGGGTCCCCAACAAATTCAATGGCATCTTAACTCTCAAAATGACCTGAGCTAACTTGAAGTTCACCTAATATGGAGATACATTTTCCAAACTGAAAAACGAACTCAAAATCCAACAGAGGAATTTTATTCTCCTTCATGTATGAAAGCCAATCTGAGAAGTTGTCATTTGGCTTCCAACGTGTGTTCTTTCCTGGGGCAGTTCAATGATTGGTGTCCACAGTGGGGAGTACCCAGCACCGCCATGCTCCCATGAATTCCCTGGTGTGCTTTGGATCAGCCTCTGAGCACAGACATGGAGGTTGATGATTGACACATGTCTTACCCAGTGGCTTGTGAACCAGACACAGAAAACCTCTGGGGCAATGGTAAATATGAACAACTATCAACATGAAGGAGGGAAGGAAAGGAATCCAGAGAGAGGAGGAAAGGGAGGGGAAGAAGAAGGAAGACTGAGCACAGAAATGAGTCCTATCACCCTCTCTAATGAGAAAAACCACTGAGCCCAGCCTCGGAATATGTTTCTGGAGCTGACCTACAGAGGAGGAAAAAGGATCCCCTTTCCCTCCATTTGTCACCCCGAACTCAGTCTTCCTAGTGACTTGGAACAGTCTTCACCACCTGCTTATCAGAGTCCCAGACCACCATTGCTACCTCGTGGCTTGCTCTCTTCTGCTTCCAGGGCAACCCAGAGTTCTGCTGACTCCCTAACTAGAAGGAGCGATTACTAGGAGGCAGCAGGGATTAACCCAGCCTAGGATATGGGTGACTCAACTCATCGCTTTTAATACTAAGATGGGGCACGCTGGTCAGGGGTCTTGTGTTGCTATGGAATATCTGGTTTGCAATCAGGTTTCCCAAACACTCTTGTGGGTAGGTGAAGAAATGGGAGCTGCGTCATAGTACGACCTGTATTGTGCAATGCGACCATCCCCCAGAGGGTGCTGAATGACAGCCCAAAAGCCACACCCAAGCCCAACACAGCTGAGCATGGTTATCAATGACTTAGAGGGAAATGGGCCGCCTGTAAATGGACGGTGTTGGTGGCACAGAACTGAGAGGAGCTGCCAAACATTGAATGAGAGCATTAGGACTGCAAAATACCCAGACAGCCTGGAACAACACAGCACGGGTCCAACAAGACCAAGCTTTAACAGGGACAGATGGTGGAAAGCTCTATGCTGGGCCCTGAAATGCAGCTGCCAAATCTCAGAGTGGGTGGCACCGCTTCACAGTGGCATGTGTGAGAAAGTCGTGGGGGACTCTGTTGTGTGTCCAGAGTACACGGCGTCTGCCAAGCGGAGCTGCGATCACAGACGTGGGAGAGTCTGGAAAAAGTGGGGTGTTCTACTTGCCTTAGCTCTGAGCAGAGACTCTGGGGTCCCAGGCTTTAAGGAGGACAGTGAAAACTGGCTCCTGTCCTATAGAAACTGATGAGGACAGTAAGGGGGACGGGAGCCATGTCATGTGTGCCATGCTGAAAGAGCTATGTTTAGCCTGGGGACACTCAGGGAGGGACAGGAGAGCTGCTTTCAAATATCTGAAGAGCCATTACAAGGAAAAGGAACTTAACCTTGTTCTCTCTGGCACCACAGGCCAGCAAAGTGACATGGAGACATATCTGGGCTAGGTAGAAGTCACGTGGTGCCGACTAACACCGAGATCCCATGATGAAATTGTTATCTCTGGAGAGACTGGGCTCCCTGTCACTGGATGTAACCACGCACAGGCAGAATGAGCACCTCCATGGAAGACGGAGACACAGGTATTAACTAGCCCGGATGACCTCTGCAGGCCTCTCCTCTCCAATAACTGAGCCTTTTCCTCAGAAGCCTCAGGAGAGACCTGTCTCTGCTGCAAGGTGTCTCCAAGCACCTGTTTCTTACATTCTCCAGCTAAAGAGAGAAGCCAAGCACTTTAAACAGCTGCTATCCCACTGATTCCCTTTCTTAAATTAGGCTCCCTGGGTCCTCACACTGCTGCTGCCCAGAGACAAGGGCCCTATGCAGAAAGTAATTAAGTCCCTGATATCAGCACTCCGCTTGTCCCAGAGAACAGCGAAGCCCCAGGGGCAGGGGGCCAAGTTTCCTCAAATTACCATTCTTATAGCAGATTTTGGACTTTCGTCCCTGAGGGCCCAAAGCCCCAGTGATTCATGCCAAATGATGACCAAAATAGAGATGAGCAATGGGACCCAGGTTGTTGCCCAGAAAGCGGACACTCAGTCAAGGACACAAAGAAGTGGCCTCCACTGCCCCATACACTTCTCCCTCTATTCAACCAGCCAAACATAGTCCAGGATGAGAGGTGGTATCCAGCCCTGAGTAACACAGGCCTGGCTAGAGTCTTAACCATGGTGGACAGCATGACCCCTACTTAGTAGATATGAGCATGTGCCTATGATATGTGAGACATCAGCCTCAACTCTGATGGGAAAAGAAAGGAAATAATAAGTGAACAAACATTCCCTCTTGTTTCATATGAAGATACCAGAGCCCAGAGAAGTTGAGTGAGTTAGCCAGGGTCACAGAGCAATGGCAAGGCTGAGGGTCAGACCCAGGTCTCCTCCCACCCTCAAAGTTTTCTTAGAAATGTCAGCCCCCAGGCCTTGAATGACTCAGGAGACCTCTGCACCCCCCAACCACTGGTTCTCCTCTTACCATAGGAAACTCTTTCTTCAGGGAATTATGGTTTGCTGAGAATAAAAATTCTTAAAAAGGAAGAAAATATGAAAATGAAAAATAAGGGCTGGGGATGTGGCTCAGCGGTAGCGCGCTCGCCTGGCATGCGTGCGGCCCGGGTTCGATCCTCAGCACCACATACCAACAAAGATGTTGTGTCCGCCGAGAACTAAAAAATAAATATTAAAAATTCTCTCTCTCATTCTCTCTCTCTCTCTCTCTCTCTCTCTCTCTCTCTCTCTCTCTCTCTCGCCTCTCTCACTCTCTCTTTAAAAAAAAAAAAAAAAAAAAAAAAAAGAAAATGAAAAATAAAGTCAGATAGAAAAAAATAAATAGATAATGGAAAATAGACAATTTCTGAATGCCTAAAGGGACTGGATAGAAATCCCACAGAGAGAAGTCAAGGTCCAGAGGAGCTTGGGAGCTCTAAGGTCAAATGTGCCTCCTTTTCAAGTGTCTGCTCTTGGGGGTGACTGTAAACGGAGGGGACCCAGGAAGAAAGTCAGAGACTGAAGGTGCTGTCAAAATAAGTGAGCTATGTTTGAATCTTCTTCCAAAGAAATAATTCCATTTTAAATGCACTTGTCTCACACAGCCTGATACACTCTCGTGTATTTGCTGATGGATGCACACGATTCTAGGACTTCCTTCAAAGTAACCTAATGGGGAGAGATGACAGGGGCTGTAATGCCTTGAGTTCATAATTACTGAAACAGGGGACTGGAGATGAGGGGGGCTCATGATTCTGACAATTCTCAGTATGTCTGAAATTTTCTATAATTAAAAATAAAAGAAGGAGATGGTGCCAATATTTTGAGCCCTGTTGCCAAGCCACTGCCTAGAAAGAGAGTCATAGAGGATGTGAATATTCAGCCAAGGCCGAGTTTGGGTGACCAGAATTACTCTAGAGCTCATTAGTCTCCCTGGAAGTCATTTGAGCAAACGGCTACTGGGCAAGACCGGGAGTGTGAGAAGCACACTCATAAAAAACATCGCAAAAATGTCGCTTGTACTCACTTCCTGCCTCTTTTCTGAAAGATCTAGCTACTGGCTTTTGCCTTCTTCATTGCAGAGGCTTCCTCTTCCTCACTGCACATGGCCCTAGAGGGGAGCCTTTCCTATGCTTGGAATTGCTTCACAGTGACCTCTGAGCTGGGCGAATGCCCACTGGCTGCAGTGACACCCCACCCATAGCAAGTCTGCTTTGCAGATCAAGCATCCCCTCTGCAGAGTCTGGCCCATTCCACAGCCCAGCTGCTTAGATGCCTTCTCGAAATAGAAGCTCTGTTTGATAATGCCTCCCCATTTGCCTTTCTGCAAGAGCCAGGCGGAGAGGCCAGGCTGATTAGCTCTGAGCTAATTTTTACCTGTGTCCACCTGTTGATGTCAGTTTCCACAGGTCCTGAATAGTGAGGTCACATGGCGTGAGTATGACAGCCTATCTTTGGGGCAGGGCTGTCCACAGTGTAGGGAAAACCCAGACTTCACCATACACTATCAGCAGTTCTTTTCATGATTTGATGGTTACATCAAGGAGAAAGTCTCACTTGGGTACCCGTCCCTCCCGCCTTGCTAATATTAGCTAATCTCCAGTTTCATCAAAACCAAGTAGGTCTCATTTTGGGGGTATCTATAGGTAAGAGTATCAACCCAATATTGAATAATCTGGCTGATCACCATCGTTTGTAGCTCTAAACCCAAATCTATCTATGGAAATGATGTTGGTTTCCCTTGTACAACCATAAGACAGTGTTAGAAATGTTAAGTAAATACAAGTGGCACATTCTGCAAATTGTGAGGGAACAGAGATAGATTTAACACAGAGCTAATGAAGTTTGCAGGGGACTGTGGGGGAGTGGCCCCAAGAGACAGCAGAGAGGAAGAAGAGAGGAGGAAGTGAGAGTGAAAAGTGAAGGCAGTTGAGCCCCTGCAATGGACAAGGCCAACTTTTCTATTTGTACAAAAGTATTCGAATATAGGAACTTATTTTGTGTGCTTTTTAAAAAAGGGCTCTTCTAGTCATTCTGCCCTAGAATTCTGGGAGCCAGCCTTGACTCCCTGCCACATCCCACTGATCATCTCCATCCCTTCTATCTTTAACCACCATTATTGCCATCATCCCACTGTCATTACTATTGTCACCATCATCATCATCATTGTCATTGCTACACCATCATCATTACCATCCTCACCATTATTATCATCAACCTCCATTACCATCGCTGTCACCATCACCACTGCTATCACTATCACCACCATCAACACAACCACCATCACCACATCACCACCACCACCACCATCACAATCTTATCATAATCATTATCATCAATGTCATCATTATCACCAGTCTCAATGTCATTACCATCCCATCACTATTATCATTATGTCACCATTATCAACATTATCATTACTATCACATCATCAACACCATCCATTAGCATCAATCATCACCACCATCATCAACATCACCACTACCATCATCACTATCAGTAACTAATAGCACTTACTGCATACTAAGAGCTTAGACTCTGTTTTAGTTATTTTGGTGGCCTCATTAGCAGAGATGCTGTGATCCAGCTTATCTTACAGATGATGAAAACCTGGAGAGGTTGCATGAATCACCCATCTTTACACACCAAGTAAGCAACATAGTCAGGATTTGAACCCAGTCTAGCGTTAGAGTTCAACTCTTCATCACTATGCCATTCAGCCTTGGATTTAATGACCTAGCTTAGAGGTTCCATATTGCTTTCCTGGACTTCATTAATACTTGCTTACTGAGTACCAGTGGCTCTAAGCAGCCCTAAACAGATCCACACACATCATCTATCACCCACAATGGATAATACAACAGAACATAAACTTGGGATACATTGTATATGTTTGTGCACTTATATGAGCCCAATCTAAACTCAGTGGTAAAGGCCCTAAGAAAGTTCTAACACTAACACACACAAATGAGGAACCCCTGACTACTGAATGAGATATGCATTTCTCGTGCCAGAACTGACTTGGTATGGGTGGTCTCTACAGAGCCACAGCTCCAGATCTGCTTATCTGTTGAATATCTATACCTGTCAGCACCACACGATGTAAATCCTTTCTCAAACACATTCTGTTCACTCTCCTCCAAGGTGATCTTACTACCCAAGGAGTCTCTTGGGGGAGGCTGTGATATCTCTGAATCCATATGCTCTTCCATATCAATGCAACCTACAGTGTTTTTGCTCTAAATGGGTTGGCACCAACATACCATGAACTTGCCAAAACTCTCCTGTTCTCCTTGGGCTGAAGCCCAATGTCATCACATCATTTTCCAGGGAGTGGTGGAATAGATCCCAGAGGAGTGGTAGAATAGATCCCTTTCTGCAGGAGTGGTGGAATAGAGGGGGAAAGCATCTGGAAAGTAGAAAATAAGCACCTATTACTCTGAAACCAGAGAAGCCCTCATGCACGACACGTACTCACTAACACTGGGCTTGTCTTTAAGATCAGTGGAGGTAGGACAAGTTCCTACGAAAGCAAGAACAAGGCATACCCCCAATTAGTAAGAAATAAACAATAAAGATCAGAGCATAAATAAATGAAGAAAAATAGAAAAACTGTTGGACTAGGCACAGTGGTGTATGCCTGTAATCCCAGCAGCTTATGAGGCTGAGGCAGAAGGATCACGAGTTCAAAATCAGCCTCAGCCTCCACAGCTTAGTGAATCCCTAGGCAATTTACAAAGACCCTGCCTCTAAACAAAATATATTTTAAAAGATCTGGAATTGTGGCTCAGTGGTTAAGCACCTTGGGTTCAATCCCTGATACCAAAAAAAGCCAAAAAAACTGTTGGTTGCTTCAAAAGATATACAAAATTACAAAATTGACATACCTTTAGTTAGGCTAATGTGGAGAGAGAGAGAGAGAGAGAGAGAGAGAGAGAGAGAGAGAGAGAGAGAGAGGGAGAGAGAAGACCCAAATAATAAAATAAGAGATGAGAAAGGAGACATTGCAAATAATACTAAAGAAATTCAGAGAATTATTTGGGACATTTGGGGGGAGGGTGTACTGGGACTGAATTCAGGGGCACTCAACCACTGAGCCACATACCCAGCCCTATTCTGTATTTCATTTAGGGACAGGGTCTCACTGAGTGGCTTAGTGCCTCGCCATTGCTGAGGCTGGCTTTGAACTCACGATCCTCCTGTCTCAGCCTCCCAAGATGCTGGGTTTACCAGCATGAGTTACCACGCCCAGCTTAATTATTGGGGAATATTGTGAAATAGTATATGCTCATAAATTAGAAAATCTAGAAGAAATGAACTCATTTTGGGACACATGTGACCTACCAAAATTGAACCAAGAAGTTATAAGAAACCTGCATAGACCAATAATAAGAAATGAGATCAAATCAGCAATAAAAGCCCCCGCCCTGCCAAAAAAAGGGCCAGAACCAAATGGCTTCACTGCTAAATTTAACCAAATTTTTAAAGAATAATCAATACCAATACTTTCCAACTATTCTATAGAATTCAAAGGGAAGGGACCCTTCCAGATTCACTCTAGGATGCCAGCATTATGTGGTTACCAAAACCTTACAATGAGACAACAAACAAAACCATAGAGTAATATCCCTGATGAATATAGATGCAAAAATCCTCAACAAAATACTTGCAAATTGAACTTAGCAGCACATTAAAAAGATCAGACACCATGATCAAGTTAGTTTCATTCCAGAGAAGCAATGATAATGTAATATACACAAATCAATATACGTAATACAGCACATGAATAGAATGAAGGGTAAAAAAGGCATGTCCATCAGGATACCTGCAAAGAAAGCATTTGATAAAAATTCAACATCCCTTCCGGAGAAAAGCCCTGAATAAATTAGATAGAAGGATAAGTCCTCAATATAATAGGCCCATAGACAACATTATACTGAATGGATGGAACACCAGATTTCCTCTAAGTTCAGAAACAAGACAAAGGTGTCCATTCTCACCACCCTTACTCAGTATAGCACTAGAAATTTTAGCATAAGCAATTAGGCAAGAGAAAGGAATAAAAGGCATATTAGAATGGGGAAGGAGGAAGCCAAATCACTCCTACTTGCAGAGGATAGGAGTCTATACATAGAAAATCCTGAAAACGCCACCAAAACACTATAAGAACTAATTTTAAAAAAAAAAAATCCAGTATAATCTCAGTAGCTCAGGAGGCTGAGATAGGAAGATTGTGAGTTTAAAGCCAGCCTCAGAAAAGCCAGGTACTAGGCAACTCAATGAGACCCTATCTCTAAATAAAATACAATAGGGCTGGGGATGTGGCTCAGTGGGTGAGTGCCCCCGAATTCAATACCCAGTACCAAAATACATATATATAGTAAAATAACAGTATAAAATATCAATTTACAAAATCCAATAGGTTTTTGATATACTAATAATAAATAATAAATTTCCTGAGAAAAAATTCATGAAAGGAATTCCATTCACAATAGCCACAAAAATAAATATCCTAGGACTGAAGTTAGGAAGTGAAAGATCTCTACAATGAAAATTACAGAATAAAAAACTGCTAAGTACCGAAAACAACATTTAAATGTGGAAAGTCCTCCCATGCTCATGGGATGGATAAATTAAGGTTGGTAAAAATGTGCACACTTCCCAAAGCAATGTACAGATTCAATGCAATTCCCATCAGAACATCAATGACTTTCTTCACAGAACTATAAAGAAGAAAATCCTAAAATTCATATGGAAGCCCAAAAGACCCTGACCAACTCAAGCAATCCTGAGCAAAAAGAGCAAAGCTAGAGGCAACATAATACCTTATTACAAGACTACAGAGCCATAGTAACCAACACAGCATGGTATTAGCATAAAAACAGATACATAGACCATTGGAATAGAACAGAGAACCCAAAAATAAATCCACACATCTACAGCCAACAGATTCTTGACAAAGTTGCCAAACACCTTCAATAAATAGTGCTGAGAAAACTAGGTGTTCACATAGAATATCAAAACTAGATACTTATCTCTCATCTTATATAAAAATCAACTCAAAATTGACCAAGAACCTTAATGTAAAACCCGAGACTCTGAAACTACAAGGAGAAAACACTTTTAAGATATAGGTACTGGCAATGATTTTGCGGATGGGACCCCAAAAGCACAAGAAACAAAAGTAAAAACGGATAAATGGGATTCCATCAAACTAAAAGTCTTCTGCATAGCAAAGGAAACAATCAACAAAGTGAAGAGACAACTACAGAACAGCAGAAAATGTTTGCCAACTACTCAACTGACCCAGGGTTAACTTCTAAATTATATAAAGAACTCAAAAAACTTTCAAGAAAAACATTAAGAACAAACTGAGTGATCACACTTTTAAAATGGGCAAATGATCTGAATAAACATTTCTCAAAATACAAATGGTCAATAAATATATTTAGAATGTTCCATTATCATCAGTCATCAGGGAAATGCGGATCAAAACTAGGATGAGATACCATCTCACCTCAGTTAGAATGGCCTTATCCAAAAATAACAAATGCTGATGAGGAAGAAAAGGAACCCTTACACATTGTTGGTGGCAATATTAATTAGTGTAGCCACTATATAAAGCGTATGGAGGTTCCTTGAAAATTTCTATAACTAATAAATGAATTCAGCCAAAGTAGCAGGATATAAAATCAACACCTATAGATCAAACATGTTCCTATGATGAATCCACACTGAAAGAGAAATCAGGAAAACTACCCCATTCACAATAGCCTCCCCCATCAAAAAAAAAAAAACAGAAGAGGTGAATGACCTCTACAATGAAAACTACAGAACATTAAAGAAAGAAATTGAAGAAGACCTTAGAAGATGGACAGATCTCCCATGATCTTGGACAGGCAGAATTAACATTGTCAAAATGGCCATACTACCAACAGCTTTATACAGGTTTAATACAATTCTTATTAAAATACCAATGATGTTCTTCATAGAAATAGAAAAAGCAATCACGAAATTCATTTGGAAAAATAAGAGACCCAGAATAGTCAAAGCAATCCTTAACAAGAAGAGTAAAGCAGGTGGCATCACTGTACCAGACCTTAAACTATACTACAGAGCCACAATAACAAAAACAACATGGTATTGGCACCAAAACAAACACATAGACCAATGGTACACTGTAGAAAACACAGAGACAAACCTATATAAATACAGTTATCTCAATCAAAGGCACTAACAACATGCAGTGGAGCAAAAATAGCCTCTTCAACAAATGGTGCTGGGAAAACTGGTAATCCATTTGTATCAAAATGAAATTAAACCCCTATCTCTCACCATACATGAAACTCAACTCCAAGTGGATCAAAGACTTAGGCACTATAGCCTAACAGAAGAAAAAGTAGGCCCAAATCTTCACTATGTCAGCTTAGGAACTGACTTCCTTAACAAGACTCCTAAAGCACAAGAAGTAAAATCAAGAATCATTAAATGGGATAGATTCAAACTAAAAAGCTTATTCTCAGCAAGGGAAACAATTAATAACATGAAGAGAGACTACAGAATGGGAGAAAGTCTTTATCACATGCACCTCAGATAGAACTTCTCTGGGATAAAGAATTCAAAAAATTTAACACCAAAAAAAAAATCAATAAATGGACAGAGGAACTCAATAGACACTTCATAGAAGAAGAAATACAAGTGATCAACAAACATATAAAAAATGTTTAACATCTCTAGCAATTAGAGAAATGCAAATAAAAACTATTCTAAGATTTCACCTCACTCCAGTCAGAATGACAATTATCAAGAACACAAGCAACAATAAATGTTAACAAGGATGTGGTAAAAAAGGAGACTCATACATTGCTGGTGAGACTGAAAATTGGTGCAACCACTATGGAAGGCAGTATGGAAATTCCTTAGAAAACCTGGAATGGAACCACCACTTGACCCAGCTATTCCACTCCTTGGTTTACACCCAAAGGACTTAAAATCGCCAGGATGCACCACATCAACATTTATAGCAGCTCAATTCACAACAGCTAATCTGTGGAACCAACCCTAGATGTCCTTCAACAGATGAATGGATAAAGAAAATGTGGTATATATACACAATGGGATATTACTCAGCCTTAAAGAAAAATGAAATTATGGCATTTGGCAGTAAATGGATAAAGCTAGAGAATATTATGCTAAGCAAAATAATCCAATCTCAAAGAAACAAAGGCAGAATATTTTCTGTGATATGCAGATGCTAATTCAAAATAAGGGCAGGTAGTCCTAGAGAAGAATAGAGGTACTTTGGATTAGATAGAGGGGAGAAAAAAGGAGGAGGGATATGGGGGGGAAGGACAGTAGAATGAATCAAACATTTGACCCTATGTGCATATATGATTTCACAACTGGAGTAATTCTACATCACGTACAATCAGAAGAATAAGTTATACTCCATTTAAGTATGATGTGTCAAAATGCATTCTACTGTCATATATAACTATTTAGAACAAATTTTTTAAATCAGCATACTGCATTGACACAGCCATGTCAAGGTTTATAGCAGCTCAATTCACAATAGCTAAACTATGGAACCAACCCTAGGTGTCATTTAACAGATGAATGAATAAAGAAAATGTGGTATATTCATTCAATGAACTATCACTCAGTTTTAAAGAAGAATGAAATTATGGCATTTGCCATAAATGGATGGAGTTGGAGAATATCATGCTAAGCGAAATAAGCCAATCCCAAAAAACCAAAGGCCAAATGTTTTCTCTGATATATGAATGCTAATTCACAATAAGGGGGGCATTAGGGAAGAATAGAGTTAGGTTAGGTAGAGGAGAGTGAAGGGAGGGGAGGGGAGGGGATGTGGTGATAGGAAGGATAGTAGAATGAAACAAACATTATTACCTTGTGTGTGTGTGTGCACGCACGCGCGCACATGCATGACAGCATGACCAATGTGATTCTACAACATGTACAATCAGAAAAATGAGAAGTTATACCCCATCTATGTATGATATATCAAAGTGCATAAATGCATTCTACTGTTATATATAACTAATTAAAACAAATTTTAAAATTTTTTAAAGTTTTGAAAAGTCTAAAAATAGATTGATCATGTGATCCAGCTATCTCACTTCTAGGCACATACTGAAAGGAAATGAAGTCAGCATACAAAAGAGATACCTGCATTCCCATGGTTACAGGTGTACTTTTCAAGGTAGCTCAGATATGGAACCAGCCTGGGTATCTGGCCATTGATGAACAGGTAAAGAAAATATTATAGATCTACACAATGGAGTACTGTCCAGTACTGAAGAATGAAGTCCTGTCATTCACAGGAGAACGAATGGAACTAGAAAACATCACCTTCAGTGAAGTCAGACACAGAAAGACAAGTATCTTCTCATATGTGGAAACAAAAAATTTCAATCTGAAAAATAGGTGGATTACTAGGGACTGGAGTCGGGGGTGAGAGGGGGCTTGGAGGGCAGGCAGAAGAAGGCAAAGTACATATGACCAATGCATGATGTAGGCATGTATGGAATATCACAGTGAATTCCATTAATCTGTACAATTAATGTGTTAATTATAATAAAAACACACTCACGGAGATCAATAGAGGTAGGATTTGGTGCCATGGCCAGATCTGGGGGGTGAAGCCAGGGTCTGGGGGTGGGACTAAGGCCTTGAAGAAAGACCCTAGTAAACTCCATCCAGGGCACGAATCCCCACCCTCATAACATAATACCATCATCTTGGGGGTAGGGGTAGGATTTCACCATTGAATTTGGGAGGCAGGAGGTATTTACTGCATGGCCCTCCCCCTTGGTCAGACTCAAAATGTCTTTGTCAGTCAAATCCAAATGAGGGTTCTCATTGGTTGAGCCCAAAGAAAGTTGGGAGAAGTGGGCAGGGGGCAGGGGAGTCCTGCAGAACCACCTTCCAATGCTCAGACCTAATGAGAAGCAGAGAGTGTCTCTGGAGACAAAATTACAAGATTCAGCCCACCAAACATTTGGAGATTTCTTTTTTTTTTTTTTTTTTTTTTTTAGTTGTTGATGGGCCTTTATTGTTTTTTATTTATTTATTTGTGGTGCTGAGAATCCAACCCACTGCCTCATACATGCTTGGCAAGTGCTCTACCACTGAGCCACAACCCCAGCCCCTGGAGATTTCTTAACAGTTTTTATTGACTTTAAGTGTGCATCACCCAGTATCCTGGACTTCCCTCCAACATTTCCCACCTGAAAACATCAACATTCCCTAGGCCCCTTTTCCCTCCAGTGTCGGTATTTTCCCTTTCCCCTGCCCTCCCTCCACGTAGTGGTCTGCTTTGCTAAATCCCATGGCTCCCTCCCTGACTCTGAACTTCTCCCTCCTTAATTATGCACCCTGCCCTCTGTTCCCAGGCATCCACGCCTTGGGGGCATCTCTTCCCCCTACCATACCCTGTCTTCCCAACAGGCAATCTGGCAAACAGCTTTCTCATCTCATCACACATTTTTTGGCGTTCATGTCGCACAGCTCAAAATCATTATTAGCTTCAAAATCCTGTTTGGGGAGTGTGGGGAAGAAAATGATTTTCCCTAATTGATCTGGATAAACATGTGTGTGTCAATACAAATCCCATCCCTTCGTGGATCATTTGCTGCATTTACAGAGATGTGCTTCAGGGGGGAAAAAATGAAGGCTTTTCTTTAATTGTAAGGGGCAGCCACTCAGTGGAGCTTCGTTGAGAAAACTGTCTCTGAGCCAAGCTGGGGAACGAGAAAAATAAGCAGATGCTTGGAGCCGGGAGGATTTTCATGTTTCTATAATCGGATCAGATCTGTTCCTCGGCAAGAGTTTGGATTCCCTTGTGCTCACAAACAACCACCGACTCAAAGCCACCTGCCCGCGTCTGCACATGGATTCCCTGAGGGTAGACCACATTGGCTCCTGCAGCCTGGCGTGTCCTCATTCACTCTAGTGAAGAGTCCATTTTCTATACCCAAGAAGGGCACTGTATGTCCCTTAGAAACAACCAGCATCTGTTTTCCTCAGCAACCCTCCCCCAGCAGGCAGGGTTATATCCATAGATGCTGCAGAGCTCAGGGAGGAAGGGAGGTTGGGAGCCTGCTGCTCCTGGACTCAAGCTGGTGTAGACTGGGAATCTGCAGTCCAGTTCCTGCCTCCTCAGAGGAACACACAGTGGATTCTTCTCAAGTTCATGTGTGACCTTCAACAGACCCAAGCTTACTTCCTTATATTGAAAGAGATAAGCTGAGGAACCCATTGGGCTACTGCATGCACAAAAGCTGCTCTGGTTGGTGGTGGCTTTGCATTGTCCTGCAGAGCCAGTTTTCCCTGCTGCTTGATCCAGGAGAGTTGGATGCAGCTGATGCCATTCTCTGGCTAATCACTCATTTCACCGCAAGGCCAAGCCAGGACGTTGGGCCCAACAAGTCTCAGTTGCAGAACCATTTCTAAAGCAACCAGGAAAGCCACGTGCACTTAGCTGCTGGAGGGCTGAGAATGTCACCCTGAGCCCAGAACTAAGTGTAGACATCTTGCCACCAGCAGGGAGAGAAGCTGGCAAAAGGCTGGTTCCTGACAGCATTGTTTGAACCTCTAGGAACAACCAGGCCCAGAGCTGGAAGGATGCCCAGACTGTTCCGCAGGCCAATCATCTGCCTCCCTCAGGTGAGCTGGGTTTCTGTCACTTGCAACCAAGTATCCTAATGCCCATGGGGGACATCTCCTTTTTCTTTGTTTCACTCTTTGCTGGCAATGTTAACAGCATCCATCCTGTGCATATCTTTCTGGAGACAGCAGGGTGTGGTGGGTGAGAGCCCTTGATTGGCTACATGGTGGACAGGTGACTGTGTGCTAGCAGGTCTGAGGTGAGAACAGGGGAGCAGTACCCAAGGACAACCAGGGGTAGAATGGTGACACAGGCTCTTCGGAAGTTCCCCACTTTGAGCTGTGAAAAGCTAGGTGTGCTGAATTCTAAGGCACAGCCTGCTGCCAGGAGGCATCAATTAGAAGAAGGGACAGAGGCCACAATCAGAAGCTGGCCATCCCACACCACAGGAGCTACTAGACAGCCAGGATGGGGAGGGAAAGCCACCATCTATGGAGGTAGCACTCCCTGGAATACCCCAAGCCTCTGCTAGACACAGAGGGGCTCTCTTCAGTAACCACAGAACCAAAGACTCCAGTTCCAGTCCAACTCATGGGGTGACTTTGAGCAGAATGCTCAACCTCCTGGAACATCAGGTTTCTTATCTGAAATGGGTCTCAAACTAAAGAAGCCTCAAAGGAGTCACCAGAGTATTAAATTGGGATGGTGGATGGGACAGTGTTTCATAAATCCATTTTGTCTTCCGTAACAAAATAGCATAAATTGGAGTTGGGGGCTTATGAAAATGGAATTGTCTTTCTCATAGTTCTGGAGGCCGGAAGTGGGTGACCAGGGAGCCAGTATGGGCAGGTTCTGAGAAGGTTCTCTTCTAGGTAGCAGATGGCACCTCCTTGTATCCTCAAAAAGAGTACTACTCCTCACTCTTCCCTCCTCTTCTTCTTCCTCTTCCTGCTCCTTCTCTTCCTCCTCCTCCCTTTCTCCTTCTCTTCTTCTTCTCCTTCTCCTCCTCCTCCTGCTTCTCCTCCTCCCTCCCTCCCTCCCATCCTCCCTCCCTCTTCCTGCTTCTCCTCCTCCCTCCCTCCCTCCCTCCTCCTGCTTCTCCTCCTCCCTCCCTCCCTCCTTCTCTCTCCCCGTTCCTACAAGGACTCTCACTAAGCCCACCCCCTAGTGCTCCACCCTTGTGACCTAATCATTTCCCAAGGGCACAGTCACTCACACTCACACCCCATCACAACGGGGATTAGGTTTTGGCACATGAATGTTGCAAGGACAACATCTGGGTCCATAAGAGGCAGTTAGTAGCTGGTAGAAGGCTATATTCGTATATAACAGGGGGGCAGTCTGAGGAAGGCCTTCAAGACCTTAGCCCTGACTGGGAATTCCTGGTGGTTAGGAAGGAGGACATGGAATCTTGAGCCCACATATCCAAATTTCAATCACAGCTTACTGTTCAGGAAACCTGTGATGAGACATTTTGCTTTTTTGTGTGCATCTTTTTCAATAATTTTCATAGGAGAAAATGGATCCCGGCTTTCCCTCAGATCTGGAGTGGGGCTCAAAGGCGGGAAATAGAACTTTGTGAAACCCAATCACAGCAGCAATTTAATAGATCACCCACGAATGAACACTTACTCTGCTGTCTCATTGAAATCCCGTGGCCATTTTGCAAGAAAAAAAAAGTAACAGTGATAATGACAATGCTATTTAACGTTGGATTGTCAATGGTCACAACTACTGAGAGCTTAGCAGGTGTGCAGCTCTGCTCTAAAGCACTTTCATACACTCCTGTTGCTAGTCCTCACGGCAGGTCTAGGAGCAATACCTATTGATACTACTCATATGCCCATTTTGCAGATGAGCATACCAAGTTCAGAGGGATTTGAGAAGTCAACCTCTGGGGACAGGGAAAAGGAAGAACCAAGATGCATTCAAAGATAAGTGCCATCTTACAATATGTTATATATAAATATAAAACTTATTATATATTACATATTATGTATATCTATATACATGTATATGTCTTGGTCCCACCCTGGGCAATGACATCAACAGGAAGTGGTGGGGAGACCTGTGGCTTGCCTTCCAAAATGAAGATCTTTCTAATCTCAAGTGTGGCTAAAGAGGGTACCTGGGCCCAGTCCACCTTGCCAGAAGCCAAGCCAGCCTTGAAAACCAAGCAAAGGAGCCCCAAATTTTTGCCCAAGGAGATCGACCCAGTTCCACTCAGCAGCTGGCAGCTGGGGCCTCCTAGCTGTCACAGCTGTTCCTGGCAGGGATGCTTCGCTACTGGCCCCAGGGTCCCCCACCAGGCTCTGGGGGTTAGGGGAGTCTGCTGTCCCTGTCTGCTGATCTGCACATTCATCCCTGGGCATCCCTGGGAGTCAACTTTTCTCATATAACATACACACAAGATTCAAAGCCAAAAAAGTATGGCTCTGCAACCCCCAGCTCCCTAACTTTTGGTAAGTGATTTAAACTCTCTGGACCTCAATCTCCACATCTGTAAAATGGGAATGAAAAGAGTACCTGTTTCATAAGATCATTGTGAAGAGGAAGCGTCTCCTTCATAAAATGGTTCAAATGACGCTTAGCAATTGAGGAAGAATTAATAAATGTTTGCTGTTAGGATTATCTGCAGGAAGACCAGAAACTTAGCAACTCCTAGAAGAAGACATAAGG
The DNA here is from genome assembly GCF_045843805.1 of Urocitellus parryii. Lineage (NCBI taxonomy): Eukaryota > Metazoa > Chordata > Mammalia > Rodentia > Sciuridae > Urocitellus > Urocitellus parryii. Next base: position 13,171,832 of record NC_135546.1, read on the forward strand.
GAAACTCTCCAACATAGAAATGCAGGCCACAACCTCCTCAATAGGACTCCTATAGCTCGGGAAATACTACCAAGAATCAATAGAAGGGATGATATCAATTTAAAACCTTCTACATAGCAAAGGAAATAAGAGTATGAAGAGAAAGCTTACAGAATGGGAGAAAAATCTTTGCCAGCTGCTCTTCCCACAAAGGATTCATATGCAAGATTTATAAAGAACTCAAAAAACCTAACACCCCCGCCCCCAAAATCTGTAAGCAGTCAAATTAACTAAACAGTCACTTTTCAAAAGAAGCACAAATGGCCAATAAATATATAAAAAAATACTCAACATTTTTAGCAACCAGGGGAATCCAAGTCAAAACTGCACTGAGATTCCATTGCAGTCAGAATGGCAGTCATCAAGAATATAAATAACAATAAGTGCTGGCGGGGAAAAGAAACTCTGATAGACCAGTGTTGGAAAATTAAGTTAGTATGACCACTTTGGAAATCAGTATGAAGTTTGTGGAAGTGTGCATGCCTGTAATCCCAGCAGCTCAGGAGGCTGAGGCAGGAGAATCCTGAGTTCAAACTAGTCTCAGCAATAGCATGGCACCAAGTAACTCAGTGAGACCCTGTCTCTAAATGAAATACAAAATAGGGCTGGGGATGTGGCTCAGTGGTTGAGTGCCCGAGTCTAATCCCTGGTACCCCCCTGCCCCAGGAAAAAAAAAAAAAAGACTAGGCATAGAAACACCATGTGACCCAGCTATACCAGACTTCAATACTTACCCTGAAGAATTAAAAGTCAGCATACTGACTTTAAAATTAAACATGCATACCCATGTTTATAGCAGCAAAGTTCTCAACAGCCAAATTATGGAATCAGCCTTGGTGCCCATCAGTACATGAATGGATAAAGAAAATGTGTTTTGTAACAAATACACAATAGAGTTTTATTCAGCCACTAGAAAGAATGAAATTGTGTCATTTGGAGGAAAATGGATGGAACTGAAGGGCATCATGTTAAGCAAAATAAGCCACATTCAGAAATTCAAGGGTCAAATGTTTCCTCTTGTAAGTGGAAGCTAGAGATAAAAATGTTGTTTTTTTTTTTTAAAAAAAGGAATCAACATGAGAATAGAAGGAAAACCAATAAAATTGAGGAAGAGGTCAGTGGTAAGGAGAAAGGAAAGGAAAGGAAGGGGGAATGCAATTGTTCAAATTCTATAATATACATGGACAAATATGCTACAATTCTGTATAATTGTTATCTGACCAATAAAATTTTTTTCAGAAGATGACATGCAGGAATTACTAAAAAAAAAAAAAAAAAAAAAAAAACAAGGCGGGGGTGGGCAACAGAAATTGGGCATGGTGTCAGGGAGTCTGCTTGGACCTGAGTCCTTCAAAGGAGGTACTTGGTTTCTTCTGGAGGTGATAAGGACATGAAAAAGATGAGAAAGAAGTAGAACATCTCTTCTGGCTCTTCTAGAAACTCAGGAAACCATAAAGGGGGTCAAGGATGAGACTGAAAAAGCGTCCAACTTCAGAGCAGGGCTGAAGATATAAGCAACTAGTGCCTGAGCCACCTTTGGGCACCAAGGCTGACCCAGACACAGCCCGCAGCCAGCGGCAGGGAGGGCTGAGGTCTCCATTCAGGGAAACCCTGAGCTGTTCCCAACCTCTCGCTGGAGACTCTTCAGCCCTTTGTGAGGGAAGGCTTATCATCTCCACTTTACTGACACAGGAATAAGGCTCTAGGAGAATATCTGTGGCCTTAAATGGCTACAGAAAAGTTGAGTAGAAGCAGCCAACTGTTTAATATGTCTGATAAATACATTGCAAGAATAAAAGTCCAGGGGCTGGGGCTATAGCTCAGTGGGTACAGCGCTTGCCTAGCATGTGTGAGGCACTAGGTTCAATCCTCAGCACCAAATAAAAATAAATAAATAAAATAAAGTGTCCATCTATATAACTAAAAAATATTAAAAATAAAAAAGAATAAAAGTGCAGGTAAAGAGGGTTCAGGGACTCTCGAAGGCTGGTTCCTGGCTTCCTATGACTTCAGAGAAATGCATGAATTCTAAAGAGAAAGAGGAAATCAGAGAGAGGACCCCCTTTAAATAGAGGTTCAGCAGGGGAGGGAAGTGTTCAGAACCAGCAACTCAAATGTCATCCCTTCGAGAGGCCTTCTCTATCCCCCCCACTCCATGGGCATAAAGCAATGCCCCCAAATGTTTGTAGTGAGTCTGATTCCACTCTGTTCGTCCCTACTGTGTTCTGGGCTGGACTACAGCTAAAACTAAGACTGAACTCTTTGTTCTTTAAAAGATATAAAATTCTGGGGTTGAGACTGAAGCTCAGTGGTAGAGCCCTTGCCTCACAGTTGTGAGGCCCTGGGTTCGATTCTCAGCACCACATAATAATACATAGGTAAATAAAGATAGTGTATCCATCTACAACTTGAAGGAAAAAAAAAAGATAGAAAATTCTGAAAGATACAGTGTCACAGGCTGGGTTCCATGCACCAAGATCTTCAATGGGAATCATTTATTTGGAAGGCAATCTCAGGAAGCAACGGTAGGAATATAGGGAAGGGAGCCAGGGAGGATACAGTACTGAATGGGGTAGCCCTCTGGATACTTGGAGTGCAGTTCCATTGGGAGACACTAGGGGGCAGTAAAGAACATGCTACTGAACTGACCTACTGTAGGAGCTGGGGTCACTGGCTGAGGATCACTCCCAGGGGCAATACCCCTACTTCCCTGCACTGTCCACAGGAAGAAAGTGAAGAAAGTGGCAGATGGACAGACCAGGGGCTCAAAGTGAGGAAGCAGCAGCAGGCTTGGGAATCACATGTGGCTCAGGCCTCAGTGACTTTTTTATACATCTGCTTCCCTACTAACCCAGAGAGAGTGTGGCAATTCAAGGACCTGTCTCCAAATCCCTTCCCCTCCCCTCATGGGTGACCTTGAGTCAACTTCTTCAGGACTCAGTTCCCTCCTTTATCAAAGGGAGGGAAGAATAATGCCTAACTCACAGGACTCATGTCAGGAACAATACCTGCCCTAGGGGTGGTCCCCAGACATTTTAAGTTCCAGAATCATCAAGGCAAGATCAGCACCTGCCTGGCCTTAGTCTCCCCAGAGGCTGACCTAGTTGGTGCCCAGCACAGAGAAGGGGCTCACTTCAAATCTAATGAATGAATGAAGGGATTGGATTAAATAGCCACTGCAGCTAACCTGGACGGGCACTATGACTTCCCTCGGGTTCTTCTTTGGGAGGATGAAACACTTTAACTGCAGTCTCCAAATAATAGAGGACATACTAAACCCATTCCTGAACAAATTTTCCAGAGCTACCTCGATTTCCCTGAGGCTCTGATCCCTGCCCAGGGGCTCCATGACTAAAAAGAGATTTGACACAGGCATTGAGCTTCTGTAGAATGGTGGGCATATTTCTTGTGCGTGTATCACCTGCCCTCTGGTGGACAAAGTCCAAAACAGCAGGGAGCCTTGGAAGTCATTTTCCCAAATCAGGGGGAAAATGTTTGGTTTCCAAATATTGCTTTGATTTACAAAGGGCTTTCTCATTCAATGCCTTGTGTGAGCTCTAAAACAGCCAGGCAAAGTAGCCAGGGATTATCTTCATTTCAGAGACGAAGACACTGAGGCTTGAAGGAGACCAGGCAAGATGAGCTAGGATCGACATTTAAGGCTTCGATATTTTCCTCCACGATTAAAGGCTTAATCTGCACAGGGCGCTATTGGGAGGTGGGGCAACCACTAGGAGGTGGTCCTCAGATCTTTGAGAGTGTACCCTTGAAGAGGATTCTCTCTTTCTCTCTCTCTCTCTCTCTCTCTCTCTCTCTCTCTCTCTCTCTCTCTCTCTCTCTGCCTCGTTTGAGGCCACTGCTATCTGGTTAGAGGCCAAAACCTACGTAAACCCCTGCCCAATCTCAGACTTCCAAACCTCCAAACTACGCATTAAATAAACCTTTTCTCTTTATAATAAGGTTGGTTGCCTCAGGTATTCTGTTGATGTAACACAAAGCTAATGAGTACAAGCTTAGTTAATACTGTGATTCCAAAGCCCAATTCCTTTGATTCTAATTTCCCATTCTGAGGGGGCATATAAATCCCCTAAGGACACTGGTTAAAACTACAGAATATCAGCCATCATTACCAAAGCTAGGGATTATCCCCCATTTCACAGATGAAATCAGAATATCAGCCATCATTATCCACCCCTGCCCCCAGGGCTTAGGAGAGAGATGGAACATGCATTCTGACAAACTTTCCAGGTGAGTCTGGTGCAAATAGGTCTCAATGAGCACCTTCTGCTCTATTCTCAACGCCTGAGGACCTGACCTCTAACACTGGACTTGCCTATGGCCCCTCACATGACTAACAGTTAAGAGGTCCTGTCTCACAGGCCAGTGCACTGGGTCTCTAGCATGGTTCCAAGAGTCACTGGGACCCTCATGCACGGAGTGGCCAAGCAGAGGTGTCTGAGATCAAGCAGTGACACTCGGCTGAGCCAGGATGGGAACACCAGGCTGTGATCACAGAGGCCACACTCAGTCTGTCTTTGGAGCCTACTATTCTGTCTTCCCTAGAAAAGTCTCCATCCTGTGTTCTGGTCCCCTGAACTTCCTGTCCTATTTTCTGATCATGGGACAGAAACTATTACTAAAAAGCACTGTGACTGATTTTCACCTAATAGATTGGCACAAGCCCCCACCCCATTCCCAAACCACATTTTTCTTTTTTTGGGTGGCGGGAAGGTACCGGGGATTGAACTCAGGTGCACTCAGCCATTGAGCCACATCCATAGCCTTATTTTTTTGTATTTTATTTAGAGGCAGGGTCTCACTGAGTTGCTCAGTGCCTCGCTTTTGCTGAGGCTGGCTTTGAACTCACGATCCTCCTGCCTCAGGCTCCTGAGCAGCTGAGATTACAGGTGTGCATCACTGCAGCCAGCTATATTGTTCTTTTAGCTGGATTTCAGTTCTGCCAGCTGATGGGGTTGGGGAAAGCAAAGAAATATTCAGGAATTGAAGACAAGGATACAAGAAGCACTGTTCACCTTGGTGACCAGGAGAAAAAGAGAGGGACCCCAAATCTGGATGCTCCAGGCCCCTTCTGCTCCAGGTAAAGTACAGTAAAGCTGTCAGCTGCCCAGAGTATTCCTTAGCCGAACTTTCTATAGTTCTAAACATTCGTCATTGAGAAATTCAATTTGTGCCAAGAGTTTAACTCTTGAAGGAGGAGGATGTGGAAAAGAAGGAGGAGGAGGAGGAGGAAAAAGAAGAAGAGAAAAAGAAAATACTTCCAGAAGACTGTGGTCTACAAGAGTTGCAGCCCACCTCTCTGACCCACAGGACAGACTCTGGGACACCAAGGCTGCACAGTGACTCTGGTCTGGCTGTGTTCAGTGGGATCCTAGAAGCTGAGGGCTAGATGTGAGAAGGGCTGGGTGTTGGGAGCAGGGGAGCCAGGTCCCCTTACCACACCTCCACCTCTGGCTCCAGCTCCACTTGAGGCAATCTATATGTCCATGTCCCACATAATACTTTATTTGAAAGAGGAGAAAAGTTTCCCTTGCTAAGGAAAAAAAAAAAAAAAAAAGGAGGGGGGAATGGGATTCCACCCAATTCCTGCTACCACAAAAAAAGGAAACCTGAGATGAAAGGACACACTGAGGATGGCAGAGCTGTCGAGGCCAGGCTGGCTTTAAAATCACACTCTGCGTTAAACCCACACCCTGCGTCTTCATCCAGCCATTCACCCGTACTTGGTAGTGTTCGGGAACAGGGACTCAGGAACAAGCAAAACACAGCCCTGCAGCCTGTGAGACCCACATTTCAGTGGAAGAGGCAGACACAAGACAAGTATATGTACCTGGGGCGCCAGAAGGCGAGCTCTAGGGAAGGGCAACAGCATCTGACCAGAGCAAAGGGCGAGGGGACACTTCTCCAAGGAAGCTGAAAGATGAGTGAAGAGGGGACCCAGCAGGGGACGTAAGGCCACAGCAGTGCACATGGCCAGCTCATCAGCCCCCTGGAGAGCCCCTGGGACAGGTGATCTGCACTGACCTATACCCAAAAACTAAATCCAGGAAGAAATGGGCTCTTCTAGGTACCCGGGCCCTCCTGAGGCTGGCCTCTGAGCTCCTGGCCTCTTTGGATCTTTCCTCCCCATCCTGCAAAGCAAATGGCATCATCCCACTGCACAGATGAGAAAATAGGCTTGGCAAGGTCAACCGAGATGCCTAAATATCATAGAGCTTCTGAGAGGCAGGGCCAAAATTAGAACCCAAGTATGTCTGATTTCCAAGCCCGAGTTCTTTCCAAAATTCCAGAATGTTACATACAAATGGAGAGACATTGAAGCCAGGTGCAGTGGCACATGCTTTTAATCCCAGCAACTCAGAAGGCTGAAGCAGGAGGATATAAGTTCAAGGCCAGTCTCAGGAAATTAGTAAGGCCCTGCCTCAAAATAAAATTTAAAAAGACCAAGGATATTGCTTAGTGGTAAAGCACCTGGGATTCAATTCTCAGCTCAAAAAAAAAAAAAAAAATCCAAAGGATAGGGAGACATTGAAAACCTGAAGGTAAACTAGCAGAATTCAAGCTACTGTATGTAGAAGCTTCTGCAAGGTTCTAGCTACTATATCTAGAAGTCTCAAAATAAAAGGGGTGGGGATGTAGCTTAAAGTTAGAACATTCCTAGTTTCAATGGAAGGAAAGAAAGGAGAGAGGGAGGGAAGGAGAAAGGGAAGAAGGAAGAAAGAAGGTAGAGAAGATATTGAAAATCCGAATGTAAACCTGCAGGAACCAAGCTACTGTGTCAAGAAGTTCTAGAAGGTTCGAGGCAATGGATCTAGAACTGGAGTTGTATTTGTTCTTTCATCGTTTATCCATAAAAGGACTACTGTAACTACAAATTGAGTTGTTGAAGGCCAAGGCACTGAGAATTACAGAGAACTTTGAGGGGAATAAACCCAATGGGGGGGGGGAGATGTCCCTTCAGCTTTCTAGGCAGTGACCCTGCCACCTGGCAAACATGCACACACACTTGCACCTACATACACTCTCTCCCCTTCCAGACCCTGTGCCTCTTCTGAGAGCCACAGGAATCCCAAGTTCAGCCCAAGTTCTCATTTCTAATCATCAAAATCTAGCAGAATAGCAACCTGCAACCCCAACAAACACAGGGAAGAGAAAGCAGGACTTAGGAGAGATAAGATATCATTTAGGACAAAGGACATAGGATTGGAGTGTCCTCTGTTCTACTCTCTGCCTCCAGTGACTTCAGCTGGATCTAGGGCTCACAGTATCAGCAAATCAGCTCAACAGTAGGGAGTGGCAGAAATAGCAAATAAGTCCAATCCTGGCCATAGCGATGAGCATGGAAACAGGAGGATCCAGTAGCAAAAAATCTGCAACTGGCAGGAGGGCCAGGGTCCATCTGGGTTCTGTTCCCAAATCATCTCAGCTAAGGTCTCCTTGGCTGGTGGCTCCCCGTGCTTGCTGCTCACTTGAGAGCCCACTTCATTCTGGCTGGACTGTTCCTGTTGGGTTCACAAGCCAACGGTGTGTAAGTGCCATTTGGTGTCAACCTTGACATTCTCAACACTTCCTTTATATCTAAAATAAGATGTACACATAGCCCACTTATATACCATTTTATAAAAAGCAAGTTAATGCCCAAACTTAAATGTAAGACAGAAATCAAAAGACAGTCATTTTTTAAAATACATGTATTTCAATCTGTAAAGTCACGTGAGAACATTCCTATTATGAAATCGGCGGATGATTATACACACTATGTTATGGTTTAGATATGAGGTGTCCCCCAAAAGCTCTTGTGTAAGATAACGCAAGAAAGTTCAGAGGTGAAAATGACTGGATTATGGGACGTGTAACCTAAACAGTGGATTAATCCACTGTGCAGTCCTGATGGAGTCAGAAACCACCCCTCCCATCCTGGAACCTGCTGCTCTTGTCAACAAGCAGGACCTGTCCATCAGGTCTTTCCAGTGTGTGGCTCAGTCAGGCCCAAGGAAACAGCAACATCTAAACAGTAGCCAAGTGGTTTATCAGGGATGCCCAGGGAGATGGTTTGTGTCCCCTTAACATCTCCCAACCAGGCCTCCCAGATCCACATGCATTCCTAGGGTGGTTTGAGCGGGTAGAGGGCAGGATGGCTGCAGCTTGGACATCAAGACAGGATACCAATTGGCCCTACCCAGGTCGGCTGCTAGAGGTCACTCCCTCCGTAGCATCTTCTTTCTGCATCCAAGGCAGGAGACACCAGATGATAGGGGCCTTCAGTTCCCTACAACCACGTACACAGTGACCAGCCGAACACATCCTCTCCAAAGCTGACACGGCACTGTGTCCTCAGGGCATCCATCCATCTTCTCAGCCTCGATCCACCAGTGCCTGCATGCAGGGCACACCCAGTTCATCTTGCTCAATGGACAGGCTCCATGGCTGCTACCTGTGACATCAAAAACTGTATCTACTCAAAATCACTCTCTAAACTCCTTTGCATGGGCCCCTGGCTAGGGATCAGCAAATACAGTCTCAGTCCATCCAATGCAGCCTGTTTGTTCTCTGGTTTGGGAAAAATCTGTATTTTTTTCAACTGAGGCATGCACAAGGAATGTGCACCATCAGAGCTGCCATGTTGGGAGGAAGCCCAGGCTACATGAAGAGGTGCCTCAGCCATCCATCAACAATAGCCACCAGATGTCTGAGTAAAACAACATTTAAATGGCTTCAATCCTTTCCTTGGGCCACGCCAGCCTTGGAATCTTCCAGGTGAGGTCCCATCTCTCATGGGGCACAAATAAAGCATCCCTAAATTCCTCACCCATAGAACAGGTAGTAAAACATGACACTACTTGGATTAAGGGCAGCCAACTTGTGTGTGTGTTTAAGCATTTCAATAATGTTCACTTGGTATGAGGGTCACACTAGATGCAGCCCTGTAGAACCCAGATAACAGAAGGAACAGCAAAATAAAGCCACGAGCTCCACAGGGGCATTAAAATTATTTCTCTCAGCCAGCCTAGTGGCGCACGCCTGTAATCCCAGGAAATCAGGAGGCTGAGGCAGGAGAATTGCAAGTTCAAGGCCAGCCTCAGCAACTTAGTGAGGCCCTAAGCAACTTAGCAAGACCCTCTCTCAAAAAAATAAAATGTGGCTCAGTGCTTGAGCCTCCCTGGGTTCAATCTGAGTGCCAAAATGTGTGTGTGTGTGTGTGTGTGTGTGTGTGTTGTGTGTTTCTGTCATTTGTTCTAAAGAAACATGTGCAGTTGTATTCTTGGAGGTTAAATATGGATTTTACCAGAGAACAATTAATGCTTGATAGATGACTGAGTTTTCTAGAAGGATACTCAGGGTTTGTGTGTGCTTGTTCAGTTCAGCCAATGCAGAGAAAACTCAGAGACCTCCCGGGCAAGTGTGAATGGTGGGCTCTGGGGACAGCTGCGCCACTGTGTCAGATAATTGTACAGCCACAGCAGTATCGTTCAGGGTAATCTGCCACATACACCTGGTGATCGGTGCCATAGATGTAGTAGACATAAGTCTTTCCTTGGTACCAGTAGTGAACTTCTGTGAGAGGGATCAACTCGATGGTCTGGCGCTGAGGAAACAAATGGCCACAACAAAAACAAAAACTTCAGTGTTCTGTTCATGTCACTCACCTGCTCAAGAATCTTCAGTGGCTCCCTACTGCCTATGGAATAAAGTTCATTCTCTGAAGTTGGCATGCACTCTAGCATTGGTGCCTATATCTCCTACCATGCTCCTTTTCCCTTAACCTAAGCTTTGGGCAAAACTGATGCCTCATCTTGAGCCACCATCCACTTCCGAGTTTCACCAAGCAGGACAGAGGCATCTTTGGGGAAGTTCTCTGGTACATGAAAAGCTATCAGCCAAACACAACATCTTCCAGAGGCATTAATTTTTAGTCAAGGTGCTAGAGGAAGGAGGAGGATAAAGTGATTTTTTAAAAAGATTTATATATTAAAACAACCATGGAGATAGTAGGGAGGCATTTATAAATTCTGAATTAAATTTTAAGATAAAACACTGGTACCAAAGAAACCTCCAAGTTTGGTAGGCTGTGTTGGGCTATGTCCTCAGACCTCCCTCCCCACCACTGCCACAGTTTCGGGCTGACCCTGCCTGCAGCAGTCTTCCGCAAACATTCCCTTCTTTTTATAAATGAGGAAATGGAGGCCCATGGGCTCATGAAGTTTTCGGTGTGGAATTACCCCAGTTCAAGCCCTGTCTGCTCACCAAAACTATATCCAGTTAAGGCTCAAATTCCTTCCCCCTACATCTGGTTCTGTTTTGTCTTGTTTTGTTTTGTTTTTGGTACCAGCCCTGTCTGGGGGATTGAACCCAGGAGGACTTAATCACTGAGCCACATCCCCATCCCTTTTTGAGGCAAGTTCTCACTACATTGTTTGGGGCCTTACTAAGTTGCTGAGGCTGGCCTCCAACTTGTGGTCCTCCTGCCTTAGCCTCCTAAGTTGCTGGGATCACAGGCATGTGCCACCGTGCCCAGCAACATCTGCCTCTTTTTAAATGCCCCATCAGAATGGGGAGCGCTCTCCCCTGACCACAGAGTGGTCCTAAGTCCCACACTAAGATTTGGGGATGTCAAACACAGGGAGAGGTAGTGGGACTGGCCCAGGGTCTGTCACCCACTACTTGCAGCGATTTCTTCCTGCTGGGAAATGAGCCCAGAGCACTCCTGTGATAGCTGATGGGACAGAGGACCTGGGGGAAGGGGCTGGGAGGGATTCAGGTTCAAACCACACAGCAGCTTGACTTCTCTCTGCACAAGAACAAACCTGACCCAGGAGAATGGGGCAGGCGGGGGGTTTAAGAAGCAGGCTCTACAACTAAAAAATAGTTTTAAAAAATTAAAAAAGAAAAAGAAGCAGGCTCTCAACTCTTACTAGAGGAGGAGCCAGGGCAGTGTGCCAATGGGGAAAGAAGAGGGGAATCCGGGTCAGGGAGGGAAATGTCTGTTAAGCTCTCTTTGTGATCTTGCACCCTGTTTCTCTGAGCCTCAGTTTCCTCCTCTGTGAAAAGGGAATGAAAACTACTTCACAGTCTTGTTGACACAACCAAAGGAAATCCAAGGAGGACTGAGTTTTCTTCTCATGCCAAAAACTGGTATCCAAATCATGACTTTGGAAACACAAGGCAGAAGATTTCTCTTGAAATTTCATCGTAAATGGTCCCAACTCAGGGGCATGAGGAAATGAGAACTGACATCACTGCTCAGAAAGCCTGGACAGCCGGGTCAGGACCCCTCTGGCTTCCAGAATTTTCTACTAAGATCAAAGAAGAACACAGCAACACCATCCCCACCTCCACCGGCCTCTACCTATTACAGGATTGATGAGTATCTGACTTTGAGACCACAAATTGCTCAAGAGATCAGTGGCCATCAGGTGGTCATCTTGTCATTTGATGGCTTGGCCATGCCCCGTAGGAAACAGATCCCAGGTTTCTGCGTCACAGCCGTGGCACCGCGAAATGGCAGATGTCTCCACATGATTGGATTCCACCTGCCACCTTCTGCATCTTCAGTAAAATGTCAATGTGAATCTTTATCTTCGGTTCCAGGACCAAAAGGCCGATGGAGAAAAATGTTTCACAGAATTGATTTCTTAAACTATTATGTTCCCTTTTAAAGAAAAATGTGCATGCCACCTGGTTGACCCTTTCTGGCTCCAGAATTTGTCCACAGGTGGTTCATATCACTGGGAGTACATTACAGGAGGGACACATGACCCAGGAGACTCACACTTATGATCTTAGGCAGGTGACTGACCTCTCCTCCTTGGGCCTCAGTTTCCCCCGCTGCCAAATGAAGGATCCAAAGAGGACTCAGATTTCCCACCTTTTGAAGTCGCTGGTTAACACCAAGTCTCCTCACTTTCTTAGAGCCTGTGAACCCTCTGCCCATTCCCAGAGGAGATGCCTCAAGATTTGGGGCTCTTTTAATTGTAACTAAGTCATAGCTCACCTGTTCTGTAAGGGCCAGCCGCCTTGAGACCATTCAGTAGGTTGTTCTCGTGCCACCCCCTCCCCAGGCTTCCCCCAGTCTGTCTCACCACCCCTCATGTCTGGTGTCCAGCTGTCCACAGCTCCATGCTCCCAAGTCCTGACCTGGAGGTACAGAGCTCACCTCCTACACAAGGGCCAGATAGTGCCCAGGAGGATGTGCCCCATGACTGCACATTCCCTCGAACACAGTCAACTCCCTTGCCTGCACGTGGACAGGCAAGGGGTGATTTCTGGGGGTGATTTAAGCTCGGAGTGGGGTCACAGAGAGGCCAAGTTGTCACCCAAAGTGGGGGCCTTTCTTGGCTTCTTCCTCTTCCCCACCCCCACTCCTTCTCAGTTTCCCCCCAAAATGATGTGGATGCAAGTCCTCGTCTCTGCTTCTGCAGAGCCCAACCCCAAAACAAGAGCCAGTGCCTCTCCTTTGACAAGCAAGGACATCGAGGCCCAAGGAAGGGAAAGGGGGGATCAAAATCACGAGTGAGTGTCAGAGCTGGGAGGAGGCGCTAACTCCATAAGTTAATCGTCCCTGCAGCACTGGGTCCAATGAAAAGGGATCTGAATCCCACATCTCACTGGCAGGTGACACAGATACCAAGTCTCCAGTAGCTTTCTGAGTGGCTACTAAGCTGCTGGCAAAGTCCCTCTCCTCTCTGGGCCTCCTCTCATTTATGGGAAAAGTCATGCATTTGGATCAGAAGCCCCAAGTGACCCCATCTGCCCACGCGATGCTCATAGCTTTGTTAGGATTCTGTTGTGAATATTTAAAAATTTGAAAGTCTCATGTGAAAATATGGACATGGGAAAGTTTAGACACTCTGGGCACGGTGCCAGCACAAAGCTGAGGGGTTATTGGCCCCTTTGGATGCGGGGCTCTCCCATGCATATGACCACCTGCATGATTTCAAAGTTCCCTTCTAGGTCCCAATGGCCCTTGTTAATTTTTACTAAATGCATCCTTTTCTCTCATGCAAATAAGATAGATGTTCAGAGACAGAGAGAAAGAGAGGTAAGAGAAAGGGAAGGAGGCAGTGTAAATGTTCATTGCAGAGGGGCTGGGAAGAAAAAGGGACATTTCAAGCACTAATTGCCAACCACTTTAAGCAAACCCCCCTACCCCCCAAGGTGGTGTACTAGTGAAAAACTAGACTTAAAGGAGGATGAAGTAGCTGGCCCAGGGTCACATCAAGATGCAGGCGACCCAGGGTCTGACCCTGACCGCAAGGTGCAGGCCATGGCTATCACAGGAGCTCTAGAGCCAGACCCCTGCTCCAAGCTCAGTTACACCCAGAGAAAGGGCAGGCACCAGCACCACCTAGTGGCCACCAGCAGCCTATGACCTGATTCTCCAACCCATTCCTTTTTCTGAATTCCAGGGAGTCCCGATCTAAATCACACTAGGCCTCTTGTGTGCGTGAAACCCTGCCAACAACTTCTGATGTCTCAGAATAACACCCTCAGCCTCTCTGGGTAGCCTGTGGTCCTGACCATTGTGTCTGCCCTATTAGCTGCACTGGTTCGGGTTGGCATCCAGGTGTTCCCCACCTGCAACTCCTCCCCTTGGCCTCCTGGTTGGACCACTCTGACATTCTCAGGAAATCCTCCAGGCAGAGAAAAGGGCTTAGGTTCCCCTTTTTGTTGAGCTCAGGAAGTGCCCAGGCCTGGCCCCGGGAGCCTCCCCTTCAACAGCCCCAGGTCCCATCCCCAAAAGGTCATGGGCCCCAGGAAGAGAGATCAGAGCCAGGCAGCCCCTCCAGGCCTCACCCCAGGTTCCCTTCCAGCTCACCTGCTGTAGGATGCGGGCGCAGGAGGCCAGGGAGGCGCTGTGCTCTGTGATGCCCCTCTGGGAGGCCAGAGAGATCTCCCTCAGGGGGAAGTCAACAATGGGGTACACCTGGGGGACAGAGAGATACCAGTTCACTTTCTCAGATTCAGAGCATTAGAACCCGGAGGTTTGGAAGACACTGGGACTAAACTGAGCCAAACAGAGGAGTAGGCCCAGAGAGGCAGTGGGGGGAGCCCAGGGCCACACAGGAAGCCTCTTTCCCACACACTCCTTAGAGGCCCACGAAGGTCAACACAGAGAGGAGGAGATCTGTGATCAGGAAGAGGACCCCTTCACCTGAAGCCTACCTTCCCCCAGAAAACCCTTGCTGAGTGCCTACTGTGTGCCAGACATCGTGCTAGGGGCTGGGAGGCCGTAGGGACCACATTTGCCTTGGTCACAGACACGGGCAGCTAGAAAGCTCACTTGAGTAGTTTCTCACTCAATACTGGAATTGCCTGCTGAGTGCCAGGCTCTGTCTGCAAGCCTGAGGATGTGCTAAAGTCAACTCAAGTAGTTTTCAGTCTGCCAACAAAGTCCATGCAGCAGAGGACAGCAAACATTTTTTTTAATATTTATTTTTTAGTTTTAGGTGGACACAACATCTTTATCTTACATCTATGTGGTGCTGAGAATCGAACCCAGTGCCCCGTGCATGCTAGGCAAGCGCTCCACCACTGAGCCACAACCCCAGCCCCCATTTTTAAAAAATAATTGTGTTTTTTCTTTTTTTAAAAAAAAAAAAAAAAAACTTTATTTATTTATTTTTATGTGGTGCCGAGGATGGAACCCAGTGCCTCACACGTGCTAGGCAAGTGCTCTAGCACTGAGCCACCACCCCAGCCCTCAGCAAACAATTTGTGCAAAGGCCATGACAGGAAGGTTTTGCAGCCCACACAGTCTATTTTAACTCAACTCTACCCCAGAACCAAGAACACAGCCAAAGACAATAAATAAACAAATGGAGGGCTGTGTTCCAATAAAACCTTATAGCCAGGGATGGTGGCGCATGCCTGTAATCCCAGCAGCTTGGGAGACTGAGGCAGGAGGATTGTGAGTTCAAAGATAGCCTCAGCAACTTAGCAAGGCCCAAACAAACTCAGCAAGACCCTTTCACTAAATAAGATATAGCTGGGATGTGGCTCAGTGGTTAAGCACTCCCAGGGTTAAATCAATGGTTAAAAAAATAAATAAATAAAAACCTTGATTTATAACAGCAGGCAGTGGGCCAGATCTGCAGACCTCTGGCTGTCAGGCACCTGTCAGGCCCAGGCTTCTCTTTCAGCCCTGCTCTCTGCCCTCTGCCATGCCCAGCTGTCCCCTGGCTCCCATGATCACGCAGGCTACTACTCCCCAATGCACTGGGTGTGCAGGTTTCTACCCCAGGTCCCTTCTTCAGAGAGGCCTTCCCTAACCCCAGCTAAGGCAACTACCCCTCCCAGCCTGCTCCCTCACCCTTCCTGAGTGTTCCACCATAACCAGACCTACCACCACCTGGCAACGGCCATTATTTCCCCCTCCAGACTGTAAGAGCCCTGAGGACAGGACTTTGCTTTTTTTTTTTGGCCATGAAATCCCCAGCACCAGACCACTGCTTTGTTTGTGCACTTGAATCCTCAAACCTCATGGAAGAGAAAGGGGAATAGAGGGGGAGAGGAATAGAGGAAGGAAGACAGTACAAAGTGACAGAAACAGGGACAAAGTGTCCAGGACTGAAGTCCAACGGGAGCCGGCAGCCCCTGGGGTCCCAGAGCCTCTTTCCTAGCCTTTCCCCACACAGCCCATCTTCCCACCCAGCTGCCTCCTGCAGGAGGGGACAAGGAACCCCACTGCCTTGGTCACCTGTCCACAAAGCCCTCCTCACCGCTGAGTTTTCATCCCTAAAGAGGTTTTCTCCCTTGGCCTTCGCCAGCAGCTCCCGGGGGCAGTGGCGCTGGTGCTGGGACAGGAACTCAAACACGCTGTTCCTCCTGGAAGCACATGGGAGTGGGATGATGCACACAGTGCAAGAACATGGGCTTCGGCATCAGGCACACCTGGGCTCAAGGGCGCATGCGCAGACTGGTAGGCTCTGGGAAAGTTCGGGGCCTCTCCCAGCCTGGGAGCTCCCCTGCAGTGGGAGTCCAACAGGGGAGCCTGCGGGCTTGGCCCTGTGAGTTCTTATTTTATGAGGGCCCAGGTGACACCCTTAATGCCTTGGAGCACTGACTTCCAGACTGTAGCTTTTAGGGCCCCGGGATTCTGTTCCCTGACACAGGCACTTAGCTGGTGAGGGATTGCTGCATACAGAGCGGTAAGGTCAGCATTTGAACTTAGGTCCTTCTATTCTAAAGCCTGTGGGACCCACCACCCCATGCAGCCTCTCCCAGGGAACTCTTCCCCCTTCTGTGTCCTGGCAGCTCCCTGCTCCATGGAGTTGCTCTGCAGCAGCCAGGCTGGGACATGTCCTCTGCCACCTCCTTGAAGCCCAGCACTGAGCTCTGCCACCTACCACATGACGACCAGCTGGATGAAGTGCACCAGCCTCCTCTGCCCCTTGCAGGTGGCACACGTCTTGTTTCCCCCTCCTGAGCACGTGCTGCACCTGCAATCAGTCACGGGGTTCTGGTGACTTCCACAGGTCCCCATCCCCAAATCCTTCCTCAGAGAGGAAGATGGGGATGGGATTGCATCGTTTTTACCCGCCACCATCTCCCTACCTTACCTTGGTGGCAGGGTGTCTTTGGGGACCTCCCCTCCTGGTCTGCTTGGTTCTTGGGCTTTGCCCTCCCACCCTACTTTGACCAGCTTAGGATGCCAGCCTGGTCAATCGTTTCATCTCTCTGGCAATGATAACTGATACAAAGGCCAACTCAGGACCCAGGTGAATGCAGCGAGACCCATCCTATGACAACCATTGAGACTATCAGGAAAAGAGCATCTTTGTCTACTGGGATTCCTAAGGCTGAAGCTACCTCCACCACTCCAGCCTGGTGATACTGTTGAAGCCCCTGGATCCAGTTCAACCTGAAGCCATCCCAGAAATACACTCCTGGGGACATAGCAGGGACAAGACAGGCGCCTGCCCCCCTTCTAGATGAGCAGAGGGTAAAAAGCAAGAAAGCCAGTACATGAGACCCTTGGCCTGCATGCCATGGACGCCCACGGGCTCTTACCTTCGCCTGCCAGAGCCCGAGCACATCTGACACCTCCGGGGCTGCCTGGCTTTGCGCTTGGCTCCACTGCAGGTCGGGCACCTCACCTGGAGACACACCACAGCCTCAGCCCCACTGGCTCCTGGCAGCAAGGCCAAGACCCTCCCAAGACCAGCCTGGTGACGTTAGCACAAGTGACTCCCTGCCTCCTGGGCCACAGTCCCTTCATGGAATGTGGGACCCTTCCAGATACAGCTTTCAAAGACTCCACGTCCTCGGTTGGGGATGTTTCTTCTGAGACATCAGCCTCCCCTCCTTCTCTCTGATTCCCACAACCCTAGAGACCTTCCCCAACCAAGTGTGGACAGGGAGCTGGGGGCAGAGTGGCCGGCTGGGGACCTGGTGTTGGAACTGGAGGCAGGAGAGAGGGAGTGGGGGAGATCCCTTTCGATAGTGGCCCCAGAAATGGCTCAGGCATTGCCCAGTGAGAAGCAGGAAGAGCAGGAGTGGAGGAAGGAACAGAAAGACCCTAGGGGAGGGTGTCCTGGGACAGCCAAGGAGGCAGGTAGCAGGGATGAGGACACAGGAGGGAACAGAGAAAAGCCAGGCACAGGCCACTGCTGGAAAAAACAGAGTGTGAGTGGGTGGGAGGTCAGCACCCAGAGGGGAGAAATGAGCCACGGAAAGGGTGGAGGGCTGACTGGATGTATTTTAGGATGAAGTCGTCAGTAGGTGTCCAAAGATCAGACTTGAACTGGCAGAGCGGAGAACACGTGGGGAGTCTGGTTCTACTCCCAGGCACGGCCCTGAAAGTTTCAGAGAAGAAGACTGATGGCCCAAGAGCCTGGTCGCCTGCTCCAGGCCTGCACTGGGCTGGATTCAAACTCAACCCCACTCAAGTGCCCTGGAGCCGCAACACATGACCTTATTTGGAAATGGTCTTTGCAGATGCCTTTGGTTAAGACAAGGTTCAACAGCCTCATCCAGACCAGCCTGGGCCCCCACTCCAATGACTGGTGTCCTCAGAAGAACAGATGAAGATGAAAAGATACCCCAGGAAGGAGGCTAGTGGACAATAGAGGCAGGGAAGGCAGTGCTGCAGCCACCCAGTGGGATACCAAGGACGGTGGGCAGCTGGGAAAGAGGCATAGACAGCCTGTCCTTCACAGCCTTCCAGGACACACCTGCCCGTGCCTGGGTTTTGCTATTCTGGCTGTCAGAACTGGGGGATCTCTGTTGTTTTAAGCCACCCAGGTGTGCTAATTCATTAGAGCAGCCCTGGGGAACCAGTACAAGGCACCTGTCTACCTTATCTATCAAAGCCCTCATCACCCTGGGCTACAGATGCTGATGGCTTGTCACTGTCCCCCACAGAGGGTGTCTCTGATGCGAAGGACCCCAGGTCTCAGTCCCCTTATAGGGCCAAGCAGTAAGCAGGGGCTCATTGAATACTGGGAGATGAATCAGACGGGAGAGAACACTTACAGCTAGAATGTCAAACTGTGAAGGTCATTAGAGATGACCCCAGCTAGGTTTCCCATTGGACAGACGGAAAAATGGCGGCCCAGAAAGGGAAGATGATGCACAGGGAGCCCCACAGCCCCAGCCCAGCCCTCCTCTCCCGTGTCCCTCCCTCCCACACACAAGTTCTCACTCACCAGTGGCCCATATGTGACTCACCATGCCGGACCCGTGGCAGCCACTGCACTTGTACCGCCCATGCCCATGACATTTGTGACATTCCTGAAAGTGAGACGCTCTCCTTAGCTCCAGTTTCCCAAGCACCAGCCCCCTGCCCCGTGATGTCACCATCTTGAATAGAAGTGCCCGTTGAGAACAGGGATAGGAAGATACGATGAGCAAGGTACCGTCCTTCCCATTTGACCAGGATCCCCAAAGGCTTTGAAGGCCAAGTCAAGGACACTGCGTTATCACTGCCTGCAGGCCCCCGCCCCCTCCATCCTGTGGGCCAAGAAGGGGGCTCTCAGAGTTTACTCTGGGCTAACCCACACCCCACGACTTCCCACCAGGCTACACTGCAAAGTCTGATGACATCTGCCTATCATGGCGAAAGTGGTCTTCAGGAAGAGGGGCCACACAGAATGGACGCCATGTTTGTGAAAGGCCACGAGAAAACTACTGGAACTTCATGACTGAATGAAAATAGCTTCTCCACCCTCGAAAAAAGAATGGAATGTTTTTTGACCTTTCTGCGACCTCTTCATCTCATAACTGTATAAAAACTCAGGAGAATAAAATTACACATTCAGTCAAGTCCTTAGGTGAAAACAGGCAGGAATTAGATGAGAACAGAATATAAAATACCTGTTCCAGGTTCCCCTCACTCCATGCCATGATTATATTTCTGTTCTGGGGATTGAACCCAGAGGTGCTCTACCACTGAGCTTCACCCCCTCCCCAGCCCTTTTTTAAAAAAATATTTTTTTAATTTGAGACAGGGTCTAACTAAGTTATTGAGACTGGCCTCAAACTTGTGATCCTCCTGCTTCAGCCTCCTGAGTCATTGGGATTATAGGAATGTCCCATTGCACCCAGCTATGATGATATTTCTATCAAACAGGATGGAAGTGAAATTCCGTTTCCCTACTGACTTCCAAGAAGATCCCAATAATGTTTTTAACTTTTATTTCACGTCATTTTCACTCACCCCTCCAGTTATTTTTGTCAGATTAAAAAGAGAGATACAAATACACTCAAATGGTCTAGGAATGTTACTGTTCACTGTTTAAGGCTGGGGACAATTCTGAAATTGCTATGTGAAGACTCAGTCCCTAATTTGTGTGGAATTATGTATGAGACTACATTCCATACCCTGGATATTCTAAACGGAGGCTTATTTATACCCACAAATGAACCACCAGGCTGGATTGGGGGTTTTTTTCCTAAAGGGATAAAGTTAGAAGAAACTTTCCACACTTGAAAAATTAGCCCAGAGAGACAGGCACGTGTTCCAATGAGTACATTACCTTCACCAGTGAAGAATGAGGGACTTGGAACTTCTTGGTGTCCTCCTGAAACATTGGAGGGATCTGGACCTTGATATCCCAAAGCCTAGGGGAGGTGCCTCTTTGTGGCCCGTCTACTGAGTGGTCTACAAAAAGGAACGATCATCAGAGCAGCTAAGAGCATCAGAAATTAGGCATTGGGTTAGATTCTGGGGCTACACAGCTAGGTATAAAAGAGCCCCCTTGGAGACCATGATTAAGAACTCAATCTGTAGGGCTGGACAGACCCAGGTTTGATTTCTGGCTCTACTATTTCCTAGCTGTGTGACTCCAGGCAAGTTATTTAACCTCTCTGAGCTTTAACTGTCTCTTTTCTAAAATGGGGCTAATAGTGGCACCTACCTTACAGGAATGTAGAGAAAAATAAATATAAAAATATATAAAATGCTTAGCACAGGTCTCCTGAAGGATTAATCAATACCAGCTCTGATCCTTATCACCACCATCCCCTTCACCATCCCATCTTCCTCCTCTCTGATCACAGAGAGTCACAGCATACAACCTCAGTTTTATGTCATGAAATATGATAAGTTCTTTGGGCAAAAGTTGTATGAACGACTGTAAGAACTCAGAAGATGGATCTATCCTAATGAGCAGCGGATAGCAAACAAGAAATCCTGACAAGCTTCCCAGAAGAGGTGACACATGAGCTCCATCTTGAAGAAGGGACCAGAATGGCCCACCCGAGAACACAGGCAGGACAGAGGGCTTCCCAAACAAACAACCATAAGCCTCTAGTGGGGTTCGTGGAAGGTGGGAGGTATAGCTGATGAGGGGGGTGGTGCAACAGTCTTGAGTCTTTGAGGGGCTGAGGTGGCACGGGAGGCGGGCAGATGCCAATCACATGTCTGAACCCTCCTGCCAGCACCAGCCTGCAGCCGAAGCAAGCCCTGGACTTCCTCAGGCCTCTTGCAAACCACTTCCAGGAGGCAGGATTTACTTACTGTGGTCAATGCGGGAGAGGCTCCAAGATCAGCATCCACCACTCACCCCCATTCTACAGGGAATGGGGAAACCAAGGCTCTGAGCAGATGAGCACCTTGTTCCAGGTCTGCTGCTGAGCCAAGCCCTGAGATTTTCCACCAGCCCCCTGCCTCGTTTGTTACCTGTCATACTGATTTCAAGACGATTCACTTACTCGTAAAAGGTTGAAATGTCCACTCGCTTATCCTGGATTCACTGAAGGTCTCTAGTCGATACTACAGAGGGTGGAAAAAGAGCACTTTCACATTCCTGTTCCTGGGAAGACAGAGCCCATCTGCCAGGGCTGGTTGGGGACACCCAGGCTCCTATGCATGGTGCCCTCTGGTTGCTTAGAACAGGCTGGCAATGGTGATTTTTATTATAGATGCCCTGAGACATCTGCAGAGAACTCAGGCAGTCCTGGGAAACCCCCTGACAGGCTCCCAATCTGAACCATTTCAGGTCCCCAGGAATCTCCACGCAGAAATGTTCAATGAGGCAAGTTTGGAAGCAGTAGTTGTCCTTTAGATGCAGGCCACTGGAGTCCACAGTTCTGAGGGTCCCTATTAGGAAGAATTTATCTGACTCATGTCAAAATATTATAGATCTTCATCTACAAAATCTCAGAATTTGGCTCCTCCTTTCACATGTAAGAAAACAGGCTCAGAGAGGTCAGTTGATTTGCCCAGGGTCAAACAGCTCTAAAGTGGCCGCTTCCTCCAGATCCCCAATCTAGCTGCTCTGTGTTTCTGCATGAGTATGTGCTCATCAGAGGACAGCTGTGTCCATGACACTCAAAAAATATGGACAGAAAAGCTGTCCCTCTTCCCCCTTTAATGCAGGAGACAGAAGAATGTACCAGAGTCAGGATGGCCCTGGAGTGATGGATGAATGATTCTGCAGTGTGGACATGATCTGGAAGAAGCAGAGGGAGCTGGGATCAGCCCGCCCCTGGTGGAAGACTGGAGTGAGGCTCTGGGATAAGCAACCTGGGTTTGTAGACTGAGGCTCCGACCCTTCTACTGCATGTTCCTGTGTAAGTCACTTTGCTTTCCCAGGCCTCCTACCCTCCTCTCCAAGCTGTTGACAACAAGGCTAGAGTGCAGGGTGGCCAGGAGGGTGTGGCAACACATGGATGCCGCGCGTTTCCATGAAGCGCGGCAC
This sequence comes from Urocitellus parryii, assembly GCF_045843805.1. NCBI lineage: Eukaryota > Metazoa > Chordata > Mammalia > Rodentia > Sciuridae > Urocitellus > Urocitellus parryii. Next base: position 13,194,031 of record NC_135546.1, read on the forward strand.
ATCTGAATGATGACTGACAGCACTCACTTGCTTCATTATGATTCCCAGGTACAGACCAGAGATGGTGCAGAAGGAATTGGACATTGCTACCATTCACCTGCTGCCCCCCACCAGGACTCCTTGTTCCTGGCTGGCTTCCCATAAATATCCCCTCTGTCCCAATGTCCCCATGCCCCAGCCCCTTGGCCAGGGCCTCCACTAAGCCCAGCCCCCTTACCCTACAGAGAGTCTGCTGCCTCAGCTCCCGGATGATGAGGTCATCTGCGGCTGCACTGCCATAGCAGCATTTTGAGTTCACGAAGCTGAGAAGGGCCTCACGGGCCACCTCCTCTGTCACCACAGGGACTCTGCTGGGGACCAGAGAGGTAGAGGTCTGGGAAGGGCCCTCGGGCTCATCCAGGCCAGCCCCCTCGGTGTACAACTGGGCACCAAGGCCCAGAGAGTGGGGAAGAGTCCTGAGGTCAACAGTGGTTGTGAAGCCCCAAGGAGTCCAACTGGGGACAGTGACCCGAGCATGAATGGATGCCCAGGGGGAGAAGTAGGCCTTTCTAAAGGTCAGCAAAGCCATGTGAGTGAAAGTATGTGGCTCAGGAGAGGGACTCAGAGAATCTCAGAACATCCACATACAAAAAAAGATGAGGCTTCTGCCCTAAGAGAACTTGACTGGAGGAGGTGGAGCAGCAGAGTATTGGAGGATAATGATGGGGAGGGAGGCAGATCTAGGGCCCATCCTCTGCCCTCTCTTTGAACAGCTTCCCCTCCTCCTGAGGCCAGGCCACGTCCTTGGCTAAGCTATTCCTGTCCCCACCCCCTCCAGTAAGAAGGAGCCCTCTCCTTCCTCTGCCCTCATATCTTCCTCTGCTAGACCTCTGTGGCAACCCTGGAGCCATTTGAACCTGACATGGACACCTGGTGTCTCCAGTACCCACTAGGCCCAGCACGTGCCTTCAGATCAGTGGGCAGCAGAGATGCCATGGGCTGCAGAGGCCAGAGGCAGGTCCACAGAGGAAGGGGTTGTACTGAGCACAGAAGCTAGGCAGCCCAGAGGAGAAGGTGAGCTGTTTGTGGCTGCAGGAGGACCAGGAACACCCAGGAGACTCCTATCTGGCAGGCCATAGCTGCCCAGCTGGGAGGCTGGACCCAGAGAGTGGGCAGGGGCCCCCTGGGGCTTCACCTTCTTTCTGCACAAAACTGATTAGAAACCCAGAGCTCTACCCCAGCACTCTTAAAACCAACACAGGTAGGCCGTGAGGGATCTAGCCCCAGGGCTTACAAACTCCTGCAGCCAAGGGCCAGCTAGCAAATATTTTAGTTTTCATGAACCACATCGTCTGCACCTCAACTGCTACACTTTGCCATCAGAGTGTAAAAGCTGCCATAGACCATGCTGGATGAATGAGTGTGACTGTGTTCCAATAAAGCTTGACTTATAAAAATAAATGGTGATGGTGGGGCGGGGGGATGTGGTGGCACAAGCCTATAAGCCCAGCAGCTCAGGAGGCTGAAATCAGAGGATCACGAGTTCAAAGCCAGCCTCAGCAAAAGCAAGGCACTAAGCATCTCTGTGAGACTCATCTCTAAATAAAATACAATAAAATAGGTCTGGGGATGTGGCTCAGTGTTTAAGTATCCCTGAGTTCAATCCCTAGTACCAGTAAATAAATAAATGGGGGGACTGGATTTGGCCTACAGATTGGAGTTTGCAAACTTGTGGTATTGATAATGATTTTCAAATCTGGCTTTGTAGGCAAATGACCTGAAAAAACCTGGTAAAATGTATATTGCAAGGCTCCTTCCCTGGAGAATCTGGTTCAGTGGGTCTGGGATGAAGAGAGTCCACTCAATGGATCCCAATGCACTCCCAGGTTAAGACACACACACACCCTCCAGCCAGAGGGTGTTCATAGGGAAACAGTGACAGGTGCAGACACAGAACCCCAAAGTCACCTGTGTTCCAGAAACGAGGACCAGGAAGGTGGTTCCTGGGTTCTCACCGGGGCTTCCGAAGGTGGGAAGAATATTTGCTGCCCTGGAGGAAAGGAGGAAATGATCCAGGGGCTGCACAGTGCAGCTCCAAGGAACAGATGTTTGTGAGGCAAAAGGAGGAAAGCCTGGCTGAGCGTGGGCAAGAACATGAGGGAAAGGAACGGGCATTTGGTGCATCTAATGCAAACAAATGGGGATTCCAAGACAAGCTTCATTCAGGCCGAACGCTGGGTTGTAGTCAGGAACGTCCATAATCACAGGGCTATGCCCCACTTCTGCCCGCTTCCACCCAACCATGATGTGGGGCTTCCCAACCCCACCAGGGGAAAGAGGAGCTACCTCAGCACCAGCCAACCTGTTCCAGAGTTGTCCTCACCAACCAGCGTGAGCCCCAGAAAGAGAACTTACCACCGCCCCCATGAAGAAGCCAATCATAGCTGGGCAGCCTCTCCAGGAGTTCAGCAGGGGGTGCCAGAGGACTCTCGGCCTCAAAACTCAGGTCCACACCTGCGGAAAGATAGCGAGCGATCCTGAGCCTTGGAGAAGGCAGGCTGTCCTGCTAGAGAACCACGAGGAGAGGCCCTGAGACTCATGGAGAGGGCTTCTTGGAGTCCAGCCTTCCTGCTAAGCCACCATGCATGTGAGCAAAAACATCTTGGGCCCCTCCAAGCCAGCTGCCTGTGAGTACCACTGAGTGACCCTACTCAACCCTACATGGAGCAGAAGAATTTCCCAGCAAGGTCCTGTCCAAATTCCTGACCCACAAAATCCTGAGATATAACACCAGTGTCGCCTAAAGGCTCTGAGATGTGCATGGCTTACTCCCAGTGGGTAGTCCTTGCTCTGCGACTCCCCACAGACTTGGCCAAGGCTGCCTAAGAGCCAAGGCTGCCTAAGAGCCACGCCACAGGGTGAGGTCCTTCTCCTCAGTGTCCCTCCATCCCTCTCTACCTTTGCAGGTGTCCCACTGAAGTACAAAGATCCTCCTTGCCCTTTCCTTTCATGAGTGTATCCCAGGACTTGCTGGCATGCCTCATGTCACCGTGGTGTCTGCACCTCAGGTGACCCAGACTGACACACTAGCACTACCCCCACCCCCATTCTACCAAGGAGGACACTGAGGCACCAAAAGCTGTGATTCGGCCAAGATCATCCAGCCAGCGGGCGGTGAGTGGCACTGATCCAAACCAAAGCTCCAGCTCTTTCTGGGTACTTTTCATAAGGTGAAACACTATTAGGAAATCATTGCATGCGTATCTGCTTTCAGTACCCCATCGTGACCTGCCAGATGTGGCATGGATCCAGATGGCCCTCAGAGTCCACAGAGGCAAGTGTAAGGCAAGCTGTGAGACGTGATGGCGGGCTCACGAAGCACCTGCCACACCTTTGCCTCCTCGGAGGACTGGAAGGCAGGGACTTTTGATTCTACTTGAGAGGCTACTGCAGTACTCCTGGATCACACAGCTGTGGGGCTAGAGGGGGAACTCAGTGCTATGCCTGCCCCACTGACTGCCTCTCAAAAATGTTCCCACAAGCCCTTGTGCTGGGGGCAAGAATCCCTTGGCTCTGACTTCTTTCTAGGAGGAAACTCTGCCACAGGAAATTCACTACAAGGCCTATAAAGAGCGGGCTATGAAATGGAGGTGCTATTTACTATACTCAAGTCAGACTTCCCCACCTGATGCACTTCCCAGCCGATCCGCTGCTTGAAAGCCTACATATCATTACTTCCACAAAAATAAGAGAATGACATGCCCCGTGCTTTCAAGTTTAATAAAAATGAAGGTCAGACTAATCAGCAGCTCTTGTTCTAAATGAGAGCAACCCAGGTTTATCTGAAAGTCAAGGAATGAGGAAGACTGAAATCCTGAAATGTGTGTGTGTGTGGGGGGGAAGGGCAGAGGAAAGAGGGGTTGTCATTAAGACAAATGAATATGGCCCCTCAGCTGCCCCTTCAAAGTTAGGAATGCCCTTGTCCTCTGACATTGAGAATATTCTCTCCATCTCTGCGGTAGTTGTCTCTTGCAGGAAACCTACCAATGAAAATGAGAAGAACGTTTGCAGATAAAGAGAGTGTCTTTCTAGGCAGGACCAGGTATGATGGTGATGCAAAGTGACATCATCCCAAAACCTCACACAGAGGCCAGACAAGGTGCACGAATGTCCCCAACATGATCATTCTTCTGGAATTCTTATTAAAACCTTGGTCTTCAATACTGTTTTGCTTTGAGTGATCTTATGAGCACTTGAAGAAATGCAGCTAGCAGGGACCCTGACAGTAACCATTTGCTGTCAAGAGCCAGGCAGGAAATATTTCAGACTTTGGACCTTATGATGGAGCAAATCATATTTGAGCCAATGTCTGAGCCGTCTCTAGTCCCGTGCCTGGCGTATAAGCAGTGCTCAGTGAATGCCTTGGATTTGAGGAGGGTGGGTCTTCCTCTTTCTTTGTGTTCTTTTAAATCAGAGGAAAACAAAGAAAATGTCAAGTGTAGAAAGAAAGACAATCATATCCCCTGGGATGGCTCCTGCCTGCAGAGCAGTCTTGGGGTCGGCTGGGGTATTAATGCTCTCGTTGACGGGAAGATGGAAATGCCATATGGCTGGGAACCAAACAAAAGAAGCAGGAAGGGGGGAAGAATGAGGGGTGGGAAATTAAGAGCTCTATCCATCAACCAGGAGCTGCCCTGACCTCTGGGGCAGTTGCAATTCATCAGAGCTAAATTAATCTCACCATTATGCTATGTGCAAAAATAAAGGACTCCAGACTGACCCCCAGAAGGATGCGTCATTTCCTGTGCAAAAACCAACAGGCACAACAGGACCGTGGACGTCACTGGCCATTGTGCAACTCCTAACATGGGGCACTTGGATGGGGGCTTCCAGCCGTGTCACTGTCCCCATGGTGTTGGGCAGTTGTCCAGCTGGGCCACCCCACCCTGAAATAGATGTTGCAACCCGTGGCTCACAGAGGAAGGCTGCAGATACGACCTCTTCTGCACTTCAAGGTCACCAGTGTCCCCCAGATGCTCAGAGATGTGATTTGGCTAAACTAGCTGGCACGTTCATGGCAGAGACAGAAATAGAGGCTAAAACTCAGACCTGACTGCAAGCCCAAAGACCTTGCTACTGAACTCCACTCTGTGTGTCTCCAAGTCTCCATGGCAATGGCATCAAGTGGTTTTTGAGAAAACTTTGCAAGGACATCTGAAAAGGGAGTGTTTCTGCTCACCAGTCGCCAGCTATTTTTCTTTTTTATAAAAGGATTTTTTTTCTTGTGGGGAAGAAATAATTAATGGATAACTCCTTTAACCTTTTCTTTTTTTAAAATGTCACTGTCTTTCCTTCAGATGAAAAAGGGAATCCATGCCCTTTGCCCCTGATTTCAAACTAATCATCTTAAAAACACTGACATCATGCTCCAATGGCCCCACCACTACCATCTTGCTTTACTTTGTTTCATAGTTCATCCCCTTCAACAGGTATGACAGCACCTTTGAGAAAGAGGCCCCTCTTGTATACCCCAGCAAAGGGTAGGCATGCAGTAGAGACATACAAGTGTTCCGTGCACAGAGTGTCAAACAAGGTGGACATACAGCTGGTGTACAAAAATCCGTTATGACTTGAATTATACTTAAAATTGTGCAAGAAATAGTCTGATGGTCGAATTCACAGAGAAGTTGGGCCTGGTGATGCACGCCTGTCATCCCAGTAGCTCTTGAGGCTGAGGCAGGAGGATGGTGAGTTCAAAGCCAGCCTCAGCCATTTAGGGAGGCCCTAAGAAACTGATTGAGACCATGTCTCTAAATAAAATACAAAATAGAGCTGGGAATGTGGCTCAGTGGTTAAGCACCCTTGGATTCAATTCCCAGTACCAAAGCAAAACTAATCAAACAAATAAATAACAATAAAAAAAATTCACAGAGAGAAAAATAAAATGGTGGTTGTCAAGGGCCTGGGGGAAGGGTAAGGAATGGGGAATTTTTGTTTAATGGGTCCAGAGTTTTTGTTTTGCAAGACGAAAAGCCTTCTAGAAATGGACAGTGTGAATACCCTAAATTCTACCTTTAAAACTGGGTAGGAGCCAGTCATGGTGGCGTAGTCCTGTAATCCCAGCAACTCGGGACCCTGAGGCAGGAAGATGGCAAGTTCAAGACCAACCCTAGCAATTTAATCAGGCCCTCAACAACTTAGTGAAACTCTATCTCAAAATAAAAAATAAAAAGGGCTGGGGATGTGGCCCAGTGGTTAAGAGCCACATCAATCCTCAGTAAACCCTCCCCCTCCAAAAAAAAAAAACAAACTGCTAAGATGGCAAAAGTTATGTTACGTATAATTTACCACAAATAAAAATAAGTTTTAAAAAGTAGATATTCAATGATTGAAACATTAAAAAGAAGAAGAAGAAGGAGGAGGAGGAGGAGGAGGAGGAGAAGGAGGAGGAGGAGGAAGAGGAGGAGAAGAAGAAAGAAAGGAGATCTGTTTTGCAAAGAAGAACAAATGAGTAAATGATTAGCCACAATATTTAAAGGACTTCTTGGCGAGGCTAACCTGACCACGGCACCCCCTCATTTGAACCCTGCAGAGGCTCATGATTACTGAACCCCTGAGCTTGACACTACCTAGGCCCCTACTTGGGCCCCTACCTAGGGACAGGAAAAGGGGATTCTCATCTGTCCACATGCCAGGGAAAAGTCTTCCTATGTTGTCCAGACCAGGGTGAGGAAAAGGGAGATGGCAATAAAGATAAATGCAGAAAGATGGAAGGAGGGAGATAGGCTTGCTTGAGGCCAGAGAGAGAAGTGTAGGTGCTTCGGGGTGGGAGACACCAGGAAAACATTTGCAGGAGCAAATGCCCACCATATGGCAAGACCAAAATGCCAAGAGCAAAATGAAGAGAAATGGGGAACTCAGACCTGGGGGAGGTTCTGCTCTACGCTGGGTAGGTCTCTGCCATTGCAGGAGAAAACGAGGCGCATATTACAATATTTTGTTTTAATTATGAAGGCTCATGATTTGCGATTTTTAAAAATTATTTGGGATTATGATTTACAGCTGCTTTACAGCTATCTGGGAAGTATAACCTATGCACTGTAAAGAGCTCCATTTTGCCAAGATAGGACCATGGAGGGGGCAGCTGGATTTTCTATGGTCTGTCCCTGCTTTGCATTTGCATTTGCCCTCACTGGTACACAGGCCATTGCTCCCAGCCTTGCTCTGCCTGTTCCTGTCCTTGGCACCCCCAAGTGCCCCTTCAGTACTTTCTCTCTCTTCCTGTTGTTGCTTTTGCTAGATGGCTTTTAAGAATTCTTTCTAAAAAAACAATTTTATCAGCATATTCTAATTTATACATAGTAGTTCATGTGTGCACATAATTTGTTCCAACACATTCTTTATAAAATGTCTACTTGGGTCCCACCAGACTTTGGGCACCATGAGGTAGGAGGTGTTTGATTTACCCTCATTCTGCAGGCCGAGCTTAGCGCAAAATACCTAGCCCACCAGGTAGTGTTGGGGGGCGAAGTAATTTAATTTTAGGGCTTTAATTTCCTTCCCTAAAAAGAAGTCTTAGGGAATACAGCCACTGGCAGGAACAGATGGGGCAAAGGATTAGAGAGGGCTCCACAGCTGACCTGGAGAGCCCTGCTAAGCTCTATATGACTTCGCTCAAGCTGTTTATTTCTTACAGGCTCCCCAGGTTAGATGTGCTGTCCTACTGTTAGGAGTTACTGGACCCACCATCCACTCCAGCAATGTGGAGTGTGCAGGAAACACTGTACAGGCCCCATGAGGCCATGTCTGACCCAGCAGGTGAAGCCCGGATTCCTGGTGGCTGTGGCTCCATCACTAGGATGTGTGCAAAACACTGAGGCCCCATGTCAGTCATTAGGGATGCTAGCCTCTGGGCCCCTTGTGGGAAGTCCAGCATCCTTTTCCACCACAATTCCATGGCAGCCTCAAACCCAGTCTCATATCTTCAGTTCAGAATTTTGTTGGTAGAGGAGGGACACTTTAATGAACAAGCCTTTTGGAAACAGAGCTGGCCTGTGATCCAAAAGAAGAGCCCCGTCTATTCAGCCCTGGGCCACTGAAGGTGATGGTTGGTATGGCCTCAGGTCAGTCACTTGTGACTTCAAAACCTCTCCTCCTCCAAGGGACCAATTCCCAGAGATCAGGAGGTACAATCTAGGTCTTATAGGCCAGAGAAGCCCTCTCCTAAAATTACCAGGGGCTCTAATAAAAGCCTCTCTTACTTGAAGAAGCTCTTGTTCTCCATTTTTGGGAGGGGTGTTCAGTCTGCAACAAAGGAAGTTATATTACAGGACATATGGTGTATAAAATAAGGGAGGAGATCTTTCCTCCTGTGCTCTGTGCCAGGACATGGTGCTCTTAGAAATTGAAACCACTTCCCACCTGGGATTGCTGAAGAAGCAGGAGCAGGTTAAGCAAAAGTTGTTGAAGTCACCAGTGACACGTTAAGCAGAAGAAAAGACTTTGAAGGGCTCTTGTTTTAAATGAGGAACACCCATGTTCCAAGTAGCCTTGACACCTAAGATCAAGAGCAAGAGTAGAAGAGATGTCACTCCAATTTAAGAAAGAAATATTCTCAGAGATAAGAAGGGGACAAGCTCAGCAACGGGAATGTGGCAGCCACTGGAGGAAGGCACCTGCCCTGGTCAGGGATGCTGCAGAGAGGCAGGGAGGCTAAAAGGCCTTCAGGGCAATCTCCACCTGGATGCCACCGCCCAGGATGTCTTCATCCATATCCACTTTGAAGGAAGGAAGTTCTCCTCTCTCTCTGAGGCCACCTATATTAGGGACCCCCAAATTAAGGGCTCAAATACTGAGTGAGAAGAAGGGAAAGCCCTAAGATGAACTGGGATACACTGCTCACCTTAAAAGTCACATACGTAAGTATTACAGGAGGGTCCCCTTCCTGAGAAAAAAGTGCCTAGTTTCATATTTCACCCACTTATTTCTAAAATCTTTTCTGGGTGAACCCAGATACCCCAGCTTCTGACCTTAGCCCCATGGTGTTTGAAGCCAACACACGGGGCAACCCTATGACAGACCCTGGGCTTGGAGGATAATGAGGGAACTAAATCCTTCATTAGTTCTCACAGAGCCTACCAAAAGGTGTGAGGCCCAGACAAAAACCTCACAGGTGACAATAATTGCTGTTAATGGCAGTTTAATTTTTGAAGCTCTGGGGACATCATCTGGTCACTTCTGACAGTCAGTGTTTACTCCATGCCTACTCTGGCCCTGGTGATGTATTAGGCACTTTAGAACCAATGAATCCTCCACCAGCCCTGCAGAATGACACCATCTCTGTTTTTGATAAGGAAAATAAAGCTCAGAGAGGTTAAATGACTTGATCCTAGTTACCCAACCATTAGGGAGAAAGAGCTTGAATTAGAATCTACATCTGATGTAGTCCATGGATACTAAGAGAAACTCCAATTATACCTTGAAAAATCTGCTAATGAAAAATGGTTTGAAGAGAAAAGATTTCATTAGAATATTTGTAAAATAAACATCCACAAACTGATCAAAATAAGACTATGGACACATCGTTTCAGTAGATCAGAGATTATGTTAGGTCTTCCTCAAATACTTGGAAAAATATCTCCATACTGTCTCCTAGTTCAATATGAAAAAGGAATCCAACAAAATTTAAACTGAGTTCTCTCCAAGATTAGCATAGCTTAACTTTATATTCTATTTCAATCTTTTTTTTGGTGGGGGGGAGCAGGGATTGAACCCAGGGGCACTTGACCACTGTGCCACATCCCCAGCCCTATTTTTTGTATTTTATTTAGAGAAAGGGTCTCACTGAGATGCTCAGCTCCTCGCTTTTGCTGAGGCTGGCTTTCAACTCCTGATCCTCCTGCCTCAGCCTCCAGAGCTGTTGAGATTACAGGCATGCACCACCGCACCCTGGCTCTATTTCAATCTTAAAACATACCAACATTAAAGACAATGGAGTGTCAGATCTGCCAAGGACCTTCAAGGTCATCAGGTCCAGTGACAATGACAATGTATTTGTGTCACAGGCCCCTGTAGGATTCAGATGAAAGACACAGACTCCTCAACACTCTGCAAATACTACATTTACATGACATCTTGTCCCCACCCTTGGGGTCCTCAAATTAAAGACTCCTGATCCTTTCTGTAGTTGGGGGAACTGAGGCTCTGATAAGTAAAATGACTTGCCCAAGATCACAGAACCTCTTTAAATCAGAACCAGGTCTTGAACCTGGCCTCCCAGTCCCCCAGCGTCCGTGTTTTATGTTCTGTCTCATTACCCATTCCAAAACAGTATGAAAAATTTCCTGTTTTAAACATAGCACATTTCTTCCTAAAATACCATTTCCTTCCTTATGTTTTAAATTAGTCTTTAAATTCCATTGTACTTCTGTCCTAGGGATGACAGAATAGGGTCACCAGGGCTGTGTTTCCCCAGCACTCATGAACGAGCAGGTTTTTGCTACAGGCAGGTCCTACATAAAGACTTCACTACAAAAATTAACCGTGTCTACGAAATCAACCTCATCTAAGAATGTGATCGAAGTAAGAACCCAGATATTCACGCTTATGTTTGGCTGGGGTTGGGGGGAGGTGAGAGCCAGAGAAAGGAAAAAGAAAGAGCACAAGGCTGCACATCATCCCAATGGGTAGGGAGAAAGGTCCTTGTTAAAAGTTCTTGCTCATTTTTGCCGGTCCTTCTTCATTGTCTAGAAGCACACAATAGAAGAAGAGGTTGCAGGCTGCAAATGAGCTTTATCATGACAGCAGGAAGGAGGAAAAGAAGGAAGTTATTGGCAATGCAGACCCAGACCCGAGACATGTTCAGGGCTGACACAGGGTCTTGTTCAGTGCTGGCTACGGAGGACAGGCACCCACACCAGCCCTGACCCTCTACTTACTGTCGTCTTCACTCAGGTCCCTGTCCATGGTCTAGACCTCCAGTCAAGACAGTGTCTGCGTTCCTGAAGGCCAGCTGCAGGAATCTAAGGGGCCACCCTTGGGCCCCTCCCAGAACGTCAGGCCCATTGTTACCTGATTTGCATACAACAGAGGCAAAGCCACCGTGTCCATCAGAGAGGCTGCCTGGCACCCACTCCACGGGTGCTTGGGGTTCCTCCCCACAAGAGCCTCTGGCTTGCCACTTGCTTGTGGATGCTTCTAGAGTTCCCTGGGCCATTGCTGCAGTTCTGTGTGAGGGACACTCAGATTCTTCCCATTTTTCTGAGCTGGGATTCAAAGCCTTGACTACCTGCTTCTCAAGTTGACCACCAAGCACACTGTACATCTGGGGGAGGCAGGTTTCCAAGTAGGGGCAGGGCCATATAGAAAAATTTAATAGCCACAGGCAGATCCCGTCGAAGGGGGTAAGAACATTTGGGAACCCAGACTGAGGTCTTGGGCACCAAGCTCTTTTCTCATTAGAGGCTGGGGTTATGAAGTGAGGCTCCAAAACTACATAGCACATCATAACAAGAGCTGGCTGCCAACCCAGGATGCACGGTCCACCATCCTATCTGTGGATTACTACTGGCTCCATACCCACCTGGGCCCTAGGAAAAATCTGTGGGTTGTAGAGGGGCAGAGTGGCTGGGGTTTGAACCCAGGACCTCATGCACGCCAAGAGACACTGAGCTACAGCCCCAAGCCCCATATGCAAAGTTTTAAAGGTCTTTTCCTAAACCTTTTGCATTAGGGGAGAAATTCCTTCAACTGCAACCCTTGGAAGATCATCACTCTCCTCCAGATGAGTCTAAACAGACTCTCCAACCCAGATGTGCTACTGGAGATGTACCATGATGCACCTTAAGGAAGACTGGGGTCACATAGGGAAGACTTTTTATTTATATCTCATCACTAGTTATTGGCCTGTATATGTTTTCTATGTCTTCTTGATTAAATTTTGGCAGTTTGTAAGAGTCTAGAAATGTATCCATTTCTTCTAGGTTTTCCAATCTATTAATGTATGCGGTTTTTCAACATAATCCATAAAGATCTGCTAGATTTCTCTGACATCGGTGGTGATTCTTCCTTTTTAAATCTCTCATTTTATTAATTTGGATGTTCTTTTTCTTTTGCTAGTTTGACTAAGGGCTTATCAATATTGTTTATCATCTCAAAGAAACAACTCTTTGATCTTTGTATTTTTTTTTAATTATGTTTCATTGATTTCAGTTCCGAGCTTGATTATTTCTTTCCTTCTACTGGTTTTAAAATTGGTTTGTTCTTTTTCAAGGGTCTTGAAATGCATCATTGGGTTGTTTATTTGGGAACCTTTCTGATTTTATTACGTAGGTACGCATAGCTATAAACTTTCTTCTTAGAACTACCTTCATGGTGACTCAGAGGTTCTGGTGTGTTGTATCACTATTCTCATTTGAATCTAAGAATTTTTCAATTTCTCCTTTGATTTCTTCTATCACCCACTGACCATTCAAAAGAGTATTTTGCAATCTCCATTGCAAAATACTTTATATGTCCTTATACAGTTTTTATATGTCTTTATATGTCCTTATAAAGTTTCTACAGAGTTTTGTTGTGTTGATTTCTAATTGCATTATGATCTAATAAGATGCAAGGAATTAAATCAATTTTTTTGTATTTGCTAAGAATTGCTTTGTGGCCTAAAATATGATCTATTTTGGAGAAGGTTCCATGAGCTGCTGAAAAGAAAGTGTATTCAGCTGTTATTGGATGAAACAGATGTCTGATAGGTCCATTTGATTCGTAATATTTTTCAGGTCTGAACAGTATTTACCAAGTTTTTGACTGGGTGACCTATTCAATGGTGAGAGAGGTGTGTTAAAATCACCCAGTATTATTGTACTGGGGTCTCTTTGATGCTTCAATATGAGTGGTCCCTTTTTTTTTTTTTTTTTTTTAGTACCAGGGATTGAACTCAGGGGCACTCAACCACTGAGCACATCCCCAGCACTATTTTGTATTTTATTTAGAGACAGGGACTCACTGAGTTGCTTAAGTCCTCCCTAAGTTGCTGAGGCTGGCTTTGAACTTGCAATCCTCCTGCCTCAGCCTCCCAAGCTGCTGGTATGATAGGCATAAGCCACCACACCCAGCTGAGTGCTGTCACTTTTGTATAATTAATTGCACCCACCTTGTCAAATCATCATGTTGTATCATTTCCTTTACCAGTATGAAGTAGCCTTGTCTCTTCTGATTAATTTTAGTTTGAAGTCTGCTTTATCAGATATGAGAATAGCTACTTCTAGTTCTTTGGGGTCTCCATTCACATAGTATATCAATTTCCATCTTTTAACTTTCAGCCTATGGCCATCTTTTCCTATAATGTGTGTCTCTTACAAACAACATTTAGTTGTGTCTTGTTTTTTAATCCATTCTGCCAATCTATTTCTTTTCATTAGAGAGTTGAGACCCTTTAGATCTAATGTTATATAGAGAGATGTGATTAATTCCATTTTGATTTATTTATCATATTTCATTTGGTCCTTTTTATAATTTATTTAATTACTCTTCAAATGAGTTTTGTTCATTTGTGAGCTCTGGGGTTTGTTTTTTATTTTTACTGTGTGGAAGGGTATTTCTTTAAGTAAGTTCTGTGGTGCCAATTTAGTAGTCATGAATTCTTTTAGTTTCTACCTATCATGGAAGGTTTTTATTTTTCCTTCAATTTTTAATGATAGATATGGCAATCTAGGTTGACAGTTATTTTCTTTCAGGACTTGGAACACATCACTCCAAGCCCTCCTAGCTTTTAGAGTTTATGCCAAAAAATCAGAAGTGATTCTGATGGGCTTGCTTCTAAATGTGACCTGACATTTTCTCTTGAGGATTTTAAAATTCTGTCCTTGTTCTCTATCTTAGGTACTTTAATTAAAATGTGTCATGAAGAGGATCTTTTTAATCTTGTCTCTTTGGGATTCTGAATGCATCCTGTATCTAGATGTCCATCTCATGCTGAAGGTTTGGAAAATTTTCTGCTTTTATTTCCCAGAAAAGGTTATCCATTCCATTAACCTGCATCTTACACCCTTCCTCAATTATATTATTAAATTTTGTTGTCCCAGAATTATTGTATATTCTGATCATGGCTACTTATTTTCTCTTGTTTAATGTTGTTTGACTGTTCAAGGTTGACGACTTTGCCTTTCAGCTCTGAGATTATGTCTTCGGCACAGTTTACTCTATTAGAGAGATTTTCAACTGAACAGAATTAACACAAAGACTGTGGATAAATAATTTATTTATCTTTTATTTCCAAGATTTTCTGTTTGGTTCTTTTTCAATATCTCTACCTCCTCACTGAATTTATGATTCATATTGTATACTGACTTCCTTAAACCTTTCATTATTTTTCTGTGCTCTTTTGGAATTCATTGATTATTTTGTGGACAATTCTTTTGAATTATTTGTTTGATATTTCATCCACTTCAGTATCTTGGGGTCAGGTGCCAATAAATTATGAACTTTAGGAAGTGTCATGTCATCTTGTTTTTTTCATATTTCTTTGTTGGTTTGTATGCATCTGTTGGGGAGGATTTCTCTTCCACTCTTATGTGTGGGCCTTATTGGGGCACAATGTTCACTTGTCAAAGTGTCCTAGAATGATCCAGATTGAGACCCCCCTTTGTAGGTGTGGTATCCACAGTCTTTGTGTTAATTCTGTTTTTTTACTGTAGTCATGGATGTCTCCATCCATAGGTGGAACCTGGGGGCCCACCCTCTAGCTGTTTCTACTTGGGTACTGTGTGATTTTGTCTTTTCTATTCTTTGTTTTGAAGTATAGCTAAAGATAGAGAGTCATTCATTTGTTTGTGGGGCAAGGTGCACTGACTTCCAGTTGACTTTAGTTCAGTAGTGGTGTCCCTACCCTGTGAATCTGTAATGTCCCTGTAGGTTTCCAGCATCTCACAGAAGAAGAAGAAACAAACAATAGCAACAACCAATGCAAACAACATATAACATTCAGCTAAATGCCTAGTTCCTACAATGACATCTTCCACAAAAAACAGACATGGTGGGCTTAGCAATTGCCAATGGTAAAAACATATGTAACCACAAATTAGATCTGGCATTAAAGCAAATAACAGTTGACAACTATGTCATCCACAGCAGTAATGATTTCAACAGCATGAATGGTGGGGGCAGGAATTATGTAAACCAATTAGTTTGCTAAGTTTCTAAGGCTGAACTTGAACATGCGGTCCTTCTGCCTCAGCCTCCTGAGTTGCTGAGATTATAGGTGTGTGCCACCATGCCAAGCCCCTAAACCAATTAGTTCTAAAAGATGGTAAAAATAGCTGGACTCAGTGGTGCTGGCCTATAATCCCAGTGGCTCAGGAGGCTGAAGTAGGAGGATACCAGTTCAAAGCCAGCCTCAGCAACTTAGGGAGGTACTATGCAACTTAGGGAGACCCTGCTTCAAAATAAAAAATAATAGGGCTGGGTTGTGGCTCAGTGGTGAAGCACCCCTGGGTTCAATCCCATACACCAAAAAAAAAAAAAAAAAAAAAAAAAAAACCAAAGATGGTAAAAATATAGTTACTTAAGAAAAAAAATGTGATAGTGAAAGAATTTACAAATTCAAAAAGTGAGCAGAGAGAGCACAGAAGTGATGTAGGATATGATTGATGGTTATAAAGAAGGAAGAAAAAATAGGAGAAACAAAGCAAAGGGAGGGAGAAAGAGAGAACAATAGAATTTGGCTGTCAGCAGAAGAAAAGAGGAAAAGATAAATGAGAAACAGTCAAATTAAAACAAAACAAAATTAAAATGTACAAACAAAAAACTCAAAGCTTCAAAAGACAAGGTAAGGAGAAATAACTACATTTTAAGAAAATGCTAAAAGTAATAAGAAAAACAAATATATGTATGTGTGTGTATGTATGTGTCCATGAACCAATCAGACAGCAGGAACACACATATACACACACACACAAAAAGGAAAAAGATTCATAATGAAAAATGAGAAAATCATGTCCACTGAGGTGATCAAAATAGTCTACAAGAATAGATGGTTGGGCCAGGGCTGTAGCTCAGTGGCAGAGCACTTGCCTGGCATGTGTGAAGCACTGAGTTCAATCCTCATCACCATATAAAAATAAACAAATAAAATAAAGGCGTTCTGTCCATCTACAACAAAAATAAATAAATAAAAATAAAAAGAATAGATGGTCGCTATCTATGCTCGAATGTCTTTTTTTTCTTTTTTTGATGTACCAGGGATTGATCCTAAAGGGCTCCCAAGCACCGAGCCACATCCCCAGACCTTTTTATTTTTTTATTTTTCTTTTATTTTTATTTTGAGACAGGGTCTCACTAGGTTGCTTCCAGCCTCGCTAAGTTGCCGAGGCTAGCTTCGACCCTGCGATCCTCTTGCTTCAGCCTCCCCAACTGCTGGGATTACAGACATGCACCACCACACTTTGCTTTTCTGACTTGAGTCTTCCTGGGTACAGTCTTCTCTGTGCCTGTTTCACTTCCATTCCGTTGGTACACCCTAGACCCTGCTTGCTGGGGACAGCGCGGCAGTGTTTGCTGGGCTGTCCCGGGCTCTGCAGTAGCAGCTGCAGGGTGGCGGCTTCAAGATGACTTCACCTCTCTGCTCTCTGCAGCCAGTTGGGAAACACAGGG
The DNA here is from genome assembly GCF_045843805.1 of Urocitellus parryii. Classification (NCBI taxonomy): domain Eukaryota; kingdom Metazoa; phylum Chordata; class Mammalia; order Rodentia; family Sciuridae; genus Urocitellus; species Urocitellus parryii. Next base: position 13,210,657 of record NC_135546.1, read on the forward strand.
CGCCTTTCCTGCACTGGTGTATAGTGCAGCCTCTAGCTCAGCTGAATTCAGGCCTTTTTTTTCTGATCTCAGGTTTTTCTGTTCCAAATCTGTGTTTCTGTGTTCTCTCACCCTCTGTACAGAACCCATGCTATGGCCATAACCTCCTGGGTTCCAACGTACTCTTTCGTCTTGGTTTAAATTTATACCCAAATTTTCAGTCTCTAAGACACTCTGTCCAAAATGGAGTTTCAGTGAAATCCCTCTTTTACCCCCCTCACCAAGGAGGATGGCCTTAGGCCTGTGCCTAAGCAACTCCATTTTAAAACTCCAGTTTGAAACCTGCAGTCTCACCGGGCACACAAAGAGGTTAAGTGACTTGCCCAAGATCACACAGCAGGAAGCCAGGCTGAGCCTCCTCTGGTGAGCAGGGTCCCTCACTCCAGGGAGCACTCGCTGGGCATCTAGGAGGAGCCAGGTACTGCCCCAAGACCACCTGGCTGCCCATCTAACTAACCCAGATCCACCCAGAATGCCTGCAGAAGCCAAAAGGCCCAACAAAGGAATCCTGCCCGCAGGGCCTGGCAGCCAAGATAACATTGTTATGGCTTATCTGCAGGCTGGGTACATGGAGAGCTGTGGTAACCCTGTAGGAACAAGAGAATGGTCTTGGCACAAATAAGAAACTTGTTCAAGTGGAGATTCCTGGAAACTGCCCCCAAGTACCCTCCTTTCTCTGGAGCCAGGGAAATGGGCATATCTCTTCAGGCTCAAGTTAGGGGCTTCTGATTGCCTGGATGGAAGAGGAACTGAGATCTTTTGACACCCCCCAAGTCCCAGGGATGAAAGGAAATGCTTTCATAGGTGCTTCCACACAAAGCCTCCACAACAACCCCATAAAGTAGATGTCATTATCTTTAAATGTGAGGAAACAGCTCAGAGAGGTTGAATGACTTCCCCAAAACCACACAGCTCAGATGTGGCAGAGCCAGGATTCAAGCAAGATCTGTCAGCATCAAGGCCCTATTGCAGACTACCAACAATTTTGTGCAGTTATGTTTTTATAAGAAGCTGGGGAAAAAGGGAATGACATGGTTTTCATTGTCCTAACTAGAAAAGGGCTGGACCCTGGTAAGTCTGACTTCTACACAATTAACTCAACAGGAAAACAATGGAGGAAAGCTGTGAAATTCTGGTGTCCACAGGGCCTTGATATTCAGGACAGTCACCCTTCCTCTCTTCACCTTATTAGCAAGTGAGAGTCTGCACCACATCATCATTTATAGCAAAGCCACAGTTAAGCTGGTATCAACTCCTGAGCCTGGAAGCTCCTGAGAAGTGCTCACCCATGCACCACTGTATTCTATCACTCTGCTCTGCAGCTCTTAGCCTTTTCTCTGACCCCTCCAGGCCTCTGCTCCTCTTCCCACACCACTTTGAGATAAGTGAGGCCCGTCCTCCAAGTCTGGCTTCCCAAAATTCAATGGGGAAGATTTTGGAGCACAAACCTGAACTCAGCCTGCAGCTCCTGGATCCCATCAGTCCTGAATTCCCAGGGAATCCCATTCTCTCTGAATAGCTCCTGACCCCTTATAAAGGCCTAATGAGCACTGGGTCATCCCTTTGGGGACCGAAACAGTCATTGCTAACCTTCCAGCCATGAAGGACCAGAGCCATGTCCTACTCTGAATTGCCCTGGACCCAAAGGAGCTGCCTTGCCAAGGTTTTGCCCACCCCTTCGTGGATGCCCACATCCAATGACTCATCCATGCAAGACTGCTCTGTCTGAAGAGCCCCAGCTCCTGAGCATCCATGGAATCCATTGAGGTCTTTGTAGCAACTAAGTTGTGATTCAACATCCTCCTCCACCAACCCTGCTTACTGCCTCTGCTCCCTCATAGGACTTGACCCCAAGAGTACCCTCAACTAACTTCCCATATATAACCAAACTAAATCTCCCCAACTAAATTCCCTCCTCCTTGGACTCTTCCTTCCAGGGAATGCTGCCTGTGGCAAGATCTTTCACCATATCCAGCCATAGGTGGGAAGAGGGTAGGAACCAAACTTCTCCTCACCCTCAGTTCCTGGGGGTGGATAAAGTGGGGTGGACCTTCTTACCCATGATCTCTAACACTGGGGTGCTTGGACACAGCTCGTCTCCATCATTGCTTACACCCCCAGTGACTCACCCAACATTGTGCATTGACAGTTCAAGACTCCCACCTCTGCTTGGCCTCTCCTCTGAGCTCAAACTCCTCCAGTAGCTAGGACATTGCCGTTTGGATGGCCAACAGGCATCCTAAACCCCTCCTGTCTGACACCGTACTCCTGAGCTGCATCCTCCACCCCAATTCCCCTGGGTTTCCTATACCTCCATCCAATGTCAGCAGATTGAATCACCATCTGGGCCACTTGCTCCTGCTCCATCTGAGCCCCATAGCCTCTCACCTGGGTCCTTGCCGTGGCTACTTACTGATGTCTCAGCAGCTTCCCTTGCCCTGATAGAAACTGCTCAACACAGAGATCCAATGGATTTTCTGGTACTGGGGACTGAACTAAGCTACATCCCCAGCCCTTTTTTTATTTTGAATCAGGGTCTCACTAAGTTGCTTAGGGCCTCACTAAGTTGCTGAAGCTGACCTCAAACTTGAGATCCTTCTGCCTCAGCCTCCTGAGTGGCTGAAATTACAGGTATGCACCACCACACCGGGCTCAGACTGATCCCTTTAAAGTTGTTAAGTCAGATGACAAACTCACCCTGCTCAGACCTTTCCTGGCTGCCATCTCACTTGGAAGAAAAGCTAAGCCTTTGTCGTAGCCTTGCCTCCCTCCCCCAGTGTGGTCTCTGCCCACCTCTCCCTCTGCCCCCCACCCAGCCTCAGCAGCCTCCTCCTTGCTCCAAGCCACACTGGACACAGTCCCACCTCAGTGCCTCTGCACTGCCATTTGTCTGGAATTCCCTTCTAGATCTCCAAATGACTTGGTCCCTTGCCCCCTTCAGGTTTTTGCTCCAATGTCACCTTCCCAGTGAAGATGTTCTTGGCCCTGTATTCAAATTCTTTGATTTAATTTTCTCTCTTAAGTTAACACAGAATAACTGTACATATTTGTGGGACACGAGGTGGTATTTCAATACATGTATACAATGTGCAGTGATCAAAAATTAACCTCTCTTGGGGTTGGGGTTGTGGCTCAGTGGCAGAGCGCTTGCCTAGCATATGTGAGGCACTGGGTTCAATTCTCAGTACCACATATAAATAAATAAAACAAAGGTCCATCAACAACTAAAAAAAAAAAAAATTACACTTAAAAAAACGAACCTCTCTCTCTCTCCTTAGCATTTCTTTATATTTTGAGACTCAAGCTCCTCTCTTCTAGTTCTTCATAAAATATGTAACAGTGTCTGGTGAATCACATCACCTTGTGCTATAGAACACCAGAACTTCTTACTTCCATGTAACTGTGCCATGGTACGATTATCCAACCTCTCTCCAGCCTCTTCCCTCCTCCCTTCCCAGCCTCTAGCAATCACTATTCTACTCCTCCTTGAAGATCCACTCTCAGCTTCCACAGGTGAGAGAGTGCATGTCATAGTTTTCCTTATGTTTCTGGCTGGTCTCATAATGTTCTTCAGTTCTGTCCCTTTTGCTTAAAATTGAACACATTGCCACTACTAAGTCCCCAACAAGGGAATTTTTCCAGCTTTTGTCTGTCTTCATAGGAATTATTATGATCCAATCCATCAACTGTCTTACTATTTGCTTTGCCTAATATGTTTTTCACCACCCTATAATCAGAATTTAGGCCAAAAAATCAATAACTTTTTGTCCGTTTAGTGCCTGCTATCCACTTAACACCTAAACAGGACCCAGCAGATACGAGATGCTCTGGAAACATGTAATGAACAGAATAAAAATGCATCCTATAATATTATCTGGGTTCTTTATCTTCCCATTGTCCTGGACTTCTGAACAGGAGCAATGGGAAAATAAAGACTACCCATAACTTTCAAATATCCCTGCTTCTAGATATTCATGATTCCAAAAAACAGGGATCCAGTCTCAGAGTGTCTCTAAACAGGGACAACAGAAAGGAACTCAGAGTGGCCTGGGACTCACTTCCTTGACTAAGGATGCTTCCTTGCAAGAAGCTGGGAGTATGGAAAGTTCTGCTCCTGCAGGGTCTGAAAACCAACCTGTGACAGCTCCAGCTCCTCACCATGGCCATGACTCAGAAGGCCATTGCTCATTTTGCTTTTTGGTAGGTCCAACTAGAGGCCCGGCCTGGGCACTTCAGAGTAAATCAACCAGAGCCAATTCCTACAGCTCTGGCTGCTCTCCTCACTGGTCTAGGAAATGGGGGAGGTTTGCATTTTTGGGCTGCTGGCAGGCAAGGAGAACAAAGTGGCTTGTCACCAGCAACCCAGAGATGCTAATCTCATAAGGCTGAAGGCTGCCTGCCAGCCATTCCACCCACGTTGCCCTGTCCCTCCATTTCTCCCTCCCTTCCTGATCCATTTGTCTCCAAAACCAATTTGGAATTTTAAAAGGCCAGTCTCTTTGGTCACTTAAATTTCCAACTACAAATTCAATTTGCTTTGCAAGGCGCCGACAAACTTTCCAGAGCACAGATGGAACCAGCTTCAAGCCTTATGTTTGCAGAGGGGGGTTCTTCCAAATGCTTTGGAGTCTGCCCTGGGTCATCACCCCAGGTGGAGGACACTTGCTGGGACCTCAGAAATCCTCTGGTCCTACCTTCTCACTGTATACAGGGAAAATGCAAGCTGATAGAAGGTAAGGGAGGGTTACATGGCAGCGAGTAGCTAGCCACAGGCCACGATTTCTCCCAACATAAATACACCTTGCATTTTGCACTGACATCCCCAGGTAAGAAACAACTTCCCATCTTACATTAGACCTCTTGTCTCATGTCAAACTAGAAAGACAGCACTCAGGAAGGATGGATGAGTTCCCAATGGCTTCAACAAATTCATTCTCCTCTGCAGGCCAACCCCTCCTTTCCTCTTCACCAGTCACACCAATTGGGAACCTCTGATTGTCCTCAATTCCTGCCTCTGCTCATCCGTCTGCCAATCTAGCCTCCCTCCATCTCCATGGTGACTGCCTTCTGCTGGGCCTCATGACCCAGAAAGCACCCTGGCTCTCTGCCTCCACTTACCTGCTTAGCATCTCCAGCCAGGAGGAGCTATTCTAATCTGCAGGTGGTGACCAGGAACAGGTGGTCACCTAGCCTTTTTATTTGCACACCTAGCCTTTTTAAAAACACAAATGAGGGGCTGGGCATGTGGCTCAAGTGGTAGCGTGCTCGCTTGATGATCCATCACTAGAAGGAAAATGGAGTAACCAGAGATCATTACACTTGGGCTCCAGAGGATGATACAAAACATCCTTTCCTGGGGCTGGAGTGATGACTCAGTGGAAGAGCACTCACCTAGCAAAAGTGAGGCACTGGGTTCAATTCTGAGCACTACATATAAATAAATAAATTAAATAAAGGTCCACTAACATCTAAAAAAAATTTTTTAAACACACTTTCCTTCCTCTGTTGAGTCACTTACCCATGCCCTGAGTGCTTACTCACAACACAGTCCTATACGCCCCCAACATGCACACTCAATCACAACCCCAAGCCTTTGTGCATATAGTTCCCCCTATTCTGGACATTTTCCTTCTCTACTTTCTGTCAAACTCCTACTCATCCTGCAAGGATCAGCTCACAAGCCCCTTCCCCTTGGAAGCCTTGATTTCCCCAAGCAGACCCAATTGTTCTATCTGCTCTGTCCCTAGGCCACTTTTCAGAGGACTGTTACTTATGGATATGAGTGAAAGAGCAGCAATCAAAGGAGAGCAGCAGGAGAGGGGGAGCAGCAGCAGCTTCCCCTTGAGCATTACCTTTTATAGGCCAGAATCACGGCCCCCTGGTTGGGGCAGGTTTAGCCCTTGTGACTGGCATAGCAAGCATCACCTAATTTTGGAGAAGTCAAGTTTCTGTTTCTTGGGAACAGACTTGGGCAGGTCTTTTATATCTCAAGGAGAGAACAGAGAGACCGAAACATCTCCAGACCAGTAAGTTTTTATCTTAGGCAAGTTTCTATTTCTTGAGAATAAGAACAGTATTCATAAAGTGGGAGTGGGGAAAGGAAGATGGCTGTAACTTTGCCAACAACGAGCATGTAACTCACTGTCACCCCTGGGAGTCCAGGGGAAGCCTCCCTCCTGTGTTCCTTCCTGCTTTGTCTCCAACTTCTCCTAGAGATCGACTACCTGAAATGGACACCCTGGACTATTATGTCTCAGTTCCAGAGCTGGCTCCACATCACACTTGACGTGGAGAAAAGGAATCCACAACAAAACCCCAAAATGACAGCCACAGAAATGGACGCGGTAAAACATATCTGCAGCTCTAGATTAAGAACCAAAAATGGAGATTTAGAGCCACTCAACTCAAACCTATCAATGTTGCTGGACATGGGGTTCCACATAATCACAGACCCCAGAGAAAGGTGGGGGGGTGCTCAAATGTCACCTGCCCATCTGCTCCAAACTCTTTATTCCTTTCCTCTTGGATTTATCTTCACTATTCTTTTTTATTTACATAAATACCCTAATACTATAAAACAAATCAAACAGAAGAAAGTTTAAAAGTTAAAAAATAATGGCCACCTGACTTTAATGTAAATTTATATGTAAATTTGCATGTAGATCTACATATAAATATATAAATACATGCATTATTTTTAATTGCACAGCTAGTCTTTTTAAAAACACAAATGATATATTATAAATACTGCTTGGAATCTTTTGTTTAAAAAACAAAAAAATGCTACATATATTTTTCTCTGTCAATACATATATATGGTTTGACCTTATTCATGTTATGGCTGTTTTGGTAGCAAATCTTACATGTAGCCCACACCTGGCTAAAGGCCAGGCACTAGGCACAGAAACAATTAAAATATTACTCACAAGCTTTTTGCTTTTATTGATAATTATTATTTTATATTTGGAAGGGATTCTTTTAGTTTTATATTTTTTTTGGGGGGGGAGGGTACCGGGGATTGAACTCAAGGGCACTTGACCACTGAGCCACCTCCCCAGCCCTATTTTGTATTCTATTTAGAGACAGGGTCTCAATGAGTTGCTTAGCACCTTGATTTTGCTGTGGCTGGCTTTGAACTCACGATACTCCTGCCTCAGCCTCCCAAGCCGCTGGAATTACAGGCATGAGCCACCATGCCCGGCTGGCTCCTAATTATTCTTAATACCAACTCGTGCAGTTTTGTAAGTTTTACTGAAATATGTTATCATGAAACTGCACAGATCCTAATCATACAATATGATAAATTCTCAAAAGGTAAATGCACCCATGGTACCAACACACCAATGAAGAACAGAACATGAATGAATCCTGAGCCCATCTTGGTTCTCTCTCCCCATGACTGATAACCGTTCCCCTGACTCAAAACACCGTAGTTCAGATTTGCCTACTGTAGAACTTTATGCAGATGCAGTAGGTACTTACACGAGTCAGCTCAGGCTGCAGGCTAGGTGGTTGAAACAACAGAAATTCATTTTCTTATAGGTCAGGATCTGGCATGGTCAGGTTCAGGTGAGGGATGCAGCCCCAGGTTGTGGACAGCCATCTTCTCACTATCTAAAGATAGATACACACACAGAGAGAAAGAGACAGAGACATGGAGACATCAAAAGAAAGACAAGGAGAGATATTGATCTCTTCCTCTAAGGACACTAACCCCACAAAGGTCCCACCTCAACAACCTCTTCTAACCCTGGTTATCTCTCAAAGACCGACCCCACATCTGAATGCCATCCCCTCACCACTGTGGTGGTTAGGGCTTCAATGTATGAGTTTCAGGAGGGGGACACAATTCAGCCCCTAAGCCCTACTCTTTAGGGTCTGGCTTCAGCATTATGTTTGTGAGAATCTCTCATGTTGCCTCAGTCTTGTTTATTTTTAACCCATTTTAGTATCCCATTGTGGAAATATACTAGGATGCATTGAACTATTCTCTTTTCTAAAAAATATTTTCTTAGTTGTAGATGGACACAATGCTTTTGACTTTTTTATTTTCATGTGTTGCCGAGGATCAAACCTAGTACTTCACACATGCCAGGCAAGCACTCGGCCACTGAGCCACAACCCCAGCCCAACTAGTCTCCTCTTAATGGACACTTTTTCAAACTATAGTGTTGGAGTTTTAAACTACCCTTACACATAGGCCTGAACATGTGAGCATGTTTCCACAGGGCAGGTGAGTATAAAATGAACTGACTGCCTCACTGCCAGACAGGTGCAGGGTCTCAGGGGAAAATGAACACCTCAAAGTCTCAGTATACAGCCTCTCCAAGGTCACAGTGGGAACCTCCCCAAAGGTCAGGGGGTAGGTGGCATAGAGAGCTAGCAACAGACTTTCCATCCCTGCCTATCTACACTACTATCCCTGCTGGATTCCACTGAAAACTCACTTAGCATTAGTCACACATACTCTAGTTAGAATCCCAATCATGCCTCAAACCAATTTCTGAGTGACATCAGCAATCTGACAGCTCAAGAGACAACACTACCATTCCTTTGTGCACAGTGGAATGGGCACCCAATAACACAGCCTGGTAGCCATTCAGCTGTTGTCAGCAAAATGCTAGATGGTTTTGGAAGCAGGAAACCCCCATTGATGGGTAACAGGGAGCCTCAGAGGCAGACAAACACAGGCCATGATTTCAGAAGTACAATCTGTTCTTCTCCAAGTTTCAAGACACTGGGAAATTTTTACATTTCCCCACTTCTTTTTCTTCCCCTTGTAACACTCTGGAGCAGGGGAAATTGAGTTTCAAAGGAATATTATTCTAAATAAATATAAGCCTGTGCTGCTACAAGAACAAGGTTCTCAGCTGTTTGTTTTTTTGTTTGTTTGTTTTTTTGGTGGGGGAGCATGGTGGAAGAGGGTATCAGGAATTGAATTCAGGGGCATGCGACCACTGAGCCACATCCCCAGCCCTATTTTGTATTTTATTTAGGGATAGGGTCTCACTGAGTTGCTTAGCACCTCGATGTTGCTGAAGCTGGCTCTTAATTTGCAAACCTCCTGTCTCAGCCTCCCCAGCCACTGGGATTACAAGCATGCACCACCCGTGCCCTGCTTGGTTTTGTTTTTAATAATTCATGTTCCACTTAGACAAAAATCAAAGAAACAAGAGTTTAAGAGAGATAGAGAGACCAGGTTTATGCAAATCTTGAATGGAAGATACAACTCAAAAGGCCTCATATGTAGGCTCAAAATTTAGAAACTTAAACCTCTGGGAATGTATGCCTCCCCATTTCATTGCCTATGAAACAAACTTCCCATGAGTGAGTCTAGAAGAAAGTGGAACAAAGGGTCTGTCTAGGACACATTTTCCTATTTATTCCTAGAACACATGGCAGTGAGACTTCCTAGAACCTCACTTTCTCCTCCCTGCTTCCTTTTCTTATCTGTCTTCCCCAACTTAACTCTAGACTCCATGGTGTCTAACGTAGCTCCACACCCCTAATGCTGCACTTGGTGAGTATTTGTTGAATGAGTGGGTGGAGGGGTGGACAGGTGACCAGAAAAATAGGTGAGTGTATAGGATGGATGGATGATTGGCTGGGTTGGTGGGAGGATGCACAGATGGGTGGATAGATGGATTTGTAGATGGAGAGACACACAGATGGGTCAATGGGGGATAAATGAATAGATGGAACTTATATGCAGTAAAGAGTCATTAAAGGTTTAGGAGAAGGAGAGTGAAATATCTCTAAAGAAGCACAAGATTCAATCTCAACCCTCAAGAAGTTTTTGATCCAGTTGGGAAGGCCCAGCACGGACACATGAAATATCTCTAAAGGCCAATGCCACTAAGGAACCCCATCTTAACAGAGAGTGGGTAAAGATGAAACAGGAGGTCAGATGCAAGAGACCCCACTCTGCTTTCAGCAGGGGAGAAGTCAGGGAAGACTGCCTGTAGGAGGTGGGGCTAGAGAGGACTACAGAGGATGGCAAGAGTTAGACAAATGGAGAAGAGGAGGGAAGGAAGGATGAGTACCAACACCATGCCCTTTCCACCACATTCTACCAAGAGGAGGGTACAGAGGAAGGGAGGGAGGGAGAGAAGGAGGAAATGCCTTTCCTGAAGTCATTCACAGAGGACTCTGCTCTACAGACTCCTGACACCCAACCTCTCTCTTCTTTTCCAAAGAATCATGTGTAGCGACACTGTCACCCTGGAGCATATTGGACATGCTTCGGGGGCTCTTCTGATCTCTCCCCTGCCTCCATGCTTCCCTAGCAAGACTCTGAAGCAGGCAGGAGAGGTGAGATTTGCATCAGGGGCAGGACCAGGTCTGAAGTGGCTGCCCCTACTCCTCCCTGCTCTCATCCCTCTGCAGGGACAGGCAGCTGAGGAGGCACCAAGGAGATCTGCTCTGCTGAGTCAATGTGCTTGGGGACATAATGATTTCCTAGCTGGGTGATGCTAGGCAAGTCCCTTCACCTCTCTGAGCCTTGGTTTCCACACCTGGAAGAGGGGGTTGTCTTTCATAGAAACATTATGGGATAAAGGACATGAACAAAGTCAACACGGTGTCTGGTATATGGTGGGATCTCAGTAAGTTGGGGTTACTATTAACCAGATTGCTTTCATTCCTATTGTATTTAAGGACAAAACAAAATCCTTACTGCTTCTTTCCTGACCATTTCAGAAGTGCTCTGAGGGAGAGTTTCTGGTACCTCTCTCCCGGTAGAGGGAGGAAGAGCAGCATTTGGGTCTTTCTGGGATCCCCAGCCTCCTGGCCCCTGGATGCCTGCAGACTTGCCTCTATTGGTGACTGATGACTGGCTTGGGTGGGGCAGGCTCTTGGGGACTCTGTGATACATTCTTGGGCTCCCCAGGGTAAAAATAGTTCTGCTTTGTTCGGCTGGATAGTTTACTCACTCGTTGGCCTGGCTGCCTGCCCACTGGAAAGGCAAATACCAGACTATTTTGGGCAGTAAAAACAAGCCCCCGCCAGGCCCCAGTGTCAGACTCTAGATTGCGGTATTAATAATTCACTATCTCATTCTTTCAGGCCAGAAAAAAGAGAGAGAGAGAGAGAGAGAGACAGAGAGAGAGAGAGACAGAGAGAGAGAGAAAAAAAGCTCTGTGGCTGCATCTGCCCTTCTGTTACCCACCACCATCACAGCTGCCAGTACCACCAGGGACAATGCACAGGACTCCAAAATGTCACGTTCCCTCAAACAAAACACAACTTGAAAAGGCGGCAGTAGTTACAGGAATACAAACAGATCATTTACCGTAACACAAAATACCACGGCAGGCCCGTTTCTTTCACTGGGTCATCTGGTCACAGCAGCCCCAGGAGGTGCATTTGACAAGTTCCCTCTTCAGGAAGAGAAAAATCAAACTTCAGAGAGGTGACATAACCTTCTCAAGGTCACACAGTTAAAAATCAGCAAGGTGGTCATCCAAGCCCAATCAGCCCTGATTCTGAATTCTGGGCCCCTCCCTCACTCATTTCTCATGATGCCTCAGAGAAAGAAAGCTTGGCTATCTCCTGCTTTTCTTTGTCTTGTTTGAAGTAACAAACTGCACTGAAACATTTCTAATAGCTTCCTGGTGCCATTTTTCCTACCTCAATGGCCTTCTCTCTTCTTCTGACAAAAATCTTAACATCTTTACTTTTAATTCTTGGTCTTCTTGTTCCTGTCTTACCTGGGTCCATCTGGACTCTCAGATGTGTTCCCTTTTCTTCTCAATCCATCTAACTCTTCCCATCCAGCCCCACTTCTGCCAGGCAGTCCTGCCTGATTCCCCTACTCTGCCCAGAGCAGAGGGGGCTACCTCCTGCCTGATATCCTGTGCCACCCACCATCGAGGAACAGGGGACACCACAGCAGGCGAGGACTTAGAGGTTAGAGACTTCACAGGTCCGAGCCATATCTTCCCGCCTGGGTTGTTAGAAGGTGCAGGAGGGCAGGAACTGCCATAGTGCTACAGTGTGTCCACTCAAATTCATCCACCTCCCCAAGTACTATCAATCCATATCCATCCATCCACTTATCTATTCATCTAATTGGTATTTATTGCCGTTAAGTGTAAGATATGGAAATTAACCAGAAATCTACAATCACAGGGGAGAGAGAGAGACACAGAGAAGGAAGAGGGAATTAAAAATACAGTCCAGGGCTGGGGATGTGACTCAAGCGGTAGTGCGCTCGCCTGGCATGCGTGCGGCCCAGGTTCGATCCTCAGCACCACATACCAACAAAGATGTTGTGTCCGCCGAAAACTAAAAAATAAATATTAAGATTCTCTCTCTCTCTCTCTCTCTCTAAAAAAAAAATAAAAATAAAAATACAATCCATACATGGTATGGGAGGAAAGGTATCATGGGAGGACTCCCAGGCAAGGAGACATCTGAGATGGACATTAATGGAGGTTAATTGGGTGACATGAGGAGGCCATTCCTCAGACAGGCCTAAAGACATTTCCTCTAAGGTCTGACCTAACATCCTCTCCAACTCATCCCCTCAGCCATTGTACCAGTTGAATCCCAGTAAGGAAAGCTGGCTCACCATCAGGATGTGTTTGTTTTCATAGAGACAATCATAAATAAAGGGGTGGGTGGGGGAAAAACAGAGGAGAGTGTGGTCACCTGGCTAGTGGCAATGAAGATGTTACCACCCCCTGAAAAGATGAGGGATGTTTACAGTAATGCAGAAGGACAGAGCTGGAGAGAGTCTCCCTTGAGTGAACAGTGGCTTTCTGCCAAAGGATACAGGCAGCCAGAGGCAAACTCAAAAGCAGGGAGCCAAGGGGCTCCATAGCTTGTCCTCACTCTCCTTCCACCTCCAGTGCCCAGGTAGTTCCCCGCCACTGGGCCAAGCCAGCCAGAGAGAAGGAACCAGGTTAGTGAGCCAGGATAGGAGGGTGACGAGTGACTCTGGAGGGGCAGGAGGAGCTGTCCTGCACATCTGGTCAGCATTCGTGGCTCCCATGCTCATGGATTATCACTGTCGCCTGAATCCACCCTTGGCCTTCATGCCTCTGTGCCTTTACTTATTCTGTTCCCTCTGTCTGGGACTTTCTTACCCAACCTCCTAGTCCATCAAAATCCTATTTCCCCTGCAAGGCACACTTAAACTCTGCCTTTTCCTTATCTGCTGGTATACAATTATCTTTTAATTGCTTATATCATTCTCTCCTGTGTTTTCTTGCCCTTCATTTCCACTTTTTTTTTTTTTTAACCAGGGATTGAACCTTAACCACTTAAGCGCTTAACCACTGAGCCATATTCCCAGACCAATTTTTTTGTATTTTATTTAGAGACCGGGTCTCACTGAGTTGCTGAGGGTCTTACTAATTTGCTGAGGCTGGCGTGGAACTCACAATACTCCTGCCTCAGCCTCTCAAGCCACTGGGATTACAAGCATGTGCCACTGCACTTGGCTTCACTAGTCTTTGAGCAAAGAGTTGGGAGCGATGGATGATTCGTCTTTAAAATGTGAACTTCTGCCTCCTGTAAGTCATGAACCTTGAACCTGAGAAGAAGTGTGAATGGGCTGAGGCAATCCAATTTGTGTATTCACCTGACAGTTTCATGGATGCTAGTAGAAGGGTCAGAGACAGAGGATTTTATTATTCACAGCAACAGCAGTAGCTGGATGATTAGCAATTTTGCACCAGTTCCCTGAGCCCCAATCCCTACAGGACTGAAGAGGGCTAGATAATACTTGTATATGCAGTGAGCTGTGTTATAGGAGAGCAAGATGGCCTCATGAACTCTAATATTTCACAAGTGGAAGTAAGCACACCTGCTTTTTGTTCCAGTGGGAGACACTACCTGTCTCCTAAGGGAGGCTAGTATGCACAAACATGCCTTTGCTTGTAAGAAGTGCTGAAATGAGAGAGGCCCGTGGGGAATTGTCTCCTAACGTAACCTGGTGGGTGAGTATTAAATGTGAAATACACACCTGGGTCTCAGTCTGCCTTCCTAGTACCAAATATCAGTACTGAGAAAGCAGCCAGAGCCTTGACTTGGAGCTTCCTGAGGTCTGCCTTCCAGGGCATGCTGAGACCCAGGGTGACCCTGTTGTCCCCATCTGTGAAAGGGGCATAGTGATACCAGGTGATTGGGAAGACAGAATGAGCTCATCCCTGTAAAGCATTTTGGTGGGCACACAATAAGTGCTATCGGTGTGAGCAAAAAGGAAAGAAGAAAAGAGAGAGAGGAGGGGGAAAGGACACATAAACAGAAAAAAAGAGAGAGAGAGAGAAGCTAAGTACACGGACAGGAAGGGCCTGGCACATCTCAGGAACAGGAAGTAGAATTACAGCTACAAAAAGTCAGAGAACATCACTGGCCACCCAGCCCTCCTTTCCCCCTGTTCTGCTGGACCACTTAGGCAGATATAATTTTCCACACCATTGATTCTGTTCGCTATCCCAAATCACAGATGGAATGGGATGATATCCACATGGCTGAAGATGGCCCCAGGTTCCAGTGGTCCTGACTTGGGGCAAATCATTACCCACTAAAAAAAAAACCCAAGAGATAAATGAATCATTTGAGATTCTTTCCAAATGCAAAATAAATCCCAAGGCCATATCCAGGCTACTATTCCTATTATCATTTAGAAATTCATGTACTCTCTTCAACAGGCATCTCACGAACCAGAGCGTTGGAAGATCATAGCAGTATTAATAAAAGTAGCCCCTGCCACAAACTGAGCATGATAAATAATGTACCAGCCTGGGCTTTGCATAGTAATTCTATTTGAGCCTTGACACACTTCCATCTGTAAAAGTTCATGGAGGCAAAACAATTTGCCTCAAATCCTAAGCATGCCTGAGTCCAAAGCCAACGTTTGATCACACTACATCATTCTGTCACAAGGAGCCTTGGGAATCAGCTCCCCCTCTCATTCAACACACAGAAGAACAAAGGGTGGGACAACCACAGTGTATGTACTGAGGCCAAGGAAGTCCTAAAATCAAAACTCCTAAACTGAATCCGGACTGGTGTCCCTCACTCTTTGTTCTCTGAGAGTTTCACGGGGACTTAGAAACAAGCACAAAATGATATAAAAATGCAGAGGAAATGAAGAAGCTGTGTTTGAAAGCAGGGGTGGGGTGGGGATCACAGCAGTGGCATGGGGGTGGCTAGTATCTTGGCTGGAAATGTTATTTCCAATTCTGTCAAGTCCAAGAATTCCAGTCAGTTAGAGCGGTGATGTCCACCAGGGGGTGCTATGAATTTATGAACTGATTAAGCAGCCTCAGCCCAAAGTCTTCGGCCCAGAGATGCTCTTACAGGGTTGGTTACCTGATGAGTGGGTCACAGGAGTACCAGTAAGGACACACAAAATAACTGCAGGAGGTGCACTTACCAAGATTTTAAAACTAATTCTGAGTATCCTAAGAAAACTGTGTTTTCTTCTAGCTGCAATTGGCAAAAACAAAACAAAAAACACTTGGGTATGTTTTTTCTCTGGTTAGAAAGTGAGAGATTTGGGGTCTTTTTTTTAACTTCCAAAACAGCTTCTAATTAATAAAATCTCCAGCCACATCACTGGAAGGTATCTGCTGACCCACATGCCCTTCAGGATCTCTCTACAGGTCCAGAGCTCTGTGGCTGCTGCCAACCTAGAAAGCATTACCCTGTTCCCACGGGGTGAGAGAGACAGGAGAACACAAGGTTTGTTTTGCAACTCCCAGAAAATGAAGTGATGGAGGGATCTAGGGGATGTCACATCTCCCAAGAGCCTCACATTTAAAAAAATATATATTTTTTTTAGTTGTAGAGGGACACAATACCTTTATTTTGTTTAGTTGTTTTTGTTTTTGTTTTTGTTTTTTTAATGTGGTATTGGGGATAGAAACCAGTGCCTCTCATGTGCTAGACAAGCGCTCTACCACTAAGCCACAACCCAAGCCTCACATTTTTCTAGGCAATTTCAGGTCATTGAATGCTTGTTCACTGGGAGCAGGCCACCATATTGCACAACTCCAAGGACATTGATTCCCATTATCATCTTCATGAGAAGTGTCTCTCTTCTCCCTTGAATCTGCATATGGCATGGTCTGCTCAACCACACTTGAAGGCCTTAACTGAGAGCAGCCATCCATCCATTCATCCCAGGATATTCCTAAGCAACTGCTTTTTTCCATACCCTAGCTGGGTCTTGCTTTTTATAAACATTTAGTCAAAAATTTGGAGGGGCAAAACTGTATTTGGATATATTTGAATGGAGGAAATGCATCCCATTTTGAGAAACCCAACTGTCTCATTTCACAGATGAGGAAACTGAGATCTTCCAAAGTCATTTACACATTGATCATTACAAACCTAGAGAACAGCAGAGTAGAGTCTAAGCCCCAACTCCTGATTCCTGGCTCAGGACCCCGGTCTGCTTACCATGTCACCTGCCAATGGTCCAGTCACCTCTATACTACCTCCAACCTAAGGAAAGATATTAATATCATTGCTCCCAATTCACAGAAATTCAAACTGAGCTCACTAAAGACTAGTTAAGATCAATAGTGACTCAACTCAAACAGTTCTCAAAACGGCATCTTCTTATTCTTGCAAGTCATTTCTGAATGTGAACTGTCATTTAATACACTGCGTATGTATTCTCTTTGGCATCAGATGTCTATACACCTCACCCTTTCAAAATCCCTTCTTGTAAATAACCCTCGAATAAGAACCATTCCTGGGGCTGGGATTGTGGCTCAGTGGTAGAGCGCTCTCCTCGCAAGGGCAGGACCCAGGTTTGATCCTTAGCACCACATAAAAATAAAGGCATTGTGTTGTGTCTACCTACACTTAAAAAATAAATAATAAAAAAACATTCCTGCCCTCTATACCTGCTGCTCCTTTTCCACTGGATTTCCACTTCACTTTCAACTATGAGGGTCCTTTTGCTTTGATCTTCAACAATGTTTATGTCAAAAAGATAAGAAGCAGCTGATGGCAATTACTTTGGAATAGTACATTTCCGTTACCACAAGAGAAAGAGTGAAAAAGAGAAAAAGTAGACAAGAAAAATTATTTGGAAAAGAAGGAAGATGAGTCAGAGAAAGGGAGTGAAAGAATAAGGGGAAGAAAGGAGGAACCATGAATGTTGGAGAGAGGGAGAAAGTACAGCAAAAATGTACCCTGGTTCATTGATTCATTTTCTCTCCCTTAGGATCCATAACAATCAAAGAAGACTGTTGATTAGCACCGTCTGATGAAACCAAACTCCACGGTGAAGCCAAAATGTAATGTAACCTCCTCGACAACTCCTACTTAAGGAAAAGGGCAGTCTGAGTCTGAGATTAAGCCTTTGCTAAGAAGAAAATGAACATGGAGATCATTAAGGGAAACCTCTAAACCATTAACCTAAAGAAAAACCAACCTAACAAAAAATATCCACATCCTTTATTGTTATATGAAATGTTCGAACAAATTAAATATCATAACTCAAGTGAAACAAGGTTAGGGCAATTTTAGACAAAAATTGCATTTTTCCTACAAGAAGAATAGAATCTTTATTTTATTCACATATTATCAATCTGTTTCTATGCCCCAGGTCCTCTCTCTTTGATCAAAAGTGGCAGGTGACATCACTTTTAACATTAAGGCTGTTGACTTATCTTTTTTTTTTTTTAATGGTGACTACTGTGAGAAATGATGTACAATGGATGCTTACTTATGTTCAAAAGATAAAGGGGATAATTCACTTCCAAAGAATCTTTAGTCAAACCTGAATTCCAAGAATACCTCTGGGGAATCTGGCAAAAATAGAATGCTGGTGAGAAAGGGTTTCCTTGCAGAATTTCAAACATGATTTTCAATATCTATCTTCATCAGTTTTCTGATGCTATAAGAGAATGCCCAAGATGGGGTAATATATAAAGGAAAGAAGTTTATTCAGGTCATGGTTCTGGAAGCTGGAAGTCCAAGATGGGGTAGAAGTGTCTTGGTGGCAAAAGTCAGAAAGGGAAATAAGGCAGAAGGAAAGGGGTTACATTCCCTCAATAGCTAACATATTTCATGGAGAAAAGCATTAATCCATTCATGAAGGTTCTGCCTCTGTGACCTAAATATATCCCACTAGGCTCCACCTCCCAACACTGCTATATGGAAGAATTGAGGTTCTAACACAAGAACTGTTATGGGACACACTCAAATCATAGCAGTGTCAGGGGGAAAAAAAGTACATTTTGAATCTATCCTGCAGGCACATTAGATGACTCAGTTTTGTTTCCTTGAAAGCAAGAACACCACCAAATCCAAACACTAAAAAGAAATGCTTAATATTTGTGTGATACATCTATAGATAAATGTGTGTTATAATCTCTTGACCTATGCAATACTGAGAAATGAGGTGTGTGTATCCTTCTTCTAATTTCACAATCAATATTCTCAAAGTTTCAAATGCATTTGCTAAGTAGTTCAACCATCTCAGTCCAGGTTCCCAAGAAGCAGATTCTAGGGGAAGATGCAGCTGTAAGGGGTTTAGAGTGGAGAAACCTGTAAGGAATGAGGAAGCAGGGCAAAGGAAGGAGGGAAGCTAAATTAGACAGCTATTTCTGGAAAGTGAGATATACTCTGGATGCCTCCCCCCACCCATCCACTGAAGAAGCTGGATTATAGAGGCTTTTATACCCAGCCCTACAGTCATTGTCTATGGCCATGTTAAGGGACATAGACAAGGGGTTCTAGTAACCCAAAGATGGTCCTGGAAGAAGGAAGTGAGCACATATACTAAACACTAATGTCCTATATATCAAAATAGCTGAAAGATGATTTTTTTTTAGTAGCAGGGATTGAACTCAGGGGCACTCAACCACTGAGCTACATCCCCAGCCCTATTTTGTATTTTATTTGGAGACAGGGACTCACTGAGTCCCTTAGCACTTCAATTTTGCTGAGGCTGGCTTTGAACTCATGATCCTCCTGCCTCAGCCTCCCAAGCTGCTGGGATTATAGGCGTGCACCACCACACCCAGCTGAAAGAGAATTTTTAATGTTCTCACCCCAAAGGAATAATAAATGTTTAAGGTGATAGATATGCAGATAACATATCTTAATCATGACACAATATAGACATGTATTGAAACATCACATTTTATCCCCATAAATAGGTACAAATATTATGTATCAATTTAAAACAAATACACAGTTATCCCTGTGTATTCTTGGGGGACTAGAGCCAGGATGCTCCCTCCTCCTCCCTGCAAATACCAAAATGTGAGGATGCTCAAGTCCCTTTATAAAATGGTGTAGCATTTGCATAGAAACTATGTACATCCTCCGGTAAACTTTAAATGACTTCTAGATGACTTACAGTACCTAATACAACATAATGCTGTGTAAATGGCTATTATGTTTCATTATTTAGGAAATGATGACAAAGGTTCAATATGGATGCAACCTTTTTTTCTGATTTTTAAATTTTTTTTAGTTGTAGTTGAACATAATATCTTTATTTTACTTATTTTTATGTGTGCTGAGGATCGAACCCAGCACCTCACATGTGCCAGGCAAGCACTCTACCACTGAGCCACAGTCCCAGCCTTTTTTTTTCTGATTTTTTAAAAATTGGTACCAGGGATTGAACCCAGGAGCACTTAATTGCTGAGCCCCATCCCCAGCTCTTTTTATTTTTACTTAGATATAGGGTCTCACTAAGTTTCTTAGGGCCTCGCTAAATTACTGAGGCTGGCTTGGAACTCATAAACCTCCAGTCTCAGCCTCCCAAGCTGCTAGGATTACAGGATTGCACCACTGTGCCCAGCAACCTTTCTGATTATTTTTAATCAGTGTTTTGTTAGATAGGGAACTCACAGATACTGAGGGTGGAATGTAATACGTAATACATATATATAACTGTGACTATATACACATATACATATATTCATATATATGTATATGTGTGTACACACACACACACACACACACACACACATATATATATATGGTCTGCACACACACACAGAGTGTATGATAAAAGAAGAAGCAGGAACACCAGTAAGATGAACATTTGTAATTGGTAAAGGAGACGTGGGGGCTGTAGGTAAAGAGCCCTGAGTGTCTGCTACACCCAGCAACTGGGAACATTAACATTTTTGAAAATTTGGAAAGGTCTTTTCCTGGTTTTTCCCCAAATCAGAGCAACTGTGGTCTTTGTTCATTGCAGCCAAGTTAAATATCCCTGTGGCAATGGAAGCACCTGGGTATTCTGAGATCAGCACTCATACCTCACCATGAAAAGGTGATGGGCTGGTGCCTTCAGCACAGGACTTCCACCAGGCTGGGATCTTGGTGGGGGACAGGGGGTTATGAGCTACTATAATGGAGTTTTCCACTCCAATGCTGGGCAGTGACAAGACACTCTAAAAAGATTAAGCCTTTTTTGCATTTTTGGCCATAATGTTAATCTTGAACCAAGTGATGCTGTAATAGCAACAACAACAAAAAATGCCCAATCTCCCTTTCTCTTTCTCTCTTTTCTAAGCCCATTTCTTCCAAGAATTTTGACTATGTTTCACAAATATCACCAACTGAAGGCATGGTCTGCAGGGCTTGGGAACTTTATAAATGGAGCGTGCATAAACAAGTGGTGAGCACAATTTTCCTTTTTCGGTGATGAATGAACCTTGAAATTTTGATTTTTCTCAGCAAGCCATCTTTTCAGCATTTGAGTATAAAATCAGATGAAACAATGCTCTGGAATTTATTTGTTATTCTCTTCCCAAGTGAAGTTTTTCTGATGCTCAGGTTCACAGATTTCATGAGTCTCTTCCACACTGTGAAGTTCTTATTTTTTTATTAGAAAATAAACTATTTCAGATATGATTTTCATGACCTAAGTAGAAGAGTCTTGATTCTTCTCATTTCTTGTTTGATCCTCTCTGCATTCAAAACAGTACTGTTCAATCTCCATGTGTTTATGTGGTTTCTATTACTTTTCTTGCCGTTGATTTCTAGTTTCATTCCATTATGATCTGATAGGATACATGGGATTAAATCAATTTTTTATGTGCTAAGATTTGCTCTGTGACCTAGAGGAGGGTCTAATTTGGGAAAAAAAGGTAAATTTAGCTGTTTTGGGGTGGAATATTCTGTAGATGTCCCTTAGGACCATTTAATATATAGTTGTCCCTTAGGCCCATTTAATTTAGGTTGGAGATTTTGTTGATTTTTTGTTTTTATGACCTGTTGGTGATAAGGCTGTATTGAAACCCCCAGTATTATTATGTTTAGATCTATGTGTAATTTAACGTCATGGAGTATTATTTTCCTTGTAATTGGGTGCATCAATATTTGGAGCATAAATGCTTGCGATGGTTATCTATTCTTGTTGGGTTGTTACCTCTGCTAGGATGAAATGGCCTTCTTTGTCTCTTCTAAATTTTGCTTAAATCTACTATGTCAGACAGGAGAATAGATACTCCTGCTTGTTTTCTTGGAAAACATGCCTGGAGGTTTTTTTTTTTCTTTTTTTTCCATCCTTTTACTTTCAGCCTGTGGGTTGTCTTTACCTATACGATGGGTCTCTGATGAATAGCATATAGGGAGATCTTATTTTTTGACCCATTCTGTTAATCTGTGTCTTTTAATTGGGGAGTTGAGACCATTAACATTCAGCATTAGTATGTGTTTGTGGTTTCCTGTCATTTTGTTCTTTGCTATATTTTATCCTGTTTGGATTCTCTCATTTTGGTGGGTTATTATTCTATTGAACTTCCTCTGTGAACTTTGGGAATTGGTTTTTAGTTACTTTGAGTATTCTTTGTAGTTCTGGTTTGGTACTCATAGATTCTTTTAGTTGATTCTTTTTAAAGCATTTTTTAGTTGTAGATGGACACAATACCTTTATTTATTTTTGTGGTGCTGAGGATCAAACCCAGTGCCCCACACATGCTAGGCAAGTGCTCTACCACTGAGCCACAATTGAAGCCCCTTCAGTTTATTCTTGTCATGGAATATTTTTATTTCCCCACCAAATTTGAAACTATTTTGCTGGCTTTAGTAACCTTGGCTGACAGTTGTGTTCCTCTAGGATTTGGAATGTAGCACTCCAGGCTCTCATTGATTTTAGGGTCTGAGCAGAGAAAACAGAAGAAAACCTTATTGGTTTGTCTCTAAATGTGAACTTTTGTTACTCTCTTCTGGCTTTTAATATTCTTTCCTTGTTTGCTATATTAGGCATTTGATTATGATATATCTTGGTGAGGTTCTCATTTGGCTGGGTCTATTTGGGGGTCCTATAAGCCTCCTGCATGTGGCTATCCATCTTGTTTCTGTTATGGGAGAAGTTTTCCATAACTCTTGTTGAAAATGTTCTTTATAAAGCTGTTAGTTCATATCATCATGTTCTATTCTATCCGAATGAGTCTCAGGTTTGGTCTTTTCAAGTTGACCTAGAGTTATTATATATTCTGGTCATGTTCTATAATTTCTTTCCTTCTACTGGCCTTCTGTATATTTGAGATCATATAGCCTGTCTTCAATGTCTGAAGTTCTGTCTTCAAGGGCTGAGGTTCTGTTTTCTACACCATCTAGTCTATTATTGATGCCTTCAAGGGGGTTTGCAATTTGATTGATCTTATCTTTCATTTCTAGGAGTTCTGCTTGATTTCTTTCCACTATTTCTATTTATTCATTAAAATGGTCTTTCATCTCCTGTAATCGCTCCTAATTCTTTTTCTTAGATCTTCTTTTAGTTCATTAAACATTTTGATAATCAATGTTTCATAATCTTTCTTTGGGTTTTCAATTACCTTATTATCACTGGGTTCCTTCCTTGGGGGATTGTGAATTTGGAGAAGATATTTGCCTGTTATCTCATGTTTTCAGAGGTCTTGGTCCTGCACATCAATTGAAGTGGATTCCTTTACCTATTTTTTGTACATGTCTTTTTGTATATTGATTATTTGTCCTGGGACTTCTGTTTTTGAAGTATGAGTAGATGTGAATGGGTAGGGCCTAAGTTTCCTATCTGGTTGGTCCTCCTTAGGTCCTTCTTGATGGTTGGGGGCTTTTTGGCTCCTCCCTTCTTTGAGTTGGAATAATGTGAGGGAATGTTAAAGTTCTGCAGCAAAATCTCTAACCTGTGACCTTTTAGTGTCCCTGTAGGTTCCCAGTACCTCAAAGAATGGGGGCAAAGTGAACAATAGTAAAAACTGTTGCCAACAACAAAGAGTAAACAGTGTTTAGAGTAAATACCCAGATCCTAGGACTTTTCAGTATTTTTTTTAGTTGCAAATGGACACAATACCTTCATTTTATTTATTTATTTTTTTAAATGCAGTGCTGATGATGGAACCCAGTGCCTCACAGGTGCCAGGCAAGCATTCCACCATTGACCCACAACTCCAGCCCCCCCTGCTATGAGTAATTAATTAATTAATGTATTCAACATTAATTGTCACCAATAAATAGGAATAGTGGGTTTAGCAATTGTGCGCAGTAAAAACAGTAACTATGAACTAGCTCTGGCTTTAAAGCAAATAACAAGTGTCAGCTATATTATACACAGTGGCAATGATTTGTATTAATGGTGGGAGCAAGGATCATATAAACCATTTAGTTCTGAATGATGGTTAAAATACAATTAATGGGGGAAAGGGAAATGTGTTAGGAAGTTACGAAAGAATTTATAGTTTCACAAAGTGAACAGAGAATGCAGAAGAACAGTAGCAGGCAATGTTTACACAGAAGGAGGGAAAAAATAGAAGAACAGTATTGAGAGAGAGGGAGAAAGAACAGCAGAATTAGGTCAATAGCAGAAGATAAGGATGAAAGAGAAATAAACACATGAAAATAATACAAAATCAAACTAAGATATACTAAGATAAACTAAGATTTCAATGAACCCAAACCCTCATAAGACTGTGATAGAAAAATGTAATTATGTTTTTTAAAAATGCTGAATATGAGGAAAAAAAAAAAAAGACAAACGTCCCTGAAGAAATTGGGACAGCCAGAATTCACATGATCTCACACATACTCACACTTACACACACACACGAAAGGAATAAGAAAAAAATTAATTAAAAGATACATATGTATTTAAAAAATAAAAATAAGCCGGTCATGGTGCACATGCTGTAATCCTAGCAGCTCGGGAGGCTGAGGCAGGAGGATCACCAGTTCAAGCCAGGCTTAGCAAAAGTGAGGTGCTAAGCAACTCAGTGAGACCCTGTCTCTAAATAAAATACAAAATAGGGCTGGGGATGTGGCTCAGTGGTTGAGTGTCCCTGAGTTCAATTCCTGGAGCAAAAAAAAAAAAAAATTAAACTAAAAAGAGAAGGAAAAAAGTACAATATCTTGGTGTACAATAAAGGAACCTTCTTCAGTGGTCAAAATATTTGATCAGAATGCGTGGTCACTATCTGTGTCCAGTAGTCTTTGCTATAAATTATTCTTGAGTAAAGTACTGATAGAAAAAGAGGTGGGGGATATTAACCCCTACCTGTTATTGTGCGGCTCTCTGAGTTACCAATTAGAGTGGCCTAAGATTGAATCTATTTGATATAAGACTCAGTTTCCCTTCTTGCCATTATGAGGTGGGATGGGTTAAGATGCACAGTTGTCTTGCATTTTTACCCTTCGTACCTGATCCAAGCACTCCCAGGCTACAGGTTCTGCAGCACACTCTGTGAAGGGACATCTGACAGGTGGCACTGAGATCTGTTTGGGCCTCGGGTACAGTCAGGCTAGGTTGAAAGCTACCTTCTTTTGGGAGATAAGGTTAATCTGCCTATAGGGCAGACTTTGGCCAATCACTTCTATGGGTTTGGTTCTCAGAGAAGTCCTTTTGTGGGACATGGGGCCAATCCCACACTGGCCAATCCCACCCAGGAATTCAGCTTTACCAGAGATAGTGCCTGAGTGTATTACCCTTGCCCACTCTGACTCCCAAACCTCCTCTGCTGGTCATGTGAGCTGCCAAGTTACCCTTGGCCTTTCCAACTCAAGTCACCCTAGGGACAGTCTACCCCCACCCCACACACACATATACATAGTATCTCTCACGTTATGCTAGACAACACTTAGGTCCCTTACTAGGCAGCTGCCAGGATACTGTGGCTGGCGGGGGAGGGTATTTTGTTTTCTGATCTCCCGATAGCACAGTAGGCACAATTGTCCCAAGATGGTCCCACCTCAGCTCTCCCCACCAGTCAGGAAGCAGCATGCACTTACCTGAGCGTGCTTGTCAAGGACCCTCACAGTTTGCTGCCTCTTGGTTCAGATAAGTTCAGGCAGTGGTTGGTTTGTTTGTTTTTGGTGGTGCTGGGGCTTGAACCCAGGGCCCTGTGCATGCTAGGCAAGCACTCTACCAATTGAGCTCTATCCCCAGCTGCAGGCAGCATTTTTGGTCTCAAATTTCTCCACACGAGACCCCCAAGGGTGCCACTGACGCCTGAAATGTGGTTTTCTCTAGCTGCCCCCCCCAACCCCCACCACCCTCGCCTGCATAGGGTTGGCTCCGGCAGCCCCAAGCAACAGTGGACCACCTTCTTTGTTTTATTGTCTCCAACCTTCTGAGTCCCCAAGCTGCTCTGAGTGTCCAGTACTAAATCCCAGTGAAATCCCTCTTTCACCCACCTCACAGAGAAGCTATATTTCTGCTATCTTGGTCTCAATTCAGGAGCAGCTGGGAAAGCCACCTCAACTACTCCGCCATCTTCCCAGAATTCCATTTGTTGGGTGTGTGGGAAACTCCCCGCTGAAGTTAAGTTTCCATCTCGCGAGAACATCACGGAATCCCTTACCCCTCCCCAACCTCTCTGAAGGGCGCCAAGCCAAAGAGCGCCAAATACAAGGGTTTTCTTGACCAATCCTCACAGCACACAATGTCCACTTGCCATTTTTGAGTCACCCTGCCAATCAGCACCTGCCACATCGCCTACGAAACCCTTCTTAAGCCAAAACTTGCAATCTCAGCTTTCTGCTCTCTGCCCTCTTCCTCTTCTTTCTCTCCTCTCTCTGCCCTCTACCTCTCCTTTTCTTCCCCTTCAGGCAGCCCCCCCCCCCAAAAAAATCTCTTGGTTGAATCTCTGTCTTGGGTGAGTCACTCGCCTTTCACCCTTACTCTGATATTTTTTTCTCTTTTATAAAGTCTGGGGTGACTCTGACTCATGAGAAGGATCAAAAAGAAGATGTCCATTTATCTGTTGAATATATCAAAATGGACTCTGCTCTCATGTGTAACTATAAAGAACCAATTGAAAAAGGATGATGCCATCAAAATAATTACTTCTGACACTGTACCAACTACAAAAAAAATTAAACTTTATTTGGTGCAAGTTCTTATCTTACGTGATGTGAGAGTTAAAGAGGTAACGTATGCCAAATGCCTAAACCAAACAATCACAAAACATGATCTCAGGCTAGACTGCCAGAAGAAAGCAGGAAGCTGAAACTCCAAACCTTGGTCCTTGTGTTCCAATGAAAGAATATTTAAAGTCAGACACAAAAAGTCATGCAAGGGAACTTAGTTATAAGTGAAAGTAAAGTAAAAAACAAAGTGAGGCTTAAGTTGAAAGCACCCTCAAGAGAGAGAGTGTGCTGTCTCAGAGCTGAGAATGACAAAGGAGACAACTCGGTCTCTAAATTTATGAGTGTTTGATGTTTATCCGGAGAACTAGAGACCACCTGCTGTACTCTGTGACAATCAGATGTTAAACTTCTTCACGTTGGGTGGTGGAGTTTTTGACCTTAGTTGGTCCTCTCTGGAACTTTCATGGTGACCATACTATTTAGAGGTGTTTCACCTACAAGTCAATCCCCTATTCCTATGTAGACACTGGGTTCAGTAGCTGGTCAGAAGGTATTGTAGAGCACGTGCACTACTAAAGGAATCTTTCTTCCCAGACAAATGGAGACACCTATAGCCATAATTCCTAGCTTCACATCAACATCAATGGACCCTTATCAAGAGTTAGTCCCATTAATCCTTTTCTTTTGGTGTATTTTCCCATTAGTTCCTTTACTTCTGTTTATTTTTTACATATTAACTACCATGCTTTGCTTTCTTGTCTACTTTAAAAGTAGTTTTAAAGAAGACCCTAAAGGCCAGGCGCAGTGGTGCATGCCTGTAATCCCAGCGGCTTGGGAGGCTGAGATAGAAGGATTGCAAGTTCAAAGTCAGCCTCAGCAAAAGTGAGGTGCTAAGCAACTCAGTGAGACCCTGTCTCTAAATAAAATACAAAGTAGGGCTGGGGATGTGGCTCAGTGGTTGAGTGCCCCTGAGTTCAATCCCTAGTACCCCCTCCAAAAAAAGACCCTAAAGTAATTTAAAGAACACTTGTGACCCTGCTATGCATTTTACTGCTCTTTGACAACCTAACAAGAATACTAAGCTGTAGTGATTAAAGCAGATTACTGATTTGCTGGCATAAAAAGTGACACATAAATAGAAGAGAAAGCAATCTCAGAAATAAATCCACACATCTACAGCCAACTACTTTTCAACGAAGGAGAATATACCATGAATAAAGCATAACCTCTTCAAAAAATGGGGCTGAGAAAACTGGATATCCACATATAAAAATGAAACTTCATCTTCATCTTTCATCCCATATAAAAATCCACTCAAAAATCAAATGTAAAACCTGGAATATGAAATTTTGAGAAGACATAGAGAAGTTTGATCCCCACTTCCAAAAAAGAAAACAAAACACCAAAAAAATAAATAAGAAAAAGAAAACATGGGGAACACTTCAGATCATCGGTATTGGCAATGATATTTTGCGGGACTCCAAAAACACATTGAACAACAGCAGAAATGGACAAATGGGATCATATCAAACTAAGAAGCTTATGCACAGAAGAAAAAACTTTCAACAGAATGAAGAGATGCAGATTGGAAGAAAATATTTGCAAACTATTCATGTGCCAAAAGATTAATGTTGACAATTTATAAGATACTCAAAAAAACTCAACAAAAGACCAAACAATCCAATTATTTAAATAGGCAACTGATTTGACAGACATTTCTCAAAAGATGAAATACAAATGGCCAACAAATATATGAAAACAGTCCTTTGCCACTGGGCATAGGGGAAATAGAAATCAAAACCACAGTAGGACATCATCACCCCAGGAAGAATGGCTATTGTCAAAAAAAAAAAAAAGCCAAAAATAAATGCTGGTGAGGACGTGCAGAAAAGGGACTTTTTGGGGGGACGGTGCTTTGGGATGGAACTCGGGGGTGCTCTACCACTAACCTACATCCCCAGCACTGTATTTTTTAAAAATATTTTTAATTGTAGATGGACTTAATTCCTTTATTTTATATATTTTTGTGTGGCACTGAGAATGGAACCCAGTGCCTCACACATGCTATGCAAATACTCTATTACTGAGCCATAACCCCAGGCCCCTTTATTTTTCATTTGAGACAGGGTCTTGGCTAAGTTGCTGAGTCTAACCTCAAATGTGTGATCTTCCTGCCTCAGACTCCTAAATTTCTGGGATCACAGACATGTATCATCACACCTGGTGAGAAAAGAGAACTCTTAGACATTGTTAGTAGGAGTGTAAATTAGTACAGCCATTATAGAGAATAGTGTGGAGGAGCCTTAAAAAACTAAAACTAGATCTACCCAATGATCCAACTATCCCACTCCTGTGTATATAATCAAAGGAAGTATTATCAGCATATCCAAGAGACACCTGAACACATGTGTTCATTGAAGCACTATTTCTCAATTGAAAAGCTGTGGAATCAAGCCAGACAACCATTGGTGGGTTAATGGATAAAGAAACTGTGGTATGTTTACTTAGTGAAATATTATTCAGCCATAAAAACAATGATATCCCATCATTTGCAGCAAAATGGGTGAAACTGGAGGACATTATGTTAAACAAATAATCCAGAAACAGAAAAACAAATACCATGTGTATTCTCTTGTATGTTGAAGCAAAAAAAAAAATTTTTTTTTGTTTCAACATAGAAGAGAGCAGAATAGTGATTGATAGAAAGTAGGAGGGGAGAGGGGATAGAAGCAGGTTGGATTTCTGTTTTAGTCAGCTTTTTCACCACTGTGACTAAAAGATATGACCTGAATAATTGCAGAGGAGGAAAGGTTTATTTAGGGGCAGTTTCAGACGTCTCAATCCATAGACAACAGGCTCCATTTCTCCGGGCTTGAGGTGAGGCAGGACATCATAGCGGAAGAGTGTGGCAGAGGGAACCAGCTCACATGATGACCAGGAAGCAGAGAGAGACTCCACTGACCAGATACAAATATATACCCCAAGGCCACACCCACAGTGCCTACCTCCTCCAGCCACACCTTACCACTTCAGTTGCCACTCAATTAATCCCTATTAGGGGATTAATTGGGTTAAGACTCTCACAACCCAATTATTTCTCCTCTGAACCTTCTTGCATTGTCTCACATGTGAGTTTTTTTGGGGGACACCTCACATCCAAACTATAACAATAAAAAGTATCAAAACACAGATAAGATGAATAAGTCCTAATGTTCTACAGCATAGTATGGGACTATAGTTCACAATAACCTATTGTAGATTGCATGGAGACCTAGAGGAAAGGAACTTGAAGCTCAAAACATAAAGAAATGGTAAAGACATGGAAATGAAAACTACCTTAATTTTGGCAGTATGTATTGCATACATGTAGGGAAATATTATGATATTTATATTATAATATTATAAATATATACAATAAAAATTAAAACATAAAGTGCCTAAGCTAGAGCTTGGCATTTAAAAAATCTCCACCTAAAAGATAAATTACAGAAACCATTGAAAATTACAGATAAATATATACACATATATTTTTATATAATATATATTTATATAATTATATTGTGTATATAAATATTTAAATATACATTTATGTAATATAATTATGTTTATATTATATATAAGTCTACATATAAATATATATTTAAATATGTATATATTTCCATCTTTATAAAAAATTAGTCACCTTACTTCTTAAAGTTTCCAGCACCTCTCAACAGTGCCATGGGTTGGGGACCAAGCCTTTGACACAAAGGCCTTCAGGGGACATTCCAGATTCAAACTATAGCAAAGTATAAAAATAGCATGTGTAATTTTTTTTTCTTTGGTACCAGGGATTTAACTCAGGGCCACTGAGCCACATCCCCAGCCCTATTTTGCATTTTATTTAGAGGCAAGGTCTCACTGAGTTGCTTAGCACCTCACTTTTGCTGAGGCTGGCTTTGAACTGGTGATTCTCCTGCCTCAGCCTCCCAAGCCGCTGGGATTATAGGTGTGCGCCACTGAGCCCAGCCTCACTTGTATATTTCATCAGCAGTTCCATGCAGTATTAGAAACTCATTTTAAGTATTATAATTGTTTCATAACATTTCATTACAAATAAAGATGTACCTTAATTCACTGGTGACTTTTTACTATCATAGATAACTGGGATGATTTGTTTTAGATTATTCAGATTTGGAAATTTCTTTTTCATTGCATGTGAACCTCAGATGATTGGAAGAGCACCCTTTAAAAGTCCCCAGTCTAGGATTAATCACACTGGCCCCTTTTTAATTCCACCATGACCTATGGCTGTGTAGCTATCGCTTGTTAATAAGACAACCTCGTGCCAGCTCTCTGAATCCATGGCCTGATGTGCCACTCCATGGAGCCAAAGCATTTATCCATCTGTGGATTGGAAGAAGAAATCATCTGGGCTGGTGCTTCTGGGAAGGAAGCCAGATAGGCCCTCGGGGCTGTCAATCTTCTGGGCACCATGCTGCCCCTGAACACAGGGGCACCTGCAAAAATCCATCTCATCTGCCATTCCTTCCACCTTGGGGCCACACATTTACCCACTGCGGTCAGATGTGACTTAATCTGGGAATTTCACCTTTCCAAGCATGACTCAGAGTGTAGATAAAAAGCCAAAAAGGCTTTGACAAAGTCAAAGCTATTCATCCCCCAGCACATGCACCAAAGTCTTTGCTCACAGCCATGACTCATATTGGAGACAGAATTTTAACGAGGCTAGTTATCTGATATTCTAGATCACAGCAGATTCGAAATAACGAATTTAGGGTGGGGAAGAAATGTAGAAGGTGGATGACAGTAATAAGAAATGGCAGTTGGGGCTGGGGATGTAGTTCAAGCAGTAGCGCGCTCCCCTGGCATGCGGGCGGCCCGGGTTCGATCCTCAGCACCACATACAAACAAAGATGTTGTGTCCGTCAAAAACTAAAAAATAAACATTAAAAAATTCTCTCTCTCTCTCTCTCTCTCTTTAAAAAAAAAAGAAATGGCAGTTGACAGCAAGGGAGAAAGGGAAGGGCTACATAAAGCCTTTGTAAGCTTTCAAACACCATGGACCACAGGAAGGGGGGTCCCCCGATAATAGTGGCATCTTCTGGAAGCCAGCAGGGTGGAAAGAATTGCCCAGAGGAGGAAGGCCATGAGTGATCCGCAGCACCACTTCACTGAGCTCAAGACCCCTGGATCTTGTATGGCCAAGGCTCCAAGTGAGAGGATCTGCCTAAGATACACAGCAAAGAGACACGGGCTAGCCACTGCTAAGTCCCCAGCCACTGCGGGTGGCATCCTCCTCACTTCCCTACCTCCTGAGCCACCTGAGTTCAGAGATGCAAATGGGCCTGGGTAACCCCAAAAAGAAGAGCATGTGGGAGCTGGAGGCCACATTCCAGTTCCATAGCCTCAGAAAGCTCCAGCCAGGGCAGAATGTGACCAGGCAAGTGATCCAGCAGGACCCCTGCTCCTCAGCCTGACTTGGAAAAGCTTCTTCATCCTCTTAAACCCCAGACCACTCAGCCATCAAAGGAGGATTACAGTCCCTGTCCCACCTGCCTTCTGAGCAGTCTCAGGGATTAGATGCTTTAACTGTGAGTCAGCTTTGGAAACTCTTATTGCTGTGTGGGTAGAGACCTCCATGGGGGCAAAGGGCCAGGCTTGCTGGCTCACAAAACAAGATAATTCTCCATAGTAGACTTAATCATCTAGCCCACTTGTGAGTTTATCTGGAAAATTTGCTCAATAATAAACTGATATCAGAGAAGCTTTGTTCTAAAACATAGGGTAAAAAAATTGGCTACAAATAGACACTAGCAGGTTTAGTCCCTCAGAATAGGAAGACTGAAAATATATTTTTGCCAAGTAATTTTTGTAATATATTATTTTTATGTTTTGAGGCATTTAAAAAAATATTTTTTTTTAGTTTCAGATGGACATAATACCTTTATTTAATTATTTAATTAATTTATTTTTATGTGGTGCTGAGGATCAAACCCAGTGCCTCACATGTTCGAGGCAAGTGCTCTACCACTGAGCCACAACCTCAGCCCTTTGGTACATTTTTTTCTAAGAGTTGTCACCTTTGTAAAGACTGGGTGTCATTTTTTATTTAGCTTAGGATAAATCTAATGTGCCCTGCTCAGGTGACTTTTACTTTGATCTTAATGGAGATCACCCATGAATATTGCCCCAACTCTCTTGCAATGGTCAAATGCAACTAGTAAGATGAGAATACTGAGTTCCAAAAAGAGCATGGGACTTTTTCACTCAGCTCAATGAGTGACAAAGATGAAATTTAGACCAAGTTCTCTTTCCTTCAAAAAATGATGTTGGCCCTGCCATTAGTCAGATTTCCCTTACCATGACAAAATACCTGAGATAACCGAGTTAAGAGAAAAGATTCATTTTTGTTCATGGGTTCAGAGGTTTCAGTCCATGCTTGCTGCTTGACCCTGTTGCTTTGGGCCTGTGTTGGCACAGTCTACCATGTCAGGAACGCTTGGTGGAGGAGGCCTATTCACCTTACGGTGGCAAGGAAACAGAAAGAGAGAGAGAGAGAAAGGGGTGGGGATTGGCTAGGATCCCAATATCCTCCTGAAGGCATGACCCCAAAGACCTAACTTCCTTCCACTAGGCCCCACCTCCTAAAGGTCCCACCCTCTCTCACTAGCACCATTGGCTGGAGACCAAGTCTTCATACGTGGGCCCTTGGGAAACACTTATCTAAACCATACCAGAATCTAAGGAGGAAGGAAGACAGGGAGGCCGGGGTAGAAGACTTGGGCCTTTCAGTTAACATTATATAGAGAGCAGGGTGAAAAGCTCATCCTTTTGATGAGGGATCTGTCTATGGGAAAATACTTTGATGAGCTACTTGGGGAGAAGAAGAGTAAAGTGAGGGAGGCCACATGTAGAAGAAAGAAGAAATAGTTTACAAGGTGAATAGTTATTCACTGAGATTATCCAGGAACACGGGGAAGAAGGAAGAAAAGGGAACAGGAAAGGGAGATGAGATTACATGAAATGGAGACTCTCGAAATGACAGATCATACTATGTAGGAGACCTGGCCCATCTGCGGGCTCAGGTAGGAGATGTCCACTGCCCAATTCACAGCCCCATTGTGGGAATCCACCCTCTCCTCTCATTCCTTCTAAATAAGGGAAAGTCACCACACCTGTACACTGCCACGCGTGCATGATTAGAAGAGGAATTAAAGTTTCATACCTGGACCCATTCAATGCAAAGTGAGAAAGAAGTGTGATCTGTGAGTTTTTTTTAAAAAAAAAAAAAAGCAGAAGGTGAAATTAAAAGTGATCATGAGGAAGGACTCTTTCCTGGGAACTCACTGAAACTTTGCAGAGGGAGTTTAGACTTCTATCTAGAATGGAAATGAGCTCCAAATTGATATTGTCTCCATGACAAGAGGCAGGGAAAAACCTGTGTTCTGGGCACAGAGCTTTCTGCAAAGAAATGGACAGTCAAATCCTTAGACAATTTTGACCTGCAGTGGAGGGAAGAAGCACTCACCACTCCTCTGCAGTTCCGCCCACATTGTTGACTGGGAAGCTCACCACCCTGGACTCTAACATGGAACTGAGATAGATAGATCTGTATCTCAAGGACCTAATTTAAAGCTAATCCCAAATGACTGTTAAACCTCTGTTAGACCATCAAGAGAAGCAGAAATCTAAGAGTGATAGCTCTGAAAAATGAACCATATCTTCTGAGTCCTTGGGGAGTGACAGGATGGACTCTTTAGCAGATAAAAGCAGGGCTTGTGGAAACAGAGAAGACAGAGATAATAGGGGGATCAGCATGCGCCTTGGAAGGGCATTGGGTCAAGTGTCAACAGCTAGGCTCTTATTCCTCTCTTCTGCCTTG
Source organism: Urocitellus parryii (assembly GCF_045843805.1). Taxonomy (NCBI): domain Eukaryota; kingdom Metazoa; phylum Chordata; class Mammalia; order Rodentia; family Sciuridae; genus Urocitellus; species Urocitellus parryii. The sequence continues at coordinate 13,244,858 of NC_135546.1, forward strand.
CTGAGTGACCTTGGGAAAGTCACTCTGGCTCTCAGTTTCCTCTTCTGTTAAACAAAAACAATGACATCTGCTCTCCCTGCCCAATTTCAAAGTAGATTTAAAAGTGAAGTTGGACATGGACAATGGCAGCATTTTAAGGCAGACTTCAAGTGTGAAGCCCACTCACCTTCTACTGGGCAGCTAGAGTGAGTGGAAAAGTTGAGAACGCACTAGGCTTTTGTTCTCCCATGGTTTCAAGGATGGATACAGAGGTGGTGTGGAACAACATGCTCAAGGCTCACAGTGAGAGCTTAAAAGAAATGATAACGGTGGTGGTGGGGATGGTAATGACAAAGACAGCTCAATGCGTACATGTGATGCTTACTGTTAAAACATGCCATGTGTATTATCTCACTTAAACCTCCCTGTGAGCCAAAGTAGTTGGTGCAATGATTATTATTTCCATCTGCAGATGCGACAACAGAGGAATTTGCTCAAAGTCAAGCAACTAGTAGGTATCAGATCCAAGATCCGAATTTGAAAGTCTGATTCCAGAGTCAAGTTATGAGCCATTATGCTATAGTAATTATTATTATGGAAAGTAACAATATCAATATCATGGTCATAATTGTGCCATCCTAATAAAATAATAATTATTATTACCCATTGCGTTTAGTTCTTCCCAAATCCCACTTAAGAAGACATTTTATCCCCATTTGATTGATGGGAAAACTGAGACTCAGGAATCCCTAAGTCTAAGAGGCAAAGCCAGAATCTTGGCTCCCAGACAGATGTGCTTCAGGAAGTGTAGCCAGCAGACACAAGCTCACAGAAGACTTTAAAATAATAATAAATGTTAGTTGTCCGCTCCGAGATATCACACAGCTCAGGATGACTTACCCTCAGCTGGGATGCGTCATGCAGACTCGAAATCCAAAGATAGAAAGGTGAGGTTGCTCCCGTTTTTTTCACAATATGATATTTCTTCATGGCAGGAAGCACAAAATACGATTCTCTGCCTTCACAATCCTGGCGCTTTCCCATGTCCCAAGAGAGATAAAAGAGCTATGATGAAATCCACAAAGCACAAGTGACATATTAGAATAAAGAGGCTTTAGCCCAGTGCAGAAAAATGAATACGATCTGAATGGTGGGAAGGGAAGAACAAAGAACATCTTTCATTGTAAACATGTTTTAAGTTTGTTTGTTTTCTTTTATTAGTGCATTACAATTATATGTATTAGCTGGGTTCACACGTGCATGGAATTTAATTTACTCCATTTCGGTCCCTGGTTTTCCCCCACTCTTTTCTTCCCTCCATGCTTCCCCTAAACTCCTTCTTCTACTCAATTGATCTTCTTTCACTCATATAAAGTATTTGCTTTTGATGGATGCTTTATAGACATCCATAAAGGTGAAATTCACTGTGGCATGTTTATACACACACATAATATCAAATTCATTCCACATCTCCTCTGCTTTCCTGCCCCTCCTCCCTCTCTCTCAATCTTCTTCTACTCCACTGACCTTCTCTCTACATTTATGATATCCGACCTCCATCTCCTTTTCCCCCTTCTTTTGTTCTACCTTTTACCTATGAGAGAAAATATGACCCTGAATTTTCTGAGTCTGGCTTATTTCCCTTAGCATGATATTCCTCAGTTTCATCCATTTATTGGGAAATATCATAATTTCCTTCTTCTTCATGACTGAGTAAAACCTCTTTGTGCATTCACACCATGTTTTCTTCATCCGTTCATCTCTTGATCCGCACCTGGGCTAGTTCCATAACTTGGCTATTGAGAATCGCACTGCTGTAAACGCTGATGTGTGTGTATCGCTATCAAATGCTGATTTTGTTTTTTTGGGATAAATACTGAGGCATGGATGGGGTAGCTGGGTCATACGGTGGTTCCATTTGTAGTTTTTTTAATATTTATTTTTTAGTTGTAATTGGACACAATATCTTTATTTAATTTATTTATTTTTGTATGGTGCTCAGGATCGAACCCAGGGCCTTGCACATGCTAGGCAAGTGCTCTACCACTGAGCCACAACCCCAGCCCCCTCCCCCATTTGTAGTTTTTAAAGGAATTTCCATACTGCTTTCCAGAGTGACTGTACTAATTTGCAGTCCCACCAACAACACATAAGTGTACCTTTGTTTATTAATTTGTTTTTAATAGAAAAGATTGCAACCAAATTGTTTTCTCCAGGTACCCAGAGAATTGAGGAAATGGAAAAAATTTCAACTGCAAAAGCTGAGAATGTCCTGTCTGAGAACAGATGAAATGGAGGAAAAAGAACAGACACTGATACAGATTTAAGCAGGGAACTGAATGAGCAGAAGGTCATTTGGGAGGTCACAGAATCTCCACAAGGGTCATAATATTACATTTGCCCAGGCAGGACCAGAGTTGGAAATCATGTCACAAAACTGGGTCAAAGAAGACTCCACTGGACATAGGTACTGCTTGCTGCTAACTTCAAATCTCCCATGTGGGATGGATCATGGACCCTGTATAAGAATCAATGCCACTAGAAACTCAAAGTGGCCACCAATATTTCCCATTCCTCTCTTTCAGTCACTCACTTCTGAATCCAAAGTGGGTCTGCACCTGATTGAAGGATTCTGGGTCATGTAGCCACCCTTAGTTGGAAGGGAACCTGAGAAGTAAGTGGCTGACATTTTTTATATAGGGTGACCAACTCATCCAGCTCTGCCTGGATGTCTCAGTTTCAAAACTGAGAGTCCCACATCCTAGAAAGTCTATCAATCCCATCCATACTAGGGCAGCTGATCTTTCTATTGTGGCAGGTTTACTTGGGTCTATGACATAAGGAATTATGCTCCGGATACAGAACGTTCATTACTTGTATAGTCAAGAATGACAAATGGCCTCCCATATTCAGCAAAAGAGTCGAGAAAGATTCTAGTCCTGCAGATTTCCCGGGGGTGGGGAAGAGGCCTGTCTGAAACCAAAGAGCTGAAACCAAAGAGCTGAGCTTAGTGAGATATCGAAGTGTCTCTCAGCTGCCAAGTTTTAGAATTCTGCAGCGCCAGGATTTCATAATGCTGTAAGGCCATGATTCTTTCTGATGATCTATCCATCTTTGTAAGTACTCCAAGTATTTCACAGAACATTTATAAATGAGCTCCACCACTGCTAGGAGGGATCTAAAATGATTTTAATAAGAACCAAAAATTTAACACCATTTTTTTGTTGTTCCTTTGGGATAACTGAAGTAATTCAGAAGAAGAAGAAAAAAAAAAATCACTCCCAAGAAGTAAGCCTCACCTTGCAAATCTTCCTAGAAATTCCAATTACAATGTCAAGAAGATATTGACATAAGCAGAAGAAATAAATTAAAATTCATCAACAAATTTTCCTAACCTTGCTCTACCCCATGCATACATAGCTCCCATGGCAAGTAATAAGCATGTGACCCCAATCTGGCCAATCAGAGACCCCTGTTGCCCAGACCCAACTCTGACCTGAGCCAGGTCAATCAGCAATTCCCATGAATTTGCTTAATTTGGAGCTGGGACAGAAGGAGTCCTGCAGCAGAGCCAGGAGAATTAAAGGACCATGGGACCTGGGCTGCTAGCTTCCCTGCTCCACGGAGAAGGCCTGGAAGTAAGTAGAAGAAATGGAGCACTTTGGAAATTGGCAGAGAACAGAGAAAGATGAAGAGGCTCAAACCTCTGCTGGCCTCAAACCTCTGTCTCCAGTCTCAGAAGCCTGGGTTTTTGCAAAGTACTCTTTGTCCCTGCCTGGCCATGTAAACTCAGAAAATCCTCTTGCTTCTGATACTGTCCTTTGTAAGAGACCAAAGTCATACTCCCTGGCTGGGTGCTGAGGCACTCAGGCACAGAAATGGGGCAGAGCTTTCCCCACCTTTCTTGGGTTCAAGGGTCGGTGTCTTGTGCATGTGTGTGTCTTACTACAGCCCCGTGGGTGAAGCTATGCTCACCTGTTCCTTTGTAATATTACCCCTTGCCCTGTTTCGGATAGAATCTTCCATGGAAGTGCCTTGTGTGTGTGTCCCCTTCTCTTACTGTGCCCTTGGGTGTGGCCTACCCAGATGTCAGTCAACCTGCCGACAGTGGACAACATGAAGATAGACTCAGCCCCCTGAAACCTGACCCCTTGCCTCATCTGAATAGCTTCTCCTCAATAAAAGGGGTCAGCGTGTGCTCTTGCTCTCTCCCTTCCTATGAACCCTTAAGGTCAGAGGACCCCAAAGTAAAAGGTATTTGTGTCTCTTGTGTGGTTATGTTGCTCAGCCCAGTCAGCCCAGTTCAACTAGAGTGACCTCTGAGCCTTTTAGTCCCCTGCAGTCCTTGTCTGACACACAACCAAAGCCATGGGAGTTACAATGTGGCCAGAAATAATAGTATCAGATGTGAGGTGGAGCCAGTGTGTGGGAACACCCCCATTGAGACTGGTTTTCTTAACCTCGCTGAAATGGGGTCCTCTCACTGTAAGATGGGGAGAGTTCACAGAATGAGCATCCTAGAGTTGCTATGTAACCTCAATGGGAAGCACTTCCAGACTGAATATTTGGTGACTTTGGGGTACAATCCAAAGTCCTCAGATGGCTGAGGTCCAGAGGAGCCAGAACCCTCTCAGCTTCCAAAGCAGGAAAGGACAGGAGAACTCGCACCCAGGTCTATTGACTCAAAGTCCAGTGCTCTCTCTATCCTCCCAACAACAATGTGAGAGGTGCCCAGATGATTTGATTGGCATGAATTGAAGAAGAAACTGATGAATAGACAAGAGGCAAAACCAGTGACTGAATGTTTTGGAAGTCACCTGCAAAGAGTAATTGTTTGTCTGACTCAATGGGTTCCTTGGTCAAACAGGCAGCCACTCAGAGCTGGCTTTACCTGGTGTTTGGGATCAGACCCCTTGAGAAATCCCCAACAGATCACAAAGGGAATTCAATCACAAGAGGCATTTCTTTTGCAGCCAGTGGTGGCAGCAAGAAAGCTGTTTGCTGGAGGGATGCTTATTCAGGTTTATCCTCAGCTAAATGAGCTAGAAGAATGGAAAAGAAAATGAGAAACGGGGGCAAAGGAGGAGAGCATGCCAGACTGCACAGTTGGCCCTGGATTTGAGACATCAAGCTCCCAGAAAGCCCTTCCTGCCTAGGTAGCAGACTAAATCTTCAGCCAATTCATTTCATTGCAAATTAAACTTCCAATATCCCAAGTCCTTAGTCACTAGCAACAGCCATGAATTTATTGAGCCTTTTAAGTTAGAGGTACACAGAGTGATATGAGTTCAGCTCTCAGTTTAAAAACTAGGTAGGCCTCAGGGAAAACATGACCACAAATAAACCATCCAACCTATCTGAGGGTTTATATCTATATAAAGATCTTATACAAATAATCAAGATGCAAAAACAATGTGTGAAAAGACAGGAGCAGAAAATTTCTCCAGAAGAAAATAAGAATAGCAAAATAACACAGAAAAAAAATATTTGGCCTCATTAATTACCAAAGAAATGCAAGGAGAGACAATGATATGCCACATAAATACTATTAAGTTAACAATCAATAAATAAATTTCAATAATGCCAAATGCCAGCAAGATTTTAGGGAAATTGCTAAATTCAAATATCACAGTGGCAGAGTATTTTGGAAACTAAGCTTCTTGAGCCATAAAATGATTGATATCCTATAATCTAGCAATGACCACATTCTATGGATTTTTTTCTAAAAGAATCTAAAAGCCAAATGTCCAAAGGTTTTGGCAATGCAGTATAATTGAATGACAATCCCCTCCTCAAAAAAAAAAAAAAAGTTTAGAAATAATCTAAATGTCAACATATGGAAATAGTTCAACAAATTATAATAATACATTCACTTAATGGACTATTTGGGGGCCATTTTAAAAAACCATTGTGAAAATCATATGACACCTTAGAAAATGTCTTTAATATAGTTAAGGCAAAAAGAAAAGTACAGAGGACAGGATTACAATAACGAAAAAATTATATTTGCAGTGATATAAGAATAAAAAGAGCCTAGGGTAATGGACAACATTGTTGGGTAGGCTGCATGGGGAAGGCTCAACCATGTTCATCTTCTCCTCTCCCTTCAGCTATAGGAGGCTGTGACACACTGAAGCGGCCTCCTAGGAGACCAGGGCAAGGGTGATCTGAGTACAGCTCTCACTTCAAAAGCTAGGTTGGCCTCAAGGAAAACATTACCACAAACAAACCAACCAACCAACCTGAGGGTTTATATCTATATAAAGATCTTATACAAATAATCAAAATGCTAAAACCGTGTGCAAAAAGACAGGAGCAGAAAATTTCTGAGGTCTGATGGGGAGGGAACTGTCTCACCAGCCTGCTCACAACTCCTCTGCATGCTTCTGTCTTCAAACTTAGTTTCCCAAGGGGCCCCCTTCATCCCTGCCTTCTGCCCCCATGCTAGTCAACAGGAATCCAGGCTAGCAGCACTCTGAGATTTATTCAGAGGAAGGGACAGATTGCTGGAGTCCCTGTGTGGAAGGAACCCTGAATGTCATGGGGTAACCCACATACCATTGGATCTATATGTTACAGGGCCTCCATGACTTTGATCCTCTGTGAGTTTATAAGAATCCAAAGCAGCAACAGAACAGACAATTTCAGGTGTCTTCTCTCATAATGATGTGAATCCTGTTGGACAGGGCCCCTCTCATGGTCTCCTTTAACCTTAATTACTTCCTTAGTCCCAGTCCAGTCACACTGAGGATTAAAGCTTCGACCTATGAATGGAGGGTGGGGGCACAATTCAGCCCATAGATGGGGCTCACCATGGAAGCAGGCCACTGTCCTTGCTCTGCCCTCTTGGCCTGCTCCTGTCAGCCGCCCCCCCTTAGGCTTCTCTATACAAGGGGAGGTTCTAGGCCAACCTTGCACACCCCTCCAGCTCTTGGGGACTCGTGTTAGGAACTACCAAGGACTCTATTTACTCCTTAGCCCTTAGGGTGGTAGTTGAGATTCTGCAGCTCAGCTGAAATCCAACCCAGGAGAGTGTGCCTAGGTCCTCATCCTAAAAGCCTCTCCTGTCCTGCAACCTACCCAAATCCTTCTCCTAGGCTTCTCTTACATGGCTTAGCAGACAGAGAAATGACTCTTTTTCCCTCATCTAGGGAAAAGCCATATACCTAGCCCTATATCTAATGTTCTCTGTTTTGTTTTGGCTTTGAAAGGACCCCCAAAGCTCATGTGTTGAAGACTTGGTCCCCAGTTCATGGTGCTGTTGAGAGGGGGTGGAGCCTTTAGGAGGTAGGACCTAAAGAAACAAAGTGAGACATTGGGCACATGCCCTTAAAGCGGGTATGGAGACCCTGACCCCTCCTCTCTCTCTCTTACTCCCCCACTGCTGTAAAAGGACAGTTTTGCTTCACCAGGGGCTCTCATATTGTGTACTGCTTTGTCATAGGCCCAAAGTGATGAAGCCAACCAAGCAACCACAGACTGAAACCTCTAAAACCATGAGCCAAAATCAATCTTTCCTCCTTTTAAGTTGTTTACCTCAGGTATTTTGTTAAGCAATAGAGAGCTAACACTCTCCAAAAATCTCTAAACTTCCCTAAGAAAGATAAAGGGTGTGTAATGGGTTTGAAAGTTATATATTTTATTTGACTGCCTTTTAAATAAATAAATTCTTATATAGCCCTAGCTAAATGCCAGAAGCTATTCTTTTTTTTAAAAAAAATATATACATTTATTTAATTTATTTATTTATATGTGGTGCTGAGGATCGAACACAGCGCCTCACATGTTCTAGACAAGTGCTTTACCGCTGAGCCATGACCCCAGCCCACCAGAAGTTGTTCTAAGTTCTCTACACTTATCCTATCTTATTTGCCAGGATTCTTGCAAGACAACTATGCTTATTAGCCTTATCTTACGGATAAGAAACCAAGGCTCAGAGAGATTAGGTAACTTGCTAAAAATCACACAGTTTGTACATGGCAGAGCTAGGGTTTGAACAGCAGTCAGGCTTCAGAGTCAAGTCCTCAAACTACTGTTCTCTTTGGTGAAAGCTTGGAAATAGGTATTCTGAGTGAGGAAAATGGGGCTAATGACTTTACACAACATGCATGGCCCCTAAGTGACAAGGTGCAGATTCTTACTGGAATGTGTGATCTTCAGTCTAGTGCTCTTCCCTGAGGGTTATGGCTTGGGCTATTTGTGAAAGAACTATTTATCACTCCCTTTTCCTGCTATTTTGTAAGAAATGGAAAGTCCTGTGGTCCATTTTCAGAATACAGTGTTTAGCTTTAAATGTGTAATGACTTGGGATGTAAGAAAGGCAGCTGGAGGGGAGAGCAGAATGGACAGTTACAAGCAGTTAACACCCGAGTGTAAAAATTCACAGCCTCTTAACAAAGAGGTTAGAAAGGAAAGCCCCCCTCCAGCCCCCACCTGACCAACAGATAACTGTGCACATGCCAAAAGACATTCAATCCAAGAGGACTTTCTCTGTCCTAAGAGAACAAAGGGAGGTGGGAACAAGTGAAGAAATATTTCTTTACGTAACCCAATAGAAGACAGTAAAACCTAGGTGACATTTGGAAAACTTGTACCCCATAGAACTCAAATAATGAGCAACTGGGGGAGGGATCTTGTGCTCTAGGGGATAAAACACTGGTTGTACCCAATCAGTGTATCCCTGACCACCAGGCACTCGATCTTGTAAGACGGTCATTAAAGTAAAGCCTCACTTTCTGCTGTACTTTGTGTGTTTTCGTCTAGTCTTTGGGCTTAGTCAGGTGAGCATGTTTCTCACAATTTGGACTTTGAAAACTCTCCATCAAAATTAGATACAGATCTAGAACTACCTTGATCAGACAGTAACCATGCTTCCCTTAAGATGGAGGCTTTGAGGATGTTAGCAAAGGAATTCCTGTGTAGGCTTCCAAAGGAACTGGCCCCAATTCTCCACCACCCTCTTGGGGTCCTGTGACAAGGAGGAACAGGGATTTGTTTTCTGCATGCTTCTCTGGGACTCTTGTCAGAGTGAGCATTTTCAGAAGCACAGGGTCCCTAGCTCACTTATTCCCCCCTCCTCATGCACCCTCCCAACTCACGTCCCTAATACTCACACACCTCCACCCTTAGACCTGACCATTGGCACAAGGACTCTGCTTCCCAGGGTCTTGGAGCTCATGGACAACTCTGGACTTTGTTGTTCTCTGTGTCCAGAGCCCCTATCAATAATAACAACTAGCATTAAAATCCTAGTTCGCTAGACTGGTAATTCAGTTCCCTGTTTCTTTATTCTGTGGTTCCTGGCCATATAAACTCCAGATTCATAAAAATGCTAATGGCAGAGGGCCCCAGGGTGGTGGAGTCTGGGCTGGAGGGGATTGTTAACAGTTATGACTGTTCCAACAGCTGCTGTGCTTTTTCTATCCCAGATTAGAACACAGTGTTTCCTTTGTGTGCCTTGTAATTTCTTGAGTTTGTCACCTGTGCCCAGCACAATTAGGCAGCCAAGACTTTTCTGGTTCTAATGCTAACTCTCTGAGGGTCCTTCCAGCTGAAGGCCACATGGAAGATGCCATTATATTCTCAAAAAGAAAAAGGGCTAGGGCTATGGCTCAGTGGTAGAGCACTTGCCTAGCACGTGTGAGGCACTGGGTTTGATCCTCAACACCACATAAAAATAAATAAAAGAAATGCATATACATATAAAAGAAAGGGGTTTCTTCCACTTCAGCTGCTTTGCAATGTGCTGTCAAGTAAGTCTCCAGGGCTATTTTGGCTCTCGGAGGTCTGTCCTGGGGCTTAGGACTCCCTCCTGCCAATGAATCATGCCAGGATGATTGTTTAAATCAGGTTTTCTCACCTTCAGCCCTGCTGAATTTGAGGCTAATGGGGGGCTCTCAACAATATTCCCATCTCTATCAACCAGATGCTAATAGAATTCCTGTGACAATCAAAAGTGCCTCCAGACATTGGTAGAAGTCCTCTAGTTGAGTTCTAAATGCAGAGATAATGTCGGGCTGCCCGAGGAAAATGGGATGTCCTGGTGGCAAAGTTGCCCAGGAATAAATAATTCAGGTCCTCCAGTCACGGTGAGGAGAGGTTTCAATATGTCTGCTGTCACAGAAAAGGGACAAAAGTGCCAATAGAGCATTTAAAAGCAAATCGGTGGAAAGATCTTGAGATAGAATGGGGTCCTGGTTAGGGTTCTCTAGAAAGAGATTCTGAGACAAGTTATCTTGGTCAGCTTTTTCACTGCTGTGACCAAAATGACCCAACCAGAACAATTGTAGAGGAGGAAAAGTTTATTTGAGGGCTCATGGCTTCCGAGGTCTCAGTCCACAGAAGGCCAGCTCCATTCCTCAGGGCTGGAGGTAAGGCAGAACATCATGGCGGAACAAGTCTCACATGGTGGTCAGAAAGCAGAGAGTCCACTAGCTAGGTACAAATATATACCCCAAAGCCACGCCCCAATGCCCACCTCCTCCAGCCACACCCCACCACTTTAGTTACCACTCAGTTAATCCCTATCTTGGGATGAAATCACTGATTGGGTTAAGATTTTTACAACCTAATCATTTCTCACGTGAGTTTTTGGGGAACACCACACATTCCAAACCGTAACACAAGTATTCTTGAACAAGTAGCTTATGTGGGAGATGCAGGGCAGACTAGCAAAGGGTAGGGGATTAGTACAGGAAAAAGAAGGTGCCCGAAAGATGTTGCCACAGTGGGTGACCAGAGTGTAACCCTGGTGGAGGCCTCTAGGTGGCAGTGGCAAACACATCCCTAAGAGTGAGGGACCTCAATTATTTACATATCATCTCCCACCAGCCAGTGGTTGTTGGCTGCTCCCATAGGGTGACAGTTCTCCAAAGCAGGCTCTAGGGACTGAGGAAAGCCTCCTTCAGGGAAAAAGGAAGGAGTCAGGCCATCTGTGTGCTCCAAAATGGCAGCACACCCACAGTGTATGCTCTAGTCAAATATATCAACTCACTATGCCTACTGGACTCAACCACTGGAGCCTTGTGCATCTCCAAGTCTCACCACCCAGCAACAGTGTTCTTTATTGCCTTGGTTTTTAAATTATTTGAAGTTAGGACTCTGTCTTCAAGCACACTCTTAAAATAAAGTTCACTGTGTAATGTGGCACAAAGGAGGGCTGTCTGGTTGACTGGAGGTGGGGGCAGGGAGGCAAGCAACAAGCAGGCATGAAATTTCAGAAGGCAGTTTGCAAAGACCAAGAGTCCAGCTCCAGGCTAGGCGCAGTGGCGCATACCTGTAATCCAAGCAGCTTGGGAGGAAGAGGATCATAAGTTCAAAACCAGCCTCTGTAAAAGTGAGGCGCTGCGCAACTCAGTGAGATCCTGTCTCTAAATATTAAAATACAAAATAGGGCTGTGGCTGTGGCTCAGTGATAGAGCCCTCGCCTAGCATTCGTGAGGCACTGGATTTGATCCTCAGCACCACATAAAAATAAAACAAAGGTATCCATCTACAACTAAAAAATAAATATTAAAAAAAATACATAATAAGGCTGGGAATGTGGCTATGTGGTTGAGTGCCCATGAGTTCAATCCCCAGTACCCACCCCCCAAAAAAGAGTTCACTCTACCACCTGTTAGCCCTGTGACCTTGGATAAGACTCTTCAACTCACAGAAACTCAGTTTCCTCATCCATGAAATGGGGCAGGTTGTGGTTACATCCCACGTAGCTCTGTGAGGATCAAATGTGACGCCCTCTACAGCCAATGGACCCGGTTCAAATGAGCTTCCCTGGCTGGTGTCAGCCGAGCGGCTTTAAAAATTGCAGATGCTTCTCCAGGGGCCACATTGGGAAACTGGGTGTTAATCTTTGCTTCTCAGAGTCAGTTGGAATGATTTCAGTGAGAATCATTTCTGACAAGTGGTTGGGAAGTACCCGCGACGTTAATTCATCAAACCGCATGGCTCGCCAGGTCTGCAGTGGGCCTTCCTAGGGTGGGCAATGATCCTCCTTTACATTTATTACAGCCTGACACAAATCTCAAGCCCCCTTCCCCACTATCCTGTTCCATAAGTACTAGGCCTGGCCCTGCCTCCCCACCCCGCCATCCTGGCTTGGGTTCTTCTTCCAAACAGGTGGAACCCTGGGAATTAAAACTGCTGGACTCTGAATTTGTGTATCACCCAGAGGCTCCAGCCAGCTGCTCAGATTCCCAGGATACCTCTAGGCTGGGATGAACCTATAGAGCTTTCCCCTTTCTCTCTTCTTGTAATAACTAAACCCCTATTTCCTGTGGGGAACCCATTGTATGGATTATAAGGAGACTAAATTCTGCTCCTTCTTCTCCATGCCATAAAAGCCAGTAGACCCAAGAGGTGGGCCACACCTGTCAGGGTTTTCCTTGAGAGCTTTGTGCCTTGCTGGGAGACAGGGGCAGGCCAGGGGATGTCTTCCTTCAGATGAGATTGGTAAGCACATAATGTTCTTCCTGCCATATGGAGAGATGGAGAAAGAATCTGAGAGGCAATTAATGACATTATCTGAACTCCTGGATTCAAGCTTGCCTGAAGTTAGAAGCATCCTGGGACTCTTCAATTCCATGAGCCACTATAATCCACCTCCCAACTGTTGTTATTGAACGTTTTCTTTAAAGCAGTTGGAGTTTGAGACCAACTCTCTGTGATGCAGCAAGAAGCCCCACCCCCACCCCCTAGACACAGCCTCTTGATCTTGGACTTCCCAGTCTCCAGAACTGTGAGCAAAATGAACTTCTATTTTTTTTTTTATAATTTTCCCAGTCTGTGGTCTTCTGTTACAGCACAGAAAATGAACTGAGACAGAAGCCAAGCTTCTCTGAGAGGAGAACCACATTCTTTCCTGTCTTCACTCATCTTTGGGGAGGGAGGGGGAAGATGCAGATCCACAGCCCCCTGGGTCCCTGCTTCCAGTCCCCTGCCTGGTTGAAGGCCCACTGTACCTTATTCAAGATTATCACCTTTAATGCTCCATCAGCATAGATGCCACCCTCTACCCTCCTTGGATCCACATATTTATCAGAGTTTGCAATTCTGACTCTGTAGGACTGGGGAGAACAGAGCTTGAATTCAATGACACAGGGTCTTCTCCTTTCCCTCAGATTGACTTTAGGCAGGTCACTGTCACTCTCAGGGCCTTTATTTCTGGATCTGAGAAGTGCAGCCCTTAAAAGCTACCATGTTTATCTGGCATGGCTTGGTTTTGATGAATGCCAGTTCTACCCCCTCCCCAGCCCTCCCCTAGTCTCATCCTGACCTCCATTCCAGATTCCCAGGATTCCCTAGAGGGGAATCAAGATTCTACTTCTGTCTCCCTTTCCCAGAATTCAGCCCAAATGCATCAAAAATTGGGGAAAAAAATCTCAGTCTCTGTTCTTTCAGTCCCAAGAAGCAAATTCAAAGAGCATTTCTGAACAAGTCACAGAAGCATCCATCTTCTTAAGACAGTTTCCCTCCTGAGCAGAAAGTATTTGTTCATTAAGCCCTTTCTGCATTAAATTGATGAAACAAAAGCATGTTTCAAAAAGGAAAAAAAAACTCAACTTGGGTTCAAAAACACATCACCTTCAGCTGACACTAGACTCTGCATGGCTTGTTTTTTTGGTTTTTATAATTGCTTAAAATTTGACTCTAGCGGGCTGGGGCTGTAGCTCAATGGTAGAGTACTTGCCTAGCATGTGAGAGACCTTGGCTTGATTCCTGACACTGCAAAAAAAAAAAAAAAAAAAACCACACAATTCTACTCCAGATATCTGCCAGTCATCTTTGTGGCTCCCACAGCTCTATCCTTTTTTCTGGAACTAGTCTCATCCACTGGAGCTTCAGAGCTTTTATACCCTGGGGTTTAGTGCACAGGCTGCTGAGACACAGCTTCCAGCCTCCCATGCAGCCGACCCTATTGGTCCAGCTGTGCTCACCAGGACCTCTCCCAAGCACCTTCCTTCCTGACTATAACCTTAAACCCCATTTCACTCCCCAAAAGGACTGACTTATCAGGGTCAAAGCCTAGATCCATGCACACATGATTAAACCTATGATCTCCTATCTCACACTCTGAAGGGAGACCCTGCAACCTTCTTGTAAAAGCAGCACCAGAATCCATGTATAGCATCTCTGCACAGGTGGGTTTCCACCTCCACCAAAAAGGTCATCTTCACTTATAAACCACAGGTCCCTGTGGCCCAAGGGAAAGCTTTGGTATCACTGGGTCCCATCTCAGTACCGTCACTTACTGCTGTGTGCCATCAGGCATGTTACTGCACTTCTCTGAACCTCAGTAGCACCCACCTTCTTATGGAGGAGATCCCCATGTGCCTCAAACAATGCCTGCTGTCTGATTCTCAGGGCCCTCTCATTCAACCAACATTAACTAACAAGTGTTACCTCTCCAGCTTTTAGAACAATGACTACCATTGATTAACAACAACAAATAAATAATATATCCAGTTCTGGCCATGGGTCAGGCATTGTAACTGCTTTAAATAAATTTGTAAGTTCACTCATTGAATCCTGTGAATTAGGAAACAAATTCATCCCCATTTTGAAGAGAAAGACACAAAGACATGGTGAGATGAAGTAACTCGCCTGAAGTCACACTGGGGACAGAGCAGAGCTACAATGAATCTGAATTTATACAACCCGATTTATAGCTCATCTTATAAACACACACACACACACACACACACACACACACACACACACACACACCTCTGGGTTTTCTGTGTTTACTATAAATATAATGCCTTAAACAGCAATTCAAAAGCACTCAGAATCCAGCTGGAAGCTGCTCCCATTTCTCGACTCAGCTCTGAGGTGAGTCATTGAGTGAGCGTGGGAACAGCCACCCGAGCAGCTTCGGGAGGGCCCAGGGCTAGCAAACGCCTGCTGCCAGCCACCACCCTCCTCCCAGAGCAGATGTTCAACTTGACTGAAGTTGGACCCACAGGACAATCTTTACCTTCTCTCCCTGGGAAACAAGCCCAGAGATGCCAGTGTCCCCACCCTGAATAGTTAACAGGAACGTATATAATAAGGCACAATTCCTGCCCCCTCCCCAATATTTTTCATTCACAGGATTTTCCAACTATTTCTGTCCTAATTACCTTCCCAGATAGGAATCCATGTGACGGATACGTTTATTCACTCCACAAGCCTCTGTGAGTGTTTTCTGAAGGGCCAGCCTCTGTTGTCCAAAAACTGCAATCCAAAGCAACAACTCATATCTAATTCTCACTTGTTTCCCACGAGTCAGTTTCTTCCAGAATTTTCTTTCGGTCTCAGAAAGGGCCAGTACAGTTAATTCTTCTGCACACATGGCTAGAAAACCTTGAAGATTTTGTAGGTTCAATTATTCCCCAGTTAGCCTGACTCTATGAAAGCAAAGATCATTCTGTTCCAACCTGGTCAAATCAATGCATCCAGCTCCATCCCTGATATCGCTTAGGAAATCCTGTTCCCCTCTCCCAGCCTCTTCCCCTGCTCCTGTTCCATATTTCTTGCTCAGCTTGCAAGCTTGCTTTCTTCCATAGGCATGGTCTCCCTGACCTATCCTGAAAACCACTTTGTCCTCAACACATCTCCTGGGCCGGATGCCTAACACCTGCCCCTCTTCCACATCCCTGTCACCTCCCTCCCCAACCTCTTGGGCTCCAGGAAACCAACCAACCAAGTTGCTCTGCCCAGCCAACTAAACGGGGATAAAATTAAGGTCTGCCAAAACAACAGCCCATTTCTCCTAATAAAATGAGTGCTTTAGACCCTAGCACACATGAATTAACAGTGGAGATGAATGTCTGTCCGCAAAAAAATTCAGCTTCTCTGTACAAGCCTGTGCCAGTTCTACAACCTGCCAAAATGAAATATTACAGTGATATCTGCACATGTCTGAATAAAATAAAGACCTGCAGCAAGCCACTGGAGTTCTCTTTCAAAAAGAATGATTTTTATTTACCTAGAAATGTGACAAGTTCACCAAATAAATACAGTCTGATGAATCAGTCTTCTTTGCTGCCTGTTTAACTGTGCTGTTGGATGTATCAAAGTGATCAAGGTCCCATTTGTTTTTTTTAACATTTTGTTAAACTTCTAAAAGTCATTTCCTATGCATCCTGTTACCCTTGTCTCCTTGGAGGCAGGGTGAAGTCTTAAGCTAGCACCTACCAAGCCCATGGTGGTCCGGACATTTCATTTTGGATCCTTGGCAGCTGACCCTCACCTCTAATCCTAACACCTGCCACTTACTCTGTAACTCCCAAAAGCTCAGTCTCCCTCATTTCCAATATGTCAGGACTTTTTCCTTGTGTAAGTACAGTCAGGTACCAGATGACACTTCTACTGATGACAGAGAGCATATGGGACAGTTTCTTTTGATCAATAGCCTGGGTGCATAGGCTTGGACCATTCAAGTTCATGCATTCTCTGATGTTCCCACAAGGACAAAAATCATCGAACAATGCATTTCTCAGAATATATCCTCATCATTAAGTGCTAAACTCAGTACTTTTCCCCCAAATCCAATGATAATGAGCATGTCATCATATGTGGAAACTTACGGAGAGAGTGAGGGATCACAAGAGGGGTCTCACCCCCATATGGCAGGCAGCACTCCACCTCCAAACTGCCCCACCAACTCTTTCTCTCCCTCAGTTTCTGTCCCTGAACCCAATCAACAGGGGCGGCCTACAGCCCTGACAGTATGGGTCCTCCTCCATATTCCCAGAGAGCTTATCCTAAAAATGGTAGTCATGGGGGGAGGGGGTTAAAAATTATGATGCTCAGGTTCTGATCCAGAAATCCTGCCACAGCTGGTCTGACTGTGGCCCCGTCCCACAAGGTCTGTGCCTGTTCAGTCCCTCCTCTCTGAGGCTGAGCTGTGTAGCACCATCTTCACGCAGCTCGCCTCACTCATACAACTTGTGGCCGGAAGACTCCCAAGTCAACTCAACTTAGAACCCTAAGCTCATAAAGTTCTGTAGGATTCTGTCTTCTTCCAGTGAGCTACCCTCGTATCCTACCGCACTCTATTCCCAGAGAGCTCTGACCATTGGAAAGTTCCTCCTCACATGAAGCCCAAAGTAGCTTTTCATTTGCATACATAACACTGAAGTAGAAAGAGAGGCAGGGACAGAGTCTAGAGGCCAGATGGCCTTTGATTGACCAGCTGGAGCCAACAATGTCCTGACTGTCTGCAAAGGCCTGGAGAGGAACCCAGGAATCCCCCTAGAACCAGCTGCTGTGGACTGGAATGAAACCTAGATGCCCATGAGCCATCAGGCACAAAGAATGGGAACCACTGAGGACCGGAAGCATGAGGTTGGAGGGGGAACGGGGAGGACAGGTGGGATGTGAGGGCCTGGGTCAACAGCCCCTGATTTGAAACCAAGATCAAAGGGATGCACTTAAAAGATGGAAGAAGCAGCTCCCACAGAAAACAGATGGCTTCTAGAAACGAGGACCCAAGGAAATGGATTCTTCCCTAGAGCCTCCCAAAGCAATACTGGCTTGCTGATACCTTGATTTTAGGGCTCATGACTTCTAGAACTGTAAGAAAATGTTACTTTTACGTAAGTTTGTGGTTATTGGCAGCCATAGGAAACCGTCAGAAGTCTGGGTCTTTCCAGCATGTACAGACCACGGGGTTTAAACAACAGACATTTATTGGCTCACGGTTCTGGAGACTGGAACTCCAAGATCAAGGTGTGAGCAGGGCCAAGCTCCAAGGTTCCAGGAAAGGATGGGTTCCAGGCCTTTCTCCTCACCTCTGGTAGCCCCCCAGTTTGTGACAGCTCCAATCTTCACACAGCATTCCGTTATGCATGTCTGTCTCTGTGCTCAGATTTCCTCTTTTTGTAAGTCATTTTGAATTAGGATTCACCCCTGCTGACTTCTTAAGTTGATCATCTCTACAAAGATCCTATTTTCAAATAAGGTCACACTCACAGGTATTGAGACTAAGGACTTCCACATCTTTCATGCCTGCCTTTCTGGGCAGGCAGCGTGCCAGACCCTCTGTTTATCATTGTTGTAATTTTATTGTCTGTAGAATTGGGCAATCTGCCAAGTTAAGGCCCAAGTCTTCACATTTTATCCACAGCATCTGCTCCAGGCCACACATCCAGTGTGTGTTGAAATGACACACTGTACATTTTGTTTTCCTAGGGAAAACACCAGTGCAAAAATCAATGTATGTTGAATGAAAAGATGACCCCAGGAAAGCTTCTCTCAACACAGAAGAGTGGAGCTCAAGTTGTCTGGAAACAAGGAATGCTACGAGGAGAGGGGCATGCTCTGTCTGGATCGCTGGGGCTCTGGGTGCAATTTGCATCTGCAGCCCAGGCTGAATGAAATCAGAGCTGATGCTTTGTGGAGCTGCAACTGAGATCCTTGTAGAGACTAAAGAGACAGAAACAAGGAGAAGAAATGGCTTCTTTCTTTCGTCAGCACCCCTGGTGGCAGCAACATGAGGTATCCCATGAGAACAGAGGCTCACCCTCAGTGTGTCCCATCTGTGGAGCATCAACAGGCTCTGGACCAGCTGCCCTGTGCTCAGAGAGAGCTGTATGTAGAAATCCCAGCCGGCAAGACTCCTGGCTAGTGTCAGTTCTCTGTGAATTAATAAGGATGCCCTGAACACCAGCCTCCCACCAGCTACTCTGAGACCAAGGCCAGTCCCAGGTCTGAGAGAAAACATAGATAGAGTTGTCACCCATGATGCACACAGCCCCTTCCTGAGCCAACTCCAGCCGAGCGGTTTCTGAACTGGGTGTCTTCCCTGTTGGTTCATGAGACCAGAAAAGTTTGCATCCCTTTTCTCTCACCTGGGCAGCCCTATCATGGCCACTGTCCTAGGAGGGGTATTGAAAATTGGGGGTCATTGTCTGATGGAAAGGCTGGGGAAGGACTGAAGGGATCCCAAGGAGACATAAGACCCAAGGATGAGAGATCCTTCCCCCTGAAAACCTGCAGTGACTCAATCAGGAAACCAAGATTGGCTAGACTTGGCTCTGGGGCAATATTGTAGCCTGAGGTGGCCTAGGTGACCCATCTTAGGATGCTACACAGGTCTGCAAACTACAATCTCTGAGCCCCAAAGGTTAATTTTGTGATCTGGCTGCCACTTATTTTTGCAAGTCTCACTGAAATACAACCATGCCACTACATTTATATACTGTCGGTGGCTGCTACTGTTCAGTAAGGACAGAGCAGTGGGGTCACAACAGAAATCATGTGGCTGCAGAGCCTAAAGCCAGGACTAGCTTCATGGACGTGCAACTCATGGAGCTGTACGCTTAGGAGATGCCCCTCATTTGGTTTTGCCATCTTGCAATTCTTTAACAGGGTCCTGTATTTTTGCTTCATCCTGGGCCCTGCCCTAGTCCTAAAATCTTGACTGGCCCTCCAGTTGGCTTAGCCCTCTGCTTTTTCAATCTTTGGCTCCCTTCCACTCCCTGCAGTAATGCATCTGATTCCAGGAAGACTCTGCTCTCTGAAGAGCCTGTTACATCTCTGGAAAACTGAGCGTTCTTTCTGGTATCTTTAATATAATCCTACCTGCTCTCACTGTCAAGGGGGCCTATTGGGAGCCTGGCACTGGGCTGACTCAAGTCAGAGCACACCATGTATTCGCCAACCCTCAGGAACACCCGGAACAAATCTCTTTTGACCTTCAGAAACTTGAAAACAGCTCTTCTATCACTTCCTTTCTGTCACCTCTTCTCCAACCCAAAACTGTTCTCTCATAAAACACATTTATAAATCCTGCATCATCTTAAATAGAATCTTGCTAGCCAAGGCATCTCCCAAATTATGGAACCCAAATGAGTTCCAATTATAGTCTGACCAGAATAGAGTTGAGTATCATAGTCACCTATTCTGTTGGTATATCTCAAGAGTATATTGCTACTTTTTTGTTGTTGTTTGATTTGTAGATGAACACAATACCTTTATTTAATTTATTATTTATTTATTTTTATGTGGCGTTGAGTATAGAACCTAGTGCCTCACAAACATGGGGCAAGCACTCCTACCACTGAGCTACAACCCCAGCCTTGTGCTGTCGGTTTTTGAAAATCATTCCAAACATTTTTCCAAATCTCTGCTAGTAGGAGATGATATTCATATACTCATTATATATAGGAGTTCAACTTACATTTGGAGGAGCATGGCCTGCTCACTGGCATGGGGCATGTTTATCGGTGTCCAAATCCCAAGCTCTCTCTTCTACCAATCAAGACTTTTGGAGCCCTCAATTTCTTCATCTGTAAAATGGAAAAGCTGGGTCTTTTCCAGGTCTGACCTGTTGAGATTTTTCTGCTGACTGCAGACCCCATAATCCAATTTGTGAAGTAAATACAAGTCCTTCTCCTGGACATTAAACTCTTAGGAAAAAAAAAAGTTTGTTTTTTTGATAAATTTTCCCACCCTTAACAGCCTTGGAAGCATCTGCCTGTATGATAATCTTTTTTAAATTAATTTATTCTTTTAATTAGGTATATATGACAGAAGAATACATTTTGATTCATTGTACACAATTACAGCACAACTTTTCATTTCTCTGGTTGTACACAATGTAGAATCATCGCACTATATGTGCAGTCATATACATACCTAGGGTGGTGATATCTATCTCATTCCACCATCTTTTGCATGTGTGATAATCTTGGTGGCTAACGGAAACTCTGGGTGGATAGCTCACCAAGTCTTCAGGCTGCATTGCTGTGACTCTGGACAACTGGTTCACATCATCTTTCCCCTTCCTGTTACTTCTGCTTTTCACACACCACAAATGGATGTCTTCCTGCACATCCATCCCATCTTGAAAAAATTTTCTTCTCTCTCTCTTGCCTGGCAAAATGAAGCAACAACAACAACACAACATGCCTTTAAAGGAAAAATGCAGAGAACTCCATAAAACCTCAGAAACAAAACAATTTCCAGAAAAATCATGTCTGTCTCCTTCTTCTTGTTCCCTTGTTAGAGTCTTCACCCCAGGGTTGATTTGTAGGTTTCATTTCTTGGTATGTCCTTCACATTTTCTCTAAGGTAACATAAGCCTGCTGGTGCCCCACTAGGTTTTCCCAGTGTATATGAGGTGCAGGTTTTACCATCCACGCTTGACCAGTGAGAACACAGAGGTACAGAGAGGGCACAGTTTGATCCAGGTTAGCGACAAGTCAGGAAGTCTTGACTGTTCCTGGTTTAAAGCTGTCTCCACAACATTGTCTCTGGAAACGGGATTGTCACAGAGCATCAGATTTAATCAGAGTCCAAACCTTTGCCCAAATTTAAGAGGAAGGGATGGCAGCCCTCTTGTGCCTGTGAGGAAGCTCTAAGACGGAAAGATGGGGGTATGGATGCCTGATGACATCCTAGAGCCACCAAAATAGTTTTGAACAACCTATGCATAATAAACGAGACGGAGAAAAAGAAAGGTCCATGTTTTGTTCAAGCCACTATTATCTTTGTAGTAGTAATCAAACACAACTATTGACCAAGCCCAACAGCCTCCAACTTTTTGATGAGCCCTCCTGCCTCAACCTTTACCCAGCTCCCATTCACCTTCCATCTGGCCATCAATGAGCTTCCTCACACACAAGCCTGATAATGACCTCTGCCACCTTGAAGCCTTCAGAGACTTTCCAACACCTCTAAATATAATCCATACTAGTGTGTATTTGTATGTGAGTGCAAGTTTGTGTGTGTGTGTGCACACGCATGTATGTATATGCATGTTGCTAGGGATTGAACCCAGGAGTGCACTACCATTGAGCTATATCCCCAGCACTTATTATTTTCTATTTTGAGACAGGGTATTGCTAATTTGCAGAGACTGGCTTTGAACTTGAGATCCTCCTACCTCAGCCTCCCAAGTCAATGGGATCACAGGTGTGCGCCATCATATCTGACAAAATCCATACCCTTTAGCATGATGTTTGGGATACTTCATGCCCAGGTCGAGTCCAGTCATGTCTTCTGCCTCACCTTCACCTCTAAAGCCACCCTACACCCTCACCATCCACTTCACTTCACTTCTGGTATCTACAGTCCTACTACCCGAAGCATTCTGGGTGGTGACCTTCAACTTGCCTTCAACACTGAACTCTAAAGTCACCTCCCACAGGAGGCCTTCCCTGATGCCTCCAGGATGAGCTACTGCCTCCAGCGAACTTCAAAGCCAAGCTCATTATGAAATAGTTGTGAGGGGTAGCACTTGCCCCACTGAAGTACAATCACTTTGCAAATCTGTCTCCCTTGATTGGCAGCTGCTTGATGCAAGCCTGGAGCCTAATTCACCTTTTTATTTGCAGCTCTTAGTCAATCCTGATTGGAGGAGTAGGTGAACAATAAATGGATGCACTGGGCCTTACCCCTGGAGATTCAGGATTCTTACCCTTCAACTCTCAGAGCCTCAAGAGATGGCTGAATTAGAAGCAGGCACAGGAAAACGAGCGAGTGTCTACAAGTGGTGCACCCCACTGGTGCAGTGGAGTGGCTGGGGCCTATAGACATCCTAGAAACCGCCACTAGGAGTGGGTCACAGAGCAGCATTAACATGGATTCATGCCTCCTCCTAGCACAGGCTGGTGCATCAAGAGGGCAGTGGAAGGGGAAAGCCCCACCAGTAGTCTCCTGTCCTCATCTCATCACAAGCCCCACTAATCACAGCCCATCACCTTTCCCTCTAAGGGAAGACCCCAGAAACTAGAAACCATCAGACCTGCTCCAGGGCACCAAGCAGCAGGGCCAGGTGCTAATAATCCCCTGAGAATCCCTAGGAGAGAGCATTTCCAGTTATTGAAGCCACTTCTTTACACAAGACCACCTCCCTCCTTTCCTTGAGGGTGGGAAGAGTCGGACGGTAATTATCATATCCCCATTTTACAGGTGGGAACATGGTTGCCCCAGAGGTGAAGCATGTCCAAGGTCACATAGCAGGCAAGAGGCAGAGCTGGGACCAAGCCCACCTCTCTTCCTGGGAAACTGTTTCCCAGAGAAGCCCAAGTGCCAATGGCAATAGCAAATTCCAGGAGCCCCGGTGAGAGCTAAGCCCACCCCAGCTCAGAGAATGCCAGGCCCTGGGGGAATGCCAGGCCATTGGCTCCCTCGCATAAGGCCCAGGGCCCAGGGGCAGCCCCCTTTAAGAAGCGCTCTCTTTTCCAGAAGAGCTCCAGTCTTAATTTTAGCTTGGAGGCCTGCCACAGGAGGCTTTACCGAGAGGCAGGCTGAAGTTATGTGGGACAGCTGTCAGCCGGCATGCTGGGTGGGGCCTATTTAGCCGGCAGGGGCACAGGCCCGGGGGACTCTGAACTGGTCTCTCTGCTCCTAGTGCTCTCAACCCCACCAGCCACACGGCTCCGATCTCCTCCAGAGGGTCCCCCAGCTTCACCATGATGACCGAAGAGCACACGGATCTCGAAGCCCAGATCATCAAGGACATCCACTGCAAGGAGATCGACCTTGTGAACCGAGACCCCAAAAACATTAATGAGGACATAGTCAAGGTAGGCTGGGCCCTGGGATGGCAGGGAGGGTCTCTGCCACAGGCACCGCC
The DNA here is from genome assembly GCF_045843805.1 of Urocitellus parryii. Lineage (NCBI taxonomy): Eukaryota > Metazoa > Chordata > Mammalia > Rodentia > Sciuridae > Urocitellus > Urocitellus parryii. The sequence continues at coordinate 13,268,403 of NC_135546.1, forward strand.
ATCTTCTCCCAAAGACTCTTTTGTTACCCTATCTTTTCTACATCTCCCCCCAAACAAACAAACAAAAACAGACTTGTTAAACCCCCAATGAACCTTTAGTATAAACCATCACAAAAAATTAGCCACATATCATCAGTAGCATATCAGGCCACAATTGGCAGATCACAAAGAAAATACCTCCTTACTACTCCGAGACTCTCGCCATTCACTCCTGGCCCTTGTCCCGGGAGCAATAGGAATAGGTGGCCAAGTTGGGCTCTTTTCCATGCCAGAAGGCATTTCTGCGGTCTTCACAGTGGGCTCTGGGTCAATCTCCAGGAAGAGCTTCCAACACGGCTGGCAGCCCCTTCAAGTGACACTCACTCCCCTAGAGCCCTGCCCAGGGTCTGTCCCTCATGGCCTACTAGCCATGCTCAGCTATCACCCCAGTTCTCACCTCACCTCACATTTAGGGGGCACAGCAGGACAGAGGCCTCTCAGAGGGTGCCTGGGTCCCTGAAAAGGAATGCTGAGAGTTGTCCAGCTTTCAGGAAGTGTCCCCTGTCACTGCAGCCTGAAGTCGGGCCTCCTTCCTCACCAGGTGACAGGAGCAGCCTGGCTGCCTCTAAGCCCATGACTTTAACCCAGCCTCCACCTGAAAACCAAAGGGAACTTTTTAAAAGATAGTTCCTCAGAGCAGGATCCCCAGTCACCCACATTGGAGTCGCTGGAGGGCTGGGCTATTACAGGGGAAGATGGCTGGGCTCTCTCTGGGCCTACTGAATACATTAGGATCTCAGACTAGCACTGTCCCACCAAAGTAGAGATGTAATGTAACCCATGATACAATGACCCTATGGACTTCTTTTACATAAACTGTAACATTATCATTTATTATTATCAAATATTACACACTGCATATAATTGTGTGTGCTAAACTTTTTTCATGATAATCACACAATGACTTATTTTACACATCTTGTTTTATAAAGTTAGATTCTTTTTTAGAGTAGCCATAAGTTGACAGAAAAATTGAATGAAAGGTACGGGGATTTCCCATATCCCCACCTGCCCTGGAATTTTTAATTTTCTGGCAGACACATTTACAGAAGAAAAGCCAAACAGGTAAAACTAATTTGAATGATATTTTTTTTTATGTAACCCTATCTGTCCAAAATAGTATCATTTCAACATATAGTTGACCTAAAACAATTATTAAGGAACTATTTTGTATGGTATTTCTTCACGTTCTAAATCCAGTGTGTATCTTGTTGATGACATATCTCAAAGCGTACACTAAATTTTAATCAGAAATAGATATTCTGTATTTGGAGTTCAAAGACTTGCAATTGAAAATTGATTCACATGCCCAAATTGTTCCAAACATTCTTAAAATTGTTCCCATAATGGAATGGATGCCCAGATATCAATTAAAATTAAAGAATTTAGAATTTTAGCCCAACATAAGTGCCTAAAGCTGGGGCTACTGGATTCTCCGGTTTGGCTAAGAGCTGGTTGTAAGGCACAGCCCTGGGCTGTCATCCTTTACTGGGGCACCTCCCTCATTGGATCAGGCTCTAATCTCTCCAAGTAACTTTCCAAACCCAACACAATCTGGCCCCAACCTGTTTCTTTGGCTTCCAGCTGCCAGTCCACCCACCAGAACACACCCTTTTGACCTGGGCAGAAGGGCCCACCTGCTCTCCTCTGAGTGGTGAAGGCCAGGCTCAGTCTTCAAGGTCCAACTCAAATGTCATTTCCTTCAGGAATCCTCCCCCTACTCCTCCAAGCAATCAGATGCTCCCTTTTTGGTGTCCCCCCTTCACTTGGGGCACTCTTCCATGACCTCAGAAGAATGTGAAAAGCCACATTGTGGAAAAGGAGGAAGCAAATTTCTCTAACTATAAAGCACTATAGAAGTGTAAAATATTGTTAGTTGTGGTTTATGCAATGTGGTCTAGCAGGAATAGTTTCAGACTTAACTTTAATAGACCTGAGTTCAAATCTTTTATCTAAAACAACAATAGATATGTCACCTTGGTGTTCTGAGCCTTTGTTTCCCTCTGTTAAATGGTGATCATATCATTTACCTCCCCCAGGTGAAAGTACTATGGAAATATCACATGTGGGTTAAAAGAGACAAGGGGTTTGGAAGTGTATAACAGTCCCCAGCACACAGCAAGGGAGGGACAAATGTGAGCTGAATAGGGCCTCAAGGTACTTGCAGGTCCTGAGGGCAAGAGAACAGCCACAGGCACTGGGAAATGGAGATAAGGATTCCACAGGAGAATGTGGAATCTTCTGAGGGAGACCACAATGAGTCCCAAGTGTAGAAGGGACTTCTGGGTCCTACTGAGCTGAGCATGAACGTGGGCCCAGATTGTGATCCAAAGGGAGAAGTGGGGATGGTAGCACAAATGTCTAGCTTTATGCAGCCTCTCTAGAGCTATATGGTATCCTCTTCTGATGGCCCCATACCCCCAGGGAAACAGTTCCCAAAGGCTAAACAAAAGGCCTTGCAAATAATTATGTTGAGAGGAGATTGTTGTTTGGTATTATTTGAACATTCTCTGGTTTCTAAAGCTATCTGACAATCTCTTGTTTTTAATGAGGAAGAAATCAAACGTTAAAAATACAGAAAAAATAATCATAAAATAGAGTCAGATAAATACCACAGACAGGTTCAGGGAGACTTCAGGTTTATGTTATGGTCTGTTAAAGAAGAAAGATAAAAGAAGAAAAGAGAGAGGAGCCTGTGGCTAGGAGGGGTGCAGAGCAGCCTGTCTGAACAGAGTGACCTCCTGACTGCCTGGGTGCCTGCCCTCTCATGGGAAAAGACAGACACAGGGATTGAAGGAAGGGTCAGTGAGGGAGTGGGCAGAGAAGAGGAACATGTTGTCCCCTCCACCACCAGCTGCTGGAGGAAGAGCAGGAGATAGACCCACTGTGTTCATGGATTTGAGCCCCACAGAGGGGAGATACTCCCTTTGGGTGATAACCTTGAATCCAGACTGAAAATGAGTACCAGAGAGCCCTGAACACCCAGCAGAATTATACTGTGATCTCCAAGCCTTGGGGCGGGGCCCAGGGCAGAGCTGAAGGTCATGTGAGGCTAGTGCTGAGGAAGTGGGGAGAGCACACCCCCATTCCCTTTCCCACCCACCATCATTGCCAACATCAACTCCTTGCTTCATTACTGAGTACCTGCTACATGCCAGGCACTGTGCTATCTCAGAGCAGATGGTATGAGCTATGTGCAAGCCCCATGTAGGGTCTAGGGGACATAAATGCATGCCCTAAGACCCCACCCCACCCTAACCCTCCTGAGTTATTTCTGAGAGGGCTCACTGCTAGCTCCATAGCCCTCCCTCTCTCCCTAACTCATATTTTAGCACCAGGACCCTAAAGAAGCGAGGCATGCCCCCTAAGTGCCATGCAATACCTGCAGCTTCCAGATTCCACTCCTCTTTCCCCAGGTGCTCCAAGGCAACCCCTCAGAAAGGACAGGAGACAGGCCTGATCCCAGCCCTTCCCATGATACTAGTTCCTACCCCATATCTAACCACAATCAATCATAACACCTTCCCTCTTCAAACAACACCCTTCTGCCTATCAGCTCAAGCTAAGTCACAGCCAGAGGAAGCATCAGCATTTAGCACCTTCCCCAGTTCTGCACACTCCTGCTCCCAGTTTGGGTGGATCCAGGATACCTATCACTCAAAGGAGGAATTAAACTTTATACCTCCCCTTGAAAAGAATTCAATCCAATAAGGAAGCAATGACTAGAAAAATGAGACTATACAGGGGAAGGTGCTAAACGCTATAAGTTAATGCCAGATGAAGGGTGGGGGGAGTTAGGAGAGGAACAGATTACAGATTACTTGCATGTAGTAAAATGGGCAGCCAGTCTCATGGGGATATAGTATGTAAGGTGCATTTTCTAAAAATGAGAAACATAGAAAATGTGGGAAGGGGGACAGGCTTTCAAGAATAGGAAAGAGAATGAGCAAAGGTGTGGAGGATTTTCACAACATTGGGAAGAATGTACAATGCAGAGTTGATGAAGTGAGGGCCAGGTATTACCATTCCTCCTTCTTGTGTACATGGCAGACTTTATTAATGAGTCCCAGCAGGAAGCCAGGCCTCATTAGATAGTCAAGAGTTATAGCACAAGAGATTAAATTTCTTTACTAGTCTGACTGTAGAATAACAAACTGCTGAATGAGAATAAAACAGAGCATCCAAGAGGGAATTTCTTGGGGTAGTTAGCAGGAAGGGCAGGTTGAGGCTAGATTCGCAGTTCCTTTCTTCTGGGATATCCTGTCCTCTGTCAATGACCTTTAAGAAGAGCTATGTTGAACTAACACCGAGATTTTCTGACTTAGCGTTAGGGGGATTCCTGAGAGTCAATTGGTCTACAATTTTTAAAATGTAGCCCACTTTCTTGGGGAGCTTGTTAAAATACAGATCCCCCAACCCTATCACTAGAAGTTCTTATTCAGTAGAGCTGGTAAATGTTTTGCATTTTTATGTTCAAGTGTCAGCAAATACATCCACCTCAGCCTATAGAAGACAGTTGTGGAGTCCAGAGTTACCATCTCTTTTACCTAAAGACACACTGAATCGGTTATCAATTACTGTGTGACAAATTACCCCAACCATTTTACGGTCACTCACAATTCTGCAGATTGACAGGGCTCAGCTGGGTGGTTCTGCTGGATTAGAGGGGCCCTCTCATGCAGCTTCAGTCAGATAACACTGAGGCTAAAAATCACCTAGGGGCTTCAAGATGATTCACTCATATTCCAGGGCATTGTCAAACAGAGCTCTAAGGTGGGGCTCAGTCAGGATGCTGGAATGGTTGAGCATCTCTTTGTGGTAGTTTGGAAACTCTCCCTGCATATGGCCTCTCCATCAGTCTCTAGAGGAGGGAATGGTAGTGGGCTTCTACAGCAGAGTACAATAGCTGACTTCTAACACCACCAGTCTCGAACAGCAGGGTATAAAACATGATGGCTATGGGCTCCCCAAAGCAGAAGCTGCCAGGCCTTCTGAAAGCTTAGTTCTGGAACTGGCACAGCATTCCTTCTGCCACATTCTGGTGGTTACAGGCAATCACACAACAAGTGTAGACTCAAGATGAGATGAGAGTACCCATGGGCATAAACACTGAGAGGCATGACTCTTCAGGGGTCATCTCTGGAGACTAGCTAGTCACACACTAAATGGTACACACATCCTAGAACTCATCCAGGGCCTTTCATTTATTCCCTATTTCAGCTTTCACCAAAGGCACAGGCTGAGAGGGCAGGAGAGAGAAAGGGAAGAGCCCAGAAGGAAGACAAGTACCAGGCCTCCCTGGGATACTACTGATGAGGTCCTTCCGGCAGGTTCCTTTCTCTCTTCTTGCAGCCCTCTTCTTGCATCTCCTTTACGTGAACCCATGAACCTCAGTCCCTTTATGCTCCAACCCAGGTGCTCCTAGTACCCCACTAGGATGCTCTTTATCACAAGCTCCAGATGATGCCTGGTTACCTCCTATGCTGTGTTCTGTGTCTCATCCTCCTGGAGATCCTGAATCCTGTGGTGATCCTGGACTAGGTCACAGCAAAGGAGACTCGGGCCCATTCTTTGTTGTCAGGCTGATTTGGGCATCACTCTGCTTGGCCCTTATATGAAATAACAGATACATGGCCAGAACTGACATCTATGAGGGTCAAATGCATTGTGGGTGTCCCTAGGGTCACCCCAGATTGTATAGAATTCCATTATTATCATATCTAACAAAAGAAGCAAAGCTTTACCATTTTGAATCTGTTTTGCAGCTATTACCTCAGTTTAGCTTCTAATTTTATCAGTCAGTGCTTCTCAAATACCTGGGTAAAGGGCTGCTTTTATTAAGACTGCTCTGATCTGTTGTACAACAATACTTTTGTAAAATGCCATAAAAATTAACTACTCAGGAAATGAAATGAAAAATAGGCATATAAATACAATCTCCAATTCTTTCTTATTATTGGATTTAACAGACATAAAATTACTGTATCAAATTTTTTTGAATATTTCTAAGTGCTTTTTCTCAATTTCTACTGACCTTGCTGGGGTAGGATGGAGGAGACACTAACTTCCTTTAAGTTGCAAAGTAGCAAGTAAAAAAATGGAATCCAGAAAATTAGACCAACTTGCTTGATTCTTCTGGTTCCAGAGCTAGTCCCATCCACTGCGGATCTTGTCTCAGTCCTCTCTGTGTAAAGTTAAACAAACAAATAAAATCAAAAACAAAGAGAGAAAAAAAAATACCCTAAGGACCAGAGAGGGAAAGCACCATGCCCAAAATCACACAATTACTCAGTGGTCAGTAGAGAATGGAACCATAGAGCTATTTACCTCCCTTTTGAGATATTTTATCTGAACAGTCCAGGGCCCTGGATGCCCAAGGCCTGAGTCATGCAGGACTCTGGGGAGGTATTTTTGACAGGAGTGACTGCTGGCCTCCCTGGAATTCTAGGCAACTCCACGGCCTGTATTCCTCCACCCTCTCAAAGTCTGTGGGGGCCTTGCGGGCTCATTCCTATTAATCAACTAGCTTTCTTGCTGTTCCAAAAAATAAATATGCCAGAGAAAGGGACACCAACTGAATGAGCAACCATTGGTCTCCCCCTTTTACTCTTCACCCTCTCTCCAGCAGGACAAACAGCCCCAAGGCTCAGCCAGTGAATTGAGTCCCCCATTTCCCACCCTCCAAGCAAAAGCCTCTCCACCTCCTGAAAGGAACTAAGAAACAAAGTCACTGTGTGCTCCTGATACGCTGGCATCACTGCCTAGAGCTGCTTGAGCAGAGTCTTAAAATCATCTGTCTCCCCACACTAGCACATTGTGGCAAAGTTCTTTTAATGCTCAAATCTGAGTTAGGGGAACAGTGGCCTGCTCTCAGCAAAGCACAGCCCTCTAATAGCATACTTTCTGATTCACAGAAAACAGGGCCGTTATCTCGTGCACAGCACTCAAAGGCAATCCCTAGAAATAATTCAAATGTCAGCACCACTGTCTTCTGCAAAGAGATGACAATTAAAAGACACAACAGAGAGGTCCTTGAGGGTGGAATTATGACTACAAACAGAAAATGAGAGCAAGGAGGATTCCATCCATCTTACCATCTCAGAGTGAGACCCACACATAAACATTTACGACTCAGTAGGTTGCTGAAGAATGGTCATTTGTGATCTGGGATGTCAACAGAATTTTTGAGATATATTTTCATAGAAACTCCAGAGGATTTGAACAAATAATTCCCATCAGTGTGTACTTATCATATGAGATACATTATGCTAAGCACTACCCAAGAGGTGGTATGAGGAAACAAAGTGGATCTCCAATAAATACTTGTTTGAATACATGGGTGGATGGATGGATGGATGGATGGTTGGTTGGTTGGTTAAGAGGAAAGAAAGACTGATGGGCAAGTGAATAAATGGATAAGTGAATGGGTAGGTAGAAGTATGGATGGATGGAGGAAGATGGGTAGGCTGATGGATGGACACATGAAAAGGTAGATAGATGGTTAGATGAAAAGATAATAGATGAATGAATAGATGAATAGATGGTAGAGTATAGATGAATGGATGAATAGATGAAAGAAAAATTATCTCTATTCTTCACAATAAGAAAAAATGGCAGCTCCATTTTATAGATGAGGAGATGAAGCTCGAAACAATTAAGTGACCCTTCAAAGTCACTCATCTGGTCAGCATCTGCTCTGGATGCAAACCCACCTTTGTACTCCAGCTTCCTGTTGAGGAAAGCACTCTAGGATGATCTCCAACAACAGTTGAATTCATCAGCTTTCTGTTACTAGAATAAACACCTGAAATAACCAACTTACGAAGAGCAAAGGCTCATTGTGGCTCACAGTTATGCAGGTTCCAGTACATGACTGGTTGGCCCTATTGCTTTGGGCCAAGGGATTTGTGACAAGGTAGTAAGTCATAGGGAAAGTGCACTATGAGCTAGCCATTTACTTCATGGCAGAGGAGTGCAGAAGAGACAGAGGAAGGGGAAGTGCCCCATTAATCTTTTCAATGACCTAAAGACCCCTACAAGGTCACACCTCTTAAAAGCTCCACCCTGGAGACTATGCCTTTAATACATGGGCCTTTGGGGACATTTAAGATTCAAACTATAATGACACCTAGCAGTTCCTAATCAGGTATTCTGTGCCAGTGTTTTGAGTATTTGCCTTAATTTATTTAATTAAATTCTTGCCTTAATTTATTTAATCCTCTGACAACTACTGTAAGACAAAGCTGGGAAAACAAGGCATAGAAAAGCTCAATGACTTGCTCAAGGTCAAATCCAGTCTGTCTGCCTGCCAAGGCCAAACTTCAGAGGGGACAGTCATCCTCCCTGAAAAGCACAGCACAGACAGAATCTACTTTGGGGTTGACCTTATTTGAGACAGTGGATTAGAGTCAAGATGTCTAAATTCAATCTGGCCCTGTGATGCTGGCCAGGACCCCCTTCTGGGCCTGACTGCCCACCTGAAGTCAAAGAGGCAGGTCTGGGTAATCTGTGAATAGGGAGGTTCTGTTCTAAGGACACCCACTAGAAGACTGGACAAGCCACCAGGTGCTGAGCAGAGGAAGACAGGAAAGAGCATTAACTGATGGGATGAGGCAGACATGCAAGGCTCTATCCGAATGCCTATCTCTGCTGGAAGGTTTCTGAGGCCACACAGCATCTCTAAAAGCCAGTCCAAAAGGTATCAGGCACAAGACAGGCATCGGCCAATATGGGGGTAGGGCAGGTTGCTGAGATCAGAGCTTCTCAGTTGGCAGGATCCAAGCCCTGGGCATTTGACTGAACAGACCCATACATAAGCAGGCAGATTATATGCCCAGTCAAGTTTGGAAGGGACTCCCGGGGTACCCTCCCCACCTTCTCCAGTTTAAAAACTCCCTCAAGAAATAGCAAGTCTAGATTTTTGTCCCATATAAACCAGATGTAGAAGATTCCAGCCCTGCACTGGGGTTATCACTCAGTGATAAAGCACTTCCCTAATATGTACAAGGCCCTGGGTGCTATCCCCAGCACTTCAAAACAGATAAAAAGTGATGCCATCTCTTTCCATCCAGTCTCCAAAGCCATGAGATGTTCCCAACCAACTTGGGCCCTCTTATCCAAATATCTAGCATATGTCTTTTCCATCTCTGCTCCAAGACCCAAAACCTGGTTTTCCCAGGTTTTCATCCATCCACCACAACCTGGAAGTCCTTTAGGAAGAAGTTACATACTTCTAAGAAGTTTAGGCCCATATTCTTCTCTTCTCCCATCCATGGGGTCATCTAAGAGGTTAAGCCATCTCCATCAAAACAACCAGGGGCTAAGATTATACAGGGAGGGAATCCTGTGGCCCTGCTGACTCTTCATCCTGCAGCCTAGAATCTCACCATACAAACTTTGCTGCCCATTAATCTACTACCCTAAGTAGGACCTCATACAGGATGTATAGGAGGATCCATGGATCTGAGATCTGGTGCAAGAGCTCAGAATTGAAAGCCATATGAGAAAAAGGGATCCAAGATTCCTTGAGCATCATGGTTCTATGCACTCCCTTTCCCAAAAAGCATTATTCTAAAAAGAAATGCACCAAAGCAATACTTTTAGTATTAGACAGATACAAATCAGAGACAATTTTTTTGTTGTTCATTTTTTTCTATTCTCTTCATTTTCTGTGATGTGGCTCTGTCTTTTATAATGAAAAGTAATTGTAATAATAACTGCCCATTGGGGAAGGAATCATCTCCCCACAGCCACAGTGGGAAAGGAAAGCCCTGGAAGACTGAAATCAGATCTCTGGTCTCAGCTGCCCACATAGGCCTCTCCCATTAGTCTAATTAGTCTGTGATTTTATTTAACCCACTTTTATTAGACAGGAAATATCTCAGACAGGACTAAGACTGCATTAGTCAGCTTTTTGTCACTGTGACAAATACCTAAAATAATCAACTTAAATGGAGGAAAGGTTCGTTTTGACTCATGGTTTCAGTCCACAGCCTCTTGGACTATGGCTTTGGGCCTGTGGTAACACAGTACATTATGGCAAGAGCACATCACCAAGGAGGCCTGTTCACCTCATGGAAGCAAAGAGACAGAGGAAAAGGAGGGGCTGGTATTCCAATATCCCTTTCAAGGGTACCCCCACCCAATGACCTAACTTCCTTCCACTGAGCCCCACCTCTTGAAGCTACTACCACCTCCCAGGAGTGCTAACCTGGAGACCAAGCCTTCAACACGAAGGTCTTTGGAGGACACTTAAGATCCAAATGATATAACGGGCATTTCTATAATAGATTTTCTCACAACAGCAAACAGCTCTTCAGCCTCCCAGTTGGTAAGATGTCCTGGTCATACCACTGGGTCCACCCGTCATCAAGCCCTAGTGTACATTCAGTGCTTTTCAATTGCCTCATGAATTTAACAGCCTTCCATCCTTTCATCCTGGAGAATACACTGAAATGTGGGTCGTTACCTCTACTTTACAGAGAAGGCAGAGGATGTAGTGATGCTTAACGTCATCACCTAAGAGTGATCGGCTAGAAGGACGTTTAATGCACAGCAGGAACCTCAGAAAGGTTAGGTAAATGGCTTGGCTGAAAGTTACCTTTCTTTTATATCCATTGATTTTGTTTTTATTTCCCACATGAGGCCTCAGTCACTTCCTCCATGAGTTGTATGAACTGAAGTGAGCCCCCACATTCCTGGGGAACAGGGAGGAAGGCCTATAGTTACTGTAGAGCTAGGACAAGGAAAATGAACTCAGCCTCCTTCATGAGGCTCTTCAGGCAAGGTTAGCCACACCCAGTTTCAGACACCTTTATAGCCAGTGAAGCTTTCTCCAGAAATGGACCTCACTTTGCCACAGGTCAGAGTAGCTCCTTTCTGTACCTATGCACCTTTCTCTAACTCACTACCACTACCTTACACCAGGAACCACCATGTCCTAACTGGCCCTGCACCATCCTCACTCCCAGCCTTACCAATTGCCCCAATAGCAGCAGCCAGAATGAGCTGCTTGAAACCCAGATCCTACCAAGCCACCCCAGACTAAAGCCCTCAAAGGGCCACAGCACTGAGAGAGCCCAGATTCACTCTCCAGTCTCCTTTCTGGTCTTGCACTTGGCCTTCCAGAAGTACCTGCATCTCCTGAGAGCCCACACTGTCTATCCCACTAGCTCCTAGCAGTTTCTTCTCCTTCAGACCCAAATACTATTTTCCAGGGCATAACTCCCTCTCTACCTGATCATCTTCAGATATCAGCTTCAGCTAGATGTCTCTTCCTCAATGAATTTTCTTTAACCCCTGCTCTGAGTTAAATGCCCTGCTTAGGGGTACATTTCCCCTATTCTCCCCTTAGCCTGGCACTTATAACTGCCTACCATAAGCTCCATGAGGGTAGGAACCTGTGCTTGTCCACCATTCTATCTACAGAATTCTATCTACAGCACATCCTTGCAGGATGAATATGATTGTTCAACTCCCTTAGGATCTTAAAATAATAGAATTTGGGAGCTTCGTAGTGAGCTTTCTCTCCCTGTAACAAACACCTGAGATAATCAATTTATAAAGAAAGAAGATTTACTTTGGCTCACAGTTTTGGAGGTTCCAGTCCATGGTTGATTGGCCCCATTGCTTTTGGTGCTGTGGCGAGGCAGCACATCATGACAGGAGTGGAGCAAAAGTGCTCACCTCAGGGCCATGAGTGAAAAGAGAGAAGGCAGGGCCAGGGTCTCACAGTCCCATTCAAGGGCACACCCCCAATGACCTAAAGACCTGTTACTAGGCTCCACCTCTTAAAGGTTCCAATACCTCCCAGCAGCATCATTCTGGGGACTAAACCTTTAATACATGGGCCTTTGGGGACATTCCAGACCCAAACTATAGCAGGACTCATGGCTCTAGCACTGCCTCAAACTTACTGTTGGCTTTGAGCAAGTCACTGGACTTTCCAGGGCCTGCTTATCCATCTATAAAATGAGGAGGTTGGACAAGCTCTTCAATTATAACTCACTATTGCAGCAGGGGGTGTCTCAGCACAGGTGGGGACTAGCAGCACTGACATCAGGAAAATTTGTTAGAAATGCAGAGTCTTGGGCCCAGCCAGACCTGCAGTCAGAATCTTCTGGGGATGGGGTTTGAAGAGCCCATCCAGGGGATTCTGAGCCACACATGTGAAAGCTTGAGAAGTGGGTGGATGCAGTGCATTGAGGATCTCTCATCCCGTCCCTGCAGGTGGATTTTGAAGATGTGATTGCAGAACCCGTGGGCACCTACAGCTTCGATGGCGTGTGGAAGGTGAGCTACACCACCTTCACTGTCTCTAAGTACTGGTGTTACCGCCTGCTGTCCACGCTGCTCGGCGTCCCACTGGCCCTGCTCTGGGGCTTCCTGTTCGCCTGCATCTCCTTCTGCCACATCTGGGCGGTGGTGCCATGCATTAAGAGCTACCTGATTGAGATCCAGTGCATCAGCCACATCTACTCTCTCTGTATTCGTACCTTCTGCAACCCAGTCTTCGCTGCCCTGGGTCAGATCTGCAGCAACATCAAGGTGGTGCTGCGGAAGGAAATCTAAAGCCAAGTGGGGCAACAGGGCTGGTGGGGCAGGGAGAATCAGGCCAGGCTGGCTCCCTAGGTGCTGCTCCATGGGAGGTGCTGGAGAGCTCTTTTTCTTTAGGGACTGCTCAATTCTCCCCCAAGATGGGAGCACACAGTATAAGGAAGCCAGAAAGAAAAGAGCCCAGCTACAAAAGCATTGTGGCTCTTCACTCTGCCCCAACCCTGCCAAGATGCCCCCATGATTGGGGCTGGGGGAAGATGGTTTCTAAGAGGCAGCTACTGCAAGTTTTTGCATTCACTTGTACTGTAACAGCGTAAACCAGAATCAGTTCCCACTCAGGGTCAACCTGTCTACACCCAAGAAAGAGACCAGTGACTGTTGGTGTGGGGAGGGTGGCTCCAATAAAGGGTTTCAGCTGCACTGAGGGTATGCTGTGCTTTGTTTGTGTCCATAAGATTGGTATGTGTCCTGACCAGTCCTGGAAATACATTTCACTCCCTGAGAAGCAGAAGTGTGGAAAGTTGGTGGGACCAGAATCAAGTAGTTTTTCTTGGGATTCTACTTGTTCTGCCATGTTCATTAGGAGATTACTTATAAATGACTTCAATTGTCCCTGAATCAGACAATGATACCAATAGAGGAAAATGGTTCATGAGCTGGCAGGATGGATATACTTTAGGACAGATATACCTCAGGGCAGGGCTCAGCCTCAAATCTTTCTGAACTGCTGAGTCTTTGGCTCACCAGAGACTAAGCCCTGGCATATCTGGCCTTCCCACTTGGTATGTGCACTTCTTCATCCCTAAGATATGTGAAGTCCCATGTGTGTCTGTGTGGATTCATCAGGAGGATAAAAGCAACAGAATTGACATGCCCACCTCTTTCCACCCTCCTAATGACAACAATAAACACACACACACACACACACACACACACACGCGCACACGCACGCACACACACACACACACCCAGCAATCTTACCATTCTTGGGACTGCTTTTCCCAAGTATGCTGTCCAGAAATTAGTCCTCAAAAAAAAAAAAAGTAAAAATTAAAATTACAGAGGTTAAGGAGGTTAGTTTCTGTAGCCAAATTTGTTTAGAAATGCCATATAATTCTCTTGGAGACTTTCAGTAGACATTAAATAGCACATTAAAGTTTCTGACAAGTTCTGCAATAAAGAAACCCATTTAGGCCATATTATCCCCAGCCCAGATCCTATTTAACCTCTCTTCCTTTTTCATAAAACATAATATCTCATAAAATTAAAGTTCCAAAACACTTTACAAGTTGACAGAGGCATTACCTCATTGGTGCCTGGCCACAAGCCCAAGGGGTCTTGGGAAACAGTGTGTTAGAGTCAGGACATAGAAGGATTTGGTTCTGGTATCGCCTCTGTTCCTAGTTCCTTTCTCTGGCCTCAGTGTTATTATCCATGAAAATTATCTCTATTTCAGCTCTAAAATTTTGCTCCTGTTTTTGTTTTTAATCTAACATCTAATGTGATTTTCAAATGTAGAAAAGTTGAAAGGGTTTACAGTATACCTGTATACCCACCATCTTGGCCTTACGATTAACATTCTACTGTCCTTGCTTTATCACATTTTTATCTGTCCATCCATCCTTCTATTTATCTGTAGTCTCATTTTGATGCATTATAAAGTAAGTTGTAATATCAGTCTATTTTACCTCGAAACACTTCACCATTCAATCCTTTTTTCGAAGATGAGAAAAATGACAGCTCAGAGAGGTCAGCAGACTCTCTAAAAGTTGCACAGTCAGCAGGCGTAAGACCACTATACTCTGTGCTCTGCCCTGGGGCTTGACCACATTCTCTAGTGGACTCTGCAAGCCCTGGATCCTCTTGCTGAAAAGGATTAAGGCTGGTGTTATATCCTCCTCGAAGGATCTGCCCTTTCAAATGCCCTTCTCACAATCATTGGGCCATCAGTTTCAAATCTGCAATCTTGGGTTAGACAGAGGTTCTCGCCACAGTGGTATTTGCTATAACTGCATTGGGCTACAGCTCCAATTTTTCCAGGCCACTCTTTCTTTAAGGCAGACTATGGCAGGTGCTTAATGATCCATGAGATTCGTGGAATTGGAGGAAGGATGCATATGTTAGGTATATGTACATCTGAAGAGTTCTGTCCCCTCCAGGAATCCCACTGAGAAGCAGCAGCAGAGCACATTGCGGGTATGACGAGAAAAGATTCCAGGTAGAAGGACAGAGAAGTCCCTCTTATGTTCTGTATGCATTATCAGCAACTTGTGTTTAAACTGCATGTTCTGGGGCCCCATCTCCAGAGATTGATTCAGTAATAGGTCCCCAGAATCTACATTTAATGCAAATCCATCCATGATTCACATGTGAATTGCAAATTCCCCTTTAAAAATTATTTGTCAAGGTCCTTTCAAGGTAACAAAACAGAATCCAGTTATCTCCAGAGTCAGACTGTGGGTCATGTGGATTCAAGTTATATCACACAAAAGGGTTTTTTTTCAGGGTCTTAGAGCATTTTCCAACAGACCAATACATGTACCTGGGATTCTGGAGAATGGAACCAGGACCCCTTTTTGTCCCCTGCCACAACCCATGCACCTGCATCAGACAGATGACTGTGTAGTACTAAAGGAGAAATGGAGTCTAAAAACCACCAGATATGGTGCCTCTTCTTGGAGGGAGTAACAAGACAAAGCAGTGTATGAAAAAAGGATGTTTATTAAGTGCACCTTTTACAAAGCAGACATATCATGATTGGCCACGTCACTCACCAGTTAGCACAGTACACAGGAGTACCACAGGAGGTCACCACAGTGGAACAAAACCAACACTGCATGTTTAGTGGTATATCATTGCAACTGGATACAAAAAGAGAAAAAAGTGAAGAACTCTGAAACCAGGATCTTCATCAAAGGCATTATGTCCCCTTGCATTTTCTGAAATGGTGACTCATAGACTCATCTCCAAAAGGAGATCACATTTGCAGAAGATTTTTTTTTCAGGGACTAAAGAAATAATGCTCAGGGTCTACACATTTACTTTTGATGATGAGAACTCTGAAACACTCCAGAAGGCTCCAGCTGACTGGCACCTCCAGTCATGCACATGGTTTGTGAATTGGTCTGAAACTGTAGGAAGAGGCAGGTGCTGGGCAGACCTCAGGTAGGGGGTCTGGGAAAAGACATAGATAACCAAAGTCCAGGGAACATTTTGGACCTCTGCACTCATTCTTCCAGACTTAGGTTGGAGAAAGAGACAATGAAAAATATTCTCAGGGATGAGATTGGGAGGGGAGAGGTATAGATCCAGGAGTGTTGTGGAAATCAAATGTCACTTATATACCATGAAACACAGACTCTGCTATCATTATAAGACCCCAGGTACTAGTAAGGGCTTTCATATGAAGAGAATGATTACCTATTGGGTTTGATGCCTAAGATCCTCACAACTCCAGGGTCCCAGGAAGGTGACTATCCCCTTGGTCCTCATTGACCTCAGTTGGCTCCAAGATGGCAACTTCTCAGGAACAGCAGGACTAGAGCATTTGCAAGGCACAGACCACATCACCACTACATTTGCACCCCAAAGCTCTAAGACATGGGCACAGAGACCCAAAATAAGCATCCTGTTAGCTTCCCAAAGAGGAAGGACAGGCTGGTGTTGGCACTCTGAGCACGTGTCATAGCACCATGGTGCAAGGTCTGACTCCAAAGATGGTATTGCCTTCCATCTCTGGTTGGTACTGAAGATCTGTACTAAACTGTAAGAGGTTGAGCACTGGCACTTCAGTATGTGCCTCTCCTCTCCCAGAACATCTAGACCATGCTGGCTCATTTGTATGCATTGTGTGTGTGTGTGTGTGTGTGTGTGTATGTGTGTGTGTGTTATGGACCTGTGGCTTTTGGAAAGTGCTCTTGCTGTATCTCAATAAATTAAAAAATGTGTATAGTTATTCAAAGGTGCCCCAGAGTGCACTAAGCTGACCAGTCCCAGACAGAAAATCTCTAATCAATACTGTCCTGTATTTAATGACTAAAGGAATTTCTATTTCTTAGACATAGTCAGGTCCTATCCATGGGCTGAGAGGACATTTGAGAACATGTTTATCAGAAAAGCAGAACCTTTGAGGCCCTTGGAGAATTGCTATTCTAAATAAAACAAGACCATCTACAGCTACAAGTGTCCCTTGTGCCTTTATTAAAGCCAGGTGAGGGAGGGCGTTATCACCACCTCTGCTGTTGGCCAAAATGGAAACACGCTCTCTTGCAGAAACTCGGAAGCGGTGAGTCACATAAGAAACAAGAGCTCAGGGAGGTAAGAAATTCCAAGCAATTCATCCATCATGCTAGCTTTCCCTGAATTCAACTGCAGAACATTTTTTATCTTGTATCTTTTACACGTGCAGTTCAGATACACATTAAAAAAAAAAAAAACCCGAAAGTTGGTTCTCAAAATTGTGCACCAATTCCAGACCATTTTCACCACCCAAAAAATGAACCCAATCCTCTTTGAAGTTGCTCCAATTTCCCGTAGCTTCCAGCCTCTGAAAACCTTTACTCAATAGTCAATTTCTGTAGATTTCTATAGATTTATCTGGACATTTCAGACAAAGAGAATCAAACAATGTTTGACTTTTGGAACTGTTTTCTTTTACTCAGCATTTTTTTTAAGGTTCATCCATGTTGTAGTATGAATTGGTACTTTAAAAATTTTTAATATATATTTTTAGTTGTTGACAGACCTTTATTTTTATTCACTTATTTATATATAGTGCTGAGAATCAAATGCAGTGCCTCACACATGTTAGGCAAGCACTCTACCACTGAGCCACAACCCCAGGCTAGTACTTCCTTTATATGGCTAAATAATGTTCCACTGTATAGATAATTTTTTAATCCATTCATCAGTTGGTAGACAATTGGGTATTTCTTCTTTGGGACATTAATAAATAATGTTGTAGTCAACACTGGTATGCAAGTTTGGGTATGTATATATATCTTTTGATTTCTCTTAGGTTTAAACCAAAGAGTGGTACTTCTAGATGCTACAGTCATTCTATGCTTAACTTTTTGAGGAACTGCCAAACTGGTCTCCACCATGGCTGCATCATTTGCATTCCCACTAGCAATTTCTGAAGGTTCTACTTTCTCTACATCTTTGTCAGCACTTCTTATTGTCCAGCCTTTACACTGTAGCCATCTTAGTAGATGTGAAGTAGAATCTCACTGTGGTTTTGACATGCATTCCCCTAATGAAAAATAATAATGTTGAGCATCATCCTTCTGCTTATTTGTGACTTGTGTATCTTCTCTGGAGAAATATCTATCCAAATCTTTGCCTATTTTTAAACTGGCTTCTTTTTGTTTATTTATTTTAAGAGTTCTTTATGTATTCTGTATACACATCCCTTATCAGATAATATGATTTGCAAATATTTTCTCCTATTCTCTCTAGTTGTCCTTTTACTCTCTGGATAATTACAGAAGTTTTATATTTTGATGAAATCCAATGAATCTATTTGTCCTTATATCTTTGGTATCACATCAAAGCAAAAATTGTATAATCCAAGATCACACAGATTTTTTTTAAGCAGGATGTAGATTTATTGTTTATATAGGGTTGCAACCAGGTAAAATCACACAGATTTATGCCTGTTTTATTCTAAGTGTTTTTTTAGGTTTAGCCTTTCCATTTAGGTCTTGGATAAATTTTGAATTAGTTTTTGGTATGGTGTGGGTAAGGGTCCAACTTCATTCTTCAGTGTGTGCACATTCAGCACCAGTTGTTTGAAAAATGACTGTTTCCCTACAGAATCATCTTAGTTCTCTTGGTGAAAATAAATTGACCATAAATATAAGGACTATATCTGTACTCTTTATTGTATTCCATTGCTCTAAATGTCTATCCAGAATTTAGTTCCACACTGTTTTGATTACTATAGCTTTATAGTAATTTTAAATCAAAAAGTGTGAATCCACCAAATTTCCTTTTCTTTTTCAAGGCATTTTTTGGTCATTCTGGGTTCCTTGAATTTCCTTATGAGTTTTAGGAGCAGCTTATCAATTTCTGCAATTAATCCATCTAAAATTTTGATAAAGATTGCACTGAATCTGTGCAACAATTTGAACAGTATTGAGGTCTTAGCAATATTAAGTCTCTGATCCATAAACACAGGGTGTCTTTCCATTAATATAAGAGTTTTATTTGAATGATATTTTGTAGCTTTCAAGGTACAAGTCTTACATTTCTTTTGTTGAATTTATTTCTATTTTATTGTCTCTGATGCTATTATAAATGGAATTGTTTCTTAATTTTTGAATTGTTCATTGGTAGTATAAAGAAATGCAATCAATCTTTATGTATTGATCTTCTAGCCTACAACTTTGGTGAACTCATTTATTTAATAGGGGTGTGTGTGTGTGTGTGTGTGTGTGTGTGTGTGTGAATTCCTTAGGATTTCCTATATATACAAAATCGTGTCATGTACAAATAGCTTTACTTCTTCCTTCCTTTTAGTTCTCTTTCCAAAATGCTTGTTAAATATTAGCTTCTTAAACATCTTCAAGCCAAGTTCTCATTTGTTATCTATGCCAGATGGCCTTAGAGGGGATCTCCTCCTCCAAGGGCAATCTCCTGACAGCTGGTCCCCAAAATGTTAAGATTTGTCCACTCAAAGGCAAAAACACTCTCTCTGAGGTCAGGAGGAAGTTAGCACCACCCTCACCATCTGAAGTCCCACCCCCACTAATATACCAAGCCCAGAACATCTGATCAAGTTGGTTACTAATCCCATACTTATTACCTTTCATAAGAACCCATAATAAAGGAGTAAAAAGATACTGGAGAGGTCCAGGGGAGAAAAGTTCCACCCACTGCAGAGAATAGCCATGGGGTCAGGGTAACAGAAGTACCTGTAGGAGCTCAGGGTGACTATCTGATGGAGGAGTCACCTTCCACCACAGAAACCATCTTCCACCACAGAAACCTCTTCCCCACCCCAAACCAGTTCCCCATCACCCTCAAGCTACCCCAAGGTATAGAGGGACACGAGCTGATCAGTACCTGATACATACATGTACATGGGCCACCAAGGGGTAGACTGTGTCAGCACAACCCAGCCTCAGGAGGTGGCTTTGACCCAGACCAGTGGGTCACGCTGTTGATGGCTGGGAGCAGCTCCTCTGGCTGGAGCTGCGTCGGCTCAAGACAAATGTGGAGGAGTTGCTCTTTTTGCTGACGCTAGTCTCTCCTGGGCGGCTACCCTTCAGATGGCTGGAGGAGCAGCAGAGGAAGCGCTGTACCAGTTCATGGAAGAGGTGGCCTGTGAAGAGCATGTAGATCCAGGGGTTGCAACAGCTGTTGAGGCTGGCCAGAAGCATGGCGATGATGAAGGCCGAGGCTGTGGGTGTGGGAAGAGGCAAACAGGGCATCACTGTGGGAGCCTTCTGGCACCATCTGATTTATCCATTGTTTCCTAGCAACAGCCTTTTCCATGTACCACTACCAACATCACAGGACAGGGCACTAAGGAAGCAATGAATGTCTTCCTTCTGAAACCTTGCTCTGGGAATCCTTTCCAATCCCCCCAGGCTCACTCCACCCCTGGAACAGTCTCCCCCTTTCTCTTATCCAAAGCTTACCTGCTGTATGCCTCCACTGGCAGGAACAGTACACACAGCAGCCACCTGATCATTCATCACTCACCCAGCAAGTGTTGAGTCCCTACTACTTAGAAGGTCAAAGAGCAAAGTCCAGAAGCTGCCAGCCCTAGTTTGCATTATAGTCCCAGCAGTGACAGATCACTTTAGTTCCCCCAAGAAGCTTTGATTTCCTAATCTTTAAACAGGGATAATGTGAATATCTAAGTCTCCTGGAAGGTGGCAAGGATTAGATTAGAGTGTGCCCAATAAATGGTGGCTGCTATCATGACAGTGTGCCAGGCATCAGGCTCAGCACTGAGGAAACACACACTCAAAACAAAAATGAAATGGGAAAGGAAAAAATTTAATCCTAGGTACTTTCAATCAGAGGAGAAAAAAATCTAGCTATTATGGTTTATATATGAGGTGTCCCTCAAATGCTCTTGTGTTAATGTAGGAACATTCAGAAGTGAAATTATTAGATTATGAGAGCTGTAACCTTATCAGTGGATTAACCCATTATATGGTTAATAATGTGAATGAATTAGCTGGGCATTAAGTGTAGTAAGCAGAAAGAAGTTGGTCACGGGCGGTGGTGCTGCCTTTGGGGGTTATATTTTGTCCCTGGTATGTGTCTGTGTGTCTCTCCGTCTCTGTCTCTGTCTCTCTTCTAGCTGAACAGTTTTCCTCTACCATACCCTCCCATCATGATATTACCCCTGCCTGACCTCAGGCTAAGAGCAATGGAGTTGGCTCACCATGGACTGAACCTTTAAAACTGGGAGCCCTGAGCAAACTTTTCCTCCTCTAAGTTGTTCTTGTCCAATATTTTGATCATAAATGACAAAAAGGTGACCAGCACATCTAAGTTTCTTTCGATGGTCTTAAATCTGATGGTTTTAAATCAGACTTTAGCCAAAGATGAGGCCAGACCCCATGAGAAAAAACAATACAACAACATAACCAAGAATTCCTTTCACAGTCATATGTTTATGAGCAAAGACGATCACAATTAGTCTAGGGAATCCACCAGTCTTTTGTCTTTTCTGAAAAATCTTCCAGAAATAACTCCAGAATTCAATTCAAGAGTTATATCCAGGGAAGAATTCTTCACACAGAGGTTTGGTTTTTTTTTTTTTTGGTTTGTTTGTTTGTTTGTTTTTTTGTTTTGTTTTGTTTTGTTTTGTTTTGTTTTTGTCAGCATAGTCTCTAAGCACCAAAAGGAGAAGGGCAGTGGTCCTTCTAAGACACATCCAAGGGAGTGGTTCTCAAAGTTGGGCCCCCAGAGCAGCAGCAGCTCATTTGTTGGAAATGCAAATTCTAAGACACAATCCCAGAACCACCCAATCAGGCCCTCTAGAGAAATTTGTTTTAAGAAGCCCTCTGAGTGGTTCTGATATACACCCAAGTTTAAGGACTGATTAACTGGTGCACCTGTTGGAATGAAAACATACTACAATGGACAAAAACCAAATATGTTGCAAAACAAGATTTTTAGAAAGCAAAGGAAAGGAATCTAATCTTTATAACAAAAAGAATAGAAAAGAGGAAAAGTCAAAGGGGGAAAATGCCACTTTCATTGAATTCCTTGGTTTTTATAAAAGAATTTTTTTAAAACCTGCTTTTGTTTTGGATGGTTTAGAAGATGAAATTAAGTTTAGAATGTCTGGTAAAATATTTTAAATTAAATTAAAAATCACCCACAAGACTAGAAATAGGATGTGTTCGAAATCATAAAAGAAGCAAAATCAACATATAAGAGTCAAAGTTTTTAAAAGGCATCAAAAAGTAAACTGTTAGCCACAAAAGGAAGAATAAGGGGATGAAATGGGACAGAAGAAAATATAAGGAATGAAGTTCACACCTGGAAGGAAAGCCTCCAAATTTTACTTTATATGATACAAGTGAGGCGTATCTAATAGGAAAAGAAAAATCCCAAATGCTCCAAAATCAGAAACTTTCTGAACCTGATACAATATCACAAATAGAAAATTCCACATCGGACCTAATATAAAAGATCACAGTCAAAACACAGCTGCACTAAAGCTGTCCTATGAAACTGCCTTATATCTATCTGTATAAGTTGTAAATGAAACAAATGAACTTCATGTTTAGGCTTGGGTCTCTTCCCTGTTATGGTTTACATATGAGGTGTCCCCTGAAAGCCCATGTCTGAAACAACGCAAGAAAGTTTAGAGGTGGAATGATTGGGTTATGAGAGCCTTAACCTCCTCAGTACATTAATCCACTGATAGGGATTAATTAACTGAGGTCAACTGTAGGGAGGCAGGGTGTGGCTGGAGGAGGTGTCACTGGGGGCATGCCTTTGGGGTTTATATTTTGTCCCTGGTGTGCAATGTCTGCTTCCTGTTGCCATGCCCTGAGCTGCTTTCCTCTGCCATACTCTGCTACCATGATGTTCTGCTTTACCCTGGTTCCAGAGCTGTGGAGTCAGCCGCTGTCTGTGGAATGAGACCTCTGAAACTGTGAGCCAAGTAAATTTTTCCTCCTCTAATTGTTCTTGTCAGGTCTTTTGGTCACAGTGGCAAAAAATCTAACTAAAGCATACCTCAAGATATTACATGATATATATATATAGATAGATAGATAGATAGATAGATAGATATGCAAATATTCCAAAGCCCACCCCCTCCCAAATAGAAATATATATACAAAATCTGAAATACTTCTGGCTCAAAGCATTCCAGATAAGGGATCCTCAACCTATAATCTTCTCTGTTTATTTAAGCTATTTGCCTCACTCTTTACATTTGCATCTTCTAACTTTTATATTCTTTTAAATTTTTTTTAGTACCAGGTATTAAAACCAGGGACCCTTTAACACTGAGCTATATCCCTAGCCCCTTTTTAGTTTTGACACAGAGTCTCTTTAAGTTGCCAAGGCAACTTGAACTTGTAATCCTCCTGTCCCAGTCTCTTAAGTCACCAAGACTACAGGCATGTGCCACCACACTCGGGTATCCTATTTTTCAAAAAAAGAAAAACAACAGCACGAAAAAGTAAATAATTAATTACTATCTAGTCACATAAGCCTTTCTATCTTCAAGCAGCCGGCCTAGATGGGAGATGTCTGGTTCAAGGCCAGAATCTCTGCTCCCACCTGGCGTCCACAGACATGAACTAGCCTGACTGGTACAGGCTCCCCCAGGGATGAACAACCATTGCTAAATTGAATGGATCTACTTATGTCAAGTTACCAACACTAACAGGTACATTTGGATTTTTTTAAAACTGGCAAGATCTTAATCATCCAAAGACATGAGTGCAAAGAGGGTAGAATTTGTAGTCTCCCCATTGGCCAGGAGGAGAGATACATGGCGATAGACAAGAGGGACTATGGAGGTTGTTTCAATGGAAGAGAGCAGCAGGAGTAAAAGCCCATGGTCTAGCAACATCCTGGGACTTTCAGGGGAATGAGAGGCGGGGAAAGAAGAAACCAGAAAGACGATTTAGAATTTGCTGAGGGAGATGTTGAATCCAGTGAGTAATCAGGAGTCCCAGCTTTACCACTTGGTAGCTGTGTGTTCTTGGGCAAGTCATCTAACCTCTCTTGACTTGAGTTCCTCCAACCTGAAAAATGGGAAAAATCAAAATCTTCTTCACTGAATTATTTCAAGGCTCACTTGTATGGGATTCTGTTATGGTTTGGACGAAAGATGTCCCCCAAAGCTCCTGTGAGTGCAGGAATATTCAGAAGTGAAATGATTAGATGTGAGAGCTGTAACCTAATCAGTCCATTTGAATGTAGTCATTGTAGGCAGGTGGGGCATGATTGGAGGAGGTGGGTCCCTGGAGGTATGCCCTAGAAGAATATACCATCCCTGGAGACCTCTTTGCTCTCTTCTTCCTGGCTACCATGAATGGAGCCACACTCCTCCATCATTCTTTCTGCCTGATGTTCTACATCATGTTGGGCCCAGGGCAATGGACTCAGCCAACCATGTACTAAACCTCTGGAGCCTTCCCTAAATTGTTCTTGTCAGGTATTTTGGTCACAGCAATGAAAAGCTAACAGAAATCAAGTGGAGCTGGGGATTCCTGGCACTTGTTAACCACAAACAGCAGAGCCTAGGTATAGTCATTGCTACTACAGTGATGTGTAAGTGCTCAATAAATACGCTGTTCTTTCTCATTGATAATGGTTAGCACCATGTAAGAGAAGAAGAGGAGACTCCACTCCCACAGCTGGAGTGTGTCTTGGAATATGAACAGCAGGCCCCAAGTTGGGTATAGAACATAGGACCCCCTGGCTGAGCATCTG
Organism: Urocitellus parryii; assembly: GCF_045843805.1. Lineage (NCBI taxonomy): Eukaryota > Metazoa > Chordata > Mammalia > Rodentia > Sciuridae > Urocitellus > Urocitellus parryii. The sequence continues at coordinate 13,292,922 of NC_135546.1, forward strand.
GAAACATCACTGACATATGGTGGTGTCTGTGCATTGTGGCTCCTAAGCCAGACTTCCTGGCTAAGAAGGTCAGTTTATACGAAGATTCTCACACTGGCTCAAAAGGCCCCACCACCAACATAAGCCTTAGGGTGGATCTGCCCTTTTCAGCTAGCTTGAATTTTCTATAGGTTTAAACAGGCTGAAAGATGGGCCATTTGCAGAGAGTGCAGGGGAGATGTCTGGGCTCCATGAAGGAGTACTGAAAGTATCTCACCCGGCCCTGCAGCTTGCAGGTCCTGCATCAGTGGAGAAGTGCTGAGATCGGCTTTAACTCCCTGGTTGGCCTGGACATTCCAGTTGAGAGAAGTTGCTATCTTTTTAAAATATTTATTTATTTATTTATTGTAGGTGTACAAAATAACTTTTTATTTATTATTTATTCATTTTTATGTGGTGCTGAGGATCAAACCCAGGACCTTGTAGCGCTCTACCGCTGAACCATAGAAGTTGCTATCTTAACAGTCCTTTTTGCTTTCTGCTTACCACATTCCAGCTAGAAGTTCCAGGGCTCTGCCACCCTCCTGGTGTTCTTCCCTGCTGAGATCTTTAGCAGAGTTCATTGTTTTCTTTCAAAATGCACCCACCTGCTGGGTAATGCTCATGGAGAACTGATTGAAAAGGTGAATTAGACACTGCCTGGAAGTTGTGTCTAGCAGGTCAGGAGTGGATGCTGTGGTGTTCTACCCCTTTAGGACTCCAGTCACTCACTCTCTCCAGCTGTCAGAGAGCTAGTTGCCAATGTTAATGGAGTGTTCTGCTCCTGTTCCAGGCTTTAACTTTGGCAAGAAGAAGCTGCCCCATGCAATGACTGTTCAATCAAGTGAATTACTGTAGGTTACCTGGGGAGAGGACAGGAGGTCACTCACAGGAGCTGCAGGGCCCAGTGAACACTGACTTGAGTGGGTTGGAGGAGCCTGGAACACAGAATTCCCTTGGGTCCTAAATCTCCCTTCCCCCTTTTTACTCTCTGAGCCACATCAACTGGGTCAGCATTAGTTTCCTTATCGGTAGAATGGAGGTCACACAAGAATATTGAAAAAATGGAAATATCTTAAAAAGATTGTGTAAAAGGACTTTATGAATGGCAAGATGTTTATTCTACTGATGATAATGATGATGATGATTAATGGTTAAGAGATAGAATCAACTTAATCAGGGACTTTGATCACAGGTCAAATTAAAGAACTGTCCTTAGCCCCTTTTTCTTTAGTACTTCTCAAAAAAAAAAATTAAAAACGACAAAAAAAGTGGCTGGGATTATGGCTCAAGTGGTAGCACACTCGCCTAGCACGTGTGAAGCGCTGAGTCTGATCCTCAGCACATAAAAATAAAATAAAGATATTGTGTCTACCTAACACTAAAAAATAAATATTAAAAAAAAACAATGAAAACCTCAAAACTCTGGGACTGGAGGATTTGACAAAAACAAGCAAAGAACCCTCTGGAAAAACTCATGCAACCAGCATTCGCAAACAAATATAAAATATAAAGTGAAAACATATCCATATTTGATCAAATTCTATGCCAATTACATTTTTAAACAATATGGAAAGTTTACATTTGTGTGAGTATGTGACTCACCCAAGATATTAAAGTGGTTGCATGACAAACATGATGAAAAACCCTCAGTTAATTCTGACAAAATACCATTTGTTCTTTCCATTATACCTATATGTATAAAATACTTGTAGAAATGTGCGATATCATCAAATGAAATATAAATATATATATGAATGTGCTTCAAAAAATGAAGAAGAAGAAGAAGAAAGAAATCCCAAAGGCAGAACTGCTACAACCATGGGCAAAAGCAGGATTTCAGAGCCAGTTCTAAAGCCACGTCTGTTCCACTCGTCCACCATAAAACTGACACCTTCCCCTATGACCAAGCTGCAAACATGCCCAAGCTGCCAACCTGCTGTCCCTGATCCTGGCAGGGAAAGGAAGGGAGGCACCAGTCCCCCCAGCCTATCCTGGAGATGCAGGCCTCATGCCCAGAGCATTTTGGGGGAAGGAAGAGGTCAAACATTTGTCCATCCTTTTATTCCGGTTCCTCTAATGCCAGGCATTGAGGGCCTAGGGCCTTCCTAGGTCCATCAAGTCCCTGCTTCAGAGGATTCACAGACTGCTTGTAGGTTAGGGAGTATACACCCAGAACAGTGTCAAATGGGGGTTGCAGCCTTTGGGAGAGGGGCTGGCAGGTGCAGGACTATGAGTAAAGGTGGGAGCTCCTATGTGCCAATGAGCCAAGCATCAAAAGCAAATGTCACTGGCTGGGCAATTTTGCCCCCTGGAGAGGAGAATCCACTCTGTATTTCTGCTCAGCACCATGATTCATGCAGGGTGGGAGGCAGAGGCTGCTGAAAGATGGTAAGCTCCAGGCATTCCATCCTCACCAGCCTGGCTTTACTCATGTCCCAAGAACTCCCCTGTTCGGACTTCCCGGCACTCCCTCCGCCCCAGCACCAAAGGCCCAAATTAGCCCAGAGCAGCTGCCGGGCAGCTGGCCACCGCCTTTCTGGGTTATGCTGTTCCTGAGGCGACTAAGACTCCATATGCAGATCAAAGGAAGACAGCTGAGCTGTCAGCTTTATAAGAGGCCCCCAAGAGGGAAACCAATCACTTGGTGCAAGATCTCCACTTGGACTATCAGGATTTGGGGTGTCCAATGTGTTATTCCTATAGGGACTATGTGGGCCTTTGGCGGCCAGGAAATAGAAAGACTTTAAAAAACAGTTTTGAAATGTATGCTTATGTAAAGGTCAAGTTCTAATATATATTACAGTATACCTTCTTTGGAAAGAACACAATTTAAGGACTGTGATTTTTCTAAAAAATCCCAGACGTGTGGCCAAGCTAGGTACTGCAGGGTTGGGGTGTAGAGCCAAATTTAGAGGCTATGGAGTTTCAAATGGTCTTCTTTTATGGCATTGGTTAAATCTGGTGAACGTGTTAGACTCCCTGGTCGGGCCTGGGGAATAATCACATTTTGGAAAAGGAAAGGCCAGATGTTTCTTGCAAATGACTAGGCAGGCCATTCTCATCCTTTGAAGAACATCCACTGTAGGTCACACATAGAAAGGTAAACGGTGGGTTTTGGTCAAAGAGATACTAGATTAAAGCCTTGTTACTCAAAGAGAGTTCAATGTGCCAGCTACATGGGCATCACATAGGCATCACCTGTATACTTGCCCAAAATGCAGACTCTTAGGGCCCCACTACAGACCTACTGAATCAGATCAGTATTTTAACAAGTTCCTTCAGTGATTTGTGTGCAATTAAAGCTTGAGAAACATCTTTCCAACTGGCTAAAATTATATGGAGTAGGGAACAAGGGGCAGATAATAATCGTCCAAGGGTCTCAAAAGAGAATATACCTGCATTTTTTGCCTAACAAGCTCCTACTTATCCTTCAAACCCCCTTTTCAAATGTTACTTCCTCCCTAAAACCTTCCCAATTTTTTTCTTCCTGTGGGAGGAAGAATTAACTAATATTCACACCACTTGATAAATAAGTACACCATTATCCTATCACATCGCCATTATTTTTGTTTATACTCCTTGGATGGGGACTATGTCCCATTTGTGGCTCTGCCCCTGGCTGCTAGTAGAGATTGGAAAACAGGAAGAGTTCAATAAGGGACTGAATTGAATTGAAGCATGAAATTAGCAGACAGGAAGTCCTGATAAAGCAGCCGCAGCCACTAGCACGTTGGAAAGGCAAAAGGACAATTTTTCTGCTTGACAACAGGGCACAGCCTCCTAACAGGGTGACTAGATTCAAATGCAATTCCCTCTAGGAAAATTAAGTTCACCCTTAGATATCAAGGTCAAGAGGAGAGAAAGGGAGAGAAACAGAATAAGTAAGTGTGGCCATTCAGGTGTGAGGCATGGGTCAGGGAGGGCACAGGCCCATGATACACAGAAGTATTCAGCAAGAGGGCAGGATGCACCAGCAACCCCCTCCCCCAGCACAAAAGGAAGTTCAAGTAGAGACCAGGAGCACAGGTACAGGGACCCTAAAGACAACCTGGTTGCACTGCCCTCCCCACCCTCACACAAAGACCCAACCAGTAGTACTTCCAAACTCAGAGCTGGAAGCTCCCTTAGATAAGACATTCTATTCCTTTCTCTTTACCTCTTAATCCTTGTGTTCCTGAGTTACAGGACTGGCCAGCACCCCCAACTGCACTGCACCTCCTTTCCTAAGATGCTACTACGTCAGTGCTCAAAACAATTTCCATCCCTCAAAGGCACTGACCTCCCCTAGGACCCTGATACTTATTAAAAATGCATTTATCTTTTTTTTTTTAAAAAAGTAGGCATCTGACAGAGCACCTACTATGTGCAAGGTACTATGCCACAGCACAATCCACCCTCCCCCACTTAAGCCAGATACTTAGCCCCAGAAAACTGAGCTGTGGGCAGGACCAGCCTCTCCCAGGTCCAGTGCTATTGCTCCACCTAGATATATCTTAGAATACAGAGTGACACCAGCCTGGCAGAAAGTGGGGGGTCCTGCTAAACATCCTTCAAAGCATAAGACAGGCTCCCCAATCCCAACACACAAAATAAAGATTACCTGGCCCACTCTGTCAATAGTGCCAAAGTTGAAAATCATGCTTTAAATGGAAAAAGAAGCAAAGTAGCAATAGAAGACATGCAGAGAAGCTAAGGTGATAGAGTCAGTGGATATAAGGAGGACCACAGGGACGTGACATTGAACCCAGAATACTGACAGGGTCATGTCATTAGCAGATGTATAGCTGGTCAGGGCATGTGCATCCAAGATGTCAGGACAATGAAGCCAGAAGAAAAAAAAAAATGATGGGCTCCACCTCCACCCCAAGAATCAGCTTTTTAATAAATGCCCCAGGAGATGCAGATGTGAAGGGCAGTGGACCTCCCTTGGGAAAATGCTCAGTTGGGGAAGGAGGGGAAGTGGGATCTGTCAGTCTATAGTGTGAGAAAATCAGGTTCAAATCCAAACTCCACTGCTTACTTAACAGCGATCCTGAGTGGGTCCTGCCTCTCTGAACTTCAGTTTCTTCGTCTCAGAAAGGGCATGATGTCTCCTTACCTTGCTGTGTTTAGGTGAAGTTCAGACACACAGGTGCACATACAGGGTCTGGTGCAGAGTGGACATTCACCCAAAGGTGACTAATGTTATCAACAAATACAACTCTTTATTTCAATAAGACTAATCCCCAGATATCGAGAGATGTTAGGCCCTTTGCTCAGACAGGGGTGACAAAAGCCCATAGAACTTTGAAAGACAAGCATCAAATCCAACAGACAGCAATGAGACCAAGTCTCTCAAGGGGACTCTGTTTCTTGCCAGTGCTGTTTCCCAGGGTCCATGGGCTTTTGCAAGCAGACCCTGTGTATATATATGGTTTGGTGAAGTATACGTGAGAATCCTCCAGCCCCAGCCCCTAAGAGTGAGCTTGTGGGGATTTCTTTGCTTCCAATTTCTAGCAGTGGAAGATGACAGGGTAAATAGATGGGCCAGCCCATGGCCCCAGACCCAGCCCAGCCTCTCCATTGATGGTCTCCTGATCCAAGGCCCTCCATAACCCTAGCTTGACCTCCTCGCCTCCCCCAACTACTCAGATATCCATTGGATGGGGAAAAAAAAAAAAAAATATATATATATATATATATATATATATATATAGCAAAGCCTCATCCAATGAGTTTTTTTCCTCCATTATTAATTATATCTTTGGAGAGAAAAAAGGGAAGTCACAGGCTGGGGATGTGGTAGTGCACTCGCCTGGCATGCGTGCGACCTGGGTTTGATCCTCAGCACCACATACCAACAAAGATGTTGTGTCCGCCGAAAACTAAAAAATAAATATTAAAAAATTCTCTCTCTCTAAAAACAAAAAAAATGAGTCACCTTGGAACACTCTAAAGGAAAACATTATCCTTAGTCAAGGACAGAAAAAAACTCACAGCTGAATCACACAAGAGTTTGGCTATTAATGGTTCATCTAAGGCAATTTTTACCCAAAGGGCCTCACTGTAGAGCTCCTTACAGCCAAGAATGAAGCTGTCTGACTCTTGCTGCCCACTCTCCCTACCTGCTCTCCACATGGCTAGATTATCCAAAGAGGTAGCTACTCCAAGGCACCTGTCCCCAGTACTATTGACAGAATGTCTGTGGGAGGGAAGGCACACATACTGGAGGGATCACAAGTCCACAGAAACAGAGATGGGCTGGGAAGCCCATCCTACTGATGGGGTGGCACTTAAACCCTGGCCTCCCATGCATTTCCACCTTCTGGTCCTATGCCCCTGACAGATGTTTGGCTGATTGCTATGATAGAGCACTCACTTCTGCTCAGGGTTGCCAGGTCTATCTCTGAAGGGCTACTTAGAAAGTTCCTCTCCCTCCTGAGTCCAGCTCTTCACACCCATTCCTGTCCCATCTCCTGCAGCCCCTCCTCACTTATTCCACTTATTTGACAAGCAAGTTTTGGTTGTACCATCAGTGGGTGTCCATCCCTGTTACAGGCACTGGGCACACACTGGTGAGCACAGCAACAGCATCATTGCTCCCAGTCCCCAAGCTTCTCCCCCAGGTCTTCATGCATGAGGTCCCACTGTAGCAATGGGCTCTCTGAACTTCCAATTCTAACTCCCCTGGGGGGAGCCAAGCAAAGGGTCTAGATATTTTTGTATCTCTTATCAGTTCTATCCCTTTTGGGGAGGAAAGGGGACTATGTGTCAATTCCATCTCCCAGACAAAATCTCTTGAGTAGCCTGAGCAGGCTTCTCTTTCAAACCTTCCTTAATACCTGCTGATATTTTTGGTTGAGCCATGTCTCTCGTCTGGCTGCAAACACCATCCCCTACTGGCAATTATTTAAATCAAAGCTGAGTTCTTCCTGGCTCAGCCCACATCCACTCAGACACTTGCAGCCCTGAGGTAGAGGCAAGATTTGGCTAGGCTGGTGGCGAGAATCTAAATCCTCACCTCTGTGCCCAAGGAATCTCTCACATCTGGGCCATTCCTGGCCACATGCTAGGGTGGGGTATGTTCTGACTACAGCAGCATCATGAGTCCCCCACCCCAGGGTTGTTCCACATTTTTTCTCAGCATCCAGTACAGAATGCCAAGGAGGAGCAAGAGAAGCCTTTTCTTGTGGATAAGAGCAAAGGAGCAAAGAGATATGGGATTGGACATTCTAAAAGTCCACTTCTCCCCTGTCCTTTGAGCTTGATTAGTAGCTCTCTACTGAGGGCCGCACCCACAGGGAAATCCTTAGACTATATGTGACCAAAGGCCTCTGGCCTACACTTAGACTCTTTCTCATTCTCTCTCTCATTTTAAGACAGAGAAATAAATACTTTGAAGTACTTTTACAGCATAGAAAAGATAGAAACTTCACTCCATGTGTGTCACATACTAGAGTATGTGACCACATACTCTAGTTGTTAAGGGAGGAAAGAAAAAGAAAGAAAAAGAAGAGCACATTAAAAGGAGTCAAATAATACAAAGCCATTTGAGGAGGGCAGTGGGAGGATAAAGAAGGAGAAAAAAAATCACAAATCCTGACTCCAAGAGTCAGAATACCTGCAGAATGAACGAACTGAATGTTGAAATGTTCTCATCCTAAATGCAAGACAGTAAGAGCCCAGAGGGATAAAGGGATCTCTCACCCAATATCCCACACTAGTAGGGCAGGAGGAAGAACTAGAGCCTAGGACTCCCAGTATGTGCTCTGAGGGGTGCCAGCTTTGCTCCCTCGACAGTTGGGGTTGGAGTTCCTTAAGACCTGAGTCTGGTCTCTGAATCCTGCCAAGGAAATGGGTGTGCCCTGATGACTTATTTAGAAACAGCCACCACTGGGTTTTGTACCCCAACTCCCTAGTCAGGTGCCCCTGATAACAGGCCTGGTGAGAAAACCCCACCTCTAGTTGCTGCTCTGTCTCCAACTTGCTGTGTGACAGGATACAAGTAGCTCCTCCTTTCTGGGCCCCAGAACCCTGTGCAAGGCATGCCCAGTGCCTGCACCAGGGAGTCAGGAATAGTTTTACTGTGTCTTCACAGCAATCCTCACCCCAAACGCCATCCCATAGACACTCAATACATTTTGAATAACTAGTGTCCTCCTATCTGGGAGGGCTTCCTAAGGAACAAGGTGTCTGTGGTTTCTGCAAGGGACCAAAGCAAAGTTATCAATCTGAATGAAGGCAGCTGGCACTGAGATTTCAACTTCACAGGATGGATATATATGACACTGTTGGGAGAAGCAATTATTTTATCCAGAAACAGGACAGTGTGTTGCCTAGAGGATAGATAGGGTAGAAGGAAATCCCCTGGTCTTAACCTACAAGCATTATCCTCTAAGTCACAGGTTTAACATTGAACAAGAAGGTTTAAGTTTTTGGGCACCAATGATCAGGGCTCCTGCTCTTTCCCCCAAAAAAGCCACTGAAATTAATAGCCGTGAGGATGAAGCTCTCTGGAGCACTGTGCTTTGGGGACAGCTGCCCAGCACCAGCTACAGAGCCCCCAGGGTGCTCTGTCTCCGAAAGCTCTCTTCCCCAGAAGTCCCATTCAACCACTTCTTTCTGGACTTCCAACTAATACAGGTCAAGTCATGTAACCTTGTTTGTCCTACAAGGTAAAAGGCTTGACTGCTCTCCAATATAGAATCATGCAGCCTCCCAGTCCAATCTGATCACCCTCCTCCCCATCCCCCTAAGTGGAAGTCTCCATTCTGGGTACCTCAGTCTTGCACCTGCCTAGTGCCCCCTGAGGGAGTCACCGCTCTATGTCACCAAGCAAGCATCACCTCCACTAGACGAGATGTTCCAGAAGTTGTTCTCACCTCCCCAGGGGACCCCAAACTTCCTGGAGTTTGGCTGGACAACTGCTCACCTCCTAAGGCTGCCTTCACAAACTTATTATGGATTCAAGACCATCGTCCATTTTAGAAGACGCTTGAGCTTGAACTTGGGCCAAGGTTGGAAATCTATCTCCACCACTGGCTGGGGAAGATTACCCTAACCTAGTTTTCTCCTCAGTAATCACCAGCCATGGCTAGCCCAGGCCTGTGCTCTGGACTTCATGTGATTTTCTCATTTCACTACCCTTTTGCCTGGTAAGAGTTGGCACTTTATCATTATTTCAATTTCACAGAAGATGAAGGAGTGGCCCAGGGAGGTTACTCGGCCAAAAATCAACTGGCCATGGGATGCTGGAGACTCAAACCCATTTATTCCCCAGAAGGACCCAAGAACCTTGGAAGTGGGGAGACAGCAGGACTATGTCTTGGCCCCTGCCACGCTCCCTCCTTCAGGTCTCCGCCCAGCTCTACCTTCCTTGGGTGCATTAGTATCCCAGACGCTCCACATCTGCACGAAGAAGAATGGTGTCCAGCATACGATGAAGGCCAGCACGATGATGAAGGTCATCTTGACCGTGCGGATCTTGGCTTTGGAGATGAGCTTGACACTGCTGACTCGTGCCAGGGCCGCACGACCCTCACTACCCGCTGCTGAACCCTCGGGTCCCTGAGCCTGAGCCGCAGCTGCTGCAGCCGTCTTGAGCCTCAAGTTCTGCCAGATCTTGAAGCTGATAAGGCCGTAACAGGCAGCGAGTATGATGACTGGCACGATGTAGACGGCGAGTGTGATCCACGTGACGTAGGCCTTGGGTCCCCAGGGCTGGATGAAGACCGCCCAGCAATCAAAGACGCCTTCAGCCACCTCGCGCAGCGAGAAGATGTGCACCTGCGGGGCGCTGGCCACTAGGCAGCCAAGCCACGTGGCAAGCACCGCCAGGCGGTCGGTACGCCGGCGCAGCGATCGCAGCGGCTGGCAGATGGCCAGACAGCGGTCAAGCGACATGAGCAGCAGCAGGTAGGTGGAGGCAAACATCCCCACCACCTGCAGGTACTTGACTAGACGGCACAACAGGTCGGGCCCATAGAAACGGAAGGTGATATCCCACAGTAGCTGCGGCAGCACCTGGAACACTGCTACCACCAAGTCAGCGATACTCAGGTGTTTCATGAAGAAAAAGAGGCGTGAGTGCTTGTGGCGCGTGGTGCGCAGTGCCAGCAGCACGCACGCGTTGCCACTCAGTGCCAGGAAGAGAATGAGGCACAGTACTGCCACCTCCACGCGTGCCAGTGCCTCGTTGCGCCGCGGAGGTCCGGCAGTGCAGTTGTCTTCGGCCCCAGGAGGCGCGGCGCTCCCGTTGACCGCCTCGGCGCTCCAGTTGGCTGAGAAAGCGCCCTCCATGACCGTGGCCCTAGGTACGCCGGGCCTTGAGCCCTTTAAGGCGTAGCGCTGCGGGGCGGGGCCGAAGCGCAATTCAAAAGCGCTGAGCGAAGCGCCTAGGGTTCTGCTCCTGGAGTCCCGCCGGGGCTGTTCCGCTGGAATCCGACCCTGCAACAAACCAGCAGGACGGTGAGAGGACTGTCGCGTTACTCTCAACGCGTTCAGGAGCACTTGTTCCCTTCCTGGGGATTCCAAGTCACCTGAGACTCGGGGCACAACTGCCCGCCACAGGGTTGCCCAGCCGCCACCCCAGAAATCCCCGTTGATGTACCTCCTTTCAGCCACTGCAAATGAGCGGGAATCCTCTATCCGAGTGTCAGTTTCTTGAGAGGTCCAGCCTTTTCCACTGGTGGAGAGAGGAGGACCATAATCAATCACTTTCCTTGCTCCCTCCGGGACTGGGATATCCCATCCAGTCACCTCCCCCAGCGGTCTCCCCAAACACACTACACACCCAGGACCCTCAGCACAGCTACCTCCTGCGGGATCCCCAAATCAGCCCCTCTCCTATTAAACCTTAATCCATGTACTTCTCCCAGAGATCCCAAACAGCCACTTGCCTGGAAAGCCTCACTCAGGTCTATCCCCCTCCGATCTCCTGTTTCTAAAACGCTCAGCCATCACTGCCTGAACTTCAATAACGGCTGCTTGCCTAGAACTCTGGTCCAGCAGTCCCTCCCAGGGGGACTCCTGCCTAAAAATCAATCTCCCAGGATGCCCAATCGCTGTCAGCCAGACCTCTGACCTAGACACTTTCCGCAGAGATCCTCCTCAGCCCAGTAGCCTCGAAGGTTCAGGAGTCCAACAAGCGTCTTGGCCCCCTGACAATCAAGGGCTCCACGTCTTGGTCCCAAGCTGTCACTTTATACCCTCCTGCAGCACCCTGTGCGCCTCCAGGAACTAGAAGCGCGAAGCACCCCATTACCTCTTCTCAAACCCAGATGTCCACTCTAGCCCTCGCCATCCCGTCCACCCGCACTCAGGACCCAGCTACCTGCACCAAGTCCTCGGGTTGACTAAAGTTGACTCCCCGGGGAAGTTGCACCGCTGCTGATGGACTCAAAGACGCGTGAGCTCCGGGACCAGGTTGGGAGGGCAGCTGAAGGCACCCAGTTTGTCACTCGCTGAGGTCTGGGATTCGGGAGCCTTGGTTGGAATACTCTCGCCCACAGCTTTGCTGGTGGTTGGATAGGAACAGAAGACAATCGAAGAGCGCCGCCAAGCCTGTGCTCGAGGACAGCGTCGGGATGCAGCGCTGGGTGCGGGTGGCCGGCTTTTCTTCAGCTGGGGTCCGGGATGCGCTGCCACATGAATCCGCTAGGGGGCGGGGGAGGCCGGCTGCGCAGACCCCAGATGATGGGGTTAGTTTGCTCCGTTAGCTCGCGGGCTGTTGGTCCCAAGAGTGTTAAGGAACTGGTTTATTTCGCAGTAGTTTAAAACCTCTAGAGGCACGGAACTCGTAAATAACCCGCCCGGTTTCTTCCTTTCTTGGTTTAGAAGCTCCTGATCCTTTCACTGAAATAGGAGGCTTGCATAGTAATGTTTTCCCCTGAGGAGACAATGATGGAGTTACAAAAGCATTTAACTGATATTTCTTGAGTTGAGATTCATTTCAGTGCTTTCTTCTTCTTCTTTTTTTTCCAGGGAACTCATGCCCTTGCTTTGGAATACTTTTGTTCATATTCTCATTAAAAAGGAATTAGAAATACCTTCTATTCCAAGCATCACCAGGAGAGATCTTCATTCTCTAGATAGTTTTAGGTGGAAATCTTAAAAAAAAAAAGAAAAGAAAAAAAGAAAAAGAAAAAGAAAAGAACTATCTTCGTTAAAAGTGATTCTGCTCATCTGTAGACCAAAAGCAATTTCCTTCTCCTTACCATGAATGAATATCCTAAATGATGGTAAAAGAAGATGAAATATTAAAGACTGCTTCTCTGCCTCCTTGTGCCTTTTCTATTCCAAAACCATTTTGTGGAGTAATTTACAGTGACTGGAATTAAGGCAGGAGGGGGAAAAGCCAAAATCCAGAAATGAACAAGGCTCTTTGAAGTGGATTAAATGCATATTTCCTCTTGACATTTCATTTCTCCCTCTTTTAATTATGTGGAAAGAATTGGGTTAGCCAAGGACTGGGTTTCCTGAATCCACAATTATAGTCCTGTGCCAAGATATCCTAATGGCACTGCCTTACAGGGCCATGATTCCAGGACAGGATTTGTAGGCTCTAGCAACATTGCCAAACAGTGGGCAGCAACAGTTATCTTTTTTTTTTTTTTTTTTGCCTTTGGGAATTGTGTCACAAATTATCAATAGTATCTGTCATGCAAACCACAGGTTAAAGTTACAGATTATTCAGGTGAGAATTAAGTGACTTAAGTAAGTCCCTTCTCCCTGGGTCTTGGTTTCCCCATATGTGAAACGAGAGGGTTAGTCCTGATAACTAATGTCTGAGGTCCCATCTTTCTGATTTTCTAAATTTTCATGGCTTAAGCCATCTGAGAGTTTATCTGAAATACCCTTGCCTCATTCTGTGGGTGGATAAGAGGGATTCTAAGAACCATTGATTGGTAGCATGGGAAGAAAAAAACAGGCTTGTAGAACCCAGCTTGCCCTTATTTCTCCTGAAAGAGAACAGCCTTCAAGGAGCAAATTAACTGAGCCACTTCTCAGCTCTTCTACCCTGTGACTGGTCTTGAGTGGTCTTTGTATGACCAGTGAGACCATCTAATTTGGATTAATTCAGAAGGACCATATGGCCTTGTGCAACATCCAGGTTCTCTAATTTAGCTTTTATCCATTAAAAAAAGTGATAATGAGCTCCTTAGTTCCTCTTTTATCTCTCATTCTGTGCAAAATCCAGGTAGCTAAGATAGGTAGTTTCATACTGGGGAACTCCTTTGAGAGCCCCCAACAATAAACAAAACATGTCCCCAAACCCTTGAGCTCTAGCCACAGAGAAAAGCACTTACCTTTGGTGTGACAATGATAAATACTAATATTGAGAGAGCATGAAGTGCTGGAGAGTACTTGGAGGACAGTTTCTCAAAGAAGGCAGCTGTATTTTAAGGTGTCAGAACAAGTCCTCCAGGAAACACAGAAGAAAGGCAGAAACTGTGTAGTAGTGAGCTTTTTATCACTATGACCAAAATACCTGAAGTAAACAATTTAGAGGAGGAAGGATTTATTTTGGCTTATGGTATCAGAGGTTTCAGTCAATGGTTGGCTGGCTACATTGCTTTGGGCTTGAGATGAGGCTGAAGAACATCATGTCAGAAGGATGTGGTGAAGAAAAGCTGCTCAGCTCATTAGAGAAGGGAGCAGAGAAAGAGAAAAAGGGAGCCAAGGACAAGACACAATCCCCAAGAGCATGCCCCAAGGACCCACGCCTTCAACTAGGTCCTACCTCCACAACCTCCCAGTAATCCATTCACCTACAAATGGATTAATCCACAATCAGGTCAGAACTCTCATGATTCCAATCCTTCCCCAAAGCCCCACCTCTAAACATTGTTGCACTGGGGATCAAGTTTTTGACACATGAGTTGTTAGGGGACAGCTCATATCTAAACCATAAAATAGAGGTACAGGATATAGGTGTCATTTAGGGGGTAGGTACAAACAATTCCACATGGCTGGGATGAATTGTTCAGTGCCTATCAGCATTTAATAAATACTTAATCAATGCACAAGGGCTTCCGAGGCCATGCCAAAGAAGAATGAATTTTTTTCAGTAACTGGATGTCTCCCAAACATGGGAAAGAATACATTCCCAGATGATACCCAAGATGCAAATTTAGTATCTAGTTACACAATAAAGTGAAAAAAATTAGTTCTTTCTCAGTCTATTTCACTCCTTTGGGTTTCATCAATAAGAAAGTCTGAGAACAATCATGAAGATGATAGAGCATGGACAGCTGAGGTTTGGGAGACAGTGGTGGGGAAGGTAGGTGCATGGAAGAACTGTAAGCAGAACAATATCTGCAGATCTGTGCTTCATTAAGAGAACCCTGGAAGCCACTAGGAAGCTGGGGAAGGAGACACCGGCACAGAGACCCTTGAAGGGTGTGACATTGGAGGACTTAGAGTACTCCAAAGAAAAAGAATCACTAGGATGTGTATATGTAGAGAAAGAGGTTTAAATAATGAGTTGGCTGGTGCATTATGCAGGCTAGAATGCCCATAATTTGCAAGGTGGACTGACAGCTCCTCTCTGGGAACCAATGTTGCAATTCAAGTCAGAAGGCCATCCAGGGCAGTGTTCCTTCTTGCCCAAGGAGGGTCATTCTTGTTCTGTTCAGGCATTAACTGACTGGATGAGGCCCACCCTCATTAAGACTGGCAATTTGCTTTACTCAAAGTCCACTAAATGACATGTTAATCTCATCCAAAAACACACTCACAGAAACATTCAGAATAACGTTTGCCCACAAACTGTAGCCCAGTCAAGTTGACCCATGAACCATCACCGAGGGAGTCTCAGCAATCAGTATTTTTACACATTGTCCCATCTGTCTGAGTAGCAAACATCCTGAAGATAGAGTTGGTATTCTATAAACCTGTACTTTCAAAGGTCTAGGACACTGTAGAGTAGGTATCTTTCAGGTATTTATTAAATGTAAAAGGATGGAAGGTAGAAAGGAAAAGAGGGAGAAATAAATATTCCTCATTGTAGTTCTGAGTAGGACTGGGCCCCTTGGGGAAGATATCCAGCCCTGGAAATGACCTGTCCATTACCCACTCCTACCTCTGAGAAGTGGATTCTGAGTTTTAGCACCGTTTGAATTTTCCAGTTTGGGTACAGTTATTTAGACACAGATCCAAGTCCAGGTGGCCTTGCTCTGCAATCAGGGTAGGAAATTAATCATAAACACCTCCAGTGTCCTGGAGTCTCAGCTTGAACCCCCAACTTGGGGTCCATAACATGCTCTGGCATCAAGACTAAGAACGCATTGCAGCAATGATCTTGCCACTGACAAACTCGCCTGCTTACATTTGCTGTTTCCATCCAGAGGCAGGAACATGAGGTCACATGGGATGACCTGGGACATGCACGTAGCATTGTGTCTGCATGCCTGCTTACACTTAACAACTCTCACATTCTTCTTGGAGGCTGCATCATTTTGGGATCCTTCTCAGGCTGTGTCTTCATTCTTGAGCTTCTTGGAGGGTGGAGAAAGAGAGGAGAACATGCTTTCATATTGGAAACAGCTCTGGACTTTTGAAGCAGAGAATCTGGATTCTTTGATCTTATGCCTGTGCAGCAGAGTGACTAAACCTCTCTGAGACTCAGTTTCCCTGCAGTGCTGACCTCAACAAGTCATAGGAACACTGCATAAGGTTTTCTGAGTAAACGAAACTTATTGCCCAGAAGGAGCACTATGCAAACAGCTAGGTCAGTACACTTGAATATTTTTTCTCATGATGATGATACACACCCAGAAAGATCACATGAAAATGCAATCAACCTCTAAATCATTCATCTTCCTGGATCAAGGTCATGTGCTTTCCGATTCAGTTAGGCAAAATTGTGTGTGTGTGTGTGTGTGTGTGTGTGTGTGTGTGTGTTATGATAGTGCCTGATAAAAAGAGATACTCCTTTAAATCTAATTGGTACCCTGGGGACACTGAATGTTCATGTCCTTAGTGAAGCCCCTCTGACCATCCAGGTCTACTGAGAACATGCCAATTTTTGATCCTCTGCAGGTGGCCATGGATTCCACTTGTGACATGAATATACTCAGTGTTCTCAGTTCAGTTATAAGTGCATAAATTTATTCCATGTGGGTCCTTTATATATTTATCCATCTTTTTTTTCTTATCAGACATGCCCATCAATAAAAATGTGTTAAGAAAATGATGGATGGATGACCCAAGAACATGCTTTAGTTGATCAATCACTGGGGTCAGACCCCTGTTTTTTCCTGGAACATTTTTTATGGAAGTGAAACTGAAGGAGGGCTCTTTGTGAGAAAGTATGTTATTTGTGTATTGTGCCATTCTCCCTGAGAAAAAGAGATGATAGAGATAAAGCATGAGGCTTCAAATTCCACAAACATGTTGTCAATTGACAATGTATGTGATGACACAACCCCTGTTGGTGAACTGGCTAAAATAAATGCATTCTCTGCATAGGAACACTGTTGGCTGAGGTTAAGGCATTAACATGACACAACCACAGAGAAATAGCTTCCTTCAGGAATAACAGAATTTGGAATAAAGGCAGACTAATCTTTCTTGAAGAAAAGGTTTATTGAGAATCAGAGTCTTTGGAATTTGTCATTTCTTTTGGACACGGAGGGTCTGGAAGGACTGAGAGTGAGTTCAAATGGATGCTCTCCTTATAACCAGCAGAATGACTGGGATTATAATGTCTATTTTACAAATGAGGAAACTGAGGTTCAGAGAGGAGAAGACATTTGCTCAAGGCCACAGAGCTGGTTAAAGAAGATCAGCGTGGCCGGTGCATGCCTGTAATCCCAGCAGTTTGGGAGGCTGAGGCAGGAGGATCACAAATTCAAAGCCAGCCTCAGTAAAAGCAAGACACTAAGCAACTCAGTGAGACCATCTCTAAATAAAATAGAAAACAGGGCCAGGGATGTGGCTTAATGGTTGAGTGCCCCTGAGTTCAATCCCAAGTAGATCCCCCCACAAAAAAGAAGGTCAATGTGGCTAGATGGAAGCACAAGATATGTGGACAGGAACATGAACACACGGACCTGGCAGAAATAGTAAGGGACTTTGTTCTCTCATTTTTAGGGTTTAGATATGGAGTGTCCCCCCAAAGCTCATGTGTGAGACAATGCAAGAAAGTTTAAAGGTGAAATAATTGGGTTATGAAAACCTTAACCTAATCAGTGCATTAATCCCCTCATAGGCATTAACTGGGTGGTAACTACAGGCAAGTAGGGTGTGCCTGGAGGAGGGGGGTTATTGGGGACATGCTTTGGGGGCTTTTGTCATGGTGAGGAGAACTCTTTCTCTCTCTCTGCTTCCTAGTGTGATGGCCTGAGCCACTTTCCTCTGCCACACACTTCTACCATGATGTTCTGCCTCACCTCGGGTCCAGAGAAACCTCTAAAACCATGAGAAACTTTTCCTCCTCTAATTGTTCTTGTCAGGTCTTTTAGTCGAAGCAACGACAACAACAACAACAACAAAAAGGCTAACTAAAACATTTATCTAGGGTTGTGGAAACACTTTGAGGAGTTTGAAGTGGACGAGGGACATGAATGATAACATGTTCACATCAGCATTGGGCACTGATTGACAAGTGGAAATAGTTAAGTCAGTTAAAAGCCTGTTGTAAGCTGGGCATGGTGGTATGTGCCTGTAATTGCAGAGACTCAGGAGGCTGAGGGAAGAGGATTATGAGTTCAAAGTCAGCCTCAGAAACTTAGTGAGGCCCTAAGCAACTAAGCAAAACCCTGTCTCTAAATAAAATGTCAAAAGGGCTGGGGATGTGGCTCAGTGGTTAAGTGCACCTGGGTTCAATCCCTGATACAAAAAAAAAAAAAGGCTGTTGTAGATATCTAGACAACAATGGTGCCAGCCTGAATAGGGCAGTGCCATGGTTGACATGGCAAGGACAGTGACATGATCAGAAGTGAAACCAGACCCAAACTGCACTGATGGGGCTACCTCCTAAGCCAGGAGAGGCCTGAGACGCACTGACACCATTCTGGAGGTAAAAGCTACAAACTCTTTGGTGAAATAGCAAGGCAGGGGAGTGAGCTGAACAATGGGAATAACAGCAGTGACCTGAAATAGTCCCCTGGGATTTTTGGAGATGTTGGACCGGGTTTCATCCAGGAACACTCAGAGAAAAAAAAAAACTCTCCTCTCACACCATCCCCTGCCCGATTCTATCAGTCCATCTCCAAGAGGACCAAGCAAACTAAGGGAAATTCCAGGGACTAGACAGCCCCAAACATGTCACAAGCCCCAGGCAGCTCCATCTGTCCTCCTCCACCAATTCCAAAAGCCCACTCATTTTTTTCTTTTCATCAAAAAAAAAAAGGTATTTCTTCCCAGAAGGGGCACCCCATGGAAGTCTGCCACTCTTCCTGGGATACTGAGCACATTTTGACCGAATGTACATTTTTTTTTCTAATCTGTTATACACCCACATTCATTCCATGAATATGTTCTCAAGTACCAACACTGTGTCTGAAGGGGTTACCCCTGAGTCACAGCACACAGAGGCTGTATATTTGTTTGGAATTGAACTTGACCAACCAGTGCTCTAAGGTTAATGAAAGTAAGTAGAAATCCCAGAATCTCTGTCTTTCGGAGTTATAATTCCACCATAAATATGCTGTCCTTTGTGACCAAGTGTCCCCATACCTCCCTGGGCCTCAGTTTCCCTTCCTTAAAATGAGGGTATCAGACAACCTCTCAGTTCCCTTTCAGCTTTGACTTTCTCTAGTTCTGTAAAGCTGAGTGACAAAACACACCCAACTAAGCAGTGAGCGCCACATGGACTGTCCAATGAATCATGCCCCATGCCTACCACACCAAAGATGCATTCTCAATAAATATCAGTAGAAAGAATGTGATGGACTATACAACAAAGGATAAGGCCCTCTTCTCAGAGAGAAAGTGAGTTGTAAACAACTGAAATATCATTTTTCACCTACCAGACTGGTGAAAATGAAAAAGGAAACCACCTTGGGGGGGATCCAGCACTTTCAAACGTTGCTGATGGGAATGAATTTTGAAACAGTTTTCTTTCAAAAGAGGAAATTTGACAATATGTATCAAAAGTCTTAACCATGTTCATATTTTTTGACACAGCAATTCACCCTCCTGCTGATGTAATTTGAGGAAATAACTGGGCAAAAATGCAGACATGGATACAGATGTCTACTCATCCAACACTGTTAAAAACAATGGGAAAGGGTATGTGGAATGTGAGTGTTTATCATGTACATCAAGCTAAAAGCTATCTAGAAGATAAAAATAACAGGATGAATCTGTGCTGATATAGAAAAGTATCTGTGCGTCTGTCAGAGAGGTTGTGAGGAAGAGCAGAAAAAGAAAATTGAAGCTAAAGAAGAGTATATATCGAATGATGCTATTTTTATAAATGCACACACTCAGAGAATGGCCCAAAAATGATATAACAAGGTAATAGCAATTATCTCTAGGTGGTAGGATTATGGGTGATTTAAATATTTGTATTATCTGCATTTTCTCATGTTTCCCGGTTAACCCTGCATTTATGGGTTATTTTCACAAGTGATAAGAGAATTTCTTTCCAAAAAGCCTCATTGCCAACCATTCTGGGAGTCTCCAAGCCTCCACTTCCTGTTCTGCCCTACTTGTGGGAAGTGCTGTTCCCTGGATGCTAGAAAAGATGGGTGGGTGGGGGGATCCCCTAAGTGTTCTTCAAAGTTCTTAGCCTGCTCAGTCTCAGTGTTTACAGAGATTTTGATCATCAGCATGGGTAACAGTCAGCAGGCAGGGACTGCTCACAGAGAGGAAGGAACCTCAGGATTCTAGAACATCAGGACCTCAAGGCATGCGGACACACATCTGGGTTCATTTCACAGCCTCAGTATGTTAAGACTCCACTGACTGAACCACCTTAAATATGACACAAACCAAAATGCCTTCTCCTTAGTGGTTCCTTCCTAATCCCTTCCACAACCCAGCCCACCCCATCTGCCTCCTCTCCTTCCTTTCCTTCCCTACGCTTGGCTCCATAGGCACGGGTGCCCTACAGTCTATGAATTCCATTTCCATGCCTAGTTTAATTGGTTCCCCTACTGGATGTGCCCCCTTCTGGTCCCCCTTACTAATAAATGTCACACCTTGTCCACTTTATAGCTAGAGAAACCAAATCTCACAAGTTGCTTAAGATGGCCTGACTAATTAGTATCAGACCAGGTCTCTGACTTCCTCTTGGCCTGTTGCCCTTTTTCTGAGCACTGTGTTTTCTAGAACTTTGGATTAGGGGGCTACAAAGTGGACATTCATTTTGCTCCCTTCAAACAGTTGATTCCTAACCCTAGCTCTCCTCAGGACCTCCTCATTTCTGCCTTTAAGGACTCCTTAGAGCTCAAGAACAGCAGAGGAGGATTCAGTGAGTTGGCTTCTGCAGGCTCACCTGGGGTAAATACCAGCCTCTGGAATCAAGGTTGTATGGGGGAGTCATGCGGGCCTGGATTTCAATCTTGGTGATGCCACATATGTTGAACAGTATTACTTTGAGTGACAGCACCAGCCTCATTGTGCCTCAGTTAACTCCACAAACAGTGGGGATGATATTCACCTTTATGTTTATCTATAAAACAATAATTTTTAAAAAAGCAGTAAATAAATAGGAGGATCAGTAGAAGAAGGGAACAGGGAAAGGGAGTAGAGGAGGGAAAGAGGAAGTACTGGGAACTAAAATGGAGCAGATTATATTTGCTATGTATATGATTATGTAAAAATGAAACCCACTATTATATATAACTATAATGCACTCATAAAAAGTCACATATTCGGGCTTCAGTTGTAGCTCAGTGGTAGAACCCTTAGCTAGCATGTGTAGGCTGTGAGGCACTGGGATTGATTCTTGACCCCTCATATAAATAAATAAATAAAGGTCCATTAACAACTAAAATAAAATATTTTTTAAAAAAGTCACAAAGTCCCACCAGTTTAAGGAAGAGGAGAAATAGGCCCCAGCTCTTGTGGGGAGTAGTGAGATGCCAGAGGCATAAGAGTCCAAAAGTATCATTGTGCCATTTTTGGAAAATATACAAGCATACCATGACACTGAGTTGTTCAAGATGATTCAGTTAAAGAAGATCTAGAGCAGGTATGAATATGTAGCAATGAATCCCACAATGATGTATAATTATAATGTACAAATAAAAATATGGGGAAAAACAAAGAAGGAAATTTTGGTGTACAAAAATAAAATTTAAAACATTTTAAATTTAAAATTTAAAAAAAGAGCTAAAATGGTGCCTGGTACTTGGTGGAATCCACTAGATAATATCTCTTATGTAGTAGGATTCCTAGGAGTCTGCGGGGCCACAGGTTAGAACCAATGGCCACGTACAGCAGATCAAACTAGAGTTTTTCCTCCAAACTGCAAGCAGAAATACCCCACGGCCACTTTAGCTATCCTGATTTGAGTGAACAAGGGGCCTAATCAATGCTTTAAAGGCATGTCAGTGAAGTTTCTCCATATCACCCCCATCCCATACACCTGTCATACCCCAAGGGTATTACCCAGTATCCCAGAATAGGAGCAAGGGCGCTGTCCTAAAGAAACTACACAATCCTAAGAAAATGGCTTAGAAATGAGAACAGAAACCTTTGCATTCTACAAGTCCACTGTGTGGAAACACATTGCAGCTTCCAAAAAGAGAGCTGGATGTCTTCTAGGACAGCAGTGTGTGGTCTTCCCTGGTGAACTGAGTTGCCCAGCCATGGACCAGACTGTGACTGGGGTCTGCTATTCCTTAATGAACTATATGAGTTTCTTCTACCCATTTCCCAGTGAAGATCCTACCACTAAAATTTCAGTGGGAAATAGCTACAAATGTCATTTCTCCAAAACGTATTGATATTTTGACCAGGGATTTGGTGGTATATTTCTCTCTTATAGTAGAAAACCAGGCACTATGATGGGGAAGATAAGCAAGCACCCTTCCCAAGCAAGCATCGTCCCATCCCAACAGCATACTCCCATACTAAATGCAGCCCACAGCATGAGAAGGCATAGAGAACAGGAACAAAGACAGCAAGGGAGCCATAAAGATGCTAAATGTTGGGTCCAGAAAGGACTCCAGAAATCATATATTACAATCCCTTTGTTTCTCAGAGAATAAAAGTGAAGTCCAGAAAGGGATTATAATTGGCCCTGGTTTCCCCTGCTTCTTTGCAGGGCCTGGTTCCTATGGCTGGAGTTCAGGCCTATTCACAGCTTGATGGCTCTGGGCAACAAGTCCTCTGATTTCTGGGCTTGGGCACTTGCTCCAGGGGAGCTAGTTGAGAGACAGCCTGGGATTAGGAAGGGGTTGAGGTCCTTGATTCCATCCCCAGTAGTAGGGCTTCCTATATAAGTTGTAGAATCTAGTGCAAAATCAAATTACAGAGCCTCTTATTCAAAATTGGGACTAATCAGCATCTTATTACTATTATAAAATAAATAAGAAAATTAACCTAAAAAGAGAAAAGGTCTATTTTGGCTCACAGTTTGGAATTTCCATTCCAAAATCAAACCATTGCTTTAGAAGCAAACTGCTTACTTCATGAGCCAGGAAGCAAAAAAGATGATGAGACTGGGGTCCCACAGTTCTCCTCAAGGTCATGCCCCCAATGACCTAAAGACTTCCCATAATATCCCACCTCCTAAAGGTCCAAAGCACTTCCCACCCCAGAAACCAAGCCTTTAATACATGGGCCTTGGAGAGATGTTTGTTCAAACTTTATTAAGAATCTCAAGCCAGTAACAGAAGAGTGTTAAAACAAAATTTTTAAGAAACAAGGTAGAAAGCCGGGTGCAGTAGCGCATGCCTGTAATCCCAGCAGCTCAGGAGGCTGAGGCAGGAGAATTACAAGTTCACAGCCAGCCTCAGCAAAAGCAAGGCATTAAGCAACTCAGGAAGACCCTGAAAATAAAAATAAAAATAGGGCTAGGGATGTGGCTCAGGGGCCAAGTGCCCCTGAGTTAAATCCCCATTACCAAAAAAAAAAAAAAAAATGATAGAAGAATAGGAGGCCTCTGCTCAAATCTATCTCTACCATCCTGGGCTCTACCAACAATACATTAGCTGTCATATGGACAAAAGTGACTTTGTGGGAACATTGAATTACAACTATGAGTTGGCGAAACCCAAGAGGAGTCCATAACTGAGAAAGGCTATTTTGAGAAGGCAAAAGCATGCCTGGATAACCAACTTATTGACCCCAATCCTAGCTGCAGACTTGGAAATAACCCCATGTCTCTGTGGAATTCAGATAAATCTCTTTTGGCTCTTGGTCTTGCCATGAGCACCATCAACCAAGTGAGCCTGGAAGAGCCATGCCAGCCAGTGCCTACTGATGTTAGTCCCAGCAATATATCTGGAAGTGGCCTGCATATCAGCAAGAATACAAGGAAAGTTCTAGCTGCCAAATAGCCAACAGAAAATATACTTGTCCATTTCTAGGGAGGTAGATCTGAAGACCTCAATCCCAGCTGTGGGTCCGGAAGCAGCCTGTGACTCAGTTTTAACCCCTCTCAGTTGCAGTTCAGGGCTAGTCCTGCCTGCCCATGGACCCATTCAGTGACTGGACAGAAGCCACACCTGTCCAAGCACTTGTAAAAGGCCCACCATCTTTGAACTCAGCTCTGGGCTCTAAAGCAGACCTTTGTCCCAGTGCCAGTCCTCCTAACCAAGGTTCTAGAAGTAGTCCCAGGGACCCAGGGACCAGAAACTATCCATTTCCACACAAGACTCTGGTAACAGGCCCATCAATTGCAGATCTCACTGCAGACCCAGAAGTAGTCACAGATCCCAGCTCCAAACTCACTCAACTGCAATCCCAGAGGCAATTTCTGCCCAAGGAATGGACCAGAAAAGGTCTTCACCTGCTAAAATATGACTAAAAGACTACAAGAGGTGGTTTTTTTTTTTCTTTAAATGCCCAAACACCAGCCAACACATGGATCACACAGAATAAGGAAAACATGACACCACTAAAGCAAACTAATAAAACTCCAGTAACTAACTCCAAAGAAATGGAAATGAATTAGAAAAATTAGAAAAATTCAAAATAATCATCTCAAAGAAGCTTACTGAGATGCAAGAGACAGACAGACCACTGATCAAAATCAGAAAAGCAATGTATGAACAAAATAATAAATTTAATAGAGAAATGGAAAATATAAAAAAAAATCCTCAGCTGAAGGATACAGGGAAAAAGTAAAAATTTCAATAGAGCACTTCAATGGTAGACTTAATCATTCAGAAAAAAAGAATCTGCAAACTTGAATAGATCATTTGAAACTAAGTAATTTAGAGAACATAAAGGACTGAATATGCAGCTTGATGACAAAGTCCTTGCCTGGCATGCATGAGGCCCAGGGTTCAATCCCCAGTACTGGAAAAAGAAAAAAGAGTAAAGAAGGAAGGACACAGGAGCTATGTGGCATCACCACATGCATGAGCATTTACATTACAGGAGTTTCAAAAGGAGGAAAACAGAAAAAGAGAAAGGAACAGAAAGCTCAATTAAGGGAAAAAAAGACTGAAATTTTTCCAAATTTTAGGATGGATATGGACACCCAAAACCATGAAGCTCAAAAATTTCTTAACCAAGATCAATCCAAAAAGTACCCTGAGATACATTATAATGAAATTGTCAAAAGTCAAAGACAAAAGGAGAATTTTGGAAGTAGTGAGAGAAAAGCAACTTGTCACTGACAAAGGAAGCTCTATAAGGCTATAAATAGATTTTTCACAGAAACCTTGCACGTCAAGAGGGTATGAGATGACATATTCAAAATGCTGAAAGAAAGAAAAAAAAATCTATTCAAGAATATTAACTTGGTCAAAGCTATCCTTCAGAAATGAAGTGAAGGTGAAGACATTCCCAGACAAACAAAAGCTGAGAGAACTCAACACTACTAGTCCTGCCTTGCAAGAAATGCTAAAGGGGGTTCTTCAAGTTGAAATGAGAGGATGTCAAAGGACAACATAGGAATATATGACAGTGTTAAACTCACTAGTCAAGGTAAATAGTCAAATTCAGCATACTCTAATACTCTACTCTAATACTATAATGTTGGCATGGAAATCACTTTTAACTTTAGTTTAAAAGTTAAAAGGCAAAATATTAAAAATAACTGTAACTATAATAACCTGTTGGTGGATAAATAATATAAAAAGATATAAATTATGTCATCAATAGTATGAAATGTGGAGGGGAAAGGAGTAAACATGTAGAGTTTTGTATATAATTAAGATTAATGTGGGGCTGCAGGTGTGGCTCAGTGGCAGAGCACTTGCCTCACATATGTGAGGCACTGGGTTTGCTCCTCAGCACCACATAAAAATAAATAAAGAAAGGTATTTTTAAAAAGATTAATGTTACTAGTTTAAAATAAACTGTTAAAATTATAAGACAGTTTATGCAATCTTCATGGTAACCACAAATTTTAAAAATCTCTAGGAGATACAAAAAAAAAAACAAAGAGCAAAGAATCAAAGCATATTGCTACAAAAAAATCAATAAATTACAAAAGAAGACAGCAAAGAATGCCTGAATGGAAAAACAAATCTAAATCCAACAACATGCTGCCTACAAGAGACTCACTTTATACTTAAAGATGCACATAGGCTGAAAGTGAAAGAATAGAAAAAGGCATCCATGCAAATGATAGCCAAAAGAGAGCAAAAAATATATTCCAAGTAAAAATCTATCACAAGAGACAAATTATACAATGAGAAAAGGGTCAGTTCACATGAAAATATAACAATTTTAAATATAAATGCATATAACATTGGAGCATGTAAATTTACAAAGCAAATATTAATAGAAACAAAGGGAGAAATATCAATGTGATAATAGGAGGGAACTTCAATATCTCACTTTAATCAATGGATATACTTTTATAATATAATAACATGTTTGATTCAGTATATAGAGCAAATGAACCTCACAGATACACATAGAACATTTCACCCAACAGCTGCAGAACACACATTCCTTCCAAGCACACACAGAACATTCTCCAGGACAGAGAGGCCACAAAACAAGTCTTAACAAATTTAAAAAGAGAATCCTGTCAAATAACTTTTCCAACCACAATGGTATGAAGCTAGAAATTAATCACGGGAGGAAAATAGAACAATTCACAACTTGTAGAAATTAAACACACTCCTTAACAACCAGTGAATCAAAGAAGAAATCAAATGGGAAATTTAAAATATCTCAAGAGAAAATGGAAATATGACATACCAAAACTTATATCATGCAGCAAAATAAGTTTTAAGAGGGAAGTCTGTATCAAAAAAAATGCCTATGTAACAAAAAATAAAGATCTCATAAAACAACCTAATATTACTCTTTAATATTAGATTATTTTATGAGAAACATAAACTTCTTAGTTTAGAAGAATAAACTAAGCCCAAAGTTAGCAGAAGGAAGGGAATAATAAAGATTAGAAACTAGAAGGAATAAAAAAGATAAACAAAAGTAAGATTTTGAGTTTTTTAAATATAAACATAATTGATAAACATTTAATTAGCTTAACCAAGAAAAACAAGAAAGAACTCAAATTTTAAAATATAAATGAGGAGATATTACAATGTATACCCCCTGCAAACCAAGGGTCATAAGATTACTCTGGACAATTGTATGCTAACAAACTGGATAACCAAGAGGGAAATGGATCAGTTCCTAGAAGCATATAACCTACAAAGACTGAGACATAAACAGAAAAAAAATCTGAACAGATCAATAACAAGAACAGAGATTGATGCAATAATCAAAAACTTCCCAACAAAGACCAGTATCAGATGATTTAACAAGGGAATTCTACCAAACATTTAAAGAAGAGTTGGTGTCAATCCCTCTCAAACTTTTCCAAAAAATGGAGGAGGAGGGAATACTTTTAAGCCTACTTTACAAAGCCAGCTTTACCTTCATGCCACAACTAGGTAAATATGGGAGGGAGGGAGGGAGGGAGGGGGGGGAGAGGGAGGAAGGAAAGGAGAAAGGGAGGAGAGAAAGGAGCAATCTTGAGTAAAAGCAAATCTTGGAGACTTACACTATCTGATTTTAAACTATATCACAAAGCTATAACAATCAAAATAGCCACAAAAACAGGGTACTAGCATAAAAAAGAGGTACATGTCACAATGGAACAGAAGAGAAAACCCAAGAGTCAATTCACACAAGCTTCATAAAAGTGCCAAGAACACACAATGGGGAAATTCTCCCCAATAAATGGTGCTGGGGAAATGGTTCTGGACTATGTATAAGTTGGATCCTTATAATATACCATAAGCAAACATTAACCTGAAATGGATTAAAAATTTAAATGCAAGACTTGAAACCATAAAACTCCTAGAAGAAAGCACTAGAGGGAAAAACTCCTTGACATTGACCTTGATGATGATTTTTTGGACATGATCCCAAAAGCACAGGCAATAAAAGCAAAGTGAAATAGATGGTACTATCACTAAGTAAAAAGCTTCTGCACAGCAATGGAAACAATCAATGAAATGAAAAGACTACCATAAATGAGATAAAATATCTGCAAACTACATATCTAATAAAGAATTAATATCAGAACAAGGGTGGCTATTAGGGTGGCTCTTAACAAAAAGACAAGAGATAACAAGGGTTGGTTAGAGCACAGAGAGAAGGGAACCCTTGGACAGTGTTGGTGGGAGTGTAAATTAGTAAAATCATTATGGAAAGCAGTATGGAGGGTCCTCAAAAAATTAAATATAGAACCACCATATATGCTGACAATCCCACTGCTGGGTATATATCCAAAGGAAACGAAATCAGCATCTCAAAAGGAGATATTGGCACATCCATGTTCATTGAATCTTTATTCACAATAACTAAGCACTGAAGCAACCAAAGTATCCATCCCAGTGGACAAACAGGTAAAGAAAACATAGTATGTGTGCACAATGGACTACTACCAGTATTTAAAGCAGGAAGTCCTGCCATCTGCTATATGAATGAACCTGGAGGTATTAGGCTAGGTAAAATAATCCAGATGGAGAAAGAAAAATGCTATGTGATTTCATTTATATGTGAAATTTTAAAAAGTCAAACTCACAGAAGCAGAGAGTAGATGGTAGTTGCGATGTCTGCGAGCAGGAAAGGATGATAGAGAGAGGTTGGTAAAGAGTGCAAACTTTCATTGTTAAGAAGAAAATGTTCTGAAGATCCAATGTACAGCATGGAGACTATAGTAAACAATACCATATCATATATTTGAAATTTGATAAGGCAGTAGATCTTAAGTGTTCTCACCAGACACATACAAAATTATAGCTATGTGAGGTGATGGATTTGTTAAGTAGTTGATTGTGGTAACCCTGTCACAATTGTGGTAATCCTGTTACCTAGCCTAATACCTCTGTATATCAGATCATCACATTTTACATCTTAAATATATGCAATATTTGTCATTATATCTCAGTAAAGCTGAGATGCAAAGATTGCAAAAGGCTATACAATGGATCCAATCCCAGCTACATCTCTTTCCTCAGGAGAGGAGGGATTAGAACATTAAATCAAGCATGAGCCCTTTAAGTGGTATTGCATGCTGGTGCACAGGCCACATGCCTGAGAAGCCAGCCTGCCATCCACTTCACCCTAAGAGGCCTCCACTTTACCTCCTAAATGTCTCTTGAAGCCATTGACTCCCTCCATCATTTCTATGCCGCTACTGCAATCCAAGCTGCCAGCCACGCAACTCCTTGGAGGGCTGCAAATCTTTCAGTCCCTCTCACCTGATTCCACGCAGCAGTTGGAGTTACCTTTTAAAACAGCACATGCAATGACATCAGCTTTTGATGGGAACAGTTTAATGTCCTTGCAATGTTCCTAGGGAAAAGGCCAAATGCTTTAAAATGGCCCATAGTACCTACATGGCCCCGCTCTGCAGATCAGGCCAGACTTTCTTTCTTTTTTTAAACACTACACTACTCTCAAAGCTTCATCCACTATCCCTCCAAACCCTGACCAAGTTACCTCCTGCTTGTGTCTCATATCTCAGAATATTTGCCTTCAGAACATCTTACAATACTACAGATGTCTTAGAATTTTCCAAAGGCACGATTTTACAGCTGTTTGTGTAGGGTATGGATTTATAATGCCTGCCACTAAAGAGAATTCTGCCAGTTCATAATAGCATCTCTGTGCCTTATATGTTGTACATATGCAATATTCATATGTTAAATGAGTTAACTAATAAACCAATACCTGCCACATACACGGAAATCCCAAGACTGACAATGTACCCAGCTGGTCATAAGGAGAAACAGAAATGCTACCTCAACTATAACAAGAGGATGAAAATACCTTATTTGAATGGATGCTGCACAGATTTAATGAGATTGTATATTTAAAGGACCTGGTATAAGAGTCATGGTCAGTAAATGTCCATTAAATGTTTGTGGAAGGACTCTGTGAATCCTGCAGCAGGGGAACACCAAGGGAGCCCTTCTTTCTTTCCCAACCCTGTCCCCAGGGATATAGAATTCTTAGAAGAAAGTTTTAGATTAATTTACGTCCATAGTCATATTAGAGATTTAATGCATTCCCCCTTTCTAGAGACATGCATTTATAGACAGTCTTCTGGGACTCATTTGAGTTGCAAAACACCCCTCCATCAGGAATAATAATATATAGGTGTAGGAAGGAGGTGGTTTAAATCCAGTTGCAGCTACTTCCAAACCCTAGTCACATTCTTCCACACTAGAATTCCTTTGGGGGAGAATAGTTAACTTAAATCTACTATCTTTAGACCAAGTTAGATTTAGCCTGAATCTTAACTTTAATCTGTATTAACTATTAACTAATTGGGGAAGTAGGGTGGACACCCCATCTACCATACACACAAAACTGGCCCAGGCTTCATTCAGTTTTCTTGCTTCTAAAAAACTTCTTGAAATTCAGAATTAATGAAAAAGATGAAGTGACCTCTCTGGTCAATTTAAGCAGGAAAGTTGATACTCCCTGCCAGGGTCAGAAATTAGTATGAAGACTGCTGCTCATTTTCCCATCCAGCCTTACCTTTGGCTTGACCTCCCAGGCTGGGTTTGCAGAGCCAGGGTTCTGTCTGGCCTGGAGGTAGCTGGGCATTGTGTAGTCCCTATCAACAGCTGCCCAGTGTGTCCAAAGAGGAGATGGCCATCCCTTGAATCCAAATGAAGCTCCAGGCAGGGGAGAACTGATCCTCAGTTGCAAAGCCAGGTTCCTTTGAGCCTGCATAATTCAGTCTGCAGGAAACCAAATATCTTATTAAAAAAAATCCAAATCATAACATCCTCCTGTATTTGTCCTGCTTTTGTTCCTCCTCAGAGCACATTCTGGTCTATTAGCTTGTTAGAGCTTCAAAAACAACCCCATGAGGTCTATAGGCAGGAATTGTCATCCCCATTCATGAAAAGAAGAACTGAGATTCTGGAAATAATTCTCATTTATGGCAGCATGACAAGCATTGTTAGGTGTTTACTGTGTGCTGAGAGCTTTGTGTGAACTATCTCAATTAAATTCTGGGAAGCAAATTATCTTGTTCTCCTTTTTCTATAGGCCAGGAGTCAGAGGCTGGGGAAAGCTAAATTCCTTGTTGCAGGTACAGAAAATGCCAAAGCCTGGATTTTCAAAGATTGCAAAAGGCTATGCAATGGACTACTATGTCAGAGATCACCCAGAAACAGCCCATCTTGGAGGTTCCCTTTCCAAGGCCACATTAGCATGTATTAATTTATTTCTAGGACTCCTTTCTCAGATCTCCACCACACCACTGACCCTTAAATCTATGAATTCATAGCTCTCAGGGAAATTGGGTCCAAAGCATGATCCCCATATCCACCTTCCCTGGGAAATTAGCATACATTACCATTCCACAAAATTCTAGGTATCCAGAGTTGTTTACTATAACACAACTCTAGCTTTGGGAAATTTATACCCTAGTGGGACCCCCTCCCCCAGATATGAAAACTCTCAAAGACATTTATGCAACAGGTGTCAACAGCATAAGACATCTCCAATTATGGGCCAGGCACCATTTTAGAACCCTGGGATTCCGTCAACAGTAAGGCAGATAAAGTTCCTGCCCTAGTGAGGCTTACATTTTAGCAGAAGAGGCAGATATATTTAAAAAAAAAAATAGGGCATAGTGGCAATCCCAGTGGCTCAGGAGGCTGTGGCAGGAGCATTGCAAATTCAAAGCCAGTTTTGGCAACAGCAAGGCGCTAAGCAACTCAGTGAGACCCTGTCTCTAAATAAAATACAAAATAGGGCTGGGAATGTTGCTCAGTAGTCAAGTGCCCCTGAGTTCAATCCCTGGTGCCAAAAAAAAAAAAAAAGGTACATAAAATATTAATGTAACAGCAGGAGATGTTAAGTACTCTAAAGAGAAAAAATCCAGGAAGGATATGGAAGGAGACTTAGGATGCGCTTTTAGATGGTCAGGGGAGGTTGCTGATCAGCTAATGTGGAGATTTTCCTGGATTATCTGGGTGGGAAGGCTGTATGCACACACACTCATCTATAATTGAAAGACAGATATGAAGAGAGTCAGTGTCACATACACACAGAGATGTAAAGATGCTACACTACTGGCTTCAAAGGCTGAGGAAGGGCCACAAGCCAAGAGATGCAAGGGACCTTGAAGATCAGAGCAAACAGATTCTCTGCATGGGTCTCCAGGAGGAAGTAGCACAGTAGAAGCTTTGAATTTATCTTAGTAGGGCACAGTGCCAAATTCTGACCTCCAAACCTCCATTCTTCACCTGTAAAATGAAGTTGTTATAATTAAATGAGATGAGACACAGAAAACTTAGCTCTTCATAGACATTGATCTATAGAAGCTATTACTATTATTTCTAAAGTAGAGAAAACAAAGGACCTTCATAAACTTCTAATGAGGATCAGACCAACAAGAGCAGAGGCTAGCACATAAAATACATTCCAATTGTTCATTACTTACATTCTGTCAGCTTTCTAAAAGGATTTGAGAAGATTTATAGTTTAAAAAAACAATTATATTAACACTATTTTTAAAAAAGGGTGAAAGAATAAGAGAAAGAACTCATCTCTTTGACTTAGTTCTTGAACTGATAAAGCCACTTAAAGGATTTTAATCATTTTGCTCAATACATAAAGTGCTTTGATATTTCTGATGATGCTGACCACATTTCCCAGAGACCATTTTTATCCTGCTGCTGTTTGGTGTATTTGAAGAGAGGAGATTGAATAGTGATAAGAAAGAAGCTTCTAGAATAATTCATTTTAGATACTGTTTCATGAGGATTGCATGTGTTCAATTTTCCCATCAGAATTAAGTCTTCAAGAGTAAATGTAGCACATGCCCATAATCCCAGCAGCTCAGGAGGCTAAGGCAGGAGGATTGCGAGTTCAAAGCCAGCATCAGCAACTTAGTGAGGCCCTAAGCAACTTAGTGAGACCCTATCTGTAAATAAAATATAAAAAAGAAGAGGGGATGTAGGTAGCTTAATGGTTAGTGCCCCTGGGTTCAATCCCTGGTACAATAAAAAAAAAAAGTCTCAAGCAAGTTCTTAACCTCTGTGTATTTCAATTTCCTTCATCTATAAAATGTAAATCATAATGCTCTTCTTTTGAGGACTCAGTTGACATACGTAATACACATTTAGATCAGGGACTGGCATAGTTAGAGCTGTAAAAGTCTTTGATATCATCACTATTATTATTTAATAAAAATTCACTTGTTATTGTCCTGAAGAATTAATCTCACAAAGTCATTTTGAGACTTGATCTTTTTTTAAATACATTTTTTAGTTGTAGATGGAGAAAATACCTTTATTTTATTTATTTATGTGGTGCTGAGGTTTGAGCCCAGTGACCTACACATGCTAGGGAAGCACTTCACCACTGAGCCACAGCCCCAACCCCTTGAGACTTAATCTTATTGCTCAGAAATATCAAGGTCTAAATGTCCATAGGAAATCAATGCTGTGCTTCCTCCTCCGGAGGCAGAGTCTATAGTCCCTCTTGTGATTGCTCCTCTCTTATTTGAAGATCACAGGTAATCAAGGAGAAAGCCAAGTTCTGCAACTTACTAAGACCCAGGATGGGCATTTTATTGCCCACCCCCTTGAACACTCAACTTGGCTGTGTATAAGGTACTTCTAGAGCTGTTGCTATTTGATTAATAGAGGATAAAGTTAGATCGGTAACTCTCAAACAAGGGGAGACCTTATAAATAACATTGTAAAGTGCTTTCTTTTATAGCTAAAGAAATTGAGGCTAAAAGAAGATGAGCAACTTGACCAAGGTCATGTTGTTAGTGGCAGTAACTTCTCTTGATCCCAGTACCAGTGGACCTAGCCATTATGCCTTTACAGATCCTGCAAAAGGGTCCATCCTCATTTTCCTCCAGCCACACACAGGACAGAATTTGTAGACTCTTCTCTACAAACCACATCATGCTGTTCTGCCCACACTCCAGAGGGTCAGGGATCCTCAGAAATCATAGTGTCCAGATGAGTACATTACTATTGATAATGTCTGACCAGTCCAGAGACTGGTATGACAGAGCTCTCCTTCATCCTAAATGCCATGCTTCCATTAATTGTGGCTGTAGAACAAACTGGCTTCCTTGGAAGTTCCCACTGTGTTGACTCACTTCTCGCTAAACATTGACTAAAACCCTCAAACCTTCTGCAGATTCTGTTGCTAAGCAATACCTCCCTCAACTCCATCTTTTAACATTCCCAGCACCAGGCATCTAGCTCAGAGGCTCACCCTGAGAGGCTCAGATATCTTTCTAGCGGTATCTGGCTGCCATGATTTCTGAGAGGAAGGGAATTGGGCATGGTAACCTAAGAAGAGGAATTCACATGGCAACCATCTGTAGGCACTTATCAGGCAGGGATACTGCCAAATTCAGGGATGACCTGGCACTCTCCTGGGTGGATAGAAACTAGACTTGGTGCCTGTGAAATTGCTACCTTGATTCTTTTCCCAGTTTTCCCCAGAACCTTAAAACAGTCTAGTTCTGTTCCCCACTTGTCTATACCTTAGAGATCTACATGGGAAAACTGCCTACACTTGGCAGCAAAGAGGAAAATGCAAGTTGAAGAATGACATGGAGAATATGATGTATCTTCTTGTTTGTTTTGTAAGTGCAGAAAATATTTTTTAAATTCATATGATCATAAAAGAGATCAAGTTGGTAATCGTGGTTGGTGTTCTCTAAGCACAAGACTGGTAAGTGGTGCTTTGTTCAGCTTTTTCAATGAACAACACAGAGGAGGGAAACTATTTGGGGCTCATGGGTTCAGAGTTCTCAGTCCACAGATGGCCAACTTCATTGTTGGGGGCCTGAGTGAGGCAGAACATCATGGAGGAAAGGCATGGTGAAGGGAAACAATTCAGGTGTGGTGACCAGGAAGCAGGGAGGGGGAGAGAGAGAGAGAGACAGAGAGAGAGAGAGAGAGAGCGCTTTGCTCGCCAGAGACGAAATAAAAACCCCAAAGGCACTCTCCCAGTGACTTTTTTCCTCCAATCACACCCTACTTGCCTACAGTTAATACCCAGATCAATCTACCAATTAGGTTCCATCCCTCAATCCAGTCATTTCACCTCTAAAAATTCTTGGATTGTCTCACACATGAATTTTGGTGGGACACTTCATATCCAAACTATAACTGGTGTGGAACTACAATGTTTTGCCTTATACATCTTAGCACCTAATGCAATGCCAAATGTGGGCAAATATGTTAGATGAATGAATGGGAGAGAAAGGAAGGAAGGAAAACTTTGCCTTCTATTCAGCAAAGCATGAATTCCAGCCCTAACTAAAATGTCTAGATCCACACCTAAAATTCCATAATTGGCTCCTCTGGCTCTTTCTTACCATTAGACTTCCCTTGCTCTGCTCCTTGCCTTTATGCTCACAGAGATAGCAGAACAAATGGAACCATGGCTCTGACACTTATAGCTGTGGCGCCAAGTTTCCCTGGCCTCTCTGATCCTCTGAGCACTGCACCATTGTGATGGTTGGATGAGACAATGAATTCCAAGTGGTCAGACATGATGCTGGGAATGTGGAAAGAACTCCATTTGTGTTAGCTTCAATAGCTCCTCATTCGGTTGCTTACTCCTGCTCCTATCTCTGATATTGCCTCTTGTCACCTCTCCCAGCAAGGCCTCACACTCAGGAAACTGATAACTCAGGAATAACATCCCTTCTTCTGTACCTTTCATCTTCAGCAATGACCAAGGCCACCTGTCCCACAACTGGTAAGACCAATTCATTCACACGGAGATGCTACTGATTTAATGTCAATGTATAAATTCAAATGAGCAAGACCTATAGGTGCAGAAGCAGGTTTGGGGTCAATGTGGGGAAAGGAAGCAATTTCCTAATGTGGGTGTCTAAGCTTCTGTATAAGACTGCCCTGTTGGAGAATCCCCAGGGAGCCTGGCCACAGAGTGCTCCAGGAAAGCCATGCTGGCCTGAGAAGAACTCCAGAGCAGAGCAATCTGCATCCTGTGCCTCCCTCGAAGAGAAGCCTCCTCCATGACTCTGCTGGATTTTCTCTCTATAGCTCCTCCAAGCCTTGCATAGGCCCAGGCCCACCAAAAGGGCTCCTTCACCAGAGGACCCTGTGTGAATATACCTACAGAGAGCAACAGCAGCAGCTGCAGCAGCTTTGGACTGCAATGCAGACTGCAACAATTGTCCTGCATTTTGGCTCTACCACTCTCCAGCTATAGGACCCCAGGAAGCTATGTGACTCTTTTGTCAGCTTCTCCCTGGGCCATGAAAGTTTAACTCTAAGGGCTGTTAAGAGGAGCTGGAAAGACAATGGGTGGGAAATTGGCCAGCTCAAGGACTGATGGATAGAAAGAGAGAGCTTTCATAAATGCATGGGGGGATAACAAGCCCTAAAACATTCCCCTAACAAAGACCATTTTCTAGGTGTCTTCCTTCTTCCCAAGCTGTTTCTGAGGCTTCATTTTCAGGACTAACCACTCCTTCCAGTTCTGATGTGGATTAATAATACTGAGACCAGAGGCAAAGAGAGATGAAAGGGTGCCTGCAGCCAAAGCCACAATGCCCTGACTCAGGAGGCAAAGGAAGACACAGTGCCCTGAATATACGGGGCATTGCTCCTTTTGCTGAAATGAAGGAGACAGGCTAATGCTGGCACAAGGGACAGAGCATTGTCAACAGACAGAGGCTAGATGGCAAAGCTACTTGAGGAACCTGAATGGACACCGTGAACTGTGAATCACTAAGAGCTAGTGACTCAAAGTCTCAGAGACATTAGCTAATCATAAAAGTGATTACAAGCATTTAGTTTTGGGGATCTCCCACTCCAGGCTGACATCACACCTGGACATCAGTCAGATGCCCCAGTGGGCATGGTCCTTACCCTGTGTCACAGTAGCTTGAAGTCACTCCCTGGGCAGCTATTGCAGGCCAGAAGGTATGGAAGGCAGCTCATGACTGAATTCCAAGAAGCAGCCTTTGCTTTTAAAGATAGAGATGCAACTCGTGAAAACACAAGAGACCCCAAAGACAGCCCTGGACATGATAAAATTATTAATTCAAATAAATGGAAAAGCACTTGAGCAAAGGATAAGGATTCTACATGATCATTTTCCCTTCTGGCTAGAACAAATTTATTTGTGTGACTGTTAAACAGTGAAGCAGGTAGAAACATCTAATGCCTTGCTGCTTGAAGTGTGCCCCATGGACCAGGTACATCAGAGCCCCTTCTATGTACTAGCAATGCTGAGTCTCAAGCCCCAGCCTAGAATTTCCAAAAGTGTAGAATCAGCATCTATAGTTTAACAAAATCCCAGGTGGTCTGTGTACTCACTGAAGTTTTTTTTTTAAATTCTAATTTGTTATATATGACAGCAGAATGCATTTCAATTTATATTACACATACAGAGCACAATTTTTCATGTCTCTGGTTGTACACAAAGTAGAGTCACACCATTTACATCTTCATACATGTACCTAGGGTATTGATGTCCAACACTTATTATTCCACCATTTTCCTACCCACATACCCCCTCCCTCTCCTTTGCTATCTAAAGTTCCTCCATTCCTCCCATGCTCCCCTCTCCCCACATCCCCATTATGGATCAGCACCCTCATA
Organism: Urocitellus parryii; assembly: GCF_045843805.1. Classification (NCBI taxonomy): domain Eukaryota; kingdom Metazoa; phylum Chordata; class Mammalia; order Rodentia; family Sciuridae; genus Urocitellus; species Urocitellus parryii. The sequence goes on from NC_135546.1 coordinate 13,330,100, forward strand.
TCAGAGAAAACATTCAGCATTTGGTTTTGGGGGATTGGCTTACTTCACTTGGGAGTTCTCCAACTCCATCCATTTACCTGCAAATGCCAAGATTTTGTTCTCTTTTAATGCTGAGTAATATTCTATTGTGTATATATCACATTTTTCTTATCCATTCATCTACTGAAGGGCATCTAGGTTGGTTTTACAAATTAGTGAATTGTGCTGCTATAAACATTGATGTGGCTGCGTCACTGAAGTATGTTGTTTTTAAATCCTTTGGGTATAAACTGAGGAGTGAGATAGCTGGGTCAAATGTCGGTTCTGTTCCAAGGAATCTCCATACTGCTTTCCAGATTGGTTGCACCAATTTGCAGTCCCACCAGCAATGTAAGAGTGTGCCTTTCCCCCCACATCCTCACCAACACTTATTATTGTTTGTATTCTTAATAGCTGCCATTCTGACTGGAGTGAGATGAAATCTTAGAGTATTTTTGATTTGCATTTCTTTATTTTTTTTTCTTTTTTTTTTTAGAAATTTTTTAATATTTATTTTTTAGTTCTCGGCGGACACAACAACTTTGTTGGTATGTGGTGCTGAGGATCGAACCCAGGTCGCACGCATGCCAGGCGAGCGCGCTACTGCTTGGGCCACAACCCCAGCCCGATTTGCATTTCTTTAATTGCTAAAGATGTTGAACATTTTTTTATATATTTGTTGATTGATTACATATTATCTTCTGCGAAGTGTCTGTTCAGTTCCTTGGCCCATTTATTGATTGGGTTATTTGTGGGGTTTTTTTTTTTTGGTGTTAAGATTTTTGAGTTCTTTATATATCCTAGAGATTAGTGCTCTGTCTGATGTGCATGTGGTAAAAAATTGCTCCCATTCTGTAGGCTCTCTGTTCACCTCACTGATTGTTTCTTTTGCTGATACTCACTGAAGTTTAAGAAGCACTGCACTAGGATGCATGATCATGTGCCCCTTGTTAAATATTAAAACAAAGAACCCTCATTTATCAAACTTAAAGGTCCATGATACATCAACCTGTTATGCTCCAAGGATGCAGCTGTAAATTAGAGACAAAATCTTGCTCTTGTAGAACTTATATTCAACTAGGGGAAGCAGAGAATAAATACATTCTGTGAATAAGATGACTCCAGACTGTTCAATGTGAGGATGAAGATAGGGTGACATTTCAGAGTGATAAAAATGGTCAGAGAAAGCCTATTCAAAGAGTTATCTTGTGAACTGAGTCTTAAGGGAACAGAAAGAATCCAGTCTCACCTAGAACCACAAGAAAGGCCATAGAAATAGCAACCTCAAAGGCCCTGAGGCAGGCATGCCTGAAGCAGGCCTGAAGGATAGAAAAGAATCATGTGGCCAAAGCACATGTGCTAAAGGAAAGTGGTGGGCCTGGGAGAGGTGGCACCCGCCTGTAATCCCAGTGGCTCGGGAGGCTGAGGCAGGAGGATCTTGAGTTCAAAGCCAGCCTCAGCAAAAACCAGTCACTAAGCAACTCAATGACACTCTGTCTCTAAATAAAATACAAAATAGGGCTGGGGATGTGGCTCAGTGGTCGACCCCTGAGTTCAATCCCCAGTATTGCCCCCCCCAAAAAAAGAAAATTGGTGAGCAAAGAATGGATATAGAAGGACTATAAGCCGTGGCAAGGAATATGGATTTTATTCTGAAGTATAACATGAAGTCACTTATAAGAGATAATTAAAGGAGAGTTGATATCTGTTTCATATTGCTTTCAGTAGTTTAAAACAGCAACCATTTAGTTGCTCATGATTCTGTGTTTCAGGAATCTCATCAGCTCCCACTGGGAGAGCTCATCTCTGCTCCACAGAGCCTCAATGCCACCTCACTGCTGCCCTTGAACTGGCTTCTCATCATTCAGTAAGTTGCTCTGCATGGTAGCGAGCTCCCAAGATCCATTTACATTTTAAACAGATTTCTCTGGCTGTCAAGTGGGGGAAAGATGGTAAAGAGGACACAGTGAGAAACTGGGAGTGCAGAGAAGAGGCTGTGGCGTGGCAATGCTGGGAAAAGACGGTGGTGACTTACTCAAAGATGGGTGGAGGAGGTGTGGGCTTCCAATTTGAACCAACATGACTTGTTGTTGGATGAGAATGTGGTGAGGGACATAGGGAGGAATCAGAGATTATAGGGACATAGGGAAGAATCAGAGATTATATCCAGGATCCTGGCTTAAGTCACCATGTGGATGGGGATACCTGGTGTCACACTCTGAGATGGAAGACAGACTTAACTCAGGGCAGGGAGGGGGAAAGCAGAGGGTTCCATTTTGCCATGTGAATTCTAAAGCTATTAAACATCTGAGGGGAGGTGTAATGGAACCAGTCAGGTGAGTGGTTCTGGAATTCAGATAGAAGGTGCAGAACCCAATTATTAGCAAAAAAGAGGATGCATAAATCCTTGAAGAGGAGGTAGGCATAGAGGAAGGTTCAGGCTGGAATCCTGACACCCCAAAATTTAGGGGTCAGTTAGTAAAGTGGGAACCCCAAAACAAGCAAAACAAAATAATTAAAAACAGTGCATAGAAGAAGCCATGAGTGAGAAGGGAAGAAATCAGCAGAAAAAGCAACAACAGCCACAGAGGGGACCCACCCTGGAGGAGGACAGAGGGAGCCATCAGTAGAAAGTTCTTTTTGAAGCTCTTTCCCAACATGGAAGGCGCTATAGCATGTTGGAATATGAGATGCTCCAGCAGAGAGAGGTAACTACAGGGGTGAAGGCCTTGAGAAGGAAAGGGACAGGATCCAGAATTCAGGTGAGGCAGGGATGGGACAGGTACAGAACACAAGTGCAGATACAGACGCACATGGAGAGGGCAGTTTCTAACAGGTTGTCTCCATTTTCTCAGTGGAATGTAAGGTGAGATCAGCTGTTGGCCAATGGCCAGCCTGAAGAGGTATGTCTTAGGGAGGTTAGAGGTGACAGTGACAAATAAAATGGTATATGCAAAAGTTCTTGGGTGGGCAAGAAATCAAATTGTCCAGTGCATAGGTTTTTTTTCCACTTCTCTTAAGCATTGTATAATAAATTCCAACAATCAGAATTATTGAGCCGGGCCCTGGTTGTATCAATCCTTCACTTATTCTTCTTAACAACTTCGGGGAAGGTAAAGCAGAGATGATGACAGAAGTCCAAAGAGGCAGGAAATTTGCCAGCATCTGCACAGCAGGAATGTGACAGATAAAACTGGGCCAGGACTACTGAGTCTCTTTGGAACTGTGGATCCTATGTTCATCTTCTCAGAATCCTGAGGTCACTGCCAGGCTCACTTCCTGCACTTGACACCAGGATGACACTCTTTGTCTTTCCTCCCAGGAATCCTTCCTATTATGGTTGACTTTAAGCTGCAGCAGGTACATCTCTCCTCTGAACTTCATCTTTATCTGTTTCCCTGTAAACCAGGTGAATTGGTAACAGGATTGTAGTTAAATATCTGGTTTTAAAGTAAAAAACTCCAGTTCAAGTTCTGGATTTGCCTGTAGACTCAAGAAAGTTATTTGTCCTCTTTGACCTTCCCTTCTTTATCTTTAAAACAATAATAGTAAGCCATAGGAGGTGTGCATGCCTATAATCCCAATGACTTGGGAGGCTGAGGCAAGAGGATTTCGAGATCAAAGCCAGCCTCAGCAAAAGCAAGGTGCTAAGCAACTCAGTGAGACCTTCTCTCTAGATAAAATACAAAAAAGGGCTAGGGATGTAGCTCAGTGGTTAAGTGCTACTGAGTTCAGTCCATGGTACTGAAAAAAAAAAAAACAATAATAGTAAGCTGGGCACAGTGGTGCACCCTTGGAATCCCAGCAACTTAGGAAGATGAAGCAGGATTGAAAGTTTGAGGCCAGCTTGGGCAATGTAGGGAGAATCTGTCTCAAAAATAAATAAATAAAGGAAATTAAAGGGGGACCTAGCTCAATGGTAGAACTCCACTGAGTTCAATCCCTAGTACTACAAAAAAAGAAAAAGAAACAATAGCAGTGCGATAGTAACAGTAATTGTAGCTCATAGGACTGTAATGAAGATGAAATAAAATGATACATATAAAGTCCTTCACACAGCTGCTGATTAATAGAAAATACTCAATACACAAGAATTACTGTATTATTAACACTGGATAATAGAGCAAAAACAATTTGTGTTGAAATTTCTTGACATTAAATATTTAAAAACCTAAGAACTCATAGAAAAGTAGTATCAAGTACATTCATACTTATATCTACATATAAGGAGAGTCAGATTTATGATTGACACTCAATTAATAACCCAACACATATGTGGTTAGTGGTTCAGAATTACCTGGTAGATTTGTTAAAAACACAAGATGCTCCAGGCCCACTGCAGACATGATGAATCAGACTTTCTGATATTCAGTGTGAGTCGAGGTGCCCAATTGTTCAGCAACTGTCTATATGAAACTGTTAATAGGAGTCCTAAGACAAATCCAGGTTTTTAAGGTAACAAGACAGAATGGATAAGAGTGATCTGCAAGAACATAAAAATTTCAACAACAAAACAAAGATGGCGAAGCATGCATAAAGCTGTGATTAAGAAACTCTATCACATATTGTAAAGGAAAATAAAGCAAAAATGACAAGAAGTGCAGGTTTGGTGATTCTTTTTTTTTTTTTTTAAAGAGAGAGTGAGAGAGTGAGAGAGGAGAGAGAGAGAGAGAGAGTTTTTAATATTTATTTTTTAGTTCTCGGCGGACACAACATCTTTGTTTGTATGTGGTGCTGAGGATTGAACCCGGGCCTCACGCACGCCAGGCGAGCGCGCTACCGCTTGAGCCACATCCCTAGCCCCAGGTTTGGTGATTCTTAATTCACAAAGAGAAGATATAAAAAGAAAACCCAGGGAGTTTCAGGGAAGGTCCAATCTCCAAAAACAAAAGAAAATACAAAATTAAAAACATCAGTCAGGCATAGGAAAAAAAGAAATATCAGAAACTAGAGAGTTCATAATGGGGTTGGTATAATGTGGGATATTCACTTAAAAAACAATTTTACACTGTTTTAATAGCCTTAAAAATATAAATGACTCTGCTTCAGCAATCCTATTTTTATATGGCAATAATTAGTAAGGCAATAACAATAATAATGTGAAGGCAATAACTTAAAAGAGGTAAAGTATTTATTGAAATGTTACTTATAATAACATAAGATTAGAAGCAGCTTGAAATTTTGAAAAATAAGAAAATCATATAAATTATGATACATTAAGTTGATATAATATTATGCAGCCATAAAAAATCATTGTGAAGTAATATAATAATATCATAGAAAAGGAAAGGTTTATGACATGACTAGCAAAACATTCAGCCTTCAAATGGGATTGCACTAAATACAACTATAAGTGGGCTGGGGATGTGGCTCAAGCGGTAGCGCGCTCGCCTGGCATGCGTGCGGCCCGGGTTCGATCCTCAGCACCACATACCAACAAAGATGTTGTGTCTGCCGAGAACTAAAAAATAAATATTAAAAAAAAAAGAACAAAAACAACTATAAGTAAGTAACCTAAGTGCATGGGAACAAGAATTAAAGAGAACACATTAAACTGGACAAAAAAAAATGATTTATTGGGGAGCAGGATTCTGGGTGCATTTTTCCCCATTAAATTTCTTTTAGTACTCCCATTACGCTTACACAAGTACTCCTACATGTGGAAAGCATGTATCTCTTTTAAACAGCTTTTAGTAAGTTTGCTTTGACTCATACTGTGTCTGTGTCAAGCAAACTTCCATTAGTAATGGTGTTCAGTTTACCTTCCTGTGTGCCAATCTATGGTCTCCAGGTCAACTTTCTCCTTTTCTTTCAGACCAGTTGTTCTTTATCTCTGGAGCAGAGTAGAAATCCTCCTCTTTGGACAAAACCATGTGCTTTTGGCTCCTCATCTCTGATAGCTTTTCCAAGGAAGGTGTCTCCTTCACATTTACCTTGTAAGGTAATCAGTTGGCCATGGGGACTTTGGAGCTGCAGCAGCCTCTCTCTCCCTGACTCTGTATTTGGTACCATACCTGGTGCCCAGGGTGGGTAGGTCAAAGTGCCCAGTTGTCCAGCAACTATCTCAGTGAAGCAGTTAATAGAAACCCTAGACAAAGCCAGGCATTTAAGATAATAAGGCAGAACATGTTAAAGGTAATCAGAGAAATGTTAGCAGAACAGTATTGACAGGTTAGTAGTTATCAATTAATTAAAATAGGAGTAATGGAGGGAAAATCACATAAGCAGAGGAATTTGGTAAGGCTTCTAGGAAAGGGGGATAATTTAGGACACCTAGAGGATGGATAATGAGGACAAACAGAAGGTGAGTAAGGGAAGAAAATAGGAAGAGAAAAAGAAGGAAAGGGAAGGGGGAAGAAGTGAAGAAGGAGAGAAGGTGGAGCAGAAGGATACGGTATGAGTAGCTATTGATGGCAGGCTTGTCTCTGACAAGGAACTACACAATCAGCAGGAACACAAAGTCCATGAGTCTAAAAGGAGGAGAAATAAATGCACACAAAACCCACCCCCACCCCAAGTACTGGTCTTCTTTATTGTGCTCCTTTTCCTTATCCCTTTAAGTCATTTTGAGAGGCCAACCATTTGTTTGGGGGCATCTGCCATTGCTTCAATGTTTTGAAAACTGACCTTTTCCTTGGAATGGCCTGCATGATGGCAACAGTGAAGAAAGAGACCACAAATTGTGATCGGAATCCCGGATTCAAGTCCCTGCTGTCCTATTTGGGACACTTTGGGCAAGTCCTCGATTCTTACTCGGAATTTAGGAGATAAAACTTGAGAAGAAAGGAGACATCACCATCAGCAATATATATAGGCTGTGGCAAATCTATAAGAAAAGATGTTAATTTCTCCAATAAATAGACTGTGAGAGAAAGAGGGAGAGGGAAAGGCCTATAAAGTGAAAGAGGATAAAAACTATATACATATATCAGTTACTCCCAATGTGTAGACCTTATTTGAATCAGAATTTACACAAACTGTTAAGATCATCTATAAAAGAGAATGATGAGAAGCAGTTCATGGGGCTGTTATGAGGGATCAAAGGAGAGTGGATATAAAGCACAGTGCAAATATGTATTGGAAATGTTTGATTTTTAAATGATCAAAAGCCATCACAGCCAGGCACAGTAGCTCACGCCTCTAATCCCAGCAGCTCAGGAAGCTGAGGCAAGAGGATCACAAGTTCAAAGCCAGCTTCAGCAACTTAGCAAGTCCCTGAGAAACTCAGCAAGATCCTATCTCTAAATAAAATATTTAAAAAGATTTTTTTAAAAGATGGGGGAGCTGGGGATGTGGCTCAGTGGTTGAGCACTGCTGAGTTCAATCCCTGGTACCAAAAAAATCAAAACAAACAAAACCAAAATAGCCATCACATAGTTGTCTCTCAAGAAAACCAATTTAACCTGCTTGGAATGAAGTTTCCTACTCTATTTTTGAGAAAATATAACATCCATGGAATAAGTATGGAGTTTCCAATGGGACTACTTTTCTTTTAAAGAAATCTTGTCTTATAACCATAAGAATATTTTCTGCCTACAGAGTACCAGTAATACCTTAATATCTTCAACTATCCAGAAAAGGTTCTTATTTTCAATTATGTCACAAATGTCCTCAATTATTTTAATGGTTTATGTGAGTCATGATTCAAATAAGATCTACACATTTCTACATTGGGAATCACTGATGTATTTTGTAATTCATCCCTGTTATAATTTTATTTGTTGAAAAAACTAAAATCTTAAAAAAGAATTTTCCCACAAGCCAGGCACAGTGGCGCATACCTCTAATCCCAGCAACTCAGGAGGCTGAGGCAGTAGAATCATGAGTTCAAAGCCAGCCTCAGCAAAAGCGAGGTGCTAAGCAACTAATGAGACCCTGTCTCTAAATAAAAAATACAAAATAGGGCTAGGGATATGACTCAGTGATTAAGTGCCCCTGAGTTCAATCCTTAGTTACCCCTAATCCACCTAAAAAAAGAATTTTCCCACAGATTGAATATAGTTGATGATGATTTTTTTCTGTATTCTAAATTTTCTATAAATTGGCAAATTGGATCTAGAGTAAAGGTAGGCAAACTATGACCCAGAAGCCAAATCCAGCCCACAACCAGTGTTTATAAATAAAGTTTTATTGCAACCCAGCCAAGTCCATTTGTTTACACGTCATCTTTGGCTACTTCCATTCTATAATGGCAAGGCTAAGTCATTATAATAGAGAACCTAAGGACCACAAAGTCCCAAATATCACTGTCTGACCCTTTATAGAAAAGTTTTGTTGACTCCTGATCTGGAAGCTTGATCAGATTCAGTTTTGACTTTTTTTTTTCCTGCACAACTTGTCACAGATGGCCTTTGTAGACTTCTACAAGGAAGCACATAATGACTGGTTGTCTTTTTATGCATTGTTAGCAGCTATTACTGCTCGGAATAGAGATCCATTAAATCATTAGGGGCTGCCAAATGGTGATACTCTCATTCTAGCATGACTGCTTCATTTATTAGCTATAAAGCTGCCATGAAAGGAAAATTTTCCTTACCCAATATTTGACTACCCAGAGCCTGAGCTCTTATGGAAAAGACATGATAAAATGCTCAATTATTTCCTTTTATTCAAAATCCTTGATTTTTTTCCTTTTCTTGACTAGTTTTCAAAGTAACAAAGTGGTTGGCTCTCTAGCACCCTCTCACAATGATTTTTTTTTTTTAATGAACTTCTAGATTTTAATGCAGTAAATCTTTTCACCCATTGCCATGGTTAACTTACTCATTCTCATCTTTGGCCAGGAAAAGCCTTTTGAATTAGCTTAGTTTCTTTTTTTATGATTTCTTTATTTCATTTAGTAAATAAGTGATTTTATGCATTTATTCTATCAATATGCTGCATTTCATGCATACTGGTTACTGTATGCTTCTTAAGTCTCTTTTCTCTTTCCATCTTAAAAAAACTTAGTATTACTCTCTTGAAATTTCATTTCCTTTTTTTTGAATATCATTTCTTATGTGATCACATACAACACTGGTCTATATAATGGCATATTTAACATTGGTTTTATTGTATTTGATGTATACCTCACTATTTTACCTAATATAAGTATTTTTGATCTTTGACTCTTTTTTTTTAAGCAAAATAAACCCATCCCCCAAAACCAAAGGCTGAATGTTTTCTCTAATATGTGGATGCTAATTCACAATAAGTGTAGAGGGTGGGCAAGAAAAAAATAGAGGTACTTTGGATTTGGCAGAGGGGATCAAAGGAAGGGGAGGGGATATGGGGGTAACATTATTACCCTATGTGCACATATGACCACACAACTGGTGTGATTCTACATCATGTGCAACCAGAAGAATGACAAGTTATATTCCATTTATGTATGATGTATCAAAATGCATTCTACTGTCATGTATGACTAATTAGAACAACAACAAAAAAAAAAAACCCACCCAGGTTCTTTTGATAAAATCCTAGTCATTTTTTAAGGTCTTCCTTGTTAATCTGAAATGAGGAGATGTTCCAGAATAGCACACACCTGCATATATGAAATTGGACATATTTAGTTTGGGGTATTTTTTTTCTTTTTATTTTTCAGGCTTCTGACCTTATAATTACACTAAAATCTCAAGACTGGGGTGACGTCATTCTTGCTGACCCCCTCCTAATGACTCATCAAGCTTGGCTGTTTAAGGTACACATTTTATTTTCAATTCCATAGGACAAACATTGTTAAGCAAATTAGAAGCCAACATATTTTTCTTTGTAACCTCCCACACTCATCTTGCTGTCCTCTGGCCCTGTGGCTGTTTTGGGGTAAAACTCCACAAAGCTCCAGGTTAGAGTACAGCAGAATCTTGGGTGGGGGTTCTCAACTAAATTCTGATCACCACCTCTTGGCTATTTCTTTTCTAGCTAGTTGTTCAACATCTTATTTCCCTTAGAAAACTTCACAAGTTTTAGGTACAATATTATCCTCCGAACCTCCCCAGCTTCTTTCTTTCTTTCTTTTTAAATACAAACATTAAAATCATATCAAATGAGATTTTCTTTAATAAGTTATCTACAGGGCTGGGGATGTGGCTCAAGCGGTAGTGCGCTCGCCTGGCATGCGCGGGGCATGGGTTCGATCCTCAGCACCACATAAAAATAAAAAGATGTTGTGTCCACCGAAAAACTAAAAAATAAATATCAAAAAATTCCTCCCCCAACTCTCTCTTAAAAAAAAAAAAAGAAGAAGTTATCTACAGTTCCAACCTCGCCAGTTCTTGATACTTAAAATCCAAGCTTTTAGACATCAAAAAAATTATTCCTATTCTCTCAAATATTTGTTCTTTTTAATATTGAAAAACCCCGGCTTGCAAGATTCTTCTCTCTGCTATAGGCTTATAAGAATTTGACTCTACTTCCTTTATTTACTATAGATATGTATATAGAAAGCCCTTGCTGCTGCTACTTGGGAAGAATAGGTTAATGGAATGAAATTTAGCAGTGTCATCTGATTTTCACCACTATTTGATGCAAGATCCAGAAAGAACCTAGAAATTATATGGCACCCTGTTTTCCAACTCCTTCTCATTTTGTTTTGAACTCTGTATCTACTGATCCTCTTTTGAAATGTTCTTTGGTTGTGAGAGTAACCTATAACCCTGTGTGACCGACCTTGTCTTGGAGCAGACCCAAGTGCTCAACTGAGGGAAATAAACATCTTTGAGGTTAAAACCAGGTTGGCAAATATATTTAATCCTGTGGACCAAATCTAATTGATTACCTGGTTCATTGTATTGAGAAGAATTGAGAGGAATCATCCACTCTCAATAGGAAAGAATGCTGGTTTTGTGTGTGTGTGTGTGTGTGTGTGTGTGTGTGTGTGTGCTTTGAAAGATGGGAGTAGACTATAGAGTGCTAGGATAGGTACCCGATATTTCCTATTGCCAAGATAAAATAAGTGGCATTTGCAGGGACCCAGAGAAGGGAGCCATTAAAGAATTCTCTGAAGGGTTAAGTATGCTCAAAAGAGAACTAACTTATCATCTGTTGAACAGAATAGAGTGAAGTTTAAATAAATCATTTAGTAGTTCCTGCTTTATTTTTTACAAAAGTGAACAGCCTGAGTTCATATGAGGAAAGCTACAAAAATATCATTGCTAACAACCCTTCTTAAGCAAAACAAACAACAACCACATATGAACACACTGTGAGTGTATACATGCACACAATAAAATATCATTGTTTAAAAAAAAACCATCAGAGAAAATGAGCACAAAGAAACCTAATTAAACTAAACTCCAATAAAGTGAAGAGCCCTTCTCAAGGGGGAAGGAACATGGCAGCTCCATAGTTGGTGACTCTGGGAAAAAGAGGAATCCTGTAAAGAAACTGTGGTATATGTACATAATGGAATATTTTACTCAGCCTTGAAGAAGAATGAAATTATGGCATTTTCCAGTAAATGGATGGAACTGGAAAATATTATGCTAAGTGAAATAAGCCAATTCCAAAGGCCAAATATTTTCTCTGATATGCAGATGCTAATTCACAATGGGTGGGGGATACAGAGAACAGAGGTATTTTGGACTAGACAGAGGGGAGTGAAGGAAGGGGAGGGGGCATATGGGTAGGAATGATGGTGAAATGAATCAGTCATTATTACCCTATATGCATACATGATTACATGATCTGTGTAACTCTATATCATGTACAATCAGACCAATGAGAAGTTATGCTCCATTTATGTATGATGTGGAAAATTGTATTCTACTGTCATGTATAACTAATTAGAACAAATTTTTATAAAAAGAAAAAAAAAGAGGACTCCTGCCTAGAGATGAATAATGAGAATACAGCTGAATTTCCAGCAAACTGTTAACAGTGATGTTTGGCCAGGAAGATCCATTAGACCCATGGAAAGCCCCATGCACAGGACATACAGTCACTATCTCTTACCTGTGTACCCTCAACAAGTGTGGTGGGTAGCATGCCCAAAATGGGATGCAGTCAGAGGACAGCAGAGAGGGCTCAAGATAAGGCAGCTGGGTCCAGGATACAGCTTCCAGGCAGGGATGGGGAAGAGAGCTAAAGAAAGCCTGTGGTATGATGGAAGACATATTTGGTTACAAACCTAGTTCCTGGTACAGAACTTCAAAAATCTGTGGAATTTTCTGACTAATAAGACTGTCCTTATATTGCTCATGAGATAACTCATGGTGAGCCCCTATTTACCATCAGGATGGAGGCTGGTCACCTAAAAGACCACCCAGGTGGCTAGAAGGTTGGAACATTGACCAACCTGACCTCTGGAAAGGCTGGGACCAGTAATTGAGTTCATTCATAGGGCCAATGATTTAATCCCTGCTGAAGGGAAATAACCAATCTTGCCCTCAAATATAGTCCTCCCTGTTCCCTCAGAATCCAGAAATTGGCTCAAGAATATCTGCAAATAATCAAAATCTAAAGATGCTCAATTCTTTTATATACAATGGCATTATATGTGCATATAACTTATGCTCATCCTTCTGTGCTCTTTAAATCTTCTCTAGACTACTTCTAATACCTAATACAATGTAAGTACTATGAAAATAGTGGCTATGTTAGGTAAGTGAGTTAGCCATGAACAGGTGGGTAGAAGAAAGAACAGTGGAGGGCAGTAACATACAGGGAAGGCATCACACATATGCACTAAGAAAAATTCATGAGTCACAAAACTAAGAGTACAGAGCCTTATCAGTCAGGCAAGCATCTGGAGAATGGGAGTGGGAGCATCCAAGCTTCTCCAAGCTATAAATAATTATAATCCCTTAAGAGAACTATTACTTAAAATTCTGGGAAAACTTATTGAAGCATACAAGCTTCAGGAAAATGGGGTCTGATGTGTTGGAACCTCTCCCAGCCATAGTTAATTACAGGGAAACTTCTATTCCATGTTATCATAGTCTCTTGTGACCAGGTGACCACAAACCTCCTTTATCACCAAAACTATGTTGGAACTGCCCCAACCTCTCCTTGTGACCAGGACATCAAGACCCTCACAAGAAAGCTTGCTGAGGGCTATTTAAAGGGAAATAAAACCAATTAAGGGTATGAGTAATTGAGGCCAAAACAAGGGGACTCAACACCTTAACAAACCCCACAACTTTGCCAGGTGTGGTAGCACATACCTGTAATCCCAGCAACTCAGAAAGCTAAGGCAGGAGGATTGCAGGTTCAAAGCTAGCTTCAGCAACTTAGAGAGACCCTGTTTCAAAATAAAAAATAAAAATGGCTGGGGATGTGGCTTAGTGGTTAAGCACCCCTGGGTTCAATCTCTGGTATGTATATATGTATATATAAATAAAAATAAAAACTCTGACTTTATCAGAGACATATCAATCTCTTTGAGACCGGACCATCCATTCAAGTCTGTCCTGTATGTCTGTACCCTCCATGTTTCAATAAATCTCTGCTTGTCACTCTGAGAATCGCTAGACATTCTTCCTGTGAGATCATAAGAACCAGAGGTCATAGATCCCCATGGTCAGCTTAGTGGGTAGGTTCCCTCTGCAACAGTTAATGCTGTATCATTTAATAAAAAGTGAGAATTTTTAAAGTCTACATATTTAGTACAAATGTAGTTTTTAAAAAAATATTTTTGGGGCTGGGGATGTGGCTCAAGCGGTAATGCCTGGCATGTGCGGGGCGCTGGGTTTGATCCTTAGCACTATATAAGAAATAAAATAAAGATGTTGCGTCCACCGAAAACTGAAAAATAAATTTTAAAAAATATTTTTGAAGCTACACATAGTGGCACATGCCTGTAATCCTTACAACTCTGGAGACTGAGGCAGGAGGATTGCAAGTTTGAGGCCAGTCTCATCAATTTAGGGAGGCTTTAAGCAACTTAGACCTTGTCTCAAAACAAAAAATAAAATGCTTTTTGATTCTTGGTTGGTTGAATCTGCCAATGTGGAATCCAGGAATGTGGAAGGCTGACCAATTTGAAGCCAATAATGAAATAAATCAAAGGCTACAACAAAGCCCAAATTCTGTTCAACTTCAAATCCAATTAAGTCAATTTCTACTCTAGCAGCCCAATATACTAGAGAAATCATATTTTATCTCTAGTCCTTCATACAGAATGTTTTCATAACATATATAACAAGACATGAAAAAGCAAGTAATAAGATTTACAATCAAGAGAGGAAATGGTCAAGAGAAGAAGATGGTCCAGAAGTTGGAATTATCAAACAAGAATATTAAAACAGCTGTGATAAAGAAGTTAAAAGATGTAGTGGAAAAGATGGAATCACAAAGATTATGAAAATTGTTTTATTTATAAACAATAAGATGTTTTACATATAACTCAATGATTCTTAAGTATAAAAGCACAAACAACAAAAGATTCTTTTTATATGAAATCCCCAAATAAACAAAATCAGAAAGTGGCTGCCATGGGGAGGAAGAGGGTTTGCTAGAAGGCATGTGTGGAACTTTCCATGGTGAGAGAGATGTTCTCCATTTTGTTCAGGGTAATGTGACATAGGTGTATGTTATCACAACTCATGGAAATTAACAGTTATGTCCAATTTATAGTTTTAAAATCATACTTCATTTTTTTTTTTTTGCAGTACTAGGGATTGAGCCCAGAGTTGCTCTACCACCAAGTTACATCCCAAGTCCTTTTTTATTTTGAGACAGGGTCTTGCTAAGTTGCCGAGGCTGGCCTTGAAGTTGCCTTCCACCTGCCTCAGCCTCCTCCTGAGTCATTATGATTATAGGTAAATGCCACTGCACCCATCTGTGCCTCAATTTCTAAGTAAATGTGTCAAAATTTACAGTAGGGTAAAAGGTCAGAAGAGTGGCTATGTCGGGAGGGAGCAAACTGACAGAGGCTGTACATTTCAGATTTATTCCTGTGTGTAAGTTACTTCTTAATGAGAAAATGGGCCTGGTCCCATGCTTCTAGTCTCGGCTCATACTCATTGAGTCCTGTAAGATAGTGCATAAGAACTGGCTAAGGACTTATACAAGGATGGGAGGTGGCACAACCCTGCTGGTGTCCACTGAAAGGAGGGTTAAAAAGGAGTTGCTTCTACAGTGGCACAAGAGCTAAAACACTCCAGATTTGGTTTCTATCTTAGTTCATATTCTCTTGCTATAACAGAGTACTTGTGACTAGATACCTTATAAAGAAAAGAGGCTTATTTTGGCTGATGTTTATAGAAGCCAAAGAACATGATGCCAGTATGTACTTGACTTCTGGTGAGACCACATGCTATGTAATTTCATGGCAGAAGAGCTAAAGGGTGAAAAGGTGAGTATGGAGAAGAGATGTAGAGAACAACAGAGCTGATTCACATCAGAACAACCTGCTCTTGCAAGAACAAACCAATTCCCGCCACGATTACTCCAGAGGCATTAATCCCTCTTACAGGCTCCACTTCCCAACACTGCCACAACAGCAACCAAACTTCAACATGAGTTTTGGCAGAAACAAACCACATCTAAATCACAGCAACTCAACTTTCACCACAGAGAAGCAGATCATTCTGTTGTTCTGAGTACAATAGCAAAGAAGCCATATTCCAAAAGATCTTTTAATTGCCTGATTGAATGCAGAACCCATTCTCTGAAGGAATTAGTATCCTAAATGGCCACTAAATGACCAGGCTATCCCACAAAAACTAGAAAATGGTCAAGATACCTTAAGATTGCACTAGAGTACTGGGGGTTGTGGCTCAGTGATACAGCACTTGCCTAGCACGTGTGAGGCACTGGGTTCGATTCTCAGCACCACATAAAAATAAATAAAATAAAGATACCATGCCCATCTACAACTAAAAAACAAAAAAAAAAAAACATTACCTTAAAACATGTTTGCAAGATACTGCTATTACCACAATAGAAACTAACTCTATTAGAGACACTGTGGTAGCTGAAAAAGTCTTGGTTTTCTATTTCTTGGGAATACTGCTACTTGACGAAGAACAGTTTGTGTGTAATTAAGGCAGGATGAGTTTTTGCAGAATTTCTAAGGAGGATGTCTGAGAACTTTCAGGAATCATCTGATTTCACTTTGAAATGGCTTCATTGCTTTCTTGAGAAGTGTATGTACCCTGATGCAGTACGTACCTGACCATGATGACATCTACTTTTTAAAGCAAAAAGGAAATTAGAAAGGAGGTGGAAAATAAAAGGAAGAAGGAAAGGGGTTAGAAGTATGAATAACAGCCATCTTTTCCATTCTCTTATGTGTGATGCTAAATTACCAACATCCCTGCTTCCTGAGCTCTTCCCTTCTCTGGGCCTCCGGATAGTAAGTTGTGAGAATGAAGTAATGTCTATTCACTAGAAATAGCAGACAGGAAAAGAGTCATCTCCACCCAAACAATTGGCTAGAATTAGTTATTACCTAACAGTTTGATATATTCCACTAACTCTGCTTTTAAAATAACTAACCATTGAATAAATCAATTCTTATTCTGCTCTTCCAGGTAGTCCCCCCACACCCAATACAAAGGTATTATCTTGAAGCTCTATGAGAATGAAGAAGTTCTCCTCATTCCTTTGCACAGACAGTGATATAGCCCATTATGGTACATGATGATCACCTGTCAGGAGAACGAGGCCATAAAGGTCCAGGAAATGCAAGTGACATCATCAGAGGACAAAGACATTTGTCTCCCAAAGGCTCCACTCATTTCCCAGCCTAAGACAGACGGGCATCAGGGAGACTAAGTATCCTTGTGTCATGGAACAGGCATCTCAAAGGTTCCAAAAGATTACCTGGATGGCTCCATTTCATGATAGTTTGTCTTAACATGTGTCAAGGACTGACTCACAGGCAAGGAGAATGAAAAAGATCTATTGTGACAAATGTTAGATGGTCTGTGAGAAGGCAGATGACCCGTGGCCTCCACTGAGCATCTCTGAATAGTGTTTCTAGAGGCCCTAGGCAAATGGTCTGGCTGTAATCTCAATCCATGCCAACTTCTCCCAGGGCCTGAGATATTCCTGTGGTGTATGCCAGAAAGCAGTAGCAGATGCATTGATTCTTCTAATATCTTGTCTCAGCTTTGCCTTGTACTAATTCTATGACATGGGTATAAAAGATCAAAATCACTGAGCCTTGGTTTTCTTATTTCAAGATGGCAATATTAATAATATAGCTCAAATTGCTGGTGCCTGGATTAAGTCAGATAGGTGTAAATTAATAGTACTTCGAGGAGATAAAGAACTTTGTATAGATGGTAAACTCAGGGGACTTCCCTGAAATTTGGGACAGATCACCTTTGACAGTGTGAAAGTCCAGAATCACATCCAAGATACTAAGACAGCCACCTCCTTAAAACTCCAAAGTGTCAATATCACAGAACCATGGTATAAGATATCTGGAAGGTAGCTTCCAGAAAAGTTTGCATATCTCACTGAAGAACTAAAATGAGAAAAATCTCAGACAATGTTCCATTTTTTTTTCCTGGCTTTTGGACAGGAGGTTCACTGTAGTGCATAAAAGCAATCCAGATCTTGGTTCAAATTTCAGCTCTACCCCAAAGATGTGGGATCTCAGGCAAGTTATTTAATGAATAATTGCTAAAGGGGGCAGTAGCCCATATCTCCAGGTATGATTTCAAGAATTAAAATATATAATGGATATCAAGCATGGGGCTCTATTATAAAAGACCAAATATTAACAATGGCCCCCATGAAAGACAGGTGAGTCAAAACTCTGGCACTTCATTTGACATTACATGAAGAAACATCTAGATAATAAGTAAGAGTGAAGGGAATTGAGTTTCTAAGTTTGCAATCATGTCTAATTTTCATAGCTGGCATCCTGGCTATGATGCCATAGCATTACTATTTTACCCTTTCCAGGGAAGTCAAGGTCATGGGATCAAGAGTGTGGGTCAGAACTAGGAGACATGGAATCAGAAAAGCTCCACCATCTAGACAAGTCACCGAATCCAGTGAGCCTACATTTCTTCATTCTGTGAAATAGAGATAATAACATCTTGTGCACAGGATACTGTGGGAGACAGATAGCATAATGATTTTGGAAAGCATTCAGTACTCTATAAACAAGAGTGCTTTAATGTACCAACCTCAATCATTTGGTCTAAAACTACAATACTGGCTGAAGTTTCTTGGGAGTTTTTGCAAATTAAAAATCTAATTGAGGGCTAAAAAAAAGAAAAATCTTTAAAAATACAATGGTATTTCCCCCTGGAATCCATTGTGGGAGACATCTTCAATCAAGCTGACATTTCTTCAAAGAAAAATGGCTAGAATTATTGCAGCAAGTTGAGATGAGAGTCCCTCTGCTCACCCCATGGTACTACCAGGGGTATTTATAACACACCTGATATCTCCAGACCCCTTTCATCTTGCAGAGAACCAAAGTGCTGGGGAAAGTCAATCAACCAGAAAGATAGAAAGGAGGCAATCCAATGAGCATTGGGATGGTAGAAAATACTGAATTCTAATGAACTACCAGATCTGGGAAAAAAAGAACCTTTCTCATTTACTTGAAAAGATGAATGGTTTATGCCCACATTCCCCATGTCAGAGATGGCTTTGGCACCATGTCATTTCTCAAGCCCCATTTATAGCATTCCTACAGCTGCCCAACTTATCCAGTACAAAATTTAATTTTTTCCTTCTGATCCAGGCACAATGGCACAGCCCAGGGAGATCTCTCCCATAATGTCTTCTCACACCTGGGCTCAGTTGAGAGCAGTGTTGTTTGGATGTAGCCACTTTGACTGTAGACAAAGAATTAATCACACTTATTTTGTTAGCCTCATTAAGAAACCATGAGCTGGTGAGCATTTATGAAATTTCCCAGTTATGTGTGCCTCAGATCCCTTTACCAAGAGTCCAGAATGAAGTGAAGGCTGCAGTGGGGGTGACGTTGGGTGAAGTTTGGAATCTGGGTTTGGGTAAGGGATGAATTATTGGAATGGTTAGGAATGGTGGTAGATTTAGAAAAGGGGTTTGGAATGAGATGGGGTCACACCTGAAGACAAGTTCATATTTAGATAAGAGTTGCAATTCGTGTCAGGGCTGGGCTAAGGCTCCAGAATTGTGTAGGAGAAATTCTGGGTTGGGGTGAAGAGTAGGCAAGGACATAAGATGAATGAGTTTCAGTCTTCGGGTGGGAGTAAGGGCAAAGTTTACTTCATCCTATGAGTCTCATGATTTGGTCAAGGGGTGATCAGGCTCCAGGGGAGACTCAGGAGATGGATGACTTGAGACTTTGGGATGGATAAAATAAGGCAGATCTCAGTGATGGGTGATATGGGTGATGTCTGTCATGCGCATTGTACTTGATTTTCTTCTCTCTCTCTCTCTCTCTCTCTCTCTCTCTCTCAGCTAAAAGCTTAAGAGCTTGTTTTTTAAGATCAAGAAACTTGTTCTCAGTTGCATCTGAACATTCTGCTCTGTCAGATGACACAGAGTCACTCCAGAGTTAAAATGGGAAGTCGCCTGTGTTTATGGCCCTTCCCTGCCTTTCAAAACTTTTCCCTCTTTCTGAAAGAGCCACCTGGCAAGCACCCTGCAGCTCTCAACAGCCTGTGGTATGGGTCCAGAGGCTCCAGCAAGTCAACCAGGTGTCATAGGTGCTGGGCCCTGCATCCTGGTGAAGGAACCACACACAGAGATGAGGAGGAACACAGGATTTGGAGTCAAGGGGATGTGAGTTATGGTCCTTCATCCTGGGAAATTATTCTCCTGGTCCCTCAGCTACAACAAGGCCTCTCATAATTTATCTGATGAGTTTGGAGATTATGTTGGTCTCCTTTTCGTCATTGACAAAATACCTGAGAAAAGCAACTTAAAGAAGGAGAAGTTTGTTTGGGTTCACGGTTTCAGAGGTTACAGTTCACAGTCAACTGGGTTCACATTGCTTTTAGGCCTGTGTCAAGGCAGAACTCCCAAAAGTCCATTTAGTTATGAACTCATCAATGGATTAACTCATGGGTGAAGTCAGAGCCCTCCTGATCCAATCATTTCCTAACAGCCTTGAGGACCAAGCCTTCCACACATGAGCCTTTGGAGACATTCCAGATCCAAACTATAACACAGATTGAGCAAATCATGAATGTGATAAGAACTTCCTAAGGCTATAAAACTGGATATTATTGCTGATTACTGTGATTGCTATCTCCACACAGAGACCAGGAGAGGCAGCGGTGCACTCTGACGGAATGATCTGCTCCCGACTCCAAGAGGAAAAGCCTCCACTCTGTGCATGTCAAATTTTTCACTCAGGTACTAGACCTAACAATCCGAGTCTCAGGATTTCTCGAGATTTCTGTGGGGAGAAAGATGGGCAGAAGCAGGAAATGATTCCAGGGAGAAGTTCACTTTATCCAGCCCACAGTAACAGAGCATTAACAGAGAAGTATAGATGGCTCTCTCTTTGCCCATTCTGCATCTCTGGCTTCTACTTCAGCCATGGTATTGGTACATAATGTGTTTTAAGATTCCACAATAAACACAGCAGGGGCCTCCCTGGGTCCCTAACAAGTGCTCAGGTGTCACAGAGGCTGCCAACAAGTCAACAGCCAGTGCTCAGCCAGAAGAGACACAGAACTTAATCACCTATGTGCACAATTTGAGAGACTCCTCACCCCAAGTCTCCCTCCCATAGAGTTCCCAAGTTTTGCTATCAGAAAGGTGTTCCTGGGGCTGGGGTTGTGGTTCAGTGGTAGAGCGCTTGCCTAGCATATGAGAGGCACTGGGTTCAATTCTCAGCACCACATATGTATTTGGTGTTATCACTATCCTTTGCCTAGTCACTTTTTAAAATACAATGATCCCAGCCAAATATGGAATATTGAGTTCTAAGTCTTGAGACTTTTTCTCCTCCCCCTCTATCTTTCCAGCATCTTTCTTTGTTCATAAGCTCCCCTATCTTCATGATTCCCAGGCTAATCACATTCCCAGTAAGGGCTTCACCTTGCCCCTACATGCTCAACATCCCTGTTTCTTACCATGTGATGGCCTTGCACCACTGTAGGACTCTGCCACCAAGAAGATCATCACTAGACACAGTCTCCTCACCTTTCACTCCTAGAACCATGAACCAAAATAAGTATATTTTTTCTTATAAAAGGAAGTAGCCTCAGGTATTTTGTTATAGTAACAGGAAATAGAATGATACACTTCCTTCCAGGGTTCTTTTTTGTTGGGAGCCGGCGACCGCACCCTGAAAATGGCGCTGGCTTCCTGCTTCTGATGACTCAGCGGTTAGAGTTGTTAGAAGTAAACAACTCCTTGTTGGGCTGTGGGCTGGGCTCTGGCCTGCTTCCGCTGCGTGTACCTATTGGACTCTTCCACGTAGTGCTGGTTCATTGGCAAGGCTGGGTACTTAAGCTAGGGCAGACCGACCGCTCGTGCGCGCGCTTTCTTCTCTTATTCCTGTTTTCTCATCATGATTCAAAGGTCCTGAGTAAACTGCTGAAAGAAGAATCCTGTGTCGTTTTTTCCCTTGCCAGTGAGGGGTCGCGACACTTTTTATCTTTGAATCCCAGAGACCTGGGCATCTTGTTTATGGGTCCTCCCCTTGCTCTCACCCCATCAATTCCTTCTACTTCCCTTGATTCACTTGCTCTGTTCAATTTCCATCTAGCACATACCACAATATCCTCCAAAATGGCCTTCCCACCTCTACCCACAGCCCCCCTGAAATCCATCCTTCACAATGCAGCCAGAATGTAGCTCTGATCATGTTCATGTGCTCCATGCCTTTCATGACTCCCTATCAATTATGGCCTATTATCCACACCCCAGGACCTTCATTCTCTGGCCTAGCACAGATCCCTCCAGCCTCTTCTCCTACCTCAGCACCTTTCCCCTGAGATGTGATCCCCAATCCATTCCCAGGGCTTGGATACCTATGTATATGCTCCATTTTGTTTTCTAATATTCTTCCCTTTCTACTTCATTGGGCTAACTCCTACTTCTCCTTACTGACTGTTTGAAGGACTCATTTCCCCTTGTCCATTAGTAGCTAAATAATACCTGCTAAAGTTATCTGGGTCCTGATCCTGAACCTGCAAATATTATCTCAAAAGGCAAAAATAACTTTACAGATGTGACTAAGTTAAGGACCTTGTGATAGGGAGGGTCTCCCAGGTTATTCAGGTGGGCCTTAAATGTAATCACTGACCCCCAAGTCATGTTCTTGAATCTCAAAGAAAGCCACTCCTTATCTGAGAGTCACAGGTTAATTCATAACTTCCTCTCAGGCCCAGAAATATCTGAGTTCAGGAATTTGGATTATTTTTCTAGACCAACATGAATTTGAACCAGGGACACTGTGGTTGGTTTTTCTCCATCCTCATATAAGTGCTAATTTGTTAGATTGTTTTCTCCTCACCACTTGAGTGACTCAGGGAAGATGTGTGGGCCATGAAGAATCTTGACTGGGCAGGGTGGTTCTAGGAAAGGTTTCTTGGGGATTTCTGGGAAATAGGCTTCTTTCCTCTTAACAGAAAGTATTGGAAAGGAGAGCCTCTCCCCATAAGGTACAGCCTGCTGCTGCTGGCAGCTATTCTTTGCTCTATTCTAAGAGCAGAACCAAATTTGGATGACGCTGATGTTGGGACAAGAAAGTAGAAAGATGGCAAGAATCTAAGACTAGGAGACATTGTTCTGCTGTGCAAGGGCCAGTCCCCAAACCTGTCCTTCCCTTCAACTTCCTTTGAACATTCTGGTGTGTGATGCACACCAGCTATAAGAACCATATCTCAGAGTTCTGTTCCTTTGACCTATTATTATGGTTTGGATATGAGGTGTCCCCCAAAGCTCAATTGTGAGACAATGCAAGAATATTCAGAGGTGGAATACTTAGATGAGATCTGTAACCCAATCAGTGGGTTAATCCATTTGATGGATTAATAACCTGAATGGATGATTGGGCAGTCACTATAGACAGGTGGGTTGTGGATGAAGGAAATAGGTCCTTGGGGGAACACCCTTGGGGACTATATTATCCCTGGCTTCTTACACTCAAACTGTCTCTGCTACCTGACTGTCATGAACTGAGCAGCTTTCCTCTGCCACACCCTTCTGCCACAATATTCTGCCTCACCTCAGGCCCTGAGCTATGGAATTGGCCACCTTTATAAACTGAACCTCTGAGACTGTGAACCAAAATAAACTTTTCCTCCTCTAAGCTGTTATCAGGTATATTGGTCACAGCCACACAAAGCTAACCAATGTCCATGTGATTGATTGGAGGATGAGACACAGAGATAAATAAAATAATGTTGCTTGAATTGTGCATTATCAGAGATGAGGCCTATGGCCTGGTGGATCTTTCTGCTCCTAGGAATTTTATTTCTTTTCTTATTTATTTATTTATTTATTTGGTGGTAGGGAGAACTCAAGGGCACTTATCCACTGAGACACATCAGCAGCCTTATTTGGCACTTTATTTAGAGACAAGGTCTCACCGAGTTGCTTAGGACCTCACTTTTTGCTGAGGCTAGCTTTGAACTCGAGATCCTCCTGCCTCAGCCTCCCAAGCTGCACCACTGTGCCCGGCTCTAGGAGATTTATTTTTAAGAGGATGTGGCACAATCACACCTGTAACACTGGCTCCTACTTCCAATCTCTCACTACCACAGTGGCATTTATGTCTAACTAAGTCCAAAGGAAGATAGAGAAGAGCCCTTGCTTTTAAATTTGGGGTCAAAGGAAGTGATCCAGAAAAAAAAATGAATTATCGTCAACTTCTAAGCAAATAGCTTTTTTTGATGACTTTAAAGAAATGGGAAGAAGACAACATCTTCAAGCCTGGGACCAGCACTAACTACTGAGGCACAATACTTTTCCAGGAGCACCCACCTGGCTGAGATTGAACAAGTCACTTCAAAATAACAATACTCACCAGGTGTGCAATGCTGCATGCCTATAATCCCAGTCAGCCTGAGCAACTAAGCAAGTTGCTATCTAAAAATATAAAGTAAAAAGGGCTGGGGATATAACTCAGTGCTATAACATCCCTGGGCTCAATCCCCAGTATAGAAACACACTCACACACACACACACACACACACACCAAAACAAAAACAAAACAGCAATGCTCCTTTGCTGGTGGAATCTGGAAAAGCAAAGAGATTCTGCCAAGGAGTCTTGGGTAAAGGCAGATGCCACCTTTACCTGGCATTCCTGTTGCTTTTCTATGCAGCTGGTGAGAGAATTACAAAGCTGCATGGGGGCAAAGAGACCTGGCTTCTGGAGTCAGGTGTTAATGGATGAGTATCACTCCTTCACCAATGGCTTGCTTAATCTTTCCTAATCTGTAAAACTGTAGCAATGGTGCCCACTTTGTATGACTGGCATAAGGATTGAATGCAAGAGTCCTATCTCATTACTATACATCAGCATTGGATAGATGGAGGCTCTTGTGTAGTGCTCTTAGTAGCTGTTCTTATTCGTGGAGAGAGGGTATTTGTAAAAATACAAAATACGGCAGGCATACCTCAAACATTCTGATTGAACTGAGACTGGACAATAGCATTTTGAAACAGTATCCAGGCCAGATTGTCACTGCATCAGGGGTACTGGGATATGCCAACTGTCTGGACAATGACTAAACACTTCAAAGAAAAGATAGCCCAGAGCTGAAACCCGATGAAGTGAAGCAGGAAAACTGCACAACTGGGCAGAAAACAGGAAGTCTAATAGCTAGACAATGGGCTTCCATGAGCCATCTGCCTTTCTGGAACTGAGTTAAAATTCCCACGGTAGGTGCTGGTGATTTCATGAAGCCATAGGGGGTCAAACAGAACTGAATCCCACCCCTCAGTTTTGAGTCCTGGAACCAGTGACTTAGAGAGGGGAAGGACTTGCCCAAGACACACAGGCAGTTGGGGACTTTGCTTGCATTAGAACCAAGGGATCCCAACACCCAAGTTCATTGCTCCAATCCTTAAGGGAATTGTGACTAACTTTTGAGTTTGCCATGACAGATCATATTTCTCTAGATTTATTTGTTTATTTGAACTCAAGTGTCCTTTCTGTAGTCATGGGGCAAAACCATGGAGGAGTCTCAGGATGTCTGATGTCCTCAGCCTCCCTTTCTCATTCCTTTCTTCCCTTCTTCTCATTCTCAGCTATCAACAGTCATCAGGGCTCCTCAGTGGCCCAGTCTTAGCCCCCTCACCTTGTTTCCATCATAGTGTTTTCATAGTCTATAATTCTTTTACAGGCTGTTTACTCACTTTGCATTTATGTGCCTCTCCCCAACCCCTTGATTGTAAGCTCCATAAAGGTATAGACTCTACTCAGAGCTGCATGGGGGTCCAGTGCCTGCAACAAGGCTTGGCACATAGTTGGTGCTCAATAAATATTTGAGGAACCAACCAACAAACTTACTTACACAGAAGTGACAGAGCCTTATCATGTTGCTTCCTGTGATATAGTATAGATTTTAAGAGAGGACCCTTTGGGAAAGTGGGACTGGGAGGAGGAAACCAATATTTGCTGAGCCCTGGCTAAGGGCCAGGGGGCTGAGTTAAGTATTTAACGCATATTATCCATGACAGCAGCCATGCATGGTAGATCTGATGCTTAACCCAGAACAATAAGTCTCTACTGATGGATTACAAGGAACAGGAGAAATAAAAGAGATATTTGAGGCTGAGGTAGAATTTCCCTGGTTCCTGTATTAGCACACTTGAAATATCAAAAGCAATACTTATACACCATCTGTTTACAAAAAGGGTATGCTTTGGACCCCATGACTTCTTAGTAATGACCAGAGGGACTGATTGTCTTTGTCCAGGCAGGAGGTTTTCAAACCAGAGGAAGTTTGGTGCAACTTGCACTACCAACATATAGATGTGGCTGGAACACCCTTAATTAAGTCATGGACAGAATTAACTTACTGCTTCCTTTCAAACAGACAAAAGGACCCTTAGGAATTTTAAAGACATTATCCTATGCTATCTGAAAAATCCAAACTAGCTATGAATAAGTCTAAAGAGAGGGTTATACTTTAGAAACAATTGAAGACTGTGACTTTGGTCTAAGAGATTGGACTCAAATCAGATTAATAGGAAACCCACACAGTGTTTAGTGGAACTGAACATGTTATGGTATTATCAGCCTCAGTTTAGATCTAGATTATTATCTAAGATTGTTTAAATTATAAAAATGTCTCTGGCCCCTTAGTATATATAAAAATCAGGTTGCGAAAGTTACCTAGCTTCAAATAAGGCCTTGTTGGGGAGCCCTAGAGAGAAATCCTAAGAGCCAATGAGAAAAATAGACTGGGAAGCCACTCCCAAGGAGTAGAACTTAGACCTAATTAAGAAATATTCCCCACTCTTTTTAAAAATATTTTTAAGTTGTAAATGGACATAGTACATTTATTTTATTTATTTAGTTTTATATGGTGCTGAGGATCAACTCACATATGCTAGGCAAGCACTGCCTCACATGTGCTAGGCAAGCACTCTACCACTGAGCTATAACCCAACACCCAGTAGTCCCCATTCTTATGTAGAAAGACCTGTTAACTTTAGCTCAGTTAGACCTCATATTGCTATGGACAACTGAGTGTTATTTGTGTCCTACTCTTCCTCCTTTTGAATAAGACTGCCCCTTCCTTACATCAATCCTTCACCTCTCTCATCAATGCATTTGAAGTATATATATATTAGGTCCATGGGTCTTCAAATGAAGAGGAGCCATATGTGAGAAGTCTTATTAGAACCTGATACAAATCATAAGATCCTGTTCTTCAAGCTTGATGTCATAGTTTGATAAGAACTGTGGGGGTGCTAGAGTAAGGGTAAGCATATTTGCATATACATGGAATGTGAATGACATTAGCCAGAGGATTCCCCTAAATAGACTGAAAAAAATGGCCACAATTTTGTAACATATTTTGACCATTTGCACACTCTACTCTTTCTCTCTCTTAGAATCCTGATGTCACCATGTGACTTAGTCTGTTTGTGCTGCTATAAGAAAGATTGAGAAGTTTATAAAAAGCAAACTTTATTACTCACAGTTCCAAAAGTTGGAAATCCAAGATCAAGGTGCCAGCAGTTGTTAGGTGATGACACTCGTCTGCTATGTCCTCACATGGTAGAAGGCAGAAGGTCAAGAGAGGTAAATTCTCTCTACAGCCTGTTTTATAAGGCCATTAACTCATTCATGAGGGAAGGGCCTTTATAGCCCAATTACCCCCTAAAGAACATCTTCTTAATAATACCACCCTCTTAACATTTCAACATGAATGTTAGAGGGGTATATTCAAACCAAAGCCATGTAAGCAAGCTTGTTAGAAAATAGAGAACAGGTGACCCCATCAGCTCTTTTGTCCTTTCTGATGTCCAGACAATTTTCAGACATGTAAGCAAGATGATCCGGGCTGGGGCTGTAGCTCAGTGGTAGAGTACTTGCCTGGCACATGTGAGGCACTGGGTTTGATCCTCAGTACCATATAAAAATAAATAAATAGGGGCTGTGGTTGTAGCTCAGTGATAGAGTACTTGCCTAGCATATGTGAGGCACTGGGTGTGATTATAAATGAATAAAATAAATGTCCAACTATATATATTTTTTAAATAAATAAAACAAAGGTATCATGTCCATCTACAACTTAAAAAATAAATAATAAAAATTTAAAAATAAAAATGATCCTAAACCAGCCAGCCCCTAGTTGCTCTTCAATAGATGCAAGAACAATCTTAACTGAGATAACTGATTCTGATCCATATTAACAGCACTACCAACCTGACTTAGCAGTAATAGCTATTGTTTTAAGCTACTAAGTTGAGCAGCAATTTGTTATATAGTAAAAGCTTTCTGATGTATTATTCTTCAGCTTTTTCCTTTTCATTACTCAATCTATGCACTGAATCTGTTATTCCAAAGATTAGGTTTTCCTTATTTAGTATCTCCCTTACTGCTTATGTTTGAGGATATTCATCATACTTATTTTTGGTTTTTCCTGTCTCATTCATGATTCCACTTCCTTTGGATGAGAATGAGCTTAGCAGGATGCAGTTAGGCAGTGAACATGGTTGGGATGGTTTGGGCAAATGCAAACATACTAGTAAATGAAAAGATAGAGGCAGGTACTTGGCATCCTAACTTGCCAGTGCTAGAAGAGATCTAGTGTAGCTATTTCACAAGTGAGAAAACTGAATTGTAAAGCAAAGAAATAGCTTGTTCAAACTCATGTAGCAAGCTAGTGGCTGAGCTAAGCCTAGAATCTAGGTTTTCTCATCTCTAACTGATCTCACCCAACTACACTGAATTGCATCTCCAGGTTTTGGAATCCTTGGTACATTTTTTTCTCCCAGGGTTCTATAGGTTTTGGTGCCCTTAGAGCCTGACCTAATAATATACCACCTGCTTTCCAACTTTTTTTTAATTTCCTTGGGTTCCAAATAGCCTGATCTCTTCATTGGCCCCTTGATATCCTTCGCTATATTTGTTTGAGAGGTTTTTCTATCCCCCTTGCCTGGAATACCCTCTGTCTCATCCTTACCCAGTCCATCCTGCCCATCCTCCAAGACTCAGTTCAGATGTTCTTCCTTTCTTCCTCATCCTAGTTTCCTTTCCTCCTGTTTATTCTCTCTACTCTGACCATTTGGAACTTTCTAAAACATGAACCAGATAACATTACTCACTTGAATAAATAGCTACATGAATTTTGAGGCCCTGACATAAGGTTTCCATACCTTCTCACTGTGAATTAATGACTTTATGATTCTGGTCCCTACCTACCTTTCTGGTTTTCTCCTTCCCCCTTGCTCATTTTCCATCCTGTACCTAAACTCCATTCATACCAATTGTCACTCACCAGGCCTGCCATGTTACCTTAAATCTCCATGACTTTGCAATATCCTTTTCTCCTATCTTGGTTTTGAGCTTCTGCACCAAACTGATGTATTCCATTAATTCATGCAATATCTTCCTGAATGGTCACTGTACCCTTTTGTTCCCCCTGCACTTGGAAACACATCTTGACCACCACATTTGCTACACAGTCCGTATAACCAAATCCCTTTTAACCATGAGCTTCCCAAGGAAAGAGACAGCATCTCTTCATTTCCAAAATCTTTTTTGTGCTTAGCACAATACTTGCTCTATAACAAGGGATTTTTTTTTTAATAGTACTGGGAATTGAACCCAGGGCCTCATGCAGCCTAGGCAAGTACTGTACCACTGAGCTACATCTCCAGCTCCCATGGGAAGGGCTTTGAAAAACTAAGTGAATGAATGGACAAATAAATGCATGAATGAGTGAACAGATGGCCTTGTAGTACTGTTTAACTTGTCAAATGTGAATTTTCTGTTTTAAAGGTGAAAAATAAATTCTAAGGAGTCAGGAATAAGACTGACCTGTATCTCTCACCTACCTCACCAATGCCTATCACAGGACTGCATGCAAAGTAAGGGCTTAGTAAAGACCATCAATGGTTGACTCCATTTTATTGCTATCCTTGGGTTAGTTTCTACTGAAAACTGAATGCTCTTTATGACTTCCTGGTCTATCCTTCACCCATGACCAGTCAAGCTGAGACTACTGCAAAATCACTTTAAAAAAATAAATCTGTAGCAAATGCATTTGTCCTTCACCATCAGGCTGGCCTGATTCCCTGAGGGTGAAAGCAAAGCAAACCTCTCTGCAAAGGGAACTTGAAGAGGGACTAACTACTCCTAGAAATCTGATAGGATAGGGTTTATTTTTGTTGTTTTTTTTCTTACGAAAACCAAGGTTTGTTTTTTGTTGTTGTTGTTTTTTAAGTTAAATGTGCTGTTACTCTCTTTTTTATTGATTTTTAAAAAAAAAATAAATGACAGCAGAATGCATTACAATTCTTATTACACGTATGTAGCACAATTTTTCATATCTCTGTTTGTATATAAAGTATGTTGACACCAATTCATGTCTTCATACATGTACTTTGGATAATGATGTCTATCATATTCCACCATTCTTGCTAATCCCCTTCCCCTCTCTTTCCCTCTCATCCCTCTGCCCTATCTAGAATTTATCTATTCTTCCCATGCTCCCCCTTCCTACCCAATTATGAGTCAGCCTCCTTAAGCAGTATAGACATTCCTTGGAAATCTGGGAATGGAACCACCATTTGACCCAGTTATCCCTCTCCTTGGACTCTACCCAAGTCTTAAAAACAGCATACTACAGGGACACAGCCACATTAATGTTTATAGCAGCACAATTCACAATAGCTAAACTGTGGAACCAACCTAGATGTCCTTCAGTGGATGATTGGATAAAAAAATGTGGCATATATACACAATGTAATTTTACTCAGCAATAAAAGAGAACAAAATCATGGCATTTGCAGGTAAATGGATGGCTTGGAGAAGATAATGCTAAGTGAAGTTAGTCAATCCCAAAAAAACAAATGCCAAAAACCAAGTTTTTTTATGTTTTTTTAAAAAATTTATTAGGGTATCCAAGTTATATATAATATAATAATGTCATTTTGACATAACCATACAAACATGGAATATAATTTTCTCCAATTCAGTCCCCAGTACTTCCCCTTTCCTTCCTCTCCTACTTCCTCTTTTCCCTTTCCTCTACTGATTTTTATTCTATTTATTTGTAGTTATTTTTAATTAGTGCATTTTATATATATACATAAAGGTTTTTAAGGAGAGAATTTAGAAAGGACAGGAAGAATTTATTCAGTCATAGAACAGGGCTCTCTGAATTGGGACCTGGGTTGGGTCCCAGAGGAACAATGAGAATAATTAGATATGGGGTCTGTCCTTGAAAGCTCTAATCCAGAATGAGGAGCAAAGACACATAGACAAGAAACTATAAAATCAAAATTATTAAATACCATAAAAAGGACTCCAAGAGTTGCCCAATATATCGTTGCCTTTTAATATGTGCCTGTGTGCTATGCATTGGGGGACATATATGTGTATAACATATGGTCCCCATTCTCAAAGAGACTAATTGTCAAAGGAAGGGAGAAGGGATTTCTTATGATGGGGAGTGGGGAATTATTAGGGAGGTTTTGGGGGGGATTGAAAATGAGTAAGAATTTAGCAATTAGCAATGGGACCATTCCAAATGAAGTTGAAAGAAACTCCTGTGATAACCTCAATTTTTGTAAATTGAGGTTATCATAGTAAGAATATTTGATAAAATTCAATATAGCTCATATTAACAAAATAAAAAACAAACAAAAACTTTAACAACCTTAGAATAGAAGGGAACTTCCTTAGCCTGATAAAGGTCTTCTATGAAACTTACAGAGATAACATAACTAATTATTTGAAATATTAGAGCATTAGAGGAATTAGAGCATTCCCTTTATTTTTTTTTTTATTTTTTTTTTTTATATTTATTTTTTTTTAGTTCTTGGCGGACACAACATCTTTGTTGGTATGTGGTGCTGAGGATCGAACCCGGGCCGCACGCATGCCAGGCGAGCGCGCTACCGCTGAGCCACATCTCCAGCCCCAGAGCATTCCCTTTAAAAACAGGATCAAGTCAAGCATATTTACCAATATTAACTTCTGTTCTACATTTTTCTGGAAGTCCTATACAGTACAGAATATTTAAAAATAAAAATGAATGAATCATAAAGGAAGAAAAGGTCATAATTATTTATGGATGAAATGTATGTCTACAAGAAAATTATAAAGAATTCTCAGATAATTTTCAGATAAATTATTAAAATAAATAAGATAACTTAGTAAGGTTGCTGAGTCTACAGGAGAAAAAAAGAATCGTATTTTTAATACACAACCATCAGGCAGAAAATGACACTTTTAAAGCAGAAGATATTCACCAAAGCATCAAAAATAGAAAGTGTATGGACCAAAAAAATAATAATAATAATGAAATAAACAGAAGCCCTCTATAGAGAAAATTATAAATTTTTTATTAAAATCCATTAAATAAGACCTAAAAATATGAAGACATAAGATCATATTCTTGGTAGGAAGACTCAAAATTGTAAACATCTCAAATTCCAATCAAAATTCTAATAGATTTTTCATGGGTATTGGCAAGCTGATTTTGATATATAAATGGAAGAATGAAAGGCAGAGAATAGCCAAGATAATACTGAAGAAGAAAACAAAGTACAGAAACTTGTTTTCCCAAATAAAAATATATTTAAAGCTATAGTAATTAAAGTAATGCTGAAAACAGACCAGTGAGTGGCACAGTATCAATGGTGAGCCACATACCCATGTGTTTACAGAAAACAGATTCAATGTAACAGGACACACTCTCTATCCTTCTCCATTTTACCCTTTGCCCCAGAGGTGAGTTTTATGGACCCTGATCAGTGGGTTCCTTGCCCTCTTTTATTCACATATATTATTAAAATATTTTTATTATGGTAGATTTAGCATCAAGAGGAAACCTGCAGGAGGAACAAGAGTGAATTTGAGTGTTCAGGAAATTATTCCTCAGGCTAACTCCCTGTCTCCTGAGTCATAATGGTCGGTATGTTCTTCTAGAGAAAGTGTATCCTCCTATTTCATGACTTAATTCTTTGACTTCCCTCTGGGTCCAGCAGTCTCCTCAACCTTCAGAGTTATAGGTGGTAAGGGTTCCCATTTATTGCCAGCCCCAGAAGATTTTACCATCCCTTCTTAGTTTATGCAACTCTGACTTCTTTATAAATATTACCTTTATTAAATTATCTTAAATACCTTGACTAATATTGCCAGACTTGCAAATTGTTGAGGAAAGATGCTAGGAAGACTGGTTACATAGGGAACCATTATAATTCCTCATACCATGTACACAAATCACTTCCTAAGACCTCAGAAAAATAAAAGATTTCAGGAACAAGATATTTTAAATAGCACAAAGTATAAAGGAAAAGATTGGTCAATTTCACTGCATTAAAATTAAGAACTTTCACTCAGCAAAAGGCACTGTAAGTGTTGGGGGTGAGGCTCAGTATTAGAGTGCTTGCTTATTAGCATATTCAAGGTCCTGAGTTCCAACCCCAGCATTCAAAAGAAAAGAAAGAAGAGTGGGAGAGGGAGAGGGGAAGGGGAGAAGGAGGGGGAAGGGTAAGGGTAAGGGGGAAAGTACCTTAAAGGAGGTCAAAAAACAATTCACAAACTCAAGAGAAGATACTTATAAAACATTAAGCCAATAAATCACTGTTTTCTAGAACTGTGTTGCCCAATGTTAGATATGTAGCTATTCAAATTAACATTTAAAATATTAAAAATTCAGTTCCTCTGTTGCACTAGTCACAACTCTGAGCACTCAATACCCACATATGTCTAGTTGCTACCATATTGGGTAGTGCAGATATACAACATTTCTATCAACACAGAAAATTCTATTGAGCAGCCCTGATCTAGAATATAGAAAAGATTCCTAGGAATCACTAAGAACAAAGCAAATAGCCTGAGATGGAATCTTATGTGTCAACTTGACTTTACCAAGGGTGCTCACTGTTTCTGGGTGCATCAGTTAAGAGTATCTCAGGATAAAATCAGCATATAAATCAGAGAACTCAATACAGTAAATCGCTCTCCCTAATGTGGGTGGACATCATCCTGTGAGGGCCTGAATACAACAAAAAGGCACAGGAAGAAGGAATTTACTCCTTTTGCTCTCTGCTTGCCTGCCCTTGGACTGGTATTTTTACCATAGGCTCCTCTGGTTTTGAGGCCTTCAGTCTCAAACTGACATTACACCACCATCTTGTTTCCTAGCTCTCCAGGTTACATACTGTGGGACTTCTCAGCCTCCATAATCATGGAATCAATTCCTCGTAATAACTTTTTTTTTTTTTAGTTGTTGATGGTCACAATATCTTTATTTACTTTTATGTGGTGCTAAAGATTGAACCCAGTGCCTCACATGTGTGAGGCAGGTGCTCTATCACTGAGCTATAGCTCCAGCCCATAATAACTATCTTAATAGGTATCTTATTGGTTGTGTTTCTTTGGAAAACCCTAAGTAATTCACTGCATGATTTTTTAAAAATGAGACACAACAACAGATATTTCAGAGAAAAGTAAATGCATATGGCTTCATATGTAAAAATGTGCCACCTCAACAGATATCAGAGAAACACATAATTTATTATTTTATGTTCACCATATTGGCAAAAATGTAAACCAACACAAAGCACTGGCAAGATTATGGAGCAAAAGAAGTCACACACTGCTATGGAATTGCAAATTGCTACAACCACTTTGGAAAAGAGTTTGGTTTGATCAAGTAAAGCTGAATTGTGCATGTCCTATAAACCTTCCCTTGTACCAAGAATTATGTTGAAAAACATTCAGTACCAGGAAAAAGCATTCACTATTATATTGTTTATAATAGACCAAAACCAAAAATAATACAAATGTACACTTGTAGTAGAATGGAAAAATATACTGAAAAATATGAAGCAGAGAAAATTAATATCATCTTGGATAAATTTCAAAAACGTAACCTTGAGCAAAAGAAGTGCCACACAAATAAATACATGTAGAAGATTCATTTATATTAAATATAAGTTCAAAAACAGGCAAAACTAAACAATATAATTGGGAGTGTATAAAGTCCATATATTTCAAACTGTGAAGAAAACTAAGCAAAGATTAACACAAAACTCAAAGAAGGGCTTAGTTATGGCAAAGAGAGAAGAATGGGATCCGGGTGAATGTAGTACCAGGGGTTTCTGAAGTTCTGACAAAGATTTGTTTCTTAACCTAGGCGATGACCTACAGGTTGTTTTAATGTACACGTACGTTTTATCTTTGTATGCTTGATATTTACTTTTCTAATTAAGGACATACAAGGTTCTATTTCTACTAATGCTTAACTAGGTAATTCAGAGCCAACCTCCAATTAAAAGAAGAGCTACAAAAGCTGAAAAAAATAATGATGACAACAATAATTGCCCTTTTTATCAAGAAACTGAAGTTCTCAGAGGACCAATAAAGTGGGAAAGAATGACCGGGCCATCATTTGGCAGAAGATATATCCAGATGACTGAGCAGTTGGAATTATTTTCCCCAGGGATAATTTGCCAATGCTGGAGGAGAGAGCTGACAGTCTTGGGGCTCCTAACACCTTTGTGAAGCAGGTGGACAAAATTGAAAGTCCAGTGTCTACTATTGGGAAGCCCTGGTAACTCCTGCCCATGGGAACCTAAAAAGCTGAACTATTGCCCATAGGAGTAAGAATAAGCCAGAGGTGGACCAACCCTAAAAGGCACTGCAGTTTAGCTTTTAATCACCTCAATGTCTAAAATTGGCTCAAGTTCATCCTGAATTACTAATGTTCCTTGATGCCTGCCAAAAGCAAAAATAAAAAGTCCCTGGAAGAAGACTATAATGTAGTCCAAGACCTCAGTTGTTGGGGTTATTATAAAAATGCAAACCTAGTTTAACACTGGAAAATCAAATAGTGTAATATAATGTAATTATGTAAAGCAATATTAATATAATTAAGGGACATTTATATGATAGATTCAAAAGGAGAATTTGATAAAAGTGTCGATGACCATTAATGAGTTCTGTTTAAACACTCCTAATAATTTAGTAGAAGCTGGGCATGGTGGTGACTTGGGAGGCTGAGGCAGTAGGATTGCAAGTTTGAAGCCAGCCTCAACCACTTAGTGAGATACTGTCTTAAAATAAAAAACGAGATGGGCTGGGGATGCAGATTAATGGTAGAGCACCCCTGGGTTCAATCCCCAGTACCACAAAAAATTTTTTTTAATTTAAAAAAATAGGAATAGAAAGGAACTTTCCAAATCTGATAATGGATATTCTCAACAAATGGACAAATAAATAAATAAATAAATAAGCTTGCAGTAAAGTACTAAAAATTTTTCCTCTGCTATTATAATTCTATTTAAAGTTGTACTTGAAATTTAAACCAATGCAATAAAAATAAATAAATAAAAGGAGTAACATCAATTAAATATTACATGAGAAAATAATGAAACTTGACTCCTAATTTGCATCACATGTTAAATTAGTGTTTCTTAGATGAGAGGAATGCTAGTCTCCCATCATTGTCCAGAAAACAGTTGGCAATCCTGGGAATATCCAGGATAATCCAGGATAAATGTGTCGATTGTCATGATTGGCCAAGAGGGTGCAATATTGGCAGCTAGGAATGCTGCTAAGTATCCAACAATACATAATGCAAATATCACAAAACTCTACGAGAAATTATAAAAAGAAGAAATCTTCCCAATTAGTTTTATGAGGCCAACAACACTTTGATTCCAAAACGACAAAGATATAAGAAAAGAAAATTACAGGCCAATCTTGCTCACTAATACAGATGACAAAACTACAATGTACTAGCAAAAGTAACCTAATGATAATCTTCGGAATGAGGAAAAATGTAACCCAACCAACTTAAGTACTCCAGGAATGCAGGGTTGGTCTAAC
This sequence comes from Urocitellus parryii, assembly GCF_045843805.1. NCBI lineage: Eukaryota > Metazoa > Chordata > Mammalia > Rodentia > Sciuridae > Urocitellus > Urocitellus parryii. The sequence goes on from NC_135546.1 coordinate 13,366,487, forward strand.
ACTAGGAAATCAATAAGTTAAAATAGACTGATATAAAGGATAACCTGAAACAGGTTACCTTCAGATACTGATCATGAGATTAGCGTGCCCACTCTGCTATCCCTTTTATTCAGCATTTACTGAAGTTTCTTGCCATTGCAATAAAGAAGAAAAAACAGTCAGGTATAGGAGGAAACATATCTTTATCCCAGCCACTCAAGAGACTGAGGCAGGAGGATCAAAAGTTCCAGGCCAGCCTGTGCAACTTTGCAAGATATTGTCTCAAGATAAAAAGTAAAAAGGGCTTTTGATATAGTTTAGTGGTAAAATGCCCCTGGGTTAATCCCCAGTACTAGGAAAGAAGAAGAGAAGGAGGAGGAGGAAGAAAGAGAAGAAGCAGAAGAAAGAAAAAATAGGATGAAAGAAATACAAATTTCTTTATCCACAAATTGTCTTTTTACATATAGATAATCCAAAAGAATCTATAAATGAACTATTGTAATTCACAATTTAAACAGAAGGTAATTTGGACAGAAGGCAATATATACACTAATCACATGCATACTCATATACCAAACACAAGCACCTAGAAAACATTCTAAAAGATATCATTTATATTATACCAGAAATATTTAACACCTAAGAATAAATCTACTAAAAGACATGGAAGTCCTCTGCCTTGAAAGTGTAAATGTTATTGACAGAAATTAAAGAAGACCTGAAAAACAGGGGTTTATACCAGGTCCATGGATTAGAAGATGGAATGCTATGAGCATGTTAGTTTTCTCTAATTTAATATGTAAAGTCAATGCAAACCCAATAAAAATCCAAGTAGGGGTTTTTGCATGTATGTGAAAACCAAAAAAAATCTAATTATAACATTTATATGGAAATTTAAGCAAATAAAAATGCCAAAACACTCTTGGAGAAGAAAAACATGGAAGATTAAACCTACTGCATATCCAATTCAGTCTTTGACACAGTTGAGCTTATGTATTTAAGATACTATGCTATTGATACAAGGATAAATATACATAGATAAGGGGAAACACAAGATATTGGATATATAGCAAAGGTGTGACACTAACAAGTTGTGGGGAAAATAGTTCTATGTATAGTCATTCCCTGTATAATGACATTCATTCAATGCTATACCACATATACAGAGGTGGTCCTGTGAGATCATGTCACCTAGTGACCTTATAGTATTCTTAGTATGTGTAATTACATTCTATGGTGTTCACATAATCACAAAATGGCCTACCAACACATTTCTCAGACTGTGTCCCTATTGTTAAATAATACATGACTATAAATGGTTTCAAGCAAATCCTTACCCGTTTCCTCCTGTTATACATAAAAACCAATTCCAGGTAGACTGCAGGGCAAAAAAAAAAAAAAAAAAAAAACCCAAACAGTAAGTCTCCAGAACCACATTATTCTATACAGTGGCCTCTAGCCCTATGTAGCTATGTAAGTTTAATTAAAACTAAATAAACTGAAAATTCAGTTTATCATTTGCAGTAGTCACATTTCAAGTGCACAAGAGCCACATGTAGCCCATGGCTACCATATTTGACAGTGCACACACAGACCATTTCTATCATCATAGAATGCTACACTGAACAGCACCACTATTGAACAGGGTTTAGCAAACTATGGCCCCTGGGACCAACCTGTGCCCTATACCCCCATGGGACAAACCTGCCTGGTTTTGTAAGTATTTTTTTTAATCTTTATTTTGTTTATTTATTTTTATGTGGTGCTGAGGATCGAACCCAGTGCCTCACACATGCTAGGGAAGCACTCTGCCACTGAGCCACAACCCCAGTCCTGTAAATAAATTTTTATTGGAACACAGACCCACTCATTCATTTACACAGTATCTATGGCTGCTTTCACAATACAAAGGCAGAGTTAATTAGTTACAACAGAGACCACATGGCCTGTAAAGCCTCATATTTACTAACTAAACTTTTTTAGAAAAAGCTGGCAAAGCCCTACTCTAGAAAATAAAAGAATTCATTTATAATCTTGAGACATTAAAATATATAACTATGAAGATAAATTGAACAAAATTCAAACTAAGAATTTCTGTTCATTAAAAGACATCATTAACACACTGAAAAGCAGGACAGAAAACAACAGAAGATATTTCTAATACATATAAGAATCAAAGGTTCTTTTCCAGAATATATGAATTTATACAAATAACAGAAAACAAAGTGGTTGGGAGACTGAAACAGATTTGTCACAATGAATGAATGAATGAAATAATGAATGAATAAAGTAAAACCACCCTAGTGGCAAAAAAAAAAAAAATATCTAAGGTGCTCAGCCCTGTTTCAGTCCTTTCCAACATAATCTATAGATTCCATGCAAGCCCAAACAAAATTACAGCAAGTTATTTTGTGCGTATTGACAAACTGATCCCAAATTTTATGAAAATGCTAAAGACCAGATTAGCTAATATGATGTTTAAAAAGAACAAAGTTGAAGGACTAATACCACACAACTGCAAGACTTAACTATAAAGATATAGTAATCTATCCACGTACAATGATATATGCCCATAATCGCAGTGACTCAGGAAGCAGAGACCAGGAGGATCACAATTTCAAAGCCAGCCTCAGCAACTAACTAAGACCCTGCCTTAAAATAAAAAAGTAAAAAGGGATGGGAATGTGGCTCAGTGGGCTAAGCACCCTTACCCCAGGGTTCAATCCCTAGTACCAGGAGAAAAAAAAATCATGACAGTTTGATATCTGTTGAAAGAATATGCAAATACATTAATGGAATAGAACAGAGGACCCAGAAATAGACCCACACAAGTAGAGTTGATTGATCTTTGATAAAGGAACAAAAGAAATTCAATGGAGAAAGGAGAGCTTTTTGACAAATGATACAGTAATAACTGGACATCTGTATACAAAAAAATAAATAAATATCAATGCAGACCTTATTTGTACCTTTCACAGAATTTAACTCAAAATGAATCATAGACTTAAATGCAAAATTCAAAACTATAAAACTTCAGGCTGTGACTGTGGCTCAGTGGTAGAGTGCTCGCCTAGCATGTGTGAGGCCCTGGGTTCTATCCTCAGCACCACATAAAAATAAATAAAAATAAAGGTGTTTTTTAAAAAACTATAAAACTTCTAAAAGAGAATATATGAGAAACCCCTAGATATTGTGATAAATTTTCAGATACAATATCAAGAACATAATTTATGATAAAAAGAAATCAACAAGTTGAACCTCATTAAAATTAAGAACTTCTGCTCTATAAAAGATGCCATTAACAGAACCAAATGACAAATACAGTATGGGAGAAAATATTTGCAAAAGACATAGCTAGTAAAAGACTCACTTTCAAAATATACAAATAACTCTCAAACTCAACAATAAGAGAGTAAGCAGCACAATTTTTAAATAGGCAAAAATCTGAACAAACAACTCATCAATAAAGATATACAGATGGCAAATAAGCATAAGAAAAGATGTTCGAATTTATATGTCATTGGAGAATTGCAAATTAGAACAAAAAGATACACTACAAACATATTAGGATGGCTAAAATCCAAAAACTGACAATACCAAATGCTGATGAGGATTCGAAGCAACAGGAAGTCTCATTCACTGCTGATGGAAATGAAAAGTGGCATGGCCACCTTGGAAGACAATTTGGCAGTTTCATACATTCTCTTACCGTATGATTCTGTAATCGTGCTCCTTTGTATTTACTCAAGTGAGCTGAGAATTTATGTCTACATAAAAGCTTGCATGTGAATGTCTATAGCAGCTTTATTCACAACTGCCAAAATGTGGAAGTAAACAAGATGATTTTAACATGTGAATGAATAAACTGTGAAATATTAATCCAAACAATGGAAAATGAATGAGCTACCAAATTACAAAGGGACCTGGAAGAAATTTAAATACATGTGGCTAAGTGAAAGAAGCTGATCTGAAGAGTCATTTTACTATGACTCTTCTGACATGAAATTCCACAAAGGCAAAACTATAAAGACAATAATGATCAGTGATTAGCAAAGATTTGAGGAATCAGGGAGGGAGTATGGAGAGATACATTCTGCATGATACTATAATGGTATCATGGAATACACAAAATTATGCATTTGTCAAAGTCCTGAACCTTAATACACATTTTGGACTTTGGTTAACAGCAATTCATCAACAGTGGTTCACTACTTGTAACAAATGTACCATAGTAGTGCAAGATGTTAATAATAGGAGAAACTGTCTTTGGAGTGAGGAGGTAGAGAATTAAGAATTCTCTGTACTATCTGCTTGCTTGCTTGTTTGTTTGTTTGTTTATTTATTTATTTATTTATTTCAGGGGGTACTGGGGATTGAACTCAGGGGCACTCAAACACTGAGCCACATCCCCAGCCCCCCACCTTTTTTTTGTATTTTATTTAGAGAGAGGATCTCACTGAGTTGCTTAGGGCCTCCCTGTTGCTGTGGCTGGCTTTGAATTCTAGATCCTCCGCCTCCGGAGCCTCTGGGATTACAGGCATGCACCACCATACCGGACCTTATTATTTTTTAAATAAAAAATTGTAAAGGTGCTCAACCTTATTGGGCATGATGGAAATATGAATTGAGCTATAAAGTAATACTACTAAATACCTAACAGGAAGACTAATATTGAAGAGACAATATCAAATGTTGGCTCAGAGCCATCCATATATTGAAACCAGAATCTAATGCAAGTACTGGTGGAAATATAAATTTGTAAAAGTACTTTTAGAAACAGTTGAACATTAGCATGTTATGATACAGCAATTTCATTCCTAGATATATGCCCATCAGAAATGTGTTCACGTGAATTCCAGGAAGACGTGTACAAGAATATTCATAGCAGCATTGTTCAAAAAAGCTTGAGTCTAATGTGCAAAATGTGAAAAATAATAACTCCCACCTGGGTCTGTTGTAACTATTATCATCTCTACAAGGTGCTCAGTGTCTCACCTGGCACATGGTATATCCTTAGAGAACAGAAGCCATTGTTTATTATTTTTTTGTGGCCTGCATGAGTTTCTTAGGTGAACACACACACACACACACACAAAAAAAAAAAACCCAACACACAACCTAGTTTTACTCAGATTTTCATCACTGTGACCAAAAGAGCTGACAAGAACAACTTAAAAGAAAAAAAAATTATTTTAGCTCATGGTTTTAGAGGTTCACCCTTATATGGCTGGCTCCATAGCTCTGGGTCTGAGGTAAAACAGAACATCATGGCTGAAGGGCATGGCAGAGAAAAGCTACTCAGTTCATGACAGCCAGGAAGTAGAGAGCGCTCCACTCACGGGGAACAAAATATAAAACCATAAAGGTACACCCCAGTGACCTACTTCTTTCAGCCATACCCCATCTGTCTATAGTTATCCCCCATTAAACCATTCAAATTATTATTTTTTAAAAGAGAGAGAGAATGTTTTAATATTTATTTTTCAGTTTTCAGTGGACACAACATCTTTATTTTTATGTGGTGCTGAGGATCAAACCAGCACCCTGCGCATGCCAAGCGAGCGAGTTACCGCTTGAGCCACATCTCCAGCCCCAACTCAAATTATTAATACATCAAATGGATTAATCCACTGGTAAGTTACAGCTCTCATAATTCATCATTTCACCTCTGAACATTCCTGCATTGTTTCACACATGAGCTTTGGGAGGATACCTTATATTCAAATCATAACAACTTAAAAAGACAAAATATCAAAACACAAAGACAAAAATGTACTCTGACCCCCTGAAGCAAGAGAAGACATTTATTGATAAAATACTGTGCTATTCTCTGAATATATCAGATAAATGAAGAAGCAGGTCCAAAAAAATTGTTACAAACAAGAGACCAGGTGGCAAAAACACAGCCCTAGTCAGCCACTGGTATATCTGGGTTATATCACTTTTTTGGGCACAGATGACACTAGAGATTGACTGAACTCAGCTTGTCTGAATCCTGCATGAGTGAGTTCTCATGTGACCATTGTTTTTATATGGCTATTAAGATTCAAAATTCAAGGTGGGAACTTCTGGTTGGCCAAGTAGACTTAAGATATACCCAAGAGGCCAGGAATTGAGGAAGGGAATGTCTGGCTTCCTTTGCACTGTGAAGAAGGAGACAAGACTGAGCCTGTCACCAATTAAGGATTCTTAAAAGATAGGACAACACATGATAATTACAAGTGCCCGGCCCAAATGTATTCTATTTTGGTTCTGCATCCCTCTTAGATCTGTGTGAAGGGACAAAATGAAAAATAACATCTGGTTATTTGGAAACATGGTACCTACTATCTTCAAGGAGATTATGATCTGGTGAGTGAAACAGACATATTTATTGTCTAACTCCCCAATTCTTGTAGTTCAGCACGAAACTAAAACTGAGTCCTGAGGAGACAGTCAGAATGGGTTTTACACCTCAAATCTCAAACCCAATCCACAAGAGCTAGGAAAGTGTATATGAACAAAAGGCCTCTGCAAGAGTTGAAATGTAGGGGCTGATGATTCTAGAGTAAGAGTACCACATGAGAAAATACAAGAGCCAGATTTAAAAAAATACAAGAAAGCCAAGAGTCAGGAATCAGACAAGAATCACAGGGAAGTTGGAATAAGCCAGGAACAAGCAAGGAAAGTCTAGGGCAAGAAGCCTGGGGAGTGGGTATTCACAGTTTGTTTATGTGATTGCTGGTTGCATGGTGGTTAGCACATCCAGCTGGATCAATGGAATAAGGTCAAGACAGACTTAAAACAACATTGGGTACTCTTGGCATGCCCCTTTGGTGGGCATGGTTGGACCAGAGTTATATACCTTATCTAAACTTGACCAGTCAGATTTTCTCCCCTGGGATCTAGAACTGGGAAACTGGCAGATGAGATCAAGAACCTCAACCAGGGCTGGGGATGTGGCTCAAGCAATAGCGTGGTCGCCTGGCATGTGCAGGGTGCTGGGTTCGATCCTCAGTACCACATAAAAGTAAAATAAAGATGTTGTGTCCACTGAAAACTAAAAAATAAATATTAAAAACTTCTCTCTCTCTCTTTTAAAAAAAAAGAATCTCAACTAACACCACAAGTAAAAATGTATTTTATGCAAGAAAATGGGGGTGGGGGCATCTTATCAAGGACTTCTCAAGATTATCAAACTAGGGCTGGAGATGTGGCTCAAGCGGTAGCGTGCTCGCCTGGCATGCGTGCGACCCAGGTTCGATCCTCAGCACCACATACCAACAAAGATGTTGTGTCCGCCAAGAACTAAAAAATAAATATTAAAAATTCTCTCTCTCTCTCTCTCTCTCTCTCTCTCTCTCTCCTCTCTCACTCTCTCTTAAAAAAATAAAGATCATCAAACTAAATCTTAGAAAACTAAACTGTATAGTAAAGTCATTTCTTAGGATCACTTCTTAAGATAGCAAAATCATTTCTTAAGATCCAAACGTGAATCTTTCACATTCAAAATGTGACATATGGGGTATAAATGTCAGACAAAGAGCCCTTACATTACCATAGCACTCCATAGTTCATGATGTTTTGACCCTCTTGAAAACTATGAGAAATAGGAATTATTAATCCATTATAAAGCTGATTAGAATGAAGTTAAGGAACATAAAGCTGTTTGCCCAAAGACACACAAGCAGATCATGTGGGGTATTTTTAAAAATGGCAACAAATTCTTCCTATCCCTATGTGCATGCACCTTTGTAATGTGTCTTCAATGTTCCTTCCACAAGAGGTGGAGTCTATAGCTTTCCATTGTTTGAATCTGGGCTTGGCCATGCTCTTGCCAAGTAGGACATTACCCAAGCATGGCTAAGTCAGAGGATAAGAGTGCTTGTGCACTGAGGCATGCCTCCCTTATTGCTAAGAAGAGGGAAATTGTGTGGGAAGAGGTCCAGGCATTATGACTTGAATATGAGTTGAACCCCCAAAACTCCTGTGTTAATGCAGGAATGTTCAGAGGTAAAGTGTTTTGATTATAAGAGCTGTAACCTAATTAGTCCAGTTTGAATGGCTGAGTGATAACTATAGGCAGGTGAGATGTGGCTAGACAAGGCAAGTCACTAGGGGCACCCTAGAAGGGTAAATCTTTCCTGCAGACCCTCCTCTTCTTTCCATCTGCTTTCTGACCCTGCTGTGTGCTGAGCATCTTTCCTCCAATGGGCCCTCCTACCATGACATTCTGCCTCACCTTGGGTCATTAGCAATGGAGTCAGCAGACTAATAACTGAGACTTCTAAAACTGTGAGTGCCCAATAAACCTTCCCCCCTCTAAATTTTTCTTGTCAAGTACTTTGGTCACAGGATCAAAAAAGCTGAGTAGAACCCCGGGATAGCCGCCTGAAAGATGAGAGACCATGTGGAAAGAGTCAACCATCCTAGCAGCTGTCTGTTATAAATGTTGGTTCTATTGTTCAGACAGTGAGGCCAACAGATCAGAAGACAACTGCTACTGAAAATAGTTTATTACAGATCTCAAGAGGAGGAGCATCACATACCACAGGGGATTGCATAGGGAAGAACCAAATGGGGTCAGAAGACAGGGAAGGAGGGGGAAACATGGGTAAAAACTTCTACCATGGTTTCCAGGGGGAGATATAAGCAAGGCAGGGGAAGCAAGTAGGGTTATCTAGTTTGAATAATTTCAGTGGGCTCTAGTACAAAAGGGCTGATTCAAGCTGTCTGGGATCTGATACTTGGGGTGAATTCAGCTAGGGAAATAGTGGCCTCTGATATAAGTGCTCCATAAAGGAGAAGATTGGAAGTGTGAACTCTAGATTGGTTGGTTTGCTTATAGAAAGGGAGTCAGAAGGGGAGTGATTTATTATCTCAAGGAACTGGCTAATCTTGGGAGGAGCAGTCCTTCAGGGTGAGCAAGACCCCAAGACGCCAAGGCATCAAAAATGCAGAAAATATAAAGGCATAATTAATCTAATGACCCAGCTGAGGACCCAGACATGCAAGTGAGTCTACTCCAGACAACTCTGCAATTGTGAGGAATAATGAATCATTACTGTTTTAAGCCACTGATTTTGAGAGTGGTTTGTTATATAGCAAAAGCTAATAGAGAGGAAGACCCCAAACTGACCCCTGATTAGTCCAGGCATGTTCCATGCTCTCTTCTGGAGGGGTGTGGGGTGAGAAAAGGATAATTTGGGGACCAAATCATAGCCTGTTCTGTTAGGTGGTGGACAGGTGGGGAGGAAGTTCTCCGTATTCAGAGTCACAGTGTCTGAAAGCTCAGGGAAAAGAGCACGCTGCCCACCCCTGCCCCAACCCCAACAATATCTGGCTGTTGTTGCTGGCCACTACTGTGCAAATCCATGACAATGGGGTCCTATGGGGACAGAATTCTCTGTGTCTCACTCCTCAGGATGCTGACCCCAGAGTCTCTAAGACAAAACTAATGTTATCAGGATAGCCGAGAATCATAAAAACAGGTGGGCAAGTATGTGTTGGCTCAGGAGATACCCTCTGCCCAGAAGCCTTCCCCTTTATCTCCTCAGGGCTGTTCCAGCCACCAGCCAGCTATCTGATATGTAGATGGGAGTAGCAGGACACACACAGGAACATAGTAGGAGTTATCTGCCACCACTACAATAGGAGTGGGCTAGGAGACGGGGGACAGGATGAAGGTAGGATCCACAGGGTACCACAGAAGGAGTGCCAGATTAAGGAAGCACACCTGGGTTTGGAGTCCCAGTTGGTACCAGTGTATCCTGGGTCATGTCTCTAAGCCTTGGTTTCCATATCTGAAAAATGGGAGTAGTAGTCCTCATCATAGGTTTGTTGTTTCTAGAACAGGGACTGAGAGAAACTGCTTTTGCTAAAAGCACTTACTCTTTATTTAGGCCTGTAGATGCCCAATGGGTAACTGAAAGCAGGATAATTCTTGGCATATCTATCTCCTTTATTATGTTAAACTATGACCTGCTCAGCTCTGCATGTAGGCATGTTAGTCATTTAAGGAGTGTTCATCTAAAAATTAATAATACTGGTTTATTAGCCCTAAATTTACCTCTCCTATCCCATCCCTCTTCAAGACTAGATTTTCAGGGACATTCAACTGTCAGTTTTCATGACATCAGACCCCAGGAGTGGTACCTACAAGTCTCCAGTCATTGTCTCCTTCCAATAGCACAGATATGACATTTAAACAACCTGAGCAACAAGTGGAAACTGCCCTCTCAAGTGACAAGGACTTCACTGAAAAACTTCCCAGGAGCTACCTCAGAACCAGAGTTGACGTTGATCGGACAAACCAGTTTGACTAAGATTGCTTAATTCTCTATACCTCTACCTCCTACCCAATTCTTCCTCTATTTAAAACTAAAGCTCTTGTCAGCACCCCAAAGACAGGGCTGAGATGCTGGCTTGCATTGCCTTTCCAATACGGCAATAATGATTAAAGTTCTTTTCCTGCTTTTTACCATGACCTTTTCTGTTTGGTTTTCGGGGAGACTGGCCAGACCTGGTTTGTTGGAATCCTCAGAGTCAGCCCTCTAGCCTAGGACTCTGGTAACAGCTTCACTAAGATGATGATGACAACAGTGATAATGAAAATAAGATCATTTGCTGTCATATAGTGAAGACTTGTGTTTCAGGCACGATGTTAAGTACTTCAGATGAGATATTTCAATGAACCATTCACAATAATCCTATGAGGTCATTTATTAAATATTTTCACATTACAAGGAGGAAACTAAATCTTAGATAGGGTTAAATAACTTTCCCAAAATTTGTATGTGGTAGAGCCAGGTTTCGAACCAGGAACACAGGGTTTTAGAACTCAAGGTCAATGGAAGTGGTTGGTTCTAGTCCAGCATACCATTAGCAGTTATTGGCTATAATGGGTCGACCAGCTATAGCAGGATCAACCAAGACTCATAGCCTGGCAATCAATGCAAAAGGAACTCCCTGGGGTTGCTCCCTCAGATGGAAATGTGGAAATGGCAAGCACCTAAGAGTCCCTTGGTACTTTTTACTTCACACCAGTCTTTAACACCAGTTGGTACCACTGTCCTCATCCTCTCTTGATCTCCTAGGATAAGAACAGTAGGGAAGAAGGCAAAGGCACCACTGGAGTGGGCAATATCAGGGAGCAGGAAGGAGCTGAAATATGTGCCATTAAAAAAAAAAATCTGACACAAGTCACGGGTCCCATTATTCTGGGCTGCCCATATTTTTTCTTGGAGGCAAGTGTGAAAAGGGCACAGTGAATAAAGATCTTTGAGGAAAAGCACTATTGTTAGGATATAGACAATGTACAATTGTCAACTTGTCCCCTTGACACCTGGGAATGGTGGATGTTCAATGCATTTAGCATCTACCCTTGGACAAGTGATTAACCTATTGTTCTAAGCCAATCTGTGTGCATTCAGGGACAGATCCATCATAGATGACAGAGTGTGACTCAGGAGGGATAGGAAGACCCTCACCTAAAATTGTCCTTATTGCCATCTCGTCTGCTTTGTTTTTGTTTGGTTCTGGGGATTGAAACCATGGGTGCTTTGCCACTGAGTTACAGCCTCAGCCCTTTTAATTTTGTGTCAGGGATCTTACTAGGTTGCCCAGTCAGACCTTGTACTTGTGATCCTCCTGCCTCAGCCTCTCAAGTTGCTGGGATTACAGGTGTGCACCACCAAACCCAGATCCTTCCTGCCAACTTGCTGGAGCAGTAAAATCCCTCTGGCAGCCTCCAGTCTTGCAGTTTGAAAGTTTTTCAAAACTTCATAGTCCTCTGAGGAAAAAAGAGAGTAAATATCTTGGGCTTTTTAAAAAATATATATTTTTTGTTGTTGTCAATGGACTTTATTTATATGCATACTGAGAATTGAACCCAGTGCCTCATACATGCTAGGCAAGTGTTCTACAGTTTGTGGAACATTTAGCATCTCAGGAATGTTTCACAATGCCCCTTATCCAAAAGAAATGCTTAACAGGTTCACTTATTAAGTAACTTAATAAGTATAGCCTAACAAGAAAAATGTACATAAGTAAAAAGAAAAAATAACCTTTGTATCTCATTCTTAAAGAACACAATTACTTTCTAACAAATACATATATATTCTTATAGTACACCGAACAAGTTCCCAAACCTTGCCACAGACTGCACACTGTCACCTTCAATTCCTGCTCCATATTGGCTTTCAATGGTACTTGCTTTCATTGTGGCAAGCACTGAAAATCCAACTTGGCAAAGATATGAGATCATCTGAAGGAAGACAGAGTTTATGTTCACCCCTTTTACAAAGGGTTGAATAGATATCAAGTGTTGCTTTTATTCCCCTTTAAAAATCGTAAATAACTCACAGAGCTCCTGTGAGTTCCCAGCAGCATCCTGGGCACCTTGGGGGCAATGTGAAAACCGCAGAGTTAATCCTTAGCAGGGACCAGTCAGTGGTAGGCAAGATGCAAAGGTCTTTGATAATGCAATACAGGGACAAAGGAGGAAGAGAAGGTGTTTGTAGAAGTAAGGAAGAGAGTGAGTGTGTACAGGAGACTAGAACAAGCTAAATATAACTTAACCTTGCTGAGCTTCTCTTTCTCCTTTGGTAAAATGAGTCAAATCATTGCTTCCCAGTCTACTTTAAGGATTCTCATGAGGTCAAATGTGACCATGATATGTGGTACAAATGCGGGGATCACAACTGTCATGTTTCCTCCTCTTCCTCAGAGGCAAAGGGAAGGACTCTTTTTCACTTACCTTGTCCTTCCAGCATCTTTCTACTGCAGAGGAATGTGGCAGATTCCAAGTCATGCTCAAAACTATTTCATTACCATTTTGATAATGCCCTAATGAATATTAGTCATAGCTATGAAAAAGCAGTCACTACCTCAAAGGCAAGGTCAGCATGGATTTCAAAAGCCCAGCAGGGTCACAGAGAAGGAAGAGCACAGACCTGAATGCAGAAATAGCACCACTATTGTTCTCAATCCTTATAAACAACTTTATCAACACTACACTTGGCTTTCCTTCTCAACTGCACAGGCTTCCCATCAAATATAAATGAAGAGGAGGTTGAGTGTATTACAAAATTAATAATGCAGAAGGGGAGCTGCCAATGCCATTCGTAACTGTAATTGCTTTTGCATGCATTTTCTTGAAAGTAATTTCATGTTTGTCAAGAATAGGAATGAAATTTCTTCCTTTGATACTTACACGCAGCTGTACTTTCTTAGGCACAATAAATGTGTTCTGAAAATATGTGTGCTTGAAGTTTAGTAAATGGATTTTTATTTTTGCCTATGTTAAACCCAAAGAGAATGGGTTCTTTAATGAGAAAAATCTTCTCTTGCCCCACTTCTTACATTTTTCATAGATGATTGCCTACATAATACAATCATGTAGAACTTCAAAGTACAGGTAAATCTCATGCAGTCCATATAGTAAATGCAGGATTTTTACAATTGCAAAGGTACTAGAAAGAATAAAATGGATGCAGTGTATCAGGTGACTAGAGTTTTACCTCATTGTATTGTGACACTAAAAATTCTGCTCATCTGATTGAAATTAGGAGCATTTCAGGTCCAGGGGAAAGGAGGGAGCTTAGAGCCTCCACTCAGAAGAATGAGATCAATGAGAGAACATGAACCAAGAACATTTTCTTGTAAGCACTGGATTAGTTTCTGATATGAATTTTTGGACCCATTTCTAAGAGACAATGGAGTGTCATCTGAGTTAAAAGATGGAAAAAACCTTCTGGTGCTCCTTGTAACAGATTCTGGGTCACAGAAGAAACACCATGACTCTGCCTTTCCCCCCTGTTAGAATCTGAAGTCAGGCACATCCAGAGTTCAAACCCTTTACATTAACTTTCAATATATGGATGCTGTGTAGTAGCAATAATAACCAATATTTTATAAACTGCTTTAGATATTAGATTGTAAACTTGAGAAGGACAGGAAAGAATTCTCATTTACCTTTTTATTTACCAAGGCTAACACACAGTAGGTGGCCCTTACATTGCTATTGCTACCCTTGGTTTCATACATACTCTGTCACTTAACATTCCCAACAATTCCATGGTATTAGTATGGCCATGAACCTCATTTTATGGTTACAGAAACTGAAAACTGGACATGGCAAATGATGCCCCAAATTATAATTAGTCTAAGAGAAGTCTATAATAGAATTAAAATCTTAACTGAGCATTTATTTTTTTTTGGTACTAATTCCTGTACTTGTAAAATTTGAGGGTTTTAGACAAAGTCTAAATATTACATATTTAAAAGTCCAGTCCACTAAATAAAGATAGGAATCCCAAGTCTGCAGCCTCGGTCTTCATCAAGAACCCCTTGCTAGAGAAGAGCAGGGAGAACTATTCCCTATTAGCTCTCAGCCCTGAAGGATGAAGCTCTCCCTAGGGTGTCTTTAAGAGACCAGCTTCCTACCTCCTCCTTCGCTGTCTCCAGTTCTGAGTCACACTTGTCCGAATGCTCCAGGGATCAGACAGGCTTTGTCTGCAGTTTTTGCTCTGTCACTTGGGACAACAGGAAAGGATAGAATGTGATAGACTTGGTTTATACCCCAGCCTTTCACATCAGTGACAAGAACTTTCACTGTAAGACCCCTGGGAATAAATTTTGCTAGGGTGAGAAATCCTACTATTCAGGAAACAGTCCCAGCTATGAGAAATCCAAATTCCAGGAAAACAAGGTTCTCCTAAGAATAGGCTTTAGGTTTGCACCCCAAAATTGTCTTTAATGTTTCCCAAGGGGACATAAACATTGATTAGGTTACTTCACATTTGCCTGCTACATTCAAAAGCACTATATGCCAATACAATGGCATCGGGCAGGAGGGAAAAAAAAATTTCTTGGCTGTGTGACCAGCACAAACATTTTCCCAGAAGTTCTCCCCACTGCCACTTCACCCCACACACTTACACACTTATGTACCTTCACAGCCTCAATCTTTGACAAGGGGAACAGGATCATTGCAATTGCCTTAGACTGACCAGTCAGAATTTGCCCTGGGAGCCAGGGGGATGGGCTCATTTATTCCTGAATCCTTGTCTCCAGGAGAAAGATAGACAATTAAACAATATTGAAATGCAAACAGAGGTCATACTTATTCTAGCCTTGGCCAGGGTTTAGGGAGATTCCTATGAAAGCCAGATGCTATGTTAAAATAATTTCTCAAGGTGAAATTTGAGCATCTAGGCACCTTTGAATAAAAGTTTGTCTTCTGTTTTAACAGTAGCATGTAAAATTTGCTTGATGAATTTAAACTAAATGCGGAAGAGTATATTTTGAGTAGGTGGCCTACCATTAAATTTAGGCTATTTGGTTCACTAAGAATTCACTCTTGAAGGTCTCCTAGAGAACAGAAAATATAGGTGGTTATCTTCCAGAGCAAAGAAGATTGAGCTACAATAGGAGGCTCGTTGAGTTCATTGACAGAGATAAATAGGTTTCAATAACCAACAGAGAATCTGAAGTGTCAGGATAGATACTTTGCCTCCAGGTGCTGGTTGATGATGGAGCAGCTTCTCATCTAGGATACTCTATGTGGCAAGATCTCAGGGTAGTTGCAGCAGATTTTTATATATTGATAGTTAATTCTTCCAGACAATTCTAGCTGGCCCAGGGGGAAAAAGAATTTGTCCAAAATAGAGAGGTTCCCAATTGACTGCTTCCATTTAGGCACAAGCTTAGGAAAGGCTTGAGGGGTGGAAGATGGTTTGCTATTGTACTAGCAATGGTCAGTTCTGAGGAGGGACATCAGACTCAGGAAAGTCTTCAGTGAGTGATACCCCTCCAAATGTCCTCTATTCCCTTTGTTTCCAGTACATTGCTATCATCTGCATGTAATAGGTAACTCCATCTCAAAATGACAACATTGAAGATATATTATTTGACAAAACAAGTCCAGAGCTAGGTGAGTAAATTCAGCTGCTCAATGACATTTTCAAGGATATGATTGTCTCCATCTTTCTGCCTTACCATGTTTAGTCTGAAACTTTGCCTCAGACTCACTCCTTATGAGTCCCATTGTGGTAACATATCCAATAAGAAAAAAATAAAAGTTCTATCCTAGTGTCTCTCTCTCTCTTTTTAAAATATTTATTTTTCAGTTTTAGGTGGACACAATATCTTTTTTTTTTTTTTTATGTGGTGCTGAGAATCAAACTCAGTGCCTCATGCACGCTAGGCGAGTGCGCTACCACTTGAGCCACATCCCCAGCCCCATCTATCTCCTTTTAATTGACAATCAGGAAGATTTTTTCCCCCAGAAACCCCTAAAACACTTCCTTTTATAGCTTCTTGACCATAATTGCAATAAACGCTCACACATAAATTAACTTCTGGCAAAGGGAATGAGATTGCCATGATGTAGTGAATGGCAAGGCCATGGGTAGGGCAGATCAACCAAATGGAAGAGTTCTTTTAGAAGGGCAGAGGGGAGTACAACGGAGTTTGAAAGCATTGTTATCTCTAGATACTCTACACTCTAAACATTACTCTTTTCTCTACAATCAAGTCACATTGGTGACCTCCCCCATATTTAGGTCTTCAAGCACCTACCCCACCTAAATGACAATCTTTTTAAAAAATATTTATTTATTTTTAGTTGTAGTTGGACATAATACTTTTATTTCACTTTTTTTATGTGGTGCTGAGGATCGAACCCAGGGTCCCGCACATGCGAGGCGAGAGCTCTACTACTGAAGCACAACCCCAGCCCATGACAATCTCTTTTGTTTTTAAACATTTATATATATATATATATATATATATATATATATATATATATATATATATATATTAGTTGTAGTTGGACACAACGCCTTTATTTCACTTGTTTATTTTGTATGTGGTGCATGTGCGAGGTGAGTACTCTACCGCTGAGCCACAACCCCAGGCCCCACACCCCACAATCTCTTTTTAACTAGCCCCCGCACCCCCAGTCTGTCTGCATGTTGTTACTGCTTCTGTGATGTTTGCTGGGAATTCTTCCTTTGACCAGAATTCATTCCTTTCCTTCTATCACATTACTGTCACACTTGCCACTGTCAGCCTCCTATTTTATTCAATGATATGACTTCTGTCTTCCTCAAACAAGACCCATGAGTGTCCAGGGACAGAAATTACATTCAGTTCATGTTATGGTCCCCACGGTGCCTGTCCCTCTACTTGGCAATATTGTAGGTGCTGTTTGTTCAGTTGAATCCACCACTTTGCACCAAATATCTGAGATTCAAGTATTCATTATCCATCTAGCACATCAAAATCTTGTTGCTCAAGGCCAATGCCCATGCTTCTGGTTTAAAACTGTAGGAACATGAAACATGTGCCAAACTAGGTGGAAGCCTACGTGCTCTGCCTGTGTGGGAAGCATGTGTAGGAAAAACCTGCATCTGTGAGATGTTAGAATGGATGACAGGGGCCACAGGGGACATGCCTGGCAATCTCACCAATAGTCATCCATGCATAGCAAATGTCTCAGAAGCATATGGATCGTTCAGGAAATGGGTTAATCACTTAACATTGACTTCACCTAAAAATGAGTTCATGCCAGGTGTCTCTTCACCCTTATTTAGTGAAAGCTGTCCTGGAAATCTGTGGGATTTCCAGACCTTTGTATCAGAATTCTTTCTTCATGGACTCAATAGCTGGGATGCCTGAGAAGACAATTATCTTGTCTCCCTTTCTCTGCTTCTGCCTTTAAAGCCTATTATTCCTCCATGGTTCTCAAAGTGACAGTGAAATCTTCTTAGTTGCCTGGCTGACCTCACTCATCCAAAACATCCTGGCTTGCCAATGTTCTTCAAATACAAGTGATAAAGACAACCAGAGCCTGACAGTAGTTAGAGCAATCAAGACAGATTTATTCAGGAACTATTGCAATATATGAAAAGAGACCATAGAACTCTTAGAAAATTAAACTTTAGAACTGAGCTCAGTTTCTAATATGGCAGGGAGAAGTAGAAATTTATATCCAAGAAGCAGGAGGTGGGATGGGAGGCAATGGATGAAAAATTACAAAGAGGAAACATCAAAGGTAGGGATGGAGTCTGGCTAATCCAGTTTAATAGATTCTTGCTGAAGCAGACCTAGGTGATTAGACCAAGGATGACAAGGAATTTGTTAGACCTCAAATGTAGAAATCTCACTAAACTGACTTAGCAGAATTCTTTCTAAAATAGGGGGGCACAAAGAATAATACAGAAGCCAAATGGCCTACTTGAGAAGAAGGTTCTCTCTACCTGACCTCACTAAAGTTGGGTCAAGTAGAAACACTTGGATGTAAGCAAGTGGACCTCTAGGAATGCTGTATGGCCAAAAGAGAAGAGAGGACTTCTTCTACCCAGGTTAAGTACTAAGGGGCCCCCAGACTGCACACTGTCCACAAAACTACCTAAATGACCACTTATATTGATCTTTCTAGTTTGGAAAGACCATGGACTTGGAAGTCAGATAGATATGGGTTCAAATCCCAGCTCAGCCACTGATCTGCTAGCTGTGTGACCTTGTGATGATCAAATCACCTCTCTGAGCTCTAAAAATGGCAATCATGAAATTGATCTCATAGGGCTGTTGTATGTATTTGATTAAAAGATATTTAACAGAACTGAAAGCACAAAACATAGAATATGAGTTCAATAAACAGGAGCCACAACGCCTATTTACTACCAGGAAAATGTAACCCTCTAACTGGGTATTTCATACAATGGTCCTCTATCCTTGTGCCAACAACACAGGTGGGAGTACAGGAGTCACAGAATGTCAGAGGTAGGGTTGCTTTTATGTCAACTTGTCTCAGTGGATCTCAACCATACTGGAATCCTCTTGGGAGCTTTCAAAAAATATTACCTACTAGGTCCAACTACAGACTAATTATAATTAAATCAGGATCTCAGAGGCCACAGTGTAGACATCAGTATTTCTTAAAGTATAAGGCTGAAAACCACTGAGCTAGACCAGTGTCCTCTTTGTGCAGGGGAGGAATCTGAGGCCAAGAAAAGTCAATGGATTCTCTGTTGATGTTTTAAAATTTGGTTTTGGTACATCAACCTGTGTTTCAGGCTCTCAGGTTATCTGGAAGGCTCTGATTCTATCAGTGTCAAGGTCCCTCTCAGAGAATATGTTTAATTGGCTTGTTTTCTGTACCCTTTCTCAGCCCTCTTTTGTGTGGAAACGTAAAGACCTTGCAGGGTTATGAAGGTACAGATGGGTAAAATGGATCTGGAGCATTTTAGGCACAAGGAATAGAGGGTTTGGGAACACCAGGAGCACCACTGCCTAAATTCTTACAGCTTTTCTCACCTCTTGGCTCACATCCCTGAGGCCAGGTACATGATGCTCTCTCAGGAGCAAGGCCCTGTTTCCCCTGGCTATTCCCCAACTAACATTGTAGCAGTCCAAGTCAGAGACCTGCAAACAGTAAACCTAAGAGCTATTCACCAAGCACCTCTGATGAGCCAGGAACTCTGCTAGGAAAAGGAAATAACTGTGATGGCCCACCACCTTCATGGTGCCATCATCTTAGTAGGAAAGAGGTTCTTCCCAGGACAGTCTCACTAGCCACCTGGTGTCTTAACCAACCACCTGATGTCTCAAACCAGAAACAGAATTGTTTGCTAAGCAAGGGAAAGCCTTATAGAATGTCTGCAATTCAGAAGTGGGAGTGTTTGATGACTGGTTGGTCTTTAACTTGGAAATATGGTTATAGGAGTGTAACTATTGCTGATTTTCTACTTGTTTAGCAGCATGATCACTGAAGTGACCAGGCCCCTGAGTCCTTTTTTAAGCCAACTCTGGTTCTAAGGCTGGGCACCCTCTGCTCCTTAACCTCAGGAAGCTCACAGTCTGGTTACGAATAGAGGGAGCACTCTTAAAACTAGAACCAGTGGCACTAGGCATGGTGTTCATTTGGCAGACATTTATGGAATGAGGTCCAGCTTGTTTTAGCCTATGTAGGACTAGGGCCACAGTGAGACTAAGCTCATGGCTGGTAGGAAAAGGGCTAAGAGCAAGGTACCAAAATAAAACAAAAAAAGCCTTTAGAATTGAAGCATCTCCAAATATTTACACTGACAGAAACCCCAAAGGTCCTGGGCTCCAGTTCCCTCATTTTAAAAGGTACAAAAACCTGATTTCCAGGGAGGTAAATGATATGCCTGCATTCACAAACGCATGTAACTTGACAAAGCAGGACCCAGGTTTCTTGAATTTGGAAACCCACTGCCACTAGAAATCCATTACCTATGAACAAGAAGAGCTGGACACTTTCATTTAACAGTGGTAGGAAAAGTATTATGGAGAAGGTAGGTTTGGGACACAGGGAAGGGCATGAGCAAGGGCACGAGTACAGATCAAGCCCTTTAATTCTTCACACCATCCCTGTTGTTTCTTCTCCCTCTGTTTTGGTACAGTGCTTCCTCTTGCTGGAATATTCACAGCTGGAACCCTGAATTCTGGAAGGTGCCTCATCAAGGACTTCTAAGGTGTATTTTTCAGGGCTTTCCCACAGGGTCCTCTCGGGGGGAAAGAGCAGGATGAGAGAAAACAGCCTCTGCACCAGAGACTTCACATAGCTAATTGAGCAGCCCCTCCCCTGCCTCTGGAGCAGCTCTTCCAGGATCTTCTTATAGAGGCACTGCGGGGACAGTACACATGGTTCATTTGTTAGCGAAGTCAGCATCCATAGACAAGGAGCAGTACTGCATTGGACCTGCAAGAGACTTGAGCAAATCTTGTCCTTGGTGGTGTCAACCTAAATGATGATCAGAGAGATTCTCCAGGATATTTTGGAACAGCAGACCATTGCAAAGGGAATAATTGTGCCATAGTACACTGTTAAAGTACTCAAGAAGGTTGAAGAAAGGGGAAGCTTTCAAAGGTGAAATGGAGAGGATTCATAAGATATTTTGAAACAATCATCCTTAACCACAAAAACAGTGGCACTAGTCCAAAGCTGAACAGACAGTTGCTGGGCAGATGTCCTTGCAATATTGTTTGTGTAAGTTTATGGTTATGATTTTGACAGAATCTTTTGTAAGTAGTTTTTAGACAACAAATATTCATGAGACCCCCTGCTTCATAACCTCTTGATTTACTTACTTTGGTGAAGTCTTTTTTTTTTTTTATTGTTGGTAGTTCAAAACATTACACAGTTCTTAATATATCATATTTCACAGTTTGATTCAAGTGGGTTATGAACTCCCATTTTTAACCCGTATACAGATTGCTGTATCACATCAGTTACCCTTCCATTGATTTACATATTGCCATTCTAGTGTCTGATGTATTCTGCTGCCTATCCTATTCTCTACTATCCCCCTCCCCTCCCCTCCCCTCCCCTCTTCTCTCTCTACCCCCTCTACTGTAAATCATTTCTTCCACTTGTATTATTCTTCTCTTACCTCTCCTTTCCTCTTATATGTAATTTTGTATAACCCTGAGGATCAACTTCCATTTTCATGCAATTTCCCTTCTCTCTCCCTTTCCCTCCCACCTCTTATCCCTGTTTAATGTTAATCTTCTTCTCTAGCTCTTCATCCCTACCCTGTCCTTAGTTACTCCCCTTATATCAATGAAGTCATTTGGCATTTGTTTTTTAAGGATTGGCTAGCTTCACTTAGCATAATCTGCTCCAATGCCATCCATTTCCCTCCAAATTCTATGATTTTGTCGTTTTCTTAATGCAGAGTAATACTCCATTGTGTATAAATGCCACATTTTTTTATCCATTCATCTATTGAAGGGCATCTAGGTTGGTTCCACAATCTTGCTATCGTGAATTGTGCTGCTATGAACATCGATGTAGCAGTGTCCCTGTAACATGCTCTTATTAGGTCTTTAGGGAATAGACCGAGAAGGGGAATAGCTGGGTCAAATGGTGGTTCCATTCCCAACTTTCCAAGAAATCTCCATACTGCTTTCCAAATTGGCTGCACATTTGGTGAAGTCTTGATAAGAGAGACTCCATTTTGATTATGACAACTTTTATGGTAGCCACAGATATTCTTTGCTTGTCTGTATCTGAGCCTGTTCTCTACTCTCATCCTGTATCCTGACTCTCCTCAGAGTCCCTTTCCTGCTTTCCAGTTGTAGCCTGCCTACACACAAGGGAACACAGGTCCCGGGCCTGTCATGTGCCAGTACTAGAGATACTGAGAAAACATCAAGGAGGGAATACTGTGCCCTCAAGTAGTCACAAACAAATCAGAGAAAGAGATTGAATGAATACATATATATGACCCCAAACATGCCAGGCCCTGTGTATGTGTGTGTGTGTATATACACAAATACATAGACCCACACACGTGCACACACAATTTCTGTATATATATTTAAAGTGCTGAGAGGTAGATGGGGTTTGTGGTAGAAAGAATTCTAAGATAGCCCCAAGATTCCCACCCTGTGGTACACATTGTAAAGTCTCCTGTTAGATATAGCAGGACCTGTGACTACCATGGGATATCACTACCTTGATGAGGCTACCTCATGTAAGACTGTCATAGCCAACTACAAAGAGATTCTCTTACTGGCTTTGGAGAAGAGAGCTGACGTGTCATGAGAGGGCCACATGGAGACGACATGAAGATGGCCTCTAGGAACGGGGACAGTCAGCAAAAAAACAAGGACCTGTCTTACATCCATGAGCAAGTGAATTCTTCCTACAACCTGAATGATCTTGGAAGAGGACCCTGAGCTGCAGATAAGTGTGCTGCTCTGCCCACAACTTTCATGTTAGCCTTGTGAGACCCTGAGAAGAGAACCCAGTTCTGCTGTGCCCAGTCCTGTGAGCTACAGAATATTTGAGATTACAATGTTAAATGACTGAGTTTGTAGTAATTTGTTATGCAGCAATAGAAAATGAATATAAGATCATAATCAAAATATTTAAGAATTATCAATATTTAAGAATGAGCACCAACCAATCAGAGTAAACATAGGAACTAAATAACTGGTAATGATTTAGGTAGGCCTCATGTCATCTGGAGGAACATCTCAAAGATGAGGAAACTGACATTCTGTGGAAACTAACCAATAAGCTAATAAGAGGGAGAGCTGGGTTCAGTCCCAGGCCTCCCGGAATGCAATTTACTATAGCAACTAAGAAGACAGTCTTTGGTGAAATGAATAGAGGGGTTTCAGTGCCACCCTCACAGATTTGCACTTGATTTTCTGAGTAGTGAAAAAGCCACTGATAAAGTGTCAGTGAAATGCCAGAATCAAATTATCAGGATTGGGGCTGGGGATGTGGCTCAAGCGGTAGCACGCTCGCCTGGCATGCGTGCGGCCCGGGTTCAATCCTCAGCACCACATACAAACAAAGATGTTGTGTCCGCTGAAAACTAAAAAAAATAAATATTAAAATTCTTTCTCTCCTCCCTCTCTCTCTCTCTTTAAAAAAAACCAAAAACAAATTATCAGGATTGGCAGTGTATAGAAGAAGAAAGATATGTGTGACTTTAAAAGGGGTTTGATCAGAGAAGAACAACCATTATGAGTGATATAGAATATGGAATCTGACAAAGGGATTAGGCCTTATGCAACTGTGTTAGTCAGCCTTTCATTACTGCAACAAAATACATAAGATAATCAATTTATAAAGAGAGAAGTTTCATTTTGGCTTATAGTTTTGGAGGTTCCAGTCCACAATCAGGTACACCTATGTTTTGGGGCCTATGGTGAGGCAGTACATCATGGTGGGGAGCATGCAATGGAGCAAAGTTGTTCACCTCATGGTGGTCAGGAAGCAAAAGAGAGAAAAAGACTCCTCTTGGAGGGCATGTCCCCATGACCTAAAATTTCTTACTAGGCTATCTCCTAAAAGCTCCACCACTTCCCAACAGTGTAAGGTTGTAAACTGGAGACTAAGCCTTTAAAACATGCATCTTTGTGGGACATTCCAAGATCCAAACCATAGCAGCAATTGTGACTATTGGGGAAGTTTATGCAAAGCTGTGGTCTGCTTCTGGTGGTGCAACTGCAGGCATTATAAATCAATAAGCTGGCAGTTAAGAGGGAAAGCAGGGCATGAAGTAGGAGGAGAGCAAGGTCAAATGAGAACCCAGACAGATGAAATGCAACCCAAGAGAACAAAGAGTGGATGAACTCCCAAGAACAACAGAACCCTTGCCTATCCTTTACAACCTGCAATCTTGGCAATGCAAATGCAGTGGCACGCTGCAATGGAGCTGTGCACACATCAGTACTAGGAGAGATCTAAGGAGATGGGGCAGGAGCCATGGGAGTTGTGGGATTGGGTGCCACTGGTGCCAGCAGGGTGAGGCAGCTGGTTAACAATAGGCGTGAGTGCTTGCAGTATCTGGCACCTTCAGCACTTTAAAAATTCTGCTCCTTCATTTCACAATTCAAATCTTATGTAAAGTTCTCTTGCAACCAACTCTGTTTGGAACCACAAAGTGAATAGAATCATGAGATGTGCAGCTACAACTTAGCCAACGTCACTCACTCCAAACCAACTCCCTTCTTAACAAAGATAAGTCTGAAGCTAAGGGAATGAAGCTCCAGGTTTGGAATTTAGTTATGAGGTTTCTGTGGGAAGCCTTTTGGTGAGGGATTCCCCCAGAATCTCAGTCCCAAATCTGCCTGCTCTACATTTTTGTTAGCTTCTGTCCCTTTACAGGACACCATCTCTGGCCATGCCAAGTATCCTTGATGCTGGCATAGTGTAGCACAGCTGGGTATTCTGCTTCCAAATCTGAGTGATTGTCCCTTGACCAACTCCTCCCTGCCCCCTCACCACATCCTTCTACTTTCACATTTTGTAAATAAACAATTATAAATTATCAATTCAATATATGAATCTTCTCTGTAGTGTTTTGGCTAAATGCTGGGTTTGTTTTTAACCATGGATGGTGAACTCACTACCTGTCAAAATGGCCTGCTTATTCCATTTTTGAATAGTGGAAACAGACATTACTTACTAGAACTAAAAGTATGTCTCCCTGTAGCTTCCATCTATTAGTACAAATTTTACCATGAAGCGTCACAAATAAAAAAGTTCCCATATGTGGCAGTTAATACTATAGCAACAGAAATCAAACAAACCTGGTTTCAGATGTTAGCCTTGCCCATCCTAATTGTGCCTTAGCTCTTTGCACATTCACTTTAGTATCTACTAGTGGAGTTTGTCTTTGGGAACTAGTACTGTGGAAGAGTAGTAGCCATTTTCTACTTCTCTGCACACCAGTTTCCACATCTGTAAAATGGAACCAATGAGAATTTTTAAAAAGCATGTAAATACACTTAGCACTGTGCCTAGCACATACTTAGAGCCCAGTAAAAGCTTACACTTATTATCAAACATATTAACCTCTCCAAGAATGTTCTTTTCTTTTAAATATCTCTGATTCATGGTATGGTCCTCAGACCCTCACTATCCTGGATTACAGATGCAGAATAGGCTCTGGGCTGTCCATCACCTATGTGAGGGGACTTTCCTTGGCTGCTAGTTGACCTGTATTTGAAAATTCCTGCTGTTATCCTCTACTGCAGGGCTAACACCAGTGGCTGTTTGGAAGTGGGAGGGCTATGCACCAAGAACAAGCTGTGCTTGCACATCTGGCAGGAACAGGCAGTGGCCCAGGGAAGCTGAGAATAGCTGTCCTGGAAGTGAAAAGGGAGATGCCAGCAGCTTGCAAGGTGCAGGGCTGGGCACAGTTACATGGATGCAGGCCTTGGCCCTTCCCTACCCAGCCCAATTCAGACTGCTTACTTCAGACTGGCAGGAAGCAGCTGAAGGAAATGTTTCTTCAAAAGTGTAAATTCTCTCCAACTCCCTACTCTAAATCTCTTTAACCCAGAAAAAAAGACTGTGATAGTAGGAGCAAATGTGACTCCATTTTGTTTTATGACTTCATCCTGTAAAACAACCATGCCAAGTAAAAGAGTCACGACTGGAGCAAGATGTTCTTTTCCTTTTGCTATAGAAACCTTTAAGAACACGAACTACCTAATGGGGTATTGTTTCTGTAACTAGGGTAACAGGGCTCTGTTTCTGTAACTGGGGTGACTGGGCTAACTGTGATTGGTTAGGCTTCCCTCTGCTTGACTGTACTGTCCCAATTCTGTAACCTGGCTTGCTTGCATTGGCTAGACCCCCTGAACATCCCTTTTGTGGTTTTCAGGCTTATAAGGAGTGCCCTTGCAATTGTTCGGGGCTGATCAGGGGAACAGCTTTATGTTCTGGTCAGCCGCCACCGGTGTGCTTCAATAAAGGCTTGATTCAATTATACGTGAGATGTCTGGAAGTCAGTTTATGAAACCCTGGGACAAAGTTTAACTATAACAAGACCAGGAAAGGAATGTCATCCCACCTGGAATCACAGAGAACACTGGGAAAGGTTTCACTTTATCCAGGTCTAAGGAGCTCTGTAGAAATGAAAATGGCAGAACAAGCAAGGCAACATGCACTTTAAAATAAGCATGGAATGTCCTAGCAGAAAGGTACTTTTGAAGACCATTTGGCTAGCAAGAAAATAGAGGCCCAAAGGTACAAAATGTTTTCCATATCTCACAGGTAATTTGTAGAACGTGGCTTATGGCATGAGTCTCCTCTGTCTTCATATACTTGACCTTCCATATTTTCTTCTTACCCATGTCCTGTGTACCTGTGTGTATGTGATGCTAGCCCACTGATCGTGGTGTTTTAGAACTGAAACAAATAAGCCAATGAAACTCTTACCTGATCAATGTAAGCAGGAAGTTTACAGCTTAAGTAAATGAAGATCTAGCCAGAGCCATATTCCCAGACAATCAATTCTCAGACTTGAGTCGTTTTACAGATCTAGTTGCTCTGAATAAAGGAGAAGTAGGTCCTCTTGAGGAAGGACCCCAGTCTATTGTGAAAAATTTATACTGTTAATCTTTCTCCCAGTCTTCCCCAAAGGGACCTATAATATGGCCTCTGGCCAGGGTAACTGCACTGGGGAAAGGGAAATAATCAGATCTTTCAGGGTCTACTAGATACTGGCACTGAACTGGTGCTGATTCCAAGAGACCAGAAACATCACTGTGGCCCAACTGTCAGAGTAAAGGCTAAGAGAGGTCAAGTGATTGGTGGAATTTCAATTTACAGGCATTTCACAGTGGGACTAGTGAGTCTCCAAACCCACACCATGGTCATTTCCCCAGTTATGGAATGTAAAAGTTGGAATAGGTGCACTTAGTAGCTAGCAGAATCGCCACAGTGACTTCCTGACATATGGAATGAAACAACTATGTTAAGCCAAATGAAAGCTACCAGAATTGCCTTAACATAGAAAAATTGCAAATCAAAGTAATACCCCTTCTTGGTGGGACTGCAGAGATTAGTGCCACTTTCAAGGACTTGAAGGACACAGGGTGGAATTCACACTGCATCCCCATTTGACTCACCTATTGCCTATACAGGAGAGAGATGGATCTTGGAGAATAACAATGAGTTCCTATAAGCTTAATCAGGTGTTGACTCCAACTGCAGTGCTATACCAGATGTGGTTTCATTGCTTAAGAAAATTAGAACATTCACTGATAACTGGCATGTAGCCATTGATCTGGGAAACATTTTCCCATCTCTGTTCATGTGACCCACCAGAAGTAGTTTTCTTTGAGCAGGCAAAGCCAGCAGCACACCTTCACTGAGGTGCACATCAACTCTGTAGCTCTGTCATAATTTAATTGGTAGAGATCTATATCACCTTTCCCTTCTGTCAAACTGATCCACTGTGCTGAAGAAAATATGCTAGTGAGCAAGAAGTAGCAAGTACTCTAGATGTTGGTAAAACATTTGCATGCTGCAGGATGGGAAATAAACTAAAATTCAGAGGGCTTTCATCTCAGTGAGATTTCTAGGGGCCCAGAGGTATAGGGCATGTCAAGATATACTTTCTAAAGTGAAAGGTAAGTTGTCGAATCAGACCTGGCCTACACAATGTGAAAGAAGCACATACCCAGAGGGCCTCTTTCAATTCTGGAGGAAACATATCCCTCATTTGGGTTACTCTCATCCATTTACAAAGTAACCAAAAAAACTACTAATTATGAGCAGGGCTCAGAGCAAGATAAGGCTCTGTACTTTGCAGACTTCTCTGCCACTTGGGCCATAGAATCCAACAGGTCTAGTAGAAGTAGCACTGGCAGGTAGAGATGCTATTTGGAGTGTGTGACAGAATATTTATTATAGGTGAATCACAGTGCAGCTCTTGAGGATTTTGGAGCAAAGCCCTGCTATCACCCCTAGATAATTATTCTCCTTTTGAGAACCAGCTCTCAGCCTGCTACTGGGTCTGAACATTTAACCATGGACCACCATGTTACTATGTGATCAGAACTGTCTGTCATGAACTGAGTGTTTCACAAAACCATACAGCCGGGTATGCACAGGAGTGCTCCAGCATCAAATGGAAGTGGTTATATACAAGATTAGGCTCCAGCAAGATTTAAATGCATAGGTAAGGTACATGAAGAAGTGGGCTAAATTATTATGACCACCTCACCACTCCTATTAGTCTTCTTTCTCAGCCTGTACTGATGGTTCTGCATGATATGCAACATTACCCAAAGATGAAATTTGCAGGACTCAGCCCCTTTCTGGTGCATCATTGAAAGGGAAATCTTCCCACTGGGGGGACTTAATTGTGCACCTGGATGTATACTATGGAAGCATAAACGGAAAGACATGTGACCATATACGTGGATGGTCAGGGACTTGAAAGAAACACGATGGGAAAATTTGTTCAAAGGAATTTGGGGGAGTAGAATTTGTACACAGTCTTCTGAATGGGCAAAAAAAAAAAAAAAAAAAAGTGAAAACACTTGTGTTTTATGTAAATGATCACGAAAAGGTGACCTTGGCAGAGGATTCTAATAACCAAGTAAATAGGATAATCTGTTCTGTGGACAGCAGTCTTCTTCCTCTGCCACTCCTGTCATGCCCCATGGGCTCATGAACAAAGTGGCCATGGTGACCTGGATGAAGCTGATGCACGAGCTTCGCAACACCAACTTTCACTCACTGAAGCCAACCTGGCTGAGTGCCCAATCTGCCAGAGCAAAGACCAGTTCTGAGAGCCTGATAGGCTACCATTCCCCAAGGTCATCAGTCAGTGACTTAGTGACAGATTGATTATACTGTATATATCATGATTACTTCCATGATGAGGGAGCAGTGCTTTCTTCTTAATTGGAATACACAAGATATGGATATGCCTTCTCTACATGCAACACTTGGGGCAAAACAAAAGTTGGTGGACTTATAAAATGCTTTATCTACCACCATGGTATTCCACACAGCATTGCTTCTGATTGGGGAACTTACTTCATAGCAAAGAAGTGTACCAGTAGGCACATGCTCATGGAATTCACTAGTGTTACCATGCAGCTGGCTTGACAGGATGATAGAATGGCACTAGCTAACTGGCAATACTTTGTAAGCACTAGCTAACTGGCAATACTTTGTAAGCCTAGACCAGAGTCCTCTAGAAGGCTGGGTATTCTCTGAATTAGTATCCAATATATGGTGGTATTCCTCCTACAGCCAGAATTCATGGATCAGAGAATCAAAACTGAAAATAGGAATGGCACTACATACTAATACTAATAAGCAAAAATTTTGCTTCCTTACCTGTGACCATATACTCTGCTGGCCTAAAGGTCTTAGATCCAGAGGGAGGAATGCTTCCATCAGGAGACACAACAATGATTCTGCTGAATTGGAAGTTCACACCCAGTCCTGATGGGCTTTCTATGCCTTTGAATCAACAGGCAAAGAAAGAAGTTACTGTGAGTTGGGTGACTGGTCTAGACTGCCATGGGAAATTGGACTATTGCTCCACAAAGAAGGGAAAGAAGAATATGTGTGGAATACAGGGACCACCCTATTGCATCCCTTAGTATTACCATGCCTTGTGATTAAGATCAGTGGAAAACTTCAAAAACCCAATAAAGGCAGGGCAGGAACACTAATAGCCCAGAGTCTTCAGGAATGAAGGTTTAGGTGACCCCATCAGGTAAGAATCATGACCAACTGCAATGTTTCCTGTTTCCTAAAGGGAAGACAGAATGAGTAGTGGAAACAGAATAGTCTATATACCAGCTCTGACCACGTGACCAACTACAAAAAAAGGATTATAACTGTCATGAGTGTTTCCTGATTTTGCTACAAATATGTGTATTTATTATTTGCTTTTATTGTATTTAATATTTACAATAATTATTATATCAACTAAATATATTTGTTCTTTCCTCTTATTTTCTTATCAAGCAATATAAATCTTTTGATTTCATCTGATAGTATTTAAAGCATTATTAATTTTACCTCCTAGCATTTAAATATTATGGATATCAAGGATATAGAATATCAAGGATTTTACTTCCTTTTCTGAGAAAGAGGTTAGCATATTTTTTATTGTATGCAGAATATTAGTATATGTTTGACATAATTATAACCTTGTCTTTATTAGGAGATTAAGTGTGATTTATAAAAATTCATGTGAAGGCCACGTTGACAAGATGGACTTGTGATGGTTAATTCTATGTCTCAACTTCACTGGACCACACAGACGCCCAGATATTATCTCTGGCCATGTCTGTGATTGTGTTTCTGGAAAAGCTTAGCATTTGAACTGGTGGAATGTGAGTGGGCATCACCCAACCCATTGGGCCCCCAAATAAAAATCAAAAGATAGAGAAAGTTTCAATATTCTCCATCTGCCTGATAGATGGAGGTGAAACATTGTTCTGCCCTTGGACTGGGAATTTATCCATTAACTCCCCTGATTTTCAAGACTTGAGACAGACTGGAATTTATAGTACTGGTTTTCCTGGATCTCCAGTTTGCAGATGGCAGACTGTGGGATTTCTCAGTTTCCATAATCTTGAGAGCCAAGTTCTTATACGAAATTTCATAGAATATATACATATATTCTACTGGTTCTATTCCTCTGGAGAACGTTGACTAGTAAACTCCTACCTGAAAAACAAAGTTAAAACCATTCAAGATACATGCAATGGCAATTTTAAAGAAACTAACCATCGGGCGATGAAGGACAATGATCCCTGAAAGTCAGAAAGCCAACCAAGTAGGCAAACACTTCAACTGCCCCAGCTCACTTGAGTTTCCAGGTCATGGCTCAGGGATGGAACCAATAGGGCTGGATGGTGGCCCTGAGATGAATAAATGGAGCTGACAGTCCAGTGAGACCAAGGCAGCTGGAGTTCAGAAAACAGAGACATGGAGAGAAGATTCTGGCATAGAGAGGAAACCCTTGAGACTTGCAGATCTCTCTTGTGTCTTCAGAATACTGATTAACATGTATGAGAAAACTACTAGAGGGTGAAAAAAAAAATTTGAAAGGATTAGAGGTAAGTGTCTAACATTCATACAGAACTGGACACCAGCTATTTCCAAAGCTGAATATAGACTGTCCCCAGATGCCAGACTGTAAATCTCATCATTCAGCAAGCACTCAGGAGAAGAAAAGAATAGTGAAGAATAATTAGACTTAGACTGAACTTTGTTATGGAACTATCAAAAAATATTAAAAGCAAGACCCAAAAGATAAAAATTATTTCCAAGTAGCTCAACTGTGTCCCCAAACAAAAATCATGATTATTTACAGGAGTACAAAAACATTCAGTACTTGACAAGGTGAAATTTACAATGCTTGGTATCTGCTAAGAAATTAGCAAGTAGGTACAAAATGAGAAAAATATATAATGTTCAAATCAAACCAACACAGCTCCATTCTTGGTGCTGTCAACATTCCCCTCCCCTTTGTGTGGTGCTGGAGACTGAATCCAGGGCTTTGTATATGTGAGGCAAGCACTATTTGAGATACATCCCCAGCCCCCGTAAACCCTCTCTTGAGTCTCAGAAGACTCCTGTCTCTTTTGAGCTGCACAAGACCAGAGACTATATTTTTAATCCAGTCTCTGAAACATGGAGAACCAGTTCCTTCCTTCTCTTTCTCTGAGTCAGGGTTTCCCAGAGAGTCCTCTTAGCAGGAAGATGGGCTATACCAGCTCTCATTTCACAAGGGAGACACACATGAGGAACCCAGCCCTGCTAAAAGAGAAGCCTGTGGTAGATTCTGTTCAGCTCAGGGAGTGCCCTCCAAGGCTCTGACCACCACCTTCACCCAGACTCAAGCCTCTGGCCTCCACTTGACTTCCAGAGCAAAGGTCAAGTCTGACTGGCTGGGTATGCTACTGTGTCAGAAAATGGGAGCACATCAGATGGTTGAGCTGAAAGGTACTCAAGAAGCCTTCATCTCACCTTTCTTTGACCACTGGGGAAGCTGAGGTCTCATGACTGTCATTTAAGGTTTCCTTCAGCAAATCTGCTTCCATAAAATACTGAGATGCCCATCTCCAAGCTGGCAACTTTCCCTCCAGCTTGAGATGAGTTAGCCAACCCCTTGGGGATAAAGTAAAAGATCTAATTTCTAGGTTTGGGACAGCTGTGCAACCAGTATAGACAGAATGGACTCAGAGGGGCTGTTTTCCACCTCCTGCAGATGCCCTCGTGGGCCAGTGGTCTGGGGTCCTCTATGAGAAAAATAGCCCCTTTCTGGCTCTTTCCCTTCCTGACCCATCTCAGAAAAAAATGAAGGAAAATACGCTCAAGCCAGGAGGGCAGGTTCAGCACATCAGAGTAGCCTGTCTCCTGTCAGGGCCTCCAATTGTCTATAGGGGACAAGGAGGGCTCCCAAAAGTCCATTACACAGAGACTACCTCAGGTCCCTTCAGGTTAGAATGATCAGTCTTAGGAGTGAGCCTAAGTAGCTCCCATGTTGGTGTACACTTACTGATCTTACACAGGTGTGTCTCTCCACTGGAAACATCTTGTTTTATCTCAGGGGCTCAATTTTACTTAATGGGAGACAAGAGAAATGGAATATGTTCATGCCATGGTAAGTGTATACAGGAAGAAGGCCCATGTCCTGAGTGAGTGCCTTGGCTCTTATGCCCATCAACAACATCCTAATTGTACTGCTCTCCTTGAATATGCTGCAGAGCTATTTTTAAAATCTGCCAACTTATTCATCTTTCTATAAGACCAAGTTCCTAATGGGCCAAGACTGTGCCTTACATATCTTCATAGTCCCAGTGCTAGTAAAGGACACAGGTAAGGGTGCTACTGAACTAAATGAAAAAGAGGGAGTCCAAATCCTGATCTCCCATGTCCATGTCCAGTAGTTTTTTCATATCCTACTGTCATCCAGTTCTCTGGATGAGCAGAGCATTAGGGGCTGGAATGGAGAGGCCTGGGGAGTGAATGCACATATGTTGTGGTTATGTGGTGTCTGTACTCTTAGGGTCCTGGCCTACCCTTCAGTGAAGAGTTGGTCAGGGTTAAGGCAAAGCTATGAGATGTGAAATACCTGTGCCAGCTACTCCAAAGGTGCTAGATAGGCAACTCTAATGGCCACCAGTCTTTGCTCTGGGGCTCCTATATTGGTCCAACCAAAACTTTCTCAGCACAGCCGGCTGGGGCTCTTCCTGCCCAAGCCTCCTCCACATTACTCTCACAAACGTCCATAGGACACAAACTTCCAGAGATGCTAAAGGGTAAGCAGACACATTAAGGTGACATTGACATGTGATACCTATTCAATTCTAAAAAGCCCCAACCCAGGCCAGATGGAAATTAGCACCCTCATAGAGAAATGAAACTGGAATTTCAATTAAAATGACTGCTCTGTCACTCCAACTCAAGTTCTCTATTCTTTCCCAGAAGAGGGGCAGAAAGGGGTCCTAGAGACTGCAGCCTGAGCTTGGGGCAGAATGGCTGACAAGACGGTCAGGAAGGGCTGCCACCAAGAGAGCTAGGCCAGAGTCCAATCAGGACTTGAAGGGAGTGACCTGAGAGCACAGCTGCCTCCTGCCTGAGGACATTTTTCAACCTTAGCTCTTCTGACAGGTGACATGCTTGAGGAATGGAGACAATGACAGAACTATTCACCTATGACCATCAAAACCCACTACTTTGCCTAAAATAAGAAAATGCATAAGGAATAGCTACAAGGAACTGGAAACTCAAAAATAAAACAACGAGGTGTTAGCCAATGGGAACAACGCATTCCTCCAAGTTCACATTTGGCCTTAGCTAAAGAAAACTTATTAGGAGGTTGAAGTGCCTAGCTACCTCTGCTCCTATGTATCTTTCCATCAGATTTGGCTTAATTTTCCATTGCTGCATTTTAGTGTTCATTTTGTTAAGGACTATATAAGAGTAGAAATGTTTAAATATAGAAGAAGGGCCACATTAAACTATGCCACTGTGCTCCATAACTGTTATTGACTCATGATGATTTGGAGTGATAAGCAGCTCACATAAATGATATAACTGGTGCTATTTTTATGCAAGTGAATCAAGCATTTCTGTAACAACTGAACAGTGTAGTAGAAGATAGACTGAGGAGTGGAAGAAACTGTTTCATGGGCCCTGACCCAAGATCTCTTTGCTTCCTCAGCAAGATCTCTTCCATTTTGGCTTACTGCTCACACTCTGTGCTCAAATACTGTTCAGAGCACTAAGAACACAGGAGAATACCACAGAGGTAAAGTCTCTGGATTCACAGACCTCACACTCTAGTAGTGAAGAAGAGAAGCAATGAATATGTGTTTGTTTCTTTTGTATTTTAACAAATAGTTTTTGAATCTCTACAATGTTCTAAGTCTGGCAGATAAAGCAGTAAAAGTGACAGAGCACTCTGGCCACAGAATTTGGTAAGAGAAAACCAAACAACAAACAGGCAGACAAACACATTTGGACAGTATATTCTATAAAAGAGAGAGTTTAGAGCAGATGCCAACTGGGAGAAGTGAAGTATTTTAGAAAGAGAGGTTCAGGAAAGCTGATAGGAGAAAGTATGTTGGGGCAACTTTAGGACTGATAAGAAGCAGACAACCAGGTGAAGACCTTGGATATGTTAGATCAATTGTAATAAGTCTGTACAGCTGCAGTCCAAAGACAAAAGCCAGAGAGATAGATTAAAGCCCTAGGACACTTAACTCACAGTAAGATGGCTGTTAGGGGAAGAATTATCTATAGTGGGGGTAACTGTGGATAAAGAGAGACTAGTTAGGAGGCTAGAATGGTGGCCTCATTGAGAGATTATTCTGGCTTATATTAATGTGGTAGCTGTGGAGGGGCTCGGGAGTACACACAAAAAGGTAAATTGTGAAGGATATACCAATAATCATAGTGATGGATAGGATGTGGTGGGTAAACATAAGAGATCAAAGATGAGTTCCAAACCAACAGAATTCATTAAATAAATGGGGAAAGGACTTGAGTAGATATTTCTCCAAAGAAGATAAGCATATAAATGGCCAACAAAAATATCAAAAATGCTTAACATCTTTTGTAAATCAAATGTAAATCAAAACCAAAACAAAATATCATCTCATACCCAATAGGATGGCTACTTGTTTTCCTCTCAAAAGACTAGAAAATAACAGTGAGGATGTAGAGAAATTGGAAAATTTATGCACTGTTGATGGCAGTATAGATGAGTATGGCTCCTATATAAAACAGAATGATGGGTTTCTCAAAACTAAAAATAAAGCAACCCAGCAATCCCATTTCTGGGTATACCCCCAAACAATTGAAGGCAGAAGCTTGATATGATATTTGCATTTGCACATCCATGTTAACTGCAGCATTATTTACAATAGCCAAGAGAATGAAGCAACTCAATGGTCATTTACAGATACATGGATAAAAAACAACACAGTATACACATACAATGGAATATTCCTCCTTAAAATGAGAAGGAAATCCTGTCACATGTGGATGTGGATGAATCTTGGGGACATTATGCTAAGTGAAGTAAGCCAACCATAAAAGTGAAGTAAGCAAAAAAAACAAACAAACAACAACAACAAAAAAAACACTGAATGCTTTCATTTAAATTCAGTATCCAAAAGAGTCAAATTCAAAGAATCAAAGATGACTTCTAAGTATAAGAAAATACTAAAATGTTTTGGTTGAGGAAAGATAATATCAGATGCCAAAGGAAATTGTAAGACAAATCACTTGGCAGAACTTGCAAAATTGGCTGCAGATTGAATCCTTCAGCCACCAAGAGGGTATATTGGGATATTTGGGATTTCTTTGGAATGCACTATTATTGAGAGTTCCATATCCTTCTCTTCTCAGAGCAAAGGTGTGGGGCACTGCCCCTCACCTTCAAGGGAAGTGAAAAGGCCTGCAGCAGAACCACTTATAGAGCTTGACATCACTCCCTGTAGATGGTGAGGGCAGGATAGACTCATATCCAGATCAAGAGCCCAGAAATCTAGAGCTGATCTAGCTCTAGATATACTGTTGACACTAGTCTCTGTATGGGTATTTAATTAGTGAAAATTAAAAGAAATAACAGAAAAAAATCCAGTTCCTCAGTTGCACCAGCATTTCAAGTTTCAGTAGTCACATGAGACCAGTGGCTGCCATATTGCACAGCATATAGAATATTTCTGCCACTGCATAAAATTCTAATGGATAACAGTGATCTAGAGGGTAAAGACAAGTTGGTGGACTGCTTTGACACCAGAGCAAAGGAGTGTTGCTATGTTGGAATTGACCTTCATTCCAGAGTTTGTTAGTGTAAAGAATGAATTCAGGGTTTTGTGTGTATAAATTCGTATAGACTACATGGGAACAAAGACCTGGAATCAGTTAAGTCCTCAAGAGAATTGGCCAGAAAAGCAATGGGTTCCCCAAGAAAGCCTGTGTGGAAGGTACCAGAGAAAACCAAGAAGAGAGAGGAGGTACGAACACTGGACAGTGGAGCCTCCGAGGAACCAGGAGGGTCAACGTGAACTAACTTTCAGGCCCAGTGGGTGAACCATCTGATGATAGCACTAGTCAGGAAAAAGATTCCCTGCTCCCATGCTCCCTCTCTTCACTCCTTGAACCAAATGCCAGATAGTAAAGGATGGGTGAAAGAATAAAGCAGAGTAGGGAGAGAAGTACTCAAGGACCACGCCTATTCTACACACCTGCAAGAAACCAGTCCATTAGCAAGCTCCATTGGGGGCAGGGAAAATTCTTAACTATATGCTAAGTCCAAGGTCAGAATCTTATTACAACTAGACATTGTAACTCTGGACTACAACCTCAACTTGTAATGAGATTATGTCCCAATAAACCCATCATCACTTGAAAATATAAGATGAAAAAGTACTTAATATGCCTAACCTATCAAACACAGTGTTTAGTAACACAGTACACTGTGCAATGTCATTGATCTCGCCACTCCCTGTGATGCCTGACTGGGAGTTGCAGCCATACAATATTTCCAGAGAGGATCATACCACACCATGGCTAGCCTAGGAAAAGATCAAAAGTCAAATTCAAAATATGGTTTCTAATTTTGCATCATCACAAAATTTAAAAGTCATAAATTAAACCATAAGTTGGGACCATCTGTATAAATCATGTTTTAAAATTACTTAACAGTAATCAGGAAAGAAAAAGGACCATAGAATATTTAATCTAGCAGTGGAGAACATACTGGATACATTTTGAAGGGCTATAAGGAGATTAAAAGAGCAACCTCCTAATATATCCCCAAAATTTGTTCCATGACTCATTACTTGGTTTTAACCCAAGCAACTGTGTGAATGGGAATGTTTAACAGGCTAAAATGGGGGAAGATCTGGGGAATGAAGACTTGGGAATAGTGAGATGAAATCAAGAGTTCTGTTTTGAACATGTTGAGTTTGGGAAGCCTTTAAGTCAAGTGAATATATCAAGCCATTGTGAAAGTCAGGAGAAAAGAATAATTTTAAGAATCATTAATTATTATAGAGATAGAATTCAAAGTCAAGTGACTAATTAAAATCAACTAGAGGGAAAAAAAAAACAGCGAGAGAAGGAAAGCAGGTTGAAGGCTAGGTTCTGGGGCACTTCTACATTTAAGGTTATAAGTTGCTCTAGAATTTCCCCCAAAGACCCATGTGTTAAAAGGCTTGGTCCCTGGCAAGGTGCTACTTGGAGGATGTGGAACCTTTAAGAGGTGGGGCCTACTAGGAGGCCTTCCAGTCACTGGAGCATGCCCTTAAAGGAGATTATGGGACACTGGCTCCTTCGGTGCTTCTCTTTTTCTCATCTTAGCCATGGGGAGATTGGTTTTTCTCTGCCACATGCTCCTTGCTATAATGTGCTGTCTTGCCATAGGCCCAAAAGCAATAGGACCACTCAATCCGACTGAGATCTCCAAAACTGTGACCCAGAATAAATCTTTTCTTTTATAAGTTAATTATATCTGGTATTTGTTATAGTGATGGAAAGCTGAAAAATACATAAGTCAAAGAATGAAGCTCCAATGAGATAAGGCAGTTCATGAGGTAAGAGGGAAATCAAGAGGACCTGACAAGCCTGGTAGAGGGGAGAGGCAAGGAATGGCTATGATGGGCCATGGAACCCAAAGTAGATAATAAGCAAGTCAGAACATGTGGAGTAGAGAGAATGGATAGTTAAAGGTGGTAAGGTTAATGCAATCAAGGTCTTGTTGTGAGGGCTTGGGAATGGGTATCAAATAATTGTTGAAGTGGGAACATCTAGGTAAAGAGGAAGCCAGAGTGGGAAACCTGAACTTGAGCTTCAGTGACAGTACAGGAAATCAAAGGCAGACTAGGGCACGTGGGTGACAACAGTGAGATGGGGAAATAATTATCAGAAGTAATCAGTATCAGGTGTTCTGGGGTGGTAGGGGTGTTGAATGGATCACTGAATAGAGGATTAAAGACCCAAACCTCTCCTCATCCACTCTTGAGACCACCCTTCCTCACCTAAGAAGGCTTGAGGAGTTTGAAGCTGGTCAATTGCCCTTGCCTTCAAAAACCACATGTCTAAAATCTAAGGCCCAGATGGCCTCTCCTTGGGAACAAGACAGGAAGCCAGACTGTCTCATATGAAGATGCTAATGGGTCCTCAAGTTCTTAATCACAAAAGCCAACACAAAAACTACCCACTGGAAGTCTTTCTTGTCCCCTCAGCTGGAGTTTCCAACCCTGTTTTTCATTCAGCCAAAAACACACTCCAAATCTTAAACCCTCGCTAAAAACCTATTTTCCAACCTGTTTCTTCCAGCTCTAGTTCAAATGCCCTGTTTCACTGAACAGGAAGCAGAGGCCTAGGGAGGAAAGTAACCCACTCCTAGAACTGGATTAGTCACATAGTAAGTTGTTTGAACAGGAAATGCTTCTTTTTCACACATCTGTTCTCACATCCTAACACATTATCATTCAATGAATATACACGTAATGATGTCCCAAAATGGAGTGAGGGAGAAGCACATCAAAGGTTGCAGCATTTGATTTGATATTCCTTAAGGGAAAGGACACACCAAGAGGACAGAAGAGGAAACAAAGGAGAAAATGGCAGACCATCAAATCAAATTCTAGCACAACAGGAGGCCTTAGCCTTTCCAGGGACAAAACCATTCATTTCCTCCCTGTTCCTGAAATGGGAGTAAGCTGTGATTGTTCCATGTCTCTGGTATTCTCTCCACTCCCTTAATAGGAGCTAATACATGTCCCAATCTCTCATAGCAAGTTTTCACTAATTGAGAGTGAAATGAAAAGAACATGCATGGCTAGTTCTAATCATTGCTACACATTAAGTAATGCTGGTATATTTCCTACTACTTGCTTCTGCATGATTATGCTTCTTGCACACTATATGAAGTTAGACTGTTGGTTTTCTAAAATCCAATCTGAGAAACCCTGTCACACATGCTGATTGTATTTATGGAAATATGTCTTAACTTTTGCCCTAGTTTCTATATTTATAAGACATATGGCTGTTGGGATGAGTAAATGAGCTCACACTGACAAAGTCCTTCATCCTGGCATGTACCATACACTTGATAAATGTTAGCTAGTATTAAAAACTGAGATGAATCATTTGTGTATTATTGATATATTGAGTTTATTTTTTCTTTTTTTTTTTAAAGAGAGAGAGAGAGAGAGAGAGAGAGAGAGAGAGAGAGAGAATTTTTAATATTCATTTTTTGGTTTTCATCTTTGTTTGTATGTGGTGTTGAGGATCGAACCCGGGCAGCATGCATGCCAGGCAAGCGCGCTACCGCTTGAGCCACATCCCCAGCCCCGTTTATTTTGTTTTCTATTAACTATGTCTTTTCTTAGTTTTTCTATTAATTCTGTCTTTTCTGCCTCACCATGGTTTAAGTTTTCCTTAACCCATTTTCAGGCTTGGAGAACCATACACTCTTTGTATTCATTAAGGTTTAACCTTAAATTTTTAAAATGGATTCTTGTCTTAGGGTGTAAAGTGGGTCCATACCTGCACAACAGTGCCAAGGGCTTCAGAATGTGCTCACTTCCTAATCACCCCCTTCAGGTCCCACAATATCATTTTATTTCTACCTCATTTTAACCAGCCTCTTCCGCCTCCCCACTCTAAATTAACTTGCCAATGTTTTGAGTAAGTGTTTTGCTCATAAGTGCCTTTAGAACCCCATTCCTTTCTTGTGGGTTCTATTTCATTCTTACCTCAGAGCATCCTCTAGTAAGCACATCATAACAAAAGAAAGTCTGGATCTCACAACATTCAGTCTTGCATGGAGAATAAGCTAGTTTAAACAGCACCATCCCACAATCCATCACTACTATATTCTGTTTCTTTGCTAGAAAATCAAAAACAGAAAAAAGCCCCAGATAGGGTATGACTTTAAAAAAATTTCATTCACCTATTTTCTACTTCTGGTCAGCAATAGTCTTAACTAATCTTGAAGTAGACTCAGACAAACATGTCTCTATAAAGCCTATTTTTCTATACCCCTGTGACAAGTTGGTTAAGAAGAGTCTCTGAAGAGATCAAATGGCAGCATTAAGCTATGCTACCATAGATCCCTATCTTAGCCCCAACCCCCTTCCTTAAATTTTCAATGGAAGTCAATATCATGTATTAAAAAAATAAATTGTTCTATGTAGATGGCATGCTTTCAGAAATTTAATATTTATTCTACCAAAATGTTTTCAGTAAATACTTTTTTTTAGAATTTAACTTTTATTTGTTTTTATGTGGTACTGAGGATGGAACTCAGTGCTTCACATATGCCAAACAAGTGCTCTACCACTGAGTTATAACCCCAGCCCTCAGAAGATATTCTTTAGAATTTATAAGTTAATATTAGGGGCTGGGGCTGTAGCTCAGTAGTCCAACACTTGTCTGGCATGTGTGAAGCATTGGGTTCAATCCTCAGCACCACATTAAAAAAATAAAATAAAATAAAGGTATTGTATCCGTCTACAAATAAATGAATAAACATTAAAATGATCCCATGGGCTGGGGACGTGGCTCAGTGGTAGATGCTTGCTGGGCATGCACAAGGTCTTGGGTTCCATCCCCAGCACTGCAAAAAAAAAAAAAAAATTAAAAATAAGCCAAAATAGTTCCATGTAACAAAGAATTTAAGGTTACCTGGAAGTACATTTAGCAATTAATACTGCTATTAGTCATGGAAAAAAGTCAGGGCTGCCAAAAATCAGATGCTACACAAAAGGTATGTGATCCAAACAGAAATAAACAATGCCATGTGGACTCCTTGGGTTTCAACAGTATGCCTGAGTAGTTCCAAAGCTGTGATATGGGGACTGAAAAAAATTTGCTCACTTCCCACCTGGCTCTTATTCCAGAAAAGACATTCATAATAGAATGTCAACTTTGCTCGCTGCTTATTCATCTAGCATCTGAACCAGCTGGGCTTCTTTGGCCAGCATGACAATAAGCAGCTATACAATTTTGCAGAAAATGTATCCAGTTGCTATTCTATTCAGAGCCTGGAGGAATATAGAATAAAAATGTTTTCTAGCCTTTTCCCCCAGAGATCTTCAACACAAAGACTATCACATTAGAATATCAGAAGTC
The DNA here is from genome assembly GCF_045843805.1 of Urocitellus parryii. Taxonomy (NCBI): domain Eukaryota; kingdom Metazoa; phylum Chordata; class Mammalia; order Rodentia; family Sciuridae; genus Urocitellus; species Urocitellus parryii. Next base: position 13,408,365 of record NC_135546.1, read on the forward strand.
TAGTCTTTGTTTGCTTATAACTCTATAGAACTGTCTTTACTTATTTAATTCCCTTTAATTCTGGACCCTCAGCTTTGACAGTTAACTGAAGCAGTCATATGAAAACTTTTTGCAATTGCTGTAAAATTCTCAGTGAAGAGCTCCAATGTTTCATAACATCTGTTATTTTCAAACTTACAAAAAAAAAAACTTCCTATAAAGTTTAATATTTTAGGGCCTCTGGGCTGGGGATGTGGCTCAAGCGGTAGCATGCTCGCCTGGCCCGGATTCGATCCTCAGCACCACATACAAACAACGATGTTGTGTCCGCCAAAAAATGAAAAATAAATATTAAAATTCTCTCTCTCTCTCTCTCTCTCTCCTCTTTAAAAAAAATGTGTTCCTTCCTTTCTCTCTTAAAAAGAAATTTAGGGCCTCTAATTTTGAAAAATCCAATCACATATTTTATTAAAAGCCAATGTCCTAATAATTTGATTTCTGGAAACCTAATCTAAGTAAGTTACTACACATGAAAAAAAAATTATACACAAGGCCAATTTCAAACTATTCACAATTGGAAATAAACTGGAAGTAACATTAATGTCCAAGGACAAGAGGAATGTTTACATAAAATGTGGCACATGATCCAGATGAACTGTTATGCAATCACTGAAGAGCACTGAAAGGCACTGTAAAATTTTTTTGTGACAATGAAAGTATTGTGTGTGTGTAGAGGTGGTCCTGATAAGTCATAGGCTTTCATTAATGCCATATACCTTTCCTTTGTTACACTTGTCAGTTATCTGTGTAACCATTTAGTTCATGTTTGTCTCCCCTTCTGGTCTACAAGTTGCACAGGGCAGGGTCTCTTTGTTTTGTGCACTACTTAATATATAGTCCTAACCATAAAGGGAATGAAGGTGATAGAGGGAAAGAAGAAAGAGGGACAGAAAAGAGAAGACAAACATGATTTACAAGAAACATTATGGACCCAGGTCACAGCCCACTATCAGCTAGGAGACTGAATTCTCCTGGTGTCCATGTGGCACAAAGAGAGGCCAACAGGGCATAGGGACCAGAAGCAGGACCCTGCCAGTTTGCATCTCAGGCAACAAACTGGGGTTGACATCCTAGGCAAGGCAGAACTCTCCAACCAGACCAGCTATAGTACCTAAAGTACCCTAAAGGGGAAATATAAAGCCAGGAACATGGTTATTAATGCTTATGTGACCAGATGACTATTCTTATGGACATCTGAGAAACATTAAGATTAAAGTCAAAGAAAGATGACTAAAATGCTAATAAATTTAATGGTTGTGACTTTGTCCTCTAATATTTACAATTAATTACTTTTATAATTTAAAAAGGTAGGGAAAAGTTGTCTCATTTGAAAGAATTGCTATTTTATTCTATGGGATGCTAAGAATTCTGAAATCCACTACTTCTGCCTTTTCCCTGGTTCTAAGGATACTCAGTCAAATTTAGTGTTCAAGAAAAATGGTTCAAGTGTAGTGGTCTGGACAATTCTTATTCTACAGGACCAAGAAACAAATTTAAAAAAATATATCCTCCAGGAAGGCCTCTCTATTTCATCTACTTTTGGCAATACATCTTTGCCATGTGATTCTACTTGTAAGGGCATGCCACCCTGAATTACAGGATCTTAAAGATATGAATTCTTTTTTCATAGAGACCTCTCAGTGTGGGATAGGAGAGAAAAGGGGAGACTAGACGGTGAAATGAGGCCCTGACACACTGAACTACGTGCATGCCCTTTTCCATAATCTACACAGTAGCTCATTAGTATCCACCCACACCTTAGCACTGCTATCACTATGAGCTGATATAATTTACATCAGCTGTTCTGCCTTGAGAAGAGTTAGGAGGTAAAAACAATAAATAACCAGTGGATTACTGGTAAATTTGGTAAGGATTACATTTCTAAAAGTCAAATTTCAGAACTTAGAAGCTTATCAGTTTCAATTCTGAATCTAACACTTTTCCTAAGGTTCCTTAATCTTTGTTAAATGGATATAAAAATACCTTTCCATCAATATATGAATATTAAATGTATGCTAAGTGCTAACATATAGAACTCAATAGCCCCTTTGGTCTTATTTTTCAGATAAACTTTGAAGTTCCTTTTTATTGGGGGTTCTTCAATCTTGGTACCATTGAGATTTTACACTGGATTATTTGTTTGTTTGTTTACTTTTTGTTCCAGAGATTAAACCCACAGGAACTTAACCTCATTTAGAAACAGGGTCTTGCAAAGTTGCTGAGGCTGGCTTTAAACTTGTGATCATCCTGCCTCAGCCTCCCAAGCCACTGGGATTTACAGGCATGAACCACTACACCTGACTAGACTGGATAATTCTTTATTGTGGGATGTTATGAGCTACATTATACCCCCTCCCAAATGTATGTGTTGGAAGGCCTAACTCCCAGGACTTCACAATGTTACTGTATTTTAGAACAGGCTTTTAAAAGAGGAAATTAAAGTAAAATGAGGTGATATAATGGGCCTGATCCAATGACTAATGAACTTGTGAGAAGAGATCAGGGCACAGAAACATGCGCACAGAGGAAAGCCCTTGAGAATGTGGTAAGAGACAGCCCTCTGAAAATTAGGGATAGAGGCCTTAGGCGATGTCCGAGTGCTCTTTGACTTCCAGCCTGGAGAATTGTGCAAAGTAAGTCTGCTGTTTAAGCAGCCTGACCAAACTAACACTTGGGGGTTGACTTGTGCATTATGATGTTGAGCAGCACCCCAACCTCTGTCCATCAATACTAATATCATCCCTCCTACCCCCACCTCCAGTTATAACCACAAATGTCTCCACATATTGCTCACATATCCCCTGAGGAACAAATTCTTCCTGCTTGCTCCATGAGCACCACTGTTTTACTCAATATTTGGTTACCTTTGTACTTCCAGAGCTCAGCACAATGACTGATATATAACAAAGTTGATAATCAAATTTATTGAATGAATTAACGTGTGGAGATCCCCCTCTCTTGGATTTCACTGCTCCATTTACTTCTCTTGCTGCAAATAAAATAGTAATTACCTGCAGTTTAACTTATAAAATTATAATTTTAGTGAAAGAAGCCATTTTCACTGTAGCATCATTTCTGGCAACTTAGTATACATTATACCAACGCTAGCCTCCACTTTGGCTGGATGCTCCTAACCATCACATCAGATCTGCTGACAAGTTCAGTGAGTGGTGCTGCTTCTCACTTCCTTAGTGTACCATTTATTGCTTTAGGCAGATGAAATGACTATGACAAATTCTTTTGTAATCATTTGAAACTCAGTAAACTCATAAAGAAAAATGGTGGGTTTCAGTATGAAAATGCTAAACTCTCAAGATGAGACTCCAAGTTATGAAAAAGCCCAAAGCATACCAAAAAGCCAGTCACTGGAGATATTCTTTTGAAAGGAGAAATCACAAATGCTTTCCCCGGCATACCCGTAAATTTGTTATTTTAACACTGCTGCATTTGCTCCCATGTTATTTGCAAGTTGATGTGTTTGGTTTGGGTAACAGCAGAGGAAGAGATGGGGGTAGGTTGGCTCTGAAATACCAAAGAGAAGCAAGCAGTAGGAACTAGATACTGGTGTACTTTTCACACTTAGATAACAATTTCTGACCAACAAATTGTGAACTGTACACAACTATTCATAGGATACAGTTTTAAGGACATTATTCCAAATTAACGTAAGAGTCCATTCATTAACAAAATACATTTATTACATACTTTTCATTAAATGGCTAGGACTCAAAATGATGGAGATTTGATCAACTCAACTGAAAAAATACTAACAATAATGTTTTTTAAGAGCCATTCAGAAGAATAAGCTCAATGTTTCAAAGTTATTGTGGCTTTGTGACTTTAAATTATAATACTAACTTTGTAACTTTTAAAAAATTATAATACTAACTTTGTGACTTTTAATTATAATTCTATTCTGAGTAATGTGTAAAATACAAGTTTAACAAAAACTACATTCAACTTAGAAAATAACTATCATGAATTGCTGTCATGGGTTCGCTGAAATAACGGCATCAGGTACTTACACACACCAAGAATGTGAATCAGCACAAAACACAGATACTCTTAACTCAAGTGCTTGTTATAGTAAATAGGCAGAAAAGAATCCTTTTGTGAAGTTGGTGTCCATGGAAGAAAAGGAGGATGGTGTAAGGACATTTTGAAATTTAGAAACCAAACAAAATCCCTTTCCCAAATAGTTTACCCACTCTGCAAAGCTGGTGAACATGTGGATAGTGTTTTTAAGGAGAAACATTTTAGAGGCAGAAGGCAACTGACCAAGTGAGGATGCTTAACTTTTTCTGGAAAGGCGGAAGAGACTAGAAATCAGTTAACCATAACATTTAGGAATTAACATCTTCCCTTGGACATTTATAAATATGAAATCCATATATGGCAATAAAAAGTACCACATTCTGATCACTGAATTAAAAAATCAGCAACAGCCCACACTAATTCCTATTACGCTTGTTTCTTGGTTCAATTTCAGCACTTTCAGCTGCTCTTGTGCGGCGATTCTGTCTTGGGCTTATTTCTATGTCTTGAAGATCATTTCTGAAATCGGAAAAAAAAGAAATGATATCTTAGAGAATAATAATCATGGTTTTAAGCAATTGCAAGTTTGTGAGTGCTTTTGTATGCGTTGTTTCATCACCACCCCCATAACCCTCTACTCTCATCAACAAATCTGTAATTATTATTATTACAATTATCATCATCCCCACTCTATAAGTAAGAAGAAAACAGTGAATGTGCAAAGATTACAGAAAGAGTCAGGAACTGAACCTTTTTCTTCTGAATCAAAATCTGTGGTTTTATGCTTAACATCTTAACATGTAGAAAACAAACGAAAAAAAGTATACCTCATTCTAACAATGAACAATAAAAAGCCAGAGAGTTTAATCATTCCTGTAGAGTAACCAAGAAACAAAACTCCAAAGAAAAATAAGCCCCTTCAAAGAGAGTTGGGCCCTACAAACTCTCACTCTAGGCAAAGTTATGAGAGAGATGGGGGTGGGGTGCAATTATTATGTAATCAGCTAAGAAGTCTGGTAAATTGCCAATAAAATTTTTAATTTTTATTTTTGGTGGTTGAGATGAAACCAGGTCCCATGCATGCTAGGAAAGTGTTCCACCAGGCGCCCTCATTAGTTCTTAAGTACAGGTTAGTACTGAAAGCTCCTGATATAAGGAGTCCACATGCACTTGTAAACTCTTTTCCATAAGCCTCCCCCAGCTACTCATGAGAAAGACTGGGAAAAAGGCAGGAGACTGGAGAGAGCCTACTTTGGTGGCTACCGAGACTGGCAGAAAGCCCTGCCTGTGTCCTGGATGCTTTTCTTCTGAAAGGCAAAAGCTTTAAATTACTGAGGGAAGAGCAGGAAACTTGCTGGCCCATGAGGCTTGATAAAAGATCCATAGCCTCTGGAGGAGATGAGGCAAAATAAGCCTATTGAAGTAGGAATGACAGAAAATCATTTGTAGGAACAGAGGCAAAAATCTACTGCTGCTGGAGAAATAGTGGAAACTAAAACCTCCACCGCTGGAAGAGGCACAGAAAATCATGTTGGCCTGCTGATCTCACATATATACTAAGCAGAGCTTTGTTCAAGGCAGCCTGACTACTATGATAGGAGAAAGAAGTTCTGGCAGAGCCCCATGGCTGAGACCCAGGAGAACAGGGCTTACCTAAGACTGAGGCTGAACCAAGCCAATAGAAAACCCCAGCTCTCCCCCACCAAAGGCCCAGGATGAAGAAATAAGCAGAAGCAGGAAATAGTTAAGGGAGAAGTAAGGACACCAAGAAGAGATGCCCCTCTGTGGTGCAGGCATGAAGAGGGAGATAAAAAGAAAATGGAAGCAGTCACTAAGCAAGACCCTCCAAATTCGGCCTCAATGCTAAGCACTAAGTCACACCAGTGAGGTCAACTCCTAAGTAACTGACTCAACTTCCCACAATAACAACATGACAGAAGTATGCCCATGTCTAGGCATAAGCTCTATTTATCCCAGTCTTAAGATTCCTTCACAGCCTATCCAACATTCAGTGAAAATGTCCAACACAAAAGAAGAAAAGAAAAAACCCCACTGCCAAGAGATAAGGAAACCAGGGGATACAGAAAGAGACAACCACATCTCAGAACCAGGACTTTAAGATAATAATAATTAATATGTTAGAGGATCTACAAAAGCTGGATGACATCCATCAACAGATAGAGAAATTCAGCAGACACAGAAATGATATGAGTCAAATGGAAATGTTAGGAAAAATACTTTGTATCAGAGATGAAATCCTTCAAAATACTCATAAAGATAATATTTAAAGCTGATAAAAGACTCAGTAAACTTGTAGATATGTCAATAAAAATCATTCAAATTGAAAAGAACAAAATCTGTGTGTTGGGAGGGGAACAAAACAGAGCAACTCAGAGTTGAGACCATAAGAAGTGGTATATAATATGTGTAGTTAGAATCCCCAGAGAGAAAGAAGAAATATGTGAAGCTATATGGCTGTGCATTTTCTAAAAATAATGAAAGGCATCAAACAAATACCAAAGGTAGTCAAAGAACCCTAACCAGGATAAATATAAAAAATAAAACAATAACCACAAAAATCATTCAGACACATATTCAAAGTGCTAAAAATCAAAGACAGAAAAAGAAAATCTTGAAGACAGGCAGAAAAGAAACATTCCACAGAGGGACAAATGCAGATTTACAGTAGCCTTCATGTTGGAACCATATAAGTCATGAGATGATGCTATAATAGTTTTAAAGTGACAAAAGAAAAAAAAATTCAACCTAGAATTCCATACCATCCAAAAATACAATTCAGTAATGAAAGCTGCTAAATAAAGAATTCTCAGACATACAAAAGCTAAAAGAATTGTTAACATTTTTGAGCCTTCAGAAATATTAAAGGAAGTTTGTCAAAATATGATAATCAGATGAAAAATTGAATCTATACAAAGAATTAAGACCATCAGAAAGTATAAAACTAGAGGTAAATATAAAAATACTCATGGGGCTGGGTACATGGCTTAAGCAGTAGCGCAGCTCGCCTGGTATGCGCAGGGCACTGGGTTCGACCCTCAGCACCACATTAAAAAAATAAAATAAAGATGTTGTGTCCACTGAAAACTAAAAATTAAATATTAAAAAAATTCTCTCTTTAAAAAAAAAAAAAGATACCCATGTCTCACTTTTAATTGGTACCAAAAAAAAAGTGACTTTTTAGATTAAAAGAGTACTCACATACTGCAGGGTAGCATTGTTGGTAAGTTCTTACTACACACTGAAGCATTCTTTGAAGGCTGATGGTAATTAAAAAAACAAAAATATATGCTAAAAATCCTACTACAAATTTCTCTCTCTCTCTCTCTCTCTCTCTCTGAAGAGACAAGACAGGCACTGAACTACACCCCCAGCCCAAGTACTAAATTTTTAAAAATAAAAGTACAATTAATAAGACAATACTGGAAATAAAAATAAAATAATACACATCATTTAAAATTGATCCAAAAGATGAGAAAAAAGGAAAAAAGGAACAAAGATATTATAGATTTAAAGTCAACCATATTAGTAATTATGTTAAATATAACTAGTTAAGACTGTCCACTTACAAGATGCACTATAAATTGGATTTAAAAAGATACAACTACATCCTATTAAAAAAAAAAAAAAAAACAACAACCACCACCTCATATTTAAATACGTTGAAAACTGGGAAGGGCCTAAGATATACCCTATCTGCAAGTTAAAAGTTAGTCTGCCAGTTTGATAAGACACTGCCAGAAGATACAGGACTTCTGTGGAGAAGAGGACAATTTATCGTTTACATCAAGAAGAGCTGTCAGAGGGTCAGCGTTTGTGTGGTTCTGAAGCTCAATTCCAAAGATGACATGAAGAGGGACATACAACACCAGCACAGGCAATAAATAGACTGCACTTCCCCCTGAAGATGGGAAACTTTATTCTATTATAAAGGACAGTAAATTTGCTTCCTCTTTATTGCAGAAGAAGAAACTGTGCGTCTTCCAAGTCCCCTCACTATGCAAACATCCTGGATGAGATAAGAAGTTCACAAAAGACAGCCAGTTCCTTGTTTTTTAGGACATGCAAAAAAGCAAGAAACTTTTTTCTTTTTTTGGTACCAGAGATTAAACCCAGGGGCTCTTAATAACTGAGCCACATCCCCAACCCTCCACCCCTTTTTAAACTTATTTTTGAGACAGGGTCTCTCTAAATTGCTTAAGGCCTCACTAAGTTGACTTTGAACTTGAAATTCTTCTGCTTCAGCTTCTTGAGTTGCTGGGATAGGTATGTGCTACTGTGCCTGACTAAGAAATTCTTAACATATATTTCTCCTGATAATATCTACTCTTTGTTTCTACACCACAGTGGCCCCTGGAGATTTTTTTCCCAGGCATACACCACTTTATAAGCCACTATAACTAACAGAAGATAGGATTAAATCTATTTGTTGCATACAGAATTTAATTAAAGCAAATGGCAGCAGAATGAGGCCAACTTACAATATTAACCTTGAAAATGACTCTAGGGGCCCAGATCCAGCCAGCAGCACAAATTTCATGTACTTTCAGCATCTGCCTTAAACAATATTGTAGAGTATATCCTGAGCTTTCTATTTGGCCCAAGATGATACTGATCCAGGTATAGCAGGACATACAATAATTTTAGACTACAGTGGCCTGTGGGGAAGAAACCTATGGCAATTCTATCACCCACAAAAATCTTGATCAGTGAGTTGAGAGAGTTCTAAATACTTTCAGAGGCAAGGTGGAAATCAATGATCATTTCAGATAAAGGTTGAGACAAATTTTATACCATCTTTTCTAAGTAGGTTATTCCCACTGTAGGGATAACAGCCTCAGGATATGTATAAATACTCCTTTTATCCTTCCTGGAAGTTCTCTCCATGTAACAAAGGATAGTCTCACTTTGGGAGATCTCCCTAGTTGTCTGAAGGCTTGATCAGCTTGTGCTGTTTCCTTAAATACTTGAAGGTCTATTAAGGCCATCCTTATAGTGTTAGTTTCCACATTTTGGGGTGAAGAATTAATGCCTGGAATTAATTCTATAATAGAAGTACAGTCCTAGGCACACATAAAACTCCTGAAAAGAAGGTTTTGCTTATAATTGCCTGATGAGGCAGGAAGCTTGGAAAATTTGAGGCCAGCCTGGGTAATTTTGTGAGACCCTGTTTCAAAATTAAAAATTTTTTCAAGGGAGCTTGGGATGTAGCTCAGTGGGGCTTCAGACAGAGAGTGTGAATGCAATCATCTGGGTCACTGGGACTGATGGTCAAGGGATTCAGTGGACTTTCATCCCCTTATAATCTCTAGGTATCTAATATTATTGAATAAGGAAGTAGAATTGAAAAGACTTATGACACCTCCCTCAGAAATCTTCCTAGTCTACACACCTTAGTAAAGCAGTTTGGTCACTAAATGCTGTTGTCCCCAGAAAGGGATCTTCTAATTTTGGCAAGTTTCTGAGTAAGGATCAAGATAAAAAATGCACTGAGATTATATTGATTGTTTCAAAATTCAGCACTCTTTGACTGTTCCTGGACTTCATACATCTTTCTTTTTCCAACAGCAACCCTAGATTGACTAGACTGTTATACCCTCTGGATGGCAATTTGAGAAAGAGTGGGCCACAGGGATCCAAATCTGGTTCAACCATATGAATTCTCTGTTGGATTCACATAGTCCTAGATCAGGGGTCATCAAACTAGGGCCCATGGACCAAATCTCATCTACTGTCTGTTTTTGAAGTTTTACTGGAACACAGCCACCAAAGTGGGGGTTATCTCTATTCAGTCAGTCCGTAGGTTTCTATTCTGTAGGGTTCCCAGAATCAGACCAAATAGTTAAACAGTCATTAGCAGTAGTCAATGTTAGTAAAATAGAAAAAAAAAAAAAAAAAAAGCAAGGCTCCTTCCTCACCTTTTCTTCTTTTTTTAGTGGTATTGGTGATTGAACACAAGTGTACTCTATCACTGAGCTATTACCTCAGCCTTTTTATTTTTTGAGACAGGGTCATGCTAAATTGTGACCTTCCTGCCACAGCATCCTGAGTAGCTGGGATAGGCATGCAGCAGGGTGCCCAGCCAAACTTTACAAAATAAGGTATACAAAATATTAATAAGCATATAAAACTATATTCAACACAGTCATCAAAGAAATACAAATTTAAATCATAATGAGATACTACTAGACACCCAATAGAATGACTAAAATTAAAAAGACTAAGAATACCAAGTGTTGATGAGGACATAGAACATCTGGAACTCCTGTTGCTGAAGGGCATTGAAGTTAGCACACCACTTTGGAAACATGATTGGCAGTAACTACTAAAGCTGAATGTGTGCACACCCTTTGGTCCAGCAATATTACTCCTAGGAATATTCTCAAAAGAAATGAATGCATATGCACTGGAGGGCATTTACAATTATGTTCTTGATGGAGTTATTCATAAAAGCCCCAAACTCCAAACAAACAGTGTACCTATCAATAACAGAACAGATAAATACTGAGATCCATACAATGGAATACTGTAGGCCAGTGGTTCACAAACACTAGCATGTAAGGCCCTGTGGAAACAAACTGTTGGTTCCCTTCCCCACAGTTTCTCCTTCAGTAGATCTGAGGACCACACTGTGACAAGTATTGCTACAGACAGAGCAATGAAAAGTAACAAACTACCACAACCTGTAACCATGAAAAACTCTCACAGACACAACACTGTACCAAAGAAGGATCACTATATAATTCCATTTATATAAAGTTTAAAACCAGGCAAATTAGTTCATGGTGATATTAGTCAGAATAGGGCTTATCTTTGGGGGATTTTTGACTTGAAGGAGATGTGAAGGAGGTTCCTAGAATATTGGTAATGTTCCACATCTAGATTGGTGTGGTGGTTGTTGAGCAAACCTGATACAGTGGAGTCCCCTAATAACTCACCTTCCTACCTAGAATCTGGGGCTTGTCCTGTGACTCAATTTAACCAACAGATTATGGTGGAAATGATGCAGTACTAGTTTTAGGATAAAGTCTTAAGCTGCCTGGTAGCTTTCGTATTTGAACTTCTAGGAGTTTCATTAGCTATGATACTTTATATATAAAGAACAGTTGTAATATAAATAATTACTAACTATAACAAGTATTGAAGTGACAAGGAAATGGCAGGTTGGAAGTAAAAGAACTCTACAGAATATGGAAATAACAAAATAAAAGGAATAGCCCTTCTTGGGCTCAGAGCACAAAAGGAGAGCTCTTCCTGCCTGGACAGGTCCAAACATGGTTGAAGAGTATACAACTATGGCTAATAAGAACCACTTCTACAGATACAGCAATGGGCCACCAGCGGAGCCAGTTGCTAGAAAAGCTATGAGCACTTTAAAAGTCTATTGAGGAAACATGCAGGAACTGAGAGGTAAAACCCTTTCTTTTTTACAGTCTCCTGAGGGCCCTCTACTGAGAAAATTTCACATTAGGAGAGCTAACATAGGAAAAACATTTAAAGGTCCTGGTTCAATTTTCACAGAACAGGCAAACGTGGAGTGAATTTGGAGTGGAGAGGCAATAGACTAACAAGTAGCACAGGAGCCCTGGACCTGCATGTAAGAAATCCAGCTGAGCTGCTGAAAAGAGCACATGGAGAAAGTTTTCTAACAATTCTGAGCCAGTGCTTAAGGCAAAACCATTAAATCATTCCATAAAAATAATTTGGTATTGCAGAAACAATTTCTGAGAAATAACTAGTTATTACAATAGTATTCCATTTCTAAGCAGAAATGTACAGAAACAAGTAGTAAACTGGAAATTTTTACCCTATATGTGGATTTACTTTCTTGAATCAGAAAACACATTTATGCTTTTGTTTGAAAATCAGCTGCATAGAATTGTCATTTCTCAAGTCAAAATACATGCTTATTTCTTGATTATGAGAACTTACTTATGTGATGCTTCCCAGGCTTCCTCTTCTTCCAGAAGATCTCTTATGATGTCTGAACTGGAACTAAAAGGAAATACACATCAATATGATGCCAGACAATGAGACTGTATGTCTCTACTTACATAAAATTCTAGAAAATGCAAACTAGACTATCATAACAAAGAACAATCCAGCAGACCAGTAGTGATTACCTATAGGGGAAAGGGGGTGGGCAAGGGGAAGCTTGGTAGGATATACATGTTCACCTTTTCCATTGTGAAGATGGCGTCACAGCTGGACACATATGTGAAAACTCATGTTATATGGCTTAACTATTTACATTTACTATATATCAATTAAATTTTAATAAAGCTATAAGAAAAACAATAAGTTGTGAGTCATGGAAAAAAAATCACTAAGATTTAAATAAATCCCTCAACTTGAAAATCTGGATCTAACTGGAATACTGTCACAAGACACTTTAATTTTCTACATCACCCAAAAATCAAACTGTTTTATTTGATTCCTAGCAATTTGAAAAAATGAAAAACAAATTGTGTTTTAAAAACTAAATTCTAGGGCTGGGGATATGGCTCAAGCGGTAGCGTGCTCGCCTGGCATGCGTGCGGCCCGGGTTCGATCCTTGGCACCACATACCAACAAAGATGTTGTGTCCGCCGAGAACTAAAAAATAAATAGTAAAAAATTAAAAAAACAAAAAAAAACAAAAAACTAAATTCTAGTACTAAAAAAATCATAAAAAAAATAAGTTTTAGACTCTTTGTAACCAAAGTAAAGTAAAATTTAATTTCAACTTTGCTAATTATGGCATTTTGTTATAAATGCAACCTGGCTTAAAGTGTATCTTTGGCCTACCTATACAGGGATGCACAATAAAGGAGGTTATAGAAGGCATACATTATTTCTTTAAAAGACATAAAATGATTTTTAGGCTTTTTGCCTATTGTTCCTACCTAAATCAATAAAAACTGTTTTTAGAAAGGGCCTGTGGACCCCAACATCAAAGAGTCCTGGGCACTGCACAGGGCAGCTCAAAAGCAGTTGTCACTTACCTCAGAGTAGAGCAGGTTAAAACAAACCCCATTCTCACTCGGGTGAGAAATTACAGTTTTGGAAATGTTAATGTCAATCATTTTTAATGATACTCTAATAAATAACAATAAGTTTAAAAACTGGGAAGATTTAAAGTGCCAATGAATCGCTCAACTACTTCTGACAAATTATTTTGAAGAAATGTTTGCCTGTGATGACCCAACAAAGAAGGGCAACAACAGTCATTAAACAGAGTTCTTTACCAAACGTTTTACTCAAGGGATTTCCCCCAAACTCCTATGACTGTTCTGGGCCCACTCTGATAGTGACTACCATGTGTAATGGCCTGTTATTTTGTTTATAGACAATTCTGCTTTGTCAACATTGCACTGCAGTCATTCCTTCACCTCCTTGGAGTGGGAACAACTGAGCTAGCATGTCACAGAACCAAAGCATTGACTCCTTTACACTGCTAAAATGCAAGTGACCCTGACAATAGTTACCAACTTAACTGATCATCAATTTAAGCCTGGAACTGGCGTAAAATAAGCTTTCCTATTAATCAATTAGCTAAATGTAGTTTTTATTAGGAGAGAAGGAGAAGAAACAAAAGACCCTGAAGGATATTAAGTGGATTTCACCAACTTTTTTATAATCCTAAAAGGCAGCCACTCATTCTGGAGGGCTTATATCCACTGCCACCCCTCTTGCCACAGAAGTGGCTCTAAACCTTTCCATTCACAAGATCTCAACCTTGATCCTCCTTTTGTCACAGTTAAGTATTCCATTTTCATTAAAAAACTGAAGTTATTTTAACCTAACCTTTTTATTCACTTCTATTTACTCTAAAGTCATCTATTCATCTTCACCTAGACAAAGTTTAAGGCAGAGTTGTTGGTTTTTTTTTTACTTTTTTTCATTATTGTCCTCCAAACAATCTATATATATCTATATCTATCTATCTATCTATCTATCTATCTATCTATCTATATATTTCTAATCCTGCTCATGAAATCTTAATACTACAAATATAATGTTTATCCTTTTAAGTACTTGTGTGTACATGTGTATATCTATGCATTATATACATCAGTAGTAAGATTTTCTTGTCCCAATCCCTCCAAACCAACTCTCATTGCCTTGGGGTAATACTGCTTCTGAAGAACCCAGGAGCTGAGGGTGATTATGTGACTCTGGATTCTGCAGGTGTCACACAGTCAGAGAAAGAGTAAATTTAGCATCTTGCCAACACTCCCCCAATACACTTTTTTTCCTTTTAAATAGGAAGGTTCCAAAGCATTCCTACTGTTCCAGCTAAGTAAGCAGGATGGGTAAGTCCATCAACTAACCTGGGAAGAGTCTGTGATCAATTTACATAATGGCTTTCAAACCACCAGCACAAATCACTGATTTGTTAAAGGAAAATATTTGCAGTACATTAATGACATGAACTGAAGAGGTGTTCGCTATGTTGCCTCAGTGGAAACAGATGGCAGAGGAGGTTTACAAAAAACACATCTGAGAGTTGCTTGCAATTTCTGCTTCCTCTGTGACTTCAATACTGCTGCCCAGCAAGGCTGAGAGCTCCCCAGTGTCCTCAGTTCTCAGTCTTTCCTTCTACTCCAGCCAGGCATTCACCCCAATGTGCACCAAGTCACCAAATGAACTACTACAAAGCTGGGGAGTCTGAAGCTCACTAACAACGAAGTGTCAGGACTGTCTGCTATGTCTCCTGCTCCAAATCAAGTCACCACTGAAACACTAATTGATACTGAGACACCAGGGAAGGCTGTTCACTTCTTTTTAAAATCATGTACTTAATTACATACTATACAAAAGCTACCCTCCTTAAACTAAACATATGGTTTCACAAACAGGATTCTAAAGAGATAAATGGGCATAATAATCAGTGTTACCAAAATGATCACTCACAAATGTCTTCCTGTGGATAGAGGCCATTAATATATTTGAAGTCTTTAATATGCCTTGAAGATCAAAATTTCCCTGAATATACTTCCAAGACATCTAGGGGCTGGGGTTTGTGGCCCAGTGGTAGAGGATTTGCTTTGAGTATGTGGGGTACTAGGTTCGATCCTCTGCACCACATAAATAAAATAAAGGTATTGTGTCCATCTACAATAAAAATTAAAAAAAAAAAAAGACATCCAAAAAAATTCTCCACAGGAGAAAATGACTCACTCTGGTATACCTGGGGTCAGAGAATGAACAAGCCTACACAACTATAATTTTAAGTTTAGAGCACAGAATTTTTTCAGAGTTAAATTCAGCTTCTCTACTATTTGGTTTCAGAACATTCTGGAAGACCTCATGTTAAAAAGTGGATGAACAAGAGGTCTGGCATGTGAAACTTATGCTGTCCCCATGAAAGGGCATTCAAATTGTGCTCTCTGATGTCACCATCAGCCCAGCTACAGTGGACATTATTATATAGATTCCACGTGACCAAATCTCACTGGCAAAAAATAAAATTTCTAATTCCCAGCCTATTCAAGAAGATACTAATAGGCTCAGTTATAACACTCACATTTACTTTTTCATACTATGTGCACTTTATTTTTAGCTCAAAGTTTCAGAAACATAAGCTTACTCTGTGAGTATGTGAGTATGTGAACACACCTTGGATTGGCTGATCTTTCAAATATTTTAAATATTTTACTACTATTATTCTGATGAAAAGCAGCAAAATTTCTTCTCAGAAAAAGGAAAACAATACCTTTGCACATTTCCTTTTGAAGCAATCAATTTTATCCTACCAGTAAAAATTTTACCACCAACGATGAAAAGATGCCTCATATCTCTGTCAAAACTATGATTTTGGGCATGTTATGTGACTTCACTACTCAATATCTTCATCTGTAAAGTCAGGTTATAAAACATGTGCTTTATAGGGATATTTTAAAGATGAATCAATATAACACAGAGTTTAGTACATAGTAAGTGTTTAGTAAATGTTGATTCCATTTTCATAAAATAGATTTGACTCTGAATTACCTAAATAATTGGCATAGCACTATGTTTCGATTTGTACTAGAAAACGCAATCACTTATGTGCACAATTTTAATCTTTGATTTCCACTGTTTCCATGACACCAGGGCGCAAATTCATCAGAACTTGTTATTTATCCAGTATTGCAGGTACACAGGGTACTGTGGGGGTAGGAAAAATGCAGACATCTGCTATAAAAATCTTGTGGATTAAAGATTACTTATGAGTGGAATTTTTCTTTGTTATTATTATTGTGTATATATTTATTTATTATCTATGAGTTTTCCCCTTCCCCAACTCTCTCCTCTTAACTGTGGCATTAGTTGGAATATGGTTGAATATGGAAAAAAAATTTAACTCCTTAAGAACAGATCACTGGAGGATTTATGAAGAGTGTATAATATCTATCAGTGACACTTATATAATTGCTACCATACTATTATGAATCCTTCCCCAAACCTATTTTTAGGAATCTGTTCTGTAGGATGAGAAATAGCTTGTATGACAAATATTTTAACAGCTGAATGACAGTAGAAAAGTAAATATCTTAGGTTAAAAAAAAAATCAATGACAAAGATGACCATTCTCTGAGCAACTACCTATACCAACCTCTGTGACAATTACTGTATGTACATTAGCTTTAATTCATAGAAGCATATTAGGTTTAATCCCATTTCACAGACGGGCAAAGGCTCAGAGAAAGTGAAGTAGAAAAACAAGGATGGGGATGTAAAACTCATCTTCCTTCTGCCCCACCATGTTGCTTCAACAAGTTATAGCAAAAATAAATAAATAAATAAAATTCAAAAACCATTAATCTGAGAGTTAAGAATTCCACCCCTATATGTTTTATCATAAGGCTTTTACCAGATGTCAACAAGGTTCATGGATAAAGCAAGAATAAGAGGGGTTATACTGCTCTCCCTAACATCTAGTAAAAATGACAAAATGAAGAAAGCTTCAGATAAAAGGTAATAAAAAGGAACTTATTTTTCAAGTAATACATAAAAAAATCCTTAATAAGAGATGAGACAAAGCAATAATAATTAAGTTTATGTTCAGTTTAAAAAGCAATCACAGAGGCTGGGGTTGTAGCTCAGTGGTACAGCACTTGCCTAGCATGTGTGAGGCCCTGGGTTCGATCCTCAGAACCATATAAAGATAAATAAATAAAATAAAGGTATTGTATCCATCTACAACTACAAAAAAATATTTTAAAAAAAAACAATCACTGTGTATGATCATCTTGTTTTGCTTTCTAGAATCATCCAGGGAGGTTAGCAGGGCAAAAAATAAAAACCAAAAAACTATCATACCATTTAATCAAGGAGGAAAGAGAAGCACTGTGAGATTTATTCAACAACCTCCCACATGCCAGAAACCTTTTCGGAGATACAAAACCAGTGACTGGCTTAGGAGGCAGAAGCAGGAGGACTGTAAGTTTGAGGCCAGACGCAGCAACTTAGCAAGGTCCTAGGCAACACAGTGAGACTCAGTCTCAAAATAAAAACTAAAAAGGGCTAGGGATGTACTCAGTCATAAGCTGCCCTTGGGTTAAATACCCAGTACCCACCCATCCCCACCCCTCAAAAAAACAATGGCTGAATTGAACTCCCACAATGAAACTAAATGACCGCTAGCTAAGTACATGGATCTCATAGTCATATGAAGTTCAAGAACTTGATGTCATAGGATCTTGAATGAGGATACATTCCCCCAAACAAATGCCCCATTCATTCCGAAGATAATCTATCTCATGTACCACCCAGTTTAAGCTCTTTCCAAAAATGCAAGAGGTACTATTTTTACTAGAATCTTAACAAACAAAATACCACCTGAAATGGGATTAACCATTTAGCTCTCAGGGATATTCCAAAATTCATAAATATTCCCAGAGGGATTAAAAAAGGGGCTAGAATAAAATACAAAATATTAATGAATATTAGTACAAAAAGATTTTCTGGCAACATTAAATGTTACTTTTTTTAAAATATTTATTTATTTATTTAGTTCTAGTTGCACACAATAACTTTATTATATGTGATGCTGAGGCCCTCTACCAGGGCCTCGCACGTGATAGAGGTGAGCGCTCTACCACTGAGCCCCAGCCCCAGCCCTAGCCCCATAAATGCTACTCTCTTAACAGTTAAAAAACTAAATGTAATGTTAAAATTTTTAATAGCAACTTTGAAGATTTTTTTAATGTAAAGTTATCACTGAATTACAGTGGTATAATTACAACTTGGGTTACTGTTATTTTGACAATGTTTTCTCTTAATTTGACTAGAAATACAAATATTTATTAACCAAATTTTCTAATAATTCCAATGCTCCATAAATTACAAAATCCCATTACTATGTCAGTCTTACCTGAACTAATTTATGATAATCAAATCCACTAGACAGTAACTTCTGAAACTCTAAAGAGTACCTATGCATTTTTGTTTGTTTAAAATAGATTAATGTATTTATATGGTTCAAAAAACAAAATGACATCAAAGGGAGAAGTTTCACTTTCTCCTTTGGATCACTTTGCTCTTTTATCTCTAACATGTGTCTACCACTATTACTTTTTTGATTTTTTATTAGTTTGTTTTATGAAAAAAAAACCCAAAGAAAAGTATACATTATTTCCCTTTTTAAAGAAAAACAGCATGCCATAGTTGCCGTGCTGGATGTTGGTCTTCTTGATAATTAATATAACCTAGAAATCTATGTATATTAGCATTGACATCTTTCTTTTTTAACATCACAGTGTTTGAGCATGTGGATGTGCTGCTGTAACCACCAGGCCTCACTGATAAAGATTGAGTAGTTTCCCATGTTTTGTTATTAGGAAGAACACTTCAATAAATAACTGTGTATAGGTCATCTTGTGTACAGGTACATCAGCGGGACAAATTCATCCTAACACTGAGTAAAGGTGAAACAAAAGTGTTCCTGGTTAATATCATCAGATCCCCCTATAGATCGTGGTACACAGAGTTTCTAATAGTAATAAATGAGGGGTCCTTGACCCCAAAGCCTTACTCTCAAATATTAAGATATTTGCTAACCTCTTTTTTATTTATCTTTCAGAAAACTGTTCATGACTTCTGTCCATTTTACTATTGAGTTTGTGGCGTCCCTGCTTTTTTTAATATCTAGGTACTCAAAAAACAAACAAACAAACTTACTCTTTAATGTTTTTGCAAAGATTCAATTAAATCTATGTAAGTAATGAGAAAAGTATTTTCAATCTTTCTTTTCTTGTTGAAAGTATTTCTACAAAATCATTATCATGATTTCTAGGGTAAGAACTCTTTTCCAGATCTGGGCATACTAAATGAAATAATGATTTAGAGGTTTATAAGGTCTAATCCTAAGAGCAAACCTGAGAAAGTGCTCTCTTGTAATAGTCTAATCTGTTCCCTCTTTTCTGAATACTCCAACCCACACAATTTGTTGTCCATTTCCAGTACTCTGGTTACTTTTGCATGCAGATAAACCAATTCAAGTCTTTTAACCACATCTGAGCACACCTTTCTCAGGATCCTAAACTCCCCAGAACCAGAGCTTTCTACCTAGAGTGTATTTAGCATTTATTTTTAGAAGATTCTAAATCTGAAAGTCATATCAGTATTGATAATTTTTAATTTTAAAAACATGACACATTCTACTCTGAAATGTAGCAACAGTCTGGATTTTTCTTTCATTATGTGCTTTATCCTCTAAGGTTCTGCTGTTACATGAAAATAATGGACTGGGGAAACTTAGAAACTTGACGCTTTTAATATTTCATCTGTTCACTCAATTCCACTTCAACAAACACAAAACTTTATTAATCTGGCCTTGGTGGCTTCTGAGGATCTGGAGAACAGCAAAACCAAGAAGGCGGCATTATACTTGAATTCAGGAAGTCTGGCTTTATCACTCATTAAGTTCATGAGATTAAGTGTCTCAACATGTCTTTCTACTAACTCAATCATAGCCTTATCAGTGAGAAAGGGATGTTTCAAATGCTGCTGCTGTCCTTTCTACCCAAGGAACAGTATGAATCTATTTGTCCATGGATTTCCCATCTATTCAATGACTTAATGGTGTATTAGAATAGCACATACAAGCAAAGCTACCTCATCAATATGTTCTCCCTCTACCCCTGTGAATCAGGGGTACACTAGCATTTGCTTCCAGCCCCTGGTGAGACGTAGGATGGCTGAAGTCCATGGCTGGCACCTATAGTTTCCAGCTTCACCTGTTTATTTTGGCATGCCAATAAAATACTACCATTTTCTATGTGCACCAAGGAAAGGGGTACTGAAGTAATAAAGATTGATGGCATTAAATTATTACAAAAGTACTGCATGTAATCTTTCAAGGAAGAGAAATAAAAGGACATTTAGTTACTTCCAAATACTGGAGTTCTCTTGACTCTCTGGAAAAATTCAAGTTTAAAATAGTTAAACTTTTGCACTCATGTTTAACTTACAAACTTAAGACACAAAAGATGTCAAGTCTGAGAATCTAATGTGAGGGAAACTTTTTAATTGCCAAAATATTCACTGTTTCACCTACATATTAATCAAACTCTCAAGTTAAATGGGCAAGGGAACAAAATAATATTGATTCATTTTGTTTTTATTTTTTCAGCTAGCAGTAGTGTATAATGATGATAAAAATAAAATCAAATACTAAAAGATAAGGTGATCATAGTAATTAATAGGTTAGCCTCACAAGGAGAAACAGTCAGGAAACAAGCAATATTGCAAAGATGAACATTTCCTTCATCACTTAAATTTTGATTGGATTACAATTTTCTTTACCAGCAGGGACCAAGCAGCTGAGTAGGAAGCTAGTAGTGAGACCAGCATACCGTCTGCATAGCAGGAAAACTTTTTTTTTTTTTTTTTGGTACTGTGGATTGAACCCAGGGGTGGGGTGCTTTACCACTGAGCCACATCCCCAACCCTTTTAATTTTGCATTTTTGAGACAGAGTCTCACTGAGTTGTTTAGGGCCTCATTAAGTTGTTATAGCTGGCCTTGAACTTGTAATCCGTCTGCCTCAATCTCCAGAGTTGCTGGGATGACAAGGGTGTGCCACTGTACCTGACCAGCAAAGCAACTTCTATAGAACCTATTCAGTTAATTAGATGGAGAATGTACATGCAACTAAAGTATGCTAACATCAACCACCCAAAACAATATCAAAGTCTGGGCCATAAAATTTCAGTCTTATGATCTATTCAAGGAGGTATACTTCAACACTAACTCACATGATTGTATTTTAGGCATTAGACATTTCACCTCCCTGGGACTCAGTCTCCACACAAAATGGAAGTGTTTGACTAAATGATCAAAAGTGTATGAGAACATGGGCTGGAGTTGTAGCTCAGTGGCAGAGTGCTTTCCTAGCATGTGTGAAGGACTGGGTTCGATTCTTAGCACCACATACAAATAAATAAAATAAAGGTCCATCAATAATCAAAAGATATTTTAAAAAATATTTTTAAAAAAGTGTATGACAACAATCATCCCCCCAAACTACATGTACCCAAACTTTTAATGATCTGATGTGTTCTTAATTTTTTATGTGTACTACCACCTGTACCCCAATAACATGTTATTAATGGCTTTAATAAAATGTGCTTGCAAGAGCAAGAAGAATACACTAAAGCCACCCATTAATGAAATCTTAAAGGCTTCTATAATTTGCATTACCTAAAAAATATTCCTCTGCAAATGAAACCTACCATCCTTTAATGCTTGGCTTCCTCTGAGTTACGGGAACGAGGTGCACCACTTACATGGTAAAATCAATAAGAGTTAGCAAAATCAGCAATTTAATATGTACCCATGTTCCAGAATATATTTGTGTAGGAGGAAAAAAAAAAAAAGACAGGCAGGTTCATACTGAACACCCTCTTCTGACAAGGCACCTGAACAATCGTGCAAATGCAGACATTTCAGAATGATAAAATATGCTGTTTATTAATCATTGTGCCAAGATAAGAAGTAGAAACTAGCTTATCACAGGGAAGGCAGAACATACATAGTCACTGTCTAATTTGAATGACTTCATTAAATTTTGACAAAGAAAACAATGATGGTCTAATGTGTGGCCAGACAAAAATCCTGATAGAACTCATGTTGAAATGGCGGAAACCTGGGCTAGAATTAGTGAATGACTCCTTTATTTCACTACTTTAGATAAATGACATTACCACATCATCCAGGGCTCCATTTCCTCATCTATGAAAATAGGTAGCTGTATTTAGTGACTTCTCAGCTTCTTTGCTAGTTTGACAATATTTGCATTCTATCCTAATGTATCTTTCTCTTGTACTCAAGGTCTCCAAGGAGACTTGACAACATCTGTTACACTGATTTAAAAAGTAAGGGAAGAAAAAATTAAAACCTCTGATTTGGATAACTGCCATGGTGATTTTAACAAATGAAATCTTGATTAGCTGATTAAAAACATAAAATTTCAATAGTATGATATTGTAAATTACATATCATTCTTATCACATCCAATTTCATCCACCAGAACAAGGCCAAAAAGCCTCAGATTTGGTTTTTTGTTTTTTGCTAGAGACACCTCTTAACTGGCTACCCACATTGGGGGTCTGAGAATACTGATCAAAAGTAATTATTGTGTGTCTAACATTTAGAAAGAACTGTGGTTCCTTCAAATTCTCTAAGCTTTCTCAAAGCATTCTAAGAGGCTCATAATTTAGCTATTCCCGTTTTTATTTTTTTATAATGTAGAACTGAATTTGAACCAGTCAAATTTTTACCTATTATATGAGTCAAGCTAAACATATAAAGGAGCATATAGGACAAGAATTCCTATAGTTTACAAAACACATGAAACATCAAAAAGAAATGCACTTCAACAAATTCAGCCTTAACCCCCTGGTGGGTGACAGGTGGTCTCATGGTGGCACCTATACTCCCCACTGTACCCTACCATGCCACAACCAACTATGTTTACAAGTGGCAACATCCTTTTCCTATCTGCATGAGATCACCATTTCCTCGATTCTCATCTCCACTGTTCAGTTTTGCTTGGTAAACTTTTCTCATTCTTGCGATTCTAGTCAGGTGTCACCTCCTCTAAGAAGCCCTCTCTGATCCTACTATAGTTGGATTAGCTGTGCGTCTCCCAGAATCCTACATCTCACCTGTCAAAATACCTATCATACTCTATTGTAATTGTCCACATCTCTTTTATTTCCTCTGTCAGATTATGAGCTAATTGAGGGCAGGTTGTTCATTCTCTTAAAAAACCTTTACCCCACACCTAATATGAGCAAGGCCTAGGGACTAGTGGGATTAAAAAAGTAACACTCAATGTTCATGAACTTCCAGTTCTTAACCCCCAGTCAAGAGGGGATGGAAAAGAGATATTCTTTTAAGTAAGTAACCACATTAGGATGTCATAAGTCCTAGAACTGAGCTATATCCTGAGGACAAGGCCCAACTGCAGGAAGAAGAGACAATTTCAGTGATGTGAAAGGCCAAGAGAATTTAAGGACAACAGGGTAGACATTTGATCTGGAACTTGAAGGATAGGGAAGAATGTATTTCAAGGGCAGGACCAGCATTTGGAAAGACAACAATGTGGGGGAACTGAAGGACGGTCAGTAAGTGCTATTTTTATGAAACATACAGCACCTAACTTAAGAGGTATCTGGAAAATATTTGCCCATAAGTCTAAGAATGAAAAATTACAACCTCAGCAGAAGAACATCTGCCAGATGTTACCTTACCCCAAAAAGATCAAGCTTAGACTTCAGGTAGTTCTCATAAACAGAGTATCAGTGATATTAATGCCCGAGACTCCCCCTTTGGAGACTGTATGAAGGAATATATATATATATATATATCTACCTTATGCAATTATTATCATGTCATGCCAACTAAAACTCTCAACACTATAGTCACCGTATGAAAACCTTGAGTGATAACCAGACACTACATGCTGTGACACAGAAGGTGTCATTTGTTAAACATGGAACCTGGAAGGAAAAGTTGCTTTCTATATAAGCATTTTAGATAAACAATTAATAATCAAGTATAGAATTTTAAAACTCTCCTGATACAGGAAATTGAAGAGTACATTTACAAAGGATTGTTCTGTCATAGCATTTCATGAATTTGGTAAAAACAATAATATCCACTATTTAGAATTGAGTTAGAATGCCTAAGAATAAGTAATTTATTATAAAATCAAAACCAAAAGTTATTATAAAGAGGCTCTTCAGACTACACAATGAGAATGCATAATAATTTTTTTTTTAAACTCAAGACGTACTAACACGAACTGCCTCAGAGTAAAAGAAAACCTTATTATTTAATAGGAAAAAAACTTTGGCAATGAGTAATGGAGAAAAGATAAAACTATGTACTTTCAATAGTGATTCTCCTTGGGAATCACTATTGAAATCACTTTTTAAAGTATATATTCATGAACAAGCACATGGTAATTGAAGAGGATGAGTCAGACTGCAAATTGAGCAAGTTGTCTTTTATGATGAAATGTAAAGGCTGAGCCACCTCCTCTCTAAGGTGTAACCATCCTACAAAAAGTGAAAATATTAGCAAAACAAGGCAAAGATGATTGGGGGAAAAAAGAGAGAATATAATTCTCTAATGCACATTTATGAATTAAATTTTAACAAGGTACAATGCATTTTATATGATATGTTAAAACACGGTTTTATTAATTTATACATTTAAGTGTTATATGTAATATTAACTGAAAAAAAAAAGAATAGTTCAATAATTAAACTTACTACAACCCAGAGTAAGTGTTCTAGTTCTCACTGAAGAATTTAGTTTTGATGACCTCTAGTGTTCCAATAATCAATCCATTCTTTGGATTTTTTCATACCAATATATCTCTTCATCTTGATGCTGTGATGCCCTGTTTATTTAAGAATGGTTTTACACTTACAGAGAAGCTGCAAAGTCAGTACACAAAGATCCCATATACCCTACATCCAGTTTCCCCTGCTGTCAACAATCTACGTATGTCAGTATGATGCATTAGCTACAGTGGATGAAGCAATGATTATGCATTATGATTAGTAGCCAAAGTGTATACTTCATTCATCTTTCCTTCATCCTTTTTTTTAAATATTTACTTTTTAGTTGTAGTTGGACACAATTCCTTTACTTTATTTATTTTTATGTGGTGTTGAGGATTGAACCCAGGGTCCCGCCTGTGCAAGGCAAACACTTTACCACTGAGCCACAACCCTAGCCCCTTTCCTTTGTCTTTACCTGCTGTCCCTTTTCTGGTCCAGGATCCTCTGTAGGACATATTACATTTAGTTGTCATGCTTCCTCCTTCCTCCTCTAGATTATGACAGTGTAGCCCAACTTAGTTTGGATGCCTTGATAGTTTTAAGGAATACTAATTAAGAATTTTATACAGGGACCCTCAGCTGGAGTTTGATATTTTTCTCATAATTTGACTGAGATTATGAGTTTTGGGGAGAAAGATCACAGAGATAAAGTGGGCTTACATCACATCAAGGGTACTACTATCAATACATTATAATTGACACTGATTTTGCTCACATGGCTGAGGAAGAGTTTGTCAGATTCCCCACTGTGGAGGTTACTCTTTCCCTCTGCACCCACTTCCTTCTTTGGAAGGAAATCATTCTGCAAAGCCCACATTCCTTGAAGGGAGTTCATCAATGTAAATTATCTGGGATTCCTCTGCACACAAGCCTTGTCTATCCTCCCCCATTACATTTTTTCAGTATGAATGAACTAAAAAAATATTTTATACTTTGAGTTATCCAATGCTATAAAATTTATGTCATTGCTTAAATTGTTTCAGCTTTGGGCACTGGGAACTTTTAGTTATTTCCTGTGTCCTTCTGTCATACATCCACTATCATGTTTATGTTTTTCCTTTCCTTTTTTTTCTATCTTTCCCTCCCCCACCCTTTCTTTCTTTCTTTGACTTTCTTGCTTCCTGGCATTATAAAATGCTCCAAGCTCATTTTCCATCTGCCAGTGCCAGCCCTAGGACCAGTCTTTTCTCTCAGACACATCTGTTCTTTTTGCTGGACAATGGTATTAGAAACCAAGATATGTGCACCAAGTATGCTCATTGCCACTGTGGAATCCTTACTTCCTGGGCCTCAGAGCTGACAGAGCAGTGAAATAGATGTGAAACAACCAAATTGTTTATAACCACATCTGTAAACCTTTCTATATGTTCATTCCAATCTATATTAACATATTTATGAGTTCATGTTAATGTCTCCAATTCAAATCTAGTATCATGTGGATAGTTTTAGGTTTATGTATAACTTCCCATGATAACAGGGAGAAACCTGGCTCTCAACATGTGCCACCCACTGACAGGAATACATAACAATAAGAAAAGCAATACCCTAAACTAAAGATGTGTAGAATTAGAGAAAAGACTTCCGAAATGACAAGTTGAGAAGAAACTTCAGAAAATATACATTAGAGAAATATTTAAGGTCACATATAAAATCAAACACTATAGGTAAGTACATTTCAAGAAACAAAGCGGGATAATAAGGAAATATTTCCAGGCAATTAAAGAACTCCTAGTTCTTTCTGTATTTGCACTTTTTTACCCAAAGCCAAGACATTTTTATTTAGTATGTTGGCAAATTTCAGTGTGGTGATGGATTATTTTGTACTTTGGTTTATTATCATATAAGATAAAAAAGTAAACTGTTTCGCATCAACAAATGCACTCTTCAGTCTGTAGACCCATTTGGCTCAGAGCTTTTTAGTTCTCCTGTCACTTTGTCCTCTGACATTTCTTATCTATCACATCTTCAGCAGCCCCAGACATCTTTATCCCTTTCTTTCCTTTCAGCAAAGGGCAAGTGTGCTTGGCAAGAGCTACAGCAGGCTCTGGAAAGCCACACACATTCCTACATTCTCATGGGCTAGAGATCCAGGCTAAGACCCATAGAGCCACGTTTGTATTCATAAGGAATACACAGATCCAAAATACTGCCCTGTCTTCTGTTGGAAACAATGCCTGGGGCAGATCCCACTGGCAGCCTGCCTAACTCTCTGCACTATATCCCCCCCACCCCCAGTGTATCAGGCTTGAGGACTATCAGTGTCTTTGCCCAGGGGTGATTAATCATTGTACAAGCCTGCTCTGTTCCGCATGGGTGCTGGGAGCACCAGGGAATAGCCACCAAGGAATGGCTAGCAGAAGTTCCCTTGCCCTTTGGTGGGATAACTGAGGGAATATTTCAGATCAGCTCCCAGGTTCCCCATGAGGATTAGACTTCAGCTGCTGATGGTGATCTCTGGTTTGGTAACAGGTACACTTAGCACTTCTTCCCTTTCCTGTCTCACTTTCCCACTCCCTTACAGTGTCCCCTTCACCCTCCAAATAAACCACATCCACTTAAATCCTCATCTCCACATCTGCTTCTGAGGAAACGCAACCTTTTCAATAACTGGATATTTCTACTCTTGAAAAAGCCAAGTTGCTTGTCCACAGTGGCATTATGAAAGGAGGACAATGTAGACTTGCTACTTACGACTTGTAAAACCTCAAACAAGTTATTTGACTCCTTTCATCTTTCATTTCCACATCTCTACAGAACTAAATAATATAGCACATGCAACACTCCCAGGACTCAAGAAGTACCTGTAGAACCCAAACAGCTCACTGCCTATGTTAGTAAGACTTCAAGCATTCCACTGTTTTCATCAATATAACTTCACTATTCCAGGAGACTCTTGCCCAGGAAGCTAAAAGTTATGGATTAAGTTTACTGTTGCGTCCAGAAACTTTCTAAAAGATCTATCAACTTTTCAATATAAAGCATCAAAGGACAACACCCAAGACTTTTTGAACCAATCAACTCAAAATCCTCATTTGCTGTATTTACCAA
Source organism: Urocitellus parryii (assembly GCF_045843805.1). NCBI lineage: Eukaryota > Metazoa > Chordata > Mammalia > Rodentia > Sciuridae > Urocitellus > Urocitellus parryii. The sequence goes on from NC_135546.1 coordinate 13,436,329, forward strand.
ACTCAAACTATAAAGTTTACCCAGTCCTTACCATGACCTGTCTGAAAGGCCTGCCTGGAACCAAGTTTCAAAGCCAACTGCACCCCTCTGCTATGAGAAGGTGCTATGAGTTGGTATTTCCACTTCCCTTCACTTAGCAAAACTCAGCTTCTCTCATCCATAGGCTGATAGTGTCAGCATTCCAACACTCCTCAGGCAAATGTCAAAATGGAAGCCTTTTCCCTTAAAATTACCTCCATTATTTTTGTATTTACTCAGAACTTAGGAAAGAATTTAACTTCTTACATTGGCCAAAGAATAAAACATTTTTTGTTTTCAGTTTTTTCTCTAGCTCTTAAGTTTCTGGGTAGCTCTTTCAGAAATAAGTAAAAAGAGAAAAGTTGTGGCAAAATATAGCAAGCAAAGAGCCAATAATTCATTAGCCTCTCAAAGTGCCTGGCATTCTGTGCCTGTGCCTGTGTCTTGCCTACACAAAGATCCCATTCCTAGTGTAACATCAGAGAAGAGGTAACTGCCTTTGCCAGAACTGTGAAGAATTAAAATGTATCACTTATATCTTCACTAAGGGTCTTCTATCAACCATTAGCATCTGCAGGAAGGCCCACCTAGGTAGGTTAGGGGCTACAGATTTGGTCACAAAATGATTAAATGAGTTGTTCTCAGGAATAGTGTGATTGAAGTTGTCCACATTCTCTAACACACCAAGGCAGAAACAGCCATGTTAGGTGGGACATCATCCGTGTAGGCCCCCTGGCTTTGGTCAATGAAATATTTCTTTATAGAAAAATTTCCAGATATAGAAACCCAGCAATTTCTCTTTCTTAGAATTCAACAAGCAAAATTCTTAAACTCTGCATAATTTCATACCTACCAAAAAACAAGCCTTATATCCCTCACCCAGATTTTGACCGTTACCATTTATCTCTTGTTCTGTGTAGACACAATCATACACACACATAACACATGTTGTTTCCTCAACTCTTGCAAGTAAATGGTGGTCACTGTTCCCCTTTAATTCATCGCTGTGCATTTCTTAAGAACAGATCTATTCACTTATATGACAATGATACAATTATCAAATTCAGGAAATTGAACATTGCTACAAAAACTTTATCTGATCTAGAGACCTATTCACATTTCTCTAGCTATGCCAAAAGACACTGTTTGTTTCTATTTCTTTAGCCTAGACCTAAACTGCAGAAATTTTTCTTAAACAATAACCTAATGATTCTTCCAAGAAAAAGCATGTCTACAATTCATTCCTGCATGAAGACAAAGCATTATTTCTAGGGCCATAATCAACAGAATCTTCTCTTTTAATTTAGCCCTCAATAAAAATGAAGTGTCCAATGCATGCCAAAACTTAGCGAACAAAAGCATACTCTTGTTGATTAATAAGAACAATAAGATAATTTACATAAATTTGGATAAGTCTCCTGAACTTCCCAAAATAATCTAGCAAGAAGCTATTCAAAAATATAAAATTCTTATTAGCTTTTATCATGTTTTCAAGATGTGTAAGAGAAGATCAATGTCACAATTTGAGCTTGCTATAGTAAGAAAGTCTAACCTATTCTGGTGGTCTCTTTTCTGTGAGACAAGCCATTACATGGGCTTGAACAGTGTAAGAAAAAAAAAAGATAAAAAAGAAGAAAAACAAGAGAAAAGATCAATGTAATATTAATATTCAAATTCTAGAAGTACTTAAGAGTTTGGGCTGAGGGAATGGGGCTATAGTTCAGTGGCGAGCACTTACCTAACGTGTGAGGCACTGGGTTCAATCCTTAGCACCAAAAGACAATGCCAAAAGACACATAAAAATACACAAATAAATAAAGGCATTCTGTCCATCTACAACTACAAAAAAAATTAAACAAACAAATAAATAAATAAAAAGAGTTAGGGCTGGGACTGTGGCTTGCCTGGTATGAGTTAGGCCATAGGCTCCATTTCCAGGGTGGCAAATAAAACAAAGAAGAATTAAGAATTTGGATTGGACATACCAATTAAATCTTAAAATAAGATTATTCTTAGGTATGAGTCTGCCAAATTATGAGTTCATATATTGCTCTAGCACAAAGAAAACTGACCTCTTTATTCAACAATGTAAGAATAAGATCTATATTCTATATGACAGCAAGTGTATATGAATTAAAAACAGCTCACAATATACTTCTACTCACATTAAACCTAAAATGGCATGATTCGTCCCTTCAAAGAAAAATATTTAAAAATGACAAATGTTTAAAAACTGTTCATCTATTTATCTACCCACATATCTATTTTTGGAAGGATATATTTACTGAAGTTTAACACTGCTATTTCTGTCTGATAAAACTATGAAATTTTCTTCTTTGAATTTAAAACTCTTGTTTATCCCAATAAACACAAACAACATGTATTAAAAATATTTTTGGAAATATATGGCTTTCCTTATAAAAACAACAAAACTATCATAAAAAGAAAAAAATTGAAGCAGGGCATAATGGAGCATGCCTGAAATCCCAGTAGTTCAGGAGGCTGAAATGGGAGGATGGAGAGTTCAAATTGTAATCATACCTTTCATATTTTGATCAGCATCTACAATATCTGAGGTGTTACACACAAACTCATCCTCTCTGCATCACAAAATACCAGAGGTATACCATTCTCAAAAATATTTCACTGCAATCCCCAGGGAATTTGATCTAAGGCACTGACACCCATCTTCCAGAGTGAACATAATTCCCCAATCATGATGCATGTTGCCAGAAGATAAGCAGTTTCTGCTCAAAGACAGCAAGAAGTATCTAATAAACTGACATTTCAAATCTTAACAATAGTCCTTTGCCATACATGAATCACTTATGACCACCATTATTGCTCTGAAATTTCTTCCATCTATTGCGAGACGTGGCTGTTCCTCCTGCCCTCGGTCTAACATGTAACATACAGGCAACTCTTTGTATCTGACTCACTAATTAACAAAATGTAACACATCTTCATGTACTTGTATCTTTCTTTCCTAGGTCCTTCTGTAAAACAGAAAATGAAATGTATGTCTGAAAATCAACATGATGAGGAAAGTGGAGACATTTCTGTAATGTTTGGCCACAAAGTCCTACATTTTCCAGTATTACTAAAGAAAATATAATTGATTCATCTTCAAGAAAGTATAACAATAATCATATTCAGCAAAGACTCACAACTAATATCTCATTTCATCTTCCCAATAGGCCTGAGACATGTTTATATGCTTGTTTTAGTCAGCTTTTTCGCTACTGTGACTAAAAGACCCAATCAGAACAACTATAGAGGAGGAAAAGTTTATTTAAGGAAGGGCTCATGGTTTTGGAGTTTTTTTTTCTTAGTCAACATAAAGCCAGCTCCATTCCCCAGGTACTCCAGGTAAGGCGGAACATCATGGTGGAAGAGTGTGGCAGAGGGAAGCAGCTCACATGAGGATCAGGAAGCGGAGAGACTCCACTCTCCTTATGTAAAATATACAGACTCCAGGGGGCTGGGGATGTGGCTCAAGCGGTAGCGCACTCATCTGGCATGCGTGCGACCCAGGTTCGATCCTCAGCACCACATACAAACAAAGATGTTGTGTCTGCCAAATACTAAAAAATAAATATTAAGAATTCTCTCTCTCTCTCCCTCTCACTCACTGTCTCTCACTCTCTCTTTAAAAAAAAATATATATATATATATATATATATATATATATATATATATATATACAGACTCCATAGGCACACCCCCAGTGAACCACTTCCTCCTGCCACACACCCTGCCTCCAGTCACTCATCAGTTAATCCCATCAGGTCAGGGTAAGGCTATGGCCCAATCATTTCTCTTCCAAACCTTCTTGCACATGAGCTTTTAGAAGATACTACATCTGAACCATAACATTTTGCCCCGGCCCCCAAAAAACTCACACTCATCTGACAAAGTGAAATACATTTAGTATGCTTTTCAAAGATATGTGGAGGTACACTTCAAAAAGACTGAATCCAATGTCATTCCTGACCTGAAGCTCTTAAACACAAGCTTTTCACTTTTCCTGCTGTCCCCAGTGCTGCTTCCCACTGCACACATAACTCCCTGACAACCTACCTTGAATCTGTTGCCACATGGTCTGTTCTGGGATCAAACCAAAACCAGTACTTAATTAGGTCTCACTTTTCTCCCCCTTCCCTTTAGCCTAAGTGCCTAGGTTTAATACAAGGAAGGCACTACCTTTTAAACTTCAAGACAAAATGACAGCAAATGAAAATGGAGTATAAAAAAATCTGAATAAAAAATTAAAAGATAAGCATATTTAATATTTACAATGGGTATAACATTTCCTTTTCTTACATGAGAGAGGAATAATAGAGATTGCCCACTTCTTCAAGGCAAGCCTAGTTATAAATGTTGAATAATATTGCTGAAGCTAAGATTCCAACTGTGCAAACAAACTTGATATTTTTCCTTGTTAAAACAAACTTGGAAACAACCCAAATGTCTAGGAACTAATAAACAAATAAAGAAAACATATTCATACAATGGAATATTCAACAATAAAATGGAATGTAGTACTGAAACACAATATAACATGGATGACAATTGAAAACATTTATCTAAATGAAGGAAGACAGTTTCAAAAATCCATATATTGTATAATCCCATTTACATAAAAATAGAGAATAGGCAAACCTATAGACAGAAAATAGGTCAGTAGTTGCTTATAGCTTAGGGCAGGAAGTTTCAGGGGGACAATAGGTAATGACTGCTGATGGGTACGAGTTTCTTTATGTGATGATAAAAATTGTGGTGAAATGTGCTGTACATCTTTGTGAATAAACTAAAAACCATCAAATTGAACATTTAAATAGGCAAGTTGTGTAGTATGTGAACTATATCTCAATAAAAGTTGTTAAAAATTTGCCCTTTGTAGTTATTTTCACTGGGCCAAGGGAATGTGTATATGTGCATATACAGACATCTACATATGTGAAATAGAATGTAAGCTTAAATTTAAAAAAATAATAATGGTCTGATCACTGCTAACTTACAATATCTAGAACAGTGCTGGGTACACAATGCATACTTATTGAGTGAGTACAATATTAGACCCTGCTTAAGACAGAGCAAAGAATAATCTACTAGTATCCCAATGCTCATTTTGAGTTGCTAACAAAATTGTCATCTCAAAATGTCTCATACAATAACTCAATTTGACCCTTACAGAGGGTAAACAGAGAAACTTTCTATAATATTACTCAGCATCCTGATCAGCAGAAAGGTAAACAATGAGAAAAAACAATTCTGTAATGAAGTGGTGGTAGGAATGGTATGTGACTGATAAACATAAGGGTACTTTTTACCTCTTTTCATGAGAGATGAGTTACAACAATCTGGTTTGGACTAAACCCATTTTAGCCAATTTCTGCTATAGTATGGATCATTTTTTGTTGTTATTTTTTAGTTGTAGATGACTTTATTTTATTCATTTAATTTTTTATGTGGTGCTGAGGATCAAACCCAGTGCCTCACATGTGGTAGGCAAGCCACAATCCCGGCTCTATAGTTTGGATCTTGAATGTGCCCTAAAGGTCTATGTGATAGAGGCTTGGTCCCCAGGGTGGTACCATCATGAGGTTGTGGAAGCTTTAGGAGGTAGAGCCTAGTAATAAGACCATAAGTCACAGAGGGTGTGCCGTCAAAGGTGACTGTGGGGCCCCAGTTTGCTCTCCCTTCCTCTTCTTACTTTCTGGTCATAAGTGAGTAGTTCTCCCCCACCATGCACTCCCGCAGCGATGTACTGCCTTACCAAAGGCCCAGAGCAGTGGGACCTACTAATCATGTACTGGAATCCCTAAAACCTGAGTCAAATATACCTTTCTCTTTATAAGTTGGTTATCTCAAATATTTGGTACAGTAACAGAAAGCTGACTAATACACTGACCCAAGAAGGTTTATTCCACATTCCCTTCAGTCATATTTCCTTTACCTTTGAAACTAAGTCAAAAGACTATCTACTACTGGCTCTTCTAGTTCCTGAGCCATAGTGTGGCTAAAAGCAATGGCATGGCATCTTTCTTTTAAATCATCTTCTCACCGTTTAGTGTGGTCATTAAGTCTTTCTGAGCCCAAGACTCCAAACTCATCTTATTTGCTATATATTTGTTTATCTCATCACCAGATAAACAGATAGTTGATGGCCGTATTTTCCCTTTAGTTTATTTCATTACCATGCCTACGTCCTGATTCACTCTGGCTTTCTAAATCATTCAAGCAACCAGTAACTAAGATTAAAAACCAGCTGTTTACACCCTGCCTCTGATTTTTCCTTATTTTTATTTTGTATTCACAAGAGATTTATTTTTAAAAACAAATACTACACACTGAACTTGCAGGAATGCCCAATTCTAGTATATAACAATTCAGGCTAACCCTCAAATAACTAAAAAAATGTAGTTTTTGGCCTTGAAAACCTTTGGGATGAGGTGGGAATACTTTCCTTTCCCAACACTTGTTTCTGAATAATATGAAGATGTTCCCCAGAAACAGTAAGAAAGCAGAGGGTCTTCAAGTAAGACTTTTTTTTTTTTTTTAATCTCATGATTCAGACTGATGAAATCTGTCACCCAAGTGCATGTTAGTAATTTTAAGTGAATATCAAAGATTAAATAATTTCCAAGAGACATTCATATTCACATGCTGCTTATAACATTTTAAATTGATATAATTCAGAAGGCAATGACCACACCTACTTCGGTCAAAATTATGACAAAGGTAAGAATGTAAGTAATTCAGTAAGAAACAAAAGAGCTTTACCATACCATCAGGTACATAAGAACAACACTGGGGAAAATGTACAGCTTTACAGAAATGGAAGGAACTAATCAATTACAGTACAGAAACACAACATAATACTGCACCCATTAAAAACAACAGTTACAAATATGAGGTAGAAACATGAGTAAAATTTATGATGTATAGGTTGATCATCCCTTATTCAAAATGTTGGGACCAGAAGTGTTTCAGATTTCAAAGCTTTCCAGATATTTTAATATTTGCATGGTTTTTACAGGTGAGCATCCTTGACCCCAAATCTAAAATGTTTCAAATGTGCCATGATGCTCAACAAGTTTCAGGTTTTGGAGCATTTCAGATTTCAAATTTAGGATGTTCCACTTATAAAGTAAGACACCAGCATATAAAATGTGTATGTACCTGTGTATAAAATGAATTAATCCTATGTCATCTTTTTACAACACACAATTTTTAAAATATTTTCTCAAAAGGGCTTGCCATTGAAGCTCTAATTTTTAGAGATTCCCCCAATATATTTGGCTGAATTTTTCTTTTATTTTACTTTACTATTTATCATCTTCCTGATCATCTCCTTTACTCATTGTCTCAACTTTCTGCTTATCATGCTTCTTGTCAAACTCTAGGAAGTCCTACATAAAGCCTACAGAGTGGGAAATAAAGTCACCAATGGTCACTGTAGTATCCTTTTATTCCAGCTTGCTATCACTATGAAGACAACATGGAAGTAAAAAACAGGAAATGCAAGAAACCTCAAAAACCACATCATACCACAAAACTATCTTCTAATTATTTCTAGCAACATGTACAGGGGAAATAGAAACTTAAAGATTCTTTATCAACTACCACTTGCTCCTTACCTATTGCATGAACCTGATTCCGATGAATAAAGAGCTGATTCCTGAATATCGGTACAACTAGAAGAATCATCTTGTCTATCAGGCTTCATCTTTTCTGGGGAGCATAGATTTGATGGAGGAAAGTGATTTCTTACTGAGGTTGTATCTGAGAATTTCATTTTATCATCTTCCTGTCCTAAAAGGAAAAAAAGAAATGTAAAAAGGATAAAATAAAAATTAAAGAGTATCTTAAAATTTACAACTTTTGTATGCCTATTATTTCTGTAACACACAATATTGTTATTTGTATTGAGTAAAATCTAAGTATATATTACATTGATCCCAAAACTCCAGTGAGAGCCAAAGAATCAATAATACCACAATGGTGCTTTGTTTTTCCACAATTAATTAATTTAAAAATAAAGTTTCCTTTAAAACCAGAAATGGAACAAATTCAAAATTCTTTTTTATTATTTTTTAGTTGTAGACCAACAAAATACCTTTTTTATTTATTTTTATGTGATGCTAAGAATCAAACCCAGTGCTTCACATATGATAGGTGAGCGCTCTATCACTGAGCTATAACCTGAGCCCAAGTTTATAATTCTAATAAATCCCCTATTTACATATCACTAAATTCCTAAGCATTTTATAGATGGAGAACACTGTCACTCTAGCAAAAAAATGACTAAAGATTCAACGAATAAAGAGAACTACAATATTTGTCACTGGCTATGAGAGTTAATCTGAATTGTCAACTTGAGTGGATAAAGAGATGCCTAAGATTAAGAGGTTTCTGGGTGTGTCATGAGGGTGTTTCTAAGAATGACCAGTATGTGGGACAACAAACTGACCAGGAGACCCACCCTAAATGTGGGCAGCACAGTCCCATAGGTTGGGAGACTGGATAGAATGAAAAGGAGGACGAATGAAGAAGACAAAACAGATGTAAGCTCAGTTCTTTCTTGAGCAGGGTACCTCAACTGCTGTAGCTGTATCTCCTGAAGACATCAAACTTTTGCTCTGCTTCACTCTTACAAAACAGAATCTGACTAGCAACTGTCCTGGAAGTTACTAGGCCTTTAGTTCTGAACTGGGGTTGCATCACTGGAGTCTCCTCTTGTTCTAAGGCTCCAGCTTCTTGGGCTGAGCAGTTACTGGTTCTTCCAGCTCTCAGTCTGCAGATAGCCATTGTGGGAATATCCAGCTTCTGGTCATATAAACCAATCTGACAAATCCCCCTTTATAACCACATATATAGGATCATATTATTTATATGCTTATTATTTAAAATCATTTGTATATGATTACATATAGAGGAAAAGAACTAATGAGATATATATGTGTATCAGACAGGTAACATTAGGAACTAATACCCTAATACACTATTACATAATAATGAATTTACATGGACCCTAAACCTACTAAATAGAATGAATTCATTATGGGAAAGGAAAACTAATCAGACATAATGAATATTTCCATTTCATAATACAAGTCACATTTCTATACAACCTTTATCATAGTCTTAGTTCTCAGAGTTTCTCATTGCAGATATAGGAAAAGGGAAGACTCAAAGTGTACACAGAATGAGACACACAAGTATAGCCAAATGTCTGCAAATAAGAGTGCAAGACATTATCTATGATTCTTTTTCTCATGTGACTAAGCACATTAAAAAGAACAGGCCAGGCCTTTTAGCCAGAGATATTGCATGGGAAAAGAATAAGCCAAATTCTTCAAAAAGGAGGACAAAAAGATTTTTTCACAAATGATTCTCTCACATTGGAAGAAGAGCATGCATCATAGGGGTATTAGCTCCTAATACTGTCTATCAGTAAGCCATCATTACCAAAACAAAGCTGTATCCTCTAATGTTTATCAAAAGAAAAAACTGAGCTAATAAGATGACCATCCAGAATCTCTAGGATCTCCTCTTGTAAACACATTATAAGGGGAACCCATCACCCTGGAAACTTGATGCACCCAGGCAATTATATCACTCAACTGGCTCAGAGAATGCAATCAAGCTGGCAAGCCAGGGAAAAGGAATTCATCTTTAAACAACCTTTTATTTTTAAAAAGTTTTAGTCTCTTACTTCTTTCCCTCTTAAACAAATAAATAACATAAATAAATTCTCTGTTAGGGACAAACAGCACTCAACAATATGAGCTGACCTTAGATGCTGTCTGCCCTTAGATCTAAGAACTCAGGACTTCAAGGAGAGCCCCAACTATGAGGTTAGGACATCAGACCTCCCCCAAAGACACGCAATAAAAAAGATTAGGTTTTCCCTTGAGAGAACATGAACCTTATTCACTTACATGGGCACTTCAAAGTTTACTCTAAAGAGCAATAGTTACACTGGTTATATGTTGCCATATAAAAACCACCTCTTCAACCAATCTGTGTCTTCCTCTCTCAGACATCCCCATTATGAATAACAACCTAACAGCAACAGTCACCCAGAGACAGAAATACTTTTGTGTATATACACACATTCTATATAACCCCCCAAGCACAAGTAACCAACTATATTCAATAAAGATTTGATTAGTAAAAAAAATATTTTTCTTCTGGTGGGAAATATCAAGCCAGAATTTCTTAAGCAATGATAATTTATAAAACTATCCTTTAACAACTGCATGAACAAATTCAAGTTGTTCAACGGCCATGAGCTACATGCTGAGGCAGCAACCTACCAAAGGAAGCGTGAGTAATGGAGACAACAAGGAATGTGTAAATACCCAAAAGAATAAAATACTTAGGAGTAAATCAGCCACAAAGGTAAAAGACTTGTATACTGAAAGCTATAAAACTGCTAAAAGAAATTAAAGAGATAATTAAATGGAAAAAGCATCCTGTGTTTGTGAATTGGAAGATCTAATATTGTTAAGATATCAGTACTACCCAAGGCTACCTACAAATTCAATGTAATCCAATATCAAAATACCAATGTTTTATAGAGGCAATCAGTGTTTTTTTTTTTTAAACATCCTAAAACTCAAGGAACCTCAAAGGACCCCAAATCGCCAAAACTGAAAAACAAGAATAAAGTTAAAGGACTCACACTTCCAACTTTGAAACTGACTATAGAAGCTATAGTAATTAAAACAGTAATACAAGCATAAGGACAGATATAAAGATCCATGGAATAAAATAGGGAATATACAAAATAAACCTTCACAGGGTCAGTTGATTTTGGACAGGATTAACCAAGAGCAATCAATGAAGAAGAATCTTCAATGAATAGGGCTGAGAATAAAACATATCTCCTAGGTAAACATATCTACACACAAAAGAATCAAGTTGAGGGCTCGAGATATAGCTCAGATGGTACAGTGCTTGCCATGCATGCACAAGGCCCTAGGTTCAATCCCCAGGGCCATTAAAAAAAAAAAAAGAATCAAGTTGGACCCTTACCTTATACAATAATACAATATATAAAAATTAACTCAACATGGATCAAAGACCTAACCTTAAGAGCTAAAGCTACAAAATTGTTGGAAGAAAATATAAAGGAAAAATCTATAAGACACAGGATTTGGCTATGACTTCATAGATATAACATCAAAAACAGGCAATTAAAAAACAAACTGATCTTCATAAAAACGAAGCATTTTTGTGGTGAAAACGCTATCAAGAAAGCAAAAAGATAACAAAAGAACATTTGGAAATATTTACCAATCATATATATGATAGGGGATTAACAGAATACATAAAGATCCCCATAAAATCAACAAACAACCCAATTTTAAAATAGGCAAAGAACTTGAATATGCTCCAAAGAAGAAAGACAAATTGCAAATCAAAACCCACAATGGCAGTCAGGCACAGTGGTGCTTTCCTATAATCCCAGGTACTCAGAGGCTGAGGCAGGAGGATTATAAGTTCAATGCCAGCCTCGGCAACTTAGCAAGGCCATGTCTCAAAATAAAAAATAAGGAGTGAGGATATAATTCAGAAGAAGAACCCTTGGTTCAATCTAGAATTCCAAAACCAAAAGCAAATACAAGTGAAAAACCACCACCAACAACAATAAAATCATAATGACATACCTTTTCACACCTACTAAGATGGACTCAGAAAAAAAAGGAGGGGAAATAATAAGTGCTGACACAGATGTGGAGAAACCTCATACATTGCTGGTAGGCAATATAAAATGATACAGCTATTGTGGAAAAGAGTTTGGTGGTTCTTGAAAGGTTAAACATGATACTACTATATGAACCAGTAATTCCTCTCCTAGGTAAATATCCTAAAGAATTAGAAGCAGGGACTTGAGCTGATATTTGAAAATCTATGTTCATAACAACATTGTTCACTATAACCAAAAGGCTAAAATAGCCTATTAAGGGTTAAATGGATAAATAAGATGTGTCATATACATACTATGGAATATTATTCAATCATAAAAAGGAATGAGAGGGCTTGGGCTGTAGCTCTCTTGTAGAGCACTTGCCTCACAGGCAAGAAGCTCTGGGTTTCATTCTCAGCACACAAAAAAGGGGGAAAATGGCATAAAATTTTAACATGTGCTACATTAATGGACACTGAAAAAAATTCTTAGAGAAATAAATCACACAGAAGGACAAATACTATACAATTTCATTTACATGAGGTACCCAGAATAGCCAAATCCATACAAAGAGTAGAATAAAGACAATTAGGGATGTGAGGGAGAGGAAAAGGAAGAGTTATTAAATAATGAGTATAGGCCAGGTATAGTGACACACGCCTATAATTTCAGCAACTTGGGAGCCTGAGGCAGGAGGTTTGCAAGTTCAAGGCCAGCCTTGGCAACTCAGGTAGAACATCAACAACTTAGCAAGATCCTGCCCCAAAATGAAAAGTAAAAACGACTGGAAATGTAGTTCAGCAGTAAAAGCACACATTGGTTCAATTCCTAGTACCAAAAAGAAAAAAAGAAAAAAGAAAAAAAAAGTACAAAATAGTGATTACAGTTTGAATTGGCAGCTACAGAAAGGTTCTGGGTATAGTTAGTGGTAACATTTACACAGTACTATGAAGGTATTCAATGCCAATGAACTAAATACTTGTAAATGGATAAAAAGATACATATTGTGTTATGTGTATTTTTCCACAATAAAGAAAAAATAAAGAATTTTCTTGTGCACCTTTTCCCATTATGATTCTGTTTTGTTTGCTGGCCCAAAGCCCTGGCAACAGAAATATAACATTAATCTCAAATTCTAAAATAGATCAAAATTAATGCGTTATATGCATTGCCATACCAAGTGCATTAGCTTTAGACTGTTTAGCAGACCATCACATCCAAGGTAAATGCCAGTGTTCTATAACAAAAATGATTTATTCTCTTTGTAGGATAGCTTCACTCTCAGCAATAAATCCTAAACCTAGAAAATTTCCTCAAGCTTAAACAATTAAGGAACTTGTGATTTTCCCACTAACTGAAAGGAAGCCAAGGCTTAGCAATTGTTTCTTCAGGACATTCTTCCAATTGTTTTTCCCAGAATAATAATAAACATAGTTTATATTCCACAACTGCTATATGAATTTATCTAAAAAATACTTTTTCCCATTTCAAATGCCTAATAACCCCAAAGTAAATTCCTTTGGTTTTCTTTTTATAATAGAAATAAATAATGAAATTAACCATACTTCTTTTTTTAATGTCTCTTACCCATATGCATGCATAACAGCTTTTCTGTAGATTCATCTTTTTTCATTACTTTGTTTTTTGGCATTCCGTCAGTTTTCTTGTATCCTTTTTTTGCCTGATCCACCAGAAGCCGAAATTCATTATGATGCGTTTTACCTGAAATTCAAAAGACCTTCTAGGTAAAGTAGGCGAACCCATTTACTCATGAACATCATCCTTGCACCAAAGGTAAAAGCTGTCTGCTAAGCACAAAAGCACAAAGGGCAAGGGGGTCATGGAAGTTTCCTTATCTTCTCCCAGCCTCAAACACAAATATGGAACCATGCTATTCCTAGTTTGCTTCTCTAGATTTCTTCCCAAATCCCAAACTCCGGAGAGGGGCTTTTTTTCCCCGCTCATAGCACAATACTAAGGTGTAGAGAATCTACTGCATGTAGGGAAAAAATTGCATTTCAGTTGAAAACTGCCTTGTCTAGAGCTACCCTTACAGGATTCCAGTCATTTGGTGCCTTTGAATTGTGGTCTGCTAGTTGTAGATAAGTGATAGCAAAATAATAATAATAATAATAGGCTATAGATATACAAAATCCCCTCTGGTGGAGATTTCATTAAATTCCCTACATCACAATAGAAGAAATCAGTTTTGCCTCCATTTGTACATTCATTTTAATATTACTAACCTATAAACATGACTTTCTTTGGATTCTCCTTTGAATATCTTATTAACATCTTTTTGGTAACCTCTCTAATGAGGTTTTCAAATCTCTAATAAAAATATTAATTATGTATCCATAGGGATGATTTCATTTAGTTTTGAAAATTATCCTTTTTTAAAATATTTATTTTTTAGTTACAGGTGGACACAATGTCTTTATTTTACTTTATATGGTGCTGAGGATCGAACCTAGTGCCTCACGCATGCTAGGCGAACGCTTTACCTCTGAGCCACAACCCCAGTCCAGAAAATTATCCTTTAATATGAAAAAAGAACACTAAAATATGATGCACAACTAAGAAGAAAAGAAGTTGGACTCCTATATGTGGATACTAGTAGGCATATCGAAGACATTTAGGAGAGACTACTACAAATTCCAACATATTTATGTTTATGTGCATTAAAACTCCCAGTGAAACTAATGAGTGGGGTTAGAAACTGGTAAATTTAAATAAAAAGATAGTTAAAAGTTCAGCAAAAGAAATTATAAGCTGGCCATAAAGATGATTGGAAAAATTCAGCTCTTCAGAAACATTCTTCTATGTAGAATCTCTACATAGATGGATACAAGCTAGGTGGTTTCTATTTAACTCCATGCATTTGAGGATAATTATCATATCCTTCTTCAGTTCTCCAGAATTAATGGGCCAATATCGTTAGGTTGTGTTAGGCCAGGGTAACACATCACTATGGGATCAATGCAGTTTATTTACATTTAGCTCATGTCCAGGCCATTTTCCTAGATTTTATACTATTTCTAGGCCACTAGAAAATAAAGAATTGTGGGCTTAAGATCTACTAGAGAAACTTGCTAAATACTTGCATTAACAGTTAAGGAGGCTTAATGACTTTATATTTTGAAATAATAAAATCTCAGATTTAAAAAAATTTCCTTTTCTTATTGAAATCTAATTATCCCATAGCTAGGCTGGAAAACAAAACCAAATGGCAGCCACTTCTCTGGCTTTGGCCCAAGAAGTCTAATAATGCTGCTTAGAAAATGAATGATGCCAACAGATTATGACTAATAAAATTGTTCCCACTCATCTCTTCACCTCATCTTTGGAGATCTGCCATTTGGCCAGGAGTACTCTACAGCATAAAACCTCAATTCTGCTGGTTATCTGTCCTGAATTTACCTCTTGAAAGTTTTAAGTGGCTCAGCTAGTTGTGGGATCTGCTAAGTTCATATTCAGTCAAACCAAACTCATTAAATTCTCCAGAACTACTGTTTCATAGTCTCCTCTTTATTCAAACCTCTAATGCTGCTCCTCTATGGCCCACTCTTAGTTGGTCTCACACTACTCTGAAAACTATGGATTCATTCTAACAGAATTCTGTCTCCTTCCAATCACCATTACATCCAGTCTATTCACACATGATCTCTCTTATTCCTTATTGTTACCATGAAATGACTGTCCTTGCTATATCTAAAGGCTGACTCCAAACTTACACTGTGGATTCCATCATGAAGTCCTCTCAAACACAAGCTACATTTGAAATTGAGTGTGTGGGCTATGAAAACAACTTAGTAAGTTCAGACTGCTATTTGATTTTTCCCTTAATGAAACAATAAAGGGCAGAATAGAAAGTCTCAGAGTGCATTAAAAATGGAAAAGGTAAAAGCATTTTGAGAAACTTTTGTTTCAATGTGTGTGTACACAGTAATGATATAAAATATATTTATTGCTATGGGCTACCCTCAAAAAGTCTGAGTTGCTGAGTTAAGTATCTCCCAATTTAAACAACAAACTCAAGAAATTAATTAAAAGCCCTCCCCTGACCCAATACCCATCTCCAGCTACGGCCTCACTCTGACAGAGAAACCTTGCCTAAGAACTGTCCACTTTCATATTCTCACTGCTTCATTTCCAATTTGATCTCAATGAATTCTAAGTGCTTCTGATGCCTCCTCTCAATCAAACAGCTCCTCTCAGTGAAACCGTCCTAGAGGAAACTACTCTTGTCAGGGTTTGTTGCCTCCAAGCTATGAAAATCAATGGTTCCATGTATGGCCTCTTACAGAACTTTTCATAGCAACATGTGGAATAAGTCATGATTTCTTCTTAAACACTCTTTTCCTGGATTTTCTGATACCATGTTTCCAAGCTTTCCTCCTTTCTCTCTGCAGCTTTCTGAGCAGGCTCCTCTTCCTCCTACGTGCTAAAGCTGATTTCAAGGTACAGTGCAGCAAAGGATCCCTGAGTCTCTTTCACAGGGGAGATGAAGTAATGTAATAACGCATGTCATTATATTATTATGACAATACCTATGTAGGACATGCATGCATTATTACATTTATATTACAATAGCAATGGTGAATAAAATTTCTGATGTGTTAGCATGTACCACTCACCATTTAAACTACCAAAAAAAGTCATTTTCACTTAACAATATCTTTAACGGGCTGGGGTTTAGCTCAGTGATAGAGGGTGTGCTCAGCATGCCTGGGACACTGGGTACAGTCCTCCACACACAGAGAAAAGGGATATTTTTGATGGGTTCCTGGGTATATACCTATGATGAAATGTGAACTACAAATAAAGCCCTTCTGAGACATACCAAAGTATGTTGGGTACCTATTTGATTTGTGATTTGTGAGCTAGTCGCTTATTTTATGGCATACCATTTTTAATGGAAACTTATATCTCTTAATTTAAAAAAAAAACTTAAAAAAAAAACCCTTCCAGGCATAATAGTTGGCACCTTATCACTTTCAGTGAGACCACCAGTACAATGGTGAATAAAAGTGGTGAGAATCAACATCTATACTTTGTTCTCAATTGGAAACATTCAATATTCACCGTTAGATATGTTAGTTGTAGGGGTTTTGGGTTTTTTTTTTTTTCCATACATACCCTTTGTCAAATTGAAGAAATTCTAGCTTACTGAGAGCTCTGACCATGAGTGGAGGTTCAATTTTATCAAATGCTTATCTGCATCTATGTAGAAGATTACAAGATGACACTAAAGCTATAAAGAGTTTTGCTCTGGACCACACAAGCTATATAATCTATTGAAGCATCCCAAGGCTTATTTTCACGTTTCATTAGGGCAAAATATCAAGAGAATGAGAAGAAAAGCTATAGACTGGGAGAAAATATTTGCAAAAGACAAATTTGATAAAAAGGCAATTAACAGAGAACTCTTCAAACACAACAATAAGAAAATGAAAACCCCAATTTCAAAAAAAGGGAAAATGATCCAGACACTTCACCAAAGAAGATATATAGATGGTAAACAAATATATTACAAGATGCCCAATATCACATTAAATTAGGGAATTGCAAATTAAAGCAACAATGATACACCACTACATAACTACAAGAATGGCAAACATATGAAGCACTGACTCTACCAAATGTGGTGAGGATACATAACAATAGAACTCTTATTCACTGCTGGTGGGAGTGCAAAATAGTACAACCACATCGGAAGACAATTTGGCATTTTTTTATAAAATTAAGGATACCATCCTATCCCACAAGCAAGTTCCCCCAATATTAATTTAAATGAGTTGAAGATATATGTTCACACAAAAAAATGCACACAACCATTTATAAGCAGCTTTAGTCATACTTGACAAAACTTGGAAGCCATCAAGATGTTCTTCAGTAGGTAAATGGTTTAACTATGGATACATCCAGAATGGAATATTATTCAGTGCTAAAAAGAAATGAGCCATCCCAGGGTGTGACTCAGTAGTAAAGGACTAGCCTAGCATATGAGACCCTGTGTTCCATCCCTAACATGGCAAGAACAACAAAAAAGAGCTATAATAAGCCATGAAAAGACATGGAAGTGAGGTAGGAGTTTTGGGATGTCAAGATAGCAGAGGTAGGGTACATAGAAAATGCTGGCCAGACAACAATATAAGGACATGTTATCAGGTCCCTGTTTACAAGAAGTCCCATTACCATGGCAACTCCTGCTAGGGAGAGCTTATCACCACACTGTTACCACAAGTTCTATACAGTCCCATTACCATGGCAACTCTCACTACAAGTTCTGTATTCTAATTAGGCAAAAATAAAGTAACCATTGGGAACAAATAGGGCAAGGACTTCAATCAGGTCCATGGGGAGGTGAATGAGGCACAGCTCAGCATATAAAACAAGTCTCGCCCACACATGGGGGCCTTAAGCCTCCCTCGCTGGGCTACTCTGCTCTTCTTTACAGAGTATACTTTCACTTTCAGTAACTATGCTCTGCCTGTTACTTCTGCATTTCTTGCGGAATTCTTTGTTCAGGACACCAAGAACCTGGCCCCCACTGAATCCTCCACTGGTAACAAAAGGATCTCAAATGTATATTATTTAAAGAAAGAAGCCAATTCAAAAAGGCTTTATACTGTATGGTTCCAATTATATGACATTCTGGAAAAGTCAGAACTATGGGAACTAAAAGCTCAGCATTTGCCAAAGGTTAGAGAGGAAGGAAAGATCAACAGGTGGAGCAAAGAGGATTTCTGGGGCAGAAAAACTGTTCTGTATGATGCCATAATGGTGGATACATATCAAACCTCATAGGATATATTAACAACCAACAGAAAACTTTAAAGTAAACTATGGACTTCATGTTAGTTTTGGTTCATCAATGGTAATAAATGTACCATTCAGGTACAGGATATTGATAGCAATTGAACTTATGCATGTGCAGGGAGGGACAAGGGGAATATTAGAACTCTCTGTACTTTCTGTTCAATTTTGCTGTGAGCCTAAAACTGATTTAAAAAATGAAATCTCTTCAAAATATTTTTTTTTTTTTAAGTAGGGAAGATGAGAGCAGCATTTAGCCTAGAGGAGGAATCAACATAAAGCCCAAGGGCCAAATCCAACTCAAGACCTACTTATATAGCCCTATGGAAACAAGATGTGGTCAGTGAGCACATGTAGCCTGCAAAGCCTAAACTATATATTATCTGGCTAAGGTAATTCAGCCTGTTCTAAGGCATACACTTCAGAGAATGCTGCCTGAGGGCCCATATTTTATGAGCTTTCTCTATTCTAATCGATGGTTAATTCAGGCTATTCTTTGCCTTATTTAAATTCCAGAAATTGCTCTACATAATCCTTCCAAAAGGGTCTTTCCCTAGCCTCCAGTAGTCTCCTTTCATTCATGTGCACATTGCTAGGAAGACAAGGACCTAACAGGATCCTTCTAGAGATCTTTTCTCTGCAGTACCCTATTTTCTGGTACTCCATCCCATGAATTCTAGATATCTTGGCCTCCAAGAGCTTTGATCTGTCTCAACTCAGTGATACTACTTGGTTGTTTTGGGGTTCCCTCATCATGTGCCTGAAATTTGCTATTGCAGCTATAGAATTTATCACCTTACTTTGTTTTCTTTCTCTCAGAAATCACTGTCTTGTATTACCTGTTTCTAGTATCTAAGAAATCATTCTTTTATATACTTCATCTAATCTTCTGTTTTTTTTTTTAATAAAGGAAAGTTATTCTATCTGGGCTAAAAGTAAAAATCTATACTTTTAATCTTTGGAGGGGGAAACAGTTATTTTTAGTAGAATGTTATTTATTGTTAAACAAGTTAAATATATTTGAAGCTTCTTGACCCACAGGTTACTTGGAACTGCATTATTTCATTTCCAAATAGTTGGAATCTTCCAAGGGCTTTGTTACTGATTCCTAACTTAATCTCACTGTGGTCAGACAACATAGCTAAAGAAATCAAGGTGAACCTTCTGCACATCCGGAGGATTCTCTCTGAGCTACTCTCTCTTCCCCGTACTCCATACTGCAAACTCAAATTTCTTTGGTTTCTCTGGTCTCTCAGCTCTTTCTCAATCCAGAGTCTTCTGGAAGTCCCCATATAAACTCTGTTATTATTGCATCCCACTTTCCCCATCTCTCAGAGGTTCCTGTCCTTTGTTGTCCAATAGCTGACATGTCTTGAAAACTGCTGTTTCATAGGACTTGTCCATTTATTTGGTTGTTTCAAGCAGGTAAATCAGGTATCTGTTATTCCATGTTGGCCAGAGCAACAGTCCTCTAAATGATACATACCAATAGATATAACCCATATAAACAAAAGCTCTTTGGTATGGTTGATAATTTTTCAAAATGTAAAGAAGCTCGGAGAACTGAGAATGTTGTTCTCAATGCTGGTGAGCACAGGATGGAGCCTTAGGCTCTGTTCCCTATCAGCATTCTCCTTCTGGATAAACTTACCTAGGTTCCCAACTTTAAATACTAATTATAACCACAAAAGGTCTTTGGATTTACTTTTTAGGAGGTAAGATCAAGTTTTCATGTTTGATTTTCTTTTCCACTTGGATATCCAACAGAAACCAAAACTATATAGGCAAAACAAACTGATTCCCTTTCCCATCCATGATTCATCCCTGGTTTCCACCTTAGTAAATGGCACTATCATTTTTACACTGCTGCTTAGACCAAAATGTAGGAGTCATTCCTGGTACCTCTTTTAGTTGCTCTCTACATTAAACTCAGTAGCTAATATATTTGTTCATCTTTGAAATTTTGCCTGAAATGCCCATTTTACTTCTATATAGCTACCATTCTAGAGGAAGCCATTATCTGTCCTAGTTTAGCAAAGAAATGTGACTTCATTCAGGTGTCTCCTCCATAGCACATAATCTTTTTAAAGAGGCCTTCCCTGACCACCAAATCTGAAGTAGCAGCTCCTCCATTCTGTGCCTACCCTATCTCTCTTCACAGCTACACATTTTACTCATTTGTTCACTGCCTAATAATACCCATTAGAACTAAGCTCCAAGTGGGCAGAGGTAGTCTTTGCTTGATATTACACTCCCCAAACCTAAAATACTGATTGAGATGTACTGATCAGTGGTCAATAAGTCTCCTGACCAAAGAGCCTCTACACTGGTTTTCATACTATTCCTGCTCCTGGTGATTTATTCTCCATCCAAAGTATATCATTATCTTTTAGCCCATTGCTGGTTTTGTTTCTCCATTAGGCCTCTGCTTCTGATGCTCTCTCCTTGAAATACTCCTCCTTCAGCACCTCTTTAATTTTATTTTAACGAAAACTTCTCAAATGCCAACTTCTCAATAAAAGCCTTTTCCTGACTACCTTATCTAATTAATGCTCCTCATAATTTCTATCAAATTATCCTGTTTTATTGTCCTCATAGCATTTTCCACCTAAAATTGTGTTATCATCTGCTTCTTATGCTGTTGTTCAGTTTACTACCAGAATGAAGCTCCACGAGTGAAGGCAATTATGTGTCTTGGTCACTCCATATTCCTAGCATCTAAAATATCAACTAGCACACAGAAGATGCCCATTAAATATTTATTGAGTTAATAAATGACCAAACACAGGAACAAAGAAACAAACTAAACTATGTTTTAAAGGCATTGCCAACTTAACAAGATTAAGCTGAGGCACCCAGCAAATTGTTGGAGATAACTCAAGTACTCATAGGAATATTTTTTTATCACTGAGTATAAAACTATTTTACAAAGGTAAAGAAACATAAGATCCCTAAAATACATGTCATGGTAGTGAGGCAGGTAGAAGTAACTTTCCATCAGGCTAAGATTCTGCCTCTTACTGAAGTAATTCACATCTTAAGAAGGGTAAGCAAAAGCATCTGATATCTGAAGTACCCAGGTGACTCAACAGACTCAATCTTTGCATCAAATATTCCCATCTAGAGACATGCAACTGACACTCAAACTAACTAATACATACCACTGCTTCTTTCCTTTTCTGAATGAGAAACTCATGAATACAAATCTATTTAAAATATTGCTAGAGGGGCTGGAGTTGTGGCTCAGTGGTAGAGCTCTTACCAACATGTGTGAGGCACTGGGCTCAATCCTCAGCACCACATATAAAATAAAATAAAGGTATTGTGTCTATCTACCACAAAAAAAATTGTGTGTGTTGTATAGAAAGAGAGAGAGAGAGAGAGAGAGAGAGAGAGAGAGAGAGAGAGAAAGAGAATAGATATAATTATCATTAAAATGCCACAGTAGCCCATTCATAAAATTAAGCTGCTTTTAAACACTATAATCTGAAACTAAAGATGGCCCTGGGGAAAAAGAAAAAAAGATTCCTAACATACCAGTCACTCACAAATGCTTTTGCTTACCCTTCTTAAGATGTGAATCTCACTAAGATTCAAATACGATAACGATGCTGCAAAGGGCTTTGACTTGAGCATCCGCTAAATATGAGTTTTATTTCTAGTTCTGCTTTTTACTAGATATATGGACAATTTGTCTAATGTTTCCAAGTTCCAGTTCTTCTTCTTAAATAGGTCAATATGTGCTGCATAGAGTTTCAGGGAAGATTATTAAAATAACAAGCAAAACTCTCGGCACAGAAATTATACACATTCAACAATTATGCCTTTCTGCCTTCCTTTATATTCTTTAAAAGAGTAACAAAGTAGAGCCAGGTACAGTGGTGCACTCCTGTAATCCCAGTGGCTCAGGAGGCTGAGGCGGGAGGATCACAAGTTAAAAGCCAATCTCAGCAATTTAGTGAAGCTCAAAGCAACTTAGTGAGACCCGTGTCTCAAAATTTAAAAAGGGCTGGGAATGTGTCTCAGTGGTTGAGTGCCCCTGGGTTCAGTCCCCAGTACTGTGGCAGAGATATATTAAAAAAAAAAAAATGAGTAGAAGAAATGAGTAGAAGTGCACATAAGTAGAACAGATGAGACCACTGAAGCATGGCTAATATCTTAGCCTGGAAGATAGATCAAAGTTTCTCCATTTCTCCTCAAAAGGAAAGAAAAGTTAGAATAGTGACAGATGTAGAAAATGTTTAGATTCTCTTACTTTACTTTCTATAGGCTTGATAGATTGTGATTAAAAACTATGGTGCCTCCCCATTCTCATCTACTCATTCACTTGGTCAAAAACATACTGTGCTGGGATGTGGCTCAGTGGTAGAGAACTTGCAAGTGCTAAGTACAGAAAAGATACTGATTGTAGACACTGTTCTGTCAAATGGTGAATAAGATAAAAACATTTCCTCTGTACATTATAAAACTGTAGTTCATATGTTGAAGACTTAAGCCCAATACCTTAGGATGAGGCCTCATTTGGAAATAGGGTATTTACAGAAGTAATCAAGTTAACATGAGGCCATTAGGATGAGAGCCCTAATCCAATAAGACTGATTATGTTTATTAAAAGGACATT
Organism: Urocitellus parryii; assembly: GCF_045843805.1. Classification (NCBI taxonomy): domain Eukaryota; kingdom Metazoa; phylum Chordata; class Mammalia; order Rodentia; family Sciuridae; genus Urocitellus; species Urocitellus parryii. The sequence continues at coordinate 13,459,488 of NC_135546.1, forward strand.
TGGACACAGAGGAATATCTAGAAAATAGATGATGGGAACAGAAATAGGGAGAAGCAACCATCAACAAGCCAAGGAGAGAGGCCTAAGATAGGCCCTTCCATCATGGTCCTCAAAGGAACCAACCCTGCTGACACCTTGTTTTGAACTTTTAGACTCCAGATTTGTGAGACAATAAATTTCTGTTATTTAAGCCACTCTGTGGTACCTTTGTCATAGCAGCCTTATCACACAATTAGAATATAAACATAATTAAATTTAGAAATAATAATATTAACTGACAATAACTGTGGCTATCTTGTCAAAAGTTTAAAATTTCTTACACATTCTTGCTTTAATTTTTCACTTATCACTTTCTAAAACAATAGAATATACACTCCAAGAGTTTTTGTCTATATTGTTCATTCATATATCACCAGCAGCTAGCACATATCTAGCATATAATAAGTACTAAGAAAGCTTGTACTGAATGAATAGTAAAGAATGATAAGGCCAGACAGGCATCTCTTAAGGACAGGGATATAGCCTAAGAAACGCCATCACTGTGCATACATCACAGAGCACAAACCTAAATGCTCTAGTCTGTTACACACCTGGGCTTATTGCCCCTATACTACAGTCCTATATAGCATGTAATTGCACTGAATACTGTAGGAAACAGTAACACAACAGTGAGTAGAATGCCACTAGGCAATAGGAATTTTTCAGCTCCATTATAAACTTATGGGACCACTGTCACAAATGTAGTCTGCAATTGAAAGAAACATCTTTATGCAGCACATGGCTGTAAAGGAAACCTTACCTTGGCTGGGAAGTCAGGAGGGTTTCCCATGAAAACTACAATTAATCTAATAATGAGGTGGGAGTGTAGATAGGGCCACAAATACAATTAAGAGGAGACAACTCAAGACAAAGTGAGAAAAGCATAACAAAGGTCCTGCTGCAGCAGCAAAGAACTTGATAAAAGAGGTAGAGGAGAAGAAGAATGAGGCAAATGAGGTAGGCAATCCAGACTCAGGTAATAACAGATTTTATTGAGTCTTATCTGAAGAGTAATGGAAAGACACTGAAAAGTTTTTGATAATGGCAGAAGAGCATCAATGTCACAATCAAAAACCAAGTAATTTCAGAAGGTAGTTTGTTTTGGTGCTGGGGGATTGAACCCAGGGAGTCATTTAGAGGGAAGAATAAGTGCACAGAATCAAGAACTATTTAGAAAATAAGAGACTGACAGAACTTGAAGATGAACAGAGAGTCAGGAAAGGAAAAAAAAAGGCCAATATGAAGAATAAAGAATCAGAATGACAAGCTAGTTATTGAGAGCAAGGGGGAATGCAGAAGGCAATGGAGGAATACCTTCTAATTCAGACAGAAAAAAAATCTTTCCAACCTCAAATTCTACAACTAGCTAAATTATTAGTCAATAATAAAGGTATTACTCACTGTTATGTAAGATCTCAAAAAGTATTCCTCCATATACCCTTTCTTAAGAATTTTCCAGGAAAATGTATTTTACCAAACCAAAAAAAAAAAAAAAAAAAAAAAAAGGAGAGAAAAGGCAGATTTGGATACTAAAAACAGAGGAGGGAAGAGAGCAGAATCTCCAGAAGATTCCATGTGAGAGACCAAACAAGCAACCAAAGGAGGCTTGAAAAGTATAATAGAGGTTAGAGAAAGTTCTGGGGGAAAACACTGCCAAATAATTAAGTTGACAATATATGTGTTTAAATGTATTAAAGTAATTTATACTTCAGGAGGAATGTTCAGAAATATACCCATAGTAGACAAATAGAAAACTAAATGTTTTCCTGAAAGGATTACATCCATACTATGTATATATACATATAGTATGTATAAGTTGTAAATAATGTATCTAACCTAAATAATGATCTAATAAAACATTATTACGTAACAATATTCAAAGGATAAGAGGGAGGCAAATCGGGGGTCAGAATATATGAAAGAGCTAAATCTTCATTTTTTCATATTATTATCATGTCAATCATAAAAAAAAAACTGAAAAACTTCAAGAAATAGAGTTATCACCCCTCCGCCAGTTCTGGATATTGAACCCATGGGTGTTCTGCCACTGAGCTACATTCTCAAACCTTTTTATTTTTTATTTAGAGACAGGTTTCCATTAGGTTGCCCAGGCTAGTCTCAAACTTGTTATCTTTCTACTTCAGCCTCCCAAGTTGCTAGGATTGCAGGCATGTACCACCATACCTGACCTCCTGTATACTTTAAATCATCTTCAGATTACTTTTAATACCCAATACAATGTCAATGCTATAAGTAGTTGTTATACTGTAATCTTTTACATATATATATGTGTGTGTGTAATATATATATACATATTTTTTTTTAACCAAAGGCATAATAGCTGTCACCTTATGGGATAGGAGGCTGGTTGTTGCTGGAAGAGAGATAAAATTGATGGTTTAGGCCTCATAGATATATCTGATTTTTAAAAACTATATGCATATAAAACATTAATGAAATGTTTACAAGAAGAAGATATATCAATAACATACTTGGAGACTGACACCAAATTAAAATATATGATTAAACTGTAAGGCTAGCTAAATCTACATGTGTAAACCTGGTTTTTGTTTCTACCACTTTTAACAGTTTCTGTAGGACCAGTGGAGAAACAATCTTGCTGCTTCTCCCCAGTTTGATCAGACTGTATCACTTTTCTTTTTTATATTTATTCATTTACAATTTAACATTTGCTTATTTCTTTTTTATTGGTACATTATAATCATACATAATAGTGGGATTCAAAATGTTATATTCATACATGCACATAGTTGGCGCTATCTGAGGAGATTGCTTCCTTTTTATGCAGTTTGAGAGATCAAATCCTGCCCACCTGATTCTAGGCAGGTTCCCTGGCTTAGCTATTAAAAGAAAGCAACCAAGGGAACAAAGAATATTCAATTGACAAAAACAGAATGGTGTTAGCCTGGGAAAGATATATAAAAAGACCATTTAAGGAAAAGAAAGTGATAAAGTTCGGAGGTGTTAAGAATAAAATGAAAACTATTTTTGGCACAATTTGCAAGCTATAGAAGTGTTGAAATTTCTTACAGAAGAATTTTTATTAAAGGCCTGAGGACAGGAGAGAGTCAGGAATGTTCTCAAGCTAGTCTCATCTTCTCACAGAGATGTTTTTTGAGAACTAATTAGTATTTGCAAAGTGTCTAGTGATTAACTCAAAGATAGTGTCATAAATCAAAAAGCAGGTTCATTGAGTACAAAAGAAGGTCACTGAGTAAACAACTAAAATTCAGTCTCTGAAGTAATATTAACAAAAGTCGTATTGAACATTAACATAAAACAGTTTTTAAGATTTACTTAAGATAAAAACAATCAACCCAAGTTCTTTGCAAATAAAGAAAACTTTGTACAACTTACGATATTTACTGTGAATTTCATCTATTTCCTTTTCTGTTTGGTCCTTCGTAAAAACCATTACCTAAAATAATCAAAAAAATTTTTAAAATTTCCCCCAAAATGACAAAAATGGAAATACTACAAACTTTAAATTCTCCAATGTATTTAAAGGAAAATAATCTCTTATCTCTGTTTTACATAGATTAAGAACAATTCTTATGTGTTTCCTTTGATGATCATAAATAGTATTCATTGTACTCATTACTTTTTTCTCACCAGTAGCAAATGCAACACTGATCCCATTATAATAAAGAAAGTATTAAGAAAACAATCCAATAAATTTCCTATTTTCAACATCTCATTTTCCAGTCTCATTAATGCAACAGGTAATATTAGAAACTAGAAGACTGGAGACATTTAGCTGATCGTTAATAAGACACACCTTATTATCTGCCTTCTTTCCTTTCTAACCTAAACTCTCCAGATTATATTAGAAAAATCATACGTAGAGAAAATGAAATTAACACAAGACTTAGTGTGTTAAATTTCTTGTTCTACTTTTAAAATCTCAGAAACTTACCTACATAATTCATCACAGTCTCCATTTACAATTAGCACAAAGGTAATAAAAATAAAGAGCATAGAAATCCCATTTTCTCTATTACCTGGGTATAAACTTACTTCCCTAAGATCATTGCCTTCCTTACAAAGACATTACCAAGGGTCTAGAAAAATCTACTTGAGAGAGACCCAAACACCTCCTCCATAATCACAGGACAAAGTGACCGTTTTCTTCTTTGATATCCCTTCCTCAAATGTTAAGCCACAAAGCTAAAAGAAGGCAATAGTGAAAATTTTTATGTTTCTGACTCCCTCAAAAGCTTTGTAGAACACCTAATTCTTATAAACTCTTGTAATTACTTAACATCTCTATAGATATAATTAATCACAGGATTGCATAATTTCAGAGTTAAAAGAGGATCTTAGAAGTCATGTTCAGCCGCTTAGTTTTACAGATGAGAAGATCCTGAAGGCCACAGAGATTAAATAATTGTTCAAACGTGATTGGGCCAATATCAAAGCTCCATTATGAAAAAGCATGGGCTTTTTCCTCAGAACTCCAGCTCATGAACAAATTCTACTTTGGATTGCATTCTGTGTTAAAGTCTACTAAACATAATTGAATCCATGCTAAAATGTTCTGCAAGTAAATCTTATATATTAAATGTAGTCTAGTATATGTCCTACTAAATAATTTTAAAATGGCTGGCTTTAATTTTGGTAGGTATTAAACTTCTATTCCCCTTATTTCTAACCAGACACTGAAATAGACCATCAACTTACACTTTCGTTGAGTTTACTTGCTTCAAGACGCATCCTGGTCTTTTCCATGTTTTCAAGTTCCTGGACTATTTCAGCAGCTGTTAAAATAAGAACATATAATCATTGTTAATCACATGGTTTTGATTGATGTGTTATGGGTATGAAAGTTGTTAACACTAGAGGAAGCTGGGTGATGGATATATCTCTGTTGTTGTTGTTGTTTGGCACTAGAGGTTAAATTCAGGGACACTGGAATACAGAGCCACATTCCCCAGCCCCCCGCCCCTTTCTTTGTATTTTATTTAGAGACAGGGTCTCACTGAGTAGTTAGCACCTCAATTTTCCTGAGGCTGGCTTTGAACTTGCAATCCTCCTGCCTCAGCCTCCCAAGCCCCTGCAATTACAGGCACGCACGCAGGCATGTGCCACCATGCCTGGCTATACCTCTGTTCTATTCTTGCAATTTTTCTAAGCCTAATATCATTTCAACCTAGGTTAAAAAAATATAACATGAAATTAAAACACAGTTTTAGTATAACACAGTTCAAAGTATAACCAAAAGAAAAGTCAAATAATTTTGTTTTTTCCTTTGAATGCATAGGTATAAACAATAATCCCAGTGGAATACGAAGATTCATTTATTTATATGTTTTCAATTCTTAGGGGCTACCTGCTCAAACTCCAATATGTTAAATGTAGTACAACAGGTTACTTTTCAAAGAGAGAAGAAGTCTACAAATACCAGAGGGAAAAAATTCTATTTCTAGAACTTTTACCTATAGGTATAATTACTAATTATACATATCAGAGAGATCTGGAATACACTCTGTCACACATTTGAATGTAAAGAGTATAGAATTTGTAAATGATATCCTTCTGCATCCAAAATCAATGTATTAAAAATTAAAACTAAGGTACATATGATAGGAATAAGAATCTACAATCTCTTATGCTCATTTACATATGAAAGATAATATATGTCTGGAATTTGCTTCAAATAATCCATCGGTGGGGGGAATTGAAAATGGTAGATGAAAAAGAACTTGAGGGTAGTCTGATAATTGCTTAAATTGTGCAGTAGATATATGAGGGAAACCAGTATACTCTTTACTTCTAAATTGGCTTGAAATAATCCCTACTAAAGTTTCTTTAAAAAAAAAAAATCACAAACCTTAAGAGAATCATCTAAGAAAGCAAGCAGCTGAGTGTTTTCCAAGCACTGAGATGTACTTTCTGCCTCCCTAATATAGTAAGACTGGTAAAAGCAATGTAAATAGTACCTTTCTCTGCTAGCACTTCTCTCCTTTCTAAAGCTACTAAGTCAAGGTAGGTAATATAGGAAAGCAAAAGAACCATATGCATTCTATCCAATTCATCAATTCAAGACAGAGAACATCCAGCATACCCTCTTCTAAGGTTTTAACAAAAAGATCTTAGGATTAGTTACAATTTAGGAGCTTCCTTCCATCTCTTTCAGAGAGAGTTCCGATTCTTTTTAGGATGTAGAGAGTTGGAAACAGAGTCACTCTAACCCTAATGGAAAGAAAAAGCTCATAATCTATAAAACCACAATTTTTTTTCCTTCATTAGATCTAAAATCACCAACTAGCCTGAAACCTAAGACAAGAGAGGTGCCTGGGGTAGGGTGGGGTCATAAGCACCAGTGAACACAATACAGTGTACAGGAGAAAAACTGGGACTACCCTGCCTCTGAGTAAGAGGATTTTAGTTAAACTTTTTGATGAATTGCAAAAGGCCAAACAAAGGTGGGCTTCTAGGAAGATTAAAGCTCAGGGGGGCTTAAAAACAAGGAGCATCACATGCAATGCAGGCTGTTTTCTACTCAGGAGTATCCAGTCTGTCTTTCACTGGGGAAATATAAATAATAAGAAAAAATTCTCCCTCCAGTTTCAGGCATGGGAAAGAAGAGACCCACAGTGCAGGACAGAGATGAAGTCCCAACTAAATCTTTATCCCTTAAGAAATGAAAGGACTAAACCACTGGAAAAGGATCAGCAAAACTACTGCCCTCAGAATACAAGTAAATCCCTACTACTGTTGGGGAAAGTAAGCAAATAACCACAGACAAAAACCTCTACCCCTGCAAAAGGGTCAAAATCCCACTCCAGGCCCAAACTAGAAGACCACTACACCACTGTGGGTGGTACTGGTAACTGAGAACCCTACCCCTGGGGACCAGAATCAAAGGGCCTGCCTGAGACAGTCTGAATCAGTACAACAGAGAAGGGCCCCTTGCTCTGTGCCAAGAACTGAGCAGCCTCCAAGAGATAAGCAACAGCAAGCTTCCTCCATCACTGGGAAAGAAATGAACATAAGGTACAGGATCACAGGGGAAACCTCAGTTATGCATGGTAGACATTAAAAAAAAAAATTAATGACAACTCACCCACCAACAAAAGCTACAAGGGAGTTCTCAAGAAATGTGAAAATTATGTTGCTCTGAGGGTAACCATAGCAACAACAAAATCCAAACCAAGTACAAGTATAGACTAAATTTGAAGAATCCCAAGTAATAAAGACCTAGCAGAAGAAGAGACACATCTACTTCTAGGCACAAATACTATATAATACTTCAGTATTCAGATTCTTACATTCTTACATATAAAGTCTGGCTTTCAACAAAGACTTGTAACAGTAATAAGAAAACAAACTCAGATTGCATCAAGATATTAAAATTATAAGACATGGGATACAAAATAACAATTAATAATATACTAAAGATCTAGTGGAAAAGACAAATAATATGAACAAATGGAGCATTTCAGGAGAAAATGTATCAGTAGAAATTCTTTCCTTAAAAAAGAATAAAATAGGGCTAGGGTTGGGGCTCAGCGGTAGCGTACTTGCCTGGCATGTGTGAGGCACTGGGTTCGATTCTCAGCACTATGTAAAATAAATAAAGGACTATCAACAACTAAAAAACAAAAATTTTAAAAATTAAAAAAAAAAAAAAAGAATAAAATAGCCAGGCACAGTGTGCATGCCTATAATCCCAGTGACTTGAGAGGCTGAAGCTAGAGAACTACAATTTCAAAGTCAGCCTCAGCAATTTAGTTAGACCCTGTCTCAAAATAAAAAATAAAAAGGGATGGGGATGTGGCTCAAGGTTAAATGCCCCTGGGTTCAATCCCCAGTACCAACAAAATAATAGTAAAATAAATAAAAATGCTAGATTTAAAAAGAAAAGGTAACAGGATAATTTGAAATACTTATGGGGAAAAATAATGAAACTGAAATGGGATTGGTATTATCCAATCTGAAAATAGAATACACAACAAACAAAGCATCTAAGCTGTAGGACAATAGGAGAAGAATAAAACAAATGTAATAGAAATCCCAAAGAAATGAAGAGAAGAAAAGAAATAGTTGAAAACCTAATGTCTAGAACTTGTCAAATATAATGAAAGACACCAAATTACAAATGCAAAAAAGTCAAAGAACATTAATACAAAATAAAACAAATACAAAAACAAACAACAACGTGTACCCACATAAAATCTTGAAGCCAGAAGGGGAAAAGTATATTACATAAAAAACATCCAGAATTATATCACATCTCTAATCAGAAACTATTCCAGGCAGAAAATAATGCAGTAACATTTTTAAAGCACTGACCCAAAAAAAGTTTACTAATTTAGATTTCTATAACAATGAAGGTATCTTTCAAAAGTTAAACAGAAGAAAAAAATTTAGCAAGATGTTAAATTAAAAAAAAAATTCTGAGACAACCACAAGCAGACAGGAATTTATTAGCAGTCCTCTACTATAAAACATATTAAAGGAAGTTCTTTAAGCAGAAAACCAGAAATTGATCTCTATAATATAAACAAACTACTGGAAACAGCAATCATAAAGGTAAACGTAAAATGTGCATTTTTCTTTTTAACTCCTCTAAAACAAATTATCTGTTTGTTACGAAAACAATAGCAATGTATTATGTGATTCAATAGCACAAAAAATTAAGAACTGAGAATACACTGTTAAAATGTTTAATAAACAACTAAAGCAAGCTGTATGCTATTTGAAGGTAGACTGTAACTAAGGATATATATTGCAAACCGTAGAGTGACCACATTTTTTTTTTTTATTGGTCGTTCATAACATTACATAGTTCTTAATACATCATATTACACGGTTTGATTCAAGTGGATTATGAACTCCCGCTTTTACCCCGTATACAAATTGCTGTATCACATCAGTTACCCTTCCATTGATTGACATATTGCCTTTCTAGTGTCTGATGTATTCTGCTGTCTGTCCTATTGTCTACTATCCCCCCTCCCCTCCCCTCCCCTCCCCTCCCCTTTTCTCTCTCTACCCCTTCTACTGTAAATCATTTCTTCCATTTGTATTCTCTTGTCTTACCCCTCCTTTCCTCTTATATGACATTTTGTATAACCCTGAGGATCGCCTTCCATTTCCATGCAATTTCCCTTCTCACTCCCTTTCCCTCCCACCTCTCATCCCTGTTTACTGTAAATATTCTTCTCAAGCTCTTCGTACCTACCCTGTCCTTGTTTACACCCCTTATATCAAAGGAGTCATTTGGTATTTGTTTTTTAAAGATTGACTAGCTTCACTTAGCATAATCTGCTCTAATGCCATCCATTTCCCTCCAAATTCTATGATTTTGTCATTTTTTAATGCAGAGTAATACTCCATAGTGTATAAATGCCACATTTTTTTTATCCATTCATCTATTGAAGGGCATCTAGGCTGGTTCCACAGTCTTGCTATCGTGAATTGAGCTGCTATGAACATCGATGTAGCAGTGTCCCTGTAGCATGCTCTTGTTAGGGCTTTAGGGAATAGACCGAGAAGGGGAATAGCTGGGTCAAATGGTGGTTCCATTCCCAGCTTTCCGAGAAATCTCCATACTGCTTTCCAAATTGGCTGCACCAATTTGCAGTCCCACCAGCAATGAACAAGAGTGCCCTTTTCCCCGCATCCTCTCCAGCACTTATTGTTGTTTGACTTCCTAATGGCTGCCAGTCTTACTGGAGTGAGATGGTATCTTAGGGTAGTTTTGATTTGCATTTCTCTGACTGCTAGCGATGGTGAGCATTTTTTCATGTACTTGTTGATTGATTGTATGTCCTCCTCTGAGAAGTGTCTGTTCGGGTCCTTGGCCCATTTATTGATTGGGTTATTTGTTATCTTATTGTTATCTTATAAATTTTTTGAGTTCTTTGTATATTCTGGTTATTAGGGCTCTATCTGAAGTGTGTGGAGTAAAGATTTGTTCCCAGGATGTAGGCTCCCTGTTTATCTCTCTTATTGTTTCTTTTGCTGAGAAAAAACTTTTTAGTTTGAGTAAGTCCCATTTGTTGATTCTATTTGTTAACTCTAGCGCTATGGGTGTCCTATTGAGGAATTTGGAGCCCGATCCCACAGCGTGTAGATCATAACCAACTTTTTCTTCTATCAGATGCCGTGTCTCTGATTTAATATCAAGCTCCTTGATCCATTTTGAGTTAACTTTTGTGCACGGCGAGAGATAGGGATTCAGATTCATTTTGGTGCAAATGGATTTCCAGTTTTCCCAGAAATACTAAGAAATACTAAGCCAACTGTAAAAATAAAGTGGAACAATAAGAAATGCTAAATCAACAAAAAGACAGCTTTAAAAAAATGATTAAAAGACCAAAAGCAGACAGAAGAAAAAAAATTTAGCAAGATGTTAAATTTAAGCCAACTCCATCAATAATTACACTAAACATGAATGGTCTAAAAGAACCAAATAAAAGACAAAAACAAAGTCAGACTGGATTTTAAAAAGAACAAGAGCAAATTGCAATAAAAACCTATTTTAAATAAAAAGACAGATTAGAAATAAAAGTATGGACAGAGATGTATCATGTAAACACTAATGCAAAGAAGCCTAGAATAACTGTATTAGCACAACTGGCTTCAGAACAATCAATGTTATCAGGGATAAAGAGTAAAATTCAAGTGAAAAACAAAGTCAATTCACCAAGAAGATGCAATAATCCTAAATGTGCATACACCTATGACAGAAATTAGAAACACAAGAAAAAGAACTCCTGATTCCAAACAAGATGGGCTAGATTCATTTCTCCCTCTTCTTCCCCACTAAAGACAACTACCTTGGATACAACAATTTTAAGAGAACACTGAAAGGTACAAAGATGGACTGCTATTTTGGTGCCAATACCATGTCATTTTTGTTACTATACTCTGTAGTATAGTTTAAGGTCTGGTATAGTGATGCCACCTTCACTCTTCTTGCTAAGGACTGCTTTAGCAATTCTGGGTCTCTTATTTTTCCAGATGAGTTTCATGACTGCTTTTTCTATTTCTATGAGGAATGTCATTGGGATTTTGATGAGAATTGCATTAAATCTGTATAGTGCTTTTGGTAGTATGGTCATTTTGACAATATTAATTGTGCCTAAAAAGAACAAAGTAGATTTTTCCATCTTCTAAGGTGTTGTTTAATTTCTTTCTTTAGCATTACTAACCCACGTAATTACAGTTATCCTATTAGACAAAGGCGCCAAAAACGTACATTGGAGAAAAGATAGCCTCTTCAACAAATGGTGCTGGGCAAACTGGAAATCCATATGCAACAAAATGAAATTAAACCTCTATCTCTAACCATGCACAAAACTCAAAGTGAATCATGGACCTAGAAATTAAACCAGAGACACTGTGTCTATTAGAAGACAAATTAGGCCAAATCTCTATCATGTCAGATTAGGCCCCAACTTCCTTAATAAGACTCCTATAGCACAAGAATTAATATCAAGAATCAACAAATGGGATGGATTCAAAATAAAAACTTCTGCTCAGCAAAAGAAACAATCAGGTGAATAGAGAGCCTACAATTTGGGAACAAATTCTTACCACACGCAAGTCAGATAGAGCATTCATCTCAAGGATATATAAAGAACTCAAAAACCTTAACACCAAAAAAAAAAAAAAATAACCTAGTCAATAAATGGGCCAAGGAACTTAACAGACATTTCACAGAAGAAGATATACAATTGATCAACAAATATATGAAAAAATGTTCAACATCTCTAGCAATTAGAGAAATGCAAATCAAAACTATGCAGTCCAGTCAGAATGGCAGCTGTTAAGAATACAAATAACAATAAGTGTTGAAAGGATGTGGGGAAAAAGGCACACTCGTATATTGCTGATGGGACTGCAAATTGGTGCAGCCAATATGGAAAGCAGTATGGAGAATCCTTAGAAAACTGGGAATGGAACCAGTATCTGACCGAGCTATCCCACTCCTCAGTCTATACCCAAAGATTTTTAAAAACAGCATACTACAGGGACACAGTAACATCAATGTTTATAGCAGCACAATTCACAATATCTAAACTGTGGAACCAACGTAGACGCCCTTCAGTAGATGAATGGATTAAAAAAGTGGCATATACACACAATAGAATATTATTCAGCATTAAATGAGAACAAATCATGGCATTTGCAGGTAAATGGATGGAGTTGGAGAAGATAATGCTAAGTGAAGTTTGCTAATCCCAAAAAAAACAAATGCCAAATGTTTTCTCTGATTTAAGGCTACTGATCCATAATGTGGCAGGGGTGGGGGGCTTGGGAAGATTAGATAAATTCTAGATAGGGCAAAGGGGAAAGGGGAAGGGAGAAAAAGGGAGGGGGGGAATGGGGATAGGAAAGATGGTGAAACGAGATGGACATCATTACCCTAAGTACATATATGAAGATATAAATTGTGTGACTCTAATTTGTGTACAACCAGGAGATATGAAAAATTGTGGTCTATATGTGTAGTATGAATTATAATGTGTTCTGCTGTCATATATAACAAATTAAAATTTAAAAACTGAAAAAAAAATGAAGGACTGCTGAGAACCTCAATTTGAAAAAAGATGCAGAACTGAACTCCCTGCATTTTCATTTTATCTTCTATATATCACATACTAAGCTGGAACTATCAATAAGCACTGACAAAAAAGTCCCAAGGAAAATCTACTCTCTCTAAGCAGAAGACTGTGAAAGGAAGTATCTAGAAATCTTTTTGACAATACCTCACCTACCAAGCTAAACACTGCTGATACTCCCGGCCCCCAGCAGTACCATCACAGAACAAACGGGGAGTGTGGGCTTAGAGAGGTAGCAGGAGGCCTAGGGCCAGCTTTCCTCCCCAACCAACACAGTGTCAGTGAAAGCCTAGGGAAGAATGGAGATTTCTACCCTGGACCTGGCAGTGGCAAGTAGTATCTTCACTCTCTCTTTGGGAGGAGCCCAAAGAGAATGAATATGCAGAAGAGAATTCTTTACACCTACCCAGGAAATCCTAGTGCACTCCTGATTGATTCACATGTAAAACTGTACAATTCAGTTTGCCAAGAGGCTTAAGAACTAAACCACAGTATGGAACACCACATTCTCCAAGTGGCCTCTAAATTACAATTAAACAAAGACCAGAGTAACACTGCAAAGCTCTGGAGACTAAACTGTCACACTCAGCCCACTAAGTAGGCTAAACCCCAACAAGGTGATTTCCTACTATGTATAATAATTAAATAGGTTCTAAGTCCCATTCTAAAACACTCAGAATTTCCAGGATAAAATTAAAAAAAAAAAAAAAAAAACAGGATAACTCAGTTGTTAGAATTATCTGACAGGAATTTTAAAGCTACCATCATAAAATGATCCAACAAAAGATTAGGAACCCTCTTCAAACAAAAGAAAACGATGCTGCAACTCTGTCATACTTCATGACAGCAGATGGTCCACTGCAAAAAAATATATTTTCAGTGGTTTCAATGTTACACATTCAAGTTATTTACATTTTATAATTTCAAGAGGGAAGTAAATAATAACAACAAAAGTTGGATATAAAGTAAAACAAGCAAGCCTCACTATATATCAAATAAATAACAAATTAGAAAAAGTTTTGATTCTCGTAGAAGGGATGATTCTGACTAGAAAAAAAGGAAAAACACAGATTAGAGAAAAGTAAAGAACCCTGAAGGGTTGGACTAAAAGTAGAGGTTTTGGTGTATTCTCATGATCTCTAAAAACATGGTAAGTGTAAATGGATTTACATGCATCCATATACATGTTACAAATGTGTGCACACATGTGCATTTATGTATGTATCCATCTGTCCATATGCATATATATGTATACATATGTACACACACACACACACACACACACACACACACACACACACACTCCCAAACTCCATCTGCAAAGCCTAGAAGCATCTTGGTTTCTCAGAGCTCCTCAGAGAAATGGCTAATTCCAGGGCTGGGATGTGGAAGGACAAGATTTTACTATGCCATAAAGAAGGAAATGGCAATAAAAGCAATGGATGCATGTTAAGAGGACTAGGAATCAGTATGAAGACCTCCTACTGGTCAAATCTGAAAAACTACAAACACCACAATAACCAGGAATGGTAAGAAGCTATAAATCTGTGGATCCATATCCATAACAAATGAAGTGGGGGTGGGAAACAAGGTAGAGGAAAGGCTCTTGTTTTCAGAATCATAACAAGTGCCAACTGGCAAATGTGAAGGGAGTGATGGAGCTGGGAAATCATTTCATAACTATCACAGAAAAGAGTCAGGTAAGTTACCACAGGAAGCTAAGTACACATGTGAAACATTAATAAGGTAGAGAACGGTTTTATCTCTCTATAGATTTCTCACTAGTAAGAGGGAAAACAACATACACAATGGAGACACTGACCAAGTTATTAAATTAATATCACAAAAATGGGCTCATAAGTGTCAAGCATCCATAGAACTGACAGTTTGAGGGAAAAAAACCCTCACATAGTTTTTGGCTATGAATGCACAACCTCGATGAAATTATATAAATTATATATACACACACACCAAAGACAGTTTTTTTTTTTTTAAAGGCCAATGTCATGAGAGACTAATTGTTTCACACTGAAAGAGATTGAAAAGATAATACAACTAAATGCAATAAGTGATCCAAAACTGGATCATATCCTTCAGTGGACAAAAAAAAATCCATAAAGGCCATTATTGGATCCACTGAAGCAACTGGAACAGAGATGATAAATTAGAGTATTCCAACTGTAAATGTATATCGACAATAAATACTATCCCCTCACCCACCCAAGGAAATACACAATGAAGTATTTAGAGGTAAAGAGACCAGGTTATGCAATTTATTCTCATAGGTTTAGAGATTCCTTGGAAAACTCAGCATTTGACCTAGCTATCCCACTCCTCAGTCTACACCTAAAGGACTTAAAATCAGTATACTCTAGTAAGGCAGCCACATCAACATTTACAGAAGCTCAACTCACAATAGCTAAACTGTGGAAGCAATCTAGATGCCCGTCAATAGATGAATGGATAAAGAAACTGTGGTATATATACAAAATGGAATATCACCCAGCATTAAAAGAGAATAAAATTATGGCATTTGCAGGTAAATGGATAGAGTTGTAGAATATCTTGCTAAGTGAAGTTGTCAATCCCCTCCCCCCGAAAAAAAGGCTAAATATTCTCTCTGATTTAAGGCTGCTGATCTATAATGGGGGGGGGGATAGGAAAAATAGAGGAACTCGGATTGGGCAAAGGGGAGAGAGGAGTGGGGAGGAGGCATGGGGGCAGGAAAGATGGTGGAATGAGATGGACATCATTACCCTGGGTACATATATGACTGTACATGTGGTGTAACATTACATCATGTATAACCAGAGAAATGAGAAGTTGTGCTACAATTGTATACAATGAATCAAAATGTATTCTGCTGTCATATATACATAAATAAAATTAATTAATTAATTAATTAAGAAGATAAATGTATGTGTGAATATATGCACACCCACACACATACCAACAGAGAAAAAGAGATAGAAACTATAAGTAAAGAGCAAGTGGGGCATTTTGTATAAAGGGTATACATATGTTCTTTATGATAACCTTTCAGCTTTCCTACAAATTCAGTATCATTTCTGAACAAAATAATTTTTAAGCACATGCCTACAGTCCCAGCTACTTCAGAAGCTAAGGAAGATCACATCACAAGTTCAAGGCCAGCCTGGGCAACTTAGCAAAACCCTATCTCAAAATAAAAAAGGGCTGGGGATATAGCTCAGTGGTAGAGCATTACACACACACACACACACACACACACACACACACACACACACACACTTTAAAAAAAAAGAATGCAAAATTAAGACCATTTCAGACAAACAAAAGCTGAGAGAATCTGTCTCAACAATATATGTGCATTACAAGAAATAGTGACTAAGTTTTTCAGGGAAAAAAAAATGACAGTGGATGGAAGTCTAAATCTACAAAAGAAATGTAGAATGCTAGAAATGATAAATATGTAGATAGACTTTTTTTTTTAAGGACCAGGACTGAACCCATGGACTCACACACTTGCTACTGAACTACATCCCTATACCTTTTTATCTCTTATTTTGAGACAGGTTGTGCTAAATTGCCCTGGCTACCCTTGAACTTAGAATCCTCCTTCTTCAGCCTCCCAAGCAGCTGGGATTACAGAAATGTGCCACAATGTCCAATTACTTTTTATTTTATCTAAAAGAAAAGTGACAGCTTAAAGCAAAAGGTATTAAGGAGTTTTTAACATAAACAGAAGAAAAATCTATGACAATAATAAAAAGAATGGAAGTTGTAGGATCCTTCCCTTACACATGAAGTAATATATTATTTGAAGGTAGACTATAATAAGTTAAAGATGCATATGGCAAACTAGATAATGATGAAAAATAAAAGTTTTTTGCTATTGTTATTGTTTTTTGTTTGTTTGTTTTTGTGTGTGTACAGCAGAAAAATTCAGGGGCTGGGGCTGTAGCTCACGGCAGAGCACTTGCCTAGCATATGTGAAGCACTGAGTTCAATCCTTAGCACTGCATAAAAAATTAAATAAAGGCATGCTGTCCATCTACAAAATAAAATAAAGAAAAAAGAAACTTAGTCTCTCACACTATACTCTCATACTTCTGAAATAAGATGTGTGGCGATTTCCCCTCATATACCATGCAAGCAAGCAATTCTTCAAAAGATACCAGCTATATGCTCAATTCAATTCCCTTATTATCTACCTTGAAAGAGCATCAGATCCCACGAGACAAGGGCTCTATCCCACAAGACTGTCTCTTGTATGCTTCCAATGCCAATCATAAGCCACAGGTTGTTCACTAGTGTTTTTGACTAACCAGGGTTTGCACAATCCAGTTGTGACAGTGATAATGCTGTCCCTCTGCCAGTTGTCCTTGGCAGACTTACTTTTGATTCGCTTCCCTTTGCTCAGCATCCTAAAGTCTAAAGGAAAGCCACCCCAAAGTGATTAAAAGGTTACCTGCTAAATAATCTTTCTTTAGATTTACAGAACCTAGAACATCTAGTGACCTTCAGATTATATCCTAATGTTTAACTCTTCTTATTCTTTAGTCCTATGCAGCAATTAATACAAAGCATATAGGTTTTCTGTGAAGTTTAACTTGCAAAAAGTAATATGTTTACCTAAAGAATTATACAAACTAGACTCAGGTCAAGATAGCCATGTTGCAGTCAGACTAGACTGAGGTTGACAACATGCCCTAGATGACAAAGATCCCGCCCCAAATGCCTCCTGTACCTCCTTTCCATCTCTTTTTGCATAAATGAGTTCCCTAACATGGGCTTCTTCGGAGCATGATAGCTCCCCCATTTTCTCAGGGTGCCAGCTCTTGAAAAAACGTGATTCCTTTCCCACCAGCTCTCCTTTCCCCAGTATTGGTTTTCTAGTAACAGGCAGGAAGGCTTGGATCTGGTAACACTTCCTCAAGTTTGATACAAATTCAAAGAAACACAGAACTCAAAGAAACACATTACTAGTTTATTATAAAGGGTATTTTAAAGGATGCAAGTGAATATCCAAAATGAGACACACAGGAGGGGATATATAGTATCATAACCATTCTTTTATGGATAAGAAAACTGAGGTACAGAGATAGCAAGTAATTTGCCCAGAGTCACCCAGCCACAGAGCTGAAGAACTGGGACAGTAGCCCAGTATCTCCGGCAGATCTACTCTTCACCACCATGCTATCTGAAAAATGCCTAAGAACCTGGTAACAGTGCTGTTTCTGAGAATGGTGACTTGGGGATTAGGAGACAGGCTGAGAAAAAGGCTGGCTTATTGTAGTAATCTCTAGGTATCATCTGAAGGAATAAATCTGCATATCTTATCTATTACCAAAAATGTACTCACTAAAATTTTTTCCTCTATGGTTTGTAATCTCTAAGCTACACAGAAGTGTTTTACACAGATGATAAACATAACTCATTATTTTACTACTTTACCTGATTTAGGATGCAAAGCATCACATTGGGCATTGTACATATGTACAAATTCTTGATGCCTTTTAATAAGCTGCTGTCTATTTCCTTGAGTAGACAATCCATGCTGTTTTAGTTTTTTCTTTAAATCACGATCAGAGAGCAAGTTATACACCGTTTTGGGCAGTGGCTTCCTTTTGTTAACAAAACTGAAAAGGCAAAGGAAAAAAAAAAGTTCCCTGAGGATTACTGTGAATTATCAAATGCTTTCATGTAAAACAATAATTTATCTTCTGACTCAACACATGGGTGACTGGGAGAACAGTAGAGACATTACAATAATGAGGGGAAAGAGAAGAGTTTAGTTTGTGGAAAAGTTGAGGATGTTTGACAATGGTGCCCCTGAGGTGCCAACAATGTTTGGATAGAGAAATCCAGGCAGCTCCTGAAGTAAGACTTAGGTCTCAGAAAGAGGTCAGGTCTAAAGACGAAGACTCAGAAAGCTTATATGGAAGGTTTATGGACTCAATGTTATGAGAATTTCACTTAAGGGCTGGGAATGTGGCTCAAGTGGTAGCGCGCTCTCCTGGCATGCGTGCGGCCCGGGTTCAATCCTCAGCACCACATACCAACAAAGATGTTGTGTCCGCCAATAACTAAAAAAAATAAATATTAAAAAATTCTTTCTCTCTCTCTCTCTCTCTCCCTTTAAAAAAAAAAAAAAAGAATTTCACTTAGAATCACACTTATGTAGGCCTGATCAATTCTCTTTAAAGCATGCTTTTCCTAAAACTTACTCATGGTTTCCATGCAAAGTTCCTATAAAAAACAATTATGTCAAATGATTATAATATAAACACTATTGAGAGTTAGGCTGTGGGTATAAGGATTTAATTATTACAAATAGCTTCTCCAGAAAATGTTCTAATCAACAGACAAACGTGCCCTTCAAATATTAAACAATTGTTTTGAAAGGGACTAGATAAATAAAAGGGGAACTGTCAACTTTCCTCAGCTCATTACTGCCACTGAAAAACGAATTCAGAAAGATGGACAGTGAGCAATTATCTTCAAAGAACACAAAGGAAAACAATGATTTAAAAAAAAAAAAACAAGCTTCTGTCCTCTTCAAGTATTTATGTTAATAAACAAATAAGGCCTTATAAAAAAATGCATTAGGAAAATTACCATCTGGCTTTTCATTTTTCAATCTATTTATATAATAAATACACTGATAATAATTTTAAGTATAACAAAGCCATGTTATATTACCTTCTCCTACTCTTTGCCCCAAAAGAAAACATTATTTCTTAAAATAGACTAGAATTCAAGCTTGCCTACAAACATCAATCTTGACTTGAGACAATCTTCATGAACAGGAACTCCTTAGTGAGTTTTAATCCATTTTATCTGATTATAGCATGACTCCCTGAGTACAGCCCCTCATTCAGCTTGATGGTAATTAGGTGCTTAGTATGTTTTTGAAGTGGTTATTATAACCGCAGTCATTTCAAAATGAGAACAGAAAAGGTTCGGGTAAAAATTAATCGGAGCTTGAGAGTAACTGGTTTATCCAAAAAGCAAGAGTTTACAAAGGATCTGCATAGAACTAGTTCACAAAAGTTGTGCATCCCTCAGATTCCCCTGGAAGGAGGGCTTGGTTAAAATGCAGATTCTCAATCCCCTTCGCAACAACTACTCATGTGGTTCAGGTCTGAAGTGGAAGTTTAAAGTCTATACTTTCAGCAAGGTTCCCCCAGATCCACCTGGTACACATAGTGCAAAGGTCACACTTAGAGAAATATTACAGTCAAAAATATAAAAATAACCACAGATGTCTTTATGAACCAACAGTGCCATTTCCTGACTAAACCATCTCTTTTATGCTCTATTAATAAAATCTAAAAGCCAGAGATAACTACTTAACTATATCACAGTAAGTAGCAATAGACGAATCATTTTATAGGCATTTATAACAAGCATCAGGAAGGAATAATTCACATTGATTACTATCTAAAACACTTATTTTATCAAAGATAAATGTCTAATTTATAACAATGAAATTATAATAATAAATTGTACTATTCACTGGAATTTACAATGAAAAGCACCACCAGAGATCAACTATTTCTATCTAGAATTTTAAAATATAAAACATGATAAATGTTTCCTCAAACATGAAAATGACATTAATCCTTCTTCTATGACTTGATAAAACTGAGTAATGCACTTAAAGGTCTCAGAATCTGAGGATATGAAAAGGTACAGTCTTTGAATCAACCAGGAGATGATTTTATGTAGAATGAGTTAAGGGTTGTCATTCATATCTGGGAGATGATCTGGGTGCAGAGGATGAAACTGAAAAATAAGCAGAGACTCCTCTATGTGACAAAACCCCAGGACAGGAAGTAAAGACAGATGCAGCTAAATGCTCCCATAAGTATGTCTGACCAATTTTGTAAGATGTGAGTTATGAGGATAAAACCCAGAAATTATCTATAAGGTAGGACTTTCAGCAGCCTCAGTACACTAAGAGGGTAATGCAATACACAGTGCTTCTAAGTTGTACTATGGACCAACTGACAGGACTCCAGGATTCTGTGGAGCAGAATCTGAAACCACTAATTACACATGGATAAGCCCATCTTTCCATAAATTGACAGAGGTAGACATAAATGAATATGATAGATGCATCTAGAAAAAGAGGAGTTCAAACAGAATTATCAATGTTGATTCCTCACTCTTTAAGGAGAAAATCCTTAGCTTCTATACTCATTCTTTAGGAAGAAACACTTCTAAAAAAGGTCATTAGACTCTCATGGCTTATAGAAAACAATCCATGGGACTGTCCAGTCTCATAAATCCTCACTAACCAAGCAACCTCACTAACAATCTGTGCACACAGATTGTCTTATGTTTGCCCCCCCACAGTAAATTAACAAAACACCACTGAACTTTATAATACCTAGTGTTATATAACTTTATATTTATAATATAATAGAGAAATATAACTTCATATTTATAATATAAAGTTATAATATATAACTTTCCCCCAGAACCTGCATTCACTCCAAATTTGAAAATTAAGTGACACATTTTTTTACTTTTAATTATAAAAAGCAGTAAGATGGCCCTGCCTTATTAATGTGGTGTTTGGAAAATACTCTTCCAAGTCCTTCAAAACAGATCAAACTTAAGGGCCCATCATTCTATTCATCCCAACTTCTTACCAATCATTGTATCCTTCTCTGTCTTTTCAAAGCTCACTAAATTACACCTATTTTCTCTGCCTTTCTTCCTAAAAGTTTCCAAAGAGACGTTTCACAAGGCCCAGGATAACTTCATTACTAGACTCTTGATCTTTAGTACTCACCACTTTGTTCCATTTATCATCTGTTCTCTCCCTGGAGACAGTGGAAGCAAAGAGACTAAAGATTTAAATAACCTCTATTTTTAAAAGAATCATCCCTTGATCTTGCTGTTCACTCTTTCTCTCAACTACCATCTCATTGCTCTTGTTCCCTTCATCACCAGACTCATCTAATTTGCAGCTTCTGCTTCCTCATTATCTTCATCAGCCACTGGTTTCTTAATATCCTGCAATTTAACTTCAATTAAAATTTTATTCCTAAATAACTTATATGTGTGAAAGTAGTGGACTAGTTTAAGAAATTACTGTTACTTTGATATAAAGGAGGCAGAATAGCATAGTAGTTGGGTACAAATATTGAGCTGACAACTTACTAGTTTGTCAACTGGGCAGATTGGAGGGGAGGACATCATGTTTCACACATACTCATTTTCACCATTTTTACAATTGTACATAAACGCCTGGTCCAAAAATAAATTTTTAAAAAGGCTTGATGTAAATTTCTACAACTTTTAAGCATCCTAAGGACCAAAAAAAAAAAGAATAAGAAAGACTTCATGTGTTCAATGTTCAAAGTTTAGCCTTACTTGTTTTAATCATAGGATTTTATGGAGTTCTAAAAGTCTAAAAGAAAAGAGATTAAAAAGAAATGAATTTTAAGTTACTAATTTCTCAAGTAAAAAATTCATATTCAAAATAACTATATTTGGCAAAGTAGGAACTCAGGGAGGAACAAAAGGAGAAGGATGGAGATCTGATCAACAGAATTAAAGAATAATGGGAGGGAGAATACAACTGGTCACTGGGATGAAATGAATATGAATTGTTTCTTCAGGTTTATGAACCACAAAAAGCACATAACTAAAGTAGCTTGGGTTATGCTCAACTTTCTTACCTTCTGAGGCTTTCCTTCTTCTCTTCACGTGATAAACAGCTGTCTAAGTGTTTATTGATGTGGTTTTCTAGAATGCTAACTCCACAAACAGGACAATCCACTGTATTTTTAAAAAGAGAAACACAGAATTTACTATCTGTAGAAAGGGTAAAAATATATATATATATGCTGGTTCTTTCAGCAATTGAGATAAAAAAAAAAAACATAATCCCAATTTAACATGAACTTACAAAAGCAAAAGACAAAAGGAATGACCCAAGAGGGCAACATCAGCAGGACAGACTGGTTAATGGGTAAGAACTACATTGTGGGAAGTCACAAATCAGAAACCCAGGCTTAGAGACTGCACATAGGCTGGAAATTGGTTTATTAGAAAATGCTCTGGTTGTTAGGCGCAGTGGCATACACCTATCAAACAAGCAACTGGGGAGGTTGAGGCAGAAGTTCAGGCCAGTCTTAGCAACTTCACAAGATCCTCTCTCAAAATAAGAAATAAAAAGGAAAAAAAAACTGGGGATATAGTTTAGTGGTAAGGTACTCCAGTTTCAATCCTCAGAACCAAAAAAGGAAAAGCTTTCATTAAATCTTTTCTACTAAAGAATGACCAAACTATAAAGCAAATCTTCTGTTTTTCCCAATCCTTAGGAGCATCCCTGGTTAGCACAGAAGCAATAAACATCAACTACAGGGAGACATAACTGGCCTTGGGCAAGTGAGCAGGTAAGTACAGTTGGATTAATGCATTTACTGGATAAGATCAAATACTATACAATTTTGACAGTGCTTACAAATTTGCTAATTTACTTCTCATTTATAATTCCGTATGTAATGTTAAAATTATTAAATACAATCATTCTCAAGTTGGTTCATGGAGTTGAAAGGATCTGTGGAGGAATCTCAAGACTTAGAAGCCATTATGGATACAGTGGACTAAAGCAGGGAAGGTAATGTTGTAACAGAGCAGCACAATTTCTAGGTCCTCTGTCCTTACTTTTAATAGAGCATGGCCAATTTTATGTTATGCTTCATTATAAGATTTCATTTGGAAAAAAGGTTCTGTGAAGGAAAAACTAAATTAGCAATCAAGCTTAAAAAAATACAGTAAGAACAACTGGTAAAAAAGACTGAGGATAAAACATACTAGGAAATTTAAGTGAAATTTATATTCCCTTAAGAAATAAATTAATTAATTAATAAATTAATTCTAATTTATCTAACATTAAAAAACACTAACAGCCTTGCACTGTGGGTGGCATAGGTTTACTGAAGATGTCTAAGACTAATTCTGCCTAAAAGGTGCTCCAAATTTCACTGGTAAGAAAAAACATAGAAAACAAAGGTTAAACAAAGCAATATATTCATCAAACAGATAAGCAAACAGTAAACAAAATGGCTGGAAAACAAGTGTTTTCAGGGCTGTGAGATATAGATGTTGTCTAACCCTAATCAATGAGTAGTTTAGAATCTGGACAGTTTAAAAAGGTGTAGAACAGGGGTCTCTAAACACTCTTAGCAAAGGCTAGGTAGTAAAGAATTAAGGCTTTCCAAGTCAGTATGACCTTTGTCACCAGTATGCAACTCCTTCACTGCAGCATGAAAGCAGTCAATCTGTAAACAAATGGACATGGCTGTGTTCCGGTAAACCTTTATTTACAGAAATAGATGACAAGGTAGATTTGGTCTTGGAAATGCAGTTTGCCAATCCCTGGCTATATTGGAGGAAGAATGAGGAGATCGGCTTGGCTTGAAATGGGTTTCTAAGAGAGAGAGAGGTAAAAAATAAGGTGGAATAGCTAGAGTAGAAACCAAATCATCAAAGGCTTTAAATGACAGGCAAAACATCATGGAGGCAGGTATTCAAACAATGGTATAAGAAGACAAAAACAGCTCTTAGAGATTAAATTGAAACTAGTATGTTAAATGGGGGTGGGGATTTAAAACTGAGAAACAAAGTTACTATGAGGCTGAAGAATGAACTAATTAAATTGTTTCTTTCTTTTTTGTAATTGTTAGTTGTTATTGTTGTTTTTAAGAAATCAGGCTGAATTTCTACTCTATGAGAAAGAAAAAACAAATATACATAAAAGTACCCACTACATCAATCTCTGAGATTGTGATAAAGTAAAATCTGGTTTATATCTTCCCAATCCTTCCCCCTAAAAACTGCTATTTATTCTTCTGTCATTTGAATGAGAATATTTCCACTAAATAAGAAAATACACATAAAAAATAATTTCCTACCTTTAGAAACTTGCTTCAAAGTGGACGTAGAGGGTATCTCATGACCATTAGTATCTGAGAAGCCAAGGGCTGTCTTTCCCATAAAACATGCTGCTTTAGTCTCCAGAGAAGTGCTTGCCTCTTTCTGTGGGCTAAATTTAATGTCATTTTCTTTCACTGACAACTCTGATATAGAACCATTAGTTTCTCTAACCAAGAAATTGTCCATTAATCTGCTCCCCTGCTTTAAAGAATGTCGGTAACCTCCAGGAGTATGTACTTTGACAGCAAGTTTCTTAGAAGAGGAAGAAGCAGGAGATATGGGTGGTGATTCTAAAGCAAACTGTAACAGATGATTCCTGGAAATATAAAAAACACAACAGATAATTAACATATCAATTTATGTATAATAAATGGACTGACATGCCCTGTTTTCCCAATTAACACTTTTTTTTCTGAAATATGAAGCTTACACCATAACCATAATCAAACCAAAATGTTTCTTCTAGAATAAAACTTGAAGTAAAAAAAAATCTAACTTAAAAGGTAGTTGAGGGGCTGGAGTTGTGGTTCGGTGGTAGACTGCTTGCCTGAAACGTATTAGGCACTGGGATTGATCCTCAGCATCACATAAATAAAATAAGGTAATGTGTACATCTACAACTAAAAAAAAAATTTTTAAATGTAGTTGATATATCTACAAAAGGAAATGACAAGACTTCGGGTTCTGGTCATGGAGAAAAGCTTATGCTAGTTTTATTCTCCAGTGGTAAATAACTTTAAAATCTGGACAAATCTGTTGTAGGCACTGGAGTGTAATCAATACAAAACTGAGATCTCTGAGAGAGAAGAGACACATGAAATGATCCGGTCAGTGTTCCCCCAAGATTGTACCTTGGAAGCATTTTCTGGGAATAGGGTATTAAATTCAAATCCAAACAGGGTAGCTAGGACAGAGGCTAGGGTGCTTGGCATGTATAAGTCATGAGAAGGAAACCCAGAAATTTGCTCAGAAATTCTCATCCATTTGTGACCATCTCTAGGTTGAAAAATCAAAGAAAACCAGAGACTACCTGGTAGGAAAGAGACACTAGTAAATTGAGATTTCAAAGGTCAATGCTACACCAGTGTTTGTGCCCAATCAAAGCAGAGAGGCATACATGAAGACCATGGACATTACAGCGAAATTCCACAAAGATCACACATTAGGAAAATGGACCACACTGGATACATGTAAACAAAATTAAACAGAACAACCTAAGAGAACACTACCAGATCTTGATAGAAAAAAGGTGAAGAGCTAGCAATTTAACTGTCCTAACAAAATTCAATATATTTCAAAGGAAAATAATTTGCAACTTCTATATTTTGTCAACAATGTTCAACACATATTTAAAAATTACTAGACATGCAAAGAAGCAAGAAAAAATAGCCATTAGCAAAGAGATAAAATATTTAATAGCAGTAGATCAGAAGTGATCCAAAAAGCAGCATTCTAAAGAACTACGATAAATATGTTAGAGGAAACACAGATAAATGGATGAAAAAGTACATTATGAAAGAAAACTTTACATCCATTTAAAAAAACAATGAACACTCTATCATTACAAAATAGTTTATCTAAGTTGGATGGATATAATAAGAGACAGCAAAAGATGGTAGTAGTAAACTTGAAAGCAGGTCAACAGAAAATATCTAAACTGAAGCACAAAGAGTGAAAAAGACAGAAAAACAAATAGTATTTACCCAACTGATCAAATCATAGTGGAAATTAGAAAATAGTGAGTTGAATGATTTCATGAGAATTTGCCAAAACAGTCTCTAGAAGGAAAATTTTAATAGATTAAAATCAATATTATGAGCTTCTAGGAAATGAACAGCAATTAAATGCAAACAAGGAAGGATTTAATAACAGAGACAAGTAAAATAGAAAAGAGACATTCAAGAGAAAATGAGCAAGGCCAAAAGTTGATTTTTAAAAAAAAAAAAATTTAACAAAATCATTAAATCTCCACCAAAATTAAATACCAAAAATATATATATATATACAAATTACCAAAACAAAGAATTAAAAGGACACATCATTACAAATACTACAGAAATTAAGATCACTAGGTAAGATCATAAATATTTTATAATAATAAATTAGAAATTTTACATAAAATGGATAAATTCCTTGACAAACACTATTCATTAAAAGTAACAAAGGAAGCCAGGTGTGGTGGTGCACACCTGTAACCCCAGCAATTTGCCTATAATCCTAGCGACTTGAAAGACTGAGGCAAGAGGATCTAAGGTTAAGGGTAGCCTCAGCAACTTAGTGAGGCCCTAAGCAATTCAGCAAGACTCTGTCTCAAAATGAAAAATAAAAAGGGATGGGGATATGGCTTAGTGGTTAAGCACACCTGGGTTTAATCCCCAATACCAAAAAATAAAAAAGAAGAAGAAGAAAAACCCACTTGACAATGGAAGAAACAGAAAAAGAAGAGTCCTTCTTAGCAATTACAGAAAGTAAAGCTATAATTAAAAACCTTCCTATGAAGAAAACTCCAGGCCCACATACTTTCACTGGTGAAATATTTACCAAATATTTAAGGAAAAAATAATATCAACATTGCACAAAATCATTCAGAAGATAGAAATGGGGAAATATTTCCCAACTCAAATTGATAAAATCAGATATGCACATTGTAGGAAGAAAAAATTATAGTTCAATAATCTTTCATTGAGCACAGATACAGAAGTTTAAATGAAATATTCACAAATAAAATCTACAGACAAATTTTCAAAATATGTATATAATGTATCATAACCAAGTGGGATTTATTCCAAGAATACAAAAAAAATCAATAAATGAAATTTACATGAGCAAAATAAAGTATAAAGCTATATAATCGTCTCTACAAATATAGAAAAAGCATTTGATAAAATTTAATGCCCAGAATTTAAAAAAAAAAAAAAAATTTAAATGTAATGCCCAAGGCTGAGGGTGTAGCTCAATGGTAGACTGTGTATGAGGCCCTGGTTTGATCCCCAGAATTTAAAAATAAATAAATAAATAACATTAATTTATAATAAACACATTCTAGAAAACCAGAAACAGAAGTGAATTTTTTTATCTGATAAAAGACTATTGTCAAAAAACTTAAAGCTAACACCAATCATAAGTGAAATACTGAACATCTCCTCCTCTAACTCTGAAAATAAGACAACCACCAGCTTTTAAAATTGTATTATAGGACCTAGCTTAATGACAAGACAAAAGAAACGGGTGGGGGCAAGAAGGGGAATATGAAGGGCACACAGATTGGAAAAAGAGAAAAAAATTTTCATTTGCAGATGAAATGATTATTTACATAGAAAATTTAAAAGAATCTATAAGAAGCTAGAACCAACAAGTACATTTTCACAATTACAACAAGTACATTCTACTTATGATGTCAATAGACAAACACTAATGTACCTATACATTAGCAAACAGAAAATAAAATCTTAAAATACCACTCAAAGTACCATCAAAAAGGGTTGTGGTTGTAGCTCAGTGGTAGAGTGAACATGTGAAGCACTGGGCTCAATCCCCAGCACCACATAAAAATAAAATAAAAGTATTATGTCCATCTACAACTAAAAAAACATATACTTTTAAAAAAGTACCATCAAAAATATTAAACACCTGTGAATAAACTTAACAAAAAATGCATAAAATCTGTATTCTGAAAACTACAAAATGCAGCTTAAAGAAATAATAAAAAAAAGCCTAAATAAATGAAGAGATATTCCATGTCCACAGTTGAAAAGACTCAACAATGTTAAAATATCCATTTTTCCCACTTTTATTTATAGATTCTGCAATACCATTTACAATACCAGACATTTTGGAGAAATGAAAATGTTATGCTCATTCTAAAATTTATATGGAAATGAAAAGGCCCTAGAATGCCAGCAGTCTTGAAAAAGAATGAAGTTAGAGAATCCAAACTACCAGATTTTAAGAACTTACAGTATAACTACAGTATTAAAGATACTGCAAGTATTAGTTTACAGAGAGACAAAAAGAATACAGAACATAATATGTCAAGAAATAGATCCATAAATATAATCATTTGGCAATCTAGTGGGCCTTTTAATAAGTGGTGCTGGTACAACTGAATATTTGTTGAGGAAAAAATGAAACCTAACCCTTACTTCCATTATATCCCCATATTAACTTGAATAGGTTCACAGACCTACACATAAAAGTTAAACTATAATAATTCTAGAAGAAAATGTATCAAAAGTTCTTGTAATAGGCAAAGATTCTTAGGCAGGATTTAAAAAGCACTAATTCATAAGAGAGAAAATTAACTTGATCAAAATGAAATCATTTACTCATCAAAAGAAACACTTAAGAAAATTAAAAGGCAAGCCATAGATAAGGGAAGGAAAAATGTAACATATTTGGCAAAAACATGTGAAGAACTCATACAAGTCAATAATAAATTTTAAAACTAGACAAAAACTATGAAGACATGCAAAACACAGGAATAGTCAACAAGCTTATGAAAAGGTACATTAGTCATCAGGAAATACTAAGTAAAATCACAATGAGCTACTACTTCATACCCTATAGAATGCTTAATAGACCTGATGACACCAAACATTAACCACGATGTAGAATGACTGAAACTCCCATACACTACTGCTGGATGTAGTACAACCTCATTGGAAAACATGCAAAGAATACAAACAAATATTCATGCAGCTTTCTTCACAACAATCATAAGCTAGAAAAACTCAAAACCTTGGATAGGTGGATGGGCAAAGAGTATACACAAAGGAACTATTCAGCAATAAATAGTGTGAACACCAACCCACACAACCTCAGGGATGAATAACATGAGCAGTGTATGAAGTGAAAGAAAAGAATACCATGATTTTAGTTACTGGAGTTTAAAAATAATCCGATGATAGAAAATTGCAGGGTCATTGCCCACAGAGGTACGGATTAACTAACAACAGAATAACAGAATAAAGGAAATTGCTGAGGAAACATTTAAAAATGCTCTAAATCCTGACTGTGACTGATGTAAGATAGATGATGCTGGACACCCAAGGAATTTTCAGGAAGCAGGTTTATTTAAGCGACAGCAGTCCAAAGGGGCTAATACCTAAAAATCTCGGAACCCTGGGTCTAGA
Source organism: Urocitellus parryii (assembly GCF_045843805.1). Lineage (NCBI taxonomy): Eukaryota > Metazoa > Chordata > Mammalia > Rodentia > Sciuridae > Urocitellus > Urocitellus parryii. Next base: position 13,489,195 of record NC_135546.1, read on the forward strand.
AATTCTTTGAAATTTATACTCAGTGGGAAGAGTTACATAACAGTGGGGGGTTACGTGGCAGATACTCTTTGTCCCATATTTTAGGTCAGACAGAGGTTTCACAAGTTTTTATCAAGAAAATAGAAACAATAATTTTTATACAACAAGCTCTCAAGACAAGATTCTATCACACCTTTTGTCTCAAACTTGGCATTGACAAGAAAGAGGAAGCTTCAAACCACATTGAGCTCTCTGCTGAAATACTGTTGTCACTCTTTGTAAAATCTTGCTGACAAGAAGTTTAATTATGGTGGGGAGGTGTCCCTCAAGAAGCTTATTATGATAAGGGTCTTTTGGGTAGGGGTGTACCTGTGGCTGCATGATCACTACATAAATGTACGCAGTTATCAAAGTTTAATAATCGGGCTGGCAAAACAAAACCTGAGATGTGTGTGTGTGTGTGTGTGTGCGTGCGCGCGCGCTCGCGCTCGTGTGCATGCATGCTTGTATATTTTTTTTTAAATGAAGTGTGGTATGAGAAAAACAGCTTGATTTTTTTTTTCCTTTTTTTTTGTGGTGTTAGGAATTGAACCTAAGGGCTAGGAAAACATGCTAGGAAAAGTGCTCTACCACTAAGCCACAGAATATCCCATTGAGATGACCCTGAAGAAACAAAAAAGAAAGTAGGGGATTTAAACCACTTGGCCCTCTGGGGAAACATCGGTTCATCAAGGAGCAACAGAAAGCACAAGGCTTAGGGTCAGAGTATAATTAAAATGTTTGAGAAAACGCAAGAAAGCCTGGAAGCAAATAAACAAGGGCAAAAGAGAGAGCAAGACTACCTAGGAACCAGAGGTTTTACTTAGGCTTTTGCTCCAAATGAGTTGGAAAATGCTAAGTTTGGATGTTAAATGTTCCCCTAAGATCCATTTATTCAAAGCTTGGTTCTCAAGGTGCTGTGAAAATTTAAGAGGTTGAGCCTAATCAGAGGTCATTAAAGATATACCCTCAAAGGGATTTTAATATTTTCACCCAGCTCATCTTATAGTATATGAATTACAAAATGTCTCCTGGTTTTAAATGCCATTTGTATATTCGTGGCTTCCAGATTTATATCTTTAACTAGATTTATCCCCTTAAGTCTCCTGTCCTCTGTTTCCTAGTTCAAGACATGAGCACTTGTTCCAACATGCATTCTCCAATATGATATATTGCTCTCACTAGAAGCCTAAATCTTGGACTGGAACCTCCAAAACTGCAAACCAAAATAAATGTTTTCTCTTTATGGTATTTTATTGTTATAATATAGCTGTCAAACACAGGGAGCCACCTCTGGATGATTTTAAGCATGATCTAACTTCTTGTTTTAAAGGGATAACTCGCTGTCTTCAGGAAGGACTTTAGGAGGCCATTAAGAAGTTATCATAGTCATGTAGGCTGACACTGGTTTGGACCAGATTATGGATGATAATGGAAGGGAGCTGAAAAGCATTCAGATTTCAGAAAATTTGTGAGAATGAAGCCACCTGAATTTACTAACGAATCAATAGATTAAGTGGTACAGAAAAGCTCTTTCTCTGCTTCTGAATCCTGTCATGAGCTGAACAGCTTTCCTCCACCATGCCTTTCCTCCATGATGGACTCACCTTGGGCCCAAGGCAATGAAGTCAACCATCTATGGACTGAGATATCTGAAACCGTAGTCACAATTTAAAAAAAGTGAAAATGTTCTGTATTCTGGAAACACTCACTTGTTTCATTAAAACCTAGATAAAAAGAATTTTGGACTTTCAAGCTGGCATTAATCTGGAGATGACCCTGAGAACTTCCTGCCTGGAATGACAACCGGGATGTGGTATAAGGAACTATTTTTCCAGATAATCCTGATGTTTCAAGAAGGCTGTCTGTTCACATTGCCAAATCAATGTCCCAAATCATTGCATCCCAGAGAAAGGATGCAGTCCTGAGCAAGACAGCTGATGGTTGGGTCCAGAAGGCCTCATGGAAGACAACAAGGAGTATGAATGTGACCCTCCCGCTGGCCAGGGAGATTGTCCTCCACGGCTGTTTTGCCTGAACTTTATCTGAATCCCTGAGACATTTATTAAGCAAAAATTATTTTAAAGTCCCTGCTACGCTTTGGAGTCATTTGGTTAAACAGGCAGTCGTCCACCGAAGCACAAATTCTGATTAGCACCTTAGGGCATCAACATATACAAGGGAAACATCAATAGGGTTATTCCCATTTTTCACATGAGGAAACAGGGGCCAAAAAGGTTAAATATCACCATCATATTAGAAAGAAAAAAGAACAAAGGCAACACTGGAGCCTAATTCTGCCTAAATCCAAAGCCAGTATGCTTTAAACTACACCACAACCAAATATAAAGATGAAATTACATTCTACATCCTCTTTGTTAGATGTGAAGGAAATTATCCACTATGATGGTTATCTTAAATGTTGAAATTCTTAAAACATGGAATACCTGGGAAAAACTCACTGGTGGATAAACCAAAGCAATTTATAAAAAATAATAATAGAATGATAGTCTACTATGCAAAAACAAAGAAACAATACTGTCCTACATAGGGCTAGAATGAAGTTCCACTTGCACAAAAATCTTCTAATCATACTTTTGTTCAACTGGGTGTGGTGGCATGTCTGTAGTCTCAACTACTCAGGAGGCTGAGGTGGGAGGATCACATGACCCAGGAGTTCAAGGCCTGGGCATCCTAGCAAGAAATCATCTCAAAAAACATTTTTTTTTCAACACAGTAAGCTCTTAAAAACTTTATTTTTTAAAAAAGTGAGTCGAGGTGGGGGAAGGGTGATACACAACATGTTCTTTGAAAATAAAGTGCCAAGGTCACAAGAAAATGTAGGAGCTGAATGTCAGCTTTGTACCTGAAAACCTCTGAATTATTTCCTTTAACTTCTTATTATTCAATTTAGAATATTAAATTTTTAAAAATCAGAATGACAAATAAAATAGCAATGACAGATGGAGAAGACAAGAAATAAAATCAACGAACAATATAAATATCTTACATTTTAGTCTAAGATTAAACTTCTTCCTTCATCAATCTTAAACCAGAATTCAAACAAATAATGATATTGGTGAGCTTGAACTATTTTTGCAGAAGTCCCTCAGCACTCTGCACATGACAAGTGTCCCAAAACGCTCACTGCAAGGGTGATGCTAGTAAAAAATGGCAATTCCATGAGGGTAAACAAAGAGAAGCAAATGATAAAAATACATCCCAAATCAAGAAAGAGTCCTCCCACCGCATCACATCTGCTTTGATGAATAATTAGCCTATTCCTTTGGAAGGAAGAGGGGAAGAGTAAAGCAAAACCATTTGAGACTTTCCTTCAAGTTACCAAAAGGTCTGTGAGCCTAAGTATTGAGCACTTCTCAACAAACAGGCTGTTGTTGGCAAGGCTTCCCCTTTTCCTAGCAGGCAGGTTGTTGTGCTTTCAGTACCAGCTGAGAAAAGAGAAGTAGCTTTGACAATTTTATCACCTTGGAGAAACTCGAACAGCCCACAGATTCCTTTTTAGAGACCTGGCTCCATCCTCTTATAACTAACTTTGCAATTAGAAAAATAATAACTTCAATCATGAGAATCAGAGAATCTCAGTTCATCTAAAAACTAACTCATGAAGAGCTTTACATTAAGAAAAACAATAACCTCAATTAGGAGAATCAGAGAATTGTAGAGCTTCTTAATCTAGGCAAATACATCATTCTCAATTTCTAGAATGTCATATTAGTGGAGTCAGAGTACTAAGCTTGATCATTTTTCGAGTGCAAACCTATTAACAAATGTGCAATTCCATTAGAAGAAATGTTTATGTTTTTGCAAGCAATGTAAGTTACCTCCAAGAATACCCCAACAAGCTAGGAAGTCATATACTTAAATACATGGGCACCTGACTGCTATCTAAATACAGTATGCTCTTAATAAAAATTACTGCTTGACTTACATGATTAAAACTGAATTCACAATATCATTTGGTAAAACATGCCTTTTTATATCCCTTTGAGCAACCAAACCTGCTTTTACACATTCATGCATTTGACAGGAAGTTAAGCTATGTTTCTGAGCTTTGTAAAATACAAGCAATTATGTACTTCACATGGCACAACATGTTACACATGCTGAGTAAATCAGATTAAGAATTAATAGATTAATACATAACAGCCAGGACCAACTACAGACATGTATATGTACATGGGTTAGTACACTCATATGCATGTATACATATATTATCTAGGTCTATCAAGGGCCTCAAAGCAGTAACAAGCACACCCAGTACCTGATCCTAGTTTCTAAATACCATTCTTCAATAAAGAGGAACCAGGGCTCCTTGGAGAAATGAACTGCTAATTCTAGGGTTAGCACAGGTAAACAACCCTAGAATTAGCAGTTCATTCTAGGGTTGAATGTATCTTTCAGGAGTATCTTTCTAGTGCCAAAAGTATGGAAGTCCTCAAATCCTCATTTCAACTCTTAATTGATCTTCATAAGAGAAATATTGCTATTAAGGGAGAACATCTTATTACTACATATTAGATTTGCCTTCTTTTACTTCTTCTACTCCAAAACATGCAACCCTGCATTCCCTAACTGAAGAGTGCCAGAGAAGGAACACATTAAAAGCAAAAGTGGTTAGAGATTAGTCACAAAATTAACTCATACCGTGCAAAATTCAAGCTTTTTACCAGTTCATCTAGTATGCGATTATTTTTCAGGTCTGGCTCTGTGACTGTCTAGAAAAGAAAAACAACAGATGGAAAAAGGTCAAAAACAATAATTAACTTTTGTAATCTTGTTTTTGAAAATGTCTGACCCATCCTCCTGAGGCTCGCCATCCCACTAAGTCTTCCAGGAAAGACTCAAAATAAAGTTCATTTACCTCAGACTACATGGAATTTTATAAGAGTGAATCAGTACCTACTAACTGGAAGTCTGATTAAAGCTCTCAAAGCATCTATTTAAAATCATATATTATTTATTCTGTCCTAAGAAAAAGCCTAATATGAGCAAGAATCCTTCAAAATGCCAGCACTCAGCTTTCCCTAAAATTTCTTCTCATAAACAGAAAACTTCTAAGTAAAACACTGGGAGAGCCATTAAGTGTCCAAGAGAAGTTTAAAAGTAAAATTGTTTTTCAGGAACACAAGAGAAAAATGAAAAATCTTGTCCTCCTTCAGTATGAACATTACATAGTTGATCCCTGAGATAAGGTTTCCTTTCTGTTAAACTTCACACACTCTTCTTTCTTTATCCTAACTTATTTTCATTCTCCCTTTTAATCTACCTTTCCACCTGTCCCTACCACTTGAAAGATTTTGCAAATTTTAACATCCAATTTTCTTAAGCCCACAGGCCATGAATCTTTGCCTTTTGCACAACTACTTTCACCAGTCTTTTGTAAATTCATAATCCCACTATCAGAGTCTCCACCAAATCTAAGAAACTATTCAAAAAAATTAGGAACCAGAAAAGCATAGACCATAAGAATTAAAGAGTGCTATATCCCAATTTTAAAATTAGCTTTTACTTCTGAAAATACATTTAGATTATAAGAAATTCTAATGAGAAATTGAACAAAATCCAGTTCTCCTTAAATATACTTTAGAGGTTCTTTCTGAAAAGGTCTTTTATATTTTTTAATTCAATAATTACACATCTTCTCATGGGTTTTTGTACATACATAAAGATGAAATATTTTTACCAATCAGTAAGTTTTTTAAAAAGGGTATAAAAACTCACCACACAACAAGTTGGACACTGAGTTTTATAAGATAGAAATTTTCTTATACAGAGAGAACAATCTGTAAAAACACAAAATGGAACATAAGTTAATCTCTATGAATAATAAGGGAATCTAACTTTTAACAAATCTGACTTAGGCCTTGGAATATTTCCACCATCTAAGGCATATCATTATAATCTTAAATTTTTAGTACCTGTGTTCTATGCACATTTTCACATGTAATTAAACAGTGTTATTAGTAAAGGGAAATATATCAAATATAATGACTCCCTAGGATACCACAATTCTGTAAGCAATATGCATCACTCTGTTTTCTCCATTTGTAAACTGTGGGAACATGCATGTAAGACCTGAGCTGAGTATTACATAAACATGTCAGATATCTCTTATTGCCTACCTTTTGAAAAATAAATTTTGAAACAGGACATATACATATTTTAAGAAATAAATGTTACCTAAGTTAACAAATTAGCAATTTCTATATACTAAATCTGCAGGTGATGTCCATCATTGCACATTTAACAAGCACTTCTGTGGCAGGCACTAAGAAAAGAGCAGTGTAGAGGGGAACGTTCTTTACCTCAAGGAGATAAGAAAGCAGTGAGGCAATCATAGTGTACTTTAGTGTAATAAGTCCTAACAATTTAAGCAAGAAATGAGCACCAACTAAATTCACCACTCAAGGCTGTATAAAATACTCAAATAAAAAGCACATATCACTAATAGTAGTATTTTACTGAAGCTAATTTACCAGTAGCCCAAATTCAGTTGAGTTAAGGAGCCTCCTCAAAAAGAGTTGAGTTTAGCCGAGAAGGAGGAGACGGTATGATTACAGTACAGGTGTTCAGAAATATGGAAGTCTTGCCATCCTCAGTAGGAGTACCCCAGGAAGAAAAATAAAGGGACACATTATAAAAAGGCTAAAACCACCAAAGGGTTTGGGAAACAAAGATGAACAGAAGGGACCAACTCAGACACTGCCATTCCATGCTAACAACAAGCAAAAAGCTGAACTGAAAAACTAACAATTCTGAGATCCAACCAGAAAAGCAAAGTCACAGGGCAAACTGCTTCCTCCAAAGATGGAGAAGCAGATACAGAGACTCACCACTTACTGACAGAGAAACCCATAAGAGAAACATCCACAAGAACCAAAGAATACTGTGCTGGAAACCAGGGCAGAGGAAGAAAAACTTCAGTGGTCATTGATAAACTGCAGTAGATTAGGAAGGACAAATCTGAGAGTTAAAAGCTTCAGAGGACCCTGTCCTTAGAGGTCCTCATGCTCTTGTGAGTTTTTGCTCCAGGAGTTCTACCAAGTTCTCACAGTGACTATCCAAAAATAAAATCCCTAGTCATGCAGGGAGAAGGGAAAAGTAACCACTCTGAGACAAGCCCCAGCACTAAGTTCACGAGGCCTGCCCTCAGGAAAAACTATTTTACCAGAATAACCTATTGGGTTTTTATCAGAGCCCAACTGACCTGGGAGGAGAGAAATATGCAACTATAACACTCTCTAGCCATCCTCTTCCAGTTCACGAGCAAGTAAGCAAAGCATTTGTGAATCTCAAGCTCCAGAGACAAGGCTCCCTAATAGTCTTGAGACCTACTCACAGAACTAGAAAATGCTTCTCCTCCTTCCACATTTACCATAGCACTCAAGGCCTATTTACTGCAGTTCCTTTTACCCAGTACATCATTCCTGGCTATTAAGAAAAACTTACAAGGCATACTAAAAGGTAAAAAATAAAAGATCCAATCACCAAAAAAAGAAAACTAACACAAACACACAAACACACACACACACAAACACAAACACAAACACACACACACACACACACACACACAGTTTGAAGAAACTGAGCAAGCATCAGAAACAGGGTCAAATAGAACAGGAATGTTCAATATATCAAATGAGGAATTTTTTTAACTATGATATGCTAAGAATTTTAATGGAAACAGACAACATGTAAGAACTGATGAGTAATGTAAACAGAGAGGTGGGATGCTAAAAAAGAAGCAAAAAGAAATGTTAGAGATAAAAACCACTGTAACAAATGAATACTTTGTCAAGATAATAAATATACTGGACACAAATGAGAAGAAAATCTCTGAGCTTGAGTCTGTCAATAGAAACCTTAAAAATTGAAAAGTAAAGAGAAAAAAGACCAGAAAAAAAATGGAACAGAATCTTCAAGAACTGTGGGACAGCTACAAAATTTAACATATCCATAATGGAAATGCCAGCAGAAGAGTGAAAGAAACACAAAAAAAGTTTACTGCAATGACTGAGAACTTTCCCAAATTAATATTAAACACTGAACCACCTATCCACAAGAACCAAAGAACACCAAGAAGGACAGATGCCAAAAAACGAAAAATACAACTATACCTCAGCAGATCACATTCAAATTTCAGAAAATCAAAGATAAAGAAAATTTCTTGGGGCTGGGGATGTGGCTCAAGCGGTAGCGCTCTCGCCTGGCATGTGTGCGGCCCAGGTTCGATCCTTAGCACCACATACCAACAAAGATGTTGTGTCCGCCGAGAACTAAAAATAAATAATAAAAATTCTCTCTCTCTCTCTCTCTCTCTCTCTCTCACTCTCTCTTTAAAAAAAAAAAAAAAAAAAAAAGAAAATTTCTTAAAAGAAGCCAGAAGGGATATAAAAAAAAAAACTTACCTACAAAGGAGTGATGAACTACATATGACTTCCCTCAAGGAGGGAGGGCCAACCTAGAACTCCATATCCTATGGAATTATCCTTTAAAAGTGAAAGCAAAATAAATATCTTCTCAGACAAATAAAAATTGAGGGAGTCTTTTACCAGTAGATCTGTCTCTAAAACCTGCTCAAAGTTCTTCGGAGAGAAGAAAAATGATTTAGACCAGAAACTCAGACTTACATAAATAAAGGAAAAACAGTGGAGACGGAATAAGTAAAATTAAAATAAACACTTTGATTTTTCTTATTATTCTAAAAGAGAACAGTTTGTATAAAATAATAGCAATAGAATATTGAATTACATATGGTTTTGTGTGGGGGAGGTGGTCTGTGTATATATGCATGCTTATGTAAGCTTATGAATAAATAAAATGAATGACAGCAATAACATAAAGGACAAGAGGAAGAAATCAGATATATTAGTCAGATTGGACTGTGATAACAAAATACTACTGCCTCATAGCTTAAACAACAGAAATTTATTTTCTCCCAGTTGTGGAAGCTAGAAGTCCAAGATCAAGGTGCCAGTATCTATTAAGTGCTCTCTTTTTGGCGTACAGACGGCCACCATCTCACTCTGTCCTCAGAGGGCAAGGCAGGACAAAAACACAGGCTCTCTAGTATCTCTTCTTACAAGGGCACTAATCCCCATCATGAGGGTCCCACCCTCATAACCTCATCTAAACCAAGTGATCTCCTAAAGACCTCATGTTCCAATACCAACTCAGTGGGGGTTAGAGCTTCAACACATGAATGGGGAGAGGGCATAATTCTGTCCATAGCATTGCCTGGCCCCCAAAATTCATGTCCTCTCACATGCAGAATACATTCCCAACAGTCCCAAAAGTCTTAACTCACTGCAGCCCCAAGTCTAAATTCCAAAATTTTACCTAACCACCACCCAAATCAGATTATGAATGGGACTATCATTCTGAGGGAAGATTCCTTTCCGAACTCATTATCTTAATTAACAATGTCACTCTCTGCATTACAAGAAGTCACCTGAGCAATACTGCAAGTCAAAAAGGCTAAGGCAGAAGGATCACATGTTCAAGACCAGTCTGGGCAACTTAGCAACACCCTATCTCAAAATAAAAAATAAAAAGAACTGGGGATGTATCTCACTGGTAGAGCCTAGGTTCAATCCCCAGTACTGGGGGGAAAATATCCTGCCAAGTGCAATAGCACATATCTGTAATCACAGCTACTCAGGAGGTAGAAGCAGAAGGATTATAAGTTGCTTAGTGAGATCCTATCATAAAATAAAAAGAGCTAGGGGTGTAGCTCAGTGGTAGAGCATTTGCCAGACATGCTCAAGGCCAGGAGTTCCAACCCCAGTACTATGAAAAAGAAAGAAAGGGAAAAAAAGAATTCCTAAACCACCTGCTCAGTTAGTCACCTATGGATACTGTTGTTGGTTTTAATGTAGTTTCCCGACTCCATACCCAATCATATTGATTCAGTAGATTTGGGTCAGTAAGAAATCTAGCTGGGCATATGCCTACAAACCTAGAAATTCAAGGGGGCTGAGACAAGAGGATCATCAAGTTTGAGGCCAACTTGGGCAACTTAGCAAGACCCTGTTTCAAAATATAAAAATAAATAAGGAAAGAAGAAAGAAACAAACAAACAAACAGAGGGAGGGAGGGAGGGAGGTAAGGAGGGAGAGAAGAAAAGAAAAGAAAGCAAAGAAAGGCTGGGGGTGTAACTCAGCAATAGCACACCCCCTGGGTTCAATCCCAGGTACTGCAAAAATAAATAAATAATAAATACTGAAATGTTTAAGGAGTAGCAATAAATGACTAGTAGTTAGGATCACTAATTATAGTCAATCCAGGATAATACCAAATCAACAGATCTGGCTCCAACTACCAAAACTTTGAGGACTTTTGTATCATTAAAAAAAAAAAAAAAAAAACTAAAGGAGGGAGAGTGTCTCTGTGGTAAGACACTTGCCTTGGATGTACATGCCCCTAGTTTCTATCCCAGCACCCCCCAAAAAAATTATACATTCACAGGAAAAAAACTGATGTATATATTGTTTTTAATTCTGGTATGGAATTTAAAAGACAAAAGCATTTTTAAAAGCTATAAAAATATAATAATGGATACACAAGAAGAAATACATAATTTGTAACATCATTAACAAAGTATGAGAGGAAGAAGTAAAAGAATAGAGGTTTCTTTTGTTTTGTTTTTGTGGTACTGGGGATTAAATCCAGGAGCACTTTACCACTGAATCACATCCCCAACCCTTTTTACTTTTCATTTTGAAACGGTGTCTCACTAATTGCCTAGGCTGGCCTCAAGCTTGCCTCAGTATCCTGAGTTGCTGAGATTATGGGTGTACCCTACCATACCAGGCCAAGAGTAGAGGTTTTAAAAAATAAAAATATAGAAGAAAACAGAATAGAGATTTTGTTTGAGATATAAGTTAACTTGTTAACTGTTGGGAGTCTCCCTGAGAACGCCCTGGGCCTTTCAAACATGGCGGCAGGCAAATTGCCAGTGGGTGGCTAGAACTCCCCGGGCCTTTCAGATAAGGAGCCCCTAATGCAACATGGTGGTGGGCAAGTTGCCAGTGGGCGGATAACAAGTTGTTTTGAAAACCTTCTAATTGGCCCTCCTCGTGGACAGTTCATGCCCCCCATGAATCTTATGCAGGGCGGACATGCGTGCACAGTGCACCTACACAGGTCAGTGACCTGACCTTTACTATGATTGGCACCGGGAGCTTCCTGGTTTAAGATAACTGACTCTCACTTTCTATATAAACTAGCACCAGCTTGCAGTAAAGTGCTTCATCTTTGTCACTTCTATTTGTGTGTGTGCATTTTAATCTCCGATAACAAACCTTGGCCTTTCATTAACAGCTTTAAACAGACTGTTTAAAATGTAAATCAGATATTTTACAAAGAAAATACCTACAGAGATTCACAAAAGAAAATAAGAAAGGAATCAAAGCACATCTATTTAAAGAAAAAAAATGATGAATTATAAAGATAGCAAGAGAGGAAAAGAGGGATAAAAAAATTACAAGACAGAAACAAAGAGCAAAACAGCAATAAGTCCATTAATTGCAGTAATTATATATTTATGGACTAAACTCTCCAATAAAAGACAGAAAACGATTAAATGTATTAAAAAAAAAAACTGTATGCTATCTGTAAGAGACATGCTTTAAAGACACACAGAGACTGAAAGTAAAAGGATAGACAAAGACATTTTATGTATATAGGAACCAAAAGAGAAGAAGGATAGCCAGACTATAAGTCAAAAAGTATCAGAATTTAAAGATTTAAGAGTCAAATTCACCTTGAAAATATGACCATTATAAACATACATGCACTCAACATGAAAGCAGCCACATAAAGCCAGGTACAGTGCATACAGTCTCAAAAACTGAGGCAGAAGGATTGCTTGAACCCACTAATTCAGACAGACAGCTTGGAAAACAGAGCGAAAGACCTGGCTCTTATAAAAAACAAACAATGTGAGGCTTGGTGGAATATGCCTATAATCCCAGGGCCCAGGAGACTGAGGCAGAAGGATCTTAAACTCAAAGCCAGCTTCAGCAATTTGACAAGGCCCTAATCAAATTAGTGAATAAAAAATTATTCACTAATTTGTGAATATGGCTCACTTAACCACTGAGCCACATCCCCTGCCATTTAAATTTAAAATTTAAACAAATTTAAATGGCAGAGGATGTGGCTCAGTGGTTAAGTGCTCCTGGGATCAATCGACAGTACCAAAAAAAAAAAAAAAAAAAAAGACAACCAAATATATGAAGCGAACAATGACAGAACTAAATGGAGAACCAGACAGCAGCATAATAATAGTAATATTTTGAACAACATGATATACTAAGTGCATCTAACAGAAGGTACAGAACATTCCATCCAACAACTGCAGAACATAGAATCTTCTCAAGCACACTTGGAACATTCTCTAGGATAGATCATGTATTAGGTCAAAAACCAAGTCTTGGGCTGGGCTTCTGGCTTAGCAGTAGAGTGCTCACCTAGCACGTTCGATTCTCAGCACCACATAAAAATAAATAAATAAAAATAAAGGTATTGTGTCCAACTACAATTTAAAAAAAGAATAAAACCTTAAAAAAAAAAAGTCTTTACAAATTTTAAAAGACTGAAATCATACCAAGTATCTTTTCCAACTATACTGGAATGAAAATAAAAATCAATTGTGGAAGGAAAAGTGGAAAATTATAAATATGTAGAAATTGACTAATGTGGGGGATAAATGGAAGTACATGTTTGTAACCATCTTACATTCTCCAGTCTTCCACTATTCAGGTAGCATAGTATTGTTTAAAGAGTGACTGTAATAAATTAAAGATGCATACTTTAAACAACCACTAAAAACAAACAAGTAAGTAGAATTAATAATTGTGGGAAAATGTTAATACTAAAAAAAAACAATTTTTTTAAAAGGCAGGAAGAGAGGAAAGACTAGATAGACAAACTGAAAACAAAAAGGAAAAGTAGTACATTTAAACCCAGGCTCATTAATAATTACATTAACTTTCTGCAATGGTAGAAATATTCTACGTCCACACTGGCCACTACAGTTACTACTACCCACATGTAGCTATTGGATACTGGAAATGTGGCTAGTGCGACTAAGGTAATAATTTTATTCAATAAATTTTCATTAACATGTAAATAGCTCCCTGTATCAAGCCAGCAGTTACCACATTAAACAATGCAGGTATAAATATTCCAAGTAAAAATAGGTATCATCAGACTGGATTAAAGGGCAAAACACAAACAACACTATCTACAAAATATTCAAATTAAATATAAAAACAGTAGTTTAAAGGACAGAAAAGATAAACCAAAGAAAGACTAATCTTAAAAAGTTGAAGTATCTATGTTAGTATTTTAAAAGTATACTTCAGAATAAAGAATGCTACCAGAGCTAGAGATGAATATTTAATAACATGTAGTCAACTCATCAAGAAGATAAAACAATCCTAAATGTGTATGTACCTAACAAATGCACTTCAAAATACATAAAGCAAAACATGAGAGAAGTAAAAGGGAAAAAAAAATCAATGAATCCACAATTACTGTTGGAGTTTTCAACATCCCTCTCTTCCTACAGTAAAGAGAATCAAAAGAGAACAATTTAAAGATCACTATCAACCAACCTGACCTAACTGACATACATAGAATACTTTCCAATAACAGCAGCCCAGACATCCTTTTCAAATATACATGAAACGCCAGCCACCAAGAGCACTTGATGGACCCTTCCGTTCTACTGTCTATATGTCATCATAGTGCCAATACCAGAAAGAACTAGTTTTGCCAACCATGCTAACAAAGGCCTATAATTTAGTGACTTGGGAGGCTGAGATAGGCAAAATTGGCACTTGCCTGTCTCAGCCTCCAAAGTCACTCAAATTATAGAACCTGCCTCAAAATAAAAATTAAAAAGAGCTGAGGATGTGGCTCAGTTGGTAAAGTGACCCTGGATTCAATTCCCAGTACCACAAAATTAAACAAACAAATGTCAAAAGTGAATTTAGCACAATCACATAACAAGAGAGCAATATAAAAAATTGTTTCTGTTCAAGGTCTATACAGTGAAAACTAAATAAAATTGCTAAGAAAACTGAAAAGCTAAAAGACGAAGAAATATACCATATTCATACATTGAAGATTCAACATTGTTAAAATGGCAATTCTCCCAAATAGATCTTTAGAGTTAGTGCTATCTGAATGAACATTCCAGCAGGCTTTTTTGTAGAAATTAACAATCTGATTCTAAAATGTATATGAAGATGCTTTTCAAATGCAAATATACTAAAAGCCTAAACACAGAGTCAAAGCAGACTTACAATGCGGGATTCCAAGACTTATTACAAAGCCACAGTAACTAAGACTGTGGAACTGGCACAAGGATGACATAGACAATAGAAAAGGGTCCAAAAACAGACCCACACATGGTTTAACTGGCACCACATTAAATGAATGGTAAGAATGTTATCTGATGATAGAAATGTTTGCTATCTTAAATTACAGTCATTATATGCTGCATGTACATTTGTCAAAACTTATTGTCAATTGTAATTTTAATGTGAACTTTTAATGTGAACTTAAAATGTACATATGATTTGTACATTATATCTAAATAGAAATAAGGTTAAAGTATAGTTAGAAATGAGCTCTCCATATTTATCTTGGTTATTAATGTGAATTTGGTCTTGAAGGAAAATAACATTTTTAAGGACTCATTATTTTCATAAGCATCGTTTTAAGAATTAATCATCAGACTTTTACATCTGAAGAAATATTGGCCAACTGCAAATTCACCCACTTAGTGGGGCTTCAAGAGTCAATATGAAGTATATCTATAAGCCCATGTGGCTACCACTGTCATCTTTTTATTATGGTTTCTCTACAGGATGTTTTCCACTGAAGTTACTTCCCACTAAAACCATTGTTTTAAGCCTAACTTGACGGATTTTTAACTTTCCAAGACAAATCAACTTGAAAATAGAGGACAAGAAAGACCATAAACCTAAATAGTCCAGAAGATGGATGTCCAATTCCTAACTACCTCCTGTGTACTAAGTATCTCAAGCTTAGATTTGTTACATAAAAGTGCTTGGTGCAGGGGTGTGTAGCTCAGTGGAAGAGTATTTGCCTAGCATGGGCAAGGCCCTGGCTTCAATTCCCAGCATTAAAAAAACAAAACAGTGGGGCTGGGGATGTGGCTCAAGCGGTAGCGCGCTCGCCTGGCATGCGTGCGGCCCGGGTTCGATCCTCAGCACCACATACAAAGATGTTGTGTCTGCCAATAACTAAAAAATAAATAAATAAATATTTTTTTAAAAAATAAATAAATAAATAAACAGAAAAATAAAATCAAAATAAAAATGCCCATGTACTAAGCATTTCATATAATTCATAAAGACAAGGACAAATAAATTTTAATAAATAACTACCTTTTTTTTCTTTTTTAATTTGTTCTTCTTAGATATACATGACAGTATATTTTGACATATTTTATATATATATATATATATATATATATATATATATATATATATATATATGGAGTATAACTTATTCTAATTAGAATCCCAATCTTGTGGTTGTACACAATGTAGAGTTTCACTGGTGGTGTTTTCATATATGAACATAGGAAAGTTGGGTCTAACTCATTCTACTAGCTTTCCTGTTCCCAACCTCCCTTCCTTCCCTTTATCCCCCTTTGTCTAAGCCACTGAATTTCTATTCTTCCCTCCATATCCCCTTATTGTGTGTCAGCATCCGTATATCAGAGAGAACATTCAGCTTTTGGTTTTTTGGAATTGGCTTTTTTCACTTAGAATAGTCTCCACATTCATTTATTTACCAGCAACTGCCATAATTCCATTCCATTTTTATGGCTAAGTAATATTCCATTGTGTATATGTACCACATTCTATCTATTCATCTATTGAAGGGCACCTAGGTTGGTTCTATAGCTTAGCTATTGTGAATTGAGCTGCTATAAACAATTGATATGCTTACATCACTGTAGTATGTTGATTTTAAGTCCTCTTGACTGTATACCAAGGAGTGGGATAACTAGGACAAATGGTGGTTGGATTCCAAGTTTTCTGAGGATTCTTCATACTGCTTTCCAGAATGGTTGCACTAATTTGCAGTCCCACCAGCAATGTATGAATGTATCTTTTTCTCTTGCCAACATTTATAAATAACAATCTTTCCAGCATTGCAGAGCAGATAAGTGATAAGTCTATAATATTTTTCAGTGGTATAATTCTTAGTGGGCAAATTCAGACAGTCCTCCAACTTAACGTATGATGGTTTAAATCACAATTTTTTTACTTTACCATAATGCAAAATTGGTATGCACTAACTAAAAGACATACTTTGAATTCTAGTTTTTTTCCCAGGCTACCAATATGCAGTATAATACTTTCTCACAATGCTGGGTGGCAGGAGAGAGCCACTGCTACCAGACAGCCTCGAAATCACAAGGGTAAACAGGCAAAACTCTCCTGTGTGCTGCATTGCTATGATGTTAGTAGATTAGATGTGTTCAACCATCTTCAACTTACAAAACTTTTCAATTCGTGATGGTTTTACTAGGATTAATGCCATCATAAGTTAAGAAGCATCTGTATTCTTATTGTTATAGATTTTAAAATGTTAAAATTCTATCTCAAGCCTGTAATCCCAGAGGCTGGGGAGGCTGAGGCAGAAGGATTGCAAGTTCAAAGCCATCCTCAGCAAAAGTGAGGTGCTAAGCAGCTCATGAGACCCTATCTCTACATAAAATACAAAAAAAAAAAAAATAGGGCTAGGATGAAACTCAGTGGCCAAGTGCCCCTGAGTTTAACCCCTGGTACCAAAATATTCTATAACAAAAATATTCTATCTCAATTACTACTTGGATGAAACATTATTCTGTTAAAAACAAAAGTTCTGAGATAGGCATGGTAATGCATGCCTGTAGTCCCAGCTGCTAGGAAGGGTGAGGTAGGGGAATCACTTGGGTCCCTGAGTCTGAGATCAGCCTGGGCAACATAGCAAGATTCCGACTCAATAAATAAAATTTTAAAAATAAAAATTCTTAAGTCTAACATCTAAAAATGCTTGACAAATAAAAGAACCACATATTGTAACCAAAATCTTTATTGGCATAAATACTATAAAACACAAAAATATCCAAGAGGAAAGTGGTAGAAAACTCAGGAACTTTCATATTCAAGAGGAAAGTAGTGGAAAAGACTTTCTTAAAATCTCAGGACACCAGAGTTAAAAGTGAGAAATAAGTATATGTGCATATCATCAGCACTGAACTAACACTACTTTTAATAACTCACAGAATCAAAACATACTTACAGTTATGTGAACACTGAGGAATAATCATTGCAATGTTAAAATATTCAAAGCAAATTCCACATCGCAGTAAATCATCTATTCTCTGAAAGACAAAAACACATATATTCACATCAGAAAGACATAGAAATTGATCATCACAGAACTTTTTCTCTGCCCCCCTCACAAAAACAATTCAATAATACTTCTTTTTCAAATATACATATTCAGAAGCTAACTCCAGATAAACTGCAAGGGATCTTACAAATAGAGAACCCTACCCCCACCATTATTGTTACACATTCAAATATCAGGTTATCCAAATTGCTTTGGACAGACACTAGTGACACTGCACAGATTCCTGTGTCATGCTCATCCCTTTACAAAAGGGCTACTGTGTTCCTGCTCTACTACCTGTATTCCAGTTCTTACTCCACCTCTTTAGACCCCATCCCCTGGCCTATGTGACTGTTGGGCAAAAGGTTCCATGAGTCACAGTCATCATACAGGTTAAGAGCCAGATCAGAGGCTTTTAAAGGCAAATATTAGAAAATATTTAGTTAAAACCCTTACTTTGCAAATGAGAAAACTGTACCAAAGCTGGCTCATAATGCTGGACATGAATCAAGATAGGATTAAAATTCCTGTCTTTCTACTAGTAGTTTAGTGCTTTATGCATGGTACAACATAGTAGAGACAAATGAAGAAGCCCTGGAAATACATAGGATCAGTGATGGCAGAAGGAGATGAAGAAGTAGACAATTTGGAATGTTAGATACAAGGGTGTCAACTTGGAATGCAATCCAAACAGAAAAGGATCTATTCTTGAAACCTAAAATTGTTTAAGCCATTTAAGTAAGGTACAGAGAGTATACATAGTTGCCACCTTCTTAAAAAGAGAAGGGTGAAGGGTTTGGGATGCAGCTCATTGGCAGAACACTTGTCTAGTATGTGCAAGGACCCAGGTTTGATCTTAGCACCAAAAAAATGGGGGGAAGGTATTAAGAATGTCTTCTATTTTATCATATATATTTTAAAACTTCTGAAAAGATACACAAGAAAGCAATAAATGTTTCGTAGGGATCAAGAAACAGAACAAATGAGGGGCATGGTGGGAGAGACACTTACTTTTCATTTTTTATGTATTTTTTTGAACCCTATGAATCTATCATGTAACTTAAGAACGAACAAAAAGGACTAATGTCATTACTAGTCCATATAAAATATTATGTAGCCATTAAAAACATGATTTCAGGTGCTGGGGATGTGGCTCGAGCGGTAGTGAGCTTGCCTGGCAGGCGCTGGGGCGCTGGGTTAGATCCTCAGCACCACATAAAAATAAAATAAAGATGTTGTGTCCACCAAAAACTAAAAAATAAGTTATTAAAAAATTCTCTCTCAAAAAAAAATGATTTCAAAGAATAGTAAATGCCACAAGAAAATTTCCCCATTTTAATGGACACCTTTTTTTTTTAAAGTCAGAAAACGAAATCTACAAAAATAACACAAAATAAGAGCAACTCTAGAGCTTAACCCTAACAACAGTAACATAGCACAAGTATCTCCGTTTTCAAAACAAAGCCGGCCAGACACAGTGAGGCACACCTGTAATCCCTATGACTTGGGAAGCTGAGGCAGGAGGATGGCAGGTTGGAGGCCAGCCTCAGCAACTAAGCAAGGCCCTAAGCAACTTAGTGAGACCCTGTCTTAAAATAAAAATTAAAAAGGGCTGTGGGATGTGAGCCAGGGGTAAACCCCCTCGGGGTTCAATCTCCAGTACGATTTAAAAGGAGGTGGGGATGCTGGGGTGGTGGCTTAGTGGTGGAGCGCTCACCTAGCACGAGCGACAGGCATGGGGTTCGATTCTAAGGACCACATAAAAAACAAATAAATAAAATAAGGGCATTTTGTGTCCATCTACAACTAAAAAAAAAAAAAAAAAAAAAAAAAATTTAAAAAGGGCGGGGTGGATAAGAGAAACTGTTAGGGAGGAGTTAGGCCACAGTGTGACTGGACTAACTAGACTGGGCTTGCCCCTAGTCAGAATAAAAGTGAAAGATTCTGTACAGCTGAGCACCCGCCTTGCTACGCGATGGTTACAACGTAATTAGAAGCCGGATGTGGCGGCGCAAGCCTCTGATCCTAGCAACTCCGGAGGCTGAGGCAGGAACACATGACGTTCGAGGCCAGTCGGAGAGAAACTTAGTGCGACTCGGCCTCAAAATAAAATATAAAAATAAAAAGGACCAGAAAGGATGGGGCTCAGTGGTAGAGCGCCACTGGGTTCAGTCCCCAGCGCCGCAAAAATAAAAAAAAAAATAAATATTATTTGACGTACTGTCCACCCCAAATCATGCCCGAGGTCGCTGTTTATAATATAGTGCTTGGCACACAGACAATTCCCTGAAAGGAGTAGCTGTCACTGTCGGTGTCACCACTTAGTGACTGTTTTTCTCCATGACACTGAATGTGGTGACAGAAACGCAGTGTGCCCGGTTCCTTAAAACGGCCAGCCTCGGTTCACCCTCAACGGCCGAAGCTTGCCCTCGTCACCGCTCAGCGGAGAAAACAGGCCGAAAGCCCAGCGTCAGGCTAGAAGCGGAGGAGCGCCGGGTACCCTGGCCCAGCCGGCAGTTCGCGCGGAGTCTTTTCTCCCACAAGGCGGGGCTGTCCTCCCACCGACAGATGGGGCCCCCCACGTCCCCGAAAATCTCACCTTCATCACTGCCAGGCCAGGAGGCCACCGAGGCTCAGCCAAGGTTTCCATGATCTCTCCTCAGGATGCCGGGGGCCCGCCTCCCACTGGCCTCCCGCGCTAGATTACTACTCGAAATTCCCCGCGCTACTGAGCTACGTCAGCAATTCGCGACGCGCCTGAGGCGAACGCGGAACCTGCCGGGAGTTGTAGTCATGGGTGGAGCGCTGCCGAAGGTTCCGGCATGGCGCATGCGCCAGACTTCTGGTCCTCGTCTTCCCGCGCAGTTGCGTGGTTAAAAATCTCATCGCCTGTTGAATATCAGAAAAAGACAGCCAGGAAACAGACCAAGGCCAGGCCTGTCAGATAGTTCAAAATGTAAGCCAATGCTTCCTCCTTCGCGTCGCCTTCCGTGATGGCTGTAATAATCTGTCCTACTCTGAGCAAGACATCTCACCCATGTCACAACTCTGGAAGGGAGGTATATTTGTCAGTTTGCACAAGAGGAAGCCCCTGCCTAAAACAGTGAATGGATCTGTCTCAAGTCACACAGTGGCGTTGAGGAGACTCCAAATAGGCCTGTGGGCTATATGGGCTTTAAATGGGAGCTCTTGCTTTAACTTTATTTATTTATTTATTTGGTAGTCATGGTGGTGCTATTGAGTGGAACCGACGGCCTCGTGTATACACGCACTCTACCCCTGGCTATATCCCTGAGCCCTCAAATTAGAATCTTAATTTAAAATTACTCCTTTTCTTCAGAGAGAACCACTGTTAGTATTGTACATAGCTACCAAATATTTCCTATGTAGACTAACAAAGATTCTTTGCCTGAACAAACTTTATTCAGACTCTTGAACTGATACCTCTGGTTATTGGTGACAAGTCCTGCTTCCCCACATGTTGAAGTTTGAACATTAGAGAAGCATGCAGAGGCAAGCATATGGGAAGTAGGGTTTATTTAAAAGGGGGTAACATAAATTTCTCGCAAGGAAGAAGGGGGTCATAGCTGGTACCATGGTATCCCAAGAGGTGAGGTGTTCTGCCCTTTTTATATGTCCTAGGCTTCCTTTGTTCTTTCACCCTTTATCTTTCTCCTTCCTGCATACTTGACTAGGCCCAGGAAATGCTTGCTGGGATGGCCAAAAGGTGGGAAATAGATGGGCTGAAGGAGGAAGGGCTGGGTGGAGTAGACAGGACACATTAACAACCTTATAGCTCCCAGTAGGGAGGGGAAATTCCAGGGACTGGTTACCTTGGCAACTGGTGGGAGCAGGAGCAGGTTCTTGATAAGATCCCTCAGGGGGCAGTCTTCAACTTCCCAGACTCACTCAAAATCGGCCTCCTTGACCCTACCTGACTCGATTTACCTATCTACACTAACTGCCTTTCTAATTCTGGCTTCAGAACCATCTCGCAGGGCCAATCCCTGTGCTTTGATAAAATCCACTTTTAGCAAAGAACCCTGTTAAATCGGTTTAATCAGAACCCCCATTGTTGACATCTTTTCATCCTATCTGATGGGTACCTTACCCTCCACCATCCCCTAGGTGATGCCTAATTGCCCTGGTCTGTCTTTAACAAGAATCTTATTAGGTTGTTTTAACAAGAATCCTGTCTTACCCCTGATGTTTCTTTGCACTACTCCCCTCTCTGCCCCCTGGCTATAAATTCCCGTTTCCCCAGGCCACCTTCAGAGTTGAGCCAAATCTCTCTCCCCTGTTGCAGTGGTTCCTATACCTATCAGGGTAGTCCTGAATATTTTTTTCTTTAATAAGACACAAACATAGATACTTTTTTGCCCACAAATGTTATATTAAATGCATACTGGCTGGACACACCTGTAATCTCAGAGACTTGGGAGACTGAAGCAGGAGGATGGCAAGCTCCAGCCCAACCTGAGCAATTTAGAAAGACACCATCTCAGGGGGAAAAAAAAAAGTAAATAAATAAAAATTTTAAAAATAAAATAAAAAGGAGGTGGGGATGTAACTTGTGACAAAGTGCTTACCTAGCGTGCAATAGACCCTGAATTAAACCCCCAGTACCAAAATAACAGAGAAAACTCTGGGGATTTGTTTATTTACCTACTTCCTTCAACATTTTGAGACCTCCCCATGTTTGTACATATAGATTGCATAATGAATGCACCTAAATGGGTGTTTGAACCCAGATCCCTAGGACACAGGGAGAGTCTCAAAGAGCAGAGCAAGAACCATTATAGACACAGAATTCTCACCCACCATCTGGTCTAAAGTGGCTATGGGAATGTTATAGCGAGACTGCAATAAATCCATCTTAAAGCAGGAAACAGAAACTTTATTTACCAGCCACCAGTCCAGATCCACCAGCTGGCAGGCCAAGGGGTAAGCTGCAAGTCTACACCCTTCAACCCCCTCCCAGGGTTTGAATACAACTTTTATAGTCCAAAATCATATTAATCATAAGTGGCTGTTGCTATGATTTAAAACCATAAACAAGTGTCATGAGATCTAAAATCATAAGCAGAAAAGGGAGTGGGCCAAAACGTCCCTAGTTGAGTACAAGTTAAAGAATGGTTACTGACATCTAGACAATCAATCTCTGACAGGGTACATTGTCCAAGAAAAATGGGAACCAAAGAGAGAACAATTTTACATTGTATAAGAATTGCCATTTTGTGTTGTCAAACATGCTATGCTAAGCAACTATTGATGGGTACAGAGGCAGGGCTTTCCCATGGGAGAAGCATTTCTTACAGGATGTAGAGTCTCAGGGAAACATGGAATCTGTTTGGTCATTACCCTATAGCTTGGTCCATAACAGGAACCACAATTGGGAGCCACACAGACCTAAATTTGAATCTATGATCTGTCACCATGCAATTTGGGGTTTCTAAGCCTTATTTTCTTCTTTTGTAAAATTGTGATGATAATGCCTACCTTGGAGGGCTATTATGATCTTTTTAAAATGCTGGAAGATGCCTAGCAGAGTGTTTGACATCAAGCAAGTGGCCATCCATGGCAGTAGTAGTCATAGTTGTCATTATTAGCAATTATTCTCCCTAATAAATGTTATTAGCCAGAAGGCAAAGAGATTATCCCTTCAGAGCTAGTACCTTTAATCTCCAGGAGTCTAAATCCCAGCTCTACCACTTGCCATGTGCAAATATGGTCTCTAAATATGGTCTCCAATAAAAGGAATCAAGAATGATTGGAGAAATGGCTGCTTTTAGATCTTTTTAAATGAAGCAGGGGCAGGGGCAAGATGAGCCTGGAGCATCTAATTGTGCCCCAAATAAGGAAGTTGTCAAAAACTAGCAGATGCAAGAGCCAGCTTAAAGTTGCTCTCACATTGAAAAGAACATTGATTGCATCTGATTTAAATATCCTGAATTTTTTTTTTCAGTACTAGGTTTTGAATCCAGAGCCTTTTGCATGCTAGGCAAATGCTGTACCATTGAGCTACATCCCCAGCCCTGTTTATTTTATATTTTGAGACAGGGTCTCAAGTTGCTTAGGGCCTCACTAAATTGCTAAGGCTGCCCTCAAATTTTAAATCTCCTGCCTCAGCCTCATGAGATTACAGACGTGTGCTGTCATACCCAGTGTCAGCTAGATCTTTTGAAATACAGGAGTTTATCATGAGTCTCAGCAGAAGAAAAGTAATCCCTCATCTACCACTGGAAGTAATTGTATCAGCTTCTCACTCTGAAAATTAACAAATGAACTATATTTCAGGGAAATCCTAGCCCTCTTTGAAGAGACTTTCTTGCTGGTAAAATTACAAAATCCCTTTTGTAACTCCTAATGAAATATTATTGTTCCAGCAGTGATCACCAATGGGTGGACAAAGGTATTAGGTGTGTAGTTCTTGGGGAACTGGCTTTTTGTCAAGTTCCAATTTATCAGGCCACAGCTCAATGTGGGAAGAGTAGCTTTTCAGTGGAATAATGAGGATGATTTCACCTGAACCCCTTGATCAAACTGACCATTTCTAGAAGTGGACATCAAACAGCCTGTGCCCCCTGGTATGATATAATGCGAAGCATACCAAAAATGGTGGAACTAAATCTAATCATAGTTTTCAATCCAGCTTCTGGTTCAGAAGGCACCAGGAGAGGTCAGCACCAGCGGATTAACAACCTGAGGAAACCTTCTCCCAGAAAACAGGCCAGAGGGCAGCAAGTCAAGAGCAGGGGGCACTATTCTAGAAAGAGACCCAAGAGCTGTAACACCTCTTATGGTCTCCTTTGGATCCTGATTTGAACAAACCGACTTTTAAAAGACATTTTTTAAACCATCAAGGAAATTTGAATATGGATTAGGTCTTAGACTGAGACATTAACATTTATTCTAGTCATTGTGATAATGAGGTTGTAATTATGTAGAGAAATATCATTATCAGAGACATAACTGATGTGTTCCTGGATGAAATGTCATCCTACAGGTGATTTATTTTAAATTAAAAAAAAAGACAAAGCAAACTTGGAAAAAATTTAATTGACTATTAAATCTCGATGATAGACAATGGTTAATTATACTATTCTCTTTCTCTATAAATTTGATTTTTTTTCCATCAAAAAAATAGAGGCTGCTTTATCACATACCAGCCAGAGCAGAACAACTCCTTATTCATCCCAGTTTGATTTATGATTTGTACCTATGCCTGATTCATGTTCTGAACCAGGAAAAAGAAAAAAAAATTGAGACTGGAGGTTTAGACCAGGAACAGAGTGCTTGCCTAGCATATATGAGGTCATAGGTTCTATCCCCCAATGCTGATATATATATATATATATATATATATATATATATATATATAGAGAGAGAGAGAGAGAGAGAGAGAGAGAGAGAGAGAGAGAGAGAGAGAGAGAGAGAGTTATGTATATGCATATGTATGTATATGCTTACTCTGGCTGCTATCTTAAAAGTGGCCACATTGGGGCAGCAGAGCATCAGGCTACCTGTGCGCTCAGGCTTTGCAGAGGAATTGCAGATGGGCAATCACCCCATTCAATCATAATTCATTTATTTCTTATCCTCTGGTTTAACTGAATTTTAATGAGCTCTGACTACATTCACGGTATTGTGCTAGACTTAGGGGGGACAAAGAGTGCAATTCACCCCATCCCTATCCTCCTGCTACTATGTGTAGTTTCTGGAAAGCAGGAATGGGCAGTCAGCAGATTGTCCTGGGTCTCTATAGACAGTGGTGTCCAAGTCTCACATCATTGGGATGGAGACCATGGCCAGATATGTTGGAAAGAAAGAAAATAATATGGGGAGTGGAGGGAACTGGCCACTTGTGTTGAGTGAGTTGACCTATAGGCATTGGGTTTGTTATTCACTAATTGTGTGGTCTTGGGAAAGCTACTTTGCCTCTCTGAATCTTGTGGGGCCAATAACAGTTCATAGCTTTAGCTCCTCTGTTGGAAGAGAACGAGATAGTCTATGTAAATGTTTAATATAGCATTCCCATACCCAGAGGTTCCCATTTGGACCTCTGGGGTAAAAGCAGACCATCAACTGTCCAATTTACATAAAAGCCCCAATGTTTGCTAAGGGAAATGACAAATGGAGCTTTTGGAGTGGGACACTGAAACTAAGGCTCTCCCAAAGGCAAGATCACAATCACAGAAGCCATATTTACTGAGGGTCTTCTCTGTGCCAGCCATGGTCCCAAGAGTAAGGCTATGAGGCAGGTGATGTTACTGTCCCTTCTTTAGAGGTAGGGAATTAGGAGGTTCAAGAACTTTCCTGAGGTTTCTCAGCTGGAGAAGATGGGAGGCCAGGATTTACACCTAGGCAGTCTGACCTTGGAGTCCTCATTCATGTCCATGAGGGTGGTTGTACTCCTTTTGGGAGGTGGTGCTGCACAAGACAAGGCATTTACCTAGACACAAAGGGGTTTTCTCTATAGCTGATAGAAGTCTGTGGACCTGCAGAAAGGGTGACAAGAATGCTATGAAATGTGTTTCCCAGGAGCGCCCCCTAGAGGACAGAGCAGTTGATAAGCTCACTGGGTTTTGCCTTCTCAGCAGTACTGTTCTGATAACAGAACCCATCTTGTCCTCTTGGGAAAACACCCTTACCCTACTCTCTGCCATGTGATCAGGCAAGGCTGACCCAAGTTTCTGGATAACGCTTGGGCAAGATGAGACCAGGTTAAGAACAGCAAGACCCGCCCTCCATTCAGTGATTGGTAAGCATGTGACTCAAGCTAGACCAATCAGAAAATCCTGGGAATTTTACTCACGGCCTAAGAGATCCTGGGTGGGTGTGGGTGTGGGTATTGGGTGTGTGGGTTTGGGTGGGTGTGAGTATACACACACACACACCTGCAGTTACATGCCCATATGTGGCTAGTGTAGCTAAGTGCTAGGATCTAAGTTTGGGATTGCTTTGGGATTTCATTCAGAGAATGCAGACTATGATGGAGAGCAGAGCGGTGAGGTAGGTTTTTGTCACTTTGAGTGAACATGTCCTACTTGGTGCCTTAAAGCAGAAAGGGACATGGTATGGATCAGAGGATTAAAGAGCAATGAGCACTAGACTGGGTTAGAATGAGAAAATGGAGAAGGAAAATATTGTTGTACAGGACAAGAGTAGGGCTCTGTAAGCTGCCTGGAAAGAAAAGTGTATGGTTGGGATCTAAAAAGCTTCTAGCTGGAACCATGGACTAATCCATTTGAAGGATTAATAATTTGAATGAACTACTGGATGAGAACTATAGGCATATGGGCTATGGCTGGAGGAGTATGTCCTCGGGGGTATGGCCTTGGACTTTATATTGCCTCTGGCTCTCTCCTCTCTTACTCTCTCTGCCTTGTGGCTGCTGTGAACTGAATAGCTTTCCTCTGCCACACCCTTCAGCCATGATGTTCTGAGTAACAAAGTAGGCAGAGGTGGGCTGAATCTCTCAAACCCTGAGCCCAAAGTAAGCTCAGAAGTTTTCCTCCTCTTAGTTGTTCTTTTTTTTTTTTCAATATTTATTTTTCAGTTTTCGGTGGACACAACATCTTTGTTTGTATGTGGTGCTGAGGATCGAATCCGGCCCGCACTCATGCCAGGCGAGCAGGCTACTGCTTGAGCCACATCCCCAGCCCCCTCTTAGTTGTTCTTGTAAGGTATTTTGATCACAGAAATGAAAAGCTGATTAACACAGGTCTGAAGCTTTGCTCCATGCCTGGGACCTTGATCTCCATTGGGGAGAATTTGAATCATTCCCTTGGGGGTGAGGTGCAGTATGTGCAGAGGACAAAGGAAACGAAGTTGGAAATTTAGAAAAAACAAATGGGTTAGAGGCTCAAGGCTCATAAATAATAATAACCATTCTTCTTCCTTCTCATCCTTCAGCTGATGTCAGGTAAAGAGAGGTAGGTTTGTTACAATACAGGGTCCATAGCTCTACATCATGGCCCCTGCAGTACTTCAATTTTCAATAATCACCCAAGCCCTTCATTTTTAGGGAGTAGCTGCAGTCTAGGCATCAGAGATAAATTTTTTTTTAACAAAAAATAGGATTAAGTAAAACCCCTGTTAAAATCTTTTTTGTTCCTTCTCCAGGGGCTACATGAGCAGCAGTCAACCTCTCATTCCCTACCATTTCCTGATGCCAGACATAAGGTCCACAAGGAAGATTTCTTGGGTCACACTCCCAGGCTGCTGAAGACACTCACAGTTAGACCATGCTCTCTATTCCACACCATGTCCAGGACCTGTCTGTTTTTTTTTTTGTTTTTTGTTTTTGTTTTTTGGTACTGGGCACTTAACCATTGAGCCACAAACCTAGCTCCTTTAATGTTTTATTTTGAGACAAGATCTCAGTAAATTGTTGAGTCTGGCTTTGAACTTGCAATCCTTTTGCCTCAGCCTTCCAGGTTGCTGGAATTACAGGCATGTGCCACAATGCCTGGCTCCCCTGTCTGATTCTTTTTTTTTTTTTAATTTTAATATTTATTTTTTAGTTGTTTTTTTTTTCCGGTGGACACAACATCTTTGTTTGTTTGTGGTGCTGAGGATTGAACCTGGGCTGCACGCATGCCAGGCAAGCATGCTACCGCTTGAGCCACATCCCCAGCCCCTCTGTCTGATTCTTGCACCTATGAGAGAAGGGCAAAGACTCAGTTATAGAGAGAGACCTTAAATCTGGCCCCCAGAGCTGCAGCATCATTGCACTGTGTCCTACAGTAAGTTACTTAACCTCTCTGGGCTATTTCCATATAGGTTGAGTCAGAGCAACAGTAGTACCTGCTTTGTAGGGTGTTTGGGAGAGCTGACAAGTTGGCTTTTAGATGTGATAAGCTTAAAACACTTGGAACACAACACACTCATACACCTTGCCTCTAGTCATTCTCTTGACTTTATCCTTGGTACTTTTATATAGCAAGCAGCAGAAACTCACTCAAGTTACATGAGGGCAAGGGGAGGGGTGTGAACATAAGGCCTCCTGGTGAGGACATGGCACTGGGGGAGGTGCCTGACTCCCTGGGGACTGGATGGCTTTGCTCTCAGAGAACCACAATCTCCTCCCTTCACTTCTCTTCACCCTCAGCTCTCTCATGGCTCCTGACTTCCACCTCCACTGGCCCATAAAAACCCTCTACTTCCTCATCATGTGGACTTTCATCTTCTTCTCCAGCCCAGTAGTTTTGTTACTTCTGGGTCAAACTTCCTAAGAAAAATCATCTATTACCTAAGGGCCATCAGGGGCCTTGTAATCAGCTGCCATCCTTGGCTCAATCCACTGGGGCAGGAAATGGGATGACACAATCCATACAGCCATCAAAACTCCAAGGGCATCATGGGGCTGATCCTTTCAGAAAGCACAGTGGTTGTGGCAAAGGATGATTGACAACCGCCCCACCACCAACACTGTGTTTCTGAAGCCTCTGCCAAAGCATCAAGTAAAGCCTTCAGAGGTGGAGAAAACAGTCAAAATCCCTTCCCCTCCCATTTTATAGTTGAGGAAACTGAAGCCGATTCCAGGCAAGGGACTTGCTCCACATCTAATAGCCAGTGAATGGTGGAATTGCAGTTCAAGCTTTCTGGTTCCCCCACTCATCAGATGCCCAACAAGCTGCTCTTCCTGTCCTCAGAGAACGAAGTTGAAGCAGATGAGGAGAAGCAACAGGACTAACCCAGCAGCATTTTTGCTGCATGGTTGAATGGCCTGGGCCTGCTATGCAGATTGTTTTTTCCAGAGCCAATCCACCCAGTGGAGCAGAGCCTCTTATCAGCCCATGTTCCTAAGGAAATGGAGGTTCCAGGATGTTTTGTTTCTTGGCGAAGCCAATGAGCTGGTACAAGTCAGGGTTTGGATCCACATGGGGTTCCCTCTGAACTCAGAGCCTTTGCACATCCACCCAAGACTGAAGTTCACCAACCCCCAACCCCAAGGGCTGCTGTGGAGGGACTAGTAAGGGCCCAGGGAACATGGGCTAAGGATCAGGAAATCCAGAGGCCTTTTTTTCTCCCTCCATCTGTTTCTGAATTTGGGGCAGATCCTACATCTTCTCTGGTCCTCAGCCTCCCTATTAGATGAACATCCCATTTACCTTCATCTAAGGTGGTTGTCATGACAACCAGACTTCCCAAAAACCAGGCTTTGGGGAACCACAGAAGTCTGGCTGGCATGAAGGACCAACCCAGAAGGTGGTTCCTAAACTTGATCTTGTAAGCAGGGCAGTAGAAAGGACAGGTCTGGGCTCTGGAATCATCAGTTAGGGAATCCTGGACTTAATCTCCCTAAGCATCAGCAGTTTCCTCCCTGGAAAAAGAGAGATACGAACAGCATCTACCTCCACAGGTGCCTGGAAGGATTGGAGGAGGTAAGACATGTGAAGGGCATTGAACTGTTCTCACTTATAGAATGCACTTGATGAATATTAACTTCATTGTTAAGCTAACCTCAGTCCATGGACAAGTACATATTTTTAGTGTATTTGCATAGGCATTTTTCTAACATATGTGTTAGCCCTTTATATGTAACTAACCACCCTAAAATGGAGTGATTAAAAACCATATTTTATTTCTCATGAATCTACAGGATGAAGACAGCTCTTGCAATCTCCTTTGGGCAACTGTTGTTTGCTAATACAAAGTCTGGCTGGGGTTGGCATCACCCTTGAAACAAGGCACATTTATCTATTCCATTAAATGTGCTTAGGCACATTTATCTATTCCATTCCCTGGGGCTATGTTAGCTGGGCATCTGTGGTTCATTCAAGGAAAATCAGATCCAAGATTTTTATCCTACTGAGACTGAGGAGATGGAGGTAGTGGAAGCTTCTCCGGCCGTTGTGAGCTGACCTGAGGGAAGATACTGCCCCCTTGAGTCCTCAATTCATGCAGATTTTGAAGCCAGGTCCCACCTGGGTTTTCCAGTTACGTGAAAACCACCCAACCCCTGCACCTTTTCTTTTGTTTCATTTGATTTTTGGTACTGGGGATTGAACCCAGGGGCACTTTACCACTGAGCCAAATCTCCAACCCTTTTTTTATTTTGAGGCAGGGTCTTGCTGAATTGCTGAGGTTGGCCTCCAACTTGTCATCCTCCTGCCTCAGCCTCCCAAGCTGCTGGGACTACAGGTGTACTTCACCGTGGCTTTTGCTTATGTGTCATTTGTAAACAAAAAAGTCCTAAACAGATGTGCCCAGGAAGTGAATGATCCAGCAATGCCTCGTTCCTGTCAAAGCTGTTGGACAGCTCAAATTTGCTCTTTGTGCGTCTGTGGATTAGAAATACTACTCTATAAATTATTGAGTCAAAATCAATTTCAGACTTCTGAAATTATGATTTTGTGCAGTTAGACTGTATGCAGCTTGGGAGCTTGAGGGTAGAAGCTGGGTCTCATCCATCTGTGTCCCCATCGGTTCACTTGGGGCAAAACACAAAAATGCTCCATCCTTTCTTGATGAATGAATGAAAGCCTTCTGATTTGGGATTCTCAAATGAGTGCTATTGCTGGGAGGAAGTAAACAGACTGTGGAATGCATAGCAAATGTGTGCTTTCAGGAGCAGAGGAGTAGAATCAGCAAGAGGCCACCACTGAGCAAGTGAGAGGTTTGGGTAGAAATGACGACAGAGCTGCTTCAAGAAAAAGGCCCCATTCATTCTCTCCTGCAAAGAGGCCTTCATTTGAAGATCCATCTGCCCAGAAAGGACAGGTCAGGAGTCTGCCCTGACTTTACCTTAACTGTGAGATCCATCACAGACAACACAACGAGGAACAAAAGGATGCATTTGTAAAGAATATGGAGTCCGACAGGACTTCAGAGTTGGACAGATGGGGTTCAAATCAAACTAACTTTGGGCAGGCTGCTTAACCTCTCAGAACCTGTTTCTTCTTCAGCAGAATGGAGTATGATCATGGTACTTAACCCTCAATGGCTATTTTGAGAGTTAAACCAGAAAATGCATGTAAAGTTGTAAACCAGTGCCTGGGACAGAAATAAATGGTCTACAAACAGAACATACACAGATTGGGGGGGGGGGGGCGGACAAAAAGGTCCCAGAGGCCATAGCACTTACGTTTGGAAAATAAACACTAAAATGTTGTATGTGGCGTGACATTAGAAATCAGTACCCTGTGGTCTCTGGCAATTTGTCATATACTTTTAAAAACACTTTCTGCTGATGACAGCTCCCACTCCCAGTTGGCCTTTGCTTTGACATTTCCAGTTGTTTTCCCAGCAGACCTTCAGTAGTTACCTTCTTCAACTAGCTCTCCATCCAAGTGGTCTTTGACCTTCACCTTGTTGGATCTGAACTAAAGGACACTTCAGAGATGGTTACCTGGGGAAACATGCAGACAGAGCAGGCTGGAGAGTAGGAAGGGCCACCCCCCCCACCACCACCACCAGGACCTCTCCACCCCATCGGATGTGCCTTTCAATAACCACCAGAGCAGGTTTGAGAAAAGTTAAGCTGTTTTATTTCACAGGCTAGCTCCACGTCAAACCAGCAGGCACCATCAGAATACGCAACAGAGGATCCATATCAGACACTCCTAGAGGACGGGCGTTTGGTCACAAGGTAGAGAAACGACACCCGGAAAAGGGCGACACTTTTCATCACGTGGGGACAGGCAACCAGCAATTTCCTAGGGTGGTTTCAATTTGTTTGTTTTTCCTGTCACAATTTGGGGGAGGAAGAAAAACCAAAGGAAACAAAATAGACCAGCCACTCTGAAGCAATCAAAACCAAACCTATTGCCAAACCATGTAAACAGTCACACTGCCGGGACAAGGGCCTGAGCAGAAACTCTAGCCAGGATCGACTTCCATTGAAGGAAGGCAAAGTGCACGCTGGTTCAAGAATAGCTTTGTTATTTGTCTGGGACAGTTCACACAAAAAGGAGGTGTCAGCAAGGGGCAGCAGTGGCCATTTGGCCAGTCCCAGAGGATGGGACAGCGGGACACTGACAGATCAACCTCAGAGAGGCCAGGAGGACTCAGACCTGACAGCAAAGTCCCTTCTCTCAGCTCCCCTGGGCAGCTTTGGGTATGTGGGGAATTCTCTACAAGGCTGCTCAGAAGAGAGGAGACCCCAGAGAACCGGGGAAATTGACATGAAACGTCAGCATTAGCTCTGCACAGCAGAAAATCAGCTAAGCAACACCTCGGCTCACCCCTTTCTGACTTCTCCCCCACCACCCAACTCCCTCCCAGCCCAACGGGGCCACCACTGTGGCTGTGAGCCAGCCTGTCTTCTTTCTGGGTTTCTCAGGAGAATGAGGCATTTGTTCTAGTGTGGACCCATCTGGATGTGTGAAAAGTTAGGAGTAGAAGGACTGAGAGGAAGAACCTGTGCATGCTAGTCCTTGTGGTTGCCTATCAGCTGTGCACGCGCGGTGAGACAGGTGATGACCAGGTCACAAGAAGTCCCCACATCCATGCCTCCTGAATGAGAAAGAAATACCCACCAAGGCACTCCAGGAGATGCCAGCAGAGACGGAGGCCCCGCAAAGAGGCCCTTTCCCACACTGGCTCCCGGTTGTGCACCACAAGCCAGTTTGAAGTGTCTGTTTATAAGGCAGATCTCTGAACTGCTGGTTCCAGCCAGTGGCCAAAGAATGGCTCAATTTCCCTGTGTCTCTTCCCACTCTGATTTCTTCATTGAATAGAAACCTTTTGTCCCTTGGGAATCCATTTCTCTCCTGACCCCTGGCCTGGTGACTTCAGAGAAAAGACTCCCAAGTCTCATTCCCAAACCCACAACTCCCTCCAGCTGTGCGCTCTGTCCGGGGTTCAAAAGGCGCTTCGAGGTGAGAAATCGTTAGCACTGAAAACAAGGAAAGGCAAGAATTTTTCGTAGAATCCCACAGCTCAGAGCAGCTCTTTTAAGAGGAAAGGGGCAGAAGAGGGTATAGGGAGGGGGCATGGGGTCGGAAGCACGGCTTGTTCTCAATTTTGTCCACGAAAGGTCTCGAGCGGCTGCTGGGCCATGAGGCCCAAGAAACTAGACCAGGAATTAATCGTCTTTGGTCAGTTTTAAATGAACATCTTGCTGGTTCATTCCTGAACATCAGTTCTACATAAAGACAAAAGGCTTGACCTCAGGGTAAGCCATTCCGTGAAGCCAAAAACAAAACGAAACAAAACAAAACAACAAAAAAATGCCCGTTATCAACTAGCTGATCAGTACAGCTTTCAATAATGGTGATGAACAGGTAGGTAAACACCACTTCCCCTTGTACAATTGGTTATATTGAGGACTACTAACTAGGTTACTACATTACCCCCACACCCACTGTACAGTTAGGTTTCTGGTATTGGTTTTTACATTGATCTATCTACGACTAGGTGCGAAGATTTGGTGAGTGGCATTGGCTAGAATTTAATTGTAGCCTTTTAAAAAAAGTACAGTTTCACATTTTTAACAGTTACTTTCCAGCATTTAAGCAAATACAGCAATATATAGTGGACTCCAACAGGCAGGAGCTGAGACGAGATGCCCAGTGGACGTTGCTGGGCTGAGTGATGTGAAGGGAGGCTGAGGCATGCGCAGTGCCAGATGAGGAAAGGGGTGGCAAGGACAGTGTGTTCCCTTGTGTCCTGCAATGGGGCTCTGATCAAGGGGCCAGGTGAGAGGGGCATCATCTGCCATCTGGGTGCCTACTTCCCCATATGTGATCTTGTCATTTTTCCACTGGGGGGAAAAATAGGTGCTTAACAAAAACCTTCAAGTTAAGTCTGGGAAAGGCAGGTCCCTTTTTGGTAAGGAAAATGGAAGCTGTCAATTCCAGAGAATGATCTACAAAGCTTGACTGGTGCTACGTATATCAGGGAATAGATCTGTCTGCTTAAATCTTTGCTTCTCATCTGGTATTTGTGGCAGAGATTTAAGGTCTGGGAGTATCTCTGGGCTGGAGATGAGAATTCCTACAACTTGGCTGGACGGTACAGAATCCTTGCAAATGAACAACATCCAGTGCCTGACAGAGCCCTACTCTCAGACATCTGTCACCTCTTGGGCAGGTCCCAGCACACCCCCAGGCCTAACTCTCCTACACTGTAAAAGGGGTTGTCTATGTGCACAAAGGCAGAGAACCTTTCATATCAGGAGCTAAAGGAGAAGGGTTGGGAGCTCTCGGCAAAACAAGGGAGGTCAAATTCATCACTGGCCTCTCCCTGGTACAGCCTTTCTCGATTCCTCCTTCCACCATGTGGTTTCAAGGCCAGTCCAGAGACAAGGCAGAATGGCTTCCTGTCCCCACACATCCAGGTATCAGAGACTCACAAGGTCTCTCCCGGTGTGTTTACCTTTTATTGTAGGACCACAGGAGAGGGCAAACTTCATCCAATGGGGGGAGATGCTAATGATGATACTGCTGTCTCTCAGCAAGCTGGCAGGGAAATTCCAGGACCCACTTCTCAAATGCCATTAGGAGCTTTCCAGAAGGTCTGGATGGTTTTTAGGGTCTGAAAGACTCACCTTCCGAATGATAATAATAGCAATAGCATCAGTACAGAGCTTTCCAGTTGATTTAGCTTGCTCGATTATCTTTATCAGCCTCATTTTATGGGACAGGAAAGCGAGGTTTGATGAAGTGGAGTGCCCAAAGTCTCACAGCTCCTGAGTGCTGGGGACTGGGACTGAAATTTTGGACTTCTGACTCCAACCCTAGAGGCTGAGAGAGGAGAGAGAAAGCCTGAGAACAATAAGGAAAAGACCATTGGTTTGGCATGAGGGGGGAGCAAGTCAAAGTGGTCTATCCCATTAGGATCAGATTTGCCTGTGCTCCATTACCCAGAAACAGCCATCTCTAGAAAACAGAGCGATCAGAAGAGGATGTCAAATGGAAGCAGAGAAGAACAACTTGGAAAGCTTTTTTTCAGCCAAGAGGCAAAAGCCTTCCCCCTTATATTTGAAAAACACATTTTCACCTACATTAAATGCTCTGGAGGGAGCAGGGGAGGGGAGGGCAGGAAGTGATCTCACTTGCATAAACTCAACCAACCTATGGTGTTCCCTGGCCCCTCCTGGGCCTCCCTCTGACTGGGGCACCTATAGCTCACGTGCTTCATGCAAGAGGGCAAGACCCGAAGTGTGTCAAGCCCAATATTATATGAAAATGATGTGACTCAGAAAGCCTCCTTGCCTGTTGAGTTCCAAATCTGACACAGTATAATTAGTAGAACCAGGAAAAGAAAAAATTAAATATTTTGAAGATATAAGTTAAACCTCTATAGTTACCACAGATTTATTCCTACAGCATTTCTAGGATTTGAAGTATTTCACACCACTGTATTATTTTTTTTTCCTTTTTCCCAACCACATGTAATACTGTGCTACGATAGGGTTTAGGGTTTTGCTGTCCCCTCTTTCTACAATACAAACACAAGGATGCTGTGGTCAGGGATCTTCTTGCCAACTTCCTCCCGTGCCTTTGGGGGGTACAGTTGGCCTTGGGCCTCCCGGATGGAAGGGCAGGGTCTCTGGGGTGGACGGAGGGTTTTCTCTGAAGGGTTCCCCGCCTGCTTGGGGTACTGCCTGCCCCACCCTGCCTTTAGGGGCAGACTGTTCTGGAAGGCCACGACTTCTGGAGACAGTGGGAGACTGTTTTTCTGCAGGTGAGTGGTATATTGCTTCATTTGCAGTTACTGTGGGGCCTCTTAAGTTCTCCCAGAGAAGTCCCTGCAAATCCCACCAAATAACTCAGCGGGAGATGTCAGGTGGCATGGGTCTGAGGTAAATCTAAGTTTCATAAAAAGAAAAAGGAGATCCTATATACATTTAACATGTAAGTCCAGATCTAGTATGTATATAGATGCATAAATATTTATATATACACAGACACCTACACATACATACATGTCTATGCGTATATATATACACATATATATACACACACATATATACGTATGTAGAGAGGATGTCGAGAATCATTTTCCAGTGACGATATGCGGGAGAAGCCACTTGGCATCTTGCCTCACTTTGGGGAGACACTGAACTCAGGCTTTTGCTGCAGCACTCCCCGGGGTGTCTCTCTGCACACAGGTCTGTGGGATTGGCATGGCCAAGCGTGAGCGCACTAGCGCCTGGGCCTCTGCGCTCCACAGACACGCACTCTCTCCCAGCTGACCTTCCAAGCTCTGCCTCACAAGGCCAGCATCACTGGGAAGCAAGTAGAAGCCACCGAGGCCAGGCTAGGCCATGGCGGGCCACAGTGGGCCACGCTGGTGCCACCCACCCAGCAGGTCACATGGTGCCCGACTTGTCTGTGGAGCTGTTGGGGAACATCTTCTCCGTGGGTGTCACGGCAGGGCTGCCCACCCCGGAACTGCTGCTGCTGCTGGACCGATGCTGGACCACGGGCCGCACAGGCCGCATCGGGGGCGGACGCAGCTGGGCGCCAGCCAGGCGGGCGGACAGAGCTGGCTTGAAGGTGGTCATCATCTCGGTGGAGGAACTGCTGCTCCGGCGCATGGCGGCATCCGGGTCTCGGATGACGATGGTGTGCAGGGGGCTGGCGGGCTCTGAGCTGATGGGGCCTGGAGGGTTCTTCATGGGCTCCAACGTGTCCAGCACCACATCTGGCGCTTGCTTGACCGTGTTCTGCCTCTCGAGTTCCCGCAACTCGTGCAGAGCCGTGCTCATGGTCTTCTCGATGTCCTGGGGACAGAGAGAGCTCCAGTCAGCACAGAGACTGCAGGCGTCGGGTCCTGGGCTGCTAACCAGCTCGTGGTCCTTCTAGAGGTTCCCACAGGAGCCTCATGGCCTGGGTGGAGAATAAGTCCCCAGGGTATCTTAAAATCAAATGGGAGGATCAATGTGGGTGTCCCATGTATGGGAAGTATATTAGTAAAGGCAGGTCAGACTACCAGAGTCAGCCAGATGCTCGAATTCTGCCTCTGACACTTCTTTGCTGTATGACCCTGGGCAAGTGACCTTACCTCTCTGAGCCTCAGAATCCTCTTCTGCAATTTAGAGATAATTATAATTAATACTAAACTCAGAGTTGATGAGTGTATTAAGTGATATGATCTCTGCAAAGAGCATGACATAACACCTAACACACATAAACACTCAAAAGTAGTAGTGCAACCACAATAGCATTAACACTTGACAATAAGCACCAACCCAAATCCTTTGTACTCATAAGTCATTTAATCCCCATACTTACAAGGTAGCAACCACTGTTTCACACATGAGGAAACTGAAGCTCGGACTGGTTAAGTAGCTTGCCCAAGATCACACAGCTATTAGTGGCAAAGCCCAAATCTGAACCCAGATAGTCTGACTCCAGAGGCCCTGCCCCAATCATCATTTTTCATTAAAAAAAAAAATCCTTCATCACTATTCCAGGTATGGATGTATCAAAACTTCATAAATTTGTACTCCATAAATTTGTACCATTATTTAACTTTTTTTTTTTTAAATATGGAACGCTTCACGAATTTGCGTGTCATCCGTGCGCAGGAGCCATGCTAATCTTCTCTGTATGGTTCCAATTTTAGTATATGTACTGCCCAAGCGAGCACATGTGTTATTTTTTTTTAATTCAAAAATCATCCTTGACCCAGCAGCCTGGGAGGCTGAGACAGGAGGATTGCGAATTCAAAATCAGCCTCAGCAACAGTGAGGTGCTTAGCAACTCAGTGAGACCCTGTCTCTAAATAAAATACAAAAAATAGGCTTGGGATGTGGCTCAGTGGTCAAGTGCCCCTGAGTTCAATCCCCAGTACCAAGGGGGGAAAAAAGATCATCCTTGCCTATAGAAAAATTACTTGATATGTAATTCTCAGAAACATTGTAATATTTGAGAGCTCTTCAGGATAGGAGCACTCTGAATGACACAGATTTGGTCGCCAGCCCAGGCCAGCCTGGCGCCAATCGTCCCAGGTGTTGGCCTCCCCAAGCCAGAGGCAGGGCTGGAGCTGGAGGACAACATGAACCCAGGAGCCTCTGGCCAGGGCACAAGGCCCTGCAGTTTTGAATGAAAAGACTGCAGCCACTTGCTGACTCTGTGACCTTGGGCAAGTCTCGGTCATCCTGCACTGGGTTTTGTTCATTTGTTAAAAGCCCACACATTCACTGGGAAGATGAAATGAGATGATGGATGTCATGAAGCTCTGTAAACTACCAGACAATGGTTTTCCAACTCCTTTTGGCCCCACTGTTTCTGGGTCACGTGATCATTTGCCGGGATGCCTCCATGGCCCACAGGTGCCAAAGGAGCTGCAGAGCCAGAACCCGGTCAGAGCATTATGGCTTGGCCATTGAGGACAGCATGAGGGGACACTGCTTAAAAGCACCGCTGGCAGGTGCTGTGCACAACCTCAGTGAGGAGGGATGATTATTAAGTCCTGCTTGCTCCTTTGCAAATCCTGAGGCCCATCCTGAAAAACACATAGGAGTCTGGTGAGGCAGTTGGGGCTGGAGCCTGGAGATGTAGCCGACCCCAGGCTTCTGTATTCTCTCCTCTTCCTGGTCTACAGGCAGCCTCTGCCTGCCCAGGCCAAATAACAGGCATCAACTTTTATGTTTCCCACGATATTCTATCCCTTGCCCCAGAACCCTGGCAAATTTTAAAAGGAATAGTTACAGGGATGGGGCTGGGGCTCAGTGGTGGAGCACTTGCATAGCATATGTGAGGCACTGAGTTCGATCCCTAGCACCACATAAAAATAAATAAATAAAATAAAGGTATTGTGTCCATCTACAATTAAATACACACACACACACACACACACACACACGCGCGCGCGCGCACGCGCGCGCACACACACATACATATATATATATGATCATACAAATCTAAATCCTAAATACATTATATATATAATCAGTTGCAGGAGATTCTCTGTTGGAAGGGAGAGATGGCTATTCTCTCCCTGTTTGCTACCTCCCTACCCTTCAGGGACACTTTCAAGAATTGCTCCAGTGTCCCCAGCTCTGCTGGAATTAAGTTCTCAGTTGCCCTCACTGCTCCCTCTGGTGGCTCTAAAAGGCAAAACTTCAACAAATGTAATTCTCATCCCTCCACCTCCATCCCTCCTGCTGCCACCACCACTGTACCCTGGCACAGTGAGCCAGAAAGACAGAAAGCTCAGAGAAAGATGAGCCAAGCGGTTTAGGCTGGAGCCTTGCATTAGTCCGAGAGGTGATGAGCGAGTCTCCAGAGAGGAGCTGCAGAGAGGAACCTGGGATGGGCAGAGCAGGGAAGGCAGCGGCTTTTCACCTCCTCCCAAGTGAGACCGTCTCGCTTTTGATGACAATGTCACACAGTTCCTAATTGGGTTTCAAATCTAAATCCTAAAGAACATTTTGAGACCAGAAAATTTGGGGTAACCCCATCTAATACTCAGGGTTTTGCATGCCATCCCTCCCCTTCATAGGCTGCAAAGTCAAGGACTCATCAGAGCTGATGCTGAACAGGCTGGTGCCTATCCTGTGTCATCTTAGCTGTTTACAAATTGTTTATTGTGAGCTCCTATTTTACTTCAGTCAGTGAAAAGAGCTCTTGAATTCAGCTATTAGAGTGTGTAGATATCACTGCCCACAGAGAACATGGGCCGCATTTCCCCAAGTGCACTCCTTGGGTTGGGCTTGCATAATGCTATGTGAATCAAGGGCTGACCACCGGGAGGCTGAGGCAGGAGATCACAAGCTCAAGGCCATCCTGGGCAACTTAGCAACACCCTGCCTCAAAATAAAAAAGGACTTGAAGATGTAGCTTAGTATCAGAGCATCCCTGGCTTCTATCCCCAGTACTGAAAATAAATGAACAAAAAAATAAATGAAGGTAAAAGAAGTCTGGGAGGTGGGGTGTGCCCTGTTCCCTTTGTGGGATATTCACATCACCTGCACATTATTTTATGGTGCTGAGAAATCTTGGCTTCTCTAAGCCTTCTGACTTTATCAGACCCACATCCTCCAACTGCACCACAGAGTACTGCCCCATCCCACTGACATCCCATGGAACCTGTCTGTGGTGGGATCCACTTTTAGAAACTGGGCCCTAGACTGCACTTGGACTCTTTATGTAAAGGGCTCTGGGCCAGGTAGTTATCCACCCCTACTGTGACTGAGAGAGCTTCCAACCTGTATAGTGTCCAGATGATGGTGGGGGCTAGGGGATGTTTCCCAAGAGGATGGCCAGCCTTGGAGAATGGAGAAGCAACAAATTTCTTGGCTCTTCTGCTTGACTCATGCCAAGGCATCAGTCCCAGGGATGCCATGGGAGTGGGCATTTGGGCATGGCCCAAACCAGACCCTGGGGCTGTGGACAGGAGTTCCAGTGGCTGGGTGTCTTGTTTGTGTTGGGTATTACCTTGGAATCTTCCCTGAACTCCACTCAGGGTACAGGTCAACAAGCTCACTGACATTTCAAGGCTGTGTGCATCTCCTGGTTGAAAGCTCTCTCTTCCCCCTCTCTAAACCACAATCTCCATGAGAGCAGGGCCAAAGTCTATTTCAGCTCTTCACTGTACTTTCAATGCCTAGCATAGCATAATAGATGCTCAATTGATATTTGTCAATAAATGAATAGAGGAATGAATGACGGATGGATGGATGGAAGGATGAAGGGATGGATGGATGAACTCAACCATATCATCTTGCAGAGAGACCTGCCATTGCCCCATACCCATAATCCAGCCAATCCCATCTCTATCTTTGGACACTGGGGAGTTTTCAGCCTTTACAGAAGCCCCAGCCAGCAGCTGTATCCAACCAACTTGTGTCCCCAAGGGAAGGCCCAGCAAGGGAAGGAAAGCCAGCTCAGTCTCTTATTCTCTGGCTTAACCTTAAGTCTGGCAAAGGCTAGGGGGCACTTCCACAAGGCAGGTTCCTACCCCGCCCCCTCTCTGGAGGTCTCTGTTGGCCTAGCTGCCTTCCCCGGGCCCTTACTTCTGCCAGGGCCTCAGCCTCAAGGGACTTGTGGTCCCCCAGGCTGCTGTGTCTGGTGGAGCCGCAGGTGGACCTCACGGAGTGCCCTTCTGAGAGCGCCTTCTTGTCGGGGTAGTTGATGCTGCCAGCACTCCCAAACGTCGCCATTCTCCTCTTCTCAGGGCTCTCGATCCTCCCCCGGGTAAGAGGGATTTTGTGGGGGCTGCTGGGGCAGGCGGCGGCCCGGGGTGGCGTGTCTATGCTGGGACCCAGGCCCCGGGGTGGGCTGTGCGTGTCGCCCCCGCTTCTGCGCCTGGGGATGGCCGCTCCATCGGATCGTAACCGCACTCTGCAAAGGAGCCAGGGGGCAGGGGCATGGGGCAGAAGTCAACCCTGGCCAGTCTCAGAATGGGCCATCCAACCCCCACTACAACCACACACTACACACTAGTCTAGGGAGCAGGTATAGTGAAGCCTCACTCGGTCAGACTGTGCAATTCCACAACAGAGGACCAGCTGAGCCCACACAGCCACAGGAGGAGGTGTGGGGCGGTGCTTCCAGCTGCAGACAGCAGTGGTGCTCATTACAAGATGAATCTCATCTACCATTAAGTACGGGCCAGGAGGACTTCAACCTGGAAATGCTTGGGTGAGCTCAGTTGGGCTCACGATACATTTTCATGTTTCCTGTAGGCTTCTTTCTAATTGGTCTGAAGCATTGAGGCTTGACTATACCAAAAAGCCACCAGCACCCTGCAAGCACAGGAGGGCCCCCCTGGGAACTGAACATCTACTCACTATTGTCCCCCACTCCCCATCTCCCCAGACAAAGGTATCTATAAGGCTTTTCCAGATCTTGGGAAATTGGCCATTTAAGAGTAAACACTGCATCCTCAATGAGCCTGTGGGGCATGTGGGTACTCCTCCCACCTCAGGGAGGTCTGTGGGTGTGAACAGGGGTGGGAGTGTGGATCGGGAGGGCTGCTCCTTGCCCTCTGTGTCTACCACGAGTTTCCTGGCTTCTCTTTCAGGTCCATTCTGTTCTGTTGAGTGGGGGCACTACTCCCTGCCTGCTCTTAAGTGGGTTTGAGAGTACCTTGAAGATAAAAGGTTTTGCTGCACCCTGTGGAAGTCACCAAGAACCCTGCGGCCCTGGTGAGGGGAGGGAAGGCTGGAAGAGAAAAGGGGTCAGGTAGAGGTGGTACCTTGGGAATGGAATGTGACTAGGAACCAAGTTTCCGTGTGGTCAGTAGCGCTTCAGACCCTACCACCCAGCCAAGCTAAGCAGGCCTGTGGGTGCCCCAACAGGACCAAAGCAGAGGTGTAGAGATAAAGAGGTATTAAGAAAGAAAAGAAAGGAGATGAGAGAGAGAAGGGGGAAAGGAAGAGAGAGGCAGGAGAAGAGTGGCCCTGGCGGGCTCCGGGACACACAACCGTTTCATTCTCTACCCCAGCCTCCTGCTTCCTCAAGTCCCTCGATTTCATCACCTATCACAGTGTCCCGACCTTTCTGCTGAACTGAATAGAACATGCCGCTGATTTCTTTGGCTCTGTGAGCAAATACCCACACATGTAGGCTGATCACATGACCTTTCTAGAAAAACAGAGTAACATTCAGAGACTCCTATGTGGGGGGATAAAAAGGCAGTGAGAAACTGCCGGCTTTTCTTTTTCTTTTCTTCTTTTTCTTATTTTTTAACCACCACATATTCTGGACCATACTGGTTCATAGAATTGGTGCATGCTGCTCCCTGCTGATATAAAGGTCATGTGACACAGCCCAGCCCACACAGGGGAGGGAAGAAATTAGGAAATCTGCTCCCACCAAAGAAGTGGGTGGAACCGAGTGTCAACTTTCCCCACCACATGAGTAGGTGGGAATTTTCTGTTTATATAGCGCAATTTGGGGGAATATGGGAGCTTTACGTTTTTTAAAGTACTTTATAACTCTGGTTTTCACCAGAAAGCTGGGAGGAGGTGCAGGACAGGAGGAGTAAAAATACTTGCCAATTGTGCTAATTTACCGTCATTATTTCCAATGAAAAGCGCTGAGTTCCTAGCATTTGTCTTTCCTCCTGCTGCTCAAGCCCCCTACCCAACA
Source organism: Urocitellus parryii (assembly GCF_045843805.1). NCBI lineage: Eukaryota > Metazoa > Chordata > Mammalia > Rodentia > Sciuridae > Urocitellus > Urocitellus parryii. Next base: position 13,532,661 of record NC_135546.1, read on the forward strand.
CCACGCTGTTTTGTCCCTGGCATCCTCCAATCAGCTCCAGCCTCCCCCCGACCAGTTGTGCCCAATATCACATTCTGTGGGGAGCAGGGCCTGCACAAGCCTCCTTCTCTCCTTCCTGCCCTCTCGCCCCTCCCAGTTCAGACATGAACCCACATGGCACTAGCAGGAAGAAAATGAACCCATGTTTCCTACCGGCCCATCACCCCCCCAAAGCCATAATCCGAGATGTGCTCCGTGGGGGACTGGAGGTCGTTCTTGGAGGAGGCCTTGTCATCCAGCAGTGGCCCGCTGCTGGCCTCGCTGTCAGCCTTCTGGCTCAGGCTGTCAGAGAAGGCATCATCCCTAGAGGAAGAGAGATGTGAATTGAGGTGCCCCTCCCAAGAACCAGGATGCACACGGCTCCCTGGTACCTTCGAGGAGCTCCTGCCTATGGCTGGCTGTGCCCACGGCTCTGAAGGAGCCACCTTCCCACCACGCATGCCCACTACAACGCTCCTGGAGTTCATGTCTCTGGCAGGAGACCCTCTTCTGTCCCTGCAACCCATGCCCACTTTCTCCCCTTCTCTGGCTCGTTCTTCTCTCCCAGGCTGTTCACAGGCTGAGACAAGCTAAATGCAGGAGGCATATTGGAAGGATGGGGCCGGGGGTGGGGGTGGGGTGGAATCTAAATGCTGAGTTCAAAGTTCTGAGTGCTGAGCCTCCATGTGGCTCCATGAGAAGTGGTTTCACACCAAGTAAAGGAGGAAGAGGTGTTTCTATCCCTCACCTCCCTCACCTGAGGTTTAGGACTATAGTGAAGGCCTGCAGCCTCACCCTGTCCCCCCATCCAACCCCCGTAGCCCTTTCTCTTCCAATGATTTTTTGGGGACATCAGCCAAGAGTCCTCCACTACACTATTCCTCTTACAGTTTGCTTGGCCATGGCCTGTTCTCTGGCTTAGACCTTCCTCTTTCCTATTAAAACATAGGCGTTTGGTCCCCTTTCTGTGAAATTCAGCTTGGTGTCTATTTCCATGATAAATCAGTTCCCCTGAGCCTGGCCAGAGATTTTAGGGAAGGTGTGCACAGGAGTCTTCAGTGGCTTTCAAAGAAATGGAAAGTGTAAACTTTGTGAGCTTCCTGGTGGGACTAGGTATTTAGGGTTTGGGTTTTTTAAATATTTTAATCCCTGAAATTGTAAAAAATGGTTCCTTATTAACCAGAAACCAGGGCATTTTTTTTCCTGCCCATCCCCTGAAAGAATCACCTCTGCATTGGAGGATGGTGGGCAGTTAATGGTGACCTCACCAGCAGCTATGAGAAAGCCCAGGAAGGTGCAGAAATATGGAAAGATCCACTGGACACTAAGAACTGTAATTAACAAGCACCCTGGAGGCTGTCAGATGGATCAGAGTGGCAGGAAGACAACACATGGTCTCTGTGTAGTCTGATGGATGAGCAATTTGCACATTTAATAAGTGGATTATCATTTAAAGGGAAGTTAGGTATACCTGTTCTTACAGAACATCAAACATATTATACCAGGGAGAACAAACTGCCAGCACACGGCCTACTACTCCCTTCCAGTGCCCACTGCAGGCATCACTAATCTATTACCACTAATCTATTCCCAGAAAGTCCCAATTCCCACTCACATGTCCTGTACAACTATGTACTGGTGAGGGATGAGTCCATCCACGCCATTGTGACGGCCCTCCCACCAGTCTTCTGAGGCGCGGTGGTACAGGAGCAGCGAGGCTCCCTTCTTGAAGGACAGCTCACGTGGCGACCGCCCTACATAGTCAAACTTGGCAATGGCCTCGATCTGCTCCACTTCTGAAAGGAAAGCAAGAAAGAGAAAAAGCCTCATGAGGTCAGCAGAGGGGCATCCCAGGAGCCTCACTCAGATGGCCCTGGCTTCTACAGGGGCAAGGCAGGGCAAGCCAGGTGACAACATGTGGCCTGGAGCTCAGGACACCCAGGGGTTCTAGGCTCAGATCCACTCCCACCCTGTGACCTCAGGCAAGTCATCCTTCTTCTCAAAGTGTCCAGTGGCAGTTGGCATAGCAGACCCTCATTTTCCACTGCTCGTCTTGTTCCCACCTCTTAAACCCTCATTAGAATAATATTTGATTATGGCATTTGCCAATAAATGGCTATTTATCAGCAAATGATATTCTTCTATCATGCTAACTGAAATAAGCCAGTCCCAGAATACCAAAGGCCGAGCTTCCTCTCTGATATACGGATGCTAACCCATAAGAAGGGAGGGTAGAGAGGGGAGGTCTAGAAGTTAATTGGATTAGATAAAGGGGAATGAAGGGAAGGGAGAGAGATGGGAATGGGAAAGACGGTGGAATGCATCAGACATCACATTCCTATGCTTACAAATGAACACACAACCCATGAAACTCCACATCACGCACAACCACAGGAATGGGATCCAAATTGGAATGGGGTGCACTCCATGTATGTATAATATGTCAAAATACACCCTCCTGCCATGTATATCTAAACACAACAAAGAAAAAACAGTACATGAAGACTTTTTCTTCTACATGTCAAAACAAGTTCTACTTCTACTTTCCATGAATGCTTCCCTTCTTTGTCTACTTATAGTTCTTAGAACTTTGGAGAGGTCAAAAAGTTGGTGTACGTGCAAAATGTGGGACACAATGTTTAAGAGCTCCTAGAATCCCCAGTGCTCACTGTTGTGGAGTGAACTGTGTCCCTTCAAAATTCATATGTTGAAGCCCTGCTCCCGAGTTCGATGAGATCTAGAGATAGGACACTGAATAAGGTAATTGAAGTAATTACATTTAAATGAGGCCATTGTGCAGGGCCCTAATCTAAGAGGACTGGCGTCCTCATAAGAGGAAGAGACATTCTAGATCTCTCTCTGAGCATGCACAGAAGAAAGGGCATGGGAGACACAATGAGAAGACGTCTGTCCCAAGTCAAGAAGCCCTCACCAGAAGCCAATCCTGGGGCAGAACCTTCATCTTAGACTGCTAGGCTCTAGTGCTCTAAGAAAATAAACTGCTATTATTAAAGCCACCCAGTCTGTGGTGTTTTATTTTTGTAGCTTAGCAACCTAATATACCCAGCCATGGACTTAATTATAAGGGGGGGGGGGATTCCTATTTGGGCCATAGCTCAAACATGTTGACCCAACACACATTTACCTGAGTTATACCCATTAAGTGCTTCCAACAATGCCTGATGGTTTGTTCTAAGAGTTATGCAATCTGGTGGCGGTGGTGGCCCTTAGCAGAGGGTGAAACTTCTAAGGGCCACCGACACCATGGAAAACCAGAGAAGAGGGAAGACATGACCTTGTTCAAGTCCCCCAACACTCTACTCTGCACATGTCCGTGCCCCTCTGAAAGCTATAGTCTCAAGAAGACTGTGCTTGTGGTCCTGTGAGATGCAGTGGCTTTGACACATCTAGGCTCAGTGACAGATGGCCTTCTGCAGGGTGTGGGCCTCAAACAGTTCAGCCAGAAAAGTCTTTAAATGCTATTCTGACACAGGGAATGGAAGGGAGGAAGAAAATGACAGAAAGCTGATGGGATCGGATGAACTCAGATCTTGACACACAGTCACCTTGTCAGGGCAGTGTGGAGACTTTGTCCACATCTCTGCTGTGTCTTTGAATCCCACCTCTAGCCACATGTGGGACCTGCCTGTTAACAACCTGTCTGCCAGCCTGATTACCAGAGCAGGAAGGCCTGAACTGTGTAAGACAGGACAGAGCCCAGATGGCTTCACCCCTGGGGCCTGCTGGGACCCAGACCCTCCTCCTAGAGAAAGGTGCTGACCCAACCAGAGGGTTGCTGAGGCTCAGAGAAGCACTGAGGGGCCATCTGCGTTCCTTGTTCTTGCCTTTCCCTTCCCCGGAGTCTCCAGTAGTCATTAGACTGGAGTCTGGCACTGAAGCGATGGTGGGGAGTTGGGAAGGGTTGTTGGAAAATGTAAAAGGAAAGAAACAAAATAGGACAGGGGGAGCCACACTGAGCCACAAGCTAAGTGAGAACACGTGTGTTCGCAGATGTCGTTATGTAAGTGTGCAGTACAAACAGTAACGGCAGCTACAGTTTATTAGCAAGTCTGTTATTTGGGTTTCTCATGCCCCCCCACTTCCCCCACTGTCAGCCATACTTAATCCCCTCATCTTCCCTCTCTCAAGAATGGGACCACAGTTTACCTGCCTGCTGAGGCCAGAGCCTAGGGGCTGCTCTGGGGTCCCACTGACCTAACCAGCAGCGATTCCTTCAAACGGGCCACCAACTCTGACCACATTTCTCTGCTGCTACCTTGATTTAGATCACTACTTCCCCCTGCGTGCCCTTCTTACTTCCCCTTTGCTTCGTTAGAGTTATTTCTCCCCAGAGACACTGGAGGGATCTTTCAAAATCATAAATCAGATCATGAAATTCCCTTGCCCAAAACCCACCAAAGGCTTCCCCTCTGTCTTGGAACAAAACCCCAGTGTCTCCCCAGGGCTCCTGAGGCCCTCCGTGCCCAGGGACCTTGAGATGTCATCTTCTACCACTTCTACCTCTCATGCAATCTGCTTGCACCTTCTTGGTATTTCTCCTCCAACATTATATGACATTTTTCAACGCAAAATAAAACTGAAATAATTTTACAGTGAATGTGTATATATCCATCAACTAAATTTTATTAATATTATAATATATTAGTTTTATCATATATTTATCCATCCCACTATCTATCCATTCATCTACCTTTTTATTTTTTGCAGTGCTGGGCATAGAACTCAGGGCCTTGCGCATGATGGTGCACTTTGTCACTGAGCCACACTCCAGTCCCCACTACTTTATTTTTAAAGTAAGCTGCAGACATCAGGACAGTTCTAAATACTTCCCCATAAATATTCCTGGAGTCTACTTGATGCTTTTAAGACATGCCAAGCTTTTTCCTGCCCCATGGCCTTTGAACTTGTTACTGTCTCTCCCTGGAATGCTTTTCTCCCACCCATAGCCGAACATGGAACCTTCCTTTGTATTCATCCACATCCAACAAATATTTGTTAACCATTGTGTGCCCTTTCCTAATTTTATTCAGGTTTGTACTCAAGTGCCATTGCCTTAACAAGCCTTTCCTGACCAGACCCAATCACAGAAGCCCCAATTGCCTAATCACTTTCTGACACTTTCTGGGGGTTTTCTCCATAGTGTTTATTACAACCTGAAGTTATATGTGTGTCTGAGTGTGTGTGTGCTCATGTGATTTTTAGACTTGTTTACTGTCAGTTTGTTAACATTGTGAACAACATTAGGACAGGGATTTCATTTTATTTCTTGCTATCGTCCCACCTCTTAGAAGAGTCCCTGGGACTAGTAGGCACTTGGTACATATTTGTTGTTTGTATGAACAAATTCAGCTTTTAGTATGTGCAAACTGCTCTATCTACATCATCATGCTTAATTCTCACCAGACATCTGGGACATCACCCTCATTTGTCTGCTGATTTCTTGATAGAAACAATGGGTGCCAGAAGTCAGTGGAAGGCCATGCTCAGGGTACTCAAGGAAAATAACTGTCAACCAAGAATCCTACATCCAACAAAGACACCATTCAAAAATAAGATAAAAGGACTTTCCAAGTTTAAAATAACTGAGAAAATGTGTCACCGACAAAGCCACCTTTTAAAAATACTAAGATTTTTTTACTGCTAAGGCAATAACCCCTATGATAACTTATGTTCACACACAAAAAAAAGAGTGCCAGTAAATGTGATTATAAAAAACAATTTAAATGCATATTTTCTCCTTTTCTGAATTGATTTAAAAAGCAAGGATATGGGCTGGGGTTGTGGCTCAGTGGTAGAGCACTCACCTAGCACACACTAGGCATTGGGTTCGATCCTCAGCACCTCATACAAATAAAATTTTAAAAAAATAAAGGTATTGTGTCCATCTACAGTTCAAAAATATATTTGAAAAAAGAAGCAAGTGTATAAAATAATGTGTATATATGATTTTTGGCCTATAACACAAAAATGTATAAACTTGCCAATAATAGCACAAGGGGGTGGCAGAACAAGGCTATATAGGACCACAGATAGCAAAGTAATAATTATAATAAAGCATTGTGTTTTTAACCTAAGTAGATGTATAACAATAACACCATAAAAAGAGAATAAAACTGAACAGGAATAAAATTTTCACATAGCACTAGTATTTAAGCTAATATAAATTCAGAATTTCATTTTAGTAAGTAAAGATGTATATGGTAAACCTTAGAGAAACCATTTAAAAAAGACCTCAAAAATAAAGTGAAATAAATCATTAAATAAATTAAAGCACCTAGTGCAAAATAAAGCAAAAAAGAAGGAACAGAGGAACGAAAAAGACAAGAAACACACAAATAACAAAAAGTGAAATGGTAAACACAAATCTAACCATACCAATATAGTATTAAAGGTGAATGAGTTAAAACAATCTAATTAAAGTGAAGAGATTTCCCAGTATTAACAAACGACAACAACAACAGATTATCAGAGTTTAAAAAAATATCATCTAACCTTGTGTCATCTACAAAAGATGCACTTTGGTTTCAAAGACACCAATTGTTTAATAAAGAACTGTAAACCACAATCACAGGAAAGCTGGTATAATATCAGACAAAATAGGATTTAAAACAAAAAGTGATGCTAGGGCTGACCCTCAAAGCCTGCAGGGTTACATTCACATAAAGCATTTTCAAGAGAAAAGAGGGTAATAATGACTCCCCAAATGAAGCCTCTTAGATAAAATAAATTTAGGTTGCCATGACCAGTTAGGCCAACAAAATTCTCTGGAACTCAGTTTCCCTGTCAGAATTAGAAAGGATTTATAACTCACTAGAGAAGCATTCGTGTTTCTACCCCCTGCCTTCTCACAGGCACTGGGTGAAGCTCCTACATGTACAACCCTCCATTTTAACCCAGGCCTTGATTCCCTTGTGGCTGTCACACCCATTTTACAGATAAAGAAAGTGAGGCCAGAGGTTATGTGACTTGCCTCAGATAACAAGGCCACACAGGAGGACTCCTGTGTTTCAATTCCAGGTCTCTTCTCTGAGTCCAGCGCCCCCTCGACCGTCCCTGCGATTTACTATTTCCATAATTATGGCCAGGGTCAGCATGAATGTAACATTCAGAAAATGCAATAGATTTCCCTCCAAAGAACGCCCTCCAGCAGCCCCATGAACACACACAGGGGGCTTCCAGGGTCCTCAGGGTGTGAGCACCTGACCCTGCCTCATTTCTAGGGTGGTTCTCCTACTTCTGGCATTCTTGGAAACCAGAAGCCCTATGAAGAGCGATGGGAACAAGGCCCTACAGGGGAAGGGGACACTGCTGGCCTCATCCATTCAAGGAGCAGGTGCATGTCTTGCCATGAGAAGGGGTGGGAAGAATTTTCTTGGGGGTGGTTCTTGGTGTGAGGCATGAAGATAAAGGAACATAATAATGAAAGTGACACTGAAAGAACCTCTCAGAATGGACCTGGGAAGCCTTTACAGAAGCAGGACAGATGTGCGATTCCAGCTGCTGAGGAGGAACATGAACTTTGGTCGCCTCGGCCCTTTGTCCACAGGCAGGCCTCTGAAAGGACCTGAGCAACCAAACGCACTATGCCCAGAGGCTCAGGAGGAACATGCAGAGGTCGCCAGGCTCCCGTTCTCTGGACATTTCCCTTCTGTGTGTACATTTTTCACAGTCCTGGAGCTGTGGGAATAGCCAGCAGGCACCGGCAGGTCCTTAGCCCCAGGAAGGTGGGTGCACAAGTCAATGTACAGAGCTGCAGAGGTCCTCAGAGGCCACCTGACCTGCCCTCCTGCCAGCCAGATGTTTCCATAGGCTGCAGCCCTGGCAGGTCTTGGTTCTGAAAAATCAGTCCACCTCTTAACATAAGAGGGGCTTTCCCCAGGGGAAGAAGAGAAACAGAAAGATCCAGAACACTGGCACACAGAGGGAGAAGGCAGGGAGAGGGAGAGAAGGATGGGAAAGGGGAGAGGGAGAGAAAAAAGTTGAGGGAGAGAAGGAGGCAAAAGCCAGAGAGGAAGAATTGGGAAGGAGAGATGGGGGGGGGGGGGGGAGAGAGAGAGAGAGAGAGAGAGAGAGAGAGAGAGAGAGAGAGATCCAGAAATAAAAAGAGCAGCAGATGGAGTGGGGGTGGGGGAGACTGGAGGTGGCAGAAAGAGGGAGGGAGGGAGGGAGGAAGAGAAGGGAAAAGGAAAGCAGATCACTTTGAAAAAGCAGAAGGTGGTGGCCTTCACATCTCCAGTGAAGTCTTTGCAGGACACTTGCCTCAGTGCAGGATGCCTTTAGACCCCCAGGATTTGACTAAGATGAACGTTACATCTACATTTGGTCTTCCGCACCTGTGACCTAGGCCTAACCATTAGCTCCCTCCCTGATCACAGGGATTTGATGATGCCTGGGTGTGTGGCCCAAGGCAGTCCAATGGAGACTCTGCCCCCAGACATTTCTTAGAAACATGCTGAAAATGAAGCTTTTCCCGTTGGGACTTTGGGAAATAGAACAGTGAAAGCCTGGAACTGTGAGACCACCTCCCAGCAAGATTCCACCTGAGAAGGAAGCCAGCACAGAGGGAAGCTGAACAGGAAGATAAACACAAAGTCCTAACAAAAGTGTCTGTGCTCCTGGATCCAACTGTGCCTGAAGTCATAGTATCCTGGAGTTTTCAGGTGTATGACCTGATTCCCTTTTATGTGTAAATCTATCTGAGTTGGGGGTTCTGTCATTAGCAACCAAATAGTTCTACTATAATGTGAAAACCCTGTGTTGCCTTTATTACCAACTCCTAGAAACTTCACATGAGTAAATAAATTCCCCTGACAAATGTGCTGGCCAACAGGGCCTAGGATTGTCTCCTAAGGAAAATACAAAGGCCAAGTAAAAGAATTGATAAGTCATGATTTTTAAAAAACATAAAACTATGGCAGGGAGAAAGAAAGGTTATGCTTGGCTACATAGGGCCATATTATGACTACCATGGGCCCTAGGCACTTAGGCCTGCAGGAGTCCCTTCCTCTGTTAAAAAAATAATCATTGTATTTTACAACTACATTGGCATAAAGACAAGCATAATCCAGACTGGACATCATATTCATTTTTATTCTGCTTTTAAAAGAAATGAAAGCATATTAGTGGGCCCTGCAAATATCCAGGGCCCTGGCACTGTGCCCACTCTGACCAAGTAAGTTGGCTCTTGGTCCATGTTACCCAGATTGCTTGTCCACACAGTCCAGTTTCCTACTCTAGTAGGAGTGGAAGAATCTAATGAGTCCCTCAGAGCCCAGCTGGCCTTTCTCCCTGTCCACATACTTCCCAGGGTCATCACCCTGGTGTCATGTCTGGGTGCCTGCTGCTCTGGGATGCACCCAAAGCCTGGCATTACCACTCTGCATCAACACGTGGAGCTGTGTCCAGTCTGTCGAGGTCTGGAGACAGACCCGTCTCCTTCACCTCCTCGTCTCAGGTCCTAGCATAGGCCTGGTGCAGAACAGGCATGCAGGGGAGAGGGACAGAGGAACAGAGGGACAGTGGTTGCTTCCTACTTGGGATACTCTTGCCGTTTAGGATCTGCACCTGGGCCAGGCAGGACACAGAGGGATCACGTGAGCCAGGAGTGGGGTGTGGCCAACACAGCGCATGCTCCCAGGATCTGCTCTGTCTGGCCTGTGCTGGAAGCTGCCCTGCGCAATGGAGGTTTTTTCCTGAGGTTTCCCTGGGTGCCCATCTGTTCTGAGGGATGGCAGTGCTGACCTGGAACTGGAGGGTTATGTGGGCCAGCCCTGTGGGGTGGCATGAGGCAGCAGGAAAGCTTTCCAGGTGAGTTTCCTGGCCCCAGACCTCCCCTCACTCACCTTCATCACTAGTGTGAGGCTCCGTGCCATTGTCATGGTCAACTTCATCGATGGTCCCTGGCTCACTGTGTGGACTGTCACTGCAAGAAAACACAGGAAGGGGACTTGTTGGGGAGTGTGGCCCTCACCCAGAGCAGGCCCAGGCCTACATCATCCTGTCTTTTCCCACTGATCACCCATGGATCTTCTTAACTAGAAAACCACTCCCAGCTCCTTGCTGGAAGCTTCCCTGAGTCCCTCTGTCAGCTCTATCCCAGCTGAGTTACCTTCTTGGCGAAGGCTGTCAGTGGTTTGGCTGTGTCCCCAAAGTTTACGTGTTAGAAACTTCATCCCCAGTGCAAAAGTGTTGGAGGGGGTGCCTGACGAGGTGATTGGGTCATGAAGTCTGTTCTCATGAATGAACTGATGTTATTATCACAGGAATGGATTAGAACTCACAAGAACTGTTTGACAATTGAGTCTGACCTGAACATCGCTTGTGCGCTTGCTCACTCTTGTGCCTTTTGCCTTCTGCCTTCCACCATGGGATGAAATAGCAGGAAGGCCCTTGACAGATGCTGACGCCATGCTCTTGGACTTCCTAGTTTCTAGAACTGTGTGCCATATAAATTTCTGTTACTAGGAATTACCCAGCCTCAGGCATTCTGTTCCAGCAGCAGAAAATGGATTGACAATGCCTATGTGTTCTGTAAGGTCCAGAGGGCAGTTACCCCAGAATTTATCATCAGAAGTACCACAAATCAGAACAGAAAAGACCTCAGAAGTACCATGTGTCCTTTCATCCAGTTTGACTCCCTTCTTACAGCTGAGATGACACATCTGTGAGGTGGAGCGAAGCCAACAAGGGCTGCCTTATGATTCTGTGGGCAAAAGCCCAGATCGATTTAGGCTGGTCACCATGATGAGCCTGGTGGCCGAGAGACTGAGGTTGGTCCAATCCAGTCATTCAGGTACTGGTATGAGTCACAGGTGCTACCCTTTGCTAGACTCTAAGTTCTTTGAGGCCAGGGATCATTCACACACCCAGTGTTTTTACTGATCCACTGAGTTCTAATAGATGACACTACGCCACATGGAAAGGATGTAAAGAGAGGGAAGATGGATAGGGTCCCTGACCTTATTGCTTACCTTCTATGGAGAGGGACAAGAAAAAAGTCCAAGTAAACAGGCCAGTCAATAAGACAGTTACAAGTTGAAATATGTCATGTGGGAAAGAAATGAGCAGAGACAAGAAAAACAGTGGGGACTAACATAGTCAGGGGAGAGTTCTTAGAGGAGGTGACATTTGCAATGTCATTTAAAGGGTGTGGGCTTTATTATGAAAAATTCTCTATTGTCATCTAGTAAGGTCCAGACTCCATACAGTGGCTTCAAGAGTTTTGATAATCTGGCTCTACCTGCCCTGTGGAGCTGTCCCTCACCATTCCCTTGACACATTCTTCTCATTTTATTGAATGCTGTAGGCCTAGATCTTTCTTTGCCCACTCCTCACTGGGCTGGCTCAGTTTACCCTGCTGTCTCAGCTCAGTCTTCACCACCTCCAGGAAGCCTTTTAGAACTGCCTTCAACTGGAGCCAGGGGCTTCCTTCTGGGACTGCCTGCTTCCTCCTCTTCCATCTGAGCTCCCTACATCAGGGTAAATCTTATTCAGGCTCTCTTCCTGCCTCCCAGACCAGGACCTGGCCTGGGACTATCTGTGGAATGAATGAATGAATGATGTCTACTGTGCTGAAACCTTCAGCTAAATCTCTCTCGTTGGCTTTGAAAACTCCTCCAAAATTATGGTGAAACTAATTAGGTTCCAGTTGCATGGGAAGCAAACAGGTTTGAGAAAAGTGTGCCCACTGTATGTGTTCTCTGATAACATCTAAGATCTGTGGATCCTTCCCAGGACAACTGCGCATCCTACCAACATATCACACCAAGGAGAGGATTGATGCTGGCCAACACTGTGTGTGAAAGGCTTCTCTGTGTGCAGACAGCATGCTTTGCAGCCATTTGCTGCTTCTGGTACAGAGCAGACTTGCCCCCTGATGCCTCAAAGGAAGTCAGAAAGCTGTGATCACACATCACTGCTGGTGAGCACTTCTATGCAAGGAGATGTGGTGGTGGGGGACAAAGGCACTGGGATTCTGCCCCCTTTGAAGAACTTCTCCAAATATGTCCAGAGAACTAAGGCAATCCACAAGTCCAGGGACATTGTGACAATCAAAAACAAACTCCCCCAAAGGCAGCTGGCTGGAAGCAGTGCAGGTAAGACCTAAATATACACAGCTGTATATTGTTCTGGATCCAGAGTAAAGAAATAATGGTCACTCTTTGGCTGGTTGCTCTCTCTGGGTGTGCTGGGTTTTATGCTTTGTTGTACTTTTTTTTTTTTCATGGAGTATTGCCTCTCTCTTTTGAAATTTATAGACTTCAATTGATGCATGAAAACATAACAATTGTACATATTTATGGGGTACTGTGTGATGTTTCCATACATGTATGCCTTGTGGAATGTTTAAAATAGGGTAAATCCAGCCCCTTAAACATGTACCTGTGTGTGTGAGTGTATATGTGTGTGTATGTGTATGAGTGTGTATGCAAGTGTGAGTGTGGGTGTGTGAGCATGATTGTGTGAGTGTGAGAGAGTGTGTATGTGTGTTAGTGGGTGTGTGAGCATGATTGTGTGAGTGTGAGAGAATGTGTATGTGTGTTAGTGTGTGTGTGAGTGTGGGTGTGTAAGCATGATTGTGTGTGAGAGAGTGTGTTAGTGTGTGTGTGAGTGTATGAGTGTGGGTGTGTAAGCATGATTGTGTGAGTGTGAGAGAGTGTGTGTTAGTGTGTGTGAGTGTGTGAGTGTGGGTATATAAGCATGATTGTGTGAATGTGAAAGTGTGTATGTGCGAGTGTGTATGTGTGTGAGTGTGTGTGTGTGGTGCCAGGAATGGAACTCGGGGCTGCACCTATGTTAAGCACATGCTCTACCACTAGCTACATCCTCAGGCCCTTTATCATTTCTTATAGTGAAAACATTTCTCTTCTCTAGCTTTCTGAAATACACTGGACATTATCATTATCTATTGTCTCCCTTTCATTGCATTTTTAAACTGTTTTCCTGTCTTGACATTTTAAGGTCTTAGCCTGGAACACAGTCATCCCTGATTCTGAAAATGGCCTAAAATATTTTTCCTAAGACTGGGTGTCATCTCAGGGACACAAAGGTGGTCCGACTAGAGGATGCTGATCTGGAGCAGAACACTCTAAGAATCAAGCTCATGACCTTCAAGAGACATCTGGTGGGAGGGGGCCATGAAGGGTACATGTGGTCAGGCAGGGCTTACTCATGTCCCTGCTTCCTGAGAGGGGCCTTGCCTCCCCTGCCAGAGACAGCAGCACCTCTCCCTGCCAATGTAACCATAATCACACATCACCAGACCAAATGTCAGCACAGAAACAATTCTTGAGCTTATGTGGGAACACAGGGAAAGAAGTTCTTTTTCTATTGAGGGTGTTCAGAGAATGGATTTAAAGCTGGAGTTTCTGGCTTCCTTCTTGGTACCATCAAGGGAGAGACGGTCTGAGAATAAAATCAATACAGAAGAAACTAGAGCCAAGGGATGGAGATTGCAGGACAAAGTCCTCATGACCAGAGTTCAGTCCCCAGATCCAGCCACTCCTGAAGATACATTCCCAGACTTCTTAGTAAGCAATCCCATAAATTCACGTTTGGCTTACGCTGGTTTCAGTTCTGTCCCTTGTAACCACCAGAATCTTGACTGGTGAACCTAGTCTCATATAAGAGGGGTTCAAAGCTCAAATGAGAAAATGTATATGGAAGTATAAGCTCAACACAGTAAGAAAACGGAAGGGTTTCTTACTGTTCACCAACAAGGATGACAACATTACTGTTAGGAGGAACAGCATCTTACCAATATTCTTCCCCTCCAGCCATGCATTTTTCATACACGGGTCCCTCTAGCTCCCGGGGACTGGGGAAGATGGCTTCATGATGGACGATGATGGTTTTGATGACTTCGTTGACATGGGCCTGGCAGGACACAGGGTCCTGCCCGTCAGGGATGTGCATGAGGGTGGGCCCGAAGCAGATGGCCAGGTTGTAGGGGTCCATCATGTTCTCGTCACTGTACTGGGAGAGGCTGGAGAGAGGAGGTGGCAGGAGTCATCTGGGATAGGCAAATCCTCCCTCTGGGCTTCTTTCTTTGGGGGTAGGCTCTACTTAAACCCAGGAGGCTCCATGTTCTGCTTTAAAAACAAAAGTACCTGCAAACACCTCAGGCCGCCCCCTCCCAATGGAGGCCAGCCAAAGAAGGGCCCCTTGGTCAGGCACTCACTGGTTGAGGAAAGCGAAGAGGTATCTCATGACCACGATGACCACGCGGGGGAGGGTAATGAGGATCTGTTGGATCTGGTGCACCCTCTCGGCTGGGTTCTCCAGTTCTGTAACATAAAGGGGCTTTTCAGGGTGCTCTTCACCCTGAACACATTTTCATGTCTCCCCTCTGTCATCAGCCCCAGTGGGTCAGTGGGTCGGGGCAGCAGCTCTGCTCACAGTTGGTGGATCCACATGTAAGCCCAGCCTGGCCCATCAGTGTGTCCCATCCCCAGGTCTCAGGGAGAGGTGTGTGTTGTGTCCCACCCAGAACCAATCAGAGTTGGTCTTCAGGACTTTGGGCTGGAGAAACCTATAGAAAAGTGTCCTTGGTCCAGGGAAGAGGGAAATCTGGAGCAGGTAGGGGCTGCTGGGAAGCAAGATCCTGCCTGAGAATGTGGCTGGCACAGAGACAGAGGAGGGACTGATTTCTGATGATACCAGCTGAGGTTCTGAGTTCAGCTGGGTCTGAACTTTCCAGGTACATCAATGAATACATTCTCTTTTATGGCTTAGGTCAGGTTGAGTTTCTGTCACCTGCAACTCCTGATGAACACATACAGGGATCGTGTTTATTAAACTCCTCACATTCACCAACTGCAGCACAGGACTGGCACATAGCAGTTGCTAGGTAAAAAGGGGTGGGGAAAATAACCATCTCTCAAGCTACCTATTGGCCAGGAACTTGGAAGATGCTTGTAATCTCATCTCTCCAGTATCGTCTGGAGAGACCGGCACTGGTACTTTTATTTGTCAGGCCAGGGGCTGGAGCAGCCAGTTGGACTTGGTAAGAGGACACAAGTGCCTTGTGGACATGGAAAGCTGGTGCTAAGAAAAGTGAGCTCTCAGAGCTCCTAAGTTTATGTGGCTGATGTGCAGCATAATGTCAGTTTCTTTTTCAGGTAACATTTTTCTCATGCAGCCCCTGTCCAGCCTCTTTATTCCATCAGGGAATTCCTTCTAACCCACAGCTTTTCTTGTTTCTCCTCTGCATCCAAGGCCCTCACGCCAGGGCCAAGCTATCATCTCCAGCTGCCAGCTCTTCCCAAAGTGCCTGGAGATGACGGAGAATCATGCTTCTCAAATGAGGGGTGCTTACATATCTATAGAGCCTCCTGTGGGGCTGCCACAGCGACTGAACAGTAGCGCTGGCACTTGATATCTAAGGGCCTGGGTTCCAAGTGTTCTGAATTGTGAGTGGCACAAGACATTTCTCTGCCATAAATTCCAACAGTGGCCCCCTGAGTAATCCTGTGCCAGGTGGTTTTATCCATCACATCACCCTCTCAAAACAGAAGTTGCCACCGCTGAGCCTTCATATACATGGTGATCCCTATAGCTTACCTTCCAAGCCTGCTCCAGGAACCCTTGCCCAAGCTGCCCAAATTCTGAATCAGAATCTCCTATACACAAATCAGTTCCAATGCTGCCTACTTCAGATGCCTCTGTCCTTAACTTCAGTCATCCCTGCCCAAGTACCACCTCTACTATTATTTATTAATATTGGTTGTATGTATGTGTGTGTGTATGTGTGTGTGTGTGTGTGTGTATGTGTGTGTGTGTGTGTGCGCACGCGCATGCACATGCATTTGGTACTGGGGACTGAATCCAGGGGTGCTCTATCACTGAGCTACAGCCCTGGTCTTTTTTTTTTTTAATTTTAATATTTATTTATTTTTTTAGTATTTGGCGGACACAACATCTTTGTCTGTATGTGGTGCTGAGGATCGAACCCGGGCCGCATGCATGCCAGGCGAGCACGCTACCGCTTGAGCCACATCCCCAGCCCAGCCCTGGTCTTTTTTATTTTTTTATTTTGAGACAGGGTCTCACTAAGTTTTGGATGCTGTCCTTGAACTTGAGACCCTCCTGCCTTAACCTTCTGAGTTGCTGGGATTATAGGCATGTGCCACTGTGCCTAGCAACAATGTTTTTTCTTAAACACATTTATTTAAATTAGGTACAGGAAGAAATCAATGATAATTTAATAAAAATAGAATAATAATAACAAATTACTCCAAAAAATTATTTTTAAATTATGAACTATTTCTGGAATTTTCCATTTAATATATTCTGACTGCAGTTGACTATAGGTAACTCAAAAACCACAGAAGGGGGGACTAATATTACTAAATTATAAGTAGACATTGTTGTCTACAAAGTTTCTGAAACAGAAACCTGGCTCTCCCTGTTTAGAATAGAAGCTGGAAGTCAATGTGAGGTTTTTTTTTCCTTGATGTATGTGGTCATAGGATTTGGGAAGGAACTGAAAGCGACTCTCATGGAGTGATTCAGGTCAGGCAATGTCCTGGCATGAGCTGGAAGTCAATGTTCTTGTCTGCTCAGGAACTGGAATGGGGGGGGGTTCTGGAAACACTGGATGAGTATATGGCATGGGGCTCATAGAGGGCTGGGCCTTTGTGGCCTGGGCTTTCTAAGATGTGGTTGAGAGCATGAAGTAGTGAGGAGGGCCAACAGCAAAGGAAGGGTCTTTTACACAAAGCAAATAAGAGGGCTCATGCCTCCTCTCTTGCCACCTCCTGGACCCTCTCCTGCAAATCTCTCACAGAATAGCATCAGACACACCCCCAGTAAAACTGGGTGTGGGCTAACTTTTCTGTAAACCCAATAAATTTTTTTAAAAGTTTATTCTGAAATATTAAAATTTGAAAAAAGAAAAAAAACAAAAACAAAAACAAAAAAAGAAAGAAAAAAATATTAAAATTTGAAATTTATTTGAAAATATTCCCAGAAGGTTGCCTTGGATTTTGGTGTCTTATAGCCAAGATGCCTGGACATCAGTTCCCTAGACTGGTTCCTCCTGACTATCCACAAAAACACAGCAGTTGAGAAAGATGCTCACAATTAACAACATAAGAGGGACCCCCAGTCACCTTAGTTTCACCATTTTCCTTGTTCATCATGTTGCTGACCTGACCACCAACCTTCCTTGGCTCCCCATTACCCAAGGCAAAAAGCCCTGGAACCCTTGCAAGCATTCAAGGTCTTCCCCTTTTTGTTCTGTCTTCCTTTTCCAGTCTATCACATCACACACAGGCTGGACACCTTCCTGCTGATCCCAATGGTTGTGTCCCCAACTCTTCCCAGGGTTCCCTGTGTCCACTCCTCCAGGAAGACTTGCTAACACTGCTCTCTGAGGTCTGACCTGTGAATCCAAGCCCCCTTGGGCTTCTTCTCTGAGTTCCTTCTGTACTCCTTCTCGTTATAAACACTCTGTTGTCTCCACCTGCCAGGTTCTCTGAGGACCACGGCCACACATCTTCTTTCACAATATTCCTCTTCTATGCCTACCATAGTGATGAGCCCAGAGTGCAACAGCAATTAAGATTTGTCCAGGAAGTGATTCTTCAACCTGGGAAATACTTACTAATAGTAGATATCAAATCTTGAAACCTTTCCTTAGGAAAGAGTGGATTTTCCAGTCCTCGGAAATACAGTTTTAAAACACCAGCGACTGAATTGATATCTCGCTCATTTTGATCATCCACAAGGGGGTCTTCACCTGGGTGGAAAAAGGAGACAATATTTCAGGTTGGTAAGGAGCCACAGAACATGGCAAAAGAGGTGATCTGGGCCAGCCTGAACCAGAAGGAAGGCAGAAGGGATACACCTCCCCAATATATGACACCACCCTCAAGTTCAAAGTTTTCCCTGCAACTTCCCATTTGAAAATATTGAAATCCATAGAAAAGTCAGAAAAATAAAATAAGGAACACCCATTGCCCTTCACTTATTCTCCTCCTGTTATATTTGCTTTCTCTCTTTTCCTGTTTATGTTTATTGCTGCTCAATTGTTGGAGAGTACTCCATAGAAATCATGACAGGTCACTGCCAAGTACTTCAACACACTTTTCCCGAGAATCAGGATATTTGCACATAACAACAATAACGTTATTACTCCTAAGAAAATAAACCATCATTCCAAAATAACATCTCACACCTGGCCCACCTTCAAACTTCCCCAATTGTCCCATCGCATCTTTTACAGATATTTTTCAAAAACCTAAGATCTACTCAATGTTCACCCAATTCCTTTGGTGGCTATGCTCCCTTGGCCCTTGAAATAGAACAGATTCTTAATATTTTCATTTGTTAGTTGGTCTTTTTAAGTGCTGACTCTTTTATGAAGAGTGCAGGCCAGGGTCTGGGGTTGGAGCTCAGTGGCAGAGCTCTTGCCTCACATGAGTGAGGCCCTGGGTTCGATCCTCAGCACCACATAAAAATAAATAAATAAAGATATTGTGTCTATCTACAACTAAAAAAATATTTCTAAAAAAAGTGCAGGCCAGCTGTCTTGCAGAATAGAGTCATATTCTGGATTTGTCTGATTGCTTCCTCGTGATCAGGTTCAGGTTAAGTATCTTCGGCAAGAATACCGCATATGTAAAAAACAGAACAAAACAAAACAAGCATTGCAGGAACGACATGGTGGATACTTCCCTACAGCCCATCAGGTGATGCATAGGTTAAGCTGTCCCGCTCCTATTGAGGCTCTGTGATGGCTGGGTTATGGTGGTAGCCTCCAGATTTCTACATTGTGAAGCTAATTTCCCCTTTATAATAAGTGATTTATGAAATGATACTCTAAGTATCCTGACACCCTGAGACTGTCTGCTCTTCACTGTGCCCAAAACATTGTATCAGTGGTTTGGACATCCAATGATGATTTGTGCCCAAACTGTTACACTAGGGGTTGCAAAGTGGTGATTTTTTTCATATCATCATTTCTCCTGAAGCTATTAGCTGGGATTCTTTTGGAAAGAGCTTTCCCTGTGTTCCCTCTCCCCCTTATTTGTCAGCATCTTTAGAGACATTTTATGTTATTTTAAATTCAATGTGTTACAATTTATTACCATTATTGTTCTTTGGGATTGCTTAAATTGTCCTACATTTGGCTGGGGAATCCTTTCTTATGTCCTTTTATTGTGATCCTCACTGAGCATTTCTTTGCTTTCTGGACAAAAAAAAAAAAAAAAAAAAATGCCCTTTTACTTTCCTTGACCCATATCTGGAATTAAAGGTTTTCCCAAGGAGCCCTCTGTTATTTGTAGAGAGTAACTAAAAGCAAAATCTAGCTATTAGCTATAGGAGCACTATAAAGAGCTTCCTGGCCTTTCCAGTGAATAAAACTTAAATGCACATTTTTTTTCATGAGTTCATACTGATGTATCATAACCATATTTAAGACACAAGGTTTTCTTTACCTTCATTTATTTTGTATTCATATAGACAGTTGCCAGCTTACAATTAGTTGAGGGGACAATTTTTTTTAATATTTATTTTTTAGGTTTTTTTTTTAGGTGGACACAATATCTTAATTTTTTTATTTTTATGTGGTGTTGAGGATTGAACCCAGCGCCCCGCGCATGCCAGGTGAGCACGCTACCACTTGAGCCACATCCCCAGCCCAAGGGTCAATTTTTTGACTTTTTGATGGTGTAAGTATATCCAGACCAAAGTGGTTTCACCTTTAATCTTTGATAAATGACATTGGATATTTAACATTTTATGAAATAGGCTTTTGAGTAAGATGACTTTGCCCAATTCTAGGCTAACTTCAGTGTTCTGAGCACATTTAAATTAGGCTGGGCTGAGCCATGTGTTCAGTAGGTTAGATTCATTCAATGCTTTTCCAATACTATGGTATTTTCAATTTACGATGTGTTTATCAGGATATACTCCCACTGTAAATTGTGGAGCATCTGTATATCTAATTTTGTAGTGAAAATCTTGGTTCTGAATAATATTGTTAATATATTTTTCTGTTTTATCTTACAATATGCATAAAATACTATCAGAGTTTTAATAGCAATATTACTATTAACAATAAACCTACTGTGTACAATTTAAGATTTATTTCTAGGACTCTGCTTTTATTTTTATTTTGTTTTAGTTTTTTTCTTTTCTCTCTTCCCCCCCTTTTTTTTGGTTGTTGTTCTTGGAATGTATTCCACTGAAGATGCAGAGTCAGAAGACAAAAAATAGTTTAGTGGTTGCCAGGGCCTGGGGCAGGGTGTGGGATATAGGAGTGACCATATGTGAGTACGAGGTTCCTGTTTAAGATGGTGAAAGAATTCTGGATTACAATGGTGACTGCACAATCAGTAAATATACTAGAAATCACTGAAATGTGGACTTTAAAAAATAGTGAACATATGGTAGGTAACTCAATAGAGTTAAAATTATGTTAAAGTGTATGTTAAAAATATATGTTCACAGATCATGTTTGAAAATTACTTTCTGTGATTACCAATTTGATACAGTTAAATTATTTCTATTTGTATTCAATTATAGGGGCTAATTTTTTTTTAGAAATCCTTTTTTAAAAATTTACAGTTTTAAAGCTAGGCACGGTAATCCCAGTGGTTGGGAGGCTGAGACAGGAGGATTGTAAGTTCAAAGCAGGTTTCAGCAAAAGTGAGGCACTAAGCAACTCAGTGAGACCATGTCTCTAAATAAAATACAAAATGGGGCTGGAGATGCTGCTCAGTGAGCAAGTGCCCCTGAGTTCAATCCCCAGTACCAAAAAAAAAAAAAATACAGTTTTGAAAACACCAAGGATTAACAGAGTCCAAGAGTTAAAACCAGATTGAAAATTACTCTGAGACATGAGCTTCTTTTATCCTTCTCCATCTATACCTCATACTTAACCATTTTTGTTAGTTTCTTGTTTGTTCTACTTTATTTCTGGAAACATAAATAAGCAAATACATGTACAGTTGGCCCTCCAAATTTGTATGATCCACATTCATGGATTCAACCAACAGAGGATGGAATTTTTCCAAAGAAAAAAAATTGCTTATATACTAAACATATGCAGGCTTAACTGCAAACAGTACAGTCTAACAACTAATAATATGGCATGAACACTGCATTGGGTATTATAAGTTATTTAGATATGGTTTGAAATATACAGCCAAATTCTTCTTCATTGGGGCTACACCACTTTATCCTGTTACCAGCAATATCACCTTGAGAGTACTATTTTCCATAGCCCTGCCCATGGCATCCTGTCAATCTCAAGAATTTTTGCCAATTGTTCATCTAGGGAGAAGCACTGTTCATTTTATTTTATTTTTTTTTTTAAAGAGAGAGTGAGAGAGGAGGGAGAGAGAGAGAGAGAGAGAGAGAGAGAGAGAGAGAGAGAGAGAGAGAATTTTTTTTTTAATATTTATTTTTTAGTTCTCGGCGGACACAACATCTTTGTTGGTATGTGGCGCTGAGGATCGAACCCGGGCTGCACGCATGCCAGGCGAGCGCGCTACCGCTGAGCCACATCTCCAGCCCAGCACTGTTCATTTTAATCCAGGGCTGTTGAGCTGGTTCATCACTGGGAATTTCCATGGGGGAGATAAGAAAAAGCCAAGAGCAATCTAATGCCTTCATGAAGTGTTAAGGGATGTTTGCAAAATGGGCTTCTCCCTCCTTCTCCTAAGCAGCCCACAATACCTTAAGTCTGGCAATGGAGGGAAGAATTGGCAGCTCATACTTGAATCTCTTCATTCTGCCTCTGTCAGAAGTGAATGTGTGTCACTAACAGGGTCTCTGCTGATTCCAATATACTTCAGTGCAAATTAGAGAAAGGTTCCCTTCCTTCCTGTACCAGGGCTTGTGGTTTATAGGGCAGAAGCCAGAGTTCCTGCCCTCTTGGCTGGCATCCCTGTGCAGTGCCCAGCCTGAACAACCATGTGTGGCAGCTCAGATGCTGATGTTCCATAGATTAACCTCTCAGAGGAGATAAGAATTTGTCCCCCACAAGACTTCCTCATGGGAAAGGAAAAAAGAACACATTAAAAAATATTTGCCTATACGCACAAGGACCTTTTCAAGTAAGAAGCACATTCAGGCAAGTAATGTCTGAATCCTCACATCAGCACCGCAAGGCCCTGAGGGAGGGTTGGTTTCAACATCCTTCTCTCCTGAGGGAGAGAGAAGCCCAGACAGGCGAAGCAATGTGCCTAAACTCACGTAGGCAGAGCAGACACCAGAAGTCCCAGGTTTCATGCCTGGGAGACATTCCTTCTTTTAAGTGTGATTTTCAAATCTCTGTCTCTGCTCGTCTGCACTCTGCCTGTGTATACACACGCCTCCACCCACTCTCCTACTCTCCTTCCTTTACAATAGAATTTTGCCTTTTAATTTTAAGAATTTTTTTTATAATACCTTTATTTTATTTATTTATTTTTATGTGGTGCTGAGGATTGAACCCAGGGCCTCACACATGCTAGGCAAGCACTCTACCACTGAACTACAGCCCCAGCCCAGATTTTATTTTATTTTTTCCCTCAAGAAAAAAAGAGTTCCTATGAAATCCCAATATACAGAACAAAGCTGTCCCAGTTGCCTGAAGTTGTGGGGAGGGAGTACAAACCCCACCTCTTCGGTTCCCTCTCCCTCTCTGCAGCAGCCTGAGAAATGTGAAAATGTGCTCTATTTTCAGGCTGTGGTCTTAGGATTCAAAAATCACATGGATTTTTTTTCCTCCATATTACCTGTTAGCTCCCACTGCTAAGTATGATTAACAGTGACTTTAAATACACATGCAAACACATACATTGGTGTATACACACACCATTAGTTCTGGCCCTTCTTCCCAGAAGGCTCTTGGTCCAGGGCGTAGGCCACCTGGAGTGAGCCAGGAAGAGGAAATAACACTAGTCTGAGGGAAGATGGGAGAATATCCCTGGGATTGCCCAGGTAAGAAGCCAGACCCAGGGCACTTAATGGCGAGTATCAAGAAACAGAAAAGAATAAGTGAGAAATTGGGGCACTGGGCAGTCCAGAAAAGCCAACAATAAATTTTTCTAAAAAAGACATACCAGGGACTATTCTTTTAGAAGCTATGCCTCATTGTGGCCTCAGGTGGAACAGAGAACAAGGCTGGCAAGAGAATGAGATTCATTTTGGAATCCTGGGGAAAGGGAAAGGGGCCAATTGTGTACATGAGGCAAAGAGAAAAGAGAAAATATTTTTTGCAGCTGAGATGTGGGTCAGGTGATCTCTGCCCAGCTGGGCTCTGCCTGAGGGGATCCAAGGCTTGTTAGGAGCAGAAAATTCTTTTCAATTACACATCACCCCTACAGAAGCACCCAAGCAAGTGACAGGAGGTGCTGACCTTAGACAATCACATTGGAGAAGGGAAGAAAGCAGCCCTGTGGGGCTGGGGAGAGGCTAGGGCTGTCTGTTTCAACAAGGTTACCTACAGGGTATGGAGAAGCAGGAAAATGCAAGGGTGAGGCGCCTGCCAGCTGGAGGCAAGGGGCAGGGAGTTCACACAAGAGATCTGGGGCAGAGCAATAAGGAATTCTGGGTAATGAGATGGGCCCAGGAGCATAGGACCAGTCAGACAGAGTTCCAGACCATAGTTTTGTTCATTTACCATGAACCCAGGAGAGCAGGGGTGCTAAGGAGTTTGGGGAAATGAAGAGACAGAACTCTAGATTGGGCCACCATGTGACATTGAGAGATGTAGGGCAATGATGAACAATAGATGCTTCTTGCTTCTCGGCCTTTGCCTTGGCTTGGAAAGCCCTTGCTTCCCCTGGCTCCTTCTCCTTAAGCCTCAGCTTAGGCTTTTCCTCCAAGAGAAGCCTTCCTTGGCTTTGCTATTCCTCTTCTGTTCATCCAAATCAGGCAAGGGGCTCTTATGCTGCCTAGTGTTTACCCCAGCAACGCACCGATCGTGCTGTTTGTTAAACTGGCTCCCCCTCTAGTAGTACCCATTGGTTCGTATTGCATTTCCTGGCTTTAGTCTGTTACCTCACACAGTGGAGGGCTCAGTGCATGTCGAGTGCCTGAATAAATGCCCTAGAGAGCCTGGGACAGGATGGTTCTGGGCTCTCTGTCCTATGCACCCATGATCCTGGTGTGGACTCCAGAGCTAAAGGTCCCCTGGCCCCTCAGAGGCCACTGGGCACTACTTCAGCCAAATCACATTCTTGACACCTGGTTCCAAGCCAGAGCGCATAGGGCTGCAAAAGTCCTGTGTGTGGGGTTGGCAGGGTGTGAAGTTGCAGGATGCTTCCTCCACTCCAGCTAGACAATCTTAGCATGCAGTTGAGAGGACTGGGATGCAGGGAGGTTGCTTGAGAGGCAGCTCCTTCAGGGAAAGTGAGGCAACAGAGACAATTCTGTAGGTGGGACCTCAGGGAGAGGCCTGCTTCAAGCATAATAATAGAGGTAAACCATTCACCTCCCAAGGCTGTCAGAGGCTTACATGAAAGAATGGGTGAGAATGTGCTCTTTCGTCCATTGGGATGTGATGTGTTGCTAGGAAATGGATTGGGGATCAGGGTCCTCAGACCAAAATCAGTATCAGAACCATTCAGAGAATAAGGCAGTAAATCAGCATTGAGATGAGACAGATTATGGAAATAGACTTTGGGTCTCTCTAAAATGTTAGAAAACTGGAGACAGAGACACTGTCTGGGATACCTGTGTATTAATTCTTCTGGGGAACTCCTCATCCTCCCTGGCAATGAAGATTTGAACTTGCTAGTCTTCCTGTTCCACCAAAACAGCAAGACAAGTACAGCATAGCCAAAGGCATAAGTAAGTCCTTCCTTTCTGTGGACAATATCTCTAATCACCTGCCTCATCAGGGATTCTGAGGCCAATGGAGGATATACCCACCCCCAAAAAATACCCCCCCCAAAAAATCACAGGTATCCTGTCTTGGTGTCCACATCATTTCTTCCTTCCTTCCTTCCTTCCTTCCCTCCCTCGCTCCCTCCCTTCCTTCCTTCCTTTTCTCTCCCTCTCTCCATCCCCCCTCCTTCCTTCCTTTCTTTCCTTCTTTCTATTTCTTTCTTTCTTTTTTGTATGTGTGTTTTTAGTTTTTGGTTTTTGATACTAGGGATTGAACACTACATTGCTTTACCACTGAACCACATCCTCAGCTCCTTTTATTTTTTATTTTGAAACCCGTTCTCACTAGGATGCTGAGGCTGGCCTTGACCCTGTGATCCTCCTGCCTTAGCTTCCTGAATCACTGAAATTATAGGCATGTAATGGCACACCTCTAATAAGCATTTATATCCTTGGTGAATCAAAGTGGCAAGTAAGTTGGGGGGTGAAGGAAGAGTGGTCTCTTCCTCTCAAAGCACAGCTTGCCAAAAACACTATAAAAATGAAGAATTGGACTATTCTAAAAGTCACTCAGTGTTATCTATGTTCTTTCAACTTTTCTAAAACAAAGCTTCCTTTACAGAGTTAAAAGGCTCTTTTTTCAAAGAGAAAGTCAGCCACAAGCAGTTGTACAGGATGAGCAACCCTCATCCAAAATTCGTGGGACCAAAAGTGTTTCAGATTTCCAGATTTGGGAATATTTGCATGTTTATAATGACATATCTTGGGGATGGGACCTAAGCCTAAACATGAAATCTGTGTTTCATATATACCTTAGACACATAGTCTGTGGGTCCTAGGCAGTCACTGTTACCACATCCAGCCACATTACAGACTTTTATTTTGAGTGTAACTGCACATTGGCTGTGAACCAGCACATGCACTCAGGTATGAAAATTTTCATTTGTGTGTCATAGTTAGTGTTCAAAAAGTTTTGAATCCTGGAGCATTTTGAAATTTGAATTTTCAGAACAGGGATGCTCTACCTTTAATAGTACATAAGTACTTAAGAGTTAGTTGTTGGAGGGAAACAAACAGATCTTGGCATTTGCCAGTTTCTGTGATGTGGTGCAAACACTCCAGCCAGGGCTGATTTCTAGCTACCAGGGAGAAACCCCTGAATGCAAAATTTGGAAGAGCTGTACATGAACAGCTCACACAAGCCAGTGCAATCCCAGGAATCCTTCAGGCTGCCAGTTCTAAAACATATGTCAATACCCACCCTGGCTTCCCTCAGCCACGAACTTCAGAGAGCCACTCTACACCCACCTCTCTCAAAAGAATTTTTGATGTCATTCACTTCGACCTGAGATCCGGGCACTCTGAAGATCCCCTGCTGCTGGAGTCCTAAGATAGAAACATACAGAGAAAGAAACAGTAAAGGACATGAGACCAACATGAGTCTGTGGGAATATCCGTAACTCGCTCCCTTGCTTGTCTCTTTCTCCCTCCACCTTTTACAAGAGGGTCATTCCCAATGACAGTCCCCTGGCAGAACCTGTGCCACTGGAGGGATTAAAGGACCTGCCTCATTCTCAATGGAATTAATGGGGAGACTCATAATCATTCCTTGATTCCGTTTTCCACTTAAAACAATTCATGTTATAGTTCAGGAAGTATTTACTCTTAAAAGACAGGATGTAGTCAAAGTTTGGGGGTATACAGAATATATTCAATAAATGCTGACCACCTCTTTTTTTATACAGTACCGAATTTCTAGGAGCCAAGTGTCTGACCTCAATGTCCTGGCCCACTCCACCCAGCCATGCTGACCCTGCTTCCCACATTAGGCCTTTCCCATTCTCCATCCTCTCCACCAGGCTGCTCAGCTGCTGTCCCTTCTGTTTATTTGGAACTGATTTAAAATATCACCTCCTCAGAGAGGTTTTCTGTCACTGCCTTAGCCAAATCAGCACCCCACCACCACCATTCTCTATCCCTTGTAGTGAATTTTGTAGTATTATCCCTAGTTGTGATTTCATTACAGTCAGCCCTCTGCATGCATCCAAGGCTTCCCCATCAAGGGATTCAACCAAATGCAGATTGAAAGCATTTGAGAAAAAAAAAATATGCCTGTACCAAACATGTGCAGATTTTTTTTCTTGTCATTATTCCTAAACAATAGAGTATGGCAACAATTTACATGGCATTCACATTGTATGAGTTATTATAAGGCATCTAGAGATGATTTAAAGTCTGCAGGAGGTGTATGCAAATACTACACCATTTTACATAATGGATCTGAGCATCTGTGGATTTTGGTATCTGCAGGAATTTGGATATAGAGGGATGACCATGTTTATCTTTCTGCCTGTTAATTTCCTCTCCCTCTTATTTAGAAATATACACCCCTCAGGGCAGACATTATATCTGTCTTGTTCATCCTTGTGCTCCCACTTTCCAAAACAGTGCCTGTTATACACTCAGTAAACATATTTTTGGAGGGATGAGTATTTTTGGAGTGGGTAAGCAGAAGTTACCTTCTGCTGACAACTGGTTACCAAATCCCAGACACTGTTTCCTCCATGGGATTTATAATCTAGTAGGATTAACTGATTTACTGGCCCTGGGGTTGGTTGGGAGCAAAAAAAGGAACTAAAATAATCCTGCTGTCTACTCCCTCATTGCACCCCTGTTATCCTAAGCCCTGGGTCCCTCACCACTATGTCCCATCCCCCAGCCACCAAGACACACAGCTCCAACGTCAGCACTCCAATCAGCAGCTGTTCCCTGGAGCATGTTCCTCCTCAGAAGCAGAACAGTGACAGGAAGTCTTCCAAGACAAATTAGAATTTCATTCCTACCAGAACAGTCCAGCACCTGTTCTGCAGAGAGCTGAAAGTACTGACCCAAGATTGATCTTACCATATAAATTGATGTATCGGATGCAGCTCTCAACTACAAGTGGTATAGCTTGTCCTGAATCCTTAAGGGAAAAAAAAAATGTGAGTTTTATTGGGCTTGGCAACCACCACTGGGAAAAGATACTGCAAACACAAATTAACAACTCAAGCCAGAATATTAGTACCATCAGATTAGTAGGAAAATAAGCAAGGAAGTGCTAATCCTAATGTCTCTGTGATAATTAACAATAAAGAGTCTTTAGTTAGTGCAGAAAAAAGCATAGCTATGATAATCTGAAAGAAATGCTCTGTCTTCTTACCCAGCCAGCAAGGAATCTGGGATCATGAGGTTTGACAGGCACATCTAGGACAGGGGAGAGGGAACCCGCCCTGTGGAGGGGGCTGGAGTCTGACCTTGAAGGATGCTCTGCCTCCCACTCCACTTTGCTCCAACTCAACCTTCTTCTCCCAGTGCTCATGTGTCCAAAGGCAAGATCAAGGCCTCTTCCCATTACTGAGGGGCCTGATGGCAGAATTAAGAACACGCCCTGTGGGAAGCCGGGCTGGCCCCCATGGGTTTCTTCTGAGCTCTAAGAAGGGAAGGCTAGTTCCAGTCATTACAAGCTAAACATTCAGATACACACACTGAGACTCTAGACTTATCCAGACTCTCCATGGCTGGGCAAGGGGCAATCTCCTTTGGATTCCAAGACTGGTTGACCTCCCTATTATTTCAGGTCATTTAAAGAGCACAGAATTTTTTTTTTTTTGAACTTTCTTTGAAAAGGGGTCAAATTAAGTTACTACCCTCCTCAGAAGGTGAGGGGGACAAGGAAGCATATGCAATATGCTCTTGCAAAGGTGGCGTGGACTTCAATGCTCCTGGCTCTTCCACACCCAACCTGTCAGTTCTGCCCTTGCTGGAGTGCAGTCGGGAAACGGAAGGATGTGACCCATCGGCAACAGCCAAAGTGGGCTCTGCTCTGCAAGTCCTATCTAAAGACAGATTCCATCCAACTGCAAGGGGCTAATGGGCCTTTCTAGTAAATACCTGGTTCCTGGTTCGAGCATTTCTTCTTCCTCTGATAACAAAAAATAAACAGGCAGCAGAGCAGGAGAAAAAGAAAAGATTATGCAGGAATAAGATCAGTTATAGTAAGCAGATAGTTCAGAGTCCGTGAACGCCGAAATGCAATGGCAGCCAGCAAGGGTCCTGGGGGCCTGCCAATGGGCCTGCCGTGGGGAGGGCCACCCTGACCTCTGTCTCTCACTGGCCTTCCAGGAGCTGCCCTCAGCCAGCCTCCCAATAGGTAGACTCAGCTCCTTTGCCAGACACCGGTAAAGAAGGGGCCTCTTTTTGTCCTTATCAAAGTACAGGAAGAATATCTTGAGCCCAGTCCCATCTCCAAATCTACTTCACTTCAACAAAAGGGACGACTGATTCACAAAAGGGAAGAGCCCACCGAAGTCCCCAAAGGGTAAACCCAGCTGCCAAAGCAAAGAAACACACCTTATGTCTACTCTAACACTGTCCCTGGAATTCAGCCCAGAAATCCTCATTCTTGGTAAAAAGTTCAACTTTACATGATGATATTTATTGGGAGCCTAGCCAGAGGGATTCCACCAGAACCCAAACTCCAAACATTTCCCCACATTCTCCCAATACTTGGCTTGCTTTTCTGGGTATCTACTTGGCTTTGCTCTCCTTCCTATCCCTAGTTCTCCCTCTCGCACCCAGTACCCTGCTGAAACCAAAGATGAAGGCTGGGAGGATGGAGAGAAGGTGGGTCACCTTTCTGATTTTAGGGGTGGAACCCGAGCCTTTGCTTTCACTAAAAACTCCCAGTGTTCAGAGAACCTGTTGGCTATTTCTTGCCACATGGGCAATAGGTCAGACTCTGAGATGGGTGTTGTGTCTCAGTCAGGCCTGTGGAGGAGGCTGAGCTGAGAATTTGGAGGAGGTGTGACTACCAGCTGGTGCCACCTGTCTAGACCCCAGCATCTCAAAAAGTGGAATCATCTGCTACCTGATATCTGGCTAATGCTATCTCAATCACGGAACCTACAGAGCAAACAGCCTGGCCCAAGGGGGCTCTAGAAGCATTAACCTAAAGTTAATGATAATAGACAGGGCTTACATTGCGCTTATATTGTGCTGGCCAGTGTTCTAGAAGCATGGCCTGCCTAGAAGCTCACTCAATCCTCATCACATAAGGTAGGTCATTATCATTGTCATCTCACAGAAGCAAGATGGAGCCTATCCCCTGCCCCAGAGGTGTACCTCCTGGGCCTCAAAATACACTCTTAGAATAAATATGGGATCTCCTTCTGAGAACAACAACAACAACAAAAAAATCTAGGATTTAAGTATATTTAAGTAGAGTCCTAGAAATTTCTAAATCTAAATCCAACGGCATTTATTTATTAATAACTTGACAATGCTCTCTTGCCTGCTGAAACATCAGAGTCATGGAGTCCCACTGATTTTATTTCACTGAGATACTTTCCACAGGTGTGGTTTTTCAAAGCTGGGACAGATTGATTGATTAATTGATTGATTGATTGATTGGATGATACTAGGGATTGAACCCAGGGGCACTTTACTATTGAGCTATATCCCTAATCCTTTTATTTTGAGACAGGGTCTCACTAAGTAGCTTAGGGCTTCTCTCAGTTGTTGAGGCTGGCCTTGATCTTGTGATCCTCCTACCTCAGCCTTGAGATTACAGGTGAGCATCACTGCACCTAGCAAAAGCTGGGGACTCTTAAATTTAATGGCCCAAAAGATAACACATGAACTAGAATCAAAAATTAAATTCCATTCTCATTAGTTGAAGAACTGAATAAATTAGACTGCTCTCTCACTTTCTGAAAGTTAATAATCCTTCAGAGTAAATCGATGCTGTTTGAAACTGCCTACTGAGCTCATAGTAGGCACACACAATAAGTTTCCTGAACTGCAATGATTATAGGTGCTACAGGTACCGTGTGACTATAAAGAAATGCAATAGCATTTAACAAATATACCTTTTTTTCCCCCAATCATATTAGTATTCTTCTCCCTTGGCCCCTTATGAGGCAGTGCACTTACTCCAACGATGCCACAACTATTCATATGCGCTAGGGGCTTTTTTCAGAGTTAGTTGACAGGTACCACTGTACCGTATTCCCTTTGCCACTTCAGATCTCCAGTGGTGTTGCAAAGCTAAGCTTCAAATGCAGCTTTTTATTCCAAAGTGTCCATTTTAACACAAAGTTATAGCACTAATGACAGAGGCCAGGCAAGAGGGCTCTAAAGAAGACTGGCTAAAAAGTTGTGGCAGCAAAGGTGATGATGATATAATTAGAAGAAGAAGATGGCTTCCCAAGGCAACTAGCTCAATGGGCACATGCTCATGTGGTCAGGGGAATGAAGTTGGATGACTTTACAGTCACACAATACACGTAGGATCTATCAAGAGAACATTTAACTCAATGGAATACCTAATTTTCAAATACTGTCAAATAAGAGTGAATTCCTTCCAAAGATAAAGCAAATTAGGGAAGTTGTCCCTGTTCTGAACCTTTGTTCCTTTTGTTCCTCCTTTCAGGGGTTCCTTCTGTCCAACTCCACAGGCCAGCCCTGTACCTAGTTCTTTTCTGTCCTGAAAGCCTGTGACGTAACCCATACGCATATAGAGGAAAGAAAGCTGGCGCAGGGGCTGCCTCCATAACTCCAAAGTGATCAGCAATGCCCAAATACCTTCACTTGTGTCCTGATTGACACCAGTCTTCTTTTCTGAAGAAAGTGTCTTGATTGGCTGGGGGCAGGCTCTCAAATAACCAGAAAGGATTTTGCCTCTGTTCCCCTAAGTAATAAGAATGCATGTCCCCCTGCCTGCTGCTCTTTGCAATACCATCACCATCTTAAATTGCCTAGAATGGTTCTATCTGGGATGGCTTGTTCTTTTTTTAATATTTTATCATTTTTTAGTTGTAGTTGGACACAATACCCCTATTTCGTTTGTTTATTTTTATGTGGTGCTGAGGATCAAACCTAGGGCCCCACACATGCGAGGCAAGTGCTCAACTGCTGAGCCACAACCCCAGCCCCGTGGATGGCTTGTTCTTATACCCTTTACATCAAAGGAAAAAGAAAAAAGGATAGAGAAATTTATCTAGTCAAAATGCTTTAATATTTAGTTTGAGGTGTCATGGGTTAACTTGTGATTCTAAAAGGACCACCTCGACTCTTCTCCCCTGTTCTAAACCATCTAAAAAGACAAAACTAGGTGGGAAGAATTTCTCTCACTCAAATTGTTTATGTTTCCTTTGCTGATATCTACTCAACTAAATGAAATAAAATAATGCACTGGTATAAAAACACACTATTACCCATAGGAATTTTGTTGGTGTTGCTTTCATTCAGACTCCTCTTGAGAAATGTGGGTGTAAAGTATAATGGGGTTTTTCCTTTCTTCTTCTTTCTGTTGTGGTGCTAGGGATGGAACTCAGGGTCTCCCACACGGTAGGTAAATACCTACCATTGAACTACGTCCCAGCACTAGATAATGGGATTTTCCTAACTGTCCCTCAAGCTTTAGGACTACAGTTCCTGAAGCAGTGAAGTGTCTGGCGGTTCAACCCCACTTGGACTTGGTTGATCAGGCATTTCCCCCTAGGACTGAGAATCGTGGACAGTATTGGGGGCACCTGGTCAGAGCAAAGCACCTGTGATGAAGGGTCCTCACTGAAGCTACCAGCAAGCTGCAACAAGGAGCTAGCTCAATCAGGACTGGCCCAGGAATGGAATGGAAAGTTAGTTGGGACACATTGTTAGCTGGAGCATGAGGGTGGACAGAGGCTGCCATTACATTGGGCACATTCGCGGACTCCATGGCTCCCCAGCAAGTACCTTAATGAATGTTTCCATACTGCCGTTAAAGAGCTTATGGCTACACACTGAAAGAGGCCTAGGTCTCCTCATTTTCTGTGGTTTAGGGGGAAGGCAGGGGGGCCTAGGGGAAAACGGAACAAAAGAAATCAAGAAAACAACAAACATAAACATCCAACTGGGAAAGACGCTCTTAAAACCCCAAACTGGAGGAGAACATAAATGTAAATGGAAGCCCCTGGACCCCCGAAGCATTGGTTTCCAATGTTCCATCTGAGGCTTTTGGGTGTCTTAGGAAATCTTAATTTACCCACAATGCCAGGCAGGAGCAACTCTCATGGAACACAAATGCATTTAAATTAATGTTGGGGGTTGGGGCAGTATGTGTCCAAGAAACCACAGAAACTCTAATCAGAGGCCGTTATCCTGCAAAGCTGACCAGATGGAAGGGGGATCAGGGGAGAGAGATGTAATCAATAGCCTAAGAAAGCAAGAGACTTTCAAAAATTATTGGGAGGGTTAATTTTCATTATTTTGGCTTAAATCCATCACCAAGTCTCAACTCCCAATGTACCAGGGCACTCATCTTCCTAATGCTTCTTGGCATTTCAAATGCACTTGACTAATCTTTATTTCATTGATCTGAGAGCCAGGCAATTATTATTCTCATTTCTGAGATGAAGAAGCTGATGCCAGGAGGCAGGCTGCAGCTTCTTCGGGGTTCCCAGGAGACCTGGGATGATGATAATACCCTGTTCTTCAGTAAAGTACACTTTTGATTAAAGTACTTTCAAGTCCATTATCACACCTAGCAGATGTCAACATATGGCCCCATTTTACAGAGGCAGAAACTGAGGCCAGAGGGCAGAAGTGGCAGAGCCAGCCCCAAACCTAGGTCCTTTGGGCTCCACCTCCAGGGTTTTTCCTACCAGGTCACAGTCATGGAGCCTTAGGGTTCCTTTTCATTTCCAGCCAACCCTTGCCATGGGGTCAGGATGAAAGTGTCTTGCTTTGCTTTAGGATCCCCAATACCTGTGCTCTGTTCTTGGCCACAGGGAGGGGAAACACACCACAGTTTACCAGGAACAATGAAACTGCCACAAACACTAGACCTGTTTCCAGAGTTGCTCACCATGCATAGGACTGTGTGGCTTATTTGCTCATGATATCACCCAACTAGCACGAATTGAGGCTGCCACATTTTCCAGGAAAAGGTTTGTTTTTTGGGTTTTTTGTTGTTGCTGTTGCTGTTTTTGTTTTGTTTTTGAGGTTAGGAGGAGGGCCCCTAATCAAGAGAGGCAGTCATTTCCAAATGGCTTGGTTCCAAATTTGTGGAGCACAAAGTGGGTACTCAGCCAGACACAGAGAATATCCACACATGACAAGCAAAGCCCTGGTCCCCAAAGTTTTGGTTGATGTTTGTGAATGGGCAGGAAGGTGTAGACAATCAAGACAAATGAGGCTCATGCTGCCTCTTTCAGGGAGCTTGCTGTACCTGTCTCCTGGAGCAGGCCAGCCTGGGGAATGCTGACCAACTCTTCCTAGGAGTTGAGCATTGAGCAAATTCTGCTAAGCTCTAGGGCATGCATGGGCAAAGACACACTCCAACTAGCATGCCACCCAAACAGTGGAACCAAAATAACAGCACAGACCAAAATTTTGTAAAGAAACAACAGGCAAGATTATTTCGAGCCCATCTTGGATCTAAGTCAATTTGGTTAGCTAAGTCCGTGTCATTTCTTTTTCAAAAATTACTTATTTTCTGAGGCTCTGTGTATGGAAGGAGGGGTGGGATTTCTAACAATGGACTTGGTTTTGAATTTCCAAATGCAAAAAAGCCGAAAGAGCGTGCCAAAAACGTGACACGAGGCCACAGGTTTTAACTTTGGGGATCAGAAATAACTTAAGGCTAGCAACATTGTCACCTTATTTTAGATCATTTCCTTATCCTGCATTGAGGATGACCTCAAAACAACCCTGTGAGGTCGGCAAGAACTGCTAAACCCATTTCACTCTGAAGGCAAATGAGCCCACGACAGTGAACGGACGCCCCTGGTCACACAAATAAAATGTGATTGAAACTGGGAGTAGAATGCTGCTCTCCCTACTTGAGACTCCAGTATGACTGTGACATGGAGAAAGTGATTTTATCACAGAACAGCCAGCAGTCATATTGATTTATCTACTAAATGCTCGTGGCCAGCAAGAGTGGAGACTCATGGTGCAGGTGATGGACAACCAGGATCAAAAATCTCTGTGGTGCCCAGTTGGAAGGTTTTCTTAATATAAGTCCTAAGGTTTTCTTAATATAAGTTTTTTTTTAGAAACTTTACACAAAGTGGAAATAAAAGGAAAATAGTATATCCTTCCCCATTTTCCCTGCCCAATTCAGAAAACAAAGGGCCATTTGTATCACACTGGGACTGCTTTCTGTGTGGCTCTGTGCACTGACTGGAATCTCTGACAGGGAACCGTAGCTATCCCAACTTTGCACGATATCAAATCTGTATAGACTTACTGAAGTGCTGGGTGGGGCACAAAGTGGGGAGCAGGGGGACAGCTCAGCCAAGGAAAGTGGGGCAGCCTAAGCCTTCCATCTCTTCTGCTGCTCAGTTGCAGAGCAAAAAAGGAAAGAAAGAGAGAGAGAAAGAAAGGCAGGGCAAACAGGGACAGAGAAAGCCACAGAGAGGAAGAAAGAGAAACCAGAGACCAATGTCCCCTTTCTGCCTTTCAAACAAGATGAAAATCAATATATGTTGGCAACCCAGGTGTTGGCTTGAAATTATTCTGTGACCAAAACGATGTGATTATAGAAATTTCCCTAGAAAACCTAATAGACATGGATGTCAAATCCAAAATGGTGGCAATACCGAAGTTCAATGCAGTGAAGCTCTAGGGGGATGTGCCTGTGTATGTGCTGAGTTGTATTTGTCTAGACACTACGTCAAGTAATTTCACCTCTAATCTAGACCACAGGGCACGTCCCCCTGGGTTAGGGAGGCTAACTTTGTTTGAATGACAATAATTACAAATTCATGTTTTTCCGTGGCTTTGCCATTTGTCATATACTTTTTAAGTGCAATATCACATCTGGCCAGCCTAAGTTATAGTTATTATAAATTTGTACTATTCAAAGATAAGCTTCTTAAGTGTGAGAAAATACAACATGTTGCATCTGGTGTGCAAAAACTGGCCCTTCTAGACACAGTTACCAGCAACCTGGCTTAGGGAACCTGCTCAAATGACCATCCTAAATGAGAGTGCAAGGGTCTATGAAAGGTATAGAGTCACAGTACAGAGACATTTCACCCAGGGCCTTCTGTGATTAATTTTAATTTTTTTTCCAAGTTGGCAACAAGTTCCACAAGTTAAATAATGATTGTGGAAGCAAGGACAGGCTTCTAGTTTATGAACAAAGTTGCCTTTGACCTTGGCCAGGAGCCAGAGTGCATCCTCTCCTAGGTCTAGAGTTTAGTGGCAAGGTATCTAAGTGTGAGGTCTGGTAACTTTAGCTTGAATTTTCCAAGTCCTTGGTTAAAGTGGGTGTGGAAGACAAGGCCTCATAGGGCTTTATGTCATTAAAAAAAAAAAAAAAGAAAAGAAAAATCAACCCCTCAACATTCCCCTGAGGGAGGAGACCTGGCCAAGGGTTTGATTACAGATCTCCGCTCCAGCAATCTGCTGGAGCAATCTTCTCCTGCCTGAGTCGTAGGAATGAGGAGGAAGTGAGGATTGGCTCCATTCATCTCCATCTGTTCCACTATTTGCAGACTTCGGTATAAAATATGGCTTCTGTGTTTTGGGATTATAACAACATCTTCTTGCCAGAAAAAAAAAAAAGTAATAATAATAAGTTTGTTTCTGAAAGATTCTTCGAAAGTGACCCTGCACATCTGCTGCCCCATATGTGGGAAGGTCCTTGCCTGGTGTGAATCATTTTGATGTTCCCAAATTCCCAGGCCCAGAGGAACAGCTGCACAGGCAGAATTTCTGGAAAGCCCTTGTCCCAACACTCTTAAAAGCCCGGAGCTTTCCAAGTCTCTGCCCTGCCTATTCCCTTCCCAAGCAGCAGGGGAGAGTTGGGGGATCATGTTTGCTCTTGCCAAGTAGGCCAGCTTTCCAGGATTCTGAGCCACTGGGAAGGATGTGTGAGGGGTTGGAAAGAATGCCATCAGGTCACTGGGCCCAGAAAGTGAGGCAAAAAGTGGTTCTCAACCGCGGCAAAGTGCAGAACTTCAGACCACTGATTGAGTTCATGTCCAGCAGCCTCATAGCTCTTGCTGAGAACTTTGAAATGGATGGGCTCCAAGGAATAACCTGGGTGGTGACAGAGCTGCTTATGGTTCTAAGTTCTAAGCTCTGGGAAAGCAGAGGCAAGTGAGCCTATGAGCTCTCAGCTGCTGAGGCAAAGTGTTCACTGGCTCTGGTGTGCTCAGGAAAAAGCGCAAAGAGTAATGTTGAACAAGCTGAAGAGAAAGCAGAAGTTGCCCATTTGTTACTTTCTGCGACAGCCCATCCAGGTGCCCATGAAGTCCAAGCCAGGGTGTGAGCAGCGCGGATGTGTGAGCACGCATCTGTGTGTGTCCGCGCGCGCATGCGTATGCCCAGCTGTGCACAATATCAGCCAAACCCCCAAAACTTGCTTGACAAACCCAGACTGAGGCTGAGCCGGCCCACCTAAGCTGGGCAGTTCGCTCAGTGACCACATAACAAAAGAGAGGCGGGGGGGTGGGAAGGTGTCAACAGCCTCTGGCTTCTACTGGCTGTCCTCTGTGGCTCTAAGGTAGATATTGCTGACCCACCTAGTGGACAGCACCAAGGGGAAATGACCCACAGCAGCTCCAACAGAGCCCCCAGCCCACCGACAGCTCAGGGGGCGTGGTTTCGCCACTCCAGTGCTACAACAAGCAACCTCTAACCTCCACGGCCCCTGTGCCTTCCCTTAGCATCCGCACCACCCTGGCTGGTGAAGTGCGTCCCAGCTTCCCTCGCTCCCAGCGGTCTATCCCTCGCCAACCACCCCACACCCGACCTCAGGCAGCAGGTAAAAGAGAACAACAAGATTTTCCAACTCTCACCTGGTGGTGCCACATTCTGCTCTCTCCCCTGGGGAGAAAAAGTACACGGTAATGTTTAATTGGCTTTTTTTTTTTTAAATCAGAACATTCATTTTTTTCCCCCTTAAAAGCAAAAAAGATTCTTTGTGCCATTTATAGTCACTGTTCCCACCACCTGCCCCAGACAACCACCAACTACTCTCAACCGCTGTAGGTTTGCCTGGACGTTGACAGAATTGTCCAACATGTGACCTTCTGCACTGGTGTCTTTCATTTAGCATTATGTTTTTGAGGTTCATCCACATAGCATGATTAAGTAATTCATTCCTTTTTTTTTGGTTGAGTAATGTTTTTTTGTATAGACAAACCAAATTTTCCTTATCCATTCACTTACCAGTAGTTAGCCTCTCAATATCTCTCACCTTAAACGTTCCCCCAAAACACATCCCGTTTCCATGTCCCAAACCTAGTCCTACCCAAGTCTTCAAAATCTCAATAAATGGGACACCCACCCACTTGTTTAAGCCAGAAGTGTAAGAATCATCTTTGAAAACTATTTCCTCCTTAAATCTGCCCACTTCCCTCCATCTTGGGCCAGTTCCGTGTGTGTGTGTGTGTGTGTGTGTGTGTGTGTGTGTGTGTTGCTGCGGACTGAACCTAGGGCCTTGTGCATGCTAGGCATGCACTCTACCAACTGAGCCACATTCCAGGTCCCCATGTTCCTTTTACTCAGTTTTTCTATCCAGTACAGTCCATCCTGGACTCATGAAGATGATGGGTAATAAATCTCTTTAAACTGCAAATAATATCATGTCATTTCTTGCTTACAGCCTTCCAATAACCTCCCACTGCACATAGAATAAAATCTAAGCCTCTTACTATTTTTTAAAGGCTTTTGAGATCTGAGTTGATCCTGTGAGCTACTACTCCGACTACCTGGACTACTTTCTCTTTTGAGCATGATGTTCCTGACAATTTCTTTCTGCACAGTCCTCAAACAGGCCTTTGCATTTGCTTCCTGGAATCTTCTTCCCCATATACTTGCTTGGCTGGCTTTTGCTTGCTTTCTGGGTCTCCGCTGAAAAGTTGGGTCCAGACAAAACTTCTTCTACCTAAAGCAGACATTTATCTCCTTATGTCACCTTTATCTATTTAACTTCTCTCTTTATAGGGCTTAATATCAATATTTTTCTTGCCTCTTATTTACTTGTTGATTCCCAGTCTAGCTCCACTAAACAACACTCCATTCTATAGAGAAGGAATCTCATCTGTTCTTAAAATTTCTATAACACCATGGTCTTGGACACAAATCATGCGTTTTGCACAAATCATGTGCTCAATAAATATTTATTGAATGAGTAAATGAATAAACAGATCCTTTGCCTTCAACAAGCTCAGTGCTTAATGATTATAACAGTCCAAAAGTAGAGTATGCAATAGTGTGACATGCAGTAGTGCCACAGTACAATTGCACACAGGGTATCAACCCTGTAACACCAGACAAGCAAAATGATTTGAACAGATGAAGTGACTTTCCCAAGTCCCTGCTTAAGTATACAGTTTGGACTCCAATCCAGGCTATCGGGCTTCATATCTGAGCTTTTCCTGGGGAACTTGGTCCACCTCACACACATGGGATTAGGGAAGATTAGAATCCCCAGTAGAATTTGCCTCAAACTCAGTGTATCCTTAAAGGTGATGCTTGGCTTTTAATAGCATCCCTCTGCCCCAACTTTCTTTCCACAATTATTGTATATGATTGACACTTCTCAGCCTTCAGCCTCAACTTACACATCACTTCCTGGAGGAGGTGATTTCCCCCTCCCTGCCTGCCGTATACAGTTTTCTAGCTCAGCCCAAATCTGTCATTCATGGGGCTTATCATAATTATTACTCTTTACTCAGTATAGTCATGAGCTGCATAGTGATATTTTGATCAATGACATTATGAGAGTGGTCCCATAAGATTATAATGCAGCCAAAAAATGCCCATCGCCTAGTGACATCATAACCACCATAATGTCATTGTTGTGCAATGCATTTCTCATGTTTTTTTAAATATTTTTTAGATGTCAGTGGACCTTTATTTTATTTATGTGTGGTGCTAAGAATTGAACCCAGTGCCTCACATGTGCTAGGCAAGTACTCTACTACTGAGCCACAACCGCAGCCCTCATTTCCCATGTTTGTGGTGATGCTGGTGTGAATCTACTACACTGCCAATTATGTAAAAGTGAAGCACATACAATTATGTACAGTGCATAATTCTTGGTAATTATAATAAACAACTATTTTACTCATTTATGTATTTACTATAGGATAATTTTTGTTTGTTTGTTTGTCTGTTTGTTTTTTGGCATCAGGGATTGAACCCAGAGGCACTTAACCACTGAGCCACATCCCCAGCCCTTTTATAAATTTTGTTTTTTATTTTGAGACAGGGTCTTGCTAAGTTGCTTAGGGCATTGTTAAATTGCTGGGGCTGGTTTTGATTCCCCTGTCTCAGCCTCCCAAGCTGCTGGTATTACAGGCATGTGCCACCTCGCATGGCTTAGTGTACTTTTAAAAATTATTTTAGAATGTACTCCTACCGGACAAAAGTTGACTATAAAACAGTTTGCTGCATTACTCAGGCAGCAGCCTCATATATCTTGTGTTCAGTGTCTTAATCACATCATTTTTCTTTTGCTTGATTTAATCTCATGCCACCTTGTTCATCATGGCCCTAGGAGCAGCAGGCTATCATATATGTATATTCTATGTATAGTCTAGCCTCCTACTCTAAGAATGCCAAATTTGTGTACGAGCACTCCATGACTTCTGCACATGGTGAAATTGCCTAATGGTGTGTTTCTCAGAAACTATCTCCATCATTAAGCTATGCATGACTGCTGTTTGTTGACTGAAGTTTCTTTCCCCTGAGATGTTATCTGTCTTGTGTACCACGGTATCCCCTGGCCATGCACAGTGGTGCTTTTAGATGAGCAGACAGATGGAGTGGGGAGGGAAGAAGGGAAGGGGTAGGAATCAAAGGGTTTAGGACATGGGAGTAAAACATCAGAACACACTTAAGGCAGACTTTCCTCTAACAAGGAATCTAACATATCTAACATATGATCCTTTTTGTTTTGGTTTTGGTTTTGGTATTCGGTATTGAACCTAGGGATGCTCTATCTCTGAGCTACATTCCCAGTCCTTGTTATTTTTTATTTTGAGCTAGTGGCTTGCTAAGTTGCTTAGGACCTCACTAAGTTGCTGAGGCTGACCTTGAACTTGCAATCTTCCTGCCTTAATATTCCACATTGCTGGGATTGTAGATGTGTACCACTGTGCCTAGCAGGATCCTTCAGCTTTATAGTCACATTCTAGCTCTTAAGAACGCCATTATCAACATCTTTAGGAATAGTATTTCAACTTCTAACAAATGTCAGAAATCAAAAAAAGCTCTGTTCTTAACCTCCTGAGACGTGCTGAGATTTTAAAGACACATATTTTATAGTTGGTACCTCAGCCATTTTCTAGAAGGTCAGACTGTCTAGTCCTGGTGGCCATTTTGCTCTATGATGGGCTATTAAGTTTGAGCCTGAAAGGTTTATCCCATCCCTGTTATAGACAATGCATTTATTAATCCTTGAGGGATCTTAGTAACCTGAAAAACCACCTTATCAGGGTATAAGCCCTGGAGCTTACAGAATACCCAAACCTCAGAGCAATAAAAAGGTCCTAGATCTAAGACTCATGATAAACTGAGATGATGATAAACAGAGATTTCTCTAGTCAATAAAATGACATAGCAACAGCCAAGGGCACAAGAGGATATATGTTCTTGTTCCCAAGGTGACAGCAGCAGCATTTGTAACAGGGAACCTAGCTGCTTTAAAACTTGTGTGCCTGGGGTCAATCACATTAAGAAATTCACTTCTAAGTAAAGGTGACCAAAAAGACCTTGTGCTTCCTGTAACTTTTATTTGAACTTGCTGCCAAAAGGGCACTTTAGAGATAAACTGAAGCATCAGACATGAAACTTCTTTAAAAAAACAAACAAACAAACAAACAAAACACCTTATCTTTTTAGCCAAATATTCCTTTGGCCCTATATTTCTTATTTGGCTTTTAAATTTCTAAATCATCCCTCCATATACAAAACGACTGTCAGAGAACATATAAGAGCCATTGATCCAGGTACAACTATACCCTGGCCCAACTCTTAGAAAAGATTCCATGGAATAGAGAAGTCAAAATGATCAGTAGAAGGGCTGGGATTGTGGCTCTCTGGTAGAGCACTTGTCTAGCACGTGTGAGGCACTGGGTTTGATTCTCAGCATTGCATATAAATAAATAAAATAAAGGTCCATTGACAACTAAAAATATTTTTAAAAATGCTCAGTAGAGGCAATTCATTGATCAACACTCAGAAGAATGAATTTGATAAGATTCTGAGCTCTCTTGGCTGCTCAATTTTTCCATGTACCCCTTTATCCACTGGGCAAGAATATTCTCACTCTGAATCAAATTCTTCTGGTTGTAAAGTCTCCCTTTTCACTCAATATCCTAAGAATCCATAGTATACTTCACTGTGTAGTAGATATAAAAAATGAATGAAGATTTGGTCTCAATTTATTCAGCTTCAGTTTTTTTCTGTCAGTCAGTAGTTTACTAACTTTAGTTCATAATAGTATATCAGTATTCATTGATTGTGATAAATATACCATACTAATGTAAGATGTTACTACAGGGGAAACTGGGTATGAGTATGTGGGAACTCTTGTACTATCTTTCTAAATCTTCTGCAAATCTAAAACTATTGTAAAATTAAAAGTTCATTCAAAAAACTTTTCTAGAATTGGCCAGTGTACCAAGACCTATTGTCAAAGGAAGCAAGCTAGGCTTTTCCATGGCTGGTTCACTAAAAGAGATTCTGGATGGTTCTTTCTTAGCAGCCCTGTATGTCTAAAGCTACATGTTCTTACAGCTTTTGTTGCTAGCAGCTCAAAACTTGGAAGAAAGCCACATCTCAGGACAAGGTGAGTTTGGAGGCTAAATAAACTTGGAAAACCAAATGGACCAAGAGTTGTACCAATCATAATAATTACTATTATCTCATTAGGGCCAGTTAGGCAAGGACAGCAATAGAAGTTTCCATCTGACAATGCACAGGGAAGAGCCAGAGAGTTTTCTCTTCCCAGTCTAAGGACTCATAGGATCTTATTTTTTAAAAGAACATCTACTTTTTCTAAACCCAGGGAATCTTATTCTGAAAATACAAGTAGCCACAAACTCATATGAGCCTTTCTTTCATACAGGGCTCATGAGAATGGCCCCCAGAGCCAGGCCCATAAAAACTAATCCTCCTGTCTATTCCTCGTCTTGGAAGCTACCCTGTTACCCACTTCCCCTGAGCTTCTCTTGGACTTTCTGTCTCTTCCCTTACACCTTCATTCTTGCTGTTTTTCTACCTTCTTTGTTACCTACACCCTCCTAAGCCCTTCTACTCCCTAGTCCAATATCGAAATGTCAGAATGGGTAGAATTTAAGGCGGGGAGGGGTGCGGATAAAGAGAAAGTTCATTGAAACTAACTCCTCTCCCCCTTTACTCGCCAATCATGAGTTTTGACAAATGTATGCCCCCTGTGTATAATCACTACTCAAATCAGGATATAAAACTTTTCTATTACCCCCAAAACCTCCAAGTTCTGACCAGCTACAGCACACAAAATTGATCTATGGTGACAGCAATCAGATCAGTGGTTGCTTGGGGTAGAATGGGAGGACTGGCTGGAAAGGGGCAGAAGGAGATTTTTAATGGTGATGGTTTTCTATTCTGGCTTGGGTGATGGCTGCACGTGCAAAATGCAAAGGCCCTGGGACAGGAATCAGCTTGGTGGGTTTTGAAAGGCACAGACTTGTCCTGCCTGGATGGAACACAGAAAGGATGAGATTCGGAAATAAGCAGAAGCCAAGTGACAGAGAGGCTTATGTGCCATGAGAGCAGCTGGGGTTTTATTTCAACTGTCACTAGAAGATTTGGGTGGTTCTAAGCCTAGTCTTCAGGTCCTCCAAGGACTAAACCATGTCTCATATGTCTGGAATTTCCTTCTCTGGACCTAGAACCCTCGCCAGGCACTCTACCCATATTTCTGGCATCTGCTGAAAATCATCAATGCTGACCCCTAGGTCCCTGGATTCCCACCCACTACCTAATGAGTACTAGACCATGACCT
This sequence comes from Urocitellus parryii, assembly GCF_045843805.1. Taxonomy (NCBI): domain Eukaryota; kingdom Metazoa; phylum Chordata; class Mammalia; order Rodentia; family Sciuridae; genus Urocitellus; species Urocitellus parryii. The sequence goes on from NC_135546.1 coordinate 13,576,558, forward strand.
TCGCCCTTATCCTAAACTAAGACCCACGATTACCCTCTATTTTCTGCAGCCAGACTGGACCCAATTTCCCCAGCTGCCCAGTCCTGGCAGGTGGGTCCAGTACCAGGCCCCATTCTGCCAAGGGTTCAGAGTCTCAATCCTAAACAGCTCAGAAGCCCCAGGGAACACAACAGGACCTAGTGGGGAAAACAGCCCCTCCTGGGGGCCTCTACGACCCAACTCACCTTCTCCAAGTGTCTGCTTGAGTAAGTCGTGCTTGGCCTGTAGCTTGGTGATGAGGTTACTGCCATTCACATATTCTTTAAATTTCTGTAAGACACAGGGTAAAAGGAAATTAGAGGACAAGTGCTGGGATCTCTGCCTCTGGAATGACCTCTGGGTAGGGAGATTAGGTCATGCTTGAAGACCCCAGGCTTTTGCATCCGCTCCTAGTTCTCCAAGTGGCTGCCCAGTCCCTGGGGGATGCTAGGCTTTAAGGTAGGGTTTGGGAGCACAAAGGAAGCCCCAGGAGGATAGGAACAGTGAAATCTGCTCTTCTTAGGTAGGGCTGTGGGTAGCACAAAGAAAAAGGCTTCTTTGGTTATCAAAAGCCTACTGTATTTCTGGGCCAAGAACAATCAAGATGGAAACCATCCCAATGGCCAGGCAGCTACAGCTAGAGAGCTGGCAAAGAGGAGCCAGGGGGCAAGTCTTTCCTTCAAATGGCCACATTCTAAAAGAGGAAGGGTTTTGCAGGCCCTGGAGAGACTTTCCCATTAAGAGAGCCCAAAGTTCATTAGGCAATATGATTTTCTTCTTCCTGTGAATGAGGCAAGGAGACAGGTACAGGAAAGTGACTTGCTCAAGGTGCTATAGAAAGGCAATAGTGACTAGGACTAGTCCTAGGCTGCCTTCTAGGTTATGCTCAGTGCTATCTGGGGCAGTACTGAGGGACAGAGAACCTTGCAGAACAGAAACATAGCCACCTGCCCATACTTGGCCTGGGTCTCAGCCTCACCTCCACACAGGTAGCAGCTTTCTTGCTCCCTCCAGGCCTATACCATGTGAACACAGGCACAGAGCCCTGCTGGGGCCTGCCTTTGCTGCACTGTGAGCAACCAGAGGCAGGGGTTTAGTTAAATCTCTGCCTCCTAGGCCATACCAACCAAGGTGGGCAGAGAGACAGTAAATGAACCAAAAATAAGTAAAATGCCAAAATGTAGTGATAGCTATGGATAAAAATGAAGCAGAAAGAGCAGGGTGGGAATCCAAGTAGGGGATGTCACTGCTAAGGGGACATTTGGGCCAAGGCCTGAAGGAGGCAGAAAAGGGACATGTGGGGACCTGAGGGAAAGAGACTGGCAAGCAGAGGGCATGGCAACTGCAGAAGCTCTGAGATGAGGTCCAGGAGCAGATGTGACTGCCCCAAACCTACCAGCTGGTTTACCACAAGGAGGTCCACTCCTGACCCAGCTAGCACACGCCAATGTGGCAAAAAGAAGAAAGCCTTGAAAGTTAAGGACAGTCACAATTTTTCCTGGAGAAGAGGGTCCCTAGGGTCACCTTTTTCCCCTGAGGACAGTTATCTTGGGAAGGGTTCCCAGGGAAGAGGGCTGACACTGACACAAATAAAACTGGGGTGGCCTCACCCTGGCCCACGCCAGTGGTTTCTGGAATGACTGTGAGGTGGGACTGCACAGCATCCTCTCCCCTTTCCCATGGCCCTTATCTCTGAGGACCTGGCTCGTTGGTCCTAAGAGTCACTCTTCTTTGCATTTGCAGAGCATGCAGCAGGCTTTACACACATGCAACAGAGACTGCAGACATTCTTGGACAGCAAATGGCAAACGCATCATCATGTCTTTTCTACCCAGAAGGAATCAGAAGCCCAGAGCTGTGCTCTCTCATTGTGTGACCTTGCCTTTCTGTTCTCTTCTGTATAAGGTGAGATGGACTCAGTGTTGATCCAAGTGTGGGCAAGAGGACAGGTGGCCTTTTAGCCAGTTGGAGAGACTGTCAACCCAGATTTTAGTTCTATAACACCTCGAGTCTTGCTTTTCACCTCAGGGTCACAGGGTGGCCCAGAAGCATTAAATATTCCAGGACGCCATCATGAGGAGGATGGGGGTCTGAGAGCCTGCATTTTAAACAAACATTTCCTGCTACCCAGAGGCTCTCGACCAATGCTTCCAGTTAACAAAATCCTCTTTTATCACAAGTCTAAGAATTCATAAAAAGCAGAGCTAAGGTGTAAGCAAGTATTCTGTCCACCAGGCTTCATGACCTCTGGCAGGAGAAGCTCTGATCTTGTAACTCAGGCTCCTGTTATCTTCTGGCCAGTGTCAATTACCCCTAAGGCTCTGTGACCTGTGGGTATGAACTTCACCCAGGTGACTGATGAAAGATAAAAGGCCATCATATTGTATTGATGTTTGCATTAAAAGCAACATTGCAAAGGTCTAGAATAATGTTAAAAATAGCAACAAGGGTTGTGAGAGAATGGACCAGCCATCCAGGTGGATGAATTGATTATTAAGAAAAGTAGACAGCATATTCTGACACTTAGTAAAAGATACTACAGAATTCTTTCAACTTCAAGCAGTCTGGACCTCCTTCTCTGCTTCTGCTGGGTAGATTTATTTGCTTCTACTGTCAAAGTGAGTTATTATTCGTACATGTCACACTCCTCACTCATCTTTCTAGCCCATAATTGTCTTTACGAATACAGTGGAAAAGCGACTGCCAGGAATTGGGTTGGGGTGATTCACAAAGATCAGCTTTGTTTTCTTTCTTGATAAGGTCAGAGAATGTTGGTGGAAGAAATATAGTATGTGCAACTACTGGTTTTCAACAAAGAATTTGATAAGGCCAAGATGAAGTCAGATGCGAGAACTGGGTGGGTTTGTGATGGGCTAAGTGAGCACAATCCAATCAGTATCAACCTCCCTGCATAGTTGTCTGTCTTAGGCATTGGCCCTGACACACCCGTTTCATTATTTTTATTGATGAACCTTAAGGTGTGGAAGCCATGTTCACACATGACAAGACAGTGTGTATGTTGAACTCCTACATAAGGATGTTGACAATCTGGAACCATGAAATGAATTCATCAAGAGGACACCTAAGTGGTGACCGACACGAGAACTACCCAAGACATCTTCTACAAAGCCTTCGAAAGGAGAAAGGCCTGGCTCATGGCCACACACACACACAGAACAGAGATTAAGCTGATATTAACTTAGCTTTAAAATAAAAATAAACAAACAATGAATATGATCCTAGGACATGAGAATGGGAATATAGCTCCTTGTATGGAGAAAGTAAAAATGTGTTCTATTCTGTGCTGGTCAGACCAAGGCTATATGTGTTCTATTCTGTGCTGGTCAGACCAAGGCTATCTCGCTGCAGAAGAGGCGCTGACAAAGAGAAGGAGTTCAGGAAGTCACTGGGATACTCAGCCTGCTCAAAACAAAAGCTTTTAAGACAGAACTGAAAGAATTAGTGAATGTGGCCTGCAGAAATGAAAACTCAGCTCCCTGCAGTCATGGAAAGACTGAAGAATTAGCCTCCCTCTGGGTCACACCAGAGAACAGAATCTAGATCAACAGCCAGAAACCCTAGTGTGTATATTTTAGAAAGTGAGATAACAGAAAACATATACCCAAAGCCAGCCAGCCAGAACCCAAACAGAAGGGCTGTTTGTGGAAGAAGGGAACTTTTTATCCTGGGGGCATTCAAGCAGAGTTTGATGACCTTCTGGACTTGAAATGCCTCAAATGGAAGAAAGTTCCCTTACAATTCCAATATTCCATACTCAATAAACTCAGGTTCAACTATAAGCCCCCTTTCCACTTTGCCTTGCTCTTCTTCCCTGCCCCCCGCCAAAATGGAAAGTAAGGATTTCATGTGGGAGGCTAGCAACTCCATGAGAAATATGCTTGGATTGCTGAGGACATTATTTCTAAAACCTACACCCAAATTTAAGACAATTCAACACAATAAAACATTTGCATAATTTTAGGGTAGTTGTTTAGGACTTATGCCTGACTCCTTTATTCATTTTTTTCTTAACCCAGCTGAACAGAACTTTCTCTTTGATCTTTTTTTCTAAAGCAGAAAAGTTTCAATGACCATCACCCAAGATCAATGTCAATATTACCCACTGATAATTCACTTTCTGCATTACAGTAAATTCAGCCAGGCAACTTAATGTTAAAGTATGTTGGAAGATTCTTAGGTCTGATTGACCAGGGTGGTTTTGCCAGTCCTTACTCCATCAGGCCACTCCCAAACATCACAGACAGGGACAGCAGACGATTAGGTTCTGGGTCCAGGATGCCACCTACTGTAAAATAAAACATCTCTGTCTCCTGTTGGTTGGCCCTCCTCTTGGCAATGTTGATCTTGCTCATGTAGGTCTCTGACGCGGCCGACTTCACCGACTCTGTGGATCGGCTGTGTTGGAAGGCGTCAGAGACGTCAAAGTCCTCCACCGTCAGCATGTCCTGTAAAGTCTGCATGGTGGCATCCAAGGTTTTTCTAACCTGGGGAAAAAGCATACCCACAAAAGACCTTTATTCTTTCTCACAATTTAAAGTGTTTTCTCAAATTTATTCACATAAAGCCTCTAGGAGACTGGATGGACCAAGGTGCACTGAGGTGCAAAGCAAGGGAAACGAGTCATTGGTTCAAGACTGCACAGCTGGCTGGGAGAATAAGCCAGGGTGCCCCATCTAAAGTCATTTCATGGTATGGCTTCCACCAGGGAACCTGGGGGGATGCTATGATGCACAAGGGACACAGATTTCCAGGTGTGTTCCTTGCCCCCAACCAGCTTCTGCAGTGGAAGGTGATCAGTCAAATAGGAACAGCACTGGAGGTGCTCCTTCTCTTTGCTCAGAGGAGGGATGGGATGACGTCTGGAAAATGGTGGGTAGCTATGCTCCAGCCATCTGCTAGCTGATCCCTACCAAAGGTGAAACTGAGGGAAGGGAGACCCCGAGACAACAACAGTGGCTGAGGCTCTGACTGTTAGTTAGGACTTCATCTCCCTCCCAGAGTCGAGTGAAACCACAAAGGGTACAAAATCCGGGCATAAGAACCCCAACCTCACAGCACCCTTTTGCTGCATGGAGTCTAAATGGCACACGCTATGTGCTTTGATGGAAGGTCACTCCAAAAATAGTCATGGGAAAAACTGCATCAACATTTGTTGTAAAATTATCACCACTCAAGCTCTCTTGTCACGCAGGCTCAGCTGAAATGTCACCTTCTAATGACATCAGGCCCTATGAGTGTCTTAACCTAGTGCCTATGCTATCTGGTATTTTTCCAAACTCATTCATTTATTAATCTGTTTTGTGTTTTAATTTTATCTGTGACCCTCACTAGAAAATTCTATGAGAGGAGGTACTATGTTATATTTGTCCAGAACAATGTTTAGCAAGTAGTATGTGCTCGATAAGTATTTCAATGCTTGTTGAATGAATAAATGAATGAATAAACAAAGTCTTACTTTGACCACAGAATGACAGGAAGGTCAGGTTTAAATTCAAGGATGGTCATGCCCATTTACAGTCCACAGAGAGGAATATTTGCTTCAATCTCTTCTCTGTGACCCTGATTTCCAATTTAAATTCCATTAACATTGTTATCCACATAGTGCTCCACATAAACAACTTAAAGTCCTTTGGGGAAAGATGGAGGGCATAAACAAAGAAAGAAAATACTCTGCTCATCTCCTGTCTCTTGCTAGGCTTAAAAACCCAATGCACAGTTTGTCTCCATATAACCTCCCTCCCCCAGGACCGCTTTGATTCGTCATCGTCCTGAGCTACAATCTGTCTCACATTTGTCCTCACTCTGTCCTTTGTGGAGATGTAAGGCAAAACTGCCCTCTCTGCCCAGGATAATCCCCCTGAGATCTGAGACAGAGACTGTCTTCTCACCTCCCAAAATGACTTCACTTCTCAAGGATAAACCTGCCCACAACCTTGGGTGACACTTCCTATAATCTGTCCTTTCTCTGGGGGCCTCTGGTTGGCTGATGTCCTGCTTAGAAGGAGGTGTCCATGTTGGGACAGGGTGTTTCCAGTTTGGTCTCTTCAGTCCACGTCAAGGTGAATGCAGCTCAGCTAGGATTTCCACCTGCACCCACCCAGTAGTGAAGCCATTCCACCAGGCTTTGTGGGTGGTGCACCAGGTGGAGTAAGACTGGCTCTAAAGCCATGCTGCAGCTTGAGTGCCCTGGGTTGTTTATTTCATTGTGTAATTTCAAATACCTACTATGATTTCTGATGTCAAAAATAGGAACTCATTGCAGAAAATAGAAAAAAGCAGAAAGAAGTCAACAGAAACCACCCCAAATCCAACAATGGAGACACAACCACTGTTACATTTGGAATGTTTCCCTCTGATCTCTTTTCTACACCTGTGAACACACAGCTCTTTACCTACAGACTCCAGCTTACCCTATGAGTGAGAACCCTGAACAGAGTCCTCCTTCCTCTGCTTCTCTTTCACTTAATACCTCTGAGCCCTATGAGTGTCTTAACCTAGTGCCTATGCTATCCGGTATTTTTCCAAACTCATTCATTTATTAATCTGTTTTGTGATTACAGATTCCCAGACCATTACAGATTCTTGGAGTATATGGTTTCAAGGTTGTATGATTCTCCATCTTATAGAAGAGACATCACTTGGGATGCCTTCCATGGCAAGAGTGGACTCCCCAGGACAGCAGCCTTTGTGAGGAAATCTCTCCCAGGCAGGGGCTCACTCACCTCCTCATTTTCAATCTTGAGAGTGGCCAGTCTGGACTGCAGCTGGTGGTACCGCATGAGCAGCTCCGTCTGCACAGGCTGCTGTGCGCTGACCTGGCACACCTGCAGAAAGGACAGTCATCACCGAGCTGGTGCACTACCCTCCTCACCTGCATGGAGCTAGGGCAAGGGCTACATGGACATCCAGATCCACAGCCTATGAAACAGGCTCAGCAAGGTCAAGCAACCTCCCCAAGGTCACCTAGCTCATGTAGCAATGGCAACTCCAGATGGGAAAAGTCTACTCTCCTGCCATTGCCAGGATTGTGGCCCTCAGCTACAATCTTCTACATTTGTGAAATGTTTGTGGGTTTCCAAAGAGCTTTAACATAATCTTGTTAAGTGAAACTAATTCATTAATTTCAAAGCAGGAAGTTGTGGCTAGAAAAAAGCCACCTTGTAAGAGAAGCCAATGGAAAGAAGGATGAATCAGTAGGTAGAGTGCTCGAAATGCCCACAGGAAATGACAACTGTGGCCAGAGCACTCCAGGGCTCTTCTTCCCCAGCCAGTGGAGTGGGGTAGAGGGGCAGAACTGACAGAGATGCAGCTGGTCTCCTCCGTATCCACAGGGTTGACTTCCACAGATTCAACCAACCAAGAACAGAAAACATACATGGGGAAAAATGGCCTCTTTAATGACATTTCTTTCTTATCACTGTTCCCTAAACAATGTGGCGTAACAACTATTGACATAACACTTACATTGTACTGGGTGTTATAAGTCATCCAGAGATGACTTGAGTAGACAGGAGAATGCATAGGTTCTGTGCATATACTAGGGCATTTTATACCATTTTATACAGGGACATGAGCATCCTCACATTTTGGTTTCCACAGGGGGTCCTAGAACCAGTCCCCTATGAATATTGAAGGACAACTCCACCATTCTCCCTGTACCTTCCCATCTGGGGCTCTATTACTATCTGTGGGCTGGGCTACCTAGTTTGCTTTAGTATCTCACCCCTTCTAGGATGCAGCTAAGATCATAAGGGATTGTTGACAAAGTCTGTTGACAAAGTTAGTTATTTATTAGTAACTATGCAACCTGAACTTCACAGTGCTAACAATGAGACCAGGATTTTCAGGTCAAGGTGTGGGGCCAGACATGAGGGCAGACAGGTGCATCAGGAACAGCAACAGCACACAGAGGGCCTCTACTTTGCAAATAAAGGGAGTGGGTGGAGCCTTCTACAGGGCACAGTAAATGCCATTTTCCATCTGCCTCCTTGTCCCTCCCTAAGTGCTCTCGGATGGCCCAGCTGAGCTCCCACCTGAATTCAGAGACTGGCTGATTCTCATACCACATTGGTCTGGGTCTCCATCCCAGTTCCAATTCCCAAAGGAGGGAATGACACAGAAAAACTCAGGGAGCTATTTGCATCAGGGATTTGTGTAACCTGAGTCCTAGTAATGTTGCAAGGGACAGTGACAAGTTCCTTTCCTCTCCTTCTTTTTTTCTTTTCTTCATTTCAGACTATAACAAGAATCTGAAGGCCAGGTGCAGTGGCATACGCCTATAATCCCAGCAGCTCAGGAGGCTGAGGCAGGAGGATGGAGAGTTCAAAGCAAGCCTCAGCAACTTAGCAAGACCCTGTCTCTAAATAAAATACAAAAAAGGGCTGGGGATGAGACTCAGTGGGTAAATACCCCTTAATTGAAGCCACAAAACCAATTTAAAAAAAAGAATCTGAATAGCATAAGCACTGAAGAGAACTCAGCTGTCTAGTGTACCAGGGTTCACAAGATCAGGAGGGCAGCACCCTGGCCAAGGCAGCTATAGGAGGCTGTGATGAGGTCAGCAGTTCATGATCCAAGGGCACTGGAGGGAAGAACAAGAAGACCATTTCTATACACACCAGGAATCCCATGGGATCTTCTAGATATACCTGGGAGGAATTCTGAGGTAAGTCCTGTAATTCTGCAGGTAGGGACTTGAGCCAGCTAGATGAAGGTTATCAGTGATAAATTCCTCTTTTAAAAAAGCTCATGAACCAAGAACTTGACCCCAGGCTCTGAGATACACATTGTGCATACGCAACCAGGGCTTTTCTCCTCCTACCAAGGTTCCAGAAGGATGGGAGAGAATAGAAGCAGCCTATAGTTTCAGTGAGTCCCCCCAAAATTCATGTGTTGGGAACTTGACCCTCAAAATCATTTTTTATGGTATTTCTTAGTGGGGCCTTTGAGAGGTAACTAGGGTTAGATGAGGTCATGAAGGTGGGGACCAGTATGGCATTAGTGGTTTTTTAAAAAGAGGAGGAGATGGACATGGGCTAGTGTGTTTGCTCTGTCTCACCACATGGTGTCCTGGGCCATGTTATTATGCAGCAAGAAGGGACTCACCAGATGCTGAGCAGGTGCCATTCGCCACATTCTTGGACTTCCCAGCCTCCAGAACCAGGAGCTAAATAAATCTTTGTTCTTTCTAAATTTCATGGTTTCATGTATTTTGCAACAGAAAACGAACCTGACACAGCCTCAAGCCTGGCCTCCTGGGGAAACCTACCTCATCCCCCATGTGGGGCTGGAACTCAAACTTGAGCGGAGGGCAGAAGACCTGGTTGCACATGTCCATGACGGTGTGCTTGTCGCTCCGGGAGTCCAGGCTGTCCACGGCATTCTCGATCACATCCAGCCCCTCGTGGCGTGAGGTCTCCAAGTTGTACTCAGCTGAGAGGTAGGTCCGGAAGGTGCGGGCCAGGCTGGCATGAAAGCCCAAATCACAGCACTTGGGAAGAGGCAAGGACAGAAGGTGCAGATGACAGCTGGGACGGTGACTTACAATCACCTCCCATTCCACAGCACTTTGCACACAAACCACTCCAAAGCTCGCAGAGGATGTTGGGGGTTGATATTTGCACCATAGCAGCGCTTTTCTCAGCTCCCCAAATTCACCGCATTCCTTCTCATCTCTAGGTTTTCATGCATGTGTCTCCTCTGCCTGAAATACTCTTCCCTCCAGATTCAGCTTCCTCCAGAAAGCCTTCCTGATGTCCTCCACACTTAGGAGTTTGTGTCAGTGTCCCCACTGCAGGGGCCCAGGTTTCCCTGCATCTCTTACTGTGACCCCTGCAACTACTTATTAACGTGTCCTGTGTAGGAAGACCCGCTGGCTTTGGCCTACTGCAGTACCTCACATCCTAGACCACAGGAGGTGCTGAATAAATATTTGGTAAATGAATGAATGAAAAAGGCGAAAGATGGGGCTGAGGTTGTGGCCCAGTGGTAATGTGCTTGCCCAGCATGTGTGAGGCACTGGGTTTGATTCTCAGCACCGCATAAAAATAAATAAAGTTCCATCAACAACTAAAAAAAAAAAAAAAAAAAAAAGGCGAAAGAGCCAAAAGGAAAGTTGAAAGGCAGAAAAGAGGGAAGGTCTGGTCTTAAGCCATTTAGAAAGCTGAGTGTCCCCCTTCCCTTAGGATGGTAATAATGGGTCCTCTCTGCAGCCAAAGGAAAAGCAAAGACCCACTGACTTCCTCACAGGACACCAAGGCCACAGGAAAAGGATTCTGTGATCAGTACTGAGCCTTTACTGGGCATCTCCAGAGCCCACCTGTACAGGAAGGTGGAGAGGAAAGGAACAGTCTGGGCTCCAACACAGATGCCCCAGAAGCCCTCCTGATGCTGCTGCTCACAGTGTCCTTCCTCAAGCCTGTGGTCCTCCAACTGGCATTGCAGATCTGTGTGCCCTCTGCATCTGCTTAGGCTGCCTGATGTCTCCCACAATAACATCCCCAGGAGCTAATCTACGCCACTGTCTGATTCACTATCTCCTTCCACGTGTGCCTGGTTGATTGGACTTAGGGGCACGGAATATATTAACATCTTCTTTACTACACTGAGATTCCCAAGGGCACCAACTGTGAATGTCTACCCCCCAACCCCACACCCAGCAAAGGATCTGGGCATAGCAGCATGCCTGGGAAGCGGGGGTTGAATGCACTCATGACTGCCCAAGCCATGCTTGGAGGGTCATCAGAGGCTCGCCTCATCCATGAAGTAGAAATCCTGGGGTGTCACACACAGCCCAGGCCACACCCAGTGTCCTCCCCCTCCAAGCAGCACTCAAAGACCTGGCCACCCTGCACATCAGCCTCAGCTAAGGACCAAGTCCCTCCTTCAGCTGATGAGATGCACCAGCCTTGGTGTGGCCCCATCAGTTCCATGCTCCCCAGGATGCTCACATCAATCAGATCAGAGACATCATGGATGTAGTATTTGCTTATAGCTGCATTGGTGGCTGCCAGGTTCAGCAGGTAGTCGTTCCGGGCCTTTGTGCATTTCAGCTTGTTCTCAGAATACTTTGCCTGCCTCTGGAAGAAGAAAAGAGTAGATGTCAGGGCCAAGCCCACATCTATAGGCTACCTCCATGCCAGGGAGTAAGGTTCAGACCCTGCATCGAGATCACTTCACATGGCACAAGCAGCCAGTAACACTATGTGACACCTAGCTGCCTTTGGGTGGTATTAGGGTGGGTTATAAATAAGACCCCTACTCAGCACCCTCCAGTGGCTTCCCAAGCTGCTTGTGACTGCTTCCGGGGAGCTGCTTCTGTTCTGGGCCGCCTCGCAGGGAAGAGCAAGGAGTAAGTAGGGTGGAAAGATATACTTGCCCCTTTCAGACTGATGAGTCCCAGGGTAGGGTAAAACAACAAGTCTCCTGAAAGAAACAGGATTTTCCTCTCTCACCTAGACATTCTCAAACCTTCCTTATTCTGATTCGATTTGTAGCTTTTTAGTAGAGAAGCCCCATTGGCAGTCTTTTTTTTTTTTTGGTAGTGGGGATTGAACCCAGGGACACTCTACCACAGAGCCATTCCAAGCCCTTTTATTTCTATTTTGAGACAGGGTCTGTAAGTTGCTAAGGGCCTCACTAAATTGCCAAGACTGACCTTGAATTTACAATTCTCCCGCCTAAGCCTCCAAAGCCACTGGGATTACAGTGTGCACTACCACGCCCAGCCAGGCTTTTGATTTTTTTTCCAGAGACCTTCCCTGACTCTTCTCTGAGGTCCTCTTAGTCTGAGAACACCCAGCACACTCCTCCTGACATTTATATCCTGTGTTGGCCATGTTCCTGACCCTCAGGGAAAGCTTTGATATTCCTGACCCATTTCCTGTGGCCCACTATGAATCTGAGACCATTTTTAGCCCTTTGTGGACTCATGAACTTTTATACTTGGAGATGATCATAAAGGCACCTAGTTGAACTCTTTTATTTTATAGGTGAGGAAATGAGAATGGGAGAAGCCACTTGTCCAAGAGCCAACTGACTACTCAGCATACGTTCTGAACTAGAAAAGAGTCTCCAAAACCCCAGTTAATCCTCTGTCTATACCTGTACATTTCCCTCTATGATATAGTCCTATAATTCATGACTGGTTATTTTAATTTATTTTTACTACATTCATGGAGCTGTACCACCATCACTACCACCTAAATTTTAGAACATTTTTTCCCCTAAAAAGAAACTGCACATATTAGCAGCCACTCCTCATTCTCCTCTTCCTCAGCCCCTGAAAACCAACAGTTGACTTTCTATCTCTCTGGACATTTCATACAAATTAAATTGTACAATATGTGGTTTTCATGATTGTTAGCATGTTTTCACTTAGCATGTTTTCTAGGTTCACCTATGTTGGGCATATGTCAGTGCTTACATCCCTTTTATGGCTGAATAACATTCCATTTTATGGACAGAGCACATTTTACTCATCCATTTATGAACATTTGAGTTGTTTCCAATTTGAGGCTATCATGAATAATGCATCTAGAACAGTCATGAATATATTTTTACATGGACATGTTTTTTGTTGTTGTTGTTTATTTTGGTACTAGGGATTGCACCTAAAAGCACTTTACCTCTGAGCCACATCCTCAGCTCTTTTTTATTATTTTTATTTTGAGACAGAGTCTCACTAAATTGTTGAGGCTGGCCTTGAACTTGCAATCCTCCTGCCTCAGCCTCCTGAGCCACTGGGATTATAGGTATATGCCACCATGCCCGGCTCATTGTTTTTATTTTGAGATAGGGTCTCACTAAGTTGCTGAGGCTGCCCATGAACTTACAATGCTACGCCATAGCCTCCTGAGTTGCTGGGATTACATGTGTGCATCATACACCCAGCTGCATAAAATTTTTTAAATTCTCTTGGGTAGACACCTAAGTGTGGAACAGTTGAATCACATGGTTATTTGGTCTCTGTTTTACATTTTTAGGAGCTTCAAGGTTGTTTTCCAAAGTGATATACCATGTTACATTCCCTCCAGCAACATGTAAAGATCCCAGTCTCCACATCCTCACCAATACTTCTCATTGCCTGCTTTTTCATTTTATCCATTCAAGTGGCTATGAAGCAGTATTCCATTATGATTTTGATTTGCATTTCCTTAATCATTACTGATGCTGAACATCTGTTTATGTACTTATTGACCACCTATATATAGCTTATCCAAGTCCAGTTGTGTTTTGTTCCCCCTCAATTGCCTACAATTTTTAGAGTTAAGGGACTCTATACTCATAGAATTAGACTCAGAAGCCCAGATAAACGTCTGGTGCAATGTGTGGCAGATAGAGCTCTGTGTAGCATAGAATGAAAGAATGTGGCGAATTCAGCAAGAATATCATAATCTTTCCAGAAGAAAGGAACCTTAGAAGTCACTTAGTTTAGAATGAGAAGAACAGCGTGTATACTGCCTTCGAACTTCTCTGGCTATGTTTGATGTCACCGAATGATCACAGCACCACTTCTAACAAAGCTTGGAGAGGGCTTTGCAACCCTCCACACAGTGCTCTGGGCAGCCATGAGCAATGGATGAGAGCTGACATGAGAGACAAAGCTTTGGGCCATCCCTGTCAGGTCTGAACACTGAGGTTCAGAGGTGCTATAAATGTGGCGTTTGCAAAACTCAGCTAAAGACTATTTCAGAGCTGATGTATGGTGATCCTAAAACTCTGGGCTTTGGCTTGGCAATGGCAATTTCACAAAAGGCCCTTCACCAGGGTCCCAGGTGCTGCCTAGTAGCCAGTGCTGCTCTTTCTTGTTGGGACACACTGAGACCCACTCAACTCGGCTATCTGGTCCTAGCCAACAGCTGGCCTCTGGACCAAGCATGCCTTCCACTAATGCCTGCTGATTCCCATCCTGGGTATGTGCTTGCTGAACATGAATCCCGTCACCCCAGTTCATCTCTCTAGTCAGCTCAGCATCTCTGCTGCCTCTTGACTATGGCATCATCTGGGATTTAAAAGAGCTGGCAGAGGCCTGGCCAGCCTGCCTCCTCCACAACACTGACCTCCAAGAGAGCAGGTGTTACAGCACCCTTCTGCTTTCACACCCCAGGGTGCAGAGGAACAAGGCAGAGCCAAGGCTGTCAGCTCTTAGCTGAGCACACAGCCCTACCTGTCATGTCCTGACCCCCGTCTCTCCCAGCCTGAGGCCCCACTCACCTTCTCCTTCATCTTCTCAATCTTCTTCACAGAGCTGCGACGCTGGGGCCGGTCCTCGTGCCGAAGGAGGTTCATGCTGAGATCTCCTGACTTGTTAAACTGCTTCTCCTCCTGCTTCTCAGCTTCCTTTAGCTTGCTTTCTGCACTAATGCTCTCCGCATGGTACATGTGGTAGGTTTTCATGACCTGGGGATGCACAAATTGGAAACACCTGCAGTCTGTCACGGCCCAACATGGTCCCCCCTCCTGCTCCCAGCCCCACCTCAAGTTCTGCACCACATCTGTGCCCACTTCTTCCCGTGACACACCGAGTGTTTGCCATTCTTTACTTTTGCACAAACTTTCTAAGGACTGGAAATGATTCTGATTGTCATCAATAGCAGCTGCTTTGTGACCATCACTATTACTGTTATCACCATTGTCAACATCATCACACTCCTACTGGGTCAGACCAGGCTCGGAAAGAGAAAACTGCAAAAGGTAACCACAGCCCCCAAGCCTTTCGGGTTCTCAGAAGTGATAGGGCAAGCCTGACCTTTCCTCAGTCATCCTTTCCAGCCCCACCAGCTGTGACCTCTGCATCATCACCAGCACCATCATCACCACCATCCCTGATTTGAGCTGATGGTTTAAGAACATTGAACTTTCAATTGACTTCAGAAAAATGTTACAGACTCTGGAGAACCTTAGATAATGTGGAAAAAATTATTCTCTACTATGTTTCTCTCTCCTTCCTTAATCCTGAATGTCTTACCACCCCCAGCCCCCCAAAAACAATAAATGCCTAAAAAAATACAGCCAACTTTTCTTCAAGAACTTGATGGAATGCGTTGTTGTATGCATTCTACTCATTTTGGTTTGCTTGCACTTGTAATAAAGGTCCTAAAACCCCCTTCTGCTGATTTCCACGTTGAACCACCAGTTGTTTCAGGGGCTTATTTTCAAACAATTGGGTGGGCCAGAAGTTTGTAGTATCAATGTGCTCTCGACCTCTAGTGGCCAAAAGGAAGGACTGCAGGCTCATAGGAAAGTTATCTGTACCATCTTTCAAGTAAAAAAAAAACACCCCTAAGAATTGGGAACACCTGTATAGCCTATTCCCCTTCCTGGATGCCCTCCTCTGCCCCTCCACAATCACAGACTCCCCTGATTTCTTCACTTCCTCATCACATTGCTGCTGCTGTTCATTTCTGGACCCACCCTTCCTGAGTTCAATGCTTCCTGCCTCATCCACTTTTTCTATTTCAGCTTCTGAGTCTGATTATCTCACCAACAATCTATCATCTGTGTTGAGTAGCTCTCAGAGAGACAGAGCATTTCTATTTGTATCTAGCTCTTCCTGCCCAATCATCCATGCTTGTACCCATCCAATCACTTAGAGGCATCCCAGCTGGATGCCTTCCCCTCCCATATTTCCCGTGCTTCATTTTCTCTTTCTCCCTTTGCCTTGTTTTCTTTTATTCTTCTTGATCCACAGAGTATTCATCCCACTTTCCAACAAGCCAAACTTCCCAGGATAGACTCCTAAATGCATTTCAGAAATTCCCTGCTTGATGAACACAGCCTGAGAACTCTGGGGCCAACCTCCCTGTGATCTCATGGATTCCTGATCCCACGGGAAACAGTGAACTCAGTTGCCCAGAGTGATGTGTCAGACAGCTGCCACTAGAGTCTACCTGGAGGCCTCTCTGAGATGAGCTTATTTATACCAGAATCCTCTAGCTATTTATTTTCTTTATTGAATTACAGATGTCCCTTGGTATTCATGGAGGATTGGTTCCAGGACCCCCCACAGATAGCAAAGTCTGCAAATACTCAGTCCCTTATATAAAACAGCAGAGTATTTGCATAAAATATAAGCATGTCCTTCCAAGTACTTTAAATCATCTCTAGATTACTTACCTCATGCAATGTAAATGCTATATAAATAGCTGTTGTACTGTATTGTTTAGGGGATAATGATAAGAAAAAGGTCTGTGCGTGATCAGCTTAGATGCAATTTTTTCCTGAAGATTTTTGATCTGTTGTTGGCTGAATCCATGGATACAGAACCCATGAATGTGAAGGGCTGACTATACCTGGAACAAGAGTTCAGTGTGGAAAGTCCTTAGCTCAATAGCCTAGAAGAGTCTGCTTGATATTGCCAATCCAGGATGTTTTAAGCCATATTTAAACTTATCTATTACTTCAAAGTTTAAAAACATCTTTCTATTATCTCCTTCTATTGGAGAAGCAATTCAAGCTGTTCTTACCACAATCCCTGGGGCAGCATGATAACAACAAGAGCAGTAGCTGTTTGTTGAGCACTTACTGCTACATGTCAGTACTTGTTCTAAGCACTTCACAGATACTGCTCAATTTATTTACCACAAAACCTCTATGAAATAGGACCCTGGGATCCCTGCCTTACAGATGAGGAAACCATGGCTTCAAATAGCTCAGGTGAGCTTCTTGAGGTCACAAAGCCAACATGTTGCAAAGCCAAGGTGGCCGACCCCACAGCCAAGATCTGATAGGCACAGACCTGTTGTGCCTTTCTGGAACCTTTCCTCAACCAGGAAATAGAAATGGATGGGTCCTCTAGCTCACAGGGATTCAGAAGACCTGGTTTTGAGTCTCAACTGCATCCTTCTGTGCTGGGTGACGTGGACAGGCTTTTCCTTTCTGTGCCTTCCTGGTGAAGCTCAGACAGGGGTAGATAGAATAGAGCTCTGCAAACTACGAAAGTGACTGGCTGGTGGCAGCTGGGTGAAGAGCTTGGAAGAGCCAGAGGTGGATGTGGATGTTCAGCTAAGGCCAAGGCACTGAAACCAGAGGTTTGTGAAGAGGCACTTGTTCCCTTGTTGCTTAGGGAGGGCCTTTCCCAGCCCTGCAGGCTCTTCTGGGGAGGTTCCACTTGAACAGTTCTAGGGAAGGATGTCATAAGGACATGTAAGCAGAGACCACTATTCTTGGACTCAGTTCAGTTTTATGGATTCTCAGAATATAAGAGCCCAAAGGCTCTCCAGATATCTTGTTGCATTAATCCCTTACTGAAGGAAGCCAAGGGCTCAGAAATACCAAGTGTGTGCTCCAAAGTCACTCAGTCAGGCAGAGCTGAGACCAGCAGGCCACATCTTTTGACCCATAGGGATGGCCATTTCTGGTAACCACACTACCTTTGGCATCTTCCCAGATGTACAGTCCTTCAGAACTCTAATTTAAATGAAAAGAAAGAAAACAGAATCCAAAAGTTGACAGCATCAGTAAAGAGACATGTTGGGGGCAGGATAAGGGTCAGTTGATAGAGAACAGATTTTCAATGACTTAGTCATGTGTGCCTCTCCTGCCCCAGGGGCTCGGCTAGACCTAGCACAATAAGCTTTTCACCTCCAGCATCTGGGTATAGGAGAACCCCCAGGACAAGGCATGCGAAGACATCCCAAAGTTTCAGTCTGATCACCTACACTCTACATGGCCTATGTTCTCTGTAGAACTTTGTCTGCTTTAATTTACTCACTTGTAAGGTTTATACAATGTATTGACTGAATTCTATTCTAATTTTACCTCTTTTTTCTTCTTCTTCTTCTTCTTCTTTTTTTTTTTTTTTTTACAGTGCTGAGAGTCAAACCCAGAGCCCAGGGCATGCTAGTTGCAGGCAAGCACTGAATTCCTCCTTCAGCCCCTCTTGTCCCAACTAAAATACCAAGTCTGGAGGGCTGGGACCTCATGTTCATGATGATATTCCCTAAACTAAAGCAGAGATGAGTAGCCAATAAGTATTAATATATAACTGAATGAAGGAATGAATGCTTGGGTGGATGGATTAAATAAATCAATGGTGAGATGGATACAGATGGTTGGATGGAAGAATAGATAGGTAGATGGGTGCATGCATGGATGGATGGATAGACAGGTGGGCGGATAAGTGACTACATGGTGAGTAATCAATGTATGGATGGGTGGATAGAAGGGAAAGGGGAATACAGGGAGGGAAGGTACAGTTCTACTGCCTTTGATCTAGTGAATATATTCAGGGGTAAAAGTCAACTATACTTTCAACCATTAAATATTTACCCAATAGTTGATTACGTACCAGGCAC
This sequence comes from Urocitellus parryii, assembly GCF_045843805.1. Classification (NCBI taxonomy): domain Eukaryota; kingdom Metazoa; phylum Chordata; class Mammalia; order Rodentia; family Sciuridae; genus Urocitellus; species Urocitellus parryii. The sequence continues at coordinate 13,594,893 of NC_135546.1, forward strand.
TATACTAGGTACTATACCAGAAAACACTGCAATATATAAGATATATGAAGTCTCTGCCCTCAGAGAATACAGAAAGTAGAGGGGACACAGATAATCATACAAGCAATTGTCACAAGGTGTGACAAGTGCTACAGTGCATGGAGTACAGCATATCATGGAAAGGCTGCCTGGAGGAAGTGACATCTAAACTGAACCTTGAAGGAAGAGCAGCTGTTACATTCAGGGACAGGACTTGGTATGGGTGCAGTGTCCCAGACTAAGGGAATAGGGTGGGCAGTAAGCCTGGGAAAGCAGGAGACATTCAGTCCGAGGAACAGCTTATAGATAGAAGAGAAGAAGGTGTTTGCGCACTACCCAATGGAGCCACTGCCTTTTCCTCCCACAGCTACCTGTCTCCGTGAACATCTGTGTTTTTTCTCTGTCCGGGATCATCCAGTCTTTCTTCTTCAAGAAGAGCTTCGTAATTTTCTTTGAGAACCCCGCCCCAATTCCCCTCTACTAGTCTCAGCCACATGGCTCATGAGAAACTGACATTACCCTTCAATCCTGGGGTGGGTGTGAGACCCAGTCCTGGCCAATTGGTGAACATTAGGCTCCTCTGGCCAGAATGTTGGGACTCATGAGCTCAGACAAGTCATGAGAGGTGCCCTGGCTGGGAGGAAGTGAGCTTACAGTGCTGGGACCACCTTTGTCATCAAATGGGAGAAGCCTGCCAGATCATGAAGCCCACAAAGAGGAAAACAAAACCCAAAGGAGTTAAAGGCTGGGGCCATGAAAGGAAGGAAGAGAGGGAGCAAGGGAGATATGGAAGGAACAAGGGAAGAAAAAAGGGAGGGAGGGAAGAAAAGAAAAGGACAAAGTGGGGAGGTGGGTTCTATTGCCTTGGAGCTATTGAGTATACTGATTGGAGGGGGAAGAAGAGCTGTGTGCCAGGACTGTTCCAAGTGTGTTCTCATTGCTACAATATGGAGGACAGTGGTTCTCTACCCTCATAGAGTGCACATGCCATTGGTGAGACACACAAGGAAATAACTGTGTGAGCCTCTGGAGGCGGCTATTGCTGCTGCTGCTCAGGTGATCCCATAGACTGCCATTTTTAAACAGCTAGTGCTTCGGTTTGAATGTTTCAGCTGAAGTTCAAGTGTTGGAAAATTACTCCCCACTGTAACAGTGCTGGAGGATTTGTTACAGAAGCAAGTTCAGTCCTCTCTGCCATCTTGATCTGGACCTCTCTTGCCCTCCTGCCTTCCTCCATGGGATGATACAGCACAAAGCCCTCACCTGGTTCTGGGCCCATGCTCTTGAACTTCACAGACTCCAGAACCATAAGCCAAATAAATCTCTGATCTTTATAAATCACACATTCTCAGGTATTTGGTTACTGCAGCATCACATTGATGAAAACAGTCAGTTTGCTGAATTTTCTGACCCTAGCCACTGAATGAATCCTAAAGACAGACTTCCTTCTCTCCTAGCCACTACACACTACCTATATCAGGCCTAGTCCAAGCTGGTCAAGCTTAGTGCAGTGGCTGGTGGACAGTATCAACTGGCTGAGCAAGAGCCTCAAGTTCCATACTCTGGCTGCCCCTTGTTTGATGTCTTCTGTGTTTCCCCTTTGGCTTCCCAAATGCCATCTCTCCTCTATTGCCTCTGTGATGCCCATCACCCACACTACCTTCCCTGGCCCTTCAGATTATGACAATCCCCACTAAGACACTATGACAGTGTCTCATTATCTAGACACAGCTGGCAACCAATAAATGTATTCTGAGTGAATGAGTGTCTTCTCAGGAGAGTTGAAAGAGGTGAGGAGTTACCTAAAGGGGACCTCATCTCTCAGGTCTTCTGAGGAACAATTCCATTCAATGATGAAACTATGATGGAACAACATGAAGACAGAGGCTTGAAAGGAGCCTCAGACTTCCTCTAGCTCCATGCCTTCATCCCATGGGTGGAGGAAATCAAGGACCAGAGCCCAACTAACTTGTGCTAGGTCAGGATTTCCCAGCATGTGAGAAGGGAATTATTTGTGTAAGCAAGATGATTTCAACATCACCAATATATTATTAACCTCCTTTCAATCTTCCTGGGATCCTTCTGGTACCTCAGGAGGAAAGACTCAGGGCAGTACTGACATGTGTTTAATGCCTCTTTTTTTTTTGGCACTGGGGATTGAACCCAGGGGCACTCAACCACTGAGCCACATTCCCAGCCCTTTTTATATATATATTTATTTAGAGACAGGGTCTCACTAAGTTGCTTAGGGCCTCGCTAAGCAACTGGGGCTAACTTTGAACTTGTGATCCTCCTGCCTCAGCCTCCTGAGCTGCTAGGATTACAGGCATGTGCCACTGCACCCTGCCTGTTTAATGCTGCTTTACAGCTATGCCTCAGGCACCGGTGAGACTGGGCAATGCTACTCGAGTTTCACTGCATCCTCCTACTTATACCACATTCTTTCATTTGCTCACGTGAGATATTATTTTCTCCCCAAAGAAATATATGGACGTGTGGTTGGCCCTCAGTATACGCAGGTTCCACAAATTTAACTAACTTGTGGGTAGAGAACTTTAGGAGAAAAATTGTGTCTCTACTGAACATGTACAGATTTTTTTCTTATTATTTTCCAAACAACTACTGGCATGGCGTTTACATTGCATTAGATATTGTAAATAATCTAGAGATTAAAGTATAGAGAAGGATGTGAATAGGCTCTATGCAGATATGCCTCTTTATGCAAGGAAACTGAACATCTCCAGATTTTGGTATCTTCAGGGAATTCTGGAAACAATCCTCCTCTGTGAATACTGGAGGAGAACTGTGGTTGACAAATGTTTATATAATTTAATGTATTTATTTAAGTAGCTCAGGCAAGTACTTACGCACACAAACTGGCTCAGGCTCGGCTGCTCCCCAGCTGGGTGACCCCATGTGTGCTACCTGGCCTCTCTATGCCTCAGATTTATCATCACTAAAATGGAATGTAATAATACCACCTCCTGAAAAGTCTTATGGTGAGAATGAAATGAATGAGAACACAAAGCATTAGACCAGTTCCCAGAGTTCAAGATGAGCACCACATGTGAGAGGTGAGATAGGCATATGAGGGATGCCCAGACATGCTTGCTGATGGATGGATAAAATACTTCTAGAATATACTGCTAACTGACACAAGTGACTTAGTAACTGAAGGCATATGAAGGTAAGAATCAGGCCTGGAAGATGAACTTTTTGCAGGACATCTTTTTGAACTGTTTAATTACTGCTAGGGTTTTTCTTGTTGCTGTTTTTTCTCAAGGCATGTATGATCCAATTCTAAATTTAAAAAAAAAGGAGACTATTTTACAGGAAAGTCCTCTAGCTCAAGTCTGGAACATGCAGAACACAGCAGGCTTGGAGGCTGGGAAGTCAAGCAGGAAGTTATGGCACCTTCTAGGGCAGACCATAATTGGGACTCAGTTGGGCCAGTGGCAAAAGGAGGTTGTGGAAAAAGGAAAGATTCAGAACTTTGCAGGAACGATATGTATGCTTCACTCTTTCATAAAAGACACAGTGATAACCCCTAATGTTGGCTAGGCACTAGGCCAACCTCTGTAGCATGTACTCTCCTCAGTCTAATCTAGATAGATGAGTTGTAAATACCCCCATATTCTAGGGAAGGGCCGGATTCTGAGGCTTTGCCTGACAGGGCCTTGAATCCAGGCCCATCTGCCACTAAAACCTGTGTTCTTTCCAATACACACGGCTGGTTTTTCACTAATTAATTAGGATGGAGAGAGAGTGTGGGCAATTAAAAGAAAAATATTAAGTAAGTGATAGAGGGTTCCAATGCTATGTCAAAACCATGGGGATTTGCCTGAAGGTCATTCTAGAAAGATATCCAGACAGCCTGAGAAGGATCTGTGAAAAGAATCCCGGTTCCCGACCTCTCATTCTGAGGCTATCTCCAGCTGCCCTATCCCTGAGGGCAGACATCAGGTGGAGACGCCTTTGCACAGATTTGTCTGGAGGTCCAAGTGGATTTCATACCCCAACCCAGTGCACAATCAAATCAAGCCTTGGCTCTGTAAAAGGCAGAGCCCACTCATTACTCCAATCACTGTCTACCTGTCACCAGCTGCTGCTGGGTAGGGACACTCATAGGGCCCTTCCCACTCTTCCCTGACCAAAATCACATTAACTCCTCCTGCAGCTCTGTGCTGGGAGTAGAGCGACCCAGCAGATCTGTCCCAGGCTGGAGTAGAGCAGTTCTGTCCTAGCCTGGAGTAGAGTGACCAAGTACAAAGGAGGGGGTGCTATGGGGGTGCTGGGGTGCAGGTTGGTTATAACACAACAGATGCATTTCATGATCTAGAAACATACTGACAACCTAAGCATATTTTTAGCTGAACAATGACAACAGAGTGAAGCTTTTTGGTTGTCTGTTGTTTTGTCTTGGTTCTGCTGCTGGCCCACAGTCTCATTGCCTGCCCTTTTTTCCTCTCAAGCCAACATATGATCAAAGCTATAATGTGTAAGACTGATGGGACTTCAGGTAAAAATGTGGTTACGGGGTGTGTGTGTGTGTATGCAACATGTAACGTGCATACATTGTGCTGATGTGTGCATGTGTGCTAGTGTATAATGCTTAAATGTGAGTATGTACCTACACACATGCTTGTGCTAGTGTGTCTGCATATGTGTTAATGTATATGTGCACACATACCTGTGCAAGCATGCTTCAGTGAGGAGTGACGAGGCCTGGGCAGAGGGAAGGCTTGCTGAGTGAATGCAAGAAGGAATAAGGGAACAAGATACCCAGGCCTGCAGTCTCCTCTGCATCCTTCCTGGTCCCAGATAGAGATGAGCCTCTCCTCAGGAAGGAGATAGATGGCCATCAGCACACATCTCCATCACCATTATGCCCAGAAGTTCCCCTCACAGACCCCCTCCTCCTTTATAAAACATTAAAAAAAGAAAAGAATGGGGTTTACTGGATCTTTCTCTACGTCATCAATTCCTGTTACTATGGTCATGAAGCTGGGCTGGGGAATAAAGGGCTCTAAAAAGACTTGTGGAACCAAAACGGTAACTAGAAGCCCTTAGCAATTAAGCATGATGAGGGGGCAGCAGGGGAACACACAGCAACTGGGTGGCCATGGTGGACAGTTCACAAAGGGGAACCAATAGTTCCAGGCATTGCTGCAGATATAGCCCTTCTCCCTATGACTGTGCAGTGACTGCCTCGGAGGGAGGAGCTCACTTTCTATCCTTGCCCCCAGGCTTGGATGTGATGTGCTTTGGCAAAGGGATTTGACAAATGTGGCCTGAGCAGAACCTTGAAAAGTGCTTGCCTATGAGATCTGCTCACTTTGGCTTCTTTTTTTTTAATTGGCCAGAAATTAGCTCAGCCCAAATTACAAACCCACAGAATCATGAACAAACAAAATGGCAGCTATTTTAAGCCCCTAAATTTTGAGGTGGTTGTTATGCAGCAATTGATGACTGCTACAAAGGCCTTTAATAAGTCATTTACTTCTCTGTGCCCTCGTTTCTTTACCTGCAAAATGTGAGTGCTCATTCAGTAATACATAACAAGTACTTAATACAGTGTGAAATCTATCCTACACACTCACTAAAGAGCCAGTTGTCATTGTCATCCCTGTTTTGACAAGAAAGGTTTAACCCACTTGTCCAGGCTGGTAAGCATTGCAATAGGAAGTCAAAAGCACATCTGTGTGTAATCAGTTGGCTCCACTGAGAGCCTCTACTGGAATTCCTGTTCTCTTCCTTTCTTCCTCTCTGTTTCTTTAACCCATTAAGTCTTAAGTTTTCAATTCTAAAAATATTTCAATGAAAGTGACACAGCTGCATTAAAATAGATTTGAAGATCATAACATAGAGCCCATTTATTATATAATTTATTATTAATAATAATGATAATGTCATTGATAATATTAGTATCTTCACTAACCATTTACCCATGAGTTTTCTCAGAAGAATGGAACTCTAAAATAATGAATATTTAGGGGCTGGGGTTGTGGCTTAGCAGTAAAGCATTTGCCTAGCACGTGCAAGGGCCTGGGTTTGATCCTCAGCACCACATAAAAATAAATAAAATAAAGGTATTGTGCAACTACAACTAAGAAATAAATATTTTTTAAAAATGAATATTTATTTCAAAGTTACCATGTTGCTCAATTTAAGTTTTTTAGGTGTTCCATAAATGGCAAGATGGGACATAATATGTTAATTCCTATCCTTCCAAAGGCACCAAGCTCAAGTTCATCTCTTATTACTGTGGCCCACCTGGGGCCATCAGTTTTCTGAATCCTGTCCTTCTTTTCCTCTCTTCCCCACTCCTTCTCTCAATCAATCTCTCACACGTCTGCTCACATCCTCTCATGTCTTCACTCAAGAAACAAGCACTGAAGGCTTCAAGGAGGTCAGCACTATGAAGGGCTCTGGGCACACTGTGGAGAACAAGTTTCACCCCTTGTTCTCCACACTGTTCCTGCTCGGTGTCTCCCATGCAAGCCCACGTGTCTACAAGTACTAGGCTCCATCTTGGGTTATATCAAGAGTTCACATGTTTTACTCCTTCTCTCTGCCCAGATTCTCCACTCCTTGTAGGCAAAATCAATTCCTCTCATTTATTCACAATTCATTCCTCTTCCTCTGCTTAGTCAGCACCCAGGGAGCACCAAGGATGGGCAAGAACCTGAGAGAAAGAACAACTCTGAAATGTTCCCGATCCCCCATGGTGCCCTACAGTGGCAATGGGTCCAGAGCAGGCAGCCCCAAATGCTTGAATTTAATGCCTTTGACTAGGGTCATCCCTCATTATCTGTGCAGGGTGATTCCAAGCACCTCCCACATCAAAATCCACACTCGCTCAGGTCCCCTACATAAAATGGCCTAGTATTTGCAAAAACCTACACACATCCTCCGGTGTACTGATTTTTTACACCACCTAATACAGTGCTAAGTAAGCACGTAAGCAGTGGTTCTACTGTGCTATATTGTTTAGGGAATGGAGACAAAAAAAAGAATCTGTTTAGAATTGATGCAATGAAAAAAAAATTTCTATCCTCAGTTGGTTGAATCCATGGGATACAGAACCTGCAGATATGGAGGGCCAAATGTACTGAAGACTTAGTGTGCAGTCAAGAATAAAGGATCTTGAGGGGTACTGCTGGCACCCTGAGGGCCTCAAACAGCTGGGGAACCACTGCCCCATCTCCTGCTCACAGGCAGCTGTGCACAGAGCATCTGCTAGATTCAGGGCCCATTAGGCACCAGCACCATGAGGGTCACAGAGAGATACCACCATCCTCTTGATCTCTGACAACAGTCTGAAACTGCCCAATCTACAAGCTGCAGAACGATGACCAGCCCCATTTTTCATGGGTGAAACTGGGAGGTGAAGGATGAGCCCAAGGCCACACAGCTATTCAATGTGGGCCTTTGGGCCTTTAGTGCAGCGATACACATCCAGTGAAGACCTGACTCCAAGCATTCCAACATGGGAGAGATGTTGACACCAAGAGATCTTTGGAAAACCGCCATAGAACTCAAAGCCCAATGGTGGTGCCTTGCAGAAAGTGTTGGGGTTTAATCTGAGTTTGAAAAATGAGTTTGACAAAAACAAGCCAAGGAGCAAAAAAGACAATTATAGACAAGAAGTGCAGTGATAAGAAGCAGAGAGTGGAGGTATTTGGGGCAATGAAAAGTGCCAGAGAGGAGTGCAGCTGGAGGGTGGAGGGAAGGACAGGGACCCCCGTGGTCCCAGGGCCCTGGGATGTGGAGCTCAGGTAGTGGAATGCTATGGGGGAAGGTAAGCCACCCAAACTCATCAAGGGTGAGATGATGATGACGGTGATAGTAACATTACTAACCCCTGATTCACTGCTTCATTATGTTCTAAACACACTTTACAAACACAACCTCCTTTCAATTCTCAAAAGAACATGCAGTGAGTAGGTACAGTCAGCTCCCCCACCCATCTGCTAGTTCTACATCAAAGCATTCAGCCAACTGCAGGTTGAATGTATCTGGGAAAAAACTGCATCTCTGCTGAGCATGCAAATACTTCTTTTCTTGTCCCAAAGCAATACAATATAACAAACACTTACATACATTTACATTGAGTTAGGTATTATAAGTAACTTAGGGATGGTTTTAAGTGCAAAGGAGAATGCATAATACTGTGCCCTTTAACCTAAGGGACTTGAGCATACACAGATTTTGGAATCCACAGGAGGTCCTGGATCCAAATCCCTATTGATACAAAGGGACAGCTTTACTATTATTTCTTTTTTACAATTGGCTTTGAACCCAGATTTTGGCTTCAGAGTCTGTGCTTTAAGTCAGTGGGCTACTCTGCCCCTCAATGACCAGCTGATGCAAAATACTTCACATTGTAAAGCAGCAATTCTTCCTTTACCCTAAGAATGATCCAACTGAAAACTGTCCAGGACTCAACTTTTACTCCTTAACTTGGATTCATAGAATTACAAGCTTCAACATTTACTTAGGAACACTTACACCCATTTTTCTGATTGGGAAGCTGAGGCCCAGAAAAGCAAATGCCTTGCCCAAGATCCAGGTCTTCCACCTGAGGTCCAGGAACTGGACAAAGGTGCAGAGTCCCTGAGGAGTCTGCCACCTGCTGGCTGTATAGGATGTCAATACAGAAGCAGTACCAAAGAGAAGGGGCTTCAAACAGCACACAGTTCTTTTCCCTCATCTTGGGAATTTTCAAATGTCATTTTAGATGCAGAATCCTCTTCCCACTCACATAGACTTTTAATGAAAAGCTTTATAAGGAACCTCTATGTATTTACAACAATAGTTCTACTCTGAGTGCTATAGGAAGGTGAGAGGTCTGGTATTTAACCTGCTCCCCAAGACTATGCATGGGACTCCCCACATTCCTCTCCAAAGAAGTCAAAGCCTGCTCAAAGCACAGCCTGTGAGCACCTGCACCATAACCCAGGATGTCTGTACTCCCAACTCACTTGCCATCTTCGATTCTAACACCCTTCTCAAGTGCAGCTGGACTTTGACTTCTAGCACGTAATAAGGCTAGCCTTGGGCCAAAATGATCTTGTAAAATTATCCCCTGGAAACAGCAAGACAGGCCCACATGCCCAACACCTCACATCAAACTCAGAATGGGGCTCCATCGTGCAGGTGAGGATGCAAAGACCTGAACTGCATGCCTGCTTCAAGTCCCAAAGTAAGGAATAGCCCCAGTGGCTCTAGAGTCCACATCTCTGCTCTCAGTGCCTTCACACACAGGCTACCCAAACTCAGCTCTGTGTCCATTGCTTTCATAATATAACATCCCATATCTGGAAGGTCATTTGAATCTCATGTGAATTTTAACAACTAACATGCCTGGGCCCTACCACAGATACAAAGAATCAGAAGCTGGGGTTGTGAATCATTATAGCCTGACATGATGTCCACTGTGACTGCAGCACAAGATACATCAAAAATGCCCATAGTCATCCCAGACCTCTGTTTTGCCTCCCTCCAACTCTGGGTACTGAAAACAAGCGACCCAATCCCCAACAGCAGTGAGCCTGGGCAGAACTTACTGTGTAGAGCTCATTGGTCACCTTCAGGAGCTCCTCATGCATCTGCAGGCCAATCTCCTTACTCTGAAATATGAAAGAACAAATGTCAACATTCAGAAATGATGAATATTTGAGAAGATGGAAATGCGAATTACCCTGATTTCATTATTACACATCATATACACAAATGGAATTATCATACTGTTCCCCATAAATACATACAAATGTTATGCATCAATTAAATTTTTGTATGTGTGCTACTGATTATGGTGTACCATTAAGCAGGTGTGTCCCCAGCCCTTTTTTATCCTTTTATTTTTTATTTTGAAACAGGGTCTCACTACATTACCCAGGATGGCCTTACAATCCTTGAGTAGCTGGGACTACAGGCATATACCACTGTGCCAGGCTTAATTTTTTGGCGGGGAGGAGGTTCCTGGGGATTGAAACGGGGGGGCATTAACCATTGAGCCACATCCTTGCACTTTTATTTTTTTTTTTAAATGTCAGGGGAGACATTTTCTGGTTGTGTTCAGCAATTTCTTTTCAACACAGAAAGGGCAGGAATGTTTGGGATGAGGTGGGAAGGAATGCAAAAATCAATGAACCTCATTGATCTAGATCTGAATTCCTCAAACTTATGTGTAAAACAAATTAAACTTCTTGCAAAAGGAATTCCCTAGTCATATAGTCAGGGAATTCTACACATCACTTCCTTACCCTGGTGGCTCATAGCAATGTGAGCATGTTAAAGATTCTGGAAAACCTCAAGGAATCTTTCTTGAATTCTGTGTCCTAAGCTAGAATGACCAGAGAATGTTTTCCTTGCTCAGTGTTGATTGAACAGCTCTCGAGCATAGGGTTCCATAGGTCTCAGTTTGAGTAACAATGAGCTAGCACCACATTTCCTTGTGAGAGTAATGGAAACTCTCCCTGCATCCAGGAAATGCCCAGCAAGTCAGTGACTTTCTGCTTGCAGAAGGACTGTCTTGGCCAGGAGCCAGCACTTAGCACCCATTTGGATATGGATATCCAGGCTTTCAGGGCCTGGTTCAACATGAATTAAATCTTGGTTTGTTTTTTCCAACATGAATTAAATCTTCTTCTTGCCCTACAGCCCTGTCTCTCAGCTTCTGGGTCTAGAATGCCAAGAATTACTTAAAGTTAAATTTCAGTGCAGCCTCTTGCATGCAAGTTCCCCGAGCCACCGATTCTTGCCCTATCATTGCCTGGATTCTGACATAACAGCAGGTCCACACTGCTGATATGTCCACGCCAATAAGGGGACAGCAGCCATGTAGGTTGGCAGAAAATCCACCTAGGCACAAGATAGGAGATGTAGGTTCTTACATCCATTGTGTTACCAAGTAACCATGGAGACTTGTAAAGTTATTTCCCTTTACTTAAGGTACCTCATCCTTAAATAAAAAGATTAAACTAAAACTCTTCCTGAAGCGTGGTCTGGATATCACTGTCAGTTATTACATTAAAATGACAGTGACTTCTGTGACCACATGCATTTGGGAGAAGCTTCTTGAATAAAGTTAGATATCTAAGTTAGCTTAATGTAGGACTTTTCAGTGCCTTTAAGAATCTTAGGTACTTGGAGACTTTCTGAGAGGGAGCTGCAGTGTGTAGTTTCATTAATCATAAATCTTTTTGCATGAGGTGACTAACAAGATACTGAAGGACATGAAAACAATGAGGCAGTTATCTCCAAAAAAGTTTAGGATTCTTGTTATTGTATTTATTGTTATTTTAGTAAGTAGTCTCTGCTATGCTCTGAATGTTTGTATCCTCCCAATGTTCCTATGTTGAAATCCTCACCCCCTGGGTAAAGGTAGTAAGAGATGAGGCCTCAGGAGGTCACAAAGGTGGAACTCTCTTGATGGGACTAGTGCCCTCAGAAGAGACTTCGGAGAGCTAGCGAGCCTCTTCCACCGTGAGAAGCTGCCATCTGTGAACCAGGATAAGGGTCCTCATCATGTTCCAAATCTGCCAACATCTTGATCTTATACTTCCCAGCCTCCAAAACATTAAAAAATCATTTTCTGTCTTTATAAGCCATGCAGTTCATGACACTTTGTCACAGCAGCCTGAGTGCTCTAAGACACTCTTCCTATTTGCATGGACTGCCATAATAGGTTTGCAAGTGGGAGTCCTCCTGATCTCTGCTCTCTGAGCAGCTGAGCCATTGTGCTCTCTGTTTATCTCCCTCAGCCTCACAGCTACACCAGCTGCTGGCGGGCAAAGATCAGCCTTCCTCCAACTCTTGGTTGGGTTAGGAGGCTCAGTACCAGAAAAATGACCTTTTTTTTTTTTTTTTTACTTTTTATTTTGAGGCAGGGTCTCACTGAGTTGCTTAGGGCCTTGCTAAATTGCTGAGGCTGACCTCAAACTTGCAATCCTCCTGCCTCAGCCTCCCGAGTCACTGAGATTACAGGCATGTGCTACCATGTCCAGTTTGAAAAATGACTTCTTGGGCTCCTTCTTCTTGCCCTACAGCCCTGTCTCTCAGCATCTGGGTCTAGAATGCCAAGAATTACTTAAAGTTAGTTGTTTCTACATCAGATCCAACATGTAGCCTAAAGCTCTGGGAGTGATTTCACAGATCTGTTTAGGTGTCTTTCCAGCTCCAGTGGCTAAAACAAAGGGACCCATTCCAAAATAAAAGTGGCCTGGGTGTGGTGGCACACTCCTGAAATCCCAGCAGCTCGGGAGGCTGAGGTAGGAGGACAGCAAGTTCAAAGCCAGCATCAGACCCTGTCTCAAAATAATACATAAAAATGGGCTGAAGATGTGGCTCAATGGTTAAGCAACCTTGGGTTCAATACCTGGTACAAAAAAAAAAAAAAAAAAAGGTGGAGCCTGTGTAGAGTTAACTGGGGGCCTTCAGCAGCATCCCTGCTTTTACAGTGGTGCTCAATGAACCCAACCAGTTACCCCCCCTATTCTCTGTGTTTTTCTGGGCAGTTCAGTGCCTCAGCTTCCCCTGTGACCTCTTCCCATGATGTGTGCCTTACTGCAGCTGACTCCAGACTCTCCAGCACCACTCAGTGGCTTCCTGTCAGTCCTCCAGATCACTAATATCTTTGACACTTAAAAGCCTATTGCTTATGTATTTATTTTTATGATCTAACTTTTGTCATAGGTAATAAATGCACACGGTGCAAGAAACTCCATCAGCTGACAAGGTAAGAAGAAAAGATTCCCAGGCTCCCAGAATCCCACCCAGAGGAACTATGAAAAGTTTCTTCTGATGCCTTCCAGAAACAGTGGATATGCAAGTACACATTTGGATATCATATGATCTCTTTTAACACAAACCTCTGCATCTTGCTTTTCTACTTAATGATAGATTTTTCTGTTGCAACCAAGATAGCTCTTTCACACTGTATTCCACACACCAGAGGCAGAATAGTTAACTTAACCAGCTCTTTAGAGATGCACATTTAGGTTGCTTCTAGTGTCTTATCCCTGCCACTGTGCACATAGGCAGGGATGCCTGTCATTCAGGGACCCCATCCTAGAAGCAGCCCTGCTGAGTCCTGCCTTGCTCCAGCTATGCCTTCTCAGCCGCTTCCACCTGGTTCCACAACAAGTCCCTGATGTCAGCACCAGTAACCAGAAGCCATATCACCATCTCCATGAGCCTCTCTCCTGGGCTCCATCCTACACAACCTTGAGCCAAGTTCAAAGAACCATATCTTCAAAGGGTACAAATCAATACGGCTGTACCCTCATTACATCAAAATTAAAGTATCCAAAAGTGAACTTCTGAAACCAAACTCTCTTTATCTTCTCAATTTTGGCCAATGGAATAATATCTTACTTACTCTGGAGTTATATGATTATATATATAGTTATCTCTCCTCTTCAATATATCACTATGTGCTGTTTTCAAACTGCCTAATCCTATGTAGCAGGCAATGGGGTTTACCTCCCTGTCAACCCTTCTTGCCATTCCTGCTTCCTACTGAAGCCATGCATTTGACCCTGCATTCATTCCTTCAACCCAGTTCTTACAGGGAAGATTATTCCATCCCAAAAAAACATTCTGGATTCTTCTGTGTTGAGTATATGACTTACCTGGACAGAAAAAGAGGACTTATACCATTAAAGAGAAGATTTTAGCATTTCTGTTAAGTTCTAGAAAAAAAAATATGTAGCCCTGATTGCTACCAGCAGGCATCTTAGGACCAAAAGAAGAAGCTGCCTTCGGGATGGCAGAGCAAAAGGAACTCGACTCCTTTCATGACCTCCTGGGTAACTGATGGAACCAAAATCCTAGAGCCAGCCTCCTAGTCTACTTTCACTCCTGTGGCTGGGGTTCTCTGTTACTTGCAGCCAAAAGCATCCTCAGGGATCCAGCCTCATTTCCCCCACCAGTTCCTGGAGCACATTATCATCATCATTACAGACCCAAATTTCTGAAGCTGCCTCTTAACAAAGTCTCCACAGCTTGTCTCTTTGATCTAATCATTCATTCTTCACGTCTATACCCAAATGTCCTAGAAATATATTTCTCTGTGTCCTTTCCCCTTGTACACAGGATCAAGTCTCAGCTCCTTAGCTTGACTCCTGAGCCCGTGCTCAGAGTAGGTCTGGTTATGCAGTGGGTCAGGGTGGATTTTGAGCTATAGAGACCTGAATTGGAGGTGAGGCTTTCATTTATTGAACCTCTTGGCATCTCAACTTCCCCATCTGTAAAATGGTTGTAGGGGACAGACAAAGCTGGGCACCAAAGATAGCAGGAAACAGTTTTATTTGGCCGCAGCCAGGTTCAGAGGGCACAGCTTTCACTATAATCAATGAATCCCCTGAACCCTGAGTTCAGGTAGTTTCAGAACTTTATACCCAGCATATAAGGGAGGGCTCACAAGTTCACAATCTGCAGAGGTTCACATAAAAGTAGCTTTTTCTTTCATTGTTCTGGGCAGGTTAACTCTTCAAGGACAACACCTGAGAAGGGGAGAGCTTCTTCTCCCCTTTCTTTCCTCCCCTGCCAGCTGTTACCATGGAGCCAAATTGGTAACTTATCTTAGAAATGTAGACATCTCTGTGAGGCTCTAGCTCAAGGTCAGAGGCCTTGTTAAAGGATTTGTCTTTTTTTTAATCAAATTTTGCATTTGCAAATACACTTCTACAAACTACTATACTGGATTAATGTTTATGAAAACTAGTAAAGGGGCGTTTAGCACCTGGAATGCTGATTTCTTCCAGTTTAGTGGCCAAGTAAAAGAGAGCAACAGGAAAATAGGAAGTTTACCTACATTGAACTCTTTTATAGAGACTCTTTTGCTGATAGTCCTGAAATCAATTATGGTAAAGATTTCTGGAGAAGCTTAGTTATGATTTTCTGTGGAGGAGGGGGTGCCACTACAATTCCCCCCTTTAATGATGTTCCCCCAAATTTAATCCTTTAAATTTAAGAGCATCAGAACAAGAACCTGTTTGTCTTTTCTGCACTTGTGCAGTGAGGGGCAACAGTCTTGTTATTTACTTGTTTTTTCACTCATTCTTTGTTTCTCCTGCTGGGATGTAAGCCCCATGACAGCAAAGAGACTTTCTCTCAGATTCCACGGCTGCTGCATATGCTGCAGGCAGACAGTTCTGAGCTCAAAGTGCCCTTCAGGCATAGCCTTAAAGGACAAGGTGACATCCCTCTGGGTGCAGCCTCATTCAAAGACTGATAAGGATGGGTCATAGGACTTGCTTCTCAGGTCTCAGCCCTGAAGGGTCATTCCCTCTTTAGCACACCCCATAGCTGATTAAGGCTTCTAGTTAGGCCATCTGCTTTGCACTTGACCTTCCCATCTCCTTGGCCCTTTCCTCACACTTCCAAGGGTTATCCCAAGATTGCTTCCCAGCCATTCTAGATGATAAATTCAGATGTCTTGGGGTGGGGTGGTAGCTCAGGGGTAGAGCTCTTGCCTTCCATGTGTGACCCTGTGTTCAATCCTCAGCACCCCATAAAAATAAACAAATTTAAAAAAGTATTAAAAAGTAAATAAATAAATTCAGATGTCTCAGAGTGTGCTTCCTGGTACCCATCTGCAGCATCTCACTGCCACATTCCTGCATCCCTGCAATGCTATGGAACTTGTCACACAGTGGATGGATGCTCAATAAATGTTCTGAGCAAATCTATGCATGAATGAAGGGACAGTTCCTCTAAGCCTTGGTTTCCTTATTTGTATAAGTGGAATGGTATCACAGGTATCGTGGAGTCTCTATGAGGAGGAAAAGAGATAACACATATGGCAGTGCCTGGCACAGCATGGGACACAAATGATGTGCCCAGGAAAATGCAGAACAGAATGAATCAACACTCATGAGATGCCAGTGAGGAGGCTAGGAAGTTGTTTAGAGAAGAGAAGATACAAAGTCAAATCTTTTATTAACTCTTGCCTTAGGAATATCCCAGTATGGTGGGGTAGAAGGTCAAGAACACTCCTTGTTATAAGGCAGGACACAGAAGGGAAGTAAGGGAATGTAAAAGGTAGTGATGGGGAGGTTGTGCTCCCAGAACCATCCCACCTTGCATGGATGGCCAGAGATAGCCTTTTAGGTAGCAAAAAGAGGAGATGAGTACAGAGCACAGGCAGGAACCTGGGAATGTAAAAAGAGTGGTTTACAAAAGGAGGAAGATGTAAGCTGGGAATGAAGGCTGGGCCAGATCCTGAAGGCTGATGGAGCACTGACTTATTTCAGAGCAGAACTGAAGGTTTGGGGGCCAAAAACCATGATGTTCAGGGCTGTGCTTCATAAAGATGCAGCACAGGATATGGAGGGTGGACTAGATGGTTAGTCTGCTTTTCCTTGCTTTGACCAATACCTAATAAAAACGATGTTTTGTTCTTTTGTTTTATTCTGGCTCATGGTTTCAGAGGTTTAGTCCATGGTTGGTTGAGTCCCCTGTTCTGGGCCTAAGAAGAGGCAGAACATAGTGGAAGGGTATGATGGAGGAGCAAGCTCTGTTCATCACAGCCAGGAAGTAGAGAGAGATAGGGGAAGGGGCTGCAGGGAAAATGAACCCTTCCAGGGTATGCTCCCAGCCACACCTCAATAGCCTACAGTTACCATCCAGTCAATCCATTCAAACAAGGATGGACTGATTAGATCACAGCCCTCAAAATCAAAACCTTTGGGTGCAGGAAAGATGGTGGAATGAGATGAACATCATTACCCTAGGTACATGTACGACTGCACATATGGTATGACTCTACATTATGTACAACCAGAAAAATGAAAAGTTGTGCTCCATTTGTGTATAATGGGTCGAAATGCATTCTACTATCATGTGTAACTAATTAGAACCAATTTTAAAAAGTGGGCTGGGGCATGTGTGAGGTACTGAGTTCAATTCTTAGCACCACATATAAATAAATAAAATAAAGGTCTATCAACAACTAAAAAAAAATTTATTCAAAAAATGAAAAAAAATCTAAACCTTTCACCTCTGAATATTCCTACATTTACATGGGAAATTTTTTGGGGGGGTGGGGTGGGGAGGGGAACACCTTAGAGTCAAACCATAACAGATGGGGCAGGCCTGTGGGTCTGTTCTTATATTTCCTCAATAGGACTATAAGCCACTAGATGGAACCTGCCTGAGTCTCTGTTTGCCACACCCAGCCCAGAGCTGGCCACAGAGCAGATGCTTAGTGAGTAGCCACTGAACTACACAGGACTCAAGGCATTATTATTTTACAGTTGGGAAGGGAAATATTCTAAACAACACTTCCAAAAACTACTGAATGAGGAACCCAAACCAAACATTCCACCAGGAACAGAAGGCCAAAACCCTGTTGATCCTAGCAGGCCACCACACCCAGCCCTTGGGGACCCAAGTAGCAACATATGAGCATTGTTGGCCACATTTTTCACATTACCTTCATGCCTGCCAAGGTTGGAGGTGGCATGCTGCCTCCTTCATGCAGAGGAAGTGTGGGGACAGTGAAAACATCTACACATCAGGTCAAAGAAGGCCTAGCTGTGGCAGCCATGGTTTTCGTGGGGTTGAAAGGGCATGGTCCTGCCTTTCTGTTGCAAACAGGCCTATAAGATGAGACTCACCAACCTCAAGACCAGGCACCGTGATGGCAGGTGCCCCAATTCTGTGGGGCTCCTCTGCTTCTTTCTCCTACCCATAGCTAACTTCCTTAGGGACAGACAACTCCTTGTCATGGGAATCATGTTATGCATGGCAGGATGTTTAGCAGCATCCCTGACCTCTTCCCACTAGATGTTGGCACCTTTCCCTCCTCACATCCCCAAATTATCTCCAGACATTGTTAAATGTTCCCTAGGGGGCAAAGTCACCCCTCAGTGAGAAATACTGCTTTAAACCAAGGCCTCCAAGTGACAGCTTGTGGCCTGCAGATGTGTTTTGTTTGGCCTTTCAGTGCTTTTAGAAAATCTTAATATTTTCCCAGCATTTGAAGATCAGGAAAGTTCTCTTGTAAGTCCTTATTTTTTAAAATAAGGTATTATGTTCTTTTTTCTCTATTCTTTATTGGTGCATTATAGTTGTACATAATTATGGGATTTGTTATTACAAATATGTACGGGCACATAATATAACAAAATAATTTGGTCCACATCATTTCCCAGTATTCCCCCTTTTTTTCTCTCTAGCTTCCATGTATGAGAGAAAACATAACCCTTGACTTCATAAGTCCTGGTTTTCAATTTCTTTGGAAATTCTAGGTAATCCTGAGCCACTATTTCAAGATGGCAGCCCTTTAGAGAGAGCTTATGCTCTTCAGCTTGCTACTGAGCCCAACATCTCCCTTCTTCTGGCCATGCCCTCCATCTGACCCATGGAGGTATTTGAGTTATAACCCAGAAATCAGGGCTATCTCTCAAGAGAAAGGGTGGCTATCTGTATGTAGTAGTGCCCATTAAAAATGACAATCCTAGACCTGCTAACTCAGAACAGCTAAGTGTTCCTCTTTAGCAAGTATTCTTCTTGCATCCCACCATTTGAGAGCCTCTGGAGAGTCTGACTCCTGAAACCAAGTCCTGTGGCATCATAACAGACCCAACCCATGACCCATTTAGGCACACAGTGCACCCTGAACCCATCCTTCTGCCTGCTCTGTCTCCCCCTATGCTGCTAGCTTTGACTCCATTCACACACACATTTATTGAATACCTTGTGGGTAACAGTTTCAACCAGGAACCAAAGACACAAAGCTGAATGAGACATTGTCCCTGCTCTGAAGTATTGTTTTATCAGCAGCAGCTAGCTTTATGGAAACTTTCCCATTTGTTGAATATTGTCCAAAGTTACTTCCATACATTGTTTAGTTTAAAACTTTAAGGTAAATACTACTAACATCCTTATTGGCAAATGCAAGAAAGCTGGAGGTTCAGAAGAATTGAACAATCTGTCCAATCTTGCACAGTTAGAAAGCAGCAAAGTCAGGATTCGACTTTTGGTTGGTCTGACTTCAAAGTCAGCACTCAGAATGATTTACAATGGTCTGCTTCTTCAGGGCCTAGTGCACATACACACAGATGAAAAGAAGCCATTGCAATGATGTAATGGAGATAAGTCCAGGTCACAGATAAAGTGCCAAGACAGGTAAGCCCCCTCGTCATTGCCTACCTGTCTAATGCACTTTCTTACCATCTGCATAGGAATCTGCATCCCTGATCCTTGTCCCTGCTTACAAGCAAGGGTAGTCCTCTTTGTCCCATATTCCCTGCTAGGAACAAATAAGCCATGATCATTCTTTCTCACTTATCCCTTCCTCCTCCTTCTGTTGACAAAAAATGAGGTGTGGGTGGGACTGGCCTCTACCTACTGGGCCATACAACATGGTTCACTAGGCAAGGGACTGGACCTCACCAGAGTACTCCAGAGGCTTGTCTCCAGAGAGAGAAACATATCTCAGGATGAGCCAATAAAGAATCTTTCCTGGAAGCTTTCTCCTAACCATACTCTCAGATCATCTCTGCTCTGGGACTGCTGAACCAGGATGTAGGAACCCTCTGCTGCCTGTAGCCATCACACCTACCACAGGAGAGGTCAGGGACTGGTGGGGCCTGGATCTAGTGATTCCAAGACAGGATCTATCTACAGACTTCTTCAGTTTACAGAATCAATAAATTTTCATGATGGTTTATTTGAAAGAATTCTAACATAATCTGTACTCATGTCAGTCTCAAGATACCAAAACAGCCACTGAGTAAAAAAAAAAAAACCTTCTGAAAATCCCCCAGTAGGCATCAGCTTTCACTAGTTCCTGCAAAATGACTGATCTCCAAATGGTCAAAACATAAACTCCTAAAAGGATAGAGCTGTGGCTTCTGGAATTCTTTCCTCTGCTTCCTATAATGCCAACCATAAACACTTACATACAAAAGGAGCCCCATAAATGTCCATGAATGAGTTCATTGATGTGTAGATGCAGTACCAAACTAGAGAGGAGTAAAAGGTGACCACCTTTGACCTTTATTTCTTTGCCAAAACAAATATTAATTCAAGTCAAGATGAGCCCAGCAGACAAAAATTTTTCTTGACATACAAGAGATCCTGAGTGAAATCAGCTCCTTTACCACAAAAATCTTGCCATGTGTGAGTTGATTTAGTTTTCAATACAGAGTTAATTATGCTTTTGAAGGAAAACACTCAAAACCTTACTATATAGCTAGGAGTATAGCTCAGTGGCTGAGCATGTGCTTAGTATGCACAAGGCCTAGGATTCCATCCCCAGCAGTACCCTCCCCCCAAAAAAACCTTACTATAGACCCTAGGACTTGATAAACTATATTTGAAAAGTTCTTATTTTAGAAGTAATGTCTGCATTCCCCACAAACTAAGATGAGTGAGTACAATGCTGAAATCATTCTTTATGAAGTAATCCCCTCTAAAACTCATGTTGAAATTTAATCTCCAAAGTCAGATGGTTATGGTATTTAGAAGTAACTAGGATTATATGAGGTCATGAGGGTGGTGGAGTGCTTGTGATGAGATTAGTGAATTTTTTTTAAAATATATTTTTAGTTGTCAATGGACCTTCATTGTATTTATGTGTGGTGCTAAGAATTAAATCCAGTGCCTCAGACATGCTAGGCAAGCTCTCTACCCCAGCCCAGATTAGTGACTTTTTAAGAGGAGAAAAGACCCTAGCTAGTACCACCACCTGCTACTTCACCACGTGATCCCTGTACCATCTCAGGACTCTGCAGTAAGAAGGCCTTCACTAGATGAAGCCTCCTCGATCATGGACCTCACAGATCCAGAAGCATGAATTGAATAAGCCTTTATTCTTTATAAATTACCCATTCTGTGACATTCAATTATAACAACAGAAAACAGACTAAAACAATATATAAAAAAATAAAACTATCTTAAACTATTGGATTTAATGACAACCTGCTTTGTTTTTCAAAGGGACACCATTCTAAACAATCCTTTAGAACAATTCCAGGCAGCAAGTAATTTGGTGTCTCAGTTTACTCTCAGTCACCCATGTATAGTCTCTCTTCTCTCATCAAGCCCTGCTACAGCCTGGCCTGTGCCTCTTTGCTCACTCTTTGTTTGAGTAGATGTTCTCATGTTGGGTTACCTTTGGGATTTCCTAGTTCTAGGGCTCCAATCAAATAACAGGAAACACAAAACCTTTGTCTCTCTTTCATTCCTAAGTCCCAACAGACCCTCCTCTGTTTTTCTATACTCAGGCCTGTTTGTTCATCAAAATCACAAAACTTAAGACCCACAGATGTTCCCTGT
The DNA here is from genome assembly GCF_045843805.1 of Urocitellus parryii. Classification (NCBI taxonomy): domain Eukaryota; kingdom Metazoa; phylum Chordata; class Mammalia; order Rodentia; family Sciuridae; genus Urocitellus; species Urocitellus parryii. The sequence continues at coordinate 13,616,205 of NC_135546.1, forward strand.
TTAAATATATGATGTATGTATGCACTGGCCAGCTCCCAAAGCCATTGGGATTTTGTTTCCAAAGCAGAGGCTTAAAGGCATGTCTCAGAGGGAACAGTCTCTCCGATCCATCCTGGAAGGTCAGTGCACCATGAGCACAGCAGCTCCAACTGCTAAACAGCTAACTCCACCTTCTAGATGTGTCTCAAGTCACCAATAACTAGGCTGTTTCCTGCTGCCATGCTTTGCCTTCAAACATCCTCCTTAGCCTAATTTTTGCCTGACATCCATCCCAGTGCATGTTTTTCTTCCCCTCTCCTTTTCATTTTTTCCCCCTGCTCCTGGAAACCCTTTCTATAATTCCCCTTCCAAGACTGATGTATTTCTCCTTTTGCTGCAACTCCAAATGAGTGGCAATTACTCATTTCTGCAAAAAGCTGGAAATAGATTTGAGACTCAAAGTCTTCTTGCCAGGACTGGGATGTCAGCCTGCAAGGAAGCAGGAAGGCCTTGGACATACTTGGCAGTAGTGGGCCACGGACGCCCACCCAGGAGCCTGGCAATGTGCTGCAGCAATGAGCCCAGCTTCATGCCTGCCATCCTCTTCCCTGCAATTACTCCCACCATCTCTTTGGGACCTTCTTCACTCTGAAAGCTCCATTTTCAAAGTCACTTAAAAAGCAGGCCTGAAAAATCCAAGGAAATCTTGGAATGGCTATGAACAAGTGACTTGACATGGTTAGGATAGGAGTTTCTAGATCTCTACTATTAATACTAAATATTAATGTTAATAATAACACTTGTATCATCATTAATGAGAACTCTAGTACTCTTACTAATAAAGTTTATCGTTATGAAAAATAATTATAAGAGCTACTGTTTCTTGATTCTATAGCATGAGCTGGGCCAACAATAACTGCTTTCTTAAACAGTACCTATTTATGGCAGGCACTGTGATTGACCCCACTTTGAAGATTAGGACACAGAGTCTCAGGAGAAAGGAAGTATTGTGCCCAAGGACATAGGGCTTAATAAAGGTGACATTCTCAACCATTCCACTCTGTTGCCTCCACTGGGAAAGCTAGAACTCTAAAGTGCCTCTCCTTCTGTTTTGTTTTCCTCCAAATAATTCCAATACATGGATACTCCTCCCCCTTTGTATAGAAAGCATACTGTTACTTACAAGGCTCTGCGTTAGATCATCATAAACATCAGATAACATCCAGAGCTCAGTGCCATTCTGAAGAATCTCCTGCTATAAGTGACTGAATCCCAACCCTACCACTGGCTGCCGCTGGCAGATAGAGTTGGAGCAGGATGCTGGGCTAGGGCTCTGCAGCCCAGGACAAGTCCAGGAGTCATCTTTTGTTACTACGTCCTGATGTTGGCTTATTCTTTTTTTCCTTTCTTTGTTTTGCCTTGATTTAGTCCTGAATCTCTTACAGATAAGAAGCTAATGGTTGAGGGTAGGGCAAGAGCCTACCTAGGGAGTGTGACAAGGCCATCTTCCTGGAAAAACCAAGATCTACAAAAATGTGAAACTTCTCAGTTTTGAGCTATCTCCTCTCCATGTTATCTTCAATGTGATTGTGGATGTTGTTAGGCTAATCTGTTCCATTCAAAACACTATTGATCATTCATTATTGCTGTATCACTGACCTAAGACTTTAACCCTTTGTCATTTTATAATCTCATCTTCTGTTTTACTTACTTTGTGGACAGGATATGAATAAGGATTGCATTGGCATTTCAAAAATGTCTCTACCCATGTATTCACCACCTTTCCACCCATTTTCCCAACCAGCCATCTATTCCATTTATTCACCCATCCATCCATCCATCCACCCAGCCACCTTCCCACTAATCTGCTCATGCATCTATCCATCCATCCATCTATCCATCCATCTGCCATCTACCCATCCACTCATCCATCCACCCACTCACCAGCCTACCCATTCATCTACTCATCCATATAGCCACCCATTAACCTGACATCTACCCCCCCACTCACCCTTCCTTTCTTTCCATTCCCATACCAACCTCCCTGACCCAGGCCCCAATTACATTTCATCAGTAATATGTATGTAAGTACATATATATAAAAATATATATAAAAAATGTAACTGTTCTGGGCTGGGGATGTGGCTCAAGCGGCATGCATGCGGCCCAGGTTGGATCCTCAGCACCACATACAAAGATGTTGTGTCCACTGAAAAACTAAAAAAAAATAAATAAATATTTAAAAATTCTCTCTCTCTCTTAAAAAAAATGTAACTGTTCTCTCTAGTCTAGCATCTCTCCTTTCAAAGCCATCAAATGCACATGTCAAATTAGTCATCCTTAAAGTTGGCAACATTCCTTCTCAAGTCCCAGCAATATATATATTCAAAAACTTTCAATGAATCTCTAATGTCTAGAAAATACAATCCAGCTCTTTAGTCTGACACCGAAAGACCTCTTTGACCCATCCCAACATATCTTTCCTGATTTTCACCCTTAATCTCAATTCTGCAATATCTAAACCATGCATAAAAGAGAGTGAACACCATGAACACACCACCCAAATTATATTATTATTAAAAGTTTGTCATTTTTGCTTCAAAACTATTTTTTAAGAAGAAAAATGTTAAAGGTGCAGTTGAAGGGTCCCTAATCTCCTCCCCTCTGCCCTCTTTCCTCAGTTGTGTTGCTGGTATGTATACGTATTATACAGTCTACATTTGTATAGCTTTATTCCACAGAGGTACCTAAAAATATGAACAATGTAAGCTATTCTGTGTCTTTAATTTTGTAAAAACACCATACTTTATTCTTTCTTGTCTAATAGTACGTTTTCAAGTTTCATCCACAGTAATACTTGGAGATCTAGTTCCTTCATCTTGACTATTGCATAATATTCTATTGGGTGACTATGCACAGCTTATTTAACCACTGCAAAAACATCCTCATACAAAGTTTTGTTTGTGCATTTTGTTGTTTTTTGTTTTTGTTTTTTTATACTAGGGATTAAATCCAAGGCCTCAGGCATGTTAGACCAGTACTCTACAACTGAGCTACACCCCTAACCCTTTTTAGTTTTTATTTTGAGACAGGGTTTTTCTAAGTTGCAGAGGCTGGCCTCAAACCTGCAATCCTCCTGGGTATCTAGGATTACAGTTTTACACCACTCAGCTTAGAATATCTTTAGATTTTACTTTGAAGTGGAATTACTGGGTCACAGGGTCTATCGTTCTTCCTTCACTGTTCCTTGATACTGCCTAATTGTTCTCTGAAGGAAATGGACAAGTTTACATGTTTATAGAATATATATGTATATATATATATATATATATATATATATATATATATATCCTTATAAACCTAATTTTCTTATTATAAAGTTAGAAATTAAAAATAAATAAAAAGCTTTAAAAAATCTTTGAGACTTAAAAAAATATAATTCTGATGAATTCATAATTCATGGGCAAAGAATAAATTACAATAGGAACTATGAAATATTTATGTCTGAATGACAATGACAGCATCTTGTATCAAAACTTCTGGGATGGGGATAATTTGTACCATCAATGGCATTAAATTTTCAATCATTCTCATTTTCTAATATATGCATTTAAATGACATTTTCTAATTGGATATGGCTGGCATACAGGAACATTACTAATTTTTGTATATTAATCCTATAAGCAGCCACCTTGCTGAATTCTCCTCAGGAAGGATGATTTGCTGTTAGATTTTGGTAAGTGCCCTTTATCAGGCTGTGGGAGCTCCTGTTTATTTCTAATTTGCTTGGAGTTTTTATATCAAGTGGTGAAAAATTAGAACCATGCCTTTTAAAAGTCAAGAATGCCTCTCTCTTCCACACTGTACTGACTGGAGGTTCCAGTCAATAGAACAAGGCCACAAAAAGAAGTAAAAGGTTATAAAAGAAGAGATGAGACCAACAAGGTTAGAAGTCACCAGGGAGTGGATTCCAGAACTTATTTTCTTATTTCTGATTCTTTAACTAGTGCACCCTGAATAAAATCTTCTTTCCACCCCATCTCCCGTCTTAAATTTTGCAACATTCCTTCCCAAGTCCTAGCAATCATCCTCGTAAAGCTTAATGTTATTGATTGTTTACTGTCTGCCAGGCATTTCATGTCATCTTTTAAGTCTTAAAACAACCAAATGAAGGTTACTGTTAACTCCATATTGAAACTGATGAAATGTAGAATGGAGGAATTAGGCGCAGTGTGCAGGACTGAAAAGTGACAAAACAGAGCTGGAACCAGACTCCTTCCCTAACCCTAGCCACTGTGCTAGACTGTCTACCTCTTCACAGTAGGGGACCCAGACTTGTCTACCCACTGGCCATTGTTTTGGTCTGGCCTCTTTCTTTTCTCTGCATATCTCTTGAGGACACAGTGAGGCACCACTGAGATCCCCTTCAGGATTGGAGAAATTACTCCCAGGAAGCACTGCCAACAGACGCCATTGGCTGTCAGCCCTCTTTGGAACTGCCACTGCTGAAGTGGCATCTGCCCAAGCCCTCACCCTGTCCTGGAGGCAGCCCACATCCTATGACCAATCAATGAGAGTGTAAGGGCCCAGTCTCCTGGCCACACTCAGGACAGCTCTGCAGAGCCACCCAGCTCCCCAAGGAGTCAGCTGAGGCCTCTCTTACAGCCCAGCTTCTCCACTTGCCTCCTCCTGCTTCCCTTACTCTTCTTCTGATGTGGGATCCCAAGAATCCACCCTAATATACCCCAACTCCATACATGCTGCCTGAGAGTAGGCTTCCCAGGGGCCCCAAGCTGTGAGAGACACTTGTCCTTCAATGCTGCCTCCAGCATAAATATTCCCCAACATACCTAGGTTCTCTTCCCTCTGAAAGAAATTTGATGGTGAAAACCATCCCTCACAGCCACATTTAAATGAATCACTGCTCTGCACCTGTCTTGACCTCTTTGTGATCCATAAGGCAGGTCATTGTGTCTGATCCATCTCTCTCTCTCATTTTTTTTTTTTTGCATCTGCATTTACCATCCAAGTATGGACTAGAGTCTGACAAATCTGGATTCAAATTCATTCCCACACTTATCACCATCAGTTTTCTCATCTATAAAATGGGGGTATGACAGCATCTTTCTATTAGATTTGAAGAATTAAATGTGTATGAAATGCTTAGCCCAGGGCCTGGCACACAGTACACAGTCACTGATTCTTTGTTTGCTAAAATTGTTTATCTACTGTCATGCTAGCCTCCATGTGTTTGTTGAATGAGCTGGGAATTCTGCTAAAGCCCAGCTTAGCTGGCTCATCTCCCTGGGAGACAGTGGAGATGGACTGGAGGCTCCTCATCCCTTGGCAGTTTGCCCACTTGGTTTTCTCCCCACACCTCCCTGCAGGCCTCACAGCTAGACCCTCCAGTATGCAAACCCTCACTCTGCAAAAAAAGAAAAAAAAAAAAGAAAAATAAACTTGGCTTGGAAACCAAGGCCAAGGGTGCTTTTGATCTCTGTTACAAAGCAAGGCAATTATTGGACACAAAAGCCCTGATTTATTTATGAAATGCAATGGACATCTTCGAGGCGGGAATGAGAAAACTCACTCAAGACCAAGTCCTTGTTGCCACACTCTGAATGGCTGCTTTCAAACACACACCCCCCAAATGCCCTCTCTTCTCTGCAAAGAGTCTTTCCTCATTAGCGCTTCCCCAGAACACCATGGCTTCCAACAATCAAATTCACATCACGGCTGGGGCAAGTAATTAAATTCTGCAGGCATCAGAGCGTAGAGTAATGGATGGCTATTGTTAGGGATTCTGAAGAAAACAGAATGAGGCTGGAAATGGAATGGGCTTCAATGCCCAGTCTCAGAAATGCTGAGGGGTGGGAAGGAAGGGCAAGTGAGGTGCCCGTGGAACCTCCCAGCTGCTGGACCACATGGGACGGTGGATTCAGTACTGTGCCTGGCGCTGAAAACCTGGGTTTAGAGTTAGACTCTGCACTCACCTTAGTTTCCTCATCTATAAAAAGAAGGAGGTTGGTCTAGATAAACCATTCTCTCTGTGTGCCCCTCCGCCCCCACAGGCATCACCTGGGAATTTGTTAGAAATGCAGATTCTCAGGTCTCACCCCTGACCTACTAAATCAGAGACCCTGAGGGTGGAGCCCAGCAATCTGCATTTAACAAGACCTCCAGAGGATTCTAATGCATGCTAGAAATATAAGACCCACTGGTAATGTTTAAAGATGAGGCCGTAAACTCAAATGCATAAGAGGCTGAAGAGGCAAAATAAAGGAGTCAAATAAGTATAATAAACTAGGCAACAGCAGGGATGGTGGGCAGTGGAGAGAGCATGGCCAGCTTGATGGAACTGGCAGCTCTTGACTTCAGCTGATGACTGCCTCATATGAGCTCGTGTGGCTCTGGTATTGCCAGAGATTCTGATGTTGTCAGATACATCAAATAACCATGACTTTATTGTTATAACCCTACACACTGTGCTCTTGCCTTTCTCTATGACCTTGAACTCCCAAACTCTTTTCCCCACTTGGCAACTCCTATTCATCCTTCAGTGCCCAGCTCCACAGTCACCTCCATTGTGAACTCATTCTCAACTCTCTGCCCCACTTTGTACCTGTCCTCTAAGAAGACAGAGAATATTCAAACACAAGGCAAAAGAACTGACCTGTAGAAGAAGGTGACACAGACAAGGAAGACATGGTAAAGTTACAAAATGGTTTTTATCCCAGAGAAAGAATTAGGACCACTTGGAAAAGTTACCCTCTTGCTGCTTAAATATTGCTTAAACAAGGATATTGATCCCATTTGACTAGAACATAATAAAATTTTTGAAGAACAAATATTAAAAAAAAACACATGCAGAATTCATAGCAAGATTAAAAAATAATTGGTACAAAAATACCTCAAGGTTTTAAATGACAGAGACTTCAGTATCAGACTGTCATCAAAAAAGCAAATGTCAACAGGGTGCACTGCTACACACTTATAGTCCCAGCTATTTGGGAGGCTGAGGCAGGAAGGTGGCTCAAGCCCAGGAGTTGGAGGCCATCCAGGACAAGGCAGCAAGGAAAAATACCAAAGGCAAACATCTTCATAGGTCTAGGCAGCCCCACTCCACTCTCAACTGGTCAGCGCTTCCTAGAGTATTCTGATTGCTTCTGAATACTAACTTACACAGGTCAGAGAAGACCCAGCATGATCCAGGAACTACACGCAGGTGAAAAAAAAAATGCAAAGTAAAATCACAGGGCTGTTTGTCCACAAGCAGGAAAAACCTGGATGGGTGGTCATGATTTCCATCTTGAGTAACTGATAGGTTTTAATGTGGGTTGGATCAAGGGTGTGAGTAGAACCAGTGAGAAAATTTGGAATGCAACCACCATTTGGCCCAGTTATCCCACTCCTTGGTTTATATACCCAAAGGGCTTAAAATCAGCATACTATAGTGATGCAGCCACTTATACCAGCCCAATTCACAATAGCTATGAAACCAACATAGGTGCCCTTCAACAGATGAATGGATAAAGAAAATGTGGTATATATACATGATGGAATACTACTCATCCATAATGAAAAATGAAATTATGGCATTTGCCAGTAAATGGATGGAACTGGAGACTATTATGCTAAGTGAAATAAGCCAGTCCCCCAAAAAACAAAGGCTAAATCTCTCTGATATGTGGATGCTGACACATAATAAGGATGGGGGAGGGAAGAATAGTAGTTCATTGGATTAGACAAAGGGGATTGAGGGAAGGGAGGGGGATGAGAATAGGAAAGACAGTAGAATGAATCAGACATAACTTTCCTATGCACATATATGAATTCACAACAGTGAAATGCCACATCATGTACAACCATAAGAATGAGATACAAATTAGAATAAGTTATACTCCATATATGCACAATATGTAAAAATATGCTCTACTATCATGTATATCTAAGAAGAACATATAAAAAATTAGAGAAAAGAAACAATGTAAGGTTTTGTTTCAGCATTGAGAGCATTTCTATCGATCACAGTTGTCCTCAAATGAAATGAGCCATCCTGAGAGGTAATGAGCAATGTTTGTTCAGGGACATCTAACAGAAGATGATAAAGGGCCTGAAACAGATAGCCTAATGGACATCAATTGTTTCATTTCCCCCTTCTTCTTGTAAGAGCACCCCACTTTTTCTTGGAGAACTACTCCTCACCTATTATCAGTCTCATGTGTCAGTGGAGTTGAGTGTACATCTAACCTAAGGGTCATCATCTTTCCCAAGAGCACCGCATCTCTCTGGCTGCAGGTGTGCCTTCAGGAACCCTCACATAACCTCTGCTGGGCCAATCAGAGCCCAAAAGCCTAATTCCAGGAAAAGGGACTTGAAGCCAGTAGGATGAAAGCCTGGAACTGCTAGAGGCCAATTTGGTCATGGGGATAGATTAGCTTGAAAATATTCCTCTGCTATCCAAAAAATGAAAATAGAAATTGAAGCAGAGTTGCAAAGACTGAGTTCTGATAATACCCTTTGTTTTCCAGAAGCCTCCAACCCTGAATCTCACCCCATAAGAGCTGGCAAGTTCTCTTTCTTTCTGAGAGCAGGTGGAGCCGGATTTCCAATGTCTGCAACTGTAAGAGTCCTGGTCACTTTGTATGGCCTCTAAGATCTTGTGCATGGCTGATCTTCATCTCCCACTCGAAACAAGCTCTAGGAGCATGGGCTTCTAGAATTTAAAGAGCTGCCTCAGAGCAAATGGAGAATCACAGAGAGGTAGGTTATGAAGTCGGACAGATCCTGCCTCTCCATTTCCATTTCCTGGGTGAAAAAACAGACTCAGAGAGACTTGCCCCCTGCTAGTGAGTAAGACGCAGTTCTGAGAGAAACTCCAAAAGCTCAGCCACACTGATGAGAGGGGCCAAAAGCCACCATGTCTGGGTTCTCCTTGAATTTGTCCAAGGCCCCAAACTGACCAGAGCCAGGCCTCCTTGGAGATTCTGAGGGCCATAGGAACCCTGGGTACATAAGGTATACAGGCCTCAGTCCCCAGGTTATATATAACTGAAGCCACACAAAGGGGCTGCACTGTGCTCAATCTGCCAGCCAGGCTCTGGTCCCAGCTCTCCCAGCTATAGGAGGTGGGTCATTTCCTTTGTTCTGCAGGCACAGACCTGGTAACAAGGCACCCAGGAGCTCAGCTGTAGACTTTTTTTTATTATTTTCCACCCTGTTAACCTCCATTACCAGTCAGGCTCTTGTCAGCCTAAATGAGAACTGAAAAGATTTATCTCACTTGTCCTGGGGCTCAGCTCAGGAAAAAGACCCTTCATTTCCTGAAGGCCCTGATGACCCTTTCTCTGTGAGTCACTCCCACCCAGGGACAAAACTGTGACAGCAGCGGTGGGTGGGGGCTCCTAAAGGGACCACGAGTCCAAACTGGCAGATGTCCGAGTCAAGTCAGTGGAGTTGTGCAAAGCACTGTGGGATTCATTTTTTATGGGTGTGCTGTATTTGCCTTCCTAATTATGTTTGCTTACGCAAATATTAAACCTAGACCACGTTTCATAAATATGGCCCCAGGAGGAGACCAGAAGCACACTGTGTGACAGGAGAAAATTAGCCTGTGACTGCAATTTTGCTATAGAAGTAATCCTCAAAGTGGACAATGCAAATACAGACCATGGAGAGATGATTATATTTTAAATCATCTTGTTCCCTTTCCTGTGCTTCTAGCAATCCCAGGTCAACAAATCCCTAAAATTGGCACCTGGCAAGAAGAGATGAGCTAGATTATCTTAGAAATAACTGTCACTTGTGTTCATATAATTAGAGCCAGTTTTTACAGGGTGCTGCTCTCCATGCTGACTTGGTGCCCCACCCCCTGCAGCTGCTCTGGGGTATTTCTATCCTCATTTCATAAATGAGGAAACTGAGACACAGAGAATTCAAGAAACAAGCCAAAGATGCACAGCTAATAAAAGATCAACCAGAACTACGAATCCAAGAATTTAAGAAACCTAGACACACAGGTCACACCATAAAGCATTCCAACAATGCCCCTGTCCTCTACATGCACCATTTGTTTAATCTACACAGTGTCCCTGAGAAGTGCTGATTTTTAACATCATTGGATAGACAAAGAGGATGAGGCTCACCGAGACCACACGATGGGCCCATTTTGCAGGTGAGGAGAGCAGTGCTCACAGGAGTAAGTTCAATTCTACACACTCAAGTGCGCTGGACACTGTATAAAGAACTAGTATACAGGGACATCAGGGAGTATAACAGTGACAGCTCCCTTCATCCTTGGTATCTGGATATTTATGTGGGCAAAGCCTTGCCAAAGCCATGGGGCACTCAGTCAAAGGCCTTGAAAACAAACCAACTTTTGATCCTAAAATTTCCATTGCAGAGACCAAGCCTAAGAAAGTACCAGTGGACGCAACAAAGCAGCTCACAGCAGCGTTATTTATAAAAATGCAACGAAGGAAATTACGTAAGTGCTCAACACCAAGAGATCAGGCAAATAAACCAGGATATATCTATGTATAAAATATATGTAATCATTCAAAATGTCACCAGATGAGGTGACATGCCTGTAGTTCTAGTTACTGGAGAGGCAGAGGCAAGAGGATCACTTTAGCCCATGGGTTTAGGACTAGACTGGGCAACAGAGCAAGACCTCATCTCAAAAAAAAAAAAAAAAAAAAAAGAAGTTACAGGGCTGGGGATATACTTCAATGGTAGATACTTATTTAGCATATGCAAGGCCCTGGGTTCAATCCCCAGTACAGCCAAAAACAAATTATAGAAATTTATTTATTGGGGGGCTGGGGTTGTAGCTCAATGGTAGAATGCTCACCTCACACATGCAGGGCCCTGGGTTCCATCCTCAGCACCACATAAAAATAAACAAATAAAATAGTGGTGCTGTGTCCAATTACAATTAAAAAATAAATATATTTTTTAAAAATTTTATTTATTGGGGTACTGGGGGTTGAACTCAGGAGCACTCAACCACTGAGCCACATCCCCAGTTCTATTTTGTCTTTTATTCAGAGGCAGGGTCTCACTGAGTTGCTTAGTGCCTTGCTTTTGCTGAGGCTGGCGTTGAACTTGCAGTCCTCCTGCCTCAGCCCCCCAAGCCATTGGGATTATAGGTGTGTGCCACCACGCCCAACTAAAAATTTACCTTTTGACATGGGAAAATTTTGTAATGAATAATTTGTTAGGTGACATGAGCAGGTAGTAATATCATATATGCAGTATGATCTCATTTGGGAAAAATGTATATGTACACTAAAAAATACATAAATTATAAGCACTCCTAGAAAATATATTTGCATATGTACTTATAAGGAAAATTCTAGAACATCAAAGAGAATATCTCCCAGTGATAACATTTCCTCCATGTTTGTGTGTGTGTGTGTGTGTATGTGTGTGTGTACTCATCTGCCCTTTTCCAAATCCTGCACAATGCATATATATTACTTACCTAAGCAGGCAAAGGTTTGTATTCTTCTGATGGTGACTGCTAAAGTGCTCAAGAGCACACAGTTTTTCAAAGACACATCTAGGGTTTAAACTCAGGGCTGGAGTATCTGATCAAGCCCTTGGCCCCTTGAATCCTTCAACATAACTGCCACCCCCACTCCCAGCCCCTTATCCCTGGGGCATAGTGTTGCCATGACCATCCCAGGACAAGAGCTAGGGCTGCGAGGGAAGCCACTTGCCCACCTTTTTGAAAAGTCTGATAACATCCTCGCTGATCTGGGAAAGGCGGACGATGACATTGTTCATGAAGATGTCATTAAGGGTGGCATGGTCTCGGCTCTCCCGCCGGGTCTGATGCAGGACCAGATACCAACAGTTCACAGGTGAGAGGAGGTATTGGTCCTTCCTGTGGAAACCAAGACAGCTCAGGTTGGCTTCATGGGAACAGTTTCATACTGTTTAACATCATACCCACCTTGGCCCTTTTGGTCCCTGGGGCACCCCTTCAAGGTCAGTTACATTATTACACATTTTACAGAGAGGGAAACAGAGGCTATGAAAGCCTAGATGATCCTTCATGATCACAGAGCAGATCTAGGGCCAGAATCCAGGTCTTTGACTAAGTCTATGCTGTCTACTTCCCCCTTGAATGGTGCCCACTGGCGCACCTCCATCTTCTAGGAGGAAGCCTGCTCCCCTGGAGCTAAGAAATACTAACCCGGCTGTATTTGAAATATTTGTATGATTTCTAGAACTATGCAATGGAAAGAACAAAAAGTGGACACTTACTCTCCCCCTCTTTGCCTTCTCCAACCCCTGGGATCCCCACAAAGGATTAAGAGCAATCCTTTGTTCTTCTCTGGGGATCTCTTGGCTTCTTATAAACAGGAGCCTTCATCCCTTGGTGGAACTGGAGGGAGAGGCCTTGGGGGTTCCAGTTCTGTATTTTGGGGGAGGACTTAAAAAATACAATCATATGCAAGACAAATAAGACTTTGTCCTGCAGAGATTGATAGATTTTTAGCACTTAGCTGGATATTATGCTAAAATAGGGGGTGTCAAAATACTCCCCATATCAGCAGCACGGGTACCACATGGAAAGTTATTGGAAAAACACATTCTGCAGCCTCACTCCAAGCTTGCTGAATCATAAACCCTGGGGATGGGCCTACAATTTACAAACCCTACAGGGGATTCTGATATATGCTCAAGTCTGAGAGCCACCAATCTATACACCATTGCTTCCCAAACTCATGAGACAGAAGATCTACATATCACCACTTCCCAAACTCATGTCTTGTGTCTACACCCTTAAGAAAGACCTTTCTGTTCTCTCTAGGATAGCAGAGAGAAAAACAATTACAAACCAAAACCCAAATCAATCCACCTTATCACAGGGGGCATCTGTGCTGGAGTTCTTGTCCTCCAACCAAGTCTTGCTCTTACTCTGATTTCCAGTGTGGAAAGAGATATTGGAAAGGCAGGATATGAGTATGGCCTAAAGGTGGTCAGCTCCAGAGAGTCCAAAGGCCTCCCTGATTCCCCTGCTATCTTGAATGCCAACCACCCTGGAAGCTAACCAAGGTTCTGCTCACAAGAAATGCAGACTCCACAATCAGCACTTTTGAGGAAGAGAATTCTGCTGACTCCCAGCGTGACTGCATCCTCTGCTCCAAAGCCAAGTGGAAATGCTAAGAGATGCACCCTATGGGTCTTTGGGATGCTGTCCCCACAACTCCTGGGGCTTAAGAAAGTAAATGAGGATGGCTCAGTTGACTTTAAGGGTTTTTTATTTCTGTCACCAAATAGGCTAAAATTCTCTTTCTAGGCAACAGGATTTGGGAGAAGAGAATTCAGTTTAGATGAAAGATGCATATGCTAGGAACTGTCTAAGGAAAAAGGAAGAAGATGAAACACTTAAAACACACTGCTATAGAAGAGAGAAACAGGTTTCTCCTTATAGCCTAGAGAAAGAGCCAGACCACTAAAATTCAACCCCAGCCAGAATCCCCGAGCATTTGCTCCATGGCAGATCCTGGGTAGGCTGTGGGCACCCAAAGATGACTGTGATGCAGAGCCAGCCTTGGAGGGGCTCTCCAAGAAGAGGCTAAGGCAGAAGAAAAGAACGAGAGAGGCAGGCAGGATGGGACCTCAACAGAGATGCAGATGGGGCCTCGTTTCTGCTGGAGAAGTTTCAGGAACCACTGTGCTCCTCCCACATGCTCTGCACATCGGGTGTGGAATCCCTTTTGTATTCATGCAAGTACTTTCCCACCTGGACCTTCACATACACTGTCCTGCCACCTGGAATGTGCCTGCCCCTGCTTCTCTCACAGTCACCTCCTCCTCTTCCTGTAGATTCAGCTTAAACGACACCTCCCTAGAGAGAGTTCCCTGATCACAAGCTCAACATGGTTCTCAAAGTGTGGTCCCTGGACCAGCAGCATTAGCATCACTTGGGACCTTGTTGGAAATATAAGTCATCAGGGCCACCACAGACACTTAATCAGAAATGCTGGGGGTGGGCCAGGTGGGCCCAGCATCTATGATTTAACAACCCCTACAGTGACTCTGATGTATGCACAAATTGTGAGAACTTCTGGACTAATGTCTGGATCTTAAGTATCCCCCAAAGGTCCCTGTGTTAAAGGCTTGAATCCCAGTGTGGCATTAGTGGGAGGTGGTGGAAACTCTAAGAAGTGGGGCCTAGTGGGACGTCTTCAGGTCACTGGGAGGATGCTGGGACCCTGCCCCTTCCTCCTCCTCTTTTCTGTTTCCTGGCTATGAGCTGAGCAGCTTTGCTACACCATACACTCCTGCCATGAGATGTTGCCCCTACATGAAGCCTAAAAGCAACGATTTGTCTAATTATGGATTGGAACCTCCAAAACTGTGAGCCAAAATAAACCTTTTATCTTTCTAAGCTGATTATCTCAGATATTTGTTACAATGACAGAAAGCTGACTAATATATTCTACCTTTCATTTCTACTCATTATCTTCCTGGGTGATCTTTAAGGGCAGGGATTGTTTCTGTTGTAGTCACTTCATCTTCTGCCTGGCAACAAGGATGCCACATAGTAGATGCTATGGAAAAGAGACCCTTGAGAAAAGGTCACATTTAAGCTGGGTCTTGAAGGATGGGTAGGAGTTTTCCAAATAGTCACAAGGACAGAGAGAGCATGCGATATTGTAGGCAGAGGGAACTGTGGATATAAATATGGTGAAATGTCTCAGGAGAGCTGCAATTCTGAGTATGCTAGTGGAAGATTGTTGGACACAAGGCTGGGTGAGAGCCTGATTATAGCGGGTATGGAATGCCAGGCTGAGGAGTGGGAACTTTCTCTCCTAGGCCATGTGGTTCTGAACCTTTCCTACACAGTAGAGTCACTTGGGGAGCTTTTCAAACACAAAAACCAATTAAGCAAGAATCTCTGGTGGTAGAGCTTAGTATTGATATTTTTTAAACACTCTTTAGAAGAGTCTGAAGCAGGCAGACTGGAGGATGGATGGGTGGATGAGTGGGTGGATGGAAAGATGGACAGATGGGGTAGATGGGTAGGTGGATGGGTAGGTAGGTGGGGTGAGTATGGGTATAAATGTGGGACTGGAGGCAGGAGGAACTGTCAGGAGGGAATCTTAGTTCAGATGGAGAGATGTGACAAGGCCTGGGTGTTAGCACTGTGGCCACTGAATGCTGGTGAGACTTTTCAATAAGAGAACAGACCATCTTGGAGTCTTCCTGAAAACACAGGAGAAGGAGGAGGAGGGAGTGGATGAGACTGTGAGGTTTGCATAGCATGTGACTGGGCGGATGCTGATGACATGATCTGAGATAAGACCTGCAAGGAGAGAAGTAGGAGTAGGTTTGAGCAGAAAATACTTTTGTCTATCCCATTCCTTACAGCTTCCAAGGTGGTGATGGAAATGGAAAGATTAAAGGAGAGATGAGATAATTGAGCTGTTACCTAAAATGCTCTAGGGGCTTAGCTCAACTTAGAATGCAGGAACTGAACAGCATCGGGGAATTCAATGTGCAAAATACATGGAAGTCATAGCCAGAAGGTAGATTTCAGAGGGAAGGAAAAAGACAAGTGATCTTGAAGAGGCGTGGTAGTACTGGGACAGCTTGAGGACTGTTAATTAGGTCACCCAGCCAAAGTAACGTAAGCAGAGAGGCAGAAAGGAAGACTAAACTATAAGAGGGGGAAATTATTTTGCAGCAACTCAAGACTTGTCAGGTTGAAGAGAGCAGATGAAAGGTCTTCATTCATAAGATTTTCAGAGAAAGAAGAGAGAGAGTATGTGTATGTATGTGTGTGGGTGGGTGCATGTTGGGTACAAATGAGTGCTGCAATGCACCTGCCCCCCCAAGCCTTCCACCTGAGTAGGAGAAAGATGCAGGAAAAGAGAGTGTTGTCATAGGAAGGGGGCAGTGGAGCAGAGAGCCAACTCCCCAAAATCTGGAGGTGATGTGGTCAAGAATGGCTTCTTGGAGGAAGCACTTTCTAGACTGAGAAGTAAAGGCTGGGTTGGAGTTTCATAGGAAGAGCTTTCTAGGTAGAGAAATACAATCATCAAAAGCCCAGGAAGAAGCAGGAGGGCATGTTGGTGAGCTGAATGCAGCCGAGGGGATCTACAAGTGATGTTCTAGAATGAGGTTGAGGGTGACAAATGAGGTTGGAGAATTAGGTGGATGCCACATGTCTGAGGGCCTCTATATCCCATTATAGAGTTGGAGCTTCATTGTGAGGTTTGCAGGAAGTCACAGAAGGAGTTAAAGCTGGGAAGTGAAAGGGTAAAACCATATTTGCAAACCTTCACTTCAGTACTGTGCAGAAGAGGGTGGCATCCAGGTGCCCAAGACAGAAGTGGAGGGATAGATACGTAGGTAGTAAGCTGATTGGATTTGGGAGATTGATTGGTTGGGGTTGGGTTGGTAACTGAGTGAGAGAAAATGATGTACAAGATGACCCCCCAGTTTTCTGGTTTGGACCTGGGGGGAGCAGAGGGGGCCTTTGTTGGGACAAGAGCAGGTCAGAGGTGAGGCAAGAAGAGAAGATGGCAAGTTCGATTTGAATGTGACAAGTCTAAAGGACTATGGAACATCTAGATGGGGGCCTCTGGGCTAAAGAGAAAAATGTGGAAGCTGACCGCAAGTACTTGCATGATTTGCAAAACCACAGAATGACAAGGGACACTTTACAAAGGCACACAACCACATTGGAGGATGAGGCAGATCCCCAAGAAGCCTGGTGAGGCAGCAGCTGGAGGGAGGAGGTAGGACCAGGCTACCATATCTCCACCCCTGCTGGTGACTTGGAAGAGGGCTAGGAGGTGACAATGAGCCAGCTTGTCCTCTGCAGAGATGCTGTTCCACACCCGCCATCCAATCAGCAGGCCCATTCTCCAGTCCACGTCAGCCTAGAAGACTGCTGGCTCTGCTCTCCTCACCTTTGCCCAACCCTGGCCCCCCTCATGTGTGGCTCATGTGTAGACCAAAAGGATAAGATGAGCTGTCCACAGCCAGGGTCAGGGTTGGAGCCAGCCACTCTGTGGAACCTTGACCCCATGGTTCCAGGGACTCACCACCTCACTGGGCCAAGGAGGGGCCACAGCATGTTGGCACAGAAAGACACCTGACCTAGGGGTGGATGTCCACCTGTGTCTGCCATCCCAGTCGTGTGACTTTATGCAGGTCAGCCTGTGGCTTGGCTACACAAACCATAGAGTTAAATAACAAAAAGAGCTCAGCAGCCATTCTTCAGCAGCTCATCTGTTCAAAGCATTTGTGTTGACTGTTCTGTTAGAGCCAGACTTGGGACATGATCGTGAAGAAAACAGGCAGCTCTGCCTCCACAGAGCCAACAGCATGATGGGCGAGACAGCCATCCCTCGAGGCCTCCCACAGATGTGCACAGAGTGAGATCAGCAGAAGGTGCTAGAGAGGAAGGGAGTACTGTGCCATGCGAGCCTAGAACAAGGGGAACTGACTTTGGAGGTCAGTGAAGCATCCCTGAGGAAGGGGCCATTAACCTGGGCTTTAAAGGAAGAGTTGGAGGGAGCCAGGGAAAGGTGGGAGGATGGGCGGGGGGGCAGGTGGGAGAGGATTCCAGGCAGAGAGAACAGAATGGGCAAAGGTCCCTGGGGCAGGGAGTTTGGTGCATTTAAGGAATTGAAAAAGGCCTGTATAAAAGGAGCAGAGCAAGCAAGGTGGAAAGAGGAAAGAGAGGGGCTGGGTGGGGCTGGGGGTTTCTTCAGGATCTAATGTGCAGAACCCCCTCTAAGTCATCTGAATTATCCTGGGACCATAGAAAGAGGCACCCAGGTCACATATGGCAAAGCCAGACACTAGCCCTCTGGAATCTTAAACGTTGGCCCTTCCCTTTTCAGGGCCCACTGTTGAAACTGGAACCCTTTGGCTCCCCCACCAGCAGCCATTTTTGCCTGCTCTGCAGGCTTGCTTTGGGAAGATGTCAGAATAAACCCCGGCAGGCACTCTCTCATCGAAGGCACATTCAAGCGACCTTTCTACTTTTCTAATCTTGCATCCAAGCGTCTCTTCAGCAGGCAGAAGCTGCTGAGCTAAGACATAATGTTGGAACTTTCGCATATGTATATATTTTCTTTTTTATGGATAGAAAATAGCAATGAACATTTCTGGTGAGTCACAGCTTTCTTTCTTTCTTTGGCTAAGGGAGGTGGGTATAAGGTTCCAAGAGACTGAAGCTGGAGAAGTTGGGCCTTGCCAAGCTGGTGAGTTGGGAAAATGAAATTAGCAGTGAGCTAGCCTCTCCAGCTTCTCGGCTGGGGGCCGGAAAATTCCGTTCAGTGAACAGAACCCATTTCCAAGGCTGCAGAGCTCCACATTGCAGATGAATCCAAATCCATTGCCCTGGGATCCTGGTCCCTCTGGGAGGAAGGCAAACCTGCAACTGACACGGGCCCCAGGTGCCAAGTCTCTATCACTGACTTCCTGCTCCCTTCCAGGATGTTCTCAGACTTTCTACTGGGTTTACTCAGCTGCTGCCAGCAAACTTGCTCTTGAAAAATGTAACCTCAATTACCTTCAGGGCCAGAAAGGTGTGGTTAACCTCTTGCTACCCTAAGCTTCCCCAAGCAGGATTTGGAATTCATCACATTTTCTTGTTGTAGTGTGAATCATTAATTCAGCAAATAATAACCCAGTGCGTGTCTGTACCCAGCAATGGTAAACAAAAGGAGCCACACCCCCTGCTTTCTGGAGCTTCTGGTCTAGAAAGGGTCTCATATAACAATCATATAATCACATACACAGATAGACAACTGGGATGCTGAGGCGGACTATGAACCTGGAGAGACTGTAACAAGATGGAGGTGACCTTACCTAGGGAAGGTGTCAGTGGGCCATGCTGGTTCTTCTTGTCATTACCATTAGTTGAGGTGTTTTTCCCTCCTTGAGCCCTCCCTGGCCCTCAGCAACTCCCCATCTCCATCACACTCCCCTATCTCATTGTTACAATGGCACCTGGCATCTGCTTGTTTGTTTTCCTTGGTTCCTGGTCTCTGTCCCCCTCTCTCACTGTTTCTCTGGTGTCCAGGCAGGGCTGAGCACACATAGTCTGCTCTCATAAAATATTTGTTCACTAGGTATAAAGTGTCCCTAAGCTAGGACCAGAAGGATGGCACAGGAATCAAAAAGAATACTCTAGCAGCAAGTGGGAAGGCCCTATGTGCATGGGCATCTTCTAGAACTGAGAGGAGATGGGCATAACCAGAGGGCAGATGGGGACTTGATAAGGGATCAAAACAAGGCCAGAGAGGTAGCACCAGGTAGAGCCCTGAAGATGAGCACCCAGGTACACTAATTTCTTAGTTTTTCTGTTCTTCAGGAACAGAACAGAAGCAGTTTGTGCCAGCAGCTACTACTTGCATGAACTGTGCTAACAAGACCACAAACTGAGTGGCTCAAATCACAGAAAGCTGCTGTCTCACAGTTCTGGAGGCTAGAAGTCTAGGATCAAAGGGTAGGAAGGGTTGGCTCTTTCTGAGGCTGTGTGGTGGAGTCTGCTCCAGCCTCTATCCTGGCTCCTGGTGGTTTGCTGGAGCTCCATGGAATTTCTTGGTGTGGAGAAGCATCATGTTGGTCTCGGTCCTCATTCTTGCACAGGTTCTTCCCATGCATCCTCTGTGGGTTCAAAGCTCCCCTTTGCCTAAGCCAGTCATGTCTGACGAGGGCCCACCCTCATGACTGCATTTTTACTTGATGACCTCTTTGAGGACCCTAGTCTTTAGGACTTCAACATATGAATTTTGAGGGGGACATGATAAAATCCCCAACAGGCTATCAGGCCAAGTGGGTCAGGAAGGCCCAAGGAGAGTTCATAGAATGCCTCAGACATCTTTCTGGTGCCCATGAGAGGAGCCATGAACCATGGATGCAGAGGATTTAATCTGCTCTTGGTAGCTGGCACTCGGGCCTACCTCATCAGCCACCTCCCTTGTCCCTTCTCTGCTCACAGTAGTCTTCTCCAGAAAGCCACTGTAGCTAAGGCAGTGATGGATTTCTTCATTTATCTATTTCTTTCTCTCCTTTTAGCTTATTTTATTCTCGATGAACATGTGCTAATTGTACATGTTAGTAGGGTTCAGTGTGATATTTCAATACATGTCCACATTTCTTGTGACTCCCCCACCCCCGCCAGCTCCCCTCTGAGGCAAGCGAGTGGCTCCACTGCTATTTGGCAGCACTAAGACAGAGTCATTCTGAAGGGGACTAATTCCTTCATGGGGTCACCTGGCCAAAGTGGGCTCTGCTCACCCACACAGGTGCTGTGGAATCAGAGGCCACATGGGGTTCAAGTGCCTCCTCTGTCCATTATCAATGAAGTGAACTTGGGAAGTTAGTTAAACTTTTTCTTTGTTTATAAAATGAGGTAACGAATTCTTCAGAGTGTGCTTTGAGGATTTAAATGAGAGAATTCACATGATGCTTTGAGTATCAAACCCAACAAATGATAATTATTACTATTATTACTGTCTCACTAGGTTGTTGGGAAAATCAAATGAATCATGGATGTAGACAAACATACATTCACAGTAGGGTTTCAAAAAATGTTGGTTATCATTCCTCATTGTTACCTTCTCCTCCTGCAAACTCCTATGTGAGTGCCGAGGCCCACAGCAAATGTTTTGTGCCTCACTCTCCACCTTGTGGCAGATTCATTCACTTGCTCTGGTTCCTTTGGGATCCCATTCTGGACAACTCAGTATGGTAATAACACACTAGGTCTGGTGTCCAGCAGCACTTCTGAGCCCACCTTTGACCTGCTGAATGAAAGTCCCTGGCCCAGAAACCAGTCCCTAGGCAACCCCATCATCCCCTTCCCTGCAAGCCTCTTTGCCTTGGTTTATCCACCTGCAAAATGGTGCCCCACATGGTGTGTACCACAGTGGGTAGACAAAGGGGCCCTGGCTCACAGCACCTCTGGACAGTTCTTTTAACAGTCAGCTGTGGAACCTAAGCTAGAGGGTTCATTTGCCTGACCTTCAGGTCTCTTGCCCGTCAGGTGGGAATGATGCCATCTTCCCTGACTCTCCCCACCCCACCAGGATGTTTGGGAGGATTTCAGCAGCTGAAGTCTGGTGACAGAATTTGACAAGTGTGAGGTCCTACAGAATCTTTGAAGGTCATTATTATCTTATTTTACTCACGGAATTGAGTCAAAACTAAACCCCTATTTATTACTACTCATTAAAAATTTCCCTTATTATAACATCTATTTTTCATTTTTAATATAAAAATTAAATGATGCTCATGTTTATATGTATATAAAACATATACATACATGGATAGGTTGCATCCTGATTCAGATATTGGAATTTGCTGATTATAGTCTTTGTGGATTCTAGGGCAGAAGTTGAGAAAGCCAGATGAAGAAATTGGAAGAGGAAAAAGGGGCTGCAACCATAGGAAAGACCAGACTTTAGGCTGAGCCCCCTGTCTTAAAATCATTTCCAGCAGTGAAAATCAGAGGATGGCTAATGGAGAAGGTAGAGATGAAAGATGTTCATTTTCCAGAAGGATCAGGAAGGGGTCCTAGGATGAGTTGATACTGGCTTCAGCTATTCCTGCATGCTACCACGTTTAATATCATCTGTTTTTCTTTCTCTATTTAAATAAATTTATTTACAAAGGACGTTCCTTAGTCTTAGGTTGTTTTTTTTTAAAGCATTATTTGCCATTAATAAAAGGTAACTGAACAAATAAATTAAAAAGAAACAAAACAGTACTATTCAATCTTAGGAGGGTGCTGAAGCCTGAGGTCGGCCTCCGTTAAGAGATTACAAAGTGTTAACAACACACTAGGACCAAACTGAGAATCTCTTCCTGAGGCCACTGAAAAGTTTGAAAGAGAAGTAAAAATATAATTCAATATTTATGGTCTCTCTGTGTCATCAGAGATCCCTCCCTTATTTTGAGGAACACTGGTGGGGTTTATTTATTCATCGTGTTATAGAAACCTCCCCCCAAAAAAATACCTGGCTTTTGAGTGCACACCCTTATAGATGGACAACTCAGCACCTCTAGGGGAAGCCCTTTCTATGGCTAGACAGCTCAGGCTAATGGAATCAAGATCGACTTGAAGCCTGCTTCTCTGAAAGGCCTTTTGGCCTCACTTCTCTCCTATAGCCACAAAAAAGAAACCTATTCCATTTGTATATTTAAAGAAAGCCTCCACAGCAATTCATTAAAAATTTTGAATAGAGTATGATAGATAGGTACGTAAGTTGGTAGGTAGGTAGGTGGATGGACGGAAAGATAGATACATACAGAATTGTATATACACATACACATATGGGGGAGGGGGAGAGAGAGAGAGAGATGAGAGAGACAAGAGATAGACTAGAAATGGCTCCTTGCTTTCAAGTAGCCAACAGAATGAAACCTGATCACTCCCTAATAATACAGCCTGAGCCCCATGAAAGAGATACACAACTAACTGAGCTAAAGGAGCAACTGACTGTAGGCCTGGGACCTACCACAGGGTCTCTGCAAAGGAGGCATGCCCTAAGCTGGCCTTTGTGGGTTGAGTAGGAGTTAGCCTGGTCAGATGGTTGACTAGGGTCAGGAATCACTGAGCCAGACCAGAGCGGGGATGAAATGAACCCAAGGTCATGCAGTGTGGCTGGAAGCAGTTTATATTCTGGAGTAAGAAAAAGGAAGATTAAAATTTTAGCTGTGGGCTGGGGATGTGGCTCAAGCGGTAGCGCGCTGGCCTGGCATGCGTGCGACCCGGGTTCGATCCTCAGCACCACATACCAACAAAGATGTTGTGTCCGCCTAGAACTAGAAAAATAAATATTAAAAAAAAAAATTCTCTCTCTCTCTCTCCTCTCTCACTCTCTCTTTAAAAATAAAATAAAATAAAATAAAATTTTAGCTGTGCCATTTACCAATTCTAGTTGTGTCTTTCTGGGCAAATAACTATTTCTCAAAACCACAATATTTTCAACTAGAGATATAAAGAGGTATCATCCAGAGCACACAGCTTACCATGAAGGTTCAAATGAGATAATGCATATTATTCATCTGGTAGAGCACGTGGTCATGAGGATATGAAGGGTATGTAACAAATTAAACTTATTACTGGGTACTTGTACTGTGTAGTGGTACCCCCTCCTCCACAGAAAATCTTAACTAACCTTCTCCAGATATCTTCACCATAATTGATTTTAGGACTATCAGCAAAAGAGTTCAATGTAGGTAAACTTCCTGTTTTCTTGTTGCTTATTTTACTTGGTCACTGGCCTGGAAGAAATCAGCACTCCAGGTGCTAAACGCCCCTTTACTAGTTTTTCACATTTATCCAGTATAGTAGTTTGTAGAAGTGTGTTTGCAAATGCAAAATGTGATTAAAAAAAAAAAAAGACAAATTCTTTAACAAGGCCTCTGGCCTTGAGCTGGAGCTTCACAAAAATGTCTACATTTCTAAGATAAGAGAAGTTTGCAATTGGGTAACAGCTGGCAGAGGGAGAAAAGAAAGGGGAGAAGAAGCTCTCCCCTACCTGCCCAGAACAGTGAAAGAAAAAGCTGCTTTTATGTGAACTTCTGAGCCCCTCCCCTTACATGCTGGGTATAAAAATTCTGAAACTACCTGAACTCAGGGTTCAGGGGATTAATTGATTACAGCGAAAATTGTGCCCTCTGAACCTGGCTGCAGCCAAATAAAACTGTTTCCTGCTATCTTTGGTGCTCTGCCTTGTCTGTCTCTACAAAAAACTGTATTCTAATTATGGTAATAGTAACAACAATAGTGTTGTGTCCATCTACAACTAAAAATATTTGTTTTTTTTAAAAAAAGTGTTTTAGAAAACATTTCTCTGAGGGTGTTTTAGGAAACATTTCTCTGGAGGAAGCAGAAGTCTTCATCCCAGGAATACTTCACAGAATTACCCAACTTGTTTGGGCCAGACCATCCACCCAAGAGGTAGGTTCTCAGGAACCCTATTTGCCAACCTCCATGCCATGTTCCCACTCAGGAAGGAATTCCAGTGCCAGGCCCTCAAAAGAAAAAGCCAAGCTCATGTTAGGCCTGGCCTGAAAAGGGCAGCGGACTGTGGATTTTATACTGGTGAGCAGGAGGGAAGGCCAGTGCAGCCTGAAAGAGAGCTGTAAAACATTTATCATCCAGAAAACTATCATTCTGCATGGGTCTTAAAAGTGAATAGAGGACTGGGGTTGTAGCTTAGTGGTAAAGTGCCTGATTAATATGTGTAGGGCACTGAGTTAGATCCTCAGCATCACATAAAGATAAATAAAGGTATTGTGTCCATCTACAACTAAAAACCAATTTTTTTAAAAAAGTGAATAGAGGCTGGGCGTGTTGGTGCATGCCTGTAATCCCAAATGCTCGGGAGGCTGAGGCTAGAAGATGGAGAGATCAAAGCCAGCCTCAGTAAGAGCGAGGCACTAAGCAACTCAGTGAGACCCTGTCTCTAAATAAAATACAAAATAGGGCTGGGGATGTGACTCCATGGTCAAGTGCCCCCTGGGTTCAATCACTGGTACCCCCCACAAAAAAAAGTGAATAGATAGCAGGGAACAGTAGCACATGCCTGTAACCCCAGTGACTCAAGAGGCTAAAACAGCAAGATTGTAAACTCAAGGTCAGACTCGCTAACTTAATATGATTCTGTCTCAAAATTTAAAAATAAAATAAAAAGGGCTGGGAATGTAGCTCAATGGTAGAGTGTCACTGGGTTAAAGTCTCAGGACTGGGAGGGGGAAAAAAGTGAATGGACACTAGAACCCCCAGGAGAGGTTGGTTTTTTTTTGTTTTTTTTTGTTTGTTTGTTTGTTTTTTTAAGAAAGAGGGAGAGAGTGGGAGAGAGAGAGAGAATTTTAATATTTATTTTTTAGTATTTGGCGCACACAACATCTTAGTTTGTATGTGGTGCTGAGGATCGAACCCGGGCCGCACGCATGCCAGGCAAGTGCGCTACCGCTTGAGCCACATCCCCAGCCCCTAGGAGAGGTTGTTAATGCTGATTCCTGGGTCTTGCCACAGGTGAGGGGTGAGGCCCAAGATTTTGCATTTCTGACAAGCTTCCATCTGTCCAAGCTTTGTAAACCAGCTCTAGTCTTCGGTTAATCACCATTTTCCAGATAGGGAAACCACCGTCAAGTCTACTCTGTCATCTTGGCAACATAGTGCCAGGTATCAGGCACTTGAGTGGGTGACATTTTGCCCAAATGACATCACCCAGCTCCTAAGGTGGAAAAAGACATAGTCTACACACATCCCCAGCGATTCTAATCAGCACCTAAATTTCATTAATTCACTCAATATTTAGTGCCAACATGTGCCAAGACTTGCCCTAGGTACTAGGGACTATCCCCCCAGCTCACCAGCCACCCTCTCTACCACGTATGAGCTTGCAGTCTAGTGCCCATCCAAAGGGAGAGACAAGTGATCAGAAGGGGACAAGACAGGATGGTGACTCTGCCTCACCCTCCTCCTCAACTTCTTTCCATCCCAAGTCAACAGAGGGCAACACCCTTGATTCTTCTCCCTTCCTTCTTCCCACCACTGAGAGATTTCACTGGTATTTATTTGCCATCTCTGCTCTGCCCCCAGGTCCTGATTACCTCCTTCCTAAGGAGCTGCACCCACACCCTGGAGTCTCCTCCACCCCATCCTCAGCCCCTCCAACCCAGTAGTCAGAAAAATACAAACTGGATCATGCTAGCCTCTCTCTGCGAGCCTCAAAGACTTCTTAGTCTCCCTCAGCTACTTCTAGTTACCTGGGATTCCTTCCCTCTCACACTGTCCCCAAAGCTGCTCCCTTTCATCTTCTAGGTCTTAGCACAAACACCACTTCCTGAAGAAATCTTCAATGTGATGACTACTATAGTACTCAGAGTGGGGGATGAAAGAGTACTGCCAAGCTCTTAACACTTCCTCCAATGAGAGGAGGGCTTCATCTCCCCTCCCATGAAGCTGAGCTAGAGCTGAAACTGCTCTGACCAATAGGATCCAGGGGACCAGGTCTAGGATTAGCCTTAGTGAGCTCCATGGAAGCCATCTTGCTCTCTCCCAGTCCTGAGCTACTGGGTCTAGAGTCTGACACTACATGGAGAAAGTGGCCCAGGCTTCTAGCCATTCCCATCAAAGCACCATGCATGTGAGTAAAGCCATCTTGTACCCTCCAAAGCAGACAAGCCACCAGGTTAGTATCACTGAGCAATTCCAGTCAATGCCACATAAAGCAAAAGAATCACCCCACTAAGTCCTGTCCACTCCCTGACCCATTAAATCAGGAGAGACATCAAAAGTGGGCATGTTGCTATTACACAGAATAGACAACCAGAAAGCTCATCTTGAAAATCATTTGATTAAAGTTTGTCTTTTCTTTTATTTAGCTTTTTAAGCTTTATTCTTCAATTATCTCCTCCACAAAAATAAATTTCACCATGGCAGGAATCAAGATTATTTTTCTCACCACCATAGACCTGAAGACTGAAATGCAGTAGATGCTCAGTAAATAAAAAGTGAATAAGTAAATAGGAACATATGAACATTGTGGGCAGACAGGGAAAGGCACCAGGTCAGAATCAAGGGAAGTTTCCAGAGCAAGAGACATCTAAATGCTGAGGGCTGATGGTTCAAAGGCACAGCCACTTGGGTGCCTGAATCAACCATGCCAAATTACAGCATCCCTGAGCTATGCCCTTGACTCAGTACTCAAGAGCAGAAACTGTGCTTTATTTACCTTAGTGTTGTCAGCACTGGGCCCAGTCCCAGGAAGAAAGAGGCCCTCAATACATGCATTTTAAGTAAAGAAAGGATCCATGGCTTCTTGGAGAGAGAAGCCAATCTGGAAGTCAGGAACCCAGGATTCTCAAGCCCAACAGCTCACTCTGTGTCCTTGGTCAAAGAAGCTACTTGGTTTTTCTGGCTTGCAGTTTGCCTGGGATAAAACCATGAGTTCTCTCACTACTCCCCTGTGTTATCATCAGGATTATGAAACAGCAAAGATGTCAGGGTTGTTAGAGTGGAAGCACGAGATGATAGAAAAGAAACATGATGATATTGCTCTCCAAATGCTCAGCCTACCCCAGGCCCAGCTATTTGGCCTGAAAATTCTTAAATGGAGATTCTGTAGACAGCAGGACAAGGCTTCTCAGGATGGTCAAGATGAAAGACCCAGGGCACAGCACAGCTCCTGTGCCCTGATCTCCAAACAAGAAGCGGTCAGGGGTCAGTCAATGCCCTGGAGTCTAAGGTGAGTCCAAAATGATCTAGAGACTCTCCAAAAGCCATCAGGGGCTGCATGAGCACATTAGCATCGTGCAGAGGGCCTGCCCCAGCTGCACAGGCCTGGGCGACACCTTAATTAGACTTTCAAACTGTGACAAGCAGCCTGCCTGGCCCGACTGCCAGCTGGGGCTCCTGTTCTGTCTGGTGGCTCCCTTAATGAACCCATGGGGGGCTGGTCGAGCTCATTACAGGCTATGCAAGAGAGCAGGGGACCTTCCCCCCACCCCATGTCTCCAGTCCCACCTCTCCCCCTCTCTCCAATGTGCACACTTAGAATGGGGAGAGAACTGACTCCAAATCAAGAGGAAGGAGCACATGGAGATAGGACCCAAGCTCTCCACACTGCCCTATCTCTGCAGCCCAGGGAGCCAAGGAGAGGATGGCTCCAGAGTCAGCTCAGCCAGGGCTATGATTTGCAGCTGCAGGGTTCACAGCCCGCCAAATCAGATGGGGCCTCTGTACACTCAGAGGTTGGTGTGTGAAAAATCACAACTGGGGAGGGTTTGTGTGGCATAAATTAGTAAATAAGGCAGGGAAAGGGTTCTGATCCTCTGGGGAACAAGGAAGAGGAATGCTTTCAGAACCCATTCTATGGAGAAGAGATTTTAAGGTCATTGTGCTGGAGGAATTTAGAAGAGGGCTGGCTGTTACCCAGTTAAAACACAACTAGACAGGGTCAGGATGTCCTGAAATGAGGCAGAGGTCTCATGTGGGTGGAAATGGAGGTTAATCCATGCCTGGACTTGATAGGATAGTAATAATAAAAGCAATACTGAGTGCTTACAGTTTATGACAAGCACTTTCCTTGGGCAACTCATTCTCTACAGCAACCTATGTAACAACTATTTTGGACTTTCACTTTATGCATTGGGAAAACTGAGGCTTGGAGGTATAAGTAACCTGCAGAACCAGCATCTTATAGCACGCCCTTTGCCTTTAACAAGTCCCAGTATGCTTTGCCACCAACTGCCTGCCCAGTCCAGCGTGGCCCCTCGCATCTCTTGGGACCCCACAGCCAACTTCTCACTTGAACTGGTGCTCCCGGGAGCTGCGGATTTTGGAAGAGAACCGCTCGGCCAGCTTCTCCAGGCTGCGGGAGTACTCAAGCTCAATCTCAGCCTTCCTGCGGAAGAACTCCTGGAGATCTTGAAGCAGCTGCAGCCGCGACTCTGACTGCTGCTCCAGGCATTTGAACTGCTCGACCAGCTGCGTGCGGATCTCTGCAGAAGCAAGAAGCTGAACATTAGTTAGGCTGCTGGTGGGGACAGTACTGGACCCACCCTGCTGATCCAGCAATGCCAGCTCAGGCACTGCAATCTAAGCATCCCCTGCCTTGCAGCCCCGCATGATCCCTGGAGCCTCTTAGACCTTGGTTAGACCCCAGACCTTGCTCGGCAGAGCCTTAGTACAAAGACTTGACACATGCCATTTTGGCCACTCGATCTAACCCTATGTTTCCCAAACTTGAATCACTGCATGTTGCCACCACAATTTTTACCATACCCACAATGCCACCAGCTAAATTATTATTTCTTCCATATAATCAAGTAGATGGACTCACTTTTCTTACTGATGTGAACTTGCTTAAAATGAAAAGCTGCATATCATTATAGTAAAATGGAGAACCAGGAGCAGCCTAGGACATAGGAAATGAGTTCAACAAAAACAAGAATTCTGTACAATCCTGTCTAGTCAGTTCCTCAAAGGCCCCTCTGCCTCAGCTGCTTGCTCTTTAGCAAGAAAGGGAAATGACAGCCCGAGAGGGCTAAAGAAAGATCTTCTCCAGGTACAGTGAAGACAGAGAAAGGGCTGTGAAGGGGATGCTGCTTGCTCTTGGGTTTTAGTGTTATTCAAGGACACAGCTGTGTTCTGCTTTAAATTACCTTGAATTCTGTGTATAAACATCTCAAGTGCTACTAGAAGAATGTAGCCCACTTCAGGAAATATTGATGGGGCAAACCAGGTCTGTACTACCAGGACAAAAGTTCAAGAGCTGGGAGTCAGACTTCAAAATTACAGCCAAGGGCTGGGGTTGAGACTCAGTGGTAGAGTGAGTGAGGCACTGGGTTTGATCCTCAACACCACATAAAAATAAATAAATAAAGATATTGTGTTTATCTACAACTAAAAAAAAAATTTTTTTTTAAATTGAAGCCAAATGCTCATGACTACAGCCAATCTCATCTTCAAGCCCTAGTGTTGTCACTGCCACCATCCCCATGTAGCGAACTCCTTCTCTGACATTCCTGAAGTTCTCTATAGATCATCTCTCCAAAACACTCTTCTCATACCAGCAATCCACTCAAAAATACCTCTGCCTCAAGATTAAGTCCAACTCCTTAGCTCAGAATTCAAAACCATCCAGCACCCTCTCCCACATGTTACTGCTCAGGACTTCTCTCCCAGTGGAGCCTCCAAATCTGTCAATCCAGTCCTTGCAATGTCCAATCTTACTTGCTCAAATGTGCACCCTATCTGACATAGTGACCCGCAACATTTTAGCATCCTTCAGAAAGTTGATCTGCAAAATGGGGCAGACCCTCTCTGTAGCATACAAAGATACCCCAGGGGATGTGCAGGCAGAGTTACAAATCTACCTCAGATCCTCAGCAAAAAGTGTCCATTCCCACTCTTTCCTAAAACCACTCTGCCTGAGAAAGTGCAGATGGTGTCTAGATGGTGTGAAACTCTCCCTCTTCACAATGGTCCTGTTTCCTATTTTACAGGAGGAAGACCAACGTTTCATGCATCCAGAATCTGAATGTGGCACAGCATCCCAAAGTGTCAAAAAATCTAGGTGTCAAAACAGGGAGGGACAAATCAAAATGTTGGTGCTAGCAAATATTTTTTTAATCAAGGACTATAAATTCTTGCTACTCAAAGTATGGTTCATGGACCAGAGGCATCACCATTACTTAAAAACATTGAACTGACCAAACTCACCAAGATGTATACATTAAATGTATGCTACTTTCTGTATATCAATTATACTTTAATAAAGCTAGAAGAGAAGAAAAAAAACAGAATCTCAAGCCCCAGCCCTGACCTGCTGGATCAGAATCTGCATTTTAATAAGTTCCCTGGGTCATCCTTATGTACCTTGAAGTTTGAGCAACACTGTCATCTCCCACCCCATCCATTTTATTATGAGAAACATTTCCTACAAAATGTTATTTTGTATGTCTAATAGTCTATCAAATTTGCAAAGTATTAATATTATTTTAATGTTCTGTTTATTAGCAATCACTAAAATGATAAATTAATCCAAAGGAAAGATCCTTAGAATTGTGTGGTCAAAGGACAAATGTAAAATGTTCATTTTAATTTACATACACGTTTGGGATAAAAAGAAGTATGATAATCTATCAAAAATTAAACCATAATACATTAAGGTAAAAATCTGTGAAGGAAGTAGGAGGGAATTATGAACTTCAGAAGACAAAGGACCAATGTAAATATTTCTTACTTGTTTGGGTATTTTTTCCTTCCTTTGTATATGTGTGTGTATGTACAGTTCTGGGGATTGAACACAGGGTCCCAGGGCCTCAAACATTGAACTACATTCTACCTTTTTAAGTTTGTTTTTATTTTGAGTCAGTGTCTCCACTAAGTTGCCCAGGTTGGCCTCAAATTTACAATCTTCCTGAGTAGCTGGGATTATGGATGTGCACCACCACAGCTGGCTTATTGGTATTTTTGCTGAATGACAAAGGATTCCAATGTATTATGGTATTTATCATATGACCTGGCAATTCCACTCATGACTATATATATATAATCCAAAAGAAATCAGTGCTTATTTTTACTCAAAAATATATACAAGGATAGTAACTTAATAGGCAAATATTAGAAATGCCCCTAGATATCCAGTAACAATGAGAATGTACTACTACTAATCTGCAGAGCAATCCTGAAACCCACAGACCTTGTGTTTACTGAAAGCAGCCAGAACTAATGAAATCATGAAAAGCTAGTTTATCATGATAGAGATGAGAGAAGTGGTCACCTTTGAAGGGTTATTCACTGAGAGGGGGCACAAGATGCTTTCCAAAGTCCTGGAGATGTCCCTCAACTTGATTTAGCGGGTAGGTCCACTGGTAAAAATTATTGAGTTGCACAATTAAGATCTGTGCATTTTACTATTTACATATGATACTTCAATAAAAGACAAAATAAAAAATTGCTGTTACTTAGTTTCCATTTGATGGTGCTTGTTTGTGGTACTGGGGACTGAGCCCAGGGCACTTTAACATTGAGCTACATCTCTAGCCACCCCCCTGATTTTTTTTTTTTTTTTTTGAGACAGGGTCTTGCTAAGTTGCAGAGGCTCGCCTCTCAAACTTGTGATCCTCTAGCCTCAGCTGGAGGCTGGGATTACAGGCGTGCACCACTGCACCCAGTTCCATTTGATGGAAGAGTGGTGTAATGTTAATCTAAGATGTCAATATTTAAAACACAGCAGAAATACATCCTTTGTAGCTACTTAGAATGAAACATTTTAGGTGTCAAGTTAAAATGTGTGAAGGGGAAGAGATTGTTTTCCCTCAAAAAGTTCATTTAGAGGGTAGGCAGCCAAAAAAAAAAAAAAAAGGCAGAAAACCACAGTTTTGGAACCCGAGTCAAGCACAGCTCCTCCCACAAGGTCCCGGCTGCTGCCCTGGGGCTTCCTCTCAACTCCCCACAGACTCCCACTTGCTCTCAGACTGCCTGGCAGTGCTTGGTTATGGTGTGCTTGTTCCTTCATGTATGCATGTCATATCTGCCATCTCCTCAAAAGAAACTTAAGCTCTGAAGGCAGATTCTCCCAGCACACACAGTAGGTCATCAGGGTATCGGTATCTATACAGCAAACTGCCATTCACCTTTATCAAGTGCCTTTGCCCAAGTGCACTAAGTGTGATTATGAGAGCCTCAGCTGACACAAATGCATACCTACACACATACACCACACATGCACAAAACACACAACACATACCACACACACCATGCACACTATACACCACTCTGAAAATGCTTTCCATGTTTTGTTCCAAAGACTTTTAGACCATTGGCTGTCATCATAATCCAACAATAAGTGCCAGCGCAGGGAGAGTGGCAGGCCCAGCCCGAGTACTTTAGGTGCTTCCCCAACGTGGGCTGCACAGGTGCTTCTAGTGTTCCCATTTTCCCCCCATCAGAAAGGGAATAGAGGCGCAAGAGATGTCACCAGCCTGTGACATCTACATAGCAGAGCTAGGGATCAACCCCAGATCCCTCAGAAGGTGACAATACTGTTCTCCACTGTATGAAAGACTGGCGTCCCTACAGAGCTCCGTGGCCTGTGTTTCATGGATTAGCCTTGTTTTCCAGATTAAACAGAACAGAAAGCACCTTCTGCCCATCTGAATTCTACCTCTTGCATCCTCTTCCTGACAAGACGAGAGCCAGAGGGATCTTCCTTACTAGAAATGCTACAGCTGCTGCCTCCGCCCTTCCAGGGTTATCACCAGGAGCCAGTGTTCTCATATTTTAGAGGAAACGCTCATAAATCACGTTGTGATGATAGGAGACAATTTGGAAGGAGCAGAGAACTTCCCTAGTTCGCACAACCAGCTGGGGCCTTCCAGGCGGGGCTCTGAATGGCCTGTCAGCATTTTGGACAGGTCAAAGCCAAGGTTTTCCAGCAAGAAAGGCCCCGGCAGGAGCATCCTCTGTAGCCTGCTGTGGTCTGCCACCCTCAGGGGATCTGACTGCCCATCTCGGTACCTCTAACTCCCTTCCCAGTTGCTGCTAGAAGCCGGCATGGACTTGGCTTTTCTCCTTGAAGATTTCAAACAGAGAGGAAAACAAAAAAAATAAAATAAAATGCAACAGATTGTTTCCATGGCCTTTGTTTAGCCAATGTTCCCCTGAGGAGATAGATCCAGCCTCAGCAGAGCACTGAGTGGCCGAAAAATAAAAAGGGGTGGGGCAGGAAAAGGAAGAAGAGTTGGGATAGGCTTTGATCTCAGAACCATTGAGCTGAGGATGACCTCAAAGATCACTTATTACAACCTCTTAGTTCCACCAACTGGGGCATGAAGTCCAGAGAAGGGGCAGAACTAATGCAGCAGCCCTGGTTCCTGAAGCACAAATCTATGTCACTCTTCTGGTGTAATTCTCCATAGCTCCCCATTTGTATCTTCACTCTGGCATTCAAAGCAAAGACTCTACAACTGTCTAGCCAACCCCCATCATGCTCCTGCTCATCTTCCAGTACACAGTCTCACTAAAGACAGCTGTGCCTGCCTGTGCCAATGCTGTCACTCATCATAAGACCCAGAGGCCACTCCCAGCTCCTGATAATCAAAGTCTCACAAATGAAAGGAGCAGAGAAATTCTTCAGTTTCCCGTTAATCAGGATTTTTTTTTTTAATGAGTAGACTAGTTTTGAGCAGTTTCAGGTTTACCAAAACCTTGTCCATAAAGTTCAGAGCTCTCATATGTCCCCTTTCTCCTGCCTGGTTTTCCTTATTATTAACATCTTTTATTAGTGTAGTATGTTTGTTACAATTGAAGAAACAATGTTGATATGCTATTATTTTAAAATATTTAAATAGCCCTACTGTAAAGTTCACTCTTGGAGTTTGTACATCTATAAGTCTGAAATGAATATTGACACATCTCCCCCATTACAATACCATAGAGAATAGTTTCGCTGGCTTCAAAGTCCCCGGTACTTCATTTAGTCATCCCTCCTCTTTTTTCCACTTCTCCTCCCCAAACTCTTGGCAACCACTGATCTTGTTCCTGTCTCCATATTTTGACTTTTCCAAAATGTCACAGTTGGAATTATACACCATGTAGCCTCTTCACATTGGCTTCTTTCACTCAGCAATATGTATTTAGAGCTCTTCCATGTCTGTCTGTGATTCGAGAGCTCATTTCTTTTAATCAGTGAATACTATTCCATTAAATTAATTCACAGTTTGTTTATTCATTTACCAATTGGGTACTTCCAATTGGGGTCCACTATGAATAAGCTGTGATAAATATCTGTGTGCAGGTTTTTGTGTGAACATAAGTTTTCAACTTATTTGGATAAGCATCTTTTTTAAAATTGATTTTTTCAGGTTTACAAGAAAAAAAGGAATTATTAGATACAAAAATTCAAAAGATACAATGGCAGATAAAGAAAAGACTCTCTCCCATCCCTTTCCACCAGCTTTCCACCAAATTCCCCCTTTCTACCAAGTTCCACCTAGCTCCCTTCCACTAAGTTCCCTTCCACCAAGGCTACCGAGGTAACAGGTTTATGTGCATTCCACAAGTAATAATGGCATTTATCTATGGGCACATGGGGAATGTGTGTTTCAAATATACTAATTCTCTTGTTGGGATACAGATTATAGCATATCATTCAGTGTTCTTTACCCTACCTTTTCCTTTTAAGAATTCATCCTGGATACCAGTCTATATCATCATATACAGAAATTCCTCTGTTTTCTGACACTGTAAAATTTCACTCTAAAAATTTTTAGCTATTTCCCTTTGTTGAACTATAAGTTGGTTATAACATATAAGCTTTTCTTTGCACATGTGTAGGAATATCCTCTGTATGAACATTCTTCTTTAATATATTTATTAACTGAGGCATATCTATAGGGTACAGTGTGGCATTCCAATACATGTACATAATGGATAATGATGTCTGTCTGATACCTTCTTAGAAGTGGAAATGCCAGATCAAAAGGCATTCACATGAGGATTTTAAGATTGCTAAACTTCCCTCCCTTGAAATTGTAACAATTTATACTCCAAGTTGAAATTTATGAGAGGATCAGAGGAATTGTTTAAAAAGCAGACATGCCTGGATCTGCTTCCTAATGCAGGGTAGGGAGGAGGGCCAAGGGTAGAGGTTTGGGTAAAACAAAACTGGTCTTGACTTAGTTAATTGTTGAAGTGTATTGTAGTTGTAGATATGGGGAAGGGGCTTGTTATACTGGTTTTTTTTAACTATTGTAATGTTTGAAATTTTCCATAATAGAAAGAGAAGGGGAAATAAAATCAGACAAAGCCAGAAACTTGATGCCAAATCTGCAGCTCTGGCTAACAGGTCTGTCCAGTTAAGAATACCAACTTGCCCCCAGAGGCCTCTATCCCCAGCCTGCAGACAGCCCTCTTGGATTAAAAAGAGAGGCCAGAGGGGCTGGGGTTGTGGCTCAGTGGTAGAGTGCTTGCCTAGCATGTATGAGGCACTGGGTTCGATTCTCAGCATCACATATGAATAAATGAATAAATTCTAATTTATTCTAATCTGACTTTTCTGGTACCCTCTGGAATGGAGAAAACCCTCTTTCACAGTCTGGACTCAATTGGAAAGTCAAGATCAAGAGAGAGTTTGTTGCCTCTGCTCAATGGAGGACTCTGTCATACCCTCCCCCCACACCCCGTGTTAAGTCCTAGGAGCGAACAAGGATGAACTGCACACAATGTCACCGCTGGCAATGCTCTTCAGCCCTAGGCATGATCTCACCTGACCATCAAGTTATCCCATGAGGCTGGTAGTTTTATCACTTCTATAGATGAAGCAACTCAGACTCGGGGAGGGGAAGTGATTTGCCCAGGACCACTAGAAAGTGGCAGAGCAAGGGCTCATACCCAGAGCAAGAGGAAAAAGGAACCACCATCACCAGATCCGCGGGCCAAGATGTTTCCCTCTGGGCTCCCAAGGCTGCCCCTTTCAGGAATCTCAACCCACTCTATCTCCTGTCTCCACCCACACTTCATCTGTCAACTTGGTGCTATTGGCACTGGGCCTGGGCCTGGGCCTGGTTGTCATTGTATCCATTCCAAGGCATCCTGACCTTGACCTCAGGCATTTCTGTGATGGAGGGGAACCTCACCTCTGCAGTACAATATAATGGGCTTGGTTCACCTGCCCAGGTGGTTCAACTCCTGACCCTGCCACATGTTCAGCTAGGAGAACTTGGGCAGGTTTCCTTGTTTCCCTGGCATTCAGTTTCTTCTGTAAGATGGGAATAATAATAATCAACCTTGTATTGTTGTGAGAACAGTAAGCGATAATGCAGAGAACACTCCCAGCACTGGGCTTCACACATAGTGCCTCTGCACTGTCCAAACCAGCAGCCACAGGACACATGTGGCTATTCAAATGAATTCATTCCTCCATCACACCTGCCACATTTTGAATGCTCAAAGTCTCATGTGGCTTATGGCTACCATGTTGCAGAATACTTCCCTCATTGCAGAAACATCAACTGGACAGCACTGTGCTCAAGGCTTCATAAAGTTTAGCTATGGTTATCATTTATTATTATTGCTTCCTATGGCCATTTATGATTTCCTGAAGTGGATAATAAGGTCCTGAGAGGCAGGGATGCACTGTTTTACTACTCAGAACATGTGCACATGTCCTCTAACAAGAGTCCACAAACTCCCCCAAACAGCAAAATCATTAAGGCTCTCATTGCCTAGCCCAAGGCCCAACATCCTGAGGGGTCCCGTGCTCTCCAACTCCAGTGTTGGGGGAAACAGTGTGGCCCAGCGGATAGACTGGGCAGATTGTAGACTCTGAAACCACTGGCACAAGATTGAATAATATGTCTTGCCCTGGGGAGGGGAGTCACTATTTTTCATCTGTAAAAGACAGGTACCCATTCCTACCCTATAGGATGGTTGCCAGGATCAGACTAGAAATAATGTGTATAATATGCCAAGACACCTAGTGGACGCCAGACAAACAGCTCCCCACAGAGGGGTCTGGCCCAGCAGGAAGGGCACATGTTAATAGTTTGGGAACAGCCTACCTGGAGTCCAAATCTGATTGACATCACTTGGGGAAGTCACTGGGGCTCTCTGAGTCTCTGTTTTCTCTGTTATTCTGGGAATAATATCTTCCTGGTTGGAATGCCAAAAAGGTGAGAGATGGTAGCCTCATGTGATATGTGGCACATAGTAAGTTCTCAGTAAACAAACCATTCCTGTAGCTGTAGTCAAGCACAGTGAGCATTGCTTGTGTTGGGCACTGAGCAAGGTGTTTTCCAGGGACCATCTCATGACTGTAAGGAGTACTGTTACCCCTACAACCATCCCCCGTCCTTCTCCAACCTTCCCTACATGAAAAAGTTGGCTTTTGGTGGAGATCCCACAGCCCAAAGGCACCCAGGATCCTCCCCCAGCTATGCAGGGCATCAGCTGCACTGCCAGACGCAGCCGCTGCGTTGTCCTGGCAACCTGGGCATGGGGTAGGCAGCCGCAAGCCCGCCCCACCCTGTGTGCAGACTGGAGCAGCCCTGGTGATTGGAAGAGAACTCCTCTGTTTCCGTGTCCCTCCAATTCCTTCTCAGCAGACGCTAGCCAGGGCCTGGTACCTCTTATTGTTTCCTTCTCCCTCCTTCGTTGAACCAAGGACCCCTACCAATGACACTGGACTTTCCTTTATTAACTTTTACAAGCCAAGCCAGTTAGCATCCACCACTACATCTGACCATAGAAGAGAAGGTGGGTATCACACAATTTTATAGTGGAGGAAATTGAGGCCCAAAGAAGGGAAAGGGGCTGTCTGAATCAGGATCCACACCAGTCCTGCCTGACTCCAGAATCCACCGGAAGCTCTGCCCAGTGCTGCCCACTTTTAGCTCTGCTCCTTAGGGCTCCAGAAAGGATTCTCAGTTCTTATCGCAGGCTCAGGCTTATAAACTGGCCTCTGGCACTGCAGTGTTAAAAGCTGGATCAGACTTGGCCAAATTCAGAGATTGGTCTGGAAGCTGGCAAGCTGTGTGACTAAGTAACCTCTCTGGGCCTTGGCTTTTCCCATTTGCAAAATGGAAGCAATAAGAGCAGATATGGATCTTAAGTGTTTCCTGTGAGTTGTCTCCTTGAACCTCACTACAGCTTTTGGAGGAGACTGAGGCATAGAAGAGTGCAGTGACTTGCCTAATTTTAAATATTGAATCTTCTAGCTGCATAAGACAGCTTGTCTTATGCATTATACCAAGTCAGCCACATCTGCTTGCCGCTTTCGGGGGAATGAGGTACACATATGCTGGGAAGGTACTGAGTGAAATGATTGGCATTTCCTCCTCCACTTCGCACCACCACCCCTGCCCCAGAAAGGAAGCACTGTAGACAGGCTAAAGTTTGAAAAAATAAAAACAGTTATTTAGTAAATAAATGTTTTTTGATGGTGTTTTAATATCATGATGATGACGATGATGATACTGTCAATCAGGAAAATATTCCTCTATGTAGAGGAAATGGTATGGTCACAAACTTACTAGGAAATTACCATTATGCCTCCCTGAATATACATCTGTGGCTGAAGAGAAGAGATGAGAGAGGGGAGATTCCCACATCCCATCATGATCCAAAAGCAGAAGCCCAGGTCCCCAGCCCTGTGAGTACTCCTGCTCAGATGGCTAAACCAGCTCTGGAGCAGGAGGCAGTCAGGGAAAGCAAAGTGGACAGGAGAGTTTTCCCACATCATCTGTGCCGTGTCCACATCACAGCCAGCCCCTCCCATGAAGAAGTCAGACAGAAGCTGTCTCCATGCCTTCCAGATGTTCCATGAAAGGAAAAGATCAGCCAGAATGAGGCCAGGCCTCCTCCTACCAGAGGCTCCGAGTTACCGTGGGCCGTGATCAATTTCAACACAAGATTAATATTCACGGCTCTGCTACCCAATGGTCCCTGAAGGATCAGATGCATTTAAATGGGAAGAGATCAGAATTCATTAATGCAGCATTTCCAGCTGCGTCCTCTGGCTAAGGATGCTTCTCTTTGTGTTTTCAGTTCTATCCTCTTCCTAGAGAGAGCTAAAACAGAAAGACAGCCCAGGGCAGTCTGGAAACTTCTAAGTCTTTCCCAGACTTCATGACCATCTTCACAGTGTGCCTCTCTGAAAACCATTAGTCCTATATTTATTTAAATATTTCTTTAAATAACCTCACTTTTTTGTGGGATGCTTCATTGGTACTACTATAAATTGAAAAATCCAAATCACTTGCCATTAATGAGAGGTAACTGTAAATAATAAATATAGTAAACACAAAGTTATGTTATTAAAGAGATCTGCTTTCTTCTGGATAAAAGGAATTTGGCAAGGATTCAAGGAAGTGTTGAAGATACACTAGCACCTAACAGAGATTTTTCTCTATAAGGTCATCAGCAGAGACGAAGTATTGTTTCTTTCTGGGAGTCAACATTACTTTGTTCTGCCTCAGTGAACCCCTAAAATTGCCCCACACATATACTTTCAGTAGTACTCATTCCTCACTTCAACCCATTAATTCACAAAAGGGAATAGTGACTAAGCAGCCTCACCCCAGTGTGATACCAGAACCAGGGTCTCCCAGCATCTTGCCAGTGCTCGGCTCTTTCATCCACAGTTCTCCATATCCAAGTTCTTCCCGACAGGTTATCATTAGGAAGTCAGCACAGTACCAGCACCTATCACCAAGTCAGTCCTTCACACTTCTTTAAAAGACAAGGATCTCTATATGTTGCCCAGGCTAGCACCAAACTCCCAGGCTCAGGCGATTCTCCTGGTTCTGCCTCCCAAGTAGCTGAGACTATTGGTGCTCATGGCCAAACCTGGTCTTGAAAATATTTTTGAAAGAGTAAGTGAAATGATATGTGAGCTGGGCTGAATAATGGTGCCCAAGAGCTATCCAGCCCCTAATTCCTGGAATCTGTGAACATTTTCTTAATGGGCAAAAAAAGACTCTGCAGATGTGAATAAAGATTTTGACATGAGGTTATTCTGGATTATCTGAGTGACCTCCTAAATGCAATAACAGATGTCCTTCTAGGAGACAGGAAGAAGGAGATATGGCACAGAAGAAAAGGCAACGTGACCACAGAGCAGAGACTAAAGTGATGCTGCTACAACCAACAAATACCAGCAGCCATCAGAAACTGGAAGGGACAAGGAAGGAACTGTTTCCCCCCCTGAGCTTCTCTGGAGGGAGCACAGCTCAGCCAACACCTTCACTTTGGCCCAGTGAAACTGATTTCAGATTACTGGTTTCCAGAAGGAGAAAATAAGTGGACGTTATTTGAAGTCACCAGGTTTGTGGTAGCTTGCTACATCAGACAGTGGAAACAAATACAATGTACATTATACCACTCTGAAACCTCTAAAGAATTATAGAGCACCATCTATGAGTGGTATAGAAAGTATACTGATGCCCCAGCTCAAATGATCACCTACTACATATGTGTGAGATGGCAGAAGGTGCTAAGATAGAAATATGTATACAACAGATCCTTGTCTTCAAGAGATCCCCCAATATGTGGGAGAATAAAATATACCTAAGGGGAAAATTATTAGCAATATGAGATGGAATAATTCCCCATCTAGGCTCAGAAATACACAAATCAAAAAAAAATTGTGTGTAGGAATATTTATCATAGAATTGTTTACAAAAGTGAAAACTTAAATATATAACTATGCAGCAACAGGGTACTGGTTAAATAATCCTGGCACATCTATGCAATAAACTCCTATGCCATTTAAAATTTGTGTCCCATAACAACACTCTGTGACCTAGGAAGATGCCCATAATGTGTTGTTAGATGACAAAACTAGGTTACAAAAATAGGATTATGGTTTAGAACTCTCCAAACATAGCTACCTACACACAGAGAAAAGACTAAAGGATACACATTACAGATGGATTCATTTCATCAGTAAATACACCTATATGCTAAGTCAGGGTTTGGCAAGCATTTTCCGTAAGGAGACAGAGGGTAAACACTTTATGCTTTGGAGGCCATACAGTCTCTGGTACTCAATTCTGCCCTTGTGGAACAAGAGTAGCCACAGAAAGTACAGAAATGAATGTTGGATGTTCCAATAAAACTTTCTTTACAAAAAACAGACAAGAGGCCAGATTTGGTCTGTGGGCCACAGGTTGCCAACTCCTGTTCTAACTGCTAGGCTTTTCTGGATTTCCCAAATCTTCTATATAACAGTCATCATTCCTCTAATGTGAGGAGGGGCAGCCAGTTTTTTAAAATACTCAATGGCAATAGGCCCTGGGAAGGCCATAGTTGGACAAGTAGGGTAACATCTCTTCTAGAGGTGACAATTTCAAATATTCCCAAGAGTCAGGCAGATAACAGAAATGTGATTAGAGACCCAGTGGAAAGCAATATAAAGAGCACAAGACCTGGGAAAATATATTGAAATTCACTTAATGTTAATGCTATAACTGCTAATATGAACCATCTGTGAGCCTTCAACTTAAGGCTCCAGGAAACCTTCCCAGCAAATCTCACTTCAGCTAATGCTGGCCCTGCTGGATTCAAACACAGAGCAGGGTGGCCCCCACTATCCGAAAGCTGCCTCCATCTGGACCCCATTAACTCATGCTGAAATGCCCAACCTGCACAAGAGCTGCTAATCTTCCCTGAGAAGTTGCCTCTGGCCATGTGTGAATTCACCTGACAGTAATAGGATGCAGGATGAATTTCCCTGACCTTCTAATGAGAATGCCACATGGAAGAATGGCTGAGGCCACAGCAAAGTCCCAAAATTTTATGCACATTGTAGCTACTGCTCCCAGAGGCTAGCCACGGGATGGAAAGTCAGTACAGCAGGTTGAGGGATTTATGTTTCTGAAAGCCACATGAGTTATGATCTGTGACTTCATCCTGGCAACTTTGCAAATTCTTGTCAATTGACTTTTGGAAAAGAGAGGGAGAAACACGAAGGATCTGATTTCAAGTGCTCATGTGTGTGTTAGTGTGTGTTTTCTTTTTAAACTTGTAAAACTCTGCAAAGACTGTCAAAGGGAACCTCAATCTCTTCTGTACCCAGAGTAGAGGTAGATTTTTGATGAGGTCAGTGAGTGGGGCCTGATTATTTGAATGAGTCTCATTTTTATGATGCACATCAATCAAGTCCTTAGAGTCATCATAATTAAATCATGTTGTAAATCAGTGAACTTTGAAAATAAACTCTTCAGGAGACCCTCTCTGCATGTGGGGATAGATGAAGTGAGGCAAAACATAATAAAAGGGGTCCAGAGGAATACCTTCAAATACTAAGTCCAGCAAGCTTTGCAAAAAAGCCTCAGAAAAAAATACAAAATGATTATAGTTGCCTAATGGTTTAATAATGGGTCATAAGCCTTAGAGTAGGTAATGTCAGTATGCATACATCATGGTCTGGTAAGGTTATGTGTTTGTCAGCTTTCCATTACTATTTTCAAATACCTGAGACAAATCAACTTTAAAAGTGGAAAGGTTTATTTTCACTCATGGTTTCAGAAGTTTCAGTCCATGGTCACTTGGCCCCATTACCTTCAGGCCTGTAATGACAGACATCATGGTGGGAGCACAGAGCCAAGGAAACTTCTCATTCATGGCAGCCAGGAAGCCAAAAGAGAAACAGGAAGAGGCTGGGGTCCCAATATACCCTTTAAGGGCATGCCCCCCAATGACCTAACTTCCCTTCATGAGACCCCACTTCTCAATAGCACCAAGCTAAGGACCATCCTTCAACACAAGT
This sequence comes from Urocitellus parryii, assembly GCF_045843805.1. NCBI lineage: Eukaryota > Metazoa > Chordata > Mammalia > Rodentia > Sciuridae > Urocitellus > Urocitellus parryii. The sequence continues at coordinate 13,658,966 of NC_135546.1, forward strand.
GCCTTTGGGGAACATTCAAGATCCAAACAAGAGGCTATTTCATACTCAAATTCAGATATGAAAAAAATGAGTTCTGGGTTACTTCCAGTCCTGCCTCAAGACACTAATCTCATCTGTTTCCTCATTTGTAAATTGAGATTAATGATACCTACCTAAGAATTATGGTAAAATCAAATTACACACACACATGAAAGAGTTCTGTAAACAATAAAAGTTATACAAGTGAGTATGATTCTTCTTAGTAATCCTATTACTATTTTATAAGAATCTACTATCTGTAAATAAACACAAAATTCTGTGTGCATGCTCACTGACTGAGATACTGACGCAAGATCAACTAAACTGGAAAAGCTAATGGCTGCCTTCATAGACACCTCTCCCAATGTTGCAGCAAATTTCAGTGGTCAGGCAGGAATGCAATCATGCACACATGGGCTCAAAGTGAGCACTTACTACCCCGATATAAATATATTTTTCCCTTTAATGCAATACAGAACTCTCTGCCAAGCTCCTGTTTAATGTCTTGGATTCTGCTACCAAATAGAAAAAAATGTTCATGTTTATCAGCTTGTCACTTGGCAGCATAGTGTAGTGGGTTCTTTCCGCTCCTGCTTAGGCAATAATTCTTTGTGAGGTTTGGGCAAATGGCTTTACTGCTCTAGGTCAGTCCACTCAGTTGACTGATAGCTTTTGTGGGCCTACTACGAACCAAGATGTGGACCTTGAATTCTGCAGAAAGGTGGGTAATTGGAAGAGGGTCCATTCCAGCATGAAGAGCCTACTGGATGCCAATCAAGTGGGCAATTTCAGAGACTAACACACCTCTGTGCCCTGTTTTGGCCTAAATCAGATTGTAAGCTTAACAGTCTATAGGAAACACCTAGAGGTAGGCCAAAGTACCTGCCACCTGCACCAACTGCATGGCTTTGAACTCCAGCCTCTCAGGCCTACCCTTCTTCTTCCTCTTCCTTTTCCTCTGGCCTCTAATCATTTCTCCTCAGTACGAAGTGGGTTGACCACCCCCCCCCCAGTCGCTTTGGCAAGAACACAATGGTAACAGATTCTTACTTCTACTGCATTGCCTGCTCCTGACCCTTGACTCTCTCATTCTCACCCTTCTGAATGGAGGAGGTTGCTATGGGTTGGCTGACTGGGGAAATGAATGCATGAAATGTCATTGAATTCTGCATTCCAGTTTCCAGGACCAAGCCTCCTGTCCTCTAAGAGCACTCCATAACAGAAAATATATGAAATATCAATCAGGCGTGTGGCAGAGGCATACATGTCCTTGGTACCAGCTGTTCTTCAGTGTCTGTGCAAAACCAGGATCACTGTGAGGCCCATAAGAAGGGGACATAATGGCTCCACAAGCCCCGGATAGGAAGGGAGGCCCTCTAGGTCCTCCTTTTTAGAAATCCTATGGACCTCAGTGATCATCATAGCAGCATTTCCTCCCAAGGAGTTCCATCCAGCCCTGTCACCATGAGATGCCTCCCACATTCCTACCTGTAAACTCCTCCCCCACACCTGTAGGCGTTCCCTGTCCAAGGCAATGGCACCTCTCTTTCCCTCCTTGCTCAAGCTAGAAACTGGCAATCACCCTGACCTCTCCTGACCCCATGTTGTCATCCCACCTGCCACCAAGTCTCATATATTCTCTTCCCCAACACTTCTATATGAATCAATTTCTTTCCATCTCTACGGCCACCACCCTAGTAAAGGTCCCCCATCATCTCTGACCTAGACAACCACAATGGTCTCCTGAACTGGCCTTCCCATCCCTTTTCCATTTAATACTCTTAGCAACATTTTCCAATATTTTCAATCAATCCTTTGGAAAGTAAAAAATGTAAATTGTGCTACTACCTGCAATTTCCCATCCCTCCCTCATCTCTGCCTTCATTTTAAAAAACCTTCAATAGATTGTCATCATTTTTGGAATAATGACTAAAAACTTCAATGTGCTTTTAGGATATAGACCAAGGCCTTAATGTGGCCTCAAGACCCTACATGGCACAGTCTCTGTCCCCTTCCATGAGCTCATCTTGTCCCATCTACCCCTTGCTTTTTATCTTCCAGCTCCCTGGACTTCCCACTTCCCCTGGAACATACAAACTTTTTTTCTACTTCAGGACCCTTGCACTTGCTATTTCTTCTATCTGGAATGCTCTTTTCTTCTTTCTACCTCTGCCCATTTCCTAACTCCTTTTTTCCCTCTAACTTCTGGAAACAGGTTTACAGAAATCAAGTGACTCCTTCAAGATTTTTTGAGAACCTCAAATGAAGTTATGCAGTGCTTGTCACAGGGCCTGGTTATTCAGTTAATGCTACATATGCACCTCAAATGTTTAAACCTCAAAAGCCATTGTTATTCATGCCAATAGATTCCTCCTTTCTTTCTTCTCTAAGTGCTTGATCTCAAACTCTAGCAAGTCTTACCAGAATACTCAAGAGGGATATGCAAATTATCTTGGTTCTACTTAAACCTAGAAATCTCATGGACATTTTCCTTTCTATCTCTTATAAAATTTTTATGTTTTATTAAAATGCTAAAATTTCTCCCATCCTTCTAACACGTGGAGAACCCAGTTCCTATCTAACTTCCATTTCTATATTTCATCATTCATTTAAGCATTCACTGGACATCTCTTATCATCTGCCAGGCTCTGTGCTAGTATAAAGGAGGGCCCAACGATAGAATGGACATAGGGGCTTCCCACAAGGAATTCAGCAGAGTAAAATATATAACAAAGTGCAACGTTACCATGAGCTAAACCAGAGGCTTGCTCAGATAGGCCATATCACAAAAGAAACAGAGGAGACGGTCTGAGCCAAAAGGGTCAGAGAGGCTTCATTGGGGCATCTGAGCTTGGCCTTAAAGGGTGGATAAGAGTTTACCAAGTGAGAAGAGAGCATGAAGACTAGGGTAGTAGGCGACAACCCTAAGGTCTAGAAGTTCACAGCATGTTCAGGGACTGGCAAGGGGTTTGGCAAAGGCTAGAAGTTAAGAAGTTTGGCAGGATGTGGGAGAAGCTCTAGAGGAAAGTGTTTCTGAAAGCCAGAGAAGACCACATTCAGGGGCTTAGACTTTATTCCACAGTCAGTGTTACAGGAAAACTTGGTGGCAGCATGGGGGACCAGTGAATTACCAGTAGAAGACATAGGACATAAGGAGACCAGTTAGGAGGCTACTACAACACTAGAGTTAGGGACAAGGAGACTCAACTAAGAGATATATTTATTAAGTTCCTTCCATCAAGAAGGCAGTCCATGCATTGACTGACAAATCCTGGTTTGCTAATTTTTATAAGAGCCCCATGCATGCAATGCCACAGGCCAGTTTGAAATGCTAGGTGCTATAGTTTGAATTTTAAATGCTCCTCCCAAAGGCCCTCGTATTAAAGACCTGGTGCCCAGCTTGGTGCTATTGTCAGAGGACACAGGAGGGTTAAGAGGCATGGCCAAGCGGCATGTTCTAGGTCACTGGGGGCATGCCCCTAAAGTGAACTGTGGGACCCCAGTCTCTTCCTCTTTGCTTTTTCACGTCCCAGCTATGAGGTGAATGGCTTTGCTCCACCATGTGCTCCCACCATGATGTGTCACCAAAGACGTGAAGCCATGGAACCAGTTGTTCATGGACGGCAACCTCCAAAACTGTGAGCCAAAACAGACCTTTTCTTTTTATAAATTGATTATCTCAGGTGTTTTGTGACACTAACCAAAAGCTAACACACTCGAGCTCTCTTATCTCTCATCATCACATTTCATTTACAGTATCCAATTCAGAATCCTATCCACCTGTAGTTGGTGGTGATAGGGGCAGCCATGTGCTGCTGCTGCTGTGATAGCAGGAAGTTTCCAGCCCAAACTGAGATTAGAGGTGAAGGTGGCGACACCAGCACCAATGTGTATAACTGATTTCATACACCAATGAAAAGGAAGACAAAGGTGGCTTCTATGTGAAATACAAGAAGACATTTACCCCTCGCCTGTGAACTCCTTTATTCCCTCTTCAAGGTCCAGTGCTGACAGCTCAGGGGTACCATGAGATCTAAGGGAAAGGCTTCATCTGCACTTGGGATTGGAACAGAGATGATCTCAAGGAAACAGACTAACAGGAACCTGGCAGCTCCTGAAAGGATGTTACCGGACAGCACTGAGACCAGGTACTGGAACAGAAGTGGAACTGCCCCCAGGGTACCACCAGCCGAGGCAAGAGGGAGGTGCCTGGCAGGAAGCAGAGATCAACTTCAGCAGGAGCAGACTGAATCATGGCACATGTGAAAACCCTCTGGAAACTGGAGATCCCACTGTGGCCACCTGCTGTGGTGCAGTGGAGACTACAAGTGCACAAGTGGCAGAAATGAAATGCCGGTGTGACTCTCCTTTCCCCACAGGCTGGTGAGACCAGAGACAGTGGGCTGTGAAATTAACCCAGCTACCCTGTGTGTTGAGTGCCTGCTCTCTGCCGGACTCTATGCATGTTACTTCCAAGTTTTAGTGCAAGGAAGGCGATTCTATTCCTGTTTAAGATGAAGCTGAAGTTCAGAGAGATTAAATAAGTTGCCCAAGGACACACCATCTCCATCCGGAAGTAAAGACCCAACAGGGAAATTCTTTCTAGAGGTCAGAGCCTGCTTCATGCCTTGATTTCCCCTTCTGTAGAGGGCAAGAACCTGGGGTCATGTCCAGCACGAGGGGAGTGGAGTAAGGACTCAGTAGGCTCAGGGTTGGTCATCCACCAACCAGCTCCAAAACCCACTGGTGAGAGGTAGCTTTCCACACCTCGCATCCTTAAACCCTGACCACAAACCCAGAGAGGCTCATGGATGAGGAACCTGAGGCTCAGTTAACCAAAGCTCCTCAAGGCCACCATCTGAGCCCAGGACTGGATGAGCCCAGACCTAGACTCCCACTCGCCCTTACCTCCTGGCTCCTCAGTGCAGCCGATTCCCTGATTCTAAGGTCAGAATTGTTAGCCAGATGAACCCTCCCTGGGAAGATTTCAGTCAGAATGATTCATGAAAGAGGAAAGAGAAAAATAACAACATGCTTTCAGCTAGAAGCATCGGGGCACTTCTTTCTTCACTGCAGGAACTAAACACACCATGGGCCAGGTGTTTCCACATAGCCATCCAGAGAGATGCCTCTCCAGAGACCTGGAGGCTCAAGGAGACAAGAATGTGACTTTCACTGATGCTGTGCAAGCTTCAGGTCAGGGTGCTCAGATGGGGGCCCAGACCCCGAGAATTCACTGGCACACTTCCTCCTCCTGTCCTGCAGGCCCCCCTTTCAGAACTTCCTTCTTTGCATTTGGGAAAGAAAGGCATGGAGCCCCACCTTCCCCCCTGACTGCCTGCAGAGCCAGAGAGACAGGCAGTAGCTTTGCTGGTTTTCTTCTTCTGAAGCCAGCAGGAGAAATGCCCAAGATCCAGTTCAGCTCCAGCACCCAACTGAACATCCCAATCACATTTCAAAGAAGTCCTTGCTAATCGCCAAGGGCCATAAACTTTTCAGAAGGGAGGAAATGCCTGATTCTCCAGAATCACTGACTTTTATCTGATGGGATAGCCGAGAGGGACTGGAAAAAGAAAACATCCCAGAGAAACCACCAAGCCCAGCATTTCTCTACACTAGGCAAACAACAAGCAGTGGGACCTGGGATACAATCACCAGCAATTCTGCAGGCAGGGCCTCCCAGTGTTCACGCAGAAAAATGAACACGTAGGCAGTCTTATTTGTCATTTTCTTGGACTGTGAAAACACATTTCAGGACTGTTTGGTACCAACCATCTCATCTGGGGAGACAGAGGAAGTGCCACAGGGTGAAGCCAGACTTCTCAAATAGCTGTTTTGGCAAAGATGGTGCCCAGTTCTAATAATACCTTACAACTACATGATGCTTGATGCTTTTTAAAAGCCATTTACATCCATTTTTTATGAAAGCTCACAGAGCCTCCAATTTACAATGGAGAACGTGAGATGTAAGGAGTCTGGGACATGAGGCCGGTGGGCAGGTTCCTGGTCTCGTGGTCTAACCTTTCTCCACTGCCCCACACTTCTCCCCAGTGCTGTGAGCCAAGCACTTCTGTGAGAGAAGTCTGGCTCCTCACATCACAGAACTTTACAGTTTGTAATCCATCCCAGAATCTGAAAGCACCTTGGAGTGAGAATGAATGGGATCCTGTGATCACCTGAGATGGACAGGACAGACAGCATTCCCACATTTCAGGTGAGAAAACTGAAGCTCCTGAAGCCATCGGACACATATGACTTCCTGAGGCCCTAGTCTATTGTGGACCCCAACCTAGGACTTTGGTGTCCAGTGCGACGGTTGGTAACATGAAAGGCCCCACTACTTCAATCCCTCCTTGAACCCCATTCTATGATATGTAACAAGTCCTCTCTCACTAAAGGGGTAAAATCTACTCTCCCCCCTTGAATCTGAGATGTCCTATGACTTGCTTTGCTCAATAGACTGTGCCGTGTCAGCTCTAGCCTGAGAGGCCAGAGTATGTCCCTTACTCTTTCACTGTGCCATCCCCAGGGCACATGCCTAAGCAGAGTGGGAGGGTAAGAGCCGTAAACTGTGGAGCTACATTGCCCTGAACATCTCAGTCAAAAACATGTGAGTCCAGCCAAGATCAACAGAGCTGCCCGGCTGACCTCCAGATGGCTCCAGACACATGAGCAATAAACACTTGTTACTGAATGCCACTGAGAGCCCGTGATTGTCATGCAAAATTCTTCAGCAATGACTGACCAATCCATACCCTAGAATCACTCACCCATTCATGTACGCACTGTCCACCCACATCTCCATCCATTCATACAGCATGTATTTGCCAAGGGCCTACCATGTGTGTGGCACTGAGCAGGCCTAGAGATACAATGGGAAGCCCTGACTTCATGACCAGACCAGGAAGGAAGAAGGACAAGCAATTCAAACTCAGTAAGAAGAACACTTGGGTAGGGCAAGCCCAGAGCACAGTGTGGGCACAGGGGAGGTGAACCTAATGAGATGAGGGCAAGACAGGGCGGTCAGGAGGGGTTCCTGAAAGCAATGACAGCTAAGCTAAAGGCTCAAGAGGAGCTGGCCAGGGGAAGAGTCATGGGGCAAAAAAAAGGCAGTGTGGAAAGAATATTCCAGCAGAAGACACAGCCTAGGCCAAGGCCCGACGAGGTAAGCAACTGTCTAACTGGAGCCAAGAAGTAAGGAAGTAAGAGAGAAGGGAGTCCGGAGAGAACAACACCAGGAAGACCCAATCTTTATCCTAGGTAATTTTTCCATATTTATGGTTAGTTCTCCAAATCCACAGGTTCCACACACATGGATTCAATCATCTGCAGCCCAAAGTGTAGTTCGACCTATGATGGTGGTATGTGCACTGAACATGTGCACACTTCTTTTTCTGATCATTATTCTCCACAATTAAACAGTGTAAAGACTATTGGCATGGCGTGTACATTACATTGGGTATTATGAGTAATCTAGAGATGATTTAAAGCATATAGAAGGCTGTATGTAGGTTCTGTACAAATACTACACCATTTTATATAATTAACTTCAGCATCCACAGACTTGGTAACTTGGGGGATCTTGGAATCAATTCCCCACTGGTACTGTGGAACAACTGTGGGTCAAGTTAAACTCAGAAGATAAAATAGGAGCTTTCTCTATGCACAGATGGAGAAATCATAGAACACACCTGGGGCTCCCTCAGAGGGGCCGTAGCTGGGGGCAGCCTTTCCAGGACAGCAGGTGAAGCCCTTGCATGTGGGATGGAATCAGTGGTCCTGACAGTAGAGGACATTTGCCACCTGCCTAAGCTGCAGGTTCTCTGGTGTTTCTCATGTAGAGCTGAGACAGGAAGTGGAGATTATTCATGGAAAGTTTGGCACTGTTCTAAAGCAGCCAATCAGATAAGAACAAAATACATTTCATGTTCATGGAGAAAAGGGGGGAAAAGAACATCTGATGGAAGGTTGTGTTCTGGGGCTTTCATTTGTTCGTATATCCATTCCTTCACACATTGAGCCATCGAACACGCCTAGTCGGACATATTTTGCAAACCCTGGACCAGGTGCCATGGTAGATCGAAATATGTCTGGACTTCTGTCCAGTCCTAAGAGCCCTGCCAGTCTAGAGGAAACCTAGAAACCTCTGAAATTTCTACACAGGTAGGGCTTAGGGGTGGCAATCTGTGGGAGGCAGACACTGGGAAATCATTTTGAAGCTTGTTGATGACAGCAAGTCTCCACTTTTATTTAGACTGTATATTTACCTGGGGTGGCTTAGGGATGTGAGGTTGAAATCACCCCAAGTCACCCTGGGCTCAGTTGCAGAGTAAGGAAAACATGGTATGTGTGGAACAGCATGCAATACAGGGAACAAGTTACAAAGCCCTGAGATTGAGGTGGAGCTGATGGGCTTGCTGTCAAGGCCTCCAGAAAGAGTTCTGAGGAGAATGGGGAAAGGATATAAGGGGCAAGAGGAAGCTACCCAAAGCATGGAACCTATTCATTCTTAATACATAGGTTAATACAGCCACTGAAAGTATGGAAAACATGGAAAAATTAGTTGGAAAGGCACTTTGGAACCAGACCAAGGAAGTTGTGAGATGCCAGAAGAAAGAGGTTGAACTTTGCTCAGAAGACAATATTGAAGACTGTGACCTCAGGAGTGCATTTCAGGAATATTAATCTGGCCAACTAATGAGATGGGTTAGAAAAGACAAACTAAAGCCAAGAGGAACCATGCCAGGACTCAGACAAGAGCAGACAAATGTGAGCAACAGATTCCACACAACTGGACAACTGGCTGAGTGGAAAAAGTGAGCTGAGATCCATCCCAGGGTTTCAAGTCTGTGAGGACAGCTGTGAGGTTCACTGAACTAGGAAAGATGGAAGAGCGGCAGGTTGGAGGGAAGAGGTGACTTATGGAGAGGGTTGAACTGTCTGAGGGGTGGCCAACAAGGAGCTCAATCAAGAGAAGAGGATTACTGTTGTTGAAAGATAGGGGAGCCCAGAAGAGAGTCACAGTTAAAAAGAAGGAGGCAATCCAAACTCAATAGGAAGAAAACCACTGAAGCTACTTGAGGAGAGGAGACCAGGTCTCAAGAGGATCCATCCTGCTCCTTCCTCTCCATGTTGCTCCATGTGCCTGAGGAAAATGCTGTTCTAGACCCCAAGTGGAATATTCTCTTCCTGAGGGCAGGGACTATTGCCTGTTTGATTTCCTGTGTTCCCTGTGCCTAGAACACTGCTTAGGACATCATAGGTGCTCAATAAATCCTTGGTAAAGGTGCTATTAACAAGTTTTACATTGCCTAGCCTGGCCACAACCCTGGAAAGGGGAGATATGGGTAGCCAGCCATATATTATGCAGTACAACAGTACAACATGATGCAGCCCCCTATTTCCAGGGGCAGGACTTGGAGTGGAAAGTTATCCAATAGAGGTTAGGCATCCATAGCATCCACCCCCACATACACATGCACACAAACACATCTGAACTAAAATACAAGAGTTGCGGTCAGTTGTGATAGGAGCTGGAAACTTAAAGCCACACAGGCCCTGGGCTGTTGGCCATGTGCAAAGTGAGCATGTGGATAAAAGCCAGTCTGAAGAGACAGAGGCTGGAGAACATGCAGAGAGAAGCAGAGACAAATCCACACGGCCTCTGAGAGATAAGCAGAGTGGCCGCCATTCCTAACCTTCCAGTTCTATCACTGGGAAGACAAGCTGAACTTTGTTATTATTCAAGTGATCTTTTTCTCACTTCCTTTTTGCCATGTGTATATTTTGATTACGTATAGATTAAATACAAAGGGATCAGGTCCTTTGATCCAACTCAGGACAACTCCAAACGGCTCCACCGAGTCCCAAAGTGCCCCGCTGAGTGGCCAAGACCTTCATGGGATTGCATCAGAGCTCAACTGCTCCCTCTGCCCAATCCTGCCCCCTCTACCTGGCTTCCACAGTCACTGGTGCCAATCAAACTCTCCAGTCAATGCCTTGCATGCTAATAATCTCCATCTCAGCCCTGCTTCCCAAGGAGCGCCACCTAGGACGACCCTAACTTTCCATCTTACATCCTCATAAGAGAGTTGGTTGTTGTTTTTCCCCCCATTAGGCAGCATGAGTGAGTCTTAATTAAACTGATGGCATCAGTTTTTTTGCAAAATCAGTATCAACTATGTAAACTCTTTCTTCCACATTCCCAAGAGCACTCACTACGGTGCTCTACAAATAATAATAGTTATAATAAAAGTTAACATTTATTGAGCAACTCTAATGTGCCTGGCATTATTCTAAGCATTTTGCAAGAATCATTTAATTCTTACAGCATCCCTGTGAGGCAGATATTAGTATTCCCATTGTACAGATTGAAAAAGAAAAAGTGAAGCGTGCTTTTCCAGAGTCACAGAATTATACTGGAGTAAAGTCAGAATGAAAACTCAGTCTTCCAACATAGACCCTGCATCCTTAACCACATTCTACCTGTCTCCCCTGGCAAGGACACTCGATTCAATGTCAAAGAAAGAGTCAGTGGATGAGGGCCTATCAGTTATCTAGGTCAGCCATTTTAATTTACTGAGATCAAAGGAGTGATTTGTTTTTGTATGCTCAAGGTTACTTAATGAGTATGAGCATTTGACTTATACATAATCAAAATACATGAGGTAAAAAAGTGATAAAAATGATAATTTAAATAAACTATGGCACATTACTATATACATTATATGTATATACATATAATTGTAGGGTTGCATACACCAAGTCATCTACATTGAGTCATTAAGGCAATTTCAGGGACTGTGGCCCATTCTGACTATGGAATCTAATCCCCTGGAAGGCAGGATCTGCCTCTGAAGAAGCAGATGGCAAGAACAAGACAATGATCCAGCTTCCCTCCACCATACCCACCCACATCCTCTCCACTTGTTCATCTGGTTTGATTTCAAATAAGCGAAGCTGGTTTGGAGTGCTTCAACACTGCCATTTAGGAGAACTCAGAGCCAGAGACTCAAGCTATTGAGAAATTCACGTGAATTAAAACACTGCAGCCACGCTTTGGAGAGAACTGTTTCTAATTATGGGATCGCCTGACACATGACGCAGTGCCTTGGGAAGCATCCCCATCACACCACACGTTTCCCCGGATGTCCCTGGATCTCTCCTCCTTGCCTTTTGCATTGGGGTTCTCACCGTCATCACCAGATAGTGTTCATTTCTTCGCCACCACTATCCCTGGAAGGTACCGCCTCCTTTCTACAGACTTTCCTGCTTATGTGATAGAAATCAGTAAACTGAAGGGACACGAAGGATCACCCACTGCAGACTGAATGTCTGGCTGAAGTTTTAATTAAACTACCAAGTGTTGAAGAGCTTGGTGTGCTTTTGTTGCAAGCTTTCAAAAGTCAGGAAATTTCACATGAAAGTTCAGGCTTTCTGGACTGTCATGAAAAACCAGTGATCTGGAAACGCCAGGCTTCCTTCCTACTTGGCAACAATCAGATGAAAGGGGCTAGAAACCACCCTTTCTAGAGTTGTTGTGGGGTTTTTGTTTGTTTTGTTTTTGCACAAAGTTTTGGTTTTGCTTTTTTTTTTTTCAACAGTCAAAGGTTATATAAATTTGGACCCAACTTTTTCACAAATTTCTAGGCTTAGAGTTTTTATTTAATCCCATTTTTTATTCTTTTTTCTCCTGGATGAATTTTGTATTAGTTTATTTTCTATTCCTATGACAAAATACCTGAGACTGGGTACTTATAAAAATAAGAGATTTATCCAGCTCAAAGTTTTGGAGGCTAAAAGTCCAAGATCAGGTGTTCCTCATCTATTTGGCCTCTGGAGAAGGTCTCCTTGACTTCATCACAACATGGCAGACGCCATTGTGGTGGAGAAGAGATCATATAACAAGACAGAAAGCAAGAGAGATTCAGGAGCCAGGCTTGCTCTTTTTATAATAATTTTCTCTCACGGAAATTGAACAGGGTCCTTTGAGACACATTTTTCCTTCCAAGGGTGGAGCCCTCGAGGACAAATTCACCTTCTATTAGGCTCCACTTCTTAAAGCTTTCACTACCTCCCAACAGAGCCACACTGAGGATCAAGCTTCCAGGTCATGAAACTTAGGGGACCCAAACAAACCACAGCAAAGTCCATCCTTAAGTATTTCTTTCAGCAAACACCAGGGTGTATTAAATTGTCTTCTTTTTGTATATTTGAAAATGCATTCATATCATCTTCACTCTTGAGGACCAGCATAGCTGAGCATACAATTCAAGGTTGAAAATTGTACTTCTTCAGCATTTTCTCTCTCTCTTATTTTTAATATATTTTTAGTTGTCGATGGACTTTATTGTATTTATTTATATGTGGTGCTGAGAATTGAACCCAGTGCCTCACACATCCTGGGCTCTACTGTGAGCTACAACCCCAGCCCCTTCTTCAGCATTTTCAAGAGACTTCTTCAAAGCTTTCTGGCAGCTGTTGTTGTTGATGAGAAGTCTGTCCACAGGCTAACTGTTGTTCCTTTCTACATTAATTGTCTTCTCTCTCTAGAGCTTTTAAGAGCTTGTGTTTTTTTTTAGCAGGGCATGGTGGTACACACCTGTAATCCCAGCAACTCAGGAAGCTGAGGCAGGAGGATCATAAATTCAAGGTCATCATCAGCAATTTAGTGAGGCCCTAAGCAACTTGGTGAGACCCTGTCTCAAAAAAATTTTTAAAGTACTGGAGATGTGGCTTAGAGGTTAAGTGCCTCTGGGTTCAATCCCCAGTTTACCCCCCTCCAAAAAAGAGTTTGTGTTTTTTGAGGTTCTGAAGTTGCAGTACGATATATATATATATATATATATATATATATATATATATATATATGTGTGTGCATTTATTTTTATTAGTTACTTATGGTGTTTTTTCAATCCTAGAACTTGCATTTTTCTTCTACTATAAAATTTCCTTTAAATTTTATATTCAATTTTATCAAATATTGCTTCTCATTCATTCCCTTTATTCTTTCCATCTAGAACTCTTAACTAGCCTATGTTGGAGCCTTCCAATCTATTCTTCATGTCACTTAATTTCTCTTTTTTTTATTTTATTATTTTATTTTTTGGTACCGGAGATTGAACTCAGGGGCACTTGGCTACTGAGGTACAATCCTGGCCCCATTTTTTGTATTTTTTATTAAGAGACAGAGTCTCACTGAGTTCCTTAGCATCTCACTTTTGCTGAGGCTGGCTATGAACTCATGATCTTCCTGCCTTAGCTTCCCAAGCCACTGGGATTGCAGCCAGCCTCATGTTTTTAATCTCTAGGTTGGGTCCCTTGAGGAACTCCACTGTCCTGACTTCTAATTCACTACTTTTTTTTCCTTTGGTTATGTCCACTATTGAGTCAACTCCATCTATTGAGGTTCTAGTAACAAATGTAAAACTATATTCTACATTTCCTGGTTTCTAATTGATTCTTCTATAGCCTGTGTTATTTTGTTTCTGCCTGATCCCTATTTCATGATTTCCTATTCTTTCTTATAGATGCTATTTCTTTATTCAGCCCTTTGAGATCCCCAAATACATATTTTGAAGTCCTAATCCACTTTTGCTAATTTCTTAGTCTAAAATGACTTCTCTCCCTAACATTGATCATGCTGGGATCATTCAGTAATTTTCCTTAGCAAGTTTTCCTCACAAATGCTTTTGAACTTGGAAAGATAGACTCATTTAGAGAACTTTTCTAGGTGGTTTAGCCAGGTACTATTCACAAAGATACCTTGGTACATCCCTTGTATTTGCCATAGTCTTAGGCAACAATCAAAAGAAAGCTTCTTTCTGACCTCCTTTCTCAGATCCGGAAATCCTACTCCAGCCCAACTTCTAGCCCCAGTAAGCCTGGCTCTAGAACTCATCTCTCAAGGGGAACTCTGAGACCCATTTCCCTTCCTATAATGTATTCCAGAGGAGTTATCATTTATTTTTGTCATTAAAGGATGGAAGCTTCATTCCAGGAATGGGGAGGAGGTTCTATTAAAACATTTCCCAAGCAACTTGGACTAGTTCTGGAAAAGCAAAGGCAGCAGGAAAATGGCTGGTACATATTTCAACGGACAGGATGCAGTCAAACAGAGCAGGACCTGGCACCTCAAAGGGGCACTTCCTGTATCAAAGGAAGTAAAAATATTTATGAAGGCTCTGCTCAGTACCCCAAGTACTCTAATTTTCTCTAACATTCCAAATATGGATCTATTAAGGTTTCCTCCCCAAACTCATGTATTGGAAACTTAATTCCTCAGTGTGACAGTCCTGGGAGGTAGGACCTAGTGAGAGGTGTTTGGGTCATGGATTAATGCCTTTCACACACAAATGTGTTCTTGTTCTCTTGGGATTAGATTAGTTACCACAAGATTAAGTTGTTATAAAGCAAGGCCACTCCTTGTGTTGTCTTCTCCGTGTGCCTGCATGCTCTTCTGCTTTCCATCATGGGCTGAAGTAGCATGAGGCCCCCAAAAGAAGTTAAGCAGATATGGTACCATGTTCTTTAACATCCCATCCTCCAGAAGTGTGAGGCTAAATAAAATTATTTCTTTATATTACCCAGCTTCAAGTATTTTGTATAGCAACAGAAAACAGACTAAGACAGGATCCATGTATTTATCTGAATCTTTCAAGGTATTTCTATTTGTAGGGGATGTATTTTTCTTGGGGGTAATGAATACCATGTGTGCTACTTGAATAACAACAACAACAACAACTGGCATTTATTGAGTATTCTCTATGCAAGAGGTACTATCTAAGCACTTTACACACACTAGCAATTATGAGGCTCAAAACAACCCTGTGAGAGAAGATACTGTTTTTATTTTACGAAAGGGAAATGAAAGTTTCCCAAGGCCCACAGCCAGTAACTCTAGTTTATCCCCAGGGCTCCTATTTTTGACCACTGCATGGTTGGCCTTCTCTCAATTATGCTGGGGGACACCAGTAAATAAAGTAAGAGAACCAGAGAGGAAAGTGAATCTTAAGACAAAGGGTTGGAGGCAATTTATACACCTATAACCCACACATATGTAGGCACCACAAAGTTAAAAAACAAATTGCTCCATACAGGAGGGACAACTAACACAGAAGTTATACAGGAAGTAACTCCAGAGAAGTTATTTCAGCTTGGGGGAAATTAAACTCTGAAGTAGCTATTTTACTATTGTATGAATAACAGCTATTAGTATTTTCATCAAATCTTCATTGTATTAACTATAAGTGTCTAATCTGATAACTCTTTCAGGTACTACAAGAAAGACTGAGCCTGGGTGAATCCCCAGGGCTGCAATGGCAGTCCTGAGACTGGGCTCCAAGGAGCTGTTCAGAGAGGTATTCTTAAATGAACAAGAACAAAGCCAGTTCCCATCAGGGGTGAAACCACATGGCCAAATCAGGAGTTACCTCAGGCTCTCATCTGCTCAAATCTGGGAGGATTCTGTATTCCAGTTTCACAGACGACTCTCATCCTTTACAAAAAGTGGTAGGAATTCTAGTGAAATTGGAGGTTGTATTCACCTCCAGACCTCTCCTTGAGGTTTTTCTCAAGAGCCAGAGAAGGGAGTCCATTATTTCTATGGCTACCCTGTGAATAGGAAATATCCACCTCCCTGTGCAAAGAGGCGTCGCTGATTATTAAGATCTTTCTGTTCCCAGTGGGTGGAGTTTATTTCACAGTCACATTCCCTGAGGTTCACATTGCACTTTACTGTATGAACAATAGTGTTCACATGTGTGATTAAACTGATTCTCCCAAAAACCCCAGGAGGTGGGTATTAATTAGCCCCATGTCCCAGATGGAGATTATCCCCTCACCTGCTTAAGGTCTCACAGCAGGAAATGCCAAAGCTGGGACCCAAATCACTAACCTTAACCACTTCTGTAGAGAAAGTTAAGCTGTTCTTCTATCTCTGGCACAGTAGGAAAAGCACAGAATTGCAGAAACACTTCCACAGTTGTCATGTACTTGGACCTCGTTGGCAAGGAAGGTCTGGGTTTCTCCTAGTGGATTCAGCACTGAAAAATCCTTCAACAGCAGGCTATCCCTCACCCTGATCTATGCCATGATTCACCTACAATTTAAGCATGTGAAGTCCTCAGCAGCCTGCAGGAAATAGTGATAAGCTGACCCAGATGAAACTCTCTCCCCTCTTCCAGGCTGTTCTCATAGAACCCATCAGCAGTCAGGAAATTCTCCCCAACTCCTCCTAGTCCCTTTTCTTCTCAGTGCCCAAGGGGGTGTCCTTCTGACACCAAGGCTGGTCCAAACAAGGTCAAAGGGCACAAAGGTCAAAAGGTGTCTGCTCCAGGCTGAAGCTCATGTTCTGGACTCTGCTCCTGGGCCTATAACTCTCTGCCTGTCCACAGGATTCCTGGTGCTGACACCTGCCTGACCTCCTCCTGACTTCAGCTATCATCCTGTCCTCAGTCTATCTCTTGGTGCTTATCACTTTGTTTGGATCCATGATGGTAGTTTCTCTGCTGTTAACACCTGCTAACTGTCCTGCCTTCTGGAGCCAATTGCTTCACAATATTTGCCCTCCCTGGCCAGCTCACCCAGCCTCACCAACCTTTTTTGTCTCTGCCATCAGTGCCATAATAGGACAGCATCACATCTATTTGTCTTTCATCCTCTTAACATGTAAAAAATAAGCACAACAGAGAGAGACACCCTGGGCTATAAAGACAACAGAGACACAGTCCTCGCCCATACCATTTAACACTTCATTACACATAACAGGTCTTAAATAATTTCACGTTTACGTCTTTGTCTTCCAAATAGATAATGTGGTCCTGAGGGTAAGGGCCATGTCTAATACTCGTCCCATTTTGCCTCCCCTCCTTTACAGTGCTCCACAACAAACATTCCCCCAGTGCTTTAATAGTAACAGTACCACCATCTCGCCCATGGTTGTAAACAATGTTCCACGCTGCTCTTCTCTAATTATCTTTCTGCAAAGTGAGGAAATGGAATGCAGCAGGTAAAAAAAAATAGGCCTCTCCTGGGGCTGGGGTGGTGGCTCAGTGGTAGAGTGCTTGCCTCACATGTGTGAGGCACTGGGTTCAATTCTCAGCACCACATATAAATAAATGAATAAAATAAAGGTCCATCAACACTAAAAAATATTTTTTAAAAAAATAGGCCTCTTGGGTACAGAGGGAGGATGGGGACCTGGTCTGCATGAAAGGCCCACCGAGAAGGCAGAATGGTCATTTACCTCTCCCATCATCCTCTACCAGCTACAGGATGCTTTCCAAAACTAGATTGAGCCACGTCTCTTTCCCCCTTGAACACCTTCAGGAATTCTCCATTTCCTTAGCTCAGCTTGCCAGAGTGTTCAAGGCCCTATCAGATCAGACAGAATGCTGGCTTGGGAACCAGGTTGCCTAGATTCCCATCCAAGCTCTACCCTGGGTTACTTGTGTGACCTCAGGCAAGTCATGTAATTGCTCAGAGTAATGTCTACTGCATGGGGCTATGGTACAAATTAAAGAGTGAATAAGAATTAATATATGTTATGGTGGTTCCATAACACTCCTATAAATTCTTTGACCTTCTCTCTTCAACAGAGCATGAGCATCCTTCCCCTCCCTCCAAATGACTTGTTTATAATGAACAGAATGCTTAAACTAGAGGGTGATGGGGTATGACTTCCAGGCTGTCATACAAGGCACTGTGGTTTCTCCCTCTTTCTCTGTAAGTTCACTCATTCTGGAAGCCAGCTGCCAAGTTGTACGGCCTATAGAGAGGCCCACTTGGTGCAGACCTAAGGCCTCTTGCCAAGAGCCATATGAGTCAGACCTCTTCAAAGCACATTCTCTAGTCCAACATAACCCTTTAGCTGCCTGCATCCCCAACAAGATCTTGAATGTAGGGCTGGGGATGTGGCTCAAGCGGTAGCGCGCTCGCCTGGCATGCGTGCGGCCCGGGTTCGATCCTCAGCACCACATACCAACAAAGATGTTGTGTCCGCCGAGAACTGAAAAATAAATGTTAAAAATTCTCTCTCTCTCTCTCTCTCTCTCTCTCTCTCTCTCTCTCTCTCTCTCCTCTCTCACTCTCTCTTTAAAAAAAAAAAAAAAAAGATCTTGAATGTAAGCTGATAAAGACCCTGATCCAGATCCACACAGCTAAACTGTTCTTGATTCATGTGATGACACATGATGCAATACATGTGACTGTGGTTTTAAACTACTATGTTTGGGAAGAATTCCACAACAATAAATAATTATTATCTGTGTGAACAATTAATATTTATAAAGAGTAAATAGAGAGGCTGGAGTTGGGCTCAGTGGTAAAGCACTTGCCTAGCATGTGTAAGGCACTGCGTTCAATCCTCAGCATCACATAAAAAATGATAAAATAAAGATATTGTGTCCATCTACAATTAAATTTTTTTAACTTTTAAAAAAGAGTAAATAGAGACTCAGGACTGTGCTTGGCATATAGAAAGTACTCAATATTATCATCTTTTGTTATAACTATACAAAGTTAAGTACCATTCTGCAAGCTTACCACACATTTTGAAATTTAAGGGAAAACAATTTGACCATCAAAATAAGTAATTGCTACAGGTTACAAGATTTTTTAGATAAAATAGAGATTCATGAGTACCTACTGATATCAATTAATGAATGGCTGAACTCATAAAAAGAGGTGAAAACTCTATTCCACAGTAGGATTTCAAATAAAAATGTAGAAGAAATAATGGGATTATGAGATCACCTTTTGATAAAACATGATGCTAAAACTAGAGGGTGAAAGTTTGATGAGGAAGAGAATATTTATATGATCTCAAAGAAGTTCTCACAAAATGCCTATTAAATACTAATTAATTAATGCATACAAAATACTTGATAATTAACTTTGCAATGGAGAAACCTGGCAGGTCCCATCTTAATCAACTAATAAATGTCACTAGCATCAGTAAGGGGACAAATCAGCATCATGTGCCTCCTGATGCAATGCACTGAGAAGACTTCCCCTGGGCCACAGCCTATTTGCTCATGTCTTTATAATCAGCAGTGGTTCATTTAGTGGCAGCTCCTGGACACTGGACACTGGGCACCAGTCATTGCAGGAAGCACTGGACACACATCAACTCCTTTGATCTGCACTATGACCCTAAGCTCTGAGAAATGAAGAAACTTGCCATAATCACATGACCAGGGAGAGGCAGAGGTAAGTTACCAGCCCTGTTCTCTCTCTGCACTGGACTGGCTCCCTCAGAAACTCAATAAATGCTGAATCAACACCTTTCTGCAGCTCTAGGAGGTTTCTGGGAAATGCAGGGCAGTTGCCCAAGACAGAGTTGTATTCTCCCTCCTTCTTTTGGCAAATATCAGAACTGGTAATGGGAGTGTGGAGTTTAAAGGTTAAAGTTTCAGCTCTGCCCAGTATGCACAGTGCCCTCCCTCATGCAAGCTGGGTCTCCACCTCCCTTCACTGTAGGCAGGGCAGTGGTTTGTAAATTACTTTTAGTAGCCAAACTCTTTCCAAGCAAACTATTTCACAAAACTTCAATGTATCATACCAAGCAGCATTTTTCACAATAGACAGAAATAACCCAAGTGTTCACCAAAGCATGAAAGGATAAACACAATGTGTTCTCTCCATACAATGGACTATTATTAGCCTTAGCAAGAAAGGCAATCCTGACACCTGACATGGACCAACCCTGAGAATACCAAGAGGAAAAAGCTAGACATGAAGGGACAACTGCTGCATGATCCTACCCATAAGAGGTTCCTAGAGTATTCCTAGAGACAGAAAATGGGATGGTGGTTCACCAGGGGCTGAGGGTTGAGGGAAAGGGGAGGCAATATTTAATGGGGAAAGAGTTTCCATTTGGGAAGATGAAAAAAGTTCGAGATATTGATGATGGTGATGGTGACACAACAAGAAGAATGAACTTAATGTCATTGCCCTAAACATTAACAATGGTTAAGATGGTAGATTTTATGTTATGTACATTTTGCCACGATTAAATAAATCATAACTTCAGTATATGCAAAAGATGATGCAAAAATAGAGAACAGAGCCAAGTGTGATGGTATAGGCCTATCATCCCAGCCACTTGAGAATCAGAAGATCAAGGTCAGCCTGGGCAACTTAGAAAAACCCTGTCTCAAAATATAAACAAATAAATAACTGGGAATGTAACTCAGTGGCAAATCACCCCTGGGTTCAATCCCCAGTACCAACAATAACAATAATAGGAATATTACAACACACCTTAACACCCTACCTCCAAGATAACTGCAGAGATTTCTCATCATTGAGGAACACATGGACTATTTTTTAAAATATTTTTTTAGTTGTTGATAGACCTTTATTTTATTTGTTTATTTATATGTGATGCTAGGATTATGAGGCAAGTGCTCTACTGCTGAGCTACAATTCCAGCCCCACATGGACTATTTTGATCCTAGTGTCTGGAGCCCTGGGAGTACCATGTGCCTACAGAGCTTGCTGCCTACAATTTTGAATCCTGAGCAGGCTTGGCTCCCATTGTTGCATTTATGGGCCACTATGGTGTGGCCTAACAAGAAAAACCACAGTGAGGACAATACTTTAACCTACAAGAAGTCCCACAAGATGACGTGGCAGGAGGAGATACACAAAAAGTGGGGCATCAGTTCTAGGTGATACACCAAGGGTGGGCAGGGCTAAGAAGCTCCAGCTCCACAACCCAGTGGTACAGTTGGGCTCATTACTCCACAGCTTCCTGCCCAGACCCTGGGCAAGACAATTGTGCCTGTGTGCACATCTGTAAAAGGGAACATTGATAGGAGTACCTACCTTGTTGGATATGTGGAGGATTAAGTGAGATAGTGTGTGGAAAAATAATTAGCAGAGTAAATGATTCAAAAACTATTATGACAGCAGCAGTATCTAACAGTGGCTGAAGAATGGGTTTTGAAGGCAGGTTAAATTTCAGTCCCAGCTCTGCTATTTATTTTATGAGCAGTGTGATTTTGAGAAAGTTACTTTTCTTGTCTATGCTTCATTTTCCTCATTCATAAAAAGAGGGTGATAACCTGTACCCTTCTCCTGGGTTGTTAAGAAAATTTACAAGGTTCTAAAAATGATCAACCAGGTTTCCAATCCTGCAGTGCTGTTTAGCAGCTGGGTGACTCGTGAAAACACAGAAATATTTGTACCTGCTGGAAACATTGAAGAAGATGCCACCTCTAAGGTGCTTCAGACAGTGCCTGAGATAATGGGTGCATGTTATTTGGATCAATGTCACTGGGCCCCAACTTTCTCATATGCAAGGAGTTGAGCTGAGAGTGACAGTGGCAAGGGTTTCCACTGGGAGCATCAGTGTTTCCTATCATGATGTTTCCCACGGGTGGAATCTTGGGGTCTCTGACTCATCCAGCCCTGATTGTGAACAGGCCCTGATTCTACACCTGTCACAGGCTGAGGTGTGGAGTGCAGAGGCTTGCAGGGACACCAGGATTCCCACACCCAGAAGGCCTTTTGGGGTCTGTATCCTTTACCCTGTACACTCACCTGACCGCCACCTTCTTGGCTCCTCTGCTCAGATGGTGGCAGCCCTCTAGCTAGGGACCAGCTGCTGAGTGGCCTAAATTTAGCCTGTTGGCTTTGGTGGTGAGCCACAGGGAAAGACCAAGGGGAAAGCAAACAGGCGCTCATTTTCAAAATGCCTATGGATGGAATCTTGAGTGCAGGCAATGTGAGGCCAGAGGAGGGGCCCACACCCTCCGCTTGTTTTTTGAGGAAAGGTTGGAAAACAATCATTTCCTTTTCCTTCACCTTCCCAGTAGAACTGCCCTGAGGGAGGCCCCTGCCTGACGCCTCAACTTGGAGCAGCCAGTCAAAAGTGTTCTTTCCCCTGGGAGAGGGAGCTGGGCTGTGGGAGTAGGCACCCGTGGCCTGTGTTTGGTTTGGCTCAGACAGGTTGGGACCTATCATGCGGGTTCCATCTCTCTTGGTCCCAGCCAAGGCTGCTGCCTTAGAAACCCTGGTCAGCATGAGCCCTGGGGCAGATGATGCTAATAATAACTGCCCATGTTTATTGAAGATTTGCTGAGTACCAGGAATTGTTCCAGTAACCTGTATCAGTGTGCTTCTCTTAAACATGTAATCTACCATGTAAACTAGGAAAGTGAATAGCTCAAAGTCACCCAGCACCTATTGCTGGTGCTATGCTTAGACCCTAAATCCTTGACACCCAGACTATTTTACACAATTTTACATACACTCACCCCACCTGCCCTTACCCCACACACAATTATTCTGAAAAACAGTTCTGTGGAGACATCTGATATGGCAAATGCTAAGCCTCCTCCTTCTGGTTAGACATGTATCTTTCTTGCTACATAACACAGACATCTCAAGTGAACATCATGGCCACTCAGAACTTTAGATCACCTATATAATTATCATTAGTGTCCACGATAGTCACACTACCCCTGTTCTTCAGTCCCGAAGACCTTTAGTTCTGGGCTTCTTGATCCTTTTTGTTAAGCAGCAGCCTTGAGAGACCTAGCTGCTTCCCATCATCAGCAGAAGCTAGCCTGCTGCGGCACATCTCCAAACAGGAAAATCAGAGAAGGCTCATCTTCAAAGGGTGGGGCTTCTCCATTGTGTGGTCCTCCACTGGGTCCTTCTCAACATCCCTCCTGCCCTCCCCTTAACTCATCTCACCCACGATTCCATTTTGAATCAAGACACAAGAGGCCCTGATACATCTTGCTGGAATTCCTCCCTCTGCCTCCCTCCCTCCTCCCCCTCCTCCTCCTCCTCCTCCTCCTCCTCCTCCTCCTTCATTCTCTCTCTCTCTCTCTCTCTCTCTCTCTCTCTCTCTCTCTCTCTCTCTCTCTCTCCTTGTCCCCCCTCCCTCCTTCTCCTCCATTACTCATTCCCTCTCTTTCTTTCTCTCCCTCCTTCTCCATTGCTAATTCCCTCCTATATATAAACTTCTGACACTGGTGTTTCCAAGGCGTAATTTCTTTTCTCTACTCCCACCCCACGTTCCCCTTAAACAACCCTACCCATGCCTGTGTCTCCACTTCACACATGCACTGATGGTGCCCACATCCCTGGACCATTCTCTGACCTTGCTCCTACCTTCCAGGACTGAATTTCCTATTGCCTCCAGGACAGCAACCAGACACTCCCCACCTCAATCTGTCCGCACAAAACATATCCTCTGCTGTTCCCCCACTATATGCCTTCTCTGCATTCCAGCTCTTGAGATATGGCATGCAACACGTTTCTATAGAATGAACGAAGGTGTGAACAGTTGTGAGGGTGGTTTGGCTTGGGTAGGCATAGGAAGCACATGCCTGTGAATGCTTCCAATCGTCTCTGCTCCCACATGTTTTATCAACAGCCATTCAGATAAACCATCCCACTAGGCCCTGAGCTCCATGAAGGCAGGCATCCTGTCTGTCTCCTTCACCCCCGCAACCCAGGTGCCCAGCACATGGCAGGGAGAGTGTGAGTGTGATACAACTGGCGGACGGCAAAGAGACCAGCCTAGAAAGAGCCAGAAACTGGGACCTGCATTCCTTTGCCAAGTCCCTGGCTTTGGACTGGCTCTGGTCTTTGGGATGTGTTGGCCATAACGAACATCTCCAGATATCCAGGGTGCAACTTAAGGAGGGAAGAGCAGCCAGCTCCCAAACTCTGCAGCAGCTGCTAAAAACCATCAACTGTTCCCACTTCAGTCTGAAAGCAAAAACTGTTTTCTCCATTTCTAAACAAGAGCCCAGCCTAAATATCCTCCAGTCCTCAGCTGCCTGGCTGTTTTCTTCCCACCCCACTCCTCCCTCAACACCACCTCCAACCACACTCAGCAGATGCAGCTGGGCAGCAAAATGCCTCCAAGGAGTGACTAGGCAAACTGCCTCATGACAAATAATGGTATTGTAGCATGTGGACAGCCCTTGCCAATTCACACAGTGTCTTTTTCAGAACTCTCCCCTCCCCACAAGCTGAGGCAGGAGGTGACATTCTCCCCCTTCTGCTGGGAAGTAAAGGGAAGCCCAGAGAGCTGAAGAGACCTGTCCAGGGATCCTAAGGGTGGGAAACAGTGTGCAACTAGCAAGTGGCAGCACATCTGTGCCAACAGATGACACAGAGGCAGAAGGCAGGCTCTTAACTTCTCAGCCCTGGAAGACCATCAGAGAGAACTTGGCCCCAGGCCCAATCCAGTGCCTTGCTTGGACCAGATTTTCATCTTAAAACCCTATGTCCAAAGTTGCCCATGTCCAAAGTTCCATCACCAGCTTGGCTGTAATCAGCGGCTTCAAGTAAGGCCAGCAGGTTACTTGGTTGGGCAGCAGCAACCCCACCATGCTCAGGACCTGAGCTGCAGCCCTCTGGAGAACTCTGTATCTCTGTGCCCAGCTCAAGTCAGCAGCAAGCCCACTGCACATGAGCAGAATACTCTGTCCTTACAGCAGTATGCAAAATGAAACCTTTGTTTCAGGCCACCCATGCTTTTGAACATTCCTTTAACAAGTTTCAAAGGTCCAAAGGTGGCAGAATGAATTGCTTAGAATAAAAGACAGTATGAAACAGTTGGAGCTCCAAATGGAGACGTCTTTCTGGATTTTTAGCTGTCTCTTTGTTTCTCAGTACATGACACAAGGCAGGCCAACTCCAAGATGAGCTTCTTAAATCAAGTAACCTGTGAAGTGACAACCTGGTCCTGTCAATATGAATAAAGATGGAAAGAAGACAAAGGGAAAGCCTACTGGCTTATAATCTCCCTTTCTTCTTTTGGGCCTCTTCTCTGCCAGACCAGCAATATGAACATATACATTTATATTCTGAAATGTTGCAATTTGTTAAGAGCTGAATCACATGGTGCCCATGCATGAGTTAGAAAAAAGTGCACCTTCTTCCCAACATTCACAGTTCTGCCCCATGATGAGAACATCTCAGTCTCAATTGCCTCCTCCACCCTTATGCAGTGCATAGCCAGCACAACTACATATGGCAGCCCTGATTTCTATCCAGACCACTGCCTATTGTATAACTCTGGACAATTTTCTGAGTCTCTCAATGAATCTACATATTCATCTAAGAAACGAGGATAGGAATGGCATCTATCTTATACTGTCATGGAGGATGGAATGGGGTAATATACAGAAAAGTTTAACACAAAGAATCACTGCAAGGTAGCACTTTGTCAGTACAGATGCTCCCCAACTTACCATGCAGTCATGTCCTGATAAGCCTATCATAAATCAAAATATTATAAGTTGCAAATGCATTTACAACACCTGAGCTGACAAACATCATACCTTAGCCCAGCCTATCTTAAACATGCTCAGAGCACTTACCTAGCCTTCAGTTGGGTAAAATCATCTAATAAAAAGTCTGTTTTATAATAAAGAGTTGAATATCACATGTAATTCACTGAATGCTATACTGAAAGTGAAAAACAGAATTGTTGTAGGCTTTCACACCATCATGAAATCAGAAAATTTTAAGTTGAATTATCATAAATTGAGGACTCTCATCGCACGTGGCAGCGCATGCCTCGTGCTTGGGACGCTGAGGTGGGAGGATTGCAAGTTCAAAGCCAGCGACAGCAAAAGCGAGGTGCTAAGCAACCCAGTGAGACCCTGTCTCTAAATAAAATACAAAATGTGGCTCAGTGGTAGAGCACCCCTGAGTTCAATCTCTAGTACCCAAAAATTAAGATAAAATAAAATAAGCTGGGGACTCTCTGTACTATTATTTGTTACACCTAAGACATGGTTCCTGCCCTCAGGGTGTTTACAGTCTAGTGGGAGAAGTAGTTTATAAAAATATCACACCTATTTACACCCAGGGTTGAAGGTAGAGGTGACAGGACATGAGTCAGGAAACTACTCTTGAAAGATGAATAGGAGTTCAATAAGCAAAGAATGGCAGGAGGTAGGGATGAGGCAGATGGCATTCAAGGCTCTGAGGACAATTCTGACAAGGTAGACAATATGCATGTTCCAGGAGAGTGAGAAGTTCCCATACTATTAACTACAAATATGAATCCCTGCTCAGGTACATGATATGTGAGCAAATAATTCTCTCTAGATGCCAAACTTATCAGTTCTAACACTGGACTCTGAAACTCAAAGAAGTCACACTTTAGGTCATTTAGTTTTTTGAATTTGACAATGGCTTTGAATTAACTGATACCACACTGGCCAAGTTTAACAGAGACTTGGAGTGCTAAATAGAAGCTCCCTCTGGTACTCACTGGACAATCCCTACAGGACGCCAGTGCTTTCTGAAGGGGAAAACCAATGAGAGGAGAAAGCTCAGGAAGTCAGGACATTCCATACCACCCTTTAGACAAGTTATCAGCCCCTTTCCTGAGCTCAGTTTCCTTACTGCAAAACAAAGGCAATGGGCTAGAGTTTCTCCAAACTGGGAGTCATAACTACGCAGAGCCTGGTGTTTGACCTTTGTTAAGGGACCAGGGAGGATTTAATATACAGAAAATGCCCAACACGGTGACAGTCCCATAGGAAGCATGAAAGAAGAGACAAGAGATTTTGTTTGCTACCGGTACTGGGAAATAGGAGGTGTCAGTGGACATCTGCAGAATGAACACCCTCATTCTCACACCCCTCAAATCTACAGAGAGTCATGTGGGAAGTTTGTACCAGGCCAAATATCATCTTTCCCTTTGGCTCAAATGGAGTTTCCAGATTTTATTATATGGAAAGCACTCACATGACAACTCAGAGTGGCAGTGGTGGGAGGGGGCAGGAGAGGACGGGGAAGGGTTGAGTGGAAAAAGACGCTGGTGATAGAAACCAGAAGAGTTTTCTGAAAAAGGCAAAAAAAAAAAAAAAAAAAAAAAAAACTGCAAAAGAATGTGAGTCACACCCTGACACAACAAACCAGAGGTGGACAGAGTTGGGCTTCTTTTCAGGAAGTCCCAAAGAACTCTTTATGGCTCCTCAGGGGGAGACAGCTTTATGGCATTTTCCTCTGAAGACTCACAGGTATTAACTCCTGTTATTACTGTCATAAGTAACACTGGGATCAGCCATTACAAAATGCTCCCAGCATATCCTTTTCTCCACACCTCTGTCTTCCTATGGGACCATTTTACAAGTGTAGGCACTGAGGCTTAGGGAGGGGAAGAGACTTGCCAAGGGTCACACACTGCAGAGGCTAGAACTCTGGACCTTGGACTCTGCACCTAGGACCATTCCTCCCTCCAAGCCCTTGCTTGCTGACAGGGAATGAGCACCTTCATACTCCAGTAGGAAGGAGTGCTGGGAAGTGGCCTGGGCAGCCACGCTCATCAAACCCCAGCCTGCTGGGAGGACA
The DNA here is from genome assembly GCF_045843805.1 of Urocitellus parryii. NCBI lineage: Eukaryota > Metazoa > Chordata > Mammalia > Rodentia > Sciuridae > Urocitellus > Urocitellus parryii. The sequence continues at coordinate 13,686,323 of NC_135546.1, forward strand.
AGGCCATGATACTTAGATCTGTTCTGTCTCTCTGCTGGGGGACGGCTCACAGGACTGATGAGTGCCAATCTCACCCCTGGGTGGTCAGATTCTACCTCCCATATCCTGCTATAGATGACCCCAAAGTCCCACAAGAGGATATTATGGAAGAGGCTCTAGTGAGAACACAAGGACCCTTGAGACCTCCCCACCCCAGTGACCTCCACAGAGCCCTGGCCAGGTCCTGGCAGGCTGATGTCCCCTCTTCCTCACTCCAGAAAAAGGATCAATGAAATGTGTCAATCCTTGGGCCCTCAGGCAAGGGCTCAGCTGCCCTCAAACCCACCGAGCTAATATGAGACTAAGAGAGGTGTTTACATCTCTCTTCCTCCACTGCAATCCTCTCCAAAATGGGAACACTCACAGCATGAACCTCACAGGGCCGCCCTGAGGGTCAAGTGGAGTAATAAAGAAGAAACCTTTTTTGTGAAATGGAAACCCTATAATAATATATGTGGGATTCTTGGTGTTATTATCCATTGCCCACCTCTACATCAGTTGGAAGGATATCAAAAAGCTTCTTATTGGAATCTTATTAAAATTCTTATTAAGTCTTATCAAAGAATCTTATTATGGTTATTAAAATCTTTGCCTGGGTTCCTCAAAATAGACCCTGTGAGTCCAAATTAAATATGATGTGAAGAAACTCAATCGGTAAAGTACCTTGATCCATGGTCAAGGGAGAGGCTCTGGTGGTGTTCAACTATGGTAGTAATTTCCCAGGCTAATCTAATGAAGTATCACAGATTGGGTGGCTTAAACAACGGAAATGTACCAGGTGTGGTGATGCACACCAATAATCCCAGGAACTCAGGTGAAATACACAGGATGATCAAGGCCAGTACAGGATCAAGGCCAGCCTCAGCAAGTTAGCAAAGCTCTAAGCAACTTAGAGAAATCCTGTCTCAAATTTAAAAAAAAAAAAAAAAAAAAAATTTAAATGACTGGGGATGTAGCTGAATGGTTAATCTCCCCTAGGTTCAAGCCCTAGTGCAAACAAACAAACAAAAAACCAGAAATGCAGTTCTAAAGGCCTAAAGTAAAATCAAGGTGTGGGCAAGCTCACTTCCTTCTGAGGGTTGTGAGGGGACTCTAAACCTCTCTCTTGCTCCTGGCGGATTTGCCAGCAATTTTAACACTCCCTGGCATCTGCTACATCACTCTATCTCTATCCTCACCTTCTCATTGAGTTCTCCCTTATGTCCACGTCTGCCTTTGTGCTCTAATTCCACACACCCCGTTTAAGGACACCAGGTTCTATTGGATTACAGCCCACCCTAATGCTCTCATTTTAACTTGATTACTTCCGTAAAGTGTTATTTCCAAGTAAGGTCACAGTCACAGGTCCTGGCGATTAGGACTTAGAAATATTTCAGAGGTGGGGCACACACAATTCAACCTATAGCAAATACCTCCCCTCCCCTCAAATCCCCAGGTCTGGGTTCCCAGTTCACATCCCCGCCTCTCTCATCTGTTTCCTGTCAACCCTGGGTTGTCCATTCTGGAATGTTCGTCCCATGACTTCAAGTTTAACCAGTTTCTGGCCCCTCGAGAGCTTGTCCTCTCCTGGCACTGGATGGAGTAATTACAGATACAAAGTCATGATTTAAAATGACAAACTGTGCTGGGTGCAGTAGTAGGTGCCTATAATCCTAGCTGGTTGGGAGACTGAGGCAGGAGGATTCTAAGTTTGAGAAGCCTGGGCAACTTGGCAAAAACTGTCCCAAAATAAAATGACAAAATGTACAGACCCTCCATTCATAGATCTGGAGGTGGAAGTGAGGAGCATGGGTCAGAAGGGTTCACCAAAAACAGGAAACACCCCAGAAGGAGGACCCAGGAAGGGGCCCATGCAGAGGCTGTGTCTAATACAGTAGAATACACACTCAAACTGGCATGGGGATGCTGCAGGAAGGGAGGCCAGAGGGAGAAGTAAACAGAAACAGAAATCATGTGAGAGGAAGCTGGGAAGCTACCAAGGCAAACAGGAGAGGTGGCGGTGCATGGCTCACAGCCACAAACCCCTGAGCGCTGTGCACTGGAACTCGGCCTAGTCAGCTGGGCTGGCGCAGTGACACTGCACATCTGGGGGGCCAAGGCAAATGCACTGGGAGGCCTGGCCACATCTGGCCTAGCTTTGAGCAGGAGATGCTTTCCACATTCCCTGCTTGGTAGGCCACGGAGCAGAAGCACTTCAGTCAGCCAATAAGGCAGCTCTGCACACTAAGGTCTGCAGTTATACATTATGCCCCCCTCCCCATAGAGGAAGGGATTTCCTGCTGAGCCCAAGGTCTTTAATGCTTGTTCTGTGCCCAACTCTGCAGGCCCCTGAGGATGGGAGGCTCCCCGATTCAACAGTCTTAGGCACTACCATTGAAAGAGCTGACCTCATTCTGAGGTGTATCAGTTTGAGAGTCACTGACATCCACCAGCATATGCAAGGACAGCCTGAAAATAAAATAAAGTAGTTCCTGCTCTCAGACAGCTCACTGGCCAGTGGGATAAACAAGTGAGCAAAGACAAAGTTGGAATCAATTAGAACAAGAGCCAGGGTAGAGAAGGGGAAGGGGGAGAAGTACTCAGTGGTCTGGTCCTGGAGGTTGGCAGGATGCTCCATGGGGAGGGCACAGTACAGTGGCAATTAAGGACTAAATTTGGTTCCACTCCTGCAACTTTCCAGCTCTGCTGCACATTGGTGACTTCATAAATGCTGTTCCTTCAGCCAGAACCCTCCTGGCTTCACCCCACCTCTCCACACACCCCCCTTCAGGCCTCTTCCTGAGATCTTTGCCTCACTCTGGTCACCCAACCTCCACTATCTCATCTCAGAGTGCTGCTCTTTCCCTTCACAGGATGTATCACGTTCTTGTGTTTATGCATTTATTGGCCTGTTTGTTTTTTAATTACACCTACAGAGCATAGGGACCAAGTTCACCCCCCACTGCAGTCCCAGTACAGTGACAGGTATGTGGCAGTACACTATATTCATAGCAACAATTTTCACAATAATTAAGTGGTGGAAGCAACCAAAGTATCCACCAATGGATGAATAGATACATAAAATGTGGTCTAGCTGTGCAATGGAATATTACTCAGCCCTAAAAGGGAAGGAAATACGAGTGCATAGTGCAATGTGGATGAACCTTGAGGACATTAAGCAAAGTGAATCAATAAGCTCAGCACAGTAGGACAGCGCTGAATGATTCCACTTGTATGAGGTCCCCAGTCAAATTCATAGAAACAGCAAGGAGAGTGGTGGGCACTAGGGGCTGAGGGAGGGGAAGGTGGGGAGTTAGCACTTAATGGAGACGGAGTTTCAATTTTACAAGGAAAGAAGGTTCTGAAGATGGATGGTGGGGATGGCTACACAATGATGTAAGTGCCCCAACTGTCACTGAATGCGGTTAATATGGCAAATTTTATGCCACGTATATTTAAGACCAAGTTCCATTATAATAATAATTTTTTGCTTAAAATTACATATATTCAAGGCTGCGTACCACTTCAACCCAGAGCTGCTTTCTGTTCACCTTTGTATTATTCCTGTGTTTATCAAATGAATAAGCAAGTAAGAATTTAAGGGGGAGGAAGGCAAGAGGCAAAGAAGGAGGGGGAGAAAGGGGCCTGGAGAGGAAGGGAAGGAGCAAGGGAAGAAGCCATTGGAAGAAATAGGAGTTTACAGGTAGAGGGACAGAACAAGACTAGCAGAAGCCCCACCACTATCACTTAGTGACAGATGCCACACCAAAGTCTTCATACTGTGCATCTCATTTAACACACCAGCAAAGAGCCAGAGGTGAAGGTCCATAAGCTTCCAGGAACCATGTAAGAATTCCAGCCTCGCCTGACATTGCACACCAGAGCAAAGTGGTGCCAAGGGGCTGTAATCCTCTTCTCCTCCAGTAGGACTCTTCCAAGTCCCTGGTGGGTCCATGACAACATGTGGCATTTGTAAAACTGTTCTCATGCATTTCATCTCATTTAATCCTTCTAATTACCTTGGGAGGAGGAATCCCTACTTCCATTTGACAGGGGGGACAACAGAACATTTGGAAAGTGGGGTATATGCTTGTCCCTGAGGCTCATAGGAGGGATCCCAGGACATTAGGAAGGCATCCTGTGGGCTAAGCGGATGGTGTGTGGGGTACAGAGCCATGGCACTCCATACATGCAGGCACTGCCTAACTATAACCAGCATAGTCCAGGGGAGCACTCTGAGGGGTTACCTCATTCCCACCACATACCTCCATAATTCCATAGGATGCTTAGGAGCACCTGGCTGCTCCTGCCCTGACAGTCAAATACATAGGAGGCTGGTAAATGGCTGGTCCAGATGTTCCAACATCATTTAAGCATAAGTTTAATCCCAAACCAAAATTAATTTTTAATGAAACAAAGAAAGGAACCATATGTATCTCAAACCTCCCACAGCAGGTTGGTTTGTATTCTAATGAGGGTGCTTCTCAGTCTGTCCTGTACTTTGGTTTATTATGGTTTTCTCAGGCATTGATCCATTTCTCCCACGAGAAAGTATTTCCATGTTTGCCTCTGTATCCCCAATTCATAACACAGGGCTAGGGGCTACAGAAAGTCCTAGATAAATATTTACAGAATGAATGGGCATTTTGCTATGAACTAATTCCTGAACGTGACACAAAGCAGCACTCCACAGAGGGAAGATACAGCCGGATGATCTGAGTGGGAACCAGCAATAGAAGCACTGTAGGTGGGGCAGCCCGAGGGCAAGTCTCTGGTCTGGGCTTGGGGTGGGGGGGGCCCACCATGTGCTCCTGTGCAGTGAGATGTGGAACTTCGTGCCCACATTCCTGGCACTCCTTGCACCACGCCTAGTACAGGGGGTGCTCAGCAAATATCTGTAGAATTGAGGTAGTGCTAGGCCTACATTCTTCCAGTTTAGTCCTTGTCAACATGAGCTGACACTTCACTGTTATGTCCCAAGTAGGGTAATCCTTGGGATACTTCTGAGTGTTTTGAGAGGAAAAAGTTTCTGTGATCAACAAAGGTTGGCTAGATGAAGGTCAGATGATCCTACTGTAGGATATCACATCTTCAATAATTAAAAAGCTTGGACACAGATCAGATTTCCCAGGTTTGAGTCCAAAAATCTACTTTTTCCTAAAAGGTAGTTTAGGATTCGAAATCCCTCCAAGGTTTCACTTCTCTTCATATGGGGAGATGATGGCATCTGCTGCATGAGGCTATTATGAGACAACATGTGAAAACATACGTGAAGGACCTCGTAAGGTACTGCTATAGTTTACAATGATCCCAAAGACCCATATGTTAAAAGCTTGGTGCTATTGGGAAGCAATGGCACCTTTTAGAGGTGTTGCTTGGTGGAAGGTCTTCAGATCACCTCAATTATGCCCTTGAAGGGAACTGTGAGACTCCAGTTCCTTACCCTGTCCCTCTTTTCCTTTATGGTCATGAGATAGGCAGTTTTGCTCCACTAAGTGCTCCTGCCATGATGTGCTGCCTCACAGGCTGAAAGCAAAGGGGCCACTGATTATGGGTTGGGACCTCTGGAAACCATGTGCCAAAATAAACCTTTTCTCTTTATCGGTATTTATTATAGTGCAGAAAGTTGACAAACATAGGATCCACCACATAGTAATCCCTCAATAAATTGCAGTTATACTAATGATCATTAAAATACATTCTACTATTATTAATGCATGCTTTCACTCTCTAAAAGGAGGATATATTCAATCAGACAGTGTTTCCCAAATTTGTTTGACCGTGGATTTTTACCCACAACTAATCAATCATGGGACTCCACTTAGGAGATACCGGTATAAGTCAATAGCATCATGTCAAGAAAGATGGCCTGAGAGATTCTGATTTGCATGGCCCTGCTTTGAATCAGCTGTCTAATGCTCTGATTTTTTCACTTTTTTTATTCTGAGATCCTTCACATCAGGTTCCGAGAATGACTCCAGAGATATAGAGGCCACTAAAAACTCAGGAAAAATGTTTGAAGATATATACATTTGCCAACCTACAACTGGGCACCAAATATGTACCAGACACTCTATGGCTACAAAAGGAAGCAAAACCAACTCTTCTTTCCTCTTATGGAGTCTCCATTTAGGTAAGAAAGACAGATATTTGTCAAAAATAATCATACAAAATTATTTTTTAAATTATTTTCATTTATGGGGTATATTTTGATAAGTTGATACATGTAAATAATGTATAATGATCAAATGTAGTGAATATTTCCATCTCCTTAAAAATTTGTATAAACATATAATATTATACATGAAATAATAGATACAATGTGATTGTTTCAACTTATGTATAAACTGATCAAATTAAGGTAATTAACAGTTTCATGTCCTTATTATTGCTTTGTGTTTGAAGACTTTGAACTCCTCTTTTCTAGTTATTTATAAAATATAAAACAAATTATTGTGTATATAAAAAATGTAAAGCTTAAAGAAAGATATTGACCAAATTATATGGTTATATCATGTGCCTGTCTGATTATGTAACCATGAATCCTACCATTATGTATAATTATATGCACCAAAAAAATGAGAAAAAAATCAGTAATCTAAAAAAACATAAAGCTATAGTAAAAACATGGATCAAGTAAAGGTTCACTGTGCAATGAGAACATGCATACAGGAGGCATTAATTAGGTCAGTAGGAGCTGCAAGTTCAAGGCTATCCCACAAGTTCAACGGAGGGAGGCAGCATGGTGAGTGCAAGGAATAGTGAGGAGGTCAGCATGGTTGGCTGGGGGTCCTGGAAGGGAGCAGGAGAGGCTGTGTACAGCCTCAGGAGCCATGACACCCAAAAGTCTGACTTGTGTGTCTTCCTAGGGACGAGTTTGTGGTCTTCATCAGATTCTCAAAGAATTCTGTGATCCTAACACAGTTTAAAGGAGCCCACTGTCAGTAACCCAGATCCCTGGCTTCATTTAAAAACAGTCAGACCTTCCCTTGCGTATTGAGGAGGGTGTGGATGGATGGTTTTGACTGCCTAACATTCAATCCCCTTTTTTCTGTTATCCATATGTTCATGTTCCTTTGTGGAATCACACCCATCCCATTCTTATTACTTGTGGTTTCTGTGGCATTAACTCTGCTTTCAACATTAGGGAAGCTCATGTGACCCAGCCTGCCAATAAGAGAAGGACCAAGGTAGGCACAAGGCCAAGCAAGACCATTCAGCACCAGCGCCAGGATCCCCACAGGAACTTCTCGCCAAGGCTCTCTTGTGGTTGCTATGCTGGTGAACTATGAGCCTTACACCTGCCAGTCACCTTGAAATCTCAAACGGGGAGTCTGCCTATGACAGAAGGCATCACAGAGGAAACTAAAGCCAGAAAATAGAGAGATAGTCCACAGAAGAAATCATGTGACTCCCCAGACCCAGACTTCCCCATAATCAGAACTCCCCTGGACTTGCCAATCACATGAGCCAATAAATGCCTGTTTTCAACTAATTTTAACTGTGTTTCTATCACTTGCAACCAATAGTTCTATTGAACCTTTTCTCCAGTCACAGTTTAAAAACTGAGGGCCAGAAAGGAAGTAACAATGTATTTCATAAGGTTAGACAAGCCCATGGCACCCAGGTGTCTGGACTCCCAGGACTGTGCTCCTGCTGCAGGCTGCCACAAAGCACAAAAAATGACCTGTTGGTAGGAACAACTTTCCTGATGCCTCCCGTGGTATGGACCCTGCCTTGCTTCTCCTTCTTTCTCTTCCCAGACGTTACTGAAGAGCAGCTTTGTCCCTCTTGTTTCCCAACCTCAAGACTCCAGAAAGAGAAAGAACAAGTACAACATGATCCTTGTTCCACCCTAGACCAGGAGATGTCTCTGGGTACTAATTTCCTTTGTGGCTGGGTCATAAACAGCTCAGCTAGCCCTCAGGCCATAGCTGCATTGATTCCTCCAACCAACTTCAGCTCCCTTGCTGCAGTTCAAGTACCCATCTTCACTCCCACAGAACCCACCTGTCAGAGCCTTCCTTTTCCAAGTCCCCTCGGTCCTCAAACCAGCCTCTGCCCTTCCAAGCTTCAAATCCTGCCCATCAAACAATACCCACTCATCCCATAATGCTAGGCTAAAGAATATTCTCTTCTTTATCTTTAATTCTCATAAATTTTAATTTATCTAAGCAACACATTCATTGATAAAACCAATGAACCAAGATTTAATATTACTATTAAAATGTATTCTTCACCTTTAAAGTAATCTTTTCAAAACTCAAATGGAATCTTTTCAATCCACTGATTAAACATTTGAGAGTGTCTCACTGGTCCCACATTAATTACCTAAGACTTTTGGGGGTGAGGGATGGCAATGACCTACCTGCTCTAGAACCTAAGTTCTTCTTGCATTTCACCTATTAAGGAAGCCACTTGCTGATGCCTACATACCCAGCCCCGCCTGATCACACCTCTACAGGGGAAATACCAGCATTCCCCAGCACTGCTCTCTTGGACACTTTGTTATTTCAGGCAGAGAAACTGATGTAACTCCATTTTTGAAAATCAATAAATAACAGCAACTTCTACCTCAAAGCCTGTCCAAAGGAAGGAGGTGTGACCCTTGTCCTTGGAAAAACCCACAGAGCCTCTCTAGGCACATACCCACCCTGCTGAGTTGTTTGTCTGCAAATAACAGGAGAGATCTGTAGAGCCAGGTGTCCCTGACTCAGTTAGGCTAGGTGAAGACCCATAGCAATCCCCTAGCAACCACCAATCAGCATGAGACAGGGAAAATACCTGGGATGCCAGATGACCCCCCAGTAGTTTATGGTAGTTGATAACATATTGGGAAATCATGTAGTTCAGCACGTACACCCCTCATAGCTTAAACCAATCAGTTCAAAGGAATCCCCCTCTTGTACTAACCAATCACCCTACCCAACTTGTTTCTGCCAGTGAATGTGCTAATCAATGTTAAAAGTTGTTGTTTGATTTTCCTGCAGTATGGAATGATTTGCTGTGTGATGTTGTAACACATAGAGTATCCCCAAAAAACCTATAAAATCTCACTGAACAAAGGACCGAGACTCACTCCCTAGGACCACTGCATTGGAAACAGTTGTGAGTTCAGGCTCAGTTTGCAATAAAGACTCTTTTGTGATTGCATCAGATTCAATTCCTGGAGGTCTATTGGGGTCCCACGAATCTGGCATTACAAGGCATGTGAGGTTAAGATGCCCAACTGAATGAGCAGATAGCTTGGAGGTAACCAGTCCAGACTCTGGGGTCATATGTGCCTGCATTTGAATCCTAGCTCTGCCTTTGCTTAGGAAAGTGACTTTGAGGAAGCTACTTATTCTTTCTGAGTCTTGATTTTCTCATCTGGAAAGTGGAGATAATCAAAGGCATCAAAGGATTTAACCAAGTGCCTGATAAATGTTAGTTATTGAGCGCTATTGTAGAAAATGTCAACAGATATTATCACCCAGTGGAGTCCTGGTGGCTACAATCATACAATAACCTAGAATAAATTCATAGCTAATACATCAGACATCTAGCTCCTGTTTCTGCTCACCAACCTGTGTTTCACTTATTCATCTGTTCAATGAGTATAGCAGCCCTGTCATGCATGTTCCACAAGATGACAGAGAGGGTCAAATGAGGGAATAGTAACCAATAGAACCTCCAAAGAGCTTTACAGCATACAACACACTTTCTATGTCTTTTTAGTTTTGCTTTGGTTTTGGTTTTTAGGGTTTTTGTGCCCCCCCCCTTTTTTATCTTTGTAAGACATGACTGTGAAGACAGAAGTAAAGGGACCAGACCAGGGTCACAGAGCTAGCAAATGGCAGAACCAAGTCATACACATGATCTTCCAGCTGTCTCATTCAGTGCCAAGGCCTAGTCCAGGGCCAGATGTTCAATAAATGCTTCAGCTCACTCCACAAAGTCATGCTGCCTCCTAGGCTGAAGGCTGCTAGGCCAACACTTCCAGAGTCTTATAATGGCACTTGTGCACTATGTTAGAAAGAGCTCCCCAGGAGAACAGCACCCCAAGACACCAGAATAAAGGAAGGGAGCAAAGTGACTTCTATTGCCTTTCTTGGTTCCCAAGAGATATTTGGCTCTACAAAGACATATGATCAGTTATCTCAGCGATGCAGGGAACAAAATGGAGGAAGGAACACCTCAGGCTCAAGAAGAACAAGTAGAAATTGCTAAGAAATTTTTAATAGGCAAACAGTTGCCTTCAGAAGACAAGCTGTTTTGGTTTCCACCCACAGAAAGACAGAGTGAATGAGAGTTACAGTGGGGTGACCAGGAAGCCACAGGAAGTGAAGCAGGTCAGAAAGTTATTCTCGGCCTATGGAGTTCCCTTACCCCTCTCCCCTCTCACCACACCATGTACCCTCAACCACCAAGATGGACTTGGGAGTGAGGTGGGTAGACCGGCCTAGAGGCTGAGGGGTTTGTGAACCTCAGGTCTGACCCACTTCCTGCTGGCAAGTTTCACCAAAGCAACTGGAGTAGGAACGCGTGGGCAAAAGTTGTATCCTGCAATCACATCAGAAACCCTAACCCAGTCTTTCTCTCAAAGTCCTGTTCAGTCTAGCTCAGACCTTGCCTCCTCTGTGATTCTGTCCCTGGCCGATGCAATTCCCAGTGAGCTCCCTCTTCTCTAAATGTGCACCAAGAGCATATCTCCTTTCCTGCTGTAGATCCTGAATTGAAAAGGGCTTTGAAAGGTACCTTCCAATGTCATCCCATGAATGGCAGGGAGTCAGTCTTTCCTCAGCATCCTAAGAAATCTGTCCAGTGGCTTCTGCTTATTATTTCTCAGGAACAGGAAGGAAGCACATGACCTCACAAGGGAGCCCAGTGCACTGAAAAGCTGTAATTGTGTTCAGACAACAGATGTTTTGGAACAAGGAGGTGGCCGTGGGCTGTGGAAAAATCATACAAATTTGGAAGAAGGAACTAGACTTGTAATCCTAGTTTTGTGAGCCCTTGGGCAAATCACTTAACTTCTTTAAATTTCTTTATCCTCCTTTGTAAAAGGGGCAGGATAATAGACTACATTTCTCAGTGCTACTGAGAGGATCAATGAAGTGATGCATGAAATGCACCAGGAAAGTCAAGTGCTGTGCAGTGCTGCCATTATTCGAAGACTCTGAAAGGTGAACACGAGACCCCAAGGAACTCCTAGCATTGGCCATTTCTTGGGCTTGAGGCAGTGAAGATTCAGCTAAATGGGAAGAAAACTGTTTTCCTTTTCTATTGCTGCTAGAACAAATTTCCAGAAATTTAGCAATTTAATACAACACAAATTTATTATCTTATTGTTCAGTAAGTCACAAGTCTAAGTTGACTCAGTTGTTTTTTTGTCAGGGTTTTATGAAGCTGAAATCAAGATGTCTTCTGGCTGAGCACTTCCTGAAAGATTTCGGAAGAAACAGCCCCTTGGTAGATTGTGGATGTAGCTGAATGTAGGTCCTTGCAGCTGGACTAGGGTCCTCATTTCTGGGCTAGCTGCCAGCTTGGGGGTGGGGGGACGCACATCCTTAGCTCCTCATTCTTCTCTCCACCCTTTGCACAGGGACCCCTACATCTCAGAGCCAAGGATGGGGCAGTGCATTCACTGTAGTCTTCTAACTTTGGCTTTTGGTGGCCCTCTCTTTTGCCTTTACCCAGAGAAAGTTTTCAGCTTTTAAGGGCTCATTTGATTAGATTTGGCCCACCAGATAACTCAGGATCATCTCCATAAGATGGTTATAGGTTAAATTGTGAGCCCCCCCCCAAAAAAAAAGTAGAATGAGTCCTAATCCCCAAAAGTCCATACATGTCCTTAATTAATTACAGGGTAGTATAGAGGTAATCAAGTTAAAATGAAGTAATTATGGTGAACCCTAATCCAGTTTCCTTATAAAAAAGGGAAAGTTGGATATAGACATGCAGAAAAGAAAGATGATGGGAAGACACAGGGAGAAGACAGCCATATGACTTGGAGAGAGGTAGTTACTGCTAAGAACTCCAAGGATTGCTGTCACACACCAGAAGCCAGAAGAGGCAGGGAAGGATCCTCCTCTATAGCCATCAATGAGAATATGGCCCCACCACCCCTTGATTTCAGATTTCCAATCTCCAAAACAGTGAGATGATAAATTTCTGTTCTTTTTAAGCTACACCATTTTGTCATTTTGTTAGAGCTACCCCAGTGGCATAATTTTGATCTTAAATCTCCCCCAAAAGGCCTGTGTGTTGGAGTCTTGGTCCCCAAGGTGGTGCTATTGGGAGGTGGGAGAACCTTAGGATGTGGAGCCTGGTGGGAGATCTTTAGGTCATTGGGAGTGTGCCCTTTAAGGGAATTATAAGGCCTGATCTCTTCCTATTTTTTGCTCCCTGGCCATGAGGTTAGTGGTTATGCTCCAATGTGTGTTTCCGCCATGCTGTATGCATGTATATATGCATGTGTGCTTCACCATAGGCCCAAGCAATGGGACCAATGGATGATGGACTCAAACCCTCAAAACTGTGAACCAAAATAAACCTCCTTCTGTATAAATTGATTATCTTAAGTATTTGTTATAGTGATGGAAAGCTGACTAACAGACCTGAGAAACTAATACAAAGATCTTAACTTTAATTATATCTGCAAAGTCCCTTTTGCTATGTGAAATAACATTCACCAGCTCCTTTGATTTTTTTTTTTTTTTTTTTTTTTGCAGGTGAGAGGTTAGGGGTGGGGGCAGGATTGGTGCCAGTATTCTGCCTTCCAAACTCATCCAGAGGTTAGCAGTCTTCCACACTTTGCCTTACTTTCTTATCAGATTTGCTAAGCAAACAGAGCCCCGAGTAAAGAACCATAGACTGGGAACTTGATAGAGGAGGAGGAGGAAGGAATCAAGAAAATGGCCCAAAACAGAAGCCAAATTGGAAGAAGGACTAATCTGATGCCCCTTTGTTCAGACAACACACACATGGCTGCCAGGGAAGAATGTGCACAGTGCAGCCACAGTGTGAGGTTCCAAACCTTCCTCTAGTTCTCTGCATCCAAGCCTCACTTTTCTCACCCTTTGAAAGCAGATTATGATACTATCTAACATCATAGAAATATAAGAATTAAATAAGGGCTGAGAATAAAGAATTCCTAGAATTTACCCTTAACATATGTTAAGAATTCAGGAAAACCAAGCCATTATAATTGCATATCTATTATATAAATGTTTGATTAACTGCATTGCCCTCCCTTGGTATCCTCTGGGGGATTGGTTCCAGAACCCTCAGGCAGATCTAAAATCTTCAAATGCTCAAGTCCCTTATATAAAATGTAGAAATGTTTGCATATAATCTTCATGCCTCCTCCATTATACTTTAAATCATCTCTAGATTCTTATAATATTTAATACAAGGTAAATGCTATATAAATAGCTATTATACTATATTGCTTAGGGAATAATGATAAGACAAAAGAGTCTACAGGTCCAGTGTGGACACAGTTTTTCCCTAATATTTTTGATCCACATTTGGCTGAATTCCCATATGTGGAACTCATATGCTCTAGTTTGGGTCTTGAATAACCCCCAAAAGCTTGTGTGTTAGAGTTTGATCCCCAGGGAGGCACTACAGGAAAGTTATGGCACCTTTAAGAAGCAGGGCCTAGTGTGGGGTCTCTGGGTCATTGGGAGCATGCCCTGGTCTCTTCCTCTTCCTCTCTTTTGCTTCCTAGTCACAAGGTAAGTGGTTTTACACTGCCATGAGCTCTTGCCATACTGTGTAACCTTGCCACATGCCCAAAAGCAACAGGACCAATACATCATGAATTAAAATCTTCCCAAATTCCAAAATAACCCTTTCTCTTTATTTAATTATCTCATGTATTTGTTATAGTAACAAAAATGACTAACACACCATGATATGGAAGGCCACTGTACATAAAATACTGTGTGCCAACACACACACATCCAAGAGTCTGGGAGAATACACACCAAAATGTTAATAGTGATTACTTAAGGCAGATGACAAGGGCTTTCAACTTTTACTTTATATACCTCTAGAATATATGAACTCTCACAGCAAGCATGCATTGTTTTTATAATTTAAAACTATTCTTAATTTAAAACATATTGCTCCCTAGGAAACAAGTTGAGGTCATTTGACACCCACATGGTTGTGCTATAATACTAAAACACAAATTTGCTCTTGCATCTACACACTGTAATGTTTGCCTAAAGATCTTCTCACTCTACAGCCTTAACTCCTATCCCCAGAGCAGGCCCCTCCACCCCACCAGATGTACCCTGAGATGAAACTCAATCCTCTGCGGCTTGCCTCTTTTGTGGAGCCAGATGCAGTAGCGATTCCAGCCCCTCTCCATTCTCAGTTTGCAAGCCTTTGCCTCCTCTAGGAGCTGTATTCTGAAAGGCTCTTTGTTGCCAGGAAGAATGCTTTGGGGACAGTCTGAAAAACACTCTCTGCACACATTTCCATCTGCTCTCAGGGGTTCCCTCTCCAAAGGGGCTTAAGGAAGAAAAGGCACTAAACCACCAGCCCTGGGTTACTCACACCCTCAACCTCCTACCAATTCAATCAATCAACTGATTCACCTACAGAGATTATGGTACAAGGTGATGCCAGAGGCCAAGGTGATAATGCACAGTCTTTAACAAATATCTGTTTCAATGAGTTGAAATGATTTTGTTTCACAGCATAGCACAGGGATTAGAAGCACAGACTTTGCGCTAGATTGGATTTGAATTTGAATTATAAGTTATTTTATTAGCTGTGTGTCCTTCAAACCCAGGTTTCAAGTTCTTTAAGCTTCAGTTTCTTCATCAAATAAGACTGCAAGGTTTTAACATGAGGTTTGAATTGATTATCCATGTAAATCTCCTCGCACCCAGAGTAAGTGCTCAGTAAATGGGTGCTGTGGTTAATGTCATTATAATTATTAGAAATGCAGACACAGATCCTGTCCTCAAGGTATTTATGGTGTAGAATGGAAGTCATTGGAGCCTCTTGAAAGTTCTAAGAGGACTCAGCCACCATGTAAAAGGCATTGGGAAGTGAAGGGCATAATGGTAAACAGCTAGTTAGCTGCTTTATAGGAGATTAGAAAAGATAGGTTATCCAGCCCAGCCTGGCTCCTTATGCTTGCGTCTCTCCTGCCAAAAGCCTCTTCCCCAGCTCTAGAACCATCCCTATCTATCCTGAAGAAGGTCTGAAACAGCCCAAGCCCCATCCTGAAGCTTCCACACTGAGAATCCCAGCATACAATAAGGACCTCAGCTTGTTCCCAAGGCCTGGTATGGTGGTTATATGCATCAGTGGCCTGCCTAGTATTCCTGGATCTTACTGTCCTCCCTCCCTGGACTGAGGTCTTCTTCTCTGACTTTCAAGAGTCCCAGGCCCCAGACTCCTCTTTGCATTATCCCATTCATCTACTGAGGAATCCATTTCAAAAATATCACTGACCCCTCTGCCTGCCTAGGATCCATTTGCACTTAGGCTGAGCACCTGAGGATACCATGCAACACCTTTATCACCAGATTGAGCCTCTCCATCCCCCATCTACCTGATCTAAGCCAGATTCTAGCCCCTCTTACTAGTCACCCTGTGCTCCACGAGAAGGCAGAGAGGACTGAGGTTGGAGTGATCAAAGAGGAGGAGTCAGAGGAAGAAGAAGCCACCTGTAAACTAGGCTGACTATAGAAGGGGCAGGACTGCAAATAGGTCATTGGACAATGTTGAGAAATCTCAATATGTGAGATAAAAGGGGAAAACACTGGCAACAGATTGCAAAGAATACCAAGCTTGATCCCTTCCAAAGGTTCCCAGGAGCATTAGATGGAGGGGAGGGCACTGGGCAGGTACATAGGGTCAACAAGGCTCAGTGTTGGGAGAGCTCCCCTTTCTAGCCAAGCCAAACAACACAGCATTCTCCAGCCACATCACCCCCCTCAAGTCGCCAGGAGTTACACAAAACCATGGAATCCCATTTGTTCATGCCACACCATACTAGTCATGCTACCTTGAAGAGCACCAAGTTGTCTCAAGTCCTGTTCCCTTGGATTTGCAGTCTCCTGGGCCTAGAATGCTTTTCTCTGCCCTTTTGCCTCCAGTGTCTAGCTTAAAAGACTCCTCCTTCCAGGAAGGTTTGTCCGTCTCTCCTACAGGGAAGGCTTGTCTGTCCTTCTTTTTTGTTCTCATAGTACTTTGAGCCCCTCTATCACAATATTTACCATACTGCCTTTTGATTTTTCCTGAGCATAGTCATCCTGCACCTCTTCCTGACTGTTGGTATTCTGACAGAGGGACTGGTTCTAGGACCCCCTCCTCAGACACCAAAATCCACAGATGCTCGAGTCCCTCATATAAAACACTAGAGTACTTGCAGAGAATCTACATGCTTACTTGAAATCACCTCAAGATTACTTACAATATCTATTATAATGTAAATGTTATGTCAATCATTGTTATATTGCACTGTTTAGGGAATAATGGCAAGGGAAAAATGTTGGTCCATGTTTAGTTTGGACACATTATTTTCAAATATTTTTAATGCAAGTTTGGTTGTATCCACAGATGCAGAACCTGTGGATAACGGAGGACCAATTGCATTATGAATCTATCTTTACTGCTACGTTGTCAGCTCCTTAAGGACAGAGGTCATATATTATTCATTCTATAATGGCACCTAGGACACTCCATAAGTGCTCGTTGGTGATATTATAACACTATTTTCTAGCAAACATGCCACACTAAGTATATGAGATACAAAATCTCACTTAGTCCTCATATAACTATACAACTAACGATAATGTACCTTGTCTTGGAGATAAGAAACCTAAACTAAACAGGAGATGAAAGAATAAGCCCGCTTGAGCAGGTCAGCTCCAGCTCTCCCTAACCCTGACCCTGGGAATAACCATGCTGCGTCCTTAGGTGGCCCAGCATGATGTTTATTTCCAGTTATTGAAATCTTCCCAATTTGAGTCAGTCCAATCAATAAGCTGCTCTTGAATAAACATTGGGGGCATCTGTGTTCTACAGAGGAGCAGCTTGTCATTTTGACAATCCAGGAGCAAGGTTAATTAGCCCTTTCTCTAGCCAATGGGCACTAAATTCTCCTTGTATCTTGCTTTTTCATTAGCAGAAAGAGCTTTCATGATGATCTTTCTAAAAGGCAATGTGCCTGCAAGATAAAAAGTCACAGAGAGGCGGCACAGTCGGTGAATTAACTGAGGAAGGGGATGGGAGGGATTTAATCACTGTCACCCAGTAATTGAGGGTAGATGGAAGGTAATTAAGGGAGCAGCACACCGACACAGGCACCAACCCTGCGCTAAGTGCTTTGCATCCATTATCCCTCCACACGTTGCCTCCCTTTTGCCTCTTCAAAGAAGAGGCAACCTCCTAATCACATATCCAGTGGTCCATCCCAGTCCACCTCCTCCTCCCCCTCTGCACTAGCTCAAGCAGCTGACCATCATCTCCTCCTTGTCATCCTCTCTGTCCCCACCTGCAGCCCCCTTGGCCTATGCAAATCTAAACTGCTACTTCTCCTTCTTTGTCACTCCTGATGACAGTCATGTGCTCCTCCCCTCGCCTTTTTCTCTGCCAACCTCTTTGATCCACCAGGGACTACCCTCAGCCTCAGCTCTTTTCACTGGATGTGTGCTCCCAGGCTGATCCTAAACAAGCTCATCTAAGATGAGAGTTATACCAATCAGTGACAACCTCAGAATACACACAAATCTTCATATTCATCAAATACAGAAACAGAAAATAAATTCCCAGAAAACTCCCCAAATTCATTCAGCAAATGATTTACTGTGCAAATCATATGGAAGCAACAGATTTGGGGCTCTATTCCCAGTTACTGTCTATGCTCATCCCAAATTAGAAGATGCTCATCCCAAATTAGAAGAAAGTGAGGAGAGGGGTAAAAGTAATCCCAAAAAGCAAGGTGAAAGCTACATACCTAGCAAATGTACATTTTTTTTTGTATCTGTATTATACTTCAATAACAGTTTTTTCAAGAACCCAAATCCATGGCCTAGATTAATAGCACTCGATAACTGAAGCAGGAGAGAAATATAGAAATATTAGAAACATTAATATAGAAATATTAATTCACTTTCTTGTTCTCTTTGCTTTTTTGTCCTTTTTGCAGTACTAGAGATTGAATCCAGGGCTTCACATGTATTAGGCAACCACTTTACAACTAAGCTACATCCCCAGTCCTTTTTTCCTACTTTAAGACAGAGTCTTGCTAAGTTGATGAGGCTAGCCTTGAACTTGCAATCTTCCTGCCTCAGCTTCCCAAATCACTAGGATGACAGGCATGTGCCACCACATCCATCTCACTTTCCTGTTATTAATGCCCAAGGAAAAGAGAACCTTGTTAATTATGAGTAGGTAATTAGTGTGTCCATCTGTGATTTTAGACAATTATGTCTTGAAAAAGACTTCTGTGGAGTTGCAAATTTAGAGTAAGGGGTATGAAAAAACATTTAAATCATCTTTTTGTATTCCAGGATGAGGAAACTCAGGCTAAGAGAGGGAAAGAGTCCTGTCTCAGTCCAGGAATTATCTGCCACTAAAGGCCTTCTCCACCTTCTTACCTACTGATATGCTACTAAAAAGTGACACAGACAGGACCACAAGAGGCCAGGAGAGACCAGATGGATCTTGCAGTATTTTCTGGGCTGGGGAAGCTCATAGCAGCCTGACAAGGCCAGTTACAGAAAAGCACATCCCATCTCTTTGGTTCTACATTTTTTTTCCCTGTGTGTATGATCACTTAATTCCTGCCTTGATTGCTTTTCAAAAGCAATCTAAATTAATGTGAACCCACAAAGGGTAAGACTCTCTGAATAATTAGTGCATGATAATAAATGCAAATAGGGAAAGATGCCAACTTGGCCTAAGAACTAGTGTTCCCTGCTCCTCAACCCACTCTCTTCTCATTGGGCATTCTCTTTACACCATTAAAGAAAAGGTTTCAAGGAAACTTGATAAAGGATGGTGTTTCTAAATAGGCCACTGGGTTCACTGAAGAATGGCAGAGGGGAAAATCAAAAGCTGGAAGAATCAAAGTGACTTGTACAGGGTCTTTTTCCTTGTGTATAGCTTTGCTGAAGATAAAACACTTGTCTGGTTTCTGCCAGTTGGAGGAAGTCATATTATCACCCTCAAAAGAAGGATCTTCCCTAACTGGGTCCCACCCACCCAGGATTTAGCTCCAAATTATCTCCTTTCTGTCCTTGCCAAATGGTCCCTGGTATGCTGATATTAAGAGGTCTGGGGATTTTAGGAGGCAGGGCCTACTGGGAGGTTCTTAGTTATTGGCAGCACTGCCCTCCAAAGGGCCTAAGGTGGTTCTCATAGATATTGAGTTGGCTCTCTCAGGAGCAAGTTGTTATAAAAGAGCCTAGTCCTCACTCTGGGATCCTGTCTCACAAAGTAATTTCTTTCTCCTGCACCCAGTCCCATCACTGTGTTGCCATTCACCAGGAGGCTCTTATAAGAGCCAAACCGATGATGGTGCTGACCTTGAACCTCTAGAACTAAGAACAATTTTTTCTTTATAAGTACCCAGCTTTAGATATTTTGTCATAGTAACAGAAAACAGACTAATACACACTGCTAACCTTTACTCCTGCTTTTTCTCCTGTTACAATACCTCCTCCTATTCCCCACCCCTTAGCAAAGATCCTATATATCTTTCAGAGAGCTTCTTAAAGCCTTTGACAACTCTATCCTTTCAGGGAGTCTTCTGTAATTTTTGGTTAAGCAGCAGAAATTACTAGAGCCCACCCATTTCTACAATCTTACTACATTTTCCAGCCTTCCTTTCAGTAGGGTATGGTCATATGCCTGAGTTCTAGCCAATAAAAGGTAAGCAAAGTAGCACTTGCCCTTTTAGGCCTAGCCTATAAATAATTCCCAAGCACAAGCCTCACTCCCTCTTTGCCATCTACAGCTGAATGGAAAGAATTCCACAGGTCTTGAGGAAGGAATGAAGAAGGCTGGGTCCCTAAATGGCAGTGTGGAGCAGAAATTTCCCTACCAATTTAAAATGAATTTGAATAAACTTTTATTGTGTTAAACTTCTGAGATTTTGAAGTTTATTTTTTATGGCAGCTTCTTTACATATTTTAGCTAATAGTTAATGGCGTATGGAATTTATTTCACATGTCACCTCTGACTTACAGAAGTGGCTGCGTGGAACTCCTTGTTTGGGATTGGTTGGCAGCATCTAAGTTTACTAGGAAAGACTGTCATAATGGATTAATTATGTCTGCCATAGGTAATTTTTTTAAAGGCAATGATGCTGTTTTTCTCTCTCTGACAGACATACATATATTTATGTAAATATACATATATTTACATATACATACATACTTGATTTAACACCTGACTCTGTATATCCTGTGCGTTTCTTCCACTATTATCTGTGACTTAATCAGACCTCCCCTAAAAAGTTATATACTACTTGAAGGCAGAGGCTATACCCTGTCCACATCAGTCTGAAATAGGACATATAGGTGCAAATGCTTACTAAATTAATAGCAAATACAAAGGGAACGATACTGTATTTTCAGACCTTCAGTAGAGTTGTCTTGAAAACTGCAGAGAAACTGGACAAACAGAGGTTTAAGAGATTTCGCAGTCAATAAGACAATCCCTGCCTACACTAAGTCAAATGGTTTATAACAAGTCCCTTCTGGAAGCCAATTTTTATCTATTCTCAAACTTCATGGGCAGCTGATGTGGGAGGGGAATGAACTATCTGTGCAGCCTGAAAACCACCCACACACCTTTAAGATCATGGATTACCAAAACTGGAAGGGTCCCTACCCATCATCTAGTCCAGGGACAAAAAGATTACAATTCAAATACCATCTAATAATCGATTTACAACAGCTGCATGGAGGGCTATAGTCAAAAGATTCTGAGAGCTATGTGCCAAGTACTGACCTAAGTGCTTTTTGTGTATAATCTCATTAATCCTACCAGCACACTTAGAAAGGTGGTACAATAATCCCTACTTTACAGATGAAACTGATACCTGAGAGAAGTTAAATAACCTTCCCAAAGACCCCAAGATCAGTAAGTGGCAAAGTTAGAATTTAAAACACAGTGTAATGGTTAATTTGAATTGTCAACCTGGTTGGATTAAGAGATGCCAAAGATTAAGAGGCTTCTGGGTATGTCATTGAAGGTGTGTCTAGGAATGATTGGCATGTGGGAGAGCCAACTGAAGTGGAGACCCTCCCTTAGCATGGGCAGAACCATCCAATAGGATAGTAGCTTGGATGGAATAAAAGTTAGCAGAACAAGGAAGCAGCAGCAGATGAAAGCTTGATTCTTCTTGAATGGGTTCTTGATTATTGCTGAGATTGCCTGAGGATATCAGATTCTTGCTCCTTCACTCTTCCAAAGTGGACTCTGCCATTGATTCTCCACGGAGTTTCCAGCAGCCTTCAGTCTCAGACTAGGATAGCACCATTGATCCCTTTTGTTCTGAGGTTTTAGCCTCTTGGACTGCACAGCTGCTGGTTCCGCCAGCTCTCCAGGCTGCATACAGCCACTGTAGACTCTCCAGCTTCTGGTCGTGTAAGCCAATCTAATAAATCCCCCTTTTATAATCATACTTCCTGTTGATTCTGTTCCTCTAGAGAACCCTAACAATGTAAGAAGACAAAACTCATAAAGGAACAGAACTGGATTTAGAAGCCCTCAATCAATGGAAGTTTCTCATAATTTCACCAACACATACAAAATCAACACATTGGAAAAATACCCCATGAAGTCTCAAAAACCCATTTAATTTCCATCTAAGTTTTTTTCCACAATACCTTTATTCTACTTGTTTATTTTTATGTGGTGCTAAGGACTGAACCCAGGGCCTCAAACATATTAGGCAAGCGCTCTACCGCTGAGCTATAGCCCCAGCCCTCAGAAAGGCTGCAGAATAAGGAGTGAAAAGTTCTGGCTGCAAGGGAGGGAACGGCAGGGAGCAGCAGGGAGTGATTTAGATGGCAGGAAATGAGACAGGTGATTCAGCAAGACTCAGGTAGGGCAGCAAGCTCTTGACATAAACATATAGTTGTACTCTGATGTTAAGCATGATAGGTTGGCCTCCAAAGGCCTCACTTTGCTCAAAAGGCTCCCTAAAGCTAAAAATGTGTTATAATGGAATATCACTGGCTGGCCCTGGTCCCCAGGGCTTGCTGTGTCAAACGAGAAGGAGGTACCATCAATGTATTTATAGGCTCAAAGTTGGCATGCATGAAGCTACCTGGAGTTATTCGACATCTGTTTAGTGCACATTTCCCCCATATTTTGGTTTTATTAGGTTTTAATCATCCAGCTATTTGGAGCCCAAATCAGAATTTCACACACACGCAGAGTCAAATAACAAAAAAGCCCAAAGAAGCCACAAGACCAAAACAGAACTTGCGACCAGTGGTTCAGGAAGGTCAGTTCCCTGGGAACCCCTGCCTGAGATCAAAGGAGAGCCAAGTGGTGTGTCACCTCTAGGGTCAGGGGAGCCACCACCTTGGGCTCAAGATACTCACCCCTTTGTTCTGTGGCCTTGGCCTAGAAACCTCTGTCTTCCTATCCCTGACCAAAACCCTAAACATCTGGCCCAAAGATCCACTTCTTTGGGAAGTCTTCCCATCTCACCCCATTCTCCACTTACTTCAGAAAGGAAAAGCCCCCCATCCACCCAAATGTGTGTCTTCAGTCCTCTAAATGCCCCAACCCACTCTAGGGGCATTTGGAGGACTGGCTGTCTGCTGTCCCAGCACACAGGAGGAGTCACCCTCATGCACAGCCTTGGAAAGATTCAGATAACATCAGGGAGCAATTGGAGACAGAGCCAGGCCTAGACCCCATGGTGACCTGGATTATTACTACTAGCATGTGGCACTGCAGAGAAAAAGCTGAAGATAAATGTGTTGCTCAAATTCATCTACCATACACAAGTACTGCTTTTATAATTAGAAAAACATAAAGTAAACAGTTTTAATAGACTACACATTCCCCATGCAAAAGGAGCTTATGGTGTATTCTACTGCATGGGAAACAGATATGTAACCACTCACAGAACACTGAATGAACTACAAATGGCATTGACAATGTTGTGGGTTCAGGGGAGGGAAAAGCTTGGTCTTCCCTGGACAGGGCATGGACAGGGGAGTCTTCACATGGGGGAGAGGGATGCTCCCTTGGTGACTTGAGATTGAGTGTCAGCTCTTTAGGTAGATAGGGCAGAGGAGATGAAAGGAAATTCCAGGCAGGAGGAATAGCACCTGCAAAGGCATGAGAGAGCTGGCTAAATGATGTGGCTGGAATATGGGGTGCATAGGAGAGATGATGAGGCTGGAGTAGAGGGTCAACTTGTGGCTCAAGGTCCTCAAACTCTGCATGTTGCAAGGAAAGAAATGGACCTTGAACAACTCCTGGAAGATAACCTGCAAGGGAATCTTTGTTTCCCTGGAATTTGGGCCAGACAGTTTATGCTAATACTGTGATTCAAGGAAAAGGCTTAAATTCATGGCTTTTGTTTACCTGGTTCCTGGACTAACTATCAGTTTGATCTTTGAGAGAGGTAGGGAGGCTAAAGACTGAGTAGGTAAGTGATCCACTCCTCTGTGACTGACATCCAATAACAACTGGGGAAACCAAGGCTCAGGTGAGATTTTGTCAATGGCAACACTTCCATCATTGCTTTTCTAGGACAATGAAGTACTGTGTGTAGGACTCCGCTGAAAAAGGGCAATTGTAGAGTTTACGCCTGACAACTCCCAGACTCTACACTATGTACCTTTTTCCTTGGCTGATTTTAATCTGTGTTCCTCTGTTGTCATAAACCATAAGAACAACAGCTTTTCTGAGTTCTGTGAGTCCTAGCAAATCATCAAACCTGAGGGTGATCTGGGAGACTCTCACCACAAAGGGTCAAGCAGGAGCAGGCAAGAGTACCTTTGCCTAGAAGGTTAATGATTTTGACTTTCACCCTGGAGACTATCATTGTGGAATTGAAAGGTTCTGTCTCGGGGTTGGCACGACAAGGTCAATGTACATATCTGAAAGATACTTCAGACTAGAGGTGGGAATGGACAGGAAGGAAGGGGAAGGGATAAAGCAGGGAGACCAAGACCAAGAAAGAGACTGCTAAACCAATCCAGGGAAGAATTGGTAAGCTTTTGATAGTGGGCAGGAGCCACAGACAAGAATTGAACTCAAGAGATATTCAAGAAGCAGGTACAAGAAGTCTTGGCAACCAATTAGACTCCAGGGTAAGAAAGACAAGCTGACTCCCAGACTTCTACCCTGGGCAATTAGATAGATGACATCTCAGTCACCAAAGTGAGAAATCCAGAAGGCAGAAGCTGAGGTTTAATGGTGTCCTGACTCTTAAATTCAGCCTGGCTTCATTCACTACATTCATTTCTATAATTCAGGCCAAGTAAAATCCTTCATTCATTCTTTTATTATTATTATTTATTTATTTATTTAGGAGTTATAGATGGATAGCATGCTTTATTTTATTTTTATGTGGCACTGAAGATTGAACCCAGTGCTTCACACATGCTAGGCAAGACCTCTACCACTGAACTACAGCTCCGGCTCCTCCTTTATTCATTCTCTTTTCTCTCCTTAAACCATCACTTTAGCCCTCTGCCAATGGAGATCACTAACAGATCCTCTTTAAAAGCGGCCAAAAGCTGATTTCTTTGAACTGGATTTCTCTGCTGGCTGAATCACAAGAAAAACATTATTTGCAACTTCTGAGGAGTGGGAAGCCAGGTGAAGGAAATGCTAGGATTGAGTGGCAGAGACTACAGAAACACTGGACATACAAGGCGATTTTGGACACCAAGATCCTGGGCCAGACACCAGGGAGGTGATACTCAGATCCCTGTGACCCTGGAGTGAGGGAGTAGCAGTAAATGAAATGGTAGGAAACAAGGGCTTTCTGGCCTGCAGAGAAAGTGTCCCCTTTTAGGAGATTCAGCAGCACTTTCTGTGTTCTAGGTGACAAGGAGTTAGAGTGAACTGTGGTCCCTCCAGCTGGGCCCTGGAACCAGATATGACAGAATGGCAGGGTCTTCAGGGTGAAGGTGATCCAACCAGTCACCAAGCCAAGAACAAATACTAGTTGTGCTATGATGGCTCCAACAGCCCCCAAGAACAGCACAGGGAACTTTGGGAGGCATCAGAGGCAAGTGCTCATTATTAGCCTGCTTTGCTCCTACACCCACCCCATCACTGCACATCCACACCCCAGATCACCAGCTAAGTATACAACTGGCTTCTGTCCTCCTGGCCTTCCTGCTTCATCTGCTTATTCCATTGTGACAAAGTCTGGAACCACAGAGGACTTAACAACCCATTCTACCCAGAAGAAAGCCAATGGGAGAAAGACAAAGATGAATGAAGGGGGGGGGCAGGGGCCAACCAATCCCTCTCCAGATCCCAAATGGGGACCCTGATGAAACAAGAGGCTCTTATAAATTCCTACCCAATAAGGTAACATGGGGAATGGTTGAAAGCATAGTCTCTGCAATGGAGCAGACTGGGTCAGGAACCCCAAATAGGCATTAACAGTCTGACTAGGCAAGTTACTTCATATTTCTGAGCTTCAGTTTTCTCATCCATAAAACAGAAAAGAAAGAAGAAATGAGTCTGCCTTAAGGTTGCTATACAGACTACATGAGCTAAAGTCTAAAGTGCCTTGAATACAGTAATGGCTCAGCAAACATTGGTTTTCACTGTTGGCTCTCTCCCCTAGAGATCAAAGAGGAGACTTTTGAGTGTTGAGCTCTGTTGGTCCAACAGTGAGATGTGGTTCCAATGTTCATGCTCCTAACATAGGCTAGAATGGCAAGAGCCACAGCATCTGAGCTGTGCAGGGCCGGAAGCTTCCTGGGAGTTCATCTGATCCCTTTCTCTCCTGCATACAAGTAAGCAGAGACAATACCAGGCCTGAAAAGGGAACCTGGATGGGGTACCCACAGTGTCCTCTCCAGCAAATCATTTTACCCAGGTCCCTGTCATTTTGTTTTAATAGGTTTCCAGGGAGCAAAACAAACAATGGAATAAAAGTCTGGAGCCCTGGGTTCTGGTCTTAACCTGGCCACTGCTTTGCTATGTGACTTCTAAAGAGCCAGTCTACACCTTCCTTCCTTTCAGATTTTTCTGAAAGAACACTCCTTCAATAAATGACATGTACCCAAGCCCCTGTGTCAGCCTCTACTTCTAAGAAATCCAACATAAAATACTTAGTAAAAATTTAGAGAGAAAGTAGAAAAGACCACTATGGCTTTGGAGGGATCCTCAGAAGCTTTCTGAAGGAGGTGGGATCCAAGGGGTGGGCAGGCTGTAAGATTAGAAAAGAAAGGCAGGAAGATACACAGACCAAGGAAGTAGTTTAATCCAACAATCATGCACTCGGTCAATCCATTGGTCAGGCTGGCCAGGGTCCTTCAAGAGAAAAGACCAGGGCCTTGGGACCACCTATGAGGGTCTACTGAAGTTGGGGGAGTGGGGGTTTCCATGGTTACAGTATGATAAGGAAAATTAAACTGTGGTCCATCAAGATGTATGGCTCCCTGGCAAGGACATTATGGTGTTCTCCTTTACATTTGAAACATCATTTGTATCCAACCTTTAGGGCTTTAATCAATAGATTAAAGCCCTAAAGAAACAATCTACAAAATGGGATAAAATCTTTTCCAACTACTCATTTGACAGGATTAATATCCAAAATATATTAAGAAATTTTTTAAAGTAACTCAATTTAAAAACAGGCAAATATCCAAATAAACACTTATCAAAGAAAATGTAAATGGCCAATAAATAAATAAATACTTAATAGCATTAGCCATCAGGGAAATACAAATCAAAACTACAATGAGATTCCACCGCAACTCAGTTCAAATGGCTATTATCAAAAACTGTTGGTAGAAATGTAAATTAGTGCATCCACTACAGAAAACAGTATAGTGGTTCCTTAAAAAAAAAAAAAACAATAGAACTATAATACGATTAGCTATCCCACTCCTGGTATATATCTGAATGAAATGCAGTCAACACACTAAAGAGATATCTAGATGCCTATGTTTATTGCAGCACTTTTCACAATAGCTAAGATCAGGAATCAGCCAAGCCCATCAACACATAACTGGATAAAATAGTATATATACACAATAGGGTATTTTTCAGGCAGAAGAAAGAATGAAATCCTGTCAGCAGGAAAATGAATGAAACTGGAGGACAACATGTTAAGCAAAATAAGCCAGACATAGAGAGACAAGTATTACATTTCTACTATTATTTTGAAACTAAAAAAAGGAAGTAAGAAAAAAAGGGAGGAAAGGAGGGAGGGAGAGAAGGAGGGAGGGGAGAGGAGGGGAAGGGAAGGGAAGGGATGGGAAAGGAAAGGATAAAGGGGAAAAGGAAGGAAAGGAAAGGAAGAGACAGATGGCCTGAAAGTAGAAGACAAATCAACAGAGAAAGGAATTGCAGAGAGGTGTGAAGAGGGGATCAAGAGAGAGGGTAGAAGGGTGAACAGACATGATTAACACATGATATATGCATGTATGGAAATATCATAGTGAATCCCATGATTTTTTACAATTAGTACCTGTCAATAATTATAACTTTTTAAAAAAAAAAAAGTCTTTGAGGCTCAAAGGTCCTTTTCAGATCATCTAATACCACTGATGGATAGAAGCTTTGAGATAGAGAAAGAGCCAATGTTATTTATTTTACTAGTTATATTGATTTGTTTTAAAAGTTTTGTAATTGTAGAAAAATATAAATAATAAAAAAAATGTACCATCTAAACTTTCCTTTCTTTTATTTTTCAAGTTTACTTTCAATATATAGCAGGAATGCTTGCCTTTCATTTTGCGGAAGTATATAATGATTCCTTTGAAAATATTTTGTAAAGAGGGATCACTTTAAAGAAAAATAAACTATAATAAAGTTGATAGAGACACAGAAAAGTAAAAGTTAAGGCACAAAATCCTTAAATTTGCAAACTAGTCTTATATTTTCATTTTAAGAAGGCAAACTTGCATCCAGAGAAGGCAAAAGAATTGCCAAAGTCCACAGGGCCATTTAGTTGCAGGAACAAAATTAGAAACTAGGTCTACAATTCCTGGTTCCATGTTTTCTCTCTCTAATGCTTTTCCTCCAAAAAAGAAAGGAAAACAGTATGTTCTTTTCAAGAACATACCTTTCAGTCAGGTATAGAGGTCTATTACCATGATCCCAACTACTGGGGAGGCTGAGGCAGGAGGATCACAAGTTTGAGGCTAGCCTGGACAATTTAGCAAGACTGTCATAAAATAAAAACCAAAAAGGGCTGGAGATATAGTTTAATAAGAGAGTGCCAGTAGATTTGATCCCCAGTACAGGAGGGAAAAAAAACAACAAAAACAAAAACAAAACAAAATGCCTTTCCAAAGTTTTTGTCTTAACCTTGAAAGATACAAAACAGAGAATAGACCAGGTTCTTTTGTTTCATGACCAAAAACAAACCCAAAAAAAAAAAAAAAAAACAAAAAACCTATGTTCCCTCTAAATCAGCCTTAGTGACAGTTTTCAAGGTAGAAAAGAAATTCAGATGACAAGGAGTACTGGCCTGGAGAGGAAACAAGTCCTCTAAAAATCTGTCACCCCTGCATTCATCATTCTGCTAAGATCAGACGTCAATGCTGGAAAGGAAAGTTGGCATTTTGATGCCAGCATCTGCCTCCAGCTATTCCAGGGATGTGCCTGTCAGAGAGGTCGCCTGTTTTCTAAACTAAAGGATACAAGCGGAGTCGGTTTAGAGTTCATCTTGCTGTGAATCAGGAGTCAGAAGATTGGCTTGTTGCTAAATAGCTATGGAATTCTGGAAGACCTTCCTCACCTTTCCAGGCTTCAGTTTACCCACTCTCAAACAGGGATGCCTGATACTATTTACTTCAATATCATTTTCAATAACCACTAAATATTTTGCATCCCCTGATGATTTACAAAGTGTTTCTTCAGTTGTGTGATAAGGATACCATTATTTAACAATTTAGGA
The DNA here is from genome assembly GCF_045843805.1 of Urocitellus parryii. Taxonomy (NCBI): domain Eukaryota; kingdom Metazoa; phylum Chordata; class Mammalia; order Rodentia; family Sciuridae; genus Urocitellus; species Urocitellus parryii. Next base: position 13,715,427 of record NC_135546.1, read on the forward strand.
GATAGAGTCCACAAGGCCATGAAACTTGTCTATAGTTGTAAGGATGTCTTAAACTAAGATGCTATGTGATCCCAGACCATGCATCTTTAAAGTTCAGAAGTAGAGCTGGGGTGTGATCCAGTGGTACAGCACTTATCTAGCATGTATGAGGCCCTAGGTTCTTTCCCCAGCATCAACAGGAAAAAAAAAAAAATTCAGAAGTCCATCACCAGTGGCTGGGTGTGGTGGTTCATGCCTATAACTAATCCCAGCAACTGGGAAGCCTTAGGAGGAGGATCACAAGTTTGAGGCCAGCCTCAACAACTTAGTGAGACCCTGTCTCAAAATAAAAAATAAAAAGGGCTGGGGGGCTGGGGATGTGGCTCAAGCGGTAGCGCGCTTGCCTCGCATGCGTGCGGCCCGGGTTCGATCCTCAGCACCACATACCAACAAAGATGTTGTGTCCACCGAAAACTAGAAAATAAATATTTAAAAAAAAATTCTCTCTCTCTCTCTCTCTCTCTCTCTCACTCTCTCTTTTAAAAAAAAAAAAAAAAGGGCTGGGGATGGAGCTCAGTGGTAAAGTATCCCTGGATTCAATCATCAGTACAAAAAATAAGTAAATAAATAAACATTAAAATTTTTTTAGGGCTGGGGATGTGGCTCAAGCGGTAGCGCACTCGCCTGGCATGCCTGCGGCCCGGGTTTGATCCTCAGCACCACATACAAACAAAGATGTTGTGTTGGCCGAAAACTAAAAAATAAATATTAAAAAAATTTTTTTAAAAAAATTTTTAAATGTAAAAAGGACTTGGGTTAGCTCAATGGTAAGTATCCCTGGGTTCAGTCACCAGTAACAAAAAGAGTAAGTCCATCACCAGTGTTTCTCAAAGCAGATTTCTTTCTTTCTCTCAATAGATACAGATATAGACATATATATTAGTAATTACTTTCTAAAAGAGATGTTATAATTAAATAAAATTGTTAAAAGTTTAAAGGGCTTCTTTGCCACCATGGGACTTTTTAATATGAACTGTAAATCTCCAAAAGGGAATAGAGAATGAAGACTTTCCAAAACTGATTTTATCAAGTAAATTATCTACTTAGGTAGAATCTCTCTCTTAAAGTAATATTCCAGAGGACATTTCAGGAAATGTGAAACTATCCTATTGTAGTAACTCTTGGTTTTATTGTTATTTTCAGTGAGGTTGCCGTTGCTTTATAGAAACTGGGAAACCAGACACAACTCAGGCTTTTGTTGGGCCCACATCTTAGGCCTGTAATATTAGTCTGACCTCGGCCCATCTAATTGCTCCACAGGCCAAACTCTGGATGACAAGGCCTTCCATTGTCACAATTGATTATGCTCAGATGTTTCCAAAGAAGATGAACATTCTATACACGTCTTTGTGACCTTAGCTGTGTGTGTCAATCAGTCAGTATTTATTCAGTACTTGTCTCGCCCCCTTCTCTGCATCCTACTCTCTCTCTCTAGGCCCACTAAGTCAGGAAGACACATTCTTCCAAGGCTGGTCCATTCCCAAACAGTGATAAGGAGGATACAGGTAATAAGAAAGGACTAACTCCTTCTCCTTATGTCAGATCCCCTTGAGATCTCACAGTGTCAGCTACCAGGGCATGTGACCACTGCAGCGACCTACTGCCCAGCACTAAGAAGTTTTCTGGGCTTGGTAATTTGCTACCACTGCTTTAATATTCAATTTTTAAACAGGAGGCCCCACATTTCATTTTGTACCAAGCTGGTCCTGAACAACCAGTGTTTAACAGTGAGCTCTGTGAAGGTCAAGACTATGCCTAGCACCAGAAAGGAGCAAAATATGCATGTATGGAATGAATAGGTGCAAGAAAGAGCCCACAGAGCAGAGAGAAGTGGTCCTTTCTCTCCCCAACAAACAGGGCTTATGGCTGCCCTTTTCTTCTGAAAGGCATTCACATGTTAAACAGAATTAACACCAAGCAATAATGAAAACACACACTGGCTGGAGGAACAGGCCTGCACACAGCATTGAAACCCCAACCTGTAAGAAGGCCAGAAAGTGACAGACCAGGAAGCAGGCAGGCAAACTGTCCTCACTCCCTATATAATGGGACACTTTTCTGCACTTAACGAAGCGACAGCCAATTTCAGCAAAGAACCTTCACCTGAATCTGGTGCATTTCCTTGCTGTCTCCCAGCCAATATCTGCCCCCCTTCTTTTCCCTTCTAAGCCAGCTATCTCCAATCCCCAGCACCTCTCAGCTGTTCAAAGCCTTAAAGGTTTAATCTCCAAGAAGGATGCTCAAGGGCTCTGTTATCAGAGTTGCTTAATTCTGCATTTGTAACGGGTTTAATCATCTCTATCAGACCACACTCCCGTGACTCACACGCACAAGCACCAGCTCTCTGTGAGTTGAAAGTTGTTTTCACTTTGTCAGTCCCTCGCCCCTCCCCCTCAGAAGCACTTGCAAGTGCAAATACATACTGACAAAGGTGGGGGCAGGGTGTGCAGTTTTGTATTCTTGTTTTTCAATAGTGCTAAACAGTCCAGCAACACTGATTGAAAAAAATAATTTAAATGCTATGACTTTTCACCGCTACCACCAATCAATGGTTTTCAATGTCCCATGTTTCCTTCTTTGTTCGTTTCATAACACTGCAGTGACAATACTGTTCTGCGTTGCCACATTTCCTTCAGAGGACTCATTTCCAGTGGATTTCCAATGGTGGCATAATGTTCCATCAAATGGGCTGTGATCATCCAATATTAACAATTCTCCTATTGTTGAACATTATTACATAGGTTCTACTTTTTAATTTATTTTTAATGGACACACAAAATTTTGCATATTTATTGGTATTGCATGATGTTTCAATACATGCACGCCTTGTAAAATGCTCAAATCAGGGTAAACAAATCTCTTCTCAAACATTATCATTCCTTTGAGGTGAAAGCATTCAAAACCCTTTCTTCTAGCTTTTTTGATATATACAGTACTTTATCATTATTTATACTCTCCCTACTATGCAAAGTTTCTGCTTTTGCTTTTTATAGTAAATACCTCTGCAATGATCATTTTTGAGAGACTGGGATTCAAATTTAAGCTATGTCTCATACTAGCTAGTAAGACCCTAAAGGGGAAATGATAGTATTCTCCAACTCAAAGCATGGCAGATGAGAAAGTGCTTTATAAACTATACAAGCACTCTACAGGTGTGTATTATTACTATGTGCCAAGCTCTGTCAAAAAGTAATTACAGTTGGTTCCTGTCCACTGAAACTTTGCCACAGAGACAGACGCCACTGAGCCCTGATACAGTAATAAAGGCCAAGAGGAAACCAGAGACCAATGTCATTCTCAACATTATAAATATGAGTGTTTAAGAAAAAATCAAGTCTGCAGAATAGCCTTGTGAAATACAAAATGCATATCAAGTTGTAGGTAGGCTGAAAACAACAACAAAAAATGGCATTTAAAAGGGAGGTGATAAAAGTACAGGTTGATGGAATGGAGACTGTATACAACAGCATCACTTTTGTATTTAAGAAGACAAACAGATACATCTAGGAAGAAGGTAAAGTGTCCTGCTGGGATTAGGAGTATGAGCTATAAAAAGAAAATGTGTTTGTCCTTTAAATGTCACCTGGGTATCTTGCTTTTAAGATAAATACACTGTATTGCTGAAACTAAAATTGCCTTTATTTTAATAAACTCTGTCAAGTCCTATATATACTGACTGTTATTTATGTTAAAAGACAGAGTTTCAGGAAGTATTGCTCTGAGTAGTCTTTAGACTACTAGGAAGTATTGCCTAAGTCAATATTACCTGGAATGCTTGTCTTAAATGCAGATTCCTGGTCTCCACTATGAAGCAGCAGAATCCCACTATCTGCACCTGACTAAGCTCCTTAGGTCAGCATAACATGCTAAAGTTTAAACACCAGTGGTACCAATAACACAACGGCACTTTCCAAACAATAACACAAGTCCCAGCTATGAAATGATTGGCTGTCCATGATTTGGAAATGCACCAGGGAAGGCCGTGGAGCAAGAATAAGACCAGCATGTTTGTACCATATTCAAGCCAGTTCCAAAGACCCCACCCTCTGCTCCTGACAGCCAGCCAATGCTGCTCCAGATGGATATATTCCCTAATCAGGCAGACACCATTTTGTTGGCTTAAGATTGGTTTTCCAAAAGCAAAGCTCAGTAACAACAGACCAACAGGAAGAACAGTGACAGAAGCTAGGCATGCTCCTCTTTTCCATCTCTAGACCTCCAACTCTCACCCATCAGACAGGCAGGTCCCAAGACTCAGAGCCAGGAAAAGAGAGTATGAACTCCTCTGATGTCTGATGTTGGTGAACCAGTGTTGACGCTCAGGTGATGGAAAAGCCCAGAAGTCAAGGCAGATGTTCAGCCAAATTAAGCAGTTCTAGGAGAAAATGAAAGCTTGCTTGCTGAGGCATCTGGTGTCCATTAACCTCCTAAGCAGAGCTGCAGCAGAGCCATCTGCTGGAACATCTAAAGGGGAACACTTCCCCCACCTCTGGGTGTCTGTGAATGATCCCAGCAACGACCTGGCCTTGAGAAGGGGGAGAAGGAGAATGGCCCATTTGCCTTCAAGGCCCACTGACTTTTTCCAAACTTCGGAGTCAGCAAAGTCAGTGGAAAAGGGTGGACTCATGGAACTTGATGTTTGCCATCAGGGAAAATAAGCTGATGTTAAGGAGAGCTGTATCAAATGCACGCAACACTCATTGCACAAAGATCCGGGATGCTATTGAAGCAATGTGATTCCTAAGTGGCCCAAGTGACAACTAAGAGAGAAGGAAAAGAAACTGACATTCCGCAAGCACCCACCATGGGCCAGATAGTGCACTGGACATTCTCAGACATGTTTACTTCTTTAAATCCTTACAACAAATCTGTGCCCTATGTATCATTATTTGCATTTTACAAATGACAAAGCTGGGCTTCAAACTCAGGTCTTCAAACTTCCAGAAGTTGAAGGCTTCTTTTGATGGTGACTCTGCCACAATTAAGCCACTTTCTTGGGTTTGGAGGATGGGTGGGAGGGATGGGAGAAAGGGTTATAACAAAAGCTATTTGTGGGGCTCTAACAAAAGATTATGCACGGATGGGGTTTGCTGCTCTTGATGTCTTTGAAGATGACCAGACGGAGGCTTGAAATGTATCCATGGAAACAGCCATGGTGGGAGCAGCAGCCAAATCAGTTCGCCCTTGAGACAGGTGGACTGGGGACCCTGGAGACTCTGCCTTGATGAAGAGAGAGACTGGTGTCAGCTCCCACTTTTCTGCCAGCCTCAGCCTTCCCGACCCCACAGCTGGGACACCTGCAGGCTCAGTCCACTCCCAAGTCACCAAGCCACTCAAGATATCAGGCTTTCTGTGAGGCCTTCAGAGACCCCAATTCTAGGCGGCCAAAAAGCCTCCCAGAGTAGCTCAGGACAGGCTACTACTCTGGCTTTCTCTAGCCTGCCCTGCTCTGGCAAAGACCTGGGCCTTAACCATGAACTCCTGTCTGGGGCATTAGTTTCCCCATCAGGTCTCTGACCTCCACAAGGGGACTGCCTGCTGCCTTATCCTCACACCCCTCCTGGATTCCTGCCCAACATGATCAACATGAAAGACAGTGACAACCCCATTTCCATTCCTTGGGAACCCCCAGCAGACCTGCAGATCTTCCACTCTGTGTGCCACGGGGCCTGCACCTCTATTGTTTCCCTGGCAATCTCCACTCCCCACCCAGAACAGGCACCATCCCAAGCTGCTGCAGTGCTGGCCCCAACAGCCTCAGTGGAGCTCCAGAGAACAGAACCCTCTCTCCAAAGATCACATCTCCTTTTGGGGGAAACCAGTTCCAATGGCCGATTGCCATGAGAGTATAAAGTTGAGTCACCTCTCCTCAATTCATGGCCACTCTGAATGACATCCTAGTTTCATCCTCACTCTTGAGAACAGCTCAGGCTTTCGATGTGACTGTATCAAAACTCAGCCTGTGGGGCTGGGGTTGTGGCTCAGCGCTGGAGCACTTTCCTAGCATGTGTGAGGCACTGGCTTCAATCTCAGCGCCACATATAAATAAATGAAAAATATAAGGGTCCATCAACAACTAAAAAAATATATAAAAATAATTAAAAAAAAAAAAAAAAAAACTTAGCCTGTCCCTCTGCCCAGGCCTCCTCCCATCCCTTCTGCACAGACCTTGAACTTTCTACCCAGAAGTCTCTGACTCAGGTCTGATTCCCAGGAAACCCAGGCTCATAAAGACACTTTGATCCTCATTAAACTGGAGAGTACTATAGCCCTGTCCCTCCCAGCTTTGTCCCTGCTTGACCTTATAACCAAAAAAATCACCCACTCTCCCAAGATCAGGAGAATCACTCTAAGCACTGAACAGGATACTAGTGCCAACTCTGCCACATACATGCTGGGTGCTCTGGAGAACTACTTAATCTCTCTGAGCAGCTTCCTGACTATGAATTGATCAATGAACATTGTGCTAATTATCCTGGCAGCTCATTGTAATTTTAATTATCTTAACCATATGCCAAAATTTACTGGGAACTGACCACATGTTTCCATTCCTTATACCCCAGCTTAGATGTCACTGCCTCCAAGACACCCTCCCCAATCCCTAAAACTGGGATGTGTGTTTATTCTATGTTCCTGCAGTCTCTAGCCATGCCTTACTAGAGCTCTTATCCACGACATTGTAATTACTTGATTTTTGCCACAGAGCTCCATGACAGCAGGGAATATGTTTATTCACTATCTTTTTTTTTTTTTTTTTGGTGGTGCTGGGGATTGAACCCAGGGCCTCATGCATGCAAGGCAAGCACTCTACCAACTGAGTTATATCCCAGCAAGGGAATATGTTTATTCACCTTTGAACCCTCCTATGCCTAGCTCAGAGCCCAGCACATAGTAATGGTTCAAAAATGTTTGGAAATTAACTAAGTTAAATGCTGGAGATAAACTGAAGATAATACCCAGCATTCACTACCCTGCACAGCATGCAAATGGCTTTTGTAGGCAGGATCTCATTTGATCCTCAATGGCAACTTGTGGCGCAGGCAAGGAGGGAGCTATTTACCTCTTCCTACAGATGAAGATGTAAGGCCAGTGTGTGCCTAAGTGACCTGGATGGAGCTGGATCTCTGGGCCTGCCAGGCTGGAATCTCCCTCTCATGCCCTACCTCCCACCAAAAGAGCTGGATGCACTCTTCCCATCTTTCAAGTTAGACATCCATGAGAAGGGCTTATCTCTGTGAGAAATAAAGTCCAGTGGTCCATTTTCAGAATATAGCCTTAATTGGATCCAACTGTAGCCATTTTAATTATGGCCCTTCCTTTTGTCCACCCCAATTTTTAAATCACCCCAGCTCCTCCAATTAGGGCAAGGGGGAGCGCTGCAATAGGGATAAAAACAGGCAGACATCCTGCTCAGAGATGTTTCCTCACCCGATTCCCTCTGAGGGCACACCCTTCTACACAAGAATAATTTTTTTGCCTTGCCAACCCACTTTCAAGCATATGTTTGATTTCTTGCAGCACCTCAGTATTTCTAACACTCCATCCCTGTCCCAGGCCTCTCTTGGGATCTTGTGACCTCCCTCATTTGGACACCACCACCCTAGCAGCAAATAAATGAAGCCATGAAGCAAAATGAATGAAACCATAAAGCATCGGGAACCCATCTGGGATGCCATTTGGACCCCATGTCAGAATATTTCATGTGACCAAAAATCCCAGCAAATAGGGTTCTGTAGTGACACTAGAAAAGCTTGAGAAGATGGAGAGCTTGCCAGAAAGGCCACAAGAGTGAAAGGCTCAAGGCCTGAAGAAAGATCTCTGGGCAGAGAATTAGCTGGTAGCCACAGTGGCACAGATAGAACCAGAGCAGGGAGAACTCGGAGGTTAGGCAGGCCAAGCCCTAGGTCTCCTGCCATAGCAGCCACCTAGCTCACTCCTGGCATGAACTGGACATGCCTTTGCTTTCAGTGGCTTCAGCTTTGAACCTATCTCTGTTTCTGTTGTGCACTCTGCTGTCCCTATGCTCTGAATCTGTTAGGAGAGAAATGAGGGAGAGGGAGAGGCAGACACACAAAAGCTCTCTTCCAGCTGCAAAATAGAAATTCCTTTTTCCTCTGCTCCATAGGGGAAAAATCCTACATCCAAACATGGTACCAAACGAATCTTAACTCTCCCTAAGGTCTTTTTTTTTTTTTTTAAGTCCTAAATGAATGCATGATTTTTCCCTAAAGAAACTGTGATAATACAATTAGTGATACACAGAGGCCTAAGCTGGGAAATGCCAGCCCTTCCCACCGCCCAGCCACAGTCTCCATAGGAGTGAGGCTTTGAAATGAAGAAACCTATTGTCCCTGGGGAGCGAAGCTAAATCACAAATCCCAGCAGAGTGGTGATCCTGAAACCTCCCTTTGTGAAGGCAGCAGCGCTGGGCCTTATTCTTCTCTTGGCTTGTTTAAGCTTCTGTGGGCTATAAACACTGATCACCATACAGCACCTTAGTAATATAAATCATTTGTGGAGTTCTGAGAGGGAATCTCCTTTTTAGCCTCAAACTGAGGGTGAAGCACCCAGAAAATTGCTGATTGTGATCTGCAAATGTGTTTAGAACTCTAAATTGATATTGTCCAATCAAAATATAAAGCAAGCCTCACGTACTTCCAAATGTTCCATTAACCACATTGAAAAAAGAGGTAAAACTAATTTAATTATGTATTTTCTTTATCCCAATATATCCAAATATTACTTAACTATATAATCAGTATAAAAGGTATTAATGAAATATTTCACCTCCTTATCCTACACTAGGTCTCAAAGTTGGGGTGTCTTGTAGATTTCACTCTTACAGCACATCTCATTTGAAACTAACCACATTTCATATGACATCCATGTGTGGCTAGTGGCTAATAAATAAGAGGGTGTAGTTTTGAAGTTTGCAGATTATATCTAATTTGATCTTTGCAACCAGCTCCCTGAGTAGGCTTTAGCAACATTATTTCATAGATGACAGAGTCTGGGCTCAGACAGAATTAAATGAGTTGCTGCAAATCTAGCACCTCTATCTCTTGCCTCTTGGTCCTATGTGCCTGTCATTCCCCTGCACTAAGCAAAGCAAGACAAAAACTTACCAGTAAGATACTTACAAAACCAGGTGCCGTATGCTAAATAGCCAAGAGATTGAAACACCCTAAATTTTCTTTGACAGAAAAATGGACAAACAAAATGTGGTCTATCCACACGGTGGAATATTCTCAGCCTAAAATGGAAGGAAATTCTGATACCTGCTACCAACAGATGAATCTTGAGGATATTCTGTTAAGTGAAATGAGCCAGGAACAAGAGGCTAGATGCTGTGTGAGTGCACATCTATGAGGTACCTAAGTAGTTGGATTCATAAAGATAGAAAGTAGAAAGGTGGTTTCCAGGGGCTGGGGCAAGACGTGTGGAGTTAGTGTTTAGTGGGGACAGAGCTGTAGTGAGGGAAGATGGAAAAAGTTCTTAAGCTGAATGGTGGTGATGGCTGCACAGAATGTGAAGGTTATTTAATGCCACTAAACTTAAACATGGTCAAATAGCAATGTATTTTAACACAATAAAAAAATTGTTCAAGGCTCTGGGTTTAATTCCTAGCATCAAAACAAAACCAAAAAAAAAGTTATTAAAAAGGTGTAGGTTCAACATCATTCTAAGTGGAGAAAAATTGAAGGCATTCCCTCTAAAAACTGGAACAAGATAGAGATGCCCTCTTTCACCACTTCTATAGTTCTTGAAACACTGGCCAGAGCAATTAGGCAGACGAAAGAAATTAAAGGGATACACGTAGGAAAAGAAAAATTTAAATTAGCACTATTTGCTGACGATATGATTCTATACCGAGAAGACCCAAAAAGTTCCACCAGAAAACTTCAAGAACTAGTAAATGAATTCAGCAAAGTAGCAGCATATAAATCAATACCCATAAATCAAAAGCATTTCTGTTTATCAGTGACCAATCCTCTGAAAGGGAAACGAGGAAAACTACCCCATTTACAATAGCCTCAAAAAAAAAATACTTGGGAATCAATTTTATGAAAGAATTAAAAGATCTACACAATGAAAAATACAGAATCATAAAGAAAGAAATCAAAGAAGAATTTAAAAGATGGAAAGATTTACCTTGTTCTTGAATAGGTAGAATTAATTTTATCAAAATTACCCTACTACCAAAATCACTATACAGATTTAATGCAATTCCAATCAAAATCCCAATGGCATTCCTCATAGAAATAGAAAAAGTAATCATGAAATTCATCTGGAAAAATAAGAGACCCAGAATAGCTAAAGCAATCCTTAGCAGCAAGAATGAAGCAGATGGCATCACAATACCATACCTTAAACTATACTACAGAGCAATAGTAACAAAAACAGCATGGTATTGGCACCAAAACAGTTTGGTAGACCAATGGTACAGAATAGAGAACACAGAGACTAACCCACAAAATTACAATTATCTTATATTAGACAAAGGTGCCAAAAACATACATTGGAGAAAAGATAGCTTCTCCAACAAATAGTGTTGGGAAAACTGGAAATCCATATGCAATAAAATGAAATTAAACCCCTTTCTCAATCAAGCACAAAACTCAACTCAAAATGGACCAAGGACCTAGGAATAAAACCAGAGACCCTGTGTCTAACAGAAGAAAAAGTAGGCCCTCGTCTTCATCATGTTAGACTAGACTCAAACTTCCTTAATAAGACTCCTATAGCACAAGAATTAAAATCAAGAATCAATAAATAGGATGAATTCAAACTAAAAAGTTTCTTCTCAACAAAAGAAGCAATCTGTGAGGTGAATAGAGAGCCTACATCCTGGGAGCAAATTTTTACCCTCACACATTCAATAGAGCACTAATCTCTAGGGTATGTAAAGAACTCAAAAAGCAAAACACCAAAAAAACAAATAACCCAATCAATAAATGGGCCAAGGACCTGAGCAGACACTTCTCAGAAGAGGATACAGAATCAATCAACAAATATATGAAAAAAAGTTCATCATCTCTAGCAATTAGAGAAATGCAAATCAAAACTACTCTAAGATTTCATCTCACTCCTGTCAGAATGGCAGCTCTTATGAAGACAAACAACAATAAGTGTTGGCGAGGATGTGGGGGGAAAAGGTACACTTATACACTGCTGGTGGGACTGCAAATTGGTGCAGCCAATATGGAAAGCATATGAAGATTCCTTGGAAAACTGGGAATGGAACCACCATTTTACCCAGTTATCCCTCTCCTTGGTCTGTACCCAAAGGAATTAAAAACAGCATACTACAGGGACACAGCCACATCAATGTTTATAGCAGGACAATTCACAATAGCTAAACTGTGGAACCAACCTAGATGCCCTTCAGTAGATGAATGGATAAAAAAAAATGTGGCATATATACACAAAGGAATTTTACTCAGCAATAAAAGAGAACAAAATTATGGCATTTGCAGGTAAATGGATGGCATTGGAGAAGATAACGCTAAGTGAAGTTAGCCAATCCCCAAAAATCCAAATGCGAATGTTTTCTCTGATATAAGGAGGCTGATTCATAGTTGGGTAGGGTGGGGAGCATGGGAGGAATAGATGAACTCTAGATAGGGCAGAGGGGTGGAATAGGAAGGGATGGGACATAGGGGTTAGAAATGATGGTGGTATGTGATGGACATCACTATCCAAAGTACATGTATGAAGACACGAATTGGTGTGAATATACTCTGTATACAACCAGAGATATGAAAAATTGTGCTCTATATGTGTAATATGAATAGTAATGCACTCTGCTGTAATATGTAAAAAATTAATTTAAAAAATTTAAAAAAAAAGAAGTTGTAGGCTCTGTGCTAAATTAAATTTTACCTGTATTATCCCATGTCACACTCACAGCCAACCTACTTCTTAAAACAATTATTGGTATGAGCCCCAAGTTAATGATGAGGAAGTCATGGTTTAAACACAGTAAATACATAATTCAAGATTTCACTGCTAAACCAGCCAGGATTTGAACTCGGGGAGTCTGATTTCTAAGCCCGTGTTTTAAGTCTGACCTCCTCCCCAAAACCTCTCTGGTGGTCCTCAAATAGAAGTAATCCAGGAAGGAAATGGAAGTGACATTTGTTATAATCTATTCTCAACACAATAGTCGCAAACCCCCCTTTAATACATAAACCACTCTCCCTTCTCCAAACCAACTTGGAATAAAACCCAGCGTCTTTATTGCCTCCCACTTCAAGGATACGGACCCGCGAGACCCCTCCCACCTCATCTTCAGCTCCTGCCCTGGGATCACTGTGCTTCGCCTGCCAGTCTCGGTCTTTCTTACATCTGCCAATGTGTTGGCATTACAGCGTTCTTCCACTGAGCTCTGCCTGCCCAGCTCTTCCTCTCATGCGGGTCTCATTCCCTCATTGCACAGGCCTTCCTTTCCCCTCTCTCTAAAATCAGACACGCTTTCTGGCCCTATGCCCCAAACTCCCTATTTTCTCCATTGTCCTTCACAGTATCTCGACTGGTTGGCATTATAGTAAGTCCTTGTTTCTCTATTTCATGTCTTTCTGCCTCCCCTTGCTTAGAGGTAACTTTAAGAGAACAAGGATGTAGCTTTCACTGCTGTAACCCTGAGCCCCAAAATGGTACCTGGCACATAGTAGATGCTCAATAAATATCTGTTGAATGAAGGACTGAATGGATGGTTCCAGTGAGTGCTTCAGATGATCTTCACATACAGTGACCAACTATCCTGATTCACTAGGGACCGAGGGGTTTCTGGGATGAGAGATTTTGGGTGCTGGCACTAAAGAAGTCCCAGGCAAACCAGAAGGAGTCAGTCAACCTGTCCTCAAAACATCCAGCATTAAGCGCTCCCATTTTACAGAAGAAGAAATGGTGATTCAGAGATGAAGGAGCAAGAAAGGACAGGAAAGTGTGTCTTGTTTTATTTAGAGAGAGGGGGGAAAGAGCTCTAACCAAAATGAACTTGGAGTTCCCTCCCAGCAATCTGATCTTGTTTATTTTGTAATTCATGAATATGTAATAGTATCAGTCTAGCTCAAAATGTCACTTCCCCCCAAAACCCAGTCATCCCAACCAGGATTGGCTTATATTCATCTGCCCATTCAACCAAGCTCCATCACGGTTCCGTAGGCACTGGGGTGGTAGTGATGGGCACTGTGACACTTGGCTTCTGTGACACTCACTTTTTTTTTTTTAATAAATTTTATCATCTACATGTGAGGTTTATAATATCATGTTATAAGATAAATATAGACAGCAAAATGGTTGCCATAGTGACGCAAGTTAACATATCCATCATCTCACATAGTAGCTTTTTGTGTGTGACAAGAGAGCTAAAATAAAGTTCTTGTTTAATTTTAAAAAATCCTAATACAATGTTATGAACATAGTCCTCATGTCATACATTAGATCTCTAGACTTGTTCATCCTACATGGCTGCTATTTTTTAATATTTATTTTTTAGTTGTAGGTGGATACAACACATTTATCTTATTTTTTAATGTGGTGCTGAGGATAGAACCCAGTGCCTCGTGCATGCTAAGTGAGCGCTCTGCCTCTGAGCCACAACCTCAGCACCCCCCAGCGCCCCTCCCCCTCTGCTATTTTTTAATCCTCTAATCTACATTTCCTCACCCCCAACCCCTAACACCCTTCCCACAGTTGCCCATAGCACTCTAGGCTTTCTGAGTAACTAATGATTGAGCAAGAGTAGGTCTAATGACTCCCAGATCCCCAAGATTAATATTGATTTTGACCATATCCTTTCTAGGCCCTCCATACTGCTAGTATTATTCAGTTTAACCTACCCATCTACACTGTCGCCCAGGCTCAAAATATCTCAGGCAGGCCACTACTCACTATTCAGAGTATGCAGCTTGGGCTTGAAGCCCATCTCCTCTCCTACTCCCCAGATCTCCCTCCATAAGGTCAAAATTCAATTGCCAGCAGCCAGCTAATTTCTGCCATATGGCAAACAGGGAACCCAGAGGGTCTTGGAGACTGGTCCACTTCTCCTGCACTCGTGACAGACGCACCTTCTCTCTTTGTTACAAGGAAAGAAATCTTTTTTTGGTGGTGGTAGGGGGTTAGACTAGAACCCACAGGTCTTGCCAGTACCACTCATATCATGACCTTCTGGCCACACCATTCCCCTTCCTGAGGTTCTTGATCCTTTTCTCAAGCCCTGTTGGAATGTCCCCTATTGGCCAATGCGAGGTCACCACATGTGATTTTTTAGGAAAGGAAGATGAAGGGACTCCTACTCTGAGACACATCTGGTATCAGGCAAGCCTGAATTTGAATTTCATCTCTATCATCTGCTGCATGGTTTTGCGCAAGTTACTTTAAGATCGCTGTCTTTTTCCAAGGGGAAGTAACTGTACCTATCTCATAGAGCGATTACAAGGATTAACTGGAACAAATGGCAGATAGTGTGCATTCAATTCATATTAGCTGTCAGTATTATTACTAGCAAGGGGCTGGGAGGCAAAATATATCCAGATTCAGTTCTCAAATTTCATACTAATACATGGAGGGTGTGCTCTTAAGACACCAAACAACCAAATAAAAGGCTGAGAAGGGTCTCTTCATCATCCAGATGTTCGGTAGATGGACAACATATAACATTCTTCAGCTTTCTCCCCCATCAATATTTTACCTTCCCCACCTCCTTCTGGGGATATTATAAATAGCTAAGTGAGATTGTAAAATGTTCACAGGGCTTTTTTCCTAACAGATATGATTACTTCAAAATGTAAAACATCTGTACAGCATAACTACCATGAACAGAGTTTTAGGGAGGGAAAGATAAGCTGAGGAATTAAAAAAAAAAAAAACTTACAGTACATTTTATAAGAGAAGAACCAGTTTCCTAAAGGGTAGTTATTTCAAAGCCAAAACGAAAGATAAACAACCCCATAGAAAATTAAGAAAAGGGTAAACAAATGCTCAACAACTTATCTAATAATAAAAGAGATGCAAATTCAAATGACAATAGATTTTTCACTTAGGAAGGTATCAAAGATTAAATATTAAATCTGGCCCAAATTAACAAGTTTTTGAGAATGGCCAATCTTGTGCACTGATCGAGATAGAAGGTATGCTTTAAAGGCAACTTTTCTTGGAGGACAATTTGAAACTAGCTATTAAATGCTTACATCTGTTGATTCAGAATCTTTCCTTCAAAAACATTCACCCATACATACAAAGATATACGAATAAAGATTTCCAGTAAAGCATTATTTATATTGTCAAGACAATTAAAAAAACAAGTAAATGGCCACCAGTAAGGTTTGAATGAGACATGATAGTATAGCCATAAAATAGAACTCTCTCTAGAAACTGAAAAGACTGACACACATATCCACATAGAATTTATACATAAATGTTCATAGAAGCATCATTCACAATAGACCCAAACTAGAAAAGCCCCAAATATCACCTACCAGTAATCAAATAAAATGTGTTATATCCTAAGGGGAATATTATTCAGCAATGAAAAGGGAACAAAGTACTGACACATGCTACAGGATGGATGCACCTTGAATGAACCTTGAGAATTTTATCCTCATTTAAAGAAGCTTTAAAAAAGGATTTTACCATTCCATCTGAATGCAATGTTCAGACAAGGCAAATCTATAGAGGCAGAAAATAGGTTAGCCATTGCTGGTGTTAGGGATGAGATTGGTGGTAATTGAAAAATGGATACAAGGAGGGTTTTTTTGTTTGTTTATTTGTTTATTACTAGGAATTGAACCTACAGGCACTTTAGCACTAAGTCATATCTCAGCCCTTTTTTATTTTTTTCTTTTGAGACAGGGTCTTACTAACTTGCTTAGGGCCTCTCAAAGTTGCCTGAGGCTGGATTTGAACTTGAAATCATCTTGCCTCAGCCTTTAGCACCTAGCACAAAGAGATTCTTAGAGGTGATAAAAAATGTTCTAAAATTAAACTATGGTGTTAGTTGCATACCTCTGAAAATGTACCAAAAATTCAATGAGTGAATTTTATGGTATATAATTTATACCTCAGTAAACCTATTTGTAAAAACAGAATGAGGTAGACCAATAAATTCTTTTCTTATAATTTTTAAAAAACATATACAACACTTTTATACCTTTATTTTATTTATTCATTTTTTTGTGGTGTCAAGGATCAAATCCCGGGGCTGGGGATGTGGCTCAAGCGGTAGCGCGCTCGCCTGGTATGTGTGCGACCCGGGTTCGATCCTCAGCACCACATACCAACAAAGATGTTGTGTCCGCCGAGAACTGAAAAATAAATATTAAAAAAAAAAAAAAAAGGATCAAATCCCCGTGCCTCGCATATGTTAGGCAAGCGCTCTACCACTGCGCCACAACCACAGCCCAATCAATAAATTCTTACATGCCAAGACGTATGAAATAAATTGTTAAATGCTTTCTTAAAAAGAAGCAAATGTAAATATTATCAAATTATTACAGCACTCATAAAAATATATATTAGCATACACTTAGAAAAAAATTCTGAAGAGTTCCACACTAAACTGGTTAACAGTGATGTTCCTCCAGGAACATCACTTCCTGCTGATTTGCTTCTAATATATCTGATTTTTTTAAAATTAGGTACCTTTGGATATATGTTTGAACATTTTCATAATAAAATGTAGTGAGGAAAGTGGGTGTTACTTTTATCATCTAAAATCAGACACAGGAAGTATAGCGCAGTGGTAGAGTTTGTGCTTATCAAGCACAAGGCCCTGGGTTCAATCCCCAGCGCTACAACTACACAAAAGAAAACATAAAACACACACACATACACACACACACACAGTGTAAAGATTAAAACAAATAGGTAAATAAAAAGGAGTTGTTGAAAACTGACTGTTTGGAGACCACCTAGTTTCCACTGAAGACACCACATCTGGTCACGAGCTGAATGGAATCTCATTCTCTGAGCTCAACCACAGTCTGGAAAAAAAACCTCTGAAAACCACCCAGCTCTGTCTTACTCTCATTCCGAGTTCCCCAAGTGAACTATAACTAATTCTGTTTCCAAGCTACCTTGAAGCTAGAGAGAATGAGAGCCCTGGAGAGGTATATCCCCAAGTGCCAACCAATTTTGAGACACCACAGTTTACAAAGCAATTTCTCATGGATTCTTCCAAGTCTGATAAAATCATCAGATTAACAGTTAAGCTGAAGAACAGGCCATGGGCTGTAGGACCCCACACCAGACAAAGACACCAGGTAGGCCGGATGGATGTGCTTGACCCATCCTGTCTTGATTTCCAAGTTCAGACCCTGGCAGCTCAATGAACTTCAGTCATGTTTACTTAACTTTTTATTGAAGTATGTTATAATAAACACACAGAAGATGTATGTAACATTTTAATTAAGCATTGAAGCTCAAAGATAATCTCTTTTCTAATGGAACCACAATGGCATTTTTTTTAAGAATTTTTTTTTTTTAGTTGTAGATGGACAAAATGCCTTTATTTTATTTATTTATTTGTGTGTGGTACTGAGGATCAAAACTAGTGTCTCACATGTGCCAGGCAGGTGCTCTACCACTGAGCTACAGTGCCAGCCCAGTGCCACCTTTTGTATTTGTTTCTCCTGATCAGAGATGAGTGTAGGGGCTAAGCTAAGAAGAGTCTCTCAGCCATGCTGGTCCCTTCTCCTCCAAAGTCTGGACAAAGGCAGGTGGGAGTGTTGTGGGGAGCAGTCATGGTTTTCCCAGCACTAAGAGATACTCCCACCTAATGTCTCAGAGAACAGGAGCTGAGAAGGGAAGCTCTCCAGGTGCCATGAAGAAGGGCACAAAGGCCCTCCACACGACCATAGCACCTGAGAGCAGGAAGCCCGTTTATCAGTCCGCCATGTAAGCCCAGTGCTTGATGCATGAAGGCACCCATGTTAGAATAAATGTGGATCATCTGTAATACAGAAGGTGAAGGCAGAGCATCCTGGAAACCCAGGCCATAGGACAGAAATCCCAAGGGTTTTTGCGAGGGCTACCGCTAGCTCAGTTTACTGAAGCTGATTGAACAAAAAGATGCCCAGCTCTCTCTGCACACAGCTCCACGACACAGCGAACTGCGTGGTGAGCAAAGCCTGGACTAGATTTGTAGGCTCCTCTTCTCAATCAGTTGCCCTTGTGGAGGGGTCACCTTGTACAACCAACAGAGGTGGCCCCGCATTATATCATTCCTTGTGCCCACTGGAAGCACCAGTCATGTAGACCATGGGTCTACATGGGCTTCTAGAGGGTTCCCAATTTGTCCACCAGAAATGAAAAACAAAGTCCTGAGAAAATCTTGTATGGTCAATGAATACCTGCTGATTAACTACAGGAGCATGCAATCTCAAACTCTGCAGATCTTTCATCTGAGAATTTTCTGGATCACTGCAAGAGCTCCCAGCTGGTCTCACTGCTTCCCTTTGCCTACCAACAATCTATGTCCATATTCTAGGATGAGGAATCATTCTAAAGCAGAAAGACGAGCATGTCACCTCCCTGCTTAAAATCTACAAATGCACAGAGAACAGAAAACAAGCTCTTAATGTGGCCCTCAAGGCCCTATATGACCATGTTCTGGTCAACCTGTCATACCTCTTTTTGTGACCTTCTTTGCCTTGCTGACCTTGCTCCTGATGCACCTAAATTTCTTCCACCACTTTTCTTTTCTTTCTTTCTTTCTTTTTTTCCCTAAAATTCTTCAAGATTGTTCCTGCCTTAGGCCTTTGCACTTTGCAGAATCCCAGGCCTGGATTCTTTTTCTCAGCTTTTCGAATGACATTTGGATGATCAACTCAGAGAAACTTTTTCTGTTCTCTTATCAAGAACCATTCATTCTCTATTCCATCCCTCAGTTTTATTTTATTTTTAATTGTTACTATTACCTGAATTTACTTTGCTTATTAGCCACTGTCCCTCCCTTCCTCAACACATACATACACACCCACATATGCCCATACACACACATATACACACATTAAAACACAAGCTCCTTTTCTGGCATCTAGAATACAACATAAGTTTAATAAATAATTCTGAAGCAATGACAATAATCATAATTGCAGTGGGCTGGGGATATAGCTCAGTTGGTAGAGTGCTTGCCTCACATGCACAAGGCCCTGGGTTCAATCCCCAGCACCACAAAAATAAATAAATAATCATAATTCGCAAAAACCTTAGCAGTTTGCAGAAAAAAAATACTCATTCTGATTGCTTTATTTAATCTCTAAAACAGGCATATGGGGCAGGTAGCATAATCCTTATTTTATAGCTGAGAAACAGAGCTTCAGAGAGGCCAAGCATCTTACCAAAGGCATACAACAAGAAAGATGCCTCTGAATTCAGAGATCCCCCCTAAGTTGACTGAAACATTCAACAGAGCTTCCCATTCACTGAGCAACAATTTACAATAGATGAGAAGAAAAGCAGTTATTTGCAGGATCAAGTTAAGCTCCTAGACAAAAGAAAACATGAAAGCTATGAAACCATTTTAGAAGTCATCAAAATAGACAATTATGTAAAATGAGCCCCTCTGACATCCATGATGGTAAAGCTGCAAAGCACTCAGATGTCATATCTCAGTTCTGATCTGTGCTTATAGAATTCCCTGATTCAAATGAAGGGAGGGAGGCAATATGGAGAGATCTGGAAACGCTGTGTCTCCATCCAAGAGCTGCAGAAAGGAACTATGACTAATAAGGAAAATTCACTGTAGGAAACTAACCACACACTATAAGGGGATCAAATTGGTCACCCTTCAGACCAGAAAGTTGAAGACACAAAAACCATGCTATGTTTAAAACTATCTTCTGAGTGCTGGTTTAAAAAAAAAAAAAAATGAGAGCTGCATGCACATACGAATCAGTAACAATAAATCCCACCATTGTGTACAACTGTAATGCACCAGTGAATTAAAAAAAAAAAAAAAGAGTCAAATATCTCTGGAAGGCCAAACTGAAGTGGCCTCCCCAAACTGAAGGGGAGCTGAGTAGTTGGGAGGGAAATATCTCACTCTATTTATAACACTTTATATGCTTTGCATATTATACTGTGTGTCTATATTTCCTATTCAAAATATAAACTAAATTTAAACAAACAACCCAAACAAAGAAGACAAAAGGGTCCAGGAATTGATGTCAGCAGGTTAGGCCTTCCAGCTCCCACCTCCCTATCAGATAAATCATCTTTTCTAATCCAAATAAATGTCAGCAGTGATTCTTCTTTGGTCTTGCTGAAATCTAACCTATTTTGACTTTAAATCCCAGAATCACAGACCCCCTTCTCCAGAGGATTCATGTGGCCCAAGGAAGGGATGAGATTTTTTTCAAGATCCCCTAAAAAAATTTATAGCAAAATGGAAGCTTGAATATAGCCGCCCCCCACACACACACACACACACATCTCCAGTTCTGAGTTCCTTCTGCAATTTCAAGCCCTCCTCTGCTCAACACTGTGATGATTAATGTTAGGTGTCAACTTGGCTGGAGTAAGGGATTCCTAGATAGCTGGTCCAGCATTATTCTAGGATGCAACCATGGGGGTATTTCCAGAAGTGATCAGGATTAGAATCAGGTGACCAAGTAAGGAGATCCACCCACCAGTTACAGGGTGAGTTAGTACTTACTGGGTGCAATTTCACTTCAAGATGAAGGCAGTTGTGGAGGAAGATGGTGGTGATCATGGTACAATGTCATGAATGCATTTAATGGCACTGAACTTAAATGGTGAATTGTATATTACGATCATTTTACCACCATTAAAAAAAATTGACAAGGCTGGTGCTCATTAACTGAGTCTCCCAAACCCCAAATCCAAATCCATGTTCCTTAAATGATAGCCCAGATCTAGCACCTAAATGAAAACACTGCTACCTTTAAAACAAACTGAACTTTTAAACTACAGATAAAAGTCACCTGGCCAGTTCTGTGTGTCAGGGGCCTTGATGGGATGCCAAACTATTTCTTTGAGACCCTCCCAGGAGGCATGTTGAGTTCTAATGGGCCTTACTTTAGATAAGACTTTGAATTTCAAACAAGATTTCAAAGCCCTCCACTCCTCAGTTTATACCCAAAGGACTTAAAACCAGCATACTACAGTGTCTCAGCCAATGTTTATAGCAGCTCAATTCACAATAACCAAGCTATAGAACCAAACTAGGTGCCCTATAGCAGATTAAAAGCTAATGTGGTATATGTACACAATGTAATATTACTCAGCTATAAAAAAGAATTAACTTATGGCATCTGTCAATAAATGGATGGAACTAGAGAATATCATGCTAAGTGAAATACTCCAGTCCCAAAAAACCAAAGGCAGAATGTTCTCTCTGATATGTGGATGCTAACCCACAAGAAGGGAGAGGAAGATTAGAAGTTCATTGGACTAACTAAAGGGGAATAAAGGAGAAACAGGAAGAGAAGAGACAGAAGAATTAATTACACATATCTTTCCTATCCTTATATGTGAATACATAGCCAATGTAACTCCACATCATATACAACCACAAAAATGGGATCCTAATTGGAAATTATATTTATCATATGTATGTATAATATGTTAAAATATACTGTCATATACATCTAAAAATAATAAATAAACATGTATTTCAAGGCCCAGTAAAATTCTCTCTCCCCACACCCCAAAATGAGGGGGGTAGAGTTGCTATAGTTTGGATCTAAAATGACCCCAAAGCCTATGTGTTAAAGGTTTAGTCCCCTGTTTGACACTGTTGGAGGTAAAGAAACCTTTAACAGGTGGGGCCTAGTGAGAGGTCTTTAGATCATTGGGGGAGTGCCTTTGAAGGGGATTGTGGGAACCTGATCTCTTCCTCTCTTTCTTTTGCATCTCAGCCATGAGAAGAGCAACTCTACACCATCAGGTCCAAAAACAATGGGCCAATCCAATGGACTGAAACCTCTAAAACTCTGAAACAAAAATAAAACTTTTCTCATTATATAATGTTTGTCATAGTGATGGAACTGTGACTAACACAGAGGGTCTAGAAAGGGTGGCTAACCTCACAAAGGGTATCAGGTACTCAAAAAAGGACAATTTCATATACATGTACATGAACATAAACATAAACACCAGAAAGGAAGAACACTACTTAGAATAAAGAGCAGGTCTTTAATTATATACAAATAATTATATAATTACATAATTTAATTATATATATTTATGTTAATATGTAAATATTAATTATAAATTATATAAATTATAAAATTCCTAGATTGTGCTCATATTTTTCATGTTTCTCCAGACTGGGAGATACTTCAAGGATGGACTAGGGGACTTCAGAGCAGACCACCTCACTGTGACAGAAGAGACCTGTGGCTTTTGGACCTTGCTATGCTGAAGCCACTTGCCCCCACTGGAGGCCCTAGGCTTGCTGAAGTCAAACCCCTAGGAGAGTCATGGAGACCAGGAAGGGACAGGAGACAAGAACTATAGCAACTCAAGCTGAAGTTCTTCCTCTCACAGTAGGCCATATGCCAGTGACATTACCCCTGTGAGAGGCGAGAAGAGCAGCTGGGAGAGGAGCAGGAGGAGATTGCACCCGACTGTCTAGCTCTCCTATCCCTCTTGCCCCAGCAAGAGGATGTGCTCCAGCTCCAGCTTTACAACCGAGGGAAAAGCTGACCCCATCTAGAAGCTGCACAACAGGATGGAGGGTCTATATTATTAGTCTCTCTGGCCTCCATGTTATTCAGAGTACTTTTCAAAGACAGTACTTAGTTTGGGCTCCAGATTTTAAGAAAGACATCAACTATTTAGATGGGTTATCTGTGGACTACAGAACTCAAAATGTTCCTCACCTATTTGGGAGGATTTCCCAGGAAACATTGGTGTAGGAAAGACCACAGTCCACCCAGCAAGATTGGTCACATCCACCCTAGAATTGAAGTGGGTATAAGAAGTGGCAGTCAGACAGTGCTTTTTTGTTTTTAATTTTGCACTAGGAATTGAACTCAGGGATGCATTACCACTGAACTATTATGCCAGCCCCCCTGTTTTCTTATTTTCTATTTTGAGATAAGGTCTCACTAAGTTGCTGAGGATCTTGCTGGGTTGCTGAGGCTAGCCACATAGATGGCTTTTCAAATGTTGATAAGCCGAAACAGGGCAAGAAAAAAGACCAGAGGTAAGGGAAGAAGTCATCCGTGGCATGAAACGGGAATCTAAGCCTAAGAATACTCAACAGAGAAAACAAATGCAGTGTCCTGAATCTAAAGCCAGTGTGACATTCTTATTCCTATAGATCCTGGAAAACATCCTCAGAATCCTTCCTAACACAGCACTAGTAACCACTACCAACCCATTGCAGCTGGCACATCAGTAGAAACTACTCCTCAGTACATGAAAGCCATCTTCAAATAACAGAAATGTTACCACGAGTATTCTGGGTCATTCTAATGGACACAGGCATCTTGCAGCTCTATTCAGGGAAGACCTTTCAAAGAAGCCTTTTCAATAATGGGACAGTCTGATTTATGAGGTGGTCAGTCCCTTGCTGTAGAAAGTTCCAAGCAGAAGCTTCATGGTTGTCGGGGAGTCCTGCATAAGGAGTGCATTAAGGCAAATACCACAAGTCCAAGAAGGACTTGAGGTTCAGTCATTACACCGATGTACTGAGCAATTAATGTATGCCAGGGACAGGTGCACAGTGGGCATGGTGGTTATTATTAAGTCCATTTACAGATGCAGGGGGCTGAATAACTTCACAGCTAGGAAGAGGAAGATCAAGAATTCTCACCCAAATCTGCCGACTCCAAGTCCTGCACATTCTCCCCCTCGCCACACCCGCTGTGAGGCTGCAGATGTTAAGAGGAGGCCTCCTAAGAAACTTGCTGGGCCTTGATGGCTCCGTGCTGGCTGCACTTTCCCCCCACGATGGCCCAACAGCTGCTGCCCTAAAAGCTTTCCAGGGCAAGGCTGGCAGGCATCTTGTTTGACCGTTATATTCCCAAACAAGAGTTCCTCCACAAAGGGACTCTGGGCTTAGCGTCTGTCCCAGAATCCCGGGCACAGTCTTTTGGTTCAAGACGTTTAAAGCATCTGTTCCAGTGCAAATGGCACTAAATTGGGATGACAACTCAAGCCACATTAATCACTGACTCCCTGAATGATTGGCTAACCGTGGGCTGCAAGGTCCCGAGCAACTGGGACAGACAAAAGGACAGTGCTAATGAGGGGAAAGAGGACGGCAGGAGGAAAGGTGTGACAAGTTCACTGTCACCACCAGCGCTGCTACTCCCTTACGGCCCATTTCTGGTTCCTGGGGTTCCTATCTTGTTCCCCAACTCCCACTCTTGCAGGTATCACCCTGTAACATCCCATGGCCAGTGGCGCCCACCTCCAGCCCCACTGCCTAAGTTGTGCTCCCCGGCCCCCCAGCCCCATGGCCAGGCCTTGCACCTGCCAGTTTGGACCTCCTCTCCCTGGAATGCCATGCTTCGATAGAAAATAATGAAATTTTGTCATTTGAAGCAATGTGGGTGAACCTGGAGAACATTATTTTGAGTAGAGAAAAGCCAGACACAGAAAGACAAATACCACACGATCTCACTCATTTGTAAAATCTTAAAAAGTTGTTTTCAAAGGTGTAGAAAATAGAATAGTGGTTGCCAGAAACTGGGTAGAGGAGGCTGGGTGGAGGAAACGGAGAGATTGGCAAATGAGATCAAAGTTACAGTTAGCTAGGAGGAATAAATTCTGGTGTTCTTTTGCACTATAGGATGACTAGCATTAACAAGAATGTATATCCCAAAATATACAAATATACAAAATATACAAAATAGCTAGAAGGCATAATTTTGAATATTCTTATCACAAGGAAGTGATCAATGGTTAAGGTGAAAGATAGGCTAATTACTCTGACTGGATTATTACAGAATACATGTATCACATTGTCCCCCAGAAATATGTATAATTACTATGTCTCAACCATAAATTAAATTTAATTAATTAATAAATAAATGCTCATAGCTCTTCCAGATGATGTTGGCCCACAGAAACCTCTCCTGTCTCCATCTTTTTTTGCATTCAGTGTATGCATAAATGAGACCCTTATTTATACTATTATCTTCTTCACTGTCAAATGAAACAACTTAGTGCATCTGACACTACTATGTATTTATTTTCCATTAGTTTATAAGTATTGGGGGATGAAAGGGTGCACTTAACTTTGCACCTGCTTGGTCCCTAAGCAGGGCAGGGCTATAGTAGAACCTCTTTTCTGGAAACTGCCTGCCCCACCAGTAGGGGTAGGGCTAGGTGACAGCTCTGTCATTAGTCTCAAATCACTGGCATGGCTACTGGTTTGGGGATGATCTACTCGGGGTCCTTTAGATTCCCATCCCCAGTGATGCGGAAGTGGAGGAGGAGGAAAACCAGACAGGAGAAGGACAAAGGGTGGAAGAGAGGACGACTGAGAAAGACAGAGAGAATGAATCTGAGCAAAATATTCTACAGTCTGGGAGGTCAATGTTTACCTCTAAGTGAATGAACTTGAGAGCTGTGGGCAACCACTGTCTGTCATATAACCCAATCTAGCTGGCTTGCCGAGAAAGAAGAATGAAGCAGGTGGGTGGCAAACCAGACCTCATGAGTCAAATCTGGTCCTTAGACTATTTTTGTAAATAAAGTTTTATTACAACTTAGTTACATTACTGTTTGCACACAGCAGACAGAGGGAGAAATTTGCCTGTTTCCTGGGTCTTTCACTCCAAAGGAGCAGTGAAAACTAAATACACTCAATAGTCAAGAGCCTGGTGACATACCTGTGACATGACTTAGCAGTCATGTACCCTGAGGAGGCCGTATTTGACCTCTGCAACAATCAACAAGACATTGCCATGCCAACTATTCTGGGGACAGAGTACACTCCCTGTCTAATACTCTCTGGCCACTGAAAGCAGCATTTCCTAAGGAATACTGCAGGATGTTTGTTCCATACAGGAAACTAGAGCTCATGAGTCAAGTGTGGTCCACAGGCCATTTTTGTAAATAAAGTTTTATTGCAACACAGCTATATTCACTCATTTCTCTATCGTCTATGGATATTTCTGCACTACAATAGCAGGGTTGAGTAACTGCAACAGAGACCACAAAACTTAAAATATTTACTATCTGGCCCTTCACAGCAGTTTGTATGTCTGTAAGATGCCAACAGGTGTACCATAAAGAAAAAATAGTATCTCAGTTGATGAATTCAGAAAATGATGGATTTGTTTTCTTTCCTACAGGATTTATCAGAGCCTTTATTAGATAGATAAGAGCTGTGAATCTCTTAGGAGGCAAAACACAAGAATATTGAGTACACTTATTTGAACACGGAGCCCAGTGTTGAGGGTCTAGTGACCCAAAGACCAGAGTCAACATCCTCTGTAAAATAGAGGAAAGGTCACCCCAACTTCAACTGCATCTCAGCATTGTTGGGAAGATCAAATGCGACATGATAGGAGTGTGTTGTACAAACCAAGGGCAGATGAGAACAGCCCTTTGTCCTGGCTCCCTATGAGATGTCCCAAAGGCATTATTTGTCCATTCCCCACCAGTCACTCTGAGGACAGACATAGATGGCTTCAGGAGTCAGTGGTTTCCAAGAACCTGCTGATTCCGAGGAAGCACTTGGGCCTTCATGGAAAAGCGCATGACTGTAAGCTTAATGGGAAGGCTGCTCTAAGTGTCCATTTGTTTCCATTAAAGAGCATCAATTAATCTTGACCTGGATAGCAGATGGCATTTCTCTTGAAGTTTCAGTTGGCTCCTGCACTACCAAGGAGTACCAATGGACTCTAGTTTCCTCATGCAAAGCAACTGCACAAGCAATGGTACTCTGAAGGGGGCCAGTGCTGCTGCAGAAAAGCATGCTGGACCCTGCTCCCCTCAGACCCCTCCTTATACTCCTCACATGCATAATCCATGTCCACAGTCCTTTTCTGTCACGGGGAGTTACCCAAGTCCAGATAATAGAACAACTTGTTCCTGTACAAGCCTTCTCTACTTTGCTTCAGAAGCACCAGGGGAAGGCTGAGCAGGTCAGGCAGGGAAGGCCACAACGCCAAACTAAGAAGCAGCAATGATATTAGCACTGAGATGACATGTCATTTACAAATGGCATCTCACCATTTTCTCTTCCAGAACAAAAAGTGGGAAAATGCACCAGGAAGAAAGTGGGAAGAAGGCAGGCATGGAGATGGCAGCCCACCCATCCTCTATTCTGCCATCTGAACCCTCCCCAAGCAGGTCAGATGGTGCTGCTCAACTCCTCCCTGCACCGCCACCCCTGCTACAGACTTTAGAATCTTCCAGATGCCATGTCATTGCAGGCATCCCCACCATTCCCAAGAGATAATACCTTCCTGAAATTTACACAACTGGCAGATACCTTCAGATGTGTGGAAGAAATGCCCTAAGAAGGACAAATCCTTAAAAGAGAGATTAGGAAAAGATGAAAGGGAAATAAAACTCAAAGGGCAACTTAATAAAAGACACCAAGACCACTATAGTAAAAACACAAAATTGCCACCTGATGGCTGCCCCATGGACAGACAGCCAGATGAGACCCTATGTCTATACCAGAAATAACACAAACCGGCAGGACAAGTCACGAGATTGTACAAGAAAGGGCTGGCTATGCCAGGAAGTGGCACTAGAAGTTATCCTGAGGGTTTTGAAGTCAAAGGTTAGAGAGGGAAAGCAGAAACATAGACTCAAATAGAGTGAAAATCCAGCAAGGTTTACCATGGTATGGGAAGCCAACCAACATGCCTAAGTTACACCTCAGTCCCCTTGACTCAAAGCAGCCAAAAGACATTGAGCTAACAGCCCTTAAGATTCCTCTGCTTCCAGAGGAAGTTGCTGCAATTTCTACTGCAAATATCAAAGCTTCATAACAAGATCCCATTCTATTCTCTCTCTACAACCCAGCAGCTGAAAGAGAGATTTTGAGCCTGAATGGGGAGCATCTAGAGAGCATGGTGATTGAGAAAATAAACTCAGTTTCTCCTGCTAAACCCTCACTTCTGACACCAGATGCCATTCAATTCAACTCTGCCACTACCTACCTGGAGGTATTTTGGATCCCACAGGCTCAGTCCACAAGGCTGTTCCTCCCTGACTCCAAATGCCAATCAAAAGCCCCAGGTTATTGCACCTGAGCTTCTGATCAATTGGGTCCTCCTTGGGTCCCATTAATTTGCTAGAGTATCTCACAGAACTCAAGGAAACCCTAACTAATGTTTACTGGTTTATTATAAAGGGTAATACAAAGGAGCCCAGATTTCTTGAGGGCTCCTTTGTTAAATTATCAAATTAAAAGTTGCATAGGGTGAGGCACTTAGGGAAAGACTGGGGAGTTTCCATGACTATCCAGTGTGCTACCTTCCAGGAATCCCCATGGTGCTCAGCTAACCAATAGCTTTTGCACCCTGCCCTTTAAGGTTTTCATGGAGATTTCATTACATACGCATGATTGATTACATCGTTGGTCTTTGGTGATCAACTCAATTTTCAGTCCCTGGAAGTTGGGTCTTCGGTGATCAACTCAATTTTCAGTCCCTGGAAGTTGGGTTGGGGCTGAAGGTTCCAATCCTCTAGTCCTGCCTAGGTTAGGATGTCTAGGCAGGATTCTCTTTTTGGTGACCAGACTCAAGCCTGAGTCCCAAGCCTTCAGTCAACTAATTAGCATACAAAAAGACAATTATCATTGAAAATTCCAAGGATTTTAGGAGTTGTATGCCAAGAAATGGGGACAAAGTTCAAATAATACATTTCACAATCTCAGTGCTTCCTGCGCAACTCTGAGCTTCCAAGCAAACAGCACCCAGCTCAGGATCCACCTGAAAGCAACTATCTCAACCCCCTCCAGGAAATCCATATGGTCTCTCCATATGGAGAGAGGGCACGTCCACCCTACCAGCCACTTTTTCTAAGGGCAAGGATTGTCAGTCTGCCCCCACCAGAGAGAATACTATCTGCAAATAGCTGGAGGGCTTTGCTACTGAAGAGGAAGCCATTGCAGGCCCAGGGCATGGAATTCCCAACCCAGAAGATCAGAATCACTACAAGGAAAACCACTGGTTGCCTCGGAGCCATTCAGACAGCTGGGGGTGTTTGCCCGGGTGAAAGAATTGGAGACAGAGTGGACAAGAGCCGCAGGTACATTTCAGGAGCAGCTGTAAAAGTCACTTTTGCTCCCTCCTTAGTGGACTCCCAGCTGCCCACCCCACTGCTGCATAGATGAGCCAGCAGAGTCACACGTGGCATCCCATGGATGTCCTTGACAGCACAGGATGTCCCTTGAAAACACCATGGCACCAGACGGACAAACTCTTAATATCAATAGGAGCCAGGCTGGTGTGTGAACAGGTATGGCAAGTTGTGTAAGGAGGTTGAGAACAACAGCAAGTGAGAGCTTCAGTCTGCCCAAGGGCAGTGGGCACTCCCTTGAAGCCAGTACTACATGCACAACGCAGGGCCAGTGCTGCTGGACCTTCTGACTCTTTAAAAAGGTGCTGAAGTCCAGATTTTATGAGAAATGTCCTCATTTTTATACACTGGCATCAAATTCACATTTTTAAAAGACACAGTACAGGCCAAAGAAAACATGTGAAGGCTGGATTTGGCCTGTGTGCCATCAGTCTGCAAGCTCTGCATAAAAGTTCAGCTGAAAAAAATTACCGGTAATGTGCAAAACAGATCCTGTCCCCAATCTTTGAGCAGGAAGGCAGAGGTCAGGGGTGGTACGGAGGCAGTGACATCTGCCCAAGTTACCTTGCAGGAACTGGAAATTCAAATTTCCACTTGGACGAAATGGCTGTATCTCCAATGTGTCCTGCTTTCCTCTATTTGAGAGCAAGATTTTTCCTTTTGCTGTACCGCAGAAAGCAGAGAATCTTGGGATTGGCAAAGACCTCACATGTCATCTAGAATAAATCTCCCTCTGGAGCTTAAATTCCCACTCTGACAATGCTCGGCACAGGCATCTCACCCCTACCGAACTCCTCTTATACAGGGGAAATCAAGGCCTCCCAAAGCTGCCTGCTTGTCCCTTCAAGACAGCTGTAATTGTTAGAAAGGTCTCCCAGACACCAGACTTCTACAAACACAGCCCCAAATCAGATTAGGTTGGCAGCTGCCCCATAGTGACTCACACCAAAACTGATCGCCAATGAGGATCTTAAGTCGTTTTCACAAGTGCCACTGCTAAGTACATCTCTCCCCAGTCTGCACCTGGCCAGCTGGGTTTTCAACAATAAAGGCAAGACTTCACACTTTCTCCTGATTAAGATTCAGCCCACCTATGTCTTGCGATGTGGTGGCCCTCAGTTCCCAGGTATAAATCTTTGGGAGTTTTCCAGATTCTTTTCAGAGGACCATGACCCTCCCTTTGCCCCCACAAACTGCTGAAGCCTCTGGCTCTGCACTTCATTGGTAACCATTGGCAGAGTGGACCCTTGCCTGTAAATACAAATAGTGCTCTACCTTCTTCAAAGCCTATCTGCAGAAGATCATATTTATGGAAGGTTGACTGCAGGCTGTGTCCATTCCTCCACATCAAAAAACTCAAATGGCCACAAGAGCCAAGCAGGCAGCAAAAATTAGTGAAGTGAGCCAGTGGACACTGGAACAAACCCGGGCCCTGAGTAAGGAGACAGCCAATTTTTTTGCCTCTGAGAACAATCTTCCCACTTTGCAAGAGATGCCAGAAGTCTGGATTTTTGTGTGAGCTCTCCTGCTTTTTAAAAACTCTCTTGATTTTTAAATGTTGGAAATAAATTCATTTTTGTAAATGCTTGCAAAGGCCAAACAAAACAAGCTAGTGGATCTAACTTTGCCTGTGAGCTGCTGGGTCTGCTGGAGATGTTCTAAATTTCATTTGTGGACCCAGTTGAACCCTGGAAATCTGGGTAAGAATAATAACAGAAAGCACTTGAGTGTGACCCACATTCCAGGCACTTGGTAAACACTGAGTATGGATTATCTGATTTAATCCTCATAAGTCCAATGAGGTACCCATTTGAAGGAGGAAGAAACAGAGGCATAGATAAGGGAGAGAACTAGTCCTAGGTCTATGTGACTTCATATTCCAGGTCAGAGTCCTTGGATCACACTGGGCAGAATGGCTCTTTGCAAACTGTGCTAAATCTATCAAACTTGCATTGAAAGATTTTTAAATGCATTATGGTGGGCGGGGGTTATAGCTCAGTGGTAGAGTGCTTGCCTAGCACTTGTGAGCTCTTGGGTTCAATCCTCAGCATCACATAAAAATAAAGGCATGCTTTCCATATACAACT
The DNA here is from genome assembly GCF_045843805.1 of Urocitellus parryii. Taxonomy (NCBI): domain Eukaryota; kingdom Metazoa; phylum Chordata; class Mammalia; order Rodentia; family Sciuridae; genus Urocitellus; species Urocitellus parryii. The sequence goes on from NC_135546.1 coordinate 13,746,800, forward strand.
ACAAAAAAAATGCATTATGGTGACTATCAGAGGTGATAAAGAACATCATCCACCATATCACTGGGTCCTTAGTGGCCTCTAGTAGCTGAAGGTTGGCTCCTGTTCCCATTCCCTTCAAGGAGGGGTAAGGATCAAACACACTAGTGCTTCTCCTTGGGGTAGTGTCTTGCCCTTATTCCAGCTTCAAACTCATGCTTAAGGAGACGTGAAGAAGGTTCTACTTGAAATACAGTTGTGCATCACTTCATGATGGAAATTATTCCAAGAAATGCACTGGCATGGGAGTTCATCATTATGTGAACATCACAGAGTGAACTTACACAAAGATGGCTCTGACGACACCAGGAGATATCATCTTACGGGACCACGCTTGTAGGTCTGTCATTGACCCAAACTTTGCTCTGCAGCACATGACTATAATAACAGGGAGTTTCCATTGTAAAATTTAAAAGGAAGGTGGCAAGTTGGAGTCATTTTTATATCACAGATATTGAATCATGCAATGCTCATTATACAATCCAATCTGATGAGCTTTTTTTTTTTTTTTTTTGGTACCTGAGACTGAACCCAAGGGCACTTAACAACTGAGCTACATCCCCAGCCTTTTTTTTTTTTTTTTTTTTTTTGAGACAGGTTCTCTTTAGCCTTGCTAAGTTGCCGAGGCTGACCTCAAACTTATAATCCTTCTACTTCTGCCTCCTGAGTTGCTGGGATTACAGGAATGCACCACCATACCTTGCTGATGAGCATAATTTTAAACAAAAAACAGAATATAATTTCTTGGCCTAATCTACAAGTGGCAAACCCACATGCCAGCAGAAGCCAGGAAGCTTAGGCAAATAAGTAAAACAGTAGGTGTGAGGGAATGGAGGACTGGGACCAAAAAGCTCCTGGGCCAGGGAATGGTAAGAACTCCAAAGTGCATGCATCCTGTGAAATGGGGACTGCTGATCAGCTCTGGGTGCTATGTGAGAATGGGCATGCAGTGCAACCAGATAGTTCTTTTTTTTTTTTTAAAGAGTCAGAAATACAGATTTGTCTATGAAGTTGCCCAATTTTGTTCTGCACCTCAAAAAAAAAAAAAAAGTCACTGGCCCCCAGACTACCTCTTGCTTGGTGCTTAGTGTTAGTCTGAAAAAAAAAAAAAAACTGAATTTTTCTCCTAGTGAGTCATGAACTATTTCAAACATCTGGTGAAGGGAAAGAGATGTCAAAGAGGCATTCTTAAAGCCTTGGGGGCTATGCTCCCCAGCTCCTGCCTGCAGGGCGGGCACAATCTGGTGCAGTTCTAAGGATGTGGACTCCATAGGCAGTTCATAGGCTGCTAAGTTCTTGGGAGCAACAGAAGAAAGACAAGGTTGGAGAGAGAGAGGGATATTGACCTCTAGTGAGCTGAGGGCCAACTCTGTTTACTTCTCCCAGAATCAGGGTCACAAGGGCATAGAAATCCAACCACTGAAAGGAAAAGTGATATTATGGACTGGCTAGGTTCTGGGATACCCCCATGAACCAAAATCCCCAGAGGTTGTGCTTCCAAAGAGGTCAAAGGTTAAGCCTGGGCGGGTCAAGGTCTCCAAAACTCTCTTTTCTCCCTGTAGTTATTTAGGTCTGCTAGCATCTCAGACAGAACTCAGGGCAGGTGTTCAGGCTGGTCCCTGTAGGAAAGGGGTCAGACCCTGTAGTTCTTTCCATGGGGTAATAGACTCCAAGACCTGCTTTAGTTACTCTGAAAGAACCAGGGGTGGGCTTAGAGGAGGGTGCCCTGTGTGTCCACCATACTTTGCTCAAAAGAGTTCTCCAAGAACTCGCTAGAATTCCATACTGTGGCAGTCAGCTTTAGGACATGAGTCGTCTCCCAGGCAGTGGGCTCTACCACATATTTCTCTCTGGAATCTCTTGAGAAGGGGCAAGAGCCACCTGGATAAGGAATGAGATGGGACCAGGGTCTGAGGTCTAGCACCCCAACCACATGCCATTTTTTTCTTACCCCATTCACATTTCTACCTGTACGGGGGAGAAATTCCTCTTAGGGCTGAAGATCCAAAGAGTTGGTGGGATTTGTCTTAAAGATACTATTTTTTTTTTTAGTTGTAGATGAACACAATATCTTTATTTTATTGATTGATTGATTTTTATGTGGTGCTGAGGATCAAACCCAGTGCCTCATGCGTGCGAGGCAGGCACTCTACCACTGAGCTACAGATCCAGCCCTTAAAGATACTATTAAACTTCACATTTTTGCAGTCAACCCTTCATCCTATTCTATTAGGTTTGTGCACTCTCTTTATTTCCTGGTTCTGTCCCCCACGGGATTCACTGTGTCCAAATGGTAACCACTGTTTATTGAGCATTCACTGTGTCTGTTCTGGTCTGGTGCTTTATGGCAATGCCCAAGGCAGGTATTACTGTCCCTATTTTGCTGGAGAGGAAGCTGAGACTCAGACAAGATAAACAACATCTACAGTTACTAAGTGGCAGAGCTGGAATTTGATTGCAGATCTGAGAGACTCCAGACCCTGCAGTATTACTCTTATAGTTGTGATTATTAATAACAATGGGTAATATCAACTAATTTGAATCCTTATTATGCACTAGGGACATGCTAAAGGTTTGACTTGCATGACCTTACCTAATTTCCTAGATTCCTCTTTGAGGTCAAATTATGTCTTCACTTTACATACCAAAGCTCAAAGAGATGACAAGACCTGCCCCAAGTCATAAGGCTAGAAAATAGAAGATCTGGCCCACAACCTCTGGTCCCCATGATACACCATCACAGATTCTGGTCAGTTCAATTCTGACAACCATGTTCCTAGTTGTACTATATTATATGTCCCCAAACTAGATTTTAAAAAATTTTTTCAATGATGCAAAGGTAATACAAACTCAATAGGAGTCATACTTTGAATCTGACACTTAAATCTTTTCCCAGGCTAGCAATATGCAATGTAATATTCTTTTTTGATGCTGGGCAGGAACAGAAAACCATAGCTCCTAGACAGCTACATGATCACCAGGGGCAACAACTGGTACTGCAATGAACTGCTGAAAGTGTTTTTTGGACACTGGCAATTTAATAAATTACATGGGGTATTCAACACTTTACTCTAAAATAGGTTTTGTGTTAGATAATTTGACACAACTGTGGGCCACTGTAGATGTTCTGAGCATATTTCAGGTCAGCTAGGCAAGCCTATGATGTCAGTAGGCTAAGTTTATTAAATGCATTTTTTACTTACAATATTTTCAACTTATGATGGGTTTATTGGGATGTCTATTAGCATCTATTCCAATACTGCCTTCCTTGGGTTCCTGCCACTCTCAAACTAAATGAGCACGCTCAAATTCCCACCCAAATACTCAATTAAAACATTTGAACAGGACAGAGCCTTTCGGCAGGCCACTAGAAACTTCACCGAGGCTGACAATGGTCTGTGTAAGAATCAGCACTTGTTCAAACAGTTCTGAACTGTCCAATGGTGCTATCAGGCTGGCCTATGCCTAAGGAACTGGTGAGAGGAGAAAAGAAAATGCAAGTTTAAGGCAGCACATGAAAAAGGGCTATGGGACCAAAGCTGAGATTGGTCCCCTTTCCAAACTGCAGGCCCACCCCAGGGCTCTGTTACCAGATTTGGCTCCAGGCTTCCCCCACCTATTCAGATGATAATTTTCAAGGTCTTAGAGGTACCAGAGCCCCCCACGTTGGACCCCAGATAATCCTTCCAGTTTTGTCAAGCAACTGGAGTCTTTCCAACCTCCAGGGGAAATGAGGGGCTTTGTGGTCACCAGCCAAGGTCTGAGGTAGAGGCCAAAGAGGGCCTTTGTCGGAGGAATCCAGGGAAGGCTTTTCCAGGGCTCTGACAAACAATAAGTGACACTGGCAGTCCAGGGGGCATTTCTGTTTCTTGGGAGACTTTTCTGCAGGAGTATCAGGCCTTGCCTTTTCACAATCTCCTTTTATTCATCTTGCCTGCCTTGGAAACGGCCATCATGCATTTGACAGTAATGAGGAGGGAGAGGTGCGGTTCTGCCTCTTTAGAAAAGTGGGCAATTAAATTTTCTTTAATGAAGTTCTTTATTTTCTCCTAGCAATATAATTTCTGTTGTGGACTTAGATTAATTTTTTTTAATTTCTTTAAGTAGAATGGGAAGGTAATATTTTTCTGGAAGACTATCTTAATATTTTCATAGGCCTATACTGAACTGTGCATGTATTTTTCTCTCCTTGATAGCTATTCCAGAACTTGCTTTGAATGCCTCCTGTGTGGCAGGCACGGAGCACAAGAATTCGGGAATGAATAAAACAAAGCCCCTGTGCTCAATGAGCTCACAGGAGACAGACACATAAACAAGCCCCTGTAATAGCAGCATGTCCTGAGGAGGAGCTAGACAAAAAATAGAAATAATGAACATTCCTGCAGGACTGGAGGATTCGCTTTCTCACAACACCTCATTTGATCCTTACAGCAACATCCTTTAAGGTGGATAGCGCCTTCACTGAACAGACCAGGAAGCTAAGATGCAGAATGGAGATGGCACTCACTAAAAAGATAGAAAGAAACTGACATGCAGGTCTTTGGATTCTAAATCCCAGACTTTGGCCATGGCACCACAAGGTTTCCCAATTTAAATCCAAAAAATTGAAGGTTGGGCCTCACTTTTCCATGCCTGTATCCACTTTTTAGAGTTCTGAAACAGTATGGAAAAACACTTTGCTCACTACATGGGGGAATAACCCAGTAAAATATTACAGTTCATTTCAGCAATTTTTTTATAATATCTGATGAATATCATACTAAGTCAAGCATAACTTCAGTATCTCTTGAAGGAGTCTTTTCCTTTTACAGTTCAAATGATGTCTGAGCTTCAGGAATTTTGCCAATAAATTCTTCACTTTGGGCTGGAGATGTAGTTCACTGGTAGAGTGCTTGCTGAGCAGACATATAGCCCTGGGTTTCCTACCCCACTAAAAAAAAAGAGTTAAGTTGGTGAGTTTACTACAGTCCATGGCCAAATACTTTAAGCTCATGAAACTTGGGCACTTATGAAACACAGGTCCCCATGATCCACCATCACAGATTCTGATTCAGTAGTTTGGGTCAAAACCCCAGAAACTGAATGTAACAAGTTCCTCCCTGGTAATTCTGCTTCAGGTGGTCTAGGAGCCACAGTGGAAGAAAGACTACAGAATGTGAAGCAAGCATCATGCCTGTCTAGCACTTACTAGAACTTTTCTTTGCCCAGGTACCCATCCTGGCAACTCCTCCCCTACTGATGTCTTTTAGTGCTACCCATCTTGCTCTCTTTCCCAACTGGTGCTCTTAAAAACAGCTTCCCCTGTAAGCTCGGGTTCACTATACCCGATGTCACTGGGTGCTAGAGCTCTACTTACAAGAGCAGCTAACATTTTCATTGTTTGATGAAGGCTACTGTGTACTGGAAATTCTGAATTATTTCTACTACTTCACATGCACATACACACACACACACACACACACTCACTGTGAGTTGTTATTATTCCCCCTTTTAAGTGAGGACACTTAATTAAAATTAATAAACTTAATTTTTCTGAAAGGTAATTCAGCTAATTGACTATGAGCCATGATTCAAAACCCAGGTGTGGTTCTGTCCAGAGCATGGTCCCCATGGACACAGCTGCCTCCATCCACATTTTAGCACCTTGGCTCATCCACTTCTGTGACTTTACCTTAATTCTATCCAACCAAGGTGGTTTTCAATCCTCTTCAGTTGATCCCTGGATTTAATTTCACCTTAAAAGCACTTACTCTACAATTGTATTTACCATCCTGAGTAAAGCTATTATAAAATTCTTTTTCTGGAACATTTTTATCTTTTACACCTGGAGTTACATTGTTCTCTCAGGAGCACTTAAGAGTCCTGACCCCTTAAATATTTTGATGGCTTCTGGCTCTTTTCTAAATGGGAAGATAGTTCTGTCTGTATCCTAAAGAGCTCTGAAAATAACGACAGTGAGACAACCTTAGGCACTATGATTTAGCTTTATAGATCAATATTAGAAAATCACCAACAGCATCTTCAACCATTGAGGTCCCCTGGGTGTAGGTCCCCTCTGAACTCTGTATCACCACTAACATAACCCTCAACACTTCTGTAAACACAAGTTACAAGGTGACTTCCCCACAGAATTATAAAGTCCACGAGGCAGGGAATGTAGTAGGAGTTCAGTAAATACTTGATAAGCTAAACCTAAGTGAGCAGGACTACCACATTCTCAGCATTTCTTTCACACTATTCCCACAACATAATTCTGTGCTTCTGGCAGGCAGAAGTCAGGCCTCTGCCATTTCAGGAGCAGAGTCTTGATGTGAATATTATGCTGAGCAAGAGATGCAGCAACACAGAGATGTTCAGGTGCAGCCTGAACTAAGAGGATCAGACCAGGATAGTGTCCCAGATTAGCAAAGGGTCAAGGGGCAAATAAACTAAAAAAAAAAAAAAAAAAAAAACCACAAACAAGCCAAAGGTCAGGAGTCCAGATGGTCAGGGCAAGAGGTCAAGGAATAATCTACTGTCAGGTATTGGAACTGGGGAGAATGACTATTGGTCTGCCTCAGTTTCCCGAAGGAAACTTTAAGAAGATCCCTAAAGATCTTTAGCCCCAAACTATCCTGTCGGGACAGGCCACTGATCAAAATAAAGACATAGTTATGGGCCAACTCTACTTGAAAGTGTCTTACTTTCAAACAATCAGAGGACAGCCATATTGCTCAGCCAGTTGGCATTCTCTGGCACAAAGTAAATCATAGAAAAGACACTTACTCTTTTTCATCCCTGAAGGTGGTTAAGGCATTTCATTGGTATGAGTCCTCTCATGTCATCTCTTTCTCTGATTCCTTTTAAGACACTGTAAGCTATAGAAAGTCCCCCTAAGGAGATATCCCATCCACTGGGAGCTCAAATCCCAATGAGAATTTAAGCCACCTATAGGAATCCAGGCCTGTTTGACAAACGGTTAGAAAATGTATTGATGTGTAGATTGAAAACTGAAAATACCTTTATCAGCAATCAGAAGGAAGAGGGTGGCAGTTTATCACCTCTGGGAGCAGACAAGCAAGAGGGAACCCCAAAAGTACCCACAGTGATCAGGGAAGCTAGCAGAAGGCACAACAAGGGAAGGAAAGGTTTCAGTGACATGAGTAGCGGATTCTTTCCTTAAATAAGACTGTTCTTCTAATGCTTCCTCCCAAAGGCAGGACCCAATTTCTGAGTACCAAGAGGGAAGTGAGACCACAAGGGGCTTCAAAGGGGGGAAATTCTACCTGAAAGCAACTGGGACAGAGGTAGGAGTAGGGGACATTCTTAATAAGTGAGCTCAGTTTGATACAAATTTTATAAAAATCTGCAAAGAACAGGGACAAAGTGGACAGGACAAACCAATGACCATAAAAGATGTCTCTGACAAACCAATAACACCCTCCCGCCCCCGCCAAAAGGACCATTCAAACAAATGTGTGAGGTCATGCATACTGATGTTCCTACTTGACAAACTTCATTTTTAGGACACATCCTGCCTATTTTAAGCCCTAGGCCTATATGCTTATCATTTGCCTATTTTGTTTGTGTAACTTTGCATTAAAGATCTATGACCTCATTTCTTGTTATACACAGATGTAAAATAAGTTTGATAGAGGAAAGAGAAGTGAAGTCTAGAAGGAAATATATGGTTTAAAGTGGGTATCTCAGCAACTTCTAGGTTCTTTTCTTATCCCCTATCCTTTTAAAATATTTTTTTCTGTATTTTCAAGGATTTTAAAATATTGAATATATACATCTATAATCAGAAAAAAGTTTTAAAAGACTCATTTGTACACCCATGTTTCTAGCAGTATTTTTCACAATATCTAAAACATAGGATTCCACTTATATGAGGCACTTAGGAAAGTAAAAATCATTGAGACTGAATGTGGAATGGTAGCTGCCAGGAACTGGGAAGAGGGAGAGAATGGGAAGGTATTGTCTAATGGGCACAGAGTTTCTGGTTTTATAAGATGAAAATGCTTATGGAGATGGAAATGGGCTGATAGTTAGCAGCACTATGAATGTAACTGATACCATTGAACTTCACACTTAAAGATGGTTAAGATGACACCTTTTATGTTAAGAGAATTTTCCCACAATAAGAAACATAAAGGAGTACAACTCTTACAACACCATCTCCAAGGTCAGAGTCATAGGATGTGATGGCTAGGAAGGAACTCAAGCTCCTCTCCTTTCCAACATCGTCTCCTACTCCACACCCTTCTACATACTCTGAGTTTCAGTCACATCAAACTGGGTACCATTTCTCAACTACCCAAGCCCTTTTGTGACTCCCCCACCCCCATGCCTTTAGCACATTCTGTTCTGTCTTCATGAAATGCCTTCCAACACCTGGAGAGCTTCTACTCATCTTTCAAAACCCTACTCAACTATTCATTCTTTTATAAGAATTTCCTCAGCTCTCCCAAGCAACAATGTAACTTTTACTCTCTTTTCCCTAGTGTATGCTTTCAGCACTGTCCAAGTTTTTAGTGTACTATACATACTTGACTGATCCATTTTTTTTTCTTTCCTAAAAAAATCATGAGTCTACCAAAGACAGGGATGGAGTCTATATTTTACCCTTTTGGGTTTTTTGTTTGGTTGGTTGGTTTTTGTTTTTGTTTTTCTCTCCTCTCAGACATTTATAGGAATTCAGTAAACAGAATACATTGAGTTCCCTGCAGTATCCTTCCAAGTGGTCACATTCTATAAATCATTCATGAGGTGGTTCTGCATGGATACAATCATCTTATATCTGGATTCTTCATCTTCCTAAGTTATTTCTCAGCCAATATTGTGGAAATCCTGGGTCAGTTTATGCACCCAAAGCATAATATCAGTTTTCTATGTGCAAAATTCATTGCAAGGGCACCCACATTTAATCAGTCATTCAACAAAAACCAGGATCGCCTACAATACAACAAGAGCTGTTCTAGGTGCTAGGAAAAATGCAAATAAACTAGAGAAATAAAAATCCTGTTCTTAAAGAGTTGCAGTTCCTGGGGAAGAGAAGACACAAACACAGAAGGAAAAATATCATACAGCCTTAAGGGCTCCACTGAGAATTCAAGTTTGCAGATCCAATAAAAAGAGCTACTGCAGGGCTACTTGGGTGGACTGGAGGTAGCATGCCATCTGAGAGCTGAATGCCAAGTGGCAATCTAGGGAAAGAGTGTTCCAGAAAGAGGGGAAAGCAGAGTGCAAAAGTCCAAAGTGGGTGCAAACTTGGAAAAGTCAAGGAACCAATAGAGCCTGAGATGACTGTGATGGATGACAAGGAGTGAGCAGATCCTGGCTTTGTCAATCCAGTCTAGGAGCCTGGGGTGTATGCTCATACAATGAGACTGTAGAGCTGTGATCTGGGAAGTGACATGATAAGATTTGTATCATATAGGGTTTACTGCTGGCCGCTGTGGGGAGAATAGACCATGAGGACAAAAGAAGAAGCAAGAGACAGATTAGAACTATGGTTTTCTCAACTGGGTGCAGTTTGGGTCCCCAGGTGGACATTTTTGGTTTTCACAGTTGGAGGCAGGGTTGCAAGTGACATTTAGTAGGAGCCACATTGTACAGCTAAGCCCCCAACAGCAAAGAATGGCCTAGTCAAAAATATCAATCACAAGTTAAAAAGTTATTGCACTGGTCCCAGCTAAGAGCTAATGGTAGTCTGGTCTAGGATGGTGCAGATGGAGAAAGGAAGGAATTTGCTGCAGTTAGTGTGTTAAAATATTGAAAGCTTTTCTTCCATATATCCTGAGACTCCATGGAACCTTTTCAGTAGGGGAGGATGTTCTGTGTTCACTGCCTCCACGATAATACAGAGAAAAAGTCAATTCTTGGCTTTTGACTTTCAAAAGCCTGGCCCTCAGGGAGAAGAGAAAGAACATGGTTTACTGGCAACAGCTTTGAGAGAAGGTCTGATGACAAAGAGCCACCTCCATTCCCTCATCCCACGCCCGTGTGTGCCAGTGTGTATGCACACACATGCATACATATGCACAAACCTGAGGATGAAGATTTCCTATGCCGAAGTGGAGACTCAATAAAGGTGGGTGTGGACATTATGGATCTCTTAAGAAAAAAATTTGCATGCTGCCCCGCCCACCCCTACAAGGCAAGGGAGGGAAAGAGATAAGGAACCACCCAACAGATTTGCAGAATATAAGAAGAGACAGATCTGGGTCCCTTCCCCAGGTACAATCCTAGAGAGGATCCAGAGAGGAGCAAATATGTCCCAGACAGGACAGAGATAATCATCCAGACTCCCTCGTGGTCCAGCATAGAATGTGCACAGCAAAGTGGCTTCTGATGCTGACAAACCACACAGAAGGGACCAAGGAGAGGAGAACTAAAAGGGAACAAAGAAGCATCACTGGCATAGACTGACCACTGAAGACCCAATAAGGGTTAGGGGAATACCAGCCCTGCAGTTGCCAAATTCTGTTAATAATAAACCACAACAGATGCCTCCTTAGCTTTGGTGCTGCCTAAGTCCCCCTGGACCTTGGGACATAACCTTGGAGAAAAGGGAGATAAATCTCCAATTGTTGTGGATTTCCTGCTGTCATCTGCAGCAATACTGAGATGAATATGGAAATCAAATCGCAGGAAGAAAAATATATTTCTTGTGCACCTGGATTTGTAGCTGAGGTTTGTTTCACTGAAGCACAAGGAGCATGGGCTTCTCTGGGTTTGTGGGCACTATTATCATGTGGCATTGACTGTAAAATCCCAGGGCAGAGCCAAGGTCCAGTCAAGGCACCTTGAAACATACCTGCAACAGCGTGCTCCCCTATACTGTCACACACAGACAGGAACACTCACTCACGCACACACACACGACACATATTGATCAGGCTTGGGCTGCTTCCAGATTACTACTTAAATCAATGGTTGAGCACTGTGTAACTGGAAATGTCAAAACTCCCATTTTCTGTGACCTCGAAGCACTGCACTGACATCCCTTGGCTGAACTCGATGTGCATTTGTTTTACTTCTTCCCCTCTTCAAACTGCCCTTGGAGGAAAGGATTATAAAAAGCAGGTAACTGGACAAGAGGCAAAAAGAAAAGAACACAAGTAATCCACAAACTATGCAGCCTAGGTATCAAAACATAACTCAAGAAACAAAGTCCTGTAAAATATCCCATGAAAAAATCTTACTACAAGATTAAGTAAGTGTGAGAAAACTATGGGCCATTCCACTATTCATTTAACCCACTCAGATTTTCTGAAGTCCCAGGGAAACAGACCTATTTCACTTAGTTTATCCTAGAACTTCTAAAACCTATTTAAGCACACAACTATTTTCTTTCACCCAATACCTGCATGGGACACTCCAACTGCATGGGATACACTTCAGGGAACACCATCCCAAACATAATTCATATAACGACCAATCAAGTTAAAAGAATTCACAAAGTTCCATTTTTAACCATCCAGGATATTTTACAAACACCAAGAAGCCATTAAGAATGAATCATTTCATATATAACTAATTAAAATAATTTTTTTAAAAGAAGGACTCATTTCTAAGCAAAACTGAGACCAGGAAGTAGATGCCTGGGTCCTATAGTAGGCCAGAAGTTCTTAAGCTCAGCACCTTTAAGAGATCAATCCTGCCCAGCTAGGTGGTGCACATCTGTCATCCCAGCATCTCTTGGGAGGCTGAGGAGGAGGGTTGCAAGTTCAAGATTAGCTTAGGCAATTTAGTGATTTCCTGTCTCAAAATAAAAAATGAGAAGTGCCAGGGATATAGCTCAGTGGTAGAGAACCCCTGGGTTTAATCCCTGTTACCATAAGAAAAAACAGAAAAGAAAGAAATCAATCCTGTCCCCTTCCTGGCCACTATGAAGTGAAGGAGTCAGTTCTAGGAACCAGACTAATCTCATCTCCTCCAGACATCTCTAATACTGCAATCCTTACCCTCCTGGATACTCTTGCTTTGCCTTTCCAGAGTACCACTCAGCTCTGTGCCCCCAGACAACCACCCGCTCCAGAGCAATCAACCCAATAATGTCTATTGATCACCAAGCAGATGGGAGGCACTAAACCAAGCAGGTAAAGCTTCTGCCCTCTTGGAGGTCTAGTCAAAAGACCTCTTCTCTAAGCATAGTTTGTACATCAGAAGAAAAAAAAAATAGGAGAGTTGGACTAAGAGACATCTAAAATGTCTCATGTTGTGTTTCCAGGTTGGTGGAAGACAGGCCCAGCAGGGCAGTGGTAGATCTAGCAGCCCTCTCAGAAGGATGTGGGGAATATTTCTAGTGGACACTTTCCCCAAATGACCACCTGGGTGGAAGTGAAGGAATCTGAAGGCAATGTCAAGTGGGGACCAAGAGAGTTAGATTACCGATTATATGAAGAGAGAGGCCACAGAATGGGAGAAAATCTTTACCACCTGAACCTCAGATCACTAATCTCCAGGATATATAAAGAACTCAAGAAACTTAACACCAAAAATAAATAAATAAATAAAATAACCCAATCAATAAATGGGCTAAGGAACTGAACAGACATTCACCAAAGAAGAAATACAATCAATCAACAAATATGACAAAATGTTCAACATCTCTAGCAATTAGAGAAATGCAAATCAAAACTACACTGAGATTCCATCTCACTCAAGTCAGAATGGCGATTATCAACAATATAAGCAATAATAAGTGTTAGCAAGGATGTGGGGGAAAAGGTAATTCATAGTTTGCTGGTGGGACTGCAAATTGGTACAACCATTATGGAAAGCAGTATGGAGATTCCTCAGAAAACTTAGAATGGAACCACCATTTGACCCAGTTATCACATTCCTCAGTTTATACCTAAAGGACTTAAAATCAGCCTACTATAGTGATGCAGCCACATGAATGTTTATAGCAGCTCAATTCACAACAGCTAGACTGTGGAACCATCCTTGGTCCCCTCCCCCCTTCCCCTTCCCCTTCCCCTTCCCCTTCCCCTTCCCCTTCCCCTTCCTGGGGATTGAACCCAGAGGTGCTCTTCCACACAGCTACATCCTTAGCCTTTTTTACTTTGAGACAGCGTCTTGCTAAGTTTCCCAGGCTGGCCTCAACCTTTTGATCCTCCTGCCTCAGTCTCCCAAATCACTGGCATTACCAATGTGCACTACCATGCCTGGCTCCTGTCTTCTTTTTCTAATAAGAGTATGAATCTCATCACAAGAGTCCAACCCTTAGGCCTAATCTAAACCTAATCACCTCTCAGAGACCTCACCTCCTAATACCATCATATTAGGGGTTGGGGACTTCCACATATGCTTTGTGGGGACATAAAACATTGAGTTTATAACAACATCCACACTTTCTGTTCCATTGAGAAGAGGTGCTTTACTGGGCAAAGAAATACTCTTCGATATTTGCTGAATTTCCTTGTTTGTCTCTGGTAGGGCAGATTTGTTGAAGTCTGTTGTACTGGAAGCCAGCAGTCCTTAACGAGGTGTTGACTGTCATGTTCCTGTGGAGTGTGGCCTGTCACCCTCCAGGCCTTTCCCAGTCTGTGGAAGTCAATGGATCTGAGGGTCCACATTGACCATTTCTGAGTTTTTTACCACTAGACTTGATATATTAGAGATGATCTTTTCTTTCCAGAAACCTCTATCATTCATTCATTTAGTGACTATGACAGGCCACACTTCAGGCTATACAGCTTTATTTAATAGTGAGAGATAATTCATTTTTCTTTAGCTTCTATATCTTGGTCATATATAGAGTATCTCACTTTGTGATCCCTATAACTCTGTACAAGAATCATTATTTTCACTTCATAGATTAAAACTGAAGTTAAGAGAGATCAAATAAAATGATTGCACAGTGAATAGTGGTGAGCTAGGTTTTAATTGGAATCTTTCCAACTTTCAGCGGTTCAGGAAAACAAAATGCACGCCAGGGCAACATGGCTCTGTAACTCAGGACTTCCTTCAAAGGGGGATGATTTGATGGGTTTTGATCTTTGACTTCCTACCTTTCCCAATCTTTTCATGCTCTTGATAATCCATCCTCTCCTCTTAGTTATATGCAACAGTAGAATGCATTTGACACATCATACATAAATGGAGTATAACTTCTCATTCTTCTGGTTGTACATGATGTAGAGTTACACTGGTCATGTAATCATATATGTCTGATTCATTTTACTATCATTCCTACCCATTTACACCCTCCTCTCCCTTCACTACCCTCTGTCTAATCCAAAGTACCTCTATTCTTCCCTAGTGCCCCCTCCCCTTATTGTGAATTAGCATCTGCATATCAGAGAAAACTTTTGGCCTTTGGTTCTTTGGGATTAGTTTATTTTGCTTAGCATGATAATCTAGCTCCATCCATTTATCGGCAAATGCCATAATTTCATTCTTCTTTAATGCTGAGTAATATTCCATTGTGTATATAGAAGGAGAAGGAGAGGGAGAAGGAGAAGGAGAAGAAGAAGAAGAAGGAGGAGGAGAAGAAAAAGAAGGAGGAGGAGGAGGAGGAGGAAGAGAAGGGGAAGAAGAAGGGGAAGGGGAATGAAAAGGGGGGAAGGGAGGGGAGGGGGAGGGGAGGGAGGAGGGGGAGGGGAGGGAGGAGGGGGAGGGGAGGGAGGAGGGGGAGGGGAGGGAGGAGGGGGAGGAGGGGAGGAGGGAGAGGAGGGGGAGGAGGGGAGGAGGGGAGGAGGGAGAGGAGGGGGAGGAGGAAGAAGAAGAAGAAGAAAAACAGGTTTATCTCCTGTGAGTGAGCCTTCACCAGGAACTACCTTTACCAGAACCCTGATCTTGGACTCCCCAGCTTCCAAAACTGGAAGCCATAAATAAAGATTATAATATGTGGTATTTTGTTAGAGCAGCTCAAGCTAACTAAGACAGATGTTAAAGAAAATAGCTATTTGAGTATGAATTATAAGATTAAAACTTCTTATTAGTAACTTATTCCCTCAACAAATTGTGTGCCAAGCACACTGGAGGAAAAAAAAAAAAAAAAAAAAGATGACCAGGAACATTTCTATCCACAAGAGTTCATGGCTAGGGGCCTAAATGCCAAATTGCAGTGAAGGATAATAAGGTCCAGGATAGAGATATAGATATGTGGGAACCATTAATTCCGCCTAGGAGAGTGAGGTAGGTTTGGTGTTAGAAAGTGTCAGCTGAGTAAGCTTTGAAGATATCATTGGATAGGTCAAAAAAAAAAAAAATCAGGGGTGCAATTTAAGAGCAACAAAGCCACCCATGGAGAAAGATCTGGAGAAAGTGCAGGGCATGGAAAATCCAGAGAAAGGGGGAGTGCTCTAGTGTGCTTATAAGTCCACCCATCTTTCATAGAGAAAATGACCCAAGATGGACCAAGATAGAACAAAAATGGGCCCAGGCTCCATCAGCAGACTTTTTATGGACTTCAATTTTAGAGGCCCAAAGTTGCAAATAGGTGGCCCAGCAGGCTGAATCTGTTTGTTCCTTTAGGCAGCACAGAGCTTTTTTAAAAATTGAGACATCACTTAAAAACCAGGAGATTTTGTTGAAAATTCAGATTCCTTTGAAACACTGCTAGAACTAACCATTCTGGGGTTACACCTGCATGGCAGTGATAGGCTGGAGCTGGGCAGAGCAGTTTCCTCAAGATGAACTGCCCATCTGACCACAGACTCCACTACTCCCCACTGTTTCCCTGATCAAGCCTGTTTTCCTCAATCCTGTTAAGACTCCTGGACATCCCAAGGCAGTCCTCCAATTCCTGTAGCATATTCTCTTTAAAGCTAAGTTCATTCCAGTGATCAGTTAGAAGTTTTCTGTACTTTGCGATTTTCATTTGTTTCTTTTTTAATTTCCTTCTTTTATTTTATAAGAATAAATATTCTTATATTCTAAGAAATCTCTGTCTTCCCCTTCCCCCTTTTTTTAAACCACTAAGCCACATCCCAGTCCTTTTTATTTATTATTTTGAGACAGGTCTGCTAAGTTGTATAGGGCCTCATATGTTGCTGAGGCTGGCCTCAAACTTGCAATGCTCCTGCCTCAGCCTCCTGAGTCACTGGAATTACAGGCATGCCCCAGTTTAAGAAAACTCTTAGGAAGCAACAAATGTCTCTTACTTTGCATCTCTCACAAAACTCATCACTAAGTACAAATCAGTGTTTGCTAAATAAACCCATGAATGAATGAGTAAACATATTCCGTGATCTTCCTCAAACCCTGCTCTTCTTCCCCCAAATTCTAAAGTTTTGCTATTAAAAAGATGATCAAACTTAGTATGGATATATAATTTTTAAAAAAGATACTAAAATCAGTCACTGCATTTCTACTTCAATTTTCTATTATGCTGAAATAAAAATAGGAATTCTGAATAAATGCAGAACAGACCATTTTGTCTGGCAGCAAGATGAAGGAGAAGCCAGGGTACTGAGAATGCCTGCAAATAAGATCACCACACACTATCAGTGATCTTTGAGGGAACTGTGGAGAACAGGACATGAGCCAAAAAGCTGGAGACAGGCAAATGTTGTTCTGATTTTCAAAAGAGGAAAGAAGTTACAGCTTGCCAGTTCCTGAGAAGGCAACATGATGTCACTGTCAAGCAAGGTTCTTGAACAGATTTGTAAAGGAACACATATAAGCACCTAGCATAGGAAGCAAGCTCCATTTGGAACCAGTACAGGGTCTCCAAGAACAAGTCAGATTAAATTCATTTCAATTTATTCTCCCTGACAAGACTCCTAGCCTAGTAGATTAAAGAAATAATATATAATATATGTGATGCAATAAGGAATGAGCAGCAAAAAGGGCTAATTCAACCCTTGGGCTATGTTAATGGAAGTATTACAGAAAGCATAAAGAGATGATAGTTTTCTTTCTTTGATCATGTCTAGAAAAATCACATTTAGACCTTAGTGCTACTCTAAAAAGAAGATACTGATAGTAAGCTCTTTTGGAGGTTCTTTTGGCAAAACCTTTCTAAAAACATGAAACTCTCTTCTGGATTACTGGCATTTGAATATCTGAAAGATCTGGTGGGGCCTATATTTCTAAATGGCAGCATCTAGTTAAACCCAAGTATGACTGACCATTCAGACAGGACATGTGCTCTCAGGTCCACCATAATTGTCACTACCCTTTCTTCTACTGCTATCAGTGAAGTGGTAGACCAACTGCCACAACTCATCTCATTGGCCAGCTTCACTCATTTATTCTATCTGCCAAGCACCAAAGATAGTGAGATTTGCAACCTAGGATGCAGCGAATCCAAAAGAGAATGAAGATGGTAAGTGGTAGTCAACTATCTTAAAGAAGCAAGTGATGAGGTCATTCATAGTTAGGGGCTATAATCAGAGGTTCCAAACACCCACTGGGGAATCTCGGGGGGAAAGCATCTGTCTTGTTCTAAGAAGCTCCAAGGAGAAGTAACTACAGAACCAATAGGCGGTTGAGAGAAATATTTAACGCAACATAAGAAAAATATGCTCACATGAGCCAGACAGAATACGTGGGGTAGGAACATGCTGAGTTCTCCATCACTGGAAATAAGCAAGCATGTGGTTCACTACTACTTTGCAGATACCAAATCAAAGATTTAAATATCTGATGAGGCAAGAGAAGTCATGAGCTTAAATTTTTTTTTTTAAAACAAAGAAAATGCTGTCTTAAAACATTCTCCTTTGTTGAGTTGGTAATTGCTTCAAAAAGAGACAGAGGATAAATCTACAAAGAAATCAACATCAGGCTGGGGATGTGGCTCGAGTGGTAGCGTGCTGACCTAGCATGCATGAGGCACTGGGTTCAATTTTTAGCACCACATAAAAATGGAATAAAGATATTGTGTCCGCAAAAGAAAAAAAAACACTAAAATATAAATATTTTTTTAAAAAAGAAATCAACATTGTTTTTAAAAATCAAAAGTTCCCCTTGTAAAAATCACAAGATACAAAGTCTGTCTAACGGGCTGGACTATTTGTGCCAAAATGGCCAAATGATACCAGGAAGAACGGCAACTGGCAGCAGGCATTATTTTTGGTCATTGCTCAAATGTTCTTCAGAGCCAAGCAACAAAAGCAAGAGGGTAAACAATGGAACTCAATCAAGAGGCAGGCAGTCGCCACCACAAAACTGCCATCTGCTACTGACATCAATCCTTCAAGGGGCAGCTTCAGGTTCAGGCTAACAATGAACACTAAGCCTGGGAATAAACTGGCCTTGCCACCTTGGACAAGTCATTGAATGTCCCTGGGCCTCAGTTTCCTCATTTCTGAAACTGAGCTCAAACTAGCCATCCTGAACATTGGGTGGGCCAAGAGGAGTGATGTTTGGGGGTGGGGGATGTGTTTAGAAACTATGCACACTGATTTCTGTACACATATCACTAATTATAATGATGAAGCAACAGAATTTTTTGTTGTTTTGCAGTGATGAGGATGGAACCCAAGGGCACTGCACATGCTAGGCAAGCACTCTGCCACTGAGATATACCCCAAGCCAACAAAACAGAATTTGGAAAGAAAATATTTCAGAGGGTTTCGGGCACAGCAGTATCCTGATCTGTCTTGAGGTTGTCAACACTAAAAGAAAAGAATTAAATTCCTTCAAGCATAATGCAGATAAATTTAAAGACAAAATCATTTGGACAAATTTTCTGATGAAACACATTACCTGGTACTTGCTAATTAGTTGTTAAAATAAAGGAGAAAGATAAAAAGTAAAAAAGTTAGAGCAATTAGTGCTTCATTGATCCTCAATTATAAGTTGACTGGCCCATGTAGAAGCAATTCTTTAAAAATGAGATAAGCATGTTTCCTACCAGACGATGCTAACAAAATCCAAACTGTCCAAACACAACATCCCTTTCTCTACATTGGCATTTTTCATGGGGACAAAATAATCAGTGGCCAACTTAGTCTTATAAAACATATCTGCTAGTCAGACACCATAGTACGGCCTGTAGTTCTGGCAGCTACAGGAGGCTGAAGCAGGAGGATCACAGGCTCTAGGCCAAATTTGGCAACTTAGCAAGTTTAAAATAAAATAAAAAGGAGCTGCGGGTATAGCTTGGTGGTAGAGTACTCCTGGGTTCAATCCCCAAATCCCCAATATCCAAAAACAAACAAACAAACAAAAAAGCTCCCTTGACTATAGACTGAAACTAGGCTTTTGCATTGAGTTGTCAGATGAATTCAAATCCCTGACCACCAAAGGATTTGTTTCTAAATTTTTAGCAGGGCTAAAACATTCTCAGTCACTGTTTTTGATAATGAACTGAAAACTAAGAAAGAGGCAACCAGGGAAGAGGAGTGTTTTCTGTTCCTTTTACCTTAAGGTCTACCCAGAGATGATTAGCATGCCAGGTTTGACTAGAACTCAGAGAAAAAAGACAGGGAAAAATCAAAGCCCTCCCCTGGAGATCACTCCCCTCCCAAAGTTTCCCTGGCATCTGAAGCCTGGATGGCAGCTCCGAAGCCTTCTGTTGCTCCCAGGGAAGCCACTCGACTTCCTGGGCATTGAGTCTCTCTGAGTGAAGCAGCACCTATAAGTAGGTGTGGCAACCTCAGTTCCTTTGAGCACCGAAGACCGAACCTGCTCAACAGTCCCTACGTAACCTCAAAAACAGGCCTCAGCATCCACTGAGGATGAGTGTTAATCTCTTGTGAGAGATCACAACACACCCTGAGTGGAAGCTAGGAGAACCACAACTAGAAAGAACAGGGACACCAAAAGGCACAGCCGGGATTTCTCTTAAGGCACAGTCACTGAGAAGGGGGAGCTCAGTGCATGGAGCTTTCAGGCTTTCCTTTCCAAAGCTGCGCTTAGTTACCGTGAGGATGGGAGAAGCCCCCGGGTGGCCTGAATGACAATTCTGCCCGCCTGCAGAATCGTTGAGCTGTGCGATTGTGTCTCTTTTCCTATTTCTCCCAGCTAGCACGGATTGAAGGAGTGGCTCCTGAAAGAAATGTGTACTCCATGGCACCAAAGCTGGAACCAGCAGCCAGAGGTCATCTCGCTCTCCCAGCAGGCTTCCCTGGCACCATGGAAGTAAGGCAGCGCCTACCAACCCAAATTGCACGTTGAGGTGTTGGCTTGGAACCAAAGCTGATGACCCTAAATGCTGTGCCCAGAGTGGCTGGGCTGCACACTGCGAGCTAATGCATTTTCTGCACCGAGCTCTCTCTTTATGCCTAAATGCCTGCATTAGTCTGGATCAATACAGCCCATAACAGCTAATCCATGGCAACCCAGGCCAGGCAAGAGACACCGACAAAGAAGGGCCGCCCAAAGATGCTGCCTCCCAGTACACATGCATGTGGATTCCAACCCAGAGAAAGAGGATGAGGCAAAACCACCAACAACAAAATCCAAAGGGGCAGGGGAAGGTCGGAAAAATATATATATACATCGATATTAAGGGGCTTTTACCAAGGCAGGGAAAGGGAGGAGGTGGTGACTGTCAAAATGGCCTTAGAGTGACATGTCACCACCAAGATGATGGAGTATCCGCGACACTCCTGAAGTCGGGCGTAGGATCCTCCTCACACACCTGCAATGCAGAGATTGCTGTCCTTCCTCTACTCCACACTCCCAGCCCAGCGCTATCTGCAGTTGAAACCAGTCTGGACTTGTGCGGCTGCCACTGTTCCTTCTCACAATAAGATTATTGATGCATAACAACATTTCATGATGGCAGGGAGGAAGGGGGGGCACAGTGAGAGAAAGGGAACAGGGAGCAGAAGGAAAAGTCTCAGCCCACGTCTCACCTTTTATTTGGGCTTCATATTCGGCAATGATCTCTTTGTCTTTCTTGAACTTAGTTTGAGATGACATCTTCCGACGTGGCCAAAGGGACTGACAGGCTGTTTGATTTATTTCTCTTTTTCTTCGGGAGTCCTCTCTCAAGCCCTGGTAATCACACAGCTCTGGTCGATTTCACAGGTTTGGGGCTAATCTCTTTTACTCCACTGTAGAACAGCGGTAAAAATCCTTCTCCTGGGCTCTAGTAGATTGCTCTCCTCAGCTCTTCTTGCAAAAGAAGAATCACCCTAGGAGCACGGTAACCTGCCCCAGATTTCCAAGATCTTTCTCCCCCACGAAAAAATAATAATCAAGAGCACTCACACTACCTCTCTCACACACACACACTCTCCCACGCATGCACGCGCACACCCATCCAGACACGCTCACACACAATCCTGCCGTGCACACATGCATCCACACTCACACACACACCCTCACTCGCACGCACACACACTCGCTCACTCACACACACACATCTACTGAGAGGCGCGGCGCCTCCTGGGTCGTGCAGGCAGTCCCCAGCTCGCTCTGGGAGGCTCTGCTAAGGAGATGGTCAGGTTGCCAGAGGGCCGGTCATCTCTCATCCTCCCTTCCTTGGGCGCCTCTGGTCTGATGTCCAATGAGGATCAAAGCCAGGAGAGCGAGATGGAAGTTTTCCTGCTGCAACGCTTAAGCTCCGGTGAACCCACGGCTGGACTGCTCGCCCTGCAGGGCTGGCCTAGCTCTCCCCCACCGCCCTCGTCACTAGACTCCGCCTCCCGGATTTTATAACAACTGACACATTGTAGCCTACAGGAGAGCAGAACTCACTGCAAGCAAAAGGGGAAGAAACGCTCACAAAAGGGAAGGAGGCAGGGAAAAAGAGAAAAGGGATCAGTCTGGGAAGGCCTGAGTGGCTCCTGCCAACTCCAACTATTAGCAGTTGGGTTAAGGGTTTTTCTCCCAAAAGCAAACTCCTTTTCTTTTCAGTGTGCAATTTAATCCAATCTCTCAAATCAATATCTTATGACAGTATGTTACTCCACCCAAGAGTCTAGCAGAGGGTCCCATACACATAGGGAAGAGCATTAATATTTGTCAAGCCATATTTGATTGCAGAATGATGCCAGGATTTTGGGACACCCAGCTTTGCAAAGCTGTTGGGATCAAGGCTGCAAACAGGCACAGCTAGGTCCTTGGTTTGTTGAATTTGGCAGATTTCTAACTCGTTTAGCCTCAGTTTCTTTGCTGGTAACACAAGCTCTCTCTGGGTCCTCTTTCTTTTTTTTTTTTTTTTTTTTTTTAAAGAGAGAGTGAGAGAGGAGAGGACAGAGAGAGAGAGAGAGAGAGAGAGAGAATTTTTAATATTTATTTTTTTTTTAGTTCTCGGCGGACACAACATCTTTGTTGGTATGTGGTGCTGAGGATCGAACCCGGGCCGCACGCATGCCAGGCGAGCGCGCTACTGCTTGAGCCACATCCCCAGCCCCTCTGGGTCCTCTTTCTTTCAACAAATATTTACTGAAAGCTTACTCTGGGTCCAGTACCCTTCTCAGGTCAGGATACAGCAATGATCAAAATAGAACAACAAAAAAAAAAACCTGCCCTTCTGTAGCTCACGGGTCTCCACATCACACAATCGCTGGGGAGTTACTACTATTAATACTCATATTTTTGGTGACAACATCTAGAGCCAAATATATTGTGAGTGGTGTGTCCAATGGAGCTATGCAGGGCAAGAAGCCCCAGGAAGACAGAAAATGTACTCAAAGAGCAAATGATATAATACGATAGAAAACGATAAGGGCTATGGCGCTGAAATATGGCAGGATAGGAGACAACAGTAAAAGGGAAGCTCTTTGGAGGATCAAGTAAGAATGCAAAACCAATCTTAGCACAGTGCCCGGCACATGGAAAAGCACTCAAAGAATGGTAGCAAGTATGAGTGACCCCAACATCCTAGGGTATAAATTGTGTATAAGTAACTAACAGATATAAATAGCCTTGTGAATAAGTAGAGGCTGGAATTATGGGAAATGACTTGCCCAAGGTCACTAGCATTCCAGACCAACCAGATTGCACCTGGGGAAATGTTCCAGGTTTCCACCATAAATCTTTGAGGAAAAGCAAATGCATTTGCAGGCAATTCAGGTAGAATAAGATTTACATATTAAAAAAATGGAATCAAACACTATAGGGTCACTGATTACTGGAATTTCATAGTAAGATTGTCATAAACATGTATTGTCCCCTGAAAGAAATTTTCACAAACTTCTCAAAATAAATATAGGCTTCCATTGGTCTTTCTCTGAGTGTAGAATACCTGATTTGGTTTGGCCTCGGAACTGAATAGATTATCCAGTGCCCGGGGGCTTCCTAGGGGAGGTGGCAGCTATAATGGGTGTCCCCAGATAGGCAATGGAGAAAGGAGTGCGGTGGAACAGGATATTCCTATGGGGTGGTCAGCCTGAGCCAAGGCCCACAGGAGGGAAAGCACAGGATCTGCTCAGAGCAGTGACAAGTCCAACTGATGAATCATAAAGCTTATTATAGCTTTGTGCCCAGAGACAGGAGGTCACAGAGTTCATAAACAGATGCCATAGCCCACATCCTCCTGCCTCACCCTTCCCAGGGGCATGCTTGGGCCCTCTGCTATGCAGAAGCCACATATGTCACCTGAAAAAGATATGCTCAGAGATTAGCATCTCTGACTCAAGCCTAGATTCAAAATAAAGCAGAGGATAGTTAATGCCATATTCCTTGAAAAGTGACAAACTGGATTCCTTCCTGGCTCTGCCATGAGCCTCAAGCTCATGAGAGCTTGAGCAGGTGACTTAACCTGCTTGTGCCACTGGTGTCAGGAACACAGTAAATGTCAGCTCTCCTCACCATGGTGAAAATTTAAAATCCACAAATATTTCTAAGAGACTAACATGTAGGGAACTGAGTAACAGAAATATCATAAAAAGCCACAGGAAACTAAAAAAGTAGGGTATAGAGCTATGTACTGAAAGGTCGGAAGAAGCTAGATTCTGGAGTAAGATGGATAATGATTTATATTCTTGCTCTCCCACATCACAGCTGTGTGTGGGGTCTTGGTGGCTTCTGTACCTTTTCTGAGCCTCAGTTTACCCACCTGTCAAATGACAGTGATCTCACCCATGGTACAGGATCCAATGTGCCCACAGATTTAAAGTGCCTGACCAGAGAGCAGAAGTTCCAAGAATGTCATTTCTGTTTTAGGCCCTAACCAAGTTGGGCCAAGGACCAGGGCTTAGGTTCCACAGACACAGGAGTGGGAAGAGAACAAAGAAGAAAAAGGTTTTGTCCCCCAGGAAATCTATCACTGTGCACAGTGATCCCACATCATCTCAAATCTTCTGCCCCTGAGAAGAGGTGAGTATCCTCAGCCTTTTCCCAAAAGAACTAAAATCAGCATACTATAGGGATACAGCCACCTCAATGTTTATAGCAGCACAATTCACAAGAGCTAGACTATGGAATCAACCCAGATGCTCATCAACAGACAAATGGATTAAGAAATTGTTGTAGACAAGTGGATTAAGAAATTGTGGTATACACAAAGAATATACACATTCTTTATTCCACTCGGTCATAAAGAATGAAATTATGGTATTTGGTGATAAATGGAGGAAGTGGAGAATATCACGCTGAATGAAATAGGCCAAACTCAGGATCTCAAAGGACAAATGTTCTCTCTCATATGTGGAAGGGAGAGTAAAATAAAGGAGGAAGGAAGAATAGGATATCATAAAGATACAGGGAAGACCAATAGTATAGAAGAAGATCGAGGGGCAAAGTAGAGGAATGGGAAAGGAGAGAAATGGAGAAAATTCTTTAAAAATCATGTTATGGGCATAACATACCACAGGGAATTTCACCTTTCTGTAGAAGTCAAAAGAACCAACCAAATATTAATAAATAGATGAGTGAAAGGAAGTCTAGTAGAGTAGAGGAAGAAGAACGGGGGAAGGGAGGGAGGATGGGAGAGAAAAGGAGGTGATCATGAACTGAAATCGAATTCCATGCATGTGTGATTACGTCAGGATGAACCCAAATATTATATATGACTATAAAGCTCTAATAATAATTTTTTTTTTAAAGAAGAGGTAAGTGCCGTAGGCAGGTCCCCTGGCACCATGGCCTCCCCCTTTTCCCTTCCTCTATAGATCACTCCAGTCCCCCAGATGCAACAACTCCCTCTGCATGGCCACTTGCTTCTTGGTGCATGTTTATTTCTACACGTGGTACTAACAGAAACCAGATTTTCTGCAAATAAGTGTGATCTGCACAATACGGGAAGGCTTTGCCATGTGATTTCACCTGTGCCCCTCCTGACCCCCAACCCCGAAAGGAATATTCCATTCCCTCAGGCTCATTTCCTGAATTCTTTTAGATATTCCTGAGTTATAATCTAAGAACTAGTATTTATCGAGCCCTCCCTCCATACAGATTTTATCACTGACTTCTTGCAACAACCCAGTCAGTCAGGTCCTATAATCATCCTTGATTTGAAGATACAGAGTAGAGAAATAATTTGCCCCAGATCACATAACTAGCTAGAAACTGATTGCTTTTAAGCCCAGGTCTGACCAATACCAGAGCCTAAAGAACTACCCAGTGCACAATTCTATTTCAGGGAACAGTTGTAAGAATTATAACTATCAAACATTAATATATTTTTTCACTCTATGTAAAATATTTTTTCACTGTATATATGAACAATACAATGTTCAATCTAAAGTTTTCCATTAAAAATGGGGATTAAAAATAGAATGAAAACACATCATAAATGACCACTGATTAGTAAGGCTTAAATTACAATTACAGCTAAATAGACAAATTCACTGAACTGGTTCTTTTTCCTGGTAAGGAAGGGGGAAAAAAAAAAAAGACTCCACTTAAAGAAGAATGACTAGAATAGATTTTGGTTGAAGCAATTTTATTTTTCTGGTCAAATAGAAACACCCTCCAACCCTCAAGATGACTAATTTTGTGAGATTTTTCCATGTTTCTACTAACTAATGCATCCTCAGCCCCCTCAGTGAATAATTCTGCCCTTCACTTCTCAGCTCTGCACAATGAAAGCAACAAGGCAACTCAGTCAGTTAGTGCCACAGTTGGATTCAATTGATAGTGAGGATGACATGTCTCATGTGTATATATTGCTTTATATTTTGTAAAGTCCTTTTATAACATTTGTCTTATTTGGTCCCCACAGTAACCCTGGAGGCAAGGAGGGCTATTTTGAATCCCTGGACAAGAGATGGATAAGTGGAAGCTTTGATAGGAGAAACATTTTACAACTTTAAGTTTAAGGTTGGCCTTCCTAACTGTATCACAAAACTCAAAAGCCAAAAGAGTCTGGCAAATTCAACTCCATAATCTTTTTTGTTTTTTCCCAAAAATGCTGCCTGGCAAACAGCACCATAAGCAAAGTCAAAGATAAATGGTGATTTGAGGAAGCAATATTTGCACCAGCCAAGGACTAATTTCCCTATTACATAACTCAAGCAAATACAGATATCAAATATTCATAGCAGGCCTGGGGATAGAGTTCAGTTGGTAGAGTGCTTGCCTCACTTGCACAAGGCCCTGGGTTCAATCCCCTACACCACAAAATAAATAAATAAATAAATAAATGATAAAAATTCATAGAAGCACTATTTACTATAGTCAAAAGGTGGTAATACTCCAAATGTCCATCAGTGAATAAAGGAACTAACAAAAGCTAGCGTATTCTTACAGTGAAATAATATTCAGCCATAAAAAGGAACAATGTACTGATACATGCTACAGTGTGAATGACCCTTAAAAAAAAAACATAATGCTAAGTGAAAGCAGACACAAAAAGTCACATATTGTATGAGTCCATTTATATGAAATCATCAGAATAAATTAGTGGTTGCCAAGGAGTAGAGGGAATAGGAAATAAAAGTGATCGCTTAATGGAGGCTTAGGGTCTCCTCAGAAAGAAATGGTTCAGAAATAGAAGAGATGGCTCCAAGAACATTGTGAATGTATTAAATGCCATTGGATTGTACACTTCAATATGGTAAATTTGT
The DNA here is from genome assembly GCF_045843805.1 of Urocitellus parryii. Taxonomy (NCBI): domain Eukaryota; kingdom Metazoa; phylum Chordata; class Mammalia; order Rodentia; family Sciuridae; genus Urocitellus; species Urocitellus parryii. The sequence continues at coordinate 13,773,682 of NC_135546.1, forward strand.
ATTATGGGAATTTTACCACAAGAATAAATATATAAATAAATTCTTCAAATCTGTGAGAAAAATATCAACAGCAGTGAAAAGGCAGTGAAGGAAATATATATTAAATGTTAACTAACCTCACTCATGATCAATACAAATCATGGCTGGATCCAGGGACTCTAACAAAATCAAGAGGATGCTGTGTGTCTTTCTCCAATTCTTTAACCTGCTTTCCTGCAGGGTGGCAGACTCTGCTCATAAGATGGCAAAGGGCCCCAGTTTACATTCTCATAGTTTAGCAATACCAGTGCTATAATATGGATCTTAAATGTCCCCTAAAGGTCCACTATTGGTCCCCAGAGTGGTACTACTGAGAGGCAGTGGAACCCTTAGGAGGAGGACCTAGTGCAAGGAGTTAGGTCATCGGGAGTGTGCCCTTGAGGATATTGGGAACTGGCCCCTTCCCCTCTCTTTGCTCCCTGGCTGCCATGAAGTAAGCAGCCTCCTCTGCCATACACTCCCCACAATGATGAGCTGCCTCACCATAGGCCCAAAAGCAATGGAGCCAGCCAACCAGAACTGAAATCCTGAAACTGTGAGCCAAAATAGACCTTTCCTCCTCATATTTGATTCTCTCATGTCTTTTGTTACAGTGACAGAAAGCTAACATACCCAGCAAGAAGACAAAGTCTTTCCTAGGAGTTCCAGGAAAAGTTCCAGGAATGGTCAACTGGCCAGGCTGAGACATGTGGTTATCCTAATTCTGAAGAACAGAAAGAACTATTTCAAATACTGAAGCTCTTGACTGTATGGCCAGCAGAATTTCCTCACTTCCAGTGATGGGGCATTGACCATGGCCTCCACCAGATTCAAGATCCTAGCTACACAAGGATCTCTATCCATACCCACTCATTCCTCCTCGTGGGAGGAAAAGTAATTTAGCTGATAGAGAAATTTGGAAGAGGAGACCTACTAGATAATATTTAAGTGTCTGTTAAATACAAAATTTCCATCTGTTTATTTCCTTTAGCAACTTCTCAGTTGGTTCAAAACTTAAAATGGGAAGAAAAGGGTATTATATTTTGGGAAAGTCCAACACAAAAGACCTTATATCTTCTTTATTCTTTTTAAGTTCTAAGGCATGAAGTATGCAATGGACTGAACATATCTTCCCAAAATTTCTATGTTGAAGCTATAAGCCCCAGTGGTGACAGTATTCAGTATTTGATGATGGCGTCTGTGGGAAAAATTGGGATTAAATGATGTCACAAGGGTGGGGCCTGCATGATGGATTTAGCGCCCATATAAGAAGAAACCACAGAAATAAAGTGTGCACTCACTCTCTTACACGAGTTTTCTCTCTCTCTCTCTCTCTCTCTCTCTCTCTCTCTCTCTCTCTCTCTCTCTCTCAGAAACAGTGATAAAGTGACCATCTACAAGCCAGGAAGAGAGCCCTCACTAGAACCCAACCATGCTGACACACTGATCTCAGACTTCAAGCCTCTAGAACTGTGAGAAAATAAATTTCTGCCTCCTCTGTTGTCTCCCTACCATCCACTGTCAACTGTGGAGCCAGAGCGAGTACATGAATCAGATCACCACACTTCCCCATGACCACCCTGCAATGGCTTCCAGCCCCATGGGGGTACATGCACCCTCTCCCCTATGACCCCACATAACTGAGCCTCTACCTTACCCCTAGCCACATTTCACACTTCTTTCTTTCTTGCTCCTTACTCTGAGCCCTGCCATCCTTGCATTTCTAGAATGCTCCAAGCTATTCAAGCTATTCAAGCTATTTAAACAAATCTTTTTTATTTTTTTTTTTTTTAGTTGTAAACGGACACAATATCTTTCATTGATTTTTATGTGGTGCTGAGGATCAAATCCAGTGCCTCACACATGCTAGGCAAGTGCTCTACCACTGAGCTACAGCCCCAACCCTCAGGCAGGATCTTTACTGCTTGCCCCCACCCTACCATAAGGCAACTCTAGCACATTTCCCTGTTTTATTTTCTTCACAGCATGACCACATCTGAAGTTGACTGCTTGTGTATTTATTAATTTATTTAATGACTGTTTCCAGATCCTCCACAACATACCTCCACTAGACTGGCATGTCTGAGAGAATTTTCTCCAATGGTGAAAATATTCCATAACTATGCTGTCCAATCCAATTGCTGCTAGCCACATGTGGTCATTAAGCCATTGAAATATGGCAAGCATGACTAAAGAACTGAATTTTTAATTTGATTTCTTTTCAAGGAGTTTACATTTAAGCCACATGTGGCTAGGGGTCACTGCACTAGACAGAGATGCTTCGGGATATATGCTCTAAAAAGACAGGGATCATTTCTGTGATTATCTCCCTAGTGCCTACAACAGTGCCTGACGTATAGAAGGGTTCTCAATAAATATTTCTGCTATGAATGAACAAAAATAGAAACAAATGAAATCCCTCTGCCTTCTACTTGGCTCTGCTTCCCACTCTCACTACAGGCCCTACAGCCTCCATCCACCCAGCCCCCAGGTTTGCTGGTTGTGCCGACCTTAGATATTTGGCAGAAACACCAGGTGCCAGGGCAGCAGAGTCAATTACTCCCTCCACTGCACTCCATTTGGAACCCAACACCCACTGTGAGGAGGTGGGATGGTAATGAGGCCTTACTGGGCCCCAGTAAATACTGCAGCTGTTTCCTATACAGTCATTTGGGCTTTATGGAATGTGGAAGTGGCTCGGCCTATAAATCCATGTGAATCGCTTTGTCTATTCCTCCTCCTCCTCCTCCTCCTTTGTCTAATGTTGGAAGGCACACGGAGGGAGAACAAGTCAGTGTCAGGTCAAGAGGCTGAATTCAATTAAAGTGCTATTTGGACCCAATCACTTTTAGGAAATGAAATCAGCATCAGGCTGAATAATATATTTTTTGCAAGTTAAGGTCCCTCCTGGGCTCTGTTTAAGCAGAAAGATAATTCAGAACAGACATTTGGTCTGGTCCTATTTCTACCCAGTGAGGATTAGGCCATCTACATTATCCCATAGTGCTAAGATCAAGTTATACTTCCCCTATAATGGACCAAATGATGACTGAGAAAGATCCAGCTCCCAAGGCCTCTGGAAAGCACCCTGTTAATTTTGTCCAGGTCTGAATGGGAAAAGAGTGGGCACTGATGCTTTGAGATATTAACAAATACAGGACAAAGAACAGAGACAATAGCTTAAGAGATGGAATCAATTGAGATCAATTGCACAAAAGTGGCTCAAGTTGTACTTCCCAGAGAATTTAAGTCGCACCACAAGCAAAGGATGTTATAAGGGGTCCAGTTCTCAGGGATATGAAGGAAGCTCTTGGGCTGCTCTAAAAGACTGAGTGGTGCTCTTATCATGGGGGGGACAATAGTAAGTGTGACTTGTTTTTTTTCCATGGTGCATCTCTTAAGAAGTGCCTCTCATGTGGTTTGAAGTCCCTCAGGAAAAGAGCTATCTTTTCTCTGTAGTTTAGAAACTGTCCTTTACCCAGGGGAGCCTTTGTGTTATAGTAAGGGATGGGGCATATCCTCATACACTGTCTGGATAAAGCCAGGCACCTGAATATCAGGTGCTCTAAAAATCATAAAAGGACTAAGAGTTGCCATTCAGGAAGCCCCAAATATGTGTGCCAGCTTCTAGGCAAAGACATTTTCTGCATTATCTCAGTGAATCCCCACAACAGCTCTAAGATCACTACAACTATCCCCGTTCACAGATTAGAAATAGAGGATGAGGCCCGGAGAGGTTAAGTCATCTCCCATGATGGAGAGACCCTGGTAGAAAGAACTGAAGATGGCTGCTGACCAAAAGGAAGCAAAGAACAGAGGCCCTCCATCCAAGGTAGGAGGAGCCAAGTACGGTGGCACAGGCCTGTAATCTCAGGAGCTCAGGAGGCTGACACAGGAGGATGACAAGTTCAAAGCCAGCCTCAGCAACTTAGCCAGACCCTATCTCAAGATAAAACACAAAAGGGGCTGGGAATGTGGTTCAGTGGTTGAGCATCCCTAGGTTCAATCTCTAGTACCTAAAGAAAAGAACCTAGGAGGAGATTAATCCTGCCCACAGCCGTGTAAATTGGCTTGGAAACACACCGCTATGGACTTGACTTGTGTCTCCCCCAGTGTGATGGATTTGGAGATGGACCCTTGGTCTCATGGTGTCCTTATAAGTCAAAAAGTAGGAAACACTTCTCAGATACTGACTGCTCAAAAATATCTAAAGGGCTTCTATAAAAGACGTTGCTGAAACCATCCCTGCCCCTACTCCCCAAGTTTCTGATTCAATTGAAATGGAGTGGGCCTGGAAAATTCACAATTTCTGCTGAAATTGCCAATTTGGGGACTTTGAGAAACACTGTAAAAAAAATATAACAAGACTCAGGGGTTACCTGTAAGAAACGGACCGAAGGATAATGATTTTAATACTGCTTAATATAATCCTATATCATTTAATGTTGACAATTAAAGAAAATATACTTTATAATTTAAAAATACTTGTAGTATTAGAGAAAGATAAAAAGTCAATCCTTAAATATGTATGTATCAGAAAATCAATCCTTGTTCCTGTAAAATTTAAGAACAGCTGGGTGTGGTGACACACAGCTACCCAGTAGGTTGAAGCAGGAAGATCGCTTAAGCCCCAGTTTAACAACACAACAAAATCTCAGTTCAAAAACAAACAACAAAGACAAAACTAATCCATGGTGATACATATCAAATAAGGTTGCCTATGGGGTAAAGATTTACCAGCAAGAGTCACAAGGAACTATTTGGAGTGACAAAAATGTTTACCTTGACTGGGATAGTAGTTACTCAGGAACACACATTCATTAAAACTGATCTAATTGTATACCTAAGATTATACATTTCTCTGTATGAATTTAACTCATTTGCTGTATGGTCAGCAAAAAGGTGTCATTAATACACACATATATCTAATACAAATATTGTATATAAATCTACATAATACCTATAATCATAACCATATAAAATTGGTATGTACATAAGGATACTGACCAGATAATAACACAGTAAATGAAAACAAGTAATCCAGAAAGAAGGTGGGAGTCTAATAAAATTTTATTTCTATTTTTGCTGCTATAATATTATTTGAGCAGGAAATTAATGAAAACAATTCAACTCCTGTTTTGCTCATGCTGCTGATATTCTGTTACCCTTCCAGGAAATTTCCTACTTCTAGTACCAATAATTGCTGAGGACAAAAGAAGAGGATTGGTGTAGTGAATATGAATTATGTTTGTCATCCAGATCCCCATGCAGGAATCCTTTGTTTTCCTTTTGTTGTCTGAGCTTTTGGACTAAAATCTCTCAAATGCCCAGTGTTGGCTGTTGAGGGTTCACAGCTGCAGCTCACCTCCAGCCAGCACTGTCTGGCCACAAGAGCTAGCTCAGCCCAGCAGCCTATGTCCAGGGCAAGGTACAAGATCCATCTCCCTTACCTTGCTTTGGATAACTCCATAAGAACCATCTCATTGTCAAGAACATCCCATGGTGCTGGCTGAGGTACCTTCTTCCCTCAAAGGTGGCCTTGCCCCAAACAGTCCCAAACAGATATAAGCCTGCACTTAATATCTCCAAAATGGAGTCTGTTACCCAAGTAACATACTTAAGATAATAGGTTTCCCCACTGAACCCAAGGTGTCCTTTCTCAGGATTGGATTTCTGTTACACCATCAGTCTTGATAACAAGGAAAAAGAACCCTGCAGGGGCTGTAACTCAGTGGTAGAGCGCCTACCTCACACGTGTGAGAAACTGGGTTCCATCCTCAGCACCACATAAAAATAAATAAATAAATATATTGTGTCCATCTACAACTAAAAAAAGTTTTTTAAAAAAGACTGCAATGAGTAAACTAAAGTCATTGAGATATTCCAAAACAGATTAATGTCTAATTTATGGCCACTGTCAACAGCATACCTTCATTGGGCAGCTTGACTTTATCCCCTAGTCATTTGCCACCCACTGTATCACATCATCCCCTCAAAGTACAAAATGTTGTCAGTCATTACAGTGATGTGTTGGTCAGCTCTCTGTCACTGTGCAAAATACCTGAGAAAAACAACTTAAAGGAGGAAAGGTTTTATGTTTATGTTTTTGTTTTGATCATGGTTTTAGTCCATGGTCAGCTGGCTTTGCTGCTTTGGGCCTGAGACAAGGCAGAACATCATGGCTGAAGGGCATGGCAGAACAGAACTCACCTTATGGCACCTGGGAAGCACAAGAGATAAAGAGGAAGGGACCCAGGACAAGGTATACCCTTCAAGACATCCCTCAGGGATCTACTTCCTCCAACTAGACCCCACTTCTTAATAGCCCATTCACCTGTGAACTCATCAATGGATTAAGACATTTATGAGATTAGCGCCCTCATGATCCAGTCACTTTCCACTTCTGAAAACTGCTGCATTAGGAGCTAAGCCTTCAACATGTGAGGTTTTTTGGGACACTTCATACCAAACTACAGTAAGTGGTGTGATTTTTAAGTAAGTGATCCTCTTTTTTTTTTTTTTTTTTTTTGCACTGAGCCAACCCCCCAGCCTAAATCATCACTCTATTTTTTTTTTTTTTTTTACTTTTTGAAATTTGTGGTAAAATACACACAATATAAGATTTACCATCTTCGGGACTTAGGATGGAACTCAGTGGTAGAGTGCATGCTTAGCATGCACAAAAGGAAAGGAAGAAATATTTATCATCTTAACCATTTTTAAGTATATAGTTCAGTGGCATCAAGTATACTGACAACGTCATAACCACTACCAAATCCATTCCAGCTTTTTCATCATCTCAAATTCAAACTCTGTACCCATTAGATCCCCCATTCTTCTCTCCCCTCAGCTCCTAATAACCTCTATTATACTTTCTGTCTCTATAAATTTGACTATTCAAACTACCTCATAGAAGTGGAATTATCCAGTATTTGTCCTTTTCAAATCTCCTCATTTCACTTAGCTCAGTGACTTCAGAGTTCATCCATAGTGTAGGATGGGTTAGAATTTTCTTCCTTTTTAAGGAAGATGATTTTCTACCATATATATGTATTACACATTTTGTTTATCTGTTCACCTTTGATGGACACTTGAGTCACTTCTACATTTTGGCTGTTACTACTAATACTGCTATGAACATTGGTTTGTAAATATTTGTTTGAATCTTTGCTTTCAAATCTTTTGTCTATATACTCAGAAGTGGAATTACCAGATCATATGATAATTCTATCCTGCTGTCCACAGAAGGAACTGCTATCCTGCTGTCCACAGAAGCTGTACCATTTTACATTAATAATATACAAAGGTTCCAATTTCTCCAAATGCTGATCAACACTTATTAGTTTTTCCTTCTTTCTCTCCTATTTTCTTTTTGATAGTAGCCCTCCTAATGTGTGTGAAATGGTATCTCATTATGGTTTTGATTTACATTTCCCTGGTGATTTGTGATGTTAGGCATTTTTTTTCATGTGTTGATTAGCCAATTATATATCTTCTTCAAAGAAATGTCTAAGTCCTTTGCCCATTTTTCAATTGGGTTGTATTAGTCAGCTTCCCATTGCTCTAAGAAATACCTAAGATAATCAACTTACAATGAGAAAAGGATTATGTTGGATCATAGCTTTAAACCTTTCAGTCTCTGATGGGTTGGCCCTATAGCTATGGGTCTGTGACAGAGGAAAAACTACTCACCTCATGGCTGGAAAAAGAGGTCAGGGTCCTCCAATCCCCTACAAGGGCACACCTCCAATGACCTAAAGTCCTCCCATGATGCTCCACCTCTTAAAGTTTCCATAACCACCCAATAAGGGCACACTGAGGACCAAGTCTTTAATACATGGGCCTTTGGGGACCCTCAAGATCCAAACTATAGCAGGTTGTTGGGTTTTGTTATTGATGAGTTGTAGAAATTCTTTATTTGTTCTAATTATTAACCTTTTACCAGATATGATTTGCAAATATTTTCTCCCATTCTGTAGGTTGTCTTTTTATTTGGTTGACTATGTGTTCTTTGATACCCAGAAGTTTCTAATTTAATGTAGTATGATTTGTTTTTTGTTGTGGTTGCATGTGTTTTTTGTGTTGTTTCCAAGAAATCACTACCATGTCAAATGTCATGAAGCTTTTCCCCTACATTTCTTCCTAAGAATTTTATAGATTTAACTCTTACAATTAGGTTTTGATGGACTTTGAGCTAATTTTTTTATGTTGTAACAGGAGTCCAACTTTTTTTCTTTGCATGTGGACATAGAGTTTTCCCAAAACCATTTGTTGAAAAGGCCATCCTTCCCCCACTGAGTGGCCTTAGTTGTCTTGTTGAAGATCATTTGACCATATGTGTGAGGGCTTATTTCTGGGCTCTCCATTCTATTCCCTTAGTCTATTTGTCTGTCTATATGTAAGTGACCACTTTTAATATCCTCTTAGAATAAGTCCGATGCTTGCACACAGATTAAAAATCTTCCACTCTAACCTGTTTCCATACCTGCTCTTCCAAAAGACTTTTCACTTCTTGAAAGCAGAGACCATGTCCTAGTTACCTTTGGATATCTCAGTGCCTACATCATGCCCATTACATAGTAAGAGTTCCAAAAGTAAGTGACCCCAACAAGGCAAGATCCTGGTGGGCAACTTTGTGCTCATCAAAGCCCAACTAGAAATGGGACTCAGTACTTATTGAAGCCTCAGGAGATCAAACTCCATAGCAAAGAATGGCTCTTTCTTTTGTTGTTTTGTTTTGTTTTTGTTACTGGGGATTGAACCCAAAGGTGCTTTACCACTGAGCCACATGCCCAGTCCTTTTCATTTTTAATTTTGATATAATGTCTCATTAAGTTGCTTAGGGCCTCACTAAGTTGCTGAGGCTGTCCTTGAACTTGTGATTCTCCTGCTTCAGCCTCCCAAGTCACTAGAATTATAGGCATATGACACCACTAGGCAAGGAATGCCTTTTACTGAGGCATTCTCAGGGATGCAGGAAAAAATGTTTGCATTTGCATAATTTGGTAAAACTTTATAAAAGTTCTTATAAATATCTCCCTCTTTTTCCCCAGAGTCCTCTGTCCTGATTACTATACTTCATTTTTCCTTCCTTTCCTCTCCTTCAATTTTGGCCTCTAAAATATATGCTCTATTATTCCCAGTCATTCAGTTTTCAGCCTCAGAGTTTCAGCCCACTCAGTCAAATAAAGGCTGGTAGCTAGTTAATGGAGCAGAACCATCTATTATTCTTCAAACTGAATGCTTACCTCAAGCAGCTGCTCAAAGTTTTTGCCCACCTATGTGGATTTCCTAAAGGGTTCTTAGAAGGTGCAACAGGGACTGGGGTTATGGCTCAATGGTAGAGCGCTCATCTCAAATGTGCAAGGCCCTGTGTTCGATCCTCAGCACCACATATAAACAAATAAAAGAGTTATTGTGTTTAACTACAAAAAATAAATATTTAAAAAATAAATAAAAGGTAAAATGAAAGAAACAAAAAGGTTCAAGGGAGGTAAAGAATTTACTGCTAAGAAAATAATATTCTCTTCAGTGGATCATAAAGATAAACTGAAAAAATGCACAAATGAATGAATCAAGGGTATCACTATCAAGCCTTAGTCAATGTCAAAATCCAGGTGCCTGCCAGAGCTACAGCTTGCCCTAATCATCACCTCTTCTCTTGCCAGGTAAACTACTGTTTAATGAGTTCCTATCTTAGCAAAAGCCACAGCAAAACTGTGAGCCTAAAATAAAGAGCCTTCTGTGTCACCAAGAAGGACCCTAGCTTGCTTTCCCTATTCCAGCGAGTCTAATTCTTGAACCCACCTGTCTTGCTGGGCATCCATCACCAGCATCCAGGCCCTGGTCTCTAGTCCACATAAGTTTATCACCATCACTATCTCTCCATTATGGTCTCCAGCCCCACTGATCTGTGTTCACTGAACATGGCCCTATTCCACCCTAGTTCCAGGATGTCAGCTCTGTCCTGAACCCTAGATATGAAGGTTTCCAGAGAGAAGAGACAAGGACAGAGAGTCTCCCATTATTTAAGGCCTTAACAGTATACTAGGACTTTCACAATGCTGTAATTAAGAGTGCTTAACCAGCATGTTCTGAGCTGAATACTACTCTGCCTCCCAAAAGACAGGTGACCTAAGATGTCACTTGACCAATTTGTATTTCTGTTTTCTCATGTGGAAATAATAGTACCTATCATCTAAGTCTGTTTTGGGGACTGAGTGAGTACATACATATGTGCTCAATTATGCTCAGTATATGCTCAGTTCATTTTAGTTGCTGATATCATTGTTATTACACTAAATACATTTTCTTCATTTAATCCTCACAAAATTCTCTCAAGGTAAGTGTTATTCTTCCTGATTCATAGGTTTTACAAAGAGGAAACTGGAGTTCAAATAAAGTGAGTAATTTGCTCATGGTTACTGTTTGTTCCTCACCCCCTCATCCACAAATTCATATGTTATGTTGAATTCCCAACCCCCTATGTGACAGTATTAGGAAGTGAGGCCTGTTCAGGAGGTGACTGGGAGGTGATTAATCCTTCATAAATGGGAATAGTGCCCGTATTAAAGAGACTTTCTATCCCTTCCACTGCATGAAGACACTGCAAATAGGTGCTGCTCTATAAACCAGGAAACGGGTCTCACCAGATTAAACACCTAATCTGCTGATGCCTTAGACTTCCAGCCTCCAGAATGGCAAGAAATAAATTCCTGTTGTTCATAAGCCACCCCTGTCACGGCATTTTGGTATTTACAGTATTCAGCAGCCTGAATGGACTAAGACAATTACAGAGCCAGTAAGCGGTGGGAGCAAGATCTAAAGTTGGGTCTGTCTGTCCCCCAGGCCCTTGCCCTTTCCATTGTGTCAGGCCTCCTCCAAAAGCAATTACCTCTAAGGTATGCAGCGGTCAAGGCTCCCTTGGGGGAAAGGCAAGAGGCCACCAGCTGGGGCAATTACTTACTCTTCTGGGCCTACCCAGGAAGTAATGTAGGGAAATAAAATGAATTTTAAATCAGACTTGAAGTACACAGACCCACCTTGCTACTCACAAATGAGTGCACCTGCAGCCAATTCTCAACGACCTTATCTGGAAAACAGTCAGGATAACACTGTGTTTATAATAATAATAACCTGTGCAGGGAGCACATGGTGAGAGCAGCGGAATTGGTAGGGTGGGGTGAGCCACTTGAAAGTACTTTGACTATTGTGAAAGATGTCACAAGTGTAGGATTGCTATTTAAAATCAGCATAGTATAGTGGTAGAGACACAGTCACTGCAGCCAAGAGAAACGGGGTCAGATCGCAGCAGCCGGGTATCCTGGGTAGGTGATCTCACTTCTGTGGGCCTGGTGTCCTTATAATTGGCATGTATCAGACTCTTTCAATTGCATGTAACAGAAAACCTAACTCAAACAGGCATTTGCATAAAAAAGGGAATTTATTCTGACTGGGGTATCTGGACTACAGTTAAGGCGTGCAAACAATGTCAAGTCACAGGCTGTCTCTTGATGTCTTAGCTCTGCTCTTTGTTGTTTTGTTCTCTTTAAACAGTGGCCCTGCCCTCACCCCAGCACATCAGCACTACATCCATCCCCAAAAGAACCAAAGAGCAAAAATCTTTCTAGTGAAACTTTCTAATAAAAGTTACAAAATTAATTCCTTTTGACCTGGTTTGGATCATTATGTCCATCCCTGGGATATAAGAATATTCTGATTGGCTGGGCCTTAGAATAAAAGGGGTGGGATGACCCCACTAAGAGCTAAGAATGTGGGGGCAGTGGTTCCCCAAAACATAAAGTGCTGTTACCTGAAGAAAAAGGAATGGGTGCTGGGCCAGCAGAAACAGAGATCCATCACAGAGTGAGAGGGGATATTATGGCCACCTCCACGTATAAATGAATCCTGTTTATGTAAGAAGGTAATTATGAGGACAACAGAAGAGGACAAGCCTCTGAAAAGCCTATCTGATCTAGTGAGAAGTCAGTCCAGTAGGAAGCAAAGTGAGCACCATGATTGAAGCAAATGAGGAAGGCGCCAGGACTGGCAGTGAGGCGGCAGACCCCTGTGCTGGACTTGTACTGAGGCCAACATCAAGGTCAGCCTCAGTGGGGGAGAAGTTTGGAGCTCAGAATGGACAGGTGATTCGATATAGATGAGGCCATGGCCAAAAGGCTAATGCTGGTGCCGCTGGCTTTTGGTTGAGTGGACAGCTTATCCCCCTTCAAGGGCCAGGCCCAGCAGGCTAAGGAAACCATAGCAACCACAAGTTAAGGAAGACAGATGAAAAGCTTGTAAACACAGCTTCCAGCCATGTGGCATAGCTCTGGGCTCCTAGGAGACAGCCACATAAAGACCAGTCTGGCTCATGGTGACCAGGCAAAAGGGACTATTTCTGGGCACCACTGTGGGCCGACTCTGTCTGCAAATCAGACAGGCAAACAGGCAGTACAAATAGATAACAGTGGCTACAAAAGCAGGGTCTCCAAGGATTGCACATTCAGTTGCTCAAAGTGCCGAGTGGCTGAGTTTGCTCCCTTCACTGCTGCTGCGGCTACTGTTGCTGCTACTGCTGTCGCCCCCCTCAACACACACACACACTCACACACACCCCTTCCCAGCTCCTTGCAAACTTCTGCCCCAGCCTTCAGTGCTAGAGGGCAAGTTACCTTGTACACAGAGAAGTGGCAACCGACCTGCTGACCAGTTCTGTGTTGCTCCATCATAAATAACCAGCTGCCTCATGCGATTTCCTGAGCTGAACAACTGGCAATGACAACCTGCATTTCCATCCATCATCAGGCAGTGATGGTGGGTCCTCAGCAGGATGCTGATAACTCCATTTTTCAAGGCCATGGCTGAGCCTGCTTTTCACTGCTGGAGAGTTAACCATTACTCTGCAATGCTAGGTGTGACAGTTCCCACTCAAAACAGACATTTAATAGAATATAAAGTCTGTGTTCTCTCCAATCTGATTTCAAAAAGAAAAAAAAAACAGCAAACACTTTTTGCCTAATAAATACTTGAAATTTTAGGTGCGCAGAACCCAAACAGTAACTATGGCAACACAAGCCACTCCAATAAGTCTAACACAGATTATTTCCAGCACAATAGCCTGGCTTGTGCTCAGAAAGCAGAGGTAATGTTAGCTGAAAGCAGTTCCTGAATTGGGGTTAAAAAAAAAAAATCATCTGGCAGCAGAAGCTCTATGCCTAGGTTTCTACTTCCAGGCTCTAGGACAAAATGGCAAGATGAATTCATTGCTGGATTGCTATCTTGCTGCTCCACACTAATGGACTGGCCTCCTCCTCTCCTCTGCTCAACCTTCTTCACTCTATGACCACAAACAATGCAAATCCCAGGACTCACAAGGATGGCACTTAGAATCCATTTTGTGAGAACTGCAAAATCAGGCAGCTTGACCAGACTTTAGGGATCGCCCAACTAGGGGCCTCCTGAAGGCAAGGAAATATTATATATTCTGCACAGATCTGGACAACTGACCCATGGTGTGGAAAGAAGCTCTGTCAATCCCATTTGTTCTACAGATTGTGAAACTGAGACCAAAAAATCTGGGTGCTTGGTCATGATCACTCAGAATCAGGAGATAACATGGAGTCCTAGGTAAGGTCATAGGCTGTGAAGTAAGTAACAGCATCTGACACTACATCAAAAATCAGCAAGTGGTGATTTCTTAAAGATTGGTAGCATGTAGAATCTTAAACCCTATCAATAAATTCTCTTTGGTGCTAGGGATGGACCCCAGGGCCTTGCTCCATGCTAAGCATGCACCCTACCACTTAAGCTACATCCCTAATTCCTCAGTGAACTTTTCACACTCTGTTACATTAAAATCCGTAGACCACCGGGCATGGTGGTACACGCCTGTAATCCCAGCAGCTCAGGAGGCTGAGATAGGAGGATCACAAATTCAAAGCCAGCCCAGCAAAAGTGAGGTGCTAAGCAACTCAGTGAGACCCTGTCTCTAAATAAAATATAAAATAGGGCTGAGGATGTGGCTTAGTGGTTGGGTGCCCCTGAGTTCAATCCCTAGTACCCCAAAAAATAAAAATCCATACACCTACCATGGACTTCAAATAGATTTTTTTACTTATGGGTTGTTTTGTAACATTACCCACTGGTCATTTGGAAAATACTAGCTTAATGAATTATGCTAATATTCCAAACATTGTCACATTTTATCCAATATCACATTCACTAAACTTCACCAGCAATCTCATAAGTCTTTAAGGATGTAAGGCTCATGGGGACAGATAGTCCAATTTTCACTTGAAAAGCTTGAATGTGATCTTTGGAAACAAATACTGTCAGTTGTTTCTCTTGACAGGCTCATTTTAATTCTTTTTGAGACATTCTCTTCCAAATATCCAAGCTAAATTAAAAAAAAAAAAAGTAAAACCATGACTCTCATATTGACATAAAATAAGCACATTAGAGATTTTTTAATTCACAATGAGAGAACCAGGCAGATGTTTTAACCAGCTCAAAGGAAGAATTAGAGAGGCACAGATTTATAAAGAATAAAAGAATGTTAGCAGGAAGGTGCAAATGGACACAAAACTGGCTTTCTCACTGGAGGGAGAAAGGATGCCCCTCTATCAAGCAGAATTAATTTGCATATGTATAGAAGAGATTATTTTGCATTGCTATCTGTTATCTACAACTTAACAGAGTTGTAAAATAGCTCCCACAGAATCAGAAGCAGCTAAGGATGTGCATCAAACAACATAGTTTTCCTTTGAAGCACAAATCTTCCCTACCGTTTTGTGTCATTCATTCTTTGAAGTTAAAAAAAAATGGCATTTTATGAAAAAAGCAACTAGTTCAGCTCACAACTGAATGGTTTCACTGTTGCTTTTCCTGAAACAACCACCCCACTTCAGTGTGCAACACAAGTGCATTAATTTCTTATTTCATTACGCCAAATACTGAAAGGATGTATACACATAAAAGTTGAGATTAAATAAAGGACTCGTTTGTACTGCTTCATCAAGGACACTCTTAAATGAAAATGCATTTTCATTTTTGTTTTAGGTTATCAAGTGAATAGCAAAGAACAAAATAGTGACTACAATTGGCCCTCCATATCCAGAGTTTCATATCCATGGATTTAACTAGCTGGAGATCGGATACGTTTTGGGGGAAAAACTATACCTGTACTTAACATAGGAAGATTTTAAATGTCAATATTCCCTAAAAAATATAGTAAAACAAGTATTTACAAAACATTTACATTGTATGACGTATTCTAAGTCATCTAGAGACAATTTAAAGTATGTGGGAGAATATGTACAAGAGAATATGTATAACTTATGTACAAATACTACACCATTTTACATAGGGGACTTGAGCATCCATGAGCTTTGGGAATTCCTGGATGCAATCGCCTATGGATACTGAGGGACAACTATACGACTAAAGTTTGTTGCCATTGCCTTGTTTTGTGCAAGGGGCCAGTAGATTTAGTTACACTGCTTTTGAACCATTTGTGCAAAGCTCAACAATGAAATGACAAACGATTGTCTTAGTATTAATATAAAAATAGTTTTCACCTAGAGGACCTTCTGACAGAGTTTGGGAACCCCAAGGGTCTGTAGACTATACCTTTAGAACCATAACCCTTAAGTCATGTTGTTGATCAAGAAAATGACCTGGGGGCTGGGGTTATGGCTCAGTGGTAGAGCGCTCACCTAGCACATTCGAGGCGCTGGGTTCAATCCTCAGCACCACATAAATATAAATAAATAAAATAAAAGTATTGTGTCCAAATACAACTAAAAAAAAATGGCCTGAAGAAGAATGGGCAAAGAAGCTAGACACCTGCCAACTGAATGATCAGACCTCACAGGCATCCATGCTTAGGGAAAAAAAGTAACCAATAAGAATGTGGGAACAGTGGCAAGAATTAGGGGAGGAAGAACTTAAAAAAAATAATAAAACTCCATAAAATTAGTATGCTGTTGTTATTTCTAAATAATGTCAATGGTAAAATACTTCCGCACATGGCAGACCATTCCCACGGTACAGAAGTAAAGACCTGAGACACTGAAGACTGGCAGTATTGGAATAGCAGACTGCATAAAAAAGAGATGAGCTCAGAACTTGCTGCCCCAAAGTATGTCACCTTGGCATTTGAAAAAAAAAAAAAAAGCCAGAAATGAGAAGATCTCTGACTTTCTCTTGACCTTCTCCCTTGAAGCAAGCCCTAAAGGAATTCTCTGACCTGATGATGCCACTTTCACCACTCTCATTCAACACAGTACTCAAAGTCCTAGCCAGACCAATTAGGAAAGAAAAAGAAATGAAGAGCATCCAAATCAGAAACAAGAAAGTCCAGTCGTACCTATTGACACACAATGTGATTATACAGTTAAAAAAAACAACAACAACAAAAAAAACTCCACTAAAAAAAAAAGTTTGAATTGATGAACAAATTCAGTAAAGTTGCAAGATACATAATCAACATATAAAAATCAGTATTGTCTACATGTATTAATAGGGTGAAAATCAAGAAAGCAATTCCATTTACTATAGTTACAAAAATTAAAATGAAAACCTAGGAATGAAATTAACTGAGGATGTGAAAGATCTCTGCAATGAAACAGAAAAAACACTGAGGAAAAAAGAATGGAAGAAGACACCAAAAAATAGACATCTCATGTTCGTGAATTGGAGAATTAATATTGTTTAAATGTATATATTACCAAAATGATCTATAGATTCAATATAATTATTATTAAAATATCAATGACATTCTTCACAGAAATAGGAAAAAAAATCCTAAAAATCTGTTTCAAAACACAAAAGACCCAAAAGAGCCAAAGCAATCCTGATGGTGTTGTACAGGGCAGATGAGACAAGGCACTGAAGATCGCAGGAAACAGTTTTATTTGGCTGCAACCAGGTTCAGAGGGCAGAGCTTTTGCCATAATCAATTAATTCCCTGAACCCAGAGTTCAGGTAGTTTCAGAACTTAATACCCAGCGTGTAAGGGGAGGGGCTCACAAGTTCACAGTCTGCAGAAGTTCACATAAAAGCAGCTTTTCTTTCACTGTTTTGAGCAAGCTAACCCTTCAAGGACAACACCTGAGAAGGGGAGAGCTTCTTCTCCCCTTTCTTTCCTCCCCCTGCCAGCTGTTACCATGTTGCCCAACTGGTAACTTTTCTTATCTTAGAACTGTAGACATCTCTGAAGCTCCAGCTCAAGGCCTGAGGCCTTGTTAAAGGATTTGTCTTTTTATTATCATATTTTGCTTTTGCAAACACACTTCTACAAACTACTATACTGGATAAATGTTTGTGAAAAACTAGTAAAGGGGCATTCATCACCTGGAGTGCTGATCTCTTTCAGGCCAATGAAGTGAAATAGAGCAACAAGAAAATACAAAGTTTACCTACATTGAACTCTTTTGCTGATAGTCCTAAAATCAATTATAGTGAAGATTTCTGGAAAAGCTTAGTTAAGATTTTCTGTGGAGGACGAAGTGCCACTACAGTGGGGAGCAGGAGGGACAAGCTTGGAGGCATAATACCTGACTTCAAAACATATGGCAAAGCAGCCAAAACAGCATGGTTCTGGATGCTCATAGTCAACTGGTTTTCTCCAAGTTTCCAAGCAAAGTGTCAATAAGTGGTGCTGGGAAAACTGAATATGCACATACAGAGGAGTGACTAGACCCTTATCTTTTACCAAATACAAATATCATTCAAATACTTACATGTAACACCTGAAATGATGAAATTACTAGAAGAACACATAGGGCAAATATTTCAGCAATAAGTACAAATGGGCAAATATTTTTTTGATAGGACTCCAAAGCACAGACAACAAAAGCAAAAATAAACAAATGGAATTATATCAAACTAAAAAAGCTTCTGTATACCAAAGGAAACAATCAACAGAATGAAGAGACATCTTACAGAATGAGAGAAAATATTTGTAAACTATTCATTTAGCCAACAAGGGATTAATATCTAGAATATATAAGGAACCCAAACAACTCAATAGCAAAAAATAAATAAAATAAATAACAAATGACTCAATTAAAAAGTGGGCAAATGATTTGAATAGATATTTCTCAAAAATAAAATATACAAATGACCAAGAAACATATGAAAAATGTTCAACATCACTAATCATCAGGGAAATGCAAATCAAAACCACAAGATTTCATCTTACCCCACTTAGACTGGCTATCACAAAATATGTAAGCTGGGTATGGTGACAGGTGCCTGTAGTCCCAGCTACTTGGAAAGATGAGGAAGGGAATCACTTGAGCCCATGAATTCAAGGCCAGCCTGGGCAACACAGCCAGACACTGCCTCAAAAACAAAAAAAAGAGAGAGAGAGAGAGAGAGAGAAATTCTGATGAGTTACAGAGAAAGGAAAACTCTTACATGATGTCTTAAATGATCTTGGTGAGAATGTACGGGCATTATGAAAAACAGCACTGAGGTTACTCAAAAAGTAACAACAGGGCTGGGGATGTGGCTGAAGTGGTAGCGCGCTTGCCTGGCATGCGTGCGGCCCGGGTTCAATCCTCAGAACCACATACCAGCAAGAATGTTGTGTCCACCGAGAACTAGAAAATAAATATTGAAAATTCTCTCTCTCTCTCTCTCTCTCTCTCTCTCTCTCTCTCTCCCCTCTCTCTTTAAAAAAAAAAAAAAAAGTAACACCACCAAAAAAAAAAAAAAAACCTAAAAATAGGAGCTGGGGGTTGGGGGTGTAGCTCAATGGTACAGTGTGAGCTTAGCACATGTGAAGCCCTGGGTTCAGTTCCCAGCACCAAAAAAGCAAACTAACTAACTAACTAAAAATAGAACTACCATATGATACAGCAAACCCACTACTAGGACTGTATCCAAAGGGGAAAAAAATCAGAATATCAAAGATACATATGCACTTCCATGTTTCCTTCAGCACTATTCTCAAGAGCCAGGAACCACAATCAATCTAAATATTCATCAATGAACTAATAGACAAAGAAAAACTGGTACAGATGCACAGTGGAATATTATTCAACCATCAAAAAGTAATATACTGTCATCATTAACAGCTACATGGATGAGCCTATAGTACATTATATTAAGTGAAAGAAGTCAATCACAGAAAGACCAATCCCACAGGCTGTCACTCACATGTGAAAGCTAAAAAAAAGATGACCTCAGCACCCCTGGGCACCAGGAAAAAAAAAAAAAAGTTGACTTAACTGAAGTTAGAGAACAGAACAGAGGTCACCAGAGACTAGGAAGCATAGAGAAAAGGGGATAGAAAGAGGCTGGATAAAAGGTATCAGAATTGAGTTTGATAGGATGAGTAAGTTCTAGGGTTCTATAGAACAGTAGAATGACTATAGTTAACAACAATCTACTGTATGTTTCAAAATAACTATAAGAGAAGACTTTGAATGTTCCCAATATGAAGAAATGATACATATTTCAGGTGACAGAAATGCTAAATATCCTGGTTTGATCACTACACATTATATATATGTATTGAAATATCATACTGTACCCCATAAATGCATATAATTATAATTTTTTAAAAAAGAATTATCTGACCTTCCTCTAAAGAGACTCTTTTTTTTTTTTTTAGTTGTAGATGGACACAATACCTTTTATTTATTTTTATATGGTGCTGAGGATCAAACCCAGTGCCTCCCATGTGCTTGGGGAGCATTCCACCGCTGAGCCACAATCCCAGCCCTCTGAAGAGACTCTTATTAGAGGTACCCTCTGTATAACCTGAGGAAAGGAGCATCCTTATCTCTGAAGACACAGGGACACAGAAAAATCTGGACAAACAGGCCTTGCTATATCTACCTATTTTATCATTAGATCACACCTGTCTCTGTCCAATCACACTTCTTCGTGATGGTCTACTTTCATTAAATCTAATTTTCCCCCTTTTTTTTTGTTTTGTTTTGTTTCTTTGGTCCTTATTTCTGAGGGCTCCTATATCATATAAAACATACATGAAATAAAATGTATAAGCTTATCTCTTATTAATCTGCCTCATGTGATAGGGGCCTCAGCTGTGAACCTAGTGATGACTGAGGGAAGATTTCCTCCCTGTCCCAACACACTACCTTAGAAATGTCAACATGAGGGCTGGGGCTGTGACCCAGTGGAAGCACACTTGCCCGGCATGAGTGAGGCATTGGGTTTGATTCTAAGCACCACATAAAAATAAATAAAATAAAGGTCTGTCAACAACTAAAAAAGTTTAAAAAAAAAGAAAAGAAATGTCATCATGGATATGTGTCAAAACCCCAAATGGAACAGCATCTTAATCCTCCTTTCCTCAAAAAACCTAGGTCTATAAATTCTTAATTTCAGTCACTTCCTTTCCCAAATTTAGATCTATTGTTATCATATATTTTAGTTCTATCCTGATTCTTTAAAAAATTATCAAGACAGTTATTGTCTTTTAGAGGTGATGCTTATTTGTTTTATCCACTTATCACCACTTCTTTGGTCTTATACCCTTTTGCATTTCAGACCTTTCTGCCTCAAGTCCATTCTTTGGAATTTGACTCTATTGAAGTCTTCTGGTCACAAGTTGTCTCTGAATTCACCTGAAAACATCTTCACTTCTTCTTCCTTCTGAAAAAAAATTTTTTATTGCCTATCCAATCCTGGGTTCATACTTATCTTCTGTTAGCATATTTAAGATATTGCGTTGGTTTCTATTATTGCTGTTGAGAAGAAAACAGTGGGAATAATTACCATTCTTTAAAGGTAATTTGCCTTTCTCTCAGGCTGCTTTTTAAAAAAAAAAAAAGATAGAATTTTTTTAATATTTCTTTATTTTTTAGTTTCCGGTGGATACAACATGTTTTATTTTTATGTGGTGCTGAGGATCAAACCCAGCGCCCCGCACATGCCAGGCGAGCATGCTACGGCTTGAGCCACATCCCCAGCCCCATTCTCAGGCTGCTTTAAGATCTTCTCTATGACTTAGTGTTCTGTAATTTCATTAATGATACTTCTAAGTGTGGATTTATTTTTATTTATCTTGATTTAGATTCACAGCACTTCTTGAATGTGTGGACAGGTATTTTACCAATACTGAGAAAAGCTCAACCACTACTTATTCAAATATTATCTCCACATCATTCTTTCTCTCCTCATCTCCTGGAACATCAATTAAACATGTATCAGATTGTCTCATTCCCTTTTACAGATCACTTGACTTCTCTTTCACATTTTTTATCTCTTTGTCTCTCTTTTTCAGAATTCTCTTCTAAGTTACCAGTTCTCTCCTCAGGTGAATCTAATGCATAATTTTTCATTTCTGAAAATCCTTTTTATAAAATCTACTTTGTCATTCTCATGGTTTAATTCTTTATTCTTATTTTTTCTTTCTATAAACATAGTGAAATACCTCCTTTATATTCTGATACTGATAATTTTACTATCTGTAGTCTTCATGGGTCTTATTCTGCTGTCTGTTGTTTCTAATGAACCAATACTCTTGTTGCCTTGCTTCCTTATATATTTTATCATGATCTGACATTTCTTAAAGCTTTATCATGAAGAATTCCTTGAGATGTGAGAAGAAAAATTTCCACAAGGGAGATGTATATTTGGTTCTTCTAGGCTCCTTGGGAACACTACCAGTCCAATGCTATTTGATGTGCACTTGTGTTTACAATGCTCAGGGAAGATTTCTTGTTTTTTTTGGCTCTTCCATTCAGCCTTAATGTTTAAGACAGGCAATTGTTTTCATCTGCCAGGTGACAAGTTTGTTTCTCAATGCACTAACTTCCCTTTACACTAAGGAATGGCCATTTAAAATCATCTTTCCATGAGAGGGATTCTATTAGACCCTTACTTTACTTAGGGTCTGAACTTCATCTCCTGTGCTCTATGATTGAGGCCATGAAAAAAATCAAAGTTGAGAAATCACCAAGTTCAGCAAACATTTATTAGGTAAAAGCCAGTTTCATGGCTCTGCTTACTTTCCTTAGTACTTGACTTCTGAGGATACCCTAATAACTTCCTTGCTAATGAGCACATTTTAAAAAATAGTTTTTATACTATTATCCTATTATCCAGCATTTTTAATTGTTTTCAAGTGCAGAAGGATCCATCAAGGTACTTCTTTAGCCATGCTGCAAGAACACACATAACAGAACACACTCTATATATGATGAATAGACAGATGTGGTTTGATTACAGGAACAGAATTGAATCAGGGCAGCAAGATTAGAGTTGGGGTGTACCTAAAAAGCTTAGCAGGAACTAGGCAATGAAGGGCCTTAAATGTCCTTTTACGTTTGAACTTTATCCAGTAGATATCCAATGGATATTAATCTTCCAAATTCGGACCTCAAGATTCATGTTTTTCAAATACTAACACTTGAGGATTCTTTTCTTGTTTCCCTTTAGAGTAGTATTTCTCAAACTGTGCTCCAAATTCTATCTGCATCATAATTCTTCAGATTGCCTATCAAAACTTGCAGATCCATGTCATATCCCAAACCCAATGAATCAGTATCTCAGTGAGGAGGGTGGGAAGAGGGGGAATTCCTAAATCCAGGAAACTGAATTTTAACAAACTTGTAGGTAAACTTTATGCACAATAAATGTTAAGAACCTGTCAGTCAAAGAAGTCTTTTCCAATCTGCTAATGAGACCATTGGTAGATTGGAAAATTATTTTTTTGTGAACTAGAATAAAGTAAAAACTCTGTTGTCCCTTACTATAAGGATAAGAGCTGCTTCATGAAACCCTTGTGTAGGTATTATAAAGTGTGTCTATGTGTTTGTGTGTGCATACTGTGCTAAACTATATTTTATGTATGGAGTTTGACACAGTTTTAGAGACATTGTCTTTGAGGATGCCTTTTCTATTATTTTTAATCAGGCTTTGCCCATAATTAAAATATTGGGAGAAAAAAAGGAATATAGTATAATATCCCCCTGAATAATCCTACCAATAATATGCTAGGACACATCAAGGTGCATATATAAACCAATTAAATTTGACACTTCTTGACTCAAATAAAGTTATAAAAATCATCTCTATGACCTAGAGATGTTAACTGTCACCTATTCAAGGACTGTTTTCTTATCATCCTAAAGAGATTACAAGGATAGTGTTCCAGCTCTCATTACATCTCAGCACCCCTATATTTAAGGAGATGAAATATCACAGAATTTTGACACAACTAACTCCAAAGCTCCATGTGGGTCCCTTTGTTGTGCAAGATTCTGCTGCACTGAGTTTTGTTCCCACAAATGGGTCATAGGGTGTAGCTTAGAATACCTTTTGCTATTTGAGTAGTTTTCGTCCTTGCTGCAATGGGAATATATTTGTGGCCTGTTCTCAAAAAAAAAAACTGTCAAGGAAGGCAAACACAAATCTATCCATCCAATCATCAACACCAAACACATATGCATGCACACATAATTGTTATCTTAAATATATTTCACAAATTTCAATCATTCATATATGCCCTTATGTTCTCCATTTCCACATATCTCTGGTACTATTGTTTACTCTTTTTCTTTACATTGAATCACATTTTGTCTAAATAAAGTTTTAATTTAAAATAGTTTATACTACTTGTAATCCCAGCAAGTTGGGAGATTGAGGCTAGAGCATCCTAAATTCATGGCCAACCTCAGCAGTTTAATTTAGTGAGATACTTTTGCATGTCATGTGTGTGTGTGCGGGAGGGGGATGGGGTGGAGGGGATGGGAATTGAACCCAGGGGTGCTCTACCACTGGCTACATCCGCAGCTCTATTTTTTTTTTTTTACACTAAAGTCGCCAAGGCTGGCCTTGAACTTATGATCCTTCCATCTCAGTTTTCTAAATTGCTGGGATTTCAGGCATGTGCTACCATGCTCAGCTTCAAAATGAAAAATAAAAAAAATTTTTAAAAAAGCTGGGAATGTGGTTCAGTGGTAGAGAACCCCTGGGTTCAATCCCCAGTGCCAATAAAACAAAACAAACAAAATCATTTTATATTGCTTCTGCAAGTGGAAAACCAGTATCACTTGCCAAAAAAGAAGGTAACTGTAAAAATAAATGTGAGGGAGAGAGAACTAGATTATCACACTCAAGTTAAATTCTGTTGCCTGCCAAGGTTTTGAAACTGAATTAATTCTATTCTCCTTGTCCAAAATAACAAGAGAGAGAGAAATATGAATGTTTCTTGTTAAAGACCAGCTAAAATCAAACTGCCTCTTTCCCCTGATGTTATCAGAAAATGTGAAAGATGAAGAAGTAACTTACTCAATATTAATTTCTTTTGTTTCTACTTAGATTCCAAGCTGAACAGGTACCTCTCAGAATCATCTACTGTTCTCTTAGCACCTCAAACTTGGGAAAACAAAGAAAGGGCTTTGTGGTTCTCAAACTGCAGCATGCACCAGAACCCCCTGGAGGCCTGTTACAAGCCAGGTGACAGGACTGGTCCTCAGAGCTACCGACCCAGTAGGCAAAGGCCAAGAGTTAGTATTCCTAATGAGTTCCCAGATGGGGCCAATGCTGTTGGTCCAGACCACACTTTTAGAACCACTGCATAAATAAAACCTACACATCTTCCAAAACCCTGTTTAAGCGAGTCCCCTACTTCCTTGCCCCTCACAAAGCCTTTGCCCACCTTAAACTCTCAAGACTAGTCACTTATTGTCCATTTATTTCACTAATTCCCAGTCTTTTCACCCAAAGAGAACATATTTATTCTCTTTTCACAAATCCCATGCTTCGAAACACTTTCTGTCTATCACACAAAACACATTTATCAAGTAATAATGAATTCACTTTCTCATGTTTTATTAATCAAAGACAAAGGTAACTGCCAATCAGAGCTTCCAGTCGGCATGGGGTAACTGGTGTTCTTACACTGAGCTGATATAATTCTAGCCCCAAGCAAAGAAACCTGATGTTTCAGTTTAATTAGCCTGTGCATCTAATCTCTGGTAAATATGAGCTTTTGGGGTTAGTCTTTTTGAAGTAGTGGAAATAGCTCATAGACAGCCCTCCCCTCTGTTCCTATTACTGCTTTCTAAAACCCTTGGGAACCTGGGGAAGCTCAGGTTGGGACCACCTGGTATATATCACTCATTTTGTAATTAATCACTGGTTGTCTTCTGTCACTTCTATTGTTGTCCCTCGAGAGCACAAATGGTCTGCATCTGACCCTTCTTTGTAAACTATACAATACCTTGCTCAGGGCTTTAGAATTAGCAACTGCCAAAAAAAATTATTTTTTTAAAAAAGGGGAAAAAGCCTACTGATTCCAATTACATATCCAATTATACCACAATTGGATACAGGAGGGACAACCCAATAAAAGCATATTTGCTGTTAAACAGACCTGTGTTATAAATAGGAGGGTTAAACCCCCAAATTACCCTTTTGGAGAAAAAAACTGAGTCGATAGAACAATGGCCTTTCCAGAAGTGGTATAAATTTGAAAGTAACTATTGCCTGGGCAAGCTGACCAGGATATAACTGCATTTGATGGCTCTGCTTGTCACTGCCCCACTCCCACCCCAAGGCAGGAAAGGAGAAATGTTTGAAATGAGTCTGATTTAATAAAAAAAAATGTATAAACTGAGGATTTGGAATGATAGTAACATCTTCATGAATCAGATGCACCTTCCTCAAGAAGATGTAACTTTTTCCCCAAAAAAAGTCTGCTTAAAACTCCTGTGTTCCTGGAAGCCATCCTGGTGAAGATTAACACAGCCCAACCCTTGCTTAATTCTGACCACATTTTATTCTAAATTCCCTTAGTCTATTGCAGGGAAATTGCTATTGAAGCTTTTTCAGTGAGTGAACGCAGGTGTTGGGAAGATATTCTCCTTTCCTCCAATAAATAGCTCCCCACTTACGCTTGAGAAAGACCTAAAACTTGAACATTATACTTCCTTTTCTTGATGACCTTGCATATGTCAGGCATCTTCTTTCAAATGTAAAATACCAATAAATGTAAGGTATTATTTATCATTCACCTGCTCGTGCTCCTCCTTGCGCTTGCTGGTGAATGGGGTATTCTGATATTATTGCTAACTCTGCTCCAAATACTTCCACCAAAAAAATTCCAAGGAAATCTTTTGACTACTAATGACTCTGGAAAAGATGCAAAAAGGAAGATTTGGGTTGTTGTTTTACTTGTTCCAAAGACTTATTAGATTTAGCTAATTATGCAGCTTATCAAAGTAGAAGATCTTATGGGTGCCATGTGATGGTCTACCTCATCATTCATGCCTGATTGAATAACATGGTTAAAAATCTAAGGAGCTCTTCCTCTAATGAAGTTCCTGCTCTGGTCTGTTGCTACGGCAACTTAGGGCTCCCATCCAAGATGACAGCAAATATATTAAATATTGCTGCAAATCTATTTTCTCTTCTTTAATGACCTCAGAGCCAAAACTATGTTTTATAGCATACAACTTTAGAAGGATATTGTGCCTGCAATTCTTCTTTCTTCCTTCAACGTGGAAACCAATCGTATTTATATTTTCTAGCATAGTTCCATCCTTGTAACAGACATTCAGAAAATATCTTCGAGGAATCAGTTGTAATTGGTGGATTGCCCACACACTTTTATTTCTTCTTCTAGCTAAAACCCCACTAAAATGACAATCAAGAAATTGTAAAGAATATGTTCACACAGACCAAGAAAATGGAAATAATATCATAGAAGGCAAGAGATTTCCATTCCTTTTTAGCTCTTTTTTATTGTGCAAAATACATATTACATTAAATTTACCACTTAACCATTTTTAGATGTTCAGTTCAGTGGCATTAAGTATGTTCATACAATTGCACAACAATTACCACCATTAATATCCAGAACTTTCCAACATCCCAAACTGAAACTCTGTACTTATTAAAACACTAACTTCCCATTTTCTTCTTCCCCAACCCATAGTAACCACTATTCTCCTTTCTATCTCTACATATTTGTTTAAATACCTCATGTAAATGAAATCATACCATATTTGTCCTTTTGTACCTGGATTATTTCACTTAACATAACCCATGGTTCATACAAAGTAATAATATATATGGCACTGTATTTAATGCTGAAAATATTCCATTGTAAAATATTCACATTGTGTTTCTCTAGTCATCTATTGATGGATGTACAGGTTGTTTCTACTTTGGGCTATTATAATACTGCTATGAATGTCAATGTATAAGTATTTGTTTTTGTTTTTGTTTTTGTTTGTTTTTTTGTGCCTTGTGCATGCAGGGCAAGCACTCTACCAACTGAGCTATATCTCTAGCCAACATCAGTGTATAAATATTTGTTCAAATTCCTGCTTTCAATTCGTTTGCACATATACACAGAAATATAAAATGGTAATTCTGCATTTAAGAACCACCATACTGTTTTCCATAGTGGCTGCACTAGTTCACATTCCCATTAGCAATGCCCAAGGATTCCAATTTCTCCACATCTATGTCAACAACTATTGCTTTTTATTTGGATTTTTATTTTTAATAAACAGACATTATAATGGGTGAGAGATGGTTTCTCATGGTTTTGATTTGCATTTCCCTAGTGATTAGTGATTTTGAGTATCTTTCCATTCTTACTAGTATTTATTCATTCTTTCCTTTCATCTCCTGCCCCTCTGTGCTGGGCATTAAATTTAGGTTCTTGCATATGCTAAGCAAGCACTCTACCACTGAGCCACATCCTGAAGCCTTTTTATTTTATATATATAAATTTTTTTAAATTTTTTGGTTGTAGATGGACACAATACCTTTATTTTATTTATTTATTTTATGTGGTGCTGAGGATCAAACCTAGTGCCTCATACCTGCTAGGCAAGCACTCTACCACTGATCTACAACCCCAGCCCTTTTTTATTATATTTTGAATCAGGGTCTGATTAAATTACTCAGGCTGGCCTCAAACTTGCCATCCTCTTTCCTCAGCCTCCTAAGTAGCTGGGATTACTGGTGTGTGCCACCATGTCTGGCTTCTGTTCATTTTTAAAAGATAAAGCATATAGAGGAATGGTAATCACCTTAGCAGACCAAAGGGGGTTACAGATGAGAAGCAAAATGATTTGCCCACAAAAACTCTTATAGACTCAGATCCTGGTGGTAGGATGAATGGGATGAGAGTTACGGCTAAATACTTGCTCTATCCCAATTTCCAGAACAGAGGCTTAATCCATGCGGAATCTGAACTGGTGAGATTCTGGGTTCCACTGGTTCAGTAACCTGCAGGAGTGAGGTGAGGAGAGAGAGCAGTTCAAAGTAAGCAGTGTGACTCCAGTTCCTTTCCTTTATTCTTCTCCTAGGATGCAAGACACAATTTATTACTCCTAGGCAAAATATTAGGGGATTGCCCTCATTAAGAAATTGAACCACACTGGACACAATGGTGCACACCTGTAATCCCAGCAACTTGTGAGGCTGAGACAGGAGGATCACAAGTTCAAAGCCAGCCTCAGCAACTTTGTGAGAGGCACTAAAGCAATTTAATGAGAACTTTTCTTTAAAAAAAAAAAAAAAAAGGAAAGAAAGAAATGAAGAAAAAAGAGAGCAAGAATCTGAACTGCCCCAGGGAAAGAAAACCATAGATAGTAATATTTGGGATTTTCCTAACAAACCAGCAAGGTCACCCACCAAAAAACCTACAGTAAAGACCTCTACTTAGCAAGCTCTGCCTACATGCACAGGGCTTCCAATCAGGTTTTCTGCCTTACTCTAAAATATGAAGTGATAATTAAAGATCACCAGATATTTGAGGAAGCCTGCATCATAAAAGACACCAAACAATCCCCTAAATTAAACCAGGAATAAACAGATGACACCAGAAACAGAGAAAGCTTCAAATAAAAACTGCAATTACTACCCCCAGTAAGTTAAGATATTGCACCCATCAATTAAAAAGCAAAAGACAAAAACAGATGCTGTGAAAAAATCAAAATAAAAAAGAGCCTTTAGAAATTAAAAATTATATCCATATGAAAAAATTTAATAGGTTAGAAGTGGCAAAATGAGAGAAAATAATTATTAAAGATAATATGAGGATAAAAAGACTTAGGGAATCAGCTGAATTCAACTAAGAGAGGAAAAGATTAGCAAAGAAGTAATTTCAGAAAAATTTCCTGGAACTGAAAGACATGAGTCTCTGATTGAAAGCACATGGAATGAAATAAGATCAATGCCAAGTTTCAGTACAGCAGGGATACAGGGAAGAGCCTGGAAGTGTCCAGATAGATAAGTCACATACAAAGCAACAAGATTAAAAATGATATTCGGCTTCTCAAAAATGACCCTGGAAGTCAAAGAGACAATGGACAATGGAACAATGCCTCCAAGGAAAAATAATTTGTGACCCAGAATTCTACACAGCCAAACTGCAAGTCCAGACTGGAGACATTTTCAGAACTCAAAAAGATATATCTCCCATGCACCTTTTCTCAGAAATCATAGAAGGATACACATGTCACCAAATTAATGAAGTGAATCAAGACAAGGGACCCAGGAAACACAGGTTCCAACATAAAAGCAATGTGAACAAAACAAAGCAAAAAAAAAAAAAAAAAAAAAACAATTCCCAGGAGAACAATTTGGTGAAGGACTTAAAGAAAAAATCAGTCAATACTGAAGCAAAACTTCAAGGGAGAAAGCTCCCAATGTCATAATCTATACAACTGAGCATGAGAAACTATTTATAGGTCCATGAAAGTTCTAATAAGATAGAAAAGGAAAGTTACATAGGAAATAATAAAGTAAAACAAAAAATAAAAGGAGAAAACCTTATACCTTCCAGAAAAACAAATAGTTGTTCAAGGAAGGAGATGTAATCACAGTATACTTTCTGGACTTGCAATGAATAATAACTATAAAATCATAATCTAATAATAAATATTGACTTAACTAAAGTTATTATTATTTTTTATTTTTTTAGAGAGAATTTTAATTTTTTTTTTTTTTTTTTTTTTAGTTTTCGGCAGGCACAACATCTTTGTTTGTATGTGGTGCCCAGGATCGAACCCAGGCAGCAAGCATGCCAGGCGAGCCACATCCTCAGCCCAAGTTATTATTTTATTATAGAAATTTTCAAGAAAGGGAGGCAGCAAGTATCAGACATTTTATCTCAGATAACAGCAAGTTAAGAAGTGATTTCTAAAACTGATAAATCAAGTGTTTTATTTGATCTGATTCAAGAAATACTATGAAGGCTGCAATTGAAACCTTTTGGGAAAATAATGGCCTAATGAGCTTTCCCTGACTTAGATTCTTTTTGTGGAAATGGTAGATTGATTCTTCACCAGGTTCCCAGAGGCAGTATGGAAGCATATTAGTTAAGAATACGGGTTCTGCATTCAGACTGAGTGTTCAGCTTGACTCTACTGCTTCATAGTAGCAGGGTGAATTGGGGCAGGTTAACTCACCACCATGCCTTAGTTTCCCCATGTGTACACTAGGAAACATAACAGTACCTAGTAGAATTACTGTGGGAACGAAATAATACATGAGATAATGCACTTAGTATTGTGCCTAGAACACAGTGGACAGTCCTAGAGCATTAGTGATTATTATTATCATCCCCTGTGTGGTTCCATCAGGAATGTAATGTAACTAGAATTCAACCCTGCTCCTCAAGTTAGAAACAGCTCAATCCTAAAGGCAAAGCTATACAGGCTTAATATCTTCCTTCACCTTGCTGTTTTTCTACTTGGGGCAAAAACTGAAGACAATTGTGGTAGAATAGTATTAGGAGTAGTTAACAGTAGGAACCTGAAGTCAAATAAACAAAGGAAAAATTCGACTTGCCCACCAATTATCTACATAAGAAAAGACTAATCACATCATGTTATGGGCCAAATTGCGTTTACCCCAAAATTCAGATGTTGAAGTCCTAACCTCCAATATCTCAGAATATGATTGTATTTAAATTTAGAGTCTTTAAAGATGTAATTAAAGGCTTTAAGACGTAGCTCTGTGGTAGAGTGTCTTGCCTGACATGTACCAGGCCCTGGGTTTAATCCTCAGCACTACAAATTATAAAATAAGTAGGTAATTATAAAGTTAAATTAGGCTATTAGGGTGGACCCTAATCCAATATGATCAGCGTCCTTTAAAAAAGAAGTTAGGACAAAGACAAGCACAGAGAGAAGACCATGTGAAGACACAGAGAGAAGACGGCCTTCTATGTCAAGGAGAGAGGCCTCAGAAGAACCCAATCCTGCCAACACCTTGATCTTGGACTTCTAGCATCCAGAATTGTGAAAAAATTAATTTCTGTTGTTTATGCCACCTAGTCAGTAGTGCTAAAGTTATGGCAGCATTAGTGACCTCAGTTTTCTAGAGGATAAAAATGGAAATATACATACCACATGAGATAATTATGAGGATTAAATTATACAGAAAAGTATTTACCACACTTCTTGGTACATAGTATGTGTTCAATGAATGTAAAATAGAATGATTGTTCCATTATTATTATAACATAATTACTCTGATCTTTCCATAGTAACAAATGTAAAAACAGAAGCTGAAATAACCAACTCAACCCAAGTTGCTACAATAACTTCATAAAACCTTCAGGTCTTTAATCTTTCCTTCTTTAATCCACCCATAAGGCTGCCAGAACATTCTTCTTTCTTTTTTCTTTTTTTATTTTTGTTTGTTTGTTTTGGTCTGGAGATTAAACCAGGGACACTCTACTACTAAGCTACAACCTCAGCCCTTTCAGCCCTTTTTATTTTTAGACAGAGTCTCACTAAATTGCCTTGGCTGATCTCAAACTTGCAGACCTCCTAATCCCTTCCAAATTCCTGGGATTACAGGTATGTGCCACACCCAGGCAGATTATTCTTTCTGGAATAACATTTTACCTATAACAGCTAGTATGGAAAGTGGCCTCAATTCCACCCCTCCCTATAAGCACAGGCCCCTTCTTCCATAAGAAATCCACTGTTTGTCTCCTCCCGGGGAATCTGAACTGAGCCTTTCACCTCTTTGACCATTACACTATACAGGAAATGAGAGACCTAGGACTTTTTTTTTTTTTTTTTTTGCAGGGGGAGGTGGGGTACTGGGGATTTAACTCAGGGGGCACTCAACCACTGAGCCACATTCCCAACCCTATTTTGTGTTTTATTTAGACACAGGGTCTCACTGAGTTGCTCAGTGCCTCACTTTTGCTGAGGCTGGCTTTGAACTCATGATGCTCCTGCCTCTGCCTCCCCAGCTGCGGGGATTACAGGCCTGCGCCACCACGCCCAGCTGCCTGGGACTCCTTAACAGACCATGCATTAAGAAGGTCTAGCAGCTCCTGAGCCACCAAGAATAATAGGCTACTCTGTTGAGTGAATGGTTACAGAGAAAGACCTAAAAGCATGTAGAGAGAGGGGAGCTAAAAGGAGGAACATCAAGGTGCCAGACACTCAACTCCAATCATGTTACTGCCACTGTATGAAAGACCCCATGCCAAATCAAGAAAGGAACCACCCAGCTGAGCTCCAATTAGTCCACAGAATCATAAGATATCAAGGGGAAATAGAAGGGGAGGGAAAGGGGAAGTACTGGGAATGAAATGGCAAATTATGTTATATGCATACACGAATATGTCACAGTGAACCCCTCTATTATATATAATTATAATGCACTAATAAAAGCAATAATAAAAGGGGGGCTGGGTTGTAGCTCAGTGGTGGAGTGCTTGCCTAGCACATTTGAGGCACTGGGTTCAATCCTCAGCACTACACAAAATAAATAAAGGTATTTTGTGTATCTACAACTAAAACAAAAAAAAAGTAATGTGTCCATCAACAACTAAAAAAGCAGGGAGCGGGTTTGGGACGTACTCAGTAGTAGAGTGCTCCATCACCCACAAAAAGGTGGGGGGAAGACATTGATTCCTATACAGTTGATCTAAATAAAACCCTACAGTCTAGATGGCAGGTTGTGAACCTAAATATGTGGTGGTCTGTTATACAGCTAAAGATAACCATGTTACTGTTTCATTTAAAACATTTGGTCCTTCATAATCAAAGTTCTCATTGCGGTTTACAAGGAGTATGTGGCTTGAACAAGACACCTAATCTCTCTGTGCATCATCTTTCCCATCCATGGTGAGATAATAATAAAGATAGTACCTTCCTCAAAGTCAGCTGTGTAGATTAAGAGTTAATGCTCATTAGTCTGGCATATAATGAGTGCTCAATACCTGCTAACTGTCACCCCCACCACCATCACCTTGCTCTGCCTACTTCTACAGCCTCCAGCCCAATCACTCCTTGTGTGCACTCTAGGGTACAGTCATAATAAAACCCATTTTCCCCCAACATGTCATATCTTGCAACTCTTTATATTCCTTCTGCCTGAAATTTTCCTCATCCACCTAGTCCACCCTTTGTCTTTCTTGGATCTCCCCAGACAGTGAGGTGTCTGACCCTGTTCTCCTTTGAGTACCAAGCTCTCCCATCTTTTGCCATTGTGTGGCCCTTGTCTCCCTAACTAAACTCTGAATCTTTTAAGACAGAGTGCATGTTAGATTCACAAGCCAGCAGAACATGTCATGTAGAAAGTTCTTAATACATATTTCAGGGAGGGGAGGAGAAAGGAATCTGCTTTTAGAGTGCTGGTTCTCAACAGTAGTGGGGAAAGATAACAATTGTGCCCCCCAGGAGATACCCAGAAGTGCCTGGAGACATATTTGGCTGTCACACAACTGGGGAATGTTAGGTCATTTAATGGGTAGCAGATAAAGATGATGCTCAACATAAGACAAGTCCCTCACAAGAAATTTTCTTGACCTCAAATGTCCATAATGTGAGGTTGACAAGCCTTGTTTTAGAGAATCATCACATGAGAGAGAGTATAAGACAAAGAGAGAGGGAAAGAGGAGTGGAGGGAAGCACCAACTGCCTTCATGCCTATACACTCAAAAGCCTGGCTGCCTATCTTGACTCCATCTCACTTCAACACTTCTGGGAACTGAGGGTGCCAAGAAGGCACTACAAAAGAGCCTACATCTGGTCACCTTTCTTCCTTTCAGTGAGATCCTTATCAAGATCCTTTCCTCATCAGGGTCCCATTTTCCACATTCTATATACAGCCTCTTCCAGCTCTGCCTGGCATCCTGTGATTCTATAATTGTAATGAGGTGCCTGATTCTTTTTTGCCTAAAAGATGCCAATGGTACACAGACTCTCATGTGCCAAGAGAGGAAAAAATCCCATATAGGCTTGTCTGAGTCACAGAGTGCTTGTGCTACATTCTGGATGGCCCAGAACTTAAATGAACTCATGGGCTGAGATGCAGTCTCCCACCTGCCCAGGTAGGCAGCCTCATGCTGCAGAAAAAAAAACAAGATGGGGGGAATGTGGACCTTGAAGTCTCCATGGATAACTCTAATCTGAAGAGGTCTCTTTGTTGGTCAAAGCACTTTGCAGGGCACCCCTTTGTCTCCCAGTATTAGAGCAGTGAGAAACCTCACCCTATGGTGACTTCTGGGAAGGATGGGCCCTGCAGGGATACAACAAACAAAGTTGTTGCCTGTGGCTTCTCAGGGGCTTGCGTTTATGGTTTTTATTGGCTTCAAGAGGAAGCATAACAGTGCAGTAGTAAAAAGCTTAATCTTCAGCATCAGAGGGGCCTGTGTGAGGCCACTTCTGTCACTAACCATGTGACACTGGGTAAATGACTTAATTTGTCTAAGCCTCCTCTCTGTAAGATGGGAACAATAATACTATCTCCTTCATAGGGTTGAGCTGTGGATTCACCGATATCATGAAATTCTGGGTTTAGCATGCTACTTAGTATAACAGCAAATAAATGGCAACCATTACTATGTAAGGATGTTGTGGTGAATAGGAACAGAAGTGGATTAATTGTCCTGAAATTCTCATGTAAGCTCCTATATCCAGGCAGGATGCTGGTAAAGCATCCCAGTAACACTTTCCTACCTCTTACCGTGTACTGCTGTAAGTGCTTTGCATATATTAAGTCAGTTCTAATGATGACCCAATGGGATTATATTGCTTCCTTTTTATACATGGAGAGATGAGACACATGAGATCACTAATGCCCAAAGCATCACTGGTGAGGGAAGAAGAAGAGTTGAGACAAAGGCAGTTTGGCTCCAGGGTTCTTGCCCCTAGCAGTGTGTCTGTAAGGAAGGATCCAGAAGCTACTAAAGAGAGGTGGGTAAAGAATGCCACTTGAAGGTATGAAGCAAATAGGGTTCAGAATTGAGTAAACTGGGACACCTTCCAGTGAGGGGGTGCCTCTGGGCCCCAAGACACACTTTCTCAGAGCTTTGTTCCTCTTGCTCTAAAATGAGGACTTAAGACATGCCAGGGGTGGACCTCAGTCAGATCCTATCCCTGGGAAAGAGCGCCACCTGGTGAACTGTTCTGGGAATATCCCAAAACATACAACTGCAACTCAGGAGATGCTCCTTAGTGGCTGCTCTTCTGGTATTTAGCTGTGACGTCTTGGGAAAGGTGCTTTCACTCTCTGAGTCTCAGAACTCAGATCGGTAAAATGACACCCTCCCCCCCAAAATGGAAACAATGATAATACTTATAATGGCTAATACTTCCCCCACATTTCTCACCTCTTTAATTTGAAATGGAAGTGGATAATGAACTCAGGTAAATGATAAATTTTAGAAGTAATAAAGCATTTTTTTCTGGACAGTGTAAGTTGTAACACTACCTCTACTTTTCTTTTGCCTACATTTTTTTCTTCACATTTGTTTGTTTTTAATTGTGGTAAGAACAATTAACATGAGACCTACCTTCTAATGGATTAAGTATACAGCACAGCAGAATTTATGTTGTAAAGCAGATCTCTAGAACTTATGCTTCTTGCATAACTGAAATTTTATACTTGTTGATTTACCTAACACTTCTTGTTTATTATATGATAAGCCTTGTTCTAAGTGCTTTATCCATATTAAGTTGCTTAAATCTCCAGATACCCATCTGATGGAGGAAGGTGCAGGAAGATTGCAGAGCTCACAGTATTAGTCCACCAGAGAATGCACCAATTTGAAAAGTGTACAATAATATTTTCAAGGGAATTTACACTTGATAAACATTACCTCATTTAATCTATACAATCACCCTATGAAAGTAGTGCTATAGTTTAGATCTTAAATGTTCCCCCAAAGGTCCATGTGTTAAAGGCTTGGTCCCCAGTGTAGCACTATTGTGAAGTGGTGGAACCTTTAAGAAGGGGTCTAGGAAGAGGTCTTAGGTCTTTGGGGGTGAGCCCTTGAAAGAGACCGTGATCTCTTCCTCTTTTTCTTTTTGCACCTGGCTACGAGGTAAACGTCTTCCCTTACCACACGCCCACCATGATGTACTGTCTCATCACACACCCAAAAAGCAACAGGGCCATCTGACCCTGGACTGAAACCTCCAAAACTGGAAGCCAAAATAAATCTTTCCTCTTTTCAAGCTGATTATCTCAGGTATTTGTAACAGTAATAGAAAGCTAACACAAGTTGCCTACTGTATGCCGAGCATAGTGCTAAACCCGGGGCACACCTGAACAAGGGTCTTGGGGTCCTCATGCTCATGGAGCTCTCCATTTGGCAGGAAAGGAGACACAGAGACTCAAGGGGTAAGTATACAATATGCAAAAAAAATCTAGTAGTATAGGAGCTACCTTAGTCTGGAAGGGGAGAAATATCAAAAATGATTATTACTGGGGTTAAGTTGATCACAAGCTCTGTGTGTCTGCCTGTGTCCTAGGACCAAGAGTACTATTTACAGACTTATTTGTTCACACCCTTCCTTCCTTTTGGTATCTGACCTTCTTAACAGCATTTTTGTCCTCATCTCCTTTATAAACCGGCACTCTGCAAAGAGCCAGGCACACAATGGTCCCTCAATAAGAACTTGCTCATTGAAAGCCTCTATTCTTTTTCCATGTTTAAATGTCCTCTTTCCTTTCTTCCCTCAGACCTTCCTCCCATTCAAATAATCCAGAGATTAGCACCTTGATCCTGAAGAAACATAATGGCACAGGGATTCAGGTATATTCCACTGTGCTGATCCAGTTGATGAAACTGACATCTGCCAGGGATCATTCTCCACTTGCTCACCTAGGGAACAAGATAAATGAGGAGAGCAACAGTGACAACCACGAGGTATATCCTTTATAAGCTCTTACTCTGGGCTGGCCTTCTGCAAAGCCCTGCTCAACAACATCTCCCTTCATCCTCACAACAACCTTCAGAGGGCTGGGCTATTCCATCACCATTATGTCAAGTTGTCAAGAACAGATTCATCTGGTTGGGGCTTTCAGGAAGTTAAGGCCAAGACAGAAACAGACATGGAAGAGACATATGGGGAAGACAGCTAAGGAGGACAGGGAATGGGAATGGGTGAGGAAAGACCCAGACTCTGAAGCAGGCCTGAACACCTATACAGATGGTAACTATGAGGAGACAGAGGAGAGAAAAAGGAGGGTGGGAAGAGCCTTAGCCCATGGTGCTGTAGTGCCCTTCCATGCTCAGTCATTGGTGGGACAGCCCAAGAAAGCATGGACTCAGTATGGATGCTTCAACGCAGTCACAGGAGGCTGAAGCCACCAACACACCTCATGCAAAAGGTTCTAATCCGAGCAGAGCAATCCAATGCCTGTCCCAAAAGACTTTGTGTTTCCTGCTGATTTCCTGGCACCCAGCTTATGGCAAACAGTAAATATTTGTTGGATCTATCTATTCCTGAATCAATCCCCTTAAGTACAGAAAAATTGAGTGACTTGGTCAAGGTTGCATAGTTGGTAGATAATCAAGCTAAGACCTGAGTCCTGTTTTTCTCACTCCAAATTCCATCTGCCACTTTGATTTTCCCCACCTTCCTCCTCTTCCCCTACCTCAAGCATCCAAACACTGCCTGGCTGTTACACTAGGATTCTTCATTTCATTTTTCACTCCATTCATTCAACAAATATCTCCTATGAATTATTATGTCCCAGGTATTACTGCACAGGATACTTGGGTGACACAGAGCAATCAGAAAGATCCTTCACTGAGAAGTTTACAACCTGGGGAAGAGAGGCAGTGACCTAAGAAGGAATGAGTGTGTAATGTTGCAAGTGTTACAATGGCACTGCACTGCTTAGAATTAAGCCTCTGAAGTGAGGTGGAGAAGCCCTCATAGTTCCAGCCAGGCTCTGCCACTACCTACCCCAGCCAGAGCATCATGCTTCTAGACAGAATATAACCTCTAAACACAGAAGCCAGCCAGGGTCATGGAGGCTGGAAATTCTGATGGTATGACATCATTTTAAGGAGGTAATGGTATCAAGCCAGATCACTATGGTTACACACAATGCAACCTAACAATGGCTAGGGAGATGGTGGGCCCAGAAACATTACACAGAGACTTAAGTGGATTCTTAGTCAACCAAATGCAAGAAACATTTAAGAAAAATATTTAAAGGCCCTCAAAAGTTGATCATTCATGACTTGAAAACAATTTGGAAACTCCCCTTAGAGGTCCTAAACAAAATATATATCCATGATCAAAATGGTCAAGAAAAAAAAAGAAAGAAATCCCTACACTGATAGTACCTTAGGCAAAATAGAAATAAGTCTAAAATAAAGAGAACAAGAAAACCTCAGCAACATATTTGAAATCAGAAAATAAAATTAGACTAGAGTTAGTGATAGTTGTGAAAATCAGAAAGCTTAGTATCCAATAATGTGGGATTGAACAAATTTGCATATTTATAAAACGGGATTTTAGAAATTAGGGTGGTGTACATTCCTGTTTCCTGCATTGGGGCACACGGATTTGCTGTGGGAGGGCTAAAGAATGCTCACTAATATGTTAATAATGGTGCCTTCTGGATTCACTTGTCTGTGTTGTTTAAATGTATATCATTTATTAAAAAAAAGTATAATGTTATTTTAACTTTGAAAAATAAAATGATTAGATGAGTACTGAAATTCCTCCAAAAGCTGAGGGCAATAAGAGATAGAAGGAAGACTATAGACCTGAGAAGGCTGTCTACAGGATGTTTCTATGAACCCTGAACAAGGGAAGCCATTGTCACAGACAGCCAATGTATATTCTTGAGATCTCATTTGCTTTTATTTACAGGGTTAGTGATAACTCTATCTAAAAATTTATATTTAGGTAGAGTACAAAGGCAGTAGTCTATTTGGGGACTCAAGAGAGGGCCTATCTTAAAGCTATGTATGCAACATCTTACATAAAATACAGATGACATCAACTGCTCATGTAACAGCAAGCAGAAGCTGATGAAAATGATGGGGAACTAGAGTAGCCTCCAAACCTGCACTCTCAAAAGAATCCCGAAAACTAAAACAACTCATCCATCTAAATTTAAAAGGAATCAAGATAAACTACAAGGAATAGGTAGTCTGCCAAATCAATTATTCATGCAATAAATGTTTGCTGAGCACTTATTACACTTTAATATAGTCGTTAAGAACATTCTAGATCCTAAAATCCACTCAAATCTTATTTAACAAATTAGTGGAATTAATATGACAATAGAATTTTTTAGCCCATTCTTGTTATAGAGATTAAAAAAAAAAAGACCAGAAAAGTAAATTACTTCTCCAACTAAACTAATTAATTAGCAGCAGAGCCAAATCAGAAGTTTTTCTTTTTATCACAAAAAACA
Source organism: Urocitellus parryii (assembly GCF_045843805.1). Classification (NCBI taxonomy): domain Eukaryota; kingdom Metazoa; phylum Chordata; class Mammalia; order Rodentia; family Sciuridae; genus Urocitellus; species Urocitellus parryii. Next base: position 13,813,345 of record NC_135546.1, read on the forward strand.
GATAGAAATAAATAGGCACTTGCCATGTGAAGATGGGTAAATATGAGAACTGCCCCTGGATCTGAGCTGTGTACTATTTTTTATAAAAAAAAGCAGAAAGGTACCATGCCCAATCTAGTAGACATTTATTCATTCCTTTGTTAGAAAACACTCCTTCCTTCTCCTGCTAAATATTTCCTGCTGCTCAAATGGCTTTTCTGTTGGTTGCAACCAAAGATTCCTGAATGATTCACACAATTATACTTCCAGGTTAATAAAAGATACATTTTCCTTATTTCTTGTCTTGAGCTATGCAGTTTGGGAGGCTTTAACCTGCTTCTAGCTCCAGGGGTGGATCCTAATTGTCAGTGTATCCCACATTTGACCAAAGTGATTGATTTAGGGATGGGCTTGCAAAGCCATCAGGGACAATAACACTCAAGGAGAAATGTTTCTGGGAAGTACTTCTGCAGGAGCTAGGAAAAGACACATCCCTTCTTTGCTAAGGCATGGTATAGTTACAAGTTTTGGAACTGCTATAACCAGTTGGTAACTCAAAAAGAGAATTGGAGTCATCATGCAGAAGTGAAAACTTACTGGCAAGTAAACAAATGGGAGCATATTTGGTGACATCATTTGGCTTAGACCTCACATGAAACTAACCCTAACACTAGACTTTTCAATTAAAATAAATTAAATTCCTTTGACTATTTAAGCTTCTCAAACAGGTTTTCTATTGCTTGCAACTAAAAGATTACTGGATGATATTATACAATGACACTTCCAGGTTGATAAAAGATAATCGCATTTCTAGTCGGTTCATAGCTAATTTAAACACTAGCAAGATAATAGTTAAGAGTAAGGATTGTGCACAAAAAAAAAAAGGCCGATGAATTTTAACACATGCAAAATGTAAGGTAATTAACTTAAGAAAAAAGTTCACACTCATAAAATGCAAGCTATTAATGACAACACTGAAAGGAAGCATTGAGGTTACTATAACACTGGAGTCAGCCAACCTTTCCTTCAAAGGGTCAACTAGTAAATATTTTTAGCTTTACAGGCCAACAGCCTGTCAAAAATACTCAGCTCTGTTCTTGTAGTCCAAAAGGAATTACCAACATATGTAAGTAAATGGAACTGTGTCCAAATAAAATTTTATTTATGGGGGACAGGGGATATAGCTCAGTGGTAGAGTGTTTCTCTAGCATGCACAGGGTTCAATCTCCAACACCACCTAATACACAAAAAAAAATCTCATTTAAAAACAGTTCTAATGATATGTCAAGATCATTGTACTGTAATGTGTAACTAATTAAAACAAATTTTAAAAAAAGAAAAAGAAAAACCGATTCATGTAAAAAAAAAAAAAAACCAATTATAGGACTGGGGTTGTAATTCAGTGGCAGAGCGCTTTCCTAGCACATGTAGGCACTGGGTTCGATCCTCAGCACCACATGATGATAAATAAATAAAAAGTGTTGTGCCATCTCCAACTAAAAAAAAAAAATTAATAAATAAATAAAGACAATTCTATTTAGAATTTGAATTCTGTATAATTTTCACATATCACAAAATGTTATTCTTCCTTTGACTTTTTTTTCAAGTGTTAAAAAATGTAAAACCATAACTGTAGTTGCAGCTTATATAAAATAAGCCTCAGGCTGGATTTGCCCTGTGGGCTATATCCATAATTTCTCTCTCCTTGCTGTGAAATATTCCCTAAAGTTAATGATGAGGGGTCCTGGTAGGAAAGTAGTAGAGCATAAAGATCAGGGAGTACCCATACACTGCCATAACCTACCCTGCTATGATAGCAGGAACATTTTTTGTGTGTCACCTCTCTGTCATTAGAATTGAACATGCCTCCATTTATTGCATAGTGCTGAACTACACTAAGTACTGCAAGTTTAGCAAATGTTTGGTTTTATATCTAACCTGCAGTCAACTGTCTGTTTGTATGGATCGTGGGAGCTACAGCACTCCTTCATCACTTGGAAAAACTGACAATTAGCCAGATGGAATTTTTCATACCTGTTCTGCAATGGCAGTGAAAACCCTCTGCCTAGCCAAGCACCGAGGCCTTCCTTCATTCATTCAACAAACTTCTACTGAATCAGACACTGGGAAGATCCCCAAAGCAGCTACGAACAACAAAATTATGGTGTCTGCTGTCATGAAAGGAACTGATTGGATCATTTAACAGTTCATCCTCAACCCAGTAGCCAGGGGATTTTTTAAAATATTTTTTTAAGCTGTAGATAGATACAATACCTTTATTTTATTTATTTATTTTTATGTGGTGCTGAGGATTGAACCCAGTGCCTCATATGTGCTAGGCAAGTGCTCCACTACTGAGCTATAACTCCAGCCCCCAAGGAATCTTTTGCTGAGAGCCACAGCTGAGTCAGAATGGCCCCTGGCATTTTGCCAATAGTATTGGTTGAGAGGCGAGCCATTAAGATGATGCTGGATTGATTCAATTGTATATTAGACCTTTACTGTCCAACTCGGCCTGCTACTTTGGAGTTCTCACGGGGATTCCTGGAGAGTTCCCATTGGTTGGGGAAGTGCCGGAGGAGGGATTTCCGGTTGGTGGTTCCTGGAGGAGCTGCGTGGGTGGCATTCCGGAGAGTTCCCGGGGAGCATGTGTGGAGTGTGCTGGTGGAATTCAGAAATAAAATTTGTTCCTGCTGGTTCGTGATTTGTGCCCAGCCAGACTGCGGCAATCTTTTAAGACAGAAAACAGATGTCAAGGGGCTGGGGATGTGGCTCAAGCGGTAGCGCGCTCGCCTGGCATGCGTGCGGCCCGGGTTCGATCCTCAGCACCACATGCCAACAAAGATGTTGTGTCCGCCGAGAACTGAAAAATAAATATTAAAAAAAAAAAAAAAAAAAAAAAAACAGATGTCAAGTCCTGCTATAGTTTGAATGTTCCTTCCTCCAGAATTCATTGTGAAATTTAATTGTCATCATGACAACATTAAGAGTTGGGACCTTAGACCAGGAGAACTCTGTCTTCTGAATGGAACAGTGTCAACACCACAGGAGTGGTTTGTGTTAAAAGGACAAATTTGACTTTCCTGTGCTTCTCTCTTTTTCTCCCTCTCTCTCTCTTGCGATGTAATGTATTCAACCATGTTATGATCTAGATGCTGTGCCCCAGTTTTAAACTTCCCTGCCTCTAGAACCATGAGCCAAATAAACCTCTATTGTTTACATTACCCAGTCTGTAGTACCATATAGCAACAGAGAAGAGATGAAGATATATCCCACTTCTGCTGAAAATCTTCCACTGCTCCCCATCTACAAGACTGGGGTGACCTGCACTCCACCACATGTTCCCAAGCACCGCTCCTTTCTCTACTCCTCCCATACTCAGCTTTTTTTGCTGTTGCTCAAACCTTAGGGCCCTAGCTTTTGCTAGAGTATTCTTCTGGAAAGTTTTTTCCCCAAATTCCCATGGGGCTTGTTCACTCACCTCCTTAAGTCTGCTTAAATGCCACCTTCTCAATGAAGTTTTCCCTCATTAATCTATTAAAAACTATAAGCATTTTCCCATAGGTTACTACCTTCTCCCCATTTTCCCCTTTGTTATTTATCCAGTTTGAATACAAATGATAATTTATTTCTATTTGCTATATATCTCTGCTCATTAGAATATAATTCTATGAGGGCAGAATTTCTGTCTTGTTCACTGGTGAACCTTTGTGAAGGAGCAGCAGTAGGCACACAACAAGGATTTGATGTCAGTTGAAGAATGAATGAATGAATGGAAATTGAGGGTGATAAATGTGATTAACAGTGCATAAAGAAACATAGGGGAATATCTTAGAGAGATGTCTAACCCAGTTATGTAAGGTAAGTGAGTGGGAAGGTGTTTGGGGCAGAGACCAAAAGCAGACACACTCCCTACTCTGAAGGGCACTCAAAACAGAAGAGGGGAAAAAAAGTGTCCATGCACCTTTTGAAAGAGTTAATACAGTATGGAGATTTTAAATCACCTCACAATACATGTCCAGCCTGTCCTCTTCCTGCAGCTACAGGGCTATGATCCCCACCTGGAGGGGGTGTGATCCTCACCTCCAAATCTGGTCCTGCTACCAGTCCCCAGGTTGGTGTAGACCTGATAAGTCTTGACCAAAGTCATCTCCAGGACACCTACGTAGAAACCAGCACTGAGTTACCTCTCTTCCCAGCAAGAGCTGGGGTAGGGACCTGACATTGTGGCCCCAGTTCTAATAACCCGAATTCAGCTTCTTTCCCTGTGCTTGGGGTCTTATCTTGTCAAAGTCCTAATCCCTGTGGATTCCAGAACTGCCTTGGAAGCACCAGTGCTATTAGCAGTTCTCTTTTAGTGAAAGTAACAGAAAATCCAACTCTAATTGGTTAAAGCACTACAAAGATGTATTAGATAATAATAATAATAATAATAATAATAATAATAATAATAATAATAATGGATCTACTGATAGGGCTGCCTGTGAGTTTGGGGTTCAAATGAATCCTAGTCTCTCCCAGTAGTTTAGGATTTTTACCTCAGAGTTCAAAGGGTCTGCTGCCCCTCCAGCCTCACCCTCCCCAAGATTGTCACATCAGTGGGATGAGGGCACCTTCCCTTCTCCCACCAATCCCAGAAAAGTCTCACTGTGTCTCACTGGCTATGACTGGATCATATGCCCATCCCTAAGCCAATCACTGTGGTCCCCTTTCCTCCCATGGTAGATTTGACATCTTGATTGGCCACGTGGGAACAACATGTTCAAGTCCTGGAGCTTACAGGAAAGTCTCGCAGAGATCACATTGGATTGAAAAAAGAGAGAAAACACAAATCTGGGCTGGAAGGGGAAAGGGCAAACAATAAGCTCTTACACAAAGTTCCATAGCCTGGCCTGCCCTAACTCAAAGAGATAAATAATAATCCTTGATTGAAGAATGGTTTATGTCTTCTACCACATTATACAAAATTTAAAAATAAATGCTGAAAGCCTATTTTCTGTGATAAAGTGAATATCAATGATGTACAAAAGAGTAGGTGTGGTGGCGTACACATATGATCCCAACAACTTGGGAAGCCAAGGAAGGAGGATCACAAGTTTGAGGCCAGCCTCAGAAACTTAGTAAGGCTCTAAGATCTTAGGGAGAACTTGTCACAGAACAAAAAATTTCAAAAGGGCTGCATGTAGCTTAGTGGTACAGCACCCCTGGGTTCAATCACCAATACCAAAAAAAAAAAAAAAAAATGTACAAAATGTACACTGAAATATATGGGAGCCTAAACGATGAAAAGGATTTTTCAATATAATTTACTTACAAGATTAAAAAAAAAGAATGCAAAGCTATTAATATGTACCTTTAAAAGGTGAGAGAAGAAGCACAAAAAATAGGTAAAGAAAAATGTTTGAATGACTTAAATTATGTCTATTATCAAAACCTACTTCAACAGAATTCTGAAGGCTGAACTTTTCTGGTAATGCAGTTTTGCTCTCTCAGATATTTCATGAAATTGAGTCATAGCTCAAAGCCCAAAATTGTGTTTTGGTTTTCAGGGATGGGCCCCACCCCCATATACATAACATTTTGTCCCATGTGATTTTCTTCAAGCTAGATTTTTAAGTTGTGCCAATATTTTTATCCTTCTGAAGGAATACATTAAATACATTTGTTTAAAAGTCAGCTCTTGGGGGCTGGGGTGGTAGCTTAGTGGTAGAGTGCTTGCCTCGCACACATGAGGCACTGGGTTCAATCCTCAGCACAACATAAAAATAAATCAATAAAATAAAGATATTGTGTCCATCTACAATTAAAAAAATATTTTTTAAAAAAGTCAGCTCTTGGGGATGGGATTATAGCTCACTGGTAAAGTGCTTGCCTAGCGCTTGTGAGGTACTGGGTTCAATACTCAGCACCATGTAAAAATAAAAAATAAATAAATAAAGGTATCATTTTTTAAAGAAAAGTCAGCTCTCCAAGCAACTTCTAAAATTAATAAAGCAATATTTGATTTATTCATTGTTCTGCCCCTCCACTGCTATTCCCTGCTAAGCATCTTAAGGCAGGAGAGGAGGTTAAAAGAAGGTTGTTTTGTTTTTAAGCCTGAGAAACTGGGACGTCCCTGCATTTCAAAGCACAAAGGCCTATTATTTGAGGCAAGGGGCCAGGGAGGCACAGTAATTCAATTTTGTAGGCCACAGTGTACTTCTTCCTTTCTCCTGCCAAATCAAGGCTCATACCAATCCCAAGTGGACCACAAGGGGCCAGTCCTCTGTGAAAAAGTGAAAGCAGTCGAAGAAAAAGAAAAAGAGGCCAGCCAGGAGCGAGTTAGCCTGGGGAGCACTCATTATATCCGAACAGAGCCCGTGAAAGGGCCTTTGCAGAGCTGCCTTGGTGGGGCCACTGGCTAGCGTGGACTCCATTCACGCTCCCATTGTAAATTCCATCTGTGTGCTATCACTTCCTGACCCAGAAACAGGGAAATTCTTTAGCCATCAATTTCCTTAGGAGTTTGCCTGGCCATAAAATTGTTCTCTCTGGAGTTCACCAACTCCTTGGAGATTTGGTAAAGGTTTAGATCACATTTGCCTGACATTCCTTCTCCCAGTTTATTTACTAGAGGGTCTTATCATTCTCTATTTTTCTTCCAAAAATTGGAGCCGCAATGAGGGGAAATGAAGCTAGGGTATTTATGAGAAAAATTCTGGGGGAAGTTGGAAACTCTCTTGTCTTCATGAGAAGCTTACTATGTGTGGCTGAAGCCTGTCAAGTGCCCAATAGGAACTGGACTGTGTTTGTGTTCAAGAATAAGCTTATTCTCAAGAATAAGCTTATTCTCAAGAATAAGCTTGAAAAACTGAGGGTATGAGTAAGAAAACAGAAATGATATAGAATAGTAGTTCTCAAACTCTAAGCATGTTTCAGAAAGATCCTGAATACTTTTTGATTCAATAATTCTGGTGTGGAGCCTATAAGGCTCTAACAAGTGCCCAGTAAGATTGATACTGCTGGTCCAGGGAGCACACTTTAAGAACCACTTCTATAGGGAATGGTTATCTCAGGTCCCAGATATCAAGAAAGCCATGAGATATAGTCAAAGGCTCAATAATATCTGAATTCAGACTTAGTAAACATTTTGAGGTAACCACCTACAAACACAAGCTAAGTGCTTCCTATGGGTACTGATTATGGTCTCAAACTGTCGTGCAGATATGCCCAAAAGAGTGGCTAATATGAAGTCTTTCCATTTTCAGAAAATGCCTCTAGGTTCTGGGTATTTTTGGAAAATTGAGAGGGGTGCATTCTGGTCCTCGCTGTCTTCCATCCATGTAGTTGTCAGGTGTAATTGTCATCAGCTTGTCTGGTCCATAGGCATCAGTCCTCACTGATCGCCATTTGATGTGTCCCTCACCCTCAAGCTACCTGACCCCGTCCAGCCCAGCATCATTTCCAGGACACAATGCCAACCCAGAATCCACTGGGTTACTACCCAGTCATGTATCTTCTCCTCAGGAATCTGCCCAGGAAGCATGGCACAGGAGCCCCTCTCTCAGGGATCAGCTGCATCTCTACATTCTTCACATCCTCTGTCTCTCTTCCTTTTTATCTGAACCATTTTCTGCCCAGACAGTGGAATCTTCGCTATTATTAGGGAGAGTTTTTCCTTTCCCTTCAAATCCCTTGCCCTCTTCATTTTGGCCATGTCCAAGTGCTCTTGATGTTTCCTGAGGGCTTTAAGCTTTTGAAAACCAAAGCCAGAAAGATTCTATTTTGTTTTGTCTGCTCTGACATTTCCTTCCCTGAGTCAATAAGCACAGAATGGCCTGCCTGTCTGAATGGGGAAACTGAACAAAGGGGTGGGGTGATTTAAACACTCACACACATAATAGCACTTTAAAAGTTCTATCTTGCAATGCCTTCATTCTCTTGGCAATTCTGTGGAAGTAGATATTATTCTTCCCATTTTATAGATGAGAAAATTAGGACTCAGAGAGATTTGAAAGCCTTACTTAAAGTCACAAAGTGCCAGATCTTTTTTTTTTTTTTTAATACTCTGGTTGGACACAAAATCTTTATTTTATTTATTTATTTTTATGTGGTGCTGAGGATCAAACCCAGGGCCTTGCATGTACTAGGCAAGTGCTCCACTGATGAGTCACAACCCCAGCCCATAAAGTGCCAGACTTTAAAACCTGGATTTCTGGATCTGAATCCAAGGTTCATTCCACTATACCTCAGTTTGTCCTCCAAAAGAGAAAAGGAAAGAGGGAGGCCTGTCAATGTAGAAGGTATGGCCCAGAACACTGATCAGAAGATATATGTTAGGAAATTACTTGGGCTAAGAGACACTGTTAAGCCAAGATGTGGGTAATATCAATGCAGAGATAAGAGCTACTGGAAGTAAGATGTTAACAGGTTTGTAAACACCAGAGATAAAATAGCTAACAAGCCCAAAGACAAGGCCATTGGCCAAGGAATAATCATGTCTTCACTGTAAGAGAAGGTAAGGAGTGCAGAAAATTAAGATCAAAACCAGAAGGAGGGGCTGGGTTATGGCTCAGTGGTAGAGCACTTGCCTTGCATGTGTGAGGCACTTGGATCAATTCTCAGCACCACATATAAATATGTAAATAAAAATAATGATTCAGGGCTGGGGATGTGGCTCAAGCGGTAGCGTGCTCGCCTGGCATGCGTGCAGCCCGGTTTCGATCCTCAGCACCACATACAAATAAAGATGTTGTGTCCGCCGAAAACTAAAAAATAAATATTTTTTTATTGGATGTTAAAAACATTACAAAGCTCTTGACATATCATATTTCATACATTAGATTCAAGTGGGTTATGAACTCCCATTTTTACCCCAAATACTGATTGCAGAATCACATCGGTTACACATCCATATTTTTACATAATGCCATATTAGTAACTGTTGTATTCTGCTACCTTTCCTATCCTCTACTATTCTGCTACCTTTCCTATCCTCTACTATCCCGCCTCCCCTCCCCTCCCATCTTCTCTCTCTACCCCATCTACTGTAATTCATTTCCCTCCTTGTTTATTATCCCATTCCCCTCACATCCTCTTATATGTAATTTTGTATAACAATGAGGGTCTCCCTCCATTTCCATGCAATTTCCCTTTTCTCTCCCTTTCCCTCCCACCTCATGTCTCTGTTTAATGTTAATCTTTTCTTCCTGCTCTTCCTCCCCTGCTCTGTTCTTAGTTGCTCTCATTATATTAAAGAAGACATTTGGTATTTGTTTTTTAGGCATTGGCTAGCTTCACTAAGCATAATCTGCTCTAGTGCCATAAAAATAAATATTAGGGGCTGGGGATGTGGCTCAAGCGGTAGCGCGCTCGCCTGGCATGCGTGCGGCCCGGGTTCGATCCTCAGCACCACATACCAACAAAGATGTTGTGTCCGCCGTGAACTAAAAAATAAATATTAAAAATTCTCTCTCTTTCTCTCTCTCCTCTCTCACTCTCTCACTCTCTCTTTAAAAAAAATAAAAATAAAAATAAATAAATATTAAAAAAATTCTCTCTCTCTCTCTTAAAAAAAATAATAATTCAGACACAACTAAATATATATATATTTTTTTTTTAAAAAACAGAGGGAAAGTTATACTCTATATATGTATAATATGTCAAAATATATTCTATTGTCATGTATAAATAAAAAGAACAAATTAAAAAATAAAAATACTGCTCATATTAAGAAAAAATACACAGAGGGATCTTGTTTTACAGACCAGGGCAGGAGTCAAGAATCTAAGGAGTCAAAAACGAAATGGTATTTGCACCGAAATAGACATGCAGACCAATGGTACACAATAAGAGACACAAAGACAAACCTACATAAATACAGTTATCTCATACTAGACAAAGGAGCCAAAAACATACATTTGAGAAAAGATAGCCTCTTCAACAAATGGTGCTGGGAGAACTGGAAATCCATATGCAGCAAAATGAAACTAAATCCCTATCTCTCACCACGCACAAAACTCAATTCAAAGTGGATCAAGGACCTAGGAATTAGACCACAGACCCTGCGGACACAAAATCTTTATTTTATTTATTAATTTTTATGTGGTGAATTAACTAATGGGATGGATTCAAACTAAAAAGCTTCTTCTTGAAGAGACAGCCTACATTTTGGGGGGCAAATTTTTGCCACATACACATCAGATAGAGCACTCCAGGATATATAATCTCCAGGATATATAAAGAACTCAAAAAACTTAACACCAGAAAAACAAACAACCCAATCAATAAATGGGCTAATGAGTTAAACAAACACTTCTCAGAAGAAGATATGCATTCGATCAACAAATATATGAAAAAAATGTTCAACATCTCTAGTAACTGGAGAAATACAAATCAAAACTACTCTAAGATTTCATCTCACACCAGTCAGAATGGCAGTTATCAAGAATACAGACAACAATAAGTGTTGGCCAGGACGTGGGGGAAAAGGTACACTCATACATTACTGATGGGACTGCAAATTGGTGCAGCCAATATGGAAAGTAGTATGGAGATTCCTTAGAAAACTAGGAATGGAACCACCATTTGACCCAGCTATCCCACTCCTCAGTCTATACCCAAAGAACTTAAAATCAGCATACTATAGTAATGCAGCCACATCAATGTTTATAGCAGCTCAATCCATAATACCTAAACTATGGAACCAACCTAGGTGCCCTTCAATAGATGAATGGATAAAGAAACTGTGGTATATATATACGATGGAATATTACTCAGCATTAAAAGAGAATAAAATTATGGCATTTGCAGGTAAATGGATGGAGTTGGAGAATATCATGCTAAGCAAAGTAAGCCAATCCCAAAAAACTAACGGCTGAATGTTCTCTCTGATAAATGGATGCTGATCCATAATGGGGTGAGGAGGCATCGGAAAAATGGAGGTACTTTGATTGGACAAAGGGGAGGAAGAGGTGGGGAGGGAGTATGGGAGCAGGAAAGATGGTGGAATGAGATGGACATCATTACCCTAGGTACATGTATGACTGTACATATGGTGCGACACTACATCACATACAACCAGAGAAATGAAAAATTGTGCTGCAATTGTGTACACTGTATCAAAATGCATTCTGCTGTCTTACATACCTAATTAAAATAAATAAATAAATTTGGGGAAAAAAGAGAATCTAGGGAGTCATGGAGGCAAGTCAGGCATGAGTAGTCAAGAGCTGAACCTTTTCTCTTTATGTGTCCTCCTAGGGAGAAACTTGGCCCCTAAGGTTATATAGAAACACACTAGTGAGAGTGAGGAGGGGAAAGTTCCTCATAGAAGAAAGTCCTCAGAGTCAAAATGCTTGTCAGTGTATACAGGGGACATCTGTTGTTTTTGTCTCACATGCCTTCTCATTACAAAGCCCATCTCATCCTTTTGAGAAACAAATTCCCCCAAACATAGTTTATGGGTTCAAAAGGGACTGACAAACTACTATCCCAGCCTAGATTCCTTCACAGTGATTGGTTCAGGGATGAGCATGTTACCCAAGGCTAGCCAATCAGCTTGAATCTCAACATTTTCTAGAACTCCAGGAAAAGGGGCAACTTGATCCACTGGGCATGGGAGAGTCATAGAATGCTTTGGAGCAGGTGGTATTGGTCTGGAACATCTCCCAGGAAGAGCTTTCCTGAGAATAAAACCAACAGAAAGGAAAATTAGGCTAAAATACAGAAGGAGACCAGGATACAGAGAAACTGTATTCTAAGAACATTCCTTTAGGACCTGGATGTGATTATGACAAATTCATCTACTCAGAAGTTCTCAGTTAAATGAACCTGTGATATTCTCTTTTGTGGTTCAGTATCAGTCACATTCTGAAAGAGTCCTTGCTAGTTTCACTCTGCAAAAAAAAATTTGCCCTGAATAACGAAAATAAGGACAATTTAGGCCCAATGTTTTGTGGAATGTTTTTGTAATCAGAATTCTCATCTTTGGGTCTGGCTAAACTGCTTGCTGACTAAGGGAAATGGTCTTTTAAGACCCAACAAAGGACAGAGGTTAGGATTCTAAAAGAATTCTTTCTAGCCAGCAAATATTCACCATGGGTATGCTGTATGTAAGCTCTGAACAATGTAAGCTCCCAATGTGACCAATTAAAATTTTAAAAACCTTAATTCCAATACTTAATTATTCACAGTGCTACACAAGGCCCACACAAAAACTGTTGCACAGATACCATCTATGTCCAATATGTGCTTAACATCTGGTGGTTTTTAAAAATTTCCACAAATTACTTGATACTCCTCCCATTAAAATGGAGGAATCTAATTTACTGTTGGGAGCCATTCTCACACGTGATCGGGTGCCTCCCGTTGAGGGTCTGAGGCACTTTGGCAAATGTCGAAGTTTTTCCCGTCCCTCTCCTGATGAGAGAGCCCATCCGTGTGGGGGTGTGCCTGACCACTGACCCCGGGGACCCAATCGCTGACCCTGACCTTGGAGTGCAGCCCCCCCTCAACCTTCATTGGATGGAATTCTCCCCTGAATCTCTGGTTCCCTAATAAAAGGCTACTCCCCGGCGTGCTCGCTCTCTCTCTCCTGCTAGCCCTGAGTAATCCTTGCTGCCCTGCTGGGCGGCTAGAGGAGCGAACCAGAGAGGGGAGCCGTCTCGGACCTAGCAATAGAATTAAGGTAATTGAGTCTTGTGTTTTTATTTCGATCTCGTCTAACTAACTTTATGCCTAGAACCTCATTAATGAAACCACTGCGCAGGCCGCGTGGTAGAATTTACTGCCCCTTGAACATGGGCCAGAAGTAGTGACTCACTTTAAGAAACAGAATATAGTGGAATAGCTGCCTTGTGACTTCCACCTGCTTCTCGCTTTATTGAAATGCTAGCCTTTGGGACCACACTGTGAGGAAGCCTAAGACACATGGAGAAGACCCAAATCAATGTTCTGACAACAGCCCTCCACCAACACCTAGAATCAGCCATCAAACAAGTGAACCAAGAAACCTTCAGATAATTTCAGTCTTCTAACAACACTAGCCCCAGGCATGGAGAAACAGGGACATCTATTTGGCAGGGCCTTGTCTGAGTTCTTGACTTACAGACATCATGAGAGATCAAAGTGATTTTTGCTATTTTTAAGCCCTATGTTTTAGGTTAGTTTATTTCATAGCAATAGATAGGTAACATAAAGCCCAGGACCAAAACAGTAAATCGTGATCAGCTGTGCTAAGTCAGATCAACTAATAGGTAAAAAGCTGCATGGGAGACGAATAAAAAAGAAGAGATAGAATTAAATTATAATATCTTCCATGAGCTGGATGTGAAAGTAGGCAGCAACAGCACTACCACTCTCTAAGACAACCAACTACAGATCCAATAAAATGTTCAAAGAGGGAAAGGGAGAAAAAGACAGATAATGGAGGTAGCAGAAAAAGCCCTGGGCTTAGAGATAAGACACAATGGGTCTGCTGTGGTAGCGCACATCTATAACTTCAGCAACTTGGGACACTGAGGCAGGAGGATCACAAGTTCAAGGCTAGCCTGGGCAACTTAGTGAAATTCTATCTCAAAATAAAAAATAAAAACGATTGAGGCTGGGGTTGCAGCTCAGTGGTAGAATGCCCCTGAGTTCAACCCCCAGTATAAAAACAAAGTCACAGCTGTTCAAATCTGAGCTTTGGACACTTAGGCAAGTCATTTAACCTCTCTGGGCCTCAGTTTCCTCATCTATAAAATCAATTGTTATGAAGGTTAAATTAAATGAGATAATGATACAAATGTTGGCTGTAGGTTCCCAATGGAGTGTGGTGGAAGTCTAGGCTGAGCCTAAGCAAGCTTTGGGTGTGAGAGATGGATTTGAGATAGATCTGACTTTCGAAAACAACATTAAGTGACAGCATTTGAGGCCTTCAAAGCTTTACTTCCCAAAATGAATTCTATGAGATATAGTATGTCCATAGCATAACATAGGTCCATAGCATAACAGTATGCTTTGTGAAATACTGGTTATGTAGAATCTTGACAGGTGTTACACAAATAAAAAGTTTGCTTCTAAGCTGGGTGTGGTAACACATGCCTGTAATCCCAGCAGTTTGGGAGGCTGAGGCAGGAGGATTGTGAGTTTTAAGCCAGAATCAGTATAAAGTGAGGTGCTAAGCAACTCAGTGAGACCCTGTCTCTAAATAAAATACAAAAAAAAAGCTGGGGAATGTGTCTCAGTGGTCAAGCACCCCTGAATTCAATCCCTGGTATCAAAAAAAAAAGTTTGCTTCTATACATTTACTAGATGACCCAGCAACCCCATTTCCAGGCATTGATCTTAGAGAAGTGAAAATTTAGATTCATGCCAAAACCTGTACACAAATGTTTATAGCAACCATGTTCATAGTTAACACCAACAGGGAAAAATGTAAATACCCTTCAGCAGGATAAACAGATTTTGGTACATCCTTACAGTAGAATATGAATCAGCAATAAAAAAGACATAATCATTCATACATACAACAACCCAGAGTGTCTCAAAGGTATTTCTTGAGTACAAGAAGCCAGTCACAGTCACAAAAGCTATCAATTCTATGATTTCATTTATATGACATTATAAGACTGGGAGAAAAAAATACACAATTGTGGTAGAGAACAGATTAATGGCTGCCAGAGGTGAAGGAGTAGGGGTATTACTATAAAGGGAGAGCACAAGGAGTTCTGGTGTGGGATGAAATTATTCTACATCTGACTGTGTTGGTAGCAATGTGAATATATATATGTAAGAAATTTCATAGACCTATACACCCCAGAAAGTTAATTTTACTGTGTCGTCATTTGGATCCAAAATGTCCCCCTAAAGATCTGTTAAAGGTGTGGTCCCCTGCCCAAGATGCTGTAGAATAGGATTCTTTATACAAGACTTCTCAGAACCTTTAATATGCTAATAAGCATCTGTGATTCTCAAAGACAGGAAGAGAATTATGCACCATTTCTCTAATTTATTTGATAAGGAAACTTCTTTCTCAGAACATTTCAAAATCCTAGTGTTTTCAGGGATTACTTTGGGAAATTAAGCTAGCAGGAAGTGTGAGCCCATGCCTCAATGTCTGAAATACAAGGAATACTAAATGGCAGGTGGTGAACTGGGTATTACTGACCATCACAGTCTTTGTGCCCTAAACATCCCTGGATAAGGAGGTCCAAATAACAAAAAGAATAGGCATTTCTGGTTTTCTTTTTTTCTTAAAGTCTATAATATATCTAACTACAAAAATCTCTCTCTCTCTCTCTCTCTCTCTCTCTCTCTCTCTCTCTCCCCACCCCCACCCCCTCTCCTCTCTCTCTCTCATATGCATGCACTTATTAATTTGTGCTTAACACTGAAAGAAAGTCTAAACTCTAAATATATTTTTACCAACAGATTGACAATAGCTAAATATGGATGGTAAGATATTGAGTATCTTGAAATATTTTTCTCCTTTTGCTTTTCTATATTTTCCAAAATTTTTTGTAAGGAATACAGATCACTTTTAAAACAAAATCACAAATAGCTAAGATTTTAAAATAAAAAAAACTTGGGTTAGGAATGTAACTCAGTGATAGAGCACTCTATTAGCCTGCGTAAGGCCCTAGGTTCAATTCTAGCACTACCAAAAATTAAAATACCTACCATGTTCCAGGTACTATGCAAAGCATTTTCCTGTCTCATTTACTCCTCACAATTTATATGAGAGGCACTATTACTGATCCCATTTTAAATATGAAGAAATTAAACTTAAATCCATTCAATGTGGATTGACTATAGAATACAATTATATATACATACATGCACACACCCAGCTACCCTCATATACATTCTAAGGACTCAGACCCATATATCCCAATTATTGGCTCTTAGGCAACTAGCTATGTGGTAGATTTTTTTTAAATGGCTGCAATGTCTTAGAGCTAGACATCAGAGGTAGATTCCCCATTCTCAAATCTGAGTTGGACTTAGACTTGCTCAACCCTAAGACCACCATGGTGTAAAGAAATTCAAAAATGAAATACCATACGGAAATGAGGGTCAGACAATCCTGCTATTCCAAATGAGCAAACCTTCCAAATGAATGTAACCATATGAACAAGACCTGGCAAAATCAGAAGAAAAACCCATAAAATAGTGAAAACTAAAACCAGAAGAAAATCTACCCAGAAAATCCATAATATTGTGAAAAGTAATATAGCCTTGCATACACAATGATTTTTTTTTCCAATAATAGACCACATAGTAAGGCACGGTAGTTCATACCTGCTCTCCCAGCAACTCAGGAGGCCGAGGCAGGAAGATCCCAAGTTCAAGGACAGCCTTAGCAATTTAGTGAGACCCTGAATTGAAATAAAAAATAAAATGGTAAAGCACCTCTGGATTCAATCTCCCTACCTCAAAAACAAACAAACAACAACAACAAAAAAAAAAAAAAAACATGATGAACCACATATACAGTGGTGGTCTAATAAGATTATATCACCTAATGACATGTAAATATACCACTCTTTGGTGTTCACACAACAGAATTGCCTAATGATACATTTCTCAGAATGTACCCACATCATTAAGTAATGAGTAGTCATTGACTCAAGTAACTGTGGGGTGATTTGTTATGCAACAGTAGCTAACTGATACAACTTAAACTTACAAGTGAGAGAAGATTTGAAGTCATTAAGATGCCTGTGCTTGACCCAGACTACTAAAATAATGCAGTGTAAGGCAAGCCCTTTCCATGAGGTTCACTAATACCTCCTTTCCTAGTATGCAGATCAAACCCAAATTCCACATCTAGAAAGGGACTATTTATGTCACACTTCCTTCCAAAAAGACTAAAGTTATCCTCTTTGCAAAACAGAACTATATGCAACTATAGATGCCAGTAAGAAAGTGCACGAGGGGCTGGGGATGTGGCTCAAGTGGTAGCGCGCTCACCTGGCATGCGTGCTGCCCGGGTTCGATCCTCAGCACCATATACAAAACAAATATGTTGTGTCCGCCAATAACTAAAAAATAAATATTAAATAAAAAAAAAAAGAAAGTGCACGAGATTATGCAAAAAAAGGATGTCAAGAGATGTGCCCAGCATAGTGGCGCACTCCTATAATCCCAGTGGTATGGGAAGCTGAGACAGGAGGATCACAAGTTCAAAGCCAGCCTCAGCAATAAGTGAGGTGTTAAGCAACTCAGTGAGACCCTGTCTCTAAATAAAATACAAAATAGGGATGGGGATGTGGCCCAGTGGTTGAGTGCCCCTGAGTTCAACCCCCAACACCATCCCCACCCCCGCTAAAAAAAAAGAATGTCAAAAGAGTTCTTTCTATAAAAAGCAAGGAATTGTTTGCATACGAAAATGTGTGCTGAAACCAATTAATTTTTTTCTTTCCTTCTATAATACATTAGGTTTTCTTTCAAGACTTACTGACTCATGTAACATTAACTGTGGCAGGCTGAGTTTCAATTAAGACAGAAGGCAAGGGTCATTTACCTACAACTAAACACTCTTCTATAATAACAGACTCATGAACAAAAGGAACATGTTGCAAGGAGATTATGACAAATTGTTACCAGAGTTGTCATTTTTATCCAGACACAAATGGCCCTGGACCAGAAAATCATATTAGCTCAAAACATGATACAGAACCCACTACTAATACCAGGAGATGTCTCTTGCATGTGGGTAATTCCCTTTAAAATCAGCAACCACATGGTGGAGAAAAATGTCCTTGCTAATTGACAGGATAACTTAGTATATTATTGTTTTACAAGATTCCAGATATGACTGGGATATGGCTCAGTGGTAGAGTGCTCACCTCACCCGTGTGAGGCCCTGGGATTCAATCTTCAGCACCACATATAAATAAATAAAATAAGATATTTTAAAAAAAGATTCCAGAATATTAGCAGATATTAATCATGATATCCTTAAAATAAAATGATTGTCAACTTTTAAAAATGTTTTTCTTTACCATTAGAAAGAAAGAACACAAACAATAATAAAGCCATCAAACTTGGTGGTATAAAGCTAATGTAACTCATGAAAAGTAGTACTACCAATAAAACAATGTGATGGTGACTAGGGTTGGATGATGACAATCCTTTTCAGGTGTAAGGGTTTCATAGGAAAAAGAATCCAGATGGTATCTTGGGGCTCCTTCACAGCAGGTCACTTTGCATTCACTGCTCTCTTTTGACACACAGCAGCCTCTCCGCCTTTCTTTCCTCTCCATTTCTCATATTTCTTGGCCCTCTCCCTGTGTTGATTTCTATCACCTGGCCTCCCTCCTAATTCCTCCTTTCCTTGAACCTTAGTCCTCTCCTTTCTGCCTTACCTGATACACAAAGAACATAACTGCTCCTCACATGACAGCCCCGCATTCTTCGGGTGGAAGCACAAAGAGAGAATTCTCTCTCTGACAGGAGTCGGGTTACTCAGCAATTTCCCGTGTCCTTCTTTTCTGAAAGTGTCTCTCTCTCTCTTTCTCCCTACCCCATCAAGCAAACATCCGATCTATTGTAATACAACAGTGAGGGTACTTTTGATTACTAGTAAAATGAAGTGAAAGTAGATTTAATCATAAGCACTTTTTCTCTGGGTGGGACATGGAATTCAAGGCATGACATATGCTCAGCAAGTGCCACACCCAGCCCCAAGCATAGAAGACTTTTATTTAAATGGCACTTTCAAATTTTTCCCTAGAGTGGTACTCTACATAGCTTCTAATGTATATAAGTGTAAATTCAATTCAAATCAACCACTTGCCATCTCTCAACATACAATTTAGTCTATGCCATCCAGGAGAACACACAGCAAAAAAAAAAAAAGAAGAAGAATCAACTGTTTGATGGAAAACCTGGCAAACATAGCCTCAGCCTCACCAATCTCAGGGTACTGAGTCTCTGTTTCCTCATTTTTAATATGGGTCTAATGATATCAATAGCACTTGCTTCACAGGGTTATTGCGATAGGGGTCAAATTAAGGTGTATGTGTATTGTTTTGATTTTGCAACTTCCTATGAGTCTGTAATTATTGTGAAATAAAAAGCTAAAAGAATTTCTTAATATAATTGAATGAATCTTGCAACTATTCAATTAAATTTTAATTCCATTCAATGAGTACTAACTCAGATCCTGGGCTAGAGAAATTAGAAATAAAAAGGAAATCCATGATCCCTGAAACTAAAGCACCCACGGTCTGAGAAGTAGAAAGACACATAAGAAATACAATACAGTATGATATGTGCTGATAAATCTATAGAATGAATCAGAGGCATGAGTGCTGTGGGGTAAGAAAAGAAGGATGGCAACATCAAAGGATGCTATGGAAACAGAGGATAATAAAATGAGTAACCATCTCTCATTAATGTACTGCTCACTATGTTAGGTACTCTACAGACAATATTCTCAAAAATCAAGACTGGGCAGAGGTTTACCCCTTTTAAAAAATATCCCACTCATTACAGAGTTTGGCTTTGGCAGCTGCCAAGTCTAATGACTTGGGGAGACTAACAGTTGGAAGAGAGCATTGGAAGAGGGAAAACACTGAACTAGAAGTGAGAAGTGCTGGTTTCTCATACTGCTGTGATACTTTGTGGCTCTACAATGTGCCTTAGCTATCTGGTTCTCAGATTCCTTATCTGCAAAATGAAAATTTAACACCAGCTAAACTTACAAGGTTGTTGGGACAACAGGTGTGGAAAAAAGCTTTGAAGTCTATCTAGTGTTCTTCAAGGTGAGACTCAAGCTAGAAATTTGCCTGCCTACAAGGACCAGGAAAGTAACATATTTGACTAAGAGGATTCTGCTAATTCTATCAATTAGCTATTACTGTGTAACAAATCACCCCACAACCTACTAGCTTAAATCAACAATTGTAAATTACTTTTCACTATTTTCTTGGCTACTAGGTAGTTTCTCTGTGGTTATATTTTTTTATATAATGTTTATTTTTTAGTTGTAGTTGGACACAATACCTTTATTTTATTTATTTATATGTGGTGCTGAGGATCAAATGCAGGACCTCGCATTCACTAGGCAAGCACTTTACCACTGAGCCACAACCCCAGCCCTTTCTGTGGTTTTACCTGGCCTGGCTTATATAACTACATTCATCTAGAAGGCTGACCAGGACCTAACTAAGCTCATTTGGGAAAGCAGGACAGCTACACTTTGTCAGTTAATGTTGAATGTTGCTCTGTAGGAAAATGGGCCCCTGCTGCCAACTTATTTCCCTCAAAAAATCAAAAGATTAGTATGTGTGAGTGTGCATGTATAAATCTTTGATTTTTAAATACTAACTAATTTTTAAATCTTTGATTTTTAAATACTAACTAATTTTTAAGTGGAAAATTTTGTGTGAATCTACAAAAAACAAAAAACTATGGACTGGATTTGGTGCTTAGGCCCCCAACTGGTAACTTCCATGTAAAATAATGTTTTCAGCAGTGTGCCTTCTGTTAGGTTTTCCTCAGTCCCAGGGAGTCATATCAGAGTAACCTGGGCTCTCTCTTTCTTAGTCTTCATCCTCCTGGACAGTGCTTCTCAAAGTGAGATCCCTAGATCAGAAGTATCAGCATCACTGAGAATTTGTTAGAAATGCAAATTCTTGGTCCCACCCCAAACCTACTGATTTACTCTTGAGATGGGGCTCAGGAATCAGGAATTTATAAACCTGTGTTTTCAAATGTGTTTCACAAGGGCCTAAGCCAATGAAATACTCCATCAAAAAGCCTCTGTGAAAATACAAGTCTTGGGAAATACTGCATATTAAGGTACATTAACATCTCAAAGCTATGAATCATCTTGCAGGGTTCATAATTTTGGCAATCCTGGCATTTGATCATAGAACCTGTTTCTTACATAATACTTATTATTTTCCCATGGAACCAAAGTTTCACATAACACTGAGGAGTACAACTCTGAGCCATGAAAAGATAATATAGTTTTGGAATGTGGAAAGGGCCATGAAAAACAAGGTAAGAGAAAAGTGACAACAGTGTGTAGTGATATTAAAGGAGGAAAAGAAGCTGAGTGTATAACACAGTGGTTGAGCACTTGCCTAGCATGTGCAAGCCCTGGGTTCCATCCCTAGAACTGAAAAAAAACAAAACAACAACAAAAAAAAAAAGAAAGAAAGTGAGTGAGGACCTAGAAGCAGAGAGCCCAGCAGGAAACCTTCACTTCAGAGGCTTGCCTTGAGAGGGAATAGGGAAGAAAAGGAAGATGGTGAGATATTTTATGGAAAAGTGCTTGCATATATGGATTATAAATAGAAAAGAATGGTAGAAAATTTGGGACCTTATAAGTAAAAGAATAAATAGCCAGTGATGAAGAAAAAAAATGAGGGGCTTGTAGGCTTAGTGGTAGAGCGCTTGCCTAGCATGTGTGAGGCACTGGATTTGATTCTTAGCACCACATATAAATAAATAAAACAACCAAAAAAAATTTTTTTTAAGTTTTTAAAAATGAAAGGAAAGACTGGTTCAGGGTCAAAATATGATATGTTGAGCTGGGGATACAGCTCAGTCATTGCACTTGCCTAGCATGTGCAAGCCCTGGGTTCCATCAAAAGAAGAAGAAACAGTCTTTTCCTTTCTCTTCCATATTGGTTTGGATGTGAGGTGTCCCCCCAAAGCTCCTGCTAATGCAGGAATATTCAGAGGTGAAATGATTGGTTGATGAGCACTCATCAGTCCATCCTAATTTGCATAGACTAACTGGGTGGTTACAGTAGGCAGGTGGGGTGTGGCTAGAGAATATGGGTCATGGAGGCATCCCTTAGGAGGGTTTATCTTCCCTGCAGCCCCTTTCTCTCTCACTCCCCAAGCCCACCCGCTCTCCCTTTCTCTCCTTCTTGGCCACCAAATCCTGAGCTGATTTTCTCTGCCATGCTCTTCCACCATGACACTCTGCCTCACCTCAGGCCCAGAGTGATAGAGTCAGCCAACCACAGAGTGAATCTCTGAAACAGTGATCCCAAAATATGCATTTCCTCCTCTGAATTGTTCTTGTTGAATATTTTAGTCACAGCCACAAAAAGCTAACTAACACAATGATACTGCATGTGCTTAGCATTCATGAGGCCCTGGTTCAATCCCCAGAACCATATACACAAAGAAATGATATGTTCAGTTTTCAATATGTTGGGTTTGGAATCATGGTAGACAGAGAGTCTGTAAGAAATATCCAGTAGTTTTTGGAATTCTGAGATTGTGTAAGAGTTATCAAAATTTTAGATTAATTTGGGAATCATCAGCATAGATTTGGAAACTAAGTCACTATCACCCTTTTCTCCATTTCCCTCATCCATGCCAATCCCTTTTCTTTAAAAAGGGATTTGTTCTGGGGCAGGCATGCTTCAGGTCTTCTTGAAAAGCCTCAGAAAAAAATCACAAAATTATATTCATTCCTGATCACCACTCTGAGCTCCATGGTGGTACCCAAGCTCCATTAGTTCAAGGCTTATTTCCTTGAACTTCCTGCTAATGGTGGAAGGCATTCCTGAGATATGCACGAATTAGCTTTGGAATTGCCCCACATTTATGACACACAAGTCAACCAGGCACTGATATGTCACGCTCTCCTTGTTGCATGCCAACAGTAACCTCTACTACAATGCCTACATATTATATAATACCAAAGCTCAAGGCGTCCCACACCAGCAGCTTATGACAAATTTCACAAACTTAAAAAAAAATGCTTGCAATCTTCTGGATGCTTGTACTCATGAATATGTTGAATATTATTGTCAATCAACTCAGCAGTTACTTACCAAGTGCACTCTGTGTATTTAGCCGGAAGAAACACACAGTCTTTTTCTTTCTCTTCCATGTTGGATCTCTGAAGTCACACAGTGTCACATTTGAATCCTAGCTGCAACCCAGCTGCATGAATTCTGAACAGTTGCTTAACTGCTTCAGGCCTTGGTTTTCTTATCTACAAAAATGGGATAAAAATGCCTTATTCACTTATTTATGCATCTAAGCATGCACCCATTCAACAGGTAGCTTTGGGCTCCTCCCATGTATCAATGGCAATGCCAGGAGTTGTGTCCTCTCACAGTGGCAAAAAACACATGCATGATCCCTGCAGTCATGGAGCTTAAATCTCACCAGATTCTTAGGAAAAATCAAAGAAGATAATGTATGAAAATTACAAGGTACAATGATACATGTATAGAAGGCACTTAATAAATGCTAGTTTCCTTCCTATAGACCAAGGGACACAAATTCAAATGCTTATGGTGGCTAACATAAACATGTATTGCAGTGGGGACTCTGGCAATCTTATCTGAAGAGCTCACGTCTTCACTAACTGACAGTGATTCACTCAGCATCAGCGAAGGGATGAGGGTCCAAGATTCTTCCAGTTTTTAACGATAAGCAAGAAAAAAAATCCCTATCTTTAAATGTTGGCATCTGTGGTGGTGCACAACTGTAATTCCAAAGGCTCAGGTGGCTGAGGCTGGAGGATCACAAGTTCAAAGCCAGCCTCAGCAACTTAACAAGGCCCTAAGCAACTCAGTGAGACCCTGTCTGTAAATACAATTTTAAAAGGGCTGAGGATGTGGCTAAGTGGTTAAACACCCCTAGGTTCAATCCCTAGTACCAAAAAATAAAATAAAATAAAATGCTGGCAACTAATTTCAAATCCAGAATGGACCAAATAAAATACATCTGACTATGAGGCATGGTGGTACATGCCTATAATCACAGGAACTTGGGAGACTAAAGCAGGAGGATCACAACTTTGAGGCCAGCCTAATCAATTTAGCAAGAGACCTGTCTCAAAATAAAAATAATAAGGGTAGAAAAGCTTTAACCCCCAGTATTGAGGGGGGGGGGGAATCTGGTGTAGGGAACACGAATTTGCAAGCTAAACCTGAGAAGTCAGGGCATTCAAGTAACTTCCAATTTAAATATTCTCTGAGACATTATGCAGGAGGGTTAATGGACTCTCAAGTGAAATCCTTATTGCACTCCAGCTCAATCTCAATCAATCAGCCTAATTCTTTTCATGCTCCGCTGAAACAGGAACCTGGAGTGACAGGATCATTATCACTAGAGGAAAGGAAAATCTCACCATGGGTCATCAGCTTGCATCACAGAAATGACTGTAAGGGCTAGAAATGAGGAAACAAGGGAAGATGCTCAATAGAGAGCAGGGAGGCCCTTGCAGTTCAGGAACCCAGTTGTGCTCATGGGATTTAAAGGTGTCCACTGAAGGGATAATCCCAATATACCATGGACATTCAGTCAGCACGCTGAGGTTATATTTTCCCAGTGTGACATTGTTTTCCCACTTCCTTCATCTCTGACTCACTCTTTCCAGTTCAATCTATTTTGTTTATGGATTTCAAATCTGGCACCATTTCCCTGAAGAGCTCACAATTTCCCTCTGTCCTCTCTTCCTCCTCCTGCTTTAGAGGAGGGCAGATGGACAATCAACAATAAACAGATGCAAAAAAGATAGGGATATTTGCATTGTTTCAGTGTGGGGCTTTAAATGAAGCTGGCCTAACAGACAAAAAATGAGCTGCCTCAACCCTTCTGGAAGAGTCTAAGCATTGCTAAGTCTTCATCTTACTTTATAAATCTAAGTAATTATAATTGTGTGCAAGAGACCCATATCCCTCTTGAAAGTGTTTCTTATATTCAGCCATATGACAGTAACTGAGCATTCCACAAGACAGAGATGATCCTCATAGACCTTAGTCAGTCCAGAAGTCCATCATATGCCCTGGGAAGACCCACATCCAATAGTCTTCTCTCACCTTTTGGTAAGTTTCAGGAATAACGAACCTGGTATCTAGCCCCATTCCTTGATATGCATAGGACACAAGAGTCCTATGGAAGAAATTCTGAATTCAACCCAGAACTGAGATATATGATCTTTTGAGATGAACTGCGGAACCCTAAAAAATATATAAAATAAAAAATAGGCTAGACTGTCAGAAGAGACAATGGGACCACTAAGGGAAAACTGCCATAAATGAAGGAGTCTGGCAGGGTATTTTTCTTAACCTGGGCTACCATAACAAAACACTGTAGTCTAGGTGGTTTAAATAACAGAAATTGTTTTCTTCACAATCCTGGAGACAGGAATTCTCAGATCAGTGTGCTAGCATGTTTGGATTTTAGTGTGGGCTCTCTTCCTGGTTTACAGAGGCAAGTGTCCTCACAGGGCTGAGAGAGGGACAGAAAGAGAGACAGAGAACCTTCTTCTTTCTTATAAAGCCAGAGTCCTATGGCATTGGGGCCTCACCCTAATACCTCATTTAACCTTATCTTCAAAAGACCATATCCCCAGATACAGTCACTTTGAGGATTAGGGATTCAATATATGAATAGGGTGGGGGAGGGGACATTCAATATTAGCAGTGGGCTATACAGAGCAGCATTATGTGAATATTATGGTTGCCTGATTATTACCCACCCCAGTATGATTGTCTTCCCACCCTTCACACTCAAGTACTCTTTTGCTCTGAGAAAGAAAAACCTGAAGTATAACACAGAGAACTGTGTCACTAGGGCTCATGAGAAGAAAAGTGTTTCCCAGCTGCTTATGGAGATGAAAAAATACAGGAGACTGGCATTCTAGGAAGAGTTGTTGGGAGAGAAGAGGTCGGCAGCAACACAGGCTCAGTCCACGGGCAATGTGTAGACTGTCAACTAGAGGAAGCTGGCACACAACATGGAAAGCAGTAGGACAAAGAAAGAGAGCTGATAACACTTGGAAAGGCGAGTGCAGCACAAGAGTCCTATGGAAGAAATTCTGAATTCAACCCAGAACTGAGATATATGGCTACAGACATTGTAGTCAAAGAGGCGAAAAGTCAAAAAGACAAGAGCAGCAATGCCACCCAGAAGAGCTGCATCTCTGATGGCATCTGAGAGCTTCCAGTCCCCTCTTTGATTTCCTAAAGCCTTCTCACTCCCTTTCCTAGAGAGAATCCTTTGAGAACAGCCTCTTAGGAAAAAGACTAGGCTTTCTTCTAATCATGGATTATGGCTATAAATGTCACAGATATATTCACCAGCTGGGCAGGCCACAGGACATTTGTGCCACCTGAATTTTCCTATCATCCTACCAAGCATACATTCATGGAATCCTATTATTCCAAGCTGCCTGAGAACCTAACACTTTGATAACAATAGTAGTAGCTCTTGCTGTAATCTGAATTACAAGTAAAGTAGAGCAGCTAAAATAGATATTGTGATTGTAGTTTATGAGAATGAAAATGACTTTGCAGGAATCTGAGTTTGATGAGATCCTATATATGGCTGCCAAAAACCTCTACATTGTCAAATGTCAAGAACACTTCAGTACTTAACATTACTTGGCTTTTCTAGTATCTGCTATTGTCAACAATTTCTTTATTGCTGACATCTTCTCCTAGACTTCCTTTTTCCTCTGAACCTCTCTGGCCACTTTTGATACACCATGGACAAGTATGGTACAGATGAAAAGGAGGAGGAAAAGAAAACTCTTTTGAGTATGTGCCTGTGGCACAGGAAGGATTTGCCTTAAGGAGAATTTAGAAACACTCGGCTTCCCCAATTGCAAACACAGTTAATTGAGGGTTAAATTTGCTAGGGGGTACACTTACTCCTGAACTTTAGTCACAATTCCACCAGGAGACAAAAGAAACTCTAGAATCTACTCCTTTGCCATTTTTCTCCTTTGCTGTGCCTGTTGCATGGTTTATTCACAGGTTTCATAATAAGCTGAAATGAAAGCGAGCTTGAACTGGTCCAACTGGTCATTCTTGCTGACCTGGAACCCAGACTATCCTTCTAGGTGCTGGCTTAGCTTACCACTCCTCTTCAATCTTTTCAGTAGCCTCCTTTTCCTTGTCCCACCCCTGAACTCTGGCTGTCACACAGCATGCCTGCCCAATTCTTTACTGTGTACTATCCAAGCAGCCTTAACAATCACCCCAGTTTTAACATGATAAATATTGATGATTAACATCAACATTTCCCTATTTTGTATCTATCTATAGCCCAGACACCTCAGCTCCAGACTCATGCACTACTTATTAGCACAGGTCCATAAAACCCTCAAACTGCCCATCTCCAAACGTATATATTATATAAGATATATTATCTCCTTCCACAATCCAGTCCTCCTCTTGTATTCTTTTTCTTGGTCAACTGTACCTCCATTAATTTAGCTAACAAGCCAGAAAGCTATCATCAGAGTTGGCTCTGAGTTTCTTTAAATGCATATTTGAAAGCATAACAAGGACAGCAATGAGTCACGTTGGCTCTTTTGAAAGACCAATTTTATTGGACATGAAGGTGTGGTATGTTTATTGTCCTCATAGGACTTCTGAATATGTCTAAATCAGCTTTTTCTTCTTTGCCCACACCACAATGACCTTGTTTCTTAATTGCAGTGTCTTTTGCATAAACCACTACAATAATTTCTCATCTAATCGCCTTTATTTATATTCTTCTAACTGCTGCCAAAGTGATCTTGTTTGTTTTAAGCATATGTAACTACCTCTTTCTTTTTATGGAATACACATTTATTGTTGACATTTCAGAAAAATCCTTACTAGAACAGATAATTATTTTTAGCATTGCCTTATATATACTACCAGCCATTTTCTATGAATAAACATACATCACTGTTTTTTTGTTTTATTTGTTTTGGTATGGGGGATTGAACTGAGGGGTGCTCAACCACTGAGCCACATCCCCAGTCCTATTTTGTATTTTATTTAGAGACAGGGTCTCACTGAGTTGCTTAGTGCCTCATGATTGCTGAGGCAGACTTTGAACTCGAGATCCTCCTGCCTCAGGCTCCTGAGCTGCTGGGGTTACAGGTGTGCTCCACTAAGACTGGCAAGGCATACATCTTTAAATGAAAAGGATTATATCATGTGTACTCATATGCCCTAATTTTAAAAAATCAGTCTTGTAAACAATTTTTCTATGTCATTGTCTCCTTGTTATGATTATTTGTAATGAAAACATAGTATATTATTAGATGAAAATAACATTTCTATAATCCCATATTATTGGGACCTTCAGGTTTCTTTCTATATTTCCTAATATTAAAAAATACACTTGGAGCTGGGGTTGTGGCTCAGTGGTAGAGCGCTTGCTTAGCATGTGTGAGACACTGGATTCAATTCTCAGCATCACATATAAATAAATGAACAAAATAAAAGTCCATCAACGTCTAAAGAAAATACACTGTACCTCAGCAAAAGGGAGGCACTAAGCAACTCAGTGAGAAGCTGTCTCTAAAAAAAAAAAAATACAAAAAAATAGGGCTGGAGATGTGACTCAGATGCTGAGTGCCCCTGAGTTCAATCCTGGGACCCCCCCCCACAAAAAAATACACTGTAGCCGGGAGCAGTGGTGCATGCCTGTAATTCCAGCAGCTTAGGAGGGTTATGCAGGAGGATCATAAGTTCAAAGCCAGCCTTAGCAAAAGCGAGGTGGTAGGCACCTCAGTGAGTCCCTGTTTCCAAATAAAATACAAAATACGGCTGGGGATGTGGCTCAGTCGCAAAGTGCCCCTGAATCCAATCCCCAGGACCAAAAAGAACACTGCAATAAACATCTTTGTACATATATCTTAACATATTTTTCTCCTAGGATTGGAATTTCCAGGTCAAGGAGGCTGCATATTTTTAAGACTTTGAACCTCTTGCCAAATATTCTCCCAAAAAGGTTTTATCTGATTATTAAACTTTCAATATTAGAGTGATCATTTTAATGTACAAATCTTTGCTACTCAGAGATCTGGAATAAGTTACAAGTTAAATTCAGAAAATCAGAAGAGGCTCAGGAACAAAGCTGCCAGATGGGTGCAGTGATGCCCCCTATAATCCCAGTAACTAGGGAGGCTAAAGCAGGAGGATTGCAAATTCAAGGCCAGCCTCAGTGATTTAGCAAGACCCGTTGCACAATAAAAAATATAAAAGGGCTGGGGATGTAGCTCAGTGATAAATTACCTCTGGGTTCAATCCCCGGTACAAAAAATGAAAGAATGTCTCCA
The DNA here is from genome assembly GCF_045843805.1 of Urocitellus parryii. Classification (NCBI taxonomy): domain Eukaryota; kingdom Metazoa; phylum Chordata; class Mammalia; order Rodentia; family Sciuridae; genus Urocitellus; species Urocitellus parryii. The sequence continues at coordinate 13,842,341 of NC_135546.1, forward strand.
AGCAAAGTTATAACCCATTAGAATCTTCTGGATGAACTGTGAAAAGATCCAAAAATGCATGTGTTTTCTTCAATTATTAAAGCAAATGCCAAGCAAGGCTAAACGACATATTTTTACCTATGACTAAGTATTTAATAGCCTTTAATTATTAAGGGTAATTAAAATTTTATATTCACACACACACACAAAAGTGCAGTACTGCCAATTATTGAAAATTCTACCTTCCACAGAAAGTTTGGCAAGATGCAAATTTCCTGCTGCACATGTGAAAACATAGGTTGCTGGAGTTTCCATAATTTCCAATATGAATTTTTTTCTGTAGTAATCCAATGTATTTTGAGTTTCAACTGCAGCCCTCTTATGTCACACGTCAAATAATTTTGTTTTTCTATCTTTTGGTCATTTTATTCCTGCATAAATACTACAATATTACTGTTTAGAGTTGTTATTTTGTTCTTCTCTCATTTTTAAATTTTTTTTTATTTTTTTAATTTATTTTTTTAAAGAGAGAGAGAGAGAATTTTTTTTTAATATTTATTTTTTAGTTTTCGGCGGGCACAACATCTTTGTTTGTATGTGGTGCTGAGGATCGAACCCGGGCTGCACGCATGCCAGGTGAGCGCGCTACCGCTTGAGCCACATCCCCAGCCCTCTCTCATTTTTTTATTATCATTAAATTTTTTTCCCCATCAGAAGCAGAATTGATGAGATAGGCATATCTTGGGATCTTTTGGTCCAATTAAGTAAGAACCAATGGTCTTGATGCTTCAGAATCTCCCTTTCCTGGTTTAGGTTGGTTGACTAGATTTATGATGTTGGTTAACCAGTAAAGAAGCATAGTAAATAACTGCTTGTAAGATGATCAGATGGTTGGAGGGAAAAATGAGCTGAAAGGGGTCATCCTGAATGATGACAGGGTGACTCAAAGACTCACCTCTTCTACTTCCAATTCTCAGTTTTAAAACACCAGTCTTAGGTAACAGAAGAATATATTCAGGACTCTGTTAAGCATCAGCAGGGTTAAGAAATCTGAGCTAATTATGAGTATAATCTAAACATAAACAAGGCTGTGTTGAGAACTGCATTAATACTATTCTGTACTGGGCCCAAGCTACTCAGCCAGGGGCCAGAAGACCCACAATGTTCCTGATTTGAATATGAAAGACTAGCAGGAAAGAGAAGCCAGATCTTCCTACATGAGTTACTACCCAAGGAAACTGAGACATCTGTAAAATTGGTTCCTGTGATAAATTCAAAGCTTCTTATTTTTCCATTTACCCCTGGGAAGTCATGCTTTCAAAATGTACAAGATTTACCTTGACAAGCAACCTATAAGAGGACATGGAGGTCTGATTTCTACCAGCCCAGCTTGCATTTCTACAAGGATTCTGTAATGTTATCACCCTGAGAAAGAACTAGACCACTGCATGTTAGTACATTTCCATTTCCTTATGTAGAAAGAGGAGAAGAGAAAATTGGTTAAATTAGTCCTATTTGATTCTGCTCACATTTCTACTGCCAAGAGCAGCATGGTTACTCACCAACAGACACTAGAAACACCCACACGCTTGCAGACATGTACAGTCAGGCATTTGTTAGGTTTAATAAGCTTGCAATTTTCACTCATGTAGGACTCTGATTAAAATATTCACTAGCACCAGAACTGGACTCACCTCAATGGCAGAATTTTATAATCTAGAGATGAACTAAAGTATACAACAAGATGTATATAGGTCATATGTGAATATTATGGTTTTATTTGCTTGTTTGTACAAAGAACTGAGCTATATCCCAGGCCTTTTATTTTTCATTTTGAGACAGGGTCTTACTCAGTTGCTTAGGTCCTCACTGAGGTTAGCTTAGAACTTGCAATCCTCCTACCTCAGCCTCCTGAGTTGATATTACAGGTGTGTGCCATCATGTTCAACCTGTGTAAGAGACTTGAGCATCTTTGCATTTTGGTATCCGTGGGTATCCTGGAACAAATCCCCTGCAATGCCTAAGGATAACGTATGTTTGATCTAAGTATGCTGATTCCTTTACCCTAAGTCAAGCAGTATAGTTGTCCCAACACAATGTCTCCACGGCTGTTGCAGCTCAATAATCCTGAGCCTTTGTGACTTTATCATCGTCCCTGCTGACCTTGCTTCTGATCCTCCTTTGCCCTGGCCCCACAGTGCTGCTGCATGAGCTCCACTACTGAGGGATCCTGTCCCACTGTTGACACTCCTTTGTTCAGTTCTTGAACTTCCTGCTTCCTTTTGCAGCTGGCACTTCATGCTAAAGACCTGGTGGCTGCCTATGTTTATCTGCAACATTTTTCCTTGCTAATGCTCTTATAGTTCTTCTGATTACACAAAGGGAGAAGGGAATGAAAATTTCCCAGGTTCAGGACATTGGCTAGATTTGTCACCTATACTAATGCAATTCCGTTCATGCTTTCTGTGCTTTGAAAGAACCACATGCTTCAGCATAAGTAGCCACTAGGTGGCAGGGGTGTTTCACTACCAGCTCATTTTCTTTTCCTGAGTTGTGATTTCAATTACTGCAAAAATATAATTCCATTCAAAATGAATGAGTTGCTTTTTAAAAAAATCAACGTATTTATCAATATGCAGTTCAGAAAGAACCAATAAATTTCAGACATTTTCTTTAAAACTCACTGTAATGTCACTAATTACAACTTGAGCTCTCACAGAGGTTATATTACTGAAGTTTTTACAGCCATTGGCTTAAAAGGGCATGGGAAAAGTAAATACCAGGACTTGTTTAGGGCACGGCCAAAGCTGATTGTTTTACCCTCTAGTTGTTAACAACCCACAGGACAAAGGTCTTTTGGGTTAAAGGTTCATGGGCTCTTAGGCTATCATATCATTAATAGGATTGTGGACACATCTCTCATTTCTCAATGAGGTCCCAAAAGGGTTGGGGGGATGGGGCAGGGAGATGGAATTTCAGTAGCTTATTGAAAGAGAAGCAGGTGTAGTGGCATCCCTTCTTCCAATTACATCCCCACAGGAATCCAGCCTGCCAAGTGGGCTCCTCTAACAAAATGGACTGAAAAGTACAAAGAAAGGAGGAGAGGTAGAGGAAAGGCCAAGAGTGCTAATAAAACCCTTACCATATACTGTGGAGGACCAAGAGATGCTGTCTGAGGTCGACAGAACAAGTTGTTTAACCTATCACTTACACATATAAATTTAAAGTAGAGGAACAACCTGTATTGGGATTTAACTATAATGGCAGAAGAAGGAAGGGGGAGATAGAAAGCAGCAAAGTTAGTAGGCTAAACCTTAAGTATATAACAGAGTCCATAGAGAATAACTAAAATTGAAAGAACCAGAAATAGTACCTCAAGTATGTTATTTGAAGACAGGGAGGTGATCACCAAATGAACTAAAAGCAAAAGGCTAACTGTCCTTGTTTCTGGAGAAGGAGGATGGATCTGGGCAAGGAAATGGCTGTACAATGTGAGGACTTCTTTTTCTTCCTCCTCCTCCTCCTCCTCCTCCTCCTCCTCCTCCTCCTTCTCCTTTGTTTTAAGAATTTAACCTTTATTTTTTTTTGTTTTATGTGGTGCTGAGGATCAAACCAGGGCCTCACCCATGCTAGGCAAGCACTATACCACTGAGCTACAACTTCAGCTCCACACTGTGACTTTTTAAACCATGTGTTTTTTTTTTTTTTTTTAAATCTTAAGAAAGGGCTGGGCTGGGTGTATAGCTCAACACAGAGCACAACATGTCTGAGGCCTTGGCTTCAATCCCCAGCAGCAACACACACACCAAAAAAAGGCAATAATAGAATAGATAGATATCAGTGTAAAATTGATGTCTAGGTCCTTGGGAATAGCTTTCACTGAGTTTTTCATTTGTGTCAATACAAACTATGATATTTAAACATTTGTTTCCTTGGGGGTCACTTCACCTTTATGTAACCACTACTGTGAGTTAGAAAGAAATTAGAGGTTTCCATTTCCACACCTGTGTTATGAAATTTGTCAAAACCCAGCATTTTTCTTTAACTAAAGATCCATTTTAGTCAATATTTTCACAACAGATCGTTTTGGTCTTTCTGATTTAAACTAAAATACTACTGTGCTTTGCAATAAACCCTAAAGAGCAAATATGTCCATTTATAATGCCTTTGTGGTATTTTGGCCCAAGTTCTTTAGCATGCAACAACCTGAGCACTCTAGACCAGCAAATCTTCGAGGTGTGATCCTCAAACTTCCCGTTTTTATCTTCTTTTCAACCCCCCCCTTCAATCCATTAGCAATGACCAGCTAATCCTTCAAAATACACCAGCATTTGACAATTTTCATCACACCCAACCCTAATATTCTAGTTTAAGCCATTATCATTTCTCATTTGGACCACTGAAATAGCCTAACAACTGTTTAAAACCCAGTCTCAAGCCATTCTTTAGGCAGGAGCCAGAGTGATCCTTTTTAATTGTAAAGCATTATGATAATTTGTAAAACATTGGCCTATCTGAGGTACTCACTTCATTTCATCTTCTACCTTCCCAGACTTATTGACCTCTTGGCTTATTACTAGACTTTGTAGAGCATGTTGCTTCCCTTGGCCTGGAGTATTCTTCTCCCAGATATGTAAATGGTTCACTCTCTCATTTCTTTCAGGCTTAACTTTGTCAACTTATCAAAAAGGTTTTTGCTGACCTCCTGTCAGAAAACTGGCATTCTTGTCCTTCTCTTCAGCACTCTACCTCCATCATGACCTTGCTTAGTTTTCCTCCTTAAAACTTTATCACAGAAACATACATGTTTACTGTACTGTCTTTTTCATTAGAATATAAGCTCTAGGAGTTCAGACACTTAGTGACTTCTTTTTTTCATTGCTTATCCCCTGTGCCTAAAACATAATAGATCTTCAACAAATTTTGTTGATTAAATGACAGTCCCAAAGTAATACTAATGGTGGATACTGTGCCTTAATGCAACATTTCCCCAAGTTTGAGACTTGTTTGTAGGACATGATTTTAGATAGTATAAAGATATGCATTAACTAACACTGAATCAGGTCAAGAGAATATTTTCAATGTTTTAACCCCTCAGTATGTCAAAAAGTTCTCTCATTTAATGCTAGCTTGATGATTTATCTTTTTTGGGGGGCATGGTAATGGGGACTGAACCCAGGGGTACTCTATCAATGAGCTACATCCCGGCCCTTTTTAAAAATGTCTTACTTTGATAGAGTTTCACTTTATTTCCCAGATGGCCTCAAACTTACAATCCTCCTGCCTCATTCTTCCAAGTAGCTGTGATTACAGGTGTGTGTGACTATTCGGAGCTTAATAATTTATCTTTAAAAAATAGAGAATAGGTTTTAAATTTTAGAGCCTACTAAGAGTCTTTTGCAAGAACAGTATCTGGTCAGAATTTAATAACCCTTTTGTTTTCATTTTATTTATTTTTAATGGTACCATCTATTTTAAATATGTGCTTAAAAATGTGTTAATCTCATTTGAAACTCCCAACAATTCTAGGGTGGAAGTATCATTTTGCAGATGAGGAAAACTGATGGTAAGTGTTCCCTAACACCCAAGTTTCCTCTTTCATATGTTGAAATAAAATTCACATAACATAAATGTGCTATTTTTAATATTTTAAAGTATAAACTTCAGTATTTCTTAATATTCACAATGATATTCAACCATCACTACTATCTAATTCCACAATATTCTCATCATCTCAAAGAAAACTCCATACTCTTTAGCTCAAATGCCCTCAACCCTAAGCAACCACTAATCTGCTTTCTATCTCCTTTATTTGCCTATTCTGTACATTTCATATAAATGAAATTATGAATGTGGTCTTTAGAATATGGCTTCTTTTATTTAATGTGTAATGTTTCCAAGGTGCATTTCGCTGTGGCGTGTACCTGTATTTTAACCTTTCTTTTGACTAAATAATATTTAACTATGTGAGTGTACATTTGTCCATTCATCAGTTCATGTATATATTCACTGTTTCCACTTTTTGGCTGCATGCATAAAGCTAATGGGTCTATTTGTATGCAAGTTTTTGCTTGAACATCTGTTTCTAGTCCTCTTGTGCTTTGCCACCAAATTACACCCCCAATTCTTTTCTATTTTTTAGTTTGAGACAGGGTTTCACTAAGTTGTTGAGTCTTGCTAAGTTGTTGAGATTGACCTTGAACTTGCATTCTCCTATCTCAGCCTTCCTAGTCACTGGGAATAACAGGCTTGTATTACTGCACCAAGTTTAAATTTTTTGTCAAAAATCTTAACTGATTCCTAGTGTGGTGAAAACATTTTGCATTCCCACCAGCAATCTGTGTTCCTCCATTGCTCCATATCCTCACTAGAAGTTGGGTTGTCCAGTTTTTGTTTTTCAGTTTTAGCCTTCCATCCGGTATTACATTGTTTATTTGTGTTTCCCTAATAACTAGCAACGTTGAGCATTTCTTCATATACTTATTGGCCATTTGTGTATCTTTGAAAAACATCTAATACAAGTCTTTGTCCAGTTTTTAATTGGGTTTTGTTGTTGTGGAGTGAAAATTTCCTTTGAAAATAAGCTAACTTTTGGGAGGGAATTGTAGCTCAGTGGTAGAGTGCTTGGCTAGCAAGGGTGAGGCACTGGGTTCAATCCTCAGCGCAACATAAAGATAAATAAATAAATGAATGTATGTGTTCATCTAAAACTAAAACAAATTTTAAAAAAATTTAAAAAAAATAAAGGTTAAATTCTTAAAAAAGAAAACGAGCTAACTTTTTAAAAAATGTTAAACAATACCTTCACTGTAAAAACAGTTAAGGCGATACAGAAATCAGGAACTAGTTTGAGCAATACTTGCTAAGAGATTAAGAGCAAGAATTCTAGAGTCACACTCTCTGGGTTCAAGTCCTAGCTCCATCTCTAAATTGTTGCGAGTGGCATTTTTTGAGGGGAAGAAAGATATTTAACTCCTTTGAGACTCAGTTTCTCTGGCTTTAAAACGGGAGCGGCCCACACACTTCACAGTGGTTGAAACTGAAGAGATGGCGCATGTGAAACGATAATGCAGCGTTAGCACAACGAAGAACTCCACAAACGCTACCTACTGCTCTGACAAGCGACAAAGCCCTTAGCTCTTCCCACATAGTTTGCGGAATATCTCGTCCTCAGTCGCATAGAGTTTTCTACGCAAGCCCGTTTCTCCACGACCTTGTCCTGGCGCCCGCCCCTAGTGGAACCGCCTTGACCCGCGGCCCGACTTCCGTTTCCGGAGGAGGTGAGGCGACTTCCGGCGGCGTGACCTGAGCGCAGGTCCCGCAGGGTGACGGAGCCGGAAGGGTCTGTACAAGCGGCCGGTAACCGGGCGGCGGGTGGAAGTGGCTCTGCAGCCTCGGGAGGGAGGGAGAACCAGCTGTCGTCTTAGCGGGGGTGGGACTTCAGTCCTGTGTCTTGGCAGATCCCATCTTACTGCTTCTGCCTGGCCTTCACCCTTCCGCGGGACTCGCGTCCGTGGGCCCAACGGGTGGGAGTAGAGAGACGTGGGTTCTGCTCCAGTCTGCGCCACTGGTTAGCGCGCTCTGACCTTTGACAGGACACGTCTTCTCGCTGGTTTCAACTGTCTTTTATGTAGAAGATGCAGATCCTATTCACAGTAATACTTCTTTAAGAGCAGGAACTGACTTGCTAGCGTTCAACACTATCGCCTATCCTTGGCACAGCACAAAGCCTAGATACTCTTGACAGATTAAGTTGTTTTGAGTCATAAACCCTTTGAAAATCTGATGAGAGATATCGATCCCTCATCTTAACTCCTCCCTCGCCCTCTTAGCATACACCCATGCTCAAGTACAGTAAATTTGGTTTACTTTTTCAGATATTTCAGAGATCTGTCTATCCGTGGATCCCAGAGTCAGGCATGTGGTAGGCTTTCAAATATTTAATGTTATTAGTAAGTGTTCAGTTATTCTTTTAAATTCATGGGTCACCGTATACTTCACAAGAGGGAGGATGATAGGTAACTCATTAATAAGTTTTAATCATTGACCTTAAACTGCTACTCTCACTTAAATCTCCCAACAACTTAGGAGAGAGATTTATTTAATTCTCATGAGCTTGGGATAATTAACTTGCTTTAGGTCATTCCTCCTATGAATGGAAGAGGCAAGAATTCAAACCATGTCTATCTGAAACTTCAAAGCCCTGTGTTCTTAATTGCTAGCTAAAAGGACAAGATTGAGCCAGGTGTGGTGGTGCATGCCTGTAATCCCAGCAACTCAGAAGGCTGAGGCAGGAGGATTTCAAGTTCAGGGTCAGTCTCAGCAATTTAGTGAGGTCCCAAGCAACTTAGTGAGACCCTGTCTCAAAATAAAAAATAAGAAGGATTGGGGATGGGCTGAGGTGTAGCTCAAGGGTAGAGCACTTGCCTTGCATGCGTGAGGCACTGGGTTTAATCCTCAACACTATATGATAATAAAAAAGAAACTGTGTCCATCTACAACTTAAAAAATATTTTTTAAAAAAAGGTTGGGGATGTGTCTCAGTGGTTAAGCACCTCTAGGTTCAGTCCTCCAGTACCAATACATAAATGAATAAAACAAAGGACAAGATATAAAAATATATTTCGATGTGCTGTAGCAGCCTCTATTTCTTTTGTTAACTATTATAGTTATGAGATGACTTTAATCATCATAGATAACCCCAGACTAAACATTGAATGCTGTGAAATACTTATCTGTCTCCTTTTCTTCCATGGTTCCTGTATTGCTTGTTTAATAATGATAGCATGTTTTACAACCTGTACATTATGCCATTATATATTCTACTGTTTTAACTTTGGTGAATACTTAATCTATGCATTGACTGAATATGGCTGTATTGGTTATGTTGCCTTGTTCCTGCCCCCAAAACAGATGTTTTTTATTATAATTGAAATATGAGGTGATTTATGTTTGGGCTTTATTTCTTTTTCTGTACTGCTTTTAAAGGGATTGTATTAGTGACCTTGGAGTCATTGCTGACATGTCTGACATTCAAGAAGCTACTAACCAGCTCCTGGATGTGAACCTTCATGACAACCAGAGATCTGTACCAGTGACAGAAAGTAGCATCAGAAGTGAGTCCAAGAATCTCCATGTCACTATTGGAGCCACTGTTCCTACTGGCTTTGAACAAACAGCTGCAGAAGAAGTGAGAGAGAAATTGAGGTCACCATGCAAAATCAGCAAAGACCGGGGCAAGATATACTTTGACATTCCAGTGGAAAGTCTGGCTCAGGTTTGAATGAAGCAGAATATAAAATAGTTATCTAAATTGATCATTTTATGCTTATTTACTATAGACCCCTGCTCTTCTTTGCACTTTCCTAGATTAGGTGATTTCAAAATATCACTGCATTTTCTGTTTGGTACTGATTTGTAAAAGTCTCACTTTGTTTTTATTGTATTCTATATATTTATAAAATTCATTTCATAAATATATTTCAGTTTGCTATATTTTAGAAGTGACAGCAGCAGTTTGAGCTGGTTGAATTCACTGAAAAGAATCCTATGGAACTTAGGAAGAAATTCTGAATAGCGGCTATACTTTTTTTTATTTATCTCAGCATCTAGTTGAGATTTATAATTTGGTGATAAAGCATAAAAGCAGAGGTTTTCCTTCAACCTGTGTCAAAGATGTTTTTGCTCAAAAGTAATTAAGAATCACTACACTGAAGTGAAAATCAGCAAATTACTCACCTACTGTAACAAAAGCCATGATACATTTCATTACTACACAAGCAACATGAGGGCATGAGTTGTTATCTGTTTTTTTTTTGCCAGTATATCCCAAGCACTAAGTGCCTGGTATATAGTAGGCACCCTGGAAATATTTGTGGGATGAATTGGCAATCAAGAATTTTTACATCTAAATTTTAGTTAATACCCTCAACAGCTTCATGAAGGTAGGTACTGTAGTTGACTTCATGATTAAGCTTACGAAGACTGAGTACCTGACCCACATTCAACTGGTCATTGCTGAGCTGGAGCTTAGATCCATGCTCTTAGTGACCGTAGTACATGGTATCACCATAGAGAGCCATGAGGGAAAGATGTAAAGCTTCACTTGATTTTCTTCATTTTTCCTTTTTCCCCAAAATTCATGTTGCCCACATAACAATTCAAGCTTCTATCATTTGATCTGTCCTTCTCTTTCTCCAAGGAAAAGCAGAAACTGGTAGGTAACTGAACAGATGGAAGACTAAAAGATAGGGCATTTTTTAAATAAAAAATATAGATATCAGGATGGGATTGTGACTCAGTGGTAGAGCACTTACCTAGCATACATGAGGCACTGGGTTCGATCCCCCGCACCATATAAAAATAAACAAATAAAATAAAGGTATTGTGTCCATTTACAACTAAAAAAATATTTAAAAAAATATATGTAGATATCAAGTGCTTTAAAACCATTGTTCTAATTTTTAAAATATTTAATTGTTGATAGCTTGTGTTACTCAAAAGCTTTTTCAGAAATTAGTTTCTAACAGTTTTTTTCTCCCCAGGTTCATTGTCTGAGATCAGTTGATAATTTATTTGTGGTTGTTCAGGAATTTCCAGATTACCAGTTCAAAAATACAAAGGTAAGCTATCCTAAACATGATAACTGATTTTTTCCATCTTCCTAAAAGACATTATTTCTACTTTTTCACAGTCTGTCTGTCGTTTAATATTACTATTGCTCTTTGTTTTTATTTTATTTTTCTAGTACTGATAATTGAATCCAGGTCATTTCACATGCTAAGCACATGCTGTATCATTGATCTCTACTCCCACCCCTACTTTTATAATAAATAGTCAGACTTTCTTTTATAGCAAGAATTCAGAGATTTACTGACAGTCCATCTCAAAGTTTGCTTTTAAAAATCAGTATTGAGGCTGGGTGCGGTGGTACACATGGCATAGGCCTATAATCCCAGCAGCTCGGGAGGCTGAGGCAGGAGGATCTTGAGTTCAAAGCTAGCCTCAGCAACAGCCAAGAGCTAAGCAACTCAGTGAGACCCTTTCTCTAAATAAAATATAAAATAGGACTGGGGATGTGGCTCAGTGATCAAGAGATCCTGAGTTCAATCCCCTGGTACAAAATTAAAAAAAAATTAGTATTGAAAAATTATTTGACTTACCCAAGATGTAAACTTTAAATGAGCTTTGCTAACACATACACACACTCATTTCCAAAATAAAATTGGTTCCACAGTGAGAACTAAAGAACAAGTGATAGTTTGTGCCATCTACAAATAACACTTCCTCACTATTCTGTTTTTTCCCTGTTTTTTTCTCTAACTTCATTTCTTAAAATAAAATCAAAGTAATATTTAAACACTCCTTCAGTTGTTAAGACAACAGCCTTGTCTTCAACATGTATTTAGCATCTGAGTCCTAAATATTCAGCTGCTGCTTAAGCTGAAGGTTGAAAATAGATTGCAGTACAGCTTTAGATTTTTTCCACATTCATTTTTGGTCAGGTTTCTAGAGTCAGATGCTTAAATACTTTTTTTTTTTTTTTTATCAATGTTATTCCATGTCTTAGAATTATTCTTTCTTAAAACAGCTGTGAGTCAGGTACTGTGCTGTACAACTGTAATCTCAGCCACTAGAGAGGCTAAGGCAGCAAGATCACAAGTTTGAGACTAGCCTAGACAATTTAGTGTCTCAACAACTGTCTCAAAATTAAAAATACAAAGTCTGGTGATACAGCTTAGTAGTAAAGCACCCTATGATCAATCCTTAGTACTACACAAAACTAACAACAACAAAACCCAACTGGGAGGGTCGGGCATGGTGGCTCCCAGCAGCTCAAGAGGCTGAGGCAGGAGGGTCACAAGTTCCAAAGCCAACCTCAGCAAAAGCCAGGCGCTAAGCAACTTGGTGAGACCTTGTCTCTAAATAAAATACAAAATAGGGCTGGAAATGTGGCTCAGTGGTCGAGTGCCCCTAATTTCAATCCCTGGTACCCCCGCTTCACCCCCTACCAAAAAAAAAAAACCCAACTGGGATATGCTGCTTAAAAACCAGTCACACTGATATGAACATATAGTCTAGAAAAAAAATAAAACTAGACCTTAAAGAATTCACACTGAAAAACAGATTAAAAGTTTATTAACTACGAATGTACATTCAACCCTAGTAACCTTCAGACTTTGGTTAGTTATTGCTAATTGAATCATACCTATGAAACTAATGGATAACAGACAATCTATAGACAATTTTTGCTGCTAAGTATTTTGAAATTTTGATAGTCAATACTATACATACATACATGTTATCAGGTGGTTTTTGTTTTTTGGCTTTTTTTTTTTTAATTTATTTTTTAGTGCAGTAACTGGGTATTGAACCGAAGGCCTTATGCGTGCTAGACAAGCATTCTTCCACTGAGCTAAATCCCCAACCTTAAATAGGCATTTTTGAAAATCTATGTTTCCACATAACTTAACTAAGGCATTATTAAATAATAATTTAAAAGAAATCCTTAAATTCCTGCATTTTTGCATCCTAAAATTGGTATCGCTCTGGGCAATTTGGATCTCTAAGTGGAGGTGAATTTGATAATTATGGAATATTCTACATGAGTTAGCTTTTCAGAGTTGCCTTGTAAGTAACTGCAGAAAAGGTTCCTGGTAGAAGTCTCCAAGGAACAGCAGTAAGGATGAAGGCAGATTTTCGGAGGTGTGCAAAAGAAACTTCTGTGTCTGACCATGAAATATTATCAAGCCCTTCATTTTGTGAACTTCAGTCACAACATACCCGGGTAAAACCTCATTTTTAAACATGTGCTTCTAGCTTTCATGCTATTGACGATTGAGCTTTTTCTTTTTGAAGACTTTGCAGTATTGGGGACAAAACACTGGGCCTCACACATGCTAGGTGAGCACTCTACCTCTGAACTGTATCCCTAGCTGTTTTCATTTTATTTTCAGACTGTGTCTTAATGAATTGCTTAGGTTGGCTTCCAATTTTTGAACCTCCTGTCTCATCCTCCCAAGTAGCTGGGATTACAGGTGTGTGTGTCATTATACTTTCCCTTATCTTATAAAAAAAAAGCCTGTTAGTTTAATCATGAGTTCTCTAATTATTCAGATATCATGAATTTATTAGTTCCTCCCTTTTTAAAAAAAATGTTTTTTTTTTTGTTGTAGATGGACACAATATCTGTATTTTATATATTTTTATGCAGTGCTAAGGAACAAACCCAGGGCTTCACACACTAAGCTACAACCTCAGCCCCTCCCTCTCTTTTTTTTTTTTTTTTTTTTGAGAGGAGCAAGTCTATGATTTATATGAGTTGTTTTTTGCGGGGGAGTGCTAACCAGGGATTGAATTTAGGGGCTCTTGACCACGGAGCCTCATCCCCACCCCTATTTTGTATTTTATTTAGAAACAAGGTCTTGCTAAGTTGCTTAGTGCCTGGTTGTTGCTGGGGCCAGCTTTGAACTCATGATCCTCTTGCCTAAGCCTCCTGAGTCACTGGGATTATAAGCATGCACCACTGCGCCCGCCCTTATATGAGTTTTTAACAACTAGTTAATACATATACTTAGAATGCACTTGTATAAAGACTGAAAGGATTTCAGTGGAAAGTCTTTGTCCCTTTATCCCCATGCCATGAAGTTTCCTCACAGTAGGCAACTGCTATCACCAATTTCTTGGGTATTCCTCTAGAGATATTTTATGGATATATGTATTTCATTTACTTATTTACTCAAATGGAAGCATAGCATACATACTGTTTGGCTGTGGTTTTGTCACATTTACATTATACATTTTGCTTTCTATTTTTAAAAAATCTCTTTATGCACTTTTTTTTTTTTAATGTACTCAGGTTCTTTATTTTGATTTCTTTTCTTTTCTTTTTTTTTTTTTTTTTTTTTTTTTTAAGAGAGAGAGAATTTTTTAATATTTATTTTTTAGTTTTCGGCGGACACAACATCTTTGTATGTGGTGCTGAGGATCGAACCCGGGCCGCAAGCATGCCAGGCAAGCGCACTACCGCTTGAGCCATATCCCCAGCCCTTGATTCCTTTCTTGAGCAACTTGTTTTTGTTTTGTTTCTATCATGCATGTGTTTTCTAATAGTTTACAATATTCCTGTCTGGTTCAGGCCATTACTTTTATAAAGTCAACTTGATATTTTGTACTTAATCTACTAATTTTCATGTGTTTTTTTTTTATTCCCTACTAAGAGCAAAGATGAAATTGATTATTTTTCTCTTCCCTCTACCTTTCAACTTTATTATTTTTCTTAGTATTGACCTTTATGCCTTTAAATATATTTTATTTATCAAGTCTAACTTCTGTTCTTTAACCTTAGAGATGAGGAGCGTAGCATGCTTAAATTATTTCTCATCTTCTTTCACAAAAACCCTTCCAACCACATGCCAATTTATAATGTTTACCTTCTGTTTTACAGTTATAAACCCCACAATTTTTGGGGGGGTTGTTTTTAGTACTGTAGTTAAATAGATTAGAGGTGCGTTCCTACCCTAGTTATATTTTTCTTTTTTATCTTTTGAATGCATGCATGAAGTCAGAAATGTTTGTCTTTGACCTTTATATTTGGTTAATAGTTTGGTTATAAAATTTGGAATTTTTTTCCTTAAAAATATTATGGTCAGGGGTGGGGTTGTGGCTCAGTGGTAGAGTGCTTGCCTAGCATGCATGAGGCACTGGGTTCGATCCTCAGCACCACATAAATGTAAAATAAAGATATTGTGTCTACCTAAAAACTAGAAAATAAACATTAAAAAAAACTATTATGCTTATTCTCTTCTAGCATTAAATGTTTCAGTGGATCATTCAGGAAAAACTGTTACCAGCTGGGCACGGTGGCACACGCCTGTAATCCCAGTAGCTTGAGAGGCTGAGGCAGGAGGATCTCGAGTTCAAAGTCAACCTCAGCAATTTAGTGAGGTGCTAAGCAACTCAGTGAGACCCTGTCTTAAAATAAAATACAAAAAAGGGTTGGAGGTGTGGCTCAGTGGTTAAGTGCTCCTGGGCTCAATCCCCAGTACCAAAAAAAAATTTTTTTTTAATTTAAAAAACACTGTTACCAATTTCTTGTGTTGTTTTATGGATATGTGTTTAATTTACTTTTTGTGTGTGTGTGGTGCTGGGGATTGAACCCAGGGCCTTGTGCACGCAAAGCAAGCACTCTATGGACTGAACTATATCCCCAGCCCTCATTTACTTATTTACACAAATAGAAGCATAGTATACTGTATCTTTGCTCCTTGAAGGCCAGATTTTTTTTTTTTTTTTTTTTTTTTGGTAGCTTCAAAGTCTAATAAGTTATTGGAGTGTGTTTCATTGTTGACAGTTCCTTATCAGGATACATTAATCCATTTACATTTCTGGAACGTTTTCTTGATTAATTGAATATTTTTTGTTTTATCATTTTAAATCCCTTTTTTAGGGAAACCAGTTATACATATGTGGGATCTCTTTTGACTCTATTTTATATTTATCATTTTCTATCTAATTCTTTTTAACTTTTTTGCTCATTGTCATTTAATTTGCTTTGCTTTCCTCCACACTCTTTACTGTGTTTTCAGTGGTATCTTTTCTGTTTCTTAAATATTTATTTTTTAGTTGTAGTTGGATACAATATCGTTAATTAATTAATTTATTTTTATGGAACCCAGGGCCTTGCCCGTGCCAGGCGAGCATTCTACCACTGAGCCACAACCCCAGCCCCATTCAGTGTTATCGTACATGTGTTACTGTCAGTATGGTCTGTGCTAGTTTTATTTTTTCTATTCCACTTTTAAGTATTTTCTTTGAGTTCCATTTTCTTATGGTGGCCCTCCTCGTTTTCTTTCTGCTTTTATATCTCTGTTTTGAGCTCATATTTACAAAGGTATTTCCTCATTTCATGTTTTTGATGTCATTGGTTTTTTTTCCACATTTTTTATTTGTGCATTATAATTGTAATGTCATTGTGTTTGATCAGTTTTATCTGCTCTCTGGCATTACTGCTTTTTGACTGCTGTTTGTTTCCTGTTCATGTTTCCTCTTTTTTCCTTTTATTACTTTCATATAAGTCCTGTGCTGACAGGTTTTGATAATTGCTTATCTTTTAGTGAGGGAGTTCCTCTTGGACCTGCTATGTGTAAAATGTTCTTGTGGTGGGAGAAGCCATGTAGGTGTTCCAGGCCAGAGGGAAATCTTTCTTGTCAGACACATAATTATGGGTAAATGGGTTATTTTCTTCTTCTTCCTCTTCCTTTAAAAAAAAAAAAAAAAGAGTATGGCTTTATTGAGGTATAATTTCCATTCCATTGAATAAGCTTTTAAACCTTACTTCTCTTTAACCTCAAGGGATCAGCAGGGTTATTCATAAAGCACAGCACAATTGCCCTCTGTATATCCAGTTTGATTCAATCAACTATAGGTTGAAAATATTTGAAAAATGTTGGGTTCTTTACTGATAACAACTATTTACCAACTATTTATATTTTATTAGGTATTACAAGTAAGCTAGACATGACTTTAAAGTGTACAATAGATATACATAGGTTATGTGCTAATTTTGTGCCATTTTACAAACTGTAGAGTTTGGTATGTGCAAGATCTCCCTGGCTCTACCTTATCAACAGACTGATTCCAGCAATTATAGCATGTCTGTGAGATCTTTGTTCAGCTAACATTTTTCTCCCCTGCTATTTCTTGGTACAAACGGAGTTCAGTAAAGCTCCCATGTCCTTCTTTCCAGTTATTTCAAACAAAATTTGTTTGCTACCTGCTTTGTAGACTGTGCTTTACCCTTTGTCTGAGATCTGTAGACCTCCTCACTCTCCATGTCTTCCTGTACATTCTGTTTCACCTTTACTGCCCTTAAAAATCCTTGTGTTTTATTTAGTTCAAGGTTATAAATACTGCATTGATTCAATTCAGATAAGAGTTACAGGGGCTGGGATTGTGGCTCAGTGGTAGAACACTCGCCTAGCACGGGTGGGACCTTGGTTCGATCCTCAGCACCACATAAAAATAAAGGCATTGTGTTGTGTCCATCTACACCTAAAAATATATATATATTTAAAAAAAGATAAGAGTTATATTTGCTTTTTCTTTTAAAACAGTTTCTAAAGTTCCTAAAGATTCTATGACACCATGTTAAACCAACCAGTCCTCTAGAGGCCCATTATAATAAGAAAGTTATTTGGGGCTGAGACTGTGGCTCAGTGGTAGTGTTCTTGCCTAACACGTATGAGGCGCCCAGTTTAATTGTCAGCACCACATAAAAAATAAAGAAAGGTGTTGTGTCCATTTATAACTACAAATATTTTTTAAAAAAGAAGAAAGTTATTTGTAAGTAGAATTGACTTTGCTAACCCTGAAGTTTGATATTGTGTCAGCAGGTTTCAAGTTTTGCCAAATCACAGTTCTGTTGGTCAGCAATGATTTCTTTCTACTTTGATCTTTGTAACATATACTGTACGAGATGCAGTGGCACACGCCTGTGATCTTAGTGACTGGAGAGGCTGAGATAGGAGGATCACAAATTCAAGGCCAGCCTTAGCAATTTAGTGAAGCCCTAGGAGACTTAGCAAGACACTATTTCAAAATAAAAATGAAAAAGAATTGGGGATTTGTTTCAGTGGTTAAGCATCCCTGGGTTCCCTCTCATATAAAACAACAACAACAACAACAAAAAAAAAACCCATTAATTAATATTATAATTATTAATATCTGTGCTGTGTAATAGAACTTTCTGATGGAAATGTTTTATATGTTTGTGTCCAACATGCTAACCACTAGATGTTAGTGTGTATAATGTGGCTAAAGTAATGGAAGAACTGTTTAATTTTCTGTTAAGTTTAAATCATTTAAATTTCAGTAGCTACATGTGACTAGTGGCTGCCCTATTGAACAGCATTACTGTATACTTCCCATTTTAACTTTTAATCACATATAATTTAACAGCTGTTTATTGACCACCAGAACTGTTCTAGGTGTGTGACTTATAGCAGAGGTCAAGATAGATAAAGTTCTTTCCACCATGTACTTACATTCTGGGAGGAGCCTTAATGGTGAGCAGTACATAATCCTAGTAATCTTTACAGTGCTCAGCACTGCAAGAAAATAAAACAGTAAGAGAATGACTTGTAAGGACTTCTTTAAATGGAGCAGGTCTCTCAGGATGTGCCTTTTAAGTTTAAGTAATGAGAAAGGGGTCTACAATGCAAAGAGACCATGCAAAGCAAATATCTTCCAAGCAGAGGTAGGGAGAGAGAGTTAGACCTGAAACGTTGTAAGAGAAATAGACAGAAGTCAGAGTAAGTTGAGCTTTGTGACAAATTTAGATTTTCTTTCAGTGGAAAGCTGTTGAAGGGCTTTAAATAAGAAAGGGGTATTGCTAGACTGTTTAAAAAGTTGACTCTATTTAAAAATTAGAACATTTTTTAACCACATAAGTTTTTTTTTTCCTTTAAAAAAATTTTGTTTTTTAAAGTAAATACATAATACAACCTAAAATTCAAAAATTCCAAAAGGAAGAAGAAGATAAGTGTCATCCCTCCCCTGCCCTTCATCTACCTACCTCTACTCTTCAGAGATAATTTCTCACAGCTTAAATTTTAATAGTTTCTTACTGCTTAAATTTTAGCCACAGGATTGTGGCTCAGTAGTAGAGTACTTGCCTGGCATGTGTGAGGAACTGGGTTCAATTTTCAGCACCACATATAAATAAGTAAATAAAATAAAGATCCATTGACAAATAAAAAAGTATTTTAAAGAAAATTTTAAAATTAAAAAAAAGAAAGAAAATTTTTACCTTAAAATCCTGCTTCTGATCTAGCATTTTGTCTTAGGCTACCCTTCAGTGGCTTAATATGTATGTTTCCTTGTCATTGAGATTTGAATTTGCTTAATTGAAGTCATTATTTTCTGAGAGAAATGAGTGGGTTTCATTTTTGTCATTTATAGGAAGAAGTTTTAAAGGATTTTGAAGACTTGGCTGGAAAACTCCCATGGTCAGATCCTTTAAAAGTATGGAAAATGAACACCAGTTTCAAGAAAAAAAAAACAAAACGCAAGAAGATAAATCAAAATTCCAGTAAAGGGAAGATTGATAATGGACAAGGAGACAAATTAGATGAGAGAGATGTTAAAGAATTCACCAACAATGATTTAGATTCACACATCTTAGACTATTATGAAAATCCAGCCATCAAAGAGGAGGTATCAACATTAGTAGGTGATGACTTGGCATCATGCAAAGATGAGATCGATGAAGGCTCAAAAGAAGAAACTGAGCTTCAAACACTAAAGTTTAGAGTCACATGCAACAGGGCAGGAGAGAAACATTGCTTTACCTCAAATGAGGCTGCAAGAGATTTTGGGGGTGCTGTTCAAGATTATTTTAAGTGGAAGGCTGATATGACCAACTTTGACGTGGAGGTAGGTGCTGGCTCTGATTCAAGAAGATTTTTGTAGATTTGTAGACAAACTAGTATCAGGGGCAATTAGGCAGGGAGGATGTGGTTACAAACAGTATGTGCTGTGGAGAACCATAGATCTAGATCCAGATTTTGACTCTACAGTTATATAAAATTGGACGAGATTGAGCTTGTTTCATATAAAGCCAATACACCTTTAAGGTTGCACTGAAGGTTAAACAAGATAATGCATTTAAAGTATTTGGTGCAATACCCTGGTATATGTTAATTGTTCATTAGATGCAAGAAGTTATCAAGACTCAAGTTTTCCAATTTCTGATCTAATGCTTTTCCTCCATCATGTGGATTATCAGATTGTAAAAGTCAACTAGAATTTTAAGAATGTGTTTTTTGTGTCTGGTTGTAGAGTTTTGCTATTTAAAAAAAGAAAAAAATAAATAAAATAAACCTCAACCTCAAATCAGAACATCAGGACTAATAACATTCATCCTAGAGCCAGCTCTCCTTTCTTAAATTCTGCTAGGTTCCCCTACCCTGATACCTCTTTTTAGCATGCTTAGTCTCTTTGTAATTACCCAGTGGGTAATTCTTATGTGGGCAATAGGAACTACAGCTTTTAAAATCTCTGACAAATTAAAAGGCCCCTAACAGCTTACATTTTTACCAAGATGTCATTTCTGTTACTTTTGGGACATTTGAATCTGGGGCAAGTCACTTACTGCCTTTGTTTTTTGTTTTTTTTTTGCATGTCAGAGAACAATTCTCCATAAAGCTGGCATGAGAATGAATAGGATAACTAAAAGAATGATGTCCAAAAGTCAGCAAGGTAGCTCAGAGGACAAATTCTGAAGCCAGGCTACCTGTGTTTAAATTTCAACTCAGTTGCTATATGATTGTGGGCTAGTGACCTGGTATCTTTGTGCCTCAGATTCCTTATCTAGCTTGAATGGGTGAATATGAAATGAGGTCATGAGGATAAATTATGTAGAATAGTGCCTTGCGCATAGGAGTGTCAGCTGCTGTTATTGGTAAGATTATAATGAGGAAATTTTAGGTGAAAGATTGGGAAACATTTTTATTTGTAGTTTGTTAGGAAATCATATGGCAAAAATAGTACATTGGAGATCATATTGCTAAGTGAGTCAGATTTTTGAAAATACTAAGAAAACAATAGATTATAAAGCAAATGTTACACTGTTAATCTGGGTGAAGAATAATTAGGAGTTCATTATGCTAGTGGTCTTGTAGCACTTCTGTATGTTTGTATGTTTGAATTTTTTTTTTCAAAAAAGTTAGGAATTTATATTTAAAAGATAAGCCTTCACAATTCATAAACATTATAAAATGGGAGAAAATCTGGTTATAGTCAATTTATAAATACAGAGAATGAAAAGACTAAAATAAATTTTAAAATTAATCACAACATACTATATTATGTGAAATTTAAAAATTGCTGAAGCTAATTTGTAGTGGTGAGTATTGACTAGGAAGGGGACAAGGGGATTCTCCTAGGATGTGAGAAATATTCTATATCTTCATCAGGGTATCAGGGTAGCAATTATGTAGTGTATATATAGGTAATAAAAACTCACTGAGCTGTATACTTAAGACTCATGTAGGGGCTGGGGTTTGGCTCAGTGGTAGAGCACTTGCCTAGCATGTGTGAGGTACTGAGTTCGATCCTCAGCATCACATAAAAATAAATAATTAAGGGCTGGGGATATAGCTCAGTTGGTAGAGTGCTCACCCTTGCATGTACAAGGCCCTGGGTTCAGTCCCTAGCAACACACACACACACACAAAGTTGAAGTAAATACATAAAATAAAGCTATTTAAAAAAAAAAAAAAAGACTCATGTACTCTACAGTGTGCAGAGTATACCTCAAGAAAAAAGTATAAAAGCCTCCAAAGTATCAGTAATAAGAAACTGGGGACTATGGCACATTGATGTAATCCCAGCCAATCAGGAGGCTAAGGCATGAAAATCATAAGTTTGAGGCCAGCTTGAGACCTTGAGTTTGAGATCCAAACCCTGTCTAAAATAAAGAAGCGCTGAAGGTGTAGCTCAGTGGTATGGCCTCAATCCCTAGTGCCACCAAAAAGTCTTAATAAAAGTACAGTTTGAACAAGCTTGAAACTTACTTCTGACCTAACTTAATTATAGGTTCTCTTGAATATCCATGATAATGAAATCATCGTGGGAATTGCATTGACTGAGGAAAGTCTCCACCGCAGAAATATTACACATTTTGGACCTACAACTCTTAGATCTACTCTTGCCTATGGGATGCTCAGGTAAGGGAATGTATTTTTTGCTGTACAGATCACAAGTGGCACCTTCCTTTATATTTTCCCTTCAAAACACTGATATATTTTTTTCTTTCCTTTCGTAAGGTGTTGGAATTTAGTGGATAATGAAAAGGATTAAAAAAACTAATAATCTGTTTCCTTCCTTAATATCTAGTATTGACTCCTTGTAATATTAAAAATATCATTTAATCAGTTTCTCAGTTTTCTTGATTGTTAAATTAGGGTGATTAGTTTTCATCTGCCTCTTGAATGGCACAGTTACATTTCTGTTTAGAAAGGATATACTGTATGTTGGGAGATAGAGCAGATTTTGTTATTTCATTTATGTGCAGTAAAGCAGATGAAAGCAAAGATTTTTAGAATGTGCATAATGTGTAACTGAATCTAGAAATTTTATTCATATTTTTAAATGTTACACTGAACAGCAATCCAGGAATCATCCTGGAATTTTCCAGTTTTCAGAGTGCAAGACCTAGTTTTCCCTTTCCTTGGCCATTTTCCTTTTATTGAGTGCTTCCTTCCACCACTCAGACATTTATCTTTTCCAAACTTCTGATTTTGAAACTACAAAATGGGTTTAATGTGGAGACTTTTCGAAGGATTATTAATGAAGATTAAATGCAGAAACATATTCAAGATATCATTGTGTATGTGTGTGTGTGTGTGTGTGTGTGTGTGAGAGAGAGAGAGAGAGAGAAAACAAGTTTTGTTTTTTTGCAGTGCTGAAGATCTAACCCAGTGCATGCTAGGCAAGCCCTCTACCACTTAACTATGTTCCCAGCCCTCAAGATACCTATTATATGCAGTGCCTTACATGTCCTAGTGGTTAAATGACTATGTCCTTCCAATCTTTGCTTCCTCTTTTATTCTGCTCCTCATATTTCAGCACAGTTGGAACATATCAGTTCAATGACAATAATAGAAAACTGGGTCCATCTGATTAAGGAAGAGTTCCTAACCTTCATTCATTTAACAGACATTATTTACCACCAGGTATTATTGTAGGAGCCAGGGGTACAGAGAGTTATTTTGGGTGCAAATATTATGAACTTAAGTAAACTACTTTAGAATAAATAAAGTGATGATTATATCAGGGGATAGGCTGTTATAAGAAGTCATGTAGAATCCACCCCAAAACAAAAGACAAACAAAAAACCAGAAAGCCATGTCTTAAGAATAGAAACTAGATTATGGAAAACCCCCAGAAACCTAGGCAGCTGCTTTTATCTCTCCTGAGAGCCTGTGGACTCTTGACTCTGCTCATCTGGGCACATTGCTGCTCCCTCATATAAATATATATATTTCCCATTTCAAATGACCAGCCTGTATTACTGAGGGCTTCTTACTCTTTATTCCAAATTCTTGGAAGAGAGGATGTGAGTGACGTAGTTCATCAGCAATGGGTCTGCCAAAGACTCTGTTCCAATATGTTGAGGCATAGGAACAAGAAGGTAGAGCTGCACCCAAGAAGCTATCTTAGGAGGGATATAATTACCATGCATGAAGTAAGTAATGTCACAGAATATAAAAAGATTAGAAGGACAAGAGAATGGAAGAGAAACTTAATGTAGATTGGTGTTCCTTCAAGCTACTGTGATAGGTCCTTAATCTTTTAGCTTTAGGAATCATTGTAGAAGCCTTACCTTTTGGTTGAGCCTCTTCTCATAGGCTGTGTTTTGTGTTTTTATTCTCCAGGCTTTGTGCACCTCAACCTACTGATATAATAATTGATCCAATGTGTGGAACAGGGGCAATACCAATAGAGGTAATAACTTTTCTTTAGTTTTTAGATGAGCATGCAATCTGTCCAGAATGTTATTTAAAGTATCCAAGGACCAAGAGACCAGGTAGTGATATCTACTGACTGGATTACAGAGAAGGCTGAGAATTATAAGATGGTGAGCGCCCTTTCTGTAATAAATAATCCAGTAGATTGCACACGAAAAGATCGTTGAAGGCATAAGCATAAAGTGGAGGAAAGCATTTTTCATCTCTACATAGTAAGATTCTTCTTTTAATCTATTTATGTTCCTGGAGTGAATAAGTATAGTGTTTAAAAGGGAGATCTACTGGGATGTAGCTCAGTGGTAGAGCACTTGCCTAGAATGCACAATTCCCTGGGTTCCAGCCCAAGTGCTGTGGGGAGCATGGGAAGCAGCGGTATCTATAAGCATTATTTGGATTTTTCTGGGAAGGCTGACAAGGCTGCATACCAAATGCTCTTAAATAGCTTTCACAGTTACTGTGATGTTGAGAAGATACATAAAAACCACATAAGGCAAAGCAAGAAATGAAAAGGTATTTTCTAAGTAGAAAACATTTAACAGAGTTTCAATGAATCAATATCATGTATGCATTTAGAAAAGATTTAGATGGACTGTGGCTGTGGCTCAGTGGTAGAGTGCTTGCCTAGCATATGTGAGGCACTGGATTCGATCCTCAGCACTGCATTAAAAAAATAAAATAAATAAATAAACAAATAAAATAAAGGCATTCTGTCCATCTACCAAAAAAAAAAAAAAAAAGATAAGATTTAGAAAAGGAAGCTCACAGTAAAATAATTTAACCTGTGTGAAACATAATAAATTCTTCCATATAGTATATCAAAAGGCAGCCGGTAAAACTGCAGGAAGATCCCATAGATTCAATGAATAGGCAGAAACTGGACAGATAATTAAGTTCAAAGCAACCCACAAAGAGAAAAATAATCCAGACCGTAATTAGAAAATTATATATCCATGATTTGGGAGTTAAAATCCAGGAAGGAAATCATAGTAGTGACTATATGCTCTGCTAATAACAGCTAGAGAAATTACTCTTGAGACCTGCATAGAGAAAAACCCAAGAATAATTTGGGAGCCAGGCGTGATAGCACATGCCTGCCTATAATACCAGCTACTTGGGAGGCTGAAACAGGAGAATCAAGTTCAAGGCCCACCTCAGCAATTCAGCAATATTAAAAATAAATAAATAAATAAAAAGAACTACGGATGTAGCTCAGTGGTAGAGCACCTCTGGGTTCAGTTCCCAATACCACCAAAAAAAAAAAAAAAAAAAAAAAAAAATCTGAAACAAGACACAGTGGTGTTCTACAGTGTTAAACCATGATGTCTGTAAAATATCAGGTAAGGCTACTATATCAAGAAATGTACCATAGAGCTAAAGAACAGAATCAAAATGAAAGCAAAGAATTTTTTTGAGCCACTTCCATGTAGACATAAGGTACCAAGGTACAAGGTAGGAAAACCTAAGCTGAGGTATGATCAAAGTGAAAATTGTAAAAGGATTCACAAAGTATAAATGCAGATTTGTTTATGTAGAATATTTGCTTTAAAACTTGGAAGTACTATAAAATGCATCTTCTTCTGAAGTAGAAAATCCAGATTCACTTTTTTCAAAATATATGGGGTAGTCAGAATCATGTGAAAGACGTTTTAGACACTGTAGGTTCCTTCTACCTCCCTGCCCACCCAAATTCTGGCATACTTTAACATCCCTTTTGTTTCAAGTCATTGTAAGATTACAGACTGGAGTTGTCATTACTCCAAAATGTCTAGGCAAAATAAAGTTATGAAGTACTGTATTCATGGAGGGGAGGTGTGTTTCCATTCACAAAGGATATAGTGTTCGTTACTCTCTGATTTCATGTTCTGTTAATTTGCGTAGAAACATTGTTCAGCCTCAGCCTAGGATAGTATATCACCTCATTCCACAAATGATATGTGACAGCTTGGTATATAAATACCATGTTCTGCTGTAATTTTAAAATTACAAAATCCTTTCAGTGATAGAGTGATTATCATTCAGAAGCTATCTTGCTTTGATAATGGCACTTTATTTTGAAACTGTTAAAAGTTTGAATAGATAAGATTAACTCCCACAATCCAAAATGGTTATGGGTTTGGTCAGTTCTGTTTGGACAATTTTTTTTACACCATATTTATTCAGGGACTATAATGCCTTCTGTTTACCTGATACTGCTGATTGAGGGATTGAATAAAACACTAGTTCTGTCCTAGGGATTTACAAGTTTAGTTGGGAGGCAGACAGATATGAACAATTCGAAATGAAACAAGCACTGTGGTAGAGGTATGTACGCGTGCTTTTGAAGGGGTGCTTGAGAAGATAGTTGGGAAGTTGGGGTTGATATTAGAGGGTGTGACATTTGAACTGGGTCTTAAAAGATGAATAGGAGTTCAGCAAGCAAAGAAAGAACAGGAGGCATTTCTAGCAAAGGAACAGCAAAATTGACAACAAGCTTTGTTTTGCCACTTCAGAAAAGCACTGGGTTGGATTGTCTTGTTTATTGACAATGACTAAAATAATTTCCCCTTTGATATTTGTGTGTGTGTGTGTGTGTGTGTGTGTGTGTGTATGTGTGCATGTGTTTGTTACTTCTAGTTTAAAATACACTCTTGTCTTTTTAGGGGGCAATGGAATGGACTGACTGTTATCATATTGCTGGTGATAATAATCCCCTGGCTGTGAAAAGAGCAGCAAATAACATCTCATCTTTACTCACCAAGAGCCAGATGAAAGATGGGTAAAATTTTAATTTACAAGATTTTGTAGCATCTAGGAAATTACTTTTCATAATGAATTATGAATTCCTGCAATGGATTGTAACCTTGCCATTTTCTAACCTTTTATGTCTGTCTTCCTTTTTCTTTCCTTGTTCATACATCTATTTTCTCAAAGACTACTGTATAGATTCATTTCATTTTCTCAAGTTTTTAAATACATGTGTTTTTACAGTCTATTTTAAATGACTGCATAATATTTCATTATTACAATTTAGCCTATCTCTATTATTTGGGACTTCAGAGAATCTGAGTTGTAAAAAGACCTGAAAATCATCCCCATGATTTCTATGACTGACCTTTTTTTTTTGGTACCAGGGACTGAATCCAGGGGTACTTAACCACTGAGCCATATCCCCAGCTCTTTTTGTTTTATTTTGAGATAGGATCTCCCTAAGTTGCTTAGGGCCTCACTAAATTGCTGAGGCTGGCTTTTAACTTGTGATCCTCATGCCTCAGCCTCCCAAGACACTGGGATTATAGACATGTACTACCATTCCTGGATCTCATCCCCATGATTTCTAAATGTTCTATAGGAGATTCTGACCAGTGGCCCTCTATCCTGCTTAAATACCTCTAATCACTCTGCCCCTGAAGGCTGTTTATTTTGTATTGCACGGCCAAGTACTAGTCATTTCTTTTAGTGAACGTTTCCCTGTATACCTTTCACAGATTTGCTTTTATTCTCCCACTTGAGTCCATCAAGAAAAAATTATCTCAATGTCACATCATGACAGAAATCAGATATATGAAGGGCTATAGCCCACCCCCCAAAATCCTCTCTTCCTTTAGCAAAACATTCTTAGGCCCTTCAACCATATACCTTTTCCTCCCTTTCTTAACATGTGTATTCCTCACTGTTCTTAAGGCTAAGAGATCTAAGATCACATTTGGTTCTTTGTAAACGGCTTCTTACTAAACCATGCCTTTGATATTCTTGGTTTGGAAGTCTGTTTGCCTTTGGGAAAATTTGTCTGTTATCCTTTGAGATGTATGTAGTTTAAGTATCTTAGGCCCTAGTCTACTACTCCAAATTCCATTTGATACCATCTGTGTCAGCTTTTCATCATCTTTTGAAAGTCTTAGGTGAGTTGGGAAGAATTAGTTGTAATAATCACTCACTTGGCCTATAGTTTCTTACCAGAGGCCTCATCATAAGTCTGCTTCTCTGGTCCCTTCTGTGAATGTCCTTCATTCTTTGGTAAAACTGCAGAAGGTAATGAATGGTCAGCTGATTTGTTAAGTCTTACAGATGCTCCACATCCTGAATATATCACACAGGAAGTCATTATATCCCACAATTTGCCTTCAGAAACAGCTGCCTCCATTAATAGTGTAAGGTTTATATTTCTAAGTAGAAATCAATGTTTTTTAAATATAGTCATTTTATATAGATATTCCTAATTAGTACTGTACATGGTATAAGTCTGATACTATTTTATATCTATATGTTGATTATTTCCTTGTCTGATTTTTTTTCCCCCTGATAAAGCTTGCTAGTCTTTTGTTCTTTCATACACTATTTGTTCTTTGGTTTTCTTTTTTTCTTTCTATATTTTTTTTTAAAAGAGAGAGTGAGAGATGGAGAGAGAGAGAATTTTCTTTTTAATATTTATTTTTTAGTTCTCGGCAGAGACAACATCTTTGTTTGTATGTGGTGCTGAGGATGGAACCCGGGCCGCACGCATGCCAGGCGAGCGCGCTACCGCTTGAGCCACATCCCCAGCCCCCTTTATTTATTTTTAACATTTTTGGTCCTGGGGCCAGAACCCAGGAGCTTAGGCTAGACTAGCTCTCTCCCACTGAGCTATATCCTCAGTTGTTCTTTGGTTTTATGCTAGTGCTTGGGTTTTTTTTTTGGGGGGGGGGGCAGGGGAGTTGTAGATGGACATCGTGTCTTTATTTTATTTGTTTATTTTTTAATGCCTCGCACGTGCTAGGCAGGCACTCAGCCACTGAGCTATAGCCACAGCCCCTAGTGCTTGTTGTTTCTTTTTTCTTTTTAAAGAGAGAGAGAATTTTTTTTTAATATTTATTTTTTAGTTTTCGGCGGACACAACATCTTTGTATGTAGTGCTGAGGATCGAACCCGGGCCGCACGCATGCCAGACGAGCGCACTACCGCTTGAGCCACAAGTGCTTGTTTTTTAATCCCTATTTCACATTTACAGTTTTTGTTTTCCCCAAGTTGTACATTATGTACTATTAATCTTTTTTAATTATGAAAGGTTTTATTCAAGCTAGTTTTATTCTGATAGCTAATGTTAACCATATCCTATAGTTTTATAATTATTTTTTTTACTTTCCAAATCTTTGGTGATGCACTTGTCTCCCAAGTCATTTAGGACAGTACTTTTCAAACATTAATATATATATGAATTACTTGAGGATCCTGTTAACATTCAGATTCAGCAAATGTGAAATGAGACCTGAGATTCTTTTCTAGCAAGCTCCTGGGTGATGCTTATGCTACTCATCTGTGTACCAACTTTGAAGTAGCAAGTTTAGATCATTTTATATACACAGGTTTCTTAAAACTCTCTTATTATGATGAATGGATTCTTATGGTACACTTTTTTTTCATATTAGGTTTTGAGGCTTAAGCATATCAATTTTTTTCCAGACTGATTAACATTTTAAACAAATTATTTTTCTTCAAGTTTCTGAATATTTTATTGTTCAGGTTCTCTGGACTTTGACTTTTTGTTGATTTAGCCTATGCATTTTATTAATTATCTTAACTTTTACAATCTTTTGGTTATAACACATATTTTCAATAACTCTTTTTTCATTATGTAGGTTTGCCTTTATTGAATTTTTGTAAAATTGTTCTTATTCAGTATTAAAACCCTCAATTTCTGCTCATAATCTTTGATTTGCTTTAGTTTTTAGCCTGTGCATTATTGCCTATTAGTTTCTTAAAAGTTTACTTTATCTTAATGGGGAAGCTTTAAATCTTTTATATTTATTGTGATATTCATTCTGGCTTCCATCATGTTTTCAGTCTTACTTTTCTTCTTTGGTTTTTTTTTTTTTTAATTTTTAATATTTATTTTTTAGTTCTCGGCAGACACAACATCTTTGTTGGTATGTGGTGCTGAGGATCGAACCCGGGCTGCACACATGCCAGGCGAGCGCGCTACTGCTTGAGCCACATCCTCAGCCCTCTTCTTTGGTTTTTTAAAATACAGCATGAGGGGCTGGGGATGTGGCTCAAGTGGTAGCGTTCTCACCTGGCTGCGTGCGGCCCGGGTTCGATCCTCAGAACCACATAAAAACAAAGATGTTGTGTCCGCCGAAAACTAAAAAATAAATATTAAAAAATTCTCTCATTCAAAAAAATAAAATAAAATAAAATACAGCATGATGCATACATTTCTTCTTGTTTAATATTAAAATAATTACATGATTACTTATTTTCTATTTATGTACCAATTTTATATTTATGTCTAATACTACTAGATTTATCATACTTTATTCTTCAGATGTTAACTCATAATCTTTCTAGTGGTAATTTTTTTCCCAGTTTATCTGTTTCATTAATAACTATACAAGTTATGTAATTTACTGCTTTCAATGCTGTAAATTTGTCTCTTGAAGTTCTTTGTGACAAGCTCATTTTCCCCAATCTGTTTTCTTGAATTGTATATGAAACAGATGTCGACATCTTTTGATCAGTCTTAACCATTTTTTAAATTTACTTGTATATTTTCCCTTTCAGTCTTTATAATAGTTTTATCTTATGACCAAATGCTTTCTTCCTACATTTAAGATTATTGATGTTCTCATTGTTATTCTTAATATTTTATACTTTGCTATGAAGTCTCTTTTAAAGAAAATTATTTTTAAATATTTCATTACTTCAGAATATGTTAAAGCATATTAAAGCACCTATATTCCTTCCTTTGTCTCCACAGCAAACCATCCTGGGGTTTGCCCATTGATGCTGTGCAGTGGGACATTTGCAATCTTCCATTGAGAACTGGTTCTGTGGACATTATTGTAACAGATATGCCATTTGGAAAAAGGTAACAACTTTTGCCAGGCTTGGCAGTGCATGTCTGTAATCCCAGCTATGAGGAGAGCGGGAAACGAAGCAGGAAAATCCCAAATTCAAGGCCAGCCTGGGGGTGACATAGTGAGACACAGTCTCAAAAATAAGATTTAAAGGATTAAGGATGTAGCTCAGTGGTAGAGCTCTTGCTCTTGCTTGTTTTATTTCACCATTTTTTTCTAGTCCTCATTTGTCTTCTAAATTTCAACTTGAGCTTATTCTAAGTCAGAATATAAATTTTCAGTTCCTTTTAAGACTTAGAGGAGCCATTTTTCTAACTGAATACTTTTAATATGATGACACACCCATTTTGTTTCTTCTGAGAATTCACGAATATATATTAACTACATTTTGATACTGCCCATCACAGGAGACTCATTTTTTAAAATTACCTATAATTTACTTCCTGTTGAATTACATAATCATACTTCATATTAAAAGGATGAGGAAGACTTGATTCTGATTGTCCCTCAGGAAAAACGATTTGTAACCACTAGTTTGGTTTATATAGTTTGCTTAATATATCAATTAAGAGGACAAGTTGTCACTTTTTTTTCTGTTAAAAAATATGTACAGGGCTGGGGATGTGGCTCAAATGGTAGCGCGCTCGCCTGGCATGCGTGCGGCCCGGGTTTGATCCTCAGCACCACATACAAAGATGTTATGTCCGCCGAAAACTGAGAAATAAATATTGAAAATTCTCTCTCTCTCTCTCTCTCTCTCTTTAAAAAAAAAAAATATGTACAATTCTAAGTTATCTATTTTCATTTCACTGCCATATAATGGCAAAGCTCTATCTTCTAAAAGGCAACTATCATCCTTCAGTATGCATGAAATTTTGTTCAAAGTCTTAGATATTTATCTTTTGCAATAGTAAATGGTTGGCTTATCACACTTTCTATTATAGGATGGGCTCCAAGAAGAGAAACTGGAATCTTTATCCAGCTTGCCTTCGAGAGATGAGCCGTGTCTGTAGACCCGGGACAGGCCGAGCTGTTCTACTTACTCAGGACAAGAAATGCTTTACCAAGGTGCCTATGGCAACTTTAGGATCTTAAAGTAAACCTGGCATATTAGTTTGAGTAGGATGTTTTCTCTTTCACTAGTGTTTCTTAATTGGCAACTAAGATCCCTGGTTACTTTAGAAGCAGATTGTCAGCCTGATTATTTTATGTTTTTTGTGTGCACACAGGCATTATCTGGAATGGGACACTTATGGCGAAAAGTGCATACAGTCTGGGTGAATATT
This sequence comes from Urocitellus parryii, assembly GCF_045843805.1. Taxonomy (NCBI): domain Eukaryota; kingdom Metazoa; phylum Chordata; class Mammalia; order Rodentia; family Sciuridae; genus Urocitellus; species Urocitellus parryii. The sequence continues at coordinate 13,873,946 of NC_135546.1, forward strand.
GGGGGTCTTCATGCTGCAGTTTATCTTCTGAAACGTACACCCCAAGCTTTTGTTCATCCTGTGGAACAAGATGGAGAGAGAGGAACTCCTTGGTAATGCATAGGATGAAGATGATTAAGAGTATTATACTTTTCAACACTGGGAATGTCAGCATGAAGAACTTTAGAGAAAAATAGTTATTAACAAAAGTGCAGTCTACTATTTAAACAAGTCGAAAGCTCTTCTCCTTGGTTAGCAAAATACAAAGTAATGTAATATAACTTTAAAAGAAAACATATTCCTTGGGGATATTTTGAAAAGGGTAGCTGTGCAATTAGTATTTTTCTTACACTGCTTTAAAGATGATTAGGGAAAAGCCTACCAAGGTACTCTAGGATCTAGGTTTTAGAATGTTTTATTTTTGTTGTGTCAAGTGGAAAGCCACCTTGGCCCAAAGGCAGAGAACATAGTAATCTTAAAATAGTGTCTTAAGCTACATCTTTCTACCTATGCAGCTTTGCTATTTAGTAGCTCAGTACTCTTTACCTGAAACTCAGAAAAATGAAGCACTATTACATTTTGTGAATAGTATTTGCCCCATGACAAGATGGAGTAGACCTATAGGAAAATTTACCATCTGCCTTAAAAATTAAAGTATGCATGTTATCCAGATTAATATACAGAACTAAAACAGAGGGGGAGAATTTATGAAAGGGTTTGCAAAGACACTTTACTGTTTTTTTTTTTTTTTTTTTTAACAGTACCAGAAACATAGATAGCTGAGGTGTGGGACCTACAAGCCAAATCAGTTTACAAGTCTGTTGTTTTTCAAGGCAACCATAAACATGTCTTCAGTACTTTTTTTGTTGAGAGAAAAAAATTAGTCTATGTTCAAATGAAAACTTAATTTATGGGCCATCTAAGTTTGTTATTTCCTCGTGGATTATTTTTCACATTTAGTTGCTTTTCAACTCACAGGAAGTTCTTCCTGAGTTTTGTGGAAAGTGAACCTCAATAGTCAGTCCTAGTAAAATGGTGCTTCCCTGGGATAAAAAGTAATTGAGGTTTTATGTGGAATTCTTTTACAGTGCCCAGTTTATTTTGAAATATCTGGCTGCATTCAGCTTATATTTTCAGTGTCATTTTAGTAATGTGATAATACTATTCCCTTTTGATGTCTCCATTTAGAATAAAAGGACAGTATTCTTCGAGAGAACTGTGTTCATTGTTTGTTCTTGAATTGGAAGTAAGACATTTTTATAAAGGTTTTATATCCCACACTGGCATTTTTACCATTTCATAGCTGCATTATAAAAGGGTTGAACATTAACAACTTTTCACCTGTGACACACCATTTAAATTTCAAACTAAGCTGGTCAGCAGCAGTCCACAGAACCAGAAGGTACAAGGACTGTTTTCACCACTGTTTACCAAGTACCTGCCACAGAGTGGGCATTTAATATTTGCTCAACAAATAATATTTCTGCATATTAGCATAAAGTAAATATATCAGCTTTGTGTTTGATTCATCATAGCTTTTTTTTTTTTTTTGGGTACTGGGGATTGAACTTGGGTACTCAACCACTGAGCCACATCCCAGCCCTATTTTATTTGGAGACAGGGTCTCATTGAGTTGCTCCTCGCTTTTACTAAGGCTGGCTTTGCCTCCCCAGCTGCTCAGATTACAGGCATGGGCCTCATAGCTTTAATTCTGTTAAATACTGTAGTAAAGCCATGGCCAGACTTTTTCAAGGTGGTGCAAATATATGTAGGCAATAATGTCACCTTCTTCCCTAGTGTTTTGTTATAGGGTGACCAGAATAGGGAATGGACTGAGGATCCCAAAAGCCCAGAATTGATGATACTGCTACCTACTTAATAGTTGTTTAAGAGAAAAATGAAAGGGACCATGGGAATGTGAAGAGATGGGAAAGGAAATCTATAATAACCTGAAAATGAAGTGAGTCAGACACCAGATATTACATTATTGGGAATAAGCCAATATTATTTGAGGGTAAAAAACAATGTAAACATTGAGAAAGATTTTACAAATCTAATGAGGATGGTTATCTCTGGAGATTTGACAGTGTACTAGAGTGGTTAAAAAGGGAACAACTGCTGGGCACAGTGGCGCATGGCTGTAATCCCAGCATCTCAGTAGGCTAAGATGAGAGTTCACAGCCAGCCTCAGCTATGGTGAGGCACTAAGCAACTCAGTGAGACCGTCTCTAAATAAAACGGGGCCGAGGATGTGACTCAGTGGTCAAGTGCCCAAAGTCCAATCCCTGGTTAACACCACCACCCCCATCGGCAAAAAAAGGGAACAACCACCTATAAAAAGACTTTGAGCAAACTGCAAAAACTGAGGACTTAGCCTGTAAATTTCAGATATGAGCTCAGGCCTGCACTGCAGGGATCAAAAGATAAATTGAAGACAGAAAAGGGGAACTATTATGAAAGGTTTATTAAGTACCAAAAGTATAATAAAGCCTGTGAGTACATAATATTCATTAGTGACATAGGCATAAAAAAGGGAAAATTATTTACCCATTCTCAGCATAGCCTTTTCCACATTCAAGTGAGGTGTCCTGCATGAAGGTCAGTGGGGATATAGTCAAAGTGTGACAACTGAGGGGGGGGGCGTAAATTTAATTATTGCCCCTTGGTAGGTTAAAACAAGTTCAGAATAAACACCCAAGAACATGTCTGTATATCAAATTTTAAAATGTGCAATGTGAAAAAATGTCAGATGCTTCATAATAGGCCTACCATATTACCCCTTACCCTTTTGTCCCGGGGTTAACATGTTTGCTAATCAGTTGTGAAGTTACAAGTTACTCAATGACAGATTTATAGTAGAACCAGTTTTTTACTAGGAAGGATAAAGGTGCTTAGTTTTTCTCAAGCCCTGAATTCTTAATTTGTAACTGCCTATTAGCCTTGTACATCCCGTCCCAAAATACACTTTTCTCAGAAACCTGCTCCTTGTCCTAGCATGCCCTTAACACAGTCATCCATGCATCTGTTTACCATGTGTATTACAGGCTAGGACAGCCACTTTTCAATCTTGTGTGGTCTCAGGCAGGATCCTTCCATATTCTTAAAAATTGAGGGCCTCAATAGCTTTCTTAACCCATATTTTACCATTAGAAATTAAAAAAAATTTAAATATTATAGCATTGATTTTCATGGCAGTAACTATTTTCAAAAGTAATTAGAAGAGTGGCATTGTTTTACATTTTTTGTAACTAAGTTTCTTAGGTCTGGCTTAATGGAAAGCAGCTGGATTTTTATCTTCTGCATTCAACTGATTGAGACATTGCCATTTTGTTATTTTTGTATTGGTTAGCTGGAAAATACAGGCTGAATTATGGAAACTCCCAGAAGTTGGCCCGTTTCACTATATAGTACCTAATGTCTTCAAGTATCAGCATATAAAAGCCCAACTGTCATGCTGAGAGTAGAGACAAGTTTTCTCAAAATTCTGATTTTCACTTCAAAGTTTGATTTTAATTGCTGTTGTTTCCTGAACAGGCTCACTTCTTCACAGTAGCAAACTACAAATAACACTTGTCATTCTTTCAAGTAAAAAATGGCGCTCCAAGTAAAACATTCAGCTTGCAACACTATTGCATGAGTAGTGACAACCACTGTACAAAGTACTTTATGCAAACTTTACATTCCCTCATTCATACCAACAAATTATACTGGTCACAGTGGTACACACCTATAATCCCAGCTATTTGGGCTTCAGAGGTAAGAAGATTCAAGGCCCAACTTTGTTAGGACCAATCTTGAAAAGAAAATTTTAAAAAGGGCTGTTATATAACTCATCATAAGACCACTTGCCTAGCATATGTGGGCCTCCCCTGGGATCAATCCCCAGTAGTGGAGTCCACATTTAACAAAATAATTTTATTGTTTTCATGTGAAAATTGGCTTCTGGGGAGGGAAGACACAGGGGGGGTCTATGTCTCTAGTTCTTTTGAGACAGGGTCTTGCTAAGTTGCCCAGGCTAGCCTCAAACTCCTAAACTGTTGATAGTACAGGCTATGCCACCATACCTAGAGAAAGTGGCTTTTTAATCCTTTTGGTTTTATTTTAGTGATGCATGGCAATGAAGGACTGACTACCAGTTTTATGTAATTGCCTTAATTTGTGCCCACAGTTTTACTCACTGTTGCTTTCCCACCATTAGTGCAAATGTCAACAGATAATTGTTCAGGATAAAGCATGAGATTTAAAAAGTAATTCCACACTTGGACTATTTTAGGACATGTAGTGTTTATTACCACACTTCCATATAAAGGTTATCTTTGATTACCTGATGCCGAGCAAATACAAGTAAAATAACAAGCTTAGCCATGTTTATACATCGTAAAGTGCAAGTACACTTCCACATAAGAGATTCAGAGTTCACATCTGCACACAAATCTTTAATATGACAAGTTGCTGTAAGGTACAAAAAAGGAACTACTATAATTATTTCTTATCATCTAGCAGATAATTAGCAACATGCACTATACCTCTTAAATTTCTTAGCTTTTTTGTATGTTTTTCCAGCCAATACAATGCAATAATTTACATCAGAAGCTTTTTCATTTCTGGTTTGAAACCTCTAATGATTTTTGTTTTCTTATGTCAACATTTAAAATATTCAATACCTTTCAAAAAAAACAAAAACAAAAACAACCAAGAACCACCAAAAAAACTGCAACAGTTTGAATTAGTTTCAAAATGACTCTACAACATAGGTGGTACCAACACTATACAAATTATTCTATTTCATAAGACATGCTACATTAAATTATCTCTAAAGCCAAACAAAAGACAGCTTTCATATTTTTATTTCATATAGTTTCTTTGGTCAGTTCTTCCCTCCTTCAAGTCAATTTGTGTTTAAATCATAGATGGTGAAAACTGAGGCTTGAACAAGTAGCCTTATCTTTTTTGAGCCTTTCAGTACAAATTACTAAATTCTAAAATAAGCTGTAGTTCTAAAATTTGGAAGTTTGGAGAAAATATTTAAAACATTGCAAAAAAACAAGATAAGATGTATGGGGCTGGGGCTGTAGCTCAGTGGTAAAGGACTTGCCTCCCATGTGTGAGGCACTGGGTTCGATCCTCAGTACCACACAAAAATAAAGATACTATATTTTCATCTACAAGTAAAAAAAAGAAAAAGAAAAAAGATGTATACCAAATTTAAAAATGTGCAGTGTGAAAAAAATGCCAGGATTTTCTAAGGCACAAGTAAAATGACATGATTTAAAGACAACTGCATGACATTGAGGTTGTAGGTTATAGAACATATAACCTAAAAATTTCTTTTTAAAAAAAAATTCATACCTAAACCTACCTGCTTGCCACCTTAGAAAATTCAAGTACATATATCATCATTCATGAATTAACATCCGTGACAATGTCATCATACACCATGTAGCATCTGCATACTTTCAAGAATGTGGAACAATTTACAAACACCATGGTATTATGAAAAGAATTTTCCTCCTTTTGCTTAGGCAACAGGGACACAGCCATTCATAAGTACTGTCTTGCCCTGAAGAGGCAACCTAAAGTAGGGGAGGAAAAAGATCAGTTACTCTCTTAATTAAAATTGTGAGAAGAGTTATGATAACAATCAAAGAGGAAGACCAAAATTGGTAGGAATGTGGGCATCAAAACTTTCCTTGAGAAGTCATTTTCTTCCTTTACTGACACATTTCAATTACAGAGAATGGTGGATTTTACTGTAATATATTCGCACATAAAACCAAATTTATCAATTTTAACTTTCCCTACCCTGCATCCCTTAAAATTTGATGTTTTGAGACCATTCTCCTTCCCAGTGACATTTAATTACCAAATCCTTTAACTTCCTTTCCATTGCGACTGCCATCACTCCTAAACCAGATCTTGTCTCACTTCACAAGTGTGAGCTTCTATAAGAGAACCTCCAAAGTGGTCTCTCTGCTTTCAAATATCTGTATCCCTACCACCCCATCTTGTATTCTATAGCCAGAGTAAACTTCACAAAAGGTTTCCAAGAAAGCAAGAGAGTACAAGTTGGTTAAGAACACAGATGGTTAGACGGACCAGTGTTTTCATCACTGGCTCTCAACTTGTTACCATGAGAAAGTTGTTAAGCATAAGCTTTAGTTTCCTACTCTGTAAAACAGGATTTTATATATGATGACCACACCAAACACATAGTAAATAATTCAGCACACCACTTCATACATAAAAGGCACTCAATATTTGCTTCTACCTATGTTTCCATTAGCTTTTGCCTATCACACTATTTATTTTAAGAAGCAGTACCTGATTTCTGGGATAAAACTTACATGAAAAGTATATAAATAGGAATGGCTATGAAGACTGTTGAGTTGACTAGAATGCATACACTAGTTGGGTGAGAAAATAACCACTTCCACAAACATGATTTGGGTATGCCCCAACAAAGCAGGAAAAATTCATCTGGTTTAATAATGACCTAGATAAAATATTCCATGCTCATTAGCAGTTCTCTAATAACCCAATTTCTTACTCCATCAAGAATGGGGAGTGGAAATCTTTTGGAGAAGTATGTCCTCTAATATAAATTGGAGTACTACTAGATAAACAAAATCAAGAATTCCCAACCTAAAGTCAAGACTCCTAGATTTGTGACCTACTAAAGTGCTCTTAATTAAGATTGGCCTCAAACTAGTCTTTTATCTTTGTGAAGTTGATCCTTATCATATCCTGGATTAACAACAATTGCAAATCAATTATGTAACTATACCAAATTCCTTTTCATTAAAAAGAAAGAAACCCTCAAGCCCCCAGAAAACTTTTACCATTTTTCTCTAGAGTCCAAGTATTTTATAATTTCATAAGCTTTTGTCTTAGGAGTACAGGAAATAGTATACCACTGCTTCAAAAGGAGATAGCTGGTTTATTTTAACCAAAAAGTCCAAAGGAAATGAAGCACAGGAAGAGGATGACTACAATGGTTAGTACAAGAGACCAAAGGAAGAGCAGAACAGTGGACAGATGCATTCAGAGACCACATGCTATCAGTTTCCTCTGTGAATAGAATTTGGGGAGACTTAAGTATGACCTAAAGTATGACCCTAAAGTTTCCAAGATAAAAAGAGCCTTGCTTCCATGTTTTATGGGTTAAAATTATTATTTGAAAACTAAATTCATTGGGGCTGGGGATGTGGCTCAAGCGGTAGCGCGCTCGCCTGGCATGCATGCGGCCCGGGTTCGATCCTCAGCACCACATACAAACGAAGATGTTGTGTCCGCCGAGAACTAAGAAAAAATAAATAAATGTTAATATTCTCTCTCTCTCTCTCTGTCCCCCTCTCACTCTCTCTTTAAAAAAAAAAAAGAAAGAAAACTAAATTCATAAATAAAAATCAATAAAACCAACATTTACTGAGTTCCCAACTCAGAATTTAGGCACTGGGGAAATCAGACATATCCTTGAAGAATGTAATTTAGTGAGAAAAACATGAAAATATCTTTTAAATTTTAACTTTTCTTGTTAAAAAAAAAAATTACTATTCTTTGCTTTTCAAAATGTTCTCCCTTAGTGGGGCAAAGTGGAGGAGAAACAGTTCAGGTGAGAAAAATTTTGAGGGACAAAGTACATGGGAAACATGTTATCTATTTTTACAGGTAAAAAGGCATAGCCCTGCAGTTACATCTTTACAGTAAAGAAATAAACATGAGCAGTGGTCCATGCCTATAATCTCAGCAGCTCAGAAGGCTGAGGCAGGAGGATCACAAGTTCAAGGCTATTCTCAGCAACTTAGTCAGAGACCCTCTCAAAATAAAAAGGGGTGGAGATGTGACCCAGTGATTAAATACCCTTAGGTTCAAAAAAAAAAAAAGCAAGGCAATTATTTTTGTGTATACTGAAGGTTTGAAGACCACTGTCCTAAAGAGAAATTTTAAGAAAACCCCCCTGCAATGTGTCTTACAATATACAAAATGAAATTTACAAGATACACATTAGCACATAAAAAAAATTTTTAGTATTAAGATACGCTGGCATTTATACATCCTCTGGATCAAAATTACTTTGGAGGTTACAGATACACTGTCCACGGTGGCAATTCTAACAAAATTTAAATTTTAGTCCTTTAGTTCTCCTAGACAATGTTAATCTCAGGTACTAGCAAGAACACAACAAGCACTTGAAAGACAAATAAAATATCAAACTTTATTAAAAACGTTCACATGCTGCTCACTCCATTTTACTTAGGGTTGGCTAAACATCAAGCAATATAGTAGTTTAGCAGTACAAAACCCAACAAGAGATTGGATCCTCAAGAAGCTCAGCACAGGTAATCATGTTCAAGCCACAATGACAACAACAAGAAATGCTATGACTCAATCAAGTATAAAATGCTAAAGGGTATCTCGGGGGACTGGCTCATATAACAATAGATCCTTCCAGACAAGTGTATCTGTTGTCTTAAAGGGTAAGGTGCAAATAGGACTAACATTCCAGAAGGAGACACCCTACAAAGATGCATGAAAGTGTCATAATGACTTGGGCAAAGAGCAAACATCTCTGTGTAAGTTAAGATGTTTGATCTGTGTATGTGGAAAACAGTGACAATAGAAAAAGCAGCTTAAAAAAATAAGGTTAGCAGCCAGGCACAGTAGTGCACACCTGTAATCTCAGCAACTTGGGAGACTGAAGCAAAAGGACGGCCAAGCTCAAGGCCAGCATGGGCAGTTTAGCAACGCCATGTCTTAAAAAAATTTTAAAAAGAGAGAAAAGGCTGGGAATATAGTGCAGGCCTAGCATGCACAAGTCCCTAGGTTCAATATCCAATACTGCAAATACAAGTCCAACTTGGGGTCCCTGTGTGTCACATTCGTGAGAACTAAATTCACCATGTAAGTAGTAAGGAGCAAGTTGAGTTTCAAGTCTCATTTTCCTGTTCTAGCATGGACAACTGTCTAGCAATATGTAGGATGAACCAAAAGATGCTAGTGCAGGAAGACACACCACTTTGGAGGCTATTATAGTGGCAACTGAACTTAGTTACTATCCAATGAGAACAAATATAAAGGGATGAATGAGTGGTATTCAAAAGAGAAAAGCAGATGTTGAATGCTGAGCCTCAGGTACAATTCTCAATAAAGCAGTATTCAAATTAGATGAACTGTGAAGAGGCCCAGGGGTAGAATCCCAACTAAGGGGGGAAAAAAGTAAAATAAAAATGAAGGAAAACATTCCAATAAAGTGCATCAAGGAGGAAGACTGCTGGGTATGAGGGAGGCTCCAGTTCAAGCCTAAATTTGTGGTGGAACCAATCTGTCTGGTTTCATGACTCATGAAGCTACCTACCTAAGATCAGGAGAGAAAGCCAGCAGTATGTGTCTGGAGACTGGATGAGCAAGTATAACAATGAAAAAAATGGGACCAAAGTCTTAGAGTTACTAAAATGCCTGCTAGGACGGATATGGAGGAAGAGAGGGAAGCACTGGGTTCTGAAGCAAAGGCTAAAATTTTACCATTACGATTTAATCCGAGATGCTGTACTTTGGTGGTTTAGCAAGGGTCTCAAGTGGGGTAAGTAAAAACTCGGGTGATCATACCTTTAATCTATCTCTAGGAATAATACTCCAGAAAGACCTTAAGTAGTAATAACCCGCAGTCTCACTGAATAAAATTAACCCCAGGCGAACGCCTAGGCTCCATTTTCCTGCTTCTCCCCTAGTATAATTACCTCCTCAAACAAACTCAAATCCGTGGGAAGACTCGTCCCTCAAATCTTACACCTGCTCAATTCCCCAGCAGGACAACGCCCAGGCACCAGATCAGCTCTTCTGCCTAGCCAAAAGAATCCCGCCCATAACCGAGAAGCGACTCGACATGGAGGCGATGATGAGATCACGCTGTGGGGAGGGGGAAGGGCGAAGGGATTCTTCTAGGCCCAGGGCGGTTCTTCCAGGCCCAAGGCGGTCCTTAGAAGACCGGAGGCGGCAGAACTCCCATAAAGGTATTGCGGCAGCTCCCCTCCCCCTACCGAGAAGGGTGCGGCCTTCTCCCCGCCTCCTCTACTGCAGCTCCCCCAGGATTGCAGCGCGCCCGCCGATTTTTGGAGACCATGCGCCTCCCGCCCACAAGCCAGTCGGACCGACCCCCGCTCCTTCCCCCACCCCCACGGGTGTCTGGAGCTGGTCGGGCTCGTCTCGCCCCCCTAGCGGAGGGGGCCCGGGGCGGAGCCGTGGTTGCCACCACCCAGAAGCCTGGGTCCGCAGCCCGCCCTCGCCTCCAGCGCGCGCTTCCTGCCACGTTGCGCAGGGGCGCGGGGCCAGACACTGCGGCGCTGGGCCTCGGGGAGGACCATACCAACGACCGCCTTCCTGCCACCCCCACCGGCCCGCGCAGTGGTTTCGTTCGCTTGGGACTCGAGCCAATAGCAAGGGCTAGTTCTCCCAGCAACAGTAGCCAATCAGATGATGAAGCCGAGCAGGCGGCGGGTAAACCGACTCCCCTAAAAGAAGGGGAGGGTAAGAGGACCCCACACAGCAGCCACTTTCACTGACCCTCCCCTTCCCTCCCCTCCCCCTGCGGGAGGCCGACCGCGCCCGCACGTCCACCTCTCTTCACCCCACCTATCTACTCGCCCCACCCACGGGGCAATGCGAGAGTCACCAGGCGGCTGCGCACTCTGGAGGCTGTAACTGACAGGGGCTTTACTCCAACCAAAACACGCCATTTGTGTTTTCACACACGGCGGGAGGAGAAGCGACCAATCAGAGACAAGAGGAGAACCGGAAGCGCTCCACCCTCTGCAGAAGCAATGGCTCCGTCCGGCTTCAAACCTTTTCCGCTCCCTTCTCCCTCCCCCTCCGGTTGCCGCAGGGCGGGCCGACCTCCCGCCCGTATCCGACCGACCACCCCCTTCCCCTTCCAGCCGTACAAACGTTGTGCCCCCGGCATCTCGCGGGAGAAGACGACTTCTCCAGCCATAGTGGGGCCACTTCAACCACCCATCCCTCCACCCAGTCCACCGGACCTCCCTCCCACCAGAGTTCCGCTCCCCTACCTAGCCGAGGCTCTCTGAGGAGCCGGAGCCCCAGAGCACAGCCTCTTCTCTAGGCGGCCCCGGCGGCTTCCGCTGATTGGCGGCGAGCTGGCCAATGGGTATGGGGCGGTGGGTGGAGAGGCCAATGGCGCGGCGGGAGGGGGCGTGTCCCGGGTGCCCCTGGCGCCGGCGCTGGGAATCCCCGTGCGGTCAGTGGCGTTTCCGCTCGGGCAGCGGGCTGAGTGAGCTGCCGCCGCCGCCGCCGCCGCCGCCGCTGGGGGAGGGGCGGCCGCCGCCCGCCTGCGCTCAGAGACTCACGCAGCCCCAGTCCCGCCAGTCCGCCAACACAGTAGTGCCGGCCCCCCTCCCTCCCTGGCCCTTCCCCCTCCCCGCCTTTGGCTCGCTCCGCCTTTTTGCCCCCCACCCCCACCTCACGGGTACGGGCCATTCCCGGCCAGGAAACGCCGTGGCGCCGCGTTGGGCCTAACTCGAGTCTTGCTGCCTCCCGGGAGTGCCGTGCGCCGCAGCCCGGGCCCAGGCCCCGGCAGCGCCTGGGACAAGGTAAGGGTCCGATAGAAAAGAGACACCAACCCTCACGACCGGGCCCCGGGGGGGGAGGAAGGGTCACCTCCTCCGTCTCCCCGGACTCGCTCTCTTCGGGACGTGGGCCTGGCTCTCCCCTGCACACAGCAGGAAGATGCTACCCCTTCTCCTCTCCTCGCCACCCCTACACGTCATTGCACCCCTTTTTCCAAGGGAAAAAGGCTCCCCGTGCGATCGAGTCGACCCCACTACCCTTTTCATGTCTTTCCTGGGTCAGGACGCTTCCCCTCCCCCCACGCCTCTTCACCCCTTTTCCTGGGAACTGCCTACTCCACGTTTACCTTTTACTTGAACATAGGCCTCTTGCTTCTCTGCTCTCAAAATACACGGGTGTACTTTTTTCCCCCCTCCTGTCCGCGAGCCCCCACCTCCCAACCCCCGTTCTCGAGGCCTTGTGACAACTCTCATAGCTCTTGGGGGCCCCGATCTCCCCTCCATGGTCTCCCTGGATGGCTTCCCTCTGGGTTCTGGGTCCCCACCTCCGATGGCTGCTTTCTATGCCACACTGAAGATATTACCTTTGCCACCCCCACCTCACATTCTTGGGCTTCCTGTGGCGTATACCCCTCTCTCCCAGAGATATTCCCCCATTGAATTTGTTGGGTTTCAGGCCGGAGCTGAGCCAGATTTTGTTGTTTTCCCTGCCTTGGGCGTGGAAAACGATCTTTTTAGAACGTCTTTAAAGGCAGAAAAATTTGCCCTTTATGAATTCTGTTTCTCTCTGCGTGCAAGTCTAGATGTGAAGTGAATGGTGGTGGGGAAAAGCCCTGGTTTAGTAGGTGAGGCGCGTGAGAGGGAAAGTTTTAGCTGCTGGGAAAGCCCCTTCTATGCTAATTTATTCTATAGAGCTCCTTTGCTTGTGTCGCGTAAGGAATAAGTAGTCTTTCTCCTGGATACTGATGCTGCAGCCAGCTCTGCTGGTCTGGGTCAGGGGTGCGTGTATGACCTGCATTTTCTGCTTTCTCATGTTACTTGTGCAATGTGTTCACCAGTACTCATTTCTTGTCCAGAGCTCTGGGTTCCACTGGGCTTTGTCTGTACCTGAGTTCATTTCTCCAATTTTCCTTGTGCTTATTGTACTGAAAGAATCCCCAGGTTCTCTCCTAATTTCCTTCATGCCTTGGCTTAACAAGTTGTTTTTAATGTCATATTTGTGACCAAGGTCATATTTATGTTTCTTAGTTGGGCATATGTTTCATAGCTATACTTTTGATTGAGAAAGATCTAGCTGAGTTGAGTGTTAGGAGCTTTTCAGGTTAATGTTTATATGCTCTGCATTTGGGGAAAAGTATTTTTAATGGTTAATTTTATATTAATGTTTTTAGGTCACTGAGAAGAATTAAAAGGGGATATGAGCTAGGACTAAAGCAGAGAATTCTCACATAATCAGAGGTTTCTGGGCCTCTTGGAGGACACAGGAATTTTTTTTTTTTTTTGGATTTCTTCCAGTTTTCTCAGGAGGATCATTAGTTCTCTTTTGTAGCCCAAAATTCTGGCCCGTTATGGGATTAGAGTCCTTAAGGTTTACTCACACTGTCATTATGTGTAGAAAAATGAATTATGTCCTTTGGTAGGACATGACACAAGGGTCTGTCTCTAGCTGCAAATTTAAATTCGACTGTTGAGTGCTTGGAAAATTGGCCTTCTAAAGACTACACTTTAATCTTTACTCCTAAATTACTGACTTGATTAAAACGAATATTTAGAATTTGATAAATGTTTATTTCCCAACACCACCCTTAATAAAAGTCCTCAATTTAAAAGGGTGACCTTAGGATTGTTTTTTTTTAAAGCATAATTCTAGCCCTTCTAGAATGGATCATCTCCTCCACCGCCGGCCCCCCCCCCCCGCCCCCCCCCAAAAAAAAGTGTGAGGAGTGGGGGTGGGGTAAAGAGAAGGTTGTTCCTGTGTTGGATCACAGGGGTGAGTATACAAGGCAGCAGCAGCTGCTGGCTCTGGAGCTCTGGTTGCTACGTGAGAAGCTTGAGTAGTGCTGGCTGCTGTCTCCAGGGAAGGACAGCAGTGCAGCGTCCATTAATGCTGTTGGCTGCAGGGAGCTGCACTTAGGCGATGGCTGCCTCAGGACTGAGAAGAAACCTTGCTTTCCTGGGAATTTTCACTGCTGAGCTGGTTTGCCTTTTATTGGTGGGGAGATGAGAATTAGTAATTCATAATCTATCCATTTATGGATTTCAGTTTTTGGAAATTGCATCATACTTAAAGACTTTCTTGATTTTTGTTTGTTTGTTTGCTTTTAGGTTTGGGGGTTTGGGGGCAGATTTTTGTTCTTAACCTGGGATTTTATGCTTGTATAAAATTAAAAGTTCCATCAGAGTTTTGATTTTTTTTTTAAATCCATTTAAAACCAATCAAAGGTCTTTGGGGGGGGGGGGTTCTTTTTTCTTTTTTCCCCTGCAGCTGGCGTGTTTTTTGACCATCTCTTTAATCATTGAGTCAATTTTGATTTTTGTTGTTGTTAGGTATCTCCTTCCTTCCGTTGAAAAGGCCATTTTTATCTTATTGAATAGATGTTTTGCTAGACATTTTGCTAAACTTGGAAATCTTAAACTGTAAAAAGAGATTTCATTTTGGAGTTTTTTCTAGATACAGTTTTTTAAAAAAATTATTCATATGTAGACATCTCCAGGTTATATATTTTCTTTGGTGTTTGACCAACAAATTTTGATGCATTTTATATATATGTTGGACATCACAGGGATATATCTTTGGCCATAAAACATCTGAAATATAAGACAAACCAGAAGAAATGTTAAGAAATTGAGTAAGTCCAGTTCTGAATACTGAAAGACAGCCTGAGTCCCTGACGTTGTCTCCCTTCCCCCACAACTCCTGAACATTAGGATGATCTCTGATTAAGCAGAACAGTCTGTCGAATATGGAAGTACTTGAGGGAGAACTACCACCCAAATATAGCACTGACTGCATGCAGTACTTAACATATGCCCAATGTGTTACTCCCCCCAACCCCATGCAACCTATACCTCTTTTCCTCCAAATTTTGATTTGTGCAGTTTTGTGTAAATGTACTTAAATCCCACAAACATCTATAATTTGTAGTATGACTGTGGCATTTGTGGCAGGGAACCAGAAAGAATGGAAAGCATTTTTGTCATTCACAAATGTGGCTCATATTGTTTTTCCAGTGATAAAAGCAAGCCTAAAATCAGAGCCTTTAATGGATAATATTTTAGGTGGTTCTAATTCTTATTACTACCATATATATATATATATATACACATATATATATATATATATATATATGATGCTATGTCAGATAAATATAATTTCGCTAATTCTGACTGGCTTATTTATTGAAAATACAAGTGTTTTAGTTTACTCCTATATAATATAAATGTTACATAATAAAATAATTGCTTTTTCACTTATACTTCTGGTTTTTGGAGCCCACTGTGGTCTTAATCATTTTCTGAAGAATCATAGAGGACATTTTTATAGAAGGATTTATTGAATTGTATATTTGATTTTTTTTTTTTTGACATATTTTGATAGTGTTTTGTGTCCAGGGACAACATGCTTTCAGAAAGTATTCTGGTCCTTTCGAGAGCAGCAGTGGCTATTTCGTTTTTGGAAAAAAAACAATATAAAATGCAGATGTGCAGTTAACCACTTTTACTTTATCCTCCACTTATTGAAATACCAGGAAATATTAGGCCATAGTTAACAGTTAGTGATTTGCAAACATCAAAGAGAAATTAGATGATGAGTAAAATACAAATCTTTTATAACTTTTGGTTGAATTCTGGTGATTAGTAGTTTAGTTTGAAACTTAAAGGCATAGGAGTGAATTTTGATTATAAAAATTGTGTTTCATTTGGGCTGGGGTTGTGACTCACTTGTAGAGTGCTCACCTAGCATGCATGAGGAACTGGGTTCTATCCTCAGCACCACATAATAGCAAAATAAAGATATTGTATCCACCTAAAAGTAAAAAAGAAATATTTTAAAAATTGTGTTTCATTTATTGAAAAGTAAAATTTGATAGGTATGTAAAACAAAACAGTTTAGCTCTGCAAAATGTGTAAGATAACATATATAGTAAAATAACTGGTAGTTGTTTATAATTTGATTTAAAATATCCTTTCAGAGTTACTCCTTAGAAAGTAAATGTAACATGGTCATCATAGGAATTTCTCTAACAGGAAGATCTTGAAAGGCAGAGAAAATGTTCTTTCTTTCCCTTACCTATACTTAATTTTGTTGTATCATTTAGCATTCTGAAAATTTTCCTATTGTGTATTCAGTTATAAATTGAGACAATGCCCAGTAACTTTGAAGGCTGGTGCTATTAGAAAGCATCACTGTAGAGGATTCTCTTATTTTGATAAAATGTATTATTAACACTTAATGATAGGAGCCATGACACATAATAAAGGAACAATGAAGCTGTCTTAGTCTACTTTATGTTGCCCTCACTGTGCAAGAAATTTGTAATCTCATCCTACCTCACTCAGGTTTTCCATCATACTGATTTTGTTTGCTGAATACCTGGGGGAGTATCTTACTTAATGTAATGTCACATTAAGTATCTTTGATATGAAGAAGGGGAAATGAATTCTGTGCTTCTTGTAATCTCAGTATTTTTAAAACACTAAATTACTGGTCAGTTTTGCTTGATTAACATGTATGTTGCTTCATTTCTATTCTGTGCTCTTCTTGTCTTTTAAGGATTCCCAGAGTTTTGATGGCAAATTGAAGAAATCATCATTTCGTTAGTTACATACATACACCCAGAGCAGAGGATGCATTTTGGCTTCTGTCATGAATTCACTGAAAAAGCAATGGCTATAGGAATTCATACAGAATTGGCTTCTGTCTAGGGAATCAAGTTTTTGATTTGTGCAACCTAATCAGGGGAAAATACTGAAATCCTTGCTGCTCTGTTTGAGAAATAGATGGAAGTATGGGAGGAGCCAGAGACCTCTGCAGCAGGATTTGGTCTGAGTAGAAAAGGAAGATTTTTGTTTCAAATTGCCAGCTGCTTATGTCAGACTGACTCCCTTATTATGCCTCCAGTAGGCCTGTCAATATGGCCAAACAGCTAGATAAGTGCGGGGCAGGACAAAGGGCTCTTTGCACAGCAGGGAGGCAGTGTTAGTGGGGGAGGGGCAGGAGGTAGAAAAGGCAGGAGAGGAGGAGGTTCTTTTTCCTGGGAGATCATTCAGTTTGGCTTACAATTAAAGAAATCATTTTTAGTTCCCACTTGAGTATTGAATTTATACCAACTACATACAGTTAACCCCAAATTTCACGTATTCCAGAATATCTGATAGGGACCCATACTCTCTTCCAAGGAAAAATAAGTAAATAAAGCTTTGTATAGGTTAAAATAAAATCAGTCCCATCTTGTCCGCCCTCTCAAATACAGGTCACCTCCTAATCAACCAAGTCTAGAGCTTGTGCCAGCTGAATTCTATTAAGAAATGGAAAAGAATATCCTGAGTAAAACTCATACTTCAGTATACACTGTGTTTATCGGGGCTGGGATTAGACCAGAACATGAAGAATAATTTGTTTCCCTTTGTGAAATAGTTGCATATTGTTAGCTCCAGTTTTATTTCAGTAATATGGAAAGCATTGTCTAGCTTTCATGCTTACTGAGGAAAAGGCTACTTACTATTTTCACCCTCTTCCCTGTTTTGGAGAATTCATATTCCCTAGGGATTACTCCTTCCCCCCCAACCCCTTTAGTGTAGGCTAAATACTGTTTGATAGATTTGTGCTAAACTCCCAGCTGAAGGCTAGGGTGGTTGCATCCAGTTTATTAATCTTAATATGAATCATGGGGTTAGATTACCTGACCCTCTGAAGTAAAATCATGAAATATTTCAAAATTTGGGTTACTGTTGAGGTTTTCATTAAAATGGTAAAAGGATCAGTGACCTGAACAATATTTTTAGTTACTTTTAAAATAAATTTGAAACAATACAAGTGTGCTTGTTCTTTTTTTAAAAATTGCATTTATAAATTACATAGAAATTATTTGGATTGCAAAAGGATTCCTCCTTTGTAAAGCAGCATATGAATGTATATGTTCTTATATATTAATATTTGATTTTTTTATAAGTAGCTCGTTTGAGCTCAGTTTTCCAAGAGCACATCTGTTGCTTAAATGAGATACCACCTGTATTGCAATGTTATTAAACTAGTCTTAAAGTTTTCCTTTCTATACATATTGCATGAAACACCAATTGAGATGCTAATTTCTTTTTATGGATTAGCAAAGAGATTGTTTTAACCTGATATATTCTTATTCTATTTAGCAAACCTCACAAAGTTTATTAGTCTTGCTAGTTATAATAGATGTAACATTTTGACCTGAAAAAGGATATCTAAGTAATTATCACTATTAGTGTCTCAGTAAAATAACAACAACATTAAGGTGAAGTTCGGTGAACTATATTAAATATTATTACAGATATTTAGAGTAGTCATTTCTTTATAATTCTCTGGGTTATTTCCCTAGATTTGTGGGACTAAAATTTAGTTCAAGCCCTAGTCTATAGCAGACAATTATTGCTAGCATTAAGGTGCACATCCTTTGAATTTTCCTAAATAATTTAAATTCTCTTCAGAATGGCTTGTATTAACTGAATCCTGCTAGAGGCCCTAAAAAGTTGCTGCCAAAGTGAGAAAATAGGGGACCACCTCTTCATTCTAAACATTTTAATGATGTATGGCTCCCCAAACAGCAAATCTCGTTTTTAATAAGACCTAGCCATCAGTAGGCTAGAACAGAGGTGAAACACACTGTACTTCATCTTGCCTGTGCAGCTGCTCCACCTTATTTCCTACTATTATTATCCCACTACGCCTCTTCCCAGCAAAAAAGAAACTAGGACAAAAGGGGGGAAATTGGATGGGCTAATATGATTTTTATTAAGTTGGATTTATTTATATATACTTAAATATAAAGCTAATTTGGCCTATTGTTAAAAGTCTGTAGTAGAATGTACACCAGAGACATGAAAATTTGTGCTTGTGGGTTTAATATGAATTGTAATGCATTCTGCTGTCATACATAACAAATTAGAATTTTTTAAAATGTGGGGGAAAAGTCTATGGTAAAGATATTAAAACTTTAGTGTCCTCCAATTTCTTGATAAACCATTTGAGATTCTTAACCTTTTACAGAAAGAAAGGTTTTAAGCATAATTTCTACTGGCTCTTCACACCATCATTACTACCAGATGCCACTATTAGTATTATTAGTTTGAAGAAAGGTGGAAGCCGTTCTATAGACTAAACTTGCAGTTTGTGTTGAATTTCCAAATAATTTGTGTAACTTAGATATATGACTAAAATAAGATTGAAAAAATTAAACCTTACTGGGCTCAGTGGCTTGGGAGGGTGAAGCCTGAGAATTACGAGTTTAAAGCCAGCCTCAGCAAAAGTGAGGCACTTAAGCAACTTGATGAGACCCTTTCTCTATATAAAATAGAAAATAGGGCGGGGGATGTGGCTCAGTGTTTGAGAGTCCCTGGTTCAATTCCCAGTACCAAAAAAAAAAAAAAAGACGTTTATATAAACTAGCCCTGTAACCTTAGTAGGAATAAAATAGCTATTGGAATATAAATTTTTCATACCTCTGAGTTCTTCAAGCTGTATAAATTATCCTTCCAGCCTTTTTTATTCAACACTACCCTCAAAACATTTATTCTTGTCTTCTGATGCTGAGATTTTCCCCTCCCTGCTCTGGAAATGGGAAGACTCAAAACCCAATAATCTAATAAGTGTATGCACTGCAAGATGATTACTTCATAATTCTTAGATATAATGATATGATTAGGATGTTCTAGTATCTGTTAGCATATTGAATAATGGTCTCGTGTTAATTTTAATACATGTTTGGGGGGGGTTCTAATTCCTCTCCTGTTAGGATCTTTGGGCTTTGTTGAATTTTCTGTTTCCTACCACCATCCTCTGTGCATGCCATAACACATACAATTTGTACTTTCACAGCTTCTGTGAAGAAGGAGGATGCTGTACAGTTAATAATCAAATATTGGGGCACTCTTGGTATCCAAGAAAGGTTTTACTTCTGAGGAAGAAGAACCTGGAAGGACCTGTTGATAATTAAACTGCATTTATATTACATTTTCCTTTGTTATGAACTGTTGAGAGTCCATTTTTTTAAATGTGTTCATTATAACATTTGGGATAGAATCATTAGGGCACAATTTTAAAAAAAAATAGAGAAGGACTTTTGAGGCAGTGTGTGATTAATTACATGCTGAATTTAGCATTAGATTGTATGAAAGCATAAATTTTTATTTTCTCAGTTTCTATGGTACAAACTACTATAATCATGGAAGCAAATACATCTTTATACCCACAGCCTGAGAAATACCAGATGGAATGCCTTATAAAAAAGAAGAAAAGAAAACAGGACTGGGATGGGATTTGTAGCTTAATAGTAGAGCACTTGCCTAGCACATGTGAGTCTCTGGGTTCAATCCTCAGTACCACATAAAAATAAATAAATGAAATAAAGGTAAAGAGGTCTGAGGGAATTTTAGGAGCACATCTAAAATTCTGAAGCCCTTTTAAAAATGTTTTTGTTCTGTCTAGACAAATTTTGTTTTATTTGTAGCAAATAAAACTTTCGTGTTTTTGTTGTTGTTGTTGTTGTTTTGTTTTGTTGGTGCTGGGAATTGAACCCAGGGCCTTGTGCATTCGAGGCAAGCACTCTGCCAATTGAGCTATATCCCCAGTCCTTAAAACAAAATTTATGTTAACATCTAGAGCTCAAAAGTTACTGTAGCCATACCACTTAGACCTAGGTCTCTTCATTTGAAACCTTGGACTTGGTTGACCTGATCTATATGTTTTTACTTCAGTCTTCCTTATTTAACCCCTACACCATTAAAATTTGAAGTGTTGCTAGGAATAATATATCAGTTCATAAGATGAGTAGGAGTCTGGCTAGGCCATTTGTGGAGTCCCCTGGGAAGACATGTATTTTTAGACAAGTGAGACTCTGGGTAGGTGTAACCTTCCTCTTAGAGTTTATCATGAACTGTTGGTATGAAAAGAAATGGCTGGAAGTTTGAATAGTACACTGAGCAAGAAGTAGAAATCCTACCCTCAAAACATTTATTATATATATTATATATATTATTATTATTATTGGAATAACTGTGTGACAAGAGAGATGGAAAGTCAAATTTTTTGTCAATTCTGTTTTGCGAGTTTTCTCTTAATTCTATTTCACAATAAGTTGGATATCTTTGGTGAAAATGATTTTTAAAAACAATTTTTTATAGATAGTATCTTAGTTTCCCTGGAACAGTCCTGGTTGATGCCTGCTACTTTAGCATAATTAGTAATAGCACCCCTTTCACTCTTAAAATATGTCCCAGTTTGGACCATAAATTATATGCTTACCTTAATTATAGGTCTTCATGGAACTTTTAGTCTCCACCTAACAATCCAGTTTTCTTCATGAAGGAGTTCAGATTCTGGAGTCTCCTATGTGCTATGATTTATCTCTTGGTCTCTATGAACCCCCATTTCCAAATGAGTAATTTTTAGAATGCCTTTTCTTTCTCCTTTTAGTTAACTTTATGGGAAGAAATTGATACAGATTTGATTCATCTTTAAATTTTCATTATGAAAAATTTCAAATAGAATAAAAACACTTCCTTTGGATTTTATTAAACTATTAGTTTAAAATATATTTGAGGCCTGGCTATATATTTAGGGCTAGTACATATGCTTAATACATGAGGCTCTGGAGTCAGCATTCCAACCCCCCACCCCCAATAAATCCACTTGGTTAAGATAAAGGCTATATACATTGCAGATAATTGTTAAGTTTTGATTCTTTAAGCTTTCTTCGTGTGTGTGTGTGTGTGTGTGTGTGTGTGTGTGTGTGTGTGTGTGTGTGCATGCTTGCCTAAGAAATTTATGGTTTTGTAGAGTTCCTAATCTTCAGATTTAATAGGGTCCAGTTTTATTTAGATGACCTCTCTTGCCTATACTTCATGTAAATTAGTGACTAGATAGGTTACAAACATACTTTATAATAGTATTTGTGTACTTACATTGAGTTTTATAGCGTGTACCTGTCTATGTGATGTTAGAGCTTTTGTTTGTGTGGGTTTTATCTGTAGATTTGAAGATGAAAACTATTTCCAAGGGTTTTTTTTTTTAATTACTTCTTTTTAGTTGTAGATAGACACGATACCTTTTTTTTTTTTTTTTAATTTATTTTCATGTGGTGCTGAGGATCAAACCCAGTGCCTCACACATGCTAGGCAAGCAAGCATGTGAGCTACAACCCCAGATCTCCAAGTTTCTTTCTTTTTTTTTTTTTTTTTTTTTTTTTAGTAGTATTGTTTTACATCTTTGCAAATCTCTTTAGTATCAGACTCGATCTAAGACAGCTGCCTTTTCCATAACTGCTTCTGCCTCTAATATGTTGTGATTAAGTTGTTTTGGTTAAAAACTATGAACAAAATCTGGCCTTGTACAGATAATATAGTTAAAAGGAATGAGGTCACATATCACCTGAAAGAATCTAGAGGAAGACTTCAGGATTCTCAAACCACACTATCAGGATCACTGCCTAGATCCATTTTCTCCTTTATACTTGCAAAGTGATGATATATTGCCGAGTGTGGTGGTGCATGCCTGTAATCTCAGCAACTCGGGAGGCTGAGACGGGATAGTGAGTTCAAAGCCATCCTCAGCAACAGAAAGGTGCTAAGCAACTCAGTGAGATCCTGTCTCTAAATAAAATACAAAATAGGGCTGGGGATGTAGCTCAGTGGTCGAGTACCCCTGAGTTCAATCCCTAGTACTACCCCCAAAATGTGGTGATATTATCTCTTCTACATTTATTTTCTGGAATATTCACATATTATTTGACTACAGAAGGCAAGATAAGTGCTTGTCTTCTACTCCCCACCCCATTCTATTTACCAGTTTTCAAAATAATCAGTAATTCAGCAAGCTCCAAAGGTGATCTGTGAAGTATTATTGTGTACTCATGGTTTAAACATGTTTGATGTGTTATAATCTCTGCTGTTACTATTTTTGACATTCAGATTGTCCTGCTTTTGGCTGTTGGATCTTAAGTCCTTTCAATTCATTCTTAATATGTCTCTTCCCTTGTTTGTTTCCTTGCTCTCTAGTATAGCAAGATGTTCCAGGATCATTTTGTACATATTCTACCCCAAACCTGAAACCAACTATTTCTGCAAAAATTCCTAGTTTCTTTTAATGTGGTCTACGGACCACAGTCTGTGTACTAGGAATGTTCATTGCTCTTGGATCAGTACTTGTTTCTACACCTTTTCAATGGTCTGAGCATTAAAAATGTTTTCTTTCATTTTTAAAATTTCATTTGTTAGTGCTTGATAATTTCCATTTCAAATTCAGTAGTACATAATGTTTATGTAAACTGATGTTTCTCCCTTTTCCTTATGCCCCCAAATCCTGGTTTCTACTAACACCAATGTAAGTTTTCTCGTGCCACAATACACTCAAACAGTTTAGAATGGTAGGTCAATGTGATTACTGAAAAGTGGGTTTTATTTATTTATTTATTTTTGCCCTTAGGGTAAATCCCTTTAGAGATACTCAGTCAAATTACAGTGTTTTGAAATCACTTGGAATGGTTCTCTGTGTTTTTGCCACCAGCTTGATATACAACAAGAGTAATTTGTTTCCTTGTACTTTCAGATTTTTCAGGGACTACTTTTTGTTTTGCAATTATGTAAAATACTTAAATCATTACTAAGTGCAATTTACAAAACTGGATGTGGTCAGAAAAATCTAGCTGCTTTCCTGATTTCTTCCACCTTGTTCTCTCCCTCTCCTATATGTAAGATTTACAAATTCCTCTTGAATATTCAAAATGATATTTTGTCATACTTCTAACACAAGAAACATTTAAGTTAGTTTACTTAAAACTATGTCTTCCTGGATTTTTCAGTAACTGGTATCTTTGTTCCGTGAAAGAGGAACATGGGTTTTTTAAATTCATTTTTAGGAAACAGAATGTCTTGATTTAAATATGAATTTGAGATAAGAAACTCCTTTCTCCAGTAAATTCTCTTTCTAAATGCTAGATCATATTTCTCTCCTGTTTTTAGGCATACCTGGCAAACTGGTACTACTTTTAATATAGTTTATCAGTTAATATTTCTTGAATAATTCACCTTAATTTAGATGTTATTTAGAAAGGATGTCATCCAGCTGGGAGCAGTGGATCTTGCCTGTAATCCCAGCAGCTGGGGAGGCTGAGTCTGAAGGATTACTGTTGCAAAGAAAAGAAAGAATGTCATCTCTTATTTTGTCATGTAAAATTTAAGATACTTGATTTTGATTTTGTTTTTTGGTGGTACTGGGTATTGAACCCAGGGGTGCTTTACCAGTGAGCTATATTCCCAGTCTTTTTAATTTTTAAAATATTTTTATTAGTTGTTGATGGACCTTTATTTTAAGTAAAATAAAATAAACAAATGTTTGCTTATACGTGGTGCTGAGAATCGAACCTGTCTTAAACATACTAGGCAAATATCCTATCACTGAACCACAAGCCAGTCCTGCCTTTTTTCATTTTTGAGACAGGGTCTTGCTGAATTAATTGCCTAGGTTGACCTAAAACTTGGATCCTCCAATTTTAGCCTTTAAAGTAACTGGGATTACAGGCATGTGTCACCCAATCCTGCTTCAAACTACTTGATTTTATAAGCTTTAAATACAAAGTTGAATATTTTAAAATATTTTTGTTTTTTGCAGTACTGGGATTCAACCCAGGTGGGCTCTACCATTGTCTACCATTGGGATCCTCCACTTCAGCCTCTCTAGTAACTGGAATTACAGCCATGTGCCACTGCACTGAGCTAGATCTTTTAAACTCATGAATTCATTAAATTTGCCTTATTCTTGCTAACTGTAACATCTTTTTTTAAAAAAATATATATTTTTTTAGTTGTAGATGGACACAATACCTTTATTTTATTTATTTTATGTGGTGCTGAGGATTGAACCCAGTGTTTCACATGTGCTAGGCAAGGTCTCTACCACTGAGCTACAACCCCAGCCCCTAGCTATAACATCTTAAAATTACAATACCATATTTCAGCAGTGTAGTATAGGATAAAAATACTGAATCAGGATTTGTCAAATGGTGAAAAAATAGTGATTTATAAGAATGTGAGTGTTCTGGAATTGGATAGATCTTGGTTCATATTCTAGCTCTGGTTTTCTTACTCAAGTTTCTTACCAAGTTTAATTCTTTGACTTAATAGGAATTAGTACCTTCCTAGTAAAATAGTTATGGGCATTATATAAGCTAGTGCATGGAAATGGATTGAGGAAACAGTTACTGTTACAAAATAAACATCCAGTAAAGGTTAACTTATTTTGGTGGTTGATATTATTGTTATGAATATTTGATTACTCTTCTAAACTCTATATGAATCTTACTTAGAATAAATAATGTCCAGATGCTGTAAACAGCAGCTGATTTTCATGACTCCATGGGTTATATGAAAAGAACTAATTATTAACAAAGGATAATTGTTATTTAACTGAAATTTGTTTGAGGCCTCAGACTATAAATATGCCAGTGCTTATAATATAAATGTAATCACATTTAAAAATTTAATAGAGAAAGGAACTTTAAGGAAACAAAGCTCCTTTTCATTCTTCAAACTTTAGAAATTATTATTTTAAATAGTTTCATGTATATTAACCAGTTATAGAATTTATTTTAATTTTCTAATTTTAGCATCTGCCTTTTCTTTCTTTTTTTTTTTAATATTTTTTTAGTTGTAGATGGACATAATACCTTTATTTGTATGTGATACTGAGGATCGAACCCAGTGCCTCACAGCACAAGTCTTGCGTTCTATCACTGAGCCACAACCCCAGCCCCCTGCCTTTTCTTTTTTTAAACTATATATATTTTAGTTGTTGATGGTCCTTTATTTTATTTATATGTGGTGCTGAGAATCAAACCCAGTGCCTCACACATGTAGGCAAGTGCTCTACTACTGAGCTATCACCCCAGCCCTAGCATCTGCTTTTTTTAGTGCCTTCAGATAAAGCTGTATAAGACCAGATTACTCGTGAATTCAAGTTTTTGTTTTTTATAATACTTTGAGATTAGAGTGAGATTGAGTAGTGCTAAAATGAATTCAGGTTGGATGATGGTATTTTAGATATGGGAATAGGAGGTGTAGCAATGGACCAAATGGTGGACTAGACTCCCCCTCTCCCCCCAAAAAAGCCTGGATCTAAAATGCACATTTCTTTTTTTAAAAAATATATGTTTTAAAGGTATGGTGAAATATTTATGGATGAAATGAAAGGTTGTTTGGGATTTACTTTAGAATGGAAAGGAGGTAATAAATGAAGCAAGATCAACTGTTGAAACGGTGATAATAATTAAATGGAATTCTGTATATAATTTTATTTTTCTGTTGGTTTGAAAGTTTTTATAATAAAAAACTGTAAATTTAAAACAAAAATATTCATAGATGTGACTATGGTGGGTCCTGATAAAGGAGAACTCTGTAGTGATGAATATAACCAGATGTTTCTGTGTCTCTTATTGGTACTGCTTTCCCTCTACGCCCATTTGCTCTCCTGACCATCACATAATATTTACAGTGAAAAATAGAATAGGTGGCAAAGATACATAATGACTTTTAAATTTTAATATTTTTTAAAAGCCTATGCAGATTTTGGAAAGCATTCCTGGCCAGAAGGTTGAGAAAGCAAATTATTATGTGTAGCTTACAATAGATTTCGTTTCATGAAATGGTTGAATATTTGAAAAGATTATAAAAATGTCAGATCAATACCCAATGGTAAAGATTTACCTAAGAAAATTAACCAAACACTTGAGTAAGGATATTATTCTGCAGTTAGTAACTACTTTTAGTAGCCAGTTGTTACAGGACTCCAACTATAGATTCCTCTTCTATACTTGATAGGATTGCCTTGGAAGCAGGAAAGTAGTTCTGCCTTCATCATGGCTTCTATTCTGTTTCTCCCTCTTACTCTAATGCAGTATACCAAAATTGGAAGTCTGCAATGTACTGAATATTTTGCTAGGTTCTTTTATGAACATTATCTTGCTTAATTCTCAGGACAGTGCTCTTAGGTGGTTTACAGTATAAACAAATTGAATCATATGGTAAACCAAATCTGGTTGATTCCAGGATCTTTTTATTATACCATATCTCCTACCATATTTCTGGAATCTTTTACAAACTCTACTGATAAAATCTGTCCTTTCCTCTGCTCTTGACTTTGGATATTGCTACCCCCCTGTAGTTTTGCTCTCTTTTTTTTTCTTCAGGATTCTTTGCCTAACAAGGGCCTTTTGATCCTAGGTTGTGGATAAAGAAGGAAATGATGGCACATTATTGGGGGTTGTTCCTTAGTAGAGCGATTGTAACTTTTGAAGTAGTTAGGCCTCTCCCAAGAACTCATACTTTACCAATTTGTCACTTTGGAGTCTCCTTTAATCCCAGATTGACTGTAGTTGAGGAATGAATATAGAGCAGAAACTTAAAAATTCCTAAAAGTCTCATATCAGATTTTTTTCTTTGTATTTTTCTGAAGAAATGGTTTATAGTCTGTCAGATCTTAACATCATTAAGGACCACAAGTATCCATCCAGCTGGTAGGGTGGGGCGTACCTGTAATCCAAGAGATTTGGGAGAGTGAGGACGATCACAAATTTGAGGACAGCCTCAGCAATTTAGGAAGACCTCTCAAAAAAGGACAAGGGATATAGCTCAGTGGGAAACTGTGGGTTCAATCCTCAGTACAAAAAGATAAAAACTACATTTATCCTAGGATTTGGTTCCTAAAATAGCAACAAGTACCAGAGTCAATTTAATTCTTCATTGACCCAAAAAATGACTGGCTTTGATCTTTTGGGACAAACATCAAACCACTATGAAGCCCACCTGTGAAAGCAGTTTTTGTTTGTTTTGTTCATTCGTATATATGAAATTGTCAGTGGACCTTTATTTTGTTTATTTATATGTGGCACTGAGGATCAAACCCAGTGCCTAACACATGCTAGATGAGCGTTCTACCACTGAGCCACAACCCCAGCCCCAGTTTGTTGTTGTTGTTGTTGTTGTTTTAATCAAAGAAATGATTTATGAATTAAGCTTCTATTTTGGAAATTCAAATAATTTTACTACTAGAAATTGAGTCCTACTTAGTTTACTTGTATAGACTTGGTATTGATGCACACTCCATTGTCCTTGATAAGTTCAGATATTTTTAAAGGAAGTGAAAAAAGGAAAGCACTAATAACAGATCTAGAAGTTAGGAAAGACTTCCTAAAAGAATTTGTATTTCAGGAGAATAAGGAGTGGTTTCTAAGGTAGTACCTTTGTAATGTAGCAGGCTGATTGCCAAGATAAAGCAAATATTGTCTCCTTTGAGCAATTCACCAAAGCAAGTCTGGTAGAAATTCACAGGTGTGTGTGTGCTCACATAATAGCTAAGAAGTATTTTAAGTCTGAAATCTGTTAGGAAAACAATAAAAAGCCAGTTTACACCCAAGATTAATCTTGGAATATTGGTACAAGAACAAATGAAAGACTAATGGGGTTTTCTTCTTATTTTCATACACAGAGTTGGGAAAGAGTTAGAATTTTAAATGTTAAAAGCAATCATGAATCTTGGTGGATTCTTAAGAAATCCTAACTTCATTGGTCATGTAATTTTTTTTTTTTTTTTTTAATTTAGACATTGCTTTTACAGAAGAGTTTCATGGTGGCTTGTCACTAGACCCAGTATGTCAATGGTGGGGCACCTTCTGAGGCAGGGATCATAAAAGAATCCTCTGCAGAAATATTGTTAGTTTTCCATAAAATACTTTTTAAGTGGTTTTCTAATCAACAGGTAGAATTGTTTACACTTGAAAAAAAAATCGTTTTCTCAAAAAATATTGGAATCCACTGCTTTTTAGTTATTAATGGTGGTCTATCAGACATTTGATAGAATCTGGAGCATGGAATTTTTTTAAGTCTGTGTTTTTACATTGGTTACTAAGTGTTCAGAAACAGTCATATTCAACACTTGAAAATATTTCATCCAGGAAAAAATGAGTTAATAAATAGGTGTTTTAATGAAAAAAGAAAATAGATAATGGATAGAAATCTTAGAATACTTTGTGTTTTACTCTGTCAATTCAGTGCTAGATTTCTGACATTGCCTAGGTTCAAAATCTGCTATGACCAGAATGCCAACAGAGGTGATTCTAGAAAACAGTAAAATCAAAGGGAAAAAAAAATTTTATTGGTTGTTCAAAACATTACAAAGCTCATGACATATCATCTTTCATACATTTGATTCAAGTGAGTTATGAACTCCCATTTTTACCCCAAATACAAATTGCAGAATCACATCAATTACACATTCACAATTTTTACATAATGCCATATTAGTGACTATTGTATTCTGCTGCCTTTCCTATGCCCTACTATCCCCCCTCCCCTCCCCTCCCATCTTCCCTCTCTACCTCATCTGCTGTTGTTCAATTCTCTCTCAAAGGGAAAATTTAACATGATATGTGGTTATGTTTATGTTTTGTATAAGAATTTGAAGCAACTTACTCTGCCACTTGTATTTATTAACAAAAAAAAAATGTTTTATCAGTCTCCTGGGGCTAATTTAAGTATTAATTGTTGACATGAGTCCCAAATACAGATGTATCAAAGCTTTAAGGTAATTTTTTTATATTAAGTTCTGAGAAATTTTTGCAGTCCTAAGTTAAATATTTTTGTTGCTTGGATGATTGGAACTGTTGAAGGTCTTGGGTGACTACAAGCCACTAGCTAGTTCAGATATCTATTTTCATGGGCTTCTAGGAAAATAATGTGCTCACCATTCCAAAAATTGCATGGTATTCAACAACGTGTTTGAGTAAATATGGGCTACTTTTGCCTAGGCAAAACTTAAATGTATATCAGTGTTTAACTTGTTTATTGTTACTTTTTAAATTAGAAGTATTGTAAATTTAGTCACATTATCAAAACAATTTATGGTGATATACTTGGGTAATAGATTGTATAGGGTTGTATATTTGCATTGATGGTGATTTGGTCCTATTTTTCAATAACTGGACTTAAATAACAGTTAAGTGTATAATCATCACACTAAACATTACTCAGCAAATTGTGTGGTTTTGTAATCCATCTGAACTTTTGCAAAAGAATGATGTGATATGCACAACTGATATTTTGAAATTTGCTGTAAAATAATTCGGGCAGGGGTGGGGGCGTGTATGAGCCTGGCCATGGAGTTAATTGTTGGTTAAACGTAGAGAACATAGAGTTGGTTGCAGAGTTGTCTGGAGTTTTATAATTGTTTGAAATTTTTTATAATACAAAAGTTTGTTTTGTTTTTTTTAAGATGGGGGAAACACATCCAGCAGGATGAATACTGTGAACAAAATTTTAAAGGACAAGAAACACGTTAATAACTAACAAAGAAGGTCTTGTTTCATTTAAGCAGAGGAGTTTGAACTAACTCAATAAGTACTAAGGGAACCATTGTAGACTTCTGAGAGTGGAATGATAACAAAGATATGTTCTAAAAGGGTTAACTTAGAAGAATGTAAAGTAGATTGGAAGGTTGAGAATCTGAAGGAGTGAGACCAGTTCACTGATAAAATGCAACCTTGAAATCATTACAAGAAGTTGAGAATTGTTGGTGAATGGATTGTTTTAAGACAAATTGTGAAACACTTCAAAGGAAAGTAGTTCTGTATGCAGGTTTTTCATTCAGGTGCTAGAGCCAGCACAGCAAAAAGGAGGATTCCCCCCAACACAGTCCTTTTGGCCAGAACATGAATTTGAACCAGGGAAGTGTCAGGTGTCATGGAGGAGTATGTTAAATGAATTTATGGCTAGGTAAAAATTAGGTCAATATTTTGGCTGTGTCCTTTAATCAGTACAGATAAGCTTCTTATAGTTTCTGGGTTTCTTCTCTTTCCAGAGTTGATTAAAAATGAAGAATATTTTATACCCCTATGGCAGAAACACTAGAACAGAGTCTTAATAATCTGTTTGGAAACGAAGAGCTTAAATCTTCTAGTTTACTTGCTTTTTTCAGTCAGAATTCTACAGATTGCCAGCTAGATTACAGATGGCTGGCATAATTTGTTTTTTCATTACTGGAAGAAATTTAGAGCTGGTTGCATTCTATCAAAAGAATTATAAGTTATCTCAACTATAAGAAAAGACTTTGTTTCTGAAATATTGCTTCATATAACTTTATTTTGAAGATCCCAACAAAATTAAGGGGGGAAAAACTGAGGTCTGCTGCTAATTATTATGGAAGAATTTTAGAGGAAAGTACCGCATCAGAACAGAAATTGTTTTTTGTTTTGGGGAGGCTTTTTTTTTTTTTGGCAGTACTGGAGATTGAACCCAGGGGTGCCCTACCACTGAGCTATATCCCCAGACCTTTTTATTTTGAAGACAGGGTCTAGCTAAAGTTGTTGAGGCTGGCCTCGAATTTGATATTACTCGTGCCCCAGCCTCCTAAGTTACTGGAATTATAGGCATGCACCACAGTGCCCTACTCAGTTAGCATTAGTCTTTAAAAGTGAATCATGGGGGCTGGGCCATAGCTCAGTGGTAGATGCTTGCCTCGTATGTGTGAGGTTCCATCCTCAGCACCACATAAAGATATTGTGTCCATCTACAATTTTTAAAAAATTTTAAAAAGTGAATCACGGGGCTGGGTATATGGCTCGGTGGTTGAATGCTTGCTGGCATGTGTGAGGGCCTGTGCTTGATCCCCAGCATTGAAGTTGGGGGCGGGAGGTGAGTCACATAATTGTTGAATTTACAGTTAATTTTCATTTCAGGGTTTTCTTTTAGAATGCAGAGGACCTTTGAGGGAAAAAAAACTGTACAAGGAAAGTTAGAATTGAGATTATTTTAGACCTTATAAAATTTAGCCTTCCCTTATCAATCAAGAACTGAATTGTTTATGAAAATGTAAAATGGTTTTAACTTTCTGGTGGTTAGTTTCATTGGTACTAATAAACATGTTTATGCCATTGTAGTGATTGCACTTACAGAAATTTATCCTCAAGAAGTGTTTGCGCACAAAATGAAAAAGAAATGTTTGTGCATATGAATAAAGAAAAGGATAGGAGATAGAGGTATAGCTCAATGGCAGGGCACTTGCCTAGCATGCATGAGGTTCTAGGTAGGTTCCCTAGCACCACACACACACACAAAAGGTAAATACCTGGATGTTTTAATATAGCGCTCTGTGTATTATGGGAAATTAAAAACAGTTCAAACATCCACTTGCAGAGAATTGATAGAAGAGAATACTTTGGCATAATTTAAGGAGGAGTAGATCTGTACATGTTTATACAAAGATGTTTAAAAGCAGGTTATAGAACCAGTGAGGTTACTTTTTTCTTGGGAGCCACTCAAGAATTTCATTTCTGCTTTTTGTTCTTAGAATGTTGTTGTTTTTTAAAAAAATTATTTATTATTTATATGTGACAGTGGAATGCATTACAATTCTTTTTTTACTTTTTTAGTTGTAAATGGATACAATATCTTTATTTATTAATTTTTTTTATGTGGTGCTAAGAATCAAACCCAGTGCCTCACACATGGGAGGCAAGTGCTCAACCACTGAGCTACAACCCCAGCCCCGAATGCATTACAATTCTTATTGCACATATATAGGACAATTTTTCATATCTCTGGTTGTATACACAGTGTATTCACACCAATTTGCGTCTTCATACCAGCACTTTGGATGATAATGTCCATCACATTCCACCATCATTAATAACCCCGTGTCCCCTCTCTTCTGCTCCAACCCCTCTGCCCTACCTAGAGTTTGTCTATTCCTCCCATGCTCCTGCTCTCTATCCCACTATGAATCAGTCTCTTTATATCAAAGAAAACATTCAGCATTTGGTTTTTTGGGATTGGCTAATTTCACTTAACATTATCTTCTCTAACTCCATTTACCTGCAAATGCCTAGAATATTGGTGTTTTCACATTTGTTATATATATATATATATATATGATGGACCTTTATTTTATTCATTTATTTATATGCAGTGCTGAGATCAAACCCAGTGCCTCACACATGCTAGGCAAGCGCTCTGCCACTGAGCCACAACCCCAGCCCAGCATTACGTTTCTTTACTGCTCTTTTCTTTGCCACTTGATCTGCCAAGAATCACAGAATATGTGTGGTCAGAGTCTTCTGTATTTTGAAGATTTTTTTTGCCCCTTTGCCTTCATTGTTTATACAAATTTCCAGGAGACCAGTTAGCAGTGAGCTTTGTCAAAACAGCATAAGAGATTTAGAAAAGAATTTGTTTTTGACTCTTACACTGGTAAACCGTGGAGTGGGTTAGGGTTTCTGGGTGGAAGGAATCTACTCAGTTATAGAAACACATTTTATGGTTTTTATTTTTTTCCCCTTCATGTTTATAAAAATGCAATACTTGGCACATAGGCAAACCTAAAGAGTTTTCAAATTGCCTACCCTCTCCTACTTTGGATAGAAGAAACATCTTAAAATAGCAATTAACATAGTTTTTACATGCATAGTAGTTATTTCATGTTTGTTGAATGAATGAAGGAAGGAAGGATTTTTTTTTTAAGAAAATCATTCTTTTATTTTTTTCAACATGGCAAAACCCTATATGAAAGGCTGAAGTGGGCGAATCCACACAGCACACAAGGAAAACACACAGAGCTAATGCATTTTCAACTGGGAACCAGTGGTTTCCAGTTCTGAGTTAAGTGTACAGTCACCTGAAGGGCTCTTTTAATTTCAAAAAGAAAAATAATTGCATTAAAACAATGTAAAGGAAAGATGAATTTTAAAAGGCAAATCTACATAATGTAAACTCAAGGTGCCAGGCACAGTGGCGCAGCCTATAATCCCAGTAACTAGGGAGACTGAGACAGAAAGATCACAAGTTCAAGGCCAGCCTCAGCAACTTAGCAAGACCCTATTTCAGAATAAAAAATAAAGAGAGCTAGGAATGTAGCTCAGTGGCAAAGTATCCCTGGGTTCAATCCACAGTACCACAAACAAAAAAAAAAAAAAAAACAGCAACAACAATTCAAAGTTACCTAAGGAGAGCCAGGAATTTTGAGTTTATCTAACAGCACCAAGAAATAAAAACAATTAGTTTTAATTCAGATATTGTCAAAAGTAAGTAGTAATTGCTTGAGTAAAGTTTAGACATTAAAATCGCCTTAACTTTCTTACACGTTAAATCTTTTTTTTTTACACATGCTAATAAGCAAATGCCCTCCTACTGACCTTCACCCCCAACCCCACAAGTTAATCTTTTTCTATTCTCTTCATCCATAAAATAATGAATTATACTCTAAACTCTCAAACTCTGGAAGCCTTTGCCTAAACTTGTGAAAGTATAATGGATATTAATGCCCTATGAATGTACATAATCACCTTTATAAGTAAAAGTGATCTTCATTTCAGGGTTTGAAAACGAAAAAGGTTTAAATTCACAGAGGCAACCAAGTGTAGAGAGGTATGAGGGTTCTCTTCCTACCTAGTGGGGTACATTCCTGGTAAGAGTCTCCAAGGGGGCTGGAGTTGTGGCTCAGTGGTAGAGCACTTGCCTAGCTTGTGTGAGGCCCTGGGTTCAATCATCAGCACTACATAAAAATAAATGAATGAAATAAAGCTATTGCGTCCATCTCCAAAGCATACTCTGAGCCTAAGAACACAGGATGTGTATTCTTAGCTTGTTAACAATTTTAAAAAACTAAATTCTTCAAGGGAATCAACTGTATTTGATAATTAGAAGATTTCTTCCTGATTCTTGTTAAGCATACAAAGAGTCTAAGCATTATTGATTAGTTTAGCAGTAAATATTTAAAATCATAGTATTTAGTTCTATTACTTGTACATAATCTTAACACTACCAGCATTCCCCCTGTCTCTTCCAAGTACTATTGTGTATGACTTGGTCTCCGTAATATTCATTACAAATGAAATTTTTCATTGAGGAAGAAATTCTTACTATGGAATAAAGTGAGTTTTTATTTTAATTGACTTTTAATTATATTCTATGCTAGTAAACTCCAGAGTTTTTATAGACCTTGGTTTATTATGCAAGCCCAGTAGCCCCTAGAGTATAATTCAAGCAAAGAAACCAAAGGATAAACTGTTTGTATAGGAGAGAAGAGGTGGGAGGCAACAAAAAAATGTATATTTGCTCTACCTTACTAAGTCATGATGCTTCTTTGGACTCTTAATGTTTACCCCAATCATTGTTTTTTCTTCTTTTTCTCTTCAGCTCTGAACTCCTAGATCTTTTACCTGCATTCACTTGCTTCAGATTGTAAGCCTATCAGTTGCATGAACTTTTTTACTGCATCTCTTAATGCTTATTACCTTTCTCTCTCTCTTTTTCTTTTATGTCGTTTTGTTTTGTTTTTGTTCTCATATTTCCCACATTGTCTGCTCTAGCAAAATTAAATTCATGCTATTGGATAAGAATAGAGAAGAGTGAAAATCATTTTTAGCTATATTCAGGTTATGAGTAGCTCGTCTTCACACACTTAAAAGAGACAAAGCCATTTAAATTTTTATTTGCTACAAATGCTAGTCCATGTGCACATATGAGGCAGCCGGACTGTTATGCTTTTGTTGTACAGATGAGAAAACGGAGATGATAGACATTACATAAATTGTGTTAGCCACTTGGAATAACACTTCTTCCAGGCTAAAAAGCTATATATTAGGGCTGGGGATGTGGCTCAAGTGGTAGCGCGCTCGCCTGGCATGCGTGCGGCCCGGGTTCGATCCTCAGCACCACATACCAACAAAGATGTTGTGTCCGCCGAGAACTAAAAAAAAAAAAATATTAAAAATTCTCTCTCTCTCTCTCTCTCCTCTCTCACTCTCTCTTAAAAAAAAAAAAAGCTATATATTATGATACAACTGTGGAATTTTTCCTAGCTCCAAGTTCAGATTGAGATGGAAAATAAGCATATAGACTATATAATATGTGCATTTGCCACATATATTTATGTTTACTTCTCAAACAAGATATCATGTAGGTAAAAATGCAATTAAATATTTATTGCATTTTGAGCTGTGATTTTAAAATTGATGGTAAAAAATCATCATTCAGAAAAATTCCTAATATTCTTTCCCCATTCTCCTTTTTACTGTTTTACAAAATTAATTGTAGTTGGACATAATCCCTTTATTTCATTTATTTATTTTTATGTGGTGCTGAGGATCATACCCAGGGCCTCGCACATGCTAGGTGGGTGCTCTACCACTGAGCATTAATGACTGCCCTTTGACCCCAGTTGAATTTTTTTATGATTTTTTTTTTCTTCATGAGGAAATTTTATTTATTTATTGGCCTATTCAAGATCTACTTTAGAGCTCTTATATGTAACTATTAATTTTGCTATTTAATAGTCCCAGATATAGGGATAGTCCATTGGACTGAATACATTTATTTCAGGACATGTCTTAGACGCTTGTGTTATTGTTAAATCTCAATTTAAGGGCTGTTGGTTTCAGAAGTGAATTTTGGTTGGTTGTAGCTTCAGATTACAACCAAAGTGAGATTTGCTACATGTAGGGTCTTTAAGAAGTAAGAAAAAATGCCTTGTAACAATATAATGTGAAAAACCTTATATCAAAACTAGAAAACAGGCCTAGAAATGAGAATTCAAGGGAGGATTTTTGCTTACTCATGTATTTATTTTTTGCAGTTGGCCTTGCATATATTAGGCAAGTGTTTCTACTGGAGCTCCAGCCCTGGAGATTTTTTAATTGGGGATATTTTTTTAACTAAATTGTGGTTAACAAAATGAAAAAAAAAATATTGACCTTCGTGTAAGATCAGAAGTGATATTGTAATATTGTTGCTCCTCAGTCATTGTGAATAGCATTGTGAGATGATGTTGCTTAATCAGCTTTTTGTGTCAACCTAAGCAAGAATACATTTTCTTCATTTTCCTCTAATAAGATGCCAGTATTTAACGTTGAATTCCATATAATTTCAAATTTATGAAATGTACCTCTCTGATATCAGAATTAGTGTGTATATTTGTCTTTATTTTGAAATCTAATAATTGAATGCTAGGTTTCAGTGGCACACTTTAGAGAAGCTACTACCTCCCAAAAGATTTTTCTTATGAGAGAGAGGACTGTTAAGTGTAAATTTTGTATGTAATAACCTTACTGTTAATGTTTGACAAATTACAGTATATAAAAGTAAAAATGCTCAGTGTTTTGTTTTAAGTGCAAAGTAGATACATATTACAAAGCCAAAGGAATTAAAAAGAAAAGGACATTTTGAGAAATTACTTGTTCTTATAGATATGAAAATATATTCACTTATGTTTCATCGGAGACTGCAATTGAGGAAGAGATTTGGCATTCTCATGGTTTATGGAGAGAGCTGATCAGAAATTGCTCCTTGGCTGAGTTGCTGTCTGCATAGGCTGTTAACAATTGTTTCTCTGGCAGCAGATCTTGTTCATCAGGATTGCATCATTTCTGGGATAATGGCCAAGGTCCACAGCCTCAGTACAAAGACTGTCTGAAGCATATGAGGCCTGTTCTTTTTCTGAAGCGGCACTCCTCTTCCTGCCAGTCCTCTTCACAGGATTACTGAAGCAGACTTGTTCTGAATTTCTTTCATTGGATTGGCTGTTTATTGGACTCTTGTCTCCCAGCTGCTTCCGGCTCACCTGTCTGATGCAATTTTTCTTCTGAAATCTCTATTGGAATTGTTGTTAAAACACTTTTGTTTGTCTTCTGTTAAGGTGACCAGATAGATTGTATTGGTCTTGGGCTTTCAGCAAATCTTATAGAAAAGAGACTACCATGATAATAAGGAAATTATTGGTCATTTCTGAACCCAATTAAAAAGACAGGGTAATTATCAACCACTTCTGGCATGTTCTATTTAACATTCTCTTCCCTAGAAGCGGCATGTAGATGGTAACTACTTAAAACAGTAGTCATTACTAGGACAGGCTAGTTCTGTTTATGAATCCAAGAACTTATTATTAGTGTTTATGCACTAATTATTAATTAACAGATAAGAAATTGAAATTCTGATGCATTAATTTTTCTGCTACTATACAATCATTTCTCTTTCCCCTCTTGTCCTTTCTCTTGTTTACTATTGCTAAAGGAGTCTACTTCTTCCTGAGTATGCTCTTAAAAGAATGATTTATTTTAAAAAAATCAAATCCATAAAATATCAACATAAATAAAGTGAATTGCTCTATTGCTTGGTAACTGGAGTACGGTGAAAGCTTTTTTCATGTTTATGATAATTAGTATTTCAGTTTTTAATAACTCATTCTGGCTAATGTTAAACTTTATATTTTGGAGAAAACACTGAAATTTTATAAGGAATACTGATCTTCGACGCCGCCGGCCCCCCACCCCCAAAATCTGGCTCATCTATTTTCCTTCCCTTTGGGAATATTAATTAAAGCTCCATTTTTCAGCATGTTTCCATTATGGCATTCTTTACACATACAACTGATCCCTTTTGTCATTCTTTTCTGTAGGATAGATGGAATAGAATGAGAGGAAAGTAAAGGATAATATGAACTTAAAACTTAATAGGTGGCCGGGCACAGTGGCACACACTTGTAATCCCAGGAAGCTGAGGCAGGATGATCATAAGTTCAAAACCAGCCTCAGCAACAGCAAGGTGCTAAGCAACTGAGTGAGATCCTGTCTCTAAATAAAATACAAAATAGGGCTGGGGCTGGGGCTCAGTGGTCAAGTACCCTGAGTTCAATCCCCAGTACTTCCCTCCGCACCCCACTCCTGCCCCCCAAAAAACTTAATAGATGTTTGTAGTCTCTCATCTGGCTGGAAAGTAAATTTGACAGTTTTATTTATTTATTTTTTTTTAAAGCTTCTTGAGTGGAATGGGTCAGCAGAGGAGAGAGACAATCCCTTGGGAAATGGGAGAGAATTCTAATTTGAAGGAAACAGAAGGATTAGCCAATGACATAATAAGTGTTTATCACTGCTTAAATACAGTTAATTTCCTTCACCACCCTTTATTTAGTATCTGGTTGTACAGGAAAATGGGTTATGCAGGTTAAAGGACAAACAAATGTATTATTGGATAAAATGGATGGTAAACAAAACCAGAGGAAATGTTATACAGAAATGAAACAAAATTATCATTAATATGTCTGTAGAATTCCATTCTCTGTTCATTCATGTTATTTCTTCCTATGCTAATTTGTGTCTCAACTTTTTTTAGGTCTTCAGAGCTACTGGCAGATAATTTTGGGGGACTTCATATTCAGAGGTCTATATAAAGGTGACTGACCCAAATTATTAATTTGTTTTATTTCTTGCATGTAATGAATGCCGACATCATGATACAATAATGGTGTTTTTAATTTGCTCATGAAATATCTCTTGAACCTTCTTTATATGTCAGTTGGGTTTTGGCAATTGGAAATACAGTCTGATGAAATAGACAAAAATTCTTATCCACACAGTTTATGTTCTGGTAGTAAGAGACAGAGTAACAAGTAAAAGGTATCTTGAAATTGTTCCACCTAGACACAGTTAATTTTTAACCGCTCTCTCCAGTACACATCTCTAAATTATATGTTTATAGATTAATAATTGCTATGACTGCTGAGCTTGATAAACTAAGCAGGAGTCTGTTGTGTTGGTATATAAAAACTAGAGTATTATTGCATCTAGATGATCTTTTAGAGGGCCTTCAGTGAGCTTTTTATCATTGTTATTATTATTTTTAGTTGTAGATGGGCACAGTGCCTTTATTTATTTATTTATTTGTGGTGCTGAGGATCAAACCCAGTGTCTCACACATGCTAGGCAAGCACTCTACCACTGAGTATTTTAATACCTGCATTTTACCTAATTATATAGAGAAGGAACTATTTTCAGTAGTTTTTTTGTTTTGGTTTGGTTTCTTTCTTCCTTTTTTTTTTTTTTTTTTTTGGTACTAGAGATTGAACTCAGGGGCAGGCTACCACTAAGCCCAACTCTGCTTTGTATTTTATTTAGAGACAAGGTCTCACTGAGTTGCTTAAGTACTTTGATTTTTGCTCAAGCTGGCTTTGAACTCATGATCCTCCTGCCTCAGCCTCTAGGGCTGCTGGGATTACAGGCGTGGGCCCCCATGCCCAGCTATTTTCAGTGTTACATAAGAGAAATTTGAAGTAGTTATCAGAATTTGAATTAAGCCTTGTTATTATGAAAGCATTATTTGGAATGAGTTGGCCAAGCTAGTGGAGGAAGGATCATATAAAATTAGACAAAGGGAAAATGAAGGAAATTCA
Organism: Urocitellus parryii; assembly: GCF_045843805.1. Lineage (NCBI taxonomy): Eukaryota > Metazoa > Chordata > Mammalia > Rodentia > Sciuridae > Urocitellus > Urocitellus parryii. Next base: position 13,913,954 of record NC_135546.1, read on the forward strand.
CTTAATTTTTTTTTAATATTTATTTTTTAGTTGTAGTTGGACATAATATCTTTATTTTTATTTTTATGTGGTGCTGAGGATCGAACCCAGGGCCTTGCATGTGATAGGCGAGTATTCTACCGCTGAGCCACAATCCCAGCCCCACTTAATGTTTTTTAAAGTTACTTATCACCTATCAGAAGTCACTGTGTTGGGGCTGGGGTTATGACTCAGTGGTAGATCACATGCATAGCTCGTGCTAATAAATAAATAAATAAAAGGTATTGTGTCCAACTACAACTATATATATGTGTGTGTGCATGTGTATTATTTTTTTTAAATCACTGTGTTAGGATTTCTTTAGGGAATGTAGAAATCATTATTTATTCCTGGAGGAAATATTAGGTAAATTAACTCTTTCTTTTAGTATGTCTCTTTAAAATTAATGTCAGAAAAAAAAACCTCTGTCTAGGTTTATAAATTGTCCCCCCCCCTTTTTTTATAGGCATACGATAATAATGACTATGCCAGAGGGTCCCCCCCCTCGTGTTGAGTAACCCCTCCCTTTTTTTAATGTCCTTTTCAGAAAATATAACACGATTCAGATTCCTTTTAGTGGTCAAGGGGGATGGTGCGATCATTATTAGATTCTATTCTTGTTATGTGGTAAGGCAACTTTGGCCTTGCTTTTTTTTTTTTTTTTTTAAAGAATTGTAACCAAACTGTGCCCTTTTGGGCTTATTTGGTAAGTGGTCTCTGTTTTGACATTGCAGATTTCATTTCAGTTTCCCAGTGGCTTAGAGGATATGCAGCCATAATCTGTTTAGATATATTGCTAGGGAAAGGAAACATTTATGTGTAAGCCTGGCCCAAAGGCAAAAAGTAAATAAGTAACTTTTCTGTTGTGAACCATAAGGAAACAGTAGATAGAAAAACTTGACCTCCTTTGCATTTCAATTTCCAATCTAGCATTGTTATCTCCAGTTGGGTAGTAACATGTATATTGCAACACCTGGGGAGTCATGGATTCATTGGTGAGAGCCAGCTTTTTGATATCCTATGGGCCAGGGAAAACTTCTTGGTTTGTAGCTAACTATTCTAGCATTCTAAACTAATGGCTCAAAAGTAATGTTATCTTCATGTGTTCTGAAAAATCTTTGCCTCATTCATAGTCAGATTTTGTATTCAGGTCAGTCAAAATAAGATTTAGACATCTCAAATCAACTTACCATTGAAAATCTGAATTAACCCCCTGGATTCATTCAGAGTCATGTACTTTTTATTCCTGTGGTTTGGGGGGTATTAATAATTGTTTAGCTTTTCTTCTTATTTGTCATGAATTGATATGTATGTAGTCTTTTTTATAAAAATCCTTGTTAACCTTGATCTTCTACATTCACATAGACTTTCCTCCATAAAATGCTTCTGTGGTTTTGTCCTTTTAATTGTTTTATACATTGATATAAAGCCACTAATGTAAAATAGTACAAATTTTCCCTTTTGTACCATACTTCCAAATCTCTTACTATACTTTTTTTCCCTTTTTTCTCTTCAGAAGTTTGAAAATCTTTCTCCTCCCAAATTCCACTGGTTTGTGGTCACCAAGCCTTCAGTCCTTTTTTTCATACACAATTCTCTAATCTCTGTCATGAAACAATATTATTTGTAGTTATAGTTTTTTTGTGCTGCCCCTTGAGAGATGGACAGAAGATATATATACACACATACACACACTCTTTTTAAAACAATTTTAAGTTCTCAGCAAAACTGAACCAAAAGTATATAGATTTCCCATTTATTCTCTGCATTCATACATGCATAGCCTTCCCCGTGGTTTATGTTTTTATTTATGTCTAGCAGTGTATATTATCTTCCAAATACAGTCCTTAAGATAATTGTATCTTCCTCCCAAATTACAGTTAGAATAAAAATGGTTTGAAAGAAGGAAGAAAGTGTTCTGTGACAAGAATGCAGGAAGAAACAACTGTATCCAATCAAATACAAACAAGTTGATCTTTTCTATCTGTAAAACTTTGTTTATTTGTGGCGCACAGTTTAAAGGAAGACCTTGAATTTTTTATAGTATTTATTTTATTTAAACTAATGCATTTGTAATAACCATCCTATTTCTTAAAACTTATTTGTTAGATCCTGCACTGCTGGGGGCCTTATCAAAACAATATAAAAATGTTTAATAGCATTTAGGGTAAATTTAATGAACTACCTAGTTACAAGATATTTTTCTTTCCTGTGGCAGGATTCCTCATGTCCATAACATGTTGGCTGAGGCTCTGGAGCTCACCCCCACTCTCAGAGTGGTCAGTCTCCATTAATTGGATCCCTTGATTTCCATTTTCTGCTGTGTTTGACGTCATGAGCATTGCAATCCCTCTGGGAGTCACCACACCAGATACATCCTACTCAGATATGGCTGCTGGATCAGAGTAAGTGCTACTTCCTAGATAATAGGTACACTACCAGTTTGTATGGAGACAGTTTTCTTATGGTAGTTAATAAGATCTATGTATTATTTTCTTAACCAAAGTGTATCCCACTATAAATGACATTAGACCTTGCCCTTTTCTCCCCTAGAAGCTGGAGGAAAAAGGAATTAGAAGGGGAAGGAAAGGAGCTTTTAGGGAAGGATTTGGGGGTAAATAATTAATAGAATCAAAGTTGCAAAGTAGTGATTGCATTTTCCTTGTTTTGATGGGTGGGGAAGATTGAAATAAAGTAGGTGTCACTACCTGCTTCCATAGAGTTAATGATTATTCTGATGGAGCGAGATAGGAGGTGTTCTTTCCAACTGATTTCCTTTGAAGGCCTCTTCCTATGTACTTCTCATTGTTCTAGAGTAAAGGGGCTTAAACTATGTGGGCAGGTTGCTTAGACCTTCTGATTTGGGGGTAGAAAATATGGAGAGCAGTATCATCTGGGTGTTTTTTTTTTTTTTAAATAATATTCATTGCCTAGAAAGAGGACCTTCAAAATCAGTGGTACCAAACTTTTTTTTCAGCTAAGAGCAGCTTTAGGAATTCAGAGTTTGTCGAAAAGCCCAATCCCTAAAATAAACTCTCAGTTCTTGAAGAATTTAAATGCCAAATGACAATGAAGGTAGGCCTTCATTATACAACTTTATATCACAGTTTTAAAAATTTTAGTCTTTTGTATCCCTTCTCTTTTAAGTTGTCCAAGATTCCCCCTGCTCACAGATTCCCCTCTTGTCCTTTTACCTCCCTTGTACCCAATCTTCCTTGCTTACAGAAAGGAAGTGGAAGCCCCCTACCTTTCAAGACGAAGTGGCACTACACCAGGATGTGAAAGTCCAGCGAAAGAGACCCAAGGGGCCTAGGGGGCAGCACACCCCCAGAAGCCAAGTCTATTCCAGGCAGTACCAGGGATTAGGGTCTGGGCTGGAAAAATCCTGGTGTTTTGAATATGTTCAGGTCCAGTTCAGACTCTTGATCCCACAGCCACTTCTTGAGTGAGGTGGGTGTTGCTCTAATTCCCCTGTTTCTCTTGCCATTTTCACAGTTCCTGGGGATTCTTCCCCTTTCAGCAAAGCAAAGCAACTGTACCAGAATTTTGGGTTGAATGGCATCCCTCATTAATAGTGATTTTCTTCCTTAAAAACTGAGAATATTTATTAAAGAGCATGTATATTTCTTCAAAGCCACTTATTGTTAACTTGTCCATTACTGAGTTCCTTAACAAGGAAGAGTTAAGGGCTGGGGATGTGGCTCAGTGGAAGAGTGTGCTTGCCTAGCATGCACAAGACCCTGGGGTTCAATCCCCAGCTCCAAGGTGGGGGGTGGGAGGGAGAGGAAGATTTAAAATAAAGCTACCCTAAGAAGTAGTATATAATAACCTGGGGTAGTCTGGAATTGAAAGCAAATTTCAAGTCTATTCCCATATAAAAAGGATGAAGGAGGGTGGGGGACGGGAAAGAGTGGGTTGTGTTCCTTCTAGAGCTTTTTTAAATTTTTGTTTTCTTTTGGTTTTGGTGGTTGTTGTTGTTGTGTTGTTGTTGTTGTTGTTGTTGTTTGCATGCCAAAGAGATTAGTTATTCCATTATCTGAGACTTTCAATTTTATAATTATTTCCCCAAATAAGGCCCTGTCTGCATTAGTAGATAGCTCAGTTGTATAGTGTTTGTAGTTTTTCATGAAGTCAGCTACTAACCTGCTACAATATAACAGACTGTATAAGTAGACAGCATTGACATTTGTGAGAAATTTCAACAAAAAGGCTAAATCAGTAAGTTTAGAGTTAGTAGATAAGGAAAAGATGCAAAGCAGTTATTCTTACAACTGATATTTTCCCCAGAGTAAAAAGATAACTGCCTACAAATGTTGCTGGGGAATCCAGGAGTGATTGCAGAAAAGAAAAATCTTCTGGTCTGTATATTTGAATGCAGTGTCATGCACTAAGATTTCCTGAACATTTTCATCCATAATCTTCAGACAGGTTTCTGATACTATGGTCAGAATTGATGTCATACCTATCCCTTTTATAGGTTTACAAAGGAAGAGGACATCAATAATTATCTTTTTAATTATTCTGCTCAGTTTTAATAACACTTGTTAGTGTTTCAACATGTCTATCCCACTGTTCTATACACTCTCTAGGATTAAATCTGGTATTAAGTGCAACATAATACCAGAGTCAAAGACTAGACCTCACCTCATAAGTTTTAAATTTAATGGCAGCAATATACAATACGTTGGGGCTGGAGTTGTTGTTGTTTTGTATTGCTTTGTTTTTGAATATGTATAGGAGAACTTATAGATGTAACAAAAGATACAAAGGTTTTTTTCTTTTTAATTTCCAGTTTTTCCCAAACAGAATTTCAGTCATTTTCTAAGAGGTGGCCTAATAGTGACAGGTTGCATATTATACTTTGAGTACTATTAATGGAGTATATCTGTTGTTAGCTTGGTTTCTATGTATGTGCCCTACTGTTAAAACAAATCACTTACTGAAAAAGAAAGGCTGCAGTTATGTTTGCATGAATTGGTTGGCCAGTAAAAGAGATGCAATCCTAATAATCCAAACTTTTAATCTATATTTTAAAATATAGTTAAGAACTGATGTATATGTTAGGGAATGTTCTAGACAGTCCTACAGTTACCCATTAACATCTCACTCTGTATTTAAACATTAACCAGTATGGAAAATGCAGTTTCTTCATCAGATGAAATGAGTTTAAATTTTAGATTTGATATGCATGGCAATATATTAAATGCTATGCTTGACTAGAAAGTGTTGTATGGTAGGATGGCCTGTTAACCTCCACAATATACATTTTATTTTTATTCCCTAGACTTGCACGTGAAGTGCATATGTTCATATTTACCCAGTTTGGAGATGGGTAAGATATAACCAACATAGCTCCATCTCCATGGCCATCTTTTATTTCATGCAACTTTCGTTTTTCCTGTCCCCCCCAAAAAAAAACCATTTCTAATGAACAGCTGTCATTTTTCACCCATGTGTTTAATAGTACAAAATCTCCTATATGAAATATGTACAACTCTATGGAATATTTGTTTGTCAAGTAATGTACCTAGTAAATTTACTATGTATAGATTCATTACTCTCTTTTAACTGTCCATCATAGAACTAAATTCTACCTTCATTTTATTAATGCTTGTCTGCCTTTGGTTTCATTTAGGAAACCCCACCTGTTTCCTAATACTCAGAGCTGATTGCCTCTCAGTAAGCCATGTTCAGATCATCTTTTTCTCAAGAATACTGACCTGCATTCTTGATGTACCACACCCTGCCCCCAGTTCCCATCTTGCAGACACTGTTAAATAATAAAATGCATGCAGTTCACTAACAGAGAATACTTTCCTATGTCTAAAGTTCTTCTTCATCTAGAAATTTCCTTTGCTGTTATTAATATGATCCCTTCTCACAGTTTTGGAGCATAAAACTGGGTGAGTTGGATGCATATCTCAGAATTTTCTTTTATCCCTCACTTCTCAACTGATGTGCCAAGTTGGACTGCATACTTCTTTTTTCCTGCCAAATATTGTATATTGTATATCCTGAGGCAGGAAAAATGTCTATTATTTGAAGCAAACGTTACACATTATTTGATTCCCTAAAAGTCCAATTGATCTCTGAGGTTGAGTTATTCTAGTCCTTGGAGTGTCTGTCTTATGAATCTCTGTCCTAATTAATATAAATTATAGATTATCCATTTTCATCTCTGCTGAGTAATACAACTATGTTCCATAATTATTCCAATTTCCCCCAAATCTTACCAGGTAACAAGTTAAAACTGAGGTGGTTTTTTTTCCCCCCCCACAAATATTATTTTATCCTTGGCTACCTGTGCCTTTTTATTATCAAGTAAAGGCTTACACTAAATTTCTAAATTTGAATACATTCAAAATTCAATAATAATAACAAATTGTGCTTGAATCGTTTATTTTTCACTCAATCAGAAAGATCCTAAACCAGGTTTCTCACTAAACCTGGTTAATAAAGGTCTCAAATAATTTTCTTTAAAGGTAAAATGTTATCCTTGTTTCCAAAAAGACATAATAGAGAGGGTGTAGGTTTTGGAATCAGGCACTGTTTTCAGTCCTAGCTCTGTCAACATATGATCTTGGGGAAGCCATGTACTCTAACCTTCTCAACTCCCTCTTCTACAAAAATGGGGTGCTGTTCACCAAATTTAGTGGTTGCAGAATTTAAAAGGAATCAACAAGTATAAATCAAATGTTAGGCAAATTACAAAATAGTTTATACAACTGTTACTATTTGTCACCGGTCTAATGTAACTTATGAGTTTAGATTTAATTATTTTGAAGTCCTAGGGTATTGCCATGCAGCTGTTAAATAATTGTGTTCTTTATATGCTTGCATGTCATTGGTGAATGAGAAATTATTACTCTAATATGTGAAAGGTGTTTGGGGGTTCTTCAAGATGAGAGGTGTGATAAATATAAGATGCCATTGTTTTTACCTGTACTTTCTTCAGGGTATCCTGTCTTGGTAGTGAATGGAAGAGGGCCTGGTCCCTGGGGCAGTGCAGAAGGCACTTTCATCATCTCACTCACTGCAAATGTCATGTGAGGTTTCATGGAAGTATTAAGAGATCCAATTAAGAAGAATAGTTCTGAGTCTAAACCAGCCCAGAGTGGCTTCTCTAGGGGAAACTCCCCGCTCAGCTGGTACGTTTGTGTTTGTCATTAGGGACACCTTGTATCCCAGGTGCCTACCTTGAGACATCTGCCTATACTGGCTTCATGTTACACACAAATTCACATTCAGTAACACTCCTACTGTTATTTATAGGCTTAGTTATGTTAATCAAATTGTTTCACTGAGTTCTCTCTCTTATTCTAGTGGCTGGTGGTTGTGGAAAGAGGAGGGGTTAGAATGGGAAGTTAACTATTAGTTTAAGGGAAGATTAGGTGTTATGCTATCATGCATTGCTTTTCGCCTTTGTGCAGCCCTGAATCTGTGGAGGCTAGTCCAGCAGTTAATGAGAAGAGCGTGTATTCCACTCATAATTATGGGACCACTCAGAGGCATGGGTGTCGAGGACTGCCTTATGCTGTGAGTATGCATTTGTTTCTCTCCAGAGCAGTGATCTTCCTGGAGTGTAATCCATTCTTACACATTGTGACTTTCTTGAAATGTTTATATGCAGCATGACGAAGTTGCCCCTTTTGCACTTCCCTGCCTCCAGCGGACGTCTAGCCCTGCATCATTGTTCTTGTTTTTATGTCCCAGTTGACCTTGGCATTTTGTTTTATCACTTTCCTGGTTGAAGCCAAAAAACGAAGGGTACTACTTTCTTCTTTCTTTCCATATGTACCATACTTTAGGGGAGAGAGGGGCCAGTGTTTGGACACTGTTGATTTAAAAAATCTTATTTTCAGGATCATAATTACGGAGCCCCTCCTCCTCCGACACCTCCTGCTTCTCCCCCTGTCCAGACGATCATCCCTCGTTCTGACCTGAATGGCCTGCCGTCGCCCGTAGAGGAACGCTGTGGAGACAGCCCGAACTCTGAAGGAGAGACTGTTCCTACCTGGTGTCCTTGTGGTCTTTCTCAGGATGGCTTCCTTCTCAACTGTGACAAGTGCAGGTAAGATCCTGTTCCATCTAAATTCAAGCCTGGGTTGCTGGGATTAGGGTTTCTTATTAGTAGGGAAAAGCTCAAAGTATTCTTTCTTGTGTTTGTTAATGTAGATGATTCCTTAGTGCTCCTTGGCTCGAATTCTCTGCACTAGGTGAGAATTGCTGACAACAAGGAATGAGAGATTGATGTTAAAGCTATTGAATTTGATATGAAATTTAATGTCCTGGAAACATTTGGTAGGTGGGAGGGAGGGGGTAGTCTGTGCAGAGACTCTTCTCCCATGTGTGCTATGATGTGCTGCATGCTGTTGGAAGGACTACTTTAAGTTTATTTTCCCTCTTTAGGGGAATGAGCAGGGGGAAGGTTATTAGACTTCATCGGCGGAAGCAGGACAACATATCAGGTGAGCAGAAGATGGGTTGTGCCCATGTTTGATGTGTAAATATTCTGTGATTTCAATGTTCTCTCAGTAATTTGTGTGGTGCTCAGCTCTTTTTGTGGAAAGAGGCACAAGTATTTTCAAAACTACTATATAATGCTATCATGGAAATGACATTAAGTCCTATAGAGATCAGAGTTATTTCTTGTGAACATCCCCCACCCCCCAAAAAAGTCTTTTTCTTTCCTTTTTTTTTTTTTTTTTTTATTGTCCCATCTTAAATTATTATCGATTGAGGCAATGGAGCTTGGAGACTATATTCAATCTCCCTTTTTATTCAAAGGGAGAAATAGGTTTAATATAGAACAGAGTGTGTATGCTTAAAGCCAGTGACATAGAGAGGATCTTATTTTCATAAGGAAAAGATCTTATTTTCATGTTCCTTTACAAATGATAGAGTACATACCTAAGAAATAAACTATTGTTAGTACACCTCTAAGGCTTGTGGTATCTGAAATGTGAAATCATCTTTTTTCAGGTGGGGATAGCAGTGCAACAGAAAGCTGGGATGAGGAGCTTTCTCCTTCCACTGTGTTGTATACAGCAACACAGCACACACCTACAAGCATCACCTTAACTGTTAGAAGAACCAAACCCAAGAAGCGGAAAAAGAGTCCAGAAAAGGGTCGTGCAGCACCAAAGACGAAGAAAATCAAGGTATGGATGGTGAAAATATTCTAAATAGAAATATTTCCAAGGTAGCTCAAATTTTGGAGCAAAAAATGCACCAAAATACTCTTAAGTAATTTGATCTAAGTGTTAGAGGGCCACTTTTGCTCTGCTTACAAAAAATCAGATAATCTGTGTTATGTACATATAGACCAACCTCTCTTCTACCACATCATACCATCACCACTGGCTCAAAGTGTGTTCTACACCAACACCCATCCCAGGTATGAAATTCCAGCCTTACCTGGCACAAACCAGTACGTATTGCAGCCTTGAAGCTAGGCTTCCACTATCCTTATAATATCCCTGACTTCCAGCCCCAAAGGAGTCTGAAATTCTTGTCCTGTTTACATGCCCACCTCATGTCATTGGGTTGATGGGTTTTCCTCATTAAAAAAAAAAATCACAAAACTAAATTCAGGAAACATCTCTTGAATGGTCTAGTCTTCCTTAGTGTTGTGGTCACTTTCCTGTATTCTCAAGTAAAAAGCTTCCAGGAGAAATCTGTTCTGTTTTGCTTGCTTTCTTCCCCATCACAGCAACTTTGTTGCTCATAGGTTACTTGCCCACCCCTTGTTAAGGGGATTGGTCTTTGTTTCCTTCTTAATTTCAAAACTGGTAAATCTGCAACTTACGGTTTTTTATTGACTTTTTCTCTTAGTGTCAGGGGTGCATATAGGATTTAAATGGTGCATGTTCTTCCCTGTTAGTTTCCTAGCTCCACAATAGAAATTATCAGAATTAGTTTCAGAGTTCATTGGCTGTGAGCTATACCCCTATTCTTGAAAGTACTTTTGGGAATTCCGTGGTATTTGTTAGGTAGAGAAAAGGGGGCAGAATAGAACACTAGTTCCTGCTTTAGTTTTAGTCTCAAATAGGTTTAACTGTCATTCTTGGTACCAAGTTTTGTTTTGTTCTACTTGTTTTCCTCTTTGGGATAGGCATTTCGAGAGGGATCCCGGAAGTCCTTGCGGATGAAGGTAAGGGGTAATCTTCCCTGATGCTGTGTTTTACTTCACTGTGATCTTGCATTTTGGTCAGCTTCTTTTCCTGACATCGATGGTCTGGGAATCTTGGAGTCTGCTTTTCACTAGTTTGTAATTGTTGCCATTCAGTTTTCATAGAGCTTTTCTCCAAAGTAGATTTTCTTGGCCATTTTCTGAAATATTTTCTCTTTCTGTAATTAGCCTTCATTTATTAGTTTTTCATTAGCTGCTTTGCTGGGGGGTAAGTGACATTTTGCCAAACAAAATGAGGCTGGTGTATTTTGTCACTGTGCTTGGACTGAATTTCAGGAGTGAGATTTTTGTGGTAATGATAGAGGATTTCTTGTGCTCCCACCCTGGCACCAAGTAGGCTTAATCACCAGTTCGACGAATAACTTGTCATTAGCAGCAAAGTTATATTGTTGATAGTTGATCCTGTTGGAATGACTTACTGTTGAACTACTTCTTCTTGGCTTATCTGTTTGGAAAGGACTCATGTGATGCTAGTGTTGCTTTTCTTTATTTATCAAGTAAAAGAATTTATATAGTGATTTTATAAAAAGGTTGGAGGACAGAAATTATGTACAGTGTTTCAGAGGACTTTTAGGTACTGGTTGACAAAAAGTTTGCTATCTAGATACTGTCTAGTATCTTCTTTTATCTATCCGATATGGCTTCAAAGAATTTATTAGAATCATGTTCTAGTTTAATTCTATTAGTATTCATATCCCTAGCTGTATATATTATATAAAAGCAGGATTTTTCCGATTGGCAGTTATATAGCATAAATATTAAAGTCCTAAGATAAGCTTCATTAGAATTACTTTAATTCATGTGTAAATTAAACAATATGATTGATGTTATATCAAAAGTTACAGATAGGGCTGAGGTTGTGGCTCAGTGGTAGTGCACTTGTCTGGCGTGTGTGAGGCCCTGGCTTCGAACCTCAGCACCACATAAACGTATAATAAAGATATAGTGTCCACCTAATACTAAAAAATAAATATTTTTTTAAAATAAAATAAAGGTATTGTGTCCATCTACAATAAAAAATATTTTTAAAAAAGTTACAGGTGACATTTATCTAAAGTTCTAAGGCCTCAGCTTGTAGAGATGGGAGAGGACTTAGCCACAGACTGTCAGAGACCTGAAATGTGGTTTGAGATACAACTTAAAATCATTATTTGCTTGCTTAGACTTACCTCCTATAAGGAGCCAAATTTGTTTTAACTCATATTTCATTTACTAAGAGGGGATCTTAAATAGATACTTGGGGCAAACATATCCCTAGTCCCTGCTGCAGAGCTCTTTTCTCTTGTCAGCCAGGTACTGTAATTCACTTTCAGAGACTTAAAACCTTTAGAAAACTGTTGCCTTGCTCACTCAGAAAAGTAGATATAAGTCCCAAATTTTGTTTACAAAAAATCAGTTTCAGGAGGTTGACAGCTCCAAAGACAAGTTAAAATTTAAACAGAAAAACAGTTCCAGTGTTTTGATTGTTATCTTATAATTCTGAGTTGCAAATTTTGTGCTCAGAATTAATTGACTTCATCAAAGATTCAGGTAGAAAGATGCTGTAGGAGGGGGAAATTTTTATCATTTGGGTTTTTAAACTGAAAGTCAAGAGCTTTCATAGTGGAGACTTGCCATTAAATTAGTGTCTGATTGATGCTGTTGACTTTTCAGATTAAGTAATTCTGTGTTGTAGAAGGGACTATTTTTCACATTGTATGACATTTAGCAGCACCCCAGCATCTACCTAGTAGGTGCAGTAAAACAAACAGACATGCACACAAAGAATCGTAATAACCAAAAATGTGTTTAGTGTTGCTGAATGTCTCCAGAGAGCAAATTGCCCCAGTTAAGAACTACTGAGAGAGTCGGCTTAATGAACAACAGCTAATACTGTAGCAGAGGCTTTCAAAATACAGTAAGTTACCAAGTTGTAAGTTTAGTGATTGATACTGAATGCTTAATCTGGAAATACTTTCTGGGCATCCTTAATCCCCAATTTTATGCAGCCTTAAGTCAAGTTTCCCACCATTCTTGCTCAGCTCCTACTAATAATGTCAAGTTAGGTGATACTTCTGTTCACAGTCTGTTGGCTTTATGTGTTTCTTTTTTAGTTGTTTATTGTTTGGTCTTTTGGACCCTAGTGAAAATATAGAAAACCATGGTGTTTTTGTTGATTTATTTTTACATTTTCCTGTTTCTTGTGGAAAGTCCATCAACAGCAGTGTAACAAAAGTGGCCAAGGGAAGCAATTGTTATAGTAGACATCAGTGTGTTCTGTACCATGCATGGAAAGTATATTTAATTTTGTTATGCCTGTTTTGGGAAGTTTAGTGTGGACATAGGTTTTCATGTAGCTTCAGTCACTACAGTATCTTTTCCTTCTAATCACCACTAGCATGGCATCATCACTATCAGTGTGTTTGTTTTCTGTCAGCACCTCAAATCTTAAACACCATGGACAAGAACATGTTTCATACTTAAGCTGTGTCTCTATAGTTCAGGTTTATATACACAGTTCAAGATCTGTTGCTAAAAAGTAATAATCTTTTCTTAGTACTGTCACCATAGAAAGCAATGATTTTCCTAGAGGACTATGGGAAAGTACCTTCCTCTCAAGACATTTTTTTTTTATAGTCCCCCTGCCTACTTCCCTCCTCACTTCTCCTTTTCAGACTATTTAGAATGTGACTATATAAATTGTTTAGAGTATTAGAAAGATATGTTACAAAATAACTTTTTCTGTGGGTGGTAGCATGGTGATTGATTGATTGGGATCACAAGTATATTTAGTATGAACAGTTCTTAATTGTATAATGAAAACATTAAATGACATACAGACAAAATCATTCTTCTGGAGATAATAAAACAAACCAGTTTGGGCTATCACACTAGCACAGATAAATGTTCAATAAGATTCAAAATTTAAGCATTTTGATAGTTTGCAGTGTCTGTACTGTTCCTTTTTATAAAGATTTTCTTATGAACTTGATGTAATTCTCTTCATAAGATAAATGCAATTTTTGAGACTTAAAAATGGTCATAAAATAAGTGATGGCCTGCAACTGTGATTTAGACTAATTTTTTTAAGTGGGGAAACCTCACAACTCATTGTGAATAAGACTTTGATAAAAGCCAGATCCTCTGACTCCCAGTCCATTTTTATTTTATGCCACACCACCTGCCAAGAGAATTTTTTTTTTTTTTTTTTTTTTTTAAACTCAGCCTGTCCACCCCCACCCACCTTGGTACATTTTTATGCATGGACTATACTAACCTACCTGACCTTTGTTCTCTGCAGAATTCTCCCTCTGAAGCACAGAATTTAGATGAGAATACAACTGAGGGCTGGGAAAATCGGATAAGACTATGGACTGATCAGTATGAAGAAGCTTTCACTAATCAGTACAGTGCCGATGTACAGAACGCCCTTGAACAACATCTACATTCTAGCAAGGAATTTGTGGGCAAACCTGCTATTTTAGACACTATTAATAAGACCGAATTGGCCTGTAATAATACAGTTATTGGTTCCCAAATGCAGGTAAGGAACAAAGGGTTAATTAAAGAAGTAGAGATTTTTTTAGAAATCTCAGGAAAAGGCATGGATTGCAAATATTCTTTCTTCTAAATGTAAAAAGTTATAGAATAACAAATTAGCCAACTGTATCTTTTAACAAAAAAAAAACAGGTTATATTTACTGGAAACTATCTGGATACATATTTTTAAATTATCTTTATTAATCAAAAATAAATCAACATAGGAAATTTTACACAGCCCTAGGAATTGTGTGAGATTTATAGAAAGCTAACCCTCATTCTTATTTTAGAGAAAGAATCACTAAAATCTTAATCGTGGGTATTTCTTTGATCTTTTCTTCCCTTTTCTGGGTAGCAGGTTCATTAGTTGGGGCATTTTTCCTAGAAAATTTGAGCTTATATCAAATTCAAAAATTTGTCTACTAAGCTGCTGTTGCTATTTTGTTTAATGTTAATACTCTGGTTTTATTTAGTTACAGCTGGGAAGAGTCACTCGGGTTCAAAAGCACCGAAAAATCCTGAGGGCTGCAAGAGATTTGGCTTTGGATACTCTTATAATAGAGTACCGCGGGAAAGTCATGTTACGGCAACAATTTGAGGTCAATGGGCATTTCTTCAAAAAGTAAGAACATGGTTTGTTGAGCATTGAGGGCTAACATGGTTCTGGCTGACCAGTATTGATATAAAACTCTTCCTGGTTGATAGGTTGCTTTTGGGAAAAAGATAACAATTCAAATAAGTTCATGCCTGTTTGCTATGTGTAGTGAAGTGCAAATAAATCTGCAAATTGTTTAATGTATAAAGTGGTGATGACTCCTTTCCAAGTCCAGCATTCCTTGCTTTGTGCTTGTACTTTAATCAAAAGCAGACAAGCATGTGATGTTTTCCAAGTTTAGGCATTGCAAAGGACTGCTGCTGCTTCTGTCAGCATATGCTTCATATTTAGAGTCATGGGGTGGCCTTTTTATTTTGTGTTGAGAATTACAGGAATTTTAATTATATCCCTAGACCATATCCCTTTGTGCTCTTCTACTCAAAATTCAATGGTGTAGAGATGTGTGTGGATGCCCGTACTTTCGGTAATGATGCTCGCTTCATCAGAAGATCATGTACACCAAATGCAGAGGTAAGATATCTTTAACAACTTCCATTTGAATGGAACCACCAAAGGACAAGTTTACTGAAGAAGCATTCTGAAAACCACCCAGATAAAGGTCTGTAGCTAATAGTTGTAATATTTAATTTTAAAAGATGAAAATCAAAAGTAATACTGCTTTTACATTGGTGGGATTGGGGCAAGGAATGGATTTTCTTAAAGCAGGAGAATGAGAAAAAGTAAGTTAGGGTTTCCTAAGAAGAAAAAGGTAGACTGGATAGATAAGAAATTAGTTCGATTATGTTGAAGTGGTCATGTGGGGGAAGATATCATTAGGATCAGCTAAGCTATTTGGTTTCTTTCTTTTTTTTTTTTTTTTTTAAGAGAGAGAGAATTTTTAATATTTATTTTTTTAGTTCTCGGCGGACACAACATCTTTGTTGATATGTGGTGCTGAGGATCGAACCCGGGCGGCATGCATGCCAGGCGAGCGCGCTACCGCTTGAGCCACATCCCCAGCCCTTTGTTTTCACTTTTATAGATTTGAGAAAACAGTGTTGTAAGATTCTGGATATTTCTTGAATTCATTACTCAGTGCAACCAGATCAAATACATCAAGAATATCCACAGAGCTTAATTTATAGGATGAGGAATTTTAATTGTCTGGTGGAACCAGAAACAACTTTAAAATAAGAACACCCCCCCCCCAATTTCTAAAGGTTTCTCTGATTATTTCAAGAAATATCAGGACCTTACTGTATAATAATTACATATGAAATAATGAAGTTTACACAGACTATTATAACTCTAAGTAAAATTATTTGGTAAAAGCATTTTTCCTCTTATGAGAAAATAATAGTCTATGATAAATCCAACCTTGAGCTATGTTCATACAGGTGCGACACATGATTGCAGATGGGATGATTCATCTATGTATTTATGCTGTTTCTGCCATCACCAAGGATGCTGAAGTCACCATTGCATTTGATTATGAGTATAGTAACTGGTAAGACCCAAAAAATTTTTCCTAACATGGATCACCTTGTGTTAGATATTAAGCAGTTTGACTCTATTTATGAAGTCTGCTTTCATTCCTTGCCATTTTTTGGTTTGATCTTTTCACAAATGATATATTTTCTACCTGTGAAGGAGAAGACCAACTGAAGATTCTTTTTAGAGATTTTGATACTTTCTTTCTAACCATTTACAAGTCACCTAACAAAGGTGGTAACTTATGGCTCTTTAGCAAGAATAGAGAAAAAGGTGTATGAGACACTCCTGGAAGCTATATGGCATGTGTTAGTGTGAGCAGAGCACTTGTGTCAGGAGCCACACAAAATAAGACAAAGATTCACCTCATTTACTCAAACTATGTAATCTAGCTGTATATGATAATATATTTTTAAAAAAACAGATAGCAAGTCATAGGTGAATATGTAATAGGTTTTATAAAGTAGATGCTTTTTCTCTTTTGGTTGTTTTGGACAAAATCCAAATTATATGGTAAACTCATATTGCCCAGGAATAAGAAAAAGCAAGATTAATAATAAGTAGTCATTCAAGTAAAAGTGAAGGCATAGTAATGATGAGCATAACAGAAGTTTGGCCATTTCAGACTCTTACTGATTGACTATCGAATAGCATAAAAGCAATTGAGAATTAAATTTAGCGGGTACTTTCTTTTCTTTCTATAGGCCATACATAGGCACAGAGTGGGAAATATATAGAGAAACAGAATATTGAAGTATTCTTAGAGACACTCTAATTTTTTGATCTTATTTAAAGATAATTCCAGAGGAAATTATCCTGCTGGTGTTTCAAAAGAATGAGTGGTGATAAACCTGATTTTCAAGGATACTGAGACAAGTACATTTTTTGTTTCTTTGGAGCAGTAATTATAAAGTGGACTGTGCCTGTCACAAGGGGAACCGGAATTGCCCTATACAGAAAAGGAATCCAAATGCTGCAGAACTGCCACTCCCACCTCCTCCAACCCTCCCTACCATCGGGGCAGAGACCAGACGTAGAAAAGCACGACGGAAAGAGCTGGAGATGGAGCAGCAGAATGAGGCTTCAGAGGAGAATAATGACCAGCAACCACAAGAAGTTCCAGAAAAAGTAACTTTATCCAGTGATCATGAGGTAATCTCCTCTGGTCAAATTATGTGGTATCATTCCTTTCCAAGAAGTTGATCCCAGGTTTCCTTCATTTTTAAGGAAGCAGTAGTATACACTTAATAGCTATATATATCAGCATACATCTGCATTCATTCATTTTCTTGTGAATATCCTTTCAATAGCTCAGTGTTAAGAGCCCTTACCTAGTAATTACAAGGCCCTGGGTTTGATCCCCAACACCAAAAAAAAAAAAAGAAAAAAAACCTTTTAGCTACTGTCCAGGTTCCATTTGGAGAATGAGGATTATCATCTGTTTGCCATGTGGCCTCACATGAGTAACAAATGAAAGCTCTAGAAATTATTTCTGGGCAATTTTAAGCTACCAGAATAAAATTGATTGATTTCCCCCACCCCAGTTTAAGAATATAATTTAATATTGCTTCTATTTAAAGGAAGTAGACAATCCAGAAGAAAAACCAGAAGAAGAGAAAGAAGAGGTTATAGATGACCAGGAGAACACAGCTCAGAGCAGGAGGGTGAGTGCTGTCTAACATCCCTTTGCTTCTATTTTCTTTCTCTACACATAGGTGAACACACGCATGCATGGAGTAGTTGTCTGTTGACCATCTAATCCTTGCCTTAAGAGGTTTCTTCATAATAATCTTTTTAGCCGAAAACTCAGTGGTTAAAAACAAGATGTGTTGACACTGTTTTCTTCTGACTTAGGAATTTTCTTGTTTTTTATGGAGTTTTTTTGGGTTCTGGGTTTTTTTTTAAGATGTAGATAGACACAATACCTTTGTTTTTATTTATTTTTATGTGGTGCTGAGGATCGAACCTAGGACCTCACACGCAGTAGGCAAGCACTCTACTGCAGAAAATTTGGTTTTGATGACTATTTTCTTACATGTTAAAAATTTTTCAAGCTGAGGTTGTGGCTCAGTGGTAGAGCGCTCACCTACCACATGCAAAGCCCTGGGTTCGATCCTCAGCACCACATAAAATTAAATAAATAAAACAAAGGTATGTTTCGAACTACAACTAAAAAAGAAATATAATTTTTTTTTTTCCAAAAAGCCCACTTGGCCTTTTAAAAGAAAGTATACTTTGGTTTGCTTTCTTTTATACCTGTTACCAGCATTTAAAATAAAAAGTTAGTTTTTAGTTACTATGTTCTCAAAGATATGTGCTATCTTATTGGTAGTTAAGTAAGTTTCTATAAATTTACATTAATAACACTTCTGAATTGACATTCTCCTATTCCTACTGGGGCTTCCTTCTATACCAATGCTATTTCTTTTTAGACCCGAGAGGATAGGAAGGTTGAAGCCATTATGCATGCTTTCGAAAACTTAGAAAAGAGAAAGAAACGGCGAGATCAGCCCTTGGAACAGAGCAGCCCTGACATAGAGATTACTGCCACCACCTCAGAGACTCCTGTTGGAGAAGAGACAAAAACAGAAGCTTCTGAATCTGAAGTTAGCAACCTTACTTCAAATGTTTCCATCCCAAGCATCCCACAGAGTATTGGAGTGAACACCCGGAGGTCTTCCCAAGCAGGGGTAAGAGATGAAAAGACCAGTGCTTAGGCACCTTTGCTCTTGCTAATGCCCATTACCTTTTTTTTTTTTTTTTTTTTTCAGTTTTCAATGGACACAACATCTTTATTTTATTTTATGTGGTGCTGAGGATGGAACCCTGCGCCCAGCACATGCCAGGCGAGCACATTACCGCTTGAGTTACATCCCCAGCCCACTTTTTTTTAAAATATTTATTTTTTAGGTGTAGATGGACACAACACAATGCTTTTTTATTTTTATGTGGTGGAGGATCGAACCCGGGGCCCGCCCATGCTAGGCGAGCACTCTGCCGCTGAGCCACAATCCCAGCCCCTGCCAATTACCTTTTAACCTATCTTTTGGATGGTTAAAATCCGTGTTTTGGGGTTTGTCCTGTATCATAGTAAATAACGGCACTTAACATTTTCATCAGTTGATTTATGGGGTTCAGGGAAACAGGTAAATTCAGAATTTGAATGACTAAATACCTTCATGCTTCAGTGGAACTTAGTACTTTTTTTGCTAGATAAACTGTTGGTGGTGAATTTATAAAAATCATTTGGTTTATAAGCCAGAGGTGGAACTTAGTGTTAGAATGAGTGCTTAGCATGTATGAGGCCCCAGTTTTAATCCCCACCACCAAAAAATAAAATTATTTTGAGTTCTCTCATGTACCTTTCATAGGATTCTCAAGATAAACCCTTTTTTTCCTTCCTTCCCCCAGCCATGAATCTAAACCTTAAGCTGAGACCTCATTGTCTAGGAAAGAAGTACAAGGAGGAATTCTCTTTCTGCTAAGAACCCTAAAATTAGGTGTTTCCCTTCAGTTGACTTATGACCTATTTTATAGATGCTTATCAGAAATAGAAATAACTAACCCAGATATCTGTTCACAACCTCTTTAGTTAATTTAAATGTATAAATTTGGGGGTTTAAAGAACACATTTTTAGGGCTGGGGTTGTGGTTCAGCAGTAGAGCACTCACCTAGCACATGTGAGGCCCTGGGTTTGATCCTCAGCACCACATATAAATAAATAAAATAAAGTTATTGTGTCCAACTAAAACTAAAAAATATATTTTTTTAAAGAATACATTTTTTTTTTAAAGAGAGAGAGAATTTTTTTTTTTTAATATTTATTTTTTTTAGTTCTCGGCGGACACAACATCTTTGTTGGTATGTGGTGCTGAGGATCGAACCCAGGCCGCACGCATGCCAGGCGAGCGCGCTACCGCTTGAGCCACATCCCCAGCTCCTAAAGAATACATTTTAAATGACTGTTTCCAAATCCTTATTTTTTTACCAGTAGGCATTCAGAATGCTTAAAGAAGAAATTGGATAGAATGTTTACTGATAAGAATTTTTGGTCAGCATTTGACCCTGATGTTGTTACAGGATGTTGCTGCAGAAAAACCAGTCCCCAAACCACCTCCAGCAAAGCCTTCCAGACCCCGACCGAAGAGTCGAATTTCTCGGTACCGGACCAGTTCAGCCCAAAGACTAAAACGTCAGAAGCAGGCCAGTGCACAACAGGCGGAGTTGTCACAAGCTGCCTTGGAAGAGGGAGGAAGTAACAACTCAGTAACTCCTACTGAAACTGGAAGTATAGACAGTTCAGGAGAAAACAGGCAGTTAACAGGATCTGACCCAACTGTGATATCAGTTACTGGATCTCATGTTAACCGTGCTACATCTAAGTACCCCAAAACCAAAAAAGTAAGTCATGAATACATCTTCATGAGTCTAGTATGGCGGGAGGTGTGTTAATAAAACACAAGTACCTGTAATCCCCAGAAAAAAATTAATCTCAGTGTTTGCTAGATCACAAGTTCTAGATAAAATCCTTTAATGAGGAAGCCTCAAGCCATTCTACTACTTTTTGTTCCCTTATTTTTAGACAGAACTTAAATCATTGGTAACTGAAACTGTTCCTCTCTTAGTGGACACAGAGAGGGTAAAGGAAGATAGCCTTGTGTTCTGAATGCCCAATTCATTCTCACTGCAGCTGTGGCATCTGTCCTAGTTTCTAGATGAGGTTTGTCTTTGTGAACTGCACTACTACTGCCTCTGGCTTTTCATCTGCAGCATTAACTAATGATCTCTCTCCTTTTTTTAACCATAGTATCTAGTTACAGAATGGCTGAATGACAAAGCCGAGAAGCAAGAGTGCCCTGTTGAATGCCCTTTACGTATCACCACAGACCCAACTGTACTAGCAACAACGCTGAACATGTTACCGGGTCTTATTCATTCCCCATTAATTTGCACCACCCCCAAACACTACATTCGTTTTGGCTCACCCTTTATGCCTGAGAGGCGTCGGAGGCCCCTTCTGCCTGATGGCACATTCAGCTCCTGTAAGAAGGTATGTCTGTGTTTATGTAATTGTTTTTTTGTTTGTTTGTTTTGTTTTGTTTTAAGGCAGGGTGCCTAAAATTATAATATATTTAACACATACTCTAGAAAGCCACTGTATCCATGTGCGCTGATAATGAGTTAATTGTTCAACATGAATACTGATAAATCAGGAGCCAGTGGGACTAACGTGAAATGTATACTGTATTTTTGGTTCTCAATTTTGTGAATATTCACTGTTGTCTCTTTTGGGAGCCTTTGAGGTTCTTGTGAGAGCACACAGCAGTTGATGATTGGGTAGGGAGGGGTATGTTATGTCTGTGCTCTTGTGTTACTTGTTAACATCCATTTGTGATTACTGTGTGATTGGCCCCCAGATACTTTAGAGCACTATTGAATGAGTAAAATTTGATAAAATTGTGTTTAGAATTAATTCAATCACTATTATCACTTGGAGGAGGTTAGAGGGAAAAGTCCTGTTGTGTTTGGCATAATTCCTGTTTCTTGATCAAATGACAACAGGTTGGACTGTCTATTCCCTAGAGAATATGGAAACTATTGTAAAAGATTCTTTCTGCCTCTCTCTACCTCTCTCTCTTTCTAGTTACCTAGTGTTTTTGGATCTAGTGGCAGCAGTGTTTGTGGTTGGTTGTTTGGGGAATGTGCTTTCTTAATTCCCAGAAGCCCTACATATTTTTCAAAGGTGTCTCTCAGGATTAGATCACTCCCTCAGACTTATTATGTCGTGTCAGTGTTTCTAGAAGTATAGGACACCTTTTCATTTGGTCTTTCTTTGAGGTAGAGTTCTGTTCCCTGGAACACCCTTTTCTCTTATCCTCAGATCTGGATTCAGGCTGCCTTCCTCAGTGTCTGCCATTGCCCTCCTCCACTGGCATCACGTACATGAGGATGCTGCATGTAGATTATTTGGTGTGATGAAGTCTCCAACTCCAGGCAGGTCTTCCCTGACTTCTCCAAACTTAAAGCTTTTCTCTTTCTCCAAAGAACAGAAATTATTTCTTGGGGGGTGGGGGGAGTGAAAGATGAGCCAAAGTACTGTGGGATACGGAGGGGAGGAGGGCAACAGGAATATGTACATAAAGGAAGGGCACTACTGCTGGATGAGCAGCATGTGCTGCACTGTCTTTTCTTAATTGTGCGTCTTACCTAAGTATTTGAGTACGTCTTGGTTTGTTTGGGGAAAATCCCAAATAGAAGAAATCATAAAGAGAAATTTGGTCATAAGATCCTTGCCAAGAGGGTTTATAAATAATAAAGTAACAGGAGTGACTTTCAGGTGTCAAAAATAAAAGCAGTGATGACTTTCTTTTAAAAATAAGTAGAAAATCTCTGAAAAGCTTTTGTACAGGAAATTTGCCTCAGTAATGAAGGAGAACTGGGTCTCCAGGGAAACTTTCTTATACCAAGTATGTCACTTAGGAAGAATTCTTTATCTTGGGTCTTAGTGATTATCTGAGGAGAAGAAAAATGGTTTGCCATGTAAAAAGCATTATGATTATACTTCTGTAAGAATTAGAATGCTGCTAGCTTTAGTGTGGGATACAGAACTGAAAACTGATCCTTCTTCTGTATTTAGCATTGCTTAATAAGATTAACAGCTCAAAATCATAAATGCATTTGTAAGGAGTGTTTAAAATTAGAAATGGGGTAGATATCGTCTTTAAATGAGGAGCAAGTTGAGAGATGGCTTAATATATTTAAAATAACTTGTTCTGTGTTTGGCTGGACATGGTACTAGATTTCTAAGGATGTTGGCTGCTAAAAGATTCTTTCAAGCTAGTTGGTAAACGCTCTTGCTTTGGTCTTTAAGAGGGGTTGGCATAAAGACTTTGTTGTAAATAATATGAACTAGCTTCTTGAAATGCCTTCTTGATAATTATGATGCTAGGATACAGTCTTTTTGTGCTCAAAGACAAATTAAACTCTTACTTTTCCAAGTAGCAGAAGCCTTTAAAGACTGAAAATGTGTGTTTAAAATTGTGACTTCACATTCAGTAGAAAATCCATTTCTTTGAGCCCTTTTGACCTGGTTGTGATTTAAGACTTAAATCTGAAAGCTCATCTTTCTATCTCCATTGACAGAAGAGAAAAAAAAAATCCCATTTAACTCAAATTCATATTATATTCTCTAAATGCATCTGACTATCCTCGTTCTTGAGCCTCTTTGATTTTGGAGGGTGGATGGGTATGTGGGTTGGCTGGCCAGCCAGTTGGTTGTTTGGTTTTTGTGGTGTTAGGGATTGAAAACAGAGCCTTGTGCATGCTAGGCAAGTGCTGTACCACTCAGCTACAGTCTCAGCCTTCATCCTTAGTCTCATTTTATACAGGCTATACTTAAGCACTTTGTATGTGTCGTGATCAGTCTTTAGGGAGACATTAGATTGTACATTGAATTATCATAGCAATGGGATCTTAAAATTATTTGTTTATATCTAAATTAGTTAAGATTAAATCACTGCTTTAGAATTTATTATAAACAAATCTATGTTAAAAAAACATGCAGCTTTTTTGTGGGCAAAATAAATGAAATTGAATCTTTTAGCTAGAAAATGAAGTCATCTTTATCCTAGGTAGGGATGGAGAAGAGTTATTTTTAGATTGGTTAGAAACACATCTAGTTCAAGACCTAAGAAC
Organism: Urocitellus parryii; assembly: GCF_045843805.1. Classification (NCBI taxonomy): domain Eukaryota; kingdom Metazoa; phylum Chordata; class Mammalia; order Rodentia; family Sciuridae; genus Urocitellus; species Urocitellus parryii. The sequence goes on from NC_135546.1 coordinate 13,937,465, forward strand.
ATTTCCATGATTAAACCAAATCATAATAAATTTTGAAAATCCCTCAGAATATAAGTTAAATGAATAAATGAAAAAAAAACTACCTTCCATGGGATTAGTTATAACAACGCATATTCCTAATAGGCTCACTGTTTAATATCTGGTTAAAGAATGTAGACCTCATAAGTTAAAAATAGTATGAGACAAATAAAAGTCTGATCTATATATTTGTACCCAGATTATTAGAATATTTGTCAGAACATTTATTGATATCCCTGGAGTGTCTAAATCAAATTAACAAATAAATGACCAACAAATCTTTAGTCATTTTATACATTTTATCATTTTCTATAAAATCATTTAGTCTCCTCCATTTCTTAAAAACCTACCAGACTAATGAAATGCTTTACTTGTACATTGGTATTTTATTGTATATTTTGAAGGATTATTAATGTGTGTGTCATTAAGTATGTGTTGAAATTTCATTGAAAAAATACTGAAAATTTGTGTATGTTATCTCACTTAACCTTCATGACAACCCTGTGGGTTTGGTATTATTGGGCACAGTTTAGATTCAGAACTTTTGGCTCAAAAAAACTTGCCCAAAATTAAGGCATCTTGTTTATTGGTACAGCCGTGTTTCAACTCAGGTATTGGGATTCCAAAGCCTGTTACTTCCTTCTTCTTTCCCCATAATAATGCTACCCTTTCTCACCTATCTTTGACTTTTCCAAAAAAAAAAAAAAAAAACATTTTTTCAGGCTGGAGTTGTAGCTCAGTGGTAGAGCACTTACCTAGCATGGGTGAGGCACTGGATTTGATCCTCAAATTTTTCTCCTTAATATAGTTTCAGAGAAAGGAGAAATGTTCTTTAGTAACCAAATAGAAGTTGGTGGGGGGGGGGGTGTTCTGAAATTAATAAGGGTGATTGGAGCTTGTTAGATACAAAGAAGTGTTCATGTTTCTTTTTTTTATACTTGTCCTGAAATACTATAAGAATCTTCAATAGGGGCAGGGACTGGGGCTATACCTCAGCAGCTGAGCACTTGCCTAGCATGGGTGAGGCACTGGGTTTGATCCTCAGCATCACATAAAAATAAACAAATAAAAGAAAGACATTCTGTCCATCTACAACTACAAACAAAAATTTAAAAAAAAAAAAAAAGAATCTTCAACAGGCCAAGGAAGAGAATAGGTTTGATCATATTTGCTATGTTTAACCTTATCAACTGTGGTAGCATCTTATTCCTAGAATACCCCTGTTTTTCTTTTATGTTCCATTTTTGTGGTCATCAGATCCAGAATGTAAAAATTTTTTGTGGGTACATCTACTTGACACTATAAAAAATTAACTTCTAGAGGAAAGCTCAGGAACCACCAAATGAGTGCTGTCATCTTCTCTGAGGGAAAAAAAAAAAAAACTTGTACAAAGGGTATCAAGGACAAAGGATTTTTCACTCACGTCTTCCCAAGTCAAATTTTCTCCTCTGTTAAATGAATGCTTTAGACAGGATGACTCTAAGATCTCTTTTCAGCTCTAAAGGTATTCTGTATGTAAGGGAGTTTTTGGTCTTGTCTTTTCAGTGATCTGGTCATATCCTAGAATATTAATGAAATTCAGATGACCCTTGAGTCTCTTATATATTCATTCACTCCTGTCTCCTCTATATATTGATTCACTCCCATCTCCTCATGTTCACAATTTTATTTTTGTTTACATTTGGCAGACCACAGTGACATTTACATCATAAGTTTCTAAAGGGAAAAATCTATCAGAATTGTTCTCTTTGGTGGAGAGAATATTTGCTTATCTGTAATACATGTTCTTTAAAGGTGTGAAATTTATTCACCTTTGCTCTTCCCATTTGAGGGAGAGTCTAACTTAGAAAATTATGTTTGTCAAAACTCAGTCTGTCTTCTGTCGGGAGGGGAACCACAGAACAGTGAAGAACCTACAACTATGTATCTTAAGAGATACATTATAGGTAATATATGTTCTATCTTCCACAGGATATAAATTCTTACTATCCTAATTTTTGTAGGCTTACAGTCTAACCTAAATTTATTTCTCATCAATTTAGATTCCAATATTCACTACCAAAGAAAGTAACTTATTTAGAGAGGTCTTCTTTTTGACTTTTGATTTTTCTGGTGATTTGCATTATTCCTGCATAATTTAACCAAACTAATTGATTGGGGGAAGCTCAGGTTATTCTACTTCTGAGTAAGTCTTTTGGTGTGTAGTAAAGAGCTATTTATTCTCATCTAAAGTCTTCCTGTGAATCTTTTATCTCTTCAGATGTCCCAGCATAGAGCAGACAACTCATAAGAGATAAAACTTTATCTTCTTTCTAGGCACATATTTCTGTGTTAGTTTTGTTCCGTATGACCTGACCAGTCTCTTAAATAAATGTTAAGATTTCTTCCTTATTTCTTCCCATTTACTCTGTCTTAAGCAGTATGATAGTTGGAGTTTTTACTTGTAATTTTTTTTTTCCCTTAATTTCTTCTGGTAGAGGAATTGATCGGGTAGTATTCTAATACAGTGAAATACAAAACTTATTTTGGAGATTGAGATTTGACATGTTATTGAATGAATGTGTTGGATTGCCTCTCCCAGCACTTGATGTAAAATGACCTAGTTTAGTGTGTTTAAAATAAGTACTGAAAAGTTTTAAGGTGTTATTGATAATTCTCTGATTTTCCCCCCTTATAGCGCTGGATAAAGCAAGCCTTGGAAGAAGGGATGACTCAAACACCTGTACCCCAAGAGACTAGAACGCAGCAACTATACCAAAGTAATGAGAATAGTAATTCTAGTATCTGCAAAGACAATGCAGGTATGTATCTAAAACCTTTCTAAATACATGATCAATCATTATTTGAGGTCCACATTAAAAATTTCAGAATTCGTACTCTGATATAAAAAAAGAAATAGCATGTTCTCTAAATAGTTACTTTACATCTGTCTTTACAGAGGAAGAGAGAGATCTCAAGTCAGGGATCAGTTTTCCAAGGACGACAAAGAAGGAACTAGACAGTATACAGATAACAGCAGAAATGGTTATAAAAAAGGTTAGATACATTTAAAGTAGTAAGTTTAGGAATATATATTTATATTTATAAGGGGGGGAAGGCAAGAAAGTGAAATACTAATATTCAGGGAAAAATTGTAAGTGTTTGAGTTGGGGGCATGGTTGAGGGGCAGAGGATTAATGAAGTAAATATAAGGAATTGTTATTAATTGGTTGTTTTCAAGTGAACTTGTATAATTAGTATAAAATATTTAAGAAGACATGGCTTTAAATTCAACTTAAGCTCCTTATGAGTTTTTGAACAATATGGCTATGAAAATTCCACCACTGGCTTTCACAGGGACTCTTGAAGGGGTTCTCTTTGAAAGCACTGGTATATTAACTTGTGGTGACATGTTAACTTATTCAGTACAGTCTTTTTAACGAAGTTTCTCCTGTTCATGTCAACTGAAAAAATATTGCAGGTCCGGGGTATATTTCAGTGATAAGAGTGTGTGCTTTTAACCTTTGCCATTACCTGGCACCAACACAAAAGGGGAAATTTCTTTGTGATTTCCATAAGTTTATCTCTACATCCGTTTTCTGAATGTTACTCAGTCAAAATATCAAAATAAATTAGATTTTCAAGCTTATATAAAGCTATAGCTCACAAGATAATATTCCAGATTTTCATAAAAATCTTTTTTATATTCATAAACTTGTTAGATAATTATAAATTTGAATTCAGTTAAATAAACTTTTACTAGTAACATTTGCTTTATATTAAAAGTCTGCTTTTAGCTGGGCACAGTGGTATGCTCCTGTAATCCCAGCAGCTCAGGAGGCTGAGGCAGAAGGATCAAAAATTTGAGACCAGCCACAGCAACTTAGCAAGACACTGTCATAAAATAAATTTTCAAAAGGACTGGGGATGTACCTCAATGGTAAAACATTCATGAATTCAATTCTGAGTACCCCATCACCCCACAACCACCAAAAAATATATATATATATATATATGCTTTTATTTGGATTTTTAAATTTAGGGTTGAAAAACTGGGCCACCACTTTTTAAATTATTGACTTAGTTTATTCTTCTCTCCATAGATTGGATTATACCTTGTGAGTTATGAATTAATCCATGTATAACATAAATAATATAAAGAAATCATTGGCAGATTTCCATCAGTATTATCAATTTACTGGCAGGTTTTTTTCAGGGGGTGGGTACCAAGGATTGAACTCGGGGGCACTCGGTCATTGAGCCACATCCCCATCTCTAGTTTTATTTAGAGAGAGGATCTCACTGAGTTACTTAGCACCTCACTTTTGGGGAGGCTGGCTTTGAACTCACAATCCTCCTGCCTCACCCTCCCAAGCCTCTGGAATTACAGGCATGTGCCACCATGCCCAGCTACTGGCAGCTTTTGAAGTTTAGTTAGAGTAATTTAGGTGAAATGGTCTATGTGTGTGTGTGTATGTGTGTCTGCTGTGCATTATGTAGGTGTATAAGTAAGATTAGAAAAGGAGATTATACCGCACTTCATGTCCTGACTTGGCAGAGACTTAAAGGAAAAGTGCCTTGAAAACTAGAAAGTACATGTTTCTACATGCCCTGTTTAGTGGAGAATTAAGACTATTAGTTATCAATGCATTTTTTTGAGCTTTTGCTCTAGTCTGTAGCAAACAGTGGGAGGATTCACTTAAAATTAACAAACATAAGGAAAAAAATTTATAAATTAAGCACTAGGCCAAGCATGGTGGTGCATGCCTATAATCCCAGGGGCTTGGGAGGCTGAAGCAAGAGGATTGCAAGTTCAAAGCCAACCTCATCAATTGAACAAAGCCATAAGCAACTGTCTCTAAATAAAATCCAAAAAAAGGACTGGGGTTGTTGCTCAATGGTTAGACGCCCCTGAATGACTTATATTGCTAAAAGTTAGTATAAATACTGAGGAAATATTTGTTAGAGGTTTTTTTGTTGTTGTTATTTTCAAGAATACCAAAGAGAGGCTGGGGTTGTAGCTCAGTTGGTAGAGCATTCGCCTTACATGTGTGAGGCACTGGGTACGATCCTCAGCATCACATAAAAACATATAAATAAAATAAAGGTACTGTGGGCTGGGGATGTGGCTCAAATGGTAGTGTGCTCGCCTGGTATGCATGAGGCCTGGGTTCCATCCTCAGCACCACATACAAAGATGTTGTGTCAGCCGAAAACTAAAAAATAAATATTAAAAATTCTCTCTCTCTCTCTTAAAAAAAAAAAAAAAAAGATTTTACATTCACACTGTTCTCATAAGCCTTCCTTCCGTGCCTGTTGTCTTGATTTAATTATCAGACTGTGTTCTGCACACCTCCCTTCTTAAACTTACTAAAGACTGAGGTGTTGGGTCAGGCTCTTTAATTTTAAAAAAAATAATAAATTAAAAAAAAGGTACTGTGTCTGTCTACAACTAAAAGAAACTTTAAAAATACAAATACCAAAGAGACGTTAATAAGGGAGACATATCAATATAGTGAAAAGAATCAAATAGACCTTTATTTGAGAATCAATACTGTCCTTTACCAACTATATGTTGTTGCTAAGTGTTTCTAAGCTTCATCTGTAAAATGAGAATAATGATATTTGCTTTATGGGGCTAATATGAGATTGAATAGCACATAAAATGCTCAAGACAGTATCAGATCCGTAATTGTTACTCTACACAGAGTATTCTTTCTTGTCAAACATGAATACTAGTTACATTAAAGATTCTGAATTCCTAGGGCTAGAGTTGTAGCTCAGTGTAGAGTGCTTGCCTAACACATGTGAGGCACTGGATTTGATCCTCAGCACCACATAAAAATAAATGAAGTAAAGACATTGTGCCCATATACAACTTTGAAAAGGTATATTTTTTTAAAAAAAGACTTTAAATTTCTAAAAGCTTAAATGATGTAGCAATAGAACTAACTTAAAGAGCAAAACAGTAGGGCTGGGGATATGGCTCAAGAAGTAGCGCGCTTGGCTGGCATGCATGTGGCCCGGGTTCGATCCTCAGCACCACATACAAACAAAAATAAAATATTAAAAAACATTCCCCCCCTCTCTTTTTTTTTAAAAAAAAAGAGCAAAACAGTATAGTAACAGTTTTAAATTAGATTTGTGATCTTAATTAGCACTTTAAGTCTGTATTAAAAGAAAAGTATATGATGACCAAATGTCCTAGGGACCACTTCTCTCAGGAATGTAAACATAGTTTAATACTTGAGAATTTATTAATATAATTCATTTGTTGGTCAAATATGGAAGGAACAGTAATAACACATTGGCTATTACAAATTTAATAATAAAATAGCATGCTTGGTTTTAATCTATGTAAAAACAGTTGCCAATTATAAACTTCATTGTAAAAACCATTTAAGCCCTGAAGTAGGTTATCAAATTATCCCACTGTTATTATTTAACATATCCTGGCACTGTTAGCCAAAGAGACTACTCAAAATAAAAAGAATAACAGGTAATAAAAGTACTGATAAAGAAAGGGTGCATGTGTTGTTGTCATGTACAAGTAATATGATCATCTGCCTAGAAATCCCAGGAGAATTAACTTAAAAAAAAAAAAAAGTACTAGAGATCATAAAAAGAGAGAACACTAGAAAATAAACCTGAATGAAAGTTAAACAGTTGAACCTGGAGATAAAGAGAGAACCCGCTGGTATTTTTATAGTCTTGGGGTGGGGTGTCAGACACATGTTCCTGATTATCAGAGGCAGAAAATCAAAGAAATGAATGATTCATGCATTTGACTAAGTGAAAACATAAAACATTACATAGCAAAGACAATATTTAAATAAAATTTAAAAGCAGGCAGCAAATCAAGAAACTGCATTTGAAACATTTTTTTTCAAAGGATCAGTATCATTATTTTGGGAGCCTGTAACAAGTCAAGAAAAAGACCAATGAAATGCAGGCTTAGGTACATGAGCAAGCAGTTTTCACAAGAATAAATACAATTTTAGGCGCTGGCGTTGTGACTAAGTGATAGAGCACTTGCCTGGCATGTTTGAGGCACTAGATTCAACTCTCCAGTACCACATTATAAACAAATAAAATAAAGGTCTCCCAACAACTAAAAAATATATTTTAAAAGAGAATAAATACAATTTTAGTAAACATATGTGAACATTCTTTTGGTTTAAAAATCCTTCATGTAGCCATTTGTCATAATAAAAAGAAAGAAAAAACAATGAAACAAGTGCAGAAAATACGTAGGAGTAAAATTTTTGTTCATTGAAGTGTATTTATAATAGCAAAAAAATGAAAGGTACTTAAGCTGATAAAATTTTGTTAATATTAATGCCATGCAGCCCTTAAAAAACTGAATTACAGACTTACTTCTTTTCATAGCAAGGTTTTTACCATGTTTTTCTGAGTAGAAGTAATTATTAAGCAGTGTAAGACAGGAGTCATTAAGACCATGTTAAGAAAGAAGGTTTTAATGCAGTGCATTAATTTGTGAGTATGATTTCAATTTTTGTGTATTGTTACATATATAATGTTTATATATATATATATTTAAAATTTTAGTTATAGATGGACTCAATACAAAATAAAGATTTTTTTATTCATTTTTATGTGATGCCTAGGATCTAACCCAGTGCTTCACACATGCCAGGCAAATAAATACTCTACCGCTGAGCTACAATCTCAGCCCTATATATATATATAATAATCCTGAGAAGTACTTGAGTGAAGTTTTAGAAAACATTAAAGTACAAATAGATTTGACCACGTAAAGTTTAACAACTGGGCTAGGGATATAACTCAGTTGGTAGAGTGCTTGCCTTGCACACACAAGATTCTAGGTTCAATCCCCAGCACCACAAAAGGGGTGGGGGGTAGGGATATAACTCAGTTGGTAGAGTGCTTGCCTTGCACACACAAGATTCTAGGTTCAATCCCCAGCACCACAAAAGGGGTGGGGGGTAACAACTATTATGCAACAAAATAAAATGAAATTAAAAGGGAAGGAAAGTAAGTAATCAAAGACTGGTGGCCTATAAACTTCATAAGGGGAAATGTCAGGTCTGTTTTTTACATTAGAATGTCATAAGTACTCAGTAAATATGTTAAGTGAGTCTCCTGTAGACTGATTCGCAGGCAGTAGTTTTTACCCAAATTTTCTAGTTTTTCTACAATGAACTTTATCACTTCACTTACTTGACTTTAATAATTATCAGTGTTGGACCTAACAGAACAGAGGTCTTTTTATTATTTAGTTATTTATTTGTTTGTTTGTTTGTTATATAAGTCTCTTGAAATATTTAAAAACTTATTCTGAATGTAATCCTTGTGTTACATGTTTGTTTTTTCCTTTTCTAATACCTAGGCACTTTTTTTTTTTTTTTTTAAGAGAGAGTGAGAGAGGAGAGAGAGAGAGAGAATTTTTAATATTTATTTTTTAGTTCCCGGCGGACACAACATCTTTGTTGGTATGTGGTGCTGAGGATCGAACCCGGGCCGCACACATGCCAGGCGAGCGCGCTACCACTTGGGCCACATCCCCAGCCCATCCTAGGCACTTTTTTTAAAAGAGAGAAAACTTAGTATCTAGGAGAAAAAAAAGGAAAACATGAATATACTTCCAGTGTAGGAAAATAAAAAAAATTTTGAGATACCAGAAAGAATATAAACATCTTCCATATTTTTGCATTTATTCTTCTCTCTGCATTTAAATAGGTTACCCTAATCTGTGCCTTATACCTCTTAACTCCAAATAGTTTCCCAGTTACCAGTTTTATTCTAATCATTAACTGCTGACCCAAAACTTCTACCTGAAGTCCTGGTATAGGTTCACTCCTTTCACTAAGCTTTGCGGATGTAATTCAACATAGTGGTTAAAGTGTAGACAGGAGGGCTGGGGATATAGATCAGTTGGTAGAGTGCTTGCCTCGCATGCACAAGGCCCTGGGTTCAATCCCCAGCACCACAAAAAAATAAATAAATAATAAAATGTAGACAGGAGCTAGATTACCTCGTATCTCTGTACATGCAGCAATGTCCTCCTGTTTAACATGGGGTGACAATACTACTGGATTTATAGATTTGTTAATATTAAATCAGATATTTCACATAAAACACATGGAACAGTGCCTAGTATGTAAAAATCACACACAACACGTTCCCAGGCTAGACTTGAACTCCTAGGTTCAAGCAATTATTTTTCTCCGTTTTTGGTAAAGGAGATTGAACTCGGGGATACTCAACTACTGAGCCACATCCCCAGCCCTGTTTTATAATTTTTATTAGTCTCACTGAGTTGCTGAGGCTGGCCTTGAACTCAAAATCCTCTTGCCTCAGCCTCTGGAGCTGCTGGGATTACAGGCATGTACCACCACACCCGGCTTCTCTTACAAATTTTTAAGCTCTTGAAAATAGAATATGTGTTGACTATCTCTCTCCCCCCCCCTTACCTGTGTCATTATGCATCAGTGATTTGCATATAGTAGGTGTTAAGTAAATTCATGGCCATTGTTAAATCAATCAATGAATAGAATTAGGAGTATGTATTTTCCAGTAAGTAGGCTGCTTTGTCCTGAAAGGTCATTGACATATGTAGTGTAGTAATTTGCTTTTTATGTAGACTGAAGAAAATGGGGTTAGCCAAATGAGAAAAGGAGTAACATCTAGATTTTTTTTTTTAATGGTTGAGAGAAATATTTATAAAAATCAATACACACTTTTAACTAGAGATTACATCCATATCAAGGAACCATGTATGCCTTTTCTGCTCAAAATATTATAGAACCATTGAAAGGGGGCACAAATACATAAGAAAAGGTAAACGGCATATGCAATTTGGCACGCCAATAGTTTTAGTTGGTGATGTGGCAGTTAAGTAGAGGGTGATTTTAACAAAGTAACACAGATTTAAAATTTTTGGAAGTTTGGTGTGATAGGAAGAATTTCTCTTTTGCTCTGATACAGTAAATTAGTTCTGTGTATCAGTCATATGAATTGTCAGATTCAGAGCTGGGTGTGGTGGCCCACATCTGTAATCCCAGCTCCTTAGAAGGCTAAGGCAGCAGGATGATGGGCAGCACAGCATGGGCAACATAACAGACCTAAGTGTCTTCAAAAGGAAAGAACTGTCAGAGTAATTTGAATTTCTCTGAGAGAGTGCTTTAAGACTTATTTTCAGTGCAGTTGTAATTCAGAGTTTCTGTGGGTTTTTTGTTTGATTGCAGGAGTTAATTTAATGAGATGAGGCAAAAGAGGTACAAGTCATTATAGGTCAGAGATTAATAGCTTGACTACAGAGCTTCCCATTAAGCTACAATTCATCTCTCATGCGAGCTTTGTATTTCACAGACTTGTTGAGCCCATTAAAGAAATGGAAGTCTCGATATCTGATGGAGCAGAATGTTACCAAGTTACTTCGGCCTCTGTCTCCGGTCACACCACCCCCTTCCAGTTCAGGCTCAAAGAGCCCCCAACTGACCGCACCTGGCCAGACTCACCCAGGAGAAGAGGAGTGTCGAAATGGATACAGCCTCATGTTCTCGCCAATCACGTCTCTTACTACTGCTAGTCGCTGCAACACTCCTCTGCAGTTTGAGGTGATTTGGGTTTGGTTTGGGGGGTGTACTAGATATGAAAAATCATCATTTGTACCTCTTCATTTCAAATATAATGTCATTTCAAATGTTTCTTTACTGTCTTCCTTCCCCATCTCACCAAGAGAATGGAAAATCTCAGGGTCAGTGTGGCCTGTTAACCTGGTAGCCTCTCATCTTGGCAGCCCCTGTACTTCTCAGAATAGGAAGAGTGCTACCACAGATCACATTCATTTCTCTTTGGCATGCAGTTCCTCAGTCTCCTTAACTTTAGGTATTAGCATGCTGGATCTTTATACATCTTTACTGTATACTTTGGTCAAAAGAGGTTTCTAGGTGCCTGTAGTAACCATTAGTAGCAGCAGCCTGAGAGCTTAGATTGTACTGATGGGTTGTGTCTCCATGTAAATGGGTGAGGTGTCTTTGCAGGTTGTTTGGTATTTTCATTGTAGCCTCAGTGAGCAGATTTAGAAAGCATTGGAGAATGGCTTATGGCGATTGTCTTTTTGTTTTTGTTTTTTTCCACTCCAGGTTACTTTCCCTTCTTGTTTCAATGCTTTAGGAATGAAAAATGGACACAAGACTAGCAACATGCATTTATAAAAGTCAAATTTGTTACATTCACTTCTTTGGATTAAGTTAGAAATCTATACCTCAGCTGTTTCAAAATGTAATTCTGAATCATTTTAGTATTCAAGTTTGGGTGGCAGGTTTGAATAGAGTCCATGCGGTTTTTTTTGTTTTGTTTTTTGGTTTTTTTAACTCATCTTTTGCATGTTGCTTTCTTCTGTAATTACATTAAATGAACACTATTTCTTCTCAGAAACCTTTTTTCTGACCACTAAACGTACTTAGCTTTCACTTCTCTAGAGGTTGTTTTTATCATTAAATGTTCTAACCAATCCCACCCTCCCTATTAAGCCTTTTTGAGAGAGTAAAGAGTAAAAATAGCTGGAATTTTTGTGTTTACTCAGAAGGAGAAAATAACATTGAAAGCACAGCTTTGTTCTGTACCTTACTTTAGATCATAATATCTTACTTTTGGAACAAAACTTCCTGGAGCTGGGGTTGTGGCTCAGCGGTGGAGTGCTTGCCTTGCAGGTGCGAGACCCTGGGTTCGATCCTCAGCACCACATACAAAAATAAACAAGTGAAACAAAGGTGTTGTGTCCAACTACAACTAAAAAATAAAGATTTAAAAAAAAAAAAAAACTTCCTTTTGGTGGGGGGGGGGACCTCCTGGTTGTGTTTGACCTTTCTAGAAAAATTACTCTTTATCAAATTCCATATGGTATTCTTGTTAGGGAATTTTAAGGCAGCAAATTCAAAACTTTTTAATTTTATTTTATGTACTTGCAGTTGACTTTTCATTAAGCAATTTGAATTTTATAATAATAAGATATCATGAGAGGAGCTTGGGTTATAACTCAGTGGTAGAGTTCTTACCTAGCACATGTGAAGCACTAGGTTTAAATCCTCAGCACCCCATAAAAATAAACAAAGGCATTATGTTCATCTATAACTAAAGATATATATATATATCATGAGAGAAAATTCTCTCTGGAGGCCATTAGATTATATGAATATAATAGCATACTTTATCAAGGCAAATTATATTATTATAAGTGATATTACAGAAATTAGAAAGTAAGTTTTCCTCCAAAACAAGCAGTCAGTGCATTCTGTATTCCTTATATTGTTTTGAATAATTGTGAAACACTATACAAACACAAGGGGTTTTTATTTATTTAAAAAATTTAAAAACTCAAAAATCATTTTAATGAAGCAGAATACCAGGAAGGAAAGAAAATATTAAATAGCAAAAATTCCACTGCAAGGTTCCACTGTTGTAAAACTTGTGATTTAACTAAGGAAATTTAGCCTTTCTCATTTAAAAAGAAGAGGAAGGGGCTGGAATTGTGGCTCAGAGATAGAGCGCTCGCCTAGCTTTCGTGAGGCACTCGGTTCGGTCCTCAGCACCACGTAAATATAAAATAAAGACACTGTGTCCATCTATAACTGAAAAATAAATATTAAAAAGAAAAAAGAGAAACTTTACCTCCCTGACCCATCCTTATTATGATACTAATGGCCACACTCTATGTATATTCTAGTACAGATAAGTAGCCTTTTGTCCGTGAAAACCTATGATAAAGAAATATCAAAAAAAAATATTACAAGTAAAAAAAACAGCTTACTTTGTGGGAAAATATTTTTGAAAAGGGAAGGATATTCAGGAGATAAGTGAGGAAACTCCAGTGCTGAGGTAGTGGGCCGGTGTGGGGGACAGCATCTAGAAAGAGAAATTAAAGTAACATTGGGAAGGCAAGCTTAATTCACCTCTCCTTTCCACTAGAATAACCCTTCCCTTCTCTTTCTGCTCTCAGATCCGTACTCCACACAGATACTAGCCACCATCCACTGAGTAAATTTCACAGCTAAAAGCCTGCTCTGCTGAAAACAGCATCATTAATCCTACCCACTAGAGCATAGGTCAGCCACCAGGGCCACACTTGTCCAGAGTCCACAATGTTGGGAAATCCTTTTCTCACCCCAGCCCTTGCATTCTGAATCCTTGTCACAGTCGGCACCATTACTTTCTTTACATGTCATTTACATCTACCTATCATGAGCCCACTGCCTAGTCCCTGTTGTTGGGCGAGTGCTGCCTCAGGTGAGAGTGCTACCCTGTATAGATTCTAGGTGAACATACATGTTTTTTCTTTTTTTTGCTGTGTTCCCTGAAGTAAAATGGATGCTAACCAAGATAATATTGTTAGAAGTGCTCCGGTCCAATTAGATTGTGCCAAGAGCTAAATCCAGCTTGTAAGTTAGGGATTTCATCACTCACACTTCCTTGGGCTCTCATTCAAGAGAAACTGACCAGTCCTTGTTAGTCCTCAGTTTGCTAAGATGTTCCCCTGGATAACCATGGTGGCCTGAGACATAAGACAATGAAGGAATGGGATGATCAGAAGGGATGTGGGTGTATGAACAAGGTTCCTCTAAGAAGGAATAGGGAGTAGGATGCCTTCAATAACAAGTACTAAAGGTTGCTAAACTTTCTTCTGATACAAAGAAATATATAACCCTGTAAAATTTCACCTAACTCTTTCCTGATAGTATGCTTGAGGTGTTTACTTACAGCATGAAACATTATAACCAGTTTTTCCTTAAATGCTTTCGAAGACCCCAGGAAGCATTTTAATAAGTCATTCTATCCATTTAGATGAATTCTGCAGTTAAACATTTCCCCGGTGCATTCTTATCCAACACCTCCCCTCCTCCCCAAGTTGTGGCTAACATCTATGCTTGCTTTATTTTTTGTTTGTTTTGTTTTGCTTCTTGACTTGGAGTAGATGAATAACAAGATGCTTTTCCCTCCTCTAGAACATATCCTCCCCTGAGAGTTCCCCTGCGCATAGGCCCGAGTCCCTGTCACCCGAGGTAGTTATCACACCATCTCAATCACACTTGGAGGCTGAGAGTGAGTGTGCATGAGTGTGTTCCTGAGTGTATGGGGAGGGCTGGGGGTCTGAGTGAATGGGGAGATGGGCTGGAGGGCGGCCGATCAGTCACAGCAAGTTGAATGAATCTTTCTTCCTGTGTGACTGTGACTACACAGGATTGTTCATGTAGATAGAGGAAAATTTAAGCAGCCATGTGTATGTGATGGGGTTGATCTTTGTTGTTTGGGGGAGGGGGTGGCTGAAGAATTCTATTAAAGAAGAACAGAATTAGAAGTTTAATGGATGCTGAGTATGTGATAAGAGCCTTGTTAAAGTCATTAATAAATAAGGTCTCTTTGTTAACAAATAAGGAAAGTTGGTAGGAGATGTCTTTTAATATTTATTTTCTTAGGCAGTGTATATTGGAAGAGTTGGACAGTGACTTATGCCTTGTTCCAGGGTTAATCTGACAGCTCTATGTAACCAGACGTTTGGGGTTGTGGTTGATAGATTAAAGAAGCTTCCTTAGGAAAGTTATTCTGTCTCACAGCTTTCTTAAATCTTCTCTATAGCTTCTTAATGGGTGTGTAAGGAAACTTGAGTCCATGGCTTCTGTGTCATAGGCCTCCCTCCATTCTGCAGTGGTTGGGATATAGTTGCTGTACAAGTGGTATCTCTTAGAATATCAGTTGAGTGTGTTTTTCAGAAACCTTAATGCTATGGAAATGCCAAAATCAGATTTTAGTGCTAGAGTTTTTATTGTACGGTTTGGCTTAATGTAGTCATCATTAACCCCATGAGTCTACATGGAAACTATTTCCTCTTAAAGAGAAAGTCTCATAACCTTTCAGAATCTACTGAAACTTTAACCCCACTCACTCACTTCCAATTTAAAAATTAGGGCTAAAGTCCATGAGAGTTAGCCAAACTCTGCATCTGTCAGATTTTATAAAATCAGTATGAAACTGGAAAAGGGTTGTGTTCTACTAATGTAGCAGGTATTTTAACGATCTTGTTAGGAAAGTATAGCTCACTCACTTTCTCCTCAGCTGGTTGTTAAAAATTCTAAGTTAATATAATTTGGAGACTGACATGGTGTGGCATTTGGGGTTTTGATACCATGCTTTGTAGACAGTTAAGCTACAGTTGGCCTAGTGGTGGTAAATCTTGGTGTTAGAGCTAATGATAACCAAATTGAAGGTGAAGTTTATTTTTGGTACATTTCAGCATTTCACATGCTCTGCAATGTTGAGCATCAGTGGTCTTGTGATATGTTTGGCATACATTAGAGGATAAAGAAAGAATTGAGTGGTCAGGAAGTTGTATAAGATGAGAAACACTTATTTAACAGTGAAAGTGAATGAAGAACTGGTTGGTTGATGTCTTTAATGCCATTCTCCTTTACTGAACCAGTAGCTTAAATACTTGCCTTTCTGTCTACCTTCTACTTTTCTCCACCTTTTTCCCTACACCCACCTTCCATCAATAGTAAAAATTAATAACACCAAAAGCCAGTTAATCTTAAGGTACCTGTGTAGTTTGCATGGGGCTCAGGTATATTCCAAATTATACCACCAGTCCCTTATAGTATAGTGCACAATGACTCAGCAAACCTGATGAAAGGCTAAGCAGGCAAAATAGACACATTTGGCCAGTTACCTAATTCTAACTTTCCCAGTATTCTCATCCAGAAAGACTTTAAAGCATTTTGGGAAAGGCCAGGATTCTTTAGTAATCTGGCCTGTATCTATTGCTTTGTGGAACTTTCACCAATGTTAATGGCTTTCTCTCCTCTACTTCCATCCCTCTTTTCTTTCCTTGTTCACCTTTGCCCCTCTCACCTCCCTTTCTACCCTTTGACTTTTTCCTTTCTCCCCTGCCCTATGTCTCCGTTGATTTTTATTCTTTCAGCTCTGTCACCGAAAAGACCTGGATTTGACAAAAGTAGGATACCTTGATTCCAACACTAACAACTGTGCTGACAGACCTTCCCTGCTCAACTCAGGTCATTCTGACCTGGCTCCTCATCCCTCCATTGGGCCCACCTCAGAGACTGGCTTCCCAAGCAGAAGTGGAGATGGACATCAGACCCTCCTGAGAAACTCAGACCAGGCATTTCGGACAGAGTTCAATTTGATGTATGCCTACTCCCCTTTGAATGCTATGCCTCGAGCAGATGGATTATATAGAGGGTCTCCCCTAGTAGGGGATAGGAAGCCTTTACATTTGGATGGGGGATATTGTTCCCCAGCGGAAGGGTTCCCCAGCAGATATGAACATGGCTTTATGAAAGACCTTTCTCGTGGATCCCTGTCACCTGGTGGTGAAAGGACCTGTGAAGGGGTCCCATCTGCCCCCCAGAACCCACCACAAAGGAAAAAGGTAAGTCATGTTACAGAGCCCCCCACTCCCCAAAACCATTAATCGAATAATTCGGTGGATATTTACCAAGTTCCAGGTGCTCAGGCTTCTCATATAAGTAAGACCTAGTCTCTATCATACCTAGTGAAAGTCAGTATATTTTGGTGAGTATTATAAATATTCAGGGCTGGTGACGTAGTTTGGTGTTAGAGCACTTGGCTGACATGCATGAGGACCCAGGTTCCAGCCCCAGCACAAAATATAATAATAAATATCCAACAAATTTAAATATCTGTTATGTGCCATATATTTGCTAGACAGTTGAAAGGCTAACACAGTGAAAAGGAAAAAATTTAGATTATTCAGCACTTCCCAGGTTTTTGACACTGTGATGAAGCAATTTACATTCATTTTATCCTAACCATGTCCTGTGAGATAGGTGATTTCCCATTTTGCAGATAAAGAAACTAAGGCAACTTGAAAAACTAGCCCATGGTCACTCATAGTAAATGGAAAAATCAGGACACTGTCTAATTCCAGATTGCATGCTTATATTTCCACCTTGCTAGATTACCTAGATTCTCCCCTAATAGCTTATAGAAAGTGAGAGTGAGCTTTAGAGATAATTACATTAATAGTGAGATGGATGCTCCAAAGGAATTATTCACATGTCGTAAGAGCACAATAGCTGAGGAACTTGGCCTAGTCTGATAGGTAGAAAGTACTTTGAAAATAGGCATGAGGTCTTTAGCCAGTTTAAGGGATTGAGGTAGAGTGAGAAATTGCAGTTATTGCTTTGGTTGAATCTCGAACAGGAAGCAAGAGTCAGGCAGCCAACAAATGAGGGTGAAGATATTGTAGTAGAATGAGCAGAGCAAGTAAATCTGTGACACTCCACTAGGTCAGCAGCAGGGGTGCATTGTGATACAAACAGTTGAATGTGGTTACAGTGTCAGGTAAAAAATAAGAGCGCCCAAAGAAAGGTAATGAGATTAGCAATGCCAGGAGAGCTTATACCTGTTCTAGAAATCACAAAACCTAAAGTGTACTTTTTGTATCAGTGGTTCTCAACTATGGGCATTTGAAAATGCATGGGAGTACTTTGTGGTTTACACAGTGACTTGCATTTATTGTTCAGGGCTAATGATGCCAAATTTTCTGTGTGGCAAAAATACATGCTTGTTGCAAACTTAGTGGCTTCTTGTATTTTTATTACAGTGATAATGCATTACCAGAATTTATTATTACTGGCTTCTTTCCAAGATTATGTATAGTAATGCATGTAAACAATTATCTTTACTATCAATATTTTTACAGTTGGACAGAAAAATGAGAACCCTTAGGGGATAGAAGGAGTAGGAAATTCAAGCAGGTAATTTTAAATAAGAGAGTAATGGGTTTCAAAGACTGGCATGAATAGTGCTGACTACCAGAAACAAAAATAACCTGAATTTCTAGTTTCATTTATTTATTATGCCCAAAGGTGATTGAAATTATTATTCAGAATCATTTCTGAAAATGTATTGGGCAAGTGAAGTATACCAAGTTTTTGTGCAGTTTGGAGGGTTTTTGTTTGGTTGGTTGGTTCGGTTTTTTTGTTGTTGTTTGTGGGGGGCATTTGTTTCTAACAGCCAAATAAACTTGGTCTCTACCCTCATACAACTTACAGTTTATTCAGGAATTGGCAAGACATTGTATAGCATTCGACATAAGCAGGTGTGGTACATCAGCAAAGAGGCATGTGCCAGGGAGGCAGGAAATAGGGTCTATTGTGGCACTCAAAAAATAATGAGTGGGCTGGGGTTGTGACTCACTGGTACAGTGCTTGCCTGGCATGTGTGAGGCCTTGGGTTCAATGTTCAGTCCTCAGCACCACATAAAGATAAATACATAAAATAAAGGAGATATATAGATAGTTTTGTTTTAAGAAAGAAAGAATGAGTGAGGCAGGTGATGGGGACACTGGGGAAGTTTCCAGGTAGGTATAGGTTTTCTAGAGGTAACTTGGCTAAATTATAAACTGGTAATTTCTTCTCTTTTTATTTTAGTGTCTCTATGTATAAGACAAATAATACTAAATCTCTATGTCTTGAAAAATAAGAGCATATTTAAAACCTCAGAACATTGGCTTTCTTTTTTCTTTAACACCTAACTCCTTAGATTTGTAGTCAATGAACAATAGCCATCAAAATCTCCTGGAAGGCCAGAGTCCTGAGAAGCACATACCTATATTACCACCTACTTTAGAATCTGAGGCAGGAGAATCCCAAATTTGAGGATATCCTGGGCAACTTAGCAAGACCCTGCCTCAAAATAGTATTTTAAAAGGGCTAAGCAGCTGATGTGGTGGCACAGGCCTGTAATCCCAAGCGAACCCTGTAGATTGAAGCCAGAGGATCACAAGTTCCAGGCCAGCCTCAGCAACTTAGCAAGACCCTGTCTCAAAATAAAAAGTAAAAGACTGGAAATGTAGCTCACTAGAGTGTTTATCTGGTATGTGCGAGGTTCTGGATTCAACTCCTAGCACCCCCCAAAAAAGAATCACCTGGGGAGACTTTCTGTAATTATACAAGCTTTCCATTTTCTAAGTATTCCCATATATGCAAATAACTATCACACACTTCTGTGATGTGTAATGGTAATCTAACAGGTTTTCCTGGAAAAGGTTGCAGTCTGCTTGATGAATACGTTATTCAAAAATGGCATCTCCTAGACTGTTCTCTTCCATTTACTGATTTCTGTCTCAAATTTGTAACTGCTCAGAACTGTCACACCTAGAAAAAGTTGTCATGTTTGGTACCTGCTTTATTTGCACGGCTTGACCAATGGTTTGTTGGGGTTCCATCTTCTTTCCCCGTTGCTAGTACTCCACTAATGATATCCAACTAATGTACTGTTTCTTTCTTTTTTTTCTTTCTAGGTATCCCTGCTGGAGTACCGTAAACGGAAACAAGAAGCCAAGGAGAATTCTGCTGGTGGGGGAGGAGACTCTGCACAGAGCAAAAGCAAGTCTGCAGGAGCTGGGCAGAGCAACAGTAACTCTGTTTCTGACACTGGTGCCCATGGTGTGCAGGGATCCTCAGCCCGAACCCCATCGTCCCCTCATAAAAAATTCTCCCCATCTCATTCCTCAATGTCCCATTTGGAGGCAGTAAGCCCATCGGATTCCAGAGGCACTTCATCTCACTGCAGACCTCAAGAAAATATCAGTAGTAGGTGGTAAGTTTATATTTGATGCTTTATAGTTAAATTCAGGAGGGAAGTATACCTCTAGAATCATTCCCAATTTGATATTAAGTATTTGGGAGCACTTTATCTAATAGCACAGCTGTCTAAGAGTGCTATCTGTCCTCCTCAGCTGATTTAATAGTATTAGCTACATTTCTAGCCATACAGAAGCAAAGAATTACCAGCAAATCTATAGAGTAGCACTCTTAGACAACATACAGCTATGGATGGCCTTAAACTATTTTGTTTGGTGAGCATTAACACTGCCTCACCTATTTTCTCAGTTCACGTAAAAGGTAAGTCAGGAGTCCAGCCAAGTTCCATTTGAATTAGCAACAGATATCTGTGTTCCATGCAACTAGCATATTCAGAACAACAAAACATTCTAAAAGAACTTATCTGGTTTAGGGGAGACCGCTAGAAAAGGAAATAAGCTGGGTGTGGTGACAAACACTTAACAAATCTGGCTACTTGGGAGTCTAAAGCAGGAGTTCAAGGCTAGCCTGGACAACTTAGTGAGACCCTATTTCAAAATAAAAAATTAAAAGGATGGTGCTGGGGATGTAGCACTAGAGTTCAATCCCTAATATGGGGAAAATGGGAGAAAAAAGTAAATAATACTGGTGACAAGATCTGAATATCAGGGGCTGGGGATGTGGCTCAAGCGGTAGCGCGCTCGCCTCGCATGCGTGCGGCCCGGGTTCGATCCTCAGCACCACATACCAACAAAGATGTTGTGTCCGCCGAGAACTAGAAAATAAATATTAAAAAAAAAAAAATTTAAAAAAAAAAATCTGAATATCAAAGAGTAAAATAGAGAATGAAACACAGACATCTTAAACTGAGTCTGAGAAAGAAAAAACATGGCTCAAATGATTATGTTCATTAAGAAACCCTTTATTAAACTGCTACTTCGCTGTCAGGTACATAATTTCATAGAGGAGCAAATTTAGCATTTCAAAATGGGGACTTAAAAAGTTGATATCTTTAACTCATTTTTTCCCTTTATTTCTTCATCCTTAAAAGTGATTTTTCTTTTGAGAGAATATATTGTACAGCCTATGTGAGAGCTTCATTTGTTTTAGACTCTTTGACTCATAAGTCTTCTGGCTTAAACTTGCCCCTCTCACCTTTGCAGGATGGTTCCCACGTCAGTAGAAAGACTTCGAGAAGGAGGGAGCATCCCTAAGGTCCTCCGAAGCAGTGTGAGGGTGGCCCAAAAGGGAGAACCCTCTCCCACGTGGGAGAGTAACATCACTGAGAAAGATTCAGGTGAGTCTATGACCGCCTTCTGTCAATCAGGTTGAGGGACACATAAGCCAGGCTCTTCACGGTTTATGCCAAATGCTAGGGTGAGGTGAGTCAGTTTCTGGCACACTTGGGTTCTGCTATTTGCTAGGCTCCAGCTCAGTCTTGCTCTTTGGGCCTACATCATTTTGTAAGGTCTAGCATTGCTTGCTCTCTGTCTGCTCTTTTTTCCCAAGGGATACCTTTCTGTAACTCTCATCTCTCCAAATTCCTGGAGCTCCACCTCGATGAAGGATGAAGAGAAGGAAGGAGACGGGAATCAGATCAGGCATTTAAAACATAGCCCATAATTAACCACTCCTTTTGCCCTTCTGGCATGCTGCACTCACTCAGTTTGTCATAGAGAGCAGCATGGGTTGGTGATGGCATTGGTGATTTGGCTGTTTTCTCTCTTGCTCTGAGATGCCAAGTTGATTTTATAATACCTTCTAGACCCTGCAGATGGAGAAGGCTCAGAGACATTGAGCTCAGCGCTCTCTAAAGGAGCAACTGTTTACAGCCCTTCCAGATACAGCTACCAGGTAAGTTGAGAAAGTGCTGATCTCTGGGTAGAAGAATATATTCTCATTTCTGAATGTTTTGTGATCCAAGCCATCCTGTACAGGAGATGCTGGTGTTGGCATTGACTCAGCAGGCTTGGAAGTAAGTTGTTTTCTGCCTTCCCTCAAGTATAAATCATACCACAAACGTAAATAAGGTGATCAGAGACAAAGAGTTGGCTGCCTTTAGTATCAAAAAAAAAAAAAAGTTATAAATGTGAAGATCACAAGCCATTGAAGAGACTTGTTCACTTCCTTATGCTTTCCTCCAAACTCTTTCTAGCTCCTGCAGTGTGATAGTCCACGGACAGAATCACAAAGTCTCCTTCAACAGAGTTCCTCTCCCTTTAGAGGACATCCCACCCAATCTCCAGGATACAGTTATCGAACTACTGCACTGAGACCTGGAAACCCCCCTTCTCACGGTTCTTCTGAATCATCCCTCTCTTCTGCGTCCTATCCCAGCCCCGCCCACCCTGTGTCCACAGACTCGTTGGCCCCATTTACAGGGACACCAGGGTATTATAGCAGCCAGCCACATTCTGGAAACAGCACTGGCAGCAATCTTCCCAGGAGGAGCTGTCCTTCTAGTGCTGCTAGCCCTACCCCACAGGGCCCCTCAGACTCACCAACCTCAGACTCGGTTTCTCAGTCCAGCACAGGAACTCTGAGTTCCACCTCCTTTGCTCAGAACTCTAGGTCGTCATTGCCATCAGACTTACGGACTATCAGTCTGCCCAGTGCTGGGCAGTCCGCTGCCTACCAGGCCTCCAGGGTATCTGCGGTTTCCAATTCACAGCACTACCCACACCGTGGGAGTGGGAGTGTGCACCAGTACCGACTCCAGCCACTGCAAGGGTCAGGAGTCAAGACTCAGACAGGACTTTCCTAGGGCTTCTGGACATGGGCATACAGAACTGAACAAGCCCATAGCTGCTTCCTTCCAGCTGCCTCTGGATCCTGGGCCGAGCATATTGCTGGAGGAGGGGGGTACAAGATGCCAGAGGATTGGGTCTGGTCGACAAGAAACAAGACTTGTGGTCCCAACTGGCCTCTGGCCTTGGAGAAAGATGTAAATCTTGTCTGAAGCAGAGACTATAAAGAAGTTTCTCCCTGCTGTTAAGGGTACATTGTTGACAAGCAAATGGTGTTTTGGTTAGTAACGGTTCTAAGTGCAATGAGTTGTGTTGAAGCCTCTGTCTCCCATCCTTGCCTGTAGCCTGTAGTCACTTGTGCAGTGAGGACATCTTTTTAAATAATAAAAAAAAAAAAAAAATTAAAAAAAAGTTTTTGTTTCAAAGGAAAAAAAGTGAAAAGAGCCAATCTCAAAGCCCCAAGCCATCTGAATAGTGTTAGGGTTTTATGCACTTAAGAATAAAGGTAGGTATGTAAATCTTATCCCTAAGACAACCATTCCAAAAGCAGATATCTGGCCAAGGTGTGTTCACCAAGTGTACTCCCTACCTTTGTCTTAAATCACCAGGAAATAGGCAGGGATAATAAAGCTTGGATCTTGCTCCAACTGAGGGATGCTTGGCTCTCTGAAATGAGCTTGTGGTCAGCTCTTGATTATTTGGGAGCCGACAATCTTCTATTCCTCCTTCCCAAGCTGTTACACAGCTTAGTAACCCATGGAGTAAGTAGACAGAAGTGGAATGAGAAGTGAGATGGGCCAATTGCATTGCTACTTAACAGCTTTTGGCAATAGATTTGATTAGGAAGGATCCCAAGTGGTCTGGGATTTCTTTGAATTTTATTTTTTTCTACTCCCAACTAATCAGGAGTTGACGATCCCATGAGCAGGACCGCCTCCATGATTGGGGAGCATGCACTTGTGACTTGCAGGGTAAGAATGGGAAGATAGGTTTGTGGAGTGGCACCGACAGGACTGTGATTGTGTGTGGGCCTGCCCCACGTTTCTTTGGGGGATGCTTATGTGAGAGTGGGCCGGTGAGGGAGTTAGCAAGCCACCCACACCCCTAACACTGTTCTGGATGAGACGAGAGCAGACTGGCTTCTCCCCATCAGTGCATTGTGCCTGTTGTACACCCCTGGAGGAGCCCTGGAGCCAGCCCAGGTGGGGTACACAATCTTTTAAAATTCCATACGGTTGCCAGCTTATTTCTTTCACTTGTTTACTGTAATATCCGGCGTGTTTTTATTTATCTAATTTTGTATTCAGTTATAACCATGGTAGGGGTAGTGAGTATATGACAGGTGTGATCCCTGGTGCTGCAGTGGACCTTACTTCTTTTCTTTTGGACAAGATAATACTGTGAGTCTCCCTCCTTCCCTCTAATTTGTTTTCTCCTTTTTTTAACCAGCCTCTTGCATCCCTTTCTTTTCTATCCTGTCCTACAACTATCATATGCACAGTCTTCTCTCTTTGTGTGTGACTGTTACAAAATTTCACTTTTCAAAATTTGAAATCAGGTGTTTGCTCAAATGAGGGGAGATTTTTTTTTTTCCCCCAATGCTGAAACTTAAGCAGAGTACTTTTCTTTTTGTTGTTTCCCCCACAAACCCATCAGTCTGGGAGAGCGTTGGGAGTGGAAATCATGTTGCCTGGGATGCCGGTTTCTTTGTATATTATATAAAACGTATGTAAATGTCTCTCCATTTGGGCTGGGGTTTGCATTCTCCCCTTGGCTATTAACCAAGGGGAGAGGCCAGCGGGCAGGCGGCCCTCACCCTGCCTGGCACGTGCAGAGACCCCAGCCACTCTGTGTGGGCAGGGTGCTGTCAAGACCAGACCTCTAGGGGGGGTGGGGGCGGGGGGTGGGGGGAACTCTTGGAAGGGAAGAAGTTTCACTTCTTTCTCAAGTGGAGTGTTTACACCTTGCTGTAACATTTGAACTTTCACAAGAGATGTAATAATTTTGATAATAAAATTCTTAACCATAATAAAGTTGAGAACTTTTTTTTGTTAGTCCTATCATCTGACCTTGCCTGGTTTTCCCAGTGTTGTCCTTACCTAATAAGGGCAAGTTGGACCCACATTCAGCAGAATATGCTCTCGGTAGGGTTGTTTTCCCCATAATAGAGCCAGGAATAATGATTAATCTTCCTCTGGCCTTTTATGATGAGGTCAGACCAGTGTTAAAGTAAGCCTGCTATGTTGGAACTGACCTTTGAAATCTCCTTTGAACTGGCATAGTTTCCCTGGCCTTGACCTCATCTGTTTAGCAGATATTTTTTCATTCTCATTCAAAAACAATGCTGGACATTATTTTGGTGCTAAGCTTATTATGCTGATTAAAATGATGGTTGGGTGAGCAAATTAAGGTCTCTCCTAAAGCTTATATTCTAATGAGAGAGAGAACAAAACTAGTATGTAATTAATAGTCTGTACCATGGTATTGGACCCTTTTTACCAAGATGGCACCAAAAGTGAAGAAGGAAGCTCCTCCTGCCCTTGCCAAAGCCAAATCCAAAGCAAACGCTTTGAAGACCAAGAAGGTAGTGCTGAAAGGCATACATTACCTGTGACACTCTGGCTCCAGAGGCAGCCCAGATACCCCAGGCAGGTTCAACCACTATGCTGTTATTAAGTTCCTCTAACCACTGAGTCTGCCATGAAGAAGATGGAAGATGATAACATGCTTGTGTGTGTTTTGAGTATCAAGGCCAACAGTACCAGATTAATCAGCCTATGAAAAAGTTTTATGACATTGATATTACCAACCAAGATCAATACCCAGATTAGGCCTGATGGAAAAAGAAATATGTTCAGCTGGCTCCTGGTTAGGATATTTGAAATATTGCCAACAAAACTGGAATCATCTAAACTAAATCCAACTGGCTAATTCTAAATGTACATTTTAGTTAAGATTCCTACTCCATAGGCTAGGGTTGTGGCTCAGGGGTAGACTTCTCACCTATATATTTTTTTTAAGTACCAGGCTCAGTCAGTGGTAGAACACTTGCCTAGCATGCACAAGGCCCTGGGAATCTTAGGAAAAAAAAATGACTTTTTTTTCCCCCTCCCCCCATAATAGGTAAGTGACTAGGGTAGTTGAAAGGGCCATTCCAGACTGATTGGACAGGAATCACACAGGAGTTGACACTGAAGCTGAAACCTGAGTGATAACGAAAGCAGTCATGGAACAACGAGTGAAGGTCATCCTGGTCAGTTCAATCAGGACGTGCAAAGACTCCCAGGTAGAAAAGGCTTAGTTTTCCATCTGAGATACAGAAAAGGGGCAGGCAAACTTTGTAAGGGGCCAGATAGTATTAGTCTGGGCAAGCCATGTGATCTCTGTTATAACTACTCAACTCTTTTATTGCAGTACAGAGCATCTGTAGACAGTATGTGGCTGTGCTCCAGTAAAGCTGCATTTACAGAAACAGGTAGGTGACAAGTTGAATTAGACTGATAGGCAGTAGTTTGCTGGGTCCTTAATGTGGGGCCTTATAGGTTTAACTTAAAGAATCTGCCTCTGAGTACTACAGAATTTTAAGCAGAAGTGACAGGGTCTAATTTATGGTCTGCAGGTTGTTTAGTTGTATTATACAGTTACTTTGATTTGATCCTGTTGGAAGGACAAATAGAAAAGCTGGAAAACCAGTTTGAAAAGTATAGCAGATATTCAGGCAAGCAACAATGTGGTGGTGGCTTCTACAATAAAGATGGTAATAATGGGGATAAAAGGAAATAGTTGAAATCAAGATAAGTTTTGCAGTTGTGCAGTGGGGATAGCCAGTGGATTAGATTGGCAGTTTTTGCTCTAACATTTGTTTGAAAAAATTTTTACCGAATTCCTCAAAAGTAATCAATTCCTGGGGCATTTTGGAGAAGATGCCCTAAGAATACCTAGCCTAATTCTGAGTGGGATAGGAAGAAAATAGTGTGTGCAGTGTAGTCCTCTTTAAAAAGAAGTTCTGTGTCCATTGTATTTTGTCTTATAATTCTGTGATGAAAACAGGCCAGAAGCTACATTTTAAAGATGAGAATTGAGGGTTAGTGCCATGTTCAACTGTGTGTACCACAGGTCTGCTGATAATTAATAGACCTGTGTATTTTCTGCTTGAATTGGAAGGCTTTTTTTTATTTTTCATAATCATTGAGAAGTGTTCTGAGCTCTATGCAAGGCACTGAGAGTGCGAAGGTATGAGAGTCAACAGCCAGCCATTAGGAATTGATCTCTTGACTGTTATCAAGTACTGTGTGGCTAAGCGCTTTCCTTTTTTTTTTTTTTTTTAATTGCTTTTATTTTTTTAAATACATGACAGTGAAAGGCATCACATATAAAACACAATTTTTCATATCTCTGTTTGTATATAAAGTATATTCATACCAATTCATGTCTTCATACATGTACTTTGGATAATGATATCCATCACATTTCACCATCACGCTTTCTTTTTGATGTGATAAATCTAAACAGATGAACAGCGTTAAGGAAGTAAATCAGCGTAACAGTGGCAACTTGTACATTACTTCACAATTTCCAGAGCTCTCCCATTTTATATGATTATTTATCTCATTCATGATAACAATATGTGGGGTAGGTATTCCCATTTTATAATTTTTTAAAAATTAAAAGAGCCAAACAGACAATTTTGGAAAATTTGCAATTTCCACAGGAAGCAAATAGAAATCAGTAGAGGTGCCATGAAACTTACTGGAAATCACCTATCTGAAAAAGTACAGTGCCCTTTTCTATTTAAGAAACCGTTCTAGGGTTGAGGTTGTGGCTCCGTGGTAGAACGCTTGTCTAGCATGTTTGAGGCACTAGGTTCAATTTTCAGCACCACATATAAATAAATAATGGTCCATCAATAACTAACAAATTTTTTTAAAAATATTTTTTTAGTTATAGATGGACACAATATCCATTTATTTTTATGTGGTGCTGACAATCGAACCCAGTGCCTCACACGTGTGAGGCGGCTGCTCTACCACTGAGCTATAGCCCCAGCCCTAATAAAAAAAATTTTTAAAAATTCTATTCTGGGGCTAAAGTTATGGCTCAGTGGTAGAGTACTTGCCTAGCATGTGTAAGGCCCTGGGTTCGATCCTTAGCACCACATAAAAATAAATAAAGATTTTATTATGTCCAACTACAACTAAAAAATATTTTTTAAAAATTACTATTCTGGCCCTTTCTAGGCACTGTTTGATGATATACAGGGTTCTCTGTTTAGCAGAAGTCATTCTGAAGAAAAAAAATGCACAGTTCTCCTAATGGAGTAGATGATTCTATTTTTAAGCTGCATTAATATTAGGCTTCATAACCTGCTCCATATAAGGCACAGAGGAGATAAAGAGGTTTTGCAAGGGTCCGTAATATACTTAACAGTAGTCAGGCATTGTGGTAAACACCTGTAATCCCAGCTACTGGGAGGCTGAGACAGGAGGTATCACAAGTTCAAGACCAGCCTTGGCAACTTCAGAAGACCCTGTCTCAAAATTTAAAACAATAGAACAAAAAGGCTAAAAATATAAGTCAGTATCCCTGGTACAATCCCTAGTAATGCACTTTAAAATTTTTTTTTTCAAAGACAGGAAGGAAATACCTTAGAGAAAGATAATCATTGAAAGAGGTACTGTTCCTTGTAACTTTTACCTGCTCCTGCACAGATTCTGAAGTCATAGTTTGACTGTATCTCAGACTTCCCCATACCCACCACCATCTCTACCACCGTTAAAGCACACTAAAACTTTGGACAAGTTTAGAATAGATATCCACAGGTACTCCAAAACAATGTGGGCAGGGAAAAACCATCAGATGTCAAAAAACTTGCATGATACCACAATTTGTTTTAAAAGAAGGAATGGTTCATCTAATGGATCTCAAAACTCCAAAGTAACAGGCACTGTCATTGGAAAGCTCCACAAGCCAGTTTTAAAAGCAGCAGCTAAAACTGAAGAATTTGCAGTAAGTCCAAATGATGGTTTTAGTCAGATCTAAGAGACTTGATTTTCTAACCTTTGAAGGTTTCTTCTAGGACAAAGCTTGGTACTGAATAAGACAATTAAAATAGAGATGAGGACTGGGGGTACAGCTCAGTTGGTAGAGTGCTTACCTTGCATGCACAAGCCCCTGGGTTCCATCCCAGCAACAACAACAACAAAAAAAAAAATGAAAGGGGAAATCACATTAAATGAAATTCTTTGAAAAGTAATGAAATTAGGGCTGGGGTGGTAGCTCGGTGGTAGAGTGCTTGCCTCACATGCATGAGACCCTTGCCTTGATCCCCAGCACCACATAAATAAACAAAAATAAAGATCTTGTGTCCATCTACAACTAAAAAAAAATGTTTAAGAAAAAGGATGAAAGTAGGATTGTTCCCTAAAATCTAGAATGCTTTCTCTTTAGAGTAACAATATAAGAATATTAAATAACTCCTGATATTTTAACTTCTCTTACAATTGATTGTTAAGCTCTAAGCATATTCTGTGCTGAATTAAAACACCTATCATTCACACAGTTCATATTTTAATATTTTACCATGCAGCTCAAAAACCTGTCATATATCATACCTATTTTCTGAACGTGTAAAAACCATTTTATCTATATAGAAATGAATGATGGGGTCTGGAGTTGTAGCTCACTTTCAGAGTGCTTGCACAGCATATGTGAGACACTGGGTTTGATTCTCAGCACCACATATATAACAATAAAGGCCCATCAACAAAAAAAAAATTTTTTTTTTAATGGATGATGGGAGGTATCTCAGGGGTAGAGTGTTTGCCTAGCATGCGTGAGGCCCTGGGTTCAATCCCCAGCAGTGCAAAAAAAATAGATAAAAATGAGTATCAGAAAAGGATCAAAGTTGTATCCCAAAAAGTAAAATAATAATAACAGCAGCAGAATAATATCCCTATAAACAATAAAAAAGGAAATGTCTTGGGCTGGGGAGTAATAGATGGGAACTTCCTTCAACCTTATAATAATTAAAATGCATGTGTGGGCTGGGGATGTGGCTCAAGCGGTAGCGTGCTTGCCTGGCATGCGTACGGCCCGGGTTCGATCCTCAGCACCACATACAAACAAAGATGTTGTGTCCGCCAAAAACTAAAAAATAAATATTAAAATTCTCTCGCTCTCCC
This sequence comes from Urocitellus parryii, assembly GCF_045843805.1. Taxonomy (NCBI): domain Eukaryota; kingdom Metazoa; phylum Chordata; class Mammalia; order Rodentia; family Sciuridae; genus Urocitellus; species Urocitellus parryii. The sequence goes on from NC_135546.1 coordinate 13,967,001, forward strand.
TCTCTCTCTCTCACTCTATCTTTAAAAAAAAAAAAAATGCATGTGTGCCTAATGATGCACAGCTATAGTCTTACCTGCTCAGAATACTGAGGCAGGAGGATCACTTGGGCCCAGGAGTTAGACTATCCTGGGCAACATAGCGAGACCCTGTCTCAAAAAAGGGCAGGGGGTATAAAGTGCAATACAGTAGCCCCATCTAATTTGTAGTTTCACTTTCTGCAATTTTCAGTTCCAAGAATGTTAAATATTGTCTTGATTCTTTCAAGAGCCCATATTCATATAACTTTTATTACAGTATTTTGTTATAATTGTTGTATTTTTAGTTGTTGATCTCTTGCTGTACCTAATTTATAAATTAAATTTTATCATAGGTATGTATTAAGAAAAACAGATGCTTCTTATAAGGGGGTTATATCCTGATAACTGTATCCTAATTTGAACATAACCAATGTTAAAAATACTTTTAGGCCTGGTACAATGTCACACACCTGTAATCCCAGCAGCTCAGAAGGCTAAAGTAGAAGGATCTGAGTTCAAAGCCAGCCTTGGCAAAGGCTGAGCAACTCATTGAAACCCTGTCTCTAAATAAATACAAGATAGGACTGGGGATTGTGTCTCAGTGGTCAAGTGCCCCTGAGTTCAATCCCCAGTACCAAAACAAAAACTTAGTACACCTAACCTGAACGTCATAATTCAGCCTAGCCTTACATGTGCTCAGAACACTTGTGCCTCGGGGGAATCATGTAGCAAAAATCCTATTTCACTATAAAGTAATGAATGTATTTTGTAATTGATTGAATACTATACTGAAAGACATGATGGCCTACTGTTTAAAGAGTAGTAAATCATACCATCCTAAGTCAAGCTCATCTGTATAGGGATTGGTACTATCTGCAGAATCAGGCATTCACTAGGAGTCTTGGAATGATTTATCACCCATAACAGGGATGGGGCTATAGTATCATTAAAGTTAGCACCTAGGGCTGGGGATATAGCTCCCTTAGAGCACTTACTTAGCATATATAAATATGTCCCTGAGTTCCATCCTCAGCATCACAGAAAACATAATAATAATGATAAATGAGCACCTAAAAAACTAAAAACTTAGGTATCAATTTAACAAAATATGTGCAAGATATATCTGAGGAAAATTACAATTCTTTGAAAAGAACTAAATAAATGGAGAGGTGTCCCACACTCATGGTTGTAAAGATATTATTTCTTCTCATCTATAATTTCAATGAAGTCCCAATCAGAATGCCAGCAAGTTATTTGTGCATACCAACAAACTAATTCTAAAATTTTAAACCAATTCTGACATTACCTGACTTTATTTACTGTAAAGCTGTTAATATTACAAGCTATTAGTATTCAGTATTCAAGCTATTAGTAATGAAGATAGTGTGGTATGAGCAAAACAGTAGGCAAATCAATCACTGGAACAAAGTAAGAATCCAGCAGTATACCCATACAAATATGGTCATATGACCTTTGGCAAAGTAAGAGAGAGTCCTAGAAATTAAAATAGCAGAAAATCTAGATAACCTTAGTCAACAATGACTTTTTTTTTTTTTTTAAGATACAACAGCAAAGGCATGAGCTCACAAGTTCAAGACTAGTCTGGGCAACATACAATATAACAAGACAGGGCTGGGGATGTGGCTCAAGCAGTAGCGCGCTCACCTGGCATGCGTGCGGCCTGGGTTCGATCCTCAGCACCACATACAAAGATGTTGTGTCCGCTGAAAACTAAAAAATAAATATTAAAAAATTCTCTCTCCCTCCCTCCCTCCCCCCCTCTCCCTCCCTCCCCCCCTCTCTCTTTAAAAAAGAAATATATATATATATAAAACAAGACACCCATTTTAGAAAAAGGAAAACAAAAATCACTCTGGCTGTATGTTGTACCACAAATTGGAGGTAGACACAAAGGAAAGTGGAAAATAATTAATCCAGACTGAAAAATATGAGCCAGGTTCATAGATATGGAGAGAAAAATAGATACGTTTTCCTAATTAAAACGTGCTCTGTGGGCTGGGGTTGAAGCTCAGTGGTACAACACTTGCCTAAAATATACAAAGAACTCTTAAAACTCAATGCCAAGAAAAGAACCCAGTTTAAGAACAGACAAAAGGAGGCTGGGTTGTAGCTCAGTGGTAGAGCGCTTTCCTAGCATGCATGAGGCACTGGATTAGATCCTCAGCACACATAAAAATAAATAAAAGTATTGTGTCCATCTACAACTAAAAAAAAAAAAAAAAGAACAGGCAAAAGATCTGAACAGACCATATTGCAGATGGCAACTAAGCATATGAAAATGTGTTCAGCAAAACATATCCACAGGCAATTGCAAATTTAAACAATGAGATACCACTGTACACCTACTAGAATGGCCAAATTCCAAAACTAACACATTTGCTGGTGAGGGTGTATAATAACAGAAACTCACTTCTGGTAGGAATGCAGAATCAACTTTAAAACTCAGTTACATTTCTATATACTAACAAGCTATCTGAGAAAAATTTTTAAAAATCCATTTATAGTAGCATCAGAAACAGTGAAATGCTTAGGAATAAATAAACTGTTGAGGTGAAAGATCTGTATGTACACTGATAACTGAAACATTGGTGGAAGAAACAAATAAATGGATATTCATGGATTGAAAGAATCAATGTTGTCAGAACACCTCTACTAAAAGGTGTCTGCAGTCCATATCAAAATTTCAGGGTACTGATTAGAACAAATAAATAAAAATTTTTAAAAAAAACAGACACATACGTCAATGGAACAGATTAGTGGGACCAGAAACAATCATATGCTCATACAGTAATTAATCTTTGACAGAGGCAAAAAAAAAAATCACATTGGGGAAAGAATAGACTCTTCAAAATATAGTGTCGCCACACTTAGGAGCACATATCTATAATCCCAGTTATTCTGGAGGGAGGCAAGAGGATTTCAAGTTTAAGGTCAGCCCCTGCAACTTAGTGAGACCTTGCCTCACTAATGGATAAAAATAAAAATGGATAGAGATGTAGCTTAGTGGCAGAGCGCCTCTGGGTTCTGTCCCCAGTACCTCCAAAAAGAAATACAAAGTAGGGGCTGGGGATGTGGCTCAAGCGGTAGTGCGCTCGCCTGGCATGCGTGCGGCCCGGGTTCGATTCTCCATGCACCACATACAAACAAAGATGTTGTGTCCGCCAATAACTAATAAATAAATAAATATTTAAAAAAAAGAAATATAAAGTACTATTAAAATTGGATATCAACATGCAAAAAAAAAGTGGACTTTACATTCTTACACCATTCACAAAAATCATCTCAAAATGGATTAAAGATTTAAATGTAAAACCTAAAACAATACAATTTCTGAAAGAAAATAAACATTGGGAACCAACAGAAAGCACAACATTGGTCCTGGCAATTTTTTTTGCATATGGCATCCAAAACAGGCAAAAGTAAAAGTCAAGAGGGACTCCATCAAACTAAAAAGTTTCTGTACAGCAAAGGAAATGACAAAATGTTCTACATTTTGGCAACCACTGGGCAATCTTTAGAATGGAGAAAACTTTTGCAAATCATATCATAAGGGATTACTATCCAAAATACATAAGGAATTCATACAACATGATAGCAAAAAATAAACCATAAATAACCCAATTTAAAAATGGAAAAAGATATTGTGTCCATCTACAACTAAAGAATAAAATATTTAAAAAAGAAGAAGTTCAAGGCCAATCTAGGCAACTTATGGAGACTTTGTCTCAAAACATTAAAAGGGATGGGGGTGTGACTCAAGTGTTAAAGTTCCCCTGGGTTGAATCTCCATTACCAAAAAAAAAAAAAAAAGACATGGCAGTAGGAATGATAGAAGGAATCAGACATTATTATATGTGCATATGATTACATGACCTGTGTAACTGCACCATGTACAACCAGACAATGAGAAGTTATACTCCATTTTTGTATGATGTGTCAAAGTGCATTCTACTGTCATGTATAACAATTAGAACAAATTTTAAAAATATATTTTAAAAAATAGTAAAAAAAATAGTTATTTCATTGAGGAGGTAGGGTTACTCTCTGGAAGCACATGAAGGATTTCTGGGATGGCTAGCAAGATGGCTAGCTGTTTCCTTGATAATGGTTAGGACATTTTAAATTCATTAAGTTGTACATTTGTTTTATGCTGTTTTCTGTATTTGTGTTATATTTATTTTTTAATATTTATTTTGTTGTTTAGTTGGACACAATACCTTTATTTTATTTATTTGTGATGCTGAGGATCAAACCCAGGGCCTTGCATGTGCTAGGCAAGCACTTTTCCGCTGAGCCACAACCCCAGCCCCTGTGTTATATTTAAGCAAGCAAAAGTACAAATAATTGTTGGGAAGTAAACATCAAAAAGGTGTTTACATGGGCTAGGGTTGTAGCTCAATGGCAGAGCACTTGCCTCGCATGTGTGAGGCATTGGGTTTGATCCTCAGCACCACATAAAAAATAAATAAATAAAATAAAGATTGTGTCCATCTTCAACTTAAAAAATAATGTTTAAAATAAAAAAGGTGTTTATATGAAGGAGCTGGGAGGGCAGGAGACTGAGTAGAAAGCTGAATATTTGACCTGAATATTTCCAGGAATTATTATTTGGTACTGAGGATTGAACCCAGGGATGCTTGCCACATCCCCAGCTCTTTTTTTATTTTATTTAGAGACAGGGTCTCACTGAGTTGCTTAGGGCCTCGCTAAGTTGCTGAGACTTACCTGGCCACTAGAAACAGGCCTGGGATGATTTACCAAGCCTGTGCCTAATTTATTCCTGTAGTCCTAAAGCCTCAAAGTACCTGACCACAGTGGGAATTCAGTAAATATACTGTTGAGTCAGTAAATGAATTTGGAGAAGCAGCCAGCCCAGCCTTCTCAGGGTAGATCTGGGTACCAGTAGCCATCATATTCATTCTTTGATCTTAGTGGACTGTGAAGGAGTTTCAAACTAGAGTGCCATTTTAAATTCACGAGTCTGGTAAATTGTACCAATTTCAGGCTCCTGACCCCGTGACTAACCTTCCAAAATGAGAATGTCATCTCCTGGCCTCACCTGTGCTCTCTAGTTAACCCCTGCAGTTCCCTCCCTGCCCCTTCCTTCTCTCACAGCCTTCCTACTGTGTTCTCTGAGCTCTATTTTCTTCCATAGACAACACCACCTCCCTTGCAGGCTGGTCAAATGGCTGTACATTCTGTCATGTCCTGTTACAAAGATGTTCTCCCCAAATCTCCCCAGTATCTTGTCCGTCCTCCAGGTGTTCAAAATCTCCTGTGACTACATCCTCTAGTTTTTCCAATTACTGTAATTTTTGGACAGCTTTGGCAGGTCTTCCCCTCCTCCCCAATTTGTGCCATTTTCCCCACCATTTGGATGGATAGCATAACCAGGGTGCCTCTCATTTCAGTCATCTTCAAGAATCCCTGGAAATAGCCAGGCAAAAGAAAGAAAGAAAGAAAGAAAGAACTGGGGATGTGGCAAGCACCCCTGGGTTCAATCCCCACTACCAAATAATAATTTCTGGAAATATTCAGGTCAAATATTCAACTTTCTACTCACATTCTCCTGCCCTCCCATCTCCTTCATGTAAACTTTTTAGTCCCATAATCCTTCCATTCCATGGTCTCCTTCAATACCCAACCGAGATCCCAAGGTAGATTTCTGAAGTACTCAGGACACTCACCTTCCCTTGTGCCTAATCTCCATCCTTCCTTCTCTGCCTGCCTTCCTTTACTGCCATCACAGATCCATGGTCTTCTATCTTTAGTCCCATTAGCAACTGCTCCAAACTTCCAGGCTCCTCTCACATCCCCTGGGGCATGGGCATATGGAGAAGATGAATGCCATGAGGTCAGTGCTCCTTAAACTTAGCACTTCCTGTAGCTCAAAAGTAACTTACATCTTTCCATCTCCCCAATCTCTTCCTCTTTGTTCCAAGCTCTCTCTCATCTTCCACCCTGGGCCAGTGGTTCCCACTTTCCACCAGACTTGTTCCTTTCAATTTCCTCTTACCCTCCAACTTTCTCTTGCCTGGGAACACTCGGGACACTCCAATATTCAAAGAAAGAGATTCCACAGCCCCCTCGAGGTAATATGCTGAGCCCTGTCCCCTGCTGGCTCACTGTGTATAGTAACTATTTCTTGAATGAATCTCAGTCACTCACATTTCTCCTCCTCATGATACTTGTCAATTATGCTCCATAACTTGTCACTTGTACCCTCCTACTCTCTCTCTCAAAAAACCTCAATATATGGGGTTGGGGATGTGGCTCAGTGGTAGAGTGCTTGCCTTGCAGGTGTGAGGCACTGGGTTTAAGCCTCAGCACTACATAAAAAAATAAATAATAAACAAAGATATTTTTAAAAAGACCTCAATATGGCCTCCTTGTCCCCAAGCCCAGTGGACACAATTTTCAGCCCCTTTTACTAGACCTCTCTGTTTCATTTAATCAGTTGCCCTACCCTTGAACTCATTTCCAAGTCAAGCCCTCTGACTCTTCCACCACCTCCTTTATGGACATTTCTTCCTCTGCTTCTCCTTTGTATCTTTACATCACCCTATAGCCCCTGCTCTTTCCATACTACATAGTCACCCAGGGCAGGCACATCTGCATGCACTTTTGTTTTTTCCTTCAGTACTGGGAATTGAACCCAGGGCCTCTCAACCATGGAGTTGCATCCTGGCCCTTTGTTTTTTATTTCAAGACAGGGTCTTGCTAAGTTGAACAGGCTTGTTATCCTCCTGCCTCAGCCTCCAAAGTGGCTAGGATCACAGGTGTGCGCCACTGCACCCAGTTGCACGCCACTGCACCCAGCTGCACCTGCACCTCTGATCACAGTCATTACCTGTATGCTGATGTTTCTGCCCAGATCTCTCTGTTAAGCTCCCAACTCCATAAGGCTCTGGACACCCATGATGGTGTTCCATGCATGTTTTAAATGTAAAACATCATCTCAAACTGAGATGTGAGATCTTATTCTGCAAATCTTTCCAGTTTCTCAAGAAAAAAAATGGTCTTCTCTATACCAATTTCTCTTTTTTAAAAAATTTTTATTAGTTATTGAAGGACCTTTATTTATTTATTAGTTTAAATATGGTGCTGAGAACCAAAGCCAGTGTCTCACATGTGCTAGGCAAGCACTCTACCACTGAGCTACAACCCTAGCCCTATATCAATTTCATTTCTTATCCCCATAATCAGTCACCAAGTGTCCTCTACTTCCTGAATGTTGAACTTCTTCCCTCTAAGCCCCACCGTCACCACCTTGCTTCCCCCCAAGCTTCTGATTTCTCTTTGATTGAGATGTCTCCCTCTAATCCAGTCTTCTAACACCAAAAACTAAGTGATTTTCCTCAAACGTGAACTCAGTTGTTCCCCTCTCCTGCTCAAAATCCTTCTATGGCTCCCCAGTACTCTTAGGTCTGTACTCCTGAAGGTGGCTTCTGAGCTAATTCAGGATCTGCCCTCATTGCTCTCTCCAAGCCCATCTGTGACCCTTCCTTCCCTCACACTTTACAAGTCAGTTTTCCTGCATCACTTTTAGATCAGCACATGTATACTTACTTCTGCCCCTTAACATTGGTCTCTCTCCTCTCTTCCTTCATGGCCTTCCTGACCCTTGCCTGCCTTCTTGTCCTACAGCAAAACTTTCTCCTAGTCTATCTACCCCACCACATGCACCCGCAGTGCTCTGTACCCAGCAAGTTACACCTTATTTGTATATGTTCATCTCCACAACCAGGCTTACCCTTGTAAGACAGGGTCTCCGTTGTGCACGTTACAACGTGCCACACACTGTAGGAAGCAAATTAAATGTGTTCCCTAATTATGTCTTCCCTTTGAGATGGTCACTGTTGTTATCTCCCCCTTAGTCAGCCGGGATTTAGAAAGAGGTCAAGACATGGGCAGAAGAGTGGAGCCTTGGCGCTGGGGTTGTGACTCAGCGGTAGAGCGCTTGCCTAGCATATGCGAGGCCCTGGGTTCGGTCCTCAGCACCACAAAAAAATAAATAAAATAAAGATATTGTGTCCAACTTCAACTAAAAAATAAATATTAAAAAAAAAAAAGAGTGGAGACTTGTTCGAGTCAGAGTCCCAAGTACAGAATCAAGCCCGAGCCATCACAAGAGTATGCAGAGACCACCAGCTGCCCACTCCATCTAGCCATCTACCGTCCTTTATAATAGAGCCCCAGTTTTATTTGGGTTAACATGCCTACTTAACATTTTCAGCCTTCTCTGTAGCTGCACATGATACAGTATGCATAGGATTCAATCCTATGGGATTTCTAGAAGTCTTCAAGTAGACCAGTAGCCATCTTGGGCCATTCAGGTGGTTTTTTGTTTTTGTTGTTGTTGTTGTTATTGTTGTTGTTTTTTTTGGTGTTGAGGATTGAACCCAGCTCCTTGTGCATGCTAAGTCGATTTGATAGAGACAAGCACTCTACCAACTGACCTATATCCCCAGCATTCCCCATCACCCCCAATTAGGTATTCTTGAGGAAGGAAGCCAGGATTGAAAATGACAACGCAGAAAAAAACAGGAGCCTGGGTTTCCTAATAACATGGGTCATGTTCCGACTTCTTTGGGGTGAGGAGGCTGGATCTCAGTTGCCCAGGCTGAGTGGCCTTTAACTTGTAATCCTCCTGCCTCAGCCTCCCAAGTAGCCAAGGTGACAGGTGCCACCACATCCAGCCTTAGTTTATTTTACCATGACACAAAACATCAAGCCATGGTATGAGGGCCCTGTATATCCAGTTTAATCTCACCACCACGCCCCCTTGAGCCCTTAGGACAGGACTCAGAAACAGCAGTCAGAATGGGTGATATAAAGTGTTTCTTTATTTGAATGTCATTCCACCTGCACTGAAGCTCAAACCCAGCAGCAGCAGAAGGGGTCAGGACCAAAATAAATGGTACCAAACTGGACAATGAACGGCGAGGACACATTCAGACGGAACTTACTAATGGGGTGTAGACGACACCAAGCTACCCTAATGACACAGCACAGGCCCTCAGAGCTCTGACAGAGCCCTGGGGAAGGACTATGGCTCCCTGTTCCTTTCTCAGGAAACTCCAGTCCCTCCCAAAAGCTAGCCCTGAACCAGGCAGGGGCCTGTGGAAGTTTCTAGTGCTGGGAAGACCCCAGCTTCTCCAAAGACAGGGTTTCCCTTTCTTAATTCACACTGGAAGCTGGAGGAGGGCAATTCTCCCTGGTCTCAAGCAGGAATCTCAGAAGGCCAGGGACTCTTTCTATCTAGCCCTATCTAAAGACACTCACCTTATTCACTTCCCAGGCCTAAAAAGGATCTTAATCCTACCTACATTCTCACCCTTTGGAAAGTTTTCCTCCCTAGGTTCTGGTTTCACATCCCATAACCTAGAAGGACTTCACTGATCAGCACCGTGGGCCAGAGACTGAACCACCTCCAGGTTGTGGCTGCTTTCACTCTTCTTGGAAGAATTTCCAGGGTAGAAAAAACTGGATTGTGCCAGATCCCCTGATCCAGTCACAGTTGACACAGGACTCTTTCAGGGACAGAAGGCCAGGAGGTTCTTGGTCAGAGGACTTCCTGAGGTCAGAAACTTGTCTCCTCCCAAAGGCCAAGGCTACTTTGCCCACATAGGCCTGCCTTTCCATGAGGTCTTCATTGCCCCAGGAGAGTCATCAGAGTCTTGTGCTTGGCCAGGCCTCTCCTGGGCTCTTGGCTAAAACATCTGCCCCCACCCTCTGCTGAACTCTTAGGGGCAAGGCTATAGTTTGGCCCCCAATGCAATTTCTGTCCCTTCCCCCTGCTGGACTTCAGCCCACCCAACCTTGCTTTCCTAACCCCAGATTCCTTGGTGCATCTCCAGGTTGCCTCTTGCTCTACCCAGGCCACATCTGGCTGCATGGAGGGTGGCATGGGAACCTCATCAGACCACCCAAAAGGGAATTAGCCTCCCTCTTCCCTACCAACCAGCAGCACTAATCCATGGATAGCAGGAGCCTGGGCTCCTTCCCTTCTGGTTTTGGTTCCCCTACTCCAATCCTTGGAGAGATGGGGCCTTGACCGCTTGGGCCCCAGACCTCCAGCTGCTTGGCATCTGAGGGGGTCAGTTCTAACCTCTCCACAGAAGCACAGGGGTCTGGTGGCACCCCTGGGCAGCAGCTGTCCTTGAAGGAACAAGCTCCCTCTTTCCCACTGTTCTCACACAGCCGCTTTCCTCGTTCCCTGTCACCTTGCTTCTTTCATCCTCTCCTTCACAGGTATGCACCCTGGAAATCTTCTCTCCATTTCCCTCTTCCCCTATTCCTTTTCCGGCATGTCTCTCAGAACCTCCCGCACTCCCTCCACACTCTCGCCACCTCTTTCTTCCCCTCCTCTCCCATGTCTGTCTTCTCCTTTCCCCCGTCTCTAGTAACTCTTTACCTCCCACTCTCCCCACCTCTCTTCCTCATTGCCAATCACTTGCTCCTGGCCCCTCCTGGCCCTCTCCAACTCTGCCCTCTTCCTCTAACACTGGGCTTTGGTTTGACTCTTTGGGGGAACCCACTCCTACCCAAACCCAGTTCCTCCCATGGGACTCCCCTCACCCTCCCATGTAAAACCCTGGTGTCCAGGTTGCCTGCTGGGAAGGCTCCTGTGGTGTGGCTTCAGGGAGGGGGTTGGTGGGGACAGGTTGGGGGAACACAGTGAAGGGCCCAGAGCTTTGGGGGAGTAGGGGTCAGGACTTGGTAAGTTCCAGGTGTCAGGAACCCTCCCAGACCCAGCATCTGACTCTAGTTAGGGTCCAGAGGAAGGAGCCGTGCAGAGGTGGATTCTTGAGAATCCTAACTCTCAGGTCCACATCTTACTGAAATGAATACAAGGGTGGCAAATACATGGCACTCCAGCTGCTTTCCTCCCCTCCAGATGAGGCCACATTACTAAATGATAATGCACTTCCCAGTGGAGCCTGCAGGGGGCGCCACACTCTTTCTCAACAGGAGACCAGGCAGCAGTGTGTCTGGTGGCACACTAGCTAGTCTGCTGCCCTTGACTGACTGCCGAAAGGGGTGGTCCAGGCCCCAGGGTGGAGAACTTCCAAAGCTAGATGGCTCTGCCACCAAATCCACAAGGTAATGAGAGATGTTCAAAAAAACACCCGGAATCCCTCACTAGCTCCCTGCTAAGCCCCCACAGTGGGAGGAGAGGGTGAAAATTTCTCATCTGCCCCTCCACAACACACACGCACGCGCACACACTCACACATACTCTCACACACACATACATACATACTCACTCATGCCTCAGCTCCAAGCACTGCCCATTAGGCTGCAGACCCTGGGCACATCGCAAGGCGAGAGGTGGGCAAGGAGGAGGAAGAGGCAGGGACAGGGTAACAAGGCCTAGGGATGGGGACAAGGGTACCCTGTTCAGAGGTGACCTGCAAGTTCAAGTTATGCAGAAAAGTATCAAAGAGGCAAGACAGTCTCTGCCCTTGGCAGATGCCCAGGGTGTGGGAGGGCATAGGAAGGGGCAGAAGGGGTAATGCATCCCCCAATTCCCCATCTTGGACCCCCCTCCCCAACCCCAACCCCAACCCCGACCACAGGGCCCATAAGTCTGTGCTGTACAAAACAGGCCAGGGTCAAGGGTCCAGTCACCGAGGAGACATTCCAGCCAAGGCCAGGCCAGCCCCAGGTTGAGTAGCTTATAAGTTCCAGCTGCCTCCAGAGCCTGTCTTTTCTCAGATTCTGGGCTGACCAGGGCCACAGTCCACAGCTGACAGGGAATCCCTGTGCTTTCTCCCTTGGCACAGCTCAGATTCCTTTGGGAGTGCTGGGAGCAGGCTGGAATAGAGGCAGAGGAGGCCCTGGGAGGCTGGTGGCACCGGAGCTCTGTGGCAGACATGGTGGAACCATCCTCGGCAACAAAAAAAAAGGAGGAGGAGGAAAAGTCCAGCCCACCTGCCCACCTGGGGCAGTGTCTTGAATAAATTCTGTAGTAGACAGGAACCAGAGAGGCGAGAATACAGCCAAGCAGCAGCCCTCCAGGCTGAGAGAGCTAGAACCACAGTGCCTTCTTCCCCTGGGGATCTGCAGGGACCTCCAGGCTCCAGGCCAGTCTAGAGAGGAGAGGAAAAGCCCAATGGACTGTGGGGTTCGGGCTCCTTTAGGTCAACTTGAGGCAGGAGCCAGGATCAGGCCCCCCTAGGGTCTAGAGCGCCTCTCCCCTCTGCTAGGCTATGGACAGGCCCCATCTTCTCTTCAAAGCCCGGACCTCAAAGGCTGGTCGTAGGTGAGAAGTCGGTCTGAGATCAGGTCTTTTCTTGGAGCCTGAGTGGATGGATGAGAGAGCAGGAGACAGGACAAGCTGAGGTCAGGCCAATCCCTGGGCTGTGATCCTGGCTTTCAGGGTCCCTGTGAGTGAGCCACGGGACAGGGAAGGACTCCCCATCCAGAAACGTCAGCCCCTGGCCGCAACACAGAGCTCACTGTAGAGCCCACAAAATCTAAAAGAGAGAGGGAGAGATGGAAAAAGTCAGAGACCACCAGGCCATCAGGGCTCCCCACAGCCACTCCTCAGGCCAAAAGTGAGGGAACACGGCACAGGCTATGAAATGCCAATCAAACCACTGACTAGCAGGATGATGGCCTTGCACACGCCATCCAACCTAGCCCTAAGCCCCAATTTTCTCATCTGTAAAATGGTGGTAATAGCTTACTTCACAAAGTAATTCTGAAGGGTCAAAAGAGACAGTGTCAGGTAGGCCCAGTAGTGCACACCTAGAATCCCAGTGACACGGGAGCAGGAGGCTGAGGCAGGAGGATCGAAAGTTCAAGGCCAGCCTGGGCACCTTAGCAAGACCCTGTCTCAAAACTTAGTAAGCGGGGGCTGGAGTTGTGGCTCAGTAGAAGAGCACTTGCCTCGTATGAGTGAGGCACTGGGTTCAATTCTCAGTACCACACATAAATAAATAAAGATCCAACAACTAAAAACTATTTTTAAAAAATAGAAAAGGGTGGGGAGAGCTGGGGATGTGGCTCAGTGGTAAAGTGTCTTGGGTTCAATCCCCAGTATCACTAAAAAATTTTGAAAAAAAAATAGTCAGCCAAGGACTTGGCACATAGTCAATCTTAGAAGTTGTGGTAATTTATTTGGGTTTTGATTTTTGTTCCTCAGAACCGAACTGAAAGCCCGGCTCATTTTGAACCCCCCATGCGGGATGGAGAACCCCAGCCCTGAATGAAGGCAAAATGGGGCTCCTCTTTGACAACTGTTAAGAGCATTAAGGAGAAAGAAGAGAGATCCCCAGTGGGAACTGGCCCTGGTCAGCTCAGAGTCTTTTCTTCAGAAGGGGCCCACAGCAGTCTTGGTCTTGCACTTTGAAAATCTGCCACCAAAGGGCAGGCCCTGACCTCACACCAAGACCACAGAAACCCCTGGGGGAGACAGTTTTGTACCAGAAGGGGGTCTCTCAGGACAAGTTAGCAGATCAGTGTCCCAGGAGGATCCTGAAAAGGGAGCAGAAGGTCTCTTGCCTCACCAGGCTGAAGAGCTTGGACTTTAGACTAGGGCCTGTGTTTTAAATACCACTCTACCATTTAGGTGACCTTGGGCAAATTACCCCACCTCTCCAAACCTGGGCTTGCTTTCTCCTCTGTAAAAGTGCTCCTGATGCCTGTCTGATGGGAAGTGGGGAGGACTGACAGTGTTGGTGAGCAAGTTCCCCATATGTCAGACCCTGCTCTTCTCTTTGCAGACACAATCTTTCTTCTTTACCTGACAGCCCTAGGAGGTGGCTCATTTTATGTAGTTCAGAGAACTAACATCACCCTCATTTTATGGAGTTCAGAGAACTAATACTCAATGCTAAGTAATTTTTAGGGCCAGCCTGCTTCCAATTCGATCTGCCTTCACAGTCTAAGACTTCTGCCATGATACCAATTGTCCTCTCCTACCAAATGAGGGAGCATGGTGCATACATTATCTCATTTAATCCTCACTACCATTATTTCTATTGTATAGGAGAGGAGAGACCCTCACCCCCCAAAAAAGATGAGTATAATTCATGCAAAGTGCTACACATAGATCTGGCACATGCTCAAGGAAGAGGGTAACTGTGAAAATTACTACCCATTTTCAGAGTAAAGAATGAACACCCAGACAAACACACAGATGCAGTCTCCCAGCTCTGGGGGCAGGCAGACCTCTGGATCAAAAGACTGTGCTTGATACCACCCCTTTAAAGAATCATCTGGCACTATCATTTTTTGTTTTGTTTTGGTACTGGGGATTGAACCCAAGGACACTTTACTACCCAGCTACATCCCCCAGCCCTTTTTATTTTGAGACAGAGTCTCATTAAGTTTTGTTGAGGATCTTTCTAAGTTTCTGAAGCTGGCCTTGAACTTCTGATCCTCCTGCCTCAGCCTCCCAAATCTCTATTATTATAGACACGCACACACTATGCCTGGCTTATAATTAAAATTTTTGAGCATGCAATTCAACTTCTTGAAATTCCAAGGAAACACTTGAACATCTGTATGAAAAGGCAGAACAAAGGTGTTCAGTGTAAAATTGTCAATAATAGTGGAGACCTAAAAACCTCTATAATAGTCTCTGAAAGAAGAGTAAAATAAAGTGCATACAGTTGCTTCATCTTATGTTATGATGTGTGTACACACACAGAAAAGGGTCTGACAAAGGCAGTTACCCTGAGACTCTGGCTTTATGTGTAAATTTTTTCTACATTGTATTTTATTGTTACTTGATATATAAAAAATTTTATACTAACCTATAATATACTAATATAATATATAATTTATTCATTACATAGATAGCATACTGTCATAACCACCTATGAACCACACCATTCAACTGAAGGAGGGCTGAGGTTGTAGCTCAGTGGTAGAGCACTTGCTTACCACATGAGAGGCATGGGGTTCAATCCTCAGCACCATATACAAATAAAACAAAATAAAGGTATTGTATTCATCTACAACTAAAAATATTAAAAAAGAAAAAGAAAAACTGGAGGAGCACAAGTTTGAGGCCAGCCTCTACAACTTAGTGGGACCCTGTCTCAAAATAAAAAATAAAAAGGGCTGGGGTATAGCTCAGTGGTAGATGCCCCTGGGCTCAATCCCCAGTACAAAAAAAAAAAAAAAAAACTATAACTCTACCAGTGATTTGCATATACCTACATGCCCCCATCTCATGCTCCAGATTCCTCCCCTTCCATCCCAACCACAGATAACCACCATCCTACCTTTTGTATTTATCATTTCTTTGCTTTAAAAAAAAAAAAAAGACACATACTGTTACCATATGTTTAAACAATAACATTGCTTCGTTTTGCTTGGTTTTGAGCACAATAATTGTATCATTCTGTCATCTTCTGGGATTTATTTTTTCCTCTCAATATTATGCTACCCAAATGGACGCTACCCAGATGCATCCATTCTGTTACAGGTAACTGAAGTGGGTTCATTTTTACATGGCGGAGGCATCCCCCCTGGGTCCTGGCCATGTAGCTGTTCTTAATTGTTTGCTGCTGTGAACCTGCTGTTTTCTGCATTTCTAAGGGTCTATACTCTGGGGTGGTTTTGCTAGGTGGGTTTGCTAGGGCATGAAAATGATCAGATCTGAGGGATTTCATCTAGCTGTTCTCAAACTCAATGTGTCGTCTGTAGCGTTTCTGATTTTTGCACGACTGGTTCTTTGACCTGAAATTGCCCCAACCCCAGGCCGCAGCCTTGCCCTCCCGCACTCACCCTTATTCTCCTGCTTGAGCTCCTCCTGCAGCAGGTCTGTTTGCCGGTTGCCCAGCACGAAGGCGAGGAAGGAGAGGATGAGGGCGTTGAGGATGCCGATGATGGCCAGGATGTACGCCCAGCGCACCGAACAGTCCCCCAGGGAGTACTTCCCTGTCTTGGCCCCGCACATGTCCCGGATGGTCTCGGCGTCCCAGCCGTCGGGGAAGATCATGCAGCCCAGGACAAGGCACAGAGCTGGCGGCAAGAGCCGGGCCCACCGCCATGGTCAGGAAGGGAGAGAGAAAGAAGGGATCGTTACTCTCTAGATCCTGGGGACTCTAGAAATTCCCTTTGTCTGGGTGCCAGTGCTGCTGCTCAGCCCACCAATGCCAACACTTGTTAACAAGTCCTGTAGGTTCCAGAGACAGACATTGGTACAAGGAACTTTCTAGAACCCTCAAAGCGTTCTCCCTCCCCTCTAAAATCAACTCCTCCACCAGAAACCTTCTGGGAAATGAGAAAATAGCAAGCCTGCCCTGGTGGCACATTCCTATAATCCCCTCATCTCGGGAGGCTGAGGCAGGAGGATAGCAAATTTGAGGCTAGCCTTAGCAATTCGGCAAGACCCAATCTCAAAATAAATAATAATAATTAAAATGACTGGAGATGGAGCTTTAGTGGTAAAATGCTCCTAGGTTCAATTCCTAGTACCAAAAACTAAGGAAAAAAAAAAAAAAGAAAGAAAGAAAGTAGTAAAGCAGTCTCCTCCAGCTCCCTTTAACATCCTAGCTAATCTTAAATTCATACCATCTCACACCCTGGCCTTTTTTTGTTTGTTTTTTTGTTTCATTTTGTTCTTGTTTTGTCTTTCATTCAACTATTGTTTATGGAGCCATTTCCCTTTCATTCAAGATGCTGCAAATAACCAACCCGGCAACTGCGCTAGGAAAACAGGACACCAAGTGCCAACCGCAGGGCTGAACCTAGTTCTTTCTCTTACTAGCCGAGTGAATTTGAGGGCGCTGCAGTGGCTGAATGGACCTGTTTCTGCCAGAAAACTAGAAAACACAGTATTTGCCTCGCAGGGTGGTGAGGAAGGAACGCTTATAACATATAGGACAGAGGCAGGCATTCATACAGGCAGTATTTTTTGAGGGCCTACTGTGTGCGGGTACCAGACAAGTTAGGGGAAGGGGCATTTAGATTTGTGTCCCATGGAACTTTCATTGGGGGAGTGGAATATTACAGCAAAATGGTTAAGAGGGCTCTGCTGTTTGCCAGATGTGTGACCCAGAGTGAATTCCTTCAGCTTTGTGCCTCGGTTTACAGATCTATAAAATGGGGAGAATGCAGATATCATCAAGTAGTTGCAACAATTACAGGGGGAATAACAAAGTGCTTTGCATCAGTGTTAAACATAAAGGATAAATGTTAGCTGTTAGTAGTAAAACTAGTCATAACGATTAAAATAATAATTATGCAAATAAATAATGGGGAGTGGTTTCAGGTGAGGAGGAAGAAACTAGCCAGAAAAAGGGAGAAGGCCGAGGGGACTTCTAAATAATTCCCTGGTTGGCATCCACCTGCTTTTGGTTAAGCGACCTACCTACTTTACCTCTGCCAACCACAGCCTTGATGCTAAGGGCCATCTCTTCCAGCACTTAGACTGGGTTGGCTCAAGCCTGTGCCAATCAGCTCCTTGATTTCCTCTAGTAACAGCGATTGGCCCTGAGAGGGGCACATGCTGTATCACAGGCCAATCAGAAGCTTGGGACTAAGGCTAAGGTGGAGACTTGTCTCCTCTGCAGAGCTGACCCTGCCTGACTATTGCCCTGTTACATCTGTCAGTCGCGCCAGCCTCGGGGTCTCTATGTCTAAGATCTGAAGGTTGCACAGGGCTCTGTTTGGAAGTATGGGGCCCTCGAGGCCAAGAGTGTGATTAACCTTCCTTTCAGATGACAGCGATGACTATGGGTGGTGGTCAGTTCTGTCCACTGTGTATGTGGCCCACCTGGTATCCAGGGTGGGAAGGGGGCTCTCAACTTTGCCACTCCCTCATCTACTGTGCAAGGCAGTGCTCCCCAGGCCCCAGACTCCTCAAGCCTCCAGCAGAGTGGGACCCCTCTTCTGCAAGAAGCTGAGGGGATTCTACTCCACTCCCTAACATGTGCTCCTCATCCTGATGCAGGGCTGCCCAAAAGTGACTGGATCACACACAAATTCTAGGGGGCTTTGTCTACACTCCTCCAAGGCAATCTCTGATCTACTGGAGCTCACAGTCCCTCAAAGACTGGGAAAAGAGATCCAGGCAAAGGAAATGGAAAATACGGAAGCCCTAAAGCAGAAATGAGTTGAAGAATTAAACAAGTCTTGGGCTGGGATATAGCTCAGTTGGTAGAGTGCTTGCTTGCCTCTCATGGACAAGGCCCTGGGCTCAATCCCCAGCACCACAAAAAAAGAAAAAGAAAAAAGAAATAAATCTGAAGATGACCATTGGACACTCCAATAGAGAGGCAAGTCGGGAACGCAGGGGAATGGTTTGGAGGGTCAAATTTGGTTGCTGTGGGCACTTGTGGGTATTTAAATTCCTGAGATTGAAAATTATGGAAACTGAAGGGAAGGTGCAGGACTCAGCCCTGGGGCACTCCTGCATTGACTGTGCGGGAAGAGGAGGAGCCTACTGGGAAGGATTGACCATCCCTCTCCCCACAGACCTCTGACACTTTGCCAGACCCCCTGAGGCCCTACTGCAGAGGGGAAGAGGCCCAAACACACAGGAGCAGAGGAAGAAAGAGTGGTCTTATTACCTGTCCTGCACTCAGCCCTCAGCCCTCAGCGTCTCCCAGCCCTACTGAAGGTGCTTCTGCCTTCCCATCCCCTGCCTCTGAGTCTCCAGTGAGATGTAGTAGGGAAGAGCCTGGGCATGGGCACAAATCTACACTGGCCATCTACCTGTCCCTCTCCTTTCCCTCCCTGCTCTTCCTGAGCACTACAGTGGCAGGCCACAGCCACACAGTCTGTTTTTGCTCGCCAGAGCATCCGTGTCTCCATGGAAACCGCTCCTGTATCCCAGCACTCTAGCCTTCCAACTCACAGCTTAAGCTTACTGCAGGGAGACCTCGGGTTCCTTCCCTGCACATTGTGTTTGGTCCTCCCTCGCTCTTTCTCCTTCCCTTCCCATCTCCTTCTTTGTCCATACGCCGGACTCAAATCTGAGCTTAGACTCTCCCTTTTGTTTATGTGTCTCAACATTTAACATTCATTCAGCACCCCCCCTCTTCACTTTCCTTCCCTCTATTTATCCCCTCACCCTTTCTCTCTCCTCTCCTTCCTCTCAGTTCATACATTCCACACTAAATTTCTGAGTGCCAATTATGTGCCCTACAACTATGCAGTGTCTGGGGCCACAGACCAGCACCATGTCTGAGGCCTGTGCTCTAAAATTCAATCACGTTAACACACAAATAGAATCGTTATACATGTCAAGAGTGCTTCAGAGGAAACCAACTAGGAGCTGAGACCCAAAATAACACTGGTGGCTGGAGAAAGCTGGAGCATTCCTTTGTCCTCCTCTGCTCTGTAGGATTTCAAATGGTGGCTCTTGGCCCTGAAAGGCAACTCCAAGAATGGGAAGCACCCAGAAGTCAGACAAAAGGAGAAAGGTCAAAGCTGGTTTTCCTTGCTGAGGGTGGTGATATGGGCCTCTCAGGAAGCTGAAACAGGAGGATTGCAAGTTTGAGGCCAGCCTCAGCAACTTAGAGAGGCCCAAAGCAACTTACTGAGATCCTGTCTCAAAATAAAAAATGAAAAGGACTGGGGATGTGGCTCAGTGGTAAAGCACCTCTGTGTTCAGTACACACACACACACACACACACACACACACACACACACACGGTTTTCCTTGGACCTGGAGGGAAAAAAGAAGAGATCAGGCCAGGCAAGTGCCCAAGAGGCTCAACCATCAAGAGATGGAGTGTCATAGTCAGGAAAGACTCCAGCATTCCCATTTGCTGGATGAAGAAACGGGCTGAGGTCTTTGGGTTTCAAGTTCAAGAGTCTTTTGGAAGTTAGGAGCTGGCAGAAGAGCCAGCTGACAACAAGATGCAGACACAGGTGCAAGATGCAATGGGGCAAGGCTTCTCAACCTCAGCATCTAAGTTCAGGTTGGAGAACTCTTTGTGGTAGTGGAGTCATCCTATGCACCCTGAGATGTTTAGCATCATCCCTGGCCTCTGCCCACTAGATCCCAGTGACAATCCCATGTTGTAAGAATTTTGAGAATGTCTCCAGACATTGGTAAATGTTCCCTGAGAGGTGATTATCCTTGGTTGAAAACCACTAGTGTAGGCACAGGAGTCTTAGGATAAGGCCCCTCCTCCCTCCAGTAGCTCCACAGTCCACAGACTGCTCCAAACAGCAGGTATTATGGCAAAATTAGATTAATAAAATTAGATTAATAAAATTAATATTGGGGAGACTGACTTGTTCTGGTGAGAAGAGTAGGACCCTGCCAACAGCTTTTCATCTGGTGACTGAGCTCCTATCAGATGTCTAAAGAAGAGATTCTGAGGATGTGGGTCGTGATGGCTGAGGAAGCCAGGCATGGTGGTGACACCTGTAATCCCAGTGGCTCGGGAGGCTGAGGCAGGAGGATCTCAAGTTCAAAGCCAGCCTCCTCAATGGCAAGGCCCTAAGCAACTCAAGAAGACCCTGTCTCTAAATAAAATATAAAATAGGACTGGGGATGCAGCTCAGTAGTCGAGTGCCCCTGAGTTCAATCCCTAGTACCAAAAAAAAAAAAAAAAAAAAGGCTGGCAAAGCTTCTACTCCAGATCTGAAGGTCAGCAGTGCTCAGGAGACCCCTGACACCTCCATCCCTGGGGAACATCAGAGAAGGATGTGAACGCTGTACCCCAGAACCAGGAGCTCATCGAGAAGAACCGGGTTTGGTCTGGAATCTGCTGGACAGGTTACTGGAACAAAAGTGAATAGGTCATAGGGACACAAAGCTCCTCATCTGGTGACTGAGCTCGTATGAAGTGTCTAAAGGAAGACAATTTCTGAGAAGGTAGGTCATGATGGCTGCTGAAGTTTCGACTCCAGATCTGAAGGTCAGCAATGCTCAGGAGGCCCCCGACACCTCCATCCTGGAGTCTTGTTGAGGAAGTCTGTTCCTGAGTGGATAGAATGAAGAGTTGGGCCTACTTTTTCTTCTAGTAGGCACAGGGTCTCTGGTCTGATGACAAAGTCCGTGATCCACTTTGATTTGATTTTTGTGCAGAGTGAGATAGAGGGATTGAATTTCAATCTACTATTTATGGATTTCCAGTTTTCCCAGCACCATTTGTTGAAGAGGCTATCTTTTCTCCAATGTATGTTTATGGTGCCTTTGGCATGAGATAACTGTATTTATCTGAGTATGTCTCTGTATCTTCTATTTTGTTCCATTGGTCTTCAACTCTATTTTGGTGCCAATGCCATTCTGTTTTTGTTACTATAGCTCTGCAGTATAATTTAAGGTCTGGTATTGTGATGCCTCCTACATTACTTTTCTTGCTAAGGATTACTTTGGCTATATTCTAGGCCTCTTATTTTTCCAAATGAATTTCATGACTACTTTTTTCTATTTCTATGAAGAACGTCATTGGAATTTAAATGGGAATTGCATGAACAGACCGCTTACAGAATGGGAGAAAATCTTTACCACCTACACCTCAGATACAGCATTAATCTCCAGGATATACAAAGAACTCAAAAAACTTAACACCAAAAAATAGATAAATAACCTACTCAATAAATGGGCAAAGGAACTGGATAGACACTTCCCAGAAGAAGAAATATAAAGAGTCAAAAAATATTTTAAAATGTTAAACATTTCTAGCAATTAGAGAAATGCAATTTAAAACTACAGAGGTTCCATCTCACTCCAGTCAGAATGGCAATTATCAAAAATATAAGTAACAATAAATGTTGGCAAGGATGTAAGGGAAAAGGTATACTCATACATATCTGGTAGGAGTACAAATTGGTACAACTACTCTGGAAATCAGTATGGAGATTCCTTAGAAAACTTGATATGGAACCACCATTTGACCCAGTTATCACACTCCTAGACTTATACCCAAAGGACTTAAATCAGCATACTACAGTGACACAGTGTCATCAATGTTTATAGCAGCTCAATTCACAATAGCCAAGCTATGAAACAAACCTAGGAGCCCTTCAAGAGATGAATGGAGGGCCTGGGGATGTGGCTCAAGCGGTAGCGCGCTCGCCTGGCATGCGTGCGGCCTGGGTTCGATCCTCAGCACCACATACCAACAAAGATGTTGTGTCCGCCGAGAACTAAAAAATAAATATTAAAAATTCTCTCTCTCTCTCTCTCTCTCTCTCTCTCTCTCTCTCTCTGCTCTCTCACTCTCTCTTTAAAAAAAAAAAAGAAAGAAAGAAAAAAAAAGAGATGAATGGATAAAGAAAATGTGGTACATACACACAATGGAATATTACTCAGCTATAAAGACGAATGAAATTATGGCATTTGCCAGAGATTGGATGGAGACTATCATGCTAAGTGAAATAAGCCAGTTCTAAAAAACCAAAGGTCAAATGTTCTCTCTGATATGTAGATGCTAACCCACAACAAGGAAGGGTAGGGAAGGGAAATATAGAAGTTCATTGGATTAGACAAAGGGGAATGAAAGAAAGAGAGGGGAGATAGGAATAGGAAAGACAGTAGGATGAATCAGAAATAACTTTTCTATGCTCATATATGAAAACACAACCAGTGAAACTCCACATCATGTTCAACTACAAGAATGGGATCAAAATTGTAATGGGTTGGGGGCTGGGGTTGTAGCTCAGTGGTAGAGCACTTGCCTAGCATGTGTGAAGCACTGGGTTCGATCTTCAGCACCACATAAAAATAAATAAATTAATTAATTAAAGATATTGTATCCAACCACAACTAAAAAAATCAATATTAAAAAAATGGGGCTGGGGTTATAGCTCAGTGGTAGAGCATTTGCCTCTCACATATGAGGCACTGGGTTCCATCCTCAGCACCACATAAAAATAAAGACATTTTAAAAAGAAGAGGAATGAGAAGAATGTTTTTTTTTTAAAAAAAAAATAACATTGAATGCTTAACTATGTGCCAGGTTGCTAAACTCCTACTAGTCATCATCTCATTTAATCTTTAAAAAACAATTATGAGGTGGAGAAAAATATCACCCTCTTTTCTGAGAAAGCCAAAACTTGGAGGAATTTATTCACTGTCTTATCCAATATCACTCAGTAAGTGGTGGGATCTGTATTCAAGTCCAGACAAGTCCCTATTTTGTGTTTTTATTTTAATAGACTTACTTTTTTTGTAGTGGGTAGGTGGGTACCAGGGATTCAATTTGCTTTTTAAGTAAAAGTGAGTCTAGCCAAGGGCAGTGGTGCATGCCTCTCCAGTGGCTCAGGAAGCTAAAGCAGGAAGATCACAGGTTCAAAAGCAGCCTCACAACTTGTTGGGATCCAGTCTCAAAAAAATAAATAAAAAATAAAAATAAAAGGGTTGGGGATGCAGCTCAGTGGCAAAGCACCCCTGGGTTGAATCCCTAGTATGGAGAGAAAAATAAGTAAATTTAATCACTTTCAAAGAAAAAGAAACCAAAATCATTTGCCATAAAAAGAAAGACACTATAAATATAATGAAACCAAAACAGTGTTCTTAGTTTCTAGTTAGACACTTTTCCCTGACAAATGCGCTGAGGGCTGATCTCTTTGTTTAAAGGACTATTAGTAAGTGTGAGAGGAGTTGAAGACACATTAGCACCAAACCAACACCTTCTCTCCCAAGTTATAAAAGAAGGCAAATGGAACAGTGTGCACACTGCAGGCTGCCTGGTGCCATCCAGCAGGTCCCATACTTGGGAAACACATCCCACCTGTCCTGCCTCCACAGGAGGCTCAGCTCTGTCCTTTGCAGTTTTAGGCAAGCTCAGTTTACCTCTCTGCCCAAATTTCTTCACGGGTAAAATGAGGATCACAACATCTGCCCTACCCATTTCACAGAGCCTTTGTGAGGGGTAAGAAACAGCACGGCGAATTCTTTTTTCTTCTTCTTCTTTTTTTTTTTTTTTTGTACCAGGGATTGAACCCATGGGTGCTTGACCACTGAGCTTATTAGGGCCTCGATAAATTGCTCAGGCTGGCCTTGAAATTGCAATCCTCCTGCCTCAGCCCCCTAGCAGCTGGGACTTGGGTGTGTGCTAGTGTGCCCAGCTCCATCCATTTACTTTTTTTTTTTTTTTTTTTTGTAGTTGTAGATGGATGCTTTTATTTTACTTGCTTATTTTTGTATGCAGTGCTAAGGATCGAACCCAGTGCCTCACATGTGCTAGGTAAGCACTCCACCACTGAGACACAGCCCCAGCCTCTCCATCCATTTACATTTAATCCATATGCATCTTAGTGTGTTCCTTGAAAGACAACATAAAATTGGGTCTCGGTTTCTTCTTTTCTTTCTTTCTTTCTTTTTTTTTTTTTTTTTGTGTGTGTGTGTGGTGCTGGGGATTGAATCCAGGGCCTTGTGCATGCAAGGCAAGCACTCTACCAACTGAGCTCTATCCCCAGCCCCTGGGTCTTGTTTTTGGATCCATTCTGACAACCTGTTTTTAATTGGTGCATTTAGACCTTGCCATTCAAAATGATTACTGATACTGCTGGACTAATACCTACCATGTTTGTTATTGGTTTCTATTTGTTGCCTTTGATGTTTATTCCTGTTTCTCTCTTCGGTTATCCTGCCTTTTTTGGTTTTAACTGAACATCATATGTAATATCATACATACTTTGGTTTTCTCTCCTTTAGAATATTGTTCATTCATACATTTATTTATTTATTTATTTATTTGTTACTGGAAATTGAACCCCTGGGTGCTTTACCACTCAGCTACACCCCCTAATCTTTTTACTTTTTGAGACAGGGTCTCACTAAATTGCCAAGGCTGATCTCTGACTTGTGATGCTCCTGCCTCAGCCTTCTGAGTCACTGGGGTTACAGGAGTGCACTATTGGACTCAGTTCTAAATCCATAGTGTTTCAAAAAAACACTATGAAGCCAGGCATGGTGGTGCAGGCCTGTAATCCTAGTGGTTTGGGAGGCTGAGGCAGGAGGATCACAAGTTCAAAGCCAGCCTCAGACATGGTGATGCGCTTAGCAACTCAGTGAGACTCTATCTCTAAATAAATTCAAAAATAGGGCTGGGGATGTGGCTCAGTGGTTGAGTGCCCTGAGTTCAATTCCCAGTACCAAAAAAATAAAAAAAAATACTATGATTTCGTGGGTCGTGTGAATACCTTGTAATATCAAAATAATCCCAACTCCTCCACCTGTGCCCATATCACTGTTATTATTCACTACATATATATGCACCCACACACATATATTCATGAATACATTGTCGCTATCATTTTAAACAAACTACTTGTTACATCCACTAAGTGTGTGTATATAACTTTTTTTTTTTTTTGTAGTGATGGGCATTGAATTCATGGCCTCACACATATAAGGCAAGCACTTTGCCACGCCCTTTTAAATTTTTAGTTTGAGATACATCTGGCTAAATTGCCCACACTGGCCTTGAATTTATGATCCTTCTGCCTCAGCCTCTGAGTTGCTGGGATTATGGACACCTGCTGCAGTGATCAGCTTTCTCCTTCATGTTTGTTTTTTGCAATACCAGGGATGGAACTCTGGGCTTCATACATGAAACACAAGCAAGCACTCCACTGTTGAGCTTCGTCCTACTCCTTTCTTATTTTTTATTTTTCATTTTGAAATGGCATCTCACTAAATTGCTGAGACTGGCCTTGAAATTACAATCCCCCTGCCTGGGATTGGAATCACAAGCGTGTTCCACTCCACAAAGCCTCTCCTTCACTTTTTTTTTTGGGGGGGGGGGGCAGGTCCCAGAGATTGAACCCAGGAGCACTCAATCACTGAGCCACCTCCCCAGTCCTATGTTGTATTTTATTTAGAGACAGGGGCTCACTGAGTTGCTTAGGCCCTTGCTTTTGCTGAGGTTGGCTTTGAATTCGCCATCCTCCTGCCTCAGCCTCCTGGTGGCTGGGATTATAGACCTGTGCCACTAGGCCTGGCCTCTCTTCCCTTTTTTTTTTTTTTTTTTTTAGCCTTAGGTGGACACAATATCTTTGTTTTATTTTTATGTGGTGCTGAGGATCGAACCCAGTGCCTCACGCATGCCAGGCAACACACTACTACTTGAGCCACATCCCCAGCCCCTCTCCTTCACTTTTGAAGCATAGTTTTATAGGGTATGAAATTCTAGGGCTAGGGGTATAGCTCACTGGTAGAGCATCTGCCCAGCATGCTGGAGGCCCCAGGTTCCATCCCCAGCACCAGTCTCTGCTGCCTTCCCCCCATTCCAAGTGATTCCATCCCTTCCCAGCCCACCCCTTTCTGCTCAGAACAGGTAGTCTCTCTCAGAGCCATCATTCCGCAGCTGCTCACTGGCCTCCTGCTACTGTGACTCCTCTCCTTTTCTGGCTCCTCCTCCTCCTGCCTCATAAGGGTTGGTTTCTTGAGCTGTTTCCTCTTCTCCTTCCACACACCCTCCCCAGGCAATTCCATCCTCACTCAGATGACTCCTCACTATGATGATGTCCATCTCCCACCCGGGACTTTCTGCTCAACTCCACACCAAAACACCCAGTTGCTTGTTGAACCATTCCTCTTGCACATCCCACACGGGCCTCAAACCCAACACTTCCCAATCGTGGTCCTCCTCCTTCTTCCCCTGTGAATGTCACTTCAGAGACCCAATCATCCATGCAGGAAACTTGGTGTCACACACAGCACCTGCCTTGCCCTCACCCCCAACACACACCCATCATGCTCCTAAACAGGTCTCCCATCTCTCTTCTGCTTGCCCACCCCCAGCCCGAGCATGGCTCTCCTGGACCACTGTCACAGCCTTCTTCCTGGATTCCCTGCCTCCAGTCAAGCCTCCATCCAGTGCATCATTCTTCACAGAGGCTGCTTGAGACATCTTTCTTTTTGGGGGGCAGCAGGGGTACCAGGGATTGAATGCAGGGGCCTCAACCACTGAGCCACCTCCCCAGCCCTATTTTGTATTTTATTTAGAGACAGGGTCTTACTGAGTTGCTTAGCGCTTCACTTTTGCTGAGGCTGGCTTTGAACTCTCAATCCTCCTGTCTCAGCCTCCCAAGCTGCTGAGATGACAGGTGCACAGCCTGAAGCTCGAGACATCTTTCTAAATCCACATTAGCCACACTTGCACCCTTTGAAAGTGACTGCACTGCCTAAGGACAATCCTGACACCAAGGCACAGCTTCCAAGGAGCTTCACAGTGGGACCTCATTACTTTTCCAGGCTCATCCCCTAACTGGTCCCAATTGCCAGCCTTTCTTTTCTTGTTCTACCACTGATTTGATTCAAATCATAAATCAACAACTAATAACAATTGTGAACATTTATTGAGTGCACCCACTGTGCCAGGGTATGTACATATACTCATTATTAATCTTTAAATAGTCTCATGAGGTAATTACTTATTTGCTATGGTTTAAATGTGCCCCTGAAAAGTTCATGGGTAGGAAACCTGTTTCCTAATATGGAGGTGCTAGGAACAGGGACTTTTTTGTTGTTTGTTTGCTGTGTTTTTGTTGTTGTTGTTTGGAGGTACTGGGAATTGAACCCAGATGCACTCTACCACCAATCAACATCACCAGTCCTTTTTATTTTTTATATTGAGACAGGGTCTCACTTAGTGAGACAGGGTCTCACTAAGTTGCCCAGGCTGACCTCCAACTTTCCATCCTTCTTCCTTAGCCTCCCGTGTAGATGAATTAAGGAGTGTGAGCCACAGAGCCCAGCAGCCCATCAATTTTTTTACAAGGGTAACAAGATCATTTAATGAAGAAAGAGTAATCAACTGGACACCAGGGCGTGTGCCTATAATTCCAGCAGCTCAGGAGGCTGAAGCATGAGGCTCACAAGTTCAAGGTCAGTCTCAACAATTTAGCCCTGAGCAACTTAGGGAGACCCTGTCTCTAATTAAAATATAAAAAGGGCTGGTTAAGTGCCCCTGGGTTCAATCCCTGGAACCAAAATAAAAAGAGTAATCTTTTTTTTTTTTTTTTTTTTTTTTTTAGAGAGAGAAAACCTTTCAATATTTATTTTTTAGTCTTTGGCAGACACAACATCTCTGTTTGCATGTGGTGCTGAGGATGGAACCCAGGCCGCACGCATGCCAGGCGAGCGCCCTACCGCTTGAGCCACATCCCCAGCCCAAGAGTAATCTTTTCAATAGATGGTTCTTAGAGGACTAGATAACCAGGTTCAAAAGAATGAAAATGGACTCCTATCTCTTACCATACAAATAATTAACTCAAGGGATTGGGGTGTGGTTCAGTGATAGAATGTGTACTCGGTATGCACAAAGGCCTGGGTTCAGTCCCCAATACACACACACACACACACACACACACGCACGCACGCACGCACGCACGCACGTGCACATACACACACAGACAAATGCACACACACTGAAAATGAGTCAAAGACCTAAATGTAAAAATCCAAACTACAAAACTCTTAGAAGAAAACAGAGAAGTAAATCTTTGTTACTCTATATGGCAGTGGATTCTCAGAAAGGACACTAAAAGGCACAGATAACAAAAGAAAAAAATAGATAAACTGGATTTTGCATAAATTTAAAACTACTGTGCTTCAAAGGACAGTCAATATGCTAGGTATGGTGGCAAAGGTCTGTAATCTCAGCAGTTGGTGAGGCTGAGGCAGGAGGATTGCAGGTTCTCTGACTGCCTGGGCAACTTAGTGAGACCCTGTTTCAAAATCTAAAAATTAAAAAAAAAATGTTTCTATACAGAATGTATTTTTTTAAAAAAACATACAACTCAAGAAGACAAATAACCTATATTAAAAAATGAATAAAGGATATGAATAGACATTTCTGCAAAGAAGATACACAAATGCCCAATAAGTACAGGAAAACACTTCAATAAATGGTGCTTGGGCAACCAATGATTGAGGAAATGCATATCAAAACCAGAGGAAGGGGCTGGGGTTGTGGCTCATAGGTAGAGCACTCGCCTAGCATGCTGGAGGCACGGGGTTCCATCCTCAGCATCACATAAATGTAAAATAAAGATATTGTGTCCACCTAAAAAAAAAATAAATATTTTTAATAAAAGAAAGAAAGAAGGTCTCTGAAAAAAAAGAAAAACAGGAATTTGGGGTAGAGTTGTGGCTAAGCAGTAGAGTGCTTGCCTTGCACGTGAGAGGCCCTGGGTTCAATCCTCAGCACCACATAAAAATAAATAAATAAATAAAGGTATTGTGTCCAATTACAACTAATAGATAAATATTAAAAAAAAAAAAAAACCAGGGGCTGGGGATATAGCTCAGTTGGTAGAGTGCTTATTCACATGCACAAGGCCCTGGGTTCAATCCTCAGCACCACAAAAAAATTAATTAATTAATAATTTTTAAAAAGAAAAAACACAGGGATAGCTGGGTCAAATGGTGGTTCCGTTTCAAGTTTTCTAAGGAACTTCCATACTGCTTTCCATATTGGTTGCACCAATTTGCAGTCCCACCAGCAATGCATGAGCATATCTTTCCCCCCACATCCTCGCCAATGCTTATTATTTTTTTTTTTTTTAGAGAGAGAATTTTCTAAATTATTTTTTAGTTTTTCAGCGGACACAACATCTTTGTATGTGGTGCTGAGGATCGAACCCGGGCCCCAACGCATGCTAGGCGAGCGAGCTACTGCTTGAGCCACATCCCCCGCCCCTCCGCCAACGCATATTGTTGTTTGTATTCTGACTTATGAGAGATGAAATCTTAGAATAGTTTTGATTTGCATTTTTCTAATTACTAGAGATGCTGAATATTTTTTCATATATTTGTTGATCAATTGTATATCTTCTTCTGAAAAGTATCTGTTCAGATCCTTAGCCTGGAAGACTTAAAATCAGCACACTATAGTAACACAGCCACATAAATGTTTATAGCAGCATAATTCACAACAGCTAAACTGTGGAAACAACCTAGTTGCCCTTCAGTAGATAAATGGATAAAAGAAACTGTATATACACAATGGACTATTACTCAACATTAAAAGAGAATAATATTATGGCATTTGTAGTTAAATAGATGCAGTTGGAGAATATCATGCTAAGTGAAGTAAGCCAATCCCAAAAAACCAAAGGCCAAATGTTCTCTCTTATAAGTGGATGTTGATCCATGATGGAGGGACATGGGAAAAATGGAGGAACTTTGGGCAGAGGGGAGAGGAGGAAGTATGAGTGCAGGAAAGGTGGTGGAATGAGATGGACATCATTACCCTAGGTACATGTGTGACTGTACATATGGTGTGACACTACATTGTATACAACCAGAGAAATGAAAAGTTGTGCTGCAGTTGTGTACAATGAGTCAAAATGCATTCTGCTGTCACATATACCTAATTATAATAAATAAATTAATTAAAAAAAAACAGGGAGACATCCTCACAGCCAGTAGGATGCTATAACCACAAATTCTAACGGTGATGATGAGAATATGCAGAGAGAAGAAACTTCATATATGAATGTTAGGACTGTCAAGAGGTAGCACTACTTTGGAAAGCAATCTAGATGTCCCTTAATTTAGATGTTAAATATTCAGTTTCCAGGGACTAAGGTTGTGGCTCAAATGTAGAGCATTTGCCTAGCATGGGTGAGGTTCTGGGTTCAATCCTCAGCATGAAAGAAAGAAAGAGAGAGAGAGAGAGAGAGAGAGAGAGAGAGAAAGAGAGAAAGAAAGAAAGAAAGAAAGAAAGAAAGAAAGAAAGAAAAGAAAAGAAAGAAAGAAAGAAAGGCTAAATTCTTGAAAAAGAAAATGCAGTTGCCATTGACTCAGTGATTCTACCTGAAGGTACGTAGCCAAGAGAAATTAAAGTGTGTAACCACACAAAACCTTGTACACAAACGTTCACTGCATCATTTACAATAGTCAAAAGGTAGAAACAACCCCAATGTCTATCAGTGGATGAATGGATAAGCAAAATGTGATATACCCATACAATGGTATATTATTTGGCACAAAGAAGAATGAAATATTCATACATGCTACAGCATGAATGAGCCTTGAACACGTTATATGAAGTGGGAGAAGCCGGGCACGAAAAACTATATAACATGAAATGTCCTGCTAGGCTTGGTGGCACTCACCTGTACTTCCAGCAACTCCAGAGGCTGAGACAGAAGAATTTCAAGTTCAAAGCAAGCCTCACCAATTTAGTGAGGTCCTAAGCAACTTAGTGAAACCAGTCTCAAAAAAAAAAAAAAAAAAAAAAGGACTGGGGCTGTGGGTCAGTGGTAAAGCATCCCTGGGTTCAATCCCAGTACCAAGGAAAAGAACATGAAGTGTCCAGAACAGGCAGTGTAGAGAGGAAGTAAATTAGTAGTTGTCAAGGAGTGGGGAGAATGAAAAGCCAGGAATTAAGAGGGCTTCTTCCTGAGATAACAAAAATATCCTGGGGGCTGGGGACGTGGCTAAAGCGGTAGCGCGCTCGCCTGGCATGCGTGCGGCCCGGGTTCGATCCTCAGCACCACATACCAACAAAGATGTTGTATCCGCCGAGAACTAGAAAATAAATATTAAAAATTCTCTCTCTCTCTCTCTCTCTCTCTCTCTCTCTTTCTCCTCTCTCACTCTCTTTAAAAAAAAAAAAATCCTGAAATCGATTGCAGTAACGTTGTATATTCTGTGAATATACTAAAAACCACTGACGTCTTTGCTTTGTATGCATAAATGGTATGACCTATGCAATGTATCTCCAAATCGAAGTTGTCACTAAAAATGGGGTGGAGGGGCAGGCAGTGTGGCTTCTTCCTTTATCTTGCTTCGAGGTCTCCTGCCAGCATGCACATGAACAAGCTCCAGTCACCCTTCAGATGAGAGACCCTGAGTCAGAACTACCCGCCCCCATCTCAGCTCCTCCAAACTCCTGTGACGCATGGAAACAAAGAGAACAAATTCCTGTGACTTTCAGCCATTAAGTTTTGGGGTGATTTGTTATGCAGCCATAGATAAACTTATATACAATGTTACTATATGAAATGCTGACGTACTGGGTATATATGAAACAAGAATTTGCATTTGCTTGTATATTTATGGAATTTCCTGGAAATAGATAAGGTTGTCTCTGGAAGAAACAATGGGAGATGAGGGTGGGAAGGAGCCATATAGAAATGTGTATCCTTTTTACTTTGTTTATCAAGTATTGTGTTAACTTTTGCAAAAAAGTCAATGAGAGTCTGGAAAAAAATTAACAATTAAAAAAAAAAAAACTTCAACTATCTGCTACTTACGTCCAAACTCTAAACTCCTTTCCATGACTTAGAGGGTCTCTGTGATCCAGCTCCTGCCCACCTCCCTGGTCCCAACTTCTACCTTTCCCTTCCCTAATTGCGTGTAGTTCCCAAAACACACCAGGCTATCCCTACCTCCATGTCTTTGATCAGACCGAGAAAGGTTTGCCTTTCTCTTTCCACTCATCCTTTAAGATACAGCTCACATTGGGGGTGGGGGTGTAGCTCAGTGGTAGAGTGCTTGCCTGGCATGTTGAGTTCCTGGCTTCCAGTCCCAGCACCAAGGGAGAAAAAAAAAAAAAAAAAAAAAAAGGAGGGGGTGTTCGTCTCAAATGTTGTTGCCCTTTTTGGAAGATTTCCCTGGCTGTCCTTAACTATGTTAGAAGTCCCCTTCGTGTCCCCAGAATACCCTGTTAAGAGTCAATCATTCTTTGTGCTGCACCATACGGCGATGACCTGTTTTCTTTCTTATCTCTTCCATTAGATGATGAGGTACCTGGGAGGAAGACTCTTACGCAGGATTCCCAGAACCTAGCATGCCTGAGAGACCTTTGGTAAGTGGTTGATGTGAGAAAGAAAGGAATGGAGAAAGGAGAGAGGGAGAGAGGCAGAAATGAAGACAGCAGGGAGAATTGAGGGAGGAAGAAAGGAATGAGAGAGGAAAAGAGGAAGAAAAGGAGGATGGGAGAAAAGAAATCCCTCAATCTGCTCAGCAGGGTCATGCACATACTACAAAGCTTTACTGAGTGAATAAAATTCCAAACCTAACCTGAAACAAAACCCGGGGACCTGGAGAAGAATGTGGATGTCTATTGTAGTTATAGTAATGAGCACTCCTGTAATTGCTCATCATAGCCCAGACCCCTGGGGATTGAGGGCACACAACTGGAAAACTGAAAGAGGCTCACCTCTGGATCACACCAGCCAGCCCCTGCTCTCGCCTCCCACCTCCAGTCTCCCCAAGCTTCCATTCCATCTCATGCATTCTTTTATCAATTGATTCATGGGTTGGCAGCGCTGGGAATTGAACCCAGGGCCCAGTGTGTGCCAGGCACACACTCTGCCACTGAGCTAAGAGCCACATCTCCAACGCCTCACCTCACACATTCCATTCTGTGCTGCGATCCCAACACCAGGGCAGCATCTGGCCTATCGTAAGCACTCAACATCAAATAAATCATGGTCAGAATCATCACCCTCTGGATGGACAGGGGAGGGGCCTAGTTTCAAGTCTCACTCCATGACCATGAACTTGTCTCTTCTCTGTGGGACTCAGGTCTTTCATCTGTACAATGAGAGTTGAGCAAGCTGACTGGTAGGACTAACAGTTTAGTTTGCAACTTCTCAGGCCCTTTGATCATCCCTGCAAGGGCAAACTCAGAGCATCAGGGACTCCTCCCAAACTGTTCTTCATAAGAATAACAGGGGCCATTTATTGAGTGCTTACTATAGAGCAGAAATCATACTTAGCATTTTACACCCATCATTTCAGCTATTTCTTTCCATTACACTTTGAAGGTGTAATAAATATCTCTAAAACAAAACAAAACAAAATCTCTATTTTACAGACTTAGAAACTGAGATTCAGAGAGGCACACTGGCTGATCCAAAGCCACATAGCTGGTAAATGGCAGGGTACAGGTTCTATGTCCTCTGTTCTTTTTAGACAACTACCTGACATTGCCCCCTCCAGCCATGTCCATACTTCAGCTGGAACCTCATCTTTGCCAGCCTCACCCAGCCCACTTGCAATGTTTAGTACACAGAGCTCTAATTTGTAATCTCTGTATTCCCAGTTTTCCAGTTCAGTGGTCAGAACAGGGTCTAGATCCATTTAGACTTGCACTGTTTCAGCACCATCCTCTACTTGATGTGTGACCTTGGAGCAAGTTGTTTTTTTGTTTGTTTGTTTTGTTTTGTCTAAAGACAGGATCTCATTAAGTTGGTGAGGCTGGCCTCGAATTTATGATCCTCCTGCCTCAGCTTCCCAAATCGCTGGGATTACAGGCCTGTGCCACCACATCCAGCTCAGAGTAAGCCATTTTAACAGATGAAAATTAACACACTGAATTTGGAAATGTCAAACACAGAAGTTGGCACCTTGTACGTTCTCAGTAAATGGCAACAACCAGGTAAACAAATGGCAGAGACATCCTGAGAAGCCCTGAGAAACTGAGTCTGAAGTACATAAAGAGCTACCAGGCTTTTCTAGCCTCTACTCAATATTCTGGCAGAACTTCCTGCCACTGTCTGTACCACTCTTACTCTGTTAACCAAAAGGTCTGGCTCTGCAGTCAACAGATTTAGATTGAGTCACAATCCTGAGTCCACTATTTACCACCTGTACGACCTTGGACAAGTGACAGTCTCCTCTTTGAAACTCAGTTTTCTCATCTATAAAATATGAATCACACTACCTGATCCACAGGAGTGTTGTGAGGGTTAAATCATATCCATGTGAAATGTTTAGCACATCATTCTCACATAGAGTAAAGGCTCAGAATTCATTAACCATTTTTCGTGAGCTAGAGTAGTGGTCACAGTAGCACGTAACTGCCTGATAATTAAAATGCAAACTCCCTAACCCAGCACACAGTGACCCTCATACTCCTTCCTGGCCTCTCTTGCTGCTCCCCTACACGGATGCTCCACTCAAGACAAATGTGGCTTCCTATCTCTGAATTTCCACCATGATCTTCTTCTCTGTTCTGAATGCTGCCCAATACTTCATACCTGTCAATGGCCTCCCCAGCTCCGGTCTCATTTCCCTCTGTTGTTCTGGGTTTCCACAGCGCAGCCTGACACGTGTTAGGGCTCAGACTGCCCAGGGCAGGAGCTTCTGTCTGCAGTTGTCTTACCCATGGTTCCTCTCCCACAGCTGTCACCTTTGATTTACCTTTGTGGAAACTGACTTTTCTCCATCAGTAGTCCATCTGTTGGTTCCAGGGATAGGCACATGCTCAGGCCTTAGAAAAAGTCACCATGACAAAGAGGTGGACACTTGGCAAAACTAGGCTAATAAGAATCACCCTGGAACTTTTGCTAGAATCATTCTTTTTCCACAGGGTTGGGGTTAGCAATGTAAATTCAGAGCTGCCAGTATTTGCCACCTTTGAGAAGGAAGTGAACTTAAACTGAGCCAAAATAGAGAAACCAAGAAATAAAGTGAGACAGATTCTGTATGGCATTATTTGAGCATCTGGATCCATCCATGCCTGAAGCCAGATACTTTGGCTTTTTGTTTGCTTGTTTCATTTTGGGTTTTGGTGGGTGGTTTTTGTTTTGGTTTTTGTTTGTTTGCTTTGTTTGTTTCAGTACTGGGGCACTTTATCACTGAGTACCTCCCAAGTCCTTTTTTTATTTTTATTTGGAGACATAATCTCAGTAAGTTATTGAGGCTGACCTTGAACTTGCAGTCCTCCTGCCTTAGCTCTTGAGTCCTGGGATTACAGGAGTACGCCACCATTCCTGGAAAGCCAGATACTGTATGTGTGTGTGTATGTGTGTTTGTGTGTGTGGGGGGGTACTGAGGATTGAACCCAAAGCCTCTTCATACATGCTAAGCAAGTACTTTATCCCTGAGCTACATTTCTAGTGGTTTTTTTTTTTTAATGGACACAATATCTTTTTTAAAAAAGCACATTCTTTTATTTTTTTTTTTTTGGACACAATATTTTTATTTTAACGTGGTGCTGAGGATTGAACCCAGTGCCTCACACATGCCAGGCAAGTGCTCTACCACTGAGCCACATGCACAGCCCAAGCCCTTTTTATTTTGAGAAAGGTTCTCACAGAGTTGTCCTGGCTGACCTTGAACCTTGTGATCCTCTTGCCTCAGCCCTCTGAGAAGCTGAAATCACAGGTGTGCACCACCATACTCAACAAGCTAGATACTTTTGACCCCCAAAATATGTATGCCAATAAATTCTACCCTCTTCATTTTAATTTATTAAGACAGTTTGAGTTGAGTTTGTCAGTTGTCACTGCAAGATTACCGACCAATGCAATGAACCAACTAGACCATAAACTTTCTGAGAGTATGGATTGCATTTCATAGACTTAAGATCCTAGAGGTCAGGGAGAATGCCTAATGGATTGCACCACCTGGCACCCGGATGATCACAGAATAGGTGATGGATAAACAAAGAAATATCTCTTTATATTTTCCCAGGGGGTAAATGCTCTGCATTTAGAAGATTCTAAAACATGAAATAAGAGTTCACAGGAAGCTGGGCATGGGGTGCATGCCTATACTCCCAGCAATTCAGGAGGCTGAGGCAGGAGGCCAGCCTGTGCAACTTAACAAGAATGTGTCTCTAAATTAAAAAAATAAATAAATAAATAAATAAAGTAAAAGGGCTGGAGATGTAGCTCAGCAGTAGAGCAACCCTGAGTTCAATCCCCAGTACTTGGCGGGGGGGGAGTTCACAGGAGCAAGAATCACATAACATATGACACAAAGAAAGCCCCTTGCTTCTCTGTAGTTCCTCTGGAGATAACAGATTTTTCACTTGCTTTTCTTTTCTTTTTAATTTTTTGTAGTTGTAGATGGACCGCATGTCTTTATTATGTGGTGCTAAGGATCGAACTCAGTGCCTCATATGTGCAAGACAAACACTGCCACTGAGCCACAACCCCAGCCCACATTCTGACTCTTCTATGACACAAACAAAGCCCCTTGCTTCTCTGCAGTTCCTCTGGGGATAACAGATCTTTCACTTTCTTACTTCAGCAGGATTTCTCCTGCTTAAGCAGGAGGATCTCAAGTTTGAGGCCAGCCTGAGCAACTTAGACACTGTCTCAAAATTTTTTATAAAAGGGCTGGGGGTGTAGATCTAAATGGAACGATCTTGGTGAAAGATCTTGGTGAAAGGAGCTGAAAAAGATACTTTAAATCAACTAATCTAACTGCACCCACATCCCCCTTGTACAGATGAGAAAACTGAGATTTAAACCAAAAAGATCTAGCACTGGTGAGACACTGGCAGAGTCAGCCAAGAGCTCCATTCCCATGACTCGTAGCACAGTGCTCTGGCCTCTGCACTGGTGTCACTTGATTAAGCAAAGTGAATCAGTCACTTACCAAGGGAATTCAGAAGTTCTCTGAGCAAAATGGAATAAACCGTTCAACTCAGCTTCTCAACCCTCAGGAATGGGACAGTAACACAAGGGAAACAGTGAAGAACCCCAGGGTCTTACACCCCATTTACTCCTTTGCTGGCCTTGTAGACCCTCATTTCTCTATACTCAGCCTCCTCTCTCTCAAGCAGGGAGAGGAGAGTAGAGTATGAAAGAGATGATCGCTAAGATCCCTGAAATTCAATGATTATGTGGGGTTTGTTGGATAGTTCATCAAATCCCCAAGATTAAACCTACACAGATTACAGAGAATTTGAAGGCCAAACAGTCAGCAACCCATCTGCAGACTCCAAATTTAGGCTGATGAATGGGGGGGGGTGTCCAGCTGACTGTATACTCTTCCCAGCTTGCCTTTGGAAGAATTATAGAATGGAAACACAAAATATCATCTGTCTCTGGGTACCAGTGAGAAATTTGGAAAGATATTCCCCACATCCTACAATTCTCCTCTCTTCAAAGATTTGAAAAGAGCCAAGCACAGTGGTACACACCTGTAATTCCAACTACCTGAGAGGCTGAGGCAAGAGGATCACAAGTGCAAGGCCAGCCTGGCAATTTAGCAAGACCCTGCCTCAAAATAAAAAGTAAAAAAAAAATAAATAAATAAGGGACTGGGGCTGTGACTCAATGATACAGTGACCCTGGGTCCAATCCCCAGTACCAGGAGGAGAATCCACATTGAAGTTGAGTGGGATGAGATGGATTTGAAGCAAGTCATTAGAATGTCCACATCTGGGCTGGGTGTGGTGGCCCATGCCCGTAATCCCAGTAACGCAGGAGGCTGAAGCATGAGGTGTGCAAGTTTGAGGCCAGCCTCAGCAACTTAGTGGGACTCTATCTCAAAATAAAATAAAAAGGACTAGAATGTCATTCAGTAGTAGAGTGCTTGCGTTGAATGAGAGAGACCCTCGTTCAATCCCCAGTACTAAAAAAAAAAAAAAAAATCTACATCTGAATATTCACTACTTTCTTCAAATCAGTCCTCTCAGGAGATTGTGCGGTTCTTCCAGTGGGTCAATAATTCCTCCCAACATTTGTTAAGTCCTCTTGAGTAAGGGAACCAGCCTCATGACCTTGTCCTCATATCTTGGCTTTCATCCCAAGTGACAATGCTTAGTTTGATCACCCATCATATTCCAAACACCTGACCCTGAGTGACTTCCAGCCATTTCCAAATATCACATTCCTCCTTTAAAAGATGGGGGTTCCCCCTCAATGGAGATGTTCAAGAGAATACACCCCGTGCTACACAGCCAGCTTCCTACAAATGCTTTGAACATCACCAGCAAGCAATCTCTTTTGCAGGGTTGAACACTTGTTGAATGTTTTGAGGTGTTATTGTAAAACTCTCTCTGATTCATGATTATCACATTTTCTCTTCTCTTTCTCATCCCTGGAGGGCTCCAACTTTATCCTAACCTCACCAGTCATCCTTCCCCATCTTGCCCTTCCTGGCCCCACTTTCCCCTGCCCAACTCTCTTCCCTATCTGCAATTAGGCAAATGTCCAAGTTGCTGAATCTTCAAAATCTGTTTTCAATCGAAAGGTGGGTGGGGACAGGGGACTCTAATGGATCCTGGAAAACTGTCTCAGCATTTCTCATTCCCAAAAGGCCTTTTGCTGATACTTGGGGCAGGATGACTATCTCAGCCAAACACATCAGAAGGTCACAGGGACTCATTTCCACCTGGAATGGCACCAGAACACTTCCTGCCAGGGGAGTGGGGGTTTTAAAGAATAGAACTGTCCCTCTGGAGATCCCTGTTGTTAGATGCTGTCAACTACCCACATCTCTAGGACTGGACAGAAACCACAGCCAGCCTCCCCCACCCCTTGTTACAGAACTTTTTTAAGTTTACCAGATACTCTGATTTGTCCTCTGGAATCCTCTCCACTGTTTACAGACAGATGAAGAAACCAAGCCTCAGAGAAGCAAAGTGAAACACCCAAGTTAATGTCAGCGGGTTAAAGGTCCAAGTTAGAGCTCTTGATTCTTTATGTCTCATGCTTTTTTCAACATAATGTAAATAGAATACATCTAGAGAAAGCCCTGATTCAGAAAATTATTTCCACAAAGTCGGCCAACAGAGACTCAGAGACGACAACATAATGCTAACCCATCAATAAATGCAATGTGCATATATATCCACGCATGAGGACCCAAATACCCAATTCTAACACTCTCCCCGCTGCCTTAAGGTGTCTCTCTCATTAAATCTCCTTCCCTAGAAGCTCCTGAGGGTGGGCCAAGGATGTATCTCAGCACAGAGGAACAGAATCTCTCTCTGACTCCTCCAGAAAGGAGACCCCAACCTTGGCGCCTGTTTTGGGGGTTCCGACCCCGCCCCCTCCCCTACCTGCCAAGAGTTGCATCCAGGCGCAGATCTTGTAGACCGTGGCGGTGTTGCAGAAGAAGAAAAGCGCAAAGCAGGTGATGCAGCCCAGGATCAGCACCATGGAGAGCAGCACGAAGAAGGCGGCCGCCTTGAAGGCGCCGGACGGGATGGTGCTGAAGTCGGTGAAGGAGCCCCGGCAGGTGAGCTCGCGGCCCGCCAGCCCGCTGCCCACGCAGTAGTGGAAGAGGCCGAAGTAGCCAGGCTTGGGGGTGCTCACGCTGTCGCCCACCCAGTAGGGCTGGATGAAGACCACCACGTTGATGATGGCGAAGCAGATGGTGAAGATGGCCCACAGCACGCCGATGGCCCGCGAGTTCCGCATGTAGTGCTCGTGGTAGAGCTTGGAGGCCTCCTGCGAGGGCAGCATGGTGCCCGGGGGCGGGGCCGGCGGCGGCGGCGGCAGGCGGGGGCCGCCGGCCCGGGACAGACCGCTGGGCTGCCGGCGGGAGCTGGGGACGCACGCGAGAAGCCGCCCTCAGTCAAGGAACTCGCGAGGGCGGGGCCTGGGGCGGAGCTGGGGGACACGGGGGCTGGTGTGGGGGAGCTAGGAGGGGGTCATGAGAGTGTTGGGGCGGCGTCTGGGGGGACTGGCAAGGATCTCCTATTCGGGGGCTTAGGAAGCGGTCATGTGAAAGTTGGGGGGGCTGGGACGAGAGTATGGGAGTTGGAAGACGGGGGAGGCCAGAAAGTGGTCATGGGAGAGTTGGGAGGGGGTTTGGGGACTGGCTTTGGGGGTAAGGAGAACCATGGGGACATGGAAAGGAAGCTGGAGACCAGAATTAGAGGATTAACGGCGGGGGTCGTATATAGAGAGCTCGGAGGGAATATGGGGGCTGCTATTAGAGGTAGGAGGTCGGTATTGGGTGCTGAAAAGGGGCTATGGAAGGACTAGGGGCTTTTTTTTGGGGGGGGGGAGGATGTACGGGGCTATCAGAGGGCGATTAGGAAGCTGATACTGGTGCCGGGGCAGGAAATGGGGGCTGGTGAGAGGTCTAAGAGGGGGAGGTGGCCGAAGGTGGCATTAGGATGAGGCTAGAGTGGTGTCGGTGCTGAGACCGCAGGATCTGGGCACGGGGCGGGGGGGGGGGGACGCTCCTCAGAAGCCAGGGCTGGATGTTGGCTGGGGGAGCCCAGGATTGGCGGGCCAGGACTGGAGAGAGGGGCTTTCCAGGCCACAGGGACCAGGGACCAGGGCCAGCAGGCTGCCTGGGGTGCTAAGGGCAGGTGGTAGGCAGGGACTGTCCCCAGGACGCTGGGGAGCAGCAGGGCCCGGGCAGGGCCGGCGGTGTGGGGGGGGTGGCTGCCCCGCGCCCAGGCCGGGCGCGCGCGGAGGCTGCGGCCGCAGGAAATGGATGCGGGGAGACCAACCTGGGCCCGGTCCGGGGTAGCAGGTCCGGGACTGGCACGGCCTAGGCACCGGGGCTCGGCACTCCAAGCAGCGGCTGCCTGGGCCCAGGCGGCGGCCTCTGCGCGGCCTCCATCTTGCTCGGGTTTTCCCCGGGGCGCGCTCCCGCGCCGAGGCGCGCGCTCTCGTGCTCCGGCTCAGCGCGGTGGATGCGCGCTCCCGCACGGGCGTGCGGAACCGAGCAGGGAGGAACGGGGGATGGGCCCTCTTGGTTCTGGCAGCCAGAGGGAGGCGCGGGCACGGTCCCTGAGGTCTCTCGGCCAAAGTAGCAAGCCCCCTCCGTAGTAGGGCTCCTGATTCCAGGGACTCTCTTCTTCCAGTCTCGAGTTGTAGGGCTGTGTGTCCCCACAAAGCCCAGGGCAGCGGGGGAGGGGTCGAACGAGATATTTTTTGATGGGGTTTAAACTGAATCTCTTGCTTCCAAATTACTTCCTCTACAACCTATTGCAGTGCCTGAAGTCACACCAGTATGTTCCAGTCCTTTGGGTCTTGGAGGCGTTGAAGGTACCCAGAGTCTCCTAGGAAACTGCCAACACCCCTGGGAGAGGGAACCCCCTAAACTGTTAACAACCCACGCCTGTGGTGGGGATTCCTTGCCCGCTAGAGCAAGGAGCTGGGCCTAGGGAAAGGGACCCAGGGCAAATACCAACAGATAGGAAAGAAAGGGACTGGAAAATTGTTGGTTACCCTCTCTTGCTGTCCCCAGCGCCTAGCCCAGTGCCAGGCAAGAAGTGGACACACCACAAAGATCTGTCAAAGAACAAAATATCAAGGCCTGAAAACTCCCCAGGAGCATTAGGAGGAGCCAGTTTGAAGCCCAAGCCCGTTTGAATCATTTCCTTTCCTGTTCCAACACAGCCTTTAGCTTAGGATCTGTCAAGATGACCTGGGTTCCAACCCAGACAACCCAGATCATAAGTAGCTAACACTTGTTATCTCTGAGACTTTGCACTTAAGGCTCTCTGAACTTCTGTTCCCCATGTGTAAAGTGAACAAATTAAACACCCTTTTCAAGGTAGGTGTGTGTGTGTGTGTGTGTGTGTGTGTGAATTAATTCATGTTAGTGAGTCCCAAACACTGGACTCCACACAGGGTAGTTCTGTCTGTTGAAATTTACATCCATCTTAAAAAAAAAATCATATTAAATGACCAAATGTTGTTTCTCCAAGTGGGAGGGGAACTCACTATGTACTTCTTTCTTAGTGTAAAAATTCATTTCTTTTAAGAAGAGATGGTGATAGCCAGACTTGTTGGCACTTGGGATCCCAGTGACTTGGGAGGCTGATGCAGGAGGATCACAAGTTCTAGGCCAGCCTTAGAAACTTAGCCAGACCCTGTCTCAAAATAAAAAATAAAAAGGACTGGGGATATAGCTAAAAGGTAGAGTGTCCCTGGATTCAATCCCCAGTAATAGAAAAGGATGAAAGGAAGGAAGGAAGGAAGGAGGAAAGGGAGGGAGGAAAAAATGAAAGAATGAGAGAAAAAAAATCAATGGTAGTGATAGTTAATGGGAGTTTGTTTTTCATTTAACATCCTTATTTGGCAAAATAAGAAATAAGCAGCTTTATTTCAATTCCAAGTTTCAAAAAAAATTATAAGTCCATGAAATCCCATAATTTGGGACCTCAGACTCATCTGAATCCATCTTACATAGGGCCTGAAAACAGGTCCTCAATAAATTTGGTTTCCCTTCTATTGGTTCTTTAGAGAGTGCAACCTTGCTGACTCCTGTGAGCTTTGCTATCTCAGAATCATAAGCAGGAAGAGTTAGGGAAAAAATCTTGTTCCAAACCTTCTGCTATCTTACTGGTGAGGAATTGAATAATCCAGAAAGAAGATCCAGCTTGTCAGACTGATCAACCTAATTCATTAATTTATTCATCCATCCAATAAATATGTGGGTTCCTTTTGATGTGCCAGACAGAAGCTCTATGCACTGGGAAGAAAGTAATGGGTAAAATAGATATGTGGAACTCACAGCTTCAAGCAGGAGATAGAAGGTGCTGGGAAGAGGGAGCAGGGAAGTGGTCATCCTCAAAGAGCATCTCCGAGCCTCCTACTATGTATGCTCCTGGTTTGCACACTGCTCTGAACATACCAAGTTACTCCTCACTTTTACTCCTTACTCTTGGGAGGCTGAGGCAGGAGGATCATGAGTTCAAAGCCAGCACCAGCAATTTAGCAAGGCTCAGTGAGACCCTGTCTATAAATAAAATACATAATAGTACTGGGGATGTGGCTCCGTGGTTGAGTGTCCTTGAATTCAATCCCTAATAACCCCCCCCCCCAAAAAAAAAACACTTTTACTCCTTACTATGCCATGAATCATTGCTTTTTCCAGCCTATTAAGCCAAGGTAGGTAATCCTGGAAAAAAACACACAGGAAAATCTACTGCAAGTTCTTGCTGAGATGGGACCCTAATTTCTCTCTACAGATCAAAGGCCCTCTGTGAAGATCCATCCATAAAACTTCTGACAATAGTGCTGCCAGGCGCAGGGGCACATGCCTGTAATCCCAGTCACTTGGGAGGCTGAGGCAGGAGAATTTCAGGTTTGAGGTGAACCTCAGCAGTTTGGCAAGAACCTGTCTTAAAATTAAAAAAGAAAAAAAATGGAGGGGGTGTCTGGGATGAAGCTTAGTGGTGAAGTACCACTGGATTGAATCCTCAGTACTGAAAAATAAAATAAATAAATAAATAATAAAAATAAAGGGGATGTAGCTCAGCCTTGCATTCCATTTCCAGCTGGGGGGAGGGGGAAGAGAAAGAGAGAAAAGAAAAAAGAATTTTCTTTCCTCTTCACTCAGTCTCTGGTTTTGATAGAATCTCACACACACACACACACACACACACACACACACACACACCATATTTCTCTCCAGAAGGAGCCAATGGAGC
Source organism: Urocitellus parryii (assembly GCF_045843805.1). Taxonomy (NCBI): domain Eukaryota; kingdom Metazoa; phylum Chordata; class Mammalia; order Rodentia; family Sciuridae; genus Urocitellus; species Urocitellus parryii. The sequence goes on from NC_135546.1 coordinate 14,011,020, forward strand.
CAATGATCAAGCCAGGACAATGAAAATACTAAATTATTCTGGATACAATGACTGGTTCTAGGTTTGGTCCTCAACTCAGGCCACAGAGTTGAGAGTTCTAGCCAAATTATTTGTTGAAGTTTATAGGAAAGAGGTGCTGTCCTTCTGTTGGGTTTGATGTGAGCCACAGCTATTGGTGGCCACCTTTGATAGGCTAAGCAGAGAGCTTGTCTAAGAATAAGGTCAATACAGAAAAAAGCTAAGAAGCTGAGTGGTGCTGCATACCTGTAATCCCAATGACTCAGGAGGCTGAAGGAGAGGACCACAAGTTTGAGGTCAGCCTGGACAACTTAGCCAGACCTTGTCTCATAATAGAAAATAAGAAGGATTAGGAATGTAGCTCAGTGTTAAATCACCCATGGGTTCTATTTCCAGTACCCCCCCCCCAAAAAAAAAGAAAAGAAAAGAAACAAAAGTAAGAAATAGAGTTTGAACACTCAGATCTGTCCAAACCTACTTCAGGATTGTTCTGTTGGGGTGAGCCAATAAACTCAGTTCTGTTTAAACTACTCCAAGTTAGATTTTTGTTTTGTTTTTCTGTACTGAGAATTGAACCCAGGGGTACTCTACCACTGAGCTATATCCCCAGCCCTTTCTTTTTTTTTTTTTTTTTTTTTTTATTTTGAGACAGGATCTAGTTAAATTGCTCAGGCTAGCCCTGAATTTGCAATCCTTCTGTCTTAGTCTCCTGAATTGCTGGGATTATGGGTGCATGTCACCACACTTAGTATGAGTTAATATTTGTTGTTGTTCTAATCAAAATAGACCTAAATATACCTATATTCCTCCAAAAGTGAGAACAGGAGCTTACATAATGTATTATTTATATTATAGAAGTATGTCTGAATAAATGAGTTACTTCTCATGTATCAGAACCACAAGACCAGGAATGAAGGCCTGCCTCTGGCCTATGGCCCGAGACACTGCTACTACCCTTCAGAGCCTTGTTTTATTCCTGGGGGGAAAAAAAAGTACATGTCCTTCTCATGGATGCTGTGAGGACAAAAAGAGATGGTGGATAGAAAAGATCTTTGTAGGCCGCATGTGATGGCACATGCCTGTAATCCCAACATCTTGGGAAGCTGAGGCAGGAGGATTGTGAGTACAAAGCCAGCCTCAGCAACTTTGAGGCACTAAGCAACTCAGTGAGACCCTGTCTCTAAATAAAATGCAAAATAGGGCTGGGGATGAGGCTCAATGATCAAGTGCCTCTGAATTCAATCCCTGGTACCAAAAAACAAAAAAAAAATCTTTTGTAAACTGAAAGAGACTATAAATGTGATTATCATTAAATTTTAATTATAAGTGACTGAGCCAAAGGGTAGGAAAAAAGTGATGATCCTGGAGATGCACTTGCTGAGCTGTGAGTAGATGGGACAGGATGTGTCTGCACTTTAAAGAGTGAACTTGGAACAGTTATGGAAAGCAATGTAAGAATTCTCAATAAGAATGGTATCTTACTGACTCCAGGGAGGGGTGCGTCCATAATGAATCATAGGATCAAGATGGGAGCTATACATTCCCAAGGCAAGGATGAGAACAGGAGCCCAAGGGTACATCTAGCCAATATTCTAGTAATGAAAGATGTGTGACTTGCTAGATAGCCCATCTCAAAATAAATTTTAAAAATGGTTGGAGATGGGGCTGGGGACATAACTCAGTTGGTGGAGTGCCTGCCTCACCCGCACAAGGCCCCGAGTTCAATCCCCAGAACCACAGAACAAGACAAAAAAAAAAAAAAAAAAAAAACAAGGTTGGGGATGCCAGGCACAGTGGCACATGCCTGTAATCCCAGGATCCCAGTGATTTGGGAGGCTAAGACAGGATTGCAAATTCGAGGTCAGCCTCAGCCCTTAGTGACACCTTCAGCAACTTAGTGAGACCCTGTCTCAAAATTAAAAAAAATAAAATAAAAGGAGTAGAGTTCAGTGGTAAAGTGCACTTGAGTTTAATACTCAGTACCAAAAAATGGGGAGTGGAGAGAGGGACAGGAGTCAAGGATGAGAGCAGGGGAAGGGAGTAGAATGGAAAATTCTGAATGATTTATATTGGCCTGTGGAATTTACTCTTTACTGATATATGAAGCCTCCAAAGTTTTTAATGCATAAAAAAGATTAATTTGTGCTTTTGAGGATTAAAATAGTTTAGGCAGCTTGTAAGGGATCAGTCCTTAAATGTGTATATGAAGCCATCTGTACATGCTGAGATGGAAAAGCTGTTAGATTTGTCTTCCCAGCATTCCTTTCCCCTTCTTCTGGTGATAGTACCCAGCTGCTTTTAGGGAACTACCCTTCCTCCCTCTGGGTCATAAGAGTGGGATGTGTGTCCCCAAGCCTGCCAATCACATGGCTCCACTCACCTGGCTTTGTTGTCATGGCCTCAGGAAGGACAACTGATACATAGGAATAAATCAGATATCTTCCTGGAGGAAGAAGGGAGAGAGGAAGAGACTGACTCAGTTCTTCATCCCTGATCAAAAGCTGTAAAGATTCTATCCTTTTAGTGTGAAGATGATCCTGTCCATGATCACAGGAAAATCAGAAGGTGGGTTGAGAGATGAAAAGATTGCTTCTTAGTTTCTATAATCAAACACACATAGATAAGACCTTACATATTTAATATAGTTGCCCCTGTACAAATGGAAAAAATTAACTTTAATCTATCTATACCAATATGGCTTTTTTTCTTTTTTCTTTCTTTCTTTTTAGAGAGAGAGAGAGGGAGAATTTTTTAATATTTATTTTTTAGTTTTCGGCAGACACAACATCTTTGTTGGTATGTGGTGCTGAAGGATCGAACCCGGGTCGCACGCATGCCAGGCGAGCGCGCTACCGCTTGAGCCACATCCCCATCCCATGGCTTTTTTTTTCTACCAGGAATTGAACTCAGGAGTGCTTAACCACTGGGCTACATCCTCAGTCCTTTTTATCCTTTTTACTTTTTTATTTTGAGACAGAGTCTCATTGAATTGCTTAGGGCCTCACTAAGTTGCTGAGGCTGGCTTTGAACTTATGATCCTCCTGCATCAGCCTCCAGAGTCACTGAGATTACAGTTGTGTATGTGCATATATATATAGATTTATGTAAAAAGGTCAATAAGAGCAGTATGTTATGTATCAATAACAGCAACAGCTTTTCCAGTCCTGGAATAAGTCATCTGAACAAAATTGTAGAGATATCCAATACTAAAATGGAGAGATTCTTGATGCTATCCATGGGGTGGTCAAAATTATCCCTATCTTTCTCTGATTTGTTTAAGTCTGTGAGTGTGTGTGTGTGTGTGTGTGTGTGTGTGTGTGTGTGTGTGGTACTGGAGCTGAACCTACAGGGCCTCTAGCACTGAACTACATCCCTGGCCCTTTCTATTTTATTTTGAGATGGGGCCTCACTGAGTTGCCCAGGCTGGCCTTGAACTTGCAATCCTCCTGCCTCAGCCCTCTGAGTCACTGGGATTACAAGCATGCACCATCACACCCTGCTCCCATCCCGGTGATTTATAAGGATCAGACTTGAGGACTCCAACTGGGCCTAAAACATTCATCTCCAGGTCAGAAATAATCAGAGTGGGGCTTGTTATTAAATAATCTACCAGACAGGTCCTTGATTAGCAATACAAGTGAAATTCCACCAGACTGTCTCTGGGGATGCCACTGAGCTATTAAATTGAGGGCATAAATCAGTCTGGCCAGAGAATTAATTCCCTCTCTCACTGAGGCAACTGTCCTGAGAGAGATGTTCCCTGGGGAACTCAGCCTCCTGGTTCCTATTTTCTGTGGATAAGATTCCAGAAGCACCACATATTGCCAAAGCACCTAAACTACTCTTTTTCAACATTCCACCTACCAAATTCAGCTTCTGCCTTCCCTGTGAGACTGAGAGAGCAAAGCTCAAGGATCTCCCTAACCTTGGTCAATATTGATTCTAAGAGCCCTACACAGTGCCTGACATATAGTAGCACTCCATAGATACCTGAAAAATTAGTTGATTGTTAGACCACTGACAATGTGACCATTCAGTTGCCCCCAAATTGTCTCATGTATGCTCAAGGTATTTAAAATTCCCATTGGTCAGATTAGAACCAATGAGAGACTATATTAGGCCATTTTCTGTTTCTATAACAAAATACATGAGGCACATGCTTTATAAAGAAAAGAGGAAGCTGAAAGTCCAAAATGAGCTGACCACATCTGATCAGTTTCTGGAGAAGTTCACTTGGCTGGGTGACAATACAGAAGAGAAACACAAAGAAAACCAAAGGGATTACATGGTGAGACAGGAAGTCAGAGAGAGGTCAGAGGAACCAGTCTTGTTCTTTTAGTAACAATCCACATTCATGGGAACTAACTGAGCTCCTGCAAGAACTACATTAAACTGGGCATGATGGAATAGTCTGTAATCCCAGCAGTTAGGGAGCCTGAGACAGGAAGATTAGGAGTTCAAGGCTAGCAAGGGCCACCTAACCAGACCCTGTATCAAAATATTAAAATGGCTGGGGGTATAGCCCATTGGTAGAGTGCCCCTGGGTTCAATCGCCAGTACAGGGAGGAGAAAGAGAAAGAGAAAAAAAAAAAAGAGAGAGAGAGACACACACACACACACACTCTACATTATAGCCCCCAATGGCCAACCATCTTTCACTACTAGTCCTTAGCTTTTAAAGTTTCCACCACCTCTTTTTTTTTTTTTAATAAGCCAATTCTTTTTTTTTTTTTTTAAAGAGAGAGTGAGAGAGGGAGAGAGAGAATTGGCAGACACAACATCTTTGTTTGTATGTGGTGCTGAGAATTGAACCCGGGCCGCACGCATGCCAGGCAAGCACGCTACACCTTGAGTCACATCCCCAGCTCTCCACCACCTCTTAATATTGCCACACTGGAAACCAAATCTTCAGCACATGAGCCTTTGGGCGATGCTATGGTTTGGATATGGTTTGAATGTATCCTCTAAAGGTTCATGTGTTGAAATTTAATCCCAACATCTTGAGGTATAAAGAGAGTGGAAATGGGCAGGGGCTGTAGCTCAGTGGTAAAGCACTTGCCTTACATGTGTGAGGTACTGGGTTTGATCCTCAGCACCACATAAAAATAAAGATATATTCAAGAGAGAGAGAGAGAGAGAGAGAGAGAGAGGAAACAATTGGCCTATACCATTTAGAGGAAGGCTTTGGAAGGTGAATAGGATTAGATAAAATCATCAGTGTGCAGGTCCCATATTGAATATTGGTGGCTTTACGAGAATAAGGAAGGGCCGGGGCTGTAGCTCAGTGGTCTGCCTAGCATACGTGAGGCACTGGGTTGAACCCTTTGTCCCACATAAAAATAAAACAAATAAAATAAGGGCATGTTTTCCATCTACAACTACAAAATGAAAAAGGAAGAAGGAGAAGAAAGGAGGAAAGAGAAAGGAGGAAGAGGAGGAGGAAACCAGTGCGGTGTTACTACCTGTAATCCTAGTGATTCAAGAGGCTGAGGCTGGAGGATCACAAGTTCAAGGCCAGCCTTAGCAATTTAGTGAGACCCTGTCTCAGAAAAGAAGAAATAAATAAAAAGGACTGGGGATATAGCTCAGTGATAAAATGCCTCTGGGTGTTTAATCCCCAGTACCAAAAGAGGAGAAGAAAAAGAAGAGCATGTGTGAGGCACTGGATTCGATTCTCAGCACCACATATAAATAAATAATAATGGTCCATTGACAACTAAAAAAATAAATAAAAATAAAATAAAAAAAAGAAGAAAAGGAACCAAAAGACACACACACACACACACACACACACACACACACACACTCATCTTCTTTCTTTTTTAAAATATATTTATTTTTTAGTTGTAATTAGACACAATACCTTTATTTTATTTGTTTATTTTTTATGTGGTGCTGAGACACGTGCTAGGCAAGCACTCTACCACCAAGCCACACCCCCAGCCCCTCATCTTCTTTCTTGCCATGTGACTTGAGGATAGTCTGAGCCACCTTGGAATTATTCCAGCAAGAAGGCCATCACCAGATGTAAGCCCAGAAGATAAGCCAAAACACAAAACAAAACAAAACACAAAAAAAATCTTTATAAAGTGACATAGTATTTTGTGTTTGGAAGGCAAAAGACAATGATACAGAGCAACAAACCATTTTCAAATCCTAGCAGGTTTAAATATTGTCTGCCAGTCTTTGAGGGTTTACCTGGAGCATTGACTTCTGTTCCTTTGGTCTCCTTAGGCCCCAGCTCTGAGGTTGTGGCCTCAACACTGCTGTTCCTCTATACTAGATTAGAGTTCTCCTTCCTTCTAGAAAGCAGCCCCTTGATCCTGGTTCAACTCTAGAGGGTTCCAAATATCACAAGCACATGCACGAAGTTTTTGTAAACTCGCACGTGTCATTTGGGATCTGGCCACTCTGTGCTGGCACCTTTCCACCCATAACCCTATAAATGTCCATTTATGACTAAACCCATTTAGGGCTTCAGGAACGTGCTCTTCCACATTTCCAAAGAAACGATGATATCACATTCAAGTGATTTTTTTCAGCAGGTCCTTCCACTGCTGATATGCAAGACAGATGCTATTGAGTGGCAGATCACTTGGAAAAGAGAAAAGACAAGTCAATTAATTTGTCAAATCCCTTCCCTCGGATGGCATGAAATGTGACAGACTCTGGCACAATGAAGCATTTGTTCCCCAGTTGTGTCAGGTGTTCAGTGTCGCTCTGTTTTCCATATTGAACTTCATGGTTCCAGAAGTTCTCACAGATTAGTGCTGTATTCGTCAGACTTGCACATGGTAACTGTAGAACAATTTGCAACTTTTTTCTTTTTTTCTTTTTTTTTTTTTTTGTAGCAGGGGTTGAAACCAGGGATGCTTTATCACTGAGCTACATCCCCAACCTTTTTGTTTTATTTTGAGACAGGGTGTCACTAAGTTGCTTAGGGCCTAAGTTGCTGAGGTTGGCCTTGAACTTGCAATCCTCCTGCCTCAGTCTGCCGAGTCACTGCAGGACTGTAGGGACAGAACAACAGAAAAATAACTAATTGGTTAATATCAGATCAGGAGTTCTTTTGTGTAAGGATTAAGGCAAAGGAAACTTCTTTATGAATTAAAACAGGCCTATTTGGGAAATTTGACTATTATTTCTCTAATCCTGATTTCTCAGAAGGTCAAATAAATAGCTTATTTTCAGGAGGGTGACTTAGCTTGAGTGACTTCATTTTCTTTTTTTCTTTAATTTTTTTTTAGTTGTTGATAGACCTTTATTTTATTTATTTACATGTGGTGCTGATAATTGAACCCAGTGTCTCACACATGCCGGGCAAGTGTGCTTCCAATGAGCCACTTCATTTTCTTTTCTTTTCTTTTCCCCCTCATTACTGGGAATTGAACCCAGGGATCTTGTACATGCTGGATAAACGCTCCACCACTAAGCTACATCCCCAGCCCTCCATTTTGATTTTTAATCTGGTCTGTTGGGGCCCAGTGTAGAAGCTTAGTTCTATTTTGGCCTCCTATAATTTTGATTTAACATGATAAGCCCATGATATAATTTTCTCTTTCAAAAACAAAACTACCCAGGCTCAGTGGTCCATGCCTGTAATCCCAGTGACTCAGGAGGCTGAGGCAGGAAGATCACAAGTTTGAGGCCAGCCTGGGCAACTTAGCTGGACCTGTCTCAAAATTAAATAAAGAAAAAACTAAAAAGGACTTGGGATTTGGCTTAGTGGAAAAGGAAGGGAAGGGAAGGAAAGGAAAGGAAAAGAAGGAAGACAGAAAAAAAACTGAGTAATGAACTTGAGCATTCTTTGGTGGAGATAAGTAAGAATGAGGTCTGATATCCAGTGACAAAAACCAGTGTGGTCATAAATTTTGCAAGTCCATTGGTATTTCCAGGTTACAAAGCAAACTGGTCAATCTAGTCTTTCTAAAACCTCCCACAGTACTGTTAGATTCTGGAAAGCTGTTCCTTTTGGCAGATTCAATTTCTTTCTTTCTTTTTTGTTTTGTTTACAGTACCTTATAGTATCAGGGATTGAACTCAGTGGCACTTGACCACTGAGTCACATCCGCAGCCCAGTTTTGTGTTTTATTTAGAAACTGGATCTCACTGAGTTGCTAGCGCCTCACTTTTGCTGAGGCTGGCTTTGAACTCGCAATCTTCCTGCCTCAGCCTCCCAAGCCACTAAGATTACAGGCATGCGCCACCGTGCCCAGCTAGATTCAGTTTCTAATGTGATTTCTGTGTGGCATTTGACCCAGTCAGTAAAATCTATAAGCCTCTATTTTGACCATTCTGTAGCCAATTTGATTTTTATGTTGTCAGCATCATGTTAATAAAGAACTTTATCCACGGTTGGATCAGATTGAGGACTTTTGAATCCTGTGAGCAATCTTTTTTGCTGTGGATCACCCCACCCCACCTCCAACTTGCAATCCTCCTGCCTCAGCCTCTCCAGTTACTGGAATTACAGGCATGTACCATGCTGCTCAGCCCTGTGGTCAATTTTATCAAAATCAGAAAATGATGCATTAGGAATCACATAGCACCACCTACGAAGTTCTGCTGCACAAATCTTAAACCTGAATATATTCCACTCTAGGGTTAATATCTGCTTGATAGACTTTACAGGGGATAGAAAAACAAGATGACAATGTGGGATGCAAAAGTCACAGGTAGAAAGTGGCAAATCCTGGGGAGAAATGATTCTGTTTCTTCAACAAACAAGGATAAAAAGGGGGAAAAAAGAGAGAGAAGAAAAACAGTGGGAGAATCATGGAATAAAAGAGTTACGAGATATATCCAATGCAACATTTAGATCTTGTCTGGATTCTAAAATTTTTAAATTTATATTTACATTAATGATGATGATGATGATGATGATGATGATGATGATTGCAATCCTGGGAATTGAACCCAGGGGCATTTTACCACTGAGCTATATATCCTCAGTCCTTTTTATTTTAAATTTTGAAACAGAGACTTGCTAGGTTGCTAAGGCTGACCTCCAACTTGTGATTGTTCTACCTTAGCCCAAGTAGCTGGGATTACAGGTGTGCACCAATACACCCGACTTTGGATGGATACCAGCTCTGGTGCTTAGGCTTGTGGACAGCCTTCTTGGCTACTGTCACTCCCTCCTTAAAACAGAGTTCTCAGGGGCTGGGGCTGTAGCTCAGTGGCAGAGCACTTGCCTAGCATGTGTGAGGCACTGGGTTGATCCTCAGCACCACATAAAAGTAAACAAATAAAATAAAGGCATACTGTCCATCTACAACTACAAAACAACAAGAACAACAACAACAAAAGAGTTCTGAGCTGGGTATAGTGGCTCATACCTATAATCTCACCTACTTGGGAGCCTGAGGCAGGAGGATGGCAAATTCAAAGCCAGCCTCAGCAATTTAGCAAGACTGTCTGAAAAGAAACAAACCAACAAATAAAAAGGTCTGAGGATACAGCTCAGAGGTAAAGGCCTCTGATTTCCTTGCCTAGTATGGGTGGGGGGCTTTTCTTCATTATGGAAAGGTTCCTTAGTAAAAAGGTAAGCCAGAGAATAAGAAATGAGAGAATGAGAAATGATATTTGCAATACCTAAATTTCAAAAAGGGACTCATAACCAGAATATCCAAATGTCATCTACAAGTCAATAAGAAAATACATCACGTGGGGGCAGGCCCCAAATTTCTTAATAAGACACCTATAGCACAAGAGTTAAAACCAAGAATCAACAAATGGGACGAATTCAAACTAAAAAGTTTTTTTCTCAGCAAGAGAAATAATATGTGAGGTGAATAGGGAGCCTACATCCTGGGAACAAATTTTTACCCCTCAAACATCAGATAGAGCTCTAATCTCTAGAGTATACAAAGAACTCAAAAAGTTAAACAACAAAAAAGCAAATAACCTAATCAACAAATGGGCCAAGGACTTGAACAGAAACTTCTCAGAAGAGGATATACAATCAATCAACAAATACATGAAAAAATGCTCACCATCTCTAGCAATCAGAGAAATGCAAATTAAAACTACTCTAAGATACCATCTCACTTCAGTAAGAATGGCAGCCATTATGAAGTCAAACAACAATAAGTGCTGGCGAGGATGGAGGGAGGGGGGAAGGTACATTCATACATTGCTAGTGGGACTGCAAATTAGTGCAGCCAATTTGGAAAGTAGTATGGAGATTCCTTGGAAAGCTGGGAATGGAACCACCATTTGACCCAGCTATTCCCCTTCTTGGATTATACCCAAAAGACCTAAAAAGAGCATACTACAGGGTCACAGCCACATCAATGTTTATAGCCGCACAGTTCACAATAGCTAGAATGTGGAACCAACCTAGATGCCTTTCAATAGATGAATGGATTAAAAAATGTGGCATTTATACACAATGGAATATTACTCAGCACTAAAAAATAACAAGATCATGGCATTTGCAGGCAAATGGATGGCATTAGAGCAGATTATGCTAAGTGAAGTTAGCCAATCCCTAAAAAACAAATGCCAAATGTCTTCTCAGATATAAGGGGGGGTGACTCAAAATAAGATAGGGAGGAGACGCATGAGAAGAAGACTACCACTAAATAGGGAAGAGAGGTGGGAGGGAAAAAGAGGGAGAAGGGGAGTTGCACGGAAGATGGAAGGAGAACCTCATTGTTATACAGAATACATATATGATGTTGTAATGAGAAAAAGAAAAAAAAGTGTGTCACATTAGATTGGATAGAAAGAAAGGATGGGAGAGGAGGGGAGGAGTAGGGAGGATAGGAAGGGCAGCAGAATAGAATAGACAATATGATTGATGTATGTACATTCCATGTATGTATTATATGTCAAAATACATTCTGCTGTCATGTATGACTAAAAAAAATAAAAATTAAAAAAAAAAAAAGAAAACAGGTAGGGCTGGGATTTGGCTCAGTGGCAGAGCGCTTGCCTCGCTTATATGAGGCACTGGGTTTGATCCTCAGCACCATATAAAAATAAATAAATAAAATAAAGATATAGTGTCCAACTACAACTAAAAAGGAAGAAAAAAAAATACAGATAACCCAAATAGAAAATTGAGCAAAAGATGTTAAAGTGCTACTCAAAGGTGTATATTTAAATCAGCAGTAAATGTGGAAGAGGTGATCAACTTCATTAATCAGAGACATGCAAATTAAAACCAAAATTAACTATGCTGAGAGAAGCCAGATGCAGAAGAGTACACATTGTATGATTCCATTTATAGGAGAGTCTGGGGACAGAAAGCAAATCAGTGGTTGCCTGGGGATGGGGATCAGAGGGGTTGGCTGGAAGGAGATTCAAAGGAACTTTATGGGAGGTGATAACAAGTATTCAATATCCTGATTGTGGTGGCGATTTTATAATTTGGCAACACTTCTCAACATGTACCAGTAGAGTGGGTGTATTTTATCATACATACTCTGTACTTCAGTAAAGTTGATTTTTTTTTTTTTTTTTTTTTTTGGCTGGATATAGTCCCATGTGTCTGTGGTCCCAGCTGCTGGAGAGCCTGAGGCAGGAGGTCTCTAAATTTTTTAGAAGGTATCTAAAATTAAAAATAAATAAAGTTAGTGTTTTATAAGCCCAATAAGATAACCACTACATTCTCACCAGAGCTGCTAAAATGAAAATTACCACATGGTGGCAAGATGCAAGCATGTGGGACTAGAAATGAACACAACCTCCAGGGAAAACTCTGAAAAACTTATACACACATTGACCATCAAATCCATCAATTCGACTCCTTGGTAGATACCTAGGAGAAATGTCTTATAGGCTTAGGCTTAGCAAAAATATCTACCAAATGGGGCTGGGGATGTGGCTCAAGCGGTAGCGCGATCGCCTGGCATGCGTGTGTCCCGGGTTGGATCCTCAGCACCACATACAAACAAAGATGTTGTGTCCGCCAAATACTAAAAAATAAATATTAAAATTCTCTCTCACTCTTTCTTTAATATATATATATATATATCTACCAAATAACTCATAAGATCATGTAAGGATGGCCTTAGGCCATTTTAAAACTCCAGTCTCAGTAGGCACACCTAACAGAGCCCTCCAGTATGGCCCTCAGGCACAAACAAGTCACTTCTCCCCACCCTGACAAACTCTGAGTGAAGTCTCAGGCAGACTGTCCTTGCCAGATAAGAGGGAAAGGCACCCACCAAGAGGGAAAGGCAAAAAGATCAGGGTGGGGACCACCAGACCAGATGTTTTAACCCCAGGGTAAATGACATCACTAAGAGACCTGCTGGCAGCTGATAAGGATTGAAAGAGGCATCAAAAGCTCCAAAATTTGCTATAAATAATGGAGCAAATGAACAGACATTCAGCCAGCTGACACTGAGGCACCCAAGCCTGAGAGCCTGATGAGGACCTGGATTAACATCCCAACTCTTCTCATCTGCCTAAACCTCTGTATTGTTCTTTTGCCCTCAAACTCTACAGCAGCCTCTTAACTCTGGTGAGAAATGGACTTCTCCCTATGACTGACTGCCTTCTCAGCCAGCCGTCAGCTCCACCCCAGGAGAGGCTTGCCTTGGTTCCTGACCTGATCATGGTGGTCTGAGTTAAGTGTGCATCTGCTGGACTTAAAGCATAAGGCTTGAGACTTTTGATCTGACACTTGAACTTAGCAAGCAGAGGGAATGTCTGTCATGAGCTTTTCATGATTAAATGTGTTTGCAGAACTTAGAATTAATCTAGAATTGTTTGCTGTGAATTGATTATGTCTATTGCAGTGCCTAGCATTAAGGATTGTCGTTTTCTTGATTAAGAACCTATAGAGTGAAATTATATTGAGTGATTTGAGTGAATAAAGCATTGACTAGGACAGAAGCGTGCGGACATTCTTTATTTCTCCCCCTGGACAGCGTAAGTCGCACCTTTTGCCCATCATGATGAAGCCAGATTTAAAGTTAGGTAGCCAGTGTAGTTAGGTAAATTTGGTCTAATATCGAGTGAAATCTAAAATGGAGGCCATGCTGGGAATGACTCAGGAAAAACACAGGACAATTCATGGAATGTTAATGAAGTCCTGAAGAGGCCCTAGGCCAAAGTCCACCTGGAAGAAGTATTAATGAATAGCCCCCAGCAGATTTGAAGATAGCCCATCACAAAGAAGTGATAATGAAGTCCTTCCTGCTCAGACTACTTCTTTGGCCCACCTGTGTCCCACCCCTCGGGCCTTCCAACCTACATTCCACCACTGAAAGAACTATAAAAAGGGGAGACAACTGCACTTCCACGGATTCCACCTCTTGGATCCCCTTCTTCCTCTGGGAGAAGTCTTTTCTGCTGTCCTTTAATAAACTTCTAATTTCTACTCTGACCTTGCCTCGGCGTGCGTCTTTGGTGTTATTCTTCAACATCAGGGAAGCAAGGACTCGTCACGGGTCAACAGCGGTAACAATGACAGAGCATTATTATTATATTATTATTATTTTGAGACAGAATCATGCTAAGTTACACAGGTTGCCCTCCAACTCTTGGGCTCATGCTATCCTCCTGCCTCCCAAGGAGCTGGGACTACAGGTGTGTGCCATGTTCCGGGCTACATTCATTTTATTTATTTTGTGCAATGCTGGGTTTCAAATGCAGGTCCTCTTGAATGACAGCTGTACATTCTACCACTGAGCCACACACCCCAGCCCTAGATAACTTTTTTTTTTTTTTTTTTTGGTACCATCGTTTGAACTCAGGGGCACTCAACCACTGACCCACATCCCCAGCCTTATTTTGTATTTCATTTAGAGACAGGGTCTCACTGAGTTGCTTAGTGCCTCACCACCATTGCTGAGGGTGTCTTTGAACTCTCGATCCTTCTATCTCAGCCTCCCAAGTCACTGAGATGACAGGCCTGCACCACCATGCTGGGCCCCACAGAACTATTTTTATTAGCCCAAAACATATAAACTATATAAATGTCCATCAGCAATGAAACAAAAAAAAATTGTCATTTTTTTTATTCAATGGCATAACACTGAGAATGAACAACTACCATTACATGCAAAAAATAGACTAATCTTAAGAACATTATGTTGAAGGAAAATAACTAAACACAAAAGAATACACATTATGGGGCTGGGGTTGTAGCTCAATGGTAGAGTGCTTGCCTAGCACATGTGGGGCACTGAGTTCAATCCTCAGCACCTTATATAAATAAAAGAATGAACGAATGAATGAATGAATTGTGTGCATGTACAAGTAACAGAAATATTTTTTTTAACAGAAATATTTTTACATAAGAATTCTCTATTAAAAAAAGTACACATTATGATTTCATTTGATTAAAGTTCAAAAACACAACTAATATATGTACGAAGGCAGAAAAAGCTTTGTAAACTCAACAAGCCGAAACAACTGTTTACCTGTCTGAGATTTTATTAGCGGGTCTGTAGTGGCCAGTTGCAGAAAAGAAGTGGGTGGAGAGAGAGAGAGAGAACCCCCGAACAGGGTGTTGATATTTATGGGCTCAATGCGGGATGAGGAGGAGCAGGGCGAGTAGGCTGTTACTTCTTCATTGGCCAAGAGTTCGAGCCACTTCAGGGATTGGAGGTGCGCCATTCAAAGTTCGAGCCATTCACAGGGATTGGAGTTGATGGTTCGAGGGCCATTCAGTGCATCCTGAGCGCTCTGGGCACCATCTTTACCAACAATATACACTATTAGAAGTCAAGATAGTGATTATCTAGTTGGGGAATGTGTAGTGACTGACAGTGGACAGGTATGATTCATGTTTTGCCTTGTTATGCCTCTTGTGAATCTGAGAAAAACCGGTGTTTTAATTATGATTAATGGGACTGTATTTTGACAGCACTAACTCCATACTGAATTTTCTCTAGTAAAACAAGCTTTGAGCCAAGTGGCAGCTGACAGTTTCACTTGATAATCGGTTGACTGATAGCCACAGGAAAACTGTGTGCAATAGTTGATTTCCTGGAACTTTCCCTCCAAAAACTGACACCTAGAAGTTGAGTGAATAAACCTTCTGGAACCATAAATTCCAGTTCCTTCATACTGCTCACTAAGATGCCACTCTGGGGACGGTTATTTTGCAAAAGCATTAGTTGATCAACATCCTGCCTGAGTGAATAAAACAAATCCTTTACTTCATTGCTGACAACTGGTGGCAATTCAGACCCATTCAAGTGTCACTTTGAATGGACCATTTTGGTCCTGACCATTTTTGGCCACTGACCATTTTGGATAATTTCACTGTGGATAGTGTTTGGGTCCTTACCAGTGCTCTGTGCTTGAGGAATTTTCTTTTTATCTATTTTGCCTATATTTTCATATATTCCTTTTACTTGTTTTTGCTTATTTTATTTTTGTGTGTCTTAGGATAAACCGATTCATTTAGTTTGTCAGTTCATGGAAGAACCAGGCACAGAGGAACGCTGCCTGTAATCCTAGCAACTCAGGAGGCTAAGGCAGGAGGCTCACAGTTTGGAGACCAGCCTCAGCGATTTAGCAAGACCCAGTCTCAAAATTAAATATAAAAAGGGCTGGAGACAAAACTCAGCGGTAGTGTTGCCGAAAGCTCGTCCTTGTCCCTAATGGCAATCCAATAATAAGGACATGGTTTTGAGAAAAAGGGGAAAGGGTTAATGCTTTGCCAGCAAAGAAGAAACATCAGGGACTCCTGTCCCAAAGGCTGTGATTCTGCCCATCAGCAGGAACAGGGAGGGGGCTTTTAAAGAGATGATTCAAAGGCTAAATTCCACTAGTTCTCTGTTGGAGTTGTAATTCACTTGTTAATTTGGGAGGCGGTCCTTTCAGAGATCTTCTGGTATCATCCCTAAAGTCTGATAGTGGACCTGTACTCAAGGATAGCTAAATCTGCCTAGAATGGGGAAGAAAGGTAAACCAGTTTCCCCAAAGATTAGGGGTCGGAGAGATTAGGGAGAGAGGAAGAGAAAGAAATATGTCCATTTTAAACATAAATTGCAGTGGCAGAGAAGCAAGGATTACATTCAAAGCATAAAGTGGACCACTACTACAGACAGTAGAGCTCCCCTGGGTTCAATCCCCAGTACCCCCGCCCCCCCCAAAAAGAGGGGGGAATAATCCCTTGACAGGGAAGAATTCATTAATTAGGAGAGACTGGCATTTGCCAATTATTGTTGAGCACTGTGGTGGATACATGAGGTTCCAGTATACTACTGTCTCCCCTTTCCTGAATATTTGAAATATTCCATTAGAGAGAGAGAGGGAGAGAGAGAAAAGAATACAGCGCTTTTCATACCTTCTTGATTCCTCCACAACATAGGATTTCTTTATAAAATGTGGTTGGCCATATGGTGCACTATGCTCATAAGGACGTTGTGAAGAGCAGTGGCGGAAAAGTGCTTTATGAAATGCTGTTTTGATATTAGTTACTACTGCTATTATGGTTGCCCAGGCTAATTTGGTGCCTTCCCTTCTCTCTATAATGGTTCATTCCACTTTTCTCCGCTTTCTACTGGTTTCTTCCTACTAGCCCCTCCCGCCGCAGTCCCGATGGTTCAGCCCGGCTTCCCCGGGGGAAACCCCGTGGGGCGGAGCCCCAACAGCTGCGAGTGGCTGCGGCCCCCTCCCGGAGACCACTTGGATCGCTCCGCGTCACGGGTGGGCCGGTAGTCGTGGGTAAGGCGCGAGTGCCGGGTTCTGATTGGCCAGGACCAGAGTAAACATCCGGCGGAGTGGGGCGGGGCCGGAAGTGGAAGAAGAAGGCGGCGGCTGAGGCGGTTCGCGAGGTTCCAGAGTAGCAGTCGGTGCCGCCAGGTGCCATGGGCCCGGCTGAGGCGTATTGAGGGGACGTGGGGCTGGACCATGGCTGGCGCTCGGGCCGCCGCCGCCGCCTCGGCAGGGTCCTCAGCCTCTTCAGGCAACCCACCGCCTCAGGAGCCGGGGCTCGGGGAGCTGCTAGAAGAGTTCTCCCGGACTCAGTACCGGGCCAAGGACGGCAGCGGGACGAGCGGTTCTAAGGTGAGCACTGAGGCACGGAGAACTGGAGCAGACCCCTGTCTTGGGAAGTTAGAAAGGAAAGACTGAGGTCCGAGGGCACAGGAAAGTAGAAGTGAGACTTGTCTGCTGAGGAAGAGGGTAGAGAGGGAACTTCTCTGGGTCTGGACCCGGAGAGTAAGGGGCGGGCTTAAAAATGAAAAAAAGGAGAAACTAGAATCCGAATGAGCAGAGGAAGGCGGTCTTTTTAGTTTGAGACTAGGGGTTTGGAGGTCAAGGGTCAGAGCTGAGGGACCTGGAGCAAAGGTTAGAAGAAAGCTAAGGAATGTCATTATCCTGCTTCTGGTGCCTGGGGGATGGGGGTGGTTCAGGGCAAAACCACCACATCTAAGTAAAAATAGGGAGAGGATTCCTCCAGGTCAGAGGTCAGAATGAAAGGGCAGAACCGAGCCAAGAGATGGACTGCCAAGAGATGGACTGCTGAGTTGCCTCCTTATAAGGTCTCAGCATGACTTAGGCCCATCCCTTTCCTTCCCCTATAGAGCAGGAAGACAACCCACACTCCCTCTCTGTTCCTTTATCAAAAGAAGGTCTCAATTCCTCTCTTTTTTTCCCCCCTTGGGATTTCCCTCAGACCTTCCACTGCACCTGGGCTTGATGCCGCTCCAGGCCTTCTTATCACTTGTAAACTTCTTGAGATGTTACAGACTTATGTTTTTTCCCCTCTAATGGACCTTTCTTGAACTGTGAACAAAGTGAACAGCCTTAGGGGGAGCTGTGCCTTCTATTTTTATAAGGAAATGGTGTGTTATTAGACACTGTCTGAAGTTCTTATTGATTACAAGGACTAGAGCTTCAAGGTACTAGTCTGAAGCTGGAGAAGAGGGAATAATCTGTCACCAAGGGTAGGTGATGGGTTAGTGACAGGTTTTGTAATCTTGAGAAAGATATATTTTATGTGTTGTCATTTCATTTGAAGCTAATGAAAGTTGTGATCCTGCCCCCCAAATGCTGAACACGCACAGTTTTTACATGTAATATCAGTGGGTTTAGGGTCCTTCCTGAAGTATGCCATATGGGTTAATGAACATGTAGGGTCTGTGAGCTAGCATCATGATGTCTATTCATAGCACTGAATAATAATAATAATCACAGAGGCACATGTCATTCTCAGTGACCTCTCAAGTAATGGACCACATAAATATGACCCAGAGAACACCAGAATCTTTTTCATGCTTAAATCTCCTCTGTGCAGGTTGAGCGCATTGAGAAGAGATGTCTGGAGCTGTTTGGCCGAGACTACTGTTTCAGTGTGATTCCAAATGTGAATGGGGATATCTGTGGTCACTATCCCCGACACATCGTGTTCCTGGAGTATGAGAGTTCTGAGAAGGAGAAAGACACGTGAGCATCATGTGATCATAGTATGCTTGTTGGGAGATCCTGGAAACTCATCCCTGGGGACAGGAAGTTGTTGCTGGGCAGGGCAGACATACTTTCTTGCCATGTTAAGAATAACTGACATGTCGGGTGTGGTGGTGCATGCCTGTAATCCCAGAAGATCTAGAGGCTGAGACAGGTGGATCACAAGTTCAAAACCAGGCTCAGCAATGGCGAGGTGCTAAGCAATTCAGTGAGACCCTGTATCTGAATAAAATACAAAAATAGGGATAGGGATGTGGCTCAGTGGTCAAGTACCTCTGAATTCAATCAGTGGTACAAAAAAAAAAAAAAAGAATAACTGGCAAATTATTCTTGGCCAGTTAAGAATAACTTCAGGGTTCAGTAAATTAAGTTGGCAAGTTGTAACAGCATAGAGGAATTGGGAGTCATGACCCTGGATTTCTCTCACTCTTTCTCTAGAGCTCATTGTCCTGAGACATTACATCACACTTCACCTCTCTGAACAAATTGGGTGTTCTTTTCTTTCTTTTTTTTCCAAGAGTATGAGTGGGTGGTGTGCTGTCAAGACAGGCTTAATAGTGTTTGCCATATGTAGCCCTTAAGAACCTCAAGTTTAGAGTGAGAATGCTTGAGTTTATATACTGGATGCCCCATTTGCTGGCTATCGCTAACCCTGGATAAGTTATTTAACCTCTTTTTCCTCAGTTTTCTCATTGGTAATTCCCTGCCTCATCTTAATTAGTGCTTGCAAGGACCAATTAAACTTCTAGAAAATTTGCTAGTGCAGTTCCTGATGATAAGTAGTACTAATTCAAGCCTGACATGTTTGTTGTAGGAATTAGAAATAAGAGTTACATTAGTAGGCACCAAGACCTGAGTGTTTTTTGTGGGATAACAATTCATAGGAGAGTAGACATGAAGAGCCTAGTGTAGGAGATGCCCTATAGGCAGTCAGTAAATGGTCACAGTTGTTTGACACTAATGACAGGACTGAAGTTCAAGGTTTGCTCTAGAGTTTCTTCTCCTAACTTCCCTGCTTGCTACTGATCTTGCTGCTGTCTTATATTTCTGTATGGACAAAGTATCAAGATGAATGCTATAGCTGACTCATGGTATACAGTGCAACCAGTCCTCTCTATATTAAAGTATGGCCATCTGTGGGCCCGAGAACCTAGTAGAAGTGTAGAATCCCAGGTCCCAGGTCTGTCGAACCAGAATCACAACATAACAAGCTGTCCAAGTTATTCAAATACACATTAAGGCTTGAAAGTGCTACTGTAGGCAAACCAAGGAGAATGGTGAATCTGCCTTTTGTGTGTCTGGGAAGACCTTATGGTAGGGGAGCCTTTGCAGCTGCCATTAGAAGGATGACTAGAATTTCTCTGAAGTTCCTTAGGGACTAGCTTATATAGGGTCTTGATCATCAGGCCAAAAGCGGGACTTGTGGATCATGTGTGTTAGTGGTTTTGTAGCAGTATCCCCTGAGCACACATTAAGAGTACAAATTCTAGGGCTGGGGATGTGGCTCAAGCGGTAGCGCGCTCGCCTGGCATGCGTGCGGCCCGGGTTCGATCCTCAGCACCACATACCAACAAAGATGTTGTGTCCGCCGAGAACTAAAAAATAAATATTAAAAAAAAAAATTCTCTCTCTCTCCTCTCTCACTCTCTCTAAAAAAAAAAAAAAAAAAAAGAGTACAAATTCTAGGGCTGGGGATGTGGCTCAAACGGTAGCAGGCTCGCCTGGCATGCGTGCGGCCCGGGTTCGATCCTCAGCACCACATACAAACAAAGATGTTGTGTCTGCCGAAAACTAAAAAAAAAAAAAAATATTAAAGAAAAAATTCTCTCTCTCCCTCTCCCTCTCTCTTCAAAAAAAAAAAAAAAAAAAAAGAGTACGAATTCTAGCTGCACTTGGAGGCACACACCTTAATCCCAGCTACTTGGGAGTCTAAAGCAGGAGAATCAAAAGTTTGAAGCCAGCCTGGAAAACTTAGTGAGACTCTACCTCAAGATTAAAAGAGCTGGGGTTGTGGCTCAGTGGTAGAGTGCCCCTGGATTCAATCCCTAGTACTACCAAAAAAAAAAAAAAAGTACAGATTCTAGAGCCACCCTGGTCCTTCTGAATCAGAGTTTCCAGAATCTGCCTTCTCAGAACTCCCTAGATACTTACATGCTGTAATACTGCTACTGTGGGCCACAGGGAACCAGAAAATGCTTACAAGCAGAGGAACAGCCTGCTCAGTTTCCTCAATCTTACAGTGGGTATTTCTCTTAAGAGTGCCCGACTCATGAGGTCTGCTGGGGTTCCTAAGTAAATGAATATATTAAGGCCTCTTTATGAAGGTTATAGAAAGTATGGTCACCTTCCTCTGTGGGGATCTCCAGTCCTAAAGAACTGGGCTTTGTTAAGGCCCCTTATTTATGGTTCTTATCTCTTCCTAACTCCTTCCAGAGTTAGGTAAACTTACCTCCTATGATCCTTTAGCCTACAGTTGCTCAATGAGGACTTTTCTTTTACCTTGCCCTTCCCCTTTTTTCTACTCCCCTCAGGGCTGGCTGGCAGTTTACCTCTATCCTGATGGCATTCTGATATTAAGCCCAGCTCTCTACCCCTGGGATCTTGTTACAATGCAGAATCTGATTTCACTACTTTTGAGGTGGGGATGTTTTCTAACATGCTCCCAGGTGATGCCAAATAACAGTAGGTGGAAGAACTTGGTCTTGGTCACCTCAAAGAAGCTTTTCCTGGAAGGCAAACAATTTCATTGCTGATTCAGTCTAGCTCTTAAAGAGAAGGAAACTAATATTTGTTGATTAGCTACTGGTTGGTAGGTGTTAGGGTCTCATACATTATGCTGCATCCCCCAAGAAGACAGTATTGGCCCATTCTGCAGAGGAGAAAGTTGAAGCCCAAAGAGGCAACTTGCCTCTGCTCAAGATTACCGAGGTGGTACATGGAATGGGGTTAAAAGCTGGATTTCCTGACTTCTGCTCTGCCTTTTCTGCTTGTCTGCTTTTTATTCTTTCACCCTCACCTTGTCTAGCGGAGCCTTATTCTCCAGGCGGGGACTACTGTACATCATCTTCACTCTAGAGGAGTTACTGGAGTTTGATTTTACTTTTCACTCTTTGCAAGGCCTCACACTAGTAATTGAGGTTATTTTTTGGGGGGGGTGATACCTATTTGTTGGAGGGGAAGGACTAGAATTGTTTGCTTCTTTACATTTGGTTTTGGTATTACTGTGATACTAGCTTAGACTGAGTTAAAAATGGTAGAACTGGATTCAGGAAGTGGTTTGGGCTTGATAGTGAACCTCCGTAACTCTGTTTATTGTCTAGGAATAGAAGCCTGGTCTGGGGTCTCTGGACCTGTGATTGTTAGCAAGTGTTCATGGAGCTGCTACAGTGTAGTAGGCCCCAGGAATCCAGCCAGAGGCCAGATAGATGAAGTCCTTACCCTTAGGTCTGGGGATAACAGAAAAATAAGCAGTAACTGTATAATAAGAACCAGAATAAGGGGAAGTACAGATGAGGGTCTAGGGGACAGTGGCTAAAACCCTTGGCTCAGTGGCCACCTGCTATGGTTTGGAAGTCAGTTGCCCTGTTTACCTGTTCTGTGGCCTTGGGCTAGTGATTTCATAGTAACGTGTTTCATCTGTAAATGGGGCTAATGATATTAAATAGTAGTAGCAGTAACATTTACCTCAGGAAGTTTGGGGCATGTGTAGAAGGGACAGTCAACATAGTTTGGGAAGTGTGGGGGCTGTTGTGTGAAGGTTTGCCATTGGAAGTTAAGTGACAACAACTTTTTCTTCTTTACTTGAAAATAGTTTTATTTGTGTGTGAATAATACTGAAGAAATATAAAATCCAGCTGGGTGTGGTGGTGCATACTATAATACCAGCAACTTAGGAGGCTGAAGCAGGAGAATCCCAAGTTCAAGGCCAGCCTCACCAACTTGATGAGACCCTGTCTCAAATAGAAAGAGCTAGGGAGGGGGTGTCTCAGTGGTTAAACACTCCTGGGTTCAATCCTTGGTACCACAAATAAGTAAGTAAGTAAATAAATAAATAATTCAATAAAAAATAAAAATTTAAAGAAACCTCACTCCTTGGTAACATCTTGCCAGAAATTTCAGTGCATATTTTGCAGACATAAATATGTAAGTCTACATTTATTCATTCACATATGAGTATCATGTGCCAGATACAGCTTACTGCTTAGCACTACCATAAAAAGACAAGAGTTAATAAAAATAAAAACAGGAACTATTGTGAGAACAGAAATTGCTTTGGTTCTTTGAGTGGGGAAACCAGGCAAATAAACCATTAGCTAATCTAAGAAGAAAAAATGTGTCTTTACATTTAAAGATAGCTCAAAGCCCTTGAGAGGGAAACAGGTGTATTTTCCACCTGGAATTAAGGAGGGTTTGCTGAGTGAGAAGTAAGGAGAATAAAACGCAGTTTTAAGGCATTTAGGATTCAGAGGAAGTTACTGGTATGAGCGAGCGAGAGGCAGCTGCAACAGGTAGAGCTGACCAGGTGGAGAAAAGATTCTGGAGCACCCTGTGGATGGGAAGAGGGGTGCTAAGTACAGGACTGTACTTGCTCTATTGGATATTCTTAGAATCAGAGTTTAATGAGACAGTTGTCTTGTTAGACTGAGGTTCCTTTTTATTTCATAGGTACACTGAGGGAGGGAGAACAATAACATTCAGGTGCTTGGGGCTGGCTGGCAGCTCTGTGCCACCCTATAGGCACTTTGCAAAGGTACCCCAGGATCTGTAGGTTGGTCATTCTTTCCCCTTCCTTCAACAACAACAAAAAATTTTAGTTAATAAAAATTGTATCTTGGGGCTGGGGATGTGGCTCAAGTGGTAGCGCGTTCGCCTGGCATGCATGAGGCACTGGGTTCGACTCTCGGCACCACATAAAAATAAAATAAAGATATTATGTCCACCTAAAACTAAAAAAATAAAATAAAATATATTTTAAAAAGGGGCTGGGGATGTGACTCAAGTGGTAGCACACTCCCCTAGCATGCGTGAGGCATTGGGTTTGATTCTCAGCACCACATAAAAATAAAATAAAGATATTGTGTCCACCTAAAACTAAAAAATAAATAAATAAATAAATATATATATATATATATATATATATTTTTTTTTTTTTTTTTTAATTGTATCTTAAGGACTAGGGTTGAAGCTCAGTGGTTGTGCGCTTGCCTGGCATGGTGAGGCACTGCATTTGATCCTCAGCACCACACAAATAAATAAATAAAACAAAGATATTGTCCATCTACAACTGAAAAAAAAAAAGTTGTATCTTAAATTGGACCTCACAGAAAAATACACATTGGAAACCCCCTTATCTCCTTTCCAAAACACTGAAACTGTTTTAAAAATCATATATATATATATATATATATATATATATATATATATATATATATACACACACACATACACACATACACAGACACACATACATACATATACACCAGTGATTGAACCCAGGTATGCTTAAACACTCAGACACATCCCCAGCCCATTTTATTTTTCATTTTGAGGGAAGGTCTCACTAAGTTGTTAAGGGCCTTCCTGAGTTGCTGACACTGCTCTTGAACTTGTGATCCTCCTTCCTCAGCCTGCTAAATCACTGGGATTGCAGGCATGTGCCACCATACTGACAAAATCTCTTAAATTATTGATCCTCTTTTTAACTTCAATTTCAGACCCTACCACTTGTTAGTTTTTATATTGCCAAGTCACAGTTTGGAATAAAAAAAAATACAATTTTACAAAGAATTCAACATTTTTTTTCCAGGCCAACTCAAATTTCTTTATTTGAGTCTTTAGGACAAAATATTTGTAAAAGACATATCTAACAAAGGGCTCTTAAAATATATAAAGAACTCTTAAAACTCAAAAATAAGAAAACAAACAACCTGTCAGGCATATACCATGTCCATAATCCCAACTACTCCAGAGGCTGAGGCAGGAACATCACAAGTTCAAGGCCAACCCTGGGCAATCAGCAATGTTGTTTTTTTTTTTTTTAATTTTTAATATTTATTTTTTAGTTTTTGGTGGACATGACATCTTTATTTGTATGTGGTGCTCAGGATTGAACCCAGCCCCTGCGCATGCCAGGCGAGCGCGCTACCCCTTGAGCCACATCCCCAGCCCAATCAGCAATGTTTTTAAAACTATTTTTATTAACTTCAACAGCATCCAGATTCACGTAATTAAGGAACCACAGATATGGGAGTTGCTGACTAAATCCTCCTCAAACACATAAGGATCCCTAGAAGGATTGAAATGTGAAAGGAATTAAACCCTTATAGGGCTTGGTCTGAAAAGCATTATTTTTTTTTTCTGCACTATTGAGGATTGAACTCAAGGACATTCTACATCTGAGCCATATTCCTAGCCCTTTTTGTTTTATTTAGAGACAGTGTCTGGGGCTGGAATTGTGGCTCAGCAGTAGAGCGCTCGCCTAGCATGTGAGGCCCTGCATTTGATCCTCAGCACCACATAAAAATAAATAAATAAGGGTACTGTGCCAACTACAACAAATAAATAAGTAAATAAATACAAAAATACATAAATAAATAGTTAGAGACAGTGTCTGGCTAAGTTGCCTAGGCTGGCCTCCAATTTGAGATACTCCAGCCTTAGCCCCTCAAGTTGCTAGGATTAGAGTATGTGCCACCACACATGACTAAGCTCAGCTCTTTTAAGGAGGGAATATGAGCCCCTTTCTTCCCTTCTATGTGTGTACTTGGATAGCTGGCAAAGCTTCTCGCTGTAACTTTTCTGCCTCTTGTCTCTGTCACTGCCAGAAATTCTGACTAACTGATCTAGGACCTCTGTTACCTGATGGTACTGAGGATAGACCCTTATTTTAGGGAAATATGATTTTGTGTGAGTGTGACTTGCTGGAGCTCATTTCTAAACCTGAATCTTTCACATTCTAGGAGCTCCCTTATAGAACCTGGTATATTACATCTCTTGTGCCATAGGTAGCTTTTCTTTTGCTTTCTTTGCCCAGCATTTTTTACCCTTTTGACACTTTGGGCACTTAAAGATGGTTGCAATGAAACTGGCTGGCACATGATCTGTAATCTCATCTTGCTCCCTAAAAGATCACAATTATGGCCTTGTGGTTTCCAGAGTGTATAGGTACTAGGTCTTACCCTGGAAGTGAGGTAGTAGACACTTTAGACATAGTCATCTGTCAATTTCCTATGCATATTTCTGTCTTTTACATATTATGTCTTCGGTTCTTTTTTTTTTTTTTTAAATCATCAAGGTTCTGAAATCAGGATAACTTTAATACCTACAATTAGCACTTTTTTTCTCACCCTAAAAAACTTAATATATCAATGATCTAAAATTTAAGAATTAGGGGGCTGGGGATGTGGCTCAAGCGGTAGCGCGCTCGCCTGGCACGCATGCGGCCCGGGTTCGATCCTCAGAACCACATACCAACAAAGATGTTGTGTCCGCCGAGAACTAAAAAATAAATATTAAAAATTCTCTCTCTCTCTCTCTCTCTCTCTCTCTCTCTCTCTCTCCTCTCTCACTCACTCTTTTAAAAAAAAAAAAGAAAGAATTAATAGCATTTATTAGCTCTCCAGTGAGTATTCTTATACATGTATGTAGACCTTTTGCCCGTGGCAAAGTGCCCATGTGGAAGCCAGTCTGACCTGCCTCTTGCCTTTGTGTTAGGTTTCAGAGCACTGTGCAAGTGAGCAAGCTGCAAGACCTCATCAATCGCAGCAAGATGGCCAGGTGCAGAGGACGGTTCGTCTGCCCAGTAATCTTGTTCAAAGGCAAGGTAAGGCCCATCCCACATCCCCATGCTCTGAGACCCTCTTCTGGAGTAACTGGTTTCATGCAAAATGTAGTGTCTTTTTGTTCTCTGCCAGCCAAGGGTGGGATGGTTACTGTATCTGGTGCTGTCAGAAGCAGGCCAGAGAAACAGATCACTTCTGATTCAAGGATGATTTCAGGTAGGGAAGGAATCTTTATAGCCCCACCTTGTGTTCTGCCCTTTTAGCTGTTTGGACAGTTAAAGAAAGTTGGAATGTTTTATAGCCATGTAGACCATGAACCTTCATCTCACCCTTCTCCTTGAAAGATTAGATTGTGACTCTGGTACTTATTGCTTGTGCAGGGCCTCAGTTTACTTTACTAGGAAAGGAGGATAATAATCATACCAGCATTAAAGGTTATAGAGTAGATTAAATCAAATGAGATCAGACTTCATGGTTTTTTCATTCTTTCAGTCATGCAGTTAACAAACTGTACATAGCACCAGCCAGTTTCAGGCCTTGAGATGTGTCAGCTTGTAAAGCAGACAAAATCCTTACTCTTATGGAGCTTGGGTTCTAATGGCTACAATTAAGTTGGCTTCCTAATGTGGTCTCATTTTTGCTACTGGGGATTAAATCCAGGGGTGATTAACCACTGAGCCACATCCCCAGCACTTTTTATTATTATTATTATTATTATTATTTTAAATTTTGAGGGGCTGGGGATGTGGCTCAAGCGGTAGTGCGCTCCACTGGCATGCGTGCGGCCCAGGTTCGATCCTCAGCACCACATACAAACAAAGATGTTGTGTCTGCTGAAAACTAAAAAATAAATATTTAAAAAAATAAATAAATAAAAAAATAAATAAATAAATTTTGAAACAGGGTCTCACTAAGTTGCTGAGGCTAGCCTTGTACTTACAGCCTTCCTCCTCATCCTCCTGAGATGCTGGGATTACAGGTGTGTCAGGGAACATCCAAATGAAACAAAGGCTCAGAATAGTTAAGTAACTTCCCCAAGTTTATTTTACATAGCACAAGAGCTGGTATTTGAACCTATCTTCAATACCATAGTGCAGATGAAGGTCATTTGGTGTGGTGTAAGGGGAACTCAACAAAGAGAGTTATGTGATGTGGACTGACAGATTGACCAGTGGCCTCTAGAGAGAGTCGTGTGGCTTGAGAGTGTTGGAGGACAAGCAGGATGCTTACTGACTAAAAGGGGTAGGAGGGTGTCCCAAGCAGGTGATACAGCATTGGAGAAAGCATGGAGGTGCAAAGGAGAGATAAGCAGAAGGCCTTCATGACTAGAAAAGAGAGTATTCTCTTCTCCAAGCAGGGAATGGAAGGGATTGAATGAGTGAGGCCAAATGCTGCCAGTGCAGAGAGCCTAGAAGAGGGAGAGAAACAGGAGTACAGCCTATGCAGCAAATCTCTGAGTGCCACACTCTCTCCAGTAGTGCACAGCCTGCAGCTGTAGTTACCCAGCCTGATTGACCTAAGCAGTGGGGAGGAGAGTGTGTGTTGGCCTAGTCCTGGGGTACCTTTTTTTGTGTAGCAAAAGGGCGGGTGAGAAAGGGAGGTAGAAAAGAAGTTTCTGTTGAAGACTTTTTTTTTTTTTAAGAGAGAGTGAGAGAGAGACAGAGAGGGAGAGAGAGAGAGAGAATTTTAATATTTATTTATTTTTTTTAGTTCTCAGCGGACACAACATCTTTTGTTTGTATGTGGTGCTGAGGATCGAACCCAGGCCGCACGCATGCCAGGCAAGCGCGCTACCGCTTGAGCCACATCCCCAGCCCCCTGTTGAAGACTTTTTAGGGCAAAAGTATATGTGGATGCTAGGTCTCAGAAATTGATCTTCATATAGCTGTTTGTTACCACTTGAGAAAGTTTTTGTGTTTAGAAGTTACGGGGTCTTCAGTTTATAGATCATTGCTCTGTGGATCACAGTGCTTGTCACTAGAAATAGGAAATACTTGAACCAGTGTTTGCTCCACAGAACAGCAGTGTAAGGATAGGCTTGTGAAAAGCATTTCATCAAATAAGGAGAAATACTAAATGGTAGAGCTGGCTTAATCTCTGACTCCAGATTTATAAAATTCGTTGGTAGACTGGGGATGTGACTTGGCAGTAGTGTACTTGCCTAGCATGCACAAGGCTCTGGGTTTGATTCCCAGTATCACTAAATGGATGAATGAATAAATTTTAAAAAATGCATTGGTATACATATAGTGACAGTTTAGAAGTCCCTCAGTGAAGATACCCATGTGGCTCTGGCTCTGTCTATTCTGGAATTCCTCTTTGTTCTGTGGATCATGTGACAGGAACTTTGCTGAATGCATTTGGGAAATGCCATGCTAAATAGTTCCAGATTCTTGAGATTTACCCTAGAAGGGGAGTTGTCTGGCAGATGGATAGCCCCTAGATTTCAGGTGGGCTGTAAGGAAAGAGCCCTAGGCGCTAATAGATCACAGAGATGGCAATGAATTTCTACCAGGGAGTTTGCTGTGCAGTCTAAGCCTGAGGAGCTTTTGGCATCCTAGATGTTCACAAGGGCTTTGTGGTTAGTTCTGCTTTCTTCTCCCTTTGCACTTTCACATCCCAGCAGTGTGATGCTATTTTTCTCTTCACTTTCCTTCTTCTTAGCTCCCACCAAGTCAGTGCCTAACACCTGTGTACATGTATTTTTGTTTTGATTATGTGGTGCAACATCTATTTTGTCATGTTATAATTCCATTGGGCAGAGGCCTTGTCTCCCTGCTGTCCACTGGCACCTGTCTTCCTGCTATCCACTGGCAGACTGTCTGTCATGTAAGTGCATGCTTGGCAGGAAGATGTGGCTCTGAATCAAATAGTAGTGGTCCTTCAATTAGGCTCTAGAGAGACAGATGAACAAAATGGTCCTTGGGGCTGACAAAGTAGGAAAGGCATTTGGAGGGAAATTAGAAAGGACAGGAGCATAGGGCTGCTGCTGTGAGCTGGGGACCTGCTTCTCAGATGAGTGGCTCACAGCAGGCACTTGTAACTCGCTCCAAGGGTGGCAGTATAATGATCAACATTACTTTTGGAGCACCTTCTTTTCCCAATGTAGGGAAGGGAGAGAGGTATAAAATACTTGTTCCCTGCTTCCTTCAGAACTCGGTTCAGTGTGCTACTGTGACTGAGGAAGTAAATGTTTGATTTTATTTTATTTCGTTCAAATTAAATTAGTGTGAAAGCAATGTAAAAAGAGTTTTTTGTTTATTTGGTTGGTTAAAATGAACTTTATGGCTGGGCACAGGAGCACAGGCCTATAATCCCAGTGACTTAGGAGGCTGAGGCAGGAGAATCACAAGTTCAAAGCCAGCCTCAGCAATTTAGCTAGCTCCTAAGCAATTTAGCGAGAAACTGTATCAAAATTTAAAAAAGATGGTAATATGGCTCAATGCTTAATTGTCCCTGTGTAGAATCCCTGGTACCAAGAAAAGAAACTTTTTGGGGGCTAGGGATGTAGCTCAGTGGTAGGGAACCCCTATGTTCAATCCCCTTAAAAAAAACTAGGACAATTCTTTCTTTTTTCTTTTTTTTTTTTTTTTTTGTATTGGGGATTGAACTCAGGAGCACTGGGCTACTGAGCTGCATCCCCAGCCCTATTTTGTATTTTATTTAGAGACAAGGTCTCACTGAGTTGCTTAGCATCTTGCTTTTGCTGAGGCTGGCTTTGAACTTGTGATCCTTCTGCTTTAGCCTCCTGAGCCACTGGGATTACAGGTGTGTGCCACTGTACCTGGCTTCATCTTTCCTTTTGTTTTCTCCCTTAAAAGGTAGGACACAGGTCAGTCACTTTTATTTTTTTGCTGTTTTTGTTTTTTTTTTTTTTTTTTGGTGGTGCTGGGGACTGAACTCAAGACCTCATGCATGTTAAGCACATGCTTTACTACTGAGCTACAGCTCCAGCCCAGTCACTTTTATTTTGTTTGCCAAAGTTATTTATTAGATTAACAGATTCTTGAGTGCTATTCTACATGTAGAATTGGAGGCCATTTCTAATTAGGTAACTGAAGAGCATTCGTAGTGTGTCTTGTTAAGGTGCAGAAATGATGGATCATGATTTAGAGTCATTAGGCTTTGGAGCAGGCATTTCGAGTTAGACTCTACCATGGTAGAGTAGACCTTCTGCCACTTGAGGCCTTTCTGAAGAGTTTGGTACTCACTCAGGAACTTAGCCAACTCACTTTTTCTTCTTTATCTGACTGTGAGTGTGTCCTAATAGGCCAGGTCTGGCTGAATGGCTATCCAAAAAGACAAGGACAACAGAAGGGGTTTAGGAGAAGAATGGGAAGCAAGAAGGTCTGAATGCTCAACAACCAAAGAGATGATTTGTAACTGCTCTGAAAAGATTTAACAGATAAATTCAAAGGAAAGTGAGGCAGATCCCAGCAGTTGAGATGAGGGTGGAGGGTGAGTATGACCTATGCCAGATGGATGGCTGCACCCCTCCTGTCACCCTACTCATAGGGATCAGAAATCTCCTCCATGGGAGTCTTGGGGGTTCTCTACCTGGGGATTGTCCCTCTTTGTTGAAGCTCTCCATCTTGCTTCTCCAAATTACTTGGCTGATTTTTAAAAAAAATTTTTTGTAGTTATAGATGGACAGAATGCCTTATTTTATTTGTTTATTTTTATGTGGTGCTGAGGATCAAACCCAGTGCCTCCTGCATGCTAGGCAAGCACTCTGCCACTGAGCTACAGCCCCAGACCCTACTTGTCTCATCTTAACCAAGAGCTGGGCTGGGTTCCTTGATGGACAAAGCTCTGGAAATGTAGGTAAACTGTGGTATGTATGGTTTTTGTTTGTTTTGGAGATAATTGATAATTTTTATCAGTTTTCTGTTTTTGTTTTTGTTTTATTAAGGATTAAACCTAGGGCTGTTTTACCACTGCCACATCTGCAGTCCTTTTTATTTTGAGACAGGGTTTTGCTAAGTTGCCCTGGCTGGCCTTGAGCTTGTAGTCCTCCTTCCTCAGCCTCTTGAATCACTAGGATTATAGGCATGTGTCTCTCTACCCAGCAGTTTTCATCAGATTGTTAAAGTGGTTTTAGATCCAGAAAAAGGTAGGTGAGGGTGAGGCCCCCTCACTTCCGTCCACCCCTAGATCTTCTCCATAGGCTTCCAGGCCAACCTCCATATGAGGAAGGGTTGACAGGTAAGTGCATGCTCAGTGACAAGATGCTGCTCTAGATAAAGCAGTAGTGGTCCCAGGCTATGATGAGGGGAGTCAGATGAACCAAGATAGTCTTTGGAGCTGGAGTAGTGGGAAAGGAAGAGATATAAATAGGTCAAAGCACCCAGCCTCCCAGGTTGGATGCAGGCTGCTTTCTATTGCCTGCTCCCACCCCCAGGGAGATCAGAAGATGATAGTGGTTCCCATGCACATCTTTTTTCTGTAGCAGCAAACTCTTTCCTCCCCTTATCTTATAGGAAGAGAAGAAGAAGCCTTTAGATAGTATTTTGGCCATTTGTAGATATCTGTGTTTTTTGGTGGTGGTGGTAGGTAGGGTACTGGGCATTGAACTCAAGGGCATTCAACCACTGAGCCACATCCCCAGCACCATTTTGTATCCCTGAGTTCCTTAGTGCCTTGCCTTTGCTGGGGCTGGCTTTGAAATCGTGATCCTCCTGCCTCAGCCTTCCAAGCCACTGGGATTACAGGCATGTGCCACCACACCCGTCTGTCTCCTCCGTTTTTGTTGTGGTTGTTCATTAGTTTTTTGCCAAGTGCTGTGAGTCAAACCCAGGCTCTTACTTACATGCTAGGCAAGCATTCTACCATTGAACCACATTTCCTAGCCCACTTTGCATCTCCAGATTGTGTGACTTCTGCTCTTTTCTCACAACTTTTCCACTCTCTACCATCCTGGGGCTGTGTTCTCCCAGCCTTTTGCCAACTTGCAGATTCCTTATCTCTTGGAACCTCCTCCCATTCTCCCCAACTCTACTGGATCTTATCAGATACAATTTATTTGAAGGAGTGGACTTACATTTAAATACTGAAGTACACATGGTTCCCTGGTTTCTGAAATTCTCTAACTCTTAAAATGATTCCTTCAGTGATAAGGAAAAAAGCAAAATAATATCTCAGCACAATAATAGGATCATAATTCCCCCCCCCTTTTTTTCCTTGTTTGTGCTATGGAGATTGAACCCAGGGGGCCTCTACCACTAAGCTACATCCCTTTATTTTGTATTTTGAGACAGGACCTCATAGGCCTTTAATTTGCAATCCTCCTGCCTGAGCCTCAGTCACTGTGATTACAGGCACATGCCACTGGACCCAGCAATAATTTCTTCTTTTAAAAGTTGTAAAAAAGTATAGCTGAGTGGCAGAGTGCTCATAGAGTGTGCATGAGTCCCTTGGTTCCCTCCAGAGCTCCATAAAACAAGCCAAAAAGCCACCAAATATTTGTTCCTTAAATATCCTCCCTGCATTGTGTTCCTTCCTTCTAAAAAGTTCCAAGTAATAAGCACACAGACTTTGGAGGTAGTTGGTTTTGGATCAAGGAGCAACTTACCCTTTATTTTATGACCTTGTTCATTCCTTAGCCTCCTGCGCCTATTTCTCTTTTCCTCATCAGTGAAGTAATAGCAGTGCCACCTACCAGCCATACCTTCCTCATGGGCTGGTTGTAAAAGTTCAGTGAGAAAATGCATGAATCTTTCAGTACTTTGTGTACTATACCCAATAAATCTGGAGAGGTAAAGTGGGCCTCTGGAAAATTATAGAATACTATGGGCTAGGGAATGTGGTTCAGTGGTAGAGTGCTTGCTTAGCATGTGCTCGGGTACACACAGACCAGCCACCAAATGTCCATTACTGTTGGTAACACTTTGGTGCCTCAGATTTGAGGGGAAGCCTCTAAATAAGACTGTGTATTAAGTTCCAGGCATCCTTGAGACTGGCTGTGGTAGCCTTGATGCTGATAAAAACTTTGGGGAATACACCTTGACCCATTTTGTTCACCTAGAAGAATCCAGCGCTCAGGCCTTCCTTCAGTTGATTATACTTCAGAAAACCAGCTGACTCTGAACATGTTGTTTTGTCTCCCAGCACATTTGCAGGTCAGCCACGCTGGCTGGATGGGGGGAGCTCTATGGACGCTCTGGCTACAACTATTTTTTCTCAGGTGAGTTTTAAGCAGCCTCCTCTGGGACTAAGAATGAGAATCTAGTTCTAGAGTCTGGCTGCCATGGTCACAGTTGTGTAAGGAGGTGTAAGTGAGCTGGGTGGAAACCAGGGCATTCCTTTCTTCAGGGACCAGGAGACAGCAGGAATGCTCTTCAGAGGTAAAGCACACTGTGAGACTCATGGGCACATGGTGCTGGGAGAGGGATGTGAGGACTGTCCATGGGGTAGAGACAGGTGGTTCATCCAGACTTGGCACTGTGGGAAGGAGGCTGGTCAGGAAGCCTTTTGTGGAAGCCACCTGCCTCTGTGCTGACAGACTGCTTTCTCTGGCAGGGGGTGCAGATGATGCCTGGGCAGATGTGGAGGACGTCACAGAAGAGGATTGTGCTCTTCGGTCAGTGCTATATGGTGGTGGGTAGAGACTTGGTTGGGGATGGGGTGTCTCACCAGTGGCAGCCATGCTTATACTGACAGTGTGTCATCATCCTTGGTCCCTGTGAGTGGATTGCTCTTTCCTCTCTTCTACCAAGTCCATGCCTTGAAATAGTGCTGTTGAAGTCTGTTCAGTAGTTTCATCCCAAAGCTGATTACTGAATGCCTGATCAGTCTACAGCTGGAATAAAGGAACATCAGGATCTTAGTCAGAAGGTCACACCCCTGGGGTTCCTGGAACTGCAGGTCTGAGATAGGCCCCAGACATCTATATTTGTTGTTGTTTTTACTAGCATTGAACCCAGGGACGCTTTACCACTGTGCTGCATACCTAGCCTTTTTAATTTTTATTTCAAGACAGGGTCTCACTAAGTTGCATAGGGCCTCGCTAATTGCTGAGGCTGGCCTCCAACTTGTGATTCTCCTGCTTCAGCCTCCTGAGTTGCTGGGATTAAGGTGTGAGCCACTATGCCCAGCTACCCTCTGTTTTAAAGCCCCATAGAGATTCCATTGTGCAGTTAGGGTACCAGCTCCCAACCTGTCAGGTGTCACATAGCACAGGGAGGGGGAAACACTTCACACAGAATCCTTGTATCCCAACCTGGAAGTTACATGCGGTGACTAGAAGTCCCACAACTGCATGATTGTTGCCTTGAAAAGAGCTTGATACAAATCAGTGTTTTGAGGGAGTGTGTTGGTTCACACTCTTCCTGTCCCTTTTCAAATTTTTATCTATCTATCTACCTATTATTTATTTATTTGTGGTGCTACCCAGAGCCTTGTGCATGCCAGGCAAGCACTCTACCTACTGAGCTATGTCCGCAGCTCTCAATTTTTTTTTTTGTTTTAAATAGCAGTATTAGATATTTTAGAAAATCACCTTTGCATGGTTGGCACCACGTGGCAAGTCTGTAACTTGTGTGAAGCGTCTCTGGAATGCATGTGAACACTCTAGTAAGGTCAGCTGCCCAAATCATGGATTGGTGCGGGAAAAGTCATCTTGCTTTGCGCCAGTTTTGCTCAGTAGCTCTGAAAGCAGTGGCTTTGGCTTGTGCACAAGAATGTTTGGCTCTCTCCACTCAAGATCAGGTGACCTCTGCCTCAGCCAGGTCATTGGCAGCATGCACTGTTGGTAAAGAGACTGCTAGGGCCACAAAGCAGTGGACATTAAAAACTAAATGTGATGGCAGGACTGTTTACTTTTTATACTTCTGTCTGTATCTGCTAATGGCTGATCAGAAGGTAGCCTGGGGATTAGAAAAATGTTATCTTTCTACTTGCTTCATAGGCTTGCTAAGTACAGAGAATTTACTTGCTAGTATTTCACAATCACTCGATAAAATAGCTCTACAAAGTCTCTCTCTCCAAGAATTTCAATCTGTTATATTATGAGCGAGGCATGTGGCTAAAAATGGTCCTAAATGGGGGAAAGGGAGGGGGTGGAGGAAGATCAACTCTAATAGAAGCTCAAAGACTCTATCAGCCACCAGCTCACTTTTCTTTAGATCTGAGATTATCTTGAGTCTCCTGGTTCAATGTCAGGCAGTGCCAGAAAGCCCTTTCCTGTTCTGGCTGAAAATTGCTCCCCTTTGAAATGTGTCCCAGAGGTGGGGGTAATCTCTTAAAAAGTCACCTTTCCTGCACCCTCCGCTTGGCCTCTGGAGAAGAGTAACTCAAGTTCTGGCCAATGACACCCATACTTTCATGAATGAGCTCCCCATCACTGAACAACTCTTGAGTGAACATGCTTTGTAACTTCTCCCTCTGGCTCTTTTATTTCAGAAGTGGGGACATGCATCTTTTTGATAAGGTCAGAGGCTATGACATCAGGTTACTTCGGTACTTGTCAGTCAAGTACATCTGTGATCTAATGGTGGAGAACAAGAAGGTGAAATTTGGTATGAAGTAAGTATGAACACCTGCCTCAGAGTGGGTAGAAGTGATGTGTTCACAGCTTACAGGGCTGGCTGTAGTATGTAGTAGGTGTTGCCTGCTGCCCTCATGTCTAGATCACTCTGCAACCTCTCACTCTGTCTTCAAACAGCTCTGTGAGGCAGGCACCCATGTCTCTCTTTTATATGGACAAGAAAGAAACTGAAGTACAGAGACTAGGTAACTTGCTCAAGGTTATTTAGTTTTGACTGTGGGAGCCATTGACTAAGTGCCTCCATTAGACACTTTTATTTTTATTTTTCCCCTTTGGCTCTAAAGTATGTGCCATCCTTGATATATTAGAATCTCTTTTAAAATGGACCCCAAAATTTAGTGTGTACCAAATATTTCCTTCATTGACTACGTTTACATTAAAATACCCATGTGAGTCAGGTATGGTAGTACACACCAATAATCCCAGCAACTCAGGAGGCTGAAGCAGGAGGATTGCAAGTTCAAAGCCAGCCTCAGCAATTTAGTGACTCCCTCAGAATTTAGTGAGACCCTGTCTTAAAATAAAAAGGGCTAGGAATGTGGCTCAGAGGTAAAGTGCTTCTGGGTTCAATGCCCAGCACTAAAAAAGCAAAATATACATATAGACCAAATTTTTATATACAGAGGCAAAACATTTAAAATGGAACCTTGGGGCTGGGGCTATAGCTCAGTGGTTGAGCACTTGCCTTGTATGCATGAGGCACTGGGTTCAATCCTCAGCACCACATACAAAAATAAATAAATAAAATAAAGATTTTTTTTTAAATAGAACTTAGGGGGGCTGGGGATGTGGCTCAAGCGGTAGCACGCTCGCCTGGCATGCGTGCGGCCTGAGTTCGATCCTCAGCACCACATACCAACAAAGATGTTGTGTCTGCCGAGAACTAAAAAATAAATATTAAAAATTCTCTCTCACTCTCTCTTTAAAAAAAAAATAGAGGGCTGGGGATGTGGCTCAAGCGGTAGCGCGCTCGCCTGGCATGCGTGCGGCCCGGGTTCGATCCTCAGCACCACATACCAACAAAGATGTTGTGTCCGCCAAGAACTAAAAAATAAATATTAAAAATTCTCCCTCCCTCTCTCTCTCTCTCTCTCTCTCTCTCCTCTCTCACTCTCTCTTTAAAAAAAAAAAAAATAGAACTTAGGTTAAGATAATGAAATTTATGGAGTTTTCTCAAAAAATTTGTTGGGCTGGGGGTGTGGCTCAAGCGGAAGCAATCTCGCCTGGCATGCGCGGGGCGCTGGGTTCGATCCTCAGCACCACATAAAAATAAAATTAAGATGTTGTGTCCATCGAAAACTAAAAAATAAATATTAAAAAATTCTCTTTCTCTCTCTCTCTATCTTTCTTTTTAAAAAATTTTGTTTAACTTTTTTTTTCCAAATATCTTTTAATTCTCCTAAAAGGTCTTAGAAAATAAGTGACACTGATGCTCAAGTCTGAGTTCAGCTTCCTAAGGACATATTGCCCTACCTGCCTCCACCCTTTGTCAGATGGTCCCCAGTGATTTTTCAGGTGCCATTGTTCACTCTGTTTAAAAATGGCCTTAGTGAAAGTTAGAGAAGGCAGTAGAGCAGAGGGTTTCCCCAACGGATCCCTTTGGGATGGCAACCTTATTTGACTCTCATCTCCCTCTGCCCTACCACTCATGTTCATGGGGCATGTGTGGAAGGTGGTCTTGCAACCTCTGGTTGTGATTGAAGTTTGCTGCAGTGTTGGAAGGAGAGGGAGCTCTCACTGAGATGTTAGAGTCAGGGCAAGGAAGTAAGGCTTTTTCATTTTTCAAAGTAAGCACTGCTGAGGGGAATGATTCTTAACTCTGAAGAATTGTTTTTTAGCACAAGGTACATTTTAGGTTGTTAAATATTCATTTAAGGAAAGGTGTGTGTCTGTGTGTTGTGACCATAACTCATTGTGTCCTTGTCCTTTAGTGTAACCTCCTCCGAGAAGGTGGACAAAGCCCAGCGGTATGCCGACTTCACTCTCCTCTCCATCCCGTATCCAGGTAGGGAAGCCCTTTTCTAGTCAAGGGACAAGCTTCCCAGGCCTCGGGACCCTCAGAAGCCAGAAGCAAGCCTTCTATTCTTATATACATTGGTATCCTGGGAGCTTTCCAGGGGAACTTGTGTTAGCCACTGTGGACATTTGGCACCCATTTACATGTACTCACACTTACAGTGTGATGGTGTCCTGGAAGGAACTTTACCCATGGGGTCCAGGATGCGAGTCCTGGCAGTGGTGCTCAGTAGCCACAACCTTGAGCAAATTACTTCACCTTTCTGAGCCTCAAGTGATAGTTGAAACTTGGAAAGGTTTAGCTCAGGGGTTTGTTGGAAAGATTAAATTATGCATATCCAAGTGCTCTGTGCACATAAAGTACTATTGAAGCACATGTAACATTACTAGTACATCAGCAAATGTTCACATGACTCAGGCAAAGCTGTACTGACGGTGCAGGAACACGTAATTGCTCTGTGTCCCCAGTGACCGTACAGTGGTCTCCTCATCCTGCAAAGCATTCTGGTGTCAACAAAGCTGCATGTGCTTTGTTGAAGAGTGCATGCCCCGCTGTGGCCAGGGCTGCATTCTCTGTATTGGAGACAAAAGCCAAATTGGATCACTGCAGCTCTCTAGACAGTCATGCCTGTTCAGCAATGGGGGCCAAGGAGCCAGAGCATCAGTGCACAACTGAGCCCACAGCAAAGTGTGCTTCTTCCTTGGAACCTCTGTCCTGTTTCTCAGCACTGGCTTCAGTTTTGGCTTATACCTCATCTCCTCAATCTTGGAGCCACAGCAACGGCAGGCTGGCGACAGCCTCATTAAGAACTACAGGTTCATATAGTGCCTTGTAGGGGAGAGCATCCTCATCCAGTGCAAGTTGGTGGTATTCAGAATCATCCCCTGGTGGCCTGGTACCCTTAAAGTGGCTCCACCTAGGTCTCATAACTTTTATGTACCAGTTTAGTATTTGGTACCATGAAAGACTGGGCATGATGGCTGGCCTGGCACTTGTGTCCTTGAATGAGGCCCTGAACATCTCTGAGTTTCAGTTTCATCCTTCATAGCATGAGGATAATGGCACTTATTTCAGAGTAAAGTGCCTGTCCTGTCTTAACAGATGCTCAGCAAATAACAGTAAAATGGGAAGAAAGTCTCCAGAAACCTTCTCTTCCCTAAAAGTGACTTTGGCCCAATGTAGATTGAGATGGTGATGAAGTGGGCTTAGTGGTGTCAGAGCCACACTGGCAGAAGGTGAGTGTGTGCACCAGGCCCTCAGGTTTTCATACTTGACTCCCAGGAAAGCCTAATGGATGCCAAGCCTGATCTATCCTCTGTAAGCAAAAGGGTTGTGCTGCTTGAGGATCCAGGCATGCTTTTTAATTTTTATTTTAGTTCCACATAGGACTTGGTTAGGAAAAATAGTTCTGCTAGAGGTATAAATACAGAAAAATAGTGCAGTACTATTTTTGCTGTAGTTTGGCAACTTGTTACAAAATGCCCCAAATGTTAACAACTTTTGACTCAGGTATTTTTTTTTTTTGATGATGTTGTTATTATTGTTTTATTTAGAGGTGAAAAGTTTATTTTGGGCTGATGGTTTTAGAGGTTCAGTCTATGATCAGGCAGCTTCTTTGCTGTGGGTCTGAAGTGAGGCAGAACATCATAGCAGAAGACATAGTGGAGGAAAACTGCTCAACTCATGGCAGCTGAAAAGCAGCCACTTATTTATTTTCTTTTTTGACAGTACTAGGGATTGAACCCAGGGTTGCTCTACCACTGAGTTACATTTCCAATCCTTTTTATTTTTTACTTTGATCAGACAGGGTCTTGCTAAGTTGCCCAGCCTGGCCTCAAGCTTGCAGTTCTCCTGCCTCAGCCTCCTGAGTCACTGGGGATTACAGGTGTATGCCAGCACACCTAGCCCAGTTATTTTCTTAATCATTCATTATTAGGCCATAATCCCATTGATTTGGGGCTAAAGGTGTTCATCATGATAATAAAACCAGGAACATGTTTGTTTCATAATCCTTATGGGCTCAGTGGTAGAGCACTTGCCCAGCTGTTATAAGGCCCTGGGCTTAAGAGCAAAATCCCATTTCAAACCAAAACTAAAAAAAGAAGAGGAGCTTGGGATATTGCTCACTGGTAGAGCA
Organism: Urocitellus parryii; assembly: GCF_045843805.1. Classification (NCBI taxonomy): domain Eukaryota; kingdom Metazoa; phylum Chordata; class Mammalia; order Rodentia; family Sciuridae; genus Urocitellus; species Urocitellus parryii. The sequence continues at coordinate 14,050,898 of NC_135546.1, forward strand.
CATGCCTAGCATGTGGGAGGCCCTGGGTTCTATCCCCAGCACTGCCAAAAAAAGAAAAATGAAAGAAAACAAAACAAAATTAACATTACCAAAACCAAGTCATGAAATGGACTTTGATGCCATTTAAGGAGTCTCAGTGGGGCCTGTAGTAATTGCAATAGTATCAGTTCTGGCTTTGTGTAACTCATCTAGACTAAGACTTGCCCTTGGAAATGAGAAGTGGTGAGAGTATACTTCCTTCTAGACACCAAAATAAATGGGGCCAAACCTTACTGCCCAAGTTTACTTCATTTCCTCCTGAGTAAATTGCTGCTGTCACCCTGCTCTTCGTCCCTTCCCTCTGGCCTACTGGTGCATTCAGAAGCTGCTCTGGTAATAAACATCAAGCACTGCCCTAAGTACCAAGTCTATTTTAATTCTGTTTTCTCAGAAACTGCTTCTGCATCATGGGCTCTTCTGAGCTCAGCCTAGGGCCTGCAGTGTTGATTTGAGCAGCCAGAGTTTGGGAAAAACAGAGCACTTCACTGGGCCCTGAGAGATAATTGGTAACTCTTCTCAGCCTGGGCTCATAAGCTTTATCTGGTATTTATAATTCTTCTTTGTCCGGGTGAGGCACCACAGAATAGGCTGAAGTGTTACTGCTGAAAATTATTTCTTGACTCTTCAGACAGCATGAGGCCTGGGGGATTAGAGTGAAGCAGTGTGTGTGGAATGAATGCGGTGCTGAATACACGGGTGGGTCCCCAGACCTTCCTTTCCATAGGGACCCGTCCATTTTCCCTGAGGCACAGAAACACAGCGTAAGAGTTGCTGTAGAGGTACTCATGGATTGCTTTGCTCTGTGGCCACTTCTATAGAATTGAGACAATTTCTCAGTTGCCTTCTGAGATCTCACCAGACTTGGCAGTGTTTCCAAAGCCATGTATCCCCTGAAGTCCGTGTGGGCCCTAGTTGAGGAACTGAGAGTAATTGCAAGAGGCTGCTCCCCAGTGCCTTCTCCCTCCCTATGCCTTTGTATAGGCAGCAGCCAGCTGGTGGCCTAGCTGCCCCTTGTGCAAGGGCAAGCTGAAGCTGGGTAAACCTCATTTCCGGCTATGCATCTGACTATACTGCTGGGCTGGCTCTGTGGGCTTTACAGTGGCAACATGGTGACAGTGGTGTGCCTCCGTGGAAATGCCATTTGTACCAGGCCAGTGCTCACTGTTTTATATGTATTGTTGTTTTTCTTCCTTGATTGTTTTACAAATATGGAAACCAAGTCTTGGAAGATGTTATTCCAGCTATTCATAGTTACAGGGCTGGGTGAAAAGCTGAGATTTAAAGTTGGGATTCTGCCAAAGCCCCATTCTCACCAAAGTTCCCCTCTATTCTGGAGCCTTGCCCTTGTGGAGTTTCTCAGGATTTTTCTAGCACATTGTGCAGAAAGTACCTCTGCCTACTTAAATGGAGGTAGAAGTGTCTCTGCCTATTAGGTTTCAGGCACTGTCCACTGTCCACAATCTGTCCAGTATATCAGGACATACCACACTAAAACCTGTGAGGTTGTCCCCATTGTAGAGATGAAGAATACTGCGTGGTTGCTGACATGTGTCTCTGAGGCTCCCATTGAGAGCCAGGCTTTTGTCTGCTGGGGTTGGCACTGCAGACACTTGTAGGACAGACGGACCTTCAGTGAGGGAGAGCAACCATGCCCTTGAACACAGATGCAGAGAGTGTTCCAAAGAAGTATGAGGGCAGGTGGTGTGTTGTGGAAGGACACCGGGACCTGCTCCTGGCTCTTGCCTGCCCACTCCTGCTTTCACTGCCAGCAGCTTTGACCTCACCAGAGCCACCAGCACAAAGAGTTGTGTGAGCTGCTGACCCCTCAGTCTCTCAGCAGTCAAGGCCATGGTTTGGCCAGCAATGTCTCAGAAGACTCTGTGCTGGGACAGGAGGTGTTGTGACTCTGCCCTTCTTTTCCAGGCTGTGAATTTTTCAAGGAATATAAGGATCGGGATTACATGGCCGAAGGGCTCATATTTAACTGGAAGCAGGTATGAACAACGTTGTTCAATTTGGATCTTATGTTTCTTTGTAAAGGAAGACTTTCTCCTTTCTCTTTTCTCTTTTCTCCTTTCTCTTTTCTTCCCTAAATGAGTCTCATTATATCTCGTCTTCTCTTTGTATATGCATGTAACATTCCATCTGTGCTTTCCTCTTTCCTCTTAATGTCTTTCTTTCTTGATCAGGATAAGATAGAAAAGTCCCTCTCTCCTCCACTCTCTTTGTAAGGGCAGAGAGCAGAGTTCTGTTTTTTCTCCAGTCAGGAGCAGCAGGCCCAGGAAACTTGATGGAGATTGAATATAGATTATTCTTGCTTATTTCAGCAGCCAACTTTTATAAATGCCTGACAGAAGCATTCCGCTCAGCTGCAGAGATCTGGTCACTCTGATTTTTAAACTGTCAGTTCCAGAATAGCGTATGCTTCTGGCCAGGAGAAGGCTAGCACTGTGGAGGAACATCCTTCATGTGGTATCACAGCTTTAGGGCCATGACCTTTCTGTTATCACAGCCTCTTGGGGAGCCAGTCTATGTCTCACAGGTGTCATTCTGTCCCTAGGACTACGTCGATGCCCCCTTGAGCATCCCCGATTTCCTGACTCACCCTCTGAATATTGACTGGACCCTGTATCAGGTGAGGGGCCTGATCCAACAGGCAGGATAAGGGGGTGGGGGGTAGTCAGGGGACCCCTGGGCCTGCCCCACAAGACTCTTGTGGAGATAATGCTGGCACCTGACTGTCTCACAGCCCAGGAAAGGAGGAGTTGCACTCAGTTAACTCTCTCTCTCCTGGTTTGCTCTTGGCCCAGAAAATCAAAGCTTTCTGAACATGACTCATTGAAAGATTTGGATCTACCAGGAGTTCTGTTTCCAGGGGATCTCATAGAGTCTGCTTTTTTTTTTCCCCCCCAGATTTGAGCTTTAGTGACTTTTTTCATTTTTCCTTTTAAAAAATTTGTTAGCGAAAGAGCAGAGCCGCCTGACCTCATTTGATTATAGAAACTTTAAAATTACTTCCATTATGTTTTCCTCTGTTGCTGCCTGCCACAGAGGGGCCCTAGTCTTGCTGGATAGACCTGTCTCTCCACCCTGTTGAGCCCACAGAGGCTAAACGCTTCCAGTGGTCTGGATTGCCATCACTTCAGACAGCACAAGTAGCCTTTCCTTCCCCACATCCTGTCCCTGTGCCTGGCTGTCCCCTCACAGCTTCCTCTTGTTTGGCTGACATACTGCCCTTCAGATTTGGCTCAGTGACAGCTTCAGGAGGACTCTCCTGATCTGCCTCCTTTCTCTCCCATCCTTGGCAGGTTGGATGCCTGCATCTACCTTCTCATTAACCCCCCTGGGAACATCTATCATGGAATTTTCCACCAAGCTTTAGTCACCAAATTGGAGATGTGCTTCTGTGAGCTCTAGGAGGATGGGGACCCATGGTTTATGCATCCCAGCACAGAAACAGGCAGAGAGCCTAGAGAAAGGATGAGCCAGTGACCCAGTAGAAACATCCTGCCTCCCTACGTATTCCTTTGTCCCCATGTCTGGCCAACTCCTAGCCCCCAGGTCTCCTTTCTCAGAGAGGGCTGCATGTTAGGCAGCCAGTTGCCCCACACCTTCTTGTTTTGTCATCCTGATGGCAGGGAGTCTGGAAAGGCCGGGGCTGTCTTTATCTTATCTCGGGATATCACAGGGTAGCTGCTTCACAGCTGTCTGAGAACAGGAGAGTGATGCCAGGTCTCCCCTCATAGGTATTTCTGTAAGAGAAGGGGCCTCAGGGAGGAGAGCAGACCAGTGTTCCTTCTTACAGTCTGGAAGCCTGGAGAAGGAACAGATTTAGGGGGTGGGGGAGGGTTGTCCCCTGGTCTCAAGTCCCACACTGTGCCTAGAGGATTGAACAGCCAAAGGAACTACAGGTTTCCTTTTTTGTTTACTGTATGTAGAGGTCCAGGTAGGCCCTCCCCAAGCTGCCCTCTTCCCTCTGGCACCATTTTCCCTCCTTATGCAGGTGCAAACTGGATCTGGTGAGATACTTACCAAATAAGGTGTGGCTGCTGGGCTCCGAGCATGGGTCCTGCCAAAGGGTGTTGCCTCTTTGGGAAGGAGACTTGTGTGTGTGAGCAGGAGCTCTGCTTAGTAGACAAAGCTCTGCTCAGCCAGCTCAGCTCTTGAGCAATTGACCTCACTTTCCCCTGAAAGTGGAGTTGGTGATACCTATGTGGCCAGGCCCAAATGTGATCACTGTGAAAGTGTCCTTTGCTCTGAAATGCCAGACCAGGTTCTCATGGTAATGAGGCAGCCAGCACTAGCTAGCTAACTCGAGGGAGTGGACACTAATAAAATTCTAGGCATGGAAGCTGCAGGGCTGAAGTAGCGGAGGTGGCTTCCTCCTCTGAGGCACCTCTTCAGTGCTGCCCAGCCAGTTTGTGTCATTGGGCCTCCTGCCACTTGTCATCTTTAGCAAGGTGCAGGCCATTTCTGTGCCTCAGCACTGGGGCCCCAGGACTCTAATTCTCCACCTCCATTATCCACTCCAGGAGTTGACACTCTCCATTGACACATCCCATCAGTTCCCTAAATCGTTGAACCTGGTGGAACTCCTCGGTCCCCACCTCTGTCTCTTGTGCACTGGCTAGTCCAGGCCACTGTCACCTCTCATATCTGAGCATAGGTTGCATTGAGGAATAACTAGGAATAGTACTAATGAGAGAGCCAATCTGGCAGATAGCAAGCACTCAAATGATAGAGCAGGGCCATTGTTGTCACCCCGACTTAAAAACCCACCACTTTCTATGTACCTCAGCATATAGCCTCAAGACCTTCATGTAACCTGCCAGCTTCATGCAGTCTGGCCTGGCTTGCTCTTAGGACTCTCTAATTCTCTTCCTGCCTCATTGAAAGGCCTCCTTTGAGCTTATTAAAGGAAGGGTGCTGTCCCTGAGTTTTATATGCTGTTTTATTTGTCAGAAACATGTTTTTCCTCTCTCTTCTCTTGCTTATGCTCTCCCATGTCACCAACTCCAAAAGGCCCTCCCTATTGGTTCTTATGCATTAGGCTAGGTCTGCAGAAGGCAACCCCATAGGGAAAATAATTGGGCTTGCTCTTTGAGGGGTGAGTAGGAGTTTTTCCAGCCAGGAGAAAAGATACTCCAAGTACAGAAACAAGCAGAGGCATGGTGCTTACTTGGCTTTGCTCCCAGAGACTGGTGGATCACCTGGGATGAGTCAGAGGTTAACCTAGGTTTTAGCACATCTCCAGACCCTCCTTGTATGCAGCAATCCCCAGACTTCAGTTTCTTACTCTGTTATTGTAGCACCTGTCCCTGTAGTGTAGATGTGACTGGAATGTGGACTTCAGAGTTTAGAGGGGCTGGTTTCCTCCTTTAGCTCAGCTCTGTGCCCTTGGGCCTCTCCAGCCTGTGGCTCCTCCCACCAAACTGGGAACAGGCTGCCTCTGCCTCTCCCTGACCATGGTGTGGTTATTGGTGTCCACAGAGCTCCAGCCCTCTGGCCTTGCCCTGCCCTGGCTGCTGCAGTCCCCCCAGCACACCTGACACACGCCGGGCCTTGTGCTGCATGTCTCCTGCCTCTATCCTTCTACTCCTGCTCCTGGAGCCTCTTGAGAATCCAAGCAACAAAGGAATTTATTGGCAACAGTGTGTCTGACACATTGAGCCAGACAAGTGGAGACCCTTGTACTCCTGCCAGTAATGGCATTGTTAATGCAGCGCTGCAGCAGCTGTCTCCTGAACTGCTGAAAGTGGGTCAGAACTCTCCGGGGGCGTGGGAGGGTCAGGCCAATAAGCCTGGTTTAAATTCCTGGGAAAACCATTCCAATTACAGGTGTCGTGTTCCCCTCCTCCTGGGAAGTGCTCTCTTGCTGGCATGCGCCACCCTCTCTGCACAGCTCCAGAATGCTGATAGGCAGTCATGTCCTAAGAGAACAGAGGCTGTCCCCAGCCAGGGAAAATGGCTTTGCAGAACTGGGTCAGCCCCCTCAGTGAAATCCCAGATTGGGAGTGGGCTGCTTCACATTGCCTGGTCTAGAGCTCTGGCTTGGACTTGAGTTGGGCTCTGCTCTCTTTATGGTTTTTGCTCATTTCTCATCTCCTACCTCAAGGGCCTCCTATTAGAAAAGGTCTTGTCTGCTAAACAGATTGTGTTTATTCATCAGAAGACAATATGCAGGGCAGGGGGCGTGGCTCAGCATTAAGGTACTTGCCTGGTATGCAGGAGGCCCCTAGTTCAATCCCCAGCACTGCAAGGAAAAAAAAAAAAACACACACACATACACAGACTTTGCAGCAAATAGCAGTAAAAAGTGCATGTAACATGTTTGAGAAGGTTAATATTCTAGTTGGTTCCTGTGATATGATGGCAAATGAAAAATTGCCTGGCCATTTGAGATATTGGCCATAGGCTTAAAGCTCTTCATATTCCTTCATTGACACCTATGCTGGGCACCTGAGACTTAGGGAACACTAAAGTACAGGGGGCTGTGGGTCTGTCCTTCCCCTTCCTTGCCCTCAGAGCAGGTTAGACATGTTGTAGTTGATTTGGATGCAACAGAGTAAGGGAGTGCAAGGAGCTCTCGGAGCTGGGGGAAGAGCATCTTGGATTATCTGGAATTTGAGACCTGTGGCTGCAGACCAAAAGCATTATGTGCTCATTGCTCCAAAATAACACTTAGCATTTTATTTATTTTTTATTTTACAGTGCTGGAATTGAACCCAGCATCTTGTGCATGCTACCACTGAACTATACCCTCAGCCACTGTTTTATTTTTAAAATACTTCCCAGTCTGAGTTAATATGTCCCTATTCCCCTTTCCTTTATCTTGTCCAACAGAGTTGGGACCTGGTGCAACAGACACAAAACTACCTGAAATTGCTGCTCTCCATAGTCAACAGTGATGGTGAGTCTCATCTTCCCTGAACCCTCAAGCCATTGTATCTTCTGGGTGTTCCCAGTTCTTGACACCCAGGCTGGAGTATTTTTCAGAGTTGCAAACCCACCATTTGTATTGAGGGAGAGGGATTTGGGGGTTCCCTAGAATCCCACAAGGCTGGGTGGGATTTGTCCATTGGCATCCTTAGTTCTTAAAACCCTAGAAGTCAAAATTATCTTATTAGCATCTGAGCCATACATGAGGCAGTGCACTGGCTCAGGTGGCCTTTGAATTGTGCACATTGGATTGTGTCTGAGGCTAGAATGGGCCTCTAATCCAAAAGGACAAGACTTGAGATACCCAAATAAGTACTGGCTGCTTATCCAGTGCACCTAAGCCTGTGGAGGGCCTGTTCTTGGGATACCGGTTGGGTGAGCCTGTTTTGTTCAGCATCTCCAGAGACAACCCTTAACTTCCTTGGTAGCAATCAGGACTTCTGCTTCCTGCCTGAACGAGTAGAAACGTATTGGCACATGGAACTGAGAAGGCCTGTGAGCAGAGCCAGATGTCTAATGAATATCATAAAGATTCTCTCTGCATTTCTCAAAATCACCATCCCGTTAGCTTCACGGCTGGCAGCTATTCCACACTCTTCTGCTGCCTTAGTTCCCCAGAGGGGAGAGACATGCTCATTGGTCCAGTTTGGGTCAAGTGCCGTGCTTGAACTTGATCACTGTGCCCAGATAGGGTGTGTATTTAGAAAAGAAGGAAGAAAAAGTCTCATGCTGTTCCCTGGAGCTGGGCAGTGGCTCTGGCTGGGGCAGTGCCATCCCTCAAAGGGCTTGTGGAGGTCGTCTCAAGAGTTTGGGGAGCGGGCTGGGGATGTGGCTTAAGCAGTAGCGCGCTCGCCTGGCATGCATGCGGCCCCGGTTCCATCCTCAGCACCACATACAAACAAAGACATGTGTCCGCCGAAAACTAAAAAATAAAATATTAAAATTCATTCTCTCTCTTTAAAAAAAAAAAAGAGTTTGGGGAACTGGGTGTTGGTCCAGAGTACTCCACAGTTCCTATAGCCATGCACAATGAAGAGTTTATCTTTATCTCTCCCAAGAAAAAGAACAAAAAAGCTCCTGCCTCCCCCTAAGTACTTGTGTCCACCCGCCAAATGCTGGGCAGGGACCTGTAGTCAGCACTACCCAAATTCCCTGGGCAGTGTGAACTGTCTAGGGTGAATACCTCCCTGGAGGCACACCAAGGACTGCAGCCAGGAGAAGGCTGTGGCAGACCAGGACAGCTATCCCCTAGCTGTCCCTGTCTAGGCCTAGTCCTTGGAAAAGCACTAGGGAGACCCCTGGGGAAGATGGCTCTGGTGGCCTGGCTCCCTCCCCTAGCCAGTGTGGTGGTATTCCCTTCTCATCAGCCCCTGTCTGGTTCTCTTCTGGGCTCCTGTTCCACGGTGTCTGATTAGATGACAGCGGGCTGCTGGTGCACTGTATCTCAGGCTGGGATCGGACCCCCCTCTTCATCTCTCTCCTGCGCCTTTCCTTGTGGGCTGTGAGTATGAACGGGCTGGGCTCTGGGGTCTGGGAGTATTCAGAGGCCCTGGTGTACATTTGTCTCCAGGATGCAAGATCAGGGGTGAGGGACCCACTCAGCAGGTGTTGTATTTAGCCCTGGTCTTAGGGTTGTTGGTCATCCTGCATTGTCACCAGGTCTGTGACTGTGGGTCTGTTCCTCGGCTGAGGAGGTTCATCACCGTACGGCAGTTCTGATCTTGTGCCCACATGCTATCTTCCAGGATGGGCTCATCCACACGTCTCTGAAGCCTGCTGAGATCCTCTACCTAACTGTGGCCTATGACTGGTTCCTCTTTGGGTAAGCTTTGGAGGAACATCCTTGGAGGCTTTGGGTGGGATGGTGTCTCGGTGACTCTTTCTGTAGTGAGTGATGTGGCATCTCCCATGACAGGGGTCCCTTGGAGAAGGGCTATAGATGCACATGGGCCCCACTCAGTGCACTGTTGTCAAAGATGTGTTCTGTCCATGATGACCAGGTCCCCCTCAGCCCTCATCTTGGTGCTGCTACCTTTGACTTTTTAACTTCCTTTTTCAGGCACATGTTGGTAGATCGGCTCAGCAAAGGAGAGGAGGTGAGTGCCGTACAGAGGTTGTGAGCAGGGAACCGGGCTGACACAAGAGACAGAATGACAGTCTGCTTGCATGCCACACTGTATGGGCCATGCCTCAGGCAGCATGGAAAAAGCAAAAGCATAGTGGCTGCCCCCCACCTCCATACTGGTCCTGGGGTCTCCCACACAGTGGAGAAAATGCTGGGTGCTCAGCTCTGCCAGCGTTATGTAGCCCCATGTGGCCTTCAGGTGCCACTTCTCTCCACTGTTTACTTGTTTTCTACTCTTAGCTCTGAAACCAACATGCAAGTCCTCTTCCTGTTCCTCATCCTTCCAGCTGAAAAACAAGCTCTCTGTCTACCTATCTCTCCCTCTCCCCCCTACCACCCCACCTTTTCTTTCTTTTTTTCCCCCCCCTTTTGTACCAGGGATTGAACCCAGGGGTGCTTAACTACTGAGCCACATCCCCAGCCCTTTTTTATATTTTATTTAAAGGCAGGGTCTTGCTGAGTTGCTTAGGTCCTTGGTAAATTGTTGAGGCTGGCCTTGAATTTGCAATCCTCCTACCTCCGCCTCCCAAGCCCCTGTCCCTGGATTACAGGTGTGTGCCACCATACCTGGCTCTGTCCTTCCTTATCCCATTACACCCACCTCGTTCCTTTTCATCCCCAAGGTGGTCTGAGCACACAGTCCTGCCTGGAGCCTCACTTCTGGGGCCTCCTGCAGGTCCTCTTCCTGTCCTTCCTCCTCAATACCTTCTTTCCCTCCGTCCTCTGTTTCCACCATCTTTTCCTACTGAGCATGCTTGTTTCCCCAGTAGCAAACCTGGAGCCAGACACCAGTGTGCCCTGTTTGTCTTGATTATTACCTGGGTGACCTTGGGCAACATGTTTATCCTTGAGTCTCCTTATGCCTCATTGAGAGACCCAGATGCCCAGCATGGAAGCATCCACAGGGTTAGTGCTTTCTCTTCTGCCCCTGTCCTACAATCTTCTTAAAGCATCTTTCTTACCCTGAGCCTTTCTCCTTTTTGGCATCTTATCTCACACCTCCTTCTTTTGTTCCTCCCTCTCAGCTGCTCCTCTCCCTTCCAAATCCCTTCTTCTGAGCACTTATCGCATCTGCCAGGGCTGCAGAGCTCATAAGCCTGTTCCTTAGAGGCCTCCAGGAACTTTGTCAGAGGCAGTGACTTCAGCATTGAAATCTGGGTGGAAGGCCTCTTTGTACCCTCTCGTTAAGGGACTTTGCCTTGCCGGCACTTCAGGACGTTCTGTCCTCCACGTCATCTCCCTCCTCCCTCCAGAGCAAGCCTGAATCTGCCTTCAGAGACTTGGGCAAAGACAGGGCTGAGCTTAAACCCTTGGCTTCTGAGCAGGAGTGACACTTAAGCTGGGAGGTTGGTCTTCAGAGTAGGCTTTTCTCTTAGCTCCCCATCTCTTAGCTCCCCACACCCTGTAGACACTGAATCTTTAAAACAAACAAAAATTCCAGGCCTGTGAGACACTGTTGTCCTCTCTACTGCCTTTGATGTTCACAGAGCACATCTGACAGTGGAATCTGGTGAAAATACTTTTTAAATTTTATGTAACACAGCATTTTCACACTGGTCTGACCTTGACAACCTTCTGCCTTTGAGGAAGTTCTATGAAACCCTTGCCTTTACCTGCCTGAAACCTAAGAATTGACCCTTACAGCTCGTCAACAGGGCAGGCTGTGGGCCACTCCGTGGCTGTCCCCATACCAGTCATCCCAGCCTATTTCTGGGCACCTCCCCATTCCATGGGATCCATTCCCTTCCCTTGTGTTCCTGCTGTGTCCATTAATCCCCTGCCCCAGATCAACTTCCCTGTCAGCCTTTCTCCTTAGGCTCCTAGAGGTAAGGAAGGGAAAGATTCTGTTCTCTCATCCTCCTGGACAGTTTGAAGTCTCTGGCTTGACTCTTCACACTCCCAGGAAGGGAACATATTCCTTTCTGCCATAGACCAGCCCAGAAGCATGTGGCAAGCCCTCCTGAGCCCCTCTATCACCTGCCCCACAGCTCTTGTAGACCAGAGTATCCACTGGGATCCCTAAAGTAGGCCACTGTCCAGCAGGAAGATTGACCAGAGACAGTGCGCTGCCCACTCCTGTTAGATCTGCCACCCCGACACTTCTTGCAGGGAATAGCCATCTTCTCACTGAGTGCTGTTATTTGTCTCCCCTTCAGATTTTCTTCTTCTGCTTCAATTTTTTGAAGCATATCACCTCCGAGGAGTTCTCTGCTCTGAAGACTCAGAGGTAAGCAGAGGAGCGCTGTTCCACCATAGGAGGCCCTCGCTGCCTTATTTCTTCCCTGTGTGTTGGCAGGCTGCTACCCGGCTGCCTTCCCTCTGAGGCCAGGGTCGGGTGCCTGCTGACAGCCCCTGAAGGAAGAAGTCTTCCACGGGGGGGGGGGGGGGCATGTTGGGGTCACACTAGCAGAAAGGCTCTGGGGTGATGAATATCCTCTGGTGACTAAGTTGCTGTAGGGAAAAGTCATCCTAGGGACAGACTCCTAACTCCCCATGCCTCTGAGCTGATTTTCACTGCCCCAGACCTTTGCAGGAGACTCTCTGTGCCCACAGTGAGGCAGAAGTCTGCATTAGGAGCCTCTCTGAGCCTACAATGAGGCAGAGATCTGGGAAATACAGGCAGATGGACTGGCAATTGCTTTAAGGCCCCTTTGAGAGCTGATGTCTCTTCTGAGTTAATTTGCCTTCCTAATCCAAACTTCTAGTATGTTGGGCCAGACTTGAGCTCTCAAGGGCCAAGCAGATTTAAGAGGAGGCCAGCTATGCTCTCTGGGGAATGTGTGGTAGACAGAGCAGGTAGGGTACAACTCTCTGTAGGTAGGACTACTCCATGAGTTGTCCGTGGACTCTGGCTGCTTTTCAGGATGGGTGGGGTTGGGAAAGAAGAGACCCCAGCTAGAGCTGGCGTTCCCTGCTCTGGGTTCTGTCACAGGAGGAAGAGTTTGCCAGCCCGGGACGCAGGCTTCACTGTGGAAGACATCTGCATGCTGAGTGAGTCCTGGCCCAGCCGCTTTTCCTTCCTCAGCACAGCTTTCTGATTATAGACTACACAGGAACCATTCTAGAAGTTTCTTTGTCCAGCTGAATGGTGGAAGAGGTGAGGGATTGGTAGCAAGAGAAAATGACACACTGACCAGTGGCACTGGCTTTTTTCAGGACGAAGGGACCGTGGCAGCACCACCAGCCTTGGCAGTGACTTCTCCCTAGTCATGGAGAGCTCCCCAGGAGCCGCAGGGAGCTTCACCTATGAGGCCATGGAGCTGATTCCAGCAGGAGCACAGACTCAGGCAGCTTGGTGAGGGGCCAGACTGGGACCAGGATCACTCACAGCTGTGGCCAGGGCCACCAGCCCCAGGGAGCCAGGCTAGAGTCCCAAGAACAAAGGAGCCTCTGATAGGAGGCCTGAGAGCTCGGCTTCATCTCATGCTGTCTATATTGGGCCTCAGAGGCCAGCCATCTGGTTGGTGAGGGGCACTGCCTATGGTGGCCCCAGAGCATAGGGGCTCCCTGTGGGACCAAGCAGCTGTGGCCAGCAGGAGTAGGAGGCTGGTGTCAGGCCCTAGAGGAGCATCCTGCACCATGTGTGTGTTGGGGGTGGGGGGGTGTTAGGAAAAAAGTAAAATGCCATTGCAGGTGATGTTTATCAACTGGGAATTTGTATGAGGGTCACTTCTTTGTGAAGGAATCTGAGACCCTGGTGATTCCTTTCCTACACAAGTGGCTCAGGGTTTTATATAGCATTTCCGGGGATGGAGAGAGGCAGTCACTGAGCTGTTAGTTAAGAATGATTTTCTGGTATGTTCTCTGAGACTGGTAGGCCAGTGTAATTTGAATACCATGGTCCCTCAGTAAAGCCCTAGCTCTGGTTGCCTGTGCACCTGAGCCTAAGGGAATGCCCTGTTTGTATCCATTCCTTCAGCACTGTCCTAGAATAACGAAAGCAGGCCCCAGGCACAGGAACAGTATCAGGGTGCCTTGGCCAGTAGCCCCACTCTCCCGCCACAGGAGGAAGAATCACTCGTCCTCTCCACAGAGTGTGCTCTGGAACCGGCCACAGCCCTCCGAGGACCGCCTGCCTTCCCACCCGGGGCTGGTTGAAGCCAAGTCTTCCAGCTCCTCATCTTCAAACCATTCTGACAACTTCTTCAGGATGGGTAGCAGTCCGCTGGAAGTCCCCAAACCCAGGTGAGGCACTCCCAACGCCCCTGCTAGTGGAGGTGGCTAGCCTCCCCATAACAAGCCCGGAGGTGGGCTTCTGGTACTTGAGCTGGTGTCTTAGGTGGGATTCCTGTGTGAGGCCTGCAGGCAGTAGACCTCAGAGACTGGGGAAGTGGATGTGGAGAATTTGGCAGGTGTAGTATTTGGAGAATGTGTTAGTGTCTGGGCACAAAGCAAGGGCTGGTTTATAGAGAGGTTTGAGATACCTTCCTGGAGCATGTCTCAAATCCAGGGGAATCTAGAAAGTATAGTGGTTGGATAACACAGACAGGGAGTTGGGGCTACCTCCACATATCCCCTTGGGTAAATTCTACCTGCTATGGACTGCCCATTGTGACTGAAGAGATGGATCTGGATGCTCTAGGTCCTTTCTGGCTCTCACATTCCATTACAAGTTGGTTGGGCAATGAAGAGAGCAAATGCTAGGAACTGGACTAGAAGTGTGTAACATTGACTAGCCATAGGTGATAAAACACATCTGAGAAAAGAAGCAGCTCAGTCAGACAGGGTGAATGCACCTGAGATATGGCCAGAGTGTTCTGCTGGGGTTGGCGCTTCTTGAGAGGTTGAATCTGAGCACCGGGCCAAAGGCCTAGGATTGAGGAATGATCTGGCACTTGGGGAGAGCATTCCCTAGTTGACTCTGAACCACATTTTTCATTTCGTATCCCCAAGGAAAGAATGCTGTGAATTGCTTTGCTTTTGTTTTTGTTTTAAACTAGGAATTGAACACAAGGGTGCTCTACCATTGAAGGGCATTGGGTTGCCTCACATCCCCTAACCTTTTTTTATTTTATACTTTGAGGCAAGAGTCTTCCTAAGAAGCTTAGAGTCTTGCCAAGTTGCAGAGGCTAGTCTTGAACTTGTGATCCTCCTGCCTGAGTTACTGGGATTACAGGCAGGTGCCACTATGTCTGTCAATTGCTTTTCTTTCTAAAACTTTGAGAATATCTAGCCGTTCTGGAAAGAAAAAAGCAATGTGGACTTAAGAGAACTCAAATAGTTCCAGTTGAGGTGGGTGTGAGTTCAAAGCCAGCCTCAACAATTTAGCAAGACCCTAAGTAACTTAGTGAGACCCTGCCTCAAAATATAATATAAAAAGGACTGGGAAGCTAGGGTTGTGGCTCGGTGATAGAGCACTTGCCAAGCATGTTTGAGGCACTGGGATCGATCCTTAGCACCACATAAAAATAAACAAATTCTAAAAAAGGGGTGAGTGGGGACTAGGGATGTGGCTCAGTGGTTAAGCAACCCTGGGTTCAATCTCCATTACAAAAAAAAAAAAAAAAAATCCAGTTGAAAGGGACTTTTAGAAGAACGGGCCTAAGCTTTGAAGTCTATCTCAGATTCAGGTCCTTCTGTGCCACTTAATGTACATGTGATTTGGGGACTCAGTTTCCTCCTTGATAACAGGCCTATTACAGTGAAAATCATCTTAAAACTTCTGAAACCCTCCTCCCATCACCACTCTCTGGGTGCTTTTGGACAAAAGTAGGCAGTAGAGGAAGAGCAGCCTTCACATGGAGGCAGCTGGTGAGTTCCAAGCAAGGTGGAGGCCCTGACTGCTCCTACTGAGCACTCACCCCTGCAGGAGAGCCCTTCTACTCAGGACACTGTCTGCAAGTGCCAGAGCTCAGTCTGTTTGAGCAGGACCACAGCCTTCTGCCCCACAGGAGGTGTGGTGGCTGCAGCTGGGTGCCTGCTTATATCCTGTGTGTGGAGTTGGCATGTGTGCCTGTTGCATGCCCCCATGTCTGCCCTCAAAGCTGTTCTGGGGCCGTGGTGGCACTGTGGGGTCCTTGTTCCAGGCTACAGCTCTTGCTCATGGTCCCTAACTCCATTTCTGCCTGTATAGGGTTATTGGACAACTGGGGAGGAGACCAGGAGCTTTCTCTTAGCATCTGGCTCCCACCCCAGTCCTAACTCCCCTCTACAAGGAGTCCTTCAGCACCATTCCCACACCTCAACTTTTTGTCATCCCCTTCTTCCTGCCAAAGGATCCCACTTTCCAACACTGTGACAGTTTCCTTCAGTCTCATGAGTGGTCATCTCCAGCATTGAGTAACTTGAACTTTAGTTTCTGGTACTGGGGATTGAATACAGGGATGCTTTACCACTGAACCACATCCCCAGCCCTTTTTATTTTGAGACAGTCTTGCTAAGTTGCTGAGGCTGGCCTTGAACTTGCCATCCTCCCACCTCTCCTCCAAAGTCACTAGGGTTATAGAAATGTGCTATCACACCCAGGTAGAATGTGATAGACTCTTAGACTAGTGGTCTAGTGGCCACCAGGGTCCCTCCCTCTGGAGGCTCAGGAGGGTTTGGGGTGTCTACCTGGCCTAATAACTCTGCACGGTGGGGCCAGGCCAAGGCCAGCATGGCTGGACCAAAGTACACGCAAGGCTCTAAAAGGCGAGGGGCAGGCTGTTGCGAGGTATTTGATCCTTTTGTGGTCTATTCTGGGAGTGGCTGCCTAGAGCTTGGTGGGGCTGGCCAAGCAACAGGGTTCTTCTGAATTAAATGTCTGTTAGCTAGAGGTGTTTTATTTTTTCCCCAGTGCTGGGGCTAGAGCCCAGGGCCTCATGTATGCTAGGCAAGTGCTCTACCTCTGAGCCACACCCCCAGCCCCTTGCCAGAGGTTTGAAAGACTAGATTATTTGGATTTGGAGCATTCTAATTATGTATTTCTATTAACATTAAAATTAATTTAGTCTCTTTTATCTTGAAGTGCCTGAGGGATCCTGTCATTAGCTTTTGTGCCTCTTAGGCAACAGTAACCAATCAGGGCTTTAATGCGGGAGGAGGAGCTGTATGGAAAGAAACCTGTGCTGAAGCTGTTCCCCTCACAATGTGAATTCTCTGGTTTTTATATGCTCCATATTCCCCAGGCCTGTCTTTTAAAGTCAGGCTGCCCTAAGAAAGGAGCCAGAGAGGTTTTGTTCCCTTAAGTCATAGGTGTCTTATGGTTGGGAGGAAAGTTCCGTGGGGTGCTGATTCCTCTCAAGCGCCAACTCCACATCCATCACTGGGAGAATTGGTGGCCGTTTGGTATTATTAGCTGCCACTGCAGATTAGCCACAGGGCTAGGGAGGTGCAAAACTAATGCTCTACGCTCACATGCCTCCCCAAGCGCTGGTCAAAAAGTCACCCTGCTGCAACCCTGCATGGCTGGTGTCAGATGTCCTTTGGGGGAAGGGCAGTTGCTAGCCAGGGTTTTCCATGCCGAGGAGGGATGGTGCCCTCACTGAGCCCAGTGTGAAGCCACACTGACTGAGAGCATGTGGACTGGGCTGAGGGACACTCACCATTCTGGTTGAATAGTTAAGTGGCAACACAGGAATCAACCTCAGCTACCCAGTTAGCTGCCCTCAGCCACTGTCCCCTGCCAGCTTCTCATTGTAAACAGTGACCTCTGTTCCAGACTGTCTGTATTTAGCTGATTTTTTTATTAATTCTTTGTAGTTATACCTGACAGTGGAGTCCATTTTGATATAATTATACAAGCAAAGAATATATTTTATTCTAATTAGGACCCCAGTCTCGTGGATGTACATGATGGATAGATTCACTGTGGTGTAGTTAATTATGAGACAGGATCTCACTAAGTTGTCTTGAACTTGTGATCCTCCTGCCTCAGCCTCCCAAGTAGCTAGGTTTATTGGTGTGCACCACTGTCTTTATGAGGCAGAGAAGCCAGGCTACTCTCTGCCACACCTGAGTTCCAGCTCCAATCTGACTGCTCTTGCCTGGGGCTACTGCTCCAGATCTGACTGGAATGATGAGAAGCCTAAAGGCAGTCCAAGATTGAGACTTAGAAGAGAAAACTTGGGGCCCCAAAAGACTTCTCTGAGGCTGCCACAGGAATATAGAAGTCCTTGGTGGGGATCCAGATGTAGTGTTTATAAGGCCAGGCTGGGGGAGGCCCCATTCCTGATGGGCAGAGTGGTTGTGGGGCCCTCATCAGGAACCATCTAAGGTAGACTTGGAGATTGGTGTTGAGGATAAATTAATTAGATGACACATAGGCTCCCTCAAAGCCTAGGATTGCAGGAGTTGATTCAAACACAAATTCCCTTCATGACTTTAGACATGTCACTTGATGACTTTGAATTTTTATTTTTTCATCTACGTAATTAAAGGCTTAGAATAGGCAACTCCAAGGTGCTTCCTAGCTGTGTACCTTCAGGCCTTCTATGGCAGTCTTTTCAGTTCTGATGCGTTCAGATGCAAGTAATAGAAAACTAGTAATAGTAATAGAAAACATCCCAAATAGTTTAAAAATAAAGGAAACACATGGAAAAGTCCAGTGGAAATGCAGCCATCAGATTCAGCTTTATCAAGGTTCCTGCTCCATTTCCCTGTGGTTCCTTCCCTTGCCTCCTTCACATTCCAGCTTGTCCTCTGGCCATCTTCCTTCATAACCACAGTATGGCTCCCAGCACCTCCTAGGACAATGCCTAGCTTCCTTTCTCAGATCTTTTCTCAGGGTCTTTTTCTAAACATGGATTAAAAGCTCTGTGCTTTACTTCAGTTAGGGGCAGTGCAACCATCCCTCAGCCAGTTCTTGAGGCCCTGCACTTTATTAAGAAGGAAGGTCAGTAATATTGCCTAGGATGGACTTTGGTCACACCTGATTGCAATCAGTTTTCCCCTTCCCTGCTGTGTAACTTGGAAAAACTCACTTCCCTTCTGAGTTCACATTTTTTTGTTTGTTTGTTTAATTCCATTTTTAAAGTAGGAATAATGATCCTGGTCCCTGTAAGTTTGGGTTAAATGAGATAATGGAGTGAAGCATCTTACATATAGTAAATACTTACCTTTCCACAAATGTCTGGTATACTAGCTGTAGTTAAAGACAAATACTCTTTGGTCATGAATCTGAAAGCCTGATCCATGTCAGGGCATTGGGCAGCTGGGTGAAAGGCAAAGCAAGGCCTCCACCCAGACCCCCTTCTCACATGGGTTTGGCCTGCTCTGCTCATATCCATGTTCTTGGACCTCTTTCCTGAAGGACAGGCATAAGACACCTGCTGTAAGTAGCCTTCTGCAGGGCTTCTGGCAGGAGGTGAGGAGCTAAAGCTCTCTGCACACTGAAAAAGAGCCCAGGACTGTATCCAGCTAAGGGAAGGCAGTATTGCCAGCAGCCACCCTCCTGGGCAGTTTTGAGCCCCTAGGATGTGGGCAGATGCTTTCTCTAGTACCATTGCCATCCCTACCCCCATTTGAGGGTTGCTCAGTCACATGTTCTTTATAGACCTGGAGTAGGAGAGAGGAGGAGGCAGAGCCATTGCCCACTGGCTTAGGAGCACAGGGCAGAAGAGCCTGGGGTCTCAGTAAAGTTGGCAGAGTTAACCTGTATGCTCCTCCCTTCCAATATGAAAGTGGTGTCTCTCCTCCGGTGACTATTTCCAGTATCCCACAATGTCCCCACTTGCTAGCTGATCCAGATGTCTTTTTTTTTTTTTTTTTTTTAATATTGTTTTAAACATTGATGGGCCCTTATTTTGTTCATTTATTTATACGTGGTGCTGAGAATCAAACCCAGTGCCTCACATATGCTAGGCCAGCGCTGTACTACTGAGCCACAACTCCAGCTCCCAGATGTCCTTTTGAGCACTCCTGCTCAGCATAGCCTCTTGCTCTCAAATCCAGGAGCTGATTGGTCACTCTGCCACCATTCTTTGACAAAAGCCTCAAATAGGAAGATTATTCTGGAAGCTGAGTTCATTCTTGAAAAATGTCAATATCTACCAAAGGTGACTGCTCTCTGAGAGCCACTGGGTCCCGTGGGGTCACACACCCTCTGCTGCCTATGCTAACCAGTTGTCTGGTTCCAGTTGGCTTCTTCCCTGTGTTGCTGCTGGGACACTGGGGAAGCAAAGGGAAGTGACTAACCTGGGGCCAGGAGTCCTCAGAGGGAACCTGGCTAACCATATCCTGGTGACTGTGGATCCCCTTGGGCAGTTTGTTCTTGAAAGCCTGTGGGGAGGGGCAGAAGAAGTGTCCCCGGGTTCCCTGCCTCTGGAGCACCGTGTCCTCCCCCGGCTTCCCCTAGTCAGCAGCCCTTCCTTTCCCTCCACACTGGTTGCTAGAGACTATTTTCTCACAAGCTGCTGAAACTGGAAAAGACATTCTACCTACAGTTTGAATGATAGATGAGACTGATGAGCCAGGCAGTGCCTCAAGAGGGGTTGCCCTGGCCAGAGGCCCTGGTGGCCTGGAGGAAGCCTAAGGCAGGCTCTTCCCGGGAGGCTTCTCCTTGATTTACAGACTGCCTACACCCCGCTAGGCTTCTCCATCTAGAAACAAGGAAACCCTGCTCTGTCAGGCCCCAGGGGCTCAAATCAGGTAACAGCCTGTCCCATGCTCTTTCCTAATGGTGCCATCACACACGTCTGGATTGTCACTGGAATGATGAATGTTGCAAGTCTGTATGTTGCTGGGGGTTCTGACTCGTGGCAGCTTTAACGTAAAAAGCCATCTGTTCTTGTTCCTCTCAAGGTGGTTCTGTTTCAGGACAAATCTGCAATCAAAAAAAATCTCTTGCACTTACTAGCTGTGGGACCCTGGGCAAGTGTCTTAATCTGTCTAGGCTGCTATTTCCCCAGCTGTAAGGAGATGGTTAAATATGTCCAGAGCTGCACTCAGGTGGCAGTTTCTTGGGGGTAAGGCTAGCCCAAGGACTAGTGGGGGCTGCCACTCTCAATGCCAGCCAGCTCTGTAGGCCAAGGTCCCCAGCCCCTACCACAGTGTGTGCTTTGGCCTCTCAGTGGGTCCCTGCAGGAGCGCTTTCCACTTTTCTTGAGTTAAAGAATAAAGGGTCGAGCATCAAATAGGATGCCCCTCTGGGTTCCAGGAGCTGGGGTAGCTGATGGAAAGGCAGGGCTGATGTCTTCCTCTCTGACCCCACCACACCCAGGACAGAGGAGTTGGGTTGTCTGGGATTGAGGGAAGGTGCCATTGGGGGCACGACTTTGTCCTCTCAGCCTCCATTAGAAACAGTTCTGATGAAGCAGTCAGGGTGCCTCCCTGATTCACCTTGCCCTCTGGGCATAGCCAGTGAGTTTGCTGGGTTGATGCTTCTGAATACAAACCATGGCTCCCAGAAGGCACTGCACAGGAAGGGGGTACCTCAGGACTCCCAGCCTCTCTTGAATCTAGGTCACCACCCTCCACAGTCCCCATGAGGCCTGTTCTCCCTCTTCCCTCATCAGATCTCGGCAGCTCTGGGTTCTGTGTTGCCCCCTTGTAAATCTGCATGTCAGAGTGGTGGGCCCCTGCTTCCCTTGTTTCCTGGGGGACCAGCCTTGCTCCCTTCCTCTTGGTGCTATTGAGACTGCTTGCTATCTGGGCCCAGGCAGGTATCCACCCTGGCTCTGGATCCAGCTCACCTCTCCCCATGCTTTGCTCTGGTTCTTTTGCCTCTGGAAGTCTTCAGAATGCACTGTGCGCACAGCCAATCCTGCCTTACAATCTGCGCTTCTTTCTTGGTCACTACTTATCCAGCTTTGTTTGTTCTTTTGGAGACAGTGGTTGGCTTTTGGACACTCCAACAGATCCCTGCAGCTGTGGCCCAGGACACCAGCCCCCTCCCACCAGGGCCTCTCTCTGAGGCATATGACTGACTGCATCATCTCCCCTCTCTCTCCTCTCTGCCCCAGATCAGTGGACCATCCCCTGCCCGGATCCTCTCTCTCCACAGACTTTGGCAGCTGGCAGATGGTAACGGGCTGTGGCAGTATTCAGGAACGGGCTGTCCTGCACACAGACTCCTCTCTCCCTTTCAGCTTCCCGGATGAGCTCCCTAACAGTTGTCTGTAAGTGTCTTGCTTGAGGCAGGATGCTTCCCTGCCTGTATCAGAAGCTGGGGAGCAGTCAGGAGTGCTGCTTAAGAGTGAGGCGAAGGCCAGCCAGGGAGTTGGCTGGGTCCCTGCCCCTCCCCATTTGCAGCTACAGACCCCAGGTGTAAAGGAGGCCCATGGGCTGCTAAGGAAGTGCATTGGGTTCCTGTTCACTCTTCCCAGCCACCAGAACCCATCCATGGGTGTGTCGGGTGCACCCTGAGGGAAAGCTGGCTGGACTGTGACTATGGCAGGTTCTATTTCTGTCCAAAGCTTCATCTGACATGCACATCCTTTGAAAGCAGAACAGTGGGGCAGGAAGGTAGGTGTATGCTGGAGGCAGAGCCAGAATGGCACTGGGTCAGCCTGGTCTATGCTCCTCTAGGCAGAACCAAAGGCTGCTTGCTATCCACTGCCCCCGCCACCTTGTCTTCCACTTCTGCCTCTGGGCAAGAAAGAGGATTAAATGGGAAATAGATCCCCAGCTTGTGAAACGCTCTTCTTTGAGGGCTCCAATACTGGGCTTCTCACTCTTGTAATGCAGCCCTCAGACTTTAACAGCTGTTTTGGGGGAACCCCCTGACCCCTTCCTGCTCTGCGACTTCATGGATATCAGGCAGGAGACAGCCTCTGGTGCCCTGGGGAGCAGGGCCTGCTCCTCAGATGTGGCCTCCCTGGGGGTTCCTCAGAAAGCCTATCCCTCTCCTCCATTCCAGGTGCTAGGGGCTCACCCTACCATAAGTACCAGAATTCAACTCTGCCCTCCCATGCTGGCAGGCTAGAGGAGTTGGAAAGGAGGAGGAGCGTGGGATCCCAGCTTCAGTCTGACATAAGCCAGCCAGACTTTGTAATTCCAGAATGGCATTCCCCTGTCCTGGCCCTGAAGCTGAGAAGTCACTGAAGGGCTTCCAAGGCCACTAGGCATTCAGCTTCCTCTGCAGCCAGGCCCCTAGGCTAGAAGCAAGTTCTGTTAGGTTTCTGAAGGATAAAAAAAATATTTGCCTATTTCTGTAAGGACTTCCTCTTCAGCCCAGCTGACCGCAGCGCCATCTTTGGAGGAAGCCCTGCCTGCTCTGCTTGATTGCACCCCGAAATTCCCAGGGCTTACCCACTGAGTCAGGCAGCTCCAACCCCAGCCCCAAGTACCCAGCCCATACCTGCAGATCAGGCCTCAGGCTGTACTCTTGAGCTCCAGCCAACCTGCCAATTCTAGGAAGTTCCTAGAGGACAGCTAGACCCCGCTTGATCTCTAAGGCCTCCAGGATCCTTGGTTGGGTTCCAGAGCAGCTCCTGGCAGCAAAGTCGCATAGTATGTGGGTTCAGTGACTTGGGCTTTGTTCACAGAGAAACTAGTTGCTATGCTCACCAGCTGTGTCTTGAGGTCTTGGCCTTGACTTCTCTGAGCCCATCAGCCCAGCTCTTGAGGAATGGTGCTGCGCTAGCACCATGGCCTGTGATGTATCCCCAAGCCAGTCATGTATCTTTTCTGGGCTCCACTTTTCTTGTCTCTAAATAGGTTGGCCTCTGTCCCTTCTACTTCCCAGAAGTGGGGGGGCAGTGAGAGTGCATATGTGTGGACCTTCAGATATTCTTTGTGAAGACAAACTAGTCTATTTCTCCACTTACGCCATAAGGAGCAGCTGAGGGGACACACGTGTCCTCCAGCTGTGAAACATGACTAGAAAATAAAGGTATGGGGATGGGGGTCAGCTCAGTGGCAGAGCACTTGCCTAGCATACATGAGGCCCTGGGTTCCATCCCCAGTCCTGAAAAAAAAAAAATAAAAAGGTCAGGTGCCCTCAGGTTCGTCAGTGTTGCTCGCAGCGTGCAGGAATCCAGCATTGGCTCATTTCTCAGTGCTCCCGCAAGAGCTGTGTGACTTTCCCAGGCCCCATAGCCTGCTGCTTCTCTCACACATAACTCCTACCAGTGTATTTCTCTAGGATCCTTTTGTCCTCCCCATACTGTCATTTATTCAGACCTCCATCTGTTCCCCCAAGCCCTGGGGTACAAGTCTTTTGGGCTTCAGAACTGGGGACATTGCTGCTGCCTCTGACTGGTTCCCAGGGAGGGATTGCCCAGGAATTGGTTTCTTGGGAAGAAATTAGGAGTAAGTGCTGAGGTAAGATAGGTCCATGTCATGTAGGTGTGTGACTCCTGGAGAACAAATTTAGGTGCCTGGCTTTGAGTCCAGAGATTGGGTATGGTTCATATCTTGGACCCCTTCTATTAAAGACTGACCCTTCAGAATGTCAGACAGCCTCCAAGGAACTCACACTTTGATAAATCCCCATTTCTGTGTACTGTTTCCCTTCTTGACCTGTAATCCCAGGGCAAAGAGAGAAGGGCTTTCTATCTTCCATCTGTGATCAGTGCCCCAGGTGGCCAGGGGAGAAGAAAGAGATGGAATTAGAGCAGAGTGTTGGAAAAGTAGGTGTTCTTCCAGCAGTGTGTGAGGGGCCACAGGGACTAAAGATATAGCTAGGGTCTAGGTGTTTCTAGTGGGAGACCCTGTCCCAGCCAGGGTAGCCAGCAAGTTTTCCCAGGGTGTGTCAGATCCTTGCCTCAGGAGGGCTGAGGCCTGCTGCCATATCCTGGGGATCTCCTTCCTGCCAGGTGTAAGGCTATGTCTCACCTTTTTTTTCCAAGGAATAGAAGCCAAGAGCTGTGAAACTCAGCTTCTCTCTGATCACAGTCAACACAGGGACAGTTATTTTTCCAGCAGAAAGCCCAGGTCAGTGCTCCAATAAAAGATGCTGCTCTAAGGTGGGAAGAGAACCTCAAAGTGAGAAGAATGGCTAAAGGAACCAGCACCAGATATTTGGAGCCTGAACCACAAGGGTAACATGACCATGGGGTAGATCCTGGCTCTGTACAGTCGGAAGCTCAAGGATAGGCCATGTGGAGAGAGAATGAGGACGTTGGGTCCTGTCCTGGGGTAATACATTCATTTTCTGTCCCTCCTTCCCCATAGGCTTGCAGCTCTGAGTGCCCGGGAGACGCGGCTGCAGGAGGTGCGTTCAGCCTTCTTGGCCGCATACAGCAGCACAGTGGGGCTTCGGGCAGCAGCCCCCAGTCCCTCTGGGGCCATTGGGGGCCTGCTGGAACAGTTTGCCCGTGGTGTGGGACTGCGGGGCACCAGCACCAACACCCTGTGAAGCAGCCAGCCCACACGTTTCCTGCTCCTCTCTCAGCTGAGCCCTTAGTGGAATCAAAGCCATGCCTGGCCAAGGGGTCCTGTGAGGTTGGGAGAAAATCTCACACCCCCTCTCCATCACATGCACAGCAGTCCCAAAACTGAGCAGGGCCAAGGACAGGGTTTTCCAGCTCTCAGCTACCTGACATGACCACCACCCCATCTAGTCACTGCCTCCCACCCACCGGGTCTTGGCCAGAATTCCCATCAACTCTCGGAACTGCGTGGGTCTCCCTGGGGCCTGTGGAGGCCATGACTTCATAGGGGATACCACCCTAAGTTGTCCCCTGGGGAGGAGGGGCCACCTGCACTGAGAATGAGGCTGTTTGACACAGATCACAAAATAAAATCAGAGTCTTTGAACAGCCCTTGTCTTGCATCCTCTTCCAGTTGCTCTCTTTGTAGAGTTGTTGGGAATGTTCTCAGTGTAGAGAAACACCTCATGTAGAATGGAGGGGGGCCAGGTGGAGAAAGAGGGGAACTAAAAACTTGGATGTACCCTTAAATCATCTTTTTTAACCAAGTTAAATGACAGTTTAATGGCTATGATAACAGGCTATGCCTGTAACAGCGCTGACAACAAGATCAGCAAGTGACTAGTCTTCCCTCACTTGTAGCCATCAAATAAAGTGAGAATTCTGAGAACAAAATGAAATTTAAAATTCTAACATAGGTTCGTCATGGATTTTTTTTACATTAATTATTATTTTTACATTTTGGCAATACTGGGGATTGAACCCAGGGGTGCTTTGTCATTGAGTACCACAGCTAGCCATTTTTAAGATTTTGAGACAGGGTCTCACTGAGGACAGCTGAGGTCTCAGACAGGGTCTCAGCTGAGGCTGGCCTTGAACTTGAGATCCTCCTGCCTTAGCCTCCCAAGTAGCTGGGATTACAGGCATGTGCCATCATGCCCATCTTAATTACAATTTCTTAAATATTTATGTTCATTGCTGATTTCATTAGTGTCCTGCTTGCCCCATGCTGGGCCTGTCCTCTCTTCCGAGTGACTGCTGAATACACCAAACACCACTGCATACATCATGTAGGACCAAGTCCCACAGGGTTGTCCTTATAGCAATCTTACGAGCATATAAAAGGTCTGTCTTGCTCCTCAGACATGAGCAACTAACAATCTGCTTTGCAACGTGAACTATGAAAGCAGCAAGAGAGGGCTGGGGTCATGCCTCAGTGGTAGAGCACTTGTCTCACATGTGTAAGACATTGGGTTCGATTCTCAGCACTGCATATAAATGAATGAATAAATAAAGGTCTATCAACAACTAAAAAAATATTTTTTAAAAAATGCAGAGAGACTAACCCCCTGGTGGGGCAGCTGGCCCTTGACTGCAGAGTTTACTTTTCTGCAGTGTGAAATGAGGGTGGAGCACAGAGTAGCTACCATTTCAAGGTGCACCTCCACAGGCTCCTACCACTTGTTTCAGTGCCACACAGTCCTCCTGGAGGGTACAATTGGAAGCCATGCCCTCAACTGAGAATGGGCACCCACTTCCCAATAGTCACAGCTTCCTTGTTGGTCACTCAACAACAATCTACAGTCATGATCCACTCACTTTCTCGAAGCTCCTTATAATACCACCGGTTGGCACAGTGCAGTGGCACATGTCTAGCAGCTCAGAAGGCTGAGCCAGGAGGATCACAAGTTCAAAGCCAGAAGTCCCTAAGCAACTTAGACCCTGTCGCAAAAAAATAAAAAGGATGGGGCTGTGGCACAGTGTTAAAGCACTTCTGGGTTCCATCCCGGTAATTGCAATAAGTTCTCATCAAGCTCATGACTCTCCACAAAAGGTTTCCAACATGTACACTCTGCTCGCATTCATGTCAGTCACTTTAGAGCCACAGTGAACGAAGCCCTTCACTGTAAGGGTGGATGGGGATAGTGGTCCCAAGCCATGTTGTGACTTTCTGAGTCACACCTAAGCCTCAGCTTAGATATAAGACAACTCACTCTTGCCTTGGGCATCCTAGCTTCTGCTGTTGTGTGGAGCCTGGATCATGGCTGTTGCAGGCTCTTCCTTCATGAAGCTAACACATGAGGTGTTTCCCAAGCTGGTGTTTCCCAGTCCTGTGGTGCTGGGGCCTGCACCTGCGTTCACCACAGCCTCCATGTGCTCCAGCAGCCAAGGATGCCAACTCATGAACAGTGACCACCTGCTCTTTGGATAGATTCTTGTGCTTTTTGGTAGTCCCAACAAGGATGCCCTCCATGGCTACTTGAAATCAAATGTGTGGATGGACAGACTCCCCTCCTGTGCAGCATGGAACATGACTTCTTTACAGATGTTGGTGCCTCTGACTCCTGGTATCAGCTCCTCCAGCATCTAGGAGTAAAAGCAATTGGCTTGAGTAAGCTTAGGCTCTTCAGGTGCCACTCCCTGGTGGCTCTCCTTTCCTGCAGTAGTAGATCAATGGAGACATTTCAGCCCAGTCTCCAGGTCTTATCAGAGCATTGTCATATAAACATTGGCTCAACTTGACACCAGTTTTATGGTTTAGATATGAGATGTCTCCCAAAAGCTCATGTGTGAGACAATGTTG
Source organism: Urocitellus parryii (assembly GCF_045843805.1). NCBI lineage: Eukaryota > Metazoa > Chordata > Mammalia > Rodentia > Sciuridae > Urocitellus > Urocitellus parryii. The sequence continues at coordinate 14,077,815 of NC_135546.1, forward strand.
GAATCTGGGCATGGACCGAAATCTCTGAAACTGTGAGTACCAAATAAACTTCCTTCTCTAATTGTTCTTATTGGGTCTTTTGGTCACAGGGATGAAAAAGCTGACTAAAACTGCCAGGATGATGGATGCCATGTGAGGTGCCCATTCCAGAGCAGACAAAGCAGTGACCTTTGCTGGGTGCAGCCTCGACACTGATTTTCTCCTACAGCTTCCCCTTTTATGGACTCAGGAGTGGGAGAGAGTCCCCCAGGCCCACCTAAAAAGGAGCACTCCCTCCTTTCTTGTGCCCCTAACTCTTGAGCTGCAGTAGTAGGGCCTGCGCTCCCCAGCTGAAGTGGGAGAAGTGGTTCACAGGCTTGAGTGGACCCTGGGTCCTTGGGGAGCCAATTTGTCTGCACAGACTCCAGAGCTGCTGAGGTTTAGCCGTAAGGTTGCTGGGATTGGAGGTCTTCATCTTTTAGAAGGTCTGAGGCAGCGTGGCCTGGTACAGCCCCTGCTCCAAGGAGCTGCCCTTGATGGAGGGTCTGGCTTCTTGGGTTCTGGAAGCAGCACTTGGTGTACATGTCCAGTGAGGGAGGGCCTGAGTGACCACTACCCTCCTTTATATGTGGGCTGGAGTAGACTGCATCATGACAGTATCAAGAGGATTCAAAGGCATGAGCAGAGGGTTCGTACAGTCTTTTAAAAGTCACCATTTCCTGATCTCTCTCCTTTTTATTTATTTATTTATTTTTTTGTGGTGCTGGGATGGAATCCACGGCCTGGCACATGCTTGGCAAGCGTGCCACATCTGAACTTCACCCCAGCCCTCCTAACACGAAAGAGGTCATCAGTGTGAGTATTCAAATGTCAAGTAATACCAGTGCACATTTATTTATTTAAACCTTTATTTTATTTATTTTTATGTGCTGCTGAGAATCGAACCCAGTGCTTCACATGTGCCAGGCAAGCACTCCACCACTGAGCTACAACCCAGCCCCCCAGTGAACATTTATTGAGCACTTTCTCTGTGCCAAATCCTTCCCTTGGGTTATCTAGATAAAATTTTACAGTCCCCCAAGTAACTGCTATTATGACCTTTCTTCCATCAATGAGACCAAGCCATAGAGATGTTGAGCAACTTCCCCAAGGTCACACAGCTAATAAGAAAAAATGTAACTTTTCATATTCAGAGACCTAGTTAAGCCAGGATTAGGGAGAGGGACATACAGTTTGTTGAGGGAGAAACTCAGGAAGAGACGAAGACCCCAACACCCACCAGTTACCCCAAATAGTTCAGAATCACGGACAGTTCCGGGGGGCTTGGGTTTCAGCATCCTAGAGAGGCAAGTCTCCTAAAGTGTAGGTTGCAAGTGGGGTCTAGGTAATTTTCCCGGCCAGCTCCCGTCTGCTCCAATGGGGCGGGGGCCGCCCGCAGGGCCGGGCGGGGCTGTGCTGCCATCTGGAGCCACTGCTGCCGGCGGCCACTGTCAGGGAGCAAGCGGCGGGAGCGCACGCAGTGCTGGAAGGAGTGCAGTCGCCGCCGCTGCGGCGGCACATGGGCCGGCCTCGCCGCTGTCGCCGCCGCCCCTAGCCCCGGCGGCTGGGGTCTTACAGCCTCCCGCGGCTCCGGCCACAAGACCGGCCATGTCTCTCGGAGGAGCCACCGAGCGCAGCGTCCCAGCCACCAAGATTGAAATTACGGTGTCCTGCCGGTGAGCGGGCCGCGCTGGGGAGGCTTAGGCACTGGCACTGCCCCAGCTGTGGGTCTCAGCGCAAATAGAGGCTAGACTCTGGGGGGAGAGGCAAGGGGACTATAGGATCACGGCTGAAGATGGGAGTCGCTAGCAGGATCGAGGAGGGCTCTCCTTGGGCAACCCCACCCCACAAGAGGGCTCAGTCTACTGACTGGCTCAACGGGTGGGTCGTTGGGATCCGGTAGGAGCTGGGCCCCAGGAGGACAAAGTTTTGGGGTGAATCCCCTTTTCTGGGTTCTTGGAGACAATGTGGGCACGTATGCATCTAGTTCGCAGAGGTTTGGTTCCTGGGCAGAGGTTTCTGGTGCTGTCCAGAGTGCTGACAGCGCTGACGACCCCCACCCCACCCCCATCCCCGCAACACACTGAGGTGTAGTAACGGAGGAGGTGGGTGCGACTGGAGCCCCATGCCTCCTCCGGATGCCCGACTCGGGGCAGTGTCCAGGCGGTGGGCTTCAGAATGATTCACCCTCTGTCGGTCTGTCTATCGCTTTTCTCTAGGAATCTGCTAGACCTCGACACCTTCTCCAAGTCCGACCCCAGTAAGGCTCCAAGACTGGGAGGGGAAACTTGGGATCCGGGTGTGACTCAGGGGGCAGGTGGGGGCAGCGGAGGGGTGGGAGGGGTGCGGGCCGACCTGATGTCCTTCCGTCTTCCGCCCCCACCCGCAGTGGTGGTGCTTTACACCCAGACTCGGGCCAGCCAGGAGTGGCGGGAGGTGAGTCCAACAGCCCCCTTTCAGCCCAGAGCCTTTCCTGTCCCCCGGCGCACCCCGGGCTGATCCTCTATACCCCCGCCCAGTTCGGACGGACGGAGGTGATTGACAACACGCTGAATCCAGACTTCGTGCGCAAATTCGTCCTCGACTATTTCTTTGAAGAAAAGCAAAATCTGCGCTTCGATGTGTGAGGCCCCGCCCAGAATTCTGGCTTGACCCGCCTCCCGACCTGGATCCGCCTGCAATTCTGGCTGGTCCCGCCCCCGCCTCGCCTCGGGGCCTGGCTCCTCCCCCAGGCCGCGCTGGGTCCCACTTTGAACTGCTCCACTCTAATCTTAGTTCGCCCCCAGGCCAGATCCAGTCTCTCTCACTCTACAAACTCGGCCCTGCCCCTATCCCAACCAGTAATTTAGTTCCACCTCGGCGGTGGCCCCCTACCACATGACTCCGCTCCCAGCAGCGCCCCCCCCCCTTGGTCTCTACCCAGTCCTGAATGCAACCCTAACACCTGTCCCAAACGAGATCCAAGTTGAATTCCGATCCCAGGCTTCCCCTCCCTCCACCCAGTATTAGCCAACAAGATCCCTTTCTGGCCTCTCTCCCTCCTAGCCCACCCCAAGCCAGTTCCGCTTTTTCCCCAGGTACAACGTCGATTCCAAAACCAACATCTCCAAACCGGTAAGCGAGCGTCCCCTCGTGGGCTGGCAGGGCGCAAAAAGGCACTCAGATGTATTCAACGACCTCCCCAGAATTTTTCCTACCCCTCGACCTACCCTCTTGAGGCCCCTAATCTACTCTCCCTGCCCTCTCCTGCTCCTGCCTGGGTTTCCTGCTCACGCCCCTTACTCACTGCTTCTCTTCCTTCTCGGCCGCGCTGGGACCTGCAGAAGGTGAGGCTGGAGAGAGCAGGACAAGGGGATGGGATGGTATTGTGGAGAACGGGCTGGGACCCGTTACTGACCAAGAAGCACACCTGGTCTGCAGACCTCTTCCCTCCACGATCCATTAAAGCACACGCAGGGCGGTGGCCTTGCAATGCTTCACCGCCTCAGAACTACCCTGGTCAAGTGCAGCTGCGTTCCCAGGACCGGGCTGGGATTTGGGGCCCCTTCCCCGTCTTGCTGACTCCGGTGTCTTGGCACAGGATTTCCTGGGACAAGCGTTCCTGGCTCTAGGAGAAGTGATCGGAGGCCAGGGCAGCCGCGTAGAGCGACCCCTCACGTGAGCTGAATGGGAAGGGATGCAGGGGAGAACCGGGCACCACCAAATTTCCCTCCCTAGGAAACTGCTAATTGATAATCAGTGGAGACTGCGATTGCCCCTAAGGGGAGCTTTCACCAGCTCCTATCAGGCCCCTGAGAAAGCCTCATCTCTAGAGCTGTGCTAACATCAGTCTCAGGCCTGATATCCTCTATCATTGTCACTCTTTTTCTAAACCTGATTCAACTTTTTTTTTTTTAAGAGAGAGTGAGAGAGGAGAGAGAGAGAGAGAGAGAGAGAGAGAGAATTTTTTTTTTTTTTAAAGAGAGAGTGAGAGAGGAGAGAGAGAGAGAGAGAGAGAGAGAGAGAATTTTTAATATTTATTTTTTAGTTCTCGGCAGACACAACATCTTTGTTGGTATGTGGTGCTGAGGATCGAACCCGGGCCTCACGCATGCCAGGCGAGCACGCTACCGCTTGAGCCACATCCCCAGCCCCTCAACTTTTTTTTAATATTTATTTTTTAGGTGTAGATGGACACAACACAATACCTTTATTTTTATGTGGTGCTGAGGATCGAACATGGGCCCCGCCCATGCTAGGCAAGCCCTCTACCCCTGAGCCACAATCCCAGCCCCTCAACTTTTTTTAAAAATGTTTTTGTTTGTTTTGTTTGTTTTTGGTACTGGGGGATTGAATCCAGGGTGCTTAACCACTGAGCCACATCCTCAGCATTTTTTATATTTCACTTAGCGACAGGGTCTCAGTAAGTGCTTAGGGCCTTGCTAAGTTGCTGATGCTGGCTTTGAACTTGTGATCCTCCTGTCTCAGCCTCCTGAGCCGGGAGGATTACAGGTGTGCACCACCATGCCCAGGTCTTGATTCAACTTTTAAGATCCACTTCCCAGCCTCTCTGCACTGGGAAGCTTCCTCTGACTAAATCAAATCCTCAGCATCTCCATTACATTCATGATGTTGTTTTGAATACCACGCTATTCCAGGCTCCAGGGATCCCCCATTCCACAAGTTCTACTGGGCACGTACTCCATCAGCCACTGTTCAAGGGGCCAGAGTTGCAATGATGAACAAAAAACAGGAACGTTATGCTCTAGTTGGGGGTAAGGCATAGGAAACAGTACAAAATAGACATGAGTAGGTAAATTACATATGAGGGAAGGCAGAGTAGAGTGGAGTAAGGGGGAATAGCAATGTGGGGTAGGTGGGAGGTGCAGTATTCAGTAGGGTGGTCAAGAAGGCCTCACAGACTAGTAACTTTGGAGCCACAACTTGATGGAGGTGAGGGAGTCGGCAGAGAAAAGCCTAGAATTCAAAGAACAGGGGGAACCTGGCTGAGGTGGTGCACCCCTGTAATCCCAGCAGTCCAGGAGTAGGAGGACTGCAAGTTCAAGACCAGCTTCAGCCACTTCACCATTTAGCAAGACCCTGTCTCAAAATAAAAAATACAACCCACTGCAGCTGTAACGCAGTGATAGAGCACTTGCCTAGCATGGATGAGGCACTGGGTTTGATCCTCAGCACCACATAAAAGCAAATAAATTAAATAAAGGTTAAATTATTTAAAAGATAAAATAAATAAACATAAAAAGGGCTTGGAAGGTGGCTAGTAGTAAATTGCCCCTGGGTTCAATCTCCAGTACCAAAAACACCAAAGAAGGGCAGAGAAAAAAGAGTAGCTAGAGTTGAGGAAGGAGGTGGCAGGAGGAGCTGGGATTGGAGAGTCACCAATGGGCCTGCCAGCCACTGCAGGGACTTGTACTGTGAGAGGAGGTCACTGGAGGATTCTGAGCAGTGGAACATGCTTTGACCATGCTTTCAAAGGGTGACCCCACTGCTGGGTTGAGAAGGAACTTGGGGTGGACAGAAGTCAAAGTAGGGAGCCAATCAGAAGGCTGTCATAGTAATCCAGGGTGGTAGCAGTGGAGGAAGAGACAGATGGTCAGGTTCTGGGTGTGATTTGAAGATGGAGCCAACAGATTCCTGACGGATTGAATATGGATATGAGAGGAAAAGAGGAATTAGGATGAGACCAAGGCCTTTAACCTGAACACCAGGAAAGATGAGTTATGCCACCACTTGAGATGGTTGCAAGGGGAGGAGCCAGCTGGGGGGAGGGATTCAATCAGGAATTTAGTCTGCCCTGTTAAATTTCATAAGTTCTATTAGACATGGAGGAGAGGTGTCAAATATGTCACGTGAGTCTTAGATGTTCTTTTAAGGCCATAAGACTTGGTACCTGTTACCTGAATATCTTCTTAAAAGAAATAGCTGTTATTTGTTTTTTAAATATTTGTAGTTGTAGAAGGACACAATACCTTTATTTTTATTAATTTTTATGTGTTGTTAAGGACTGAACCCTGTGCTTCTTCAGATGTTAGGCAAGCACTCTGCCACTGAGCTATAGCCCCAGCCCAAGAAATAGCTGTTATTAATGCCTTTTTGTTTTCCTCTGAGCATACACTACTGAATGAGTATAAAAGTTTGGGGTTTACCATGTGAGTCTTGCAGCTCTAAAGATATTTTGGATAATCAGTTATGAGCGTAATTTCTGTATAAACAGCCTTAAATGGAATATTGTTTTAAGATCATACTTCCCTGGGCTGGGGCTATATAGCTCATCAGCAAAGTGCTTGCCTAGCATGCGTGAGGCACTGTGTTTGATCAGCAGCACCACATAAAATAAAGGCATTCTGTCCATCTACAAGTATAAATTTTTTTTAAAAAAAAGATCATATTTCCTGCCCTCACAAAAATAGCCATGTTGCAATGAAACTGGTAATTTTAAAAAATTGTTTATAGACTTTTATTTTATTTATTTATATGTGGTGCTGAGAATCAAACCCAGTGTCTCACACATGTCAGGCAAGTGTGCTATCGCTGAGCCACAGCCACAGCCCCTTTAATTTTTTTTTTTTAGTTGTAATTTTTTTTTTAAGAAGGGTGATGGGGGTATAATTGCTCAAGGGCAGAGCATGCACTTAGCATGCTTGAGGCTCTGGGTTCAATATTGTGCAAGGAAGAAAAAAAAAAGGAGGGGAGAGTAACCAACCCTGCCAAATGCTGCTACCAGTCAATAAAATGAGGATTGGGAATTGGCTGCTGTATTTAGGAATATGGAGATCACTGGTGACACTGGTGAACATTTTGGGAATTTTTTTTTGTCTGGGGGGGGGGTTGGTTGGTTTTGCTTTAGTACCAGGGATTGAACCCAGGGCACTCTACCACTGAGCTACATTCTAAGCCTTTTTTATTTTTTTATTTTGAGACAGGGTCTTGCTGAGTTCCCAGGCTGGCCTCAAACTTGCCATCCTCCTGCTTCAGCCTCTGGAATAACTGGTATTACAGGATGGTGAAAGAAACCATGCCAGCCTGACAAGTTAGTTTTGAAGGGGAGGTGGAAATTAGAAAGGTTTAGAAGAGAATGGAAGAAGGAACTAGGAGTGAAGGCCTTTTTCTTTTCTCTCTGAAAAGAGAGAAAAGAAGAGGTGGCTGGAGCAGGAAGTGAGGTCTAGAATAGGTTTGACATTTTTTAACATGAGAAAAATCACACTTTTTGTTGATGGGAATGAACCAACAGATACTGAACAGTCGATGCAATAAAAGAAGGGAGAGCCGGGCACAATGGCACAGCCTGTAATCCCAGCAACTCAGGAGGCTGAGGCAGGAGGATCCCAACCTCAAGGCCAGCCTCAGCAACTTAGCAAGACCCTGTCTCAAAATAAAATAAAATAAAAAGAGGGCAGACTTGCTGGAGCGATGTCCCTGTGCAGACAAGATGGTATGGGATAAAGTACACGGCAGGGGGATAAAGAGGCACAAGCACCGTGCATTTATAGCAACCGTGGGAAGGCACAGTTGTGTGGGTGAAGACACTGGTGGCAGGGGAGGTGTGGTGGTGGGTGGACTTTCTCTTCTGGTTGCTTCAGTTTTGTCAGTGAGTAGGAAACAAGGTCACCAGCTAAGAGTGAAGATGGTGGAGGAGGCTACAGAGGTTTGAGGAAAAAAGAGAGAAACTTCCATCCACATAGAAAGCTTGGGGACATGTAGTATGACTATCAGGCAGCATTAAGAACCTTCTTCTTTGTGGTTTTTTTTTTTTTTTTTTGGGGGGGGCTTAGGAATAGGACCTAGGGCCTGGTACAAGCTCAGCAAGTGCTCTGCCACTGAGCTAAACCCCCAGCCCTTAAGGGCCTTCTTGTGGTGCATGATTTTACATTTAAAAATGAGACCAACTTGGGCTGGGGCCAGGGACTGTGTAATTCCAGAGACCTGGTAGGCCAAGGCAGGAGGATTGCAAGCTTGAGGCCAGCCTCAGCAATTTAGCAAGGCCCTACGCAACTTAGTGAGACCATGTCTCAAAATAAAAAGGGCTGGGCATGTAGCATAGTGGTAAAGTGCCCCTGGGTTCAATTCCTAGTCCAAAACAAACAAAGTAAGTATTAAACACACACATTTGGGATGGGGGGTGTAGCTCAGTGGTAAAATACTTGCCTAGCATGTGCTATGCCTTGGGTTCAATTAAAAAAAAAAAAAACTAGCATGATGGTGTGTTTTCCCCTGGCCATGTTCAGTTACACGGGTGCAGTGTGGGTTAGACAGTCAGCTGGATTCTGCCAAATAAGTATATCAAGGTGAGGGAAGAGCCAGAAGCTGATGAAATCAAAGAAACCGCTTGACACTCTCATCTGAAAGATGGGGAAAATCTTACAAGCAAGTTAGAGATAGGGCTTGAACCTCCTGGCCCAGCTTTCTTTCTCCACATTTTGGGTGTCAGGGATCACTGGCCCATATCAACAAGATCCCTTTCTGCTTGGGAAACCAAGACAAGTGGGGAATATGCATTTCTGTATGTACCCTGTAAACATATGGAAATGTCCCTCCTGGGGTCAGAAGAGGACAAGGCTTCCCTTGTCTTTGTGTGTGTGTGTGTGTGTGTGTGTGTGTGTGTGTGTGTGTGTGTGTGTTTGGAGGGATAGGTACTGGGTATTGAACCCAGGGGTACTCTGCCACTGAGCTATAACTCCAACCCTTTTTATTTTGGTACAGGGCTTGCTAAATTACAGAATGTCTCCCCACGTTGCCCAGGCTGGCCTTGAATTTGTATTTCTCCTGCCTCAGAGGCCTTCTATGTTGCTGGGATTACAGGTGCTACTGCACCTGGTCCCAGTGACCCCCCTTTTTTGGTACTGGGGATTGAATCCAGGGGTGCTTTACCAGTGAGCTATGTCCCTATCCCTTTTTATTTTTCATATTAAGACAGGGTCTTGCTGGGCATGGTGGTGCACATCTGTAATCCCAGCAGCTTGGGAGGCTGAGACAGGAAAATCACGAATTTAAAGCCAGCCTCAGCAAAAGCGAGGCTCTAAGCAACTGAAACCTTAGAGCCTCGATTTTGCTGAGGCAGGCTTTAAATTCGTGATTTTCCTGTCTCAGCCTCCCAAGCTGCTGTGATTCTCATTTCATAGAGGAGAAAATTAAGGACCCAGATACTCATATATCTTCAGAGCCTATTACAGGTGGTCTTTAAATAAAATACAAAAAAGGGTTGGGGATATGGCTCAGTGGTTGAGTGTCCCTGAGTTCAATCCCCAGTACCAAAAAAAAAAAAAAAAAAAGTCTTGCTAAGTTGCCCAGGCTAGCCTCAAATTCGTGATCCTCCTGCCTCAGCCTCCCAAATTGCTGGGATTATAGGCATACATCACTATTTCCGGTTTCCCCTCATCTTTTTAAATTTCATTCTTCATTGTCTTCAGAAAACAAAGCCACTTTGACCTAAAAAACCAAACTTTTGTCCCTGGTTCTAGATAGAAAGTCCTCTTCCTCATTCAGAATTGTTATACTCAGAACTGGTCATCCACTACTATGACATTCCACGTCCTGCTGAAAGCTGAGGGCAGAATCTAGCAGAGCTGTCCCAGAGCACCTGGGACACAATAGGTTCCAGGTTCTGCTTGAAAGAACACAACCACTTCCTATCTATAATACTTACAAATTGCTTTTCCTTCCATTCTCTTATGAGATGTCCCCCTTGGTTAAGTTAGATCCTTCCTGAGTCAAAGTCAGGTCTTCTCCCACAAGATCATCCAGGACAGGGGGAGACACATTTAGGGGACTGTCAGTAAATGGCAGATGGAGTCCCCTGGCCCATCTAACCCTCAAATGGCTGCCCCAGTCTTTGTCATCTACCCTCAGTCCTCTCACTAAGAGGCTTTTTCTGCTTCCAGGGGTGTACCGGGCAAGAAGTGTGGGACCATACTGCTGACTGCAGAGGAGCTTAGCAATTGTCGGGTCAGTAGGGGCCACATGCTAGATGCAGGAGCTCCCTTCTCTACCGTTAGTCCCTTGAGCGGACTGTTTGAAGGCTGGGTCTCAACAGCCCAACTTTATCCATCCCTAGGACATTGCCACCATGCAGTTGTGTGCAAACAAGCTGGACAAGAAGGACTTCTTTGGGAAATCAGATCCCTTTCTTGTGTTCTACAGGAGCAATGAAGATGGCACGTGAGTCACAGCTCTCACAGGTCTTAGGCGAAGTGTGGGGCACATGCTTGACAAGTGGGACTCTCAGGAATCTCTGAAAGTGCTGGGCCCATCTCTGGACTCAGTGTTACCCCTAGGGCAGGATCCAGTACTCCTGCTTTCCTCCAGGTTCACCATCTGCCACAAGACGGAGGTTGTGAAGAACACACTGAATCCTGTGTGGCAGCCCTTCAGCATCCCCGTGCGGGCCCTGTGCAACGGAGACTATGACAGGTCTGCTTCAACATGAGTGGGGACCAAGGGGACCAGGATATAACAGTGAGGTTCCTGGGCCCCAAGGCATTGGAATGGGTGAATGAAAGAGCACATGAAGAAATGATGGATGAGCAGATACATGAATGGATGGTCAGATGGGTGGATCACCTGGTGAATGGTAGATGGGAAGGTGAATGAATGGGTGAATGGATAATGGGACTAATGGGTAAACTTGTGGATGGACAGGTAATGGATGGGTGATCAAATGGATGAGCTGATAGATGGATGATAGATGGGCATATGAGAATCTGTGGATTATTAGTGACAGATGGATGAGTGAAAAAACAGGTGTAATAGAAAAGGATAAATGGAGTGACAGGTGGATTGAGGGTTGGACAGATGAATGAATGGTAAACGGATGAATGGGTAGATTAGTGGATGAGTTAGTCGGTGGTGGGTGTAAAGTAGTAGGCTTACCAAAGAAACTAATGAATGGGTAGTGTGAAGATAAGTGGGTAGATGGGAAGGTGGAAGGGTGGATGGGCACACAGATAGAGATACATAATTGGATGGTTATGCAAATGAATGGATAATCAAATGGACAGATGTTACGTGGTTGGGTGTTTGGTTGGGTGGGCGAATGGATAGACAGGTGGGTGTTTTGTGTAATAAGAGACAATGGATGGCTGTATAGTTAGGTGGACAAAGAGATGGAGGAAGAGGCAGTTGAATTGACAAAAAGACAGGCAAATGAATGGCTAGGTGGGTGGCTAGATGATTGGATGGACTGACACATTGACAGACATATGTGATGACTTAAGCATGGCAGTTAAGAACTAAGTCTTTGGAAGGAGGATGTCTGTGTTTAAATATCAGTTCAGTTACTACCATGAGGTCTTATTAGCCAAGTGACTCTTTTTTTTAATATCTCCATTTCCTTATCCAAAAGTGTGAATAATTATTTTACGAAGAGTGGTTGTTCAATTAAATGAGACAGTTTGTGAAAGTGCTGAGAATTATGCCTGGAATACAACAAGACCCATCAATGGGGAAAGAATACTAACAGTGGTTCTCGTAGCACAAGTAGTCATGATGTAATTGATGGTGGTTTGGTGTACGCATGGACTCAGGGGGGAAAGATGGTCAGAAGATTGAAAAATGAACACATTGGGGCTGGGATTGTGGCTCAGTGGTAAAGCGCTTGCCTGGTGTGCATGAGGCACTGAGTTTGATCCATAAATACCACATAAATATAAAATAAAGATATGATGTCAACCTAAAATAAAAAATAAATATGAAAAAAAGAAAGAAAAATGAACACATTGGTGGAAGGACAAACGGCTGGGTTGAGGTGACTAGTGTATGGTTAAGTGACTGGGTTTGTCTCTGGGATTTAACCTATACATCCTGCCTGTATTTACCTTATGCATTTCAGAACAGTGAAGATTGATGTGTATGACTGGGACCGAGATGGAAGGTAGGAAGCTCCATGTGTCCCTTGCTCCTGTACTTAATCAGAGCAGTTCCCTAATTATATGTGGTACATTTGCCAGGAACCCCAAAGCAGCCTTGGGAGCCAGGAAGGGTGATGAATCGATGCCAGGGTCTTGGTACAGCTGACCCCTCAGTTGTCTCTCTGGTGCTGTCTCCTCCTTTTTCTTCCCCGCCTGGCCCTACCCCTACAGCCTTGCTGTCCAAGTAGGAGCTTAGAATAGGGGGAATAACTGGCGGAGTTCAGGCCTGGCTTCAGACCAGCACAGCGGCTGCTGACCCACCTCTGGCCTCTTTACAGCCATGATTTCATTGGTGAGTTCACCACGAGCTACCGGGAGCTGAGCAAGGCCCAGAACCAGTTCACAGTATATGAGGTGAGAATCAGGCTGTGCAGGGTGACCTGGGCCTCTGCCCCTGTGTGCTCGGCCTAGAGCTCCCTCCATGCCCATTTCCACTGTCACTCTTACTTTCCTCCATCTAGGTACTCAACCCTCGGAAAAAATGTAAGAAGAAGAAATATGTCAACTCGGGAACAGTGAGTGCTCCCTAGAGTTTCAGCCCCCTTCGGGTCCTCCTGTCTCTGTCCCAGTGACAAATATTAGGAGCAGGGGGAGGCAATGGGCACAGATCACTTGGATATAGTAATGGTGGGTACAAGGTGGCTCTACTTAAGTTTGTTTTTTCTCTCATCCAGGAAAATTTTTTCAATTTTTATACTTTTGCAAAGTAAATTAAAAAAACACCTTAAATTAAGTTTCCAAATTCAATATATTTTTGGAAATCCAAATATGTTTCTGACAGCTTCCCCTTTTTTTTTCTTACAGAAGGGGGTGGGAGATAAGCTGGATGTGGTAGGGCACACCTGTATTCCCAGCAACCAGGGAGGCTGAGGCAGGAGGATCCCAAGTTCAAAGCCAGCCTGGGCAACTGAGTGGGAACCTTGGCAACTTAGTGAAACTCTTGTCTCAAAATAAAAATGAAATGGACTAGAAATATACTCAGTGTTCAGTCCTCAGTACCAAAAAAAAAAAGGGGGGGGGGAAATGGGGGACAGGGTGGGGCAGGAGTAGAATCATGTGCCTCCCAGCAGGAACCTCTCTCCAAAGCTTTATGAAGCTTCTCTCCCTTCTGCTGCCCCAACTGCCCTTTCCAGAGTGACAGGGCCGCCTCTTCTATCTCACAGGTGACGCTGCTCTCCTTCTCTGTGGACTCTGAATTCACTTTTGTCGATTACATCAAGGGAGGGTGAGTCAGACCAGCTGTAGGCTGAAAGCCCCGCAGTGGGTTTTCCTATCTTTAAATGGTCAGGGCCCAATGAGACTGTAAACTACTCAGCATGCTAACTTGACTGTTAGGTAAAGTGCAAAGTGTGGTCCCTCTGACTTTTCTTCATGGGGTTGCCTTTTGTCCTTATTTCCCACACCCCCTATGGATGGCTGCCAGATCAAGGCTCACCACTGGTGGCCCCAGTAACCAAATGCCTTTCTATAAAAGCTATGGCTAGGGATTCAGGATGGAGCATGTGTTTGGCATGCACAAGGCTCTGGTTTTAATCCCCAGCACCTGGAGGGGGAATGGGGAGCAGGGAATGATGGCTAGAGAAGAAGCAGAGTTCAAGAGAGGGAAAAGCTACATAGACTACAGGGGACATTTTGCTCCATTCAGAGGAACTAGGCAGACCTGGAAATGTACTTTGCTTCTCTGAACCTCACTTTCCTCCTATGTAAAATGGAAAGTTTAATCACTACTTTGGGGCTATAGTAAGGGTTAAATTAGATTACATGTACTACACTTGTCACAGATAAATGACAAGGGGCTAGATAAGTGATAAGTGGCTGGATAAAATAATATGAGGTACGATGGGAAAGTAAGAAAAGCATTCAATTCTTCTACCCAAAGTGGGGTCCATAGTTGCACTGATAGCATGCCTAGGGAGTTTGTCACCTCCACCCAGACTGCCTGGGTCAGTATCTGCATTGAACACGAGCCACAGGTGAGCTGTATGTATAATAACATCTCAGAATTGCTAGTGTCATAGCTGTTAGTCCCTCACTACTCTATCCCTGAACTTCTGCAACAGGACCCAGCTCAACTTCACAGTGGCTATTGACTTCACGGCTTCCAATGGTGAGGCATGGATGGGGGAACAAGGGATGGGAGGATTCCAGGGGAGTCCTGAGGGATTGGGCTCACTTCCAACTTGAGGATAGAAATTTACCCACTCAGCTGGGCAAGGTGGTGCAGGCCTGTAATGCCAGTGGATGCTGGAGGCTGAGGCAGGAGGATTACAAGTTCAAGACTAGCCTCAACAATTTAGCAAGGTCCTAAACAACTCAGCAAGACCCTGTCTTGAAATAAAGAGTAAAAAGGGCCGGGGATGTGGCTCAGTGGGTTAAATCTCTGATACCTAATAATAATAATGAGGGAGTATGGGGTAGAGGGTGGATAAATGGATAGATGGATGGACCCATACAAGGATAAGCAGGTGAACAGGTGAATGATCCAGGTGACCATGAGGCTGAGGCTCTTGTGTCCCTACAGGGAATCCCCTGCAGCCTACCTCCCTGCACTACATGAGTCCCTACCAGCTCAGCGCCTATGCTATGGCCCTCAAGGCAGTGGGAGAGATCATCCAGGACTATGACAGTGACAAGCTCTTCCCAGCCTATGGCTTTGGGGCCAAGCTGCCCCCAGAGGGACGGATCTCTCACCAGTTCCCCCTGGTATGGTATGGGTCACAGACTACACTGCGTGCCCTGGTGTCTGGACCACACAAGTTGACAAATTTCTTCTATGTACATTTCTTTGAAGGGTGAGGGACTTCAGAGGAGCAGGGAGCTGTGAGAGGGTGGCAGAGCAGGGAGGGAGGGCAGGGCTGGGTTTAGAGGGGTGCATGAAAGGAACTGGTGGCAAAAGGAAGGGGTAACCTGGGATCAGAGCACTCCTGGGTGTACCCTGGTTGGGCTCAGTTTGGCAGGACATCTTCTTTGGCAGAATAACAATGATGAGGACCCCAACTGTGCGGGCATCGAGGGCGTGCTGGAGAGCTATTTCCAGAGCCTGCGCACTGTGCAGCTCTATGGGCCCACCTACTTTGCTCCTGTCATCAATCAGGTGGCCAGGTAAGGGAACTGGCGGGGGCTAGGGTCAGCGATGGGGCACAGATGGGGGACTGCCTCCCCAAGTTCACTCTAAGGTGAACTGGGTTTTAGAGATTAGGAGAAAGTTTCAGTGTAGGGACAGGCCTTGGGACAACAAGGTTACTTAATAACTTATTGTGGGATAGAGAAGGTGTCAATAAACTACTCCAGCTTTGTCTGTGGGAATGAGGACCCTGACCTTGAGTCGGTCTTGACTTGGCGTAAGGAAGGAGACTCTGCCTACCCTGGTGGAGGCACTGGTGTGAGATCCTTGCTCCACCTCTCACTAACCACAGGAGCGTAAGCAGCTTAGCCTTTTTAAGTACCTCCCTTTCTTTCTTCCTTCCTTCCTCCCTTTCTCCTCCCACCCCCACTTTCTTTCTTCAGCTCCCATTTCTTTTTTTTTTTTTTTTTTTTAAGAATTTATTTATTTATTTTAGTTCTCGGCGGACACAACATCTTTGTTGGTATGTGGTGCTGAGGATCGAACCCGGGCCGCACGCCTGCCAGGCGAGCGCGCTGCCGCTTGAGCCACATCCCCAGCCCTTCAGCTCCCATTTCATTTTTGTGAAGTGGTGTTATAATGGATCATAGTAGTGACTTCTTTCTTTTTGGTACTAGGGAATGAACCAAGGGGCACTCTACCACTGAGCCCTTTTTTTCTTTTTCTTTTTCTTTTTTTGGTGGGGGCAGTATCAGGGATTGAACTCAGGGGCACTCGGCCACTGAGCCACATCCCCAGCCCTATTTTGTATTTTATTTAGAGACAGGGTCTCACTGAGTTGCTTAGGGCCTAACTTTTGCTGGGGCTGGCTTTGAACTCACTATCCTCCTGCCTCAGCCTCCTTTTTCTTTTTTATTTTGAGACAGGGTCTTGCTATGTAGTTGCCAAAGCTGGCCTTGAACTTGTAACCTTCCTGCTTCAGCCTCCTGAGTAGCCGTGATTATAGGCGTGCACCACCATGCTAGGCAGTAGTGGTTTCTTTATAGGGTATTGAGAGGTTAGGTAATAACAACAACAACAAAATCATTAAGGTTGGGGCTGTAGCTGGGTGGCAGAGTGCTTACCTAGTATGTGTGAGGCCCTTGGTTCAGTCCTTAGCACCACTTAAAAATAAACAAATTCTGTCCATCTACAATTACAAAAATAGGGCTGGGGATGTGGCTCAAGCGGTAGCGCACTCTCCTGGCATGCGTGCAGCCTGGGTTCGATCCTCAGCACCACATACAACAAAGATGTTGTGTCCGTCGAAAACTAAAAAATAAATATTAAAAATTAAAAAAAAACAATTACAAAAACAATTTTTAAAAAAATAATTAGATAACCATGTAAGAGGTGGTCTATCCCATAGTAAGTGCTTAGTTAATGGTAGATTTAAAACTCTCCAAGTTTTCAGGATAAAAATATACAGAGCAGACAAGTGCAATGGCACATGCCTGTAATCCCAGTGACTCAAGAGGATTGCAAGTTTAAGGCTAGGCTCAGCAATTTAGCAAGATCCTGTCTCAAAATAAAATAAAAAGGGCTGGAGATGTGGCTCAGTGATAGAGCACCTCTGGGTTCAATACCTAATCTCTCTGTGCCTATCTCCTCAAAATGAGAATAATAATATCTTCATGGCAGGGCTACTTGAGGACTGATTAACACATACATGTCAAGCACCTTGAACAGTACCTGTCACATCATAAGTACTGTAAATGTCAGCTGTTGCTGTTGCTATTATTATCATTATTACTATGCAGAGGCCACCTGCAGGGTGCTCAGCTCTCTGCTGAGGCACTGGAGATTCACAGATGAATCAGACCTAGTCCCTGCCCTTGGGAGTCCCTGCCTTGTTGCAGGAGATAGAAATATAAATAAATCATTACCTTCTGTAGGCCAGAGCTTCCCAGACTTTTCTAGCAAGTCACCTGTCAGCAAAGGCAAGAGACTATATCCCCCTGGGGAAATCTGGAGCCACAACCCAAAGCAGCCAGACTGAGAATCTCTTTGAAGTCTCTGTGTTTAATTTTTAAAATTCATGCAAATTTGCTGTTCTTCTCACATTGCATGTTAGCTGTAATTTCTCTTAAAGGTGTTTTAAGTTCACTTCTAGTTATCTAGATTTATCCACCAAACCAAACAGTAGGATGGAGGAGCTCCTTGGTGCCCTCTGGGGTTCGGGAACCCTCTTAGAGGAGCAGGCAGTCAATCTTGGTGGCTGTACCCTAGAGGAGAGAGGAACAGGAGGAGGAACAGAGGGGACTGCTCAGCTGAGTCTAGAGGGAGAGCCGAACATTACGAGAGAAGAGGAGTAGGTAGTCCTGGTGGAAGGAATGCCAGGTGAGAAGCACAGGGGCACATCAGGGAGCGCTGATCTGACTGTAGAGTGGATCTTCCACCCTCCAGGGAGTAAGCCAGAAATGGAGAGTGATGGCATCCAGAGGTTGGGCTCTAGTTCAGTTGGTCAAGAATAGGCTTGGACTTCAGCTTCATCACCTGTTGGGGATGCTACTTAGTATTGCTGAATATCGTTTTCTCATTTTAAAAATAGGAATAAAGGTGGAAGTAGTGGCTCAAATTTGTAATCCCAGTGATTTGGGAGGCTGAGGCAGGAGGATCACAAATTCAAGGGCAGCCTCAGTAACTTGGCAAGGACCTAAACAACTTAGTAAGACCCTGTCTCAAAATAAAAAATGAAAAGGGCTGGGGATGTGGCTCAGTGGTATAGTGCCCATAGGTTCAATTCCCGCCACCAAAAAATAATAATAGTAAATAAAATAAAATAAAAATAGGAATAGGGCTGGGGATATAGCTCAGTGGTAGAATACCTGCCTAGCATGGATGAGGTTCTGGGTTCTATCCCTAGTTCAAAAATAAATAAATAAATCTAAAACGAGGAATAAGAGCTGGCATGGAAGCACATGTTTGTAATCCCAGTGGCTTGGGAGGCTGAGGCTGAGGCAAGAAAATGGCAAGTTCAAGGCCAGCTTCAGCAATTTAGCAAGACCCTGCCTCAAAATTTTTAAAATTTAGAACAATAAGGGCTGAGGATATAGCAAAGTGGTAGAGCACTCCTGGGATTAACCTCCAGTACCATAGAAAAATAATAAATTAATTTTTACTGCCAGTCTGCAAGGTAGACACCCTTTTTATGTACTGGGAATTTAATCCAGGAGCACTCTATTTTTTTTTAATATTTTGTTTAGTTGTAGATGGACACAATATCTTTATTTTATTTATTTACTTTCATGTGGTGATGAGGATGGAACCCATTGCCTCATACATGCTTGGTAAGCACTCTACCACTGAGCTATAACTCCAGCACCCACAGCCCTTTTAAAATTTGATTTTGAAATAGAGAATTGCTAAATTTGGCCTGAACTTGAGATCCTTCTGCCTCAGTCTCCCAAGTCCCTGGGATTATAGGCCCTGGGTTTTATCTCCAGGCCACAAAAACAAACAAATCCCTTCATGAGAGGACCCTTGTCCTGGGTGCCAGCTTTATCACTCCTCTGTGGTTCTTCATGTACTCCTAGAATATGCTGTGTCTTTGCACTTGACATCCTTTCTTTCTGGAACACTTTTCCCTCCCTGCCATCACCCTATTCATTTTTGAAGTCCTGGGTCACCTGGCACATCATCCAAGCCCTAACTTCAGTTCATCTCAGTGGTGCAAGTGTCTGCCTGCCCCAGGACGAAATTCTGTTCTTTCTACCTGTGCAGCATGGAGCTTGATGCTGACACATGGAGGGCGGACAATGACTATTTGGGAAATGAGCAAGTGAGGAGAGAAAGCAATAGGCTTGGCTTCCTAGGAGGATGAGGCCAGAATTTAGGAAGTGGGCAGGGGCTGTTAAGGAGGATCATGAGCATGAGGATTATGACCCACTTCCACCTGGGGCCTTGGACAAACTGAGCTGGAGCTATGTGAATTCTGCACTCTGCTTGTCATGCCTGTTCTGACTTCTTGAGATTAGGCCCAAAAGAACTTTAGCTGTGATGAAAACGGTCAATAGTCGTGCTATCTTATATGGTAGTCATCAGTCACATATGGATATTGAACACTTGAATGGCTAGGGTGACCAAGAAACTGAGTTATGAATCCTATTTAATTTCATTAATGAATTAATTTGCAATTAGTTAATTCCTTATTTTGGGTATTAGGGACTGAACCCACGGGACACTTTACCACTGAGCTACATCCTCAGTCCTTTTAATTTTGTATTTTGAGACAGGATCTCCCTAAGTGGTTGAGACTGGCCTGGAACCTGCAATCCTCCTACCTCAGCCACCCAAATCATTGGGGTTACAGGTGTGAGCCACTGCATCCAGATAACTTCATTAATCTAAATGGCACAGATCTATCCTTTCTAATCCAAGACAGGAAGTCGAGAGGCCAGGGTCTGCTTTCCCTCAATCTCAGTCTCCTTTTTTTCTTTTATATTTATTTTTTAGTTTTAGATGGACACAATATCTTTATTTATTTTTATGTGGTGCTGAGAATCTAACCCAGTGCCTCATGCATGCTAGGCGAGCGCTCTATCACTTGAGCCACATCCCCAGCCCCTCCTTTTTTTCTTATATGTAAAATAAGGGGACTAGACTCATGCTTTCTGAAGTCTTCTTCAGATGGAAAACTCCTGAAATCAAAGATGATGTGTGAGAGAAGGAAAAGGAGCATTCCAAACAGCTGTCAGACTATAGGGAATGGATGGAGTCAGCAGGGGAGGAGGAGAGAGGGAGCAGATGAGAGCAGAAAAGAGAAGCTTTCAGCCGTCAATCCTGGTCTTATATGAATATCAAAATCTTCCCAGAGATCCACATGTCATGGCTCAGGACTATAATCCTAGCTGCTCAAGAAACTGAAACAGGAGAACCTTAAGTTTAATGTCATCTTGACCAACTTAGCAAGACCTTGTCTCAATGTTTAAAAAAATAAAATAGGGCAGGAGGTTTCGCTCAATGGCGGAGAGCTTACCTAGCATGCATGAGACCCTGGGTTCCATCCTCAGTACTACAAAAAAGAAAAAAATAAATCTTCCCAGAGGTTGATAAAGCCTGTTGTGATGAGTGGTCTGGCCCCTGGGTCCCCACAGCCACACAGTCCACTCTGTCACCCTAACTTCCTGTCCTTCAGACAGGGTGAACTTCCTGCAGTCCCACCACAGAGCTGCTGGTCCATGCTGTACACTTTCTGCCTGGAATGGTTCCACCCTTCACTTAGCCTCACCTCCATCTATTTTTTAAAATATTTTGTTTGGTTGTATATGGACACAGTATCTTTATTTATTTATTTTTTTATGTGGTGCTGAGGATAGAACCCAGTGCCTCACAAGTGCTAGGCAAGGGCTCCACCACTGAGCTACAACCCCAATCCTCACCTCCATCTTTAAACATCACTTCCTTAAAGAAGCCTTTGCTGGCCTCCAGGACCCTGTCAGGATCCCCTGCTATGTGCTGTCCGAGCAGCATCCCCATCATCACAGCGCTCATCACAGTGGTGATTTTTATTTGTTTTTTTGGTACTGGGGATTGAACCCAGAGGTGCTTTACCACTGAGCTACATCCCCACCTTCTTTTATTTTTTATTTTGAGACCAGGTCTTGCTAAGTTCCTTAGGACCTTGCTAAGTTGCTGAGGCTGGCCTTGAGCCTGTGATCCTCCTGCCACAGCCTCCTGAGTTGCTAGGATTATAAGCATGTGCCACTGAGCCCAGCCACAATGGTGATTTTACACCTCTTTGTGTAGTCTCTGGATCAATGTCTGTCTGTTCCCTCCAGTGGGCTGACAGGAGGATTGGCTCTTTCCCTTCTTATGTTTCTATATTTCCTGCCATAGTAAGTGCTTAGTAAATATTAATGGGGAAGTGTCAGTCAGGGGCAGGCATCCAGGTCAGGGAAAAGAACACAGGCTTCAAAAGCCCCTATTCTTGCCCACTGTTCACACTTTGGCTGTGAAAACTATGGGGCTGGAGTGTCCCCTTGGCCTCTCTGACTTTCAGCTGAATTCTAATCTTGGTCTCTCATGCAGGGCTGCAGCCAAGATCTCTGATGGTTCCCAGTACTACGTTCTGCTCATCATCACTGATGGGGTCATCTCTGACATGACACAGACCAAAGAGGCTATCGTCAGCGTGAGTCTGGAGGAAGGCTTGGCAGGGAGGGATCACTGCCAACACTGTGATGGAGTTGAGATTTCTATCCTCCTTGTAATATAACAAGTTATACCTGCCAGTTTCATGGATGCTGGCAGAAGATACAGCATCCATGAAACTTTGTTATTCCCAGCAAAAACAGTAGCTGGAGTAACAGCCTTCATGCTGATTCTCTAAGTCCCAGTTCCAGTAGGATGATGTGAAGATGGCCAGATGATACATGGAATCACTGCAGGCTGCATTATTAGAATTTAGGGAACATGAATCTTTTATAATGGGCAGGAGGCATGCTGCCCTGTGTTCCAGTGGGAGACCTTTTTCAAATTATACTGGATAGAAGAGACAGTGTATCTTTCAAAGCCACTTGACATATACACATCCTTAAAAAATAGTCTGGAACAAAGAGAATCAGAGCCTCTACTCATAAGATGTATGGGGAGAATTATCTCCCAACAGTCACCTCCCTTATTATAGCTGCTCACTTCAACAATTCCCCTCTCTCCCTATAGGCCTCCTCGCTGCCCATGTCTATCATAATTGTGGGTGTGGGACCAGCCATGTTTGAGGGTAAGATGGAGGGTGTCCATTAGTGGGACTAAGAACTGGGGTGATGGGAAGGGTCTAGGCACTGACCTGATTCACCAAACAGACAGGGTGAATGACCTGGTGAAACCTTGGTTGAGTCACAAACCTGCTCATTTCCTCTTCATAACTGAGTTTGGAGATGCCAATACCAATATTTTTCCCCTGCTGCTCTGGGGAGGATTGAATGTGTGGGAAGGCACAGTAATATTTGTAGTAGTGGTAGCTGTAGTAGCAGTAGTAGTAAATAGTAGTAGTAGTAGTAATAGGGCTGGGATTGTAGCTCAATGGTCGAGTGCCTGCCTAGCATGTGTGAGGCACTGGATTTGATTCTCAGAACCATATATAAACAAATAAATAAATAAAAAAGGTCCATTGGCAACTTAAAAAAATTTTTAATAATAAAAATAACTCTAGGGCTGAGGTTGTAGCTCAGTGGTGGAGCGCTTACCTTGCATGCATAAAGCACTGAGTTCAATTCTTTGTACCACACATAAATGGATAAAAGGTCTATCAACAACTGAAAAAAAAGAAAAAAAATTTAAAAATATAATAAAAACTCCTAATAGCGTCTAATATTTGTAGGACTTTAGCATGATGATTTTGAAGGGGTGGGATTGAAGAGGCCAATCAGCTTACAGTATTGTTTCTGCAGCAATGGAAGAGTTGGATGGCGATGATGTGCGTGTGTCCTCCAGGGGACGCTATGCAGAGCGGGACATTGTCCAGGTAACCGTGGAGAGATGGTAGAGCTGACAGGCACAGTGGGAAGGAAAGGCCAAGTAGGAAGTTTAGGAAGTTACTACTTTCTTAGTCACCTTCCTTTCTCATTCATTGAATTTTTTTTTTTTTTTTTTTTTTTTTTTTTTTTTTTTTTGGTACTAGGGATTGAACCCAGGGGCACAATATTCCTGGAGTACATTCCCAGCCTTTTTTTTTTTTTTTTTTTTGAGACAAGATCTTGCTAAGTTGCTGAGGATCTCAGTAAATTGCTTAGGCTGAGGCTGGCCTTGAACTTGTGATCCTGCCCCAGCTTCCTGAGTTGCTGGGATTACTGGCCTGTAACACAGCTCCTCTGAACACATTCTTTTCCAGAAGTTGGAAGGTTGCTGCCACCTTGGTGGATCCCTGGTGCAGGAGATCCCCAAGGTACCTGCCCTCTAGTGGAGGCAGCTGGTAATAACCACATAGCTAAATATCTGATGAAATTGTGATAAGTGCTCAGAAGGAATAAATAGCAAATGCCATGTGACAGCCAATAACAAGAGATCTGACTTAGTAGTTGGGGAAGGCTTCTCTGAGGAAATGACACTTGGGCTGAGTCCTCAAGGAAGGTGTAAGCTTACAGACAGGGAAGCAGTATGTCGGTAGGCCTGGGGGTTCAGAGCAGGGTGGCAGGATCACACTAAGTGACAAGAAGGGGCCTTGCCCTTCACAGTGAAGATCTGGGGCTTTGTTCTAAAGCTTTTGAAGGATTTCACATAAGGGAGTGAGATAGTCTTATCTTCACTTTAAAAGGATTCCTCTGGTTGCTGGTGGAGGGTGGACTATGGTAGGGTTACAGAAGGCAGGTAGACTGATTAGTGAGAAAGCCTTGGAAGTGGCAGAGATAGTAAAGATCTGAATGAGGGCGGAAGCAGTGGGGATGGAGAGAAGTAGCAGGTTCAAAAAAATCTAAGAAAATGTCACCAGATTTGATGATTTGATTAGATAGTGACAAAGAGTGAGGGTAACTTCAAAGACGACTCTCAGTCTTCTGCTCACCAACAACTGAGTAATGGTCTCATTGACTGGGAAGGGGAAAGCTGGAGGAGGAGATTTTGGCAGAAAGAGCTAGAATTCAGTTGGGAATACACTGAGTTTGAGGTATCTGTGACAACTGAATGAGGTGTGAGCAACTACATATTTGGCTCTGGACTTTTAAAAAGAGGCTGTGACTGAGTGCTGTGGCCCACACCTATAATCCCAGCTACAAGGCAGGTTGAGGCAGGAGGCTCACAAGTTTGAGGCCAGCCTAGGCAACTTGGTGAGACCCCGTCTCAAAAGAAAAAAATAAAAATAATTTAAAAGTAATTTTAAAAATAGACGGGGTGGGTCTATGTTTCTTAAAAAAAAAAAAAATCTTGGATTGACTCATCAGGGAATAGTTTTTTTCTTCTTTTTCACTTCTCCTTCCCTTTATTAGGCTTTATTTGGCAGAAACAGCTAGAATTCAGTTAGGAACACACTGAGTTTGAGATATCTGCTTCCCTCTTGCTCCAACTCCCTTCTCTGGGCCTCCTTGAGAGTGGGATGTGTCCAGGAGGATGATATCCAAATGTAACAGAAAGGCAAAGAAATGTATGGCAAGACATGGCCTGGAAATTGTTTCTGCCTGGACTGATTTGGCAACATGGGGCTCTAGTGACATTAGCAAGAGCAGTTTCAGTGGACTGTGGGAAGCCAGACTGGAATGGATTGAGAGCAAATAGAAGGTGAAGGAAAGTGGGTGGAAGGCTAGGGACGCAGCACAGCAGTACAGCATGTGTCTGGCATGCACAAATCTCTGGGTTCATCCCTCAGCACAGAAAACAAAACAAAACAAAACAAAAAGAGGATGGGGAGAAAATGAATGTAGACATCTGTCCAAGATTGGGGGAAAAAGACGCTGGAGATTAGAGATGACACCTCCTTACTATCTCTTCCCTGGTCATGGCCCACACCTTCCTGTCTGTGCCTATCCCAGTTTGTCCCATTCCGAGACTATGTTGACCGATCGGGCAACCAGGTACTGAGTATGGCCAGACTGGCCAAGGATGTACTGGCTGAGATCCCGGAGCAGCTGCTGTCCTATATGCGTACCAGGGACATCCAGCCTCGACCCCCACCCCCTGCTAACTCCAGCCCAACCCCAGCTCCAGAACAGCCCTGAGGAGTCCACATATCCAATGTCTAGCAGTATGCTTGCCTGTCACCTACTGCGGAAAGCCAGAGGCACCTGGAGCCTTGGAGCCCTGGACCTCCTTGGGAGTGCCAACTAGGTGAATCAGCGCTGGTGGAAGAGCCCTTCACCCCCTCAACTGAAGAAGGGCCTGGCACTATCACCACCTGCCTGACTTCATGCCAGTAATAAATATGATATTTACTCTACTTCAGTCTCATGGGTCTTGGAGAGCAAGACTAGAGGACCCTGGATCTGGGGCCACCCCAAGAGGGAGGGATCAAGGACATCTTCAGCTGGGTTAATCCCCATACTAACCCACATTCTTCCAATCACTTGGATTTTTCAACACTTTATGAAATAAGCAAATGCTGGGCCAAGTGGTACATGCCTATAATCCCAGGAGCTCTGCAGGCCGAGGAGGAAGATTGTGAGTTCACAACCAGCCTCAGCAATTTAGCAAGGCCCTGAGCAACTTAGGAAGACCTTTTTTAAAAAATAAAAAAGGCTGGGGATATGGCTCAGTGGTTAAGTGCCCCGGGGTTCAATCTCCAGTACCAAAAAAAAGAAGCAAACGTGGTAAAATACTTGCCTAAGCATGTGTAAGATGCAAGATCCTGGGTTCAATCCCCTCTACTGCTCAAAAAAGAGAAAAGAAATAATCAGAGGCGCATATCTTTTGGAGGTTTCTGACCTCCAAAGTGGTTGGATTTAAGATGATTCTGTGTCACTCTACTTTGATTCATTTATTTTGAAAAAAAAATTTTTTTTTGAGACAGAATCTTGCTAAAGTTGCCTAAGGCCTTCCTAAGTTGCTGAGGCTGGCTTTGAAGTTGTCTTCCAGACTCAGCCCCCCAAGTCACTAGATTATAGGCATGCACCACTATTCTGAAATTTTTTTTTATATTTTATTTTTTAGTTGTAGTTGGTTTAGTTATATATCTTTATTTTTTATTTTTATGTGGTGCTGAGGAAGGAATCCAGTGCCTCATGCATGCTAGGCAAGCACTCTATCTCTGAGCCACAACCCCAGCCCACTATTCTGAAATTTTTGAACTAATAGCTAATATTTTCTTTGCACATTCACTGCATATTGGATACTGTGCTAGGTACTTAATAAGCATCAACTCTTTCTTAAAATTTTTTTTAGTTGTAGATGAACACAATATCTTTATTTTATTTATTTATTTTTGTGTGGTGCTGAGGATTGAACCCAGTGCCCCACACATACTAGGCAAGTGCTCTATCACTGAGCCATAACCCCAGGCCCAACATCACCTCTTTTAATTCTTGGGATAACCCTGAGAGAGAAAGAGGTGCTAAATATTATCCCCATTTTATACATGAGGAAACTGGCACTGAGGATAAGTCACTTCTTTTTTAAGCTTTTTCTTAAAATATTTTTTTAGTTGTTGATGGACCTTTTATTTATTTAATTACATGAAGTGCTGAGAATGAAACCCAGTCAGTACCTCACAAATGCTAGGCAAGTGCTCTATCACTGAGCCACAACCCCAGCCCCATAAGTCACTTCTGTACAGTAATTCATCAGTATTTGAGTTCAGACCCCAAAATCTTAGCTAGCCACCATCTTCCTGAAATCTCAATTTTACTGTGATGTTTTATGGGAAACATTAAAAATGAAAATATGTGCAAGCTGTGTGTGGCCCATGCCTGTAATCACAGTAAGTCTGAAGGAAGATTAGCAGGAGGATTGCAAGGTTGAGGCCAGCCTCAGCAACTTGGCAAGACCCTGTCTTAAATAAATAAATAAATAAATAAAATAAAAAAATAAAGGCTAAGGATGTATCTAGTGGTAAAGTTAGGCTCAATTCCCAGTACACCCCCCAAGTGCATTTTGGGGAGTTGAATGCAAAGTTTGCATTGTGATAAAACAGAAGTTGTCATATGCTCCAGAATCTTAGAAGACCCTTTCATCCTCTTAGATAACAAAACTATTGAAACCCTGTTTAACAAGGATGTCTTCTGGCATCCAAGTTCTCTAAAACCCCCAAGAACTGACAACAGTTTTCGAGTTCCGTTTTACAAGATGAGGAAGAATTTAACAACTTGTCCACGTTCACATAGCTAGGAAGTAGCACAGTCACATTAAGTCAGCTATTATTTATTTTGGGCAACGGTGAGGAATCAAACCAAAGTCCTCATGCATACCAGGCAAGCACTCCATTTCCCAGCAGCTCTTCCAAAGATCTTCCAAACAACCTGCAACTATGCTGCAAATCCCTGCCAACCTATCAGTTTCCCAGCCCCTGGATCCCACCACTTTCGCACCCACCAGCACCCTGCACTTCCCCAAATGCGACTCCCCTCAGAATCACACCTTTCCTCCAGTCCCTCTCTTTTACCTTTTCCAAGCTCGTTCCCTTTCCTTCACTCCCGCCGGTTACTCTATTCCGTCCGCCCTTTCCCTCCAACCCCGCCCCTTTGCCCTTCCCAAGCCCCGCCCTTTCCCTTCAGCATCGTTTTTTTCCCCAGCTCCATCCTTTATCCCCAGTCCAGCTCCACCTTCCAGACCCATCCAAAGCTCCGCCCTTTCTTTCCTCAGGCCCACTCTTCTGTTGAGCCCCACTATTTACCCCGCCGTCCTCCTGCCCCTATTCTCCTGACTGGGCCCCGCTTTGCACATAGCCCCGCCCCCTACCCTCAAACCCCGCCCCACAGGACGGTCTCTTCTTCCACCCCGCCCGCCCCGATCCACAACTCCCGGCCCCTTTAGGCTCCAGCCCGCGTCCCTCTGGCTCCGGCCCTGCCCCCAGCCCCGCCCCGCGCTCCCGCCCCGCCTCGCCGCCTTCCTCGGAGACCAAGGCCAGGTCCTTACCGCAGCCGCCGCGCCAGCGGGAGGGCGGGCGGGGAGGGAGGAGGCGGAGGGGGAGGGGAGAAGGGCGGGCTCCTTAGGCCCAGCCCCGCGCTCACCGTCCGCGGCCGCAGATTCGCCACAAACGGCCTGACGACCCCCGATCCCAAGCACTGCGACTTCAGCCTCCAGAAACTCAACTCTAAGGTGGAGGTGCTAGCCGAGCCCTGTGGGGGTGTCCGGGGCCTTTCCAAGCCCCAGAGCATGGCCTCTTGCGCCCCAGAGGGCGGGCGGAGATCCGTGGCGAAAGCGCAGCTCGGCAGCGCCGCGGCGCCGCGTTTACCTGCGCAGACGCCGTCGCCGCCGCTGCTGCCGCCGCCGCCGCTGCCACTGCCTTTGCCGCCACGGTCTCCGCCGCCGCTGTCCCCGCGCTGCCTCCAGGATCCTCCATTGTTTCGGCGGCGCCGGGTCCCGAGGCTAGGCAATCTAGAGGCTCGCGAAACCGGCAGCGACCGACGGAGTTGAGACACTGGGGCGCCGGCGAGACCGGGAACGGCGGGGGTCAGCGCGGGAATCCCGGGGAGCCGGGGCCGGAGCGTGGGGCGGCAGGGGGCCGGGGTGGCGAGCTCTACTGTCTCCGGAGTTGGGGCTCCCGCTTCCCGGCCCGTCTTTCCCCGCCGGCCTCCCCAAGTGGGGTCGGAGCCCCGGCGGGCGCCCCCGGCGATGAACCCGGACTCGAGGTGGCCGGTGAGTATGCGCCTGGGACCAAAGCGGAGGTGGCCAGGGGGAAAAGGATAGTTTACCTTTATGGGGCGCGCACTCAGCGGCCTGGCTCTGGTGCCCCTCGGGCCACTCCAGCCGGCAGAACTGACAGTGCATTAGCTCCCGGCGGGCATCCCCGGGCAACAGTGTATCATTCGGGGCTGCCTGGGCCAATGGCAGGAGGGGAGCCTTGTTGAACTTGTTACACCTCGACAAAAGGGAAACGGCACCTCATCCGGCAGAGAGGGCTCTGGGCTCCGCGGAGGCCAACCACGTCCCTCCGCCCCTTTCTCCTACTTCCTGCAGCCCCAAAGCTCCGAGGCGGGGTGGGGACTTATACAGCAACCTTACCCCCGGGTTACGGTCCTTCCCTGTGGGCTTTCAAGTCTAAGTTCTCGCCTCTCACCGCTGTGCCTCTGCTGCCGGGTCCCAGCGGGACATTGCAGGGGCCCTGTGCCACTTTGAGAGCTAGGGCAGCAAAGCCAGAGCTACAGCATTCACCTGGGACCCGACTTGGAAAGAGGAGATCTTGTTTGCGCCTTAGTTGGTTTGTGTTTAAAGACACAGCCCCAGCTACGAAGTGGAAGAGAGTTAGAGCTGAAGGTGTAGCTTTCCTGTTGTGGAATTCAGGGGCTTTTGACCAAGGGGTTGGAACCGCCCACTTGCCTGGTTAAGTCAAAGGAGAGGCCCCTAGGTCAGGCTTGTCAGGGAGTTCAGGGTGGCTTTGCCTGTGATTGTACCAAGCCCCTAGCTGAATTGTTGAACTCAACTAGGCCGAGAGAAATTGGGGCAGTCTCTGACCAAGCTGGGCGTCCTGGGGTTTGGTGCCATCTGCTGTCTTCACTCACCCAGGAACATTGGGGAGGGGGAAGGGCTGCCCCTGACGCTGGGCATGTAGCCCAGCATGCCTAGATTGTCTTGTTCCTGTTTGTACTCCTAGGGCGCTGTACTTGGTAGGCACTCAGTTAATGGTGCATGAATGGGTGGATAAGTATCTCAAATGTAGTGCATGCCACCTTCTCTGAGTAAATAACCTGTTTTCACTTAGCTCCATCATATCCAGGGTGAGGATCCCCATAAAGATCTCAGAAGTGAACAAATTCAGTGATTTCTGTTGGAGTTGACTAAATTGTTGACTACCCATTCAGGGCTCTCCATGGGCTAATATTAGCCTTCATTCCATACCTCTCAACTCCAGATCTGGCGATCTCCTCATTCAGCTGTTCATTCACTGGTTATTTGTTTGCCAAAAGCTGTGCCCATGGCATGCTGGGGTACTGAGTACACAGAAAGGGAGAGGTGCTGGTGTGTGTACTGCTTAGCTGTTAAAGGGTATATAAATTCCAGTATGCTAAGTGCCATGCTGGAAGTGAGACTGGAACATTGTGGAAACTGCTCCTCTTGGGGAGTCAAAGAAGTCATAACTTAAGTGACTCTTGGGTTTTGAAGAATGAAGAGGAACCCATCATTCAGAGAGACTGGAGGGTATTCCTAATAGAGATAATCTGTATCTTGGGAGGTTATAAGGTTCAGGGATTGGCAGGTTGCCTTATAAAGATAGAAAGAACTGTAACTGGTGAAAAGAATCTAGAAATGGAGATTGGTACTAGGCAGTGAAAGGAGTGTCTTGGATGTTATCACAAAGAATTTGAATATTATGCTAGAGAACATCAGGAGACCTTTTGTTAAGAGCTTGGAGTGATCCTTAAAATATCACTTTGGCTACAGCATGAATTATTTTAGATGAATTGAGACTTAGGTCAGAGGTAATGAGGACCCAGACCAGGACTGTGGTGGAAGTGATGGTATTTGGAAACACTATACAAGGGGGCTGGCCAGGACCAGATGACCCCTGGGGACAAGGAGGAGTAAAGAGTTGGTGTCTTTGATTCACACAGCCAGGAACTCTTTCCCAGGCCTATGTTAACTTATCCATGTATTCTAGATGTGACAGCATGGGGGTGGACTTTGACGTGAAGACTTTCTGCCACAACTTGCGGGCAACTAAACCACCATACGAGTGCCCTGTGGAGACCTGCCGCAAGGTTTACAAGAGTTATAGTGGTATTGAATACCACCTATACCACTATGACCACGACAACCCGCCGCCCCCACAGCAGACTCCACTCCGCAAGCACAAGAAGAAGGGACGGCAGTCACGCCCAGCCAACAAGCAGTCACCCAGCCCCTCAGAGGTATCACAGTCACCAGGCCGTGAGGTGATGAGCTACGCACAGGCTCAGCGCATGGTGGAGGTGGACCTGCATGGCCGTGTCCACCGCATCAGCATCTTTGACAACCTGGATGTGGTATCAGAGGACGAGGAAGCCCCCGAGGAGGCCCCTGAGAATGGAAGTAACAAGGAGAACACTGAGACGCCTGCTGCTACTCCTAAGTCAGGCAAGCATAAGAACAAGGAGAAACGCAAGGACTCCAACCATCATCACCACCATAATGCTTCTGCAAGTGCCACCCCCAAGCTGCCAGAGGTGGTATACCGAGAGCTGGAGCAGGACACCCCTGATGCCCCACCCCGACCAACTTCCTATTACCGGTAAGGCCACCTCTGTTTCCCACCTGGAAAACTGGTCAAGCAGGGTTCAGGAACCAGTGATAGATAGATAGGAGGGTGATAGGATAAAGGATAGGAAGTGAACTGATCTTTCCAGGGCAGTGAGAGGAACTGGACCTCTGCTAATGATGGTACTTACTCTGCACTGCCACATGCCAGGCCCTACATTGAGTACTTTATAGTCACTCCCTTATTTTATTTTCACAACTCTCTGTTAGGTATTGTTCCCATTACAGGTGAGGAAGCCATGGTCCAAAAATGTGTGTCAGATCTATACAAAGTAGATAGATGAACTAACCCCAGGTCCCTCTGACTCCAGGTAAAGCTGCATTATTTCCACTATACTCAAATCTCATTTCTAATTCTCACCCTCTTTTAATTCTCACTGTGTGAGTATGAGGAATACATCCAGCTTCTGGTGTTCTAGAGACCCCATCTGTAGAGCAGGCACAGTGTTCCTCTATAAGGTTTCTCAAAGCAGTTTGTGAATCTGTAGAGGTAATTTCCCCAGCATTCTGTTGTCCCCCATCCTTTAGCATGCTTAAGCCAATATTCCATTGCCTGTGTTTTGTACCTCTCCAGGGGCCCTTTATTTCATTTACTTCTTGTATTCCTTCTTTTGAAGGAGTGTACCCCACTCCTTCCAAGATTTAGCCTCAGTAGCTCCTATTGAAGTCACACATATGACAAAAACCAAGTATAAAACCCAGATATTAGAGTTTTAGTTTTCAAGACAAAGAGGGTATTCTGATGATCTTAGTAGGGCAGTTTTTATGTTTTGATGTAGAGGGGTGCTGCTAGGGATGGAACTCAGGGGCACTCAACCACTGAACCATATCCCTAGCCCTTTTTTGTATTTTATTTAGATACACAAATCTCACTGAGTTGCTTATCACCTCACCATTGCTGAGGCTGTTTTTTTTTTTTTTTTTTTAACCAAAAATGTAGTCTACATGGTGTTATATGAAATTCTGTTCTCTGAATGCAAATCTGTGGGAACACAAGTGATATGACCCATTATGATACTTTCTCTCATTTCAGTTTCAACCAGTCTCCCTTTTTTCTTTTTCCTATTCTTTCATCTGTTCAGCCCAGTTCTCACTCCTTCTAGCTTTCCAGAGTCTCTTTCTCTTTTCTGTTAGCGTTGAAGATCTGAGGTCATCTCTAATCACATCACTTTCTCTTGCTTGCATTCTGATATACTTCCTTGTAGGGGAGGGAGAGGGCAGTGTGCCAGGAATTGTGCATGACATGCAGCCACCTTATCTGTGCTGCAGCCTGTAATCTTGGGAGGCTGTGGGAGTGTGTTATGCACCAAGACAATATGTCACATGTGTCATGGCAGAGGAAAGGGTGAGACCCAGTGCTCAGGAGATCTGGTGCAGGGCCTGAAAGGATCCAGATGGTTCACACCAGCCCTGAGTCATACTGTGTTCAAAGAGCACAGGTTGCAGTCACCCTGGGTAAGAGGTAAAGGACTAAGGAAAAAGCTGCATCCTACAGACAACATTTTAATCTCTCCTCCCTGCCACCTCCAGAATGCCTTTTAAATGCACAACAGTGAGCGCCTATTTCTGTGTAGTGAATCAGACTTGATCTCCCTGCCTGTCCTGTAGTGGAGGAGTGAGACACATAAACAACTGTAATGCAAGGCAGGGTGGGTCAGGACTGTACAAAAGCTAATAAAGTTAACATTTGCTGAGTACTCAATCTGTGCCAAGCACTGTCCGAAGCACTTTAGCTATAACTTATTTCACAGTCATAACAGCAATGTGAAGTAGGTTTATATTAGCATCATCACTTCACAGATGAGGAGACAGATGCCCAGAGAGCTTGACTCACGTATCCACAGGGCCCAGGCAATATGGCTTCAGAGCCTGTGTGCACTAGGCCAGCTCAGAGCCCCATTCCCCAGGTGGAAAGAGGAGAGTAGAGATAGGAACTAAAATGTTGCTAGGATCTGCTGTGTGCTACTTGATTTTGGACATTCATTCTTGTGATTCAATGTAATCTTGATAGTGTTTGTGAGTAGGTAGCATTATTCTCATTCTGTTGTCAATTAAACCAAGGTTCAGAGAAGAAAGGTGACGTCTGAAGGTCAGAGTGGCAGATGGAGGATTTAAGTCCAGGTTTATTAGAAACTGAAACCCTAATCTTTTCATTGTACTCTATAGTTTACAGTGCCAGAGTCCAGGCCACCAAAAACATGGCAAACATGGGGTGCTTGCTCTGTATTACAGGTACCAGGAGCAACTCTCCATTCTAGGCCAGCAGGTGCTACAGGGTGGAGGTAAAGAGTTCTGGGACTGGAGATTAGATGCCAGCTCTGCCACTCCCCTGTCTTATATTAAATAGGGCAGTTAGTTAACTTCTCAAAGCTTTAGTTTCCTCATCTTCAAAATGAAGATAGAACATTTAGCCAGCTGCAGTGCACACTCTGTAATCCAGGTGACTCAAGAGGCTGAGGCAGGAGGATCTCAAGTTCTAGGCCAGCCTTGGCAACATAGCACGACCTGTCTTAAAAATAAAATAAAGGGCTGGGGATGTGGCTCAAGCGGTGGCGCGCTCACCTGGCATGCGTGCGGCCCGGGTTCGATCCTCAGCACCACATACCAACAAAGATGTTGTGTCTGCCGAGAACTAAAAAATAAATAGTAAGAATTCTCTCTCTCTCTCCTCTCACTCTCTCTAAAAAAAAATAAATAAATAAAATAAAATAAAATAAAAAGGCTAGGGATATGGCTCAGTAGTGGAAGGTCTCTGGGTTCAATTCCCAATACCACCCCCACAAGAAAAGACCATTGACCCTATGCCTACTGTGGTAAGTTAGCATAATGCTTGGTTCATTGTAAATACTCAATGAATCTAGCTTTGATTATTATCAAGTTCATTGTAAATACTCAATAAATCTAGTTTTGAGAACAAACATAATACCTAGGGTTTGAGGGAGCCCTGAGTTGGTGCTAAAGCAATTTATAAATAATTTGCCAGTGATATCAAGGACCTTCCTTCCCCTGGCTCTTTGTACTGTCATCCAGACTACCACAATGGGTCCTGCTGCCACTGTCTTCCCTTTAGGAATCAGATCCTCAGTTCTATACCAAAAGGGAGATGGTGTCTCATAGCAGCTAAGACGTGAGCTTTTGCAGAGACAGGCCTGGATTCATACCCTAGCTCTACCACTTTCTCACAAGTGAGCTGGGGCAGGTGCATTAACTTATCCAAGCTTTACACTTCATTTCCTTCAAAACAGGAATGAGTATAGTGTCTCTAGTACCTGGGATTAGGGTGAGGATCGAGCAAGCCAGCATGTGTAAAGGCACAGGTTTAGAGTAAGTGTTTGGCAATGGACACCACTCGTTTTCTCTAAGATAGGAGAATTTCAACCATGTGATGCTGAACTGCCTTTGTACACTTCAGGTACATTGAGAAGTCTGCAGAAGAGCTGGATGAGGAAGTTGAGTATGACATGGATGAGGAGGATTACATCTGGCTGGATATCATGAATGAGCGGCGAAAGACAGAGGGTGTGAGTCCAATCCCACAGGAGATCTTTGAGTACCTAATGGACCGGCTGGAAAAAGAGTCCTACTTTGAGAGTCACAATAAAGGTGACCCCAATGCACTAGTGGACGAGGATGCTGTGTGCTGTATCTGCAATGATGGTGAGTGCCAGAACAGCAATGTCATCCTCTTCTGTGACATGTGCAACCTGGCCGTACACCAGGAGTGCTACGGTGTCCCCTATATCCCTGAGGGCCAGTGGCTGTGCCGCCGTTGCCTACAGTCACCCTCCCGTGCTGTGGACTGTGCCCTGTGTCCCAACAAGGGTGGTGCCTTCAAGCAGACAGATGACGGGCGCTGGGCCCATGTGGTGTGTGCCCTGTGGATCCCCGAGGTCTGCTTCGCCAACACAGTCTTCCTAGAGCCTATTGATAGCATCGAGCACATCCCACCAGCACGCTGGAAGCTTACCTGCTACATTTGCAAACAGCGGGGCTCAGGGGCCTGTATTCAGTGCCACAAGGCCAACTGCTATACAGCCTTCCATGTGACATGCGCCCAGCAGGCTGGCCTTTACATGAAAATGGAACCAGTACGGGAGACGGGTGCCAATGGCACCTCTTTCAGCGTCCGCAAGACAGCCTACTGCGACATCCACACACCCCCAGGCTCTGCCCGCCGCCTGCCTGCCCTATCCCACAGTGAGGGTGAGGAAGATGAGGATGAAGAGGAAGATGAGGGTAAAAGCTGGAGCTCAGAGAAGGTCAAGAAGGCCAAGGCCAAGTCCCGGATAAAGATGAAGAAGGCACGGAAGATCTTGGCAGAGAAGCGGGCAGCAGCACCTGTGGTGTCAGTGCCCTGCATCCCACCACACAGGTATGTGGGGCACAGTTGGACAGGCAGGTGACGGAAGAATGAGCTCAGCTGGAAAAGAACTGACAGGCTTCTGAGTAGAATAGCCAGGCTGGGTTATCCTTTCCCTATCAGGAGCTGCATAGAAATATAAAAAAATTCCTAAAGAGGTTGTCTTTCTCAGGTTACCTGATTTTTTTTAAAAAATTTGTTTTCATATGGTGCTAAGGATAGAACCCAGTGCTTCACACATGCTAGGCAAGCACTACAACCCCAGCCCCAAGTCACCTGACTTTTACAGTAGGAGCCAGAATCCCGAACCTTTGACTGACAGACCTAACAGGTGTTTTAAACTGCCTACATTTTGATGGTATGGTTTGTGAGGAAAAAAGAGGATGAAACAGCCACAATGAAAAAATGGTCTGATCATGAAGACAGTAGTAGAGTGAAAAGCACAGAAGGGAAGACTCAAGAAGTTGTGGAGGGCTGGAGTGAGACTCAGTGGTAGAGTGCATATTTGGTGTGTCCGAGACCTGGTCAATCCCAGTAGTGGAGTGTGAGCTGCTGCTCATTTGGGCCATGATCATCAGTTACTTTTAACTCTCACCAGAAATCTCTGCTCCAATACAAAAATACAATACAGTTGTAATTTATCTTCACTTAATCTTGGCCAAAAGGCCAATGAGACAGGTGATTCCAACTATGTCTCAGCTTTCAAAGGCCCAATCTGAGAGGAAATTCCAGGTCAAATAGTTCTCTGGACTGCAGTGGCTAATATAGTCTAGAGGCAGAGCTTTACCTAGACACCAGGAAGTCAAGGATCTGGCATAGTGCTGGAAGCTTGGGTTCTGATCTGCTGCACTGTCATGGAAGATACCATTCTGTGATCTTTGCCTTAAGCCCAGAGTCACAGACCTTTTCGACCAGAGACATATTTCCTATTCATCCCAATTTGGGAACTCTCATTTGCCAGAGACGCCTGTTCTGCTTCAGAGAATCAGGTTTTCCTCTTTGTTCCTTGGCTCCCAGGCTCAGTAAAATCACCAATCGCCTGACCATCCAGAGAAAGAGCCAGTTCATGCAGAGGCTGCACAGCTACTGGACGTTGAAACGGCAGTCACGGAATGGGGTTCCACTGCTGCGTCGCCTGCAGACACACCTCCAGTCTCAGAGGAACTGTGACCAAGTTGGGGTACTGTGTCCAATTCCCTGTGGACTATGGGAATTAGTGTCAGGAGGACCAGGACCAAAGTTTGCATCTGTAGCTTCCAGTATCAGAGGGCTTAGGCTGTTTCCTTCTTTAAACCAGCCCTCAAACCAAGGTCAGCATGAAATCTATATACATTATCAGCTCAGTGGAAAGGTATTTGTTCATGTGTGTTGATTCATTCATTCAACAGACACATGCTGAACATTTATTCTTGCCAGGCCTTGGGGACACACAGATTGAGCATTACCAGCAAATTACTGTGCACTTTCTTGACTTGGCCTGCCCTTGACCCAAGTCTCCTGGGTTTTTCTGTCATTTCTGGTCTTTCCTCCCACTGTCTGATCATCCCTTGATAATCCCCCTTTTTGCCTCTACAGAGAGATTCTGAGGATAAAAACTGGGCCCTCAAAGAACAGCTCAAGTCCTGGCAGCGACTCCGGCATGACCTAGAACGAGCTCGGCTGCTAGTAGAACTGATCCGCAAGCGGGAGAAACTCAAAAGGGAGACGGTGAGTGCTCCTGAGTCAGCCTTATTTTTCAAAGAAGAATGCAGACTCAGGAGAAGGGAAAGTATCTGCACAGACCAGGAAACATCACGGCTGATGCTGGAGTCAGGCCTTCTGGCACTGAGAGTGCCTTCAGGCCTATGGGAAGCAGAATGTCCCCAGAGAATATGAACAGAATTCTAACTTACAAAGTCCAGGTAGCTCATGTTGGGAGTTCATGGAAGTGGAAGGGCAGAGTAGTTGTCCTACTTGACAGAACCTTGTAGAAGGTAGACCTGAGAGAGCATTCCCAGCTGTGGGGGTGGGAAGGAAGGTGATTTCCCAAACCAGCTGGGACCATCTCTTTGGATTTGTAGGCCAAGGAACTGGCCTGAGCCTGGCTGATCAGGCCTTTTTGTGTGTCAGATTAAGGTCCAGCAGATTGCCATGGAGATGCAACTGACTCCTTTCCTCATCCTCCTTCGCAAAACCTTGGAACAGCTCCAAGAGAAGGACACAGGCAACATCTTCAGCGAGCCGGTCCCTCTGTCTGAGGTAACCGAATTGGACGAAGTAAGAATCCCTTCCCCTCACTCCACCTTCTTTCTGTTCTTCTCCCCGTTGGACCCCTGCTGCAGGTCTGGGCCAGGAACTAGGTTGGGACCTTGAAGAGAGGGGCTGGTGGCTCTGGGGCAGGATGAACTGGAGCCACATGTATCACCTGGACTCTGTCTTGTCCCTGTCACACCCCAAGGGCCCAGAATGGGAGGCAATCTGCACTCCTTCCCCAGAGACAGGGACTGAGTCTGCCAAATGAATAACCCCAAGGGCAGGAAGACACTTTCCGGGTGCTGAACCCTAGAACGGAGACTTTAGAAGGCTCAGCACCTAAAGAACCAGCTCTGAAGCCCTAGGTCCTGACTGGCAGGACCTGTGTAAAAGGTATAAAATAAGAGGCCTGAGGCAGCAGCCTGCTTATAAGTCTTAGTGATAAATGAAAAGCAATAGGAGTACAAGGCCCAGAGACGTTAAGAGACATACCAAGGTCACACAGCTTGTGACTGGTCAAGTTAGGACTATAATCCAGCTTTCCTTTTCCTGTGCTACATGCCAGCCTCTATCTGGTGGGAGGAGGTTGCTGGATGCATTTTAGGGGGTTTATTAGGAACAGGTTTCAGGGGAATAAGAACATACCTCTACTTAGACATACTTGCCCTGCTCTCCCAGGTACCTGACTACCTAGATCACATCAAAAAGCCCATGGACTTTTTCACCATGAAGCAGAACTTGGAGGCTTACCGCTACCTGAACTTTGATGATTTTGAGGAGGACTTCAACCTCATCGTCAGCAACTGCCTCAAGTATAACGCCAAGGACACCATCTTCTACAGGGCAGCAGTGCGGCTCCGTGAGCAGGGTGGCGCTGTGCTTCGTCAGGCCCGGCGCCAGGCAGAAAAAATGGGCATTGACTTTGAGACGGGCATGCATATTCCTCACAGCCTGGCTGGAGATGAGGCCCCACACCACGCTGAAGATGGTGGGTGATAAGTCATATACACACATAGAGGCCAATGCCAGGGATGGACAGCTTTCCAAAAGTCCCCTCCTGGGAGCAGGCAGTGTAGGCAGAAAGCAGCTAGGCTGAGCAGTGGCAAGCTATCCCCAGGAATGCTCCCCAAGAAGCCAGACTGGGTGAATGGATAGCAGTATCCGCCATTCCACATCTTGGTGCTGCTATTTTACAGCTGTTCCTGGTGAGAAGCCAAGGGGGGAAGAGTGGGTTTCTTGCTGCCTGCCCAGGTTTAATGGGGCCCAGTGGGCTGCCCTGACTCTGACCTTTTCCCCTCAACCCTAACCCTAGCAGCAGAGGAAGAGCGGCTGGTCCTGCTGGAGAATCAGAAGCACCTGCCAGTAGAAGAGCAGCTCAAGTTGTTGCTGGAGCGGCTGGATGAGGTGAATGCCAGCAAGCAGAGTGTAGGCCGCTCAAGGCGAGCGAAAATGATCAAGAAAGAGATGACAGCATTGCGGCGGAAACTTGCCCACCAGCGGGAGACTGGACGAGATGGGCCTGAAAGGCATGGCCCCTCCAGCCGAGGCAGTCTCACACCCCACCCTGCAGCCTGTGACAAGGACGGGCAGACAGACAGTGCCGCGGAGGAGAGCAGCAGCCAGGAGACGAGCAAAGGTCTGAACCCTACAGCAAGGTGGACCCAAAGCAAGTCAGACTTTGGCTCTGCAGCACACGCTGAAGCCCCTGTGGCCTCCAGGCAGAGGTCCTTTCTGCACAGCTAGCTATGCTTTCTCCCTCATTCCCCCATCAGGGGCCTCTTAGCTGCCTCTTTGGCTATTTGTGTGAGTCACTGTTCCAAATTCCATAACCCCTAATCCTCTCCCAACTCTAGCTGGAGTAATGGTCCCGTATACTCAGGGCATGACCCTGGACACCTACCCTTCTCCTGTCAGGCCCCTCACCAACTCTCCTTCTCTCTTTCTCTGCTCCAGGCCTGGGTCCCAACATGTCCTCAACCCCCGCACATGAGGTGGGCAGGAGAACCTCAGTTCTGTTCTCCAAAAAGAACCCGAAGACAGCTGGACCGCCCAAGAGGCCGGGCCGGCCCCCCAAAAACCGGGAGAGCCAGATGACCCCCAGCCACGGAGGCAGTCCTGTGGGGCCCCCCCAGCTCCCCATCATGGGCTCCCTGCGTCAGCGCAAGCGGGGTAGGAGCCCCCGGCCCAGTTCGAGCTCAGACAGCGACAGTGATAAGTCCACAGAAGACCCCCCAATGGGTGAGCCTCACCATCACCCAGACCCCCAAGAGAGTGAGCAAAGCTGCCATTTTTTTCCAGCATACTCCCAACTCTCCTTTCATTTTCCCATAAAAGAAGCTAAAGGCTCCCTTAGGAATCCTTTTATTCCATCCTCTCATTTTACAGTTGGGAAAACAGGTCCAGATACACTGTGACCCAGCTAGGCTTCTTTGCAGGGTCCCCCCCTACCCCCAATTCCATTGTATCACTTCACTTTTTCTCTTCTCACCTTCCTCAGGGATCTTCTGCCTTTTATTCCATCTGTGTCCTAAGGCTAGTATCTGCCATGGAAAGCAAAGAGTAGGGCAGGGTTGTGGCCAGCTCTTGTAGACACTGCCCAGAGCTAGCTCTGCTGGCCAAGTTTGGAGGAATTGTCCAGCCTAAAAGGAGAACCCACACTCTAAGCCCTTTTACCCCTGTGTTATCTCTGGTCTACATCCTCCTGACCGGTTCCTTCCTTCCTCCCCCTCCCTCCAACCAAGACTTACCAGCCAATGGCTTCAGCAGTGGAAACCAGCCAGTGAAGAAGAGTTTCTTGGTGTACCGCAATGACTGCAGCCTTCCCCGGAGCAGTTCAGACTCTGAATCCAGCAGCAGTAGCAGCAGCAGTGCTGCCTCAGACCGGACCAGGTACCAGTCCTCCAGATCAAAGCTACCTTCTGGGATTGCCTTCTGGGACTCAAAGAAATGAGCCTTTCCAGGTTTCCCTTTTAGAAGTGGGGTGGCAGCCATCTCAGCCTAGAGTAGGTGGCTCAAACCCAAGTTTCTCATCTCTGCAAAATAAATGGGATACATCAGTGTCGTCATAAAGGAAGGGAAGAAACCTTCTTGGGTTAAGCTGATGGTTAGAGCAGAAGAGTGTAAACTGCTACCCGTATCCTGGTTTTGACTTGCAGATATATATTTTTTTGGCCAGCATAGTGTTTTTAGAAAATGAATCCAGATATGCCACATAAAATTCCCAATCTCTATTCTTTTAAAAAAAATTCAGAGGATCAGCTAGGCAGTGGTGGCACAGGCTTGTAATCCTAGTGACTAGGGGTGCTGAGGCAGAAGGATGGCAAGTTCAAGGATAGCTCTGGCAACTTAGTGAGACCCTATCTCAAAATAAAAAATAAGGTAGCCTGGGGAGTGTTGGTCAGTGGTCAAAGGCCCTTGGGTTCAATCCCAGGGGTGCCTGGTGTGCCTGCATATCACCTTTGGACAAGGCATGTACTCCCCACACCTTATTCCAGCCCACCTTGGTAAGATGACCAGCTCCATAGAGTGTGTGTTTGAAATTCTTCATATAGTCTCTGCTTTCCAAAAGTCTAGACACTGGGGGCTTAAAAGAAAAGACATGTGCCAAGCCATTCTCCATTCCTCCCCTTCTTTGAACTGAGTTCCCCTATTTTGTCTACAGCACAACACCCTCAAAACAAGGCCGGGGCAAGCCCTCCTTCTCTCGGGGCACATTCCCAGAGGATAGCAGTGAAGATACCTCAGGCACTGAGAATGAGGCCTACTCCGTGGGCACTGGCCGCGGCGTGGGCCACAGCAGTAAGTACCTTCACCCAAAGCCAGGGCTGCTGGGCACCCAGTGTCAGGGCCTTGCCAGCCCCCCAGCCACTGATCCACCTCCTCTCTCCCTTTCCTGTGAAGTGGTGAGGAAGAGTCTGGGTCGGGGAGCTGGCTGGCTCTCAGAGGATGAGGACTCCCCTCTGGATGCTCTGGACCTGGTGTGGGCCAAATGCCGAGGGTATCCATCATACCCAGCTCTGGTAGGCTTCCACTTCTCTTCCTGCCTCTTGCTTTCTAACCCCAGAACTCAGGTTCACAATTGTAGGTCTTTCCCTGCTCTCTACTGAACTGTGGAACACAGGGTTCCCTAATAGATAAGTGGTAGAAAAAGATGTAGCTTGAGTACCCCATAGAGGCCTCCAGTCAGTCTCTGTCACTCCTTTGTTCTTCTTTTTGCCCGTAGGCTCTGAAATAATTTAGCATAGAAAAAAAGTGAAGGGTCAGCATAATAGTCCTAGTAGCTTGATAACTTTTTTGTCCCTGTTTCAGATGTAGTCTCCAGATTATTGGGAGGGGAGAGCTTTGGGGAGGAATTGAATGGAACCAAACTGGGCTTGTATTACACCCTCAGATCATTGATCCAAAGATGCCCCGAGAAGGTATGTTCCACCATGGGGTTCCCATCCCTGTGCCCCCACTGGAGGTGCTGAAACTTGGGGAGCAGATGACCCAGGAAGCCCGAGAGCATCTCTACCTCGTTCTCTTCTTTGACAACAAAAGAACCTGGTAAGAAAGGTGGGGAGCATTTGGTGTGACTCAGCCATAGGTGCAACCCAAAGTGGTATGGGGGCAGACTACCAGGAAAGTACAGCAGCAGACTAGGCTGTCACAGATCCATGGGGAAGGGATGAAAGGACAGCTCTTTGAGCAAAAGGGTTGTGTTGACCGTGAGACTGACAAGCAAAGTGGGCAGAAACCATAGGAACACCGGTGACTGAACACCAGATATGTGGGTGACTCCCTACCCTGATTTAGAGGGCTTCTGGACTTAATTTTCCCGGCTCTTCCTCTATGGTATCAAGGATAAAGCCCACATAAATATTTAGGCTCTAAATCCCTGTTCTGTTGCATATACATATGTCGTCTTTATTAATTGCCTGCCAGTGATATTCAGTGCTAGTTAAGTCTGCCTGGAGCTTATGGGACAGTTAGGTCAGGGCTTCTCCTCTTAGCACTCATAAATACCTTGTGGTTACCCCATAGTGTAGTTGTTGACTGGACTCTTTCCATCATTAGGCTGTGAGCAAGTCCTTGAGGACAAGGACTGTGTCTCTGGGTCTCTGTAACCCCAGTGCCCAACAGTCTCTTGCCAGTGTGGGTTCTGAGGAGAGATGTTTTTGAAAGCATGGAGTGAGGAAAGCTAGTGCTTGTTCTCACTGAGATGATTTATTTGATCTTCACCTTTCTCTATAGGCAGTGGCTACCCAGGACTAAGTTGGTCCCTCTGGGTGTGAACCAGGACCTAGACAAAGAGAAGATGTTGGAGGGCCGCAAGTCAAATATCCGCAAGTCAGTACAAATCGCCTACCACAGGGCTCTTCAGCACCGTAGCAAGGTTCAGGGTGAACAGAGCAGCGAGACCAGCGATAGCGACTGATACTGCCCAACCTACAGTGCCCTGTGACTTCTCTCCTTCCCTTTGCTCACTGTCCTGGAGTGGCACCGGCCTCTGCACTGACTCATTCCTGGTCTTGGGGCCAGTCTCAGGGGAAGCTGGGTGGGGGAGGTCCCTCCTGCCCTGAGTGCAGCTGGACTGTACAGAACACTCCAAGGGCCCACAGCGACTCAGTGCAAGGAGAGGAGAGGTCTCATAGGTCAGAAAGAGCTCCAGTGACCTCATGGCATTGTAGAGCAGGGTGGTGGGCCAAGGTTAGGACGCTGCTTAAAACAGGCCATCCTACCACCTCTGCCTGCTCATGCCAGGAGAATACATACTGCCTA
Source organism: Urocitellus parryii (assembly GCF_045843805.1). Taxonomy (NCBI): domain Eukaryota; kingdom Metazoa; phylum Chordata; class Mammalia; order Rodentia; family Sciuridae; genus Urocitellus; species Urocitellus parryii. The sequence continues at coordinate 14,121,004 of NC_135546.1, forward strand.
GAGGCCTGAGGCCCCTGCAGGTGGTGAGGCATACCGGCATCTGCCCAGCCTAGCAGTGGGATTGATGTCTGTCCAGCCCGGAAGAGGGGCACTAGGTGACCCCCTCCCCTGCTGTTGTAAATACTGTAATTATTGGAGAATTTAAATTATTCTCATTTGTAACTGCGTTTCCGGGTCGCGCCAGAGTCATTTGGTACTAAAAAAAAAAAGAAAAAAAGACTGGGGCCTGTCCCCACTTCCCTGTCTTTCCCATAGATTCCCCCTTACCTTTCAAACTGGTTTGTATTTATTTCAAAGGAAGAAAATATATTGATTCTTAGAAAAATAAACAGTCTATTTAGAATTCTTTGTTCTTGCCTTCTGCTAGGGCACAGGGATTCAATGGGAGGTAGATCTATGCCCTAGGGATGGTATATAATTGGGCCCCAGTGATACTGCTATGCATGCTAGTTTTGACAAAACAGCAAAAGAAATATGAGAGTTCCCATTTGCCATACTTTGAGTGGAAGGCCTTGTACTAAGTATATAGATACACAATTTTACTTATACCTTATAGCAAATATAGGGTAGGGTAATAAGATAATAGACTGGTTGTCTCCACAAAGATACTTTGGTTTAGAAAAAGTAAGAAACTTGCCTAAGTTCCCACAACTAGGAAGTTTCACAGCTAGGATTTGAATTCAGGTCTATTTGTCTGCAAAGCTGACTGTTCAACTAGTTTGCTGAACTGGGAATGAAAAGTCCACTTTTTTTTTTTTTTTTTTTTAATTCCTTTGTGGATTTCAGTGGGTGGCTTCATTCAAGACCTTTGCCAGGAGCATGGCCCAAGTGCTTCTGTCACTACAGCTGAGATTGGGAACAGAGAAAGGATGTAAAGGTTGCTTTCATTCACTCCCAAAAGTGGCACCTTTTCCAATTCAACCAACAATTGTTGAAGGAGTGACTTCCAAGTGCTAGGTGCCTGTGAGGTGGCATGCCTACCAGGTGAAACAGCAAGACATGGTTTGCCCAAGGCCTTGCAGCCACTGAGGAATAAAACTTAAGTCAAAGACCCATCTGTTGATTCTCCATGCACCCAGCTGTGCCATGCTGTGAATGAGACACAAAGATTAATCACCTGCAGATCTTGCCCTTGAAGAACTTGGGGTCTAGTCCTTTAAATACAACCCCAAACACCATGCTAGGTGGGAAATGCCCCAGATTAACTTCCCAAGTTCATGACCCCTAAGTCCATTTTTCCATCTTCCTCCAGAAAGTAATAAATTACATAGTCTTTTCTGGGTCCAGGCGGCTGGCAGTGGCAACTGGACCAGACAAGCTGCCTCAGGGTCTCACATTTGTACTCTGGGTTGTGGCTTAGGCTCCTGGGGCCCTCCGGAAAGGCTCCTAGTGGGCCTCACTCCATGCACAAGAGTGAACAGCGGGGTGTACGCTTAGGAGTGCTCAGGACTGCTCTGGACGGAAGGAGCAGATGTGGCGAGGAGGTCGCCAAGAGACAGGCCTCTGAAGGACTTAAGAGGTCTGCAGGCGCGGTAGAGGCTAGGAGAAGGCCTGAGCGGGGACAAGCTGAGCGGGTAAACGCTGAAGAGAGAGTCCTCCCGAGAAAGGTTCTGGAGACACTTCTAAGGGCCTAGAACTGGGCTTGGGTCAGATTCATGGTTGAAGAAAGAGGTCATAAGAGGAAGGCCCGATGAGGGCGAGTATCAGACTCCGAAGACTCATAGGAGAAGGGGTCTTTGAGGACGAGTTGGGAAGGCTGAGGGCTCGGTGAAACAAGGGCAGGATTTGGGCCCGCGCAGCACCGGGTTCGCAGGCGCGCGGGACGAGTGCAAGGCATCTCGGAGGAAAAGCCAATAGTCGGCAGCGAGCCCAGAGCGCGCCAACCGCCTGGGCGCCGCGGAAAGCCACGCCCCCTCTGCCACGCCCGCTTCCTCATTAGCCCTCCCACTTCCTTCTCGGATTGGCTGCCACTAGGTCAAATAAGAGGAGTCGGAGCTCTACTTCCGGTCTCGGCAAGGCCACCCCCTGGAAAAGCCGGAAGAACACACTCGCGCGAGCTTCCAAAATCCAGGGCATCTTTGCAGTGAATGCCCGGAGGCTCCAGAGGCTGTAGAGGGATACGTGAGGAAGAAGGGAGGGGACCTGCCCCTCAGGAAAGCAGGAGGAAAAAGAGGGAGAGGGGAGAGAGGCCTTGGTGACTGTGGGCGAAGCCCTAAGCGGCATGGTCATTGTGTAAACGGGGGTCTTTGCCGTCCGGGTGATTTGGTTCTGAGCCGGCGGGGCTATGGTGGAGCGGAGCCCGACATGGTGGCCCGGTTCCTTCTTGGTAGCATGAAGCATCGTACTCTATCCTCGAGCCCGGCCCTCTGGGCCTCCATCCCGTGTCCACGCTCTGAACTGCGGCTGGATCTGGTTTTAGCTTCGGGACAGTCCTTCCGGTGAGTGGCTGACCTGGGGGGCTCCTCCCCTGGGACCCTGGTTCCTGACTGCCTATTACAGCCCACCAAAGATGCAAAGGAATGTTGGGAGTGATGGATGGGATAGTATCTCAGGATATTAAGGAAATAAGCACTAGTGGCGAGCTTGTTGCCGCCTTTCAAAGTAGGGGTAGTAAGTCTGCAATATTGTTAGGATCATGCAGTAAAACCAAAGGTGCTACTTTTACTTTGCAGCTGTTAAGTCAGTTTTATAAATGGGGCACTTGGGAATAGGAGAGACTCCCAGAGTGTGTGGGAAGGGAAATTGAGTGTTAGGGTTGCCTGCACTGGGAATTCAGGTGGAAGGAGCAAAGCCCTGCACACTGGAGTGGCGTGCTGGCGGATCAAGTGTGGACACTGACTCAAACTGAGGAGCTGCTATACTGCACTGTGTACCGAGGGGACAAGGGCTGGGTTGGCAAACCCACACCTGAGGAGCTGGAGACAGTGCACAAGTACTTCCAGCTAGATGTCAGCCTGGCTCAACTGTACAGCCATTGGAGTTCCGTGGACTCCCATTTCCAAAAGATGGCTCAGAAATTCCAAGGTGAGTACAGGCCTGGGGCAGGGGTTGGGGATCAGGTACATTAGTTAAATACCTGAGAATGTTTTAAATTCTATCTGTAAAATGGTGGTAGTATCTACTTATAGGATTTGATGAGGATTAAAGGACCTAATATATGTAAAGTACTTAGGATTGTACTGGACACATTGTAATTATTATTACTATTATTATTATCCTGCTGATCACCATAGTGAAGTGACAAGAATATGGAGCCTAATCCTGGCCATGGGACTTGGGGCAGGTGATTTCATTCATTCTGTAAACTTACGGAGCATCTGCTATGTGACTAGAATGTAGCAAGAACAAATTGGATCCAAATTCCTCCCCACAGGGTGCTTAAACTGTGGCTTCTATATCAGTAACCTGGCCTTCACAAGATGCTATTAGGAATTAGAAGTCTGGTGGTGTTTTCTCTAATAGTGCTGCCCCTCATTATCCTGGGTTCTCCCTGATCTGATCTGAGGGTGAAAGGAAGCTAATTACCTACAGCAGATGCTTCTCTTGCCCCTTGCCTTTCTGGTCTCCAGGTGTGCGACTGCTGAGACTTGACCCCATCGAATGCCTGTTCTCATTTATCTGTTCTTCCAACAACAACATTACCCGCATCACTGGCATGGTGGAGCGGCTGTGCCAGGCTTTTGGACCTCGGCTCATTCAGCTTGATGATGTCACCTACCATGGCTTCCCCACCCTGCAAGCCCTGGCTGGTGAGTAGGTGGATCCCCTTCCCCCAAGCCCTCCATACAGCTTTTGAACAAGGGTAACTGTTCAGTTTTCTGTGGTCACCATCTCTCATCTAAAAGCTTCCTCCTTCCCAAACACTTTCCCCATCTAGAACCACCCTGCCTGGTCTGTTGAGACCCAGCTGTACCTCCTTAAAATGTCAGCGCCTCCTGTAATCCCAGAAGCTCAGGAAGCTGAGACAGGAGGATGTTGCATTCAAAGCCAGCCTCAGCAAAAGCAAGGCACTAAGCAACTCAGTGAGACCCTGTTTCTAAATAAAATACAAAATAGGGTTGGGGATGTGGCTCAGTGGTCGGTCGACTGCCCCTGAGTTCAATCCCTGGTACCAAATTAAAAAAAAAAAAAAAATGTCAGCACCTTACTAGTCTGTGCCTTTTGTTCTGTTTTGTTTTTGTGGGGTACTAGGAATTGAACCTGGGCCTCGAGCTTTCTAGGCAAGTTCGCTACCATATAGCTGCAGCCCCGGTCTAGTGTGTGTTTTTTGCCAATAGTTTTGATGCCTCATCAGAGAAATATCTGTATGCAGTGTTCAGTAGTTTGGAGTTAAGAGCACACATTCTGGAGACAGATTCACTGGGGCTGAATCCCTGCCCTGTCAGTTGGGCACATTATTTAGCATTTCTGTGCTTCAGTGTCTACATCTGTGAAATGGGGTAATTATAGTCATTATGAGAATTGAATAAAGGAATACACATCCTGCACTCAGCAGTGTTTGGCACACAGGAAGTATATGGAAAACTCAAGCTGCTATCACTGCAGTAAACCCAACAGTTTTGCACTCAGGAACACAGGGTATCTTCACAGCAGCCCTTTAAGGCAAGTGTTTTACAGAAGCAAGTGTATCAGTTGGTAGGTGTGAGAACTAAGCTAGGGGAAGTGGTTGGGGACTGCATAGCAGGGAGAACCTGCCTCAGAAGAAAAAGAATGTTTTTGGTGCTTAGAAACCTGGTCTTGAGTCTCAGCTCTTAGTTTAGTAGTCATGACCTAAAGGAATTTATTCACCACTTCAGTCTTCTCTTGTTTATAGCATGGAAATAAGTTTCTATCTAGAAGGGGTTGGGGAGCTGGTTAATACATCAGTCATGAGACAGTGAAGAGTAATGGGAACACAGGTACTGATTTCTAGACCTGGGTACAAGATACCATCTATATCATGGGTGCTGCTGCTTTTTTTTCTTTTCTTTTTTTTTTTTTTTTTGGTGGAATTGGGGATTGAATCCAGGGTCTTATAGCCTTGCACATGCTAGGCCAGCACTGAACTTTTGAGCTATATCCCCAGGCCTCTTTCTTTCTTTTATTTTTTCTTTTATTTTTTTTTAATTGTGTTTTGAGACAGTATCTCACCTAGTTGTGTAGCCGGCCTTGAATTTACAATCCTCCTGTGCCAACCTCCTAATACCTGGGATTATAAGCAACCTATGTCCTTTCTTGATCAAATTACTTTGCCTCTTTTAAGCCTTCCTTTTCTCTATCTGGGAAATGGGGAAACAACAGTGCTATCATCGGGGCCCTTGAAAACATGATGATAATGTACCTAAGGCACTTAGCCCTTGCATGATACCAGAACTTGATAATAGAAGCAGTTGCTGTTATTAGTATAATATTTTTAGGTCATAACTTTAAACACTCTTGGGAAAGGTTAAGAAACTCAAAATAGGGAGCTCTTCCGAGGCAACGCATCCATCTCTCTCTAGAGCCCAGTATGTAATAGATGCTCAGAAAACACTTGTAGAGGGGAGAACCCATGCTTTCCTTTTTTTGCACATACTTTTATCTACTGTCTCCTAGAGGGCAGTGAGGAGAGAGGGATACTTTAGGAAAAGCATTCCCTTGGGATAAAGAGCTTATATACTATCCCTTCCTTGCATAAGAAGGACTCGAAGATGCCTAATCCTTGCTCTTCTCCCCACTCCCCACAGGTTCAGAGGTGGAAGCTCGCCTCAGGAAGTTGGGTCTGGGGTACCGTGCCCAATATGTGAGTGCCAGTGCCCGAGCCATCCTGGAAGAACAGGGTGGTCTGGCCTGGCTGCAGCAGCTTCGAGAAGCCCCCTATGAAGAGGCACACAAGGCCCTCTGCACCCTGCCTGGGGTGGGCACCAAGGTGAGGCCCAAAGAAGATAGCAGTTGTCCCATCTACTCAAACTGAGAGGAGGGAGTCAGACACAGGGCAGGTCTGAGAGGTGGGTGGAGGCCTGGCTTTTGGAGGCAGGGCAGGAAAGAAAAAGGATAAAAGCAAATGTTTTATTAGAAAAAGCAGGTTGCCAGGAGAGTATGAAAGACTTTACCCTTTAAATGCCTTCATAGAAAGGCTGTTTGTGTCAGTGCATGTGTATGTTGCTCTGTGTATACAGAAATTTCCAGAAGGAATGGCAGGGAAGTTAATAGTGGTCTGTAAGTGGGTACGGTAATATCTTCTCCCTAGATTATGGTGAGAATGTGGGCCACAGAAGTGATTATTCAGTAGCACTTTTAGAAAAATCAATACATACCGATTGAGAATACAGAACAATAGTGACCTCAGAGTACAGGAGGAAGCAATTTGCTTTGGGGATAGATGGAGGACACTGGCTGGATCCTACCATTCCTCCACAGTGGCTCATTCTTTGTCAAAGGTGGCTGACTGCATCTGCCTCATGGCCCTAGAAAAACCTCAGGCTGTGCCCGTGGACGTCCATGTGTGGCAGATAGCCCAACGTGACTACAGCTGGCATCCTACCACATCCCAGGCCAAGGGCCCCAGCCCTCAGGCTAACAAGGAACTGGGTGAGGAGAGAGTGGGAAGTTGGGGCATTGGGCTGAGATGTTAGAAATTTGTCTCTTAATCACCTCTTCCTCAATCCCCACCTCTGTGGATTGGGGGGGCCGGTTAGGCCAGTTAATCTAGCCTCCTCACTTCTGATTTAGGAAATTTTTTCCGGCGCCTGTGGGGACCTTATGCTGGCTGGGCCCAAGCAGTGAGTGTACCTAGATTTCCCCTCCTCTCTAGCCCAGACCCCAAAGAACTTCTCCCCTATCCCTGACCCTAGTGGACTCTTCCAACCATCTGTCCCCATGAACTCTCATTTCCACCATCCCAGGTGACTCCAACCAGCCCAGCCCTGACCCCCATGGACTCTTCCACCTTCCTGCACTGTCACCAGCCCCTCTACTCCTATACTACTGTACCTTTCTGCCCACACACTACCCCTCCCACAGGTGCTGTTCAGTGCTGACCTGCACCAACCCCACCGTTCCCAGGAGCCACCAGCAAAGCGCAAAAAAAGGTCCAAAGGGCCAGAAGTCTAGGCAAGGAGCACTGGACAAAGGAATTCCCCAAAACCTTTCCCCGCCATTCCCTGCTTCTCTCCCCACATCCTCTTTAGGCTTATGTTGGGGAGGGCTCTCTGAAACTACCTCAGGTGCCAGGCACCCCCCAAATAAGCAATCAATTTGCACAGCGGGACAGGGTGGGGGCTGTTCTGGAGAGAGAGCTGTATGGTTTTATCTTCTTCCCTTTATTACAAGAAGGAACAATAAAATAGAAACATTTGTATGGAAAATGCAGTGAGGAGTGAGAGGAAGGGGTGGGGAGGGCAGTGGGTAGGGTAACTCCCCAGTTCACTCAGGGAAGGGAGTAGGCTACCCCCAGCCCCTCCCACGAAAGAAACCCTGACTAGATCCAGGGCCCTAGAGCTGCGGGGGCATTGTGGGGGACAGTTCCGGGCCTGGCTCCACATAGCAATCTCGACAGCAGCAGCCGGCTGACGGCCCTGTGTGGGAGGACAGAATACAGTTGGCAGTAGGGCACACCCTGCACTCCAGCTGGGTGTCTCTTCGTGGCCCACCCACACTCTTCCCAGCATCCCTGCTCCTCACCCCCAGCCGTTGGCGTCAGCAGCTCCCCATGGCTCGCCGTCTGTCCCTGACCCTCCTGGCTGGTGCCCAACTGTAGCTTCCTCATGTGCCGTACCACAGCCGTGGCATTGAAAGCTTGCTGTGGAGAAAGGGAAGAAGGGACTTCTGAGAAGGTGGGAGCTTATAGGTGAGGGCCTGGCAGTAGAATTCTTTCAGTGGTATTTTTTATTTGTTTGTTCTTCATTCATGGGTTATTTAGTGACTCTTATAAGTCCCTCCAACCCCCCCTACAAGGCTTTTTTTTTTTTAAACCATACTGTTAAATCATACTGGAAAATGAATCCAAGGGTGCTCTACCACGACCTAGAACCTCAGCCCTTTCAGCCCTTTTTTAAACTTTATTTTGAGGCAGTTTCTCACTAAGTTACCCGGGCTGGTCTCCACCTTGCAATCCCCATCTCAAGTCACCCAAAGCACTGGGGTTACAGGTATGTGCCACTGTGCTCAGCCTCTACAAAGCTTTGTGAATTCTGTTCAATTATGTGTGCACATGTATATATAGAATGTATACATAAACATTCTTTGTTTATGTGTATATATATATATATATAAATAAAACTATTCATATTCATACGTAATAGCAAACACTACACAGCATTGTGTGTCAGGCACTGTTTCAAGTATTTTGCATGGTGACTCATTTAATCTTTCCAAAATTCTCAGGTGAGCACTTTTAATATCACAAATTTCAAAGGTGGAAACTAAGGTATAGAAAGGTCAGGAAACTTAACCTCTGTGATTTTTTTATTTTTCTGTTTTGTTTCAATATTGGCCTTGCACATGTCAGACAAGCACTCTACCACTGAGTTACACCCTGGCCCTCTTATTTTGAGACAGAGTCTCTCTAAATTGCCCAGGCTGGCCCTGAATTTACAATCCTCCTGCCTCACCTTCCCAAGTAGCTGGTATTATAGATGTGCATCACCACTCAGGCTGTGTATGTAATTTTCTTTTCATCATATCCCCCTAGATTTTCCTATATACTCCTCAAAAACCATGTTGAAAACTAAAACCATTCCCCCCAAGACACATCCTGCCCCTGGGATCAGTTATGATAATTTCCAGGCTAATGTGTCCCCAACCAGAAGATTGGGACAGCCCTTGACATTTCAACTCACACCCTCTGCATCCATTCCACTATCACTTCTTGTTGATCCTACCTCCTAAATGATTGTTGTTCTCAGCCATTATTCTCTATTCCTGTTATTGCTGCCCAAGGTCAAGTCCTTCCCATCTTCTGCCTGCATCTCTGCCACAGCCTCCTACTTTTCTCCCAATCTTCACTCTTTGCTGTTTTTTTTTTTTTTTTTTTTTTTTTTGTAGCTTGAGAGCTCTTTCTAAATGGCCATTTCTTACTTGAAATCCTTCTGGGGCTTCTCAGCACCCTCAATGTCAAGTTGGTGCTCTACTATGGTATTTGAGGTCCTGAGTTGTGCGGCCCTTACTGACTTCTTTAGCCTTCCCTCTTGCCAGTCAGTCTCCTCTGCCCCTCCAGTCCAGCCAGGTTTATCATGTGCATTTTTGTGTGGCCAGCTCCACTCTCTTGCTTCTGGAACTTTTCACCCCTCTTCTCTGTGCCTTGGACATTATTCCATGTGTCTGACTAATTGCTACTCAACTGACAGATTCTTCAGGCTATTACCACCTTTATGACCCTTCCTGGAACTCATAGGCTGCATCAAATGCCTCTTAAGTATACTATTTTCCCTCTAGACTTGGAGGTCAGGGACCCTCTCAAATTGAGTAGGTGTCAGGAAGTACTTATTGAATAAAGAGTGAGGTCTTTCAGAAAGCAGCCCTGTGGTTACTGCATGTCTTGGCAATGTGCAAACAGCCTGGGCAAGGGAGGGGAGGAGTCCTGGCAAGGCTGGGACCCCGGACTAGAGCTATGGGCTCACCTTCCATTTGCTCTTAGCAAAGTTCTTCTTGATCTGCTCGCTCACCGACTGGTGGATGTTCTTATCTAGAGCCGTATCTCCTGCAATCCTAGGGTGGGTATATGTGGAGGGTTGCCAGTAAGGGTAGAAGCAGGCTGGGGGGCCAGGCTTCACCCCCACCCACAGTCCGTGGAGACTTTCCTCACCATGGGTGCTGCAAGGCCTGCTCACAGGTGAACCTCTTCTCTGGATCCTTCTCCATCAAGTGCCGGATGAAATCTTTGGCTGAACCCCCAAGACAAAAGCAAAGACATATGGCATGGCAGTGCCTGTGGACACTCCTGGGACAGCACTCCCTGACATCCAGGCTGACCGCAAAGCAAGACATAGGGGCCAGATCTGTCCGTGCACCACCCCACTTCACTCCAGCCTCCCAGCTCTCTCCATTCTCTCTCAAAAACATGTTCTTGGAGAAGACTCCCTTCAGTATATTCACAGTATGTGTGAACAACTAGAGATGCCTTCATTGGCTTGCTTTTAATAGAGGGCACAAAAGGAGGGATGAAAATGATTATGGTGGTGTCTTAGGCATTAGGAAGTCAGTAGGGGAGGTATTTTCAAAAATACTATGTTTGAAGACTGAATCAATGAATGCCTACAAGTTTCTCAGACTAGGAGCCAAGCAGAGGGAAACCCCTGAGGTAAGGGTTCTGACCTCAGACAACTTATTCTAGGACTGGGGAACCTGACTAGGGAGACCCCCGAGAGCAGATGAGGAAGGCGCCAGAGGCAGGGCCCAGTGAAAGAAGGCAAAATCCAAAATACCAGAGTCAGAGATGTCATCCCAGTAAGGAGAGTCAAATTCATACTCGGCCTTCAAAATCTGTTCAAAGAGTTTGGCATCATTCTCGTCATAGAAGGGGGGATAACCGCAGAGCCTGGGCAGGAAGAAACTCATCCTGATTTCCACTCTCAGTGTACCCAGTGGCTCTGGGACAGCTTTGGGGCAGTCCCAAGCATCAGGCAGGACTCATGGAAAAGAGTTACCCCTTTGTAAAATCTGCCCCTCCCTGCCTTGCTCGCTCCTATCTAGCTACACTGGCCTTTTCTGTTTCTTGACCAATTTTGCCAACTTCAGGGCCATTGTACTTGCTGTTCCCTCTTACCAAACCTTACCCCACATCTCACTTCATTCAAGAGGCCACTCAGATGTCACCTCCACAGAAAGTGCTCTTCCCTGACTTTATCTGAAATGGTAGCAATCCCCATTTCTCTTCTCCTTTTTTTTTTTTTTTGTTGTTTGTTTATTCATTTTTCCATCTAATGTTATTGTATAGATTTATTTACTTGTTGATTTTTCTGTCTCCCCTACTATAATATCAGCTCCCCGAGGACCAGCACTTGGTCTGGTTTGTTCTCTGCTAAGTGCCCGTGCTTGGCGCAGTTCCTGAAACATAGTATCTATTGAATGAAGTGATATTAGTAATTAATAGGTAGGTTGACTATGGATGGAGGGAAGGAAGGAATAACAGGGTGGAAGAGTAAAGCAGGAGAAAGGTCAACTCTGGAGCTACACTCTACTTGGCCACACCCCCACTTACAGGATGTAGGCAATGACCCCAATGGACCAGCAGTCCACGGCCTTGCTGTAGGGCTTCTGGGCCAGGACCTCAGGGGCTGTGGAGAAAATGGGACATGGCAGTGACAAATTTCTGCCCTGCAGCTTCTGGTTCCTCCCGTACCCACAGCCCCAGCCCAGGGCCCTCCGCACCCACGTATCCTGGTGTCCCACAGGCTGTGGAGAGCACACTGCCTGGGTCCTCCATCTTGGAGAGGCCAAAGTCGGAGATCATGATCTTGGAGTCTTCATCCAGGCTGTAGTACAGCAGATTCTCTGGCTTGAAGGGCAGGCAGGAGGGGAAGGAGCAGTTAGATGGCCAGAAGCTGGCAGAACCATCCCAAGCACCACTTGAGAAGCAATGGGATCTCCATCCCCCACTAAAGCCACTGTGGCTGCCATCTTGACTGGAAGTGCAAGGAAGTTCTCAGGAAGGCCAAAAGTTCCAGAAAGGACAAGGGCCCCAGAGGTATGGGAAGGAATTTTTATGTAAACCTCAGGTATGTATTGCAAAGCCCTAAAGAAGTTCTGGCAGTTACTGTATGCCAGGTCCTGGAGTACTTGGTGGATTTGCACCTTCCCACTTTCTCTTCCAGGTCAGTCTGAACAAACCCATTTTACAGATGAGGAAACTGATGCCTCAAGAGGTGAAGTGACTTGCCTAAGAGCCCAGTTATGGAGTAGCACAGCCAGAATGAGATGTACTACAAAACATGCACCCCATCATTGTCTCTGAGGAGTAGGATTCCAGTTAACTTTTGTGTGGCTTCGAGTGTCTGAACTTTAATGGGAAGAGGCACTTTGGAGGTCACAAGGTCTATTTTGCAGATAGGAAGTTGAGGCTCACTGAGGAGGTGAGAGCACCCTCAGGGTGGATATTGAGGGGTTTCCAAAGGCCGTGCCCCCACGGCCCCTGCTCACTATTCCCCAGCTCACACCCACCTTGAGATCGCGGTGGACGATGCCCAGGTCGTGCAGATATTTAACAGCGTCCAGCACCTGGAAGATGAGGCGACTGGCGTCCCGCTCCGTGTAGAAGCCTTTTTCCACAATGCGGTCAAACAGCTCCCCCCCTGACACCCTGCAATAGGGGACAGGACAGTCTGGCCAAGAAAGTGAGGACAGCAGGGAGAGAAATGTGAGCAGTGCAGGGGAAGGGCCACTCACAGCTGCATGATGAGGTAGAGGTGGCCCCCACTCTCATAGATGTCATCCAGGGCTACAATGTTGGGGTGCTTGATCCTGAGAGGAAAAAAGAGCAGTTCAGAGCTGGGGACTCCTCAGTGCCTACAGACCCAGGCAAGCCAACCAAGGATCTCCCCCCACCACCACCTGGAAAAGCAGATGTGCCAAGATTTATTAAAATTTCTTAGAAGGCGAGGCAGCGGTACAAACACTGGACTTGAGCAAACTATAGAACTGGGTCCAAATCCTGCATCTGTCACATGCTGTTTGGATGTCTTTTCCCTTCATAGCACTGATCAGTAGAAAACTTCTAAGAATTTTCTGTGTCTACCCATTTGTCAGCCTTCCCCATCAGAAGGTCAGGTCCCACAAGTTCAGAGACTTTGTCTCAGTCTCCAGTGTTCTCTGGCCCTGGGACAGAGTTGGTGCTCAGTAATACAGATAGAATTCAATGTAACCTCACTGAGCCTGTCTCCTTCTTTATAAAATGAAGCTAGTGGTAGTACTTCTCTCAAAGACCAGGTATGAAGATCATATTGAGGGGCTACGGGGAGTTGTTGCTCAGTGGTAGAGCACTTGCCTAGCATGCCTGAGGCATAGGCTCGATCTCCGGCACCACATAAAAATAAACAAATAAAATAAAGGTATTAAGAAAAAAAGGGCTGGGGATATGGTTCAGTTGGTAGAGTACTTGGCTTGCACACACAAGGCCCTGGGTTCAATCCCCAGCACCACAAAAAAAGTAAAATAAAAGATAAAAAGAAATCTGAGGGGCTGGGGTTGTAGCTCAGTGGTAGAGTGCTTGCTTAGCATGCATGAGGCACTGGGTTCTATCCTCAGCACCACATAAAAATAAAGGTTCACCTACAACTTAAAAATATATTTTTTAAAAAAGATCATATTGAGATAATTCAGATGACAAGCTTGGCACAGTGCCTGGCATAATGTAAACAATAAATGAACTGATAATGGTGGTTGACCTTGGGTACCAGGGATTGAACTCAGGGGCATTCAACCACTAAGCCACATCCTCAGCCCTTAGCTGGGTTGCTTAGCACCTTGCCATTGCTGAGGCTGGCTTTGAACTCAAGATCCTCCTGCCTTAGCTTCTTGAGCTGCTGGGATTACAGGTGTGTGCCACCACACCTGGCTGGTGGTTGATTTTATGATGAGGAAGACCTGGCTTTTTCAGAAACTTGCTGTGCCTTTGGGAAGGTCCCTTGCGCTCTCTGGGCCTGTTTCTCCAACCGTCACCCCTTGATAATGAGAATGATCTGTTTCTTCCCTGCCCAAGGTGGTTGGGAAGTTCAGGAAAGACATTGGAAATGAAGATTATAAGATTTACAGTGAGAGCAGGAGATTTCTTGGCATGAGCAGTTCATAGAACAGTTGGTTGTCTATTGTGACAAGAGGGGTTGGCAGACGGTTTTAAACTTGCTGAGTGACTTTAATATATTGGAGGAACTCAAGGTAGGTCCAGAGTTAACAGTAATTAAGATATGTGAGTTCAAGCTGTGTTTAAGCATTGACCTTGAGACCTGACTGAACAGATTAATCCCTAACATCTAAGTCATATCTGTCATGTTAGCTATTGTGCCAGCCATTTGAAATAAAGGGCCTCGAGTTCTCTCCATACCCTGCCCAGCAGAAGTTCTTGTTCCTGCTTTATAAATGAGCACTTTGAGGCTTGGAGGGTTGAATGAGTTGCCAAAAGCAGGGGAAGGAGGAGGGCAGGAGGGGTTGAGACAGGGTCACCCTGGGGCAGGGACAAGCTATAGCCCACGCACTTGTGCAGGACAGCAATCTCATTCTCCATGCTGCCCTCTTTGCCCTCCAGGGCCTTCTTGGCGATGCATTTGATGGCCACCAGCTTCTGAGTCCTCTTATCTTCTGCCAGGATTACTTCCGAGAAGGCCCCCCTGCAGGGAGAGAGGATTCCAAAGGTGAGGTTCTGGAAGCCCTGCTTCCCTTCAGCCTCTCCTCCATCTCTTATGGATTGTATGTCTCTAGACCAAGTACTCTTCTACCCGCTGGCTCTAGAGGTGGCCACATGACCTGGACCTGGCCAGTTAGAATAGTCTGCCCGTGGCACACTATTTGTTCATGTGGTATAAGCCAAGTTACTGGTACTATGAGAATGAGGTTCTCTTTCCTATATTATTTGTTTATTCGTTTATTTTTTACTTATTGCTATATTATTTATTCATTCATTTGTTTTCCATCTGTTTCATGGTACTGGGGATAAAACCTAGAGCCTCACTTGCTAGGCAAGTGCTATATTGCTGAGCCACATCCCTAGCCCAAGGTGGATGGAGTGGATGGTGGCCATCTGTACCACCTCCTGGCAAGAGCCTATCTGGGATTGAATAGCACAGAAGAAATCAGATGTAAGAATTATAATCAAAGATAATTCCTGATAACTATGTGCATGTTTAATTCATTCATTGTTTTCTGCTAAAGCAAATTTGAGTCATAAATAATACCCTTAGAACTTTGAAGAACCATTAGCATTACTTGGGAACTTTTTGTAAATGGTGAATCTAGACCCCATCCCAGATTTCCTGGGTCAGAATCTGCATTTTAACAAATAGTTCAAGGGATTTGTGTGTGTACCAAAGTTTAAGAAGTAGGCTCTGAGGAACAGATAAATCCATTTATACTCAAGTTCACTGACTAAGGAAGATTTTCAAGGGTATTCTCTGCACATCTTTAGCTTTGCTGGGGAGAATAAGAAGTAATAAGTCAAAAGCATCCCTCTTGGTGACATTTCAATAATCAGGGATAACTAGTGCCTGCAGTGATTTCATCTTTGGTTTCCAGTCTTGACCCAGTACTAGTAACAGAACTATGTATGCAGTTTCCAAACCTAGGTCAGAACACCCAGCTCTTGACTAGTTGGCCCTTTGTTCTCCCCCACTTCCTTCTCTTCATTAGAAACTGCCTGTGCAAGAACAGCCCCCGTCCCAACCATTGCCAAACAGAAATGAAAAGTGTGGTCCATTCTGTGCCATGACAAGTTTGCCATAGGCCCTAGTCTGTAGGAAACAGGAAATGTTGATTGGCTGACCAGAGGAAGCACCATCCTGGACTCAGCCTCCCCCAGCTATTGAGGCCCTTCCCAGTTCTACCCCCAGCTCAGAAACAGCCTCCCAACCACCCCCGAGACTCACGTGCCCAGAACATCTCTGAAGTCATAAATGTCCCTAATGTCCTCTGCCTGCTTCCAGCTGGGGCTTTCCACTGCCCCCGGCATGGCCCACTGCCCCCCAGCCACAGCCAGGGCTCCTGGAAGGAGAATGAAGGAAGGAGACTCAATAGGTTGCTCTGAGAATGCGCTGCATGCCCCATCCAGTTATTCAACCTGCATTCATTCACTCCTTGATCCATTCATTTGACAAAATCATTCAACATTCATTCATTTACTAGTCATTTGTTCATTCAACAACATCCATTCAGCAAATTCTTTGCCTAGAGAAATATATTTCATGGTGGCAGCAAAATTCTTTATTCAACAAAGTCATGCATTCCTTCATTTTTGTATTCATGTTCACTTCCCAGTTTCTCCCTCCCCAAATCCAAACACCCAGAGAAACCCTGATCCCTGGAAGGGCAACAGATAAAACCCAAGGACAACTTGTACATGCATAGGGCTCTGGAGGATCCCTCCATCCCCAGAACCAGTCATATCCCAGCTTTACCCTGGGAACTGCTGGGGTGTCTCCTCTCCCTCCTCCTTCTCCCCACCCTGGCCTCTCGGAAATCAGGTTTCCGGCAGCCTGGGCTTCCAGCAGTATCTCAGCCACGTTTTTAAATAGCTCTTTCTCACTGTTACTAAGGCAACAACAGCCACAGCTGGAGCTCCCCAGGCCTCTCCCTCCTGACTCCCTAAATGGTCCCACCCAGTCTGTCCCCTCCTGGCCTCATCTTACCTTGATCCAGCTTGGACCTTCCCCCCACTGAGGCCTCTGTCTCATCACTCAGGAGAGGGTGAGTTCTCTTCCCATTTTTCAGATGGAGAACAGGGGAGATTGAGGAAATCGGTAGTGATGGGTCCAGAGTGGCCCAAATGACACCCAGCTGGGGCCCAAGCTAAGCTTGCTTAGGGCAGAGGCCATGGAGGAGCTGTTCTCAACTAGTCTTTCCAATATGAAGCTAGACTGGTGCCCATCCCAGGACCACAGAAGGTAAGGGCAAAACAGCCTAGTATGCTGTGTGGTCTCAGGGAGGATGCTTTCCTTTTCTGTTTCTTCTGTGGGACAATGAGGGGAAGGTGCCCTGACCAGAGCCCTGGTGTGAGATCCCACTCCTTGGATGGAATGTTGTTCCCAGGGTTCTGGCCACCCTTCCCAGGGACAGAAACTTCTAAGAAAGGAGACTTCATGATAAGCTCTAGAGGCAGTCTTAAACCCATCTGAAGGCTGGCACATCATGACCCTTACAGTCCACACCCTGTACTAGCCATTCCAGCCAAGCCTCCTCCACAACCCCAAACCCAAACCCCTGCCTCCCACACCCAGCACCTGGTTATACGTGTGCACAGGACACTCCCCAGACAGCCTCACACCTTAACACCTACTCGCCATCCATATATTCCTCAGACCCCTTTCACTTTTCAAAACACATCCACACACACACCCACGTTCACATCCACCAGACATCCCCAATTTACTTACACCTCACACCCTCCAGGTCCTCACCCACACCCTAGAAGCTCCTATAGTTCAAACCCCAACAGTACCTCACAATTCAACACCACCCCCAACTCTGACTTAACTATCCTTAGAGCCAGACACCAGCACACTGAACCTGGACACCACCCTCTGCAGCAAAAAACGCATCGGGACATCCCACCCAGGACCCATGAGGGTATCCTCACACATTAGCACGGCAGCCCCATATCTGATCCACACATCAGCATTGACATTAGGACACCTTAACATGCCCCCCCACCACATAAACACATCTATAGCCAGATGCCCACGCCCTTGCAAATTCAGGCCCCAAGAACTCCGGCTCGGGCACTGACCACCTCTCCCCACCCTACTCTGTCACCTCTCAGTTTTCCACGGGCCTCCTTGGCACCTGCTGGTCCTAGAACAGAGATGGGGAGAAAGGCCCAGCCCTGTCCTTCCCGGGTGCAGCCCTCCCGGGCACCCCTTCCCATCCTTGGGCAAGGGTACCAGCTGCTGGAGGCTCCCGCTGCCCCTTCAGCGTGCAGGGGTGCAAGCGGGCAGACCCCAACCTTACCTGCAGCTGCCCCGCCGCGGGGCTGGCTGGAAGGCCCAAGGTGGCTGGTGCTGAGCTCCGGCCGCGGTCCGCCGCCACTCTGCGCCTGGCCCGCCCGCCCGTTTCTCTCTTGGGCTCTGCTCCGGCTCCGCTTGCTCCCTCCGCCCGCCTGCGGCTCTGATGTCAATGGAGGAGGAGCCTGTGGCGGAGGGACGGGGATTGGGAGCGGTGGGTGGTGTCGCTACCCCGCTGGGGAAAGGGGCGGGCGGGGGGAGACCCGTGGGGCCTGATTAGACCCTCTGCTAGATGCTTCATGCCCTTCTTCTGCAGCAGAGCCCCACTTCAGAGGGGACAACGGATGTCCAGGGAGATGAGGGTTTCTAAATTATCAGCTGCTCAGTGGAAAAGCAGGATTCGAACCTGCACTGACTGATGCCAGAGGCTGGCCAGTTTCACCCAGCCAGCTCATGTTTTTTTTTTTTTTTTTTTTTTTTTCAGACCAGTTAGAGTCACCCTTAAGGCTCCTAGTCTCCTGGACCAAGGGAATTAGGCCCACAGAAGGGCCCAAAGACTAGTGGGGATAGGAGGATGGGGGGAGTAGGGAGAAACAAGGCAAGAGCAGGCAGTGAGGATAGTCTAGGCCCCATTGACAGGCGGGTCATCTGAGGTCTGAGGTCCCTCAGAGAGACTGAGATGAGTCTCCAGTCCCCAGAACTTGCCCCTCAGAGCCTGTGTGCTGACCAGAGGGACAGGGGCAGAGAGGGAAACAGGGAGGGGGAAGTTTAGTCTGGATCCTGAAGGAAGCAGGCCAAAGAGGACCAAGGTGCCACGTGACTGGGCAGAAGCCAGAGACCCATGGCTGGAGGCCAAGTTGGGGGGTGGAGCAGAAGCCAGTTCCTGGGGCTGCAGGCAAGGGACCAAGGGACCTGACCCAAGTTGGCTTATGCAAGCGGTTCCTTGGGAATAAATTCAGTGCTGGCTAGGAAGGGGGAGCAATTCATAGGAATGGAAGGTGTGATTGGAGTGGGGCCAGAGAAGACATACAGCTTGACACCCCCACCCTACCTCCACTCACCTTCCAGTACCACTTTCTCTCCTGGATTCCTGAATTTTCCAGCTGAATTTGAAGACAGGATGGTGCTGACCCCCAACACATTTCAGCTGGCTTTTCCTTCCCTTTTCACAGGGTGGTCAATTTATTATACCCATTTTACAGACAAGAGAAGATAATGGCTGAGAGTCCTAGAAGGGCTTTGGAGTTTGTCTCATCCCTTGCTTTACTCTGAGTCTAGTTTTTTTTCCTCTGGAGAATGGAAATATTGATGACTGACTCAGGATTCTTCTAAGAATCCTGTGAAGTAATGAATACAAAATACTCAGAACTACAGTTCAAAACATGAGAGTGAGACTCTGTAAACCAAGACTTAAGAAAGGACCTGATCTGGCCAGAGATGGTGACCAAGGGATACTTTCTGTCTCTCAAATCTCAGCATCACAGACTCCCTGGCCCATGAAAAAAACTTCTGACCCAAGGCTGAGCCTCTGTTCTCCCCTTCACCCATCTCGCACACCCACTGAGCTGTTTCAGCACCAATTTCCTGTTTATCTCTATGACAACACTCCCTGGTTGATAAAGTGGCCTCTGTCCTGCTGAGAACTTGTACAACTTTTGTTCTCTTTTATATTTTGTTGCTTTTAAGCATTTCTGAGGGCACTTTTGCCCCCCCCCTCCTTTGACATTCTTTTCTTTTTTAAAAATATTTCTAGTAAGCAAGTAATACATGGGTCACTGCAAGAAAATTACATAAAATATTAAGAACACACAGACTATCCTTGCCCCTGGTAGAATTCAAAGAGGAATCTATGAGCTGGATGCAGGGGGGACACGCCTGTAATCCCCTGTAATCCCAGCGATTTGGGAGGCTGAGCCGGAGGAGTGCAAGTTCAAGGCAGCCTGGACAGTTTAGCAAAACACTGTGTCAAAATGAAAAACAGAAAGGTTTGGAGGATGTAGCTCAATGATTGAATCATCTCTGGTTCAATCTCTGGTTCAACTGGGCATGGTGGTACACGCTTGTAATCCCAGTGGCTTGGGAGGCTGATGCAGAAGGATCACAAGTTCAAAGCCAGCCTCAGCAATTTAGGAGGGCTCTAAGCAATTAGCAAGACCAGGTTTCTAATAAAATATAAAAAAGGGCTGGGGATGTAGCTTAATGGTTAAGTGTCACTGGGTTAAATCCCCAGTACCAAGAAAAAAAAAAAAAAAAAAGCTCTAGTTCAATGTGTGTGCGCGCGCGCGCGCGCACATACACACACACACACACACACACACACACACACACACACACAGAGGAATCTATGGTTCACCAGACCAGAAATGGCACAAGATTCAAGAAAAAACACCAAGGACCAGGATCTTGGAGACTGAAACTAGAAACACAGTGCTCTTAGAATTTGCTTTCTCTCATCTCTCCTTGTCTCAATTTCTTTTTGCATGTTAAGTTTTTCCTCCTCTGTCAGTTAATATTCTCTACCTGGCAGGAAACATAGAGTGGTAGGCCCTACTTTCCCACTACACCCAGCAGAACTACCCTCAGTTTGACCTACTCTCAAAGAAGGATTCTGATTGGCTCTGCTTGAGCCTTGAATGACATGCCTCCCTCTTGGGCCCCACAATGCTGTTAGGGCAGTGTGGTACTATATTGGGCAAGTGTTACATGATGGGCAGCCACACCAGAATCACAGGAATGAAAGTTATCTTTTCCAAAGGAAATAGGAGTGCTGGGCAGGCAAGAACAACAAATCCATCTCAGCCCTGCTCCCACCAACCAGAGATAACCATTGTTGGCATTTTGGGTGCATATTCTTCCAGAGGGTTTTAGATACGGATACATGTACACACTTTCTCCTGTAGCCCCCACTTCCACTGAGCATATTTCAAGGTACTAATCAAAAAATGAGTCAAGAAAAGTTAAATATAGGGGCTGGGGATGTGGCTCAAGCAGTAGCGCACTCGCCTGGCATGCGTGCGGCCCGGGTTTGATCCTTAGCACCACATACCAACAAAGATGTTGTGTCTGCCGAGAACTAAAAAATAAATATTAAAAAAATTCTCTCTCTGTCTCTCTCCCCTCTCTCACTCTCTCTTAAAAAAAAAAAAAGAAAAGTTAAATATAAGGTGGGTGGAGTAGCAAACGCCTGCAATCACAGCATCTTGGGATCACAAGTTCAAAGCCAGTCTCAGCAATTTTGTGAGGCCCTAAGCAATTTAGCCAGACCCTGCCTTAAAATAAAAATGGCTGGGGATGTGCCTCAGTGGTTAAGAATTTCTGGGTTCAAAAAAAATTTCTGGTTCCCTGGTACTCCCCCCAAAAAGAAAAGAACAGTCAAATATATGCAGGAAAAATATATAATCTTTTCATCTTCTTTGTTTTCAAAAAGATGACAAAACAGGTCAGGCATTCTCCATTAATTCTTGAACCTGATGGAAAATAAGCCATTGCCTGAGTGAATGGTTTTCTAAGATTAGAGCAAATGAAAAAAATCAGAAGAAATAAATGGAGAGCTTTATTTATAAAAGTATTTAGCCTGGTGTCTTGGTGCAGACCTATAATCCCAGTACCTTGGCAGGCTGAGGCAGGAGGATCACAAGTTCAATCCCTCCCTGGGCAACTTAGTGAGACCCTGTCTCAAAATATAAAAGGTTGCTGTAATCGGAGGGGGTGAGGTGGGCTGAGGCAGGAGGATTGCAAGTTCAAAGCCAACATCAACAAAAGCAAGGCACCAAACAACTCAATGAGACCCTGTCTCTAAATAAAATATAAAATAGGGCTGGGGATGTAGCTCAGTGATCAAGTGCCCCTGAGTTCAATCCCTGGTACCAAAAAAATAAAAAGGATGTAGCTTAGTAGTAAAGCACCCCTGGGTTCAACCCTCCCAGTACCAAAGAAGAAGAAGAAAAAAAAAACTTTCAAAATCCAATTGTGATGCCTCATGTTTATGGTTTTAGGACTCCAGAGGCTGAGACAGGAGAAAGGCTTGAGCCCAGGAGTTTAAGACCATTCTGGGCAACATAGCAGGACTCTGTTTAAACAACAACAACAACAAAAAGTATGTAAAAAAAAAAAAAGATCCTGTGGCTAGAGAAAAAGAAAAGTCACCTTCTTCCTCTAAAATCAAAATCATAGCCAATAGTGAAACACAAATTTTAGACTGGGAAAACTGATGATAGGTTAATACTTTTATTATATAAACAACACGTAAAACTCATAACAGACTTGGAACCCAATAAATGGTCAAAGGACACAATAAACCTGGGACATTTTCTATATTAATAGTAATAAAAGAAGTACAGAACAAAAGAGGAGGTCATTTACAGCCATAAAGATTTGAAGTTTGAAAACAATCTAGTAACACCAAAGACTTGTGTTCACATGAGGAATGGGTACATCTAAATTCTCTTGGAAATGACTTGCTAAAGGATTTGGAAAGCAATTTTACAGTCTGCATCAAAGACCTTAATAATTTCCAAGCCTTTAAAAAAAATGTTACTGGGCTGGGGATGTGGCTCAAGCGGTAGCGCGCTCGACTGGCCTGCGTGCGGCCCGGGTTCGATCCTCAGCACCACATACCAACAAAGATGTTGTGTCCGCCGAGAACTAAAAAATAAATATTAAAAAATTCTCTCTCTCTCTCTCACTCTCTCACTCTCTCTTTAAAAAAAAAAAAAAGATGTTGTGTCTGCCGAGAACTAAAAAATAAATATTAAAAATTCTCTCTCTCTCTCTCTCTCTCTCTCTCTCAAAAAAAAAAAAAAATGTTACTGGGAGGTAACTGGGATTTGAACCCAGGATGCTCTATCAGAGCTACACCTCCTGTCCTTTTTAATTATTTATTTTGAGATAGAGTCTTGCTAATTTGTTGAGGGTCATGGTATTGAAGCAAATGTGTTAATTCCTGTAAAGTGCTTAACACTACCCTCAGAGGGTCCTTTAAAGAATCATCCTCCCAGGCTGGGGATGTGGCTCAAGTGGTAGCGCGCTCGCCTGGTATGCGTGCGACCTGGGTTCGATCCTCAGCACCACATACCAACAAAGATGTTGTGTCCACCGAGAACTGAAAAATAAATATTAAAAATTCTCTCTCTCTCTCCCCTCTCTCACTCTCTCTTAAAAAAAAAAAAAAAAAAAAAGAATCATCCTCCCAAGGTTGTGTCTTAATATTTCCTGAGTTTTCAACCAGTGTTGAGATAGGAAATCCTCTGAGGAGCTCAATTTTCATTTGCTGTGAAATTTCTGGAGAATATTTTTCAATATTTGATTCTGATGTTCAAATGAGAAATTGTTGGAAATTGTCAGGAAAACTGGATATGCTGTTGCTTCTAATATTAAACATTCTGAGACTAATTTCCTTTCTTTCCTTCTTTTTAAAATTGGGTACTTGGGATTGAACACAGGGGTACTCTACCACTGAGCTACATACCCAATCATTTTTATTTTTTATTTTGAGACAGGGTCTCTCTGAGCTTCTTAGGGGCCTACTAAATTGCTAACACAGGCCTTGAACTTGCTATCCTCCTCTCAGCCTCCCGAATGGCTGGGATTACAGGTGTGCACCACCATACCCAGCTAATGAGCTTAATTGTATTTTATGAAACTCACTGTGGGTATCTTTCATTTGATGCTTGCTTAAGTCCTCCTGAGGAAAAGGGAAAGAAAAATGGAGAAAGGAAAAAGGAAGGAAGGGAAAGAAGCAGATACAGTCTGAAAGGAATGCTCAGTGTGCCACATGCTAACGGTGTCAGCTAGGATATAGGTTTGGTTTCTCTAACAAACACCAAAAATAACTGTGACTCAAATAAAATGGAAGTGTACAACAGCCTAGCCAAAAACAGACCCTGTCTGACATGGTGACTACATGGTAAGAGGGACCCTGGCTGCCTCTCCTCTATTGCTCCATAGTTGGTTGGGATTGTCTCTGACCCTGTTTGAAGATGGCTTGACACCACATTTCATCTGACTTCAACGGAAGTGAGCACATAGCACAGCCCTTGGGAACCGATCACATAGTTACACAAATCTCTTCCACCCTCTACTCACATCTTATGGATCAAAACTTAGGCCCATGTTCAAAGAGAAGCTGGGGTATTGAGTCTTTCTGAGGCACAGGTCTAACTAAAAGTCAAGGCTTCTGTTCCTATAGAAGAAAGACTTTGGAGGACATCTGCTGCAACCAGTGTTTTTCTTTGCACATGCTTGTGCTCCCATCTCCCTGACTTTACTTTTACCCCCTCTAATCAGTCCACTAGCAGAGTATGTTCTGATTCAGAGTGCAATTATGGCACTAATCTGCAAACCAGCCATAGTTCCCTAGTACCTAGGAAAGTGAGTCTCAGACTTTAATGGACACCAAGAATCATGTAGAGGACATGTTATTTTTAATTATTTATTCATTTTTTTTTGCAGTTCTGGGGATTAAACTTAAGGTCTCACACATGCTAGGTAAATGCTCTACCACTGAGCTACATTTCTAGCCCATAATTCTTAATTTTTTTTTTTAAGGCACGGTCTCACTGTATTTTACAGGCTCGCTACATACTCTTGGGCTCAAGTGGTCCTTCTGCCTCAGCCTCCCAAGCAGGTGAAGCTGCAGACATGTATCTCAGCATCTGACTCAGAGGGCATGCTAAAACATGGCTAAGTCCTATTCCCAGAGTTTCTGATTTTGGAGGTCTGGGGCCTGAGAATTTGCATTTTTAGCAAGTTCCTAGGTGAAGCTGTTGCAGCTGGTTCAGGAACCATACTTTTAAGAACTATTGGCCTGGAGGAAGCTGAACATGGTGGCACATGACTATAATCCCAGTGATTTGGGAGGCTGAGGCAAGATTGCAAGTTTGAGGTAAGCCTCAGTAACTTCACAAGACCCTGTCTCAAAAGGGACTGGGTATGTAACTCAGTAGTAAAGCACCCCTGGATTAACCCCTAGTACAAAAAAAAAAAATTGGCCTGGAGAATAAACTCCATGCTAAGTCCGCCATCTAAAGCCTCTCCCAGCCTCGTCTCAACCTACTTTCCAGCTTCATGTTTTATCCTTCCTCCCCCTTCCACACACCCAGGGCTCCAGTCACACTGAAGTTTTCACCTCTCTCTAAGCAGGCCAGCTGTTCACACCTCTGTGCCTTGCTATTCCTTTTGTCTGAAATGTCATCTTCTGCCTGGCAACTTCTTTTCCATATCCTTCTGAGCCTCTCTGGACTCTGATCTATTGTTTTTTTGGTTTTGTTTGCTTTTTAATTTGTTCTAATTAGTTGTACATGACTGTAGAATGCACTTTGACACAATGTACACAAATGGAGGACAACTTCTTCAAAGACATGGACAAATTTCTAGAGACATATGACCTACCCAAACTGAATGAGGAGGTCATACATGATTTGAACAGATCAATTTCAAGAAATGAAATAGAAAATACCATCAAAAGCCTACCAATCAAGGAAAGCCCAGGACCAGATAGATTCTCAGCTGAGTTCTACAAGATTTTCAAAGAATAATTAACACCCAATAGTCCTCAAAGTAGTCCATGAAATAGAAAAGGAGGGAACCTTTCCAAACTCATTCTATGAGGCTTAAATCACCCTGATACCAAAACCAGACAAAGACACATCAAGGAAAGAAAACTTCGGACCAATATCCCTGATGAACATAGATGGAAAAATTCTCAATAAATTCTGGCAAATTGCATACAAAAACATATTTAAAAGATAGTGCACCACGATCAAGTGGGGTTCATCCTAGGGATGCAGGGTTGGTTCAACATACAGAAATCAATACATGTAATTCATCATATTAATAGACTTAAAAACAAGAATCAGGGACTGGGGTTGTGGCTCAGTGGTAGCACACTTGCCTAGCATGTGTGACACACTGGGTTTGATTCTCAGCACCACATACAAATAAATAAAATAAAGGTCCATCAACAACTAAAAAATATTTTTTAAAAAAACAAGAATCATATGATCATCTCAATAGATGCAGAAAAAGCATTTGACAAAAAACAGTACAGTTTCAAGTTCAAAACACTAGAAAAACTAGGGATAGTAGGAACATACCTCAACATTGTAAAAGCTATACATGCTAAACCCAAGGCCAGCATCATTCTAAGTGGAGAAAAATTGAAAGTATTCCTACTAAAAACTAGAACAACACAAGGATGTCCTCTTTCACTTCTATTCAACATCATCCTTGAAACTCTAGCCAGCCAGACCAATTAGACAAAAGAAATTAAAGGTAATTAAAGAAGAACTCAAACTTCAGTATTTGCTGATGACATGATTCTATATCTAGAAGATCCAACAAGTTCCACCAGAAAACTTCTAGAACTAATAAATGAATTCAGCAAAGTAGCAGGATATAAAATCAACACCCATAAATCAAATGCATTTCTATATATCAGTGATGAACCTACTGAAAGAGAAATCAGGAAAACTACTCCATTCACAATAGCCTCAAAAAAAAAAAAAAAAAAAAAAAACCTGGGAATCAGATTGAGGTGAAAGACCTCTATAATGAAACTGCAGAACACTAAAGAAAGAAATTGAAGAAAACCTCAGAAGATGAAAAGATCTCCCATGCTCCTGGATAAGCAGAATTAATATTGTCAAAATGGCCATACTACCAAAATGTTATATGGATTTAATGCAATTCCTGTTAAAATCCCAATGACATTCTTCATAGAAATAGAAAAAGCAATCATGAAATTTATTTGGAGAAATAGGAGACCCATAATAGTAAAGCAATCCTTTTCAAGAAAAGTGAAGCAGGAGACATCACAATACCAGACCTTAAACTATACTACAGAGCTATAGTAACAAAAATGGCATGGTATTGACACCAAAATAGACTTGTAGACCTGTGGTACAGAATAGAGGACACAGAGACAAATCCACATAAATTCGGTTATCTCAAGGGTGCCAAAAACATCCCTGGAGAAAAGATAGACTATTCAACAAATGGTGCTGGCAAAACTGGAAATTCTTGTGTAGCAAAATGAAGTTAAATCTCTATGTCTCACCCTGCACAAAAATCAACTCAAAGTAGATCAAAGACTTAGGCACTAGAACAGAGATCCTGTGCCTAATAGAAGGAAAAATAGGCCCAAATCTTCACCACATTGGCCTAGGATCTGCCTTCCTTAACAAGACTCCTAAAGCACAAGAAGTAAAATCAAGAGTCAATAATAGGATGGATTGAAATTAAAAAGCTTCTTTTCAGCAAAGGAAACAATTAATAACATGAGGAGAGAGCCTACAGATTGGGAGAAAATCTTTACCACATGTACCTCCAATAAAGCATTAATCTCTAGGATATATAAAGAACTCAAAAAATTTAACTCCAAAAAAATTAATAAATAAATAAAACAAATCAGTAAATGGGTTAAGGAACTGAACAGACACTTCATAGAAGAAGAAATATAATTGATCAACAAATATACAAAAAAGTGTTCAACATCTCTAGCAATTAAGAAATGCAAATCAAAACTATGATTTCATCTCACTCCTGTCAGAATGGCAATCATCAAGAATACAGGCAACAATAAATGTTAGCAAGGATGTGGGAAAAGGTACCCTCATATATTGCTGATGGGATTGCAAATTGGTGCAACCACTATGGAAAGCAGTATGGCAATTCCTCAGAAAACTGGGAAAGGAACCACCATTTGATTCAGTTATCCCACTCCTTGGTTTATACCCAAAGGACTTAAAATCAGCATAGTTCAGTAATGCAGCCACATCAATATTTATAGCAGCTCAATTCACAATAGCTAAATTATGGAACCAACCTAGGTGTCCCTCAATAGATGAGTGGATAAAGAAAAGGTGGTGTATATACTCAATGGAATATTACTCAGCTTTAAAGAAGAGTGAAATTATGGCATTTGCCAGTAAATGGATGGAGTTGGAGAATATCATACTAAGCCAAACAAGCCAATCCCACAAAACCAAAGGCCAAATGTTTTCTCTAATATGCAGATACTAATTCACAATAAGGCGGTGGGCACTAGGGAAGAATAGTTGTTACCTTAGATTAGGTAGAGGGAAGTGAAGGGAGGCGAGGCGAGGGGAGGGGTGTGGGGATAGGAAAGATAGTAGAATGAAACAGACATTTTTAAAAAATATTTATTTCTTTTAGTTCTACACATACCTTTGTTTTTATTTATTTATTTTTATGTGGTTAGGTTAAAACCCAGGGACTTGCACCCGCTAGGTGGGCGCACTACCTGAGCCACAACCCCAGGGCCCAGACATTATTACTTTATGTATATATATGACTACATAACCAACATGATTCTGCAACATGTACACTCAGAAAAATGAGAAATTATACCCCATCTATATATGCTATGTCAAAGTGCATAAATGCACTCCACTGTCATGTATAACTAATTAAAACAAATTTAGAAATTAAAAAGAAAAAAAAGCACACAGTGGCCGGGTGGGTAGAGCACACCTGTAATCCCAGCGGCTCAGGAGACTGAGACAGGATGATTGCAAGTTCAAAGCCAGCCTCAGCAAAAAAGCAAGGCACTAAGCAACTCAGTGAGACCCTGTCTCTAAATAAAATACAAAATGGGGTTGGGGATGTGGCTCAATGGCCTAGTGCCCCTGAGTTCAATCCCTGATACCATAGGAGAAAAAAAAAAAAAAAAAAGCACACAGTGGCTGGATGAATGGGTAAAAAGAATGGATAAAAATCAAGATCCACCAATATGTTTTCTGCAAAATAATTCACTTAAGGACACACATAAGTTGAAACTAAATAGATGGGAAAAAGATGTTCATGCAAAAGGTAATCTCATAGAGCAGGAATAGCTATACCTCAGACAAAACAGGCTTCATGTCAAAAACTGTCTCCAGAAATACAAAAGTAATTTTTTAAAAAAAGAATACATTTTGACACATTGTACACAAATGGAGCTCAACTTCAACTTCTCATTCCTCTGGCTGTATATGAGTATAATCATGTTTGTAGATATGGTAATAATATCTGTATCACTCCACTGTCCGTCCCACCCCCACACCCCTCTGATCTGTTGTTAAGTCACTGTCTGCCCCAGGCGCCTGCAGACTTAGTGCATTCTTCTAAGATGCCTCTGTCACCTTTGACCATCCAGTATCTTCCCATCACCTGAGCTTTAGTCACTTCATAGCTCTCAGCCATGTCAATAATGTCACTGGGTGAGACACAGAAGTCTGAAAGAAGAAATGGAGGCAAGTAGAGGGGGTCATAAGTGAATGGAATAACTGGGCACGTGAAGAATAAATGAACCCTGAGGGAGGACATGGCCCATGTGTAGTTCTCTCCACTGAGTCCTGAGCCCCAGGCCAGGAATGAAATTTACTCCCTGACTCTGTTTCTCCAGAGTTCCAGCCATTATTTCCTTCTCAGCAGGAGTTAACTGAGAGGCAAAGTGTTCCCCAGAGCACTCAGGACCCTCCCCACACACACACCATGGGTCAGAGCTGAACCCCTCTACTTTTATTCCCCTTGGTGTTTCCTTTTCTTTTTTGGTACTGGACATTGAACCAAGGGGTGCTTTACCACCAAGGTCCCCAGGCATTCTTATGTTTTATTTTAAGACGGGGTCTTGCTAAACTGAGGAGGCTGGCCTCGAACTTGCAATTTTTCTGCCTCAGCCTCATGAGCAGCTGGGATTACAGGCGTGTGCCACTGGGCTGGCTCCCCCTGCTGTTTCTCAGGGTACTTGGGATTCTAGAGAAACACTGTTGTACATGGTGGCGGCCTGCTGGGGCCAAGACACAAAAGCCTTTTGTGCAAATTACTGATAAAGTACGGGATGGTTTTATTTATTTATGTTTTTCAGAATGTTTTTAAATTAAAATAAAGTCCTCGAACTAATTTCCCCCTCTTCACGGGGAACCCAGCTTCCTCCAAACCTCACAAGGGAGGTCCCTTTGACTCCAGATGTAAGAACTGTCAAGGGCAAGGCAAGGTAGCACATGTCTGTAATCCCAGCAACTCAGGAGGCTGAGGCAAGAGGATCACAGGTTCAAGGTCAGCTTCAGCAACTTAGTGAGACCCTGTCTCAAAATAAAAATAAATAAATAAAAAGATCTGGGATGTAGCTCAGTGGTTACACACCCCTGGGTTCAACCCCAGGTATAGAGGGTTGGGGGTGAGGGAGGGAGAGAAAATAATTGGTGATTTCACAACTGATCCTTGAAAGTTTGGTCTTTTCCTTAGTGAGCCAAGCCCACTCAGTCTTCTAACATTCTTCCTTCTGTTTATAAGATCTACCTTCCTCTCCCTTACAATTCTACTCAACTATGGGACCTCCGTTCCCATTCCACCTCCTCCACAAAACCATTTCTGTTTCTGGAACTCTCTACCAATGACGCCTACCATACTTATGGTCTTGGCCTAATGCATATGGAAATTGAGTGGTTAATTAAGAGCAGAGGTGTCCACAAATAGGGCTACCATGTATGGCTGCACAGGTTGGGCACTCCCCAAGTGTAGGAAGTACTATTCATGTAGAATAATGGGACTGGGGTCCCACCGAGTTATATCCTGAAGAGGCTCTACCATCAAATCAAATGGCCTGACATTGAATACTGGCTCAACTACTCAATTGTTTGACTAAGCCTCAGTTTCCTCATCTGTGAATGGTATGGATGCAATTAGTACCACCATATGGGATAATTGGGAAGATCAGGTAGTTGAACAAGCTTAGGACAATACTTGGTATCTGGCTAACATTTACTGAGCACATAATTTCATTATTATTATTGTTATAGCTGACTTCTCATTTCATGTATGGGTTTCTTTTTTCTCTGAAAAGGCTATGAGCAACTTGGGGAAAATGGGTCACTCAAAAATTGTAGCAGCTTATCCCTGCACCTAAAGGGAAGCAGGATCTCATGTTGTCCCCTCTTAGGACCCTATGCTATTTCTCTTTTTGCCAAAGTCCACTTCTACTAGTTAGGGCATTTTTTAAGTTATAGATGACAAAACTTCAAAGCAAACTAGCTTAGGCTAAAAGCAAGATTTATGAGCTGATGTAACTGGGAAGTTCAAGGGAGGATCAGGCGTGGCTTGATCCAGGCCTCTAGCTACATCATTGGGACTCTATTTCCTTCTCCATCTCTTGGCTCTGCTTCTCTGAGTGGATTTTATTCTCAAGCAGATTCTTCCACATGGCAGGCAAGCGGGACAGTGGGTGGTCAAAGCTTATCATCTGTGGCTTATGATCCAGAAGGAAGTGACACTCAGCATCCATACAGGAATCTTAAGGAGGGCCTGAGTGGCCAGGTTGGGTTACGTGGCCATTCTACAGGCCAACCACTGTGACCAGAGGGATGGGGTGCTGTGATTGACCAAGCTGGGGTCATGCATCTACCCTCATTTGACAGTGACAGTTACACAATATCCACATGCAAGAGGCAAGGGACATTTATCTAGCAGAAAGAAATTTGCCATCTTCCTTACAGCTCAGTTCACATGTCATTTCCTCAGGAAGCTTCTCCTCCCCTGTGCCTTCTGTGGACCTCAACTTTCCCACAGTAAATTATTCTCTGACTCTCCTTCAGACTAGTCTGGGAACCCAAGGCAGGGACAAGAGCTTATTTATCTGTTTCTCAGGCCTAGCTTCCTCCCCAGGCTGAGCTGCTGCTGGTGGCCTGTCTAGCATTCACTGCCTCCTCCCTACTCAAACCATGTTGGGTTCCACCCTTTCCTCCCAAGGCCGTGGCATAGTGAAGTAGCAAACTCCACTCTATAGGCTAGCTTACACCCATTAGAGTCATCCCTTGCCAAGGGAATGTTCCAGGAACAGGCATGTGAGCCCTCGTTTGGGTAGCTGAGACATACAGATCCTGAGAAAGAGCTTTTTGCTCTTCTGAGTGGGCCCTGGGAGCCAGCCAGCTCCTGCTCTCTCCAGTGCTGGATATAAATGAGGGAGCATTTGGCCTCAGCTGCTATGGCCTGCCACCCCACAGCTGGCAGGGAACCTGAAAGAAGGAAGCTGACATGGTGGAGGGTAGTGGGGTGACAACTGAAGAACTGCACCCTTGATGGCCCTGCGAGTCGCTGGATTGGCCCATCCTGAATTCAACCCTGCCCTAGAACTGCCAGGAGCCCTGCCACCATGTTTCTGGGGTGTTCTGTTAACTGTAGCAACAAATATCCACAGGAAGGCGTCCCTGACTGAATGCTCCATTGAGTGGGCCAGGCTGGGCTACCTAGTGTGCCCTCTTAGACCCCCTGCCACGCACACAGTCCTTCCCACCTCACAGTCACAGACACTCAAAACACCTGGATGTTTTCTGTTTTTTTTTAAAAACCACAGCAGTCACTTTATTCTTAAGTTTGCACTTTACAAAACCACAAAGGAGAAGTCCTTGGTGGGGGAAGGGAGTGGGGGATGGTGAAGAGGGAAAAGAAGGAGACCCAGAAACTAAGCCTTGCCCCTGGGGACCAAGCAGAAACTGGACCCCAGGACAGCCCAGTAGGGCCTCCTGCAACCTAGCTGTACAGAGCTAGGCCTAAAGACCTCAGAAGAGGGCTGCAGTCCTCTAACTACTGTCACCATTTGATGGGCAACCATAGGCCAAGGCTTTTGCACCCAAAGAAGGAAGTGGGCCTGCACCAGGGCTACCCATCAAGTAGCTTCAGGATGCTCTCACGCTCCTTCAGGGTCTTCCAGGCCTGGTCCTTTTCCTTTTTGGTGGGGGTCCGCTTCTTCTGCCGGGCAGCCATGATCTTGCGAAAGGCGTCCATGACCTCATTGTCTGCCATTCGGACCCGTTGCCTTAGCTCCTGTCGGCTCACCTCCTCCTTCGCCAACCTGTGGGGAAAAGGGGCCATGCTCTTCCCATCTCCAGAATGTGGCCCCTCCTTCCAGACTCAGCCCATCATCCTAGGCTGGCACTCCTGTGACCATTTCACACAACCATGACCAAAGTGTCAAGTTAATGAACACGCTTATATGGTGCTATGGCTAGCCACTGAAAAATACGAACTCATATTGATCATGGAGGAGGCTGTGCACATGTGAGGCAGGGGGTATGTGGGGAAATCTCTGTACCTTCCTCTCAGTTTTGTTGTGAACTTAAAACTGCTCTAAAAAATATATAGACACACAGACTTTGATTGATCCTTCTAACAATCCTGGAAAATAAGTACTGTTATTCTCATGTTAACAATGAGGACACTGAGGCTCAAGAAGGACAAGAGATGCCCCAAGATCCCACACTTAGTGAGGGAGATTTGGAGTAGGCTGGCTCCAAACTCTTTTTGTTTTTTAAAATTTTATTTATTCTGCTAGGTGTGGTGGTTCACACCTGTAATCCCAGCAACTAGGTAGGCTGAGGCAGGAGGATCACAAGCAACTTAGTGGGGAGACTCTGTTTCAAAATAAAAAATAGAGGGGCTGGGGCGGGGCTCAGTGGTAGCGCACTTGCTCGGCATGTGTGAGGCACTGGGTTCAATTCTCAGCACCACATGTAAATAAATAAAATAAAGGTCATTCAACAACTATAAAATAAAATAAAAAATAGAAAGGAGTGGGGATGTAGGTCAATGGTAAAATGCCCCTGGGTTCAATCCCCCCAAATTTTTAAAATTATTCTCATTTATTTTGGGGGTCTTAGGGATTGAACACAAGGCACTCTACTACTCAACTACATCCCTATCCCTTTTTAAAAAAGATTTTTTGAGGGGGGGACTGGGGACTGAGTTCAGGGGCACTTGGCCACTGACCCACATCCCCAACCCTATTTTGTATTTTATTTAGAGACAAGGTCTCACTGAATTGCTTAGCACCTCACCATTGCTGAGGCTGGCTTTGAACTTGAGATTCTCTTGTCTCAGTCTCCCAAGCCACTGAGATTACAGGCATGTGCCACCACACCCAGCCCTTTTTAAAAAATTTTGACACAGGGTCTCACTAGTTGCCCAAAGTGCCCTTGAACCTGTGATCCTCCTATCTTAGGTTCCCATGTTGCTGAGATTACAGGCAGGTGCCACTTCACCCAGCTCCAAACTGTTTTTAAATAACACTGTTTAAAAAGTGTTCTGGCGCTAACAGGAGATCTATTTACTTAAGCATCCATATTCCATAGCAGCCTAAGGCCTTAGTAGGCCTGAGGCCCATAAAGTAGGGAGTGCTCAATCAGTCCCTCCAAGTAAGATCTGACTTGTAAATTCCGCTGATGGTGGAACTGAAGTTCATTAAGAGATCTGGTCCAACCTGTTACTTTTTTAGAAGGGAAGCTGCTGCTTAGGTAAGGAGTGTCTTGTTTAAGACCTGGAAGTTGGTCCACAGCAGGGCTCAGGGCTATCTCTGGCCTTCTGATAGTCTTAAACTAACTCTCCACTGCTCACTACTTCTGCAGCTACACATGTGACTCTTCTCTCTTCTAGCTCTTTCTCCCCTTCCCTCTGTGCCTCTTTCATTTGTATTTCTTCTTCTTGAACTAGAAAGAGGCTTAGATTCAGCCTTGGGCTCCAATCTCAGCTTGGCAATTTAATGGCCATGTGACCCTTCAGCAGAGCATTTCATTTCACTGGACCTTTATTTCCTCATTTGGTAAACAGGGAAAATACTACCTACTACCTGGGTGGTTGTCAAGATTAAAAGAGAAGGTGTGCAGAAAGCCCTGACACATAGTAGGCACTCAGGACACATTAGTTCCTGTTATCCTTAAAACCCTACCAGCTTGTCAGCAACTACTTCTGGGAGTGATGCATCTCTTTTTCTTTTCTTTTTTATTGGTATATTATAGTTGTCCATAATGGTGGGATTTGTTGTTATATATTAGTACATGCATACAATATAACAATATAATGTGGCCAATACTGAATGGCGCATCTCTTTACTGATCATCTACCAATAGACTGGAGGTCCTTTGCTCTGCCTTTCTTCCTAGTCCCCAGGAAAATGTCAGAAGAGATGCTAAGAGCTGGCCAAATGAACAAGTGTCTTGCCTTGTCAGGGTTCTGTGAAAATAAGACACAGTACCTGCCTGAAAGAAGCAAACAATCTTGTGTAGGTTGTTTCTTTTCTTTCTTTTTGGTACTGGGGGTACTTTACCACTGACCTGCATTCCCAGCCCTTTTTATTTTTTGAGACAGGGCCTTGCTAAATTGCTTAGGGCTTAAGTTGCTGAAGCTGGCCTTGAAGTTGTGATCCTCCTGTTTCAGCCTCTCAAGTTGCTGCGTTTACAAGCATGTACCACTGTGCCTGGCTTGGGTTATTTCTTTATCTCCCTAATAACAGGACAGTTCCTACCATGGTCTTCCTCCAAATGTCACCTATATCCTTGTTGTGATCAATGTAGGGCAAGATGGATGGGAATTCATATAAAATGAATAGCACCATAACTGATTCCCTAAAGATTTTTTTTTTTTCCCCACCTGGTTCCGGTGACTAAAACCAGGAGCACTCTGCCAGTGAGCTACATCCCTAGGCTTTTTTTTTTTTTTCATCTTATTTTTACACTGAGATTACAGGTGTATGCCACTGTGCAGAACAAGTTTTAAAACACTGGTCACTTTCAAGTGATAGACCAATGAAAATCATACATGTCCAAAAAAATGTTAACAGTTGATCAATCTAGGTGGAGAGCATATTGGTATTATTGTATTATTCTGATTTTTCTCTTTGAATGAAGTTTTTCATAATATGAAATAAAACATGAAAGAAAAAGAAAATAAGGTGAGGGCAGGGGACAGCTCAGGGGTAGAGTGCTTGCCTAGTATGTGTGAGGCCTGGGTTTAATTCTCAGCACTACCTATAAATAAATAAAATAAAAGTCCATTTGCCGGGCTCAGTGGTGCACATTTGTAATCCCAGCAGTTCGGGAGGCTGAGACAGGAGAATCGTGAGTTCAAAGCTAGCCTCAGCAATGGCGAGGTGCAAAGAACTTAGTGAGACCCTGTCTCTAAATAAAATAAAAAATAAGGCTTGGGGTGTGGCTCAGTGGTTGAGTGCCCCTGAATTCAATTCCCCTGCCTCAAATAAATAAATAAAGTTCCACCGACAACTGAAAAAAAAAAAAAGGGTGGGATGTAGTTCAGTGGTTAAGAACTTCTGGATTCTACCAGTACCAAACAAAACAAAACAAAACAAAACACAACCCTCAAACACCAGGCATAGTAGAGCACACCTGTAATCCAAGTGACTTAGAGGGCTGAGTTAGGAGAAGCACAAATTCAAGGCGAGCCTCAGCCACTTAGTGAGAATCTTCTCAAAGTAAGAAAATAAAAAGGCTAGCAATGTAGCTCAGTGGTGGAGCATTCCTAGGTTTAATCCCCAGTACCGAAAAACAAAACAAAAATCCCTCAAATCAATCAATCACAGGTGCCTGAAGGCCTTAGTCCTGTGGAATGAGACTCCCTCAGAGGCATAACCAGAGGGGTGTTGCCTAACACTGATATTTTTTTCCAAGACTTTCCTGGTGATGCAAAGGCTCAGCTAGATTTGAAAAGCCTGTCTAAAACCTTGAGAGGTGACCAGCAGTGGCTGAGGCCTCCTTGGCCTCTTCCTTGAAGCCCCTGGATCATGCCTCCGGTCCAAACTCACCTCAGCAGGTCGTGCTTCTTGGTGCGGTTGTGAGCACTGAGTGCCTTTAGCTCAGCCTGTCGTTTGCGCAGCTCAGCAAGGACCTCATCCTCTGAGTCCTCTGCAGGGCGGTCCTCGGACTCCAAAAGGCCCTGGGCAATCAGCTCTTCCTTAATGCGGCTCTCCAGGGACTTGGTATGCGGCACACTGTGGGGCATGGCAGGCCCCCTTAGTCTCCAGAAAATGGCCCCTCAGCTCTAGGGTTATCTTGGAGGGGGTGTACTCAGAGGTTCCCAGGGATTCCCAAGGTCAGGGAACACTTTCTATTTGCTCTGGGAACCCCCTCTATTTCCAAATATAAATACACAAATACATATACATATTTTCCAGATTTTGCTATATATTAATTATAATGTTTGCTATAAATTATTCCAGGGAAAACTATGTGTTCACATTTTA
The DNA here is from genome assembly GCF_045843805.1 of Urocitellus parryii. Classification (NCBI taxonomy): domain Eukaryota; kingdom Metazoa; phylum Chordata; class Mammalia; order Rodentia; family Sciuridae; genus Urocitellus; species Urocitellus parryii. The sequence continues at coordinate 14,157,628 of NC_135546.1, forward strand.
ATATATTTTAAATAAAAATAGGATCATACTGTCCATACTGGACTATAATGAATAGTTTCACCATTTGTTACTCTATTGTTTATATGCTTTTATGTCAATTAAGTATTTTTTTTAATATGATTCATAGTTGCAAGTTACCTCATCATATGGAGGTAGGACAACTGAGCCAACAAATAAAATCCCCTTCAGTTGGGCATGCAGGCTACTTACACTATAAGCAGTATGAACTAGCCTGTACTCAGCCTGTGTATGCAGAAATGCTGGGCTAGCACTCATGATGAGACTTCTACTGGACTTTACTAGACTCCCCAGCCTTGCTGTTAATACAAATCTCCCCACATCAAGAAGAGCAGAAGCCAAAAGCCAAGCAAAGGCCAGGCTATGAGGGGTAGACAGGATGCCACTCACCTGAAGGGCTTGTTCTGATTGCGGGGAGAGGTGCTTGCCCCGTCGGCCCCCGATTCTTTCCCAGACATGTCAGGAATAGGAGAGTCCTCCATAGGGGAAATAATATTTTCCTGGAAGACCACAGAAATGGGGTGGAAAGAGAAAGATTTGTAGTATTTCATTTTTCCTACTGATCTTCATAGATAAGCCTTCAGGGGCCGGAAATACCCTTTAATTTTTTCATTTCACCCTTTTCTGGGAAGCCTTCGAAAAAAGTGTTGATCATTCTACAAATTCCTTTTTTGTTGTTGTTGTTTTGGGTATTGATACCAGAAACAGGAAACACAAAAGAATGATAATAACTCAACAACAGTAGTAGGAGCAGCTAAGGTTGATAAAGCATTTGCAAGGAACCCTGCACTGTGGGACATGTGTGGGAGAGGGGGCGAGCCGACCCAACTGTGCTCTCCTTTCTTCCATAATAGCTGGGCACAACTGCATTTCCTAAGTTCCCTTGTAGTCAGGTGTGGCCATGGAATACTTTTCTCCAGGGGAAAATAATCAAGAGATGTCCCAGCTAGTTAAGGCCCCCAAAGCTTCCTTTACATATTGCTCCTTGTTGCCCATCACAGTGGTGTATACCTGCAATCCTAGTGACTCAGGAGGCTGAGGCAGGAGGATCGAAAATTTGAGGTCAGCCTCAGCCAACTTAGCAAGGTCCTAAGGAATTTAGTGAGACCTTGTTTCAAAATTAAAATTAAAAAAGACTAAGGATGTAGCTCAGAACCTGGGTTCAATCCTCAGAACCAACCAACCAAACATACTCTTCCATTTTCAATCTTTGTAGGATTGAAGTAGCAATCACACCCAGAGTGACTGTGCAAAGCCACCATAAGTGGGCATCTGTCTTGGTGGTGTAGGGCCATGACCTTCCCCTACCTCTACCTTATTCAACCTGGAACATGTGCCCCAGATTGTTATATGAGAGAGAAATAAATTATTGTCTTTGAGACAAAAGAAGAAACTGAGGCTCAGTGAGGTGAGAGGTTGTGCCCAAGGTCAGGCAGTGGGTATTAAGATAAAGACCCTGAAGTAAGGGTTTGATCCTACCTTTGCCTATTAGCTGTGTGATCTTAAGGAAACTTTTCTGAACCTCAGTTTTCTCACATGTAACACAGAGCTAACCACTGTCATTGCTCGCATAAGATGTGTGGAAAGCCTCACACAAGACTTAGCCCTTTGCCTACACTCAGCAAAAGAGACTGTGGAAGAGAAGCTATCTTTGGAGGTTAGAGACTAGGAAGGATGTGAGACTAGCTTCTAGAATATAGTAATGCTTTATTTTGTGATCTCTAGGTTGGTAATACATAAAGCTGATAAACATAAAGCTCCTTCTCCTTTTATTATTTTTTTTTAATTTTTTTTGTACAGGGGATTGAACCCAGGGGCGTTTTACCACGGAGCCACATTCCAGTCCTTTTTATTTTTAATTTTGAGACATGGTCTTCCTAAGTTGCTCAGGGTTTTTCTAAGTCTCTGAGGCTGGCCTCAAATTTGCCATCTTTTTTTTTTTTTGGGGGGGGGGTACTGGGGATTGAAATCAGGGACCAACACTCAACCACTGAGCCACATCCCAGCCCTATTTTTTTGTATTTAGAGACAGGGTCTTAGTAAGCTACTTGGTACCTTGATGTTGCTGAGGCTGGCTATGAACCTATGATCCTCCTGTCTTAGTCTCTCAAGCTGCTGAGATTACAAGTGTGCACCACTGTGTCCAGCCAAACTTGCCATCCTTCTGCCTCAGCCTCCTGAGTCACCACACTGGATAAAGCATTTTTTTTTTAATTGTACATGGACACAATGCCTTTATTTTATTTATTTTTATGTGGTGCTAAGAATCGAACCCACTGCCTCATGCCTGCTAGGCAAGTCCTCTACCACTGAGCCACAACCCCAGCCCTAAAGCATTTGTTTAAAAAGGAAATGTGGTTCCTGTTTTGAGCTGGCATACTCACCTCCACCAGGGCCTGCAGGAGGCGCTGTGTGAGGGCACCAAAGGGGCACCCATCTTCTGGCTGTTCATGCTGGGCCTCTGACTTCTTCAACAGGGCATCCACATCTGAGGTAAACAGAATAGAGAAGGACAGGTGGGCTGAAGATGGAAACCCAAGTCCTGGCCTGGGGTGGGACAGGAAGGGAGGGGCAAGGAGGAAGGAACTTACCTTTAGTGTCTAGTTCAGTCAGTGGCCCCATGAGACCTTTCTTCTTGTCAGCCACAGCTGCTGCCCGGGCCCCGTCCTTCTGCTCTTCCAGCAGGTCCTCCTGGGCCCAGCGCTGGGAATAATGCTTCCCCAGGGGTGGGATCTGTGGGAGAAATGCCATTTATCCTTGAAGGGTAAACACTAGCTGGCCATGCCTAGAGCATGGAAGGCTCTGCTTGCACTTGACATTGCCAGCAAGCTTTCCATTCACTTATTTTTACTGTCTCCCAAGTCCTTAACCCAGGGTCATAGGTGGTGCCACATACAGATGGAAAGGGACAAAGAAGATAAAATCTCTACACTCACATTCTAGACAGGCACATAAAGAACCAAAACACAGCTGGGCACAGTGACGCACACCTGTAATCCTAGCAATTTGGGAAGCTGAGACAGGAGAATTCCAAGTTTAAGGCCAGCATCAGTCATTTAAGCAAGAACCTCAGCAACTCAGTGAGACCCTGTCTCAAAATAAAAAATAAAAAGGGGTGGGGATGTAGCTCATTGTTTATATGCTTTTATGTCAATTAAGTATTTTCTTTAATATGATTCTCAGTTGCAAGTTACTTCGTCATATGGAAATAGGACAACTGAGCCAATAAATCCCCTTCAGTTGGGCATGCAGGCTATTTACACTACCTGGGTTCATTCCTGAACTGAAATGATTTCCTAACTATAGAACCCAAAATAATATGGACATATGGGCTGTCTCAGTCACAACTATTGCCTCCACAGAAGAGAACTAGGAGATTCTGGGTGAAAGCAAATTATTTTTTGTGTTGCTTGAGCTTACTACTGCCTATATGGATTGCTTTTTCAAGTAATTTGGTGGTGGTTTTGTTTTGTTGGTTGAGTATTGACCATAGAGCCTCTCAAAAGCTAAGCATGGGTTCTGACACAGAGGTAGAGCCTGTCCTCAAATTTTAAAAAAATTCAGACACGTGAAATTAAAGAGGTAGAATCAAGATGTTGTGGTAGTACAAATATGAGAATATTTTGCTGTGAAATGTGAAGTCATTTTGGTGGTGGTAATGAGATCAGGGCCTTGAAGGGAAAGTCAATCCCTCAAGGGGAGAAGAGCTTATGTACGGGCCTAGAGACCTAGAGTGATGGCAAGGTACTTGGCAGGGCTGGTAAATACAGCAAAGAAGAGGGATGTGGCCAAGGAAACTAGAGAGGGGCACTGGGGCCGTATCACCATGAACCAAGACACTTGAACTCAATCCTGTGGATAACAGCAGCTAGGCCAGGCCTGGAAGCAGGCCCACGTCATAAGCACCTCTAATTGTGGCAGGTGAGCTATTGTAAAGGACCCCCTCCAAGTATTTCTCATACTTTCTTTAATAAAATATGCTTTTATTTTCATTGTAGAAAAACTAACTTTTAATGTGGGCATAGTAGTGCATGTCTGTAGTCCCCAGCCACCGAGGGGACTGAGTCAGGATCGCTTGAGCCCAAGGGTCAAGGCTTGCTTGGACAATATAGTGAGATCTGTCTCTTTAAAAATTCTTTTAAGCTGGGTATGGTGGCACAAGCTTGGAAACAAGCTTCAGGAAACAGGAGGCAGTAAGATCACAAGTTCAAGGACAGCGTGGGCAACTTAGTAGGACCCTGTCCATAAATAAATAAATAAATAAATAAGTGGGCTGGAGATATAAACGGGTATCTCCAGCCTATTTATTTATTTATTTATTTATTTATTTATTTATTTATTTATTGTGCCCTTTGGTTTGATCTCTAGTATCTCTCATACACATACACACACATACACATACACACACACACACACACACACACACACACATACAATTCTCATATATTAAAGTAAACTCAGTCTGAGGCAGGAAGACTATAAATTCAAGGTCAGCTTCAGCAACATAGTGAGACCCTGCCTGAAAATAAAAAATATAAAGGGCTGTGACTTGGTGGTTAAGCACCCCTGGGTTCAATCCCTGGTACACTCCACCCCCACAAAAAAAGAAACTCTATAAAAGGTGAAGGCATAAACCAAAGCAGAGAGGATAGAGATGAGGGGACAAGGGGGACCTTCACTGATGTAGCTGCCTGAGGCTGTGGTGCCATGTCTGGGGTCCAGAGAAAGTGGTGCAAGAAGAAAGCTGAGAGTCTGAGCCTAGAGTCTGGATAGGCTAATGCAGCATACAGGGGGCTGCCAGGGTAGGGAAGGGCACATGATGCATGGCTCTGCTGTCTATGATTCTGAGGCACCACTGATCCTCTTGTTCTCCCCCTTGTCTGTGCAGGCCCAGCATTTCTACCTTGTAATGTTCAGCTTCATCTTCTGGGGGTTTCAGGAGTTCCTCCAGCGTGCGCACCTCCTCACTGGTGATATCAGCACAGTAAGGCTCCACAGAAGCCCAGAACCTGTAGGGAGAAGCAGATCCTGAGTGAGTACCCTTCTGGGCCTCAGTCTTGGGTCCTCCCACTATGTTCTCTGACCAGAACCTGTTGGGGGCATCATTCTTGGGGATCCGTGGCACATCAATTGGGTCATCAGTAAATTCATATTCCTGGATCTTGGGTTGAAGGTTTTTGGATTTGGGTCGCCCAGGGCCAGGGCCTGGCCCATGTCCAGCCTTCCCTTCCAGTTTCTGCTTCTTGGGTTTTCCATGTTTAGGGGGAGCTCCAAGCTCATGGTCTCGACCCAGTTTCATGAATCTTCGGTCACCTTTCTTATCCTGCCAGTCAGTAAGGATCTGAAATTTACAGAGATTGTCACTGAGAAGGAGGGAATAACTCTTTTTTTTCCAATAAATAAATTAGGATCTAGAATTCAAGGAGGCTCCAGGATTTCCCCCTTACCGTTTTGCTTAACAAACTCCTAATCATCCTTTAAAACTCAGTTTTTTTTTTAAATGGATCTTTTATTTATTTATTTATTTATTTAATATGCTGTGCTAAGGAGTGAACCTAGGGCCTCACACATGCCAGGCAAGTATTCTACCATTGAGCCACAACTCTAGCCCCTAAAACTCAGCTTTCATAGGATTTTACTCACATACTTCTCAACTTTCCATTCACCTATCTGTCTGTAGTCTTATTCACCTATGTATCACCCAAGCTAGTCACACACAGTAGAAAAGTCAAATAAATGATCAGACCCCAGTGCATGTCAGCCCTGGGGAAAAATGCTGGAGGTGACTTTTTGTGAAGACTCCCAGTAAACTTTAATTTCAAATGTCAACCGCCTGCAAAGCTTTCCTTGCCTCAGTTACCTAGCTTCCTTGGTTTTAAAACACAACTGATTGTACCACAAATACTTTTAGGTAAAGTTAAAATGGCATCTCCTCCCTCTCTGAATCTGGCATCTTGTACTTTCACTGGAGACCCAATCATGTTGACTGATCACACTGCAAAAGCACTGTACCTTGTCTCTTTACTGGACTAAGCTACCTGAGATCAGGAAACTTATCATAACCATCTCTATTCCCCAAGATCCAGATTGGTGCCTAGGACTTGGAGCTCTGGGGATGTTAATACACTGAATAAAAATAACTGTAATAGTAGCTATAACATTTGGAATGTTTACTTAGTGTCAGACACTGGGCTGAGCCTTTGCAAACATTCTTTTAATTCTCACAAAAGATCTAAAGTGAATTCTATTGTTAAGCCCACTTTGCTGACAGGCTCAGAGATAGGAGCTAACTTTCTCAAAGTCACATAGGTAAAAAACATCAACACTACAAAGTGCTTAGGCAAAGGTTCAAATCTAGATCTCCCCATTCCTTTTAGTTGGCAAGTTCCCTGATGGCAAAATGGTTCTAAATTATCTCCCTCTACTGATTAGCACAGGACCCAAAACATAATGGTAAGTGGGATCAATAAAAGCTTAGTGAATGAGAACACTTGCAATTTACAAGGATTATGAACATTATATGTATTTAATGTATCACATGGGCTGTTTGTGTATCTCTCTCTTCCCATCAGTCCCTCAACCTCAGCATATGAAGCTAACCTAATGACCCACCCCATAACTTGACACAGTGCATTTCCGGTGATGTCCCCTCTTTGGGGTATCACCTGGGTTTCAGCCTCCAGCACACGCAGACGCCGGCTGGCAGAGGACAGCAAAGTCTCAAGCTCCAGCTGCAAGGTGTCCAGCTCCTCAATGCCGATGCCATCATCCTCAGAGCGGGCCAGCACTGCTGTGTAGCGAGGACACACCTTCAAGTGGTCCACAGATTTGAAGTCATGGAACTGCAACGGGCAGTCCTTTAGCTCACTCATGGCCCAAGAGATGTAACCCTGTGGAGCTGGAGAAGAAAGGGCTGTTGATGGGAGACAGTGGCATGAGAAAAGCCCAAAGGCTTCTTCCACTGGGGAATTCAACAAGAAAGTCAAGTTTCATTCTTACTAACAAGATTGACAGCACAGATCCTATTTACAAAGCACCTACCATCCACTAAGCTAGGTGCAGAGCTTATCTTACTGAATTCCTCACCCACCTCCATAAGCAGGGACCACTGTGATGCTCTTTTTTACAGAGAAAGAAACTAAGACTCTGAAAGGGTGAGGACATGCTTAAGTTTCCAAAACTCAACTTGACCCCAGGTAGTTCCTGAGTGTGCAGTCTCTGTGCCCAGGCTTCCTGATGCCCTTCCCTCCTGTTCGTCTCCTGAGCCTCTGAGTTTCAACCATCCCCCTCCTTACAACATTCTCTGTGCCTCCCAGCCTCTCCTTGTTTCATCCTATTCCACCTTTTCCCCTTTCTATGCCACCTTGGCTGGTTTGGAAGGCTGGTTGGGAGACAAAACTGAGTTCAAGCCCATTTTCTATTTATGTGCCTCTGAACACGTTATTTAAACGGAGTCTCAGTTTTTCCATATGCAAAATGGGGACAAAACAAGAGGTCTCTCTTTCCCCCATAGAAGTATGAATCTGTAAAATGGGGACAACAGTACCTACCTACCTGGGATGTGCTGAGGATTAAGAGATGATGCCCAGTTCAGTGCCTGGCACCGAAGAAGTGGGACTGCTTAATGGCTGCCCCACCCGTGGGTCGCCTCAACGTCCCGCCTCCAGCGTCCCCGTCCTCTAGGGAGCCCCTAACGCAGCCCCCGCCCCCTCTGCCTCCTCTCTACGGCCTCCCGCGGCCCCCGGGCCGCAGGAGGGGGCGGGGAGCCGTGGTCTAGCCGAGCAACCGCCCCGGAACTGGCTATGGGCGGAACCCTGTAGTTGACGCGGGGGCGGGGAGACGGCTAGGGCGAGCCCACTGAGGCCAGCGGGGGGTTGGGGTGCGGGCAGCCAGCGAGCCTGCGGAAGGCCTCTGTAATAGGCCTCCAGAGGACTCTTGGGGACAGCCCGAGGCCGGGGGCGGGGCTCGGCAGCCGAGATCTCCGCGCGGCAGTTAGCTCCACCAAGCCCCAGGGGCTGCAGGTAGGAGGGGCGCGGAAAAAGGATGGGGGCGCAGCGCCGGAAGGAACGTAAGCTTCTCCGCCTCGGCTTGTCCTAATTTGGTGCCCAACCTAAGGTCGGGCTGTACTATTGTATGATAGGGGGAAGGCTTCGGGAAAAGGTGGCCCAAGAGTCGAAAGCATGAGGGAAAGATGCATGGGTAGAGGGAAAAAATTTGATTAGTGATTTGGAGCTTCAGGACTTTAAAGATACCATGATAGTCGGAGCGTGAAAATTTCATGAAGATACAAACGTTCTTAGACTGTCCTGCCCTGTTCTGAAAACAAGATGGTGCCGCCCGGAAGTCTGGGCGGAGACTGCGGCTGCGCTGCTCAAGAAAGGGCAGTCGTCGCGGGGCCGGCCACTTCCGCACTTCCGCTTTCCGGCCCAGCCAGCGCCCGCGATGGTGAGAGAGCCGGGCCCCGCGCCAGGGACCCCCTCAATTCTGTCTTAAGGCTACGGGTTTACGGGAGATGCTAATTCGCCGCGGTGACCTGGGGCCGAGGGGTGTCAGAGAGTGTGGGGGCACAATGAGGGTTGGAAAAAGGGTGGGGCGCGGGCCAAAGTGAGGAAGGGGCAAGCAGGGGAACTGGCTGATAAGAAGCAGGCCTTGCGGCTTCCTGGTTGGGCATGCAAGGCAGGTATAGAATATTCCTGAAGTATGGAGGAAGCCGGAAGCGGGGCATCTAGGCTTGTGGTAGTGCCTGAAGGCCCGCAGTAGGCCCAATAGCCTTGTCTTGAGGCCGCTGAAGTATGTATTAGGGCCACTTCCTTGTCTAGATTAGAGCTTCAGTGAATACACCCCCTCGTCCTCTCTTTCCTTCTTGACTCCACTGTTTTACCGAGACAGGTGCCCACTTTTCCTTGACCTCTGGTGGGTACCACCAACCTTGTTTCTATCCCAGTGGAAGGTCACTCTTTTTGTTGCCTCCATTCACGGGTCATCCTATTCAGAGCTAAACTGTGTTGACTTTATGTAAAGTCGTACTGTCCATCCCTCCCTTCCTGGGAATCTTTCCCTTTCATATATGTGATAGTTCCAGAGAGTTGTGACTGTGGCTCACCACCTCTCCCTCTTATCACTTTTCTTGCCTCCAGGCTTTGGTGACCTGTGTTCTGGTGACTCCTCAGTCTGCATTCCCAGCTGTCATTCAAGGATCACCCAGTTGTTTTGAAATTAGACCACTAGTTCAAAAGCCATCTAAACCACCTATTCCTCCTGTGCTACTTTTCATACCTCGCTGAGAAATATGGTTTATTTTTGCGGTTCAGGAGATAAAATTCAGGGCCTCATTCATGCTAGACAAGCTCTCTGACACTGAACTACCTCTCCATGCCTGTGTGTGTGAGAGAGAGAGAGAGAGAGAAGGGAATGTCCTTGGAAAGGAATCTGGGGTGCTCTACCACATTCTCAGCCCTTTTTTATTTTATTTTATTTTGCATTAGGGTCTGGCTAAGTCACCCAGCCCACTTGGGATCTTCCTGTCTCAGCTGCTGTAGTAGCAGGGATTACAGGCATGCACCGTATCTGGCTTGATTTTTTTTAAAAATTCAAGTTTGAGACATTTCATCATACTATCTTATTTTATCCATAAAAGTAAGGCATCACAGGGTTGGCCACCTAAATTTTACCTTTATATGTATTATCTATAAATGTTGACAGGCATGTAACCATTGCTACAATCAAAGTACAGAATATTTTCATCACCTCACAACATTTTTTCCAGTCCCTTTGTAATCCTCTTCTTTCCCCAACCCCAAATACCCCTGATTTTTTATTTGCCCTTATCGTTTTGTTTGCTTTTTCCATATTGTCTTATATATGGAATTCTTTCATGTACTAGCTTTTTATTTTATTATTATTATTATTTTACATGATGCAGGGGATTAAACCCAGGGCCTGGCACATGCTGGGCAACCACTACCAATGAACTATACCCCTGTTCTCTAATATATATACTTTTAAGTATGGCTTTTTGCTCTAATACATTTGAGATCCATTCATGTTGTGTGTATCATAGTAGTTATTCCTTTATAAAATGCTTAATAGCATTTTATTGTATGAGTGGACAATGTTTTGGTTTTTTTTAATATCATTATCTTCTGCATCTAATGTCAGTCCTTGTGGTTCTCTGTCCTCTTTACTGTCCCTGTCCAGGTTCTCATAAGAATTTCTTGAATAACCCTCTCTGCTCTATGTCTCACTTCCCTCTCCAGCCCATTCCCCAAAGAGCCACTGTGCAGCTGAAGTCATGTAACTTCCTCCTCAGAAAGCCCCAGTTTAAAAGAAAAGCTAACTTAGTAGCCTAGCGTATAAGATCCTCATGATTTTAGACCAGCCTTCTGTTGGCAGCTTCATCTATACAATCTAAAGTGCTTCACATGTACAGAAACCTTATACTTGTTACTGCTATTGGAACTCCTAATGCCCTTTTTTTTTTTTAAGAGAGAGGGGGGGACAGAGAGAGAGAATTTTAATATTTATTTATTTTTTCTTAGTTCTCGGCGGATACTACATTTTTATTTGTATGTGGTGCTGAGGATCGAACCCGGGCCGCACGCACGCCAAGCGAGCGCGCTACCGCTTGAGCCACATCCCCAGCCCCTAATGCCCTTTTTTATTCTATCCTTGTTATTTCATTTTTTTCTACAGAAAGTTGGTAAGACATTAAATGTGAGGTACTGAGCTAGCTAGGTCCAAGCTATGTAACTGAATGAGGTAGACATGGTTTACAGTCTAGTGTGAAAAAGAAATCACTTTACAGGGAGACATAAAAGATATGTCATGGTAAATTATAATAAATGCAAAGAAGGGGGAAGTCAAGAAAGATTTCTTTGAGGAAGGAAGAGGCCTTCCCTAATAAGCTGAGCTCTGAAGGATTGGAGCAGAAAGAGGAGGAAAGCCTCCAGATAGGTGTTCAACTTGTATAATGTCTTGAGGTGAGAAAGAACTTGACTAATGTAATTAACCGTGTAGGTCGAAGCTGATTCCTCTACTGGGAATGTTTTTATTCTATTTTTTTTTCCTCATTGTAAACTCCTGATCCTGTATCCAGTCAAAACCAGTTTTTTTTCTGTCAATATAGATTTCTTATAATTCTGATTGTTTTGTACTTCGTCCTACATTAAACCACATGTCCTCCACCCAGTTGAGCTATTTGAGGGCAGAAATGATCTACATATCTTTGAATTCCCAGCTAGCTCACTGCCTGGCAAATAGTTGACTTCTGTGCTTATTGGCTTAATGTAGAGGTTAAGAACATTCACCTGGGTACCTCTGGATCAATTACTTGGCACCTTTTACATTTGGAGCTGGATGATTCTGTTGTATGTCACAGGATGTTCAGCATCACCTCTGTCCTAACCATAACCCTAACCCTGTCCATTTAATACCAGTTGTACCCAGACAAGTCATGACAATCCATATGTTTATTCTGAATGTCTCTTCTCAGGCAAAATTGCTTCCTGTTCAGAACCACTGCTCTACACTTAAGACTGAAAGGCATCTTGAAAGCCTAATGGGTTCTGTTCACTGTGACATCCCATAGCTGGATGCTCTCAGGCCAGCCTGGCTCCAGGAGAGCTGGAGTAGTGGACCAGTGGGGTGGGTGAGGCAGATTCTGATTCTCCCCAACTCTTGTTTTTTTTCCTACAGACTGCCACTCTCCGCCCCTACCTGAGTGCCGTGCGGGCCACACTGCAGGCTGCCCTCTGCCTGGAGAACTTCTCTTCCCAGGTTGTGGAACGACACAACAAGCCAGAGGTGGAAGTTAGGTAGGAAAGGAAAACATCATCGGGGGCAAAGTATTAGTGCTATTTAGGCAGTGCCATGAACCTGTGTCCTGGAATTGTCAGGATAGCTTCAGTTCACATAATTTGTCTTGCTGCCAAGGTGAACAGTGATTCCTGATTTGGAGTGAAGAAAAGAGGGTCAGTGGGTTGGCAGGGCAAAACCCAGGGGAATATTTCTTCTGGAGCCAAGATTGCCTGAACAGGACTGTTCATGAAGTAACTCCTGTGGCTTTATTGAATTCATTGGCAGTTTAAGCAGAGTTTGGATAATTTGGTTATCTGAGATGCCATCTCTACACGTCTCTGTTGTTGTTGTTATTACTGCACATTGAACCCAGGGGTACTCTACCACTGAGCTACACCCCCAGGACCACCCCCTGATACCTTTTTTTTTTTAATGTTGAGACTAGCTTCAAACTTGTGATCCTCCTGCCTCATCCTCCCAGGTTTCTGGGATTACTGATGTGCACCATCACACCCAGCTACTGTTATGCTTCTTAATATACATGGTTTCTACTAGACATTTAAAAATATTAACAGCTCACAGACTGCCACAGTTAACTACCCTAGAGATATCAGAGATTTGGAGGTGTTAAATTGAGACCTGAGCTTAGGAGTCCCAGTGGTACAAAAGTGATTCATTCTAGGTTAATAATTAAAGGACTTTAGGGCTGGAGATGTAGATTAGTGGAAGAGTATTTGCCTAACATGCATGATGCCTGGGCTCAACCCTCAACCATGTCCCCCCAAAAGAAGAAGAATTTAAAAGAAGCCAAACTGTGTTTATTCAGTTTTAGCCTGTCATTATTCTGGAACAGATGCTTTCCTCATCCCCTGGTTTGCCTATAATTATTAAAATCAGCTATCTTTGGCAAAGCTCTTAACATGTAGTAGGTACACTGTTTAGACATTTGAGCCTTTTTGATTTCTCCGAATCTTCACCTGTGAAATAAGAATCAGAGTCATTTTACAGATGAGGAAGTTAAAATTCCAATCCTGTGACATGTCCAAGGAACATAACAGGAAGCTGAATTTCAAAACCTTTTTGTCCTGACTCCAGGGCCTGTGCTCTTTTTGCTGCAGAATATGCTCCCTGGCTTCTGTCTTGGAGCATACTTGCTTGTTAATCTTCTATAGTTTGGATTCTGTGGTTTCAGTGATTTTAGGACCTGCTGTTAGGTCACCTTAACTCTTCTTTCTCTAATAATGAGGTCTCTGTGACTTTGTGTTTTCAGGAGTAGCAAAGAACTCCTATTACAGCCTGTTACCATCAGCAGAAATGAGAAAGAAAAGGTGCTGATTGAGGGCTCCATCAATTCTGTCCGGGTCAGCATCGCTGTGAAACAGGTGAGTCACCATGCAGGAGGCCCATAGTTAGGAGCTCTCTTTGAAGTAAAGGGTCCCCATTTAACAGACCAATGTGGCATATTTAGTTTAGGTTCTGCTTGCTTGAATGTACTCAGGAAATGGTTTGCCAAAGCAGGTCAGAAGAATAATATGAGCAGTTATGTCCAGTAGACCTTGCTCTGGATTAGAATGCAGCCAAGGTTGTATGACAAGTTAGGGATCAGGTCACAGAACCATTCTTAAGGAATGAGGAATACATTTACTTAAGAAAAAAAGCAATGCTGGTACCAATTTCATAGCCATACTGTCTGCCACTGCCACTTAGTTTAAGAAATAAAGTACCGGAGCTGGGGTTGTGGCTCAGTGGTAGTGTGCTCACCTAGTATGCATGAGGCACTGGGTTCGATCCTCAGCACCACATAAAAATAAAGACAATAAAGTCCATCAACAACTAAAAAAGTACCAATTCTACTATGTTTCCTCAAACAGCATTTCACCAATATCTGTACTTCCTGCTACCCCTACAGTGCTTGACATATTCATGTACGACCTAGATGGTTAATTTACTTAATAGATTTTGAATTTTTGACTTATTTCCCCTTTCTCAAATTGGAAAAGAAACTTTATGCCATAAATGGAAATACAGTATCACTTTCCACAATCTATTACAATTCTAAAAATAAACACAATAAAAACAATGTTATTCAATTCAAACTAGATACTATTGCCTACATAAAGCTCCAACATGAGGTCTGCTGTCTTTATTCAAAATGTAATATTGCAAAAGCCTGTGATCCCAGCTGCTAGGGAGACTGAGTCAGGAGGGTCACAAATTCAAAGGCAGCCTCAGCAACTTAGCAAGAACTTGTCTCAAAATAAATAAGAAAACAAAAAAGGGCTGGGAATGTGGTTCAGTGGTTGAGTGTCCCTGGATTCAATCCCTGATAATAAAAAAGGAGATCAGCTAGATATGGTGGTTGTAATCCCAGTGACTCAGGAGGCTAAGGCAAGAGGAGTTCAAGTTTGAGGCTAGCCTCAACAACATAGGGAGGGCTTCAGCAATTTAGTGAGACCCTGTCTCAAAATTAAAAAAATAAAATGGACTCGGGATGTAACTCAGTGCATGTGGCCCCTGGATTTAATCCCTAGTACAAAAAAAAAAAATGAAATTGATCAAATAATGTTGAGTGCATGTATGTAACAACAAATTTCACTATTATGTATAATTAAAATGTACCACTAAAAAAAAATAAATAAATGGAAGATCATCGGGTATAGGGAGGTATTAAGGGCATTCTAGCACCCAGCTATAGAATTCTTCTTTAAGAAATATTGAAATAGTTCAAAAGGTGAAAACTTAGCCGGGCTCAGGGGTGTATACCTATAATCCCAGCAGCTCGGGAGGCTAAGGCAGGAGAATCACAAGTTCAAAGCCAGCCTCAGCAACAGCAAGTCACTAAAAGTTGTGAAACCCTATCTCTATAAATAAAATACAAAAAAGGACTGAGGGGCTGGGGATGTGGCTCAAGCGGTAGCGCGCTCGCCTGGCATGCGTGCTGCCCGGGTTCGATCCTCAGCACCACATACCAACAAAGATGTTGTGTCCGCCAAGAACTGAAAATTAAACATTCAAAATTCTCTCTCTCTCTCTCTCTCTCTCTCTCTCTCTCTCTCTCCCCTCTCTCTCTCAAAAAAAAAAAAAAAAAAAAAGGACTGAGGATGTGACGAGACTCAGTGTTTAAGTGTCCCTGAGTTCAATCTCCGGAACCCCACTACCACCCCCCAAAAAAGGTGAAAACTCTGTTGATTGATGTATAGTGACATTAAAACAGAGACTACCTAAAGTTGTCTCAGTTACCCTGGGTGGTATGTGCCACATATTTCGAGAAGTAGTGCACTGTGAAACGAAAAAGAGAGTTTGTTTTGTTTTGTTTTGTTTTTTTTAAATAATGGCCTAGGCCTGTAATCCCAGCTGCTCTAGAGGCTGAGACAGGAGGATTGCAAATTCAAGGCCAGCCCCAGCAGCTTAACAAGACCTCAAAATAAACAAAAAGAGCTGATGAAGATGTAGCTTTAGTGGTGGAACATCTTTGTATTCAATTCTCACTACTGGAAAAAGCAGAATGAAAGAAATCAACAGGAATCATCTAGGCAGTACGATTGAGGATCATTTTGCTGGGCATGGTGGCACATACCTATAATCCCAGAGAGCTGGGAAGCTGAGGCAGAAGGATCACAAGATTGAGGCCAACCCAAGAAACTTAGCGAGATCCTAAATAACTTAGTGGGACCCTATCTCAAAAAGGGCTGGGGATGTGGCTCAATGGTAAAATGCCCCTGGGTTCAATCCCCAGTCCAAAAAAAAGGGCAGCTTTGAATGGAGATGTGGACTGTGAAAGAGCTGATAAGAGGTTTGCCAGAATTGCCCCCCTGGAATGGATTAGGATGCTGTTACAGTAATGCTTCATTAGGATAGAGGGGCCCTTAAGTAGATCCTCCTTTCAGTTGGCATCTATGTCCCCACCATTCACAGTTCTGTCAGTGATTGATCCCAGTACCAAATCCCACTGTCTCCCATGGGCCTGGGGACAATTGGGTCCAAATACCAAGCTACTAGTTGTTTTTGGCCTCCCCGTGTCAGCTTTAGAGAACCATCTTTTTTCCTTTGCTCTCACCAGGCTGATGAGATTGAGAAGATTTTATGCCACAAGTTCATGCGCTTTATGATGATGAGAGCAGAGAACTTCTTTATCCTTCGAAGGAAGCCAGTGGAGGTAAGACCTTATATATCTATGTCCCTAACTCCTGAGATTCTGTGCCTGAGTGGCCTATAATTGTCTGTTGAGCCAGGATTGCTACTTCTTAGTTTTTTTTTTTTTTTTTTTTTTTTGTGTGTGTGTGTGTGTGGTGCTGGCTATTGAACCCAGGGCTTCATGAACACAAGGCAGGCACTGGGCTACAGCCCCAGCCTGCTACTTCTGCAGCAATAGGATACCCCCTGACTGAGGTGAGAGTCAGCCTTCATCTCAGCTGGAGCAGTAGCAGACAAGATTAAAATCTTAGGGTCTATACATCACTCATTACCAGAGTCTACAATATAACAGCAGAAAGAGCACAATGAATTAGAAATCCTTTTAAACGGGTTGGGGATATAGCTTAGTTGATAGAATGCACAAGGCCCTGGGTTCAATCCCTAGCACCACAAAAAGAAAGAAAAAGAAATCATTTTAAACTCTGCCACCAATTTAAATCTTAGTTTTTCAAAGCCACAGTTAACATTGGGTCAGTTGTGGTCTGACTTTGTACTTGACTCCTTTACACAGACTCCCTACCAGGTTAACTTAAAATATCCCTACCAGCTGCAAGGCAGAGCATGGGCAGAACAGGCAGATGTGTTGATTAGACACACCAGATGTGTCCGCCAAGTTTTTCCTCATCTTGAGCCAAATTCTCTCTCCTGGTCTTAGAGCTAACTTCAGTGGCCACATAGAATAAATAAAATTGCTCTTCATTACACACCCTCTTGTAATAAAAGACATTCTTACCTGCCAAATCTCACCCCTCTTCCATGTTATCTATTCTCTGGAATAAAGTCTTCTTTATTGTTTGTTTGGATTATTCTGAAGCAAGATTACAAGTCCCTTCATTCTCCCTTAACTTATTTTGAATGCAGGGCTTTTTGTGCCACAGATATTTCCAGAGGCATCTGATATATACAAAATTCTCTTCTGGGTTCAGTTGTTTGGATCCACAGGATGTGGACTCCTAACTGACAGGGCCAGTTATCTTGGGAGAAGATCACAGCCAGCTGGAAGCATGTGAGTAAGTAGAGCAGAAAACCTGGCCAGTTAAGTGTCCCCTGGGGCTAATTCTCTCCTGTTTCTTCTCTTCCTCCTCCCTACCTTCCCTAGGGCTATGACATCAGTTTTCTGATCACCAACTTCCACACAGAACAGATGTACAAACACAAGTTGGTGGACTTTGTGATCCACTTCATGGAGGAGATAGACAAGGAGATCAGTGAGATGAAGCTGTCAGTTAATGCCCGTGCACGTATAGTGGCTGAGGAGTTTCTCAAAAATGTAAGTAGGGGGCCTTCCTGCTTTCCTGCCTGAGGTGGAAGGAGCCATGGGTTGTGTGGAGTTAGCACCTGGTGGGAAAGAGGTGCCAAATTTCCACATCTTAAAATGTCCACAAAATTCTTAACCTATTCTAGTTCAGCCCCCAAGTGAGGCTAGGGAAGTGCATGTGCCAGGTTTCCAGAAACATAACAGTTAATCGTCGTGTAATTCCATTTCTCAAACAGAATTAAATATCTTTCTTTAGTGTCTGTTTCTGAGGCTTCAGGTCCTGATTTCCTCAGCCTGTTTCCCATCACTTTGATGGCTTAAGGCCTCTGGATCCCTCTGAAATTGTTTGTGCCTTTCTAACAGAAAGGACTGCAGTTCTGAAGAGGAGGTAGTGTTTACATTGAGAAACTGATGACATAGTTGTTCTTGTTTAGATATTCAGGATAGGCCTTCTTAGGCATTTTCCCCCTTTCTTCCAAACAGTCTTTGGTTTGTTGATAAGTTCCACTCAAAGTTGACTGTGATCCCCAGATGGTAGGTTTAGTGTTTACTCCTCCCAGTTAATACAGATCACCCAGAAGGAGCTCAGATTTCTAAAAATGGAAATTTAACATACTTCCCCTGGGATTTAATCATACTGAGGGTGGCCCAGTGCACAAAGTCACTGTACCATGTGTGCAAGGGAGTAGTCCAGCTGCCTACCAGTCAGACCTCCTGGGTGTCAGTCTATTTCCTTTGCCTACTCAGCTATGTCACTGAGCCTCTCAACTAAGCCTGAGTTTCCTCAACTGTGAAATGAGGATGCTATTAATATTTACCTTTCAGAGTGGTTGAACTTTAAATGAGATCACGTATGTCAAATGTAACACCTGATACCTAGTAAGCTTTCTGTGTAAGGTGGTACGAAAGTTTATGCCCAGGGCACTAGGAGGCCTCTAGATTCAACTAGCATGTTCACAATTCCTACTTAATATTCAAAACAGGAGTCTAATACTCCCATGCGTTTGACATGTGGAAAATGTGGTGTGTTTTTTCTCCTATTTAAAAAACACAAAATTCTGCTAGCCACAGTGGCCCATGCCTATAATCCCAGTGGGTTGGGAGGATGAGACAGGAGGATTGCGAGTTCAAAGCCAGCCTCAGCAATGGCAAGGCGTTAAGCAACTCAGTGAAACCCTGACTCTAAATAAAATATAAAATAGAGATAGGGTTGTGTCTCAGTGGCCAAGTATCCCTGGGTTCAATTTCTGGTACTTATCTTTTGAGTTAAGTGTTACTGTGTGATTTTGCGGTGTGGAGGTACTGGGGATTGAACTTAGTGGTGCTTTCCCATTGAGTCATATCCCTAGCCCTTTTTATTATTTTGAAACAGGTGTTCACTAAGTTGCTGAGGGCCTCACTAAATTGCTGAGGCTGACCTTGAACTTGTGATCCTCCTGCCTCAACCTCCCAAGTTGTTAGGATTACAGTAATGTATGCCACTGTGCCCAGCAGGTGTTACCATAATTATAGATGAATAAACTGAGGTCTGGAAGTTATTTAATCACCTGCTAAAGTTCCAGAGCCAGGAAGTGGAGGAACTAGATGTGGAATTGGGTTTTCTGATGTAAAGATCTAAGACAGTACCTCAGTACCTAGTGGGGTTACAAATTCAGGTACATACACAGGTCAGGCAGCAGCATATGTGATCGAGGTGGGCTGAGTGGGGACCTGGTGAGCTTGGGCCTCATTTGAGGAACATTGCCACCACGTAGCTCCAGCCTGTTGTACTTTTCGAAAGAATTCCAAATCTAGATTTATATATGACATCTTCCATGTTATCAAGGTTGGCAGCTAATTCATAGTCTTTTAAGCACCACATGGGCTAATCTTTGGGCTATGCTCCGTCATCAGCCATTGATTCACAGCCTCTGGCTTATTAAGTATTGTTCTTGGCACCATGGGGGATACTTGAGGGCAGAAAATTTTCTAAGGCCTGTGCTGGTTGGAGGATCACCCAAAGCTGTATCCCTCTCACCTTGGCCTGCAGAGTTCCCATGTCTTTTTGTTTTTTTATTTTATCTTTGGTATTAGGCATTGAACCCAGGAGATTTTGACCACTTGAGCTACATCCCCAGCCCTTTTTATTTTCTGTTTTGAGACAGAGTCTTGGTAAGTTGCTTAGGGCCTCTAAGTTGCTGAGGCTGGCCCTGAACTTGTGATTCTTCTTCCTCAGACTCCTGAGTTGCTGTGATTACTGGAGTGCACCCTGCACCCAGCTCTGAGTCCCCATGTCTAAAGAAGGCACCTTCAGTTTATATGTAAGACACTGACAGAGCTTTATGGTAGCATCCATAGCAACAGTCTAGGGGAACTGTGGAGAAGCCCTCGATACTTATCTAGTGCTAGATTTAGGGTCAGTGCCCCCACAGGTCTCTGCTGAAGATTGGCTGAGTTAAGAGTATGCTCAAAGGATGTTCTGGGACCCAGCCCCACCCTTCAGAACTCTGTGTACAGTGGCAGCTCTCAGATCAACCCACCATCCTGGAGCAGGCCCACCCGGATACAATAATAACCACTATTCACTGCCTCTTGGTTCTCTTGACAGTTTTAAACCATCTGGCTGGATCTCGCGGCCTACCCCCTCAGCCTCTCCCTGTGTCTCTGCGAAAGCATCCTGGAGTCACTCCCCAGAGCGGCAACGGCAACAGCGGCAGCAGAAGCGGGGAGCTGGGTCGGGTGGGCACTAGATGCGGGAGGGGGGTGGTGTGCTTGCTAGCTGGGCAAGAAAGCAGCAGTGGACCTGCCCCAAGGCCACACGTGCCTGGTCAGGCTGGCTTCTGATGTTCAGTCCCCTGGGCTGGGACAGATTTTTTTTAACGTCTTGAAACTTAAACTTTGTGCTTGTAGGAGACTGTAACCTTTTTGTCTTTTTTTTTTTTTTAAACAAACAACCTCCACCTCCAGTGGCTGTGACTGGTCCCAGTGATTGTACCTTATTGGTCGCTGTGGGTCTGGGCGGGCCTGGAGCCAGAAGGCGACTACTTTTTCTCCCCTGTGCTACCCCAGGTGGGGAGAGAGGGAGGTTTTAGACTCCAGTTTCTCTCCATTGCTCTCTTAATCCCAAGCCTCCTTGGGCCCAGTAGAAGTGGTGGGAACCTTCTATGAGCTTCCTGAGCTCTGCCTGAAGATGGCCTCCCAGCATTCAATGGGGACAAGGGCTGAATCCATGAGTACCAGCCATACCTAGGAGCTGGAGCCCAAAAGCCAGGCAACTTCTGGCTGCATGGGGCCGCTTGGTGCCCTTCCAGCTGAGAGGGGCCACTGTCATGCTTTGTCTCAGTGCAGTGCCTGTGCTAGAGGTGTGGAGAGGTAAGTCCTCCTCCAGAGCTCCCCCTGGGCCCTCTCCGCCTGCTCTGGCTCCTCTGCTCCCACACGCTCGGTTTCTTTTCTGATTCTAGTGGATCCTCCCACCCCTGATTAAAGTCTCTTCTTGCCCTTTTGGGGCTGCATGAGGTCTGAACTCTGTGTGTATATGTGAAGGGAAGGGAGGTGGTGCTATTTTTATTTCCTGAGACCAAGCAGCTGGTGCTTGGGCCTGGAGCTCCCCATCAGTCTTATAGATTGATCCTACCATTATCCCTGCCAAAGACTCCAACCCAGTGACCATTGCAGTCCAAGTACCATGTGTTTCTGAAAATGTTCTGTCCATTCAGTGTTGGTGCTTTTCACATGATCTCATGTGGGCTAAAAGATAACCTCAGAGAAACATCCGTCCTATTTTTGGATAAGAAAACTGAGGTTCAGTGAGATGAAATAGCTTGCTGCAAGTCTCCAGACCATGAGCAAGAAGTTTAGACTTCTGCCTGGGCTAAAGCAGTAGTTATTTCTTTTGGTACCAGGGGTTGGACCCAGGGGTGCTTAAGTACTGAGCCATATCCTTGCCCCTTTTCATGATTTATTTTGAGACAGGGTTTTTTTAAGTTGCTCAGGGCCTTGCTCAGTTGCTGAGGTTGGCCTCATATTTGTGATCCATCTGCCTCAGCCTCCTGAGTCTCTGGTATTACAGGCATGCACCAATGTGCCTGGCTTCACCTTTATCTATTTAAATTACTACAGTTAAGTGAAGTTTATAATCTGGTTCCTCAGTTTCACTGATGTCATGTTAAGTATTCAGTAGCTACAGTGACTAGTAACTACCATATCAGCACATATATTTCCATTGTCAAAAAAAGTTATATTGGATAATGCTAGACCTTTTTTAGTGATAACTTGAAGTAAACAAAACTGATTTACGTTTGAGTTCTGACTCTTGTTGCTGGATTTGGACAAGCTGTGTATATTCTATGCCTCGGTTTCTTTTTTAAACTGGGGATTGAACTCAGGGGTATTTTTACCACTGAGCTACATTTCCAACTCTTCCTTTTTTTCGGACAGGATCTTACTAAATTGCCCAGGTTGGTCTAGTCCTTCCGATCCTCCTGCTTCAGCCTCCCAGGTAGCTGAGATTACAAGCATGTGCCACCATGCCTGGGTCAGTTTCTTGATCTCTGACATGGAGACTATGAAAGTGAACTGACACAATCTCTGCCACACAGGCACTGAATGAACCACTGGTTGTTTGTTCAGTATCTGAGTTGTCTGATAAACTCCAACATGCTAGGCTTGGGGATATCCCTGCTTTGAGAAGACTTGGGAGTCCAGTAAAAGAGCTAGGCATGTGAATAAATATATTGAAATGTTTCATATGTATTGTTGGAAGTCTGGGGACTGGGAGGGGGCCATATGTATAGGAGGGTATAAAGCTTCTATAATGGTTGGCCTTTGAGCTGAACTTCACAAAAAGATTTTCTTACAGATGGCCAAAGGGGTCTTTTGAAGGGAAGAATAAAGAAATAATAAAGGAAGGAGGGGCTAGTGGTGGGAACAACTTGAATAGGTATAATCCCCTTTATGACATTACCTCTGTGACCTCCTGCCTTGCTAAATTAGCTAGGCTCTCCTCAGAGGCACATGGCTATGTTGTATCATTGCAATGAATGTGAAAGGTACTCGCAGCAAAGTGCGTGACCACGAGTGTGTGGCAGTTTCTTACTCCCCTCTCACAGGATGGCATTTACCAGGTGAGCCAGCAAGAACCCTGATTTGTGGCAAATTTCTCTCCCAGGATCCAAAGATCCTTAAAACCAGATTTGCAGGCTAATGAGAACAGACTGTATGGTTTTAGTCAGCTGGTTCTCTCTTAGGTCTTTTAGGATACCCCAGCTAAGGAGGTTTGGGAAATGTAATCTTTGGTGTCAGTTGGACAGGTAGTTAGTTAAGGGACCTACCTTCACTGTAAGAACAGAACTGCCCAGTGACTGGGTTCCAGCCAGGACTCTCCTGGACTGCACTTGCATAGGCACTGCTCAAGTTAGCCTGTCAAACTGCTGATTTGGTCCTTTGTGATCAACAGGTCAAACCCCATTGAGTGATAATCACAGGAAGATATGTATAAGTGTGCCTCAGACCTGGCTTCCAGTGTTGCCTGTGATTTGTGGCAGTTATTTGACATCTTGGAGCCATATTGCCCCTATGACTTTTGAGGATAATACTTTACCACTCTCTCTAAATGGTCATTTACAATCTTGACCTTTTAAATTTATTTTGCATTTGATTTGAATGATGATCAGTTTTTCTGTTTGAGTTACCAGGAGAGGAGGTATGTGTTCTGTACCCATGATTGCTCCCCGCAAATACAGCCTCGACTTTGATTTTCATATCTGTTCCCCACCACCACCAAACTTACTAGCCGCATCTATCTGCTAGGCTCTCAGATCTGAACTGGGCTCACTAGGCTCCAGCCACTCTGGCTGCCTTGTATTTCCCCAGAAAGGGTCTTCCCTTTCGAGGTTGCCAAAACTGTTTCCCCTGCCTACAATGCTAAAATGTTACCTCTTCGGAGAGGACATCTTTGCCCTAATGTGTACTTCTTTCCTGGTTTCAGCTCATTGCTTATTCACTGCCCTCATACCTGTAGCTATTTTGTTACTTGCTGTTATCCCACACTGGGCTATAAGCCTCTTGGGGTTGGGGTTCACTTGTCAGTCCCCAGCCCAGTGCTTAGCACGTGGGTGGCCCCCTATAAATACGGTGGGGGGCATTCCACGCAGGAACCGCTGGATAAGGAACCAGGATTCCAGCCCAACGTTCTGTTCTACCCTCAGTGCCTTGCCCATCAAAGGGGTGGGGATAAATGAGGCCCAGAGCCTGGCTCACCCTGGAAAACCCCAGCTCCTCTGACCTGGGGCGGCTCCGGAACCCTCTGGTCTGATTGTGCCCGGGGGATGGTTTCTATGGTGACAGCAAACAGAGGGCGGGGCCTGAGTGCTTCTCAGAGAGGCAGCGCTGGGAGGGAGGCGGGCTCCAGCGCTGGAAGGGCTCGCGCAGCGAGGGGCGCATGCAGGGCCCTGGCGGGGCACTTCTGAGCACCAGGGAACTGGGCCCCGTGAGCCAGGGCTCGGCCACCTGGTTCAGCCAGGATCAAGGCCCAGCGTGCAGTTGGCGGCGAAAGCCCCAGCCACCAGATCCACACAACAGTTCCCCCGCCTCTTGGCCCTGGGTTCCCTACCCACAATACCGGCTGCCTGGGAGGCTGCCATGGCCGGGGCCCGCCTCCACCCAGCCCGAGGCGAGTGGTGCTGGCCGTCAGCGCCTGGCCAGCAGTGCTGGCTTCATGCCCTGCCTAGGCCGCGCCTCCGAGACTCCTGCCTGCGGCACCCGCGCCCAGGGCCCTGCGGATCCCCACCTATTCAGCCCCCGGCCTGCCCAGGTCCTGGATGATCCCCCCACGCAAGACGGTGAGGCCCAGAGCGTTGCCTGCCCTGGCCGGTGGCAGCTGCAAGAAGAAGCATGGGGACGGAACGAATGGTGTGGGCGTCCTGATGAAGGGTGGAGGGAGGGAAGAGGGTGCCAAAATGACCCCGGCTAAGCCCCAACCTATCCCAGCCCCTATAACGCCTCTTTCTGCAGGATCCCTTGTCCTCTGGCGAGGATTCTCCAAGACACCTCACCACATGGGCCGGCTCAGAAACGCCAAAATCCACGTGGAGAGAGCTGTCAAGGTCGGAATGGGTTGGTGGGGAGGAGTTTAGAAAGGACCCTGGAGTACTTTGTCCTGCCTCCTTGTGGTATTTTTGTCATGTCCTTCAAAAGCAACCAAAAAAAACCTCCTTAATTCTACACTCATCTTCCAATACCTCCCCATTTTCACTTCTCATTCAGGGCCAAACTTCTTGACAGAATTGTCTGGGCATTGTTCCACTTCTTTACCTGGAATTCACTCCTCAGTTCCCTTCCCTCTGATTTTCTGCCTTTCCCATCCCATTCCTTTTAAAAACCACTCTCATTAAGGCCCTTCGTGACCTCCAAGGAGCCAAACCCAGCAGCGCCTCTTCAGTCCTGCCATCTTGATTGAGTTGCCTGTGGGTGTGCACTGATGCCCCACACACCCATCCTCCTTAGCTATCTGACTGCACACTCCTACTTTTCTTTTCTCTCTTTCTGGCTGCTACTTTTCAGTTGCTTTGGGCAGTTTCTTAGATATTAGAGGCTCCATAGATCCCTACCCATGCATGCTGCATGCATGCTTCTCTCTGGTTGTGAGTCCAATGTGCTGCACCCACTGCGTACCCTCTCCAGCCCCCTAGTTGACATCTCTACCCAGAGTTTATCAACATTTCAATCTCATGCTCTGATATCCTACCCAAACTTGTCATTCCTTCTCGTCTGGACTTTCTCATCTCAGTTGTTCAACCTCAAATCCAATATTTCCAATTTTTTTTTTACTACCACATCTAATCCCATCAGCAAAATCATTCATCTCTGATTCCAAAATGAATCCCATCCCCCCACTTTTGCCCCATCTTCACTGTAAGCACAACAGCCTTCCAAATGGTCTGTTTCCATACTTGTTCCCATCTTTTTTCCATACAGTAGCAAGCCAAACTTAACAAAGCAAAGCTTCCAACTAAGCACTTCCTCACCTAACCTTTATTGCTTTGTGCTACTCATATAAAAACCCACATCCAAGGGCTCAAGCCTGCAGGGCTGTCCATGGTCTGTCCATACTACCTACCTTCTCATGGGCTCTCCCTTCATTTTCCAAACTGCACTCACCCTTTCAGTTCCTTTTGGTCTCCATTCTGCTTTTGGGCCCTTGCACATGCTTTTCCCTCTGCCTACACTGCCATTTGCTCAGCTCTGTATATTCATGACTCTTTTGATCTTCTCTAACCATGTATTCCTAAGTAGTTTCTCCGGGTCTCATTAAGTATATAGATTTTACACTGCCTGGATTTAAATCCATACTCTTGGGGTTGGGAGTGTAACTCAGTGATTGAACTGTGCTTAGCATGGGTGAGGCTTTGGGTTTAATTCCCAGCACAAAAAGAAATCTCTTTCACTTAACCATGGTATGTCCAAGCTACTTAATTTCTCTGCATCTTTATTTCATAACCAGTGAGCATCTAATAAAAATGTATGTCATTGTAAGTAATACATGAAGCATTTACCACATAGTAAATACTCAGTAAATATCAGCTATTATTGCCAACATTGTTACTATGCATATTTGTTTATTTTGGTACTAGGGGATTGAACCCAGGTGCATATTACCACATCTCTATAGAGCCCTTTTTCTTTTTTTTTTTTTTAAGACAGTTCTTGCTTAGGGCCTTGCTAAATTGCAGGAACTGGCCTTGAACTTGCAATCCTTCTGCTCCAAATTCCCAAGTCATTGGAATTAACAATCATATACCACCCCCCCCAGACACTATGCATATTTATTTCCCTCCATGTTTTTTAGCTATTTTTCCCAGTAGAATATAAAAATTCCCTACAGAGGCCAGCTTAGAGGCAGAGACTGTAACTGGGTCACTACTATATCCCCTGTGTTTGGCACCTTGGCAATGCTTATTGAACAAGTCTCTATCTCTCACCTTATAGCAGAAGAAGATCTTTATGATCCAAGGCCGCTACCCAGTGATCCGGTATCTCTTACGCCGGAGAGGCTGGGTAGAGAAGAAGATGATCCATCCTCCGGGCACTGCCTTAATGCCATCCCAGAAGGATCTGGACAGCTCAATGCTAGGTGATAGTGACACCACTGAGGAAGGTGAACAGTTCCCTCTCTTTCCACAAGACCCCTCCCAGTCTTCTTCCTTATGTTCTCACCATCCCAGGGTTGAGGATTTGTACCTATGGGGCAGGGACATGGCTCTCATCAGGTCTGGGCTCTGCATACATTGAAGATGAAGAAGAGCATTATCAACAAACACAGCTGTTTGACTTAAATGGCCTTCTGGAATTTGATGACCTAGATGGGACACATGCTTTGATGGTGAGCGTCCTGGGGGCCAGCTGAAGCACAGGATTGGCTGGAGGGTGGCTATTCAGAAGGAGAGGTCTGGCGCCCAATGGGGTGACCTCAGACAAATCCTTTTCTTCTCTGGGTCTCAGTTTCCCCATCTGTATAAAGATGATTGTTTCTCTAAAGGCTGGATAGGCCCCCAGAGCAGTGAAGGACTCAGTGGGGCTCTGACAAGGCTGTCACATCCTCTGTGCATGCTAGTTATCCCTTCCAGGTAAAAATCTCTTTGTTCATCTGCTTCCTTTGCCCTTAGCAATTGAAGGCTCATAGGAAGGTCTTACACAACTCTGAGAGAGGCTGGTGAGATGGTGTGGAGGACATGTGTGTGGAGGTTAAGGACACTTGGATTCATTAGATTGGCACCAACTCTTACTAAGTTGAACTATATGAAATAGCCATTCCTGCACGTCAAGATAAGATGAAAATCGGTAGTTTCATGTGGTTCAGCTTTGTGAACCCTGGGGTAGGTCGTTTACCCTTCGTGTACCTCAATTCCCTCATCTGTGAAATGGTAGCTCCTACCTCATAGGGTTGGATGAGGAGTCAATGGATTAACATAGAAAGTATTTCAAACAGAGCATAGCATATGGTGTTATTAGTTATTAATAATCCTACCTCCCAGATTTTTAGAAAGGATGGAGAGGTGGGGACCACAAAAGAACCTCTGTTACATGCTGTGTGCACATCAGTTTGGAGGCTGTGTCCAGCTTCTGGCAAGTGACTGATGGCCATGGGTCAGAGAAAGGTCCAGCATTTTGTTGTAACACTCAGACTAAGCCTGCTCTCTTCTGGCCAAGCATGTGCCCTGGAGAAGAAATGCCCTTCATGCCTTACACAGAAACGTTGTGAGGACCACAGGATAGTTTGGAAGTATCCTGTCCTTTGTGCTCAGGAGGGTTGGGGAGAAGCTGCCCACACTGGCCTCCCTGTCTCTGTCTCCTCCCCAGTCCCGCATGGTTCGGAATGAGACACCTTACCTTATCTGGACCACCCGGCGAGATGTGATGGACTGTCGCTTCCTCTCTAAGGATCAGATGATAAACCACTATGCTCGAGCTGGCTCCTTTACTACAAAGGTGGGCTCCTCAGGGCAGTAGGCAGGACAGCTTCCAACCCCACCCTTAGACTAGTAGTCCCAACCCCGTCTCTCCCCTTGTCAGTAAAAGAAAGTTCTCAGGAAAGCAGGAGATAAATAATCCAGTGAGACCTGAAGTCAGAAAGACTTGGACTCTAATTCAACCCCTGTGGGATATCTGGTAGTGTAGACATCTTGACTAAACTGGACTTCAGCTGGATGTGATGGTGCACACCTATAATCCCAACGGCTTGGGAGGCTGAAGCAGGAGGATCAAAAGTTCAAAGCCAACCTCAGTAACTTAGCAAGACTGTGTCTCAAAACAAAAAAGGTTGGGGATGTGGCTTAGTAGTTAAGTGCCCCTTGGTTCAATCCTTGGTACCAAAAACAAACAAATAACTGGGCTGCAGGATTCAAATAGGATCTGAAGCCCACACAAACACCAAATCCAAACTGTGAGCAAGGGTACATCTGGCTGATGGCTTCATTCTGTCTTATCTCTGATAGCAAGTGGCTGTACATCTCTGAGCCTCAGTGTCCTCATCTTTAAATGACAGTAGCAGTAAGGCCTGTTTTCTAGGGTGAAGGATGAAGAACTTTATAAAATGGTCTGTCATTTTATCATTGGCAGAGACTTGGAGAGGAATTCCTAGATGAGGCAGGTCTTTAAGGATATGAATGAAGGGTGAATGGGATTTGTGACAAAGGGGACCACCAGGCAGACATGGATATAGATGTGAGTAAGTTAAGCCTAGTGAGTGGAATAGAGGCTCTGAGAGCATATGGGCAAGGTCTTCCTGACTGGATGTGTGCTGCCTGTGGGGGAGTCTCTTAGAGCTCCCTGGGCAAGTCCTACCCTGCCCCCTCAGCAGCTAACTCCATAGGTGGGTCTGTGTCTCAATCTCCGGAACTTGCCCTGGTTTGATGAGGCTGACGCTGACTCCTTCTTCCCACGTTGCTACCGCCTGGGTGCTGAAGATGACAAAAAAGCCTTCATAGGTAAGGAGAACCCCTAGCCCCATGCCTGGACCAAATCTCTGGCTCACACCAGGGAATAGCAGGCCTCTCCTTATGCCCTCATCTACCCCAGCAAGTTTCTTCCCTATCCCCAGTCCTACTATACCCTCACTTAATGATACTCCTAGCTTGGCCAGCCCTGACCTCCAGAAAACTTAGGTAGCTTGCTTGTATTCTAGAGCAGGTTCTAAAAGTTAGTGGTTGGTTGAATTTGGAATCCAGAATGGATTTCAGGCTTATGTCAAGTTCTATTGGCTGGATTGGGTTCCATGAAAGACTATAGGTTGTGAGATTCTAAGGCAGAATGGCTTCCAGCTCCACAGTATGTTCTAAATAGAATTTGGATCCAGGTTAGACGCTAGGTCTTAAGTTATGTTCCAAATCTGAACTAGGTTTTGGGTCAAGGTTTGGGTTCTTAGGCTAGAATAAGTATCAAAAGTATATAAGGGGGGCTAGGATTGTGGCTCAGTGGTAGAGCACTTGCCTAGCACATGTGAGGCATTGGGCTTGAGCCTCAGCACCACATACAAAAATAAATAAAATAAAGTTATTATGTTCATTTACAACTAAAAATATTTTTTAAAACTGTATGAGGAGCCGGGCACAGTGGCACATGCCTGTAATCCCAGTGGTTTGGGAGGCTGAGGCAGGAGGATCACGAGTTTAAAGCCAGCCTCAGCAGCTTAGGGAGACCCTAAGCAACTTAGCAAGACCCTGTCTGAAAATAAAAACATTAATAGGGATGAGGATGTGGCTCGGTGATTACTCACCCCTGGGTTTAATCCCTGGTACAAAAGGGGGAAAAAAAAAAGTAGATGAGGAACTGAAGAAAGAACTAAGACAACAGACAATCTGGTCCACACCAGATTCTGAAGACAGAGTATAAGCCAAGTCCAGTCTCATTGTCACATTCTGGGTCTGAGAATACAACTGAAACAGGATCCAGGTTCTCATTCAGGTTCTAGAGTCAGAAAAGGTAGAGTCAGGTTCCACATCCAAAATGGGGCAAGTCACGATCAGGTTCCAGAACCAGAACAGGCCTCGAGCCTAGGGGCTGAGCAGGGTATCCCCTGCCCTGGGAGCAGAGGACTTCTGGCTGACAGCTGCCCGCAACGTTCTCAAGCTGGTGGTGAAGTCGGAATGGAAGTCATACTCTGTCGAAAAAGAAAAGGAAGAAGCCGCAAGTAAGTACTGTGGTTACCTTCACTCCCTTACCCACCGTGCTTCCATTATCCATATCCATATGACCATCCAACACCCTTCCCACCCTTCTTTTCATCCATGTGTTCACCCATCCTCCAGTCTACTCATTCACCTATCCATCCATCCATCCATCCATCCATCCATGTATCCATCCTCCCACCTACCAACCCACTGTTGATCTCCTCATTCACCCACTTGCCATCAGCACATTCCCTATCCATTTATCCACTCCCCACTCTCCTTCCCATCCTTCTACAAAACCATTTATCCATGTATTATTCTATCTTCCTAACTACTGTTTATATACCCTCTAGTCTGCTCACTCAACCATTTTTCTATTTCCCAACTTCCCATATACATGTCTTCTGGTTTGTTTGGTGATCAGCCTGTGCATGGGCCTGGCATGTAAATGAGCACCCTACAGAGAGCAGACTAAGAAGACATGGTCCATCCTTGTCTGAGGGAGATAGGTCTAGGAGAAGGAAGAAGTGAACCCACAGTTTACAGGAGTCCTGAGCACCCTATGTGACCAAAAATAAGGAACATCTGGGACTGGGATTGTGGCTCAGCGGTGGAGCGCCCGCCTAGCATGGGCGAGACCTGGGTTTGATCCTCAGCACCACATATAAAATAAAGGCATTGTGTTGTGTCCATCTACACCTAAAAAATAAATATTAAAAATTTTTTTTTAAAAATAAGGAACATCTGGGAGTAAAGGGCACACAGAAGAACACAGCCCATTACTTGCCCCTTCCCTTTATGTATTTAGCTCCTACCTCCAAGCCACTAATCCTTTAAATGCAAGGGCTCCTTAGCCAGGGATTCAGAGAAGTAAAGGGCAACTATAAGGGAAGGAGAAAAAAATCCCTGTCTCTTCTCCATTCTGTCTTTTACATAACTGTGCCAGGTACAAGATGACTCTTATTATGTGCTAGGATTAGTAGCACAGGGGTCCCCTACTGGGCAGAGACCCTGCACTTAAGCTTTCTCTGGCAATGGGCTCAGGTGTGGGTCAGGCTGCAGGGGGTTAAGGGCTCACTTATATTTCAGGATGTTCAGGAATGAGTCAGGGCTGTAGGTGTGCATTGAGTCTTCTGAGATGTCAGTTTCTAGAGATTCATTTTCAGGTGTGTGTCAGGGCCTCGCATTGCACATGTAAGGTTAGTGTTTCTATGGGTTGATGATGGTTGATTTATGTCAGGATTCTGGGAGTGAGTAGATTTCTGTTGTGTTTCAAGACTTAAGAAGTCATATTGGGGGCTGGGGATGTGGCTCAGTGGTAGAGTGTTTGCCTGGCATGCATTCAATTCCCAGCACTGTGAAAAAAATAATAAAATAAATAAAGAAGCCATGTCAGGTTTGGTTTCATGTATATCTAGGTTCAAAGGCCAAGGTTTCCAGGTGCAGGGTCTCAGATGTGTCAGAGGTCCCAGGGTTAGAGAGGCTACAGCTATGTGCTGGGGCTTTAGGTGCTGTAGGACTTTGGGGACATTTAGGGTGGAGTGGGGGCCAGGGATGAAGTGCTAGAGTTGCAGGTAAATTTTGAGCAAAACCTCAGGTAAGTGACAAGTCCCAGGGCAGCTGGGGATCTGGGTTCATGGTAGGCCTCAGGTGTCTTTCAGGTGAGGCCTGAGGTGAGTGACAAGCCTCGGGTTGGTAAGCACTGTAGCATGTGTCATTTCACCTTCCTTGGTGTGTTCTAGTGACAGACAGACTCTTCCCTATCTCTGCAGGAGAGAAGAACCTCAAGAATCAGGAAAAAAAGCTCATGACAGTGTCCCCAGAGTTTGTGGATGAGGCCTTGTGTGCATGTGAGGAGCACCTTAGCAACCTGGCTCACATGGACATCGACAAGGACCTGGAGGCTCCACTGTACCTCAGCCCTGAGGGCTGGACCCTCTTCCTCCAGCGCTACTATCAAGTGGTCCAGTGAGTACTCCTGCAGCCAGGGCTATGGGCTGAGGCAGGTAATTAGGAACAGACTCTCACAATCTAACACAGCCCTCGCCTCCTCCTGAAGCCTCTCATTTTTGTTCCTGTTGCTACTCTTCAGCTCAGGAACCCTCAGGGATTCTCACTGCCTCCTTGATAGAGTCCAGACCACTCTTCCTGGCTCTTAGCACAATGTAGGCACTAAGATGATGGCCTGTGCTGTCAGGTAGACCTAAGTTCAAGTCCTGGCTTTGCAACTTCCAAGCTCTATGACTTTGGCAACATCACTAATCTATTTGAACTTTCCTTTTCTGGACTGGTGGTATAGTTAAGAGTGCTTGCCTAGAATATGCAAGGCCCTGGGATCGATTTCCAGCACCATTAAAAAAAAAAGACAAGTTCTAGTTTGGGGAGCCAGATGATAACCAAGTAAATGAATGGGTCAGGTGGGGGTGAGTGATGGGAAGAGAAAGGTAGGGGAGCTATGATACAGATGTGCTTGAGTGAATTAATCTAGAAGGGAACCCACCTCTTAAGCATTATTAGGTCTAGATAAAGAGGACAGGAATGCCAAAAAAGCACCTGCAGATGAACTAATCAGGCATTTGAATCCTGGTTCAGCCACCAAGTGGGTAGCCTTGGGCAAATACCCTAATTTTCCAAGCTTTAGTTTACTTTCCTCTAAAATGGGACAGGTGATACCTCCCTGAAAGGGCTGCTAGAGGATTAGAGATAATATATGGAAAGCCCTTGGTGTGGTGCCCCATCATTTGGAGCTGGAATGATTCAGTTTTAATAGGAAGGGAGTGGGCAGAAAATGGAATATTGGAGTGGAATGTGAACTGTGAAGTAAATGGGATTTACTCAGTCATTCCTATTGCTATGGTCTGGGCAAGAGGGCTCGTGGGGTGGCTTGAGGGTGAAGATGGAGGTTTGAGAGAGATCCATGTGGATCTCTAGGGGGAAGGCATGACCAAGGTGGTTGAACCATGGCCTAGGGTGAAGGAGGATATGTCTCCCCTTGTCCTGCCCTCCTGCCTGCCCCCAGGCCTTGCCCTGCCTAAGTCCCACCATCTCTCCACAGTGAGGGGGCAGAACTCAAGCATCTGGATGCACAGGTCCAGCGCTGTGAGGATCTCCTGCAGCAGCTTCGGGCTGTGATGCCTCAGATTGATATGGAAGGGGACCGCAACATCTGGATCGTGAAGCCAGGAGCCAAGTCTCGTGGACGAGGTGGGGGATCAGCCTCTGCTTTTTGCACCAATACCCTGTGATCTTATCCCCCATTAGAGGCCAGGGAGGTTAATAGTGCAGTCTGCCAAACTGGACTGACAGCCCAGCTCTGTCACTAATATTCTTTGTGACCTAGAGCAAGTCACATCACCTATCTGAACCTCAGTTTCCTCCTTTGTGAAGTGAAGATTGATAAAGCCTTCTACCAGGTGAGATTAAATGCAGAGTACATCTTAAGTTGTAGATCAGCATAGTCAACCCCATATGAGAGCTGCTGGGATGATAGTCCCAACTGTTCCTCTCCTGCCCCTGAGTTTGGATCAATGCTTTAGGTAAGTTTGGTGACACTCACAAGCACTTAGTTGCTTATTATCTAAAGGATCTCAGATTTCACCAGCACATCTCTATAGTCCTAAGGCCAGGACCCCTAGTTCAAGGTTATCCTTCCCCTACTTATAAGACTTCAGGCAGGGTTAATTAACCTTTTCTGTGCCTCATCATCATCACTGGTAAAATGGAGCCAATACTTCCTGAGAAAATTAAATGAGTATAATGTTTATAAAGCATTTAGAAGCCATGCATGGTGGCACATGCCTGTAATCCCAGCAACTGGGGAGGCAAAAATAAAATAAAAAATAAAAAAAGCTAGGGATGTAGCTTAGTGGTTAAATGCCCTTGGGTTTAATCCCCAGGACCAAAAAAAAGTACTTAGGTCCTGGACCTGTGCATAGTAACTGCCACATTGATGCTTCTATTATTAGCTGTTATTCAGACTCCTCAGCCAAGTGTGACTGGAATTTGAAAAGGAAAGCCAGCAGTGCCTTAGCCCCGCCTTTAAAGACTGTGAAAGGATGCCCAAGAGCTAGAAAACAGATTTCAGTATCAGCTTCTTTCGAATACTGCTCTTGAGTAGGTTTATTTATGCTAGGGTGAAGCCATTGCAGCTCCAAACATTGGAGGATGTCACATTAAAACCAGGAGGGCTGGAGATATAGCTTAATAGTCGAGTACTTGCCTAGCATGCTTGAGTCTCTGGCTTCAATCTCCAACATCACCAAAAGAAACTGTTAAACAACTATCATTCACAGTGGTACACACCTGTAATCCCAGCCACTGGGGAGTCTGAAGCAGGAGGATTTCAAGTTCGAGGCCAATATGGGCAACTTGACACGAGACACTGTCTCAAAATAAAAAGGTCTGAGGATAAATCTCAGTGGTAGAGCACCCCTGGGATCAATCCCACAAAACAACAACAACGAAAAAAGCATTAGATTCTTTTCTTTTTATACTTTAGAAATACTTGATTTTTTTTCCCAATCATGAAAATATGTGTTTATTGTTTTAAAAAAATAAAACAAAACAATATAGGAAATTAGAAGCAAATGTCCCTTGATTTCACCAAAAGATAACCTATTAACTTTTTAATGTGTTTCTATCTACACTTGTTTCTATGCA
The DNA here is from genome assembly GCF_045843805.1 of Urocitellus parryii. Classification (NCBI taxonomy): domain Eukaryota; kingdom Metazoa; phylum Chordata; class Mammalia; order Rodentia; family Sciuridae; genus Urocitellus; species Urocitellus parryii. The sequence continues at coordinate 14,192,197 of NC_135546.1, forward strand.
TTTGGTGTGTGTATTATAAGTCTTTCTCCTTTTTTAAATTTTGGTACCAGAGATTGAACCCAGTGGCACTTAACTCTGAGCCAACTCCCCAGCCCTTTTTATTTTCTATTTCGAGACAGGGTCTCACAAAGTTGCTTAGGGCCTTGCTAAATTGATGAGGCTGGCGTTGGAATTTCGATTCTCCTACCTCAGCTTCCTGAGTCATTGGGATTACACTGCACCTGGCAGTTATAATTTTTAAAAAACATATTTTTGTTGCAGATGAACACAATACCTTTGTATATTTTATTTTTATGTGGTGCTCAGGATCAAACTCAATGCCTCACACGTGCTAGGCAAGCGCTCCACCACTGAGCTACAACCCCAGCTCAGCAGATGTAATCTTTTCTTATACAAGGCATTATGGTCTTGGGCCAGGCACAGTGTGCATGCTTATAATTCCAGGGTTGGGAGGCTGAGGCAGGAAGACTGTGAATTCAAAGCCAGCCTCAGCAACAGCGAGGCACTAAGCAACTCAGTGAGACGGTCTCCAAATAAAATTCAAAAAAGGGGGCATGAGGCACTTAGTAGTCAAATGCCTCTGAGTTCAATCCCTGATAACCACCCCACTCAGAAAAAATAAAAAGATATTATATTCTGGAAATCCTGATGATTGGTCTACCCACCACCCTTTTTTTAAAAAATATTTTTCTAGTTGTAGATGGTCACAATAACGTTTATTTTGTTTATATATTTTTATGTAGTGCTGAGGATCAAACCCAGTTCCTCACACATAGGAGGCAAATGCTCTGCCTCTGAGCCACAACCTCAGCCCTACCCACCACCTTTTTAAAATATTTTTTAGTTGTCAATGGACCTTTATTTATTTATTTTTTAAATTTATATGTGGTGCTAAAATTTGAACCCAGTGCCTCACACATGCTAGGCAAGTGCTCCACCACTGAGCTACAACCCCAGCCCCAATCTGGCCCTTTAGGAAAAGATCCAGACCGGGAACCAGGCACAAGTTTTTTCTGTGCCATTGGCAGGCAATAGGCTACTTTGGGCAAATGAGATTATTTGTGATTTTGTGTCTGGTGATATGATTCTGATATTTACTAGCATTAAAGCAATGCCTTAAGCCAAACAAGCTGGTGCACATTCAAAATCCCAGTTCAGAGGCTGAGGCTGGAAGCTTGCCTGAGCCCAGGGGTTCCAGACCAGTCTAAGCAACATAGTGAGAACCCTGTCTAAAAAGAAAAACCTTGATGGGCAGAATCAAAATCTTTGGGACACAGGTCCGCTGTGTTAGCAAAGCAATAAAACTTCTTTTTCCTTTTCCTCAAAAAAAAAAAAAAAAAAAAAAGAACATTTTCTATCTAGAAGAAAGTCTAAAATAGATCATCATAATCAACAGTGTTGGGTAGGATTTGAACAAACACAATTTCATACATTCTTGCTGGGACTGAAAATTAGAAGAACATCTTTGGCAATATAAAATGAAGAATGTGGGGCTGGGATTGTGGTTCAGCGGTAGAACACTCACCTAGCATGGGCGGGACCCAGGTTCGATTCTCAGCACCACATAAAAATAAAGGCATTGTGTTATGTCCATCTACAAAATATATATTTATTCTCTCTCTCTCTCTAAAAAAAAATTAAGAATGTACACACCCTTTGAGCCAGCAAACCGATGGGTAGAAATTTATTAAACAGGTGATAGTAATATGTGTTAACATTTATTGAATGTTTACCTTTTGCCAAGCCCTATCCCAAACCCTTATCCTGCTTTAATTTGTGTAATACTGTGTAACCAAGGCATGTTTATTCTCCCATAACCTGGAAGAAAATCCTTAAGGATTCCATAAATGTTTAGAAGCAGTAGTTGGCTGCCTCTGAAAAGGGAGATGTATTTTTAATATGCCATTTTTTTTACTAATTTTTGGGTTTTTTGGTTTATATTTTGTTAATTATTGGAGAAAAATAATGTATGCACATACTTTTAAAGCCCAGTACAAAAAATAAAAGCAGCAGCCCATTACATGGCAGGACACAGTGACACATTCCTATAACTCCAGTGACTGAGACAGGAGAATCAAAGAGTTGAGGACAGCCTCAGCATTTTAGTGGGACCCTGTCTCAAAAAGTTTGGGGAATGTAGCTCAGTGGTAGAGCACCTCTGGATTTAATCTATAGTACCTCAAAAATAACAACAAAAAAATCAATACTATTCAGAAATTTTCAATGCATATATTCCTTTTCAATCAACCCAAAATGACTTGTTACCAAAAAAATTAAAATCATTTTCAGTTTCCCAAAGGGAACAGGATACTAATTGACAAAAGACATCCTTACCCATGTGGCCTGACAGTTTTGTGGGGATAAGGGCCAGCCCAAGTTTGACCTCCTAGACCCTGATTACCCCTTTTCCTGCTAGGCATCATGTGCATGGACCACCTGGAGGAGATGCTGAAGCTAGTGGACTGCAACCCCATGATGATGAAGGATGGCAAATGGGTGGTACAGAAGTATATTGAGCGCCCCCTGCTCATCTTTGGCACCAAGTTCGACCTGAGACAGTGGTTCCTGGTGACCGACTGGAACCCACTTACTGTGTGGTTTTACCGCGATAGCTACATTCGCTTTTCCACACAGCCCTTCTCCCTAAAGAACCTGGACAAGTGAGCCCTACCACTCACCTCCCATGAACTCCCAGACTAGTTGGGGAGCTGGCAAAACAAAACAACACAACAACAAAAAAAGGCAATGAAAATATGCAGTGGAATCTATGCAGCATTGCTGGGTTCCAAACACAAACTGAGCAGGCAGGCAGGACCTCTATCCACCCAACCATCTTTCCATCCAACAGATATTTACCAAGAGTGTACCCTGTGCCATTCATTATTCTGGGCACTTGGGATACAACAGAAACAAATGGAGATCCCAGCTCTTAAGTGCTCATATTCTAGCAGGGAGAAACACAAAAGCATTGATCTAATAGGATAAAGTGCAATATGTGTTATAAAAAAAGAAAATATAGAACAGGATTAAAGGATGTCATTGGAAATTCCAGAGGAGAAAGGCAAGATGTGGTATTAATTTGGTTGGGGTGAGAGGAAACCTTGCTGAGGCTTCAGTTCAAATTCCATCTCTGTAGCTTCCAAGCTGTGGGCCTTTGTTCAAGTGAAAACCTATTTAAGAGCTGGAGATGTAGTGTAGAGTCCTTGCCTAGCATTTGTAAGGCCCTGAGTTTGATCTCCAGCACCACACATACAAAAATACTTGAACCTGGCTGGGCATGGTGGCACATGCTTGTAATCCTAGCAGTTCTGGAGATTGAGACAGGAAGACTGACTACAAGGCTTTATTCTTACCTACCTGCTTATCTTCCAGGCATTGGGAGGACAAACTGAGACTAGGCACAAGCACTTAATACTGTGGCTACCATGATTGGCACCCACAAAGCCTCCTGAGAGATAAAACTAATTGTCGCCCTAGAAGAATATAGGCTCCAGGCCTTTGTCATTCTTGTCCTCCCCAGTAGGGCCCTATTTCAAGTCAAAGTGACCAGCGTGTCCCAGGGTTGATGTCGAAATTTTCCTGCCCTCCCTCATTTTGGATAGGTGGGGCAGCAGGAGCTAAGCCCCAATTTTCTTTCTTTCCTTTTTTTTTTTTTTGATAACTGGGATTGAACTCAGGCACTTGACCACTAAGCCATATCCCCAGCCCTATTTTGTAATTTATTTAAACACAGGGCTCACTGAATTGCTTAGTGCCTCACCGTTGCTGAGGCTGGCTTTGAACTCACAATTCTACTGCCTCAGCCTCCCAAGCCGCAGGGATTATAGGCATGTGCCACCGTGCCCGGCTTGAATCCCAGCTTTCTACTTTGTGTTTCAGCTCTGTGCACCTCTGCAACAACTCTATCCAGAAGCATCTGGAGAACTCCTGCCATCGCCATCCCATGCTACCCCCAGACAACATGTGGTCCAGCCAGAAGTTCCAGGCCCACCTGCAGGAGATAGGGGCACCAAATGCTTGGTCCACTGTCATCGTGCCTGGCATGAAGGCTGCTGTGATCCATGCGCTTCAGACCTCCCAAGACACAGTACAGTGTCGGAAGGCCAGCTTTGAGCTCTATGGTGCTGACTTTGTATTTGGTGAGGATTTCCAGCCCTGGTTGATTGAGATCAATGCCAGCCCCACCATGGCACCCTCCACAGCTGTCACAGCCCGGCTCTGTGCCGGTGTACAAGCAGACACCTTGCGAGTGGTCATTGACCGGCGGCTGGATCGTAACTGTGACACAGGAGCCTTTGAACTCATCTATAAGCAGGTAAGGTGGAGGTGGAGAACTCCAGGGAATGTGCCTTCTTTTCTAGGCTGCTCCACAGTGAAGCACAGGGCTCTGCAGTCAGACCAGTTCAAAACCTGGGCTTGAGGCCTGGTTTTGCCAAGTTGTCCTAGTATATAGCCACGTCCCCTCCTCAGTTTCCTCATCTGTAAAATAGAGATATTACCATCTTTCTCATGAGCTGAGTAAATACAATGAGTTAATATGCCTGGATAATACTTCTAAAAGGCATGGACTCTGCGACATCCTTGGATTCAAATCCTGGGTCAGTAACTAAGCTGTATAACTTAAAACAAATTCCCAGCCTCTAGGTGGTCTGTTTATTCATCTATAAAGAACGAACGAAAATACTACCTAATTCATAAGATTATAAGAATTAAATAGTTAATATAAGTGAGGTACTTCAGAATAGGGCCTGGCATACAGTAAATGCTGTACAAGTTTTAGCTATTGTTATAACCTAATAAGATTGTTGTTTCATGAAAAATAGCATCACTTGTGAAGTGCCTGGAATATATATAGTAAGAGTTGATTACAGGCAGCTGCTATTATTTTTAATAATCTTTTGGGAGTATTGAGGACTGAACCCAGGATCCCTTTACTACTGAGCTACTTCCCAGCTCCTTTTTTTTAATATTTATTTTTTAGGTGTAGTTGGACACAATACCTTTATTTTATTTATTTATGTTTATGTGGTGCTGAGGATTGAACCCAGGGCCTCGCATGTGCTAGACAAGCGCTCTACCGCTGAGCTACAACCCCAGCCCAGCTCTTTATTTTATAGGATAAGATAGGGTTCTTAAAAATCAGGACTGGAATTGGGTGTGGTGGCACACACCTGTAATCTCAGCGGCTTGGGAAGCTGACACAGGAGGATCGCGAATTCAAAGCCAGCCTCAACAATGGTGAGGTGCTAAGCAACTCAGTGAGACCCTGTCTCTAAATAAAATACAAAACAGGACTGGGAATGTGGCTTAGTGCCTGAGTGCTCCTGAGTTCAATCCCTGGTACCCCCTCATACCCCCAAATAAAATTAGGGCTGGACAGTTCATGAGAATGAGACAAAAGGACTGTGAATTTAAAGCCAGCCTCAGCAGCTTAGTGAAGCCCTAGGCAACTCAGTGAGACCCCATCTCTAAACAGAATGTAGAATAATCAGTTGGAAAGCTATTTTCAGTTTTTTTTTTTGAGCTTAGGAAGTAATTTTTTTTTCAGCTAAGGATCTTCTGACCAGCATTCTGTTTCTGTCAAAGTTTGGTTATATACAGGAAAGGTGCTGATCCTATGAACTACCCCATTCTCTCTGGGATTATAGGCATGTGCCACTGCACCTGGCTCCAAATGTCTTTTATTGCTGATTTGTTTTTTAGGCCAGTGTGTAATCACACCCTGTACTGGTGGTTTTGTCTCTTTAATCTTTTTTAATCTAGGACAGCTCCACTACTCCCCCCCCCCCATTATTTTGATCTTTTGAAGGGACCAAGCTGGTTGTTTTATAGAACTGTCCTACATCCTGGATTTATCAGATTGTTTCCTTATGGTGTCATTTACTTGGTCTTCTGTTATCTAGATGTCCTGTAAACTAGAAGTTGGGTCAAACAGCTTGAATGAGGTTCAGGTAAAACATTTTTAGCAAAAATACAACAGAGGTGACTCTGGGTACCTCTTGTGACATCACAAGGAACCTATTGTTAGAGTGTCTCATGATAGATTAATGATGCTGAATTTGACCATGGGTTAAGGTAGTGGCTACCACGTCTCTCCGTTGGAAGCTCTTCCTACCTTATTAATTATACTGTGTATTAGTCTATTTTCTGTTGCTAATAACAATACCATACACTGGAAAAAATATAAAGAAAAAAGGTTCGTTTGGGCTCACAGTTCTAGATGTGCAAGATCAAGAAGCCACATTTGCTTCTTTTGGCTTTCTTGCTGGCAGTGTCCCAAGGTGGTACAAGGCATCATATGTCAAGAGACAGAGAGGCACTGGAATGTAGCTCAGTGATATAGCACTTGCCTAAGCACATGCATAAGGTCCTTGGTTCCATTCCCAGCACCATACAAAGAGAGAGAGAGAGAGAGAGAGAGAGCGAGCGAGCGAGCCTGGTGCAGCAGCGTACACCTATAATCCCAGATAATCGGGAGGATCAAAAGTTTGTGTCCAACCTCAGCAACTTAGTGAGGTCCTAAAAAAGAGAGACAGACATGCATATGTGTCTGTGTGCCACCAGCACTCAATCATTCAGGCTCTACCCTGATGACTTTATCTAATCCTAATCACCTCCCAAAAGCCTGACCTCTAAACATCATAGTCAGATTAAGTTCCCCCCTCTTAATAACTCACTATGGTGATTATATTTCAAGACATAAACCCTTGAGGGACACTCAAAATATCCAAACATAGCACTTTGTAAGATGGTACTTTGGCTGTCTTCAACTTACCCATTTCTTGTCATACTTTCTACTTGTTTTGATATCCAGTTTTGATTCTTACCCCTATTAGAGTTCCAATTTCTAGTTTTATTGTTCACTCTACGTTTATTAAATGAGGTTTCTGTGTGGAGGTGCATGCCAGTAATCCCAGAGGCTCAGGAGGCTGAGGCAGGAAGATTGTGAATTATTCAAAGCCAGCCTTAGCAATTTAGCAAGGCCCAAAGCAAGTTAACAAGACCTTGTCTCAAAATAAAACATTAAAAGGGCCAGGGATGTGGCTCAGTGGTAAAGTGCCCCTGGGTTCAATCCCCACTACCAAAAAAAAAAAAAAAAAAAAGAGGTTTCTTCTGTAAAGATGACCTTTCTCCAATCACCTAGGGCTATTTGGTAGCTCAGGTTCTGCAATGGTTTTATTCATTTATTTCAAAACCCAGGGTACTCTACCACTGAGCTACATCTCCAGTCTTCTGCTTTTTATTTTGAGACAGGTTGGCCTCAAACTCATGATCCTCCTGCCCCAGCCTCCCGAGTAGCTGGGACTATAGGTGCACATAACCATACCAGGTGTGCTCTGCCTTCTTTTTTTTTTTTTTAGCTTTTTTAGTTGTAGACAGACACAATACCTTTATTTATTTTTATGTGGTACTGAGGATCGAACTCAGTGCCTCACATGTGCAAGGCAAATGCTTTACCAACTGAGCTACAACCCAGCCCCAATGCTCTGCCTTCTTTAAGGCTCTTAGTTTCTGCTCCCCCGTGACTTGAGCTCATATAAGGTTCCAGGCAGTCTCTAAGCCTGCTGTCTATGTGGGTATCATAAGTCAAATTATCTCTGTAGAGACTCTGATTGTTGGCAGTGACTTGTAGAACACAGCCACACATATTTCATCATGGACTGGGGGCACAAGCAACCTGAGAGGGCAGTAGATGTGGAGGTGTGGTTGTGGGGACTTGACTGGAATTCCCTCCTCTTCTGAGTTACTAGTCCCTGGGGCTCTGTGACTTCTTAATCCCTCTAGGATTAAGGGGTCTCCCGGAGGACAGAGGTGGGCTTCCCATTTCTCAGCTCAGTTTTGATTCTTACCTATTTTATTAGAATTGCAAAAAATGCAAATTTCTAATTTTATTTTTCATTCTACTTGACCAGGTGCTTCAGAGGTGAATTCTATCCATCTCTGCCCTGGCTCCTGCTGCAAGGATTCCAACACCACTGACAGGCCTTGTCTCTTCTCTTCTTGTCCACAGCCTGCAGTGGAGGTGCCCCAGTATGTGGGTATCCGGCTCCTGGTGGAGGGTTCCACCATCAAGAAGCCCACAGCACTGTGTCATCAGCGGATGGGGGTCCGCCCATCATTCCCTCATCTGCTAACCCAGCAAGGCTCTGGGGAAGGCAAGGAGCTGGGGACCCCTACCCACAGGTCAGCTTCCAGGAAAGTTGCTGGGTCCAGGAGCCAGGGGCACATTGAGAAGCCAGGCTCCACTGCTACCACCTCCGTCCCCGGGAAGGGGAAGAAAGGCAAGACAAAAAGTGCCACAGCCCTGCTCTGCCCCATCCCCCATAAGTGGGACCCTCCCCCAACACCAAAATGGGCTACATTGTTACCATGACCTGTGTTAGTGGGAAACGGCAGTCTCATTCCTTGAAAAGACTGCCATTGAGTATGAGGATGACCTCAATCCCTGGGTAACAGCATTCCCTCAAACACCCCAGTGTCCCAAAGTGATTTCTTCTGTTCTCTAAGCCCCTCAACCACTTGGATTTGCCCTACCACCAGAACCACCAATAGAAGGAAAGAACCACTACTCACAAAGTAATCTTTTAAAATATACAGCCAAGTAAGCATTGTCCTCTCCAGAGTCTCAGTCACCCTGCCTGGACTCAATCCCAGGGTGCTCTGTCTCCAGAGTCCAGGCTTTTGCCAAAGCAGTATTCTTCCTTTGCTTCCATGCAGAATGGCCTTTGGGGAAGAATCTAATCACTTAAATGTTCACTACCACTACCTAACCAGCTCCTTTAGTCTTCACAGCAACCTAGTGAGATAGGTGCTATCGTCCCCATTTTCCAGCCGAGGTAGCAGAAAGTTTAAGGAAGTTGCCTGAGGTTGCACAGCCCAGAAGGGGCAGAGCTGGGATGCAGACCCAGGTCTGTTGGACTCCAAACCCTGGATTCTTCCCACTGCCTCTGGAGGAGGAACCGGGAGGGCTCCACTGCCCTCACCCTGCCCCTGTCTTCCCTACCCTGTGCACATACCCTATGGGGCAGCAGAGCAGCTGGTCAGCCTCTCTAGGCCCTCACAGCTTCCCTTGCTCCCACAGCCCCTTACCACTTCCCCAGCCTCCACGCCAAGGCACGGCTTCCTTCTTCCTGTGTGCTCCAACCCCAGGGGCGCATCCTCAGAGTGCAGCCCTGCAAACTGGTGGGCACTAAGGCCCTGTCGCCCACAGGCAAGGCCCTGATGACTATACCAACGGCCAAGGTTATGATTTCCCTTCCACCAGACTCTGACCTCAAGATGGCACCCAGCATCCCAAAACCAAGAAAGGTGGGCCTGGATCCATGACTCATACCCTGGTGGACAGTGCTGAGCACTGGGGTCAGGGCTGGAGGGCACAGGCAGAGAGCAGCTCCCAGGCTGCCCAGAGGGTGTGGGTTTGTCCCTTTCTCAGCAAGGGACCAATATCAGATAAAAGGGAAGGACTTGTCCCCCTCAAAACCCCTTCCTATACAGATTCCTGATCATCTCTCTCTTTCTCCCCCCCTTTCACACCGAGGCTGTTGCTCCCAAGCGCCTTCGAGGTCCCCAACCTGCCCGTGTCTTGTGGCCTCAGACCTTTGAAGTCGGAACTCTTCCCAGCACCCATAGGAAGGTCAAGGGCAAAGGCAAGTTGAAGGCCAGACTCTGCGACAAACCCAAGGCGGAGGCATACCCTGTGAAGAGGCTGGGCCATCCTATATCCCTGCCCCTTACTGATACATTCCAAAAGCTGAGGGGTACAGAGGTTATAAGGCTAGGGAAATCTTGCTCTGTTCTTGTGGGGCACTGCCTCTGTCCTGGATCTAGCACCAAATAAAGAGGAGCAAACGAACTGTGGAATTGTGGTAGGCTTTGGCTCCACCACTATTGGGTGAAAAACAGATGGGGTGAAGTCTCTACCCAACAGTCCAGATCAAGAGCTAACAGCAGCCATAATTCCCACTTAGTGACAGACATGGGACTTCCTGTTCAGATACTTCCTTGGTATGTCTGAGCCTTCACTTATATATATGAGGAAACTAAGTCTGAACAAGAAGATGTGGCTTGACCAAGATCACACGGCAGTGAAAAGTCAGGGACACATTGCCAGACTGTGGACCACTGGGAATCCCTAGCCCCAGAGGCTGGCAGAATGACATCCAGTAGGCATAGAAACATTTACGTTACAACACAGGGAAAAGGGTGGACCTTGATGAAACCCCAGCCTTTCTCCAGAGGGTGTGGGTTTGTCCCTTTCTCAGCAACAGACTAATATCAGGTAAAATGAAATATCCAACAAACCACACCTGTGTGTAAAAATTTGGTATTACCTAGTCTTAATGGATTGAATGGTGGCCCCCTAAAAGATATGTCTGTCACCTGCATGTATGTCCTTAAACAGGTAAGGAGTTTTACAATCTTGAGATGAAAGCACCCAGATTATCTGAGTGGTCTCTAAACCCAACAATAAACATCTTTATAAGAATCAGAAGAGGGCTGGGGATGTGGCTCAAGCGGTAGCGCGCTCGCGCCTGGCATGCGTGCGGCCCGGGTTCGATCCTCAGCACCACATACCAACAAAGATGTTGTGTCCGCCGAGAACTAAAAAATAAATACTAAAAATTCTCTCTCTCTCTCTCTCTCCTCTCTCACTCTCTCTTTAAAAAAAAAAAAAGAATCAGAAGAGATGATAAGAGATATGGGAGCCAAAAAATTCTACTTCCATTTTCTTAGATCCTGACTAGATCATAGAATTAAATTACATAAGCTATATTAACAAGAGAAAATCTGCCTACAAATTTAATGTAAGTTTGACTTGGCAGGGGAGCCCTTATAAATGAAGACCCAAAGAGGCACAGTCAGTTACTTATGATTCCGGCTCAGATAAAGAATAGTTGTGAAGAAGCCACTAAATTATGCAAGGAGGATTAAAAGATGGGAGTTGTTTATTTATTTGCCATGTTTGGGATGGAACCCAGAGCCTCACGCATCCTACACAGGCACTCAACCATCGAGCTACAACCTCAGTCCTCAGCCCTGGAGTTATTTTAACAAGGTCTTCAGAGAATTCTCTTGGTTTTGACATCTTAGGTATAAGTAGGGATGCTGTATATTTCTAGCATAGGGAGAGTACCTTTCATATTGGAATGGAGTTTCATCTGCTTTTAAGAAGCTGCACAAAGGTCAAAGTGATGTTTTTCTATTTTGCCCAATAGGGATGAAATCCAGGGCCTATTAGGCTATGTGAGTACTCTCCTACTGAGCTACACGCACAGCCCGAAAGTGATCTCACACCTACTGCCTTTCAAGTTCCATACAGTCAATCTGCCAGGGTGGATTTTTTTTCCCCCTCCCAGTACTGGGGATTGAACCCAGAGAGAGTTAACCACTAAATGATATCCCCAGCCATTTTAACTTTTTATTTTGACAAGTAACTGGGATTATAGGCCTACACCACTGCACCTGGCCCAGGGTGGTATATTTTTTAACTCCTTCAATGACCATGTGAAACTGGGTGTGGTGGTGCCTACTTGTAACCCCAGCTACTTGGGAAGTTGAGGCAAGAGGATTACAAGTATAAGGCCTGCCTGGGCAACTGAGTGACACCCTGTCTCAGAATTTTAAAGAAAGGCTGGGGATATAGCTCAGTGGTAGAACATTTGCCTAGCATGTGTAAGGCCCTGGGTTCAATCTCCAGCACACACAAAAAAAGAGAGACAAATTAGTATGGGATACTGGAAACCACAGAAGAATATAGGAGTGGTTCTCTCCTAGAGCTCTTCATTTTGGATTTGCAGCCTTGGTTTTGGATTTCTGGTCTCCCAAAAGGAGAAAATCCACTTCTATTTTTTTTTTTTTTTTTTTGTTTAAACTATTCAAGCTTGTGATAATTTGTTAGGGCAGCTCTAGGCAGCTCTTTTTTTTTTTTTTTTTTTTTTTTTTTTTTTTTTTTTTTTAAGAGAGAGAGGTGGGGAGAGAGAGAGAATTTTAATATTTATTTTTTAGTTTTCGGCGGACACAACATCTTTGTTTGTATGTGGTGCTGAGGCTCGAACCCGGGCCGCACGCATGCCAGGTGAGCAAGCTACCGCTTGAGCCACATCCCCAGCCCCTCTAGGCAGCTCTTGACACTAGTCAAGTTGAAGATACAAATGCTATGACCCAGAAATTCTTGCATCCCTGAACCAGGAAATGAGTGCAAGCAGTTTCACAGTAGCTTTGTGGTGACAACCAAAAGATGTAAGTGTCCAATTAATGGTAGAATGGATAATTGTGGTCTGTTCAAATTCTGGAATTCAAACTTACATGCCAAACAACACAACTGCAGGTCACAATGTAGAACAAGAGCAGGTTGCAAAAGAATACACACAGCCTGAGCTCTTTTTTGTTTGATTATTTTTGGTACCTGGGACTGAACCCCAGGGCGCTTAACCACTGAGCCACATCCCCAACCCTTTTTATTTTTCATTTTGAGAAAAGGTCTCACTGAGTTGCTTAGGGCCTCTCTAAGTTGCTGAGGCTGTTCTCAGACTTGTAATCATCATGCCTCTGCCTCCAAAATCACTGGGATTACATGTATCTGTCACCATACTTGGCAGCATGAGCCCTTTTATAGAAGCATCAAAAATGACAAAAATGTAGGGTGTGGTTGGAGCACACCTGTCATCCAAGCAGCTCAGGAAGCCAAAGCAGGGAGATCACAAGTTAGAGGCCAGCCTTGGCAACTTAATGAGACCCTCACAAACTTAGTGAGACACTGTTTGAAAATAAAAAAGGGTTAGGGCTGGGCAACAGTGGTGCATGCCTGTAATCCCAGGGGTTCGGGAGGCTATGAAGCAGGAGGATTGTGAATTCAAAGCCAGCCTCAGCAACTTAGCGAAGCACTTAGCAACTCAGCAAGACCCTGTCTAAATAAAATATAAAAAAGGGCTGGGATATAGCTCAGTGGTTGAGCATCCCTGGGTTCAATCCTCAGGACCAAAAAAAAAAAAAAGGATTAGGGATATAGGTCACTGGTAAAGTACCCTTGGGATCAATCGCCAGTACCAAAGGTGGGGGGAAAAAGGCAAAATGAAGAGTATTGTTTAGAGATACTTAAGCATGCAGTATAACTTAGAAAGAAAAGCAAGGAACGAATCCTCGCAAGTTGGGCAGTGGCTTCTAACCTAGACTGAACAGAACCCCTTAGGGATCTTTTTTTAAAAGACTGATGGCTTGGGGGTGGTGTAGCTCAGTAGTAAGGGGGTATGCTTAGCATGTGTGAGGAAGCCCTGGGTTTAATCCCTAGCACTGCAAAAATAAACAAGCATTGCAGTCAGGATCTCCATGCCAAGCCAATTTAGAACCTTTCAGCTGCAGAATCATGGGGAGTCCTAGGGATTTAAACTTCCTAGGAGGGGAGGAGGATTCTAACATGGGCTCAGGGTTGGGAATGTTGCTCTGCAGAAAGGAGAGGGAATATATCTATGTGCTCCAAGTGGGGTTTATATGAGTATCATTTTATCATTAGTCTTTGATATTTTAGGCATTGTCACCATGTTTGATATATTTCAAAAAGTTTTGTGTGGGGAGCGGCTAGGGATGGAATCCAGGGCCTCCTACATGCTAAGCATAAGTTCTACCACTGAGCTACACCCCAAGCCCTACTCTATGTCACTTCTTTTTTTGGGGGGGTACTCAGAATTGAACCCAGGGACACTTTACCACTGAGCTACATATATTTCCAGCCTGTTTTATTTTTTATTTTGAAACAGAGTCCTGCTAAATTTCCCAGGCCCGGAATTATGATCCTCCAACCTCAGTCTCCTGGGTCACTGGGATTACAGGCAAGCACCACTGAGCCCAGCTGTTTCACAATTTTTTATTTTATTATTTATTTATTTGGTTCTGGGGATTGAACCCAGGGGTGCTTAACCAATGAGTCATATTCCTAGCAATTTTAATTATATATTTTTAATTTGAGACAGAGTCTCAGTCACTTAAATTGCTGAGACTGTTCTTTTTTTTTTTTTTTTTTTTAGAGAGAGAGAGAGAGAGAGAGAGAGAGAATTAATATTTATTTTTTAGTTTTCGGCAGACACAACATCTTTGTTTGTATGTGGTGCTGAGGATCAAACCCGGGCCGCACTCATGCCAGGCGAGCGCGCTACCGCTTGAGCCACATCCCCAGCCCTCTGAGACTGTTCTTGAACTTGCAATCCTCCTGCCTTAGCCTCCCAAGCCTCTGGGATTACACCACCAAACCTAGCCTCACATTTTTTTTTAAAGTAAAAAGTCTAATATATCCACTTAAATGGAGATACCTGGAGTAGTCAGTTTCATAGAAAGTAGAATGGTGGCTACCAGGGACTGGGAGTGGGGGAAATTATGAGTTAGTGTCCAGTTGGGTACGAAGTTTCACTTTTAGAAGATGAAGACCTTTCTGGAGGTCGACAGTGGTTTTGGTTATAGAATACATTAAGTACACAATTACCAGGGAGCTTGAGGCAGGAGCATAACTTGAGCCCAGGAGTTTGAGGATAGCCTAGGCAACATAGCAAGACCTCATCTCAAAAGAGAGAGAAATGGTTAAGATGGTAAGTTATGGTGTATTTTTTTTTAACCACAATTTAAAAAAATCTAAAATCTTTTCCTAGTCAGGTTCACAACAGAAACTGTCAAATAAAAAGACCACATATTCAAATCAGCAGAAAGCATGGTCCATGGTAAATATTTACTTTCTCAACAAATCTCCAAATCCAGATCATGAGGTGTAGGAGCTTCTATTATTTCAAGTCCAGACAGAAGTCACTTGCCCAACACCACACAGCAAGCAAGAGGCCTAACCAGGTTTGCCTGACGACAGAGCCCAGGACCTTACATCAGGGCCTTTACCATGTTGAACACTGACCTCATTCTCTTTGGGCCTGGCTGGCCACAGGCCCCTTCCCCTCAGTGCACTCTGCTCTCCAGCTGTGGGGTCAGGAACAGAGGCCTATTGTTGGCAGAGCCCCAGGTATTGCAGGGTCCTGGAGAAATAAGGGGGCAGGGGTGCCAGAAGCTCCATGGGGGTGTCCCTGGGCCCAGGGCCTGGGAGGAGAAGACGATGCAAGTGAAGGTGCAAGGGCAGCTGGGAAGACTGGGAGGGAGTCAGGTCGAGGCATCTGAGGAGAGCTTCATCCAGGACCTGGAGAGGAGTGAGTGAGCACTCAGCCACCCATGTTCCCACCAGCTAAGGACCAGCTCTAATCTAAATGGTAGTGAAGTAAGCACCTCCTCCCTCCTCCTCCCCTTCCTCTTATGGCCTACAGCTATTATTCATTTCCTCTCTCTGTAGGAAGACACACATGCATGCACATACACATTCTGGTTTGGGGTCCACCAAACCAGTTTTCTCCTGGCGCACAGCTAAAGCTTCTTCTGTAACCCCTCATGCAGTTTGGTAAGGCCATGTGATTGAGCTCTAGCCACTGAGTGGAAGTACACATGCCACTTCCAGACCTGTTTCATAAAATCCTCATCCATATGAATCTACACTGTCATCATCTGGCTGGATTATCAACAGCCTGGGCTCCTGAGTGCCTGGAACAAAGCCCACTCCACATCCACTCCCATGTAATAGATTTCATGTAAGGAGGAGATCACTGATTCAGAGCCTGGACGTCAGGATTACTTGTTAGAGTAGGCAGAGGGGCCCTCATACACACAACCTGTGTTACTCCCCTGCACCAGACTCAAAGAACATCAGACTCAGAAGGGCTTTTAGAAATCAGACACTTCAACTCCCTTATTGAACAGATGGGCAGAATGAAGCCCAAGAAAGCAAGTGTTTGAGCCACACAGCAAGACAGGGGTACAGACAGCCCTGGAGGCCAAGAGGGATGTCTCCTAGTCCCAAGCTACATAGCTAATACCTGGAGATGCTGGCCACCCTCACCCCCAAACCTGGAAGGAAGTAGGAGCTTGGTACCTGACTCTGGGGCTTGGTGCTCTGGGCTGACAACAGGAAGCGCTGACCCAGGACAGTGCCCAGGCGAGCAGAATAGGTGTGGTCCCCAAGCAGAGGGCAGAGTTGCAGCATCATGTGTACCTGCAGCTGACCAGGGAACACTGGGTGACAGGACACAGGAGAGATGATGGGCAGCTCCTGTTTTCATCTCAGCCAGAGCTATCCGCCCTGCTCCCCTCTGGGGAAACACTACCCCATTCTCAGATCACAAGGAGGCGGTGAGGTAGCCCCTGCCTTATGGGCAGGGCACAGGAGCAGCTCAGGACTGTCACCTGGCAATGTGCCTAGCCTTTGGGGCTCTTCACCCTGATGTCTCCACCTTCTGGCAAAGAGGACTGCTCTTTCCTGCTGGGGTGCTCAACTGTGGAGAGTGACACTGGAGTGGTCACTTATACCCTTAGGTCCATCAAATGCCCCCCAGGCTTTTAGGGAGTCACCCTCTTCCACCCACCCACCTTGCCTCCCAGATCCAAGTACAATTCTAAAGGCCGTGAGGCTCCAGACCCACCTGTCAGTGGCTGCAGCTGGACCAGGGCACAGCCTGAGCCTGTGGCCATCACACGGAAGTGGCTGAGAGTCCTTTTGACTCCTTCCAGGATGTCCTTTCGGGATGGGGACTTTACTGGAACTGCCTGTGGTGTGAGCAAACTTCACATATACCTGGGAGCTATACCCTGTTCCCAATAGACTCAGGCTAGGCCCATAGTATAAGAGAAGGTCACCCACTTATGTTAGGGGACAAGAGAGAGCCAGCCACCCCAGTCTGGACCTGGGATTCCTCTGCAGGACTAATATATCTGGAGGGACCCCTCTACTTCCCTGCCAGTCCCCAACTCACAAGATTGACGCCATCAAAGCATTCCAACCTCAGGGCAGCCTGGATCTTCCCCTCAGCAGTAGCTGGGATCCCATTGGTGATGGCACTGAGAATGGTGACAGGAGGAGGTCACCAAGTGGCTTTCTGGGACCTCCCCATTGTTCTAGAAGCCCTCCCCTCACTCTCACCAGTAGGTGGCTGTGGGTCTCTGGGCCTTTCTTGAGTGGGTGAAGAACTTCTGGAGGCGGCTTGCTGTCTGGGGACAACTGGAGAGAAGTACAAGCCCAGAGGCCTCCCTAAAAGAACAGGATAAATCACACAGGTTACTTTGGGCTTGCTCACAAAAAAGGAGACCCTATGAAGGAACAATGACTCACTTAAGGGCAAAAAGAAACGCCAGGACTATCACCCAGACTTCCTGAGAAAAAGGGAAGGTCTCCCCTTGTTGAATACCAAGACTATGTCGCTCAATGTATTTCTCATTTTGCCCTTGCTCCCAGGGAACTCAGAGTCAAATGTCAACAATGAGCACCAATTACTAAGTGTCTACCAAATGCCTGGTGCCGTACCTGGAATTTTACATATACTAACTGTCAAATAACTACATTCTCCATCTGCATCACTTACTTCCCAGGTGCTTGGACAATGTGAAGCTCCTGCTCGCTGAGCCCCAGGGACTGACTCAGCTCTGGCAGCACTGAGAGCAATGTAAGCTCTCCCGATTTTCCTGGAAAATAAGAGGGGAAAGTACAAGTTCCTGCCAGAAGCCAAAGCTGAATTCCACCATCCCCTTCTATTCATATTCCCCCTCTCAGACACATTGAACCCCCTTTCATTGCATTTCCTCCCCATAGCCCTTGCTCATACCTGTCACTGGCAGACCCTGGGGCTTGTTCAATGTCACTAGGGGTCCTGAAACATACATTGCAAGAACAGCAACAAAGGCAACGTTAAATCTTTATGCAGAACTTAAGAATTTACAAAGCACCTTCCCATTCATCTTAGCATGGGACACCACAAGGACGCTTGGACAAGAGTTATCAACCTCACATAAGCCAAACTCCCTGCCACCTCAGGGCCTTGGCACTTGCTGTTTCCACTGCCCCAGATTTTCACAGGCCTGGCTCCATATCATCCTGGCTCAAATGTCATGAAACAGAGGTGTGAATTCCCAATGTACTGTGTCCCCCCACCCAGTTCCTTGCCATCATAACATCCTGATTAACAGACTGATTTTTGTGGTACTGGGGATAAAACCTAGGGGCACTTTCTCTACTCCTGAGCTATATCTCCAGCCCCCACCTTTTTTTTTTAAACTACTTTTTTTTTGTACTGAGGATTGAGCCCAGGGGCACTTTATCACTGAGCTTCATCCCCAGTCCTTCTTAATTTTTTATTTTGACCCAAGGTCTAGCCAAGTTGTCCAGGCTGGCCTTGAACTTACAATCTTCCTACCTTAGCCTCCTGAGTCTCTGGGATTACAGGCATGATAACTCTGTTTTAATTTATTCAAAGCACTGATCACTAGTAACATTTATTTGCTGATTAAGCAATTTCTCCCACTAGAAGTAGGATAGGAACCATTTCTCTCACAGCACTGCAGAGTCCACCCAGGACAGTGGGTGGCACATGTTCAGCACATAATTGAGGAAATGAACAAATCATTAAAGGTTCAGAGTTTACCAAAGTTCAGGAAAATGAGGTTATTTTTCAAATGTCACACAGCAAACTGCTTACAGAATCTAGATACATGTGACTCCAAAGTTAGTATTTTGACAATCAATGAACAATTTATCATTACAGCAATTTTTGTTACTGATTGCCTACTATTGGTAAGACTGCCTGGTTATTTACACCCCAGCCCCACCACCCTATTCCCATAATGCTGAGGCTCAGAGAGATTATGTGGCTAGTCGCAGTTTACGCTGCTAGTGGGAAACAGAAAAGGATTTGGCTCCAGGGCTGTAGCCAAAACCCCAGAAGGCTGGCTCAGGAGTGAGTCTCGGTTCTGGGTCTCTGTGCAGCAGTCCCTCCATCCCTCACCTTTCTGGTCCACCACGGCTTCCCTAAGCACATCAACCAGCTCCTCCCTGCTGAGGTTCTTTGGCTGCAGCACCCCCGGGAAGGGCTGGTCCCGGGGGACACCCGACCGTTTACTGGAGCCTTGTGGTTGCAGCTGATTCCTGGAAGAGGTGGGAGAAGCAACAGGGGAATCACTGGTTTGGCGAAGTCCATTCCATTTCTAACTCCGCCCACCTCTTCTCAAATCCTGCCTCCTCCAAAAGCCTCAAAATGTCCAAGCTGGGTTTTTGGAAAAATTGAGGTTCGACTTTAACTTCCACTTTACAGCGGAAGGCTCTGAGGTTCAGACAGGCTCAGGAACTAGTTTAGGGTCACACAGCGGAACCAGGATTGGAACCTACAACGTACTTAAATCCTTATTTTGTACATCCCCTCCCCCTGTCGTAATCTCCCTCCTACACGAAGGTGGGGGAGCTTAATCACCGGGATTTGGTGCTGTAGCCTGAATCCTTGGGCGGTGCGTGGGCCCCCAGGCCCCTCCACCAGCCACTCGTGCCCCGACCCCAAATACGGAAGCCACCCATCTTCTGAATAAGACTAGTGCGCATGTGCGTTCAGAAGGGCGTCCTGGCTCACCCACTGCACGGTGATTGGTCAAGTCAACTGTCAATCCGAATATTGGGGGAGGGACTGAGAACCTTGAGAAGGTGGGGCTTTGCCTCCGCTCGGGAGGGAAAGCGTAAATTCGCGCTGTTGATTTAGGACAAACCAAAGCGCTACAGCGGTGTTTACCCGGGGTGGAGATCTAGTTTTAAGACAAAACCAGTAAGGGCGAGGTGTTCAGATTGCCGTTCAAACTCTTAGGAACCTTCCAATTTAAAGCTACCAGTGTCAGGGCTGGAGATGAGCTCAGGGGCAGAGCTCCTGTCCTGGCTCGTGTCACCACCGCAGGCTAAGGGCGCTGTCACTTTCAAATCATTGCTCGCATTAGCAAAAGACTATAAATAAATCTAAATCCATCGAGAGGAGTGGTTAAATCAATTGCAGCACGCACATACGTAAGTTTATTGTGAGTTCCAAGTAAATCAAACTTCACAACATATGAAATCAAAAAAGCAAAGTAAAGGGGCCGGCGCAGTGGCGCACACCTGTAATCCCAGCGACTCGGGAGGCTGAGGCAGGAGGATCTAGAGTTCAAAACCCTGTCTCTAAATAAAATACAAAATAAGGCCGGGGAGGTGGCTCAGAGGTTGAGTGCCCCTGAGTTCAATCCCCCTTACCAAAAAAGAAAAGTAAAGCACAGTGCGACTAGAACATACACACGTGTGTGTATATATTTATTCATTGTGTTATATACTAATCTATTTCTTAAAGGCATACAGAAATGGGGAGGAGTCAAAGGAGATGCTATGGTTTGAACGTCTCCCCAAAATTCAGGTGTTGGAAATTTATTTCTTAGATTTATATTAATGGCACTTGGAGGCGGGGCCTTTGGGAAGTAGTAAGGATTACATGAGGTCATGAAGGTGGGGCCCACATGATGGCATTAGTGTCTATGTAGGAAGATAGACCCTCTTCCTCCAGAGCAAGAAAGCTCTGGTTGGGGGGGGTGGGGGGGTGCGTAGAAGTTCAGTGGATTAGGGGAAGGGAGGGGGTATAGAAAAGACAGTAGAATGAATCTTACATAACTTTGTATGTTCATGTATGAATACATCACCAATGAAACTCCACATCATGTATGGGATCCTAAGTAGAGGAAGTTATACTCCATGTGTGTATAATATATCAAAATACACTCTACTATCATGTATATATATATTTTAAATATTTTTATATGTTTATTTTTTAGGTGTAGATGGACACGACGCAATGTCTTTATTTTTTTGTGGTGCTGAGAATCAAACCGGGGTCCCGCCCATGCTAGGCCAGTGCTCTACCGCTGAGCCACAATCCCAGCCCCTGTCATGATGTATATCTTAAAAAAAAAAAAAAAAAAAGACCTCGCCATATGCCCAGAACAACCTATGCCATACACTTGGATTTGGCAGCCTACAGAAAATGAGCTAAATAAACTATTTTTAAAATAAATTACCTAGTTTCAGCTATTTTGTTATAGCAACAAAAAACAGACAAAGGTAGAGATAAATATGATTAATTATTTTTATCCTTTAGGACTTGTTATGGTTTGGGTATGAGGTGTTCCAGGAAAAGTTCATGTTAGGCAGTGCAGAAAAAGTTCAGAAGTGAAACTTTCGATTTTGAGAACTGTAACCTCACCAGTGGATTAATCCATTTGATAGATTAATAATTTGGATTACTGGATGGTAATTGCAGGCAGATTGAGTATGACTGAAGAAAGCAGATCACTGGAGTGTGCCTTTGGGGATTATAATTTTGTCTCTGGCTCCTTTAACTCTTTGTTTCTGGGCTTCCATGCGCAGATCAGTGCTCCTCCATCAGGCCTCCCGCCATGATGTCCTTGCCTCATGGGGACCCTGAGCAATGGAGTCAGCTGACCACGAACTAACCCTTTGAAAGGTGAGTCAAACTAAACTTCTCCTCCAAATTGTTCTTGTTGGGTTTTCCAGTTATAGTGACAAAATGCTGAAAAACACAAAACTACTCAAATTTTTTACTTCGTCAATGTATTTCTTCTTCACACCCTTGCACACAAAGTTTAAAAACCTAAGCCAGAGAGCTGGGGTTGTGGCTCAGCTGTAGAGCGCTTGCCTCCCATATGTGAGCCACTGGGTTTAAGCCTCAGCACCATAAAAATAAAGGTATTGTGCCCATCTGTAACTAAAAAAAAAAAAGGAAAAAGTCCAGTGTGGTGACACACGCCTGTAATCCCAGCAATTGGGAGGCTGAGACAGGAAAATCACAAGTTCGAGGCCAGCCTCAGCAACTTAGCAAGACCCTCAGCATCTTAGTGAGACCTGCTAGCACAAAAAGACCAAATTTCACAAAACAGCTCAGTGCTTTTATTCAGGAACCAAAGTTTCACACACGAACAGGGGAAGAAGTGACTGCATGGTGGGACCCACTTTCCTGGTGGAAAATGAGCCCCCGAACAAAAAAAGGGACTTGGATTATATAGGTTATCCTGAAAGGTGATCAGTTTTCTTGGGCACTCAGGAATTTGGAGTCTAATTGATCAGTGAATGTGTCAGTTTTAGTGATTAGGAATTTGGACTTTTGAGTTGGGGATCTGTGTTCCATGTCTGAGGGGAATTTACTCTGAGGGAGATCAATGCCTCCCAGATATTTGTTACTTTAGGTATAATGAAACACCTCCTCCCACCTGCAACAAGCATTTGTCTTGAGGGAAGAAAGCTGTCAATGGATGGTTTTCTTTCTCAGGTCATATTATCTTGGGGATTTTTCATTTTCCATATCTATTAAGACCCTGTCTCAAAATTAAAAAATTAAAAGGGCTGGGAATGTGGCTCAGTGATCCCAGTACCAAAAAAAAAAAAAAAAGACACAACTAAACCAGATACAAAAGACTGATTTATAATATTTTTTAAATATGCAAAAATAGAAATTAAAAAATTAAAAGACAAAGTCAGGTGTGATCCCAGCACCTACGTAGATGGAGGCAAGAGGATCACAAGTTAGAATTCAGCCTTAGCAACTTAAGGAGTCTCTAAGCAGCTTAGAATGACCCTGTCTCAAAATAAAAAAAAAAAATAAATGGACAGGGGATGTCTGTAGCTCAGTGGTAGAGTGCCTCTGAGTTCAGCCTCCAGCACCTAAAAATTTTTAAAAAGACAAATACAGAAGTCTGGCCTTGTATAAATCTGTGATTCTCAGATTTGAAAATTATGTCATTCCTAACACTTAGTATAAAGCCTATTTGGATTCAGTAATTACTAAGACAAAGGGTTGGGTTATCAAAGCTAGTCTGGGAAGCTAATGCTGGCAGCTGTCCCCTGCCCTGCAGTTATGTGGGAAAAGCTCCCAAATTCAGCCAAAGAGAGCTTTCTACTCTGGGCTGTCCTGCAACTTGCAAGTTGTGGTGGAGGCTGGCTCCATGGGGTGGGTCTTCTGGCAGGGAGGCATAACATTTGTATTAGCACACAAGTTATTCCTGTTCCACTCTCACAGAAACAGTGGCCTACCCACTCTGTGCTCCCGTAAAGTTATTAATAACTGAGTTGGAGAGGGGCAGTGCAAGCTGGTTTGTCCCAAGCTCCATTCCTCTCAAGACCAGGAGTTTCACAAGTGAGTCTTGAGTGACTGACTGTGGTCTCTTGGCACTGAGCCCTCTCAGCCCAGGGGAAATTAGGTTCTTCCTTTTCTTCCAGGAGCTCAGGGTCTAATGGAGTCAAAGCAGCTGTAGGAAGTGAAGAGAAAAATGCAGTCCTTGGGGGAATTGGGGGGTTGGGAAGGCAAAATTCCAAAGAGCAAAGGAGCCAGGGCCTCTGGAGTGCCAGGGGCCAGTCCGAGTGGGAGAATGGCCTTTCCTGGACCAGGCACAGCCAATGGAGGAGAGGTCTGCTGCAACTGCGGTGGGCTGTGAGCCAGACCCTTAAACTTAGTTTTTCCTTAATTCTTGCTCCAACTGGTACTTGAGTGCAGAGAGGAACTTTAAAAAGGATTCTCAAATACTGAGAGCTTATAACAATGCAGTTATACCCTCAAGGTGGAACATTTTTGCTAAATTTCTTGTCAGTCTTGTGCATCTTTTTTTTTTTTTTTGTACTGGAGACTGAATTCTGAGGTACAATCACTGAGCCCCGTCCCCAGCCCTATTTTGTATTTTATTTAGAGACAAGGTCTCACTGAGTTGCTCAGCACCTCACCTCTGCTGAGGCTGGTTTTGAACTCATGATCCTCCTGCCTCAGCCTCCCAAATCACTGGGATTACGGGTGTGCGACACGGCTAGTCTTATTCATATTTTTTAAAATTAACTATTTGGGCATATGGTAGCACATGTTTGTAATCCCAGTGATCTCAAGTTTGAGGCCAGCCTCAGCAATTTAGGTAGGCCCTAAGCAACTTAGTGAGACTCTGTCTCAGAATAATAAATAAAAAGGACGTAACTCAATGATAGAGCTGAAAGGAAAGTGACCACAGCACTCAAGCGACCAAGAGATCTTTTTGCAGCAGTGCAACAGAGGAGAAAAGAGAGAAAGAGAAAGGGTGGGGGGGGGAGAGGGAGGAGAGCATGCGCGAAAGGGAGACAGAGAGATCAAGAGAGAGAGAGAGACAGAGCAAGAGAACAAGAGAACAAGAGAGAGAGGGGCCCAGCAGGAGGGGGTTTTATAGCCCAAATCTAACGGGGCCTCTGGGTCTGCAAGCTGCCTTGTTAGCACAAGGGGGGGGTTGAATTGTTCAGCTTTGACGCAAACAGGTGATAAAGGACCAGACAGAGGGGGGTTTGAGTGTGTGGGCCATCCTGCAGCTAACATTTGTTCAGCCTGCCCTGCAGATAACATAGTTCAGCCTGTTCTGCACCTAACAATAGCACCCCTGGGTTCAGCCCCAGTATCAATAACTAAGTCAATAAATGACAGCATGATCCTATTTATATGACATTTTTAAAAAGGAAAATTATATTGGCAGAAACCAGTGATTGCCAGAGGTTTGGGGTGGGAATAGGTGAAGGGGGGATAGATGAAGGAACATAGGAGGAATTTAGGGCATGCCGGAAACGGTGGTTACGTGACCACCATGACCATGTTTGCCACAACTTATTGAACTATATGTATTTTTGTCTTTCTTCCTGGTACTGGGAATTTAACTCAGGGGTGCTGTACCACCGAGCCACAGCCTAGTCCTTTTTTTATTTTTTTGGACAGGATCTTGTTAAATTGCTTATGGCCTCAATAAATTGCTGAAGCTGGCCTTGAAGAAATCCTCCTGCCTCTACCTTCTGAGTTGCTGGGATTATAGAGTGTGCCATGCACCAGCCTTCATGCTTGTTTTGTGAGTTGCATGAGATTGAAAAATGCCAGTTCACACCAATGAGACATGAATCTTTACATTTGAAGCTACCCTACGGGCTTATTTTTTTTTTTAATTTTGTTTTTGTAGTTGTAGATGGATACCATGCCTTTATTTTATTTGTTTATTTTTATACAGTGCCAAGGATTGAACCCAGTGCCTCACATATGCTAGGTAAGCGCTCTACCACCAATAAAAGCTCACTTGAAATCCTGAGGTTGAAAGTTCTGAACATGCCAGTCCCAGTGATGTACAACTATAATTGCAATGATTTGAAGGCTGAGGCAGGAGGATCATAAGTTTGAGGCCAGCCTCAGCAACTTAGCAAGATACTGTCTCAAAATGAATAATAAAAAGGGTTTGAGGGGCTGAGGCTGTAGCTCAGTGGCCCAGCAGTTGCCTCGTATGTGTGAAGCACTGGGTTCGATCCTTAGCACCACATAAAAATAAACAAATAAAATAAAGGCATTTTGTTCATCTTCAACTACAAAAAAAAAAAAAATTAAAAAGAGTTAGGGATCTAGCTCAGTGGCACAGTGCCCCTGGGTTCAATACCCAGGTACTAAAAAAAGACGACAAAATTTTATCATGAAAGATAAACTAGCAAGCTAGGATAGGCATTAACAGAGAATTGCCTTATTGCTTGACTAGTACTTTTCCACCTCAACATTTAAAAAGTTGTTATAAAATGTGACACTGAGGAGTTAGAAGAATGACTAAATCCACTAATGGAAGCTCTTCCAATAGGCAAATTTCATTTTGAAGTTGACCTGGTATTGGTTACATCGTCTGTTCAAGGCTCAGATTCAGCAGACTTTAAATCCAAACTTGTGGGTTTTTTTTTTGGGGGGGGGGCGGGGGTAATTGGGGATTGATCCCAGGGGGCACTTTACAACTAAGCTACATCCCCAGCCCTTTTTATTTATTGGTTTTATTTTTTACTAAGTTGCGTTTGATCTGGCTTAGTTGCTGAGGCTGGCCTCAAACTTGTGATCCTCCTGCCTCAGCCTTCCAAGTTGCTGGGATGACAGGCACACACCACTGCACCCAGCTGTGATTTTTTTTTTTTTTTAAATAAAAAGTGCTGTTCCCTGTAATGCCACCTCATACAGAATTATTTGACAGGGATTCTTCTCTTGCTTTGATCTTTTCCAACCTTCCAAACAGAACCCCACCCCCAAAGAACACAAGCAAAGAGGATGTATTTGTATAAATAGTTTATTGTGAACTCTCTACTCTCATAGGTTAGTGGGCTTGAGGATTCACTCAGGAGTAGGGTGGGAAGGCAAGAGAGAGGGAGTGGCATAAAGTGCAGCATGTAGAGACAGATTTTTGAGGGACAGACTGAGGGTGACCAGTCTTGGTCAGCTAAGCTACCTGGGGAAGGAAGGAGCTGGGTTAGGCCAGGAACCCAAAGTTCTCCTTTGACCAGCCCACCCCAGGGTCTCAGTCCTTCCTCTGCTTCCTTATTCATGGTCTTCTGCAGTGAGGGAAGTATGGGGGAGGTAAGAAGCTCTGTAGCTGCCAGGCTTGTGGGTGCTACCAGCTGAGCACAGGGTCCCCAGTCTCGTCCTGGGCTGGTGGAAGACCTTGAGATCTGGGCTTTCATTGCAGTATCTTCAGACAACTCGGAATGAGGGATGAGACCCTGGCCTTGGAGGGCTGCACTTCTTCCTCTGTGGCATCCAGGAACTGCTGCATGTAGCAGGAGGTGCCCAGCAGCATGTGGCCTGTGGCCTGCATGCTGAAGAGGACCCAGCGAATCATTTCCCTGGGGACGGGCGGGGATGAAAAAGCACTCAAGTCAAAAATATGAACAATGTCCCTCCTTGCATCCTCTCAAATGCATCCTCCCCCAGATTCCCACACTGGCCTGGAGGAAGTACTTTCAAGTTAGCTTTCTCCATTAATAAAATGAAATGTCCACTGAGATAGAAAGACTAAAAACACTTCTTGATTTTAGAGCAACATGCAAAAAGGAGCAAGGGTTGTCTTCCCTCTGCCCATGGAACTGGGTTAACAGAAATTAGCTAAGCTATCTGGAACCTCAACTTTCTCATGCAAACTTAGGCTCCTTGAATAAGGCCTTTATTTGTATTTTTTGTAGTACTGAGGATTGAATCTAGGGCCTGGTACATGCTAGGTAAGCACTTTACCTCTGAGCTACTAGCCCACCTCTAGATTTTTTCCAATTATTTGATTAATTAATTAATTAATTATTTTTTAAAGAGAGAGAGAGAGAGGAGAGAGAATTTTTTAATATTTATTTTTCAGTTTTTGGCGGACACAACATCTTTGTTTATATGTGGTGCTGGGGATCGAACCCAGGCCACACGCATGCCAGGCGAGCGCACTACCACTTGAACCACATCCCCAGCCCTATTTGATTAATTTATAATAATATGTGGGGAGGGGTGCCAAGAGTGTGGCTTGTGGCTCAGCAGTAGAGCACTTGTCTGGCACGTACAAGGTCCTGGGTTTGATACCTATCACTGCAAAAAATAAAAATAAAAAAATAGAGAGACATACATATATACACGCATACATATACTCACATATATTTATAAAATGAAATAATATACTTAAGGGATATAGCTGAGAAATAGCCCATTTCTTAAGTTTGAAAACTGAGGCTTTAAACCTAGCTCACCAGCCGTAAAATGGAATGAATTTCTTTTTTTTTTTTTTTAAAGAGAGAGTGAGAGAGGAGAGAGAGAGAGAGAATTTTTTAATATTTATTTTTTAGTTTTCGGCGGACACAACATCTTTGTTGGTATGTGGTGCTGAGGATCGAACCCGGGCAGCACGCATGACAGGTGAGCATGCTACCGCTTGAGCCACATCCCCAGCCCCATGAATTTCTGTCATATGCTACAATACAAATGAACCTCAAAAAACAGTATGCTATGGGGCTGGGATTGTGGCTCAGAGGTAAAGCGCTCGCCTAGCATGCATGAGGCACTGGGTTCAATCCTCAGCACCACATAAATATAAAATAAAGACACTGTGTTCACCTATAACTGAAAAATAAATATTAAAAAAAAAATCAGTATGCTAGGGCTGCGGAAGCGGTGGTGTGCTCGCTTGGCATGTGCGGGGCTCTGGGTTCAATCCTCAGCACCACATAGAAAAAAAAATGAAATGGAAATGTTGTGTCCACTGAAAACTAAAAAATAAAAAAAAATTGAAAAATTCTCTCTCTTTCTCTCTCTCTCTCTCCCCCTCTCTTAAAACAAAACAAAACGAAAAACAGTATGCTAAGTGAAGAAAGCCAGTCACCAAAGTACAAATATTGTGTCATTCCACTTTTACGAGGGACCTAAATAGAAAAGTTGAGAAAAAGTAGAATAGAGGTTGCCAGGGCCTAAGGGCAGGAGGAATGAGGGTTATTATATAAGGGGTACAGTTTCTGTGTTAGGATGATGAAAAAGTTCTGGAAAAGGATAGTGGCCATGGTTGCACAACATTGTAAATGTACTCAACGCTACCAAATAGTACACTCAAAAATGATGAAGATGGTAAATTTTATGCTATCAATATTTTATCTGAATTTTTATTAAAAAATGTAGTGATGGGGCTAGGGCTGTAGCTTGGTGGCAGAGTGTTTGCTTGGCACGTGTAAGGTGAGAGGCACTGTGTTAGATTCTTAGCACCACATAAAATAAAATAAAGGCATGCGGTTCATCTACAACTACAAAAAAAAAAAAAAAATTTAAAGTAGTGACAATACTAAGCTACGTCCAGCTTGCTTTTGATTTTTTTGGGGGGAGGGAGGGGAGCAGTACCAGGATTGAACTCAGTAGCACTCGGCCACAGAGCCACATTCCCAGCCCTATTTTGTGTTTTATTGAGAGACAGGGTCTCACTGAGTTGCTTAGTGCCTCACCATTGCTGAGGCTGGATTTGAACTTGCAATCCCCTTGTTTCAGTCTCCCAAGCTGCTGGGATGACAGGTGTGTGCCACTGTGTCCAGCTGCTTTTGATTTTTGATAATGATATATCTACTTTGCTTAGGTCTGAGAGTTCCATTTCCCATAAATGGACTGAGTTTAAAGGCTAAAACTTCTTGCTTTAGATTTTGAAATCTGGTAGATACTGACAGTAATCTCATATCAAGACAGGGAATGGTATGGCAATATGACGGGGAAAATAGAAGCTTTAGCCACAGAACCAGGCTCCAGCCTGCCCCTGACCTGCCTCTGACAGGTAGCACCTCACAGCCTCAGTTCCCCCATCTGAGACTGGCTACACAGAGGGGAAACTAAACAAGCCAAATGGTGCTGAGGATTGAACCCGGGCCGCTTGAGCCACATCCCCAGACCCAATCACATACATTTTTATTCATTCTACTCAGGGCTTCGGTGGTGATAGGCAAGCACTCTACCACTGAGCTACACCCCCAGCAGATTATTTGAATAATTCTATGATTATTGAATAATTGAATAATTCTATGATTATTGAATAATTCTATGATTATTTGAGTAACTACTATGTGCTGGCATTCATCAAGATTCCAAAAGCAACAGACATTCTTGCTCTCATGGAACCTTGTTCTTGTTCTCACGTCTGATTCATCTCTGTATCTTTAGTTTGTAGCATAGGACCAGGCACACAGTAGGTACTCAGGAAACACTAAATAAAACAATTGTGGACAACTAGAATCTAGCAGAAGAAACTAGCTGGAGGCCATGCTCTGCTGCTATCTAGTTTTGTGGCTTTGGACAGATTGTATCACTTTAGCCTCAGGGATCATAAGCCGCCTAATGGGATAAGAATTCTCCAGAACAACACTGGGGCAGTAGGATTTGGGAAACACATCATAACCGTACTTGTTTTATGATTTCATATCCTTTCATGTTTCTTGTGATACTTGATTAAACTTTCAAAAGAAAAAGTTTAAGACAACACAAATGCTTCTTCTCCATAGACATACAAATTAATTTGTCCCTATGGAAGGAAGTTTATTTCATCTCTTCTACCGCCATGGAAAAATTCAGTTTGTTATCTGTAAATTTTTAACTCATCATTATCAGCAGAACTACATATGTGGGAATTTGAATTGTTCTTTAAACTGATTGTAACTTCTTGCTAGTTCTCTCATTAATTGATGAGTTCAATAAAATCTTTGACACATGTTTGTTTTTAAAAACTTGATTCACTGGCGCAGGGTGCAGTGACACACACCTACAATCCCAGAGGCTCAGGAGGCTGAGGCAGGAGGATCTCAAGTTCAAAAGCCAGCCTTAGCAACGGAAAGGTGCTTAACAGCTCAGTGAGACCCTGTCTCTAAATAAAATACAAAATAGGGCTGGGATGGGGCTCAGTGACCAAGTGCCCCTGAGTTCAACGACTGGTACTACCCCCCAAAAAAAACAAAGTTGATTCACTGCTCATTGCTGGAGCATGTGTTCAGTGTATATGGGGCTCTGGGTTCAATCCCTACCTCCTTTTGCCCCAAAAAAGGTAATTAGAAGACTGCTTAAGAAAACTTACTTTTTTAGGTGAAAAGATGCAGTTTGCCATAGTAGAAGGTAAACAACTACCTGTATCAAGGTTCCATCATGGAGTACCTGTACCCCTCTGGCACACACTAGGAGTGCAACTCAAGCACTTAGATATAATTGTAAGTCCTACATGAATGCTTACTGTTATGCTTGTTACTCCAGTGCCAGACCCAGGCACTGAGAAGGGCAGGGCTCATTATGGACAGATAGGGGCTCTGCCATTGCTCTGTACCCACTCCGACCCCACTTCACCCCAGTTCACTCACTTCACCATGCTCTTGGCTTTGTAGCAGTGTAGATCATAGGAAAGGGAGTATGTATTATAGAGTGTTGCCTTCACATTCAGGCAGCCAATGAAGTCCTGTGGGTTCAGCTTGTACAGGTCAAAGGTTATGCGGGCCACATCAATCTTCTTGGTGGGCTTATGGGAAAGTTGGTACCTAAGCCCCTGCAGCAAGACAAACGTGGTTGGCATACTTCAAGACTTCTCTAAAGCTCTCAGTTTTCTCCCCTACATAGGTAGGAGCTCACCTGTTTTGATGGAGGCTGCCATTTCTCCCCCTTTTGGAGGACCATGAACAGCGTATCATCTGCCAGGGCTTGGAAATACTCTTCTGTCTCTACAATTGTGCCATCTTTCTCCAGCACCAGGGAGAAGGGTTTGTTTGCCAGCATCAAGACATCCTGAACCTGGGGAATAAGGTTAGTGATGCTTCTGCCATCCACATGTAGCCACAGAGCTGGTGTGTGGAAGACACTCATCATACCACTTCAGTTGCCAGGTAAAGAGCCAGGGTCTCAAACCAGGGGATGGCACAGAGACCCAGGCATCATTCTACCATGGCATCCCCACCAAAGGTTTTTATATTATGGTACCTCTTGGTACTTGACTTCAGAGTTAATAGTCTAGAACAGTGCAGTCCAATAAAATATAACAGAGGTTATATATATGAAATTTCATATATATATGAAGTTTTAGTGAGATATAATTTATGTACAATAAATTTCACTCTTTTAAAGTGCTTTTCAGTATATTTGCTAAGTTGTACAACCATCATTACTATCTAATTTCAGAGCATTTTCATTACCCCCGAAATAAACCTACTATCCATTTTTCCCATTCCCCATCCGATAGCAACTTTCTACTGTCTGTATCTATGGGTTTGTCTTTTCCAGACATTTCATATAAATTGAATTATACAACATGGGATCTCCTAAGACTCACGTCTGAGAATGTTTTCAAAAGTCATCTATATCATAGCATGATTCATTCCTCATTTTGGCTAGTAATATTCCACTAGATAGATGTATCATTTTTTTAATTCTTTCAACAGTTGATGAACATTAGGGTTGTTTCCACTTTTTTACTATAAAAATGCTGCTGGGAACTCTTTTTTTTAATATTTATTTTTTTAGTTTTCGGCGGACACAACATCTTTTGTTTTTGTATGTGGCTACACGCATGCCAGGCAAGCACACTACCGCTTGAGCCACATGCCCAGCCCTGCGGGGAACTCTTGTGTACAAGTTTTTTGTTTTGGGGTTTTTTTTTTTTTTTTTTTTTGGTAGTGGAGATTGAACTCAGGGGCATTCAACCATTGAGCCAAATGGAAATAGTAGTAACTACCTTAAGGTTTTAATTAAAATAAATAAATTAATTAAATAAAGGTACCATGTCCACCTACAACTAAAATATATATTTTTTTAAAAAATGTAAGTGTTCTTTTTAAAAATATTTGTTTTTTAGCTTTTTTAGGTGGACATAATATCTTTATTTTATTTGTATGTGGTGCTGAGGATCAAACCCAGTGCCTCACGCATGCCAGGCCATCGCGCTACTGCTTGAGCCATATCCCTGGCCCTAAAATTGCAAGTGTTCTTGAGCTCACTTCCTGAGTTTAAATGCCAGAATATGGTCAGGCACAATGGTCACATCTGTAATCTCAACTACTTGGGAGGGTAAGGCAGGAGGATCTCATTTGCCCAGCCAACCTGGACAACTTAGTGAGACCCTGCCTTACAGCTGGGTGTGGTGCCAAATGCCTGTAATCCCCGTGGCTCAAGAGGCTGAGGCTGGAGGATCTCGAGTTCAAAGCCAATCTCTGCAAAAGAGAGGTGCTAAGCAACTCAGCAAGACCCTGTCTCTAAATAAAATACAAAATAGGGCTGGGGATGTGGCTCAGTGGTTGAGTACCCCTGAGTTCAATCCCTGGTTACCACCCCCACCTCCCAAAAAAAGGGCTGAGGACGTAAATCCAGCACCCCTGAGATTAATCTCTACTACTACTACTATTAATAATGATAATAAAAATCTCAGAGAATAAACTCAGCCTTTGCCTCTGGAAAATGGAAATTGTAATAACTGCCTTAAAGATTTTAATTAAAAGAAATGCTGTAAAATGGGCTGGGGATGTGGCTCAAGCGGTAACGCCCTCGCCTGGCATGCATGGGGCGCTGGGTTCGATCCTCAGCACCACATACAAATAAGGAAAAAAAATAAAGATGTTGTGTCCACCAAAAACTGAAAAATAAATATTAAAAAATTATCTCTCTCTCTTCTATCTTAAAAAAATACCAAAAGAAATGCTGTAAATCATCTAGCAGAGTACATGATCCATAAGCAGCATTTACTACACTTGTATACTGTGTTGATTAAAATGGGAAAAAACCCATGACATGTCATAGAATATATATATTTATATAGGAATAGACCATTCCGGACATTTATAACCACATTATTAATTATTTTGGAATGACAGAATTCTCACATTTCTTTGAAAAAAAACTTTTTAAAGTTTTAGATGGACACAACACCTTCATTTTATTTTATTTATTTGTATGTGGTGCTGAGGATTGAACCAGTGCCTCACACATGCTAGGCAAGCGCTCTACCACTGAGCTACAGCCCCAGCCCCTCACTTTACATTTTTTGATTGTTTCACTAGAGAATATATTTTCCTGCTTAAAATTCTTCAAAAGGGGTCTGGGGTCAGCATAGTAGATTAATATACCTAGCTTCCAGATCCTGATTTTTGAAATACCGTTCTCCTTGGAAATGAAGCAGAATTTTTAGGAGAAAAATGGCCAATCCAAAGACTAGGGCAAGGAAAATACAAGATGAGCCTGCAGTAGGATTCCCTTCAGACCTGTCTATCATCTTGAAAAGATGGAGTCTCACTGTTGTTCCTCCTCACATTTTTTGGCAATAGGACTCTGAGTGGAGGATGCCAAAGCTCAGTGGCTACAAGAATCTCCTTTTGAACCGGGGACAACGAGACAGGACACTGCATAGGAATCAGGAAGCAGGTTTATTTGGCTATAGCCAGGTTCAGAGGGCAAAGCTTTCTCTGTAATCAATCAGTCCCCCTGAACCCCAAGTTCAGGCAGTTTCAGAACTTTATACCCAGCATGTAAGGGAAGGGGCTCAGAAGTTCACAGTCTGCAGAAATTCACACGAAAGCAGCTTTTTTCTTTCACCTTTCTGGGAAATTAACCCTTCAAGGACAACACCTGAGAAGGGGAGAGCTTCTTCTCCCCTTTCTTCCCTCCCCCTGCCAGCTGTTACCATAGAGCCCAATTAGGAACATCTTCTCTTATCTTTGGAGTAAACATCTCTGTGAAGCTCTGGCTCAAGACCAGAGGCCTTGTTAAAGGATCTGTCTTTTTTTAATCACACCTTGCATTTGCAAACACACTTTTACAAACTACTACACTGGATATTCCATAAATGTTTGTGAAAAACTAGTAAAGGGGTGTTTAGCACCTGGAGTGCTGATCTCTTGTAGGCCAGTGGCCAAATAAGATAGAGCAATAGGAAATACAAAGTTTAACTACATTGAACTCTTTTGTAGAGACTCTTGCTGATAGTCCTAAGATCAAGTATGGTGAAGAAGATTTCTGGAGAAGCTTAATTAAGATTTTCTGTGAAAGAGGGTTGTGCCACAACACCATGGGTGCTCATATCAGAAAGGAAGACTTTCCACCCCTGTCAAATCCCAGCTCATGACCTGGAAGACAGGGGCAGCTGGCAGGGCCAGCTCTCAGCCAAGGCCCCAGGACTTGGACTGGGTGGAGTACAGGCAGGCCCCTCACCTTGTGGAGCAGGTCCTTAAGGCTGTGTGCCGTGACACCCTTGCGCACTCTCCGATCTGCTGTGCTTACTCGGCAGGGCCGGGCCCTGGGGGCCTCCAGGCTGGGCTCAGACAGCAACTGCTGGGTCACCACTGAAGTGCTCACTGCCACATGCCTGGGGGAAGTTGGGAACATCAGGATGAGCCACTTAACTACCACTTCAGACTAGGATCATCATGTGCCTCCTTCATCCCACCCAGATAGTGGGATGTGCTCCAGATGGCCTTACTCAAAAACCTATGCAGACTCTGATGGGCATATAAGTCACCTGCAGATCTTGCTCAAATGAAGATTCTGATTAGTTTGGGTGGGACGGGACCTGAGGGTCTCATATGTCTAACAAGTTCCCAAGTAATGACAATTTGGCTGGTTCTTGGACCATGAAGAGTAGCAAGTTGATAAAAGACCCACCCAGCATTCCCCCCAAAGACCACTTTCTTCTCATGGCCTTGCTAATTTCACCTGTAAAGTGGGATGAAGTCGGGGAAGCCTGTGAGATGTTTTTGGACACTGAGGTGCACAAAGCAGAACCAAAGGAGTGGAGAGAAGATGGAGCTTGGATTTGCACAGGCCCAAGTTCAAATCTTGGCTCTGTTACAGATCTGCTAGGTGAGGGAGAGTGCCCACCCTGTGCCTCAGTTTCCTTATCTATCCATTTGGTATAATGACCCCTGCTTCCCATAGTCATTGTGAGGCCTACCCAAGATCAGGAATGGAAGCACCAAGCCCAGAGCCTGCCCACCTCTACCCCAAGTGTGGTCGTGGCTTGATGGGTGGCAGCGTTCACGTCACCTAGGGGCTTCTCAGACTTGCAAAACCCCAGGTACCACTTCAGATCTCCAGAATCAGAAGCTGTATTTTAACAAGATTCCCACGTGACTTACACAACCATTCACATTTGAGAAGGTCTCACCCACAACTCCTAGGTAGCTCTCCTACCCCTCCACCATTGACTCTCCTTACCTGGACAGGGACTTGGGGTAGAGAAGGCTGAGGGACTTCATGGCATATTCCATCCTCCTCAGCTGGAGTGTTTTGGATCTGGGAAGGAGGCAGAAAAGGGTGATTAGAGTGGGAAGGAAGGGTGTCCCTCTCTCCCGTCATTGGACACAGTACAACTCAGCCTCCGGTCCAGCAAGTCCCGACACTGGTCTCTCATCCCAATTCACACACACCACCCCCATGCATGTCTATGACTAAGCCACAGGCTCCCATCCTCATCTCTGTGCTCAGGCTCAGCCCCCCTGGTAGCTGCTCCCCTGCCCCAGCTCCACTCACTCCATGTTTCTCTGTCACTGGCTCTGTCACACTGAACAGGGATCCCAAGTTGGGGCTGAAGAGGCCCTGCCTGGGTTGCTCCTGTCCCCAGGGCAGAGTTCACTTTACACTGGCAGGAGGTGAGTCACACCACCTCATGCTTGCTTCTGGGGACCTGAAGGTCACCTATAGTCCAGAGACTTCCTAGGCAGCCAGCCTGGTCTGAGTCTGCCCTCTCCCATGAGTCCTTAAGCAATCAAATCACTCAGACTTCCCGCCGGCCCAAAGAACTTTCTGTGATGGTGGAGATGTTCTGTTTGTGCTCTCCAATACCATAGCTATGAGCCACATGGGGCAATCGAGCACTTGAAATGTGGCTAATATGACTAAGAAGCTGGATTTTTAATTTTGTTGAATTTTAGCTAATTTTAGTTTAAATTGCCACTGTGGCCTCTGACTCCTGTCACCTACATTGAACAGCACAGGTCTAGGCAGGTAGCCCTGGGCTTACCTGCCTCCACGTTTACTCCTAAATCACCACACTGAAACTTTTGCATACTCCAAACCTTTTGCACAAGTCACTCCTTCCTATAATGTCTTTCCCTGACAAGGAACTGAATGTTTAGTCTTGAAGCCCCAGTTTCTAGCCTCTCCAATCCCTGGCTACCTGGCCTTGAGCTGCTCGCTCTTATTTTTAGCACCCAGCATAGAGTGTGCTGGGCACAGAGCAGGGGACACAAGGAGTGGGCATGGAACAAAAGCCCCCTCCCCAGACAGGTAGCATCGCTCTTCCAAGATCTCCAGGCTCTCCCCAAGCCAGCCCCCACAGAGGTGGAAAGCCCTGCTTTCGCACTTAGTACTATCTCAGCCCACTTGCTTTGGCCACACTCCTCAGTCCTGTCCCTAGGAAAACTCTGCCAATCACCACCACACCTGCTCTCCAGGAGCAAAAACACCCCAGACTCCTCACCTCCCCCTCACAGCCTCCTAGCCTCCTTGCAATTGTGCCCAACCTGGCCCAGGCCTCCCTCCATTTTATTTCCAGTTCCCAGAAAGCCACTCCCCTGGCCTTCAGCCCAGCCAGGGAAAAGAGCATAGGGAGTAAGTTTGCAGCTCTCCCTAGGGATTCCAAGCCAGTCTGATTTCCAGAAAAGTCTAGAAAGGAGGGAAGAAGGCATGTTTTGAAAGCTTTGGAAATGGGTATGGTCCCGACCATGCTATCAGGTAAGAGGGCACAGAAAGCAGGCATATGCAAGTTAGGATTCTACCTCTGCCCCACATGGGTTGTTTCGGTTCAAACCAGTCCTCTTTCTTCTGTGAGCCCCACAGAGACGGTGATTCCTGTTTTATAGGGTTGAGGTGAGGATTAGTGATGGTAACAGTTTTGCAATGTAGAGAATGGATGGAGTGATGTTGGTGTTATTCACAGTAAATTTTAAATATAGCAGAAAGTAAAAGAAATTGAAATGTGTAGTGGGTAAGAGTGTTTGATTGGCTGCGGAGGCTGAGGCATGAGGATTGTGAGTTCAAAGCCAGCCTCAGCAACTTAGCAAGACCCTAAACAACTGAGCAAGACCCTGTTTCGGGGTGGGGAATGGGGTTGTGGCTCAATGGTAGAGCGCTTGCCTAGCATGTGTGAGCACTGGGTTCAATTATCAGCACCACATATAAAAAAATAAAGTCCATTGACAACTAAAAATAGTATTTATAAAAAAAAAAAAGACCCTGTTTCAAAATAAAAAATAAAAAGGGCTGGGAATGTGACTCAGTGGTAAGGCACTCCTGGATTCAACTCAAAAGTAAGATCTACAATACAGCAATCTCTCTCTCCCTCTTTCTTGCTCACACACACATACAAACACACCCCTATGAGAAATGAAAACATGTTCACACCAAAACTGTATACAAATGTCACAGCATATCTCTTAATAGCCAGAAGGTAGAACTAACCCAAACGTTCATCAATTGATAATGGGTAAGAAAATAGAGTATATACACAGTATATCACTTATCAAAAAGATAAATAAAGGGGCTGGGATGTGGCTCAAGCGGTAGCGCGCTCACCTGGCATGCGTGCGGCCCGGGTTCGAGCCTCAGCACCACATACAAAGATGTTGTGTCCGCCGAAAACTAAAAAATAAACATTAAAATTCTTGAAAAAAAAAAAAAGAACACACTGATAAACTGATAATCATCAAAAGTAACACACTTGGGGTTGGGAATTGTGGGTCAATGGTAGAGCGCTTGCCTAACACGTGTGAGGCCCTGGGTGTTCAATCCTCAGCACCACATTAAAAACTAAATAAATAAGTAAAATAAAGTTATAAAAAATATTTTTAAAAAAAGATAAATAAAATATTTTATTAAAAGATACATGTTACTATGTGGATGAACCTTGAAAACATTATGCAGAGTAGGGCTGGGAATGTAGTGCCATGGTGGACTGCTTGCCTAGCTTCCACCAAATCCCAGTACATAATGTTTTGTAAAATAAACCCCATAATGTTTTATGGGGTTTTATTTATTTATTTATTTGTTATTGTTGTTTTACAAACCAACCCCAAACATTATACAGAGTGCAGGAGGGCCGTCACAAAAGATCATGTCATACACCTACTGTCTGATTTTGTTATGGACCAGAATACATGGGCAATGATCAAACAGACTCCATTTTACCCCGAGACTCCGTGTCATATAAGAAATGCTTCTCCCCTGGGAATACTCTGCCTCTGTACCTATCTATAGTTGCTTAGCATGGCATATTTGGCAACACAAAATGGCAATTCTTATACAATGTAAAATTGTTCTCTCTTTGGTTCCCTTTTTTCTTGGCCTGTCAGAGATTGATTGTCTAGACATTAGTAACTATTCTCTATCTTGTACTCAACTAGGGTCATTTTGACCCAGTTCCCTTCTGCTTGCTTGTTGTTATGCCAACCTGGAAAGTCCCCTGGGAAATACCAATGTACCCATTGCATTGTTTCCCTAACTACTCAATTCAGCTTCTGTACCCCTGCTTGCTTGCAGCTACGTAAAACCAGATGTGTTTTTTGCGGGGTTTTTAAAAAATATTTTTTAGCTATAGATGGATGCAATATGTTTATTTTGTTTATTTATTTTTATGTGGTGCTGAGGATTGAACCCAGTGCCTCACATGTGCAAGGCGGGCGCTCTGCCACTGAGCTGGCCCTAACCCCATAAAGAACTAATTTTTTTTTTTTTGATTTTTTTTTTTTTTTTTGGTGTTGGGGATTGAATCCAGGGCCTTGTGCATGTGAGTCAAGCACTCTACCAACTGAGCTATATCCCCAGCCCTAGTTTTTGCCTTTACAGACCCTGAAATTCTCAGGCTCCATGCTATTCTCCAATTTGGACCAAAATTGGACAAAATAGACTTGGTACGTTTTCTGAGCAATCTGCCCTATAACAATTCTACATGTATAACATGCCCAGAATAGACAAATCTATAAAATCAGAAAATAAATTAGTGGTTGCTTAGGGGTGTGAGTGTAGAGTGAGAGGGAAATGGAGAGTAGCTGCTATTGGGTACAGGGTCTCTTTTAGGGGAAAGAAAATGTGCTAATCTGTTTATCTAAGTACAATGTATTTTGGTGTTGGTTGCACAACCCTATAAATATACTAAATCTCATTGAATTGTATACTTGATTGGGCAGATGAATTATTGGGCAGATGTGTATATATATATGTGTGTGTATGTATGTGTATATATATATATATATGTGTGTGTGTGTGTGTATGTATGTGTGTGTGTGTGTGTGTATATATATATATATATATACACACACAGGTGGCGGATATATATATATATATATATATATATATATATATATATATATATATATCCGCCACCTGCGCCTGACATAGAATTATATTTTAATAAGCTGGCACATGCCTATAATCTCAGCAGCTCCAGAGGCTGAGACAGGAGGAGGATCTCCAGTTCAAAGCCAGCCTTAGCAATTTAGTGAGGCACTAAGCAACTCAGTGAGACCCTGTCTCTAAATAAAATACAAAATTGGGCTGGAATGTGGCTCAATGGTTAAGCACCTGTGAGTTCAATCCCTAGTACCCCCCCAAAAAAAATAAAAACAAATAAGAATTTAATCTTATCTTTCTTTTAGCACAGGGTTTTCACACTTTAGTGAATCATAATCACCTGAGGGCTTGTTGACGTTCAGATTGCTGGGCTCCACCCCAGATTTTCCAACTCAGAATATCTGAAATGGCATCTAAGAATTTGCTTTTCTTTTTCTTTTCTTTTCTTTTTTTCTTTCCTTCTTTCTTTCTTTTTCTTTTTCTTTTTTTTTTTTTTTTTTGGTGTTGTTTTTGTTTTGTGGTGCTGGGAATCAAATCTAGGACCTCCAGCAGCACCATGCTCTTCCATTGAGCCACACCCCCTGCCCCAAGTTTACATTTCTTTCCTTTTTTATTAATTAATTAATTAATTTGTTCTAATTTATTATACATGAGAGCAGAATGCACTATAGTTCATAGTACACAAATGGAGCACAATTTTTCATTTCTCTTGTTGTACACAAAGTAGAGTCACACCATTCATGTTTTCATACATGTATCTAGAATAATGATGTCCCTCTCCACCATCTTTCCTACCCATGTGCCCCCTCCTTCCCCTCCCTCCCCTTTGTTCTATCTAAAGTTCCTCCATTCCTCCCATGCCCTCCTACCCCCATTATTGATCAGCATCCACTTATCAGAGAAAACATTTAGCCTTTGGTTTTCTGAGATTGGCTTACTTCAGTTAGCATGATATTCTCCAACTCCATCCATTTACCTGCAAACGCCATGATTTTATTCTCTTTTAATGCTGAGTAATATTCCATTGTGTATATATACCACAGTTTCTTTATCCATTCATCTGTTGAAGGGCATCTAGGTTGGTTCCACAATTTAGCTATGCTATTGTGAATTGTGCTGCTATAAACATGGGCTTCATGAATGCTAGGCAAACACTCTACCACTGAGCTACATCCCCAACCCCTCTGTAGTTTTCATTGTAGAGGTTTTTCACCTCTTTTACTAAGTTGATTCCCAAGTTTTTTTTTGTTATTTTTTTTTTGAGGCTATTGTAAATGGGGTAGTTTTCCTTTCAGAGGATTCGTTACTGATGTACAGAAATGCATTTGATTTATGAGTATTGATTTTATATCCTGCTACTTTGCAAAATTAATTTATTAGTTCTAGAAGTTTTCTGGTGGAATTTTTCAGATCCTCTAAGTATAGAATCATGTCATCAGCAAATAGTGATAGTTTGAGTTCTTTTTTTCCTATTTCTGTTCCTTTAATTTCTTTCATCTGTCTAACTGCTCTGGCTAGATTTTCAAGGACTATGTTAAATAGAAGTGATGAAAGAGGGCATTCCTGTCTTGTTCCAGTTTTTAAAGGGAATGCTTTTGATTTTTCTCCATTTAGAATGATGGCCTTGGGTTTAGCATAGATAGCTTTTACAGAGTTGAGATATGTTCCTATTATCCCTAGTTTTTCTAGTGTTTTGAACATGAAGGTGTGTTATATTTTGTCAAATGCTTTCTCTGCATCTACTGAGATGATCATATGATTCTTATCTTTAAGTCTATTGATATGATGAATTACATTTATTGATTTCCATTAGTTGAACCAACCTTGCATCCCTGGGATGAACCCCACTTGATTGGGGTGCACTGTTTTTTAATATGCCTTTGGATTCCATTTGCCAGACCAAATTTGTATTTCTTCCCTTTTTTTGGGGTGTATGGGGGATTGAACTCAGGGGAACTCAACCACTGAGCCACATCCCCAGCCTTGTTTTGTATTTTATTGAGAGATAGGGTCTCACTGAATTGCTTAGCCCTTGCTGTTGCTGAGACTGGCTTTGAACTTGTGATCATCCTGTCTCAGACTCTCTAGCCACTGATATTACCTCCACTGTGTGGGCCCAAGTTTGCATTTCTTTTTTTTTTAACTTTTTTTTTTTAGTTGTTGATAGACCTTTATTTATTTATACGTGGTGCTGAGAATCAAACCCAGTGCCTCACACATGCCAGGCGAGTGTGCTACCATTGAGCCCCAGCCCCAGCCCCAAAATTTGCATTTCTAACAGGTTCTTTTGTAAAGCCAAAGTTGTGGCTACTGGAACCCCACTTTGAGAACTGCTGGTCTAGCACTAGCTATAGGATCTAATTTATGTAAACTTCAGTTTGAGCTGATCAATGGGGATACAAATAGCTCCTACTCCATCAGGTTTTCACAAAGATTAAAAGTGATATCAGTCAGATGTAGTGGAGCTTGCCTTGTGTGTTATTCTACTCAGAAGGCTGAGGCCAGAGGAATCTCAAGTTCAAGGCCAGCTGGGCAATTAAGGGAGACTCTGTCTCAAAATCAAATTTAATTTTTTTAAATTTTTTTTTTAAAGAGGGAGAGAGTGGGAGAGAGAGAGGGGATTTTAATATTTATTCTTCAGTATTTGGCGGACACAACATCTTAGTTTTTGTATGTGGTGCTGAGGATCGAACCCGGGCCGCATGCTAGGCGAGCGCGCTACCGCTTGAGCCACATCCCCAGCCCCTCAAAATCAAATTTAAAATGGGCTGGAGGTGTAGTTCAGTGATAAAGTGTTTGCCCTACATGAGAGAAGCCCTGGGTTTGGTCCCCAGAATGACAAAAACAAACAAACAAAAAAACCCCACACATATATGCACACACACAAACAAATTTTAAGGCAGACCAAGGGCCACGGGAAAAGTGCAAGAGTTCAAACACTACATACCAGGGAGGAAGTTCTGGGGAAAGGGTCAGGCCCCTCCCTTGGACATTCACGCCTCAAACATTTATTGAACATTCCTTGTGTACTTGGTGTCCAATGACAGGCAAATGGATGACTCAGAAGCAATCTGGATCTTGAGTAACTCCAAGTACATGGTGGAAAGCAGACTCAGAAAAAGACAAGAGATAACACAAGCGAAAGCCAGAGAGCATCTGTCTGCGGGGGAGGGTGAACCTGAGGATTCTGCACGGTGCCTAGGAGAGGAGGATGGTTTGGGCTTAGTTAATGTATTCAATGAACATTTTCTTCAACTTTTACACTATGCCTGGCAGTCAGTGATTCTGGGGACACAAATTATGCTGTTCTTGTTTGTTCCTTTGGAGAATTCATCTTCCAGTGAGGGAGGCAATGTCTAAGCATGATTCTCATACTCTATGCATGAAAATCATTAGAGCAAGCATAGTTGCACACACCTGTAATCCCAGGGACTCTGAAGGCTGAAGGATTGCAAGGAGGCTAGCGTCAGCAACTTAGCAAGACCCTGTCTCAAAATTTTAAAAAGATTGGACATGGTGGCACATGCCTGAAATCCCAGCAGCTCAGGAGGCTGAGGCAGGAAGATCATGAATTCAAAGCCAGCCTCAGCAACAGTGAGATGATAAGCAATTCACTAAGAGCCTGTTTCTAAATAAAATACAAAATAGGGATGGGGATGTGGCTCAGGGGTTAAGTGTCCTTGGATTAAAAAAAAAAATCTCAAACTCTGTGTTTTCAGCTTGTAACACTATGAGCAAAGTCAAGACATGCAATGAGCCAGGCAAACTGGCCCAAGCCTGTTGGTCACTGCTGCTTGGGAGGCTGAGGCAGGAGGATGCCTTGAATT
Organism: Urocitellus parryii; assembly: GCF_045843805.1. Lineage (NCBI taxonomy): Eukaryota > Metazoa > Chordata > Mammalia > Rodentia > Sciuridae > Urocitellus > Urocitellus parryii. Next base: position 14,235,530 of record NC_135546.1, read on the forward strand.
CAAGAGTTCTGGGAAAACATGGGCAATATAACAAGATGCCTGTCTCTTAAACAAAAACAAAGAAAACCCTGACATACAATGTATAGGGAAAATACAGTTCAACTAACATTATATACAAGAAACTAATTCATTCTCTTTCTCTCCCTGTCTCTCTTTTCCCTTCCCCCTCTCCATATAAATTAAGAAGGCAACACAATAGAAAAATGAATATAAGAACATAAACAATTCAGCTCAAAAAACTTTACATAAAAATATCAAATAACCCAGTTAATAAGTGGGCAAATAAGTTAAACAGACACTTCTCAAAAGAAAAAAATACACATGACCAACAGATATTTGAAAAAAATGTTCAACATCATTAGCAATTAGGGAAATATAAATCAAAACTACACGGAGATTTCATGTCATGTCAATGGCAGTTATCAAGAATACAAATAATAATAAATGCTGGAGAGGATGTGGAGAAAAAGAAACACTTTTACATTGCTGGTTACCTTAGCAACAGGTTGATAGGGCGGAGGAAGTGCTCTGAAGGCATTTCAGTCCCTCAGGGGGCAGTCTCCAACTTCCAGGACTCTTTCAAATTGCCTTACTTAATCCAACCTGACTTGATTCACCTATCTATACCGACTGCCTGAATAATTCTGTTTTCACCAGCTGCTGGTGGCAGGCCTTCCCTGGCCCCTGGGGCTCAGCCCCGAGTTTCTTGTTCTGCATGTCAAAGTGGCCAGCTCACAGGGTTGTGATGCAGGCTTGCGGTTTCATGTTTATCTGCCTCAGACATATGTGCCTTTTTGGGAACATCTTGGCCTTCTCGGAGCTTTCTGATAAGGGACGGTCACGGTAACCCAAGAGTAGCAGGTGTTATTCCTCCTCTGTTTTGGCTAAATTTCCACTGCAGTTATAGAAAGTATATAAGGGAACAAACTTGGATAATAAACGGCACACATGCCTCCTCCTGGATGAAGAACCTTGGTGTCCTGTGATTTTTTTTTTTTTTTTTATTTTTTAACCTCGACGTCTCTCGCCGGACTCGGTTCCCGTTAGCCGGACTCGGCATCTGGAGGTCCCACCGAGATCCGGAAAGCAGAGGTAAGCGGACGAGGCTCACCTTCTAAGGGAGAAGGGGGAGGATTGGTATAAAGATAATTTAAAAGAGACAGGGTACGTACCATGGGTAACTCAACAGCGAAACTTCGTCTGGCCAACGAAGTTAAAGAACTGTTAAGCAAACAAGGAACAGGAATAAAAACCAAGACAGCAACCGAATTCGTTGAAGCTATAGCCCAGGCTTGTCCTTGGTTTCTGACAGGAGGCTTTCTTAATAACAGTGATTGGGATTTGGTAAAGCAGGATATCCAAAAGTTGTTGAGGGACCAGGGTCCGGATAGAGTCCCGATTGCTACTTTCTCCCTATGGAGATTGGTAAAGGATGCTCTTTTAACTGATAAAGTAAAGATTAAGGAGCAGCTTGCTGAATGTGAACAGGCCCTTAATCAGGTCCAGGAAGAGCAAATGGCAGAGTTCTTACCCCTTTCCCATTATTCTTTCACATCTCCTTCTTCATTCTTAGATCCACCCTAGCTGCTCTCAACCCTGCCTTCTCATCTTCCCCCTCCCTACCAGGCCCACAGAAAAGTCTTAACTGACCTTCTCCAGAATATTCACCATGGCTTATTTTAGGACTTTCAGCAAAAGAATCTCTACAAAAGTTCAATGTAGATAAACTTCCTATTTTCATGTTGCTCTGTTTTATTTGGCTACTGTCTGAAAAAATCAGCACTCCAGGCGCTGGACACTCCCTTACTAGTTTTCCACAAAAATATGTAAACAAGGCCTCTGGCCTTGAGCTGGGCTTCACAGTGCTGACTACATTTCTAAGATAAGGGAGTTACTAACTGGGCTCCATGGTAACAGCTGGCAGGAGGAAGAACTGGAAAGGGAGATAGAGGAACTGGAGGGTCGATTGAAAAAGTCAAGATTTAAAGCACCTATGGCCCCGATCGATGCTGAGCTCCCTCCTTATAACCCCGATTGGCATGAGGACAACCTCAGAAGGTGGGGGGTGTTCAGTGGCAGCCTAAGACGGCCCAAACTTTTCCAGTAATTGAAAACCTGGATGCCAATGGACAGCTGGCCAGAGTGCATGTTCCTCTAGCCTTTAAGGATATTAAACAACTAAAGGAGGCAGTTACTAATTACGGAACCCATGCCCCCTTTACATTGACTCTCTTCGAGTCTTTCTCTGCCAATCAGCTGACACCTAGTGACTGGCAACAGCTTTGCAGGGCTGTGTTGTCCGGAGGGGATTTTTTGTTGTGGAAAAGTGAAAATCAAGAGAGGTGTCGCGAGCTAGCCCGAGTTAATCAGGACGCCGGTTTCCCACGGCGTAACCTTGAAATGTTAACAGGCTCAGGACAATATGCTATCATAAATCAACAAGTTAATTATGATCCTGGGGTCTATGCTCAGATAGCTACAGCAGCCGTTCAGGCTTGGAAGGCTCTACCTATTTCGAATGCTGAAACAAAAATTTCAAAAATTGCTCAAGGACCCTCTGAGCCTTATTCTGACTTCATTGCCCGATTGATGCAGATAGCAGGAAAAATATTCCCTAACTTGGAACAAGCCATGCCAATCATTAAGCAATTGGCTCTTGAAAATGCAAATTCCTATTGCCAAAATGCCATTAAATCTACCAGAGCAAAGAGTGTTGATGACATGATTCGAGCTTGTAAGGATATTGATGGAGCTCATATTACTGGACAGGTTCTGGCCGCTGCCCTCAAAACGGGAAGCCAAGGTGTACGGGGCAATCCAGGAATGGAATGGTGCCCCAGGGAGTGGGCGGCTTCGTCACCTCCCACGGACCAACCCCTTTCTATCTGTAGACTCCCCAGGGGAACGCCAGGAAGTGCAGGATGTACAGCTGCAACCACAGGTCCCTGACCTCATATACCACCCCTTGGTGCTGCCTAAGTCTCAGCTCCCAGATCTGGATGCCAATACGTGGGATATCTTAAAAACCACCCTTTTCTTACTTAACAACTCTGATCCCACGCTTGCTAGTGACTGCTGGCTCTGCATCACAACAGGGGCAGTCATGCCCGTGGCGGTTCCTATCAATGCCACCATATCTGATGATGAGACCTGCCAGCCCGGGCTGCCTTTCAAGGTCCAACCTATGGGCACTTTCACAGAATGTCTCCTGGGTATGATGCAAAATAACACCTATGATGTTGATGTTGGAGTTACTTCCTTTGGAAATTGCTCAACAGTAAAAAATTATTCCTCACCCACTCCAGCCCTCTGCCCCCCTAATGGCACTGTTTTTATGTGTGGTGGGAACTCTGCCTTCCCCCAACTCCCAGAAAATTGGACAGGTGTCTGTGTCCTCGCCTTGCTCCTCCCTGACATAACCATTGTCCCTGGGGATGAGCCCCTGCCCATCCCCAGCCTAGAGACTCTAGTGAGAAGACACAGGCGAGCTGTACAAGCTCTACTGCTACTCGCCACACTGGGGATAATGGCTGCTGTGGGCACAGGAACAGCTGGACTGGGTACAGCAATACATTCTTACCGCCGTCTATCTCAGCAGCTTATAGATGATGTGCAGACCCTATCTGGCACTATTGGGGACCTACAAGACCAAATTGACTCTTTGGCAGAAGTAGTCCTTCAGAATAGGCAAGGCCTAGATCTGCTGACCACCAATCAGGGAGGGATTTGCTTGGCTTTGGGAGAAAGGTGCTGCTTCTATGCCAATAAATCGGGCATAGTTCGCACTAAAATCAAGGAGCTTCAAGAAGACCTAGAGAAAAGAATTATTTGAGAACCCTCTTTGGACTGGGATGAATGGGTTCCTGCCCTACCTTCTTCCCCTCCTGGGGCCCTTACTGAGTCTTCTTTTGATTGCAACATTGGGACCTTTTTCCTTGCTCTGCTTTTTGAGGGTTAGGGTTTTTGATTAGTGAATTTCAATTTTGTTTTGTACTGTCTTGTTCACTACTCTTCTTTCCATGTTTCCCTCTTTCTCTTTTCCTTTGCTAACAGCCAAATTTGACTGTTCTCTTTCACTCTTCTTTGAATTTTCACTTCTACTTTTTTCTCCTCCCTCTTCATAAGCAACCCATCCTATAACACCACTGCATTTTCCCTATTCACTTCTTGAAATGGCAAAGAGTTTTCTACCCTCTTACCTCTTAGTCTTTCATCTTAATCATCTCTATTCCTGATATCTCTTAACATTAGTTGGTTTATATAATGCAAGGGCCCACCACCAATGTTATAGCAATACTTAATACAGTGGAAATCGCAGACAATACCTACTGCTTGACCTTATGCCAGACTGTTGCAAATAGGATAACTCAATTCATTAAGGACCAGATTAACATTTTAACCTCCAAGCCAATACAGGTTCACTATCAACGCCTGGAGATGGATGACTCCGCCCACGAGGTGTACTTACGACCCATCCGGAGATGAGATGTAGATGGACAGGAGCCAATACCCAGCCCTCCTATGTGCCTGCTTTTGCCCAGGTCCCTAATTACCCTGCTGACTTGGTGCCGTCATCCCAGACCCTTACGTTCAGAAAGCTCCCTGGTCATAGCTATCCCACTGGCAAAGATTATGACTGGGATCCGCAGTTGTGTCCTGCTGGCCATGACATCCTAACTGAAAAGTGTTCATTTACTAGGACAAGAGCTGATCTTGTAGTACCCAGTGACGGGCAACTTCCACGCTTGCACTGCAACCTAAGCCAGGGGAATGGGGCCTCCCCAGAGACGGGTAAGCAGTGCAGGGGCGGTGGACGACCTAAGACAGGGGCTACTTGATTCCCTTTGACATGCAAAAAACTAAAGAGGGGGACTTGCTGGTGGCAGGCCTTCCCTGGCCCCTGGGGCTCAGCCCCGAGTTTCTTGTTCTGCATGTCAAAGTGGCCAGCTCACAGGGTTGTGATGCAGGCTTGCGGTTTCATGTTTATCTGCCTCAGACATATGTGCCTTTTTGGGAACATCTTGGCCTTCTCGGAGCTTTCTGATAAGGGACGGTCACGGTAACCCAAGAGTAGCAGGTGTTATTCCTCCTCTGTTTTGGCTAAATTTCCACTGCAGTTATAGAAAGTATATAAGGGAACAAACTTGGATAATAAACGGCACACATGCCTCCTCCTGGATGAAGAACCTTGGTGTCCTGTGATTTTTTTTTTTTTTTTATTTTTTAACCTCGACGTCTCTCGCCGGACTCGGTTCCCGTTAGCCGGACGCGGCAACCAGCGACTTAGGAGGCTGAGGCAGGAGGAGTTTGAGTTCAAAGCCAGCCTCAGCAAAAGTGAGGCACTAAGCAACCTAGTGAGACCCTGTCTATAAATAAACAAAATAGGGCTGGGGATGTAGTTCGGTGGCAGATTGCCCCTGACACAATCCCCTGCACCCCCCCCCCTCCCAAAAGAAGGGAGGGCAAGGATAGGGCTATGGTTGATTGATCACCAACTGCACTGTAGGCATTATGATTGGAAGACTGAGGACAAAGGGAGATTGTGGGGGGGCTCAAATGGTTACATTTCAACTACATGGTTTAGATGACAATAAATACACTCTTTTTACATATTAAAAAACGCAGACTACATGTTTAACTTTTTAAAAAATCTTTATTTTATTTATTCATTTTTATGTGGTGCTGAGGATCAAATCCCATGCCTCACACATGCTAGACAAGCGCTCTACCACCCCAGCCCTACAGGTTTAACTTTGACAGAAAAGAGAACATAAATCTCACAGAGTATCACCGCCACCCATTTTCGGAATGTTTTCATCATCTCACACAGAAACTGCTCCCATTAAACAATAACTTCCCATTCCCCCATCCATACTTCTAGGCAACCACCTTTCTACTTTCTGATTTTACAGATACTATTTTATTTGGAAATTATTTCTTTTTTTCTGTCATGATCTTGAAAAAGTTTGACTACAGTCCAACTACCTCATATAGCATCCCTCCATTTGGGTTTATCTGGCATTTCTTTATGATGAGGTTCAGGCTAAGCATCTGACAGGTGTATCACAGAAGTGATGCTGTGTTCTCAATGTATGAACCATTGAGCCACATCCCCAGCCCTATTTTGTATTTTATTTAGAAACAGAATTTCACCCAGTTGCTTAGCCCTTGCTCTTCCTGAGGTTGACTTTGAACATTTTTACCCCAAATACAAAATTGCAGAATCACATCGGTTACACACTCACATTTTTACACAATACCTTTATTTTATTTATTTTTATGTGGTGCTGAGGATCGAACCCTGGGCCTCAGACGTGCAAGGCCAGCGTTTTACCGCTGAGCCACAACCTCAGCCCAATTTTAACCAAATTTTGGGGATTTATGAATGATGAGTGCTGGCACGGAGCAGGGTGAAAGAACGCTTCCTGGCAATCCGTTTCCCTGGCTGTGAAACGAGAACACCTGCGTCTTAAATTCAAGTTGGAGCTTAATAAACTGTCAATGCAGGAGAGGCCTTCGGGCAAACAGCATGGGACGCCTAGATTGGAGATTAATTTCCTGCGCGCTCCACACGCGCAGACGTGGGGAGGGGCCCGAGAGAGCGAGAGCGCATGCGTGAGGGCAGTAACCACAGAGGCGGTCCTCCCGGGACAGAGAGGCCGGAAGTCCTCCTCGCAGAGCCGCGCGGCCGTTGGGTAACTGTGCTGAGGCGGCGCGAACAGGGTCCCTGGGGTTCTTGACTGTGTAGTTGTTGTAGCCGGTGGGCGCGAGGGGCTCTGGGGTTCTGTTCGGACACAATGGCGTCTCGGGCAGGCCCGCGAGCAGCCGGCACCGACGGCAGCGACTTTCAGCACCGGGAGCGCGTCGCCATGCACTACCAGATGAGGTATGAAGTGAGGCGAGGAGCACGGAGGCCTTCCTGGCTGGAGCCTGCAAAGGTCTGGGAGGCAACACCAGTCCGGTTTCAGCGTTTTACTCCCCAGACCCGCACACCTCCCCAGCCCTCGCCGCCCGTGACGGCCTCCCCGGTTCTGGGGAAACCCCATCGCCCCCGCGAGCTCCACCCATTGATTCGCCCATTGATTTTGCGTTAGGGGATCCGGCCCTTCGTGGGCTCTGGAGTCGCGTAAATGCTGGTCATGCCACGTGACCTTGGAAACTTGAAAACCTCATTTCTACTTGAGCCTCTGTTCCCTCATCTGCAGAGGGAGAAAATAATGTACCTTTTAGATTTTAATGAAGCATTAGCGAATAACTCGTGTAAAGGACATAGCATAGGGCCTATCACGTAATAATACATGGTAGTTGTTTTATTCTGGGCAGTTTCAGGGAATGTGTAAAATGGGTCCCTGCCTAAAATGAATTTTGTAAAAAATCCCACATAAGGGCTGTTTTCTACATTCATTTATTCTTTCCATAAATTCTTGTTGAGCTTCTACCCATTCTGCATTGTGTTAGGATACAATAGTGAGCAAAAGCAGATGTAGTCTTTGTTTGCATGCCATACCTTGAAGTTTATTTTAAACCAGGCACTGTGGCACATGCCTTTGTGTAGACGCAGTTACTTAGGAGGCCGAAGCTGAAGGGTGGTTGGAGGCCAGCCTGAACAACACAGGGAGACCACAAATTAAAAAAAAAAAAAAAACAGCAACTCTCAACCTTTACCCCTCATAAAGCTTGAAGTCTGGAGGTGTTTGACACACACCCCTTCCCCACACTTTTTTATAATGAATATTTTTAAATTAAATTATTCTCTTTATTAAATTAATTGACTCCTCCCAGGATGTTCTTCACATCTTTCTTCAGGATTTTGAAGAATGAAAAGCTCTTTGGATCCTCACTTCATTTTCAACCTTAGGCCCCTGCCTAAGGTGTCCTCACAACCCAAGCAATGTTTTCTTGCCTACCCAGAGCAGAAACATTGCCCACAGGAGTATGAGAAGGATACATTTGGGACCTGAGAGAATTCAAAGAATAGAAGAAATATTCTTTTATATGAAAAATCTATAGCTGAAGAATGGGCAGCCTTAGCCGGGTCCTTGTTGCCAATACTTTCTCTCTCTAGGCTGTAGTCCTCTGGTGCAAATAACATTGCAGCGTTATTCTGCCTTTAGGCCATTTATAGTCTTTGTACCTTCATGTCCTGTTCCCCTCCTATCCACATTCAACCATTTGGTTTCCTGGAACACAAATGCTTATGCCTTTGTGCCTGCATGCTATTGTCTCTGCATAGAATGCTCATCTCCAGCCATCTCTAGAGCTTGAATCAAATATCCCAGTTGAGATAGCCTTCTGTGACATTCCATCCCATACAGAATTGATTCCTTTCTCGCGATCCTGTATATCTTGGAACATACATTTACTAAAGCATTTTTTCATTTTTTTTTCTCTAATTTTTTTTTCCTCTGTTCTTTGTGCTCAACCTCTGTCAGACTATATCATTCAAATTTGTATCCCCCTGTCCAGTAAAATTGCCTGGCATATAGCTGGTGGTCAAAAAAATTTGAATGAAAGGTGCTTCTCCCTCTGCTCTGCCCCACAGTGTGACCCTCAAGTATGAAATCAAGAAGCTGATCTACGTGCATCTGGTCATATGGCTGCTGCTGGTTGCCAAGATGAGTGTGGGACACCTGAGGCTCATGTCACATGATCAGGTGGCCATGCCTTATCAGTGGGAATATCCATATTTGCTGAGCATTGTGCCCTCTCTCTTGGGCCTTCTCTCCTTTCCCCGAAACAATATTAGCTACCTGGTGCTCTCCATGATCAGCATGGGGCTATTTTCCATTGCTCCACTCATTTATGGCAGCATGGAGATGTTCCCTGCTGCTCAGCAACTCTACCGCCATGGCAAGGCCTACCGCTTCCTCTTTGGTTTTTCTGCTGTCTCTGTCATGTACCTGGTGTTAGTACTGGCGGTACAAGTGCATGCCTGGCAGTTGTACTACAGCAAGAAACTCCTAGACTCTTGGTTCACCAGCACACAGGAGAAGAAACGAAAATGAAGCCTGCCTGATTGATGGACTTCTCTGAGTGAAGCCCAAGCCTCCCTTTGAGCAGAGAAGGCTAGAAGAACTGTTTGTAAATCTCTTCCGGTGATTAAGGCAATTGTCATGTTGGCACCTAGGGTAGACTAAGCCCAAGTTCTGGCTTAGAATTCTCCTACTGCCATCTGCTGAGGTGGCAAAACTATATTTAATTTATTCCTGATTGGCTAAAACTGGGTGACCAACAGATGTGAAACTTCAGTTGGTTGAAGTTGAGCCACTTAGGACTTTTTCTTCCTTACCTTGCCTCCTCTTGGTCATTCTCCCCACTTCCATCAAGACCAAAGGAGATAAGGAATAAATCATTCTATTTTAATCAATAGGGCAGGAAATATTTGGGAAACTGCTCTCCCTGAAGGCTGTGCTCTCTACTGAAAAGCATTTTAATTAAGTAAAAAGACCTCAATAAAAGTTAAAACTGCCCTCTCCACCTTGTTCCTTGTGTCTGGGATTTGGTAAGAATGTGAAAGGTGTGTTGCTTGAGTAGCCTTAGAAACGGGGGTAAGCAGCAGCTCTCTAAGAAACTTGGCAGTAGCTGGAAAAAAATGAACTGGGCATGGGAAATACAAGTCATAGTTGTAGTCCTGCAGCTGATTGGCATGAACTCCCATGGGTAGACACTTAGTTTCTACCCATAACATGGGCCACTTTCATTTATCTAGCCTGGGTTATAGACTCTTACTAAATACTCATGTTTATCATTTATGTGCCCAAAAGAATTTCAAAATACCTTTGTGCACAGGAAGTGTGAGCTGAAGTAAATCAGACAAAAGGTTTATTTTGGCTCTTGGTTTTGAAATTTTCAGTCCCTTTTCAGTTGTCCCATTGCTTTTGGTGAGGTAGTAAATCATGACGGGAGCATGTAGGGGAAGAAGCTGCTCATCTCATAACAGCTGGGAATTGAAAAAGAGGAAAAAGTCTCAATATCCCCTTTGAGGGCACACCCCCAGTGACCTAACTTCCTTCTATTTGGCTTCACCCCCTAAAGATTCCATCATCTCCTAGTAGGGCCACAGGCTAGGGACCAAATCTTGTATGTATTATAGACCTTTGAGGGACAGTATCCAAGCCATACCAGGAAATTTAGCAATCCAGTGGGAAAGAGCTGTGTGTGTAAAGTAACTAATAAGAACAGGATCTAGGCTGGGGATGTGGCTCAAGAGGTAGCGAGCTCACCTGGCATGCGTGCGGCCCGGGTTCGATCCTCAGCACCACATACCAACAAAGATGTTGTGTCCGCCGAGAACTGAAAAACAAATATTAAAAATTCTCTCTCTCTCTCTCTCTCTCTCTCTCCCTCTCTCTCTTCTCTCTTACTCTCTCTTTAAAAAAAAAAAAAAAGAATAGGATCTAATGGTATGGAGCAGATAATTTTTAAAAATATTTTTAAGTTGTTGATGGACCTTTATATTTTGTTTACTCATTAATATATGGTACTCAGAATCAAACCCAGTGCCTCATGAGTATAGGCAAGCACTTTAACCACTGAGCTACAACCCCAGCCCCCTGAAGCAGATAATTTAAGTTGAAGGCTATGGTTTTAACTTAGTGGTAGAGCATTGCCTAGTATGTGTGAGATAATTTGTTCAATCCTCAGCACCACAAAAAAATAAATGTGTCCATCTACAACTAAAATTTTTAAAAAAGAATAGAAGTGGAAAAGAAATCTGTTACTGAAATAACACTTTGAAGTTTGATGCACAGTAAATATTTATTACATGAAAGATGAATGTCCCTTCTGTTTGCACTTCATTATGTATGAATGATGCCCAGATCTACAACTGTAGAGCTCTGCCCTCTCCAAAATTGTAGTCATTCTTTATTCTAGAAACAGGATTTCCGTACTGTCTTTATTACACACTTATGATAGTTTTAACTGCAGAACCTCTTCCTTTAGATGTCCTGTTATCTCAAACTTATGTCCCAAATTTAATTCTGCCTTCTGCCTCATATTCATTACTCTTCCTGCATCCCTGTGTTCAAGTGAGACTTCCAAGAGCATAGATTTGCATAATCTTCCATTCCTATCTTTTGGCAGAGGGGAAGTTGAACCCAGAGCCTCACACCTGCTGGGCAAGTACTGAGCTACATCCCCAGTCTTTTTTTTTTTTTTGGCAGGGAGGGGGGTTTACCTGGGATTGAACTCAAGGATATTCAGCCACTGAGCCATATTCCCAGCTGTATTTTTTTTTTTTTAAAGAAAGAGTGAGAGAGAGTTAGAGGGAGAGAGAATTTTTAATATTTTATTTTTTTAGTATTTGGCGGACACAACATCTTTGTCTGTATGTGGTGCTGAGGATCGAACCCGGGCCGCACACATGCCAGGCAAGCGCACTACCGCTTGAGCCACATTCCCAGCCCCTCCCCAGCTGTATTTTGTATTTTATTTAGAGACAGGGTCTCACTGAATTGCTTAGCACCTTGTTGCTGAGGCTGGCTTTGAATTCATGGTCCTCCTGCCTCAGCCTCCAGAACTGCTGGGATTACAGGCCTGCGCCACCACACCCAGCTAAACAAACTTTTAAACATAAGTACTGGGGATTGCACTACTACTGAGCTACATCCCAACCCTTTTTATTTTGACACAGAGTCTTGTTATAATTCCCAGGCTGGCCTTGAACTTGGAATCCTCCTGCCTCAGTCTCCTGAGTAGCTGGGATTACAAGTGTGCACCACCATGCCTGAACTCCTTTTCTTTATTAACTACCCAACTTTCAGTATTTTGTTATAGTAATAGATACCAGAGTACTTAGAGCCATCCAATGAAGACCTTGAACATAAACATGTAAAAGTTTAGGGGCTGGGGATGTGGCTCAAGCGGTAGCGCGCTCGCCTGGCATGCATGCGGCCCGGGTTCGATCCTCAGCACCACATACAAACAAAGATGTTGTGTCCACCGAGAACTAAAAAATAAATATTAAAAATTCTCTCTCTCTCTCTCTCCTCTCTCACTCTCTCTTAAAAAAAAATTAAAAAAACATGTAAAAGTTTATTCTCTCCCAACTCCCCCACCCTGCCTGCAAAAGCATTTCTGCTTTAGCCAGAAACCTGAAAGTCACATGACACCTGCCTGTCCAATCAATCGGCGAGACCCAATGATTCAACCCCAAACCTACTTCTCTAGGCTCTCTGTCCTACAGCTGGCACTAAGTCCATCACTGTCTCTTGCCACCTGGACAGTTGCAACGACTTCCAGTTAGTTTCCAGCCTTGACTTTTGTCTCATTACAATCCAGTCCCCACCCAGCAGCCAGAGTAAGCTTTTTCAAATGCAAACTGTACCTTATTCCCCTCCCTTAGCTTTTGCCTCCTGCTAGAATAAAACACACATAGAGCCAGGCCCTATGGGGCACGCCTGTAATCCCAGAGACTTGGGAGACTGAGGCAGGAGTTCAAAGCCAGCCTCAGCAAAAGCGAGGCATTAAGCAACTCAGTGAGACCCTGTCTCTCAAAATACAAGATAGGGCTGGGGATGTATGTGGCTTAGTGGTCGAGTGCCCCTGAGTTTAATCCCTGGTACATTTGCCTAATGGGTATACATAGGACATACAAATAGTGTTTGCAGTTGCTCCAACAGACCTTAAGAATTGGTCAGGAAGATCCTGGAACTGCTGTACCATGGTCTGTCCAGAGTCTCTGCATGGCAAGGTTAGCACCAAAAAAGGAAGGGAGGGAGGGAGGAAGGAAGGAAGGAAGGAAAGCTGCCAGAGATCCCCCACAGGTGCTCTACCTGAGCATGTGCAAAGGCCTGTGAAGATCCAAGTTCCTGGCCTGGTCCGCTAGTAAGCGTTATTAGACCATGAGGTCTTGAGCAGGTCATTCAGACACAAACCATAGGTGGGTCAAGTCTCAGTCACACTTAAGGAACACAAGGCCTCTGGGCCGAGGTCCTAAACCACACCCCTGTTGCCTTCATACTAGTTGGCCACCTCTGATTCCAGCCATCCAGTTACTTACCTACTTACTCCTCCCATGTTGACACTTGCCAGTCTCCTCCCTCCTACAAGGAAGGGACTGCTGATCTCTCACTGTCATAATGCCTACTTTCCTTTATTGTTCCAGCCATTCCAATTTTTCTCTTTGTTGTTTACTCTGCCAACACCGATAAATCTAGTACCTTCTGTGGTCAACAGGATCCAGAAAACTTCTGATTCCAAGCAGTGTGTTCTGGCAGGAAAAAAAAAAAAACAAAAAAAAAAACGGGAAGACAGGGAGATAGGGTGGTATATTCAGTTGTGTGTTGGAACAAGTCACCTAATTCCCCTGAGTGTTTCCCGGTCAATATAATTGGGTCATAAGCCTGACCTCAGGGGTTTTAGTGCCAATAAAATGAGATTAAGTGAGCAAAGCATTTGATGCTGAACCTCATCACAGGAGTTTAGCATTATTGATCTCGTCTCCCACTCTTCCTCAGGATGTCCTGGAATTCATTCCTATGCTTTTTTACTTTAAATCCTTTTGGGAACAGGCTCCACACTAAATAAATAAAAGTAAGCCAGGAGGACTGGGGTAAAGTGTGCACCTAGCGTGCATGAGGCACTGGGTTTGATCCTCAGCTCTACATAAAGTAAAATAAAGACATTGTGTCCACCTATATCTAAAAAATAAATATTAAAAAAGTAAGCCAGGAAAACAATAAAAGGTAGACCTACTTTTCTCTTTTTCCCTATTTTTTCATCTTTATTCCTTTTCTACATGCTCCTTTTCTCCCCCTCTCCTTTCCCTTCCCTCTCCCAACATTCCCTGGTATCTCCATTTTGTTCAAATCTCCATTTCTTTCTTTTCTGCTTTAACCAGGGTCAGAGAGAAATTAACCAAATATTTTCACTTTGAAATTGAAATTGGAGGATTCAGAGGTCTAGAAGGACTAGTGTTACAGAATAGAGGCAAGCTTCTCATTTCATGCCTAAGATTTAGAAAAACTCAATTATTTATAAAGAGCAAAGCCACTGTACTGTAGAGTTTGGGGCAAGGCTTCCTAGCCCACTCTTTTTTTTATGTGTGTGTGTGTGTATGTGTGGTGTTGAGGATTGAACCCAGGGCCTTGTGCATGCGAGGCAAGCACTCTATCAACTCAGCTGTACCCCCAGTGACTCCTAGCCCATCCTTGGTATGGCTAGACCACCTTTTCTCTCTTCAAATTTTTCTAATTTGTTGCACAGATGAGCTCCAAGGCCATAAAACAGCACTGTGTCAGGCAGATCCTTGGTTCAAAGAGCAGAAGAGGATCAGGCAGTGGGAAAAGAGATCACAGGATGCTAGAAAGAGCATTTGAGTTGCGAGGGCCTAGCAGAAGTGGGGCTTCCTGGGCTATAGACTTTGACCTTGTCTAAATCACTCTCCCATCTGCTTCCTTATTTCTCTTTATGAAATGAAAACAATAATTCTCACTTATCTGTCTCATAAGGTGCTTGGCTCAGATAGGAAAATGCTTTGTGAAGTGTGAAACAGATAAACTAGTTAGATGAAATGTATCTAACTTACATTTGTTCAACTACAGAGCAACAAAATTTAAGAGATTCACTACTAGGTATTGGAAAAACATAAAGAATAAGAATTTTTATCTTTTTTTATAATTTTTTTCAGTTGTATGGATTCAATGTCTTTATTTGTTTTTATGTGGTGCTAGGATTGAACCCAGTGCCTCACACTTTCGAGGCAAGTACTCTACCACTGAGCTACAACTCCAGCCCAAGAATTTTTATCCTTTAGTGACCTCAAAAGATAGAGGATATTTTTAGGATAATGGATGGGATGAGGCTTTCAGGTAGTGCACCTGAACATTTAGGCAAAAGAAGGTCATGGTTAGAGCCAGGTGGGGGGTGTGTACCTGTAATCCCAGCTACTTGGGAGGCTGAGGCAGGAGGATAACAAGTTCCGGGCCAGGCCTGGGCAACTTAATGAGACACTCTCAAAATAAAATAGAAAAGGCTGGGGATATAGCTCAGTAGTAGAATGTCCCTGGATTCAATCCCCAGTACAGCTAAAAAAAGGAAATAGAAGAAGGCTTTGATCAGGCTACTGAGGGTTTTTAGGATTAAGTCGACGACGGAAAAAAAACAACCTCAAAATGCTTTGAGTATACTGAGTATGCCCCCAAACTTTCCTTCTACTGTGGGTGTCACCAATATTAGGGCTGAAGAAGCTCAAGTACTCCATGAGGGGGAGGAAGCTGTGGGATGATGGGGAGGGTCCCCACAAAGATTGGAGCCTTGTCAGCCTTTTCCTGCACCGGAAACCACAGGAAACCAGGTCAGTGTGTGGGGCCCGCTCCCTCTGCTCCAGGGCTCATCTATGAGCTCTGGGGCTTCCTTAGCAGGCTGTACTGTTTAGTGGGTCCTTGAAGCTGGAGAACCCTTGACATGAAACCCTTTGCCCAAAAAGTCTAATGGGTAGAAAGAGCCAGCCAGATGGGGGAACCAGGGTAACATTGGGGCATATAAGATTTCTGTGCACCCTATAGTGTCTTTTTCTTTTTTGCTCAACTTTAAAATGGTTTGTCACTCACCTCTAAATTTTCAGCATCCAGCGTAGAGTAGTGCTGCTTAATAGCTTTGTTAGTTCTCCAGGTGAGGGGAAGAAGCTTGTGTCTATGGGAGACCTAAATTCAAGAGCATGTTAATGGATGGGTATTTTGGTGTAGGAGGGGTTAAGAAATGGGTACACCATCCCCCAACTTGGTAGTGGCCCCTTTCCTGTCATTTCTCTGCCACTGCAAGAGCCCCTGATTGTTTCAGATGGGAGCGAAAGGTTTCCTAGGGAACAAGTAACCCCAATCCCTTTGCTTGGAGAAGGAATGTGACCTAGCCTGCTGGTTAGGATCAAGGAGGAGCTTTGGGGCAGGGCGGGGCCTGGGCAGGGTAAGGCAAGGGCTCCTGCTGGTACCGTATGTACTCCTACTCCCGCTGCTGCACAGCAAGGCCCTGCTGCCCACCTTTAGGCCACAAAGCCATGTCCTGGGTTCCCTGAGCCCCCAGAAGCCCATGGAGAGCCCTAGACCAGCAACCCTGCTACTGCCTCTCCTGCTGCTGCTCATTGGCCTCTCTGCCTCTTCTGGGATTGGCTGCCCCCACCTGCCACACTGGATTACCCACTGTCTACTGGCCTCTCATATGGTAAGGTGCCACTGCTATGGGGGGACACCTGCCTGGCACAGGTATAAAGCTCCCCACTCCCCTACCTGCCAGTTCTTACTTCTCTGTCCCTGTGTTCTTGTGGCAGCCACAGTGTGTCCTCTAAAGTCTGAAGGGATTGTGAAGGTCCTGGTATGCTGAGGGCCTGGGCAGGGTGGAACTGGGAAGAAAAGAGCCAGGGTGGAGGGCTTTTAGCCATGGGATTAAGAACTGGATAGTTCCTGGCAAAAAGCCCAGGGAGAATGCTGCTTAAAGGGAGTATCTTCTATTAATACCTCTTTTCTTCTTTTTGCTGCTGGGCCCTGTGCCTTCAGGACAGGAGTTTTCCTGGTGAGTCTTATTTCCTGCCCCACTAGTGCCTCTTACAATCCCTTTTGTTCTATATCCCCAGTGAGCCCTTTATTGTACTGTTTGGTTCCCACCCTGGGAAGTAACATAAATCAATGCAAAAGTGCAGGACAGCCTGGACTTGCCCAGCAGTTTACCCCAAACTCCATGAGTGGCCTCTTTTACTTAAATCATCTTCAGATTCTGAGCTATATAGTAGTGGTGGAGAACTGATTGTACCACAGAGACAGTCTTTCTTCTGACCTGTGGGGAGGATTAAGTGAGGAACATGGATACATCTGGCAATCCATGAATGTGGTTCTTCCCCTTAACCAGTCCTTTACTCATAATTATACAAAACTAATTATACAAATAATACAAAACTAATCCTTCATATTTTATAGTACATTCTACTTGGCCAGGCATTTCCTCACATATCATCTTACTTGATCCTAACAGCCCTGCTTTATGAATGAAGAGGCAGATAGGTAGGTCCCGTAACTTGCCCACAGTCACATGCCCAGGATGTAAATGTCAGAGTTCAGCATGAAATCCAACGGTTAAAAATCATCATCATCATCATCATCATCATCATCATCATCATCATCTAATTGGTCTGAAGGAGGAGAGACCTCTTTATTTTTTATTTTTTGAGGGACCTCTTTACACCCTGTCATTTCCTTTCCTTTCCATCTTGCATAGGAAATTCTGTGCCTGCTGTCTGTCATACCAAGTTGGCTCTCCTTCTCTCCACAAAGCCAAGGCATGCGTGGGTCTGGTACTGGCCCTGCTGTTTGTGCCTGCATCAGGTATCAGAGCCCTCAGGTATGAGAAACAGCCCAATGGAGGTGTGAACTGGGGACCTTTTTTTGGGTGGGATACTTAGGCTGAGGCAAATGGGACCTGTCATGGTAGAACAATTGTCAACCTCAACAGGGACTTAGAGCATCCTCAAATATTACACCATGACTGATATCCACAAGTGTAACTGTATGATTCTGTGAAGGTGTTAATCTCTTCAATCAATTCAAAATTTGGGCATTTCTATTAACTTGAAGGTTATTATTTCCTATTTTTTTAATTTTTATTTTTTTAGTTGTAGATGAACACAATACCTTTATTTTATTTATTATTTTTTTATATGGTGCTGGGGATCAAACCCAGTGCCTTACACATGCTAGGCAAGTACTCTACCACTGAGCCACAACCCCAACCCCATTACTTTTTATTTTTAAGGTAGGATATTCTTTCTTTTTCAACTATATTTTCATTGCCTTGCATGGTTACATACTAAATATTCATATATTGCTTAAAAATTAGAAATTTCTAAGTTTTTACTATTAGAAATAATGCTACCTTTGATCCAGGTATGGTGGTTCATGCCTGTAATACCATTTATTCAGGAGTCTGAGGCAGAAACATCACAATTTTGAGGTCTCTGGGCAACTTTGTGAGACCCTGTCTCAAAACAAAAAATAAAAAGGGCTTGGGATGTAGTTCAACGGTAAAGTGCCTCTGAGTTCCATTCCCCATTACAAAAAAAAAAAAAAGAAGAAGAAGAAATGTTACAATGATCTATTCTGAATATATGCATGTATCACTTTTTCTCTTCTTAATAAATTAACTGTTTTTTCATTATGTCACTTTTTATATAAATATTTATTATATTTTTAGGTGTAGATGGACACAACACAATGCCTTTATTTTTATGTGGTGCTGAGGATCGAACCTGGGTTTTGCCCGTGCTAGGCGAGTGCTATACCGCTGAGCCACAATCCCAGCCCCTCATTATGTCTTACTTTTGAGGAATAAAGAAGCTTGGCATCATTATGCTTCTTGATAAGATGATTTACAATCTGGGTGTGGTGGCACATACCTGTAATCCCAGCACCTCAGGAGGCTAAGGCAGGAGGATTGAAAGTTTGAGACCATCCTTGGCAATTTAGCAAGACCCTGTCTAAAAATACAAATAAAAAAGGTTGAGTATATACCTCAGTGGTAGAGCATGCCTGGGTTAAATCCTCAGGACCACAAAAAATTAAATAAATAAATAAAATGACTTATTACCCAACATTGGACCACATCTCCAAATAGGAGAGAGGCATTGAAGCCTAGATACTAAGTATGTCCTCCTCCCCTGTGCAGGCCTTCAGAGGGCCTGGTTCTACCTCTTGCTGCTGAAATCCAAAAAGTCTTACAAGTTCAAGTCCTCTCAGAGGCACAGGATGCCAGCATCTTCTCAGGTACTCTCTCTGCCAGTTTCAGCCCTGCCATGAACCCTGCAGCCCTTTGCTTCTTAGTGTCTCATTTTGTTCTCTAGCCACATGAGGGAAGTTGAAAATGTGGAGATTACAGAGTAAGGGAAACTAAGGCCAAAAGAGGTTGTTCAACTTGCCTGTGGTTCCTCAGGTTCCAGAGGCACAAACAGAAGCCAGATTTCCTGATTCCTGACCTAAGGCCAACCTTGTTCTCTGCTTTCAGTGGAAGCTGCTAGGTAGCTGCACCCTGTCTGAGAAGGACCATCATATTTCCATCCCTTCCCCAGACATCTTTCAGAAGGGGCTGCGCTCTAAAAGGACCCAACATTCGGATCCAGAAGTAGTGGAGAGTCTCCCCAGACCAGGTTCACAAAGGAACGAAGGTAGGCGTGGGGAACAATAGGAGTTTGCTTGAGTTGTGTAGTGCTACCTGCTAAGCCCAAGTGACAGCCCAAGTAACTGAGTACCTAACTCTCCTCAGGACCTGAGTTCTCCATTGATTTTCTGCCTGAGGCACGGGCTATTCAGGTCACCATTCCTCCAGGCCCAGAGGTCAGCGTGCGTCTTTGCCACCAGTGGGCACTGGAGTGTGAAGAGCTGAGAAGTCCCTTTGATGCCCAGGTATGGAGTGTCATCCCTCTGTAAAACAGAGCCAGATCATGCTGGGTGCAGTGGCACATACCTGTAATGCTAGCTACTTGGGAGGCTGAGGCAAGAGGATTGCAAGTTCAACACCAGCCTGCTCATTGAAGACCCTGACTCAAAATAAAATTTTAAAAATGCCTGGGGAAGTAGCTCAGTGGCAGAGCTCTTCCCTAACATGTATTAGGCCCTGGCTTCCATCCCCAGCACACATGCACAAAAAGAACAAGAAAGAAAGAAGCTAAAACACCCAGTGCTATAGCAGATGGGGAGAGTGGGGAGCAAGGTCATTGTCCCAGACAAATTGAGGTGTCTAGCATTAAGCCTTCTTTGGACTAAATAGGAAAAGCAGGGGTCCTGTTACTTGGGAGGAGAGAAAAAAGAGGGACAGGTAGAGTCCTGGAGTGACCAGGAATGATGAGTAGCAAAATGAGTATGTTTTGTACCCCCAATAAGACCTTCAATGTGATTCAGCTTGCATTAGAAGCCTTTTCAGGGCTGGGGTTGTGGCTCAGCGGTAGAGCACTCGCCTTGCACGCACGAGGCCCTGGGTTCGAGCCTCAGCACCACATAAAAATAAATAAGTGAAATAAAGGTATTATGTCCAACTACAAATAAAAAATAAATTTTTTAAAAAAGAAGCCTTTTCAATTCCCACAAGAGGTTCTTCTCAAGGGGAACAGAGTAGTGACATGTCTTGATACCCTCCCTTCTCTCATCCTTTGTTTTGCCCCTCAGGGAATGAGCAATTCCTCAAACTCCCTGCCCTGGCCCTAACATCTCACTTCCACCTCCAGCTTCCACAGAAGCCATGTGTACAGTTAAAACAATTTTCACAGATTGATGCCATACCCTAGAGGCCCTCAACACTCTTCATTTATTCAGTGGTGTTGATAACTCACAACTTCTCTCTGATATTAGTATATGGATTAACTTAATTAATACTATTAATACCCTGTCTGACATATAGTTGGAGTTCAATAAATCCATATTCCTTTTCCTGTCTTTTCCCTCCTCACTCCAAGTAGAATACCCAGAGAAAATGGTCAGAATACAGAACAGAGACCCTGAGAGGAAATTTTTCAGTGTAAGAAATAAATGCCATATAAGAGAAAAATAGAGTATGTGGGCCAATGTCCCAGCTTCCTCTTGCCCTTGTTCATGGTTCCCATATTCTCTTTCTCAGATGTCTCTTCTGACCCTTTCTGTCTCATCAACAGAAAATCGTTCCTGGGGGCCACACTACAGACTTGCCTTATGAATTCCTTCTGCCTTGTCTGTGCATAGAGGTGAGCAGAGGAAAATGTGTGGGTTGTCAGTGGCTCCTCGGTCAAGCATCTCTCTAGTAAGTCAGGTTTTTAAAAGAACTGGATGGGGTTGGAGGTGTGGCTGAGTGGTAGAGCACTGCCCAGTATGTGTGAGGTCCTGGGTTTTATCTATAGCACTATTAAAAAAAAAAAAAAGGAAGAAAGGAAGGAAAAGATTGAGTGTGATTGAGATGCTTAGGAAGACTGGTACCAGTGTGGTTATGAGCCATATGTGGTCCAAAGTGGAAGGGTGATCCAATCAGCCTCACCCAGATCCAGCATTCCCTGTGCAGATCTGGCTCAGCCTATAGAGAAAATACTGTGTGTTCTGGGGAATGTTCTAGCCCCAAATTCTTCTCCCATCTACCCTTCCATTATAATCCTCCACCTTTCTGTATAAGTCTGAGGTGCCTAGCACAAAACCTTGTTTGGATTAGACAAAAAAAAAAAAAAAAAAAAGGCAGGGGAGTGTCACTGCAGAGACCAGACAGCAGGCACAGCAGAGAGCTGGAGCAATGAGCAATGAAAAGGTCAGATGAGATCCAGGTTGGAAAGCAGTTGGGTACTTGGGCAATTCAGAGTGAGGGTAACAAAGGGTACTGGGCACCTTGGGAATGGTCAAGGTGGAGGCCAGGGCAGGTGAAAGTTGGGGAAGGTGAGCCTTGTAATTTTCTTCTTGCTGGGACTAGTTCTCTCCAGGGAGAAGAGGTTTCAGCCCCTCACATGCTGATCTCTCTCATACTCTGGAGTTCTTCCCCATCTCTGCCCACACTATACCCTGTCTACCCTCTGCGGTGCCCTGCTGGCTTGGGTAGCTTGCATTACAGTAAGGTAGAACCAGAATGAGTTTTAGGTCTGAGTGATGCAGGGAATGCTACTCCCCTGACTCTCTATCCCATTCCCCCAGGCATCCTACCTGCAAGAGGACACTGTGAGGCGCAAAAAATGTCCTTTCCAGAGTCAGCCTAAAGCCTGTGAGTGCTTCTTGTGTGTACTGTAGTGCGCACACACCTTCTCTCTGTTTCTCTTACACACCCATCACACACACACACACACACACACACACACACACACACACACACACACCACCTGTATTGGAGGAAGCCCCACAAGGCATGCAGGCACTTCCCCCTGCAGTTTTGTCTGCCCATCAGCCTGCCAATAAGCCTGAGGGTACTGAGCATTGTAGGACTGTGAAAAGGTCAGATGAGATCCAGGATGTGGTCCTAAGAGGTAGGGCCAGAGACTTGGGTTCACCCCTCAGCTCTGCCACTTATTTTCCTTTGAGCCTTGGTTTCTTCATATATAAAATCATGGAACTTGTGCTGCTTCATTTTCAAACTATAAATCTTTAATAAAATATTACATGTGAAGGTGGTCTGTGACATCTAATGTGCTGTATGCACATTGTCCTCTAGGAGAAACAGGACACTGACACAAGTAAGTAGCACCAGGCAGCCCACAGCACATGCAGGGCAGAGTTATAATTAAGGGCTAGGCTTTGGGACATAACCTCAGAAAGGGGACAAGCCCATGAAGGCTGTTGTGAGCAGAGACATTCCCTCAAAGGATCTAGGGCCTGAACTGGGTTCAGAAAATGGGAGGATTTAGAAAGAAGAGATGGGAGAGGAAGGCATTCCAGGTTCTGCAAGGAGCCTAAGCAGATTTCCAGCATGGAATACAGCAAGGGGCTGGCGGGAATGGGGCCAGGATGGAAAGAAGGATAATAAAAGGATAGAAAGGTAATCAAAGAGACTCAGAAGTAATGTTTACTCACTGAGTACCTATTCATGCCAGGAAACATGCTGGACACTCCCACATCATCTCCTGGTGCCACTGGGATGGGGGCAGCAAGATGGGCCTAGAACAGGGCTGAGGCCTTACTCTTTGACCCTGCCACCTGCCCAGATGGCTCCGACTTCTGGAAATCAGTGCACTTTACTGACTACAGCCAGAGCGATCAGATGGTCATGGCCCTGACACTCCGCTGCCCACTGAAGCTGGAGGCCTCCCTGTGCCAGAGGCAGGATTGGCATGGCCTCTGTGAAGACCTCCCCAATGCTACTGCTCAAGAGTCAAAAGGAGTGAGGACAGACCCCTTTCCCCTCACTTAGGTGGGCAGGCTTGGGACCCAGAGACCTTCCTAACTAATACTCTTCTCTCCCCCAGTGGTACGTTTTAGAGAAGGTGGACTTGCACCCCCATCTCTGCTTCAAGGTACAACCATAGGCAACAGAGGAGGGGGAGAGGGAGTGGGTGATTCTTGGAGCTTGCTGACTTGCCATTTCTGAATTTCTCAGTTCTCCTTTGAAAACACCAGCCATGTTGAATGCCCCCAGCAGAGTGGTAAGTCAGTAAATGACCTCAGTTAGAATCCCCTCCCCATATTTCACCCTTACCCAGCTGTGACTGAACAAACCCCAGTCCAGCACTGACTTCCCTGTTCACCATAGCCCAGCCCCAATCACCTTCCACAAACAGGGTCTCTCATATCCTGGAATGTGAGCATGGACATCCAGGCCCAACAGCTGGTCCTTCACTTCTCCTCGAGGATGCAGGCCACCTTCAGTGCTGCCTGGAGTCATCCAGGTTTGAGGCCGGACACCTTGATTCCCCCTGTGTACAGTGTCAGCCAGGTATGGCCCAGCCAGGGCTGGCTCCACTAGGTCCTGTTGTTTAGAGCATGGCCCAGACATCTACATGCCACCTTGGTGAGACAAATCCTGGGTGGGTGGAGGCAAGCGAAGCCCTGATTTCTATCTGGTTAATTTATTTACCAATCAGCCTTTGTTTAGCTGGTCCTCTGTCAGCCAGTGGGTCCTCAAAGGGGCAATTTCTAAACCTTTCAGCTCCTGTACTGACACTGTCCTTTCCACATTTAGCTATTCTCTAGTCCACCTGAACTGCTGCCACATTTCATATTAATGTCATCCCTGAACACAGCTCTCCTCTACCCATCTCTTATTTCCTCAAGGCACCTGAGCAGAAGTTCTCTGATTCTCTCAAAAGTCAGAGCCCCTAGAAGCCAAAGTGTTCTCTATACAATACTGTGAACAGATTTAACACAATATGTAGACTAAGAACAGTTTGACTAATAGACTCTCTTCTGTGTATATGATATAAAAACCACAATCAAACATACCCACAAAACCACAGCACCAAGCTGACACAGTAAGACTAGCTTGTTCCAGTTCTTTCTTAAATGCTCACTTGCAGGTTATTTATTTGTTTTGCATTATATATATAGGGATTCCCAAATAGATAGATAGTAGCAAACACATAGGACTTAAGACCAAATTATATGGGATAACCTAAAAGTAAGACCTAAACCCATTGATTCGTGTATTTCTGCAAGGTGTGGAAAAAGACTACCTTCCTTTTGAGAATCAAAAGGAAGATATAGTGATTTGGGAATCACTATATCACTATCTGCTTACAAGCTCACTGGAGAGTTGGGTCTGAGACAGGTGTGAGGCATTGGGTTAGAGCATAGAGGGTACTCCTCAAAGATGGAGACTGGTCAATCCCCTATTTCTCAGAACACAGAGGGGAGCCACATCCCACTTGTAGACAGATAGCAATCATTTCTGTCCAATTCAGCATGTATTTGAGGACCTACTCAGTGCTCACCCTGTATTAAGTCCTGGGAGTTACAGGAGAAGTACATAACACAGTCTCTACCCTTCAGAAGTTCACTGTCTAGTAATAGGTACTACCAAAAAATGAATATATACTGCAGTTTATTAAAAGAGCATTCATATACATATTCCCTTTTGGTGCCCTCAACCCATTAAAATATAAAGATTATTGCTCCCTGGGTACAAATGAAGAAACTGAGGCCCAGGGAGAAGAGGTAATCATTTCCATGCAAAAATCAGACAGCTAGGATTACAAAGGCAATAGTTAAGCCTGAATGTAGGTTTTCTGACTCCATAACTCACATTCCTCACAACATTACCTCCTTTCTTGGGTGGGAAAGTAAAGGGAGCACACAGAATTAGCTTCTCTGGTTTGTGAGCTGCTGAAGGACAAAGACAGTGTCTGTGGCCACCTTCCCCAGGGCTTGGCCCAAAGTAGCACTCAGAAGATGTGTGTTGTGTGACATCTTTTCAGGAGTTGAGATCTGGGAAAGATCAGTGGGGGCTGCAGTAGCCAAGGAATCTTTTTTTTTTTTTTTTTTTTTTTTTTGAGAATTTTAACATTTATTTATTTTTTCTTAGTTCTCGAGGGACACAACATCTTTTGTTTTTTTGTATGTGGTGCTGAGGATCGAACCCGGGCCGCACACACGCTAGGCGAGCGCGCTACCGCTTGAGCCACATCCCCAGCCCCTAGCCAAGGAATCTTGACTGAAGTGACACTTGGGTCTATAAACCTGGGTGGAATATTTTGGGGGTGGGGAGAAACTGCATAGGCAAAGACTCAGAGGCTGTACAGAGCCAGATTTGCTTCTATGGGACAGTCATTCTGCTGTTTGTTCCTACAGACCCAGGGCTCAGGCCCAGTGGCAGTGGACCTCATCATTCCCTTCCTGAGGCCAGGGGGCTGTGTCCTGGTAAGGAATCCTCCTACCCTCACTCTGTGTATACTCCCTATCATCTGCTCCTCAGGTAGTAAACATGGAAAATATCGTCTGAAAAACTGGCTTTAGCCAGGATAGTTTTTTAAATTGGATATGATTGTCATATTTACATATTTTTTAAAGCTGTATTTCAGCTTTTCCTGAAAAATTAGAAAAGCTAGGGCTCTATGTCCACATTTGGGCATGGTGACAATGGTCTCAGGCTCAGCGGTGTCTGATTCTTTCTGCCTTCCAGCTCCCTCCTGTAGCCCTGGCCAACTTTGTGAATTTACTTTTTGAGTTTGGCCACACCACACTTGCACTTGCCACCCCTGCCCTGTTCTGTGCCAGCCTGGGAACTGGCACACACACAGCCTGACCTGGAAACATCCCCTAGCCAGTGGGGACTTCCCTTCTTGTCCCCACACCTCCTCACCCAACTCCCCCTGGAAGGCAGGGATGTTGTGGCTCAAAGGGCAGGGGCTCTGTGCCCTCAGGTGTGGAGATCCGATGTCCAGTTTGCCCGGAAGCACCTCTTGTGTCCTGATGGTGAGTTCTTGGGAGAGAGCTAACAGAGGTTGGGCGCTGAGGAGCTGGGTTTGGCCTCACCCTGCTTGACTCAGTCTCTCATAGACGCCTGGGGCTCTTGACCCTGGCACTGCTGGGCCTCACCACCCTACTGGGCGTTGTTCTGGTCTTCACCTGCCGGCGCCTACTGCCAGGTATGTTCACCTGGGGGTAACCAGAGGCTTCAGACGTGCTGGCTCTTAGGTTAGTTGCTCCCTCCTGTCCGCCCCCCCACCTCCCCGCCCGCCACGCCCGCCAGCTCCTGACCTGTGCCCCTAAGTCTCTCAGGCCCCCTAGTGGGCATAAATGGTTAAGGCAGAGCAAAGGGTCCTCTGTGTTGGTTATCTCGGTACCAAGACAGTGGGCCAGAGGCCAGGGGGGCAAAACTCCAGTCTGAACGGAGCTTGCCAAGTGTTGTGTGCTCCATAAGGTGTGCCTTTATTTAATTAGCCCACAAGAACCTTATGGGTCCAAGCTGCCCTAGGTACTGACTCTTCAGCACAGATAGGAGGCAGCGGGGGATGGGGTGAGAGAGTCACTCTACTGTGTAGCTGGGGAGGAGAGGGCCGGCTGTCCCTTGCCCTCCCCCGCCCCGCCCCACTCTGTTCAGGTGTTGCTCCCGCCCTCAGGCCGGGGCAGAGGGCGACTGGTGCTGCTCCTGCACGCAGCGGACTCAGAACCTCAGCAGCGCCTAGTGGGAGCTCTGGCTGAACTGCTTCGGACAGCGCTGGGCGGTGGATGCGACGTGATTGTAGACCTGTGGGAGGGGACACACATCGCACGAGTGGGCCCATTGCCGTGGCTCTGGGCAGCGCAGGCGCGCGTGGCACGGGAGCAGGGCACCGTGCTGCTGCTGTGGAGTGGCGCAGGCCCTGGTCCCATCCAAGGCCTGGATCCTGGCGCCACTTCCCTGCGCGCCTTGCTCCGGGCTGCCCCGCGCCCGCTGTTGCTGCTCGCTTACTTCAGTCGGCTCTGTGCCAAAGGCGACATTCCCCAGCCGCTGCGCGCCCTGCCGCGCTACCGCCTGCTCAGAGACCTGCCGCGCCTGCTGCGGGCTCTGGGCGCTCGGCCTTCCACCCGAGCCACCAGCTGGAGCCACCCTGGGGCTCAGCAGTGCTTGCGTGGCCGTCTGGAGCTGTGCCGCCAACTAGAACGGGAGGCCGCCAAACTCAGCTGCCAAAGCTCGGCGGGGTTCCACCGCAGTCCCAGATGTTTGTGGCCACAGTCTGTAGGGGCACTGGCTGGGACCCCAGAATGAACCTTTGGACCTGGATTCCTTAAGGGATCTCTTAAGGACTATTGACAGAAAAGCCTTCTTGTCTGCCTCCAAATCCAAGAGGCCTAGCCTGGGCCTCATAATTTTGGGTTTCCTTTTCAGACTTGCCTGCCTCTTACAAACTCTAGGGGAGAGAGGTGCCCTTCAACTGAGAACTCAGACCCAGGTTCTGATGGAGAGAGGGCCCTCTTCCCACTCGAGCTCTCTAAAGCTCCAGGAAGAGCTGTCTGCCAGGGCTCTAGTCCATGCTGGAGGGGATTCAGCAAGGTGACGGCAAGAGCTGTCAGTCCTTCAGGGGGGTGGAAGAAAACCACCTGGGGCCAGGGTTCTCCATATTTTTTGGACCAAGGGAGGACTCTTGACCAAGGAAAAGTTGCTTTGGTCCTGGGTAACAAGGCTAAAGGTGGAGCAGGATCCAGAGATCCAGAAAGATGAATAAAAGTGTACATTATAAAGGACGGAACACAACATGCTTCTCTAGTATGGCTGGAATGCCAAGTTGGGAGAGGGTCCCTGTGAGCCTGTGAAGTATGGGGGACATGGGGTGTATGGGGGGGTTGTATCAGTTTGTGAGTCCAAATCTTCTGCCTGCACACCTACACCCTTGACCATGCGTTCTCACAAGTAGTGCCTGGGCAAGGCAAAGGAGGACCAAGCAATCTCCTGGATCCTCACAGTGATTCTTTCAAGAGGAGGGAGGAGAAACACAGGCTCTACTAGGTGGTGTGTTCATCCTCCTGTGACTAGCCATGGCAATAGCACAGGCAGGACCTCGGTCTGGCTCTGGGTCCTGTTTTCCTTCCCCCATAACATACTTGAGCCTAGTCTGGGCAGTGGGGAAAAGCCACTTTCTGGTACCTTTTAGAGCTCCTGTCCCACAAAGGGACAATGAGACCCAGGAAAGTGTGTGAAAAGGGACCCGAGGTATCCCTAAGAAGGAACCCATTGGCCCTGGGATCTCAGGTTCACATGGGAAGTGGAAGTGCCCCAGGATTGCCCAAGCCCTGGGCTGGATTCAGTTGGAGCTCCTTTTTAGGACTCCCAGGATGAGTAGGAATTCCCTTGCTCAGCTATGATGCTGCACCGTCTTCCTGGGGTCCCCTCCCAGTCAGGTGTCAGCTATGAAGAAGGAGGAGAGGCCACCATCCCAGTCCAAGACTGCTGGAAGCCAGGATTGGTGTGGGTGGGAGGGACAGGGCGGGGCGGGAACAGCCGGTTGCCTGCTGGGAGCCAAATCGAAAGCACTCGGCTGGAACTGGGACTGGAGTCAGGGCTCCCAGGAGTGGGAGCTCATAAGCTCTCAAGTGCTGGGACCCCTGAGGCTGGGGAGGGATTCCAGCTCCACTGCCCACAGACACTGGGCTGAGTGGGGGCTGGGATAGGGTGTCTGCCCCCCCGCGGGGGGGGGGGGCAGGACAGGGCCCCAGGCCTGGGTTCTTCCTGGCACCTGGAAGATGCCTGTGCCCTGGTTCCTGCTGTCCTTGGCATTGGGCCGAAATCCCATGGTTGTCTCTCTGGAGAGGTTTGTGGGGCCTCAGGATGCTGCCCGCTGCTCTTTGGTGAGTCGGAGGCCCTGGGACGGTTGGGGAGGCTCAGGGTTCAGGCTACGGCTCATCAAATCCTTAGTCTGGCTCCTGTCACTGCCACTGCCACCAGAACCGCCCTGGCTGGTCTGTCTGGTATGGATGGGGGAAGAGAAGAATAGGAAGGGGCTGGTCCCGTCTTCTTCTGGAGGGAGACTTGAGATAGAGAACTTCAGAAAGAGGTGGAGGGGTCTCGGGCAGGGGATGTTGCTTAGACTTGGGGGTATAAATTCTGACTCTACTTTCCCTCCCTTCAAGGGCCTCTCCTGCCACCTCTGGGGTAAGTATCTCCACTTTTTTTTTTTGGTACTGGGGATTTAACTCAGGGGAAAACTTGACCACTGAGCCATATCCCCAGCCCTTTTTTGAACTTTATTTAGAGACAGGGTCTCCCTGAGTTGCTTAGTGCCTCGCTAAGTTACTGAGGCTGGCTTTGAACTTGTGATACTCCTGCCTCAGCCTCCCAAGCCGCTGGGATTGTGGGTGTGTGCCACCATGCTGGGCAGTATTTCCTCTTTTATAGAGAAAAGAACTTTCCATGTTGATGAAAGGAAGAGAAACCTTCCTAGCCCCATGCCTACTCTGCTCACCCTCATCCCAGGAAGAGCTAAGCTCCTTGGTGCTCTGGGATGTAGGTACAACTAAACTGGGTTCTGAACAACTTCAGCTTCCACCCCACCCTTCATAAACAGATGGTGATGTGCTCTGCTTACCTGGGAGCATCGTGTCCACCCCAGGCCCTGTGCTGGTGCCCACGCGCCTGCAGACAGAGCTAGTGCTGAGGTGCCACCAGGAGACAGACTGTGACCTATGTGTACGTGTGGTTGTCCACTTGGCCGTGCAAGGTGAGTGAGTCATCCTGAGACTGCATGTGTACATGTCAGCATGTCTAGCGCAGGCATGAGGGCCAGGGAGTATGTCAGGCAGTAATAGGCATCTTCAGTGTTGAGATGACTGGCCAAAGGACTCCAAGGTCCACCTGGTTTCTCGAGGCCTGGCCCATGCTTCTCAGCACTGGACTTTTTAGAAGGAAGCCACGCCCAAAGCCAGCCCAGAGCTGGGGATCTGATCTGGTCCTTGCTCTCTGGTCCTTCCAGAGCATTGGGAAGAGTCTGGAGAGGAAGAAAAATTTGAAGGAGCAGCTGACCTGGAGCTTGAGGAGCCTACGAATGGTAAGAAGAACCTGCTGGCCCAACTGGCCCTCACCAGGGTCCCTGGTCCCTGCCCACAATCCCTAGCCTGCCTGACACCTGCCTGTTGCTCACAGCCTCTCTGCAGGCCCAAGTCGTGCTGTCCTTCCATGCCTACCCTACTACCCGCTGTGTCCTGCTGGAGGTGCAAGTGCCTGCTGCCCTGGTGCAGCCTGGTCAGTCTGTGGTATGTGAAACCCTCCTTCTCACAACCAGAATAACCACCTGCTAGATATGAACTCTAGAAAACACTTTCATATGCATTATTTCCCTTCATGCCTCTGTTTTTCTGTCTGTAAAATGGGCATGAGAATATCCTACCTCATGTTTGACTTTGTGAAAAACTATCAAGGAGAGTTCTACTATTTCATCCCTATTAGCAGTACATGGGAGTTCTAATTGTTTCCCGTCTTTGTCAACACTGGTATTATAATTGTAAAATTTAGCCATTCTACTATGTGTATAGTGGTTTATCATTGTGGATGCTTTTTTTCCCTCTCTTGTCTTCCTTCTTTCTTTTTTCCCTTCCTTCCTTCCTTCCTTTCTTTCTTTCCTTCCTCTCTATCTCCCTTCTTCCCTCCCTCCTTCCCCCCTCTTTTTTTTCTCTCTCTCTTTTTTTCTTAGTTGCCTATAATCCCAGCTACTAGTGTGGCTAAGACAGGAGGATCACCAGTTCAAGGCTGGCCTCTGCAATTTAACAAGGCCCTGTCTCAATAAAATATACAAAAAGGCTTAG
Organism: Urocitellus parryii; assembly: GCF_045843805.1. Lineage (NCBI taxonomy): Eukaryota > Metazoa > Chordata > Mammalia > Rodentia > Sciuridae > Urocitellus > Urocitellus parryii. The sequence goes on from NC_135546.1 coordinate 14,266,156, forward strand.
GGATGTAGCTCAGTGGTAAACTACTCCTGGAGACAGTCCCTAGTACCACAAAACAAACAAACAAACAAATAAATAAATAAATAAATAAATAAATAAATAAATAAATAAATTTGGGGGTTTACTACTTTAAAAAAAATAGTCCTACTGCATATGGCTAGGTTTTCTTTGTTTTGTTTTTTTGGAGCTGGGGACTGAACCAGGGCCCTGTGCATGCAAGACAAGCACTTTACCAACTGAGCTATATCCCCAGCCCTGCATATGGCTGTTTTAAGAATTAAATAAATTATTATCTGTAAGACACTTTGTATAATACCCAGTGCTGAAGGATATCAATAATTTTTTTCCTTTCTTTTGTAATACTGAGAACTATCCCCCATGAACGAGGCATTGTTATTACCCTTATTTTCCAGATAGAGAGACTGAGGCTTGGAGAGGGGTAGTTTGTGGTCTGCATGCACTTCTCCAAACTCTTGAATAAGAATCCTGCCATCCCATGGTATATACACCTGGTTCAAGGTGTTGGCACTTCTCCCTGCCTCAGGACTCACACATGTTTCAAAGAGCTATCTTTGCTAGGGTCAGATCACTCAAACTCTATGACTACTCCTGCACACCTGGGCCCCAGCTAGAAAATTGTACAATGGGAGAAATTCTTAGCCCACCTCAGTCCTACTGAGGCACTGGGTATGAGAACCACTTCTGTAGGGAGGGGTGTCCCACATTTGTGCTGGGTATCTCATTAGCTTAGCTTTGGCCAAGTGGTCCAGGCCAGCAGTGGTCGGGGCAGGGACTGGGATAGCTAGAGCCCATTCTTGCCTTGCCCACGCTGCTACAAAGGATGTTTGCTTCAGAATTGGAGACCTTCAGTGGGAACACTGATGGTAGATTTCAGGCTATTTGGTATAATGGAGTCATTGGTTAGGAAAGGCAGATGGTGAGCAGAGTGGTCCATGCAGAGAAGCCCAAGCCCTTAGTCTGGATTCTGAACCCTTTACCAGGGCCTCTCTCCAGCCTTCTACCACCCTTTCCTCACAGGGCTCTGTAGTGTTTGACTGCTTTGAGGCTGCTGTGGGAGCTGAGGTGCGAATCTGGTCCTATACTCAGCCCAGGTATCAGAAAGAACTCAACGTCACACAGCAGCTACCTGGTAAGTGCCTACAGAACCTCAGAAGCCCCACATCCTAGCTTCCGAGTTTCTGTCCCCTCCAGCCACTCCCCTCCTGCTTTTACCCTCTTTCCCATTCACCATTCATCTCAGGCAGGAGTCTGAGTTTTGCATCCTCTCAAGGGACTGATTCAGTCCCTCAGGCCTCCTCTCCCCATGTGACACAATTTTCCGGCCCCTCCGGAAGAGCTTTATGCACTGGATAGATGTGGGTAGTATTTAGGGGACAGGGTGTTCCCCATGGGTTGGATTGCCCCCCTTTCTGTCTATGGTGCCCAGTCCCACTGGAGGTATTTCTGTGATCTCTCTCTCCAGACTGCAGGGGGCTGGAAGTCCGGGACAGCATCCAGAGCTGCTGGGGTAGGGGCTAGGGCCATTGGGCTGGGAAGAGGGAGGGGCAGGGTTTGGAGTTCATGTGAGGGACTCTTGGAGTTAGCTTCAGACGGGGGCTGCCACACTCACAGAGCCCATTCATTCATTCATTCATTCATAACACATGAAGTACTGCAGCTGCTATCTGTGCCAGGCAATGGAAATAACAAAATTAATTTCTCACTTATAACAAATATTTATGCATACCAGGAACATCTAGAAGCCCAAAGCATTGTCAAGATTATGGTGGTCTCATCCATATATCAATTATAATAAATCTGTAATAAGAGCTAAGAAAGGCAAGTTTCTGATTTTTCTCTCCTGTGTGCACTATTTGGATTTTGCTTTCTTTTTTTTTTTTTTAATTTAAAAAAAATTTTTTTTTGTAGTTGTAGATGGACAGAATGCCTTTTTGTTTATTTTTATATGGTACCGAGAATGGAACCCAGTAGTGCCTTACGCATGCTAGGCAAGTGCTCTGCCACTGAGCTGCAGCTCCAGCCTGGGATTTTGCTTTTTTGTTGCTAATTTTTTTTTTTTTTTTTGTACCAGGGATTGAACCCAGGGGCACTTAACCACTGAACTACATCCTCAGCGCCACCCCTTCCCTTTTGTGGGGGAGTACTGGGGATTGAACTAGGGCACTCAACCACTGAGCCACATCACCAGCCCTATTTTGTACTTTTATTTAGAGACAGGGCCTCACTGAGGTTGCTTAGTGCCTCACTTTTGCTGACGGTAGATTTGAAGTTACGATCCTCCTGTCTCAGTCTCCCGAGCTGCTGGGATTACAGATGTGCACCATGATGCCTGGCTTTTGTTTTGTTTTTATTCTCTGTGTATAACATACATATAGAAAGGTATGTAAAGTGCATTAATTTTAATGTCCAGATCAATGAGTTTTTACATATATGTACATATATAAGTATATATGTGTGTGTGTCTGTGTGTATATATATATATATATATATATATATATATATATATACACACACATACACACTACATACACACACTTGCATAACTGGAACCCAGATCAAGATTTAAACACTGTGATTGTTTTTTTTTTTTTTTTTTTTTTTTTTGGTACTGGGGATTGAATCGGGGGAGGGTTAACCACTTAGCTACATCCTACAACCCCCCTTTTTAAAATTTTGATACAGGTCTCACTAAGTTGCTCAGGGTCTTAATAAGTTTATGAGGCTAACTTTAAAATTGTGATCTTCCTGCCTCAGCCTCCCAAGCTGCTGGGATTATAGGCATGCGCCAACATGCCCAGCTAACACTGTGATTTTTTTTTTTTTTGGCCAGAGATTAAATTCAGAGGTGCTTAACCACTGAGCCACATCCCCAGTGCTTTTATAATTTTTTTTAGAGATGGGGTCTTGCCAAGTTGCTGAGGCTCTCTTTAAACTCATGATCTTCCTGCCTCAGCCTCCCAATCTACTGGGATTAATTGTGATTTTTTTAACTATTAAATTTTTAACTTCATTTTCTTTTTGTTTCCTTAAACTTGGCCTGCCTCTTTGGCAATCCATAAAGATCCGTCAGCACCAGAGCTTTGAAAACACAGATGCACATCCTGCATTTCATTTCTTGATTCATTCAATAGACATTGCTTCACTTATTCAAAAGATATTTACTGAATAATTACTCTGCACCAGACATTGGGGATAAATCAATAAACAAAACTGACAAAACTCCCTGATTTATGGAGCTGGGAGCGGGACTGGGGTAGGGGCAAGGAAGGACACAATAAACACATGGAGATATGAAGTAGACAGTAAATTAAATGGTGATTAGAGCTGTAATAAAATTCAAGGAGGAGGGATAGGAAGGTTGGGGTTTGTAGCAGTGGAATGACCTCATTCTAGTGAAGGAGATGATGGAGGAGCCATTTGAGAGACAAGGGTTCTATGGGGAGAGAATAGCTGGTGCAAAGGGTCTGTCTGGGGTGGAAATATGTCTGGAATATTTAAGAAGTAGTAAGGAGGCCAATGTGTCTGCAGCAGAATAATTAAGGACATAAGTGCTAGAGAATGAAGTTAGAGAAGTCACAGTACCTAGATTGGGTAAAGACTCCATCTTTTACTGGGAGCTCTAGGGGAGGACCATATATGGGTTCTGAGAAGAGGAGAGTGGTTTGTTTAATAGAGGTTACAGGATCCAACTGGCTGCAGAAGAAGAAGCAGGGAGAAGAGCTATCCCAAGATCATATACTGGGACCTCTATGGGCTTGACCCTAAGTCAGTGGCTGGGGACAAAGTCTGGTCTGAAATGGAGATACAGAGGACACACCCAAAGCAAGGGCCTCCTAGTGTAAGAGATTTGAAGGAGACCAAAGGGTCAGTTGGTAAGTATGGCCCAAGCTTAGGATTGTAGCAGAGGTGAAGGAAGTCTAAGCTGCCCTCTTTCCCTGTGTCTCCCCCACCAGCCCTGCCCTGGCTCAATGTGTCTGCAGATGGTGACAGTGTGCACCTGGTGCTGGCCGTTTCTGAGGAGCAGCACTACAGCCTCTTACTGTACTGGAATCAGGTCCAAGGTCCCCCCAAGCCTTGGTGGCACAGAAATCTGGTGAGGCCTTTCCCTCTCTGAGTCCATTTTCAGTCCAAGCCAGTGCTTATACTAAGAATGTGCATGTCTTACCAAAGGGGATCCTTGAAGAGGACACACCCAAAGCAAGGGAACATTGATAGGGGAACTTTTACTTGTCTGATTTCCTTGTTTTCTCCGACTTCTCTCCTTATGCTTTTCCCACAGACTGGACCACAGACCATTACCTTGAACCATACAGACCTACTTCCCTGCCTCTGTATTCAGGTAGGAGCAAAGTCTAGCAGGGCACCAGGAGAAGGAGACTGGGAAGATGTTGAGAGGGTAGATGACACCTTCCTGGTCTTACCATCCTCCGTACTGTTCTTTGAGGAGGAGACTCCTCCTCCCTTGACCCTTACTGGGCTATATCTTCTGCCTATTATATACCTAGAATGCTCTTCCTGTTCCTCCATCCATATTACTCCTACTTATGCTCTATAGTCCACTGAGACATCACCTTCAACTTGAAGCCTTCCTCTGTTCTTTAATTTCCCTCTTTGTGCTCACATGGAGAGTAGAATATATGCTGTAGATTCAGACTGTTTTTAATCCTTGCTCTTGTCATTTGCTAGCTGTGTGATCTTTGGGGAGTCACAACCTCTCTGAGCCTGTTTTGTATCTGTAAAGTGGAAATATAATCATACCAACTTCATAGGGCTATTAGAAGGAAGTGCACCACATTCTGGCTTAAATTCTGATTGTACATTTAATTGGTCATCAGGTCCTATTCATCTGACCTCTCCACATTAGTGTCTTTCATTCTGTTTCTCCCTGCTTCTATCTCAGTTCAGTTTGTGCCTCTGTCATCTTTCTGCTAGACTGTTTCAATAACTCCAGCCCCATCTCCCTTCCCATCACTTCTATGGCATTTTAGACCCCATACTCAATCCCCAGTTGAACCTTCCCCATTAGGTGTTCCCCACAATTCCCTTTTATAGGAATTTGGTATGTCCAGTGGAGCTATTTACCGAGGTACAACCATCTCTGTGCCTTTGCTCAGGCATTGCTCTCTCTCTCTCTCTGAACTGCCCTTACCTCTTTCCCTACAACCAAATTTTCCCAGCTCATATGGCATCTCTTTCCCAAAGCTTTTCTCTAACCACCTGGCCTCTCCTAGCTCCAAATCCACTTGTACTTCCTCTTTCCTTCCTTGTCTATGTATCATTTCTTTTCATATTTGGACAACCATCAGCTGCTTCTTCTACACGATAGATACTCAATATATACTCAAAAATGATTGATTTATTTCCTAATTTATGTACATATTTTATTGTGACTACTACTGTGAGTTTGTGATTACCTTGAAATCAAGCAAAGCTTATCTAATTTAAATATGATAACTTTGCCAGAGCCTTGCACAGGGCCTGGCATATAGTAGGTGCTAACTAATGAATGAATGAATGAATCTCTACTGCCTAGCACAGAGGTAGGACACATAGCAGATGTTTAAGAAGGAAATGTTTGCTGTAAGTTAACTGTCCTCATTGCCACACACAATGCCTAACCATATAGTGGGTGCTCTTAATTAAAAGTGTGATGAATAAAATAATAGGTGCTCTTTAAAAAATCTACTAAAAGGGCTTGGGGTATGGCTGGGAGGAAAGGTGCTTGCCTAGGGCGTGTCCCCAGCACTGGGGGAAAATTGTTGAATGAAGATATTGCCTGTATTCCGCAGAGTGCTGACACAATGAATTTTTGCATCTCTAGAGCTTTGTAAAGGGTTGATAAGACCTGGTAAGTGCTTATGAAATATCAGCTGAGTGACTGTGTCCCTAGTGCCTAGCAGAGGACCCTGGCACTGGCTGGTAGAGGGTTGGAATGAGTTGGGTGAGCTGAATAGAGCTGAGCAGATCCCTTTTTTCTTTCCAGGTGTGGCCCCTAGAGCCCGACTCTGTTAGGACCAGCTTCTGCCCCTTCAAAGAGGGTAAGCAGATCTCCAGAGGTGAGATTGGGGTCAGCGGGGAATCAAGCCGGGTGCACCTTGACTCTCATGCCCTCATGCCCTCCTGCAGACCCCCGCGCGCATCGAAACCTCTGGCGCGCCACTCGGTTGCGGCTGCTGTCCCCCCGGACCTGGCTGCTAGACGCGCCCTGCTGGCTGCCTGCAGAGGTGGCGCTGTGCTGGTGGACACCCGGTGGTGGCCCCTGCCAGCCGCTTGCCCCGCCCTTGCCCCAGGAGAATGTCACTGTGAATGTAAGCAAGGCCAAGGGCAGTGCCCAGGGTGGGGGATGGGAGGGAACCCAGGGGTTCATTTTTACTACCTGACCTCTTCCCTGCTTTTTGCAGAAGGCCAACGAGTTCCCGTTGCTGAAAGGCCACCCCAATATCTGTGTCCAGGTCAGAATGAGATACCAGAGCACTGGGTTTGGGGCCAGACACCACATAGACACAGAAGTCAGTCTTCTGCTTGTACTTTGTTCTTCACTCCCTAAGGCATAGTGGTTACCAGCTTCCTCTTTGGGAGTCCCCCAGTGGACTTCAGCAGTGCATAGGACCCTATGCACTTCACCTCTCTGAAAGTCAGTCTTCTCATCTGTTTAATGCAGATGATAATAACTACTTCCTAGAGTTGTTATGAGGATGAAATGAGAGAAGTGCTTTGCCTCAGGGGCTGGCACAGACCAAACACTCAATAAGTATAAGTTGCTTTTATTATTGCTCTCATAATCCTATTTCCCCATTTGTAGAATAGGTTGCTCTACAGCTTCAAAGGGTAGTTATATTCAAGATTTATTTATTGAGCATCCACTTTGTGCCAGGTACTGTTTTAGGCCCTGTGATCTGCAAATGAACAAAATAAAAACTGCTCCCTCCCCATACATAGAACCTATTTTCCAAAGGAGAAAGGCAAATAAGATACCATAGTGAGTAAATTAAAGTACATAGTAAGTATGTCAAGGTGGAATACAAACACTACGGTAAAAGGTGAAGGATTGGGGCTGCAATTATAAATGGGGTTGTCAGGTGAGAATGGAACCTTCTCTTTGAGAAGGGAATGTAATAAAGTGCTTGGTTAGGACATTAAAAGAGCTTTAAGATCAGGTGTGGTGGGGCTGGGGATGTGGCTCAAGCGGTAGCTTGCTCGCCTGGCATGCGTGCGGCCCGGGTTCGATCCTCAGCACCACATACAAACAAAGATGTTGTGTCCGCCGAGAACTAAGAAAAAATAAATAAATATTAAAATTCTCTCTCTAAAAAAAAAAAAACAAAAACGGATCAGGTGTGGTGATTAATGCCTGTACTCCCAGCAACTCAGGTGGCTGAGGCAGGAGGCTCACAAGCTTCAGGCCAGCCTCTGCAATTTAGCAAAATTCTCATCAACTTAGATACTGTCTCAAAACATAAAAAGGGCTGGACATGTCATTCAGTGGTAGAGTGCTCCTGAGTTCAATCTCTGATACCCGTCCCCCCGAAAAAAGAGCTTGAAGGCTCATCAAGCCCTTAAGTGCAGATGACTTTGCAAGGCTGAAACTAAGAAAGATGAAATTACTCCTAACTAAGGAACTTTGAAACCAGACCTGCCCAACCTCAGCTCCACAGTGCAGATTCCAACCTGGCTTACTCTTGTCTGCCCCTTCTCTTTTGTCCTTTCTGGCCTTGGCTTTCTGTTTTCTTGTGCCCTTAATTCCAAGCAGGTGAGCAGCTGGAAGAAGCTACAGCTCCAAGAGTGCTTGTGGGCTGGTGAGTGGGACCCATGGGGAGGCTGTGACGAGGCCACTGTAATAAGGGTGAAACCTGGAGGTGCTGGGGGTGAAGGTCAGGGCATGGGAGGGGGATAAGGGGCAACTCCCAGCAAGACTGGATCTTGTTCACAGTCACCTGTCATTCTTCCCAGACTCACTAGGACCCCTCAAGGATGATATGCTGCTAGTAGACACACGAGGCCCCCAGGACAACAGATCACTCTGTGCCTTAGAACCCAGTGGCTGTACTCCCCTGCCCAGTCGGGACTCCACGGTGAGGGATAGTGGAGGCATAGATCTGTCCAGCTCTATCTCACCTGACTCCAAATTTTCACTCCACACACTTTGTGTCAAGGCTTGTGCTAGTCTTGGGGGATGGATGTGTGAATGTGTTCATATGTGTGACTTAAACCTGGACCCTGCTCTGTGGCCTCTCAACTCTCCCAGCGGGCCTCCCACTCCAATTCTGCCCATCTGCAGCCTGGTGGTTTCCCCAGGGTTCTGACCCCAGGTGACAAGTCCCCATTCCTTTCTTGGCAGAGGGCAGCTCGCCTTGGAGAGCAGTTAATACAAGATCTGCAGTCAGGCCAGTGTTTGCAGGTGAGTAAATGGCAAAAGGGCCTTGCCCTAATGCCCAAGGGCAGTGGGCCTAAAGCTAGTCCTCACCTATCATTTGTATTTCTTTTGCAGCTAGCCTTGGGGAGGTTAAGTGTAGAAGAAGCATAGTTCCTATCTCTGTGGAGTTCACCACTGGCTAGAGACCAGTAAACCAATACTTACACCCACAGTGTTAAGTTTGGGGTCCCAGAGAGAGTTTCAAGGAAGGATCTCATCCTGTGGGTCAGATTTGGCATGGAGGAAATCCACCTAGAGAGTAGATAGCTTTAAAAAGTGCAGAGTATGGGCTGGGATTGTGGCTCAGTGGCAGAGCCCTTGCCTCACATGTATGAGGCTCTGGGTTTGATCCTCAGCACCACATAAAAATAAATAAAATAAAGGTATCGTATCTATCTACTGCTAAAAAAAACCACTTTTTTTAAAAGTGCAGATTATGGGCTGGGGTTGTAGCTCAGTGGAAGAGCGCTTGCCTAGCATGTGTGAGGTACAGGGTTCGATTCTCGGCACCAGATACAAACAAATAAAAGTCCATCAACAACTAAAAAATATTTAAAAAAAAGTGCAGAGTAGAGTGCAGAAACTTACAGTGTGGGGGGAAATCTTCATGGCCCAGGCTGGCCAGAAACTGGTGGATGTTGAACACCAACCTGGAAGGAGGTTCTGGATTTGGTTGTTTGTGTCTTGCAGTTGTGGGACGGTGACCTGGGAGCACTATGGGCCTGCCCCATGGACAAGTGTGAGTATTACAAGAGCTGCCCTTCCTCTGCATACTCGGAGCTAGAATCTTGACAGGGACCATTCCTGAGACAGCACATGCAATGGCCTTGTCCTTCCCTGCACTCAGATAAATCAGAGGGTCATTCCTTTATTCAAAAAAAATATGATGAGCCATATGTGGTGGTACTGGAAGATTGCAAGTTCAGGACCAGTCTCAGCAATTCAGTGAGACCCTGTCTCAAAATTAAAAAAAAAATAAATAAAAAAGAAAGAGTTTAAATTCAAAAGGTGGGCTGGGGTTATGGTTCAGTAGTAGAGCACTTGCCTAGCATCTGTGAGGCACTGGGTTTGATCCTCAACACCAAAAACAAACAAACAAACAAAGGTATTATGTCCATTTACAACTAAAAATATTTAAAAACAAAAAAGGACTGGAGGTGTAACTCAGTGGTAGAGCACCTCTGGGTCAATCTCCAGTACCACAAAAAACATGAGTGCTTATAGGGATGCCAGCATCACTAAAATGATACAATCCTGCCCCCACTAAAAGATAAAAGATAAGCCAAATAACCCATTACAATTAGTAACTATGAGCTACTGAATATTCACAAAAGTGTGAGCTTACAATAGGGTGAACTATTAAAGTTATAGAAGCCCTCTAAAATGTTCAGTGCTGTAAATGCATATAATGGAGACCTACATGAGATAAGGGGTTCAGAGAAGTTCCTAACACACTCTGAAGGCTGACCTAGGTGATGGGAACAGGAATACATTTTTATGAAGACTATGAGATACTTTTCTTTTTTAAATTTTTTTTAAGAGAGAGTGAGAGAGGAGAGAGAGAGAAAGAGAGAGAGAGAGAGAGAATTTTTATTTTTAAAGAGAGAGTGAGAGAGGAGAGAGAGAGAGAGAGAGAGAGAGAGAGAGAGAATTTTTTTAATATTTATTTTTTAGTTCTCGGCGGACACAACGTCTTTGTTGGTATGTGGTGCTGAGGATCGAACCCGGGCCGCACGCATGCCAGGCGAGCGCACTACCGCTTGAGCCACATCCCCAGCCCAAGAGATACTTTTCTTGAGAAATTCCAAGGTAGTATGGATAGAAGGTCCAGGTCAGACAGATCTCTGTCATGAGATGAAGATGCAGAGGCCAGGCAGGGAATTTAGGTTTTATATTTACAGCAGCAGGAGCTTCCATTTTATTGAAGGGTTATAATAAAATGTGTATACATATTTTTTAATTTTTTCTTTTTTAAATATTTATTTTTTTAGTTAGACATAATATCTTTATTTTTATGTGATATATATTTTAAAACTTAGGGCTACAATTTTTTAAAATATTTTTTTAGGTGTAGTTGGACACAATGCCTTTATTTTATTTGTTGTTATGTGGTGCTGAGGATCGAACGCAGAGCCTTGCATGTGCTAGGCGAGTGCTATACCGCTGAACCACAACCTCAGCCCCTACAATTTTTTTTTTTTACATTTATTTTTTAGTTGTAGGTGGACACCATATCTTAATTTCATTTTTAGTGGTGCTGAGGATTGAACCGAGAGCCTCTACCACTGAGCCACAGCCCCAGCCCTCTTTTAATATATTTTTAATTGTCAATAGACCTTTATTTATTTATATGCAGTGCTGAGAAAGAAACCCAGGGCCTCACACATGCTAGGCAAGCATTCTACCACTGAGCCACAACCCCAGCCCTAAAAATGTATATTTTAAAAAGATCTTTGAAGATGCCACAGAGGAAATGGATTGCAAGCAAAAAAAGATGGACTGGGGGGCTGAGGATATAGCTTAGTTGGTAGAGTGCTTGGCTTGCATGCACAAGGCCCTGGGTTGATCCCCAGCACCAAAAAAAAAAAAAAAAAAAAAAAGATGGGTCAGTGATACCAGGTAGGAGGGAACTAACAATCAATGGAGACAGGAAGGTCAAGGGCCAGTAACCCTAGGCTTAGGAGACAATGTTAGCTAACATTTGAGCACTTACAATGCTTGGCATCCTATAAACACTTCATGTGCAACTCTATTAAGTTGGTACTGCTGTTATCTCAATTTTACAGCCATAAAAACTGAGGCAGAATGTAAATTCACTTACAGAGGTTCACCTAAATAGATGGAGTTATGTTAATGCACTGGCTTTGATTATGTGTTTTTGGCAATGACTTCATTTCTTTTTGTTTTATTATTATTTTTACTTTTTGTTTTTCAATCATATCATTTCTGTACGCCTGTTTTTCACCTCTGTGATGTGGGGTGAAAGTGTAAGATTTTGCTGAGCATGGTGGCTTGCACCTGAGTCCAGCCTCCTCAACATTTAGCAAATCAGTGAGACCCTGTCTCAAAAAACAAAAAGGACCAGGGGTGTAGCTCAGCAGCAGGGCACACCTGGATTCAATCCCCTGTATACCAACAAAACAAAACACAAACAAACTAAACAGAAAAAGAAAGTGTAAGGTTTTCTAACTAGCAGTTTTCTTCCCTGGCTTTCTCAGACATCCACAAGCGCTGGGTCCTGGCGTGGCTGGCCTTCCTTCTCTTTACTGCAGCGCTGATCCTCTTCCTCTTTTTAAAAAAGGATCCCGTGAAAGGTGAGTGCTTCCCGGCTCCCCAGGAGGAGGGCCACAGTGGGCTTGAGAGTTCCCCGAGGGAAGGGGCGGACGAGCTCACTGGCTGCCTAGGCCCTCTCCCCAGCAGGGTGGCTGAGGCTCTGGAAGCAGGACCTCTGCTTGGGGGGTGAGTGTGAGCGTGCGTGGCCTAGGACTGACTGCACGCTGAGGCCGGGCCGCTAGCTTTCTTATCTCTGCCCACACCTCTGTCCTTTCTCGTAGTGGCCGCTAGGGGCCGCGCGGCTCTGCTCCTCTATTCCGCTGATGATGTGGGCTTCGAGCGCTTGGTGGGCGCGCTGGCGTCGGCGCTGTGCCAGCTGTCGCTGCGTGTGGCCGTAGACCTGTGGAGCCGCCGTGAGCTCAGCGCTCAAGGTCCTCTGGCCTGGTTCCACGCACAGCGGCGCCAGACGTTGCAGGAGGGCGGTGTGGTGGTCCTGCTCTTCTCGCCTGGGGCCGTGGCGCTGTGCAGAGAGTGGCTGCAGGACGGTGCAGCTGCGGCCCCAGGGGCGTACGGCCCGCACGACGCCTTCGCCGCCTCGCTCAGCTGCGTACTGCCAGACTTCTCCCAAGGCCGGGCGCCGGGTCGCTACGTCGGGGCCTGCTTCGACAGACTGCTCCACCTGGACGCTGTACCTGACCTGTTCCGCACAGTGCCGGTCTTCTCACTGCCCTCCCAGCTGCTGGACTTCGCAGGCGCCCTACAGGGGCCCAGCGCCCCCCATCCCCGGCGGCTGGAGGAGTGGGCGGAGCAAGTGTCCCAGGCCCTGCAGCCCGCTCTGGACAGCTGCTTACAGTTCCCCGGAGACCCGGAGCTGAGGCGTGGGATGGAGCCTGGGGCGGGGAACTGGATTTGAATAAAGGCAGACGCTACTTTTCTATCGTCATGGCCCACACGTGCCTCTGTGGCGGAGCAGCTAGGCTGGGAAGTCCTCTTTTAACCCCGCGGCCCTTTAAAGCCAAGACAGGTGCAGCCCGTCGCCCCTCTGGTTGGTTATCGTGGGGTGACGCAATGGCACATGGCCCGGCGCTATTGGCTGGGAGGCAGGCTCCGCCTCCCGGACTGCGGCGCTGGTGAAGGTTGTACGTTTTACGCAGGCGGTGGTGGCCGTGGCGTTGACGAGACGTCGCTGGCGGCGCACAAGGGCTGGGGCTGTAGCTGCTCTTCCCTCCTCCGCGGTCTAGGCGGGTCTGGATCCTCCCCTGCCGACTTGTGAGCCGGGACTTTGCCTACCTGCGAGGCTCCCAGCCTGATCCCCTGCTCTTCATATCCGGATCCGGGCTCCTCCCAAGACTGGGGTTCCAGACTCCTCCCCCAAGACCGCCCATCTGGCCTCCTCTCTCCCAGTATTTGGAATCCGACCCCTTCTCCCTAATTCTGCGGATTTGATCCCTAATAACTCTTATTGGGACCCTAAACAATGGGCTGACTCCTGTCCCTTTGCCAAGGATTCCGGCCACTTCCCCCACGGTAACGGGGATAATTTATTTATTTTCTGGAATTGAAGATTAAGCAAGCTTCTTTCTCCACCCAACTCCACTCCCTCCTCTCTAAAACCCCACTTTATTTTCCTTTACTGATAATTACGCAAGCCTTGGTTCTCTGCCCTGCGGCACCTCAGAACTGACCCTTCCATTCTCACCTGGAACCTGACTTCTCCAGTGAACCTTCCTCACCCCTTCTTATCTGCAGGTCCTCAACCTGGGAAAAGATGGCCCCCCAGTCCCAGAAGGACTTAATCCCAGCTCTGCTCTGGGGCCTGAGCCTCTTCCTCAGTCTCCCAGGTCCTGTCTGTCTCCAGCCCTCTCCTCTTCCCCATTCTTCTCCCCCACCTGAACCCCATCCTTGTCATACCTGCCGGGCACTGGTCGACAGCTTCAACAAGGTTGGTGCACCAACAGCCTTGAGGGTGGGGGTCTCAGCTATTATAGCACAGCAGTAGTGAGTAGGAAGCTCTCAGAGGCACATCTGCATGGATTCACATCTTGGTCACTTACTAAAACTTCGTTGCTGGATGACCATAGGCTAGTTGCCTATCTTTGTCTTAGTTTCCTGGTCAGTTAGATAGTAAAGTGCTAGAATGTGTCAGTCTCTGTAATTAGCTATTATTAAATGTCTTCATGTCCAGGGCCTGGAGAGAACTATCCGGGACAACTTTGGAGGTGGAAACACTGCCTGGGAAGAAGAAAAGTTGTCTAAATACAAAGACAGGTAAGGGGTTGGGCCAGGGAGGAGTGTACTCTTGTCTCCCAATCTCAGCCTTGGAGCTGTTGGGGAGCACTTACTCAGTGAATATCGCAGAACATCTTTAGTACAGAAGTAAACAAAGAAGCAAAGTCCAGTTTTCTTGGAGCTTTAGTTCTAGTAGAGGAGATGAGGAATGAATGAGTAAATTATGTCAGATGAAAAAAATAAAGCAACAAGGTAGACTACAGAAGGGTGGGAGGCAAGATGTGAAATTTGAACAGAGACCTGAAGTAAAGAAGCAAGCTGTGTGAAAGTTTGGGAAGGGATTTGGGCACAGGGTAGGACTGATCTTGATCTATGTCAGAAATGGCTGGAATGTAGTGAGCAAAAGGGAGGGTGATGAAAATTCAGGACAGAGGCCCAGGCATTGAAGGCTACAGAAAGTAGTTTGGATTCTGTTCAGAGTGTAATGGGAAGGTTTTGAGTAGAGAAGTGATGTGGTCTTATTTATTCCTTGAAAAGATCATTAACACTGCTGTAACAGGGGCCAGGGTAGAAGAAACAGACTCCTTTGGGAAGCTAAAGTACTGCCTAGGCATGAATGCAGCATGAGCTAGCGTGACATCTGGTGGTGGATATGGTAACAAGGGGTCAAAATCTCGGTATATTTTGCAGGCAGACAAGTGGATCATTGATAGATTTATCATGGAGGTATGAGAAAACTAGAATAAAACACTCTAGCCATTGGGTGAATAGTGCATGTGTTTTCTGAAATGGTAAGACTACAGAGAAGATTTAGGGGAGAGGTGGGATCAGGCACTTTGTTTGAAAGTGTTGGGCTGAGATGTCCACTACACATCCAAGTAGACTCCATTCTACTCTGTATCTCAGGGGAGAGAGGTAGAAACTGGAAACAGGAATTTGAGGGTTGTCAACATATAGTCAGTACATAAAGCCACAAGGAAGATAAGGAAGATTCAGAAAGCCGGACCTGAGTGCCCTAGGCTTTCTACCTTTTCTTTCTTTTTATGTACTGGGGATTGAACCTAGGTGTATTTAACCACTGAGCCACATCCCCAACACTTATTATTTTTTATTTTGAGGTGGAGTCTTGCCAAGTTACTTAGGGCTTTGCTAAATTGCTGAGGGTGGCCTTAAACTTGTAATCCTCCTGCCCCCAGAGTTGCTGAGATTACAGTTGTGCACCACCACACCTGGCTACCTTCACCTTTTCAGATCTGATGGAGAAGGGGTCAATGAAGACTTGGAGTTAGACCTAGTTTGTAATCTTGGAAAGGTCACTTATCCTCTGAGAGCCACAGTTTCCTCACCTGTAAGATAGGGATACTAACACCTGTTTTGCCTCTCTCATGGGATTGTGGAAAGAGTTAAAAGATTATATTGTGATGCTCACCAGGGATTAAAAGTTTTGCCGCACCAGGTGGTGCATGTCTGTAATCCCAGCAACTTTAGAGACTAAGGCAGGAGGTTTGCAAATTTCAGGTCAGCCTGGGCAATTTAATTAGAATCTGTCTCAGAATAAAAAATAAAAAGGACTGGGGATGTAGCTCCAGTAGTAGAACCACCCTAGGTTCAAACCCCAGTACAGCCAAAAAAAGAAAAGAAAAAAAGAGTTTTGTTATTCTATGATGGTCAATCTCCTTTTCCTCAGTGGTCCTCAGTTTCCTTATTTAGGAATGAGGGGATTGGCCAAGATGACCCCTTGGCTATAGTGACTCCTGGGTTATTTCTGTTGTTTTGTTTTTTAATCACCTCCTATATGCCAACCACTGTGCCAAATTTTTTAAATACACAGTACACCAAGTTTTATATATTAATTTTTAAAAAATTGTAGTAAGATACACATAAAAAATTTACTATTAGGAATATTTAGTACATTCACAGTGTTGGGTAACCATCCCCACTATCTATTTCAAGAACTTTTTTTTTCCCTCCACTATTGAGACTTGCACCCAGAGGCTCTGTACCACTGAGCTACATCTCCAGTATTTTTCATTTTTATTTTCTGAAAGGGTCTTCCTAAATTACCAAGGCTGGCCTTGAACTTGCAATTCTCCTGCCTCAGCTTCCAAAGGAGCTATGATTACAGGGGTGTGTCACAGTGCTTGACCCAGAATATTTTCATTACCCCCACCCAAAACACCATACCTTCCAAGTAGTCATTCCTCATTCTTCACTTCCTTCAGGGAACCACTAATCTGCCTTATTGAAGCAGAAATTTCTATGGTTCCTTGGGAATCATACTGTATATTTCATAGCTTTTGGGGTCTAGCTCATTTCACTTAGCATCATGTTTTCAAGGTTCATCCATATTGCAGTATAGTATTCCTTTTTATGGCTGAATAAGTGAATGGATATACTGCATTTTGTTTAAACATTTATCCATTGATGAGTATTTGGGTTCTTTCTACCTTTTGGCTCTTACAAAGATTGGTTGCTGTGAACATTTATGTACAAGTTTTTGTTTAAACACCTGTTTTCTGTTCTTTTGGGTTTATGCCCAGGAGAGGAATTGCTGAGTCATATGATGGCTCCATGGTTAACTTATTGAGAAACTTCTTTTCCATGATGGCACTTTATCACTGAGCCACATCCCCAGCCCTTTTTTAATTTATTATTTTGAGATATGATATTGCTAAGTGGCGTAGGGTCTTGCTTTGTTGCTGAGGCTGGCTTTGAACTTGTGATCTTCCTGCCTCAGCTTCCCAAGTTGCTGGGAATATAGGTGTGTGCCACCATGCCCTGCTAATTGTGCCTTTTTTTTCTTTAAAAAAAATTTTTTTTGTAATTATAGATGGACAGAATTATATGATGCTAAGGATCGAACCCAGTGCCTCACATGTGCTAGGCAAGCGCTCTGCCACTGAGTTACAGCACCAGCCGTAGTTGTGCCATTTTTTATTCCAACCTATAGGGTAGAAGGGTTCCCAGTTTCTCCAATTCCACTCCAACATTTGTTATATGAAACACACACACACTTTTTTTTTTTTTTTGGGTGCCTCAAGCATGCTAGGCAAGCACTCTACTACTGAGCTACATTCTCAGTCAGTCCTATGATACATACTTAATCATATCTACTCAGCAAGGGTATATTCTGTTGTTCACTTGCAGAAACTGAGGTGTCATCTAACAAACCTGCAGGGAAAGTATTGCCCCCATTTTACAGATAAGAAAAACAGGTTCAGAGAGGTTTAGTGACTTGCCCAAGGTCACACAAGTAGATTTAAAACCATAAACAATATCACTTCCATTATGTTCTATGGCCTCTCCTTTGATATTGTCACAGAACAGGAAGGGTAGAGAGATCTGAGGTTGGTGGATGGGGCAGAGCATGTTCTGACCACCCTGCCTTGTTCCTACAGTGAGACCCGCCTGGTAGAGGTGCTCGAGGGCGTGTGCAGCAAGTCAGACTTTGAGTGCCACCGCCTGCTGGAGCTGAGTGAAGAGCTGGTGGAGAGCTGGTGGTTTCACAAGTGAGTGACATGGAGGCCTTCCGGGAGTAGGTTACAGGCAGGGCCTGGTGGCAAAATCTTAGCTTGGCCAAGAAGTATAGGGTTGTGTGCATGTCCCAGTTCAGTGTCTTCCAACCCCAGATCTTCCAAGGACTTGCTGGAGGACCCAAGCTCCCGTGCTGAGATTGTTTAACTCCTTGCCAGATAAGAAAAAGAGCATGATCGGGTGGCCTTATGGCCAAGATGGGTGGAATCAGAGATTCTGTGGGCAGTAGGGGGCTGAGCAGCACCTCTGACACTGTCTCAGAATCCCCTCCCTTTTACCTAACCTGCCTCAGGCAGCAGGAAGCCCCGGATCTCTTCCAGTGGCTCTGCTCAGATTCCCTGAAGCTCTGCTGCCCCTCTGGCACCTTTGGGCCCTCCTGCCTTCGTGAGTTTCTCAAGTTCCTCTTGGGGAATGGGAGGGGTTTGCTAAGGCCAGGGATTCAGTTCTGGCTGTACCTCCTTGTGAGCTGAAGCTATTCAGATAACTTCTCTGAGTGTCAGTTCTTGGCTGCCTCAGGAGCAGGTAAGATGAGCAAATCAGTGGGCTAGGCTTTGAAAAAATATACAAGGGCTAGTCTGAGCGAGATGCAGTTGTGGTTATTATCAAGTTGTGTTATTATCAAGAGAGCTCCCTTGCCCTCTTCATTTCCTGCGCCAGACCAGACTAAGTTACCTTCTTGGGGAGGAGCAGGGGTTGCTCTGAACCCCGATTATTCACCATTGATGCCCCTCCCCAGAACTGACACAAGAGCTGAACTTACCACCAGCTCCTGAAGATAAAAGGCTGGAGCTATTAAGATGGTCAGTTCAGTCTCTGTAAAAGATTTGGGAGGGATGTAGCTCAGTGGTGGAGTGCTTGACTCCCATGTATGAAGCCTTGGGTTCAATCCCCAGCACTACCCAAAAGGGGGAAAAAGATTTTTAACAAGCTATGTTATAGGATATAGATTGTGCAGTTTTATGACCAAATATGTAATCATTAAAATAAACTTTCCTCTCCAAATGTATTTGATGTTATACAAAATATACTCTTCTATGTCAAGGTGGTATATATGGTCTCACCCAGTTTGGTGTCTGCCCACAGCTTGTCCTGGGGGTACAGAGAGGCCCTGTGGTGGCTACGGGCAGTGCGAAGGGGAAGGGACACGAGGGGGCAGCGGGCACTGTGACTGCCAAGCCGGCTATGGGGGTGAGGCCTGTGGCCAGTGTGGCCTTGGCTACTTTGAGGCAGAGCGCAACGCCAGCCATCTGGTATGTTCGGGTAGGTAACCAACTGTGTGGTGGTGGGCAAGGGCAGAAGGGGCATCTGCCTGCCCATCCTCATACCACACCTATTCCACCCAGCTTGTTTTGGCCCCTGTGCCCGCTGCTCGGGACCTGAGGAATCAAATTGTTTGCAATGCAAGAAGGGCTGGGCCTTGCATCATCTCAAGTGTGTAGGTAAGTGGGGCCTGTGTGGTCCTGGGGAGGGTGGGCAGGGCCTGGCTTCATTTTTTTCAAGACACACACACACACACACACACACACACACACAAACAAACACATGTGCCTGAGCTAGACAACACAGTTCTCATCTTCATGGAGATCTCACCCTGGCTGGGAAAGCAGAAAAGTAACCAGTGGAGATTGACCTGTGTCTGGTGAGGGGTGGACTGGGATGCAGCTCAGGGGAGGTAGTGGTGAGAAATCAGTGGCTTCCTGGAGCATGTGTCACTTTGGCTAAGTCTTGAATATTGGAGAATGTTTAGCCAGAGAAACAAGGACACTGAATGTAGGGTCAGGAAACCTGGGTTCAGTACTTATTTTGGTTCCTGCTTTGCCACTTAGAGGGACTAAACCATTGTTAATAGAAAGATTCCCAAAAGGCTGTGACTTGAAGAATGTAGAGGTTTATTTATTGTTTTATATTACAGTCCTGAAGTGAGTGGGCCAGTCTGGCAGGGAAGCTCTGTTTGTCACAGTCACTCAGGGACCCCGGTTCCTTCTTTCTTACTACCTAGTCCTCCCCTTGGGCATTATCTGCGTGTTTATGCTGAGTCACAGGTCCCTGAGATCCATGTCCCGACATTTAGTAAGTGAGAAGGGGAAGATTGTTTTAAGGCCAGGCCAATAGTGGAGTACATTACTTTTGTTTACATCCTGTTGTTCGGAAGTCAATCCCAGGGCCACGCTCAACTCCAAGGCAGGCTGGAAACCATAGTCTCTGCATGGGCAGCTGAGTCTAGCTACACCTCTACTTCTGTTTGTGGGAGGCTTATCGTCTCTGCCACAGCACATAATCCTAAGCAAGTTTATTCTTTGACCATCCTGGCCTCAGTTTCCCTGCTGATTATTTAAATAAGGATTGAAATTCCCACCCTTTCCATCTCTGCAGACATCGATGAGTGTGGCACTGAGCGAGCCAACTGCGGGGCTGACCAGTTCTGTGTGAACACAGAAGGCTCCTATGAGTGCCGAGGTCTGTGTCTGTCCTGTGGAGGGGATGTGGGTGTGAGGAGGGGAGGAGGAACTGCTGCATGCCTCTCCCTCCAAAATTCTGTCTTCTCAGACTGGAATCCCCTGGGCCTCCTCTTTTGGAGCACTTCCCCAGGCCTAGGGGCAGCTGTCATGTTTGTCTCTCCCTTCCCTAGACTGCGCCAAGGCCTGCCTGGGCTGCATGGGAGCAGGGCCAGGCCGCTGCAAGAAGTGTAGTCCTGGCTACCAGCAGGTGGGCTCCAAGTGTCTCGGTGAGTCTTCTCTGATGGGACCGGCATCTGGGAGGGCCTTGTCCACCGTGAATTGAGAGGGGCTGGAATACAGGCAGGGAGCAGAAGGAAAGCAGGTAGAATGTAGATTGGGCAGCAACAGAGGGAAATGTCAGGTTGTGAATGGGATTGAGTCAGGGTGCTGCATGGGGGAACCTTGCAGTCAGCACTCTGACCTCTCCCCATTCTCCACCCACCAGATGTGGATGAGTGTGAGACTGCAGTGTGTCCAGGAGAGAACGAGCAGTGTGAGAACACGGAAGGGGGTTACCGCTGTATCTGTGCTGAGGGCTACAAACAGGTAGAGGGCATCTGCGTCAAGGAGCAGATCCCAGGTGAGCCCCTTCTCCATTTGGCAGCAGCAGGAATAAGCTCTTGTCCCATCCCCACTGCCACTCAGTCCCCTAGGAGGCTGCACCGAATTCTGGACCCTGCATCTTCTTTCCAACTTGGCTTTTAGTGGCTTTACCTCCCAGGGAAGAATGAAAATTGAACTTGGGATCAAGTTACCCTGCTCCCTAAGCCTGTTCCTCATCTGTTCAGTGGCACCAGTCCCTGTCTCCTGTGCCTGAGAGCTGCCATAGGCCCGAGATGTGAGAAGAGTAATTACAGCCATGACCTTAGGGACTACTTCCACAGCTCTTATCTTGTCTGACATGCTGTTCCAAGCACACAAAATGTATTAACTTATTTAGCTCCTTGAAACAACCCAAGGCCATACAGATTCTCATCCCCATTTTATGTATATGGAATCTAAGATGTAGAGAGGTGGAACAACCTACCCAAGCCCACATTGCAAGCAGGTTGCAGAGTTGGGATTCAAATGGGGATGGTCTGGCACTGGAACTGGACTATACATAGTATGTGTTCTGCCCCCAACTCGCCCATTGCATGGCCTTGGACCAGCCCCTCCATCTCTCTGAGCCTGCTTTCCATTTAGCAAGACTTGGGTAACTGCCCCTTGTGGAGTCATTCTGAGCAGTAAACAATGCTGTGTGCCTGGTGTGCTGTGCAGGCCTGGCAGCAGTTGAGTATGTGGGAGTCCTGGGATAGCTCCAGGAACTGCCAGGAACAGGAGTAGGAATGACAGGCTGCATCTTCTCCTCCTCCACAGAGTCGGCGGGCTTCTTCTCAGAGATGACAGAGGATGAGCTGGTGGTGCTGCAGCAGATGTTCTTTGGTGTCATCATCTGTGCATTGGCCACACTTGCCGCTAAGGGTGACTTGGTGTTCACTGCCATCTTCATAGGGGCTGTAGCAGCCATGACCGGGTACTGGTTGTCAGAGCGCAGTGACCGAGTGCTGGAGGGTTTCATCAAGGGCAGATAATCCCTGTCACCACATGTAGAATCTCCTCCCACCCAGGCTGCCCCCACTGTTGGGCTTCTCTCCAGATGGACACTCAGGGCAGCTTGGTTTATTTTGGAAAGTGGGATTAACACCCCCTTCCTGCCTTATGGAGGAGCACAGGCTCTCAGGCCTGGGCAGGCGTGGCCCCTGTGGTGAAGAAGTAGCCCTGATGCTGGATCTCATGAAATCTTTGCCTGTAGGGGTGGGAGGGGGGACTGGGCAGCCTTCACAACAGTATTGTGAATTTGAAAGGTTTCCCCTCGGGGTGGTTGCTAGAGAACTTTGGCTCCTGCCTAGGATGAGAGGGGTCCCCACAAGGAGCAGGGCTGCCTCAGCCCTCTCCTGCCAGCTGCATGCTGCCAGCTCCTTTTCTGTATTCACCCCATCTCCCTCAGCCATCCATTTATTTATCCATCTCAGGAAATAAAGAAAAGTATTAGAAAATGGAGTAGCTCCAGTCTTACTACCTGTCTCCCACCACCGCCTTAGGGAAGTTTTCTAACATTCTGGGAAATTGAGAGCTGACCTGCAAAAGTAGAGGGAAGACAGAAGGTTGGCCCTGGAGTAGTGTTAAGAGGAGGAGGATAGAAGAACCAACCTAAGTGAGGGACTCTCTGTGTTCAGAACCAGCTGTCATTTGCAGAAGGACTTAGATAAATGACTTTTACTTCTAAACTTCACTCCTTTAATTCCTAAAATGGGTCTGATAATGTTTTTCAGGCTTCATGTGAGATTTTTTTTTTTTAAATGTATACTGGGAATTAAACCTAGGGGCGCTTTACCACTGAACTACATCTGTAGTCCTCTTGTGAAATTTTGAGACATGGTCTCTCCAAGTTGCTGAAGGTGGAATCAAACTTCAGACCTTCCAGCTCAGCCTCCCGAGTTGCTGGGATTATAGGCGTGCACCACATTGCCTGGCCTTAATATGATAATTAAATGAGATAACGGATGTTGAGAGCTGAAATCAGTGCCCAGCAGATATTCTGGTGAGACACTGATAATTGTCATTAACAAAGCCTGGAGCAACTTGTCCTCTTGTTGGATACTGGAGCCTGGCTTGAGCAGAGGGACGCGTGGGCCAAATCTTAAGATTTTATTTCTTTGGCACAAAGAGGACAGTCAATCTGGACAAGCAAGGCTCATCTCTCCTCACTGTGGGGAACCTGTTCCCTGTTCCCGACTCTCAAGTCCATGCACCTCCACCCTGTATTCCCTGTAAGTCACGGCCTCTGTGCAAAATACCTGCTGAAAAAAATAGAGATATTTAAAAAAAAAAAAAGTGGGGGGGTCGAGTTCACGCCTGGCTGTTGGATGGGGTCCGGTGTGCTGTCAGGTGGAGGCCCAGGAAAGCCATTTTTTTAAACGGTCAGCTGTCCTGGTATGCCATAGCGCAGGGTCCAGGTCCTGCAGCGGGACAGCTCAGAGCTCTATGGTGTCGCTGGAGGCGCTGCGGGAGTCCCCAGCCTTGCAGCGCGGCTTCACCTCACCCTGGGGCTCCCCAGGCTGCGCAGGAGAGGATGTAGGGGCTGGTGTTGCAGCGGGCAGTAGCTGCACCGTGCTGGGAAGTTCATCTAGGGGTAGACTGTCCACCGACGACAGCCCATGACGCCATGGATTCCAACTGATTTTGAGCGAACCTCTGGAGAAGCTGTCTAGGGAGCTGCCAGACGCAGCTGCCGTCCCGTCTGGCGCGTCCACTACGTGCGGCGGGACCGGCCCGCGCACATCGCTGAGTGACCGGCAGCGGCCGCGGAGGAGCGAAGAGCCCGCGCCGTCGAATTCAGCGTCCGGGTGGCTGCCTCTGCGCGGCCGTAGAGCGCCCCCGGGCGGTGGGGAGGCCAGGCCGCGCAGGCCGCAGCGCTGGAACACGCTGTCTCTCACTAGATGTTCCCGGAAGAGAGCGGCGTCGATGCTCCGGCTCAGGTTGATGGGCGATGGGGGCCTCAGGTCTAGCTCGCTTAGCGACGGCGCCGGTCCCGGCCCCATGCTGCTGCGGGATATTCCCGGGCCATTCAGGGGACCGCGACCCAGCGACGCAGCTGAGCCCCAGGCTCCTGAATTTGGCGTGACAGGCGGCCCGCCTTCTGCCGGGTTGCGGATGAGGCTTTTGCTGATGTCCAAGCCGCCTGTGCCCATGCCACTGGGTCCCGCATAGCAGTTATTGGGTCGCTCAGGCACCTCGCTCTTTCCAGACGGTGCAGGGCACGCCAGGCGCAGCAGCTTAGCCCAGCAAGCGTGCTCCGTGGGCGGCCTGGGTCGTGCAGCGACCAAAGCGGCCAGAGCCAGGGCGAGCGCCCACGTCAGCTCCAGAAGGCGCAGCCAGAAGTGGACGCCCCACCAGGCCCACGAAAAGCGGCCCACCCGGCCTGGGCCTGGGTATAGCCAGAGCGCGGCCGCCAACTGCAAGCCGCTGGCCAGCAGCCCCAGTGAGCCCGCTACGGCCAGCAACCGAGGACCGGGGCTGGCATCCCAGCCCCGAGGGCCTTCCAGCAGGCGGCGACGGCACAGGCATAGCGTGCCTAGAGCCACCGACGCGCCCCAGGCGCAAGATAAACCCTGCGCCAGGAGGTTGAGCACAGGCCTCACGGAGAACAGGTCTGTCATGAGCAACCCCACGCCGTGCACCAACGCCACAACCCCCAGCAGGAGCGGGTTCTGTAGCGGCTGTGGCAGCCCCACGCCCAGGCCGAGTAGGGTCAGGGCCGCCAGGGCCGTGAGTAGCAAGGGGAACGGCAGGTTGTAGAGCACCAGGCCAGCGCGCATGCCCAGCCGCGCCTGTGCGCCATAAGGGTCGGTGAGCATGTAGGCAGACCGCAGCCCTGAAGCTACCAGCACCAGCAACGCGGCTACCAGTGCCAGTCGGGGTCCCGCCAGGGCGGCCGCCAGCGTGGCCAGTGCCAGTAAGGCAGGCAGCAGGAAGAGGACTCCCACCCCATAAACATGCAGCTCCCAGGAAAAACTCAACACCCGTCGCAAGGGCCCCCAGCGCAGGGGGGGTGCGGTGGCGTTGGCTGGGGGGCTGGAAGCAGGCGCCGAAGCTGTGGAGCTGGCTGAGGGCTCCGGAGGGGGCGGCTGGCCCAGGGCTCGCTGCGTAGTGACACGAATGAGGCCCCTTCGTGAGGTTGATGGGGCCTGGACTGGGGGTGCCGGGGGATGGCTTTGGGGACGTCCAGGCCACTCCTCCGCTTCATCTGCAATAATATTAAAATGCCTTTTGAAAAGTGCTCTTGATTTTCCATCGTTCTCTACTGTGGTTGGCAAGTTTAACATTTAACTTCTCTAAGAACATCCATCAAATGAAGAAAACAGCACCTGCCTCATCGAGTCGTGGAGAAGAAAGTTTAACATGGTGCTGGATGCCAGTGAGCACCCAGTGGGTGTGAACCACCATTTTTATTAAGGAAACTATTAAGGAAATCCCAGCATTTCTCATCATGGCCTGCATATTGGAATCACCTGCAGACCAAGGAATCAATTTCTTGTAATGTGGCCTGGAGCCTGGGATTTTTTTTTAAATATATATTTTAAAATTACCTTTATTTTGTTTATTTAGTTCGTTTATGTGGTGCTGAGAATAGAACCCAGTGCTTCATGCATGCTAGGCAAGCACTGTACCACTGAGCCACAATCCCAGCCCTTTTTTAGTTGTTGATGGACCTTTATTTTGTTTATTTATATGTGGTGCTGAGAATCAAACCCAGTGCCTCACACATGCTAGTCAAGCACCCTACCACTGAACTACAAGCCCAGCCCTCACTGGGATTTTTTAAAAACTCCTCTGGAGATCACAGCACCAAACGTGTCCATGTTACATGTTACAACATTCTAGCCCCTGGCAAAAGAGCGAATGACTTCTCTCAGAGTACCCAGTAAGTATTAATTTATTATCCTCAGTTCTTCAACAAGGTCTTTGCCAGTTTCTTTCTCTCTCCCCCGCCCCTCCACCCAGGGATTGAAGCCAGGGTCATTTTACCACTGAGCTATACCCTTAGCCCCTTTTATTTTTTATTTTGAGACAGAATATTGCTAAATTGCTGAGGCTGGCCTCAAACTTGCAATCCTCCTGCCTCAGCCTCCTGAGTTGCTGGTATTACAAGCATATAAACAATTTCTTTAAGCAAGTATTTATCTCCAGTTACTCCTGAGCTCCCTTTCCCCTCTGCGAACATCACATGGGTTCCTGATTATTGAACAGAGTATACCCTCTCCCCCCAGACCCCCAGCCATGCCCTCACCTGGCTGCAGGGCTCCCATAGGGCTCTCTGTTTGGTTTGTAGCTGGGCCAGGGTCTAAGAGACCAGGGATGAGGGACTTGGGGGTTCCTGGAACCTCCATTGCTCCTCTCACCCGCTGTGGGGAGATGGGGTCTGCTCCATTCATTGCTGCTATCTCTGAAATGATTAAAAAAAAAAAGTCCAAATGAGGAAAATGGGACCTCAAGTCACACAGAACTGGGGTCTTGGACTGCCCAGGAACATTGTCCCTTCCCACCCCTGCTCAGCACCCTTTCTTTGATATCTACCTGGCTTTGGCTGCCCATCAGGAGCCTCTGAGGCTGGAGGATGTGTGGGCTGAGGTCCTGGGGGATCCTTAACATCAGGGAGGTCTGTCTGCATGGGCTGGGGACCTGGGGAGCTGACTTCCCAGGTTTCCCCAGCTCCAGTCTTCTTGGGAGGCTCCACTGGTAGCTCCTCAGCAGGAGGAAGGCTTCTAGCCAATGCCAAGTCTGGCCGGGACCCTGCTTCCCGAGTGAGTGCCACCTCAACTGGGGATACTGAGCCAGCATTGGGGACTGCTGGATCTTGTTGGGTGAAGAGGGGGCCTTGAACTGCCTCTTGGAAATCCTCCTCATGGCCCACCTCTTCCTCTAGCACTGGCCTCTTGACAGCACCTGCGTGGGGCTCAAGAGTGTGGGGAGGGCCCTGGGGGTCTGAGGGAGAAGTCTGTGGGAGCCTGATCTTGGCTTTGGCCTTTAGACCCTCATCTCTAGGTGGTGGCTGTTCTGCTTGACCTTGGGGCTCCTGTGGAAGGGGAGGAACTGTGGCTACCCCGCGTTGAAGCTTGGGAGTTGGAATGAAAGGGAGGTCGGGG
This sequence comes from Urocitellus parryii, assembly GCF_045843805.1. Taxonomy (NCBI): domain Eukaryota; kingdom Metazoa; phylum Chordata; class Mammalia; order Rodentia; family Sciuridae; genus Urocitellus; species Urocitellus parryii. Next base: position 14,292,810 of record NC_135546.1, read on the forward strand.
AGACCCACTGGGTGGGGGACTGCTGCTTCTGGCTCTGGAGGCTCCTGTGAATCAGGGGGTCCTGTCCAGCCCTGGGAGCTGGGCCCTCGAACTATCTGGAGGTCATCAGTTACTGGGAGTTGCCGTCCCTGAATCCCGTGAGATGCTTTGGGCCCATGCAGAGCTGGGCCAAGGGGAGAGTCTGCAGGCCTTTCGGGGCCTTCAGCAGGGACCTGGGGGACATCAGAGTGCCAAGGGCCCTCATCACTGGGGTTCTCCCAGAGGAAGTCAGAGGCCTGGGACTCTGAGCCAACAGGGCCCTTGGGGTGGGCTCCTGGGGTCAGGTGGGGTTCTGAGTCCTCAAATGGCCTGGGAAGGCCCCTGCCCAGAGCAGGGCCAGCCCCCAGGTTCAGCAGCAGTAACAGCAGCAGGAGGCCATGCGCACGGGTCCGTGGGGCCATGATCTACTCTGATGTCTGGTGTAGAGACCTCAACTTCCAATCCTTACTGGATGAGCCTAAAAAGAGGAGAGAGGACGATGTGAAGGTTGGGGGTTCCTATGGCTTCCCCCAAGGGACTGTTGGGAAAGAAAGAAGAGACGCAGGCAGTAGCTTCTCCCCTGCTTTTAAAACTGCATCTCTGGTCATGCCACTTGCCCTACTTCAAAACCTTCCATGGCAGGGCGCGGTGTCACATACCTGTAATCCCAGCGATTCAGGAAGCTGAGGCAGGAGGATCTCAAGTTCAAAGCCAGCCTCAGCAACTTAGTGAGGCACTTAGCAACTCAGCAAGACCCTGTCTCTAAAGAAAATACAAAAAAGGGCTGGGGATCTGGCTCAGTGGTTAAGCACCCTTAGGTTCAATCCCTGGTACCAAAAAAAAAAAAAAAAAAACCCAAGAATAAACAAACAAATTCCATGGCTCATCTCTTGGGGCTCCCAAGGTCAAGGGGAGGAACTGTGGCTACCCTGCGTTGAAGCTTGGGAGTTGGAATGAAACACTGCCCTTAGGAGAGAATACAAGCTCCTTTCCTGGCCTTCTAAGGCCACAGCCAGCCCCGTCTGCTCACCTGTTGTCCTAATTCCCAGGGCTTTGCTCCTGAGTGCCCTCAGCTTGGAATACCCTCTGCCTTCTCTTTCTTTACTAATTGAAATTCTATTTTTGAAGGCCCAGCTTCAATAAGAGAGTGGTAGACAGGAAGAAGAATGTGCACCTGTCTTTGAGGAGGGACCAAGTTGGAATCCCTGCTTTGCCATTTACTGGGTGAGTGACTCGACTTTTTTTTTTTTTTTTTGCCATGCTAGGGATCCATCCCCTCGGCCTCACATGTGCCGGCCAAGTGCTTTACCACTGAACTACAACCTCAGCCCTTTTTATTTTATTTTGAGACAGGGTCTTCCTAACTTGCCTGGGCTGTCCTTGTGCTTCTCCTGCCTTAGCCTCCTGAGTTGCTGGGATTATAGATGTGTTCTGACATGCCTGCCTTTTTTTTTTTTTTTAATACTTTTTAGTTGTAGATGGACACAATACCTTTATTTTATTTATTTTATGTGGTGCTGAGGATCGAACCCAGGGCCTCACATGTGTGCTAGGCGAGTGCTCCACCACTGAGCCACAACCCTAGCCCTTGACTTCAATTCTTTGCTTCACAGTTTTCTCATCTATAAAGCAAGATTATAAGAGCATCTAACTTCAAGGGGGTTCTCATGAGGCTTAAAGGAGAAAACATACAGGACCAGGCCTATAATAGGGGCTTAGTTAACGTTAGATCCCTATTGCTTTTCCCTTTATCCAGAAAGGTTTTTCTCCCCATTCTCTTTTTTTTAAAAAAATTTTTTATACTTATACTTATAGTGGGACAGAACATCTTTATTCATTTTTACATGGTGTTAAGGATGGAACCCAGTGCCTCAAACATGCCAGGCAAGCGCTCTGCCACTGAGCCCCACCCCAACCCTCTCTGTTCCTCTTAACTATTTCTTTTTTTTTTTTTTTTTTAAATATTTTTAGTTGTTGATAGATCTTTCTTTCTTTCTTTCTTTCTTTCTTTTTCTTTCTTTCTTTCTTTCTTGTGCTGAGAATTGAACCCAGTGAGCTACCACTGAGCCATGGCCCCAGCCCCCCTCTTAACTCTCCCAACAAATAGATTGAGCACATACTGTGTGCCAGGTCTTGGGGATAAAGCAGAGAATGGGATTGCCCTCATGAAGAAACAGACAATACATAATTTTAAACAAGTTAAGCTATAAAGGAAATAAAACAGGGTTAAGAAAGAGAGGGATGAGGGCCTCTTTACACAGGGGGTGAGGGCAGGAAGGCCTCTCTGGAGTGATAACTAAGCTCAATGTTAAATACTAAGAAGGTTGGAAGGAAAAGCAGTTGGCAGAGGGTTCAGAGAGTGCAAAGGCCCGGAGACAGGTGTGAGCTAATGAGTTCAAGAAATAAGAACACTAGTGAGGCTGGAGCACAAAGGAGAGAGCAGAAGATGAAGTCAGAGTCGGGCGCGGGGTGCACACCTATGATCCCAGCAACTCAGGAGGCTGAGGCAGGAGGACAGGAATTCCCAGGCCAGCCTCCGCAACTGAGCGAGGCCCTGCGCAACTTAGTGAAACCGAGTCTCAAAGTGTTTAAAAAGGGATGGGAAGGTAGCTCCGTGGTACAGGCCCCCGAGGTTCAATCCCAGTAACCACTGCCCCCCAATCAGGAAGGCAGGGGCTAGATCGAAAGGTGTTTTGCAGGCCACCATAAGGCCCTTGGATGTTATTCTTCGTGCCCCAGGAAGCCGTTGGAGACAGGACCATGGGAACACCAAGGGAGAGAAAGGCCAGCGCAGATACCCAGGAGCATTAAAGCACTGGCTCATTTCAGCCGGGGCCCCTTCCTCCAGGAAGCCTTCCTTGCCTGGCCCTCCTAGGCCCTGGTTGTCATGGTTCTACATGTGATAATCTCCTTTCTCCCCTGTGGGCCGGGGCTCCTGTCTCTTTAATTCATACCTCAGTTCCCAGTGTACACTTGGCCCTGGTGTGTCTTCCCTAAAAGGTGCCAGGGTGCCAGGACCGAGGCCTGGGTGTGTTTAGGGGCAGAGGCCTTGTTCTTGCCCTTTCTGGGAAGCAGCTGTCCCCAAAGCTCCCTGGTTCCTGACCCTTGGTGGCTCCTACACACCTTGAGAAGCTGCCCCCCAGCCCAGGAGAATGCCCAGGCTCACCAGTGGTGGTGGACGATTTCACGGGGGTTCCAAGACCTCAAACCCGAATCCAGACTCTGCCTTTACAGCCTGGTTCGTTGGTTTCTTAGACATCCCCCAAGCATGGTGCTGTGCTCCCAGCCCAGGGGAGGGGCTGGAGACCCTCAAACAGGTCTCAGTTCCAGGGTTGGAACTAAGGGTGTACAGAGGGTGACCCAGAGAGGCCCTTCTGTAACACAGGTACGGGTTATTAATAGTGCTCCTGGGCTGAACTACCCTTTAGGCTCCTGTGCTAAGCTTAGCTCTAGGTCATTCTGCCCTCCTTTTACAAGCAGGTGGGAGTATATCCATCTCCCAAGGGAGGAAACCAAGGTTCAGAGAGGTTGAGCAACTGGTCCAAGGTCACACAGCCAGCCGAGTGGACACATCAGGGGAAATGAAGCCCACTATGGCTCTTCTTGCCTAGGGGATTGGAAAAGCTTTGCAGAGGAGGAGCTGGTTCAGTTGAGCCCTCAGTGGTAGAGATGCCATCTGCCTACCACCCCCATCGATCGAAGAGAGATGTGGGCACGTGCAGATAAGGCGGGGGCTCGCCCAGAGCTGGGGACCCACTGCTGGAGAGACGCTGGGGGGTGGGGAGAGAATGGCCTGGGGGCAGGGCGAGGGCTGCCGCAGGGCAGCCCGCAGGAGCCGGTCCATCTCCGGTTACCTCTCTTCCTCCTCCCGGTCTCCTCTCCCTGGCTCCGCGCCTTCCCGCAGTGTCCCTGCTGGGGGTGGGCTCCGTGCAGGCCTGGTCGCCCGCACCCTCAAGGAGGGCTGCCGGCCCCGCGCCCTGCCCGGGTCCTGCGTCGCCCCCTCCCAGGACCGGCTCCTCACCTGGGCGCAGCCCCTTCACCTTGCGCGCGCGTCCCCGCAGCCGCTCCCCGCCGCAGCCTCCGAGATGCTCAGACTCGGCCAACCGAGCCCGGCGCTGCCGATGGAGCCCGCCCACAGGAGCGCCAGCCCCGCTTAACCCTTTCCCCTTGGGGTGGACTCTTCTCCCAGTCCTGACCTCCCTTCTCTCAGAGCTTCTCCAGGAACAGAGCTGAGGTCGCCTCCCAGGGACGTGGGTGAACCTGCGGCATCCCTGCCAGCAGGACAGCCAGCCTCCGTGTGCATACCTCCCAGGACGGGGAGCTCACTTCCTTGATATCTTATGGGGAAAACACATGTGCATACAGACCCACCCACTGGTAAATCCTCCCTGCAGCTTGGTGTGTTTTCTTCAGATCGTTTCCCAGTGCAGTTACATAGACAATCACATAAATAGGAATGAGATCGTACGGTCTGTGTTGTTTCTGTAACTTGCTTTCCCCCTTCACGTTACAAAGCATCCTGGCACATCTCTCACCTACGTAGCCAAAGGTCTACTTCACTTCTTGTGTTTGCTGTTGAGAATGCCTGCCTACGGTCAGCTGGTAATCTTTATTTTTTCCTGTCCCTTGTGGTTAGATATTTAGCTCGGGTTTAGCCACTTACTAGCAGGAATAATGGGAGTGGGGCCGTTCTTACACATTGACACCTGTCAGACCTGTCAAACCGTTTGCTAGCTGAGGCAGGGTTCGGTCTGTGGTTGTGTACATTTTCATGTCTGATATCAAATGTCCAGAGGTCCCTCTTTGGATTGTTCCTAACATACTAAGTATCCATCACTACACTCAATGCATTCAGGGAAATCCACACAAGAAATATATATATGAGTGCTTAGTTGGCTGTGGTGGCACGTACCTGAAACCCCAGTGACTTGGGAGGCTGAGGCAGGAGGATGGCAAGTTCAAGGCCAGCCTCAGGAACTTAATGAGGCCCTTAGCAACTTAGTGAGACCCTATTTAAAAAATAAAAATAAAAAAGGCTATGGATGTTGCTTAGTGGTAAAGAACTCCTGGGAGTTCAGCACCCAGTACAGGAAAAAAAAAAGGAAGAAAAAAGAAAGAAAAATTCTTTCCAGAATTAAGTTAAACCTCCCTCCCAGTGGTTTCCTACCTCTGGCTATGCCAAGGCCTACATCATGTGGTTCTCTCTCTCTTTCTCTCTCTCTCTCCCTCCCTCCCTCCCTCTCTCCTTCTCCTTTAAGATGGGCCTCGCTATCTTGCCCAGGCTGATGTTGAACTCCTGGCCAGAAGTGATACTCCTGCCTCAGCCTCCCAAGTAGATGTGGCTCCAGGCCTCTTCCCCTACGGCTGCCCTGAAGCTCTTCTGATTCTGGAAGGTGGCGTGGGCTTTTCCCATCTCACCATGACCATCTGACCAGCCCTCTTTCCACCTCTGTGAGCCCCTTCAGAATCGGATCGGCCCCCTCTCATTTCTCTGGAGTCTTCTTCCATTTCAGCCTTCCCTTTTAGAACAGGATTCTGGGCTCACGGTTGTGGCGTCTCATCCTGTTTGCTTCATACCACTCCATGGTGCACCCCTTGAAGTACGACTCTTGGGGGAATGAACCCTGTTGGCCGTAAACTAAGCTTTCACCTCCTCTTTCCTAACATCTACTCCTGTGTTAATATGACCTCTTATAGATTGATTTGCAGTGTCCCTCAAGGGCTCATGTGGTAAGGCTTGGTCACCAGCCCGAGGTGCTACTGGGAGGTGGTGGAACGTTTTGGAGAAAGGGATGAGTGGAAGAAAGTGAGGCCACTGGGGGGTGGCCTTTGAAGGGGTTATTGGGACCTCAGCCACTCCCTCCCCCTCTCTCTGCTTCTATGAGGTGAACAGACCTCCCTACCACATGCTCCTGCTGTCATATACCGTGCCACAGGAGGCCCAAACCCCACAGGACCTTATAGTTTAGGTATGAGTGTCCCCCCAAGAGACAATGCAAGAATTTCCAGAGGTGAAATGATTAGATCACGGGAGGCATGACCTTATCTGTGGATTAATCCATTCATGTAGTTTAAGTGGGTGGTAACTGTAGACAGGTAGGTGTGGCCGTATGAGGTAGGTCACCGGGGATGTGCTTTGGGGGTTTATGTTTTTTTTTCCTGGGAGCAGAGTTCTCTCTCTACTTCCTGGCCATCCTGTCCTGAGCTGCTTTCCTCTGCCACACCCTTCCGCCATGATGTTCGGCCTCATCTTGGGCCCAGTACCATGGATGCAGCTGACCACAGACGGAACCCCTGAAATTGTGAACCAAAGTAAACCTTTTTTTCCTTATGAGTTGCGTATCTCGAGCATTTTGTCACAGTGACAGAAGGCTGAGTAGCACATGACCTCACGCTAAATGGATGTTTTTGGAGGTCAGGTCATTTTTGTTGACCAATATGGATCTACTAGGTCTTCCCTATCTCTTGTGTGCTCTTGGTTTCCTTTTCTTTTAACTTTTTTATAGTTGTAATCGACAGAATGCCTTTATTTTATTTGCTTACTTTTATGTGGTGCTGAGGATGGAACCCAGGGCCTCATACATACTAGGCAAGCAATTGACCGCTGAGCTACAGCCCCAGCCCCTCTTGGTTTCTTGATCCTCAATCTAGCATTTGACCTGTGCTGGTTATTGCTTTTATCTTGGTAGATCTGGCCAGTTGTTCTGTCCTTGTTGGACGTTCTCCGGATCTTGATTCTATGTATAGCAGATAACTGGCATTTTGGAGGATTGTCCAAAATCTTCTCCTCTGGCCAGTCTTAGAGGTCACTTCAGAAGCTGCAGGGTCCAGATTCCTCCTCTCACTGCTGCCCCTGGTGACCTCCGATGGACCTCCTTTCGAGATGTCAAGATCCCCTCAGCAGCTCAGCACTGGCCTGGTTCTCGTCCTCAGTTTCTCCTCGGGGGGCAGGTGTGTGTTCAGCCCCCGTCCACAGGACCACCCTCTGGCTGCCCTCTTTGGAATCAGGAGCCCCAATCCCTTAGTGTTTCCAAGCCACCCATTGGCAGGGGTTCTGAGATCCCAGACAAAGGCCAGAGAGATCATGATCCCTTTGGCCAGAGACCAAGGTGAAAGCTGATCCTATGGAAAGAGGAGATGGGGAGTGGAGTGAATGTGAGTGGGGAACATTAGGCACCAGGTGTGGGCAGGAAACATCTCAGCTCCAGAAGGATCTCTCAGCTTCAACCTGGGGACTCTGGGATGGCAGGGGTCAGGCCCTGGGATGTGTGGGGGAGAGTGGTGGCCGGTAGCTCCCATTGAGGTACACACCTTCTGTGCCTTCTTCTTTTTAAGCCCTCCCAACAACCCTATGTATTATTATGCTCTTCATTTTACATCTCACAAGTGGAAGCACAGAAAGGTTAAGCAACTTGTTAAAGGTCACACAGCAGCTAAAAAGGTCGAAAGTCGGACTTTAATGATGATGACACCATTCTGCCTCTCTGGAAGAGCCTCAGAGAGAGAGAAGAGAGGAGGATGAAAACTCCCTGCCTTCCAGATGGCCCCTGTAATTTGGAATAGAGTCTATGAAAACAGGCCCTCCAACTGGGAACTCTGTAGAGAGGACTTCAGACCAGCACATCTGGAATCTGTTGGGAGCTGTCACTCAGAAGTACCCTGAAGGCTTCCAAGGAAAGAGAGAAGGAAGGAAAAGGTAAGGGAGATGTGGCTGGCAGAGTTGAATTCTCAGGCTTGGAAAGTGCCCAGAACAGTGGGCTGGATTTTCATTCTGGCTGGTCACTCTGGAAGGCACAACTAATGAACAAACGCAGGGCAGGTGGGACCTGGTGCGGGCTGGTGCACCTGCCAGCTGTCCTTAGCTCTGGGAGCATGGCAGTTCTGCTGGCCAAATTGAATCTTCCTCCCTCACCACCACACACAGTGCTGCAGATTGAACCCAAGGGCTTGTGCATGCGAGGGACACATCCTACCAACTGAGCTGTATCCCCAGCCCCCAAAATGAGTCTTAAGGGCTCCTGGAGTCTTAAGCCATTCTTTCTCAGATTTTAACCTCCAGCAATACCAACTAAACAAACCTGATCTTTTTTATTTTATTTTATGTTTTAGTATTTATTTTTTAGTTATAGTTGGACACAAATACCTTTATTTAATTTATTTTTATGTGGTGCTGAGGGTCAAACCCAGTGTCTTGCATGTGCTATGTGAGCGCTGTACCGATGAGCCACAACCCAGCCCCCAAACCTTTCTTTTAAACAAGTTATTTGGGGGGGGGTTGGGTGTAGTGACACACATCCATAATCCCAGTGATTCTCTTGAGAGGTTGAGCCAGAGAATTGCAAATTTGAGGCCACTGAGCAACTTAGCAAGACCCTGTCTCAAAATAAAAAAGATTCAAAAATGGGTTGGGGATGTAGCTCAGTGATAAAACACCTCTGGGTTCAATCTCCCATACTAAAAAAGTTATTATTATTATTTTTTTTTTTGCTGGGTATAGTTGCACAGTCCTGTAATCTCAATAAGTCAGGAGGCTAAGGCAGGAGGATTGCAAGTTCAAGGCCAGCCTCAGCAACTTAGTGAGATTCCCAGAAACTTAGTGAGACCCTGTATCTAGACAAAAAAATAAATAAAAGAACTGGGCGTGTAGGTCAGTGGAAGAGCACCCCTGGTTTGGGGTGGGGACTGTGAAACAGTAATTCAAGCCACTTGAACAAGTGTACTGTGATTGTAATTGTCTTCCTGGACATTTTGTTTCCTCTCGTGGTAAGAACTGCTTAATTTTTCATTTGCTCAGTCTATGCATCCATCATCAGTGCAGTCTTCATCTTTTTTTTTTTTTGAAGTGAAGATTGGATTTCCTCTCCAGAGAAGAATATTTTCTTGTCACAGAATTCACCAGAACGTACAAATAACATGGTTTCTTCAACAAATGATGGGCCTGGTGGTGTGGGGTACAGGGGAAGGAGGGAGGGAAGGTGTTACATAAGAGAGATTGAAGAGAACATAGCAACCAAATGCCACAGGAGGGCCTCGTTGGGATCCTCCTTCAGACAGACTTGATGTCAAAAGACATTTTAAGACAACTGGGGGAAATCTGAATGTGGACCAGGTCTTAGAACATGGTAAAGAATAGGCATGTTTATGTCACAGTGGCCTTGAAGGTTGTTATTTATTTATTTATTTGGGGTCCCAGGGATTGAACTCAGGGGCACTCAATCACTGAGCTCCATCCCCAGCCTTATTTTATATTTTATTTAGAGACAGGGTCTCACTGAGTTGCTTATGTCCTCGTTTTTTTGCTGAGGCTGGACTTGAACTTGTGATCCTCCTGCCTCAGCCTCCCGAGCTGCTGGGATTACAGACGTGCGCCACTGCGCCTGACATTATTTATTTTTTATTTTTATTTTTGTGGTGCTGGGGCCTTGTGCATGCTAGGCAAGTGCTCCTCCATTGCTTTCATGGGTTAAAAAGAATTCCTTACCCATTAGAAATACTTGCTAAGATGTTTATTTGTGACATGATATCTGGGATATACTTCGCAAATATTCCAGTCCCCACCCCCACAAAACAAGTGGTTTGGGAGATTATATATTGACAATTATGAGACAGAGTGACAGATACACAGAAATTTATTATACTATTCCCTCCGCTCTTGTGTAGGCTTGAAATTCTCCATAATGCAACATTAAAAATGAAAAAGATTTGAGAAACAGAAGAAAGGAAAAGGGTATGCTGGGCTGGCTCACCCATCTTGAGAGGGGGTTGCAGAGATAAAGTGTTTAGCTGGAGGTCGGGCTCAGTGGTGGAGCACGTGCTGAGCATGCGTGAGGGCCTGGATTCCATTCCCAGAGTGCTCGACTAGCACGCGTGAGGCACTGGGTTTGATCCTTAGCACCACATAAAAATGAAATAAAGATATTGTGTCCACCTACAACTAAAAAATGAATATTAAATTTATGTTTTAAAAAATTTGTGATTTGTTAGGTACTCACTCCCTGAAACCCAGGTTTTTGAACCCTGTGGGTCTTCCCAGGCTGACTCCAGTGAGGCAAAGCCCAGAGCTGGAAGAAAGCCAAGGTGGGACCAGGTGGGAGCAGGGCAGCTGGGCTGCGTTAAAGCACAACAGAAGCTCAGGAACGTGCTGGCTGGCCCCTGAGAACCCTTTGCACCCAGCGACACAAGGGTCTCCTTGATAGTCTTTTTTTTGGTGGGGGTAGGGGCAGTACCAGGGCTTGAACTCAGGGGTGCTTAACCCCTGAGCCACATCCTCAGCCCTTTTTTATATTTAATTTTGAGACAGGGTCTCCCTAAGTTGTTAAGGCTGGGTTTGAATCTGTGATTCTCCTGCCTCAGCCTCCCAAGTTGGGATTACAGGTGTGCAGCATGGCACTCAGCTATTCAGTGTTTTTTTTCAGTAGACTCAAAGAGTTCTCATCTATCACCACATTATTATTATTATTTAAATTTTTCTTTTTTTTATTTCTAAAAAGAGCAACAGAGGCCATCGCCCATCCCTTTGCCCATCTCTCAAGACTGACTGACCCATATTCAACTGCTGTTCACATGGAACCCTTCTCCATTTTGGCCTTCAAAGTTCTCATTTGAAGATTTGCTGCTACCTCTAAGATCTGCACCTGTGGCAGCTCACAGGGCCACGCCCTAGGCTTCCAGGCTCACCACAGCGGCCCTCCTCCTCCTTTAGCAGGTCCACAGGTCTCCCTCACCTTGCCCCTGTCCATTGTGTTAGCTGGTCTGGGCCTATGCTCCAGCACCATCCATTTTCAGGGCTAGTTGATTCTGACACTCCTTAGTGGATTCCAACTTCCATGGCCCTCCTTCTCCTTTCAGGGCTAGTTGATTCTGCAGGTGAACTGATACACACTCCTTAGCGGATTCGTACTTCTATGGCTGCCCCCATCCTCGTCCTTGTCCTCCTTCTCTTCCTCCTCCTCCTCGTCCTCCTCCTCCTCCTCCTCCCCCCCTTTATTTTATTTGTTTATTTTTATGACCCAGGGCCTCAATGCATTCTAGGCAAGTGCTCTGCCACTGAGCTACAGCCTCAGCCCTATTATTATTTTTAATATTTATTTTTTAGTAGTATTTGGACACAATACCTTTATTTATTTTTATGTGGTGCTGAGGATTGAACCCAGGGCCTCACACACGCTAGATGAGTGCCCTACCACTGAGCCACAACCCCAGCCTTCACCACATTATTATTATTATTATTATTATTATTATTTTTGTGTGGCACCGGGGATCGAACAGAACCTCATATATGCTAGGTAAGACCACTGGGCCATGCCCCCAGCTCCTGTCATGTTCAGCTTTAGAACACTTCCTGTATCTGCTAGTTTACATCTGGAGTGTCCTCCAAAGGATTATGTGTTGAAGACCTGGTCACCAGCCTGTGGCTCTCTTAGGAGGTGGTAGACCCTTAAGAGGCGGAGCCTAGTTGGAGGAAGTTATATCATTGGGGGGGCGTGTCCTGGAAGAGGATATTAGAACCCTGGCACCTTCTTTTCTCTCTGCTTCCAGCTGCTGTGAGGTGAGTAACTTTGCTTCACTGCACACTCCTTGCCACAGGCCCAAAAGCCATATGAAGTTAAACCTCCCAAACCGTGAGCCAAAACAAACCTGTTTTCTCCTTTCAAGTTGAATTTCTCAGGCACTTTGGCACAGCAATGGAAATCTGCCTAGTACATTACCTCCAACAAGAAAATCAAGACCCATTAGCAATTACTTCCCATTCTTCGTCCCCCAAACCCTGGCAACCACAAATCTACCGTGTATCTCTATGGATTTGCTAATTCAGGATGTTTCATAAAACATGGGAGGGGTTATGGGTGTGGTGCAGTGGTAGAGATGAGCTTAACATGTGTGAGGCCCTGGGTTCCATCCCCAGCACTGCAAAAAAGAAAGGAAGAAAAGGGAGGAGTATGTGTGGTGTGAGGATTCACGGTTCATCTGTACTGTAGAGTCAGTACTTTATTTCCTTTTATTGCTGAATAATATTGTCATATGATGTACCATATTTTATTTATCCATTTATTAGTTAATGGGTAGTTGGGCTGTTTCCCACTTGGTGACTTTATGAATAATGTTGCTATAGCTGGATGCCATCATGCAGGCCCGTAATCCCAGCAACTCAGGAGGTTGAGGCTGGAGGAGTTGGAGGTCAGCCTGGGCAATTTAGCAAGACCTTGTCTCAAAAATAAAAGGGACTGGGGGTGTAGTTCAGTGTAAAGTGCCCCTAGGTACAATCCCCAATACCCGCCCCCTTCAAAATGCTGCTATGAATATTTGTATATTTTGTGTGGAATGTTTTCATTTGTTTTTACTAGTTGTCTATTGATAGGAAGTTTAGATTGTTGCCTTTCTCCCTTCTACTGTTTTTATTGTTTCCATATTCATTAGCACATGGCAATAACTGCCTCACATCTACTGCTTGGCATGTCTATTGGCAGCACTGGTACAAGAGGTGTTCCAGTGGCATGCTATTAAAGGCAAGTCCCTCTTTAATTTCTGTATTTAAAATTCACCCCGGGGGGGAGGGATTTTTTTTTTTTTTTAATGGACCAATTTTGAGAGCCTCCATGTTTCTAGGTGAGCAGGTGAACCGGCACATTGCTTAGCCACTTAGAGCACTTACCCTTCAGCTTAAGATCAGGGAATACCCTGTCTATTTTGTCTATCTGCTAGCAGATCTGCTGGGTCACCTGGAAATTTTGTTAGCTTTTAGAGGACTGCCAGACTTTTCCCAAGTGGCCACACTATATGATCCCCTTTTGATGGATGGGGAGACTAAAGCCCAGAGAGGGGAGGTGTATTCATGCAGAGCCAGGCAAGGGCGAGTGTAGGAGCAGGCACTACTGCTCCAGGGGAACCCAAGGTCACCCCATTCTGATCTCTGGACCATCTCACTCTCACTTCAACACTCTGCACCCCTTTCCCTCAGTCCCTCCCAAAGGCACCCTCCTCTACCACCATCAGGGTCAAGTCGCTTCTGAGATGACTCATGAGCTCATCTGCCTCTGGCCTTAGATTCTCAAAGAGGTTCTGTGACCTTAAAAAAGGGTTTGTTATATAAGGTTTTGTTTTGTTTTGTGTGGGGGATGGAACCCAGGGCCTTGTGAATGCTAAGCTCATGCTCTAGGGCTGAGCTACACTCCCCAGCCCCCTCTCTGGGTTCTTTGTGGGCATGGGTCACATCTCTCACTGTTACTCTCTCCAGCACAGGTCTCAGACACTCATAACTGGTGGCAGAAGCTGTCAGTGACCCACAGAGGCAACACTTTCACAGGCAAAGAAAAAACAAAACAGTTTAATTTGTAGAGTCAAGAGTCGTTTGTTCTTGATTACAGTGCTCAACATGCAAATTACATCCATCTCTTGGTACAGAAATGGGTCTCTGCCATTTCCCTGGGACTGTTAATCTAGACAGAAAGATTCCTGGGCACCCTGATCAGCAGCTGCCTTCTCTCCCCTCTGACAGTGATATGTGAATTCTCTCCTGTCCAGAGTAACTGGGAAATGAGGTCTTTCGTTCAACTGAGTAGCCATTTACAGTACAGCACCATTGATTTGTCAATGGGTTTGATATATTCTGAAGTCTAGATCAAGAACTTATATTATTGAACCTGTCTTTGATAATCCCAAAGGCACTTGAGAAGCCGGCAGTGCCTCGGGGTCATTGATTTTCACTGGACAATGTTAAGACTTATCAAAGGTTTGCTTATCAAAAGTCTGCCCTGGCCCTGGGTATTCACTCTGAACAAGGTTTGGACACATTTTCTGTGTCCTTCTGTAGGCTCAAAGTAAATAATACAGGGATATTCATTTTGCTCATCCATAGTTTCTAAAATTTGGGACGTGAAAAAGGGGTACTTTTGTAAAGTTAAAAATACTAACCAAAAAATTAAAGGTAAAATGCAGAGGGGAAGGTGCTTGGATCCCAAGAAAACAGGAGTTCACTGTGGTTAGAAGTCAGGCTGACTGAACATAATAACTAGTTATAATTGACAATGCTTCTTCGAAAGACGGAATTTTTGCTAAGTTTTTATATATTATCAGTAGCTTGAGTTTTCCCCTTTCTCTGACTGTCACTACTAGAGTCACCAGAAGGAAACTTTAAAACACTTTTTTAAATCGTGAATCGCTGGCATACTCCTCCTCTTTCCTCTAGTTTCCAACGTCAGGGGAACCCAGCTCAGACAAGAACGAGCCTTGCTGCACGCCCGCCAGCCCTTGCACCCTCCTTTTTATTCTCAGAGGCTCCAGCTCCAACGAAAGTTACAAGGTTAAATGCTACTCTTCGCTCCTGACACAGCTAATCCTGGTTCGGTCTTCAAAAAATAGATGTCTGTAATTCCTTTTTGAACATGCCTTCAAAGTGGAGGTCTTTGGCCATGAGCTCCTCTTCTACATCATCTAGTGCCCACTGGTGATCCGTCAGCTCCAGAGCTTCCCATTCTGTCTGTAAAGGAAGAGAAGAACAGGGCAGGGAGAGAGGGGCTTGTTACTGACAGCTCTGGCTGACATGGAGGATTCTACCAGAAGCCGGCTGAGCTATTCACTGTGAGGTAGAGCTACTGCCCTCTCCCACCACCTCTATTTAGATTAGAAGACTCAGGCTAAGAAGGGTCACAATTTGTTCAGAGTCACTGGTATCAGTAACTGATGCAGCTGAGATTAAATTTAGTGCCTATGACTCAAAAAAGTGCATTACCCCTAAAGCTCATGGTCACTAAGCACCTAGTATATGCCCTGCACTATCCTTGAGGAATACACAATAGTTTAGTGCTTTGTGATTCTGAGTCCTTGCCATCCTGGAGGGAATATCATTAAGGGGTTTAAAAAACATTTCCTCTAACCTTATGTACAAATACATGACATTTCATTATGGTTTGTGGAAATCTAGTAATTTGCTACCAACTTCAACAATGGAAGAAAGAATGATACTATGAATCATAAAACTGCTTTGGAATATAATTATATTTACTTGCACGGAAGCTATTAATATTGAGCAAAACATTTGTTTCTTATATTCTACTTGTTAGAATACATACTTTTGCCTTAGTGAGTTTTAAAAAATGATTCATGAATTTTTTAAAATATGTATTTTTTTAGTTGTAGATGGACACAATATCTTTATTTTATTTATTTTTTATGTGGTGCTGAGGATCGAACTCAGGGCCTTGCACATGCGAGATGACTACCGCTGAGCTGTAACCCCAGCCCCCTTCATGAAATTTTAATACAATGTTAGCAATACAAATGTTAGTGCATGGGTAGGTTTTTTTTCTTTCTCTTTTTTTACCTCCACATTTTCTATTGGTACACTGTAGTTGTAAAACACTTTTATCACCACAGAAAGAAACCCCACTCTAAATGCAGGCCAATCCCTATTACTCACTTCCTTCAATCCCTAGCAACAACCACATTATTTCCTGTATCTTCCAGTTCACTTATTCTGGAGACAACATGGCCTGTCCTTATTGTTTCCTTTTACTAAGCATGTTTTCAGGGTTTATTCCTGTTGTACTGTTTCAGCACCTCATTCGTTTTATAGCTGAAAAATATTCCATCATATAGACAGTGTATATATACTCCAAAAATATCTCATTTTGTTTACCCATTCATCAGTTGATGAGCATATTTGGATTATCTGTTTGCTTTCTAAAGTGGCTGCACTAGCAATGTGGGAGGGTTCCAATTTCTCCACACCCTAACCATTTGTTATTATCCATCTTTTTGACTGCAACCACCTGAGTGGGTGTGAAGCAGAATCTCAGTAATTATTTTTGCAGTACTGGGGATGGAACTCAGACCCTCACACATGCTAGGCAAGGTTTCTACCACTGAGCTATACTCCAGCCCTTTTTTTCTTTTTCAGGGCAACCAAGAGATCTTTACTGCAGTGGCATCTGATTAACAGGGAAGGAAGAGAGAGAGAGAGAGAGAGAGAGAGAGAGAGAGAGAGAGAGAGAGAGAGAGAGAGAGAAAAGAAAGAAAACAGGGTAAGAGAGAAAAAAGAAAACAAATTATGTGTGTGTGTGAGAGAAGAGTGGGGGTGGTAAGAGGAGAGAGAGAGAGAGAGAGAGAGAGAGCGCGAGAGAGCGCGAGCGAGCATGAGAGCTATATTCCAGTCCTTTTTATTTTTAGAAAGTATATTTTATCTAAGAAATCAGTGCCTAGTCTAAGGTCACAAAGATTTAAGCCCATGTTTTATTTTTATTTTTTTGTGGTACTGGGGGGTGCTCTACCACTGAATTCTACCAACATCCTCACCCCTTTTTAAAGTTTTAAAAATTTTGAGACAGCATCTTATTAATATGTACAACATCAAGCCTGCCACTTTTAGCCATCAATCACATTCACGGTGTTTTATAACCATCTCCAGTATCTATTTCCAAAAACTTTTCATCCTCTGAATAGAAGCTCTGTTCCCAGTAGGCAATAAGCCCCACTGTCCCCTCTTCCCAGAATCTGGTAACTGCTAACCCACTTTTTATCTCTATGGATTTTCCTATTCCACATATTTCATGTGAGCAGAATCATACAATATTTGGGTCTCTGACCCATTTTGACTTAATTTTTGTGTATACTGTGAAGCATGCTTCCATCTTCATTCTTTTTTATGTAGAAATCATTTTCCTAGCACCATTTGTTCAAAAGACTATTCTTTCCTTCACAGAATTGTCTGGCATTGTGGCTAAAAATCAACAATTATATGTTAGTATCAAATGATCATAAATTTATTAAATCATAGCTATGCATTTATTTCAGAACTCTCAATTCTATTGCATTAATCTATGTGCCTGTCATTTTGCCATTACTTCAGAGTTTTGATTACTGTCTTTGTAGGTTTTTGAATCAGGAAGTATAAAGTCCTCTAATTTGTTTTCTTTCAGTTTTAGGCAATTTTGGGTGTCTTATATTTTCCTGTGATCTTCACAATCAGCTGGTTTCTGTAAAAAAGGGAGGTAGATTTTGATAGGGATTGTGCTGAATCTGTAGGTCAATGCAGGGACTACTTCCATCTTAACATGATGTTCTTATCTATAAATATAAATGTCTATTCATTCTAATTTAGATCTTTAATTTCTTTTGGCAATGTTTCTGGAATTTTCAGGTATAAATCTTACATTTCTTTTGTTGGACTTATTCCTCTTTTTGAAATTATTATACATAAGTGGAATTTTTTTTCTTAATTTCATTTTCAGATTCTTTGTTACCAATGTGTTGAAGTCCAGTTAATTTTTTTCTTTTTTCATTTAGAGACAAGAGTCTAACTAAATTGCCCAGGCTGGTCTCAACCTCATGATCTTGCTACCTTATTACAATGCACCTGATTACATCTAGTTTGCATATACTGATTTTTTAAAAATTTTTTTTAGGAGAGAGAGAGAGAGAGAGAGAATATCTTAAATATTATTTTTAGTTTTCGGCAGACACAACATCTTTGTTTGTATGTGGTGCTGAGGATTGAACCCGGGCCGCACGCATACCAGGCAAGCGCGCTACCACTTGAGCCACATCCCCAGCCCTATACTGATTTTTTTTAATGCATTAATTTTTTTTTAATATAGTTGTAGTGCTGAGGATTGAACCCAGTGCCTCACAAATGCTGGGCAAGTGCTCTGCCACTGAGCTACAGCCCCAGCCCTGTATATTGATCTTGTATCCTAAAACTGCCAAACTCGTTTTTCAGCTCTGATGGTTATTTGTGGGTGTGTGTGGATTTCATCTGTAAAGAGAGGTAGTGTTACTGCCTGATTTATTTCTCCCATGCCCAGCTGTCCTGGCTAGAACATCCAGTACAATGTTGAATAGAAGTGGTAACAGAAGTTGCAGATATCCTTGTCTTGTTCTTGATCTTGGGAGAAAAGCTTCCAATCTTTCACCATTAAGTATGATAGTAGCTGTAGGGTTGTTGTTGTTGTTGTTTTTTTTAAATAGATGACCTTCATCAGGGTAAGAGTTTCCTTTTATTTTTAGCTTTTTTTTTTTTTTTTTTTTTTGCAGTGCTAGGGACTGAAAGTAGGGTATTTTTAGTTTTTATCATGGAAAATTAGTGAGGTTATATAGGATTTTATATAGGATTTTACAAATTCCAGAATCCTTTAATGAAAAGGCTTTAAAGTACTGACACTTTATGGATGCAGTGAATGAATGACTTATGATGCTGGGGATGGAAACCAGGGCCATTTGAATGCTAAACATGTTCTACCACAGAGCTACATCCTTTTTCCCTATGTATTTATTTATTTTTAATGCAATTTATACCTGATGTCTGCCAGGTTCAAGAAAGTTTAAAGTATCCCATATGTTACCTGGGGCCTTTGAAAGGACTGTTTTATAGCCTCATTTACAGTGTGGATTAAATTTGGGTGATCATTTAATACCAGTGAAAGTGCCAAGAATCTCCAATTTACTTAACAGACGATTCTGTCTCAGGAACAAAACACACATAAACTTTATTTTTCCTACTCTAAATTCAAACATGAAACCACACTACATTTACTGCAGAGCTTTTCTTGTTGTTTGATATGGGGTGGGAGAGTGGGTCTCACTATGTTGCCCAGGCTGGCCTTGATTTCTTGGGCTCAAGCAATCCTCCTGCCTCAGCCTTCTGAGTACTGGGACTATAGGTATGGGACACTGTGCTTGGATTGAGAATTCATTTTTATTTTTTAATTTTGTTTCTTCTTTTCTCCTTTTGTTTTTTGAGAATTTATTTTTAAAGTATAATAATCCCCCCTTATCCCCAGATGATCTATGTTCCAAGTCCACCAGTGAGTGGATTCCCACCACTGCAAAGCAGTACTAAATCTACATATACTATTCTCCCTATACATACATAACCTCTGATTAAGTTTAATTTACAAATTAGGCACAGCAAGAGATTTAACCTGAATACCTAGTAACAAAAATAGACCAATCACAAGAATATGCTGTAATAGAAGATGTGAATATGATCTCTCATCTTCCATGAGGTGGGTTGTGTGTGATGTGGATGCACTGGACAAAAGAATGACTTGTGTCCTGGGTAGGATGGAAGAGGACAGAGCAAGATTTCATGACACTACTCAGAACAGTGCAGTTTGAAGACTGTGACCTGTTTATTTTTGGAATTTTCCACTGAATATTTTTGGATGCAGTTGACCGTGGTAACTGAAACTGTAAAAAAGTGAAACTGAGTAAGAGAGCACTGCTGGTTCTGGGAACCATTCAGAGCCTCAATAAAGCTCTGGAAGACAATGAAGCTTACCTTGAAAGCTTTGTTGGTGTCTGCAGGCATGGCCATGGCTGCTCCGGTCATCTGCTCCTGCATCATTCGTGATTGGTCAGCGGCTGCAGTGTAAGACATGCCAATGTGAGTGCTGAGGCTCAGCAGGCACCCCTGCACTGCACCGCATTTAAGCTGCCTAGCGGTGGGTTCGAGAACTAGACAACTGGCCCTGTCACCCACTGGCTGTGTGATGCCAAGCAAGTCACTTTACCTCTCCTGAAAAATGGGGATGACAAGAGCTGGAAAACAGAAGGGAACTAAAGGAAGCTCCAAAGTTTATTTCAGACTTCAATAACAACAGCTACCAGATAATGAGCAACTACTATATGCCAGATTCTTTGCCAACTGCTTTGTGCATTCTTCCTTATCTATTCCTAATCACCCTGTAGTTAACTCCCAAGATCCCTATTTACAAGACAGCAAAAAAGACAGGATCAGAGCAGTTAAATAACTTGTCAGACATCCCCATCATTATATGAGAACCAGAATTAGTACCGGCAAGGCCTCTAGTCAGTGAGCTAACTGAGCCATTCAGGCCTTCTTTAGTCTTCAGATTAACGGTCTTCATCACTGGTGCTGGATTCCCCAGGGGTGTCAGACT
This sequence comes from Urocitellus parryii, assembly GCF_045843805.1. Classification (NCBI taxonomy): domain Eukaryota; kingdom Metazoa; phylum Chordata; class Mammalia; order Rodentia; family Sciuridae; genus Urocitellus; species Urocitellus parryii. The sequence goes on from NC_135546.1 coordinate 14,312,723, forward strand.
TGGGGAAACCAAATGATGTCCCAGTGATTGCCAGAGAAAATCAGATCTTCAGTTTGGGCCTAGGAATTTTGAATATGCTTTCAGAATATTGAATAAACTTAAGGAATGAAGCACCATATTTGAATGTGCTAATGAACAGTATAACCTATATTTTTCTTGCTCTAGCATGGATGAGTCATCTATTGAAGTTTTTGCTTATTGAACCTGATGTGCTTCTTACCATTATCTTGGCCCAGAATCAGAGAGTATATGCTCCGAAGCCCAAATACATTGAGAAAGTACCAGGATGCAGAACTCACCCTAGCAAAGCAAAGGTATTAATGAAGTTTAATTAATTTCAGGATTAATGAAGTTTACACGTTTGTATCAGGCAAAGTTGTTCAGCATATGTAAGGAAATCACCCAGGATAGGCTATATGCAGCCAAAGCACAACCAGAGAAGAAATATAGGTATTAAGACAGTCTGACCAATATAGAAGTATATTAAATAAAAAGTGAAAGAGTCCTCCTGTTTGGTATTCCATTCTTTAGAAAAAAATCACAAGTGTTGGTGTGTTCATGTGTTCTACACTTAGGAAGGATTAGAGGTGGCTTTCAAAGCTGAGGATGACAGCAACTGGGAAAGCATTCCAAGTTTGAATTTTATCACCAAGGCTTCCTTTATCTTAAGTTTCCCACCTTGCCACTGAAAAATAATTTGCATATGATAAAACTAAAGGGAATATGAAAAAATGATAGATAAATGGAAAGGTTCTGTACTTCATTCCAATGCTTGGGTCACAGGAGTCTATTCTGGTCACTCCATCAGGTTGCAGGTAAGTAAATGATCTCTCTGTGTGCAATATTGCTAATCTATTTGCAATGGTAATTCTTCACTCAGGCTATAGTTTCCCCTCTGTCCTTGACAGTATCAGACACATACCTGCTCAGAAGCTTAGAAAAGATAAATAAGCTTTTCTTTAACCTATGGATCTATTGCTTAGCCCAAATGAGAGTGGAAGATCAGAGTTTAGTAGAATCATGCTGCTCATATGAAGTACAGCTTTTCTTCTATACTAGAGCTCTGCAGACCCAAGACACTATCAGCATCTGGTCTGCTCCACCCCTCCCACATAACCAGAGATGCCTCTGCTCAAACCCAGTGAATCCAATCACTGCTGGTGACCCCCATGGTCCATCCTCCTCTTCTTAACTGGTTTTTGCAGAAGCCCATGGTGTTAATGGAAAGTGATGGAACATTTTGGGGCTTAGTGGGAAGTCTTAAGTCATTGGGAGTGTGTCCTCAAACAGGACCGGGGGTGTTCTTCCTCTTTTCTCTTTCAGGACCTGACTACAAGGTGAGTGTTTTGTTCCATGATTTGCTTCACTACAAGACCAAAGAAATGGGGCCAATTGTTCATGGACCAAAACCTCCAAAACTATGAGCCAAAATAAATCTTTCTTCATAATAAGCTGATTATCTTGGGTATTTGTTATGGTAACAGAAAACTAATACAAACATCCACTCATAAGCTCCAAGGGCACTACTAAAAGATTGGCCTAACCAGAGTTCTTTGCTTAACCTTTCAGTTTTTAAGGGGGTAAACACATCCACCCTTGTATTCCTAAGCCCTATGAAAAGAGACTGACATGTTCTCTTCTTTTGCAAGGCTTATGTAAAAACGGCTATAATCCAGCAGGGACATTTTGAGTGGCGTTTTAATGGGACAAAATGCAAAATTAAAAAAAAAAAAAAAAACCTATTCCCAGTGAAATATGCAAATTTGATCTTTAAGAGATACTGGTTTTAGATTTTTGGTTCGAGTTTTTATTAGATAAAAGAAAGTTCTTACCAGGATGCATCTAATGTGAGTAGCTCGATTCCTTGCTGTAGCATAGGCTTAAAACGAAGGGTCAGTGGAAATGGCACCTTGGCTGCAGAGAAGAAAGAGAAAGTTCACAACCACTCCAAGCTGTTTTTATTTTTAGAGCAGTCGAAGTGTGAATGCACAGCACATATTCTTTCCCTAAGGAGGTGAGAACTCTGAGCCACACAGCTTTTGGAAAATGATTTCCACAAGGAAATCAGTGGCAATTTCAGAAGGAAAAAAATAGTCAAGATGTTGCTGTGCTCTAGTTTTCTTGAATAATACCACTTTCTAGGTGGCTGAAGAAGCAAGAACTCAAACTGAGCTGTGACTTAAAATTCAGAAGAAATTTATATTGATCCATTAAACCCCGAGTGGAACAGGTACACACAAAGACCTACATCACTAAGAAGCCACACTGATTAAAACCAAATCAAATAAAACAGAAAACTTACCCCAACACCTAGTAAATGAAGTAAAAAATAGAAATAGGCTTCTTTCTATCCTATTAACTAGAATACCTATCAGTTGTGGAGGTCAACTAGCAGGTCACTCATTTGAATCTCTATTAGTAAAAAAGCAACCACATATGAACTTAGGATTGGTTTGGAACAGGGTTGCCATAACATCACAGCAGATTAATTTTTTGTTGTTTTTCAAAGAATGTTCTTGGTTTCCATAAGAAAACATAAGATCTGTGATGTTAGGGTCTCAGTAACACTTGAATTTCTCTGAACAAGGACAGGAAAAAGAACACAATGATGTAAACATGAAGTCTGCAGGGTCTGTAACTTACTTGTAACAAAGCCTGAAAATGTCATGTTGATCCATCCACCAATAAGAATCATAGGGAGGACATTGGTGACATTCCCTTTCATCATGTCTGTGAGCATAGTGGGATCTAAAATAAAAGCACAAGAGACCACTAGGTTTTACCTCTGTTGGCAAAGACCATCTCATTTTCTGTAATTTTTTTTTTTTTTTTTTTGTGGTGCTGGGGATTGAACCCAGGGCCTTATGCACGCAAGGCAAGCACTCAACCAACGGAGCTATTTCCCCAGCCCTCTTGTAAATTATTATTTTTTGGTGCACAGGGCCTTATGCATGCAAGGCACTCTACCAACTGAGCTATATCCCCAGCTCTCTTGTAAATTTTTAATATATTTAATGATTTGAGTAAGACGTGTTCATTGCTAAAAAATGCAAATAACAGAAATGTACGATAAGGATGGTTCCTCTCAGTCCACTCTCTAAACACTTTCAACTATTCGTGGCATATCTTTCATCTTTCAATTCACACACACATACTATATATATGTATATATTTTATATACATATATGTATATATTACATATATTCTGCTTCTTTTAATTTTTAAAAATTTGTTCTAATTAGTTGTACATAACAACGAAATGCATTTTAACACACTGTACACAAATGGAGCACAATTTCTCATTCCACCATACTATTCTGCTTCTTAATCATCCCCCCCACTTTTTTTTTTTTTTAATTTGGCATTGGGGATTGAACTCAGAGGTGCTCTACCACTAAGCTACATCCCTACCCCTTTTCATTTTTTATCTTTGAAACAGGGTCTTACTAAGTTGCTCAGGGTGGCCTTGAACTTGCAATCCTGCCTCAGTCTCCCAAGTAGCTAGAATTACAGGCATCTGCCACCATGCCTGACTTGTGCTTCTTCATCTTTTAAAATGAATAATTTTGTGAAAGGGATTTCTCATGGGGATAATATCTATCCCCCAATATTTTCAGTGTTTAGGCAGATTCTACTATATGGTTGCACCATTTATTTTTTGATAGACCTAGAGGTTGTTTCCAATTTTTTTGAGACTAAACAATGCTGCCAACACCATCTTGTACATACTTGGACGTTTATGTAAGTATTTCTTTTCTTTTTCTTTGGGGGGGGGAGGGTATCGGGGATTGAACTCAGGGGCACTTGGCTACTGAGCCACATCCTCAGCCCTATTTTGTATTTTATTTAGAGACAGGGTCTCTCTGAGTTGCTTAGTGCCCCACAGTTGCTAAGGCTGGCTTTGAACTCGAGATTCTCCTGTCTCAGCTTCCTGAGCTGCTGGGATTACAGGCATGAGCCACTGCCGCAGACTATGTAAGTATTTCTGTAAGATAAATTCTTTAAAAAATTTCTGGATCAAGGGGTTCATATATTTAAAATTGACAGATGTTAGGACTTTGTGGCAGGGTGTGGTGGTGTATATTTGTAATCCCAAAGACTTGGTAGGCTGAGGCAGGAGGATAACAGGTTTGAGGGCAGCCTGGGCATCTTAGTAGGATCCTGTCTCAAAAAATAAAAAGGGCTGGGATGTAGGCCTGTGGTAGAGCACCCCTGGGTTCAATTTTTAGTACAAAATAATAAAAAAGATTAGAGGCTTGGAGTATAGCTCGGTGGTAGAGTGCTTGTGTAGCAGGTGCAAGACCCTAGGTTCAATGTGCAGCAATGCCACTCCCCCCAAAACAAAACAAAAACAACAAAAAGACATAAACCGTCAGGCTATCCTTCAAGGAGGCTCCACCATTTGATACTCTCACCAGTGATGAGAGGGCCTAATTTCCCTCGACCTTGACCATAGTGACTTTGGTCAATCTTTTAATCTTTGTCAATTTAATGGTTTATAAAAGGATATCTTGTTTTGTTTTGTTTGTAGTACTTGGGCTAAACCCAGGGCCCCACTCATGCTAGGCAAGCACTCAACCATTGAGCCATACTCCGAACCCTTTTTTAAATTTTTTTTTTTTTTTTAAATTTCAAGACACAGTCTCCTTAAGTTATCCAGGCTGACCTTGTGATCAGGCTGCCTCAGCCTTCCAAGTAGCTAGGATTATAGGTGTGCACCACTGTGCCTGGTAGCATCTTATTTTTATTTGTCTTCTGTGGATTATTAGAGAAATCAAGTATATTTTCATATATACTTTTGTGGCTTGGAAGTTTTTTCCTAAATTGTGTTAATTCTAATACCTTATTCATGGGTTAAAAGAACTAGTTATCTCAAGAAATGAATACTAAAGTGAGAAAATAGTCAGCAAAGAAAAATAAATTATATGGTTTTACTTTACGTTGTATTTTTCATAAGGCAGAAGTTAGTGGAAGTCAGATATCTGTTGGAGCAGACATTGTAGGATGGACTAAGCAATCAGGTCTGACCAAGAACTGGTTGCTACTGGGAGGGAGTCAGCTCCTCCTCATTTAGGCAGAAGCTGGGTAGCCATCTGTCAGCAATAGGATCTAGGCAGTGGGTGGGAGCTGGGACTGGAAAGCAATCTCAACTGTGCTCCACAGAGTCATGGGTCTTGAGAACTAGCAATGAGGAGAGACCTAGGGACAACAGTGTTGGCTTCCCCACTTGATCAGCTTTTTAAAATTTGCTTTATAAACTGGGTTCCCAGGAGATTTATTTGAAAAAGAAAACTCCACTATATTAGATCTATATTAGATGATTTCTAAGGTCACTTACATTATTAGTTCCTATAATTTATTTAAATAAAACTACATCTGCCCTGCCTTCCCTCCACCCCCTCTCACTCAGTACCCCATGTAAACTTTTCTTTTTTTTTTTTTTTAAACAAGAGAAAAGGAATAAACATACCGGTCATAGGAGAAGGTGGCACTACCTTTCTTTTAGTTTTTTTGAAAAATCCATCCTCTGGGTTGTTGAAGTAATATTTTCGTGTCAAGAAAGACTAGTAGGAAAGAAAACGCTTTTTAAATCGAAGAACTGTGACATGGCAAGTTGTCAAGTGACTCCCCAGAGATTTGGTCAGAAGGGCCTTGGAATATGCTATTGCCCTCAGAGCTGGCATCCTACTTGGCAGGCGACCTGACACTTTAGCTGAGTCACATTTAAAAACAATTTCCTAAGAGTGAGGTCACAGTGACACAAACACCACTGGGCCACAGCTTAATTACTGAGTGGCCAATCTCCAGTTCTCCCCAAAGAGTCCCCTTATAAAACATTCAGATTATCTACTGCTCTCCACAGTCAATGGTGGAGCTTTTTAATAAAAGATAAGTAAGTACCTGTTTGGGAATGTATTTTCCATTTTCCCTGAGGACTCTGCTTCGAATTAGGACTTGGCTGAAAAACATGACCAAGACAATGAGATTTTTAAAAGTGAAACACTAGAAGAAAATGAGAGTATAAAGTAGAAGATCTGTCTAAACACGAGAGGACCTATTTGGCAACAGGTACATGTGGAACATTCAAGTATCCTAAAAACCAGCATGACATAGTTAACCTTACATTCAGGTTTTCAAAAGAGCAGTCTTCACAAGTGACTGTGGTTCTGTACACAGATTTCTAAGTCAGGCATATTTGGGATATCACACTCAGTTTTTTTTTTTTTTTTTTTTAATTTATAATGAGCCAAGAAGGAACTTTTTCTGAGGGAAAAGAGTAGCAGTTGGATGTTGTTCAGAAGATGTGGGGGCTGGAGGAGGGGAAGGGCATAAGATAAAAGAAGGGAAGAAATTCTTAATATGCACGGAGCAATGAGGACAGGTAGCCAGGTCCAGTGGTGCACACTTGTAATCCCAGCTATCTGGGATGCAATTTTGAGGTCATTTTGGGCAACTTAGCAAGACCCTGTCTCAAAATTTTAAAAAGTGAAAAGATCAGGTGTAGCTCAGTGGTAGAGCACTTGCTTAGCCTGCACAAGGCACTGGGTTTAATCCCCAGCACTGGCAGTGGGTGTAGGGTGGGGGAGGGTGGTTGCATATTGTTGTGGGGGACACAGACAAGAAGAAACGAGAAGTCTCAAGAAGATTATTATCTGATTGACAACAAATAGAAATGCCACTCAGGATTCCAAGTATAAGTTCTCAATAAACAATGAATAAATGAAATTATTTGGTGTTATCAGGGCACAGTTGATCACTAAAGATAATAGTCCATATAACTAAGATATAAATAGCAAACAGAGAAAAGAACACTGTGCTTAACTTTCCCTTCTTTACTTCTGTGTACAAACCACCTGCTGTGAGCAGTTAGTGCCCCTAAACATATCTCAGCTTCACTGTATGTTGGCAGTGCTTGATGGCCCCTCTCCTTTGCCGGTGTTACCCCATCAAGCCTAAATACTTTCCTCAAGCCCCATCTTTCCCACAATCTCTTCCTGATGCTGGAAGCTTGTGGAACTTTCCCTGGTTTCCCTCCTTTTGGCCTTGTTATATTATACAGTTGACTAAACACAAGCTACAGAAGTGACCTGTAATACGTTCTGTTCCTTGGGAGCTAAAGTTACTCAGAGTGTGGCCTATGTATCAATGCTGGTCTGTGACAAGGTGAATACAGACATATATTCACATAGAGAGTAAGAGTTTAGAGACATAATCATTTGATATTACCAAACATCCAAGCATGTGATCAAAATATTTTAGCCAGTTGGACTAGAAATCAAAAAACAGTTGTATGAGATATGGCTCAGTGGTAAAATGCCCCTGGCAGTATCTATCAATCCCTAGTTTCTATCAGTTAACCAATTAATTAAAAAGAAATAAAATTTAAAAATAAAAAAGCCCCCAAACTGGCCCTTTACCACCAACAGTTTAAGAAGCACTGGATGTAGAAAAATGAATGAAAAGTTAAGCTCTAGAGTTGGGTTCAAATCCTGTTTTTGCCATTTATTAGCTGAATATCTTGGCCAACTCACTTCAATTCTTTAATCCACCATTCACATTCTGTAGAGTAACAAATTTATGCTTTCAATGAAAATATATTTCTTAAATTTCTAATTTTCAGGTACTGTGTGAGGTGACATGAGCAGCAGCGATCAAATGTAAATATCTCATGATGGTATAATTCTAGTGGGAAATGCCAGGTGTGGTGGTGCACACCTGTAATTCCAGAGGCTCTGGAGGCTAACGCAGGAGGCTTGAATGAGGTCAGCCTCAACAACTTGTGAGACCCTGTCTCAAAAATAAAAAGGGGTGGAGATGTAACTCTCTACTAGTGCACCCTTGGGTTCAAACCCTAGTACTGCCCCAAACAAACAAATAAAACCAAAAAAGTCTGGTGGAAGAGAAAGAAATGAATCAAATAACCACACGAGCCAATGTGAAATTTGACTGTTATATTCTAGGAAGAGAGATGGATGGAGAATTCCCCCATTCTGGAAAGTTAAGGTCTGAAAGAAAATCTTGCTGAGAATATAGGATTAGGTTGGAATCTTATATGGGAAAATGCTGGAGGGAATGTTATGGACATAGGCCCTGTTGCAGGAGTAAGTACTATGTCTCTGAGGACCATATGGAGAGAAAAGAGTACTATGTGGTGAAGAGGAGGCTAGAGAGGTGGGCAAAAGCTGGACTACACAAGGCCATGTGGATCCTACTTACTAAATTATGAAGAGCAAAAGTGAAACAATGGAGGGTTTTAAGCTGAGTCCTTTGTGTGTATTATCTCATTTAAAGCTGAGATCCATCACTATATTTTTCAAAGTCTATAAATCCTATAAGAAGTTTTTAATTTTGTGTTTTTATTCTGATGAGTATCTAAAATAAGTCATTTACTGGTTGTAAAGATAAAGCTTTGGTAATCTGCAACTGAAAGATCTTTTCTTAGAATAAAACTTTAGTTTTTTTTTTAATATTTATTTTTTTAGTTGTAGTTGGATACAATACCTTTATTTGTTTTTATGGGGTGCTGAGGATTGAACCCAGGGTCTTGAGCTTGCTAGGAGAGCGCACTACCACTGAGCTACAACGCCAGCCCAAAACTGAAGTTTCCTATTCTTGTTTTTTTGTTTTATAGTATGAGGGGATTGAACCCAGGGGTGCTTAACCACTGATTCACATCCCCAGCCCTTTTAATATTTTTAAATTTTGAGACAGGGTCTTGCCAAGTTGTTGAGGGCCTGGCTAAGTTGCTGGTTCAACTCTACTTCCTCTCAACTGTTTTATAATTAATATTAAAATTAGGTTTGAGAATCTAATTCCATTTTCTTTATGAGGGGGGCACAGTTTTTATGTTTATAAAATTTCTAAGCAATAAATAAACATATGGGAAATTGTACTTTATGAAAAATAATATACCACCTAAGAAACTAATGTAGTACTACCTTCTGTGATATTCATCTATATTAGCCATCTATTAACTGGTCCCAGTTAAAGTGACTTTTTTAGTGAGGTGCATATATATGACTTCTGCATTATGCCTTATACAACAATTGTGCCCAAGCTGCTATGAAATATAAATTACCACAAATTACTTTCCTTTTATTTCTCCTGATTATTACAACTAGATCATAATGTTGCTTTAAAAAAATAATTCCCCTGTGGGCTGAAGAATTAGTTCAGTGGTAGAGTGCTTGTCTAGCATGAGCAAGGGCCTGAATTCAATCCCCAGCACAAGAAGAATGAAACCAAAACCAACCAATCAACCAAACAAACCCAAACAAATTCATATTTAGATTGTACCAACTGTGAATTTCATTTTGGAGATGGAAAAAAAAAAAACAGCTGTGGGTCTGATACCATTCAGAACCACAGCTCTAAAATGACATAGTAAAAACCAGGATAGAAAACTGTGTCAGAATATCTAGCAGGAATGGTGGTTAAGAATCATCATAGTATCTGGTTAAAAAAAAAAAAGAATCATGATAGCAGGATCAGTGAACCAATCTAGGTTCAAGTACATGCACAATATTTTACAACTTTGGATACTCTGGGAATGCTACTTAATTTCTCCAGGCTTCCTTTTCTTCAACTATTAAAATGGGTTTAGGATTACCTAACTCAGAACTATTGTAAGGATAAAATGAGAATAATTTCTAGGTATCATTGAATGCTAATTATCTGAGCTCTCTCCACCCTGCATTTTTCTATAGGATTTCTTTTTGTGATAAACTGACTTTTTCCCTCTCCTAATATTGGGATATTGGGGATTGAACTCAGGAGCATTCTACTGCTGAACAAAATCCTTAAAATTAAAAAAAAAATTTTTAAGTTATAGATGTATACAATACCTTTATTTTATTTGTTTTTATGTGGTGCTGAGGATTGAATCCAGTGCCTCACATGTGCTAGGTGAGTGTTCTACCACTGAGCCACAATGCCAGCCCTGTAAAAAAACTTTTTTTTTTTTTTTTTTTTTTTTAAATTTTGAGACAGTTTCAATAAGTTGTGCAGGCTGTGCTTGAACTTGTAATCTTCCTGCACCTGTCTTCACAGTGGCTGAGATTAAAGGTATTAGCTACCTCATCTGGTTGTAAACTGACTTCTAAAGATTGGTTCCAGGAGGATGGCTCAGGTCAGTTCTGAAATTGATGTCACAAAAAAATAATCCAAGTGGCTAATTTGTAGTAAAATGGAAAGATCCCTAGGCTTGGCAACCAGAAGACCTGGCTTAAAGTCCTGAATATTATCATCTGTGACCATGGAACCCCCTTAAGCTTCAGTTTCTATAAAATGGGAAAACAGTACCTACCTCATAGTTGCTCTGCGTTTTAAATAAGTACTTTAGCATAGTGCATGGTACAGAATAAGTATTTAATAAATGTTTGCTTATTATTATTGTCAGCATAATTGGTAAGGACAACTGAAAATGATAAATTAGTTTCCCATACTTCAGTAGCACTTAAACTATATGTACTTAATATTTTTAGATATCAACTTTTCTTCTGCCTGTATTAGTTTTTTAAAAAAATATTTTAAGTTGTAGATGGACAAAATACTTTAATCTACTTATTTATTTATTAAAATGTTTTTTAGTTATAGGTAGACACAATTTCTTTAATTTACTTTATGTGGTGCTGAGGATCCAACCCAGTGCCTCACACATACCAGGCAAGTGCTCTACCATTGAGCCACAACCCAGCTCCTATAAAATTTCAGCAAATGGAAATCCAGTATGACTTGCCACAAAACAAAGCAATTTTAAAAATAAATACAATAAAATCAAAACAACATTAAATTTTCCCTAGATACTGTCATCTGTGGAAAACTCTTTAAAAATTTTTTTCTAGTTGTTGATAGACCTTTACTTTATTTATTTATATGTGGTGCTGAGAATGGAACCCAGTGCTTCACGCATGCCAGGCAAGTGCACTACTACTGAGCCATAGCCCCAGCCCATCTGTGGAAACTTCTGATCCTGATGCTTGCTCTTTTTGTTAAAGAGATTCCTAAGTAATCAGGAGGGGTTAAAGATAGAGTATCACTTGATTAAGATGGTCTCTGAAAATAATCATAACAATTGGCTGAAAATTGTTATTTATTTTAATAGAAGGGCATGTGTCTGGATACCATCTAGAGCCATCTCAAATTTGTTTCTGCAAATACTAAATGAAAGCGTGTGGGGAGGAAGTTGCCTTCACTATAGGAGGGAAAATGATCTTTACAAATTCACACATCTCTAATGACACTTTTACAGTTTGCAAAGCATTTTGTTTCTTAGCATCTCTGCTGATCATTACAGTAATTCAGTAAAATGCGATTATCTAATATTATCAAAGAATAAAAAGACCTGGCACTCAGGGGGCACTTTTCCTAAGGAAAGGATGGGATCGGACAGTTCATAGATAACCCCACTGAGAGTTGGCTACTAGCCTAACAATGTTAACAACGTTTTTTTTTTTTTTTTTTTTGAGCACTAATATGTCCCAGGCCCTATGATCAGGCTTTAAAGATGTCACCTAATTTAATCCCCACGTCTGTTCTATGAGGTAGGCACTGTTATAGTTCTCATTTTAGAGACGACAAAAGTGAAATACAGGTAACGGCCAAGGTCACCTGCCAGCAGGGGCGCGACGAGAACTCAGGTAACTGACAGAACTCCTGCACTTTCTTGCCCAAGGTCACGAGGAGTGAAGGCGGCCGGTTAGGGAAGGGTGCTGACCTGTCGGAGACTTGTTCCTGGGTCAGTTTCTTGTCGCTCTGCAACAGGATGGACACATAGTGGCGGATCATGCCTACGAAGAAAGTGATGATAACGATGGGTAGGACCACCCAGAGGCGGATGTTGGAGTCGAGCAACAGCTCTGGCCCCGCCATCTTTTCTGAAAGCCGACTGCCAGCCGCAGGGAGTCGAGTTCCTCTTGGATTTCGCCTCCGGGCCTTCTAACGTTCCTCAACCTGGCTGGCCCGGGACTCCGCGACTGTCTTGATCCGCCGCTCACGGTTTCCAGCTGGGCCGCCGGGCGCCGACTTCCGGCGCGGAATTTTGACGTCATTCAGCGGCGCGCCTCGGTAGCGTCAGAGCGACGTCGCGCCGGGCGGGAAAGTCCAAAGTGAGGGGCGGTGACGACTTCTGCGTGTTGAGTGGATCTGCGGTAGGCGTCGCTCGAGGCTTCGCGCCACTGGGGCCTAGTCCCTAGGTCCAGGCCGAGCCCGGCCTTTAGTCTGGGGCTCCGCGCCCGGAACCTGGCTTCCTCATCCGCCCTATCGTGGGGTAATTCCCTCAGGTACCTCCAGCGTCGTTACAGGGACGAAATGAGAAGGGACGCTATCGCTCCCATCCCCCAAACCCGAATGGTCTGGTTTTGGTGACTGGCCTCATCCCCTCTTCCTTTAGACTTTTCTGGAAACGAGGTGGTGTCGCACGTGTTGAGGGTGTGTGCTCTAAAGTCGCAAGATCCTTAGTTGTCTTAGTTTTTCTATCTGCAAAATGGCCGACGATGGTTTTACAGTATTAAATGAGGTAATGGATAATATAGAAGGATTAACACATCATAAGAGTTAATCCTTGTTGGAAGCCATTGTTAAGAACTGGTAGTTAATGTAGATTCCGGAGTCGGTCTGCTGGAGTTAGAATCCTGGACTATGGGAATAATAATTGTATTATTATTTTTATATTACTATTATAATTTATAATATAATATACAAGTTTATATTATTATTACTATTATAATTGCTCACAGATTTTTGTGAGGAATAAATGAATTATTAAATAAAAACCACTTTAATTAAAAAAAAAAGCCCGGTAGGGCACCTAAAATACTGATAATTTATAACTGATTTAAGCGGGTCGGAAGGCTGAAAAAGGAGCACCACTCGTTCAAAGCCAGCCTTGGCAATTTAGCGAGGCCGAAAGAAACTTAGCGAGATCTTGCCTCAAAAAAAAAAAAAAAAAAAAGGCTGGGGATGTGGCTCAATCCCCTTGATTCAATCCCTGGTACAAAACAAAACAAGAAAAAAAGACTTTCTGGGGCTGGGAGCGTAGGTCAGTGGCAGAGCTCTTGCATAGTGCATGAAGCCCTTGGGTTCCATCCTTAGCCCTCGGGGGTAGGGAGGACTTTCTCCGGGAAATTGTCCCTGCTTTTCTTCTCCACCTAGACTAAATTTCATTGTAAGCCTTCACTCAGAGTAATCTGTACTTCCTTTTATAGGATTTACCCAACTGAAGTTAAATGTATTAAGACTATTTGCCTTTATTCTGTAAACTCCCTCTGGGCAGCGTTCATGTCCATCTTGTTCACAGTTGTAACCCCAGCACCTAGCACAGTTCTTATATTGTATTGAATTAATGAGTTAAAGGACAGGTGTCTTGAATCTCAGAGGAAGAGCTGTGATTTTTCTCCTTTTAGGTAGTGTTCTAGTGAAAGAGGAAAGTAGGAAAACAAGTCTTGAAGAATTGCCCAAATATGGGAGTTGAAATGTGTTGAGCACCTGGTGATAGAATTAGTATGAAGACTAAAATTCTTTTGGTTTTGGAAAGAACATTTATTTTTTTAAACTGTAATTTTGACTTATCAGAATTTTGCTTCTACAGGATAACTTTTTTCCTGTCGTTTTACTCTTGTAAGTTTACTCTTGTAGATTATTTAAGTGTGGAGAACTTCACTCAATGATTTCCAAAAGAACACTGTCAAAATCTGAGGATAAAGAGACCCTGATGGAAGATGCCTCCAGTAAGTATTTGCCATTTATTGCTTTATTTCTTATAGGAAATGTATGAGACATTTAGTGATATGTAAAATTTTTACTTTTCAAGTGCTAGGCATCATCAAGGCCTAATAGATACAGCACAAAGAATCTAGTGTCAGGAGATCTGGGATAGAGTTCTATCTCTGTTTCCACATATAACTTCAGGCATACCCCTCTAAGCATCAGTGACTACATTCATTAGAGGAATTTGTCTTATCTGTGGACTTCTGTACATTATCTCTGTGTTGGGACACAAAGAAAAGATAGTTCCCATCTTTTTAAAAAGCCTGGTCTTTTCTACCTTAAAAAAAAGTTAAGGTAGCTATGGTAGTGATGTATAAAGGAAAGGTATGTGAAAGCAGAGGCAAAGAAATTGTTTAGAGCTTTGCCCAAATGAGAATGTGACTGACAAAGACCCTAGGAGTTTGGAAAAGAAGAGACTGAAAGTTCTTTTCATTTATTAAACTCATTTAAGGGCTGGAGTTGTGGCTCAGGCTGGGGTTGTGGCTCAGCGGTAGAGCACTGCCTTACACGTGTAGAACCCTGGGTTCGATTCTCAGCACCACATAAAAATAAATAAGTGAAATAAAGGTATTGTGTCCAACTACAACTAAAAAATGAATATAAAAAGAATCATTTAAGGTTGTTCTAACTGATTGAAGTGTTCTTTCTTATTAGGGTATAGGAATTTAGGTCTGACTCATGGTCAAATACAACTGATGTTGATGAAAATGTTATTGACAATATTTAGAATTAAGAAATAAAATTTTAAGGCTAAAACCCTGTTAGTAAAGGCTTGATTTAGGCTCTATCTGTTGGTGAAGGAATTGTAGAATACAGACAAATTGATAAAAAAATTGAAACTGAAGAAAAATAATATAAGAAGTTACTAAATCAAGATTTTGTACTTTCAAAATACTGTTCTCCAAAAGGGAAGAGACTTCTGAGTTAAATTTATGAGAAGGGACTTTGGTTTTTTTGGTGTGATGAGCAAACTGAATCTTTTCTGGTTATGCCTAAATTTATTTTTTTCTTTTGGGTTCAGGGATTGGACTCAGCAGCATTCAACCACTGAGCCACATTCCCAGCTCTATTTTGTATTTTATTTCAAGACAGGGTCTCACTGAGTTGCTTAGCATCTTGCTTTTTGCTGAGGCTGGCTGTGAACTCGTGATCCTGTCTCAGCCTCCTGAGCTGCTGGGATTATAGGTGTGCACCACTGTGCCTAGCCTAAATTTCTTTTTTTTTTTTTTAAATATTTATTTATTTATTAGTTATTGGCGGACACAACATCTTTGTTGGTATGTGGTGCTGAGGATCGAACCCGGGCCGCACGCATGCCAGGCGAGCCCGCTACCGCTTGAGCCACATCCCCAGCCCTAGCCTAAATTTCTTTAAGGAAGGTAGACAGTGGTCTTTGTTTCATTCTGTTTAAGGCTTTTTTTTTTTTTTTTTTTCCTTCTTTGATAGGAGGGATTAAACTCAGGGCCTATCCCCATACCTTTTTCTTTCATTTTGAGACAGGGTCTTGCTAAATTGCTTAGGGCCTTGCTAATTTGCCAGAACTGGTTTCCAATTTTGGATTCTCGTGCCTCAGCCTCCCCACCCCCATAGCTGGAATTACAGGTGTGCACCACTTTGCCTGGCTTGTTACTTTTTATTGGTTGAAAACCTTTTATTGGTTGAAACCAATCTGTGCTTTGTATTGAAGATGTGATGTAGGAGAACCTGTTCCATTCTGGTTTTTATTTATTTATTTTTGCATTACAATTCTTAATACACCATTATACAATAATTTATCATGTCTCTGATTACATATAAGGTATGTTGATACCAATTTCACATCTGTATTTTGTATAATGATGAGGGTCTCCTTTCACCATCCATGCTATTCCCCTCCATTCTGTTTTTGTATACACACCATTGATTCTCAAATTTGGTGTACATCAGGATTACTACCTGAGGAGTTTGTTAAAAAAAAAAAAAAAAAAATTAGACTCCTAGGTGCCATTCTCAAGATTTCACTCAGTAAGTTCTAGAATTTAGCCTGGGAATATGCATTTTAATAAGCTTCTCAGTGATTTCAATACAGTGGTTTGACAATAACTTGAGAGAACTGACTGCTTTAGGTTTTGGGTGGAAAGCATTCTGTTTATTCTTGTTTCAAGTGATACAATTTGATTTCTTCAAATTAAAACCTGGTAAATATAATTCTGTGTGCTGCTTGTTTTATTTTTCTATTTGGAAGTCACTATTTCTGACCATTTGTTAGAGATAGTTCATTTCACTGTAGCACCAATTCTAGTCTTAATATTTCAGGAACACCCCAGATTTCCTCTCAAAGGTATTATTCCTGGATTTATGTTTTAATCTTTTTTTTTTAAATATATATATATTTTTAGGTGTAGATGGACACAACACAATGCCTTTATTTTTTTGTGGTGCTGAGGATTGAACCCGGGTCCCGCCAATGCTAGGCGAGCACTTTACTGCTGAGCCATAATCCCAGCCCCTTAATCTTTGTTTTACTTTTTTTTTGTCATAATCTTTAAAATTTTTTCTGTTTTCAGGAGCCAGGAAGAAATCACTTTCCAAAAAGACAAAGGAATCTTTTGCTTCTAATGAAGTTGAAGAAAATGACAGTGTCTTTGTAAGACTTCTGAAGACATCAGGACTTGTTCTTAAAACTGGAGAGAATCAAAATCAACTAGGTAATATTTTATCTAAATCTATTTTTGGGGCTTAGTGAAAGGGCTTAGGATTAAATCATGGATTTTTCTACATTGAGAGGCAGTAAAGATTAAAGATGAGTGGATCATCTGTCAGGAGATAAGAATGAAATTACTTTTTAGAGAATATTGTTTTATTCTGTTGTCCTGGTTAATGCACATTAAGTACTTCTAATTTTTTTTTTTTCCAGGGGGAAAAAAAAGTTATATGCTAGTATTCTTCCATGCTTTCTTGTGAAAAATATATTAATATCCAGGAAGTAAATAGATCTGTGTCAGAATAATTTCAGAGAAAAATGTATAGAGTTATATAAGGCCCTGTTTTTAGGGCATAGTTTATTCTATTGTGCTAAGGTTATGGCAGGTGTTTTTTTAGGACACTTAGTGACTATCCTCTTTTAAAACTACATCTAGGGGCTGGGGTTGTGGCTCAGTGGTAGTGCGCTTGCCTAGCATGTGTGAGGCACTATGTTTGATCCCTGACATCACATAAAAATAAATAAAATAGTTATTGTATTAAAACAACAACAACTACATTTTTACTGCGGGTTTAGGAAGGTTCAAACAAAATTAGGTTGAAGATATTTTAAGTGGTTTTATCAGATTAGAGACTCAGATCTTTTGGGAAGAAAACTGTTAGATTGTCACAGACCGTGGTAACCAGTTGTCTTTCTTTCCTCATAGCTGTGGATCAAATAATTTTCCAAAAGAAGCTATTGCAGTCCCTGAGGAAACATCCTTCCTATCCCAAAGTATGTATTTTCTCTGGTATTTTTTATTTTTTTCAGCAGTACTCTGGAATTAGGAATTTAAAGACACTTGCAAATAGTTGAGTGGGCTAGAATGATTTTTAGTTGACAATAAATGTTAAAACTGAAAGTCTTACTCTCATTTATATTTAAAATCTCACTAAGGTGATAGAAGAATTTGTTGATGGCCTGGAATCTTACATTGAAGACCATGACAGTTTCAGGAATTGCCTTTTGTCTTGTGAACGTCTACACGATGAGGAAGCCAGGTGTGGAGAGGAGGCATGCAGCCTCCATAAATTCAGTCTCTTACAGTAACTGGCTTGGGTGTGGGGGGTGCAGTTTTTTATAATTTCACTTTTGATTTGTAGCTCGTTTTTCCTCAGAGTTTAAACCTAAACTTAAAATTGTTAAATTTGTGATTTTAAGGCTAAGCACTAGAGTGTTTTCTAGACTACTTCTACCTGTGTTGATAGAATTTAAAATTCTCTACCTCTCTATCATGTTCTGTATTTCTTGTCTAACAAGATTATATAGTGGCCACCCGCATGCCTGTAATCCCAGTGGCTTGGGAAGCTGAGGCAGGAAGATCATGAGCTCAAAGCCAGCCTCAGCAATTAAGTGAGGCCCTAGGCAACTCACCAAGATGCTCTCTAAATAAAATATGTGAGGCACTGTCGATCCTCAGTACCATATAAAAATAAACAAGTAAAATAAAGGCATTCTGTGTATCTATGACTACAAAAAAACAGGGAGGGGGCTGGGGTTGTGGTTCAGTGGTTAGGCACTGCTGGGTTCAATCTCCAGTACCCCACCTCCCTAAAAAAGATTATATTGTGGGTTTAATCTTTAGACTGTGTACCTAACCAGTTTTCTGGAGAAAAGATAGTAAAAATGTTAAAAAAAGGAAAACAAAATAGTAAACAAATGTGTCTTTTATAGCATGGGCGCATCTTACTCTAAGAGCCTCATCAAACTGCTTCTGGGGATTGACATATTACAGGTGAGACTCTACTACTTTTTCTGTGAACATTTGATAGATATGATTTGTGGTATGTGCCCAATTATAAGTGGCTAGAACAGGGCAGAGTAGGGTTAATTGGAGAGTTTAAGTTTGCAACAGCCTTATCATAGCTCTTTTGGTGAGCTGAGTCTGTTAGGGTTATTTATTTAGGGTATTATTTGCATCTCTGAACTGTGCCCATTAGTCCCTCTCATCTGGCAGTCCCTTTTATTCACTCAGCATCTAAGTCCTCTTTCTGAAGGCTGCATCCTATGTGCACTGAGAACCTTATAATCTTTGTCACACTCACATTTGCATCATTTCCCAATTAGCTTTTTATTTGCTTAATAATTTAATTTTTCCCTTTCCTTCCCCCTCCTTTCTTTTTTAATGTATTGAGTGTTATGTAGTGGTATATTTTAAATATCTCAAATTATATAAAATTAATGTACAGTGGAAAGTCTCCCTCCTTATCTTATCCACCATTTTTCTTCTCCCCATCTTTTATCTCTTCGTTTTCATTGGAAATCTTTTTTTTTTTTAATTTAGAATTTAATTTAGAAAGAATTTAATGATTCTGTAAACTTCTAATTACTAACCACATATACTTGTAGAATATTTAGAAATAGTCTATAATACCAAGTACAAATATACTAGCCTCTTTTTTGTTGTTTTAATATATATTTTTTTTTGGTTGTTCAAAATATTACAAAGCTCATGACATATCATCATTCATACATTTGATTCAAGTGGGTTATGAACTCCCATTTTTATCCCAAATACAAGTTGCAGAATCACATCGGTTACACATCCACATTTTTACATAATACCATATTAGTGTCTGTTGTATTCTGCTACCTTTCCTATCCCCTACTATCCTGGAAATCTTAAATATAATGCTTACCTTAAGTCTAAGAGCTCTTGTTCTCTGAAGAGAAGTCTTCTTCTCTTGAAAAAATATTCGATAATTTTTAAAGACTACATTTCATGGATTAACAGTTATATTTGTTCATATTTTATTATCTGATTATTTTGTCTTAGCAATTGATTTTTAATATTTCAAAAGACAGATTATTCATATCTTTGTATTTCAGCAGCTTATGTTCAGTATCTATGTGAACATTCTTATAATTAAGAGGACATTAAGAGCTCTGGTGGGAGAGAATTCTGGCTAATTATATATTTCTGTTGTGTATTTTGAGACTATCTTGTAATGCTCTACATTTTCTTTTTTAGCCTGCCATTATCAAAATCTTATTTGAAAAGTTGCCAGAATTTCTTTTCAAAACGTAAGTGAAGTTTTTCTGGAATACTTTTAGCACCCTGAAAGAGTTGTTTCTCTCTGGAACATCATTGTTTTCTCTGAAGACCATGTTAATTATGATGCCATGTTCTTACATGAGTACTAAACTTTTATTGGGGTAGCTTTCTTTGAAATTTCATCTATTATTGGCTTCATAAGAAATTAGCAGAAATTTGGTTAAAAATAAATAATATATATGTATGTACATGCATGGGATTATTCCTAGTGCCAATTGACTGGAGGCAGGTATTCTCTGAATATTGTTCTTTACCTTTTTGTTTTTATAGTGTATGTGTACTGCATATTTTTAAAAGTTTTTTACATTTCATTTAATTTTTTATTTTTTTAATTTTCTTTTAGTTGTAGATGGACATAATAGCTTTATTTTCTTTGTTTTTATGCGGTGCAAAGGATTTAACCCAGTGCCTCACATGTGCTAGGCAAGTGCTCAACCACTGAGCTACAACCCCAGCCCTGTACTATCTATTTTAAAAATTATTATGTCATAAAAAACTGAACAGTTTATAATAGAAAAGTAGACAGAGATCGTGAACAGACAATTCACAAATGCAAGAACATTAAACATTAAAAGTTTAATTTTATTAGCAAAGACACAGTTTTAAAATAATAAATACAGTCATTATTTCCATTCTCAAAAGGGTCTTCTGTGTTGAGTGTAATTAACAGGCATGTGCATTCATTGCTAATGAGCATATTAATTTGTTCAGTCATTTGAAAATCAAGAGGTTGTACGTAAAACCTAAGGTTTTGGCCATGCGCATGGAACATGCTTATAATCCTAGGGGCTTAGGAGGCTGAGGCAGGAGGATTGTGAGTTTAAAGCCAGCAACTTAGGGAGACCCTAAGCAACTCAGTGAGACACTGTCTCTAATTAAATACAAAAATGGGCTGCAGATGTGACTCAGTGGTAAGAGCCCCTGGATTTATTCCCTGGTACAAAAGATAAAAAGGAAAAGAAGAACCTAAGGTTTTAGGTTGATGTAGCATAGTAGTAGAAGTGTGTGTGAGGGTCCTGGGTTCCATTCCCAGCATCACATACACAAAAAAAGACTTAAATTTTGCAGACCCTTTAATCCTCACTGCTCTCTCCTGTTTTACCCCAAAATGTTTACTAACTGAAAACAAAGACATAAGATTATTGTCTAAAATAACAAAAAATTAGAACTGGTTATAGATTAGTGGTTGAGCTCTTATACAGCATATAGGAGGCTCTATGTTCAGTCCCCAGCACTGCAAAACAAAGCAAAAGAAAAACAACAAAAACCCAGACAAGAAAATAACAAAAATTGTGAACAATTGACATGTTAAAAAATAGAAACATCATGTGGACATTAAAATTATAATGACTAGGGCTGGAGTCATGGCTCAGTAGTAGAGTGCTCATCTAGCAGTGCAAGTCCCTGGTTCAATCCTCAAGCACCATATACAAATAAATTAAAGGTATTGTGTCCAACTACAACTAAAAATAAAATATTAAAAAAATTATAATGACCATTTGATGCCGTACATTAATTGAAAAAAAAACCCATGTTATAAATCAATGTCTTGTTTTAAAAAAATGTAAACCATACATAATGCATTATTAATAGTGGATATCTTCGGTATGACAGATACATAGTCATTTTCATTTTCTCCATTTTATGTCCTGTACATAATATACTTTGAAGATGCATTTTTAAAAATTTCAGGTTTTAGATGATGCTTTATGTTCTGGCTAAGTCTTTCTTAGTGCTTAAGATGGGCTGTGGTGGAAGGAAGGGAGGGCATGGCGAATTACTGGGGAATGAAATCTACAAAATTATGCTGCATCTATGTATGAATATACTAGATTGAATAATAATAATTCAGTAATTAAAATACAATATTAGGGAGATCAGTAGAGCAGTCAGATGGGAGCTGGAGGAGATGAGGGAAAGAGAAAGTACTTGGGAATGAGATTGATCATATCATGTCCATGTATGAGTATAGTTTAGTGAATCCCACTATTATGTATAATTATAATATACCAATACAAAAATTTTTTTTAAAAGATTGCTTGTAGTAAACAAGGACCAAGAATACTGTTAAGAAAAGGAGCTGGGGGTAGTCCAAAAATTTAGGTTAGGAGGAAGGCATAGATTCTTATTTTGTGGAAAATAATAGTAACTGAGCCAACATTTCTTCATAAGTGAAGAAATGCTCGTCATGATACTTTCATGAACATAATCTAATTTGAACTCATGAGTTTTCATAGCAGTTGATGTGCTTGCCTTTTCTTTTTCATTGATGTAATAAATTTTTACCTTTTGAAAAATATTATTCTATTCAGTTTTAATTTGTTAGCTTTCTATCTTTTAAAAATTATATTATTAAGGTCGGTGTGATGGTGCATGCCTGTAATTCTAGGGAATCAGGAAGCTGAGGAAGGAGGATTCTGAGTTCAAACCCAGCCTCAGCAACTTAACTAAGGCCCTGAGCAACTCTGTGAGACTCTGTCTCTAATAAAATATAAAAAAGGGGGGCTAGGGTTGTGGCTCAGTGGTACAGTGCTTGCCTGGTATTTGTGAGGCCCTGGGTTCAATCCTCAGCACCTTGTATAAGTAAATAAAGTAAAAAATCTAAAAAAAAACCCCAAGCAAAAAACCCCAACAATCATACATTTTATATATATATATAAATAAAAGGGCTGGTGATGTGGTTCAGTGGCTAAATGTCCTTGGGTTCAATCCCTGGTATAGAAAAAATTATATTAAGAAATACTATCTTGGGGCTGGGGATGTACCTTAAGTGGTAGCATGCTCGCCTGGCATGCGCGGGGCGCTGGGTTCGATCCTCAGCACCACATAAAAATAAAATAAAGATGTTGTGTCCACTGAAAACTAAGAAATAAATATATACAAAAAAAAAAGAAATACTATCTAGCCCTATTTTCCCTTCTTTCTAAACTCTCTCCAGCTGTAGCTGTTGCTAATAGTTTGACGTGTCTTCTTCCAGACCTCTTATGACTATGTAACCCTATGTCTGCTGCTTTTTGGTCTAGCACATTGCCCAGTGCATGGAAATATTTCAGTAAATGTTAATTGAATGAATGGAATATTTTGCACAGTATTAGTGCTGTTATAGAAAAGTCAGAAAGGCTAAGATCTGGGGCAGAGAGTGTAGCTCAGCAGCACTTCCTTAGCATGTGTGAGGCTCAGTGTTCAATTGCCTGCACAAAAATAAAATAAAAAACAAAGTCTAACTTCCTTGAATTCTCATTCTAACATTTCAGTTCGAGCAGTGATGGAATCAACATGCCTCGACTCATTTTCAGTCAATTAAAATGGCTTGACAGAATTGTGGATGGCAAGGTAGGCTTTGGAGCTTTATTATTCATATTTAAAGAATGTTTTTTGTACTTGCCAAACTTTTAGAATTTGTAGGGTTTTCCCCCTTGTTTTTATGCTGAGCATTCACACTTTTCCAACTATCCATTAGCTTTTTCCAGTTTTCATAATTTGAGAATTATGATTATTTTGCCCTTTAAATTTTTTCAGAAAAGCTTATCTAATTATAAAATTAGATATCATTTAATATATAAATTAAATGTTTGGAAATAAATTACTTTTTCTAAGTAAAGAGATTGTAGTGTATTTCTGAAGTGATGAGATACCAAACCATCTTACTTCACTACAATTGTTTTAATTTGATTACATATTGAGGAACATTGTAAAAGTTTTTGTAGTTATATGATTTGTTATTCAAGCACCTTGATAAAGTTAAATCTATTTTGAGCCAAGTGCTTTAGGTTCATTTTTCTTCAGGAGTTTATAAATTCATCTTTCTAAGTTGACAGACATTCTGATGCTAAATTTCTGTTTGGAAGAATATGAGTTTTTGGGGTTTCATCTGGGATGGAATTTGGGGTCTGCCAATTAACCATGTATCCTTGGGTAATTCATTCATACATTTAAAATATGGGAATTATTGTAAAACCCCATAGTTCTGAAGATTAAATGGAATAATGTATGTAATAGACCTATTAGATAATATACTATCCATCTTATATTTTTTTCTGTTTTGTTTTATATGGAATTATCTGGGCCATTTGCCTCTAAACTTAAGTTTTGAGCTTGCATCTGTAGTTGAGATATTGTACAAAAGATAACTTGAGCTCTGCATTTTATGAGTAGGTAGTGTTTCTGTATTCTGGATAATGTGCTGCAATTCTAATAGTGTCCCTCACTGCAGGACCTTACCACCAAGATCGTGCAGTTGATCAGTATTGCTCCAGTGTACCTGCAACATGACTTTGTTACCAGCCTACCTGAGATCTTAGGGGATGCCCAGCATGCTGATGTGGGGAAAGAACTCAGGTAGATGAGCACTCTGCTACTGTCTCAAAGAGGCACCAATATGGGAGCTTT
Organism: Urocitellus parryii; assembly: GCF_045843805.1. NCBI lineage: Eukaryota > Metazoa > Chordata > Mammalia > Rodentia > Sciuridae > Urocitellus > Urocitellus parryii. Next base: position 14,336,656 of record NC_135546.1, read on the forward strand.
ATCACTGCAGTGTGTAGAGTGGTAGTAATATGGTATCAAAGGAGCATGATATATCTATCTCTCAGGAATAGGGCATGGGATTTGACTTGTATTTTTAATGACAGGTATATATTTGAATAGACCCATCTGTTGTTTTTTTTTTCCCCAATATTTTTTAGTTGTAGAAGGACATAATACCTTTATTTTACTTTACTTCTTTATTGGTGCTGGAAATTGAACTCAGGGCCTTGTGCATGGTAGGCAAGCACTTTATCAACTGAGCTATATTCCCAGTCCTATTTTATTTTTATGTGATGCTGAGTATTGAATCCAGTGCTTAACATTTGTTAGACAAGCATTTAACCACTGAGCTACAACCTAAGCCCCAAGACCCATATACTTTTTAAAAAATGATATACCTGTGAATGAAGGTGTCTTGATTAGGATTAGGTATACAAATTTGGCATGTAAGAATTTGAACATGATGACTTTGTTTCATTAGCATTTCCTCCAAGGAATTCTCAATCTGACTTGCACATCACGATTATTTATGGATTTTTTTTAAACATCTACATTCTTTCTTTTTTATTCTAATTTGTTATACATGACAGCAGAATGCATTTCAATTTATAGTGCACATAAAGCACAATTTTTCATGTCTGTGGTTATACACAGGGATACATCATTCGTGTCTTCATACATGTTCTAGGGTAATGATGTCCATCTCATTCCACCATCTTTCCCACGCCCCCTCCCTCCCCTTTACCCTATCTAAAGTTCCTCCATTCCTCCCATGGTTGCGGCCTTCTCCCCATTATGGATCAGCATCCACATTTCAGAGAAAGCGTTCGGCCTTTGGATTTTGGGGATTGCCTTACTTAGCGTGATATTCTCCAACTCCATCCAATTACCTGCACATTTCATGATTTTATTCTCTTTTAATGACAAATAATATTCCATTGTGTATATATACCATAGTTTCTTTATCTATCCATTTATTGAAAGGCATCTAGGTTGGTTCCACAATTTAGCTATTGTGAATTATGCTGGTACAAACATTGATGTGGCTGTTTCACTGTAGTATGCTGTTTAACATCTACATTTTTTTTTTTTAATTTCTTAATTTTCGGCAGACACAACATCTTTGTTTGTATGTGGTGCTGAGGATTGAACCCGGGCCGCACGCATGCCAGGCGAGCGCGCTACCGCTTGAGCCACATCCCCAGCCCCCATCTACATTTTTTGATCCTTAGACGATTCATTGTAATATACTCCCTGCATTAGACCTGTTGCTGATACCCATTGCTTACTGCCATTCATTTGAAAAATAGTACTATAATTGGTAGATTAGTAATAAAGAAGGGAGAACTATATCCCTAGAATATAGCTTCTGTATTAATGTAACTTTTTACTTGTCCTAGAGGTAGTTTTTAAAAAATTTGAATTCTGCAGTTGCCTACTTCCAAATGTGTCCAGTGATTTGCTTTTGTGCTTTTGGGCAGGATGCTCCCTTTGGGTAGGGTCCTAACTGTTCACTTTGCCTGCTTCCTGCCAGCTTGTTCTTTTGTACAGCCTTCTTTTAGAATCCATCCCTATACTTTTCACTACTGTATGCTCCTATAGCACCCTGCATATGCATCTTTTATATTTAATCATGCTCTATTGTAATTGTTTTTTTTTTTTTTTTTTTTTTCTATTTTCAGGAAGGATGTTTGCCAAACTCAATAGTGACCTCTGGGTAGTTGATGTGGTGAAGGAGGGCTTCTTGTTTCTTAATTTATTTACTTGAATTTTTATTTTTTTATTTTTTTATTTTATTTTTTTTTTAAAGAGAGAGTGAGAGAGGAGAGAGAGTGAGAGAGAGAGAGAGAGAATTTTTAATATTTATTTTTTTAGTTCTCGGTGGACACAACATCTTTGTTGGTATGTGGTGCTGAGGATCGAACCCGGGCCGCACGCATGCCAGGCGAGTGTGCTACCGCTTGAGCCACATCCCCACCCCCTTGAATTTTTATAATGAGCAATGAGCATATATTATTTTCTTGTAATGAAGACAGCTTCTAGTGAAAAATAAAATCAATATTTTAATTGGAACTGAGTACAACTGGCCCTCTGTATGCACATCCTCTGATTCAACCAACTATAGATCAAAACTATTCAGAATAAATGCTGCATCTGTATTAACATGTGCAGACTTTTTCCTTGTCATTTTTCCCTAAGCAGTATAGTAGAAGAGGGGCTGGGGTTGTGGCTCAATGGTAGAACACTTGCCTAGCATGTATGAGTTACCGGGTTTATTTCTCAGCACTGCATATAAATAAATAAAGGTTCATTGACTAAAAAATATAGCAGAAAAACTATTTATATAGCATTTACCTGGTTTGAAGTGTTATAAATGATTCAGAGATGATTTACTGTTTATAGGGAACTGTATAGGGCATATCCAAATGCTATGCCATTTTACCTAGGGGACTTGAGCATGTATTCAATTTGGTATCCATGAGGAGTGGGGTCCTGAAATCCAAGGTCAGATACCAAGGGACAACTGTGTATCCTGTCTTCCCATAATCTGATGAGTCATTTTTCTCAAGTGTTTAATCTACCTAGTTCTCTTTAAACCTTTATACAACTTTCTTTTTCCAACATTCACAGTGACCTATTAATGGAGAATACTCCCCTTACTGTCCCAATCCTGGATGTCCTTTCCAGTCTCCGACTTGACCCAACCTTCCTATCTAAGGTAGGAAAGACTGTGCTCTCCAGAAACAGGGCCAGCTTTCTGACCTCTTGGAACCGTTGTCAGTTAGGCATTACCTTGGAAGAAATTATGTAAAGAAAATTTCCCTTTGAAACTGTACTGAATGACATTTGATCTTTTATTCTCTTCAGTGAGTTTCAGATGCTCTAAAGTTAAAACTTTATGTCTCAGCCTCCTGAACTTCTGGGATTGCAGGCATGCATCTCTGTGCCTGGTGGGATAACACTTTTTTATGCTTTCTTAGAGCCAATTGTGAATTTGGGCTTCAAAATGTAAGACAATACACCTGCCAGCTGTTTGTGAGGAAGTTTTTGCATTAACAATTGAAAACTTGTAATTTGGAGGATAACAAAAGAAGGCGTTTTTTTCCCTCAAGTTGTGTATGGGAAAACTGAGAGTTACATTTCTGATTTTACCTAAGAAGTCAGTTTGGGGTTGAGGTAGAGACATGGAAATAGTTAAGGTTTTTGTGCTTTCTAATTTTAGGTCCGTCAGTTGGTGATGGGTAAGCTGTCCTCAGTTGCTTTGGTTGACTTACCTGTGATAATCAAGTTCATTCTTCATTCCATAACAGCCACCAATGCACTTGAGGTATAGTAGTCTTTCCTGCCCAACGTAGATAAAGGTACATCAGGATAAATTTATTTAAATTAATAGGTCCATATTACTCTTCTCTGGCCCCAAACTAAATGATAAATACTGATTAATCCACATAGCATTCAGGGAAAAGAATGATACTATGATTGATTATTATGTATAAGCCCTTACAGGAATTTCTGTGTACCTCAAAGAATTCTGGAATTTGGGTGTGACATACTATACCTGCATTAACCATTCTCATCAACTATTTCAATGTTGCCTTGTCCAGCATTTAAACTTTCTTCAGTCTTTAAGGGGTTGTTATAATTCTATCGAGAGAATGGGCTGTCTCTATCCACTATGACCACAACAACATGGCTAATTTTACTTTCTTCAGGTAATTTCTGAGCTTCGGGAGAGGTTGGATCTGCAGCATTTTATTTTGCCATCAATGTTTCAGGCTTCCCAAATCAAGTTGAAAATTACAGGAGCAAGGTAATAGAGCTTTTGACAGTTGCCATCCTTTTTCTAGCAGTAAAAGAAAAGTTTTTTGACATCTGTTTTTTCTGAAAGTCAGGACTGTTGGAACTTAATACTTAAAATTTACAAATAATGGTAGTAATATTACATTCACATACAGTACCATTTAGTTTCTCACGTCGTGTGTGTGTGTGTGTGTGTGTGAGAGAGAGAGAGAGAGAAACGCCATTCAGATCACTTCCATCTGGACTGCAAGTTTTTTACATATGCGATTATGACTTGCTCCCAGGTACCTGGCTAGGAAACAGGTACTGAGATGTTCTTCTTTGGTCAGTAGAAGAAATAATTTTTTTCTCCTCTTCTACTTGTAGTTCTTCAGAATACCAAGAAGATGACAGTCCAAACTGTGTTATGCTTCTCTTTGATATCTTAAAGTTGACTGTTAGGTATGAGAAAATCATTTCAGAAGCCTGGATTAAGGTGAGTGAGATCTTTGGACCATCATGGAGGAAAGGGGTGTTAAGCAGTGATGGATAATGTAAGTAAGATAAGTAGAAATGAACTCTCATTTTTACCCCGTATACAGATTGCAGAATCACATCAGTTACACATCCACTGATTTACATATTGCCATACTAGTGTCTGTTGTGTTCTGCACTTGAATCAAATGTGTAAAATATGATATGTCAAGAACTATATAATGTTTTGAACAACTAATAATAAAAATTTAAAAAAAAAAAGATAAGTAGAAATAACTGGGCATGGTGACGCACACCTATAATCCCAGTGTGCAGGAGGAACATGAATTCAAAGCTAGCCTCAGCAAGACCCTATTTCTAAATAAAGTACACTCAGTGGCTGAGTGCCCCTGAGTTCAATCCTGTTCCTGTCCCCCACAAAAAAATGTAGAAATAAAAACTAAAATAAAAATGATAGATGATTGGCAGATTGGCTGTCAAGTCAGAGAACAGGGCATGCTGAATAAGGCATGAAGAAATGTTCCACTGATGTGTCATAATGTTTTTGTGACCCCTTTTTCCCCAGGCAATTGAAAACATTGAGTCTAAGCACAAGGTAATGCTTTTGTCCTACGAATTTTAAGTATTATAGTCTAAGTAGTGACTTCAGCTAGCTTGTTCTGTTTTCTCTCTCCCTTCAGTTGTTCCTTCTGTGTCTTCTCTAGCTCCTCCAATAAATAATTGCTACTGGGCAACTTGCCAGATGGTCTGCTCCTACTGGTTAATTTTTGCAGCAAAATAAACCTATAGTATCCAGAAAGAGAAATCTGGACATTTCAAACATAAGTTGTAGTCAAAGAAAGTGACATCTCTACTTGGGTCAGTCCTATCCCTGCTTTGTCTGATAACCCTTTCTTTCTCCTACCTGGTGGAATTGTCGAGATGATGGCATTTTGTGTTTTACTTTCTCCATGTAGTCCTGAGTAGATCAAAGTCTTCCCACTGTCAAGATCTGGTACTGGTCTTTCTCTTATTTCTAGAAGCCAGATGATTGAGTTTCTTATGTACTGATTTGATCTCTCTAAAGCTCTTTTTTTTTTTTTTAGTTAGAATCTGTTTTGTTCTGTGGGATTTTTGTTAGGCTATTCAGTTGGTGTTGAAAGACTATCTTAAAAGCTTTTCTGATATGGAATAAAAGACTGAAAATGATATTTTTTAAAAAATAGTTTTTTAGTTGTAGGTGGACACAATACCTTTATTTTATTTACTTATTTTTATGTGGTACTAAGGATTGAACCCAGTGCCTTTCTCATGCTTGGTAAGCACTCTACCATTGAGACACAACCCCAGCCCACAAAACAGTTTTTTTAATGATGAAAATATATTCTGAAATTGGCAAGTGATTTAATCTTTTTCTTTTGATAAATGTGAAGATGTTCAAAATTACTTCTTTGATAATATCACTTTCACTTATGTTCTGATGTGTTTTTAAGACATATCAGTGGTTAATAATCACGGCACTTTATTTCTTTGAAAAATATTTCTGGCTTTTGTGAAAATTGAGGCACTCGGGCTGGAGATGTGGCTCAGCGGTAGCGCGCTCGCCTGGCATGCGTGCGGCCCGGGTTCGATCCTCAGCACCACATACCAACAAAGATGTTGTGTTCGCCGAGAACTAAAAAATAAATGTTAAAAATTCTCTCTCTCTCTCTCCTCTCTCACTCTCTCTTAAAAAAAAAAAAAAAAAGAAAGAAAGAAAATTGAGGCACTCCCATGGAAGTATGTTGAAAAAGTAATATATCTATTCTGAGTTTTAATGGGAAAATGTTGAGAGCTACTCTTTTATTGTAGTAAATGTACTGATTTACTAACTATTTTCATCTGTTGCGTACTTATCAATAGAGTTTCGACCTGGCAATGATTTTCATCATTTATAGCACTAATACTCAGGCAAAGAAGAACATTGAGAGGGTGGTAAAAAACAAGATCCGATCTGGCTCCATTCAAGAAGACTTGCTTGAGAGTACTTTCTGTATTCATTATGTGGTAAGTGTCAGAAAGTTTGGCAATATTAATCTGAGAGGTAACTGTTCCTATCCAGTGTAGAATTCCTAATATCTTTGCTGGGTGTTCATTTTTCAGAAGGAGTTCCAACATTTTAAAACATGTGAGAGGTCTGAGGGCATAGCTCAGTGGTAGAATGCTTGCCTAGCATTCACAAGGCCCTGGGTTCAATCCCCAGTACTTAAGGGAAAAATCCAACAAAATAGGATTATTTTTTATTTATTTTTTTTAATATTTATTTTTAGTTTTCAGTGGATACAACATCTTTGTATGTGATGCTGAGGATCGAACCCGGGCCGCATGAATGCCAGGCGAGCGAGCTACCACTTGAGCCACATCCCAGCCCACAAATAGGATTATTACCTTGATTGAGACATCTTAGTAAACAAATCTAAGGTTTTTTTTTTTTTTTTTAAGAGAGAGTGAGAGAGGAGAGAGAGAGATAGAGAGAGAGAATTTTTAATATTTATTTTTTTGTTCTCGGCGGACACAACATCTTTGTTGGTATGTGGTGCTGAGGATCGAACCCGGGCCGCACGCATGCCACGCGAGCGCGCTACCGCTTGAGCCACATCCCAGCCCTAAGGTTTTTTTTTTTTTAAGATTGATTTTCATGAAATTAAAACTAATTTTAACTGACTTAAATTCAGTTCTTTTATAGGAATTGTTTTAATTCAGGTCTTCTAATTCTGCCCTATAAGTTGATTTTTAATCTAAGATAAAAGTCTTCTACAGCTGCCTGTCATCTCATTATTGAGACTTTTGAATCTTTTTTTAAATATTTTTTTAATATTTTTCAGTTATCAACCTTTACTTATTTATTTGTTCATATGTGGTGCTGAGAATCGAACCTAGTGCCTCACACATGCCAGACAAGTGCTCTATCACTGAACTACAACCTCAGCCCCAGAGACTTTTTAATCTTAATTTTGCATTTGTCATTTTACTTGTCTGGTTCTCTGCAACTTGAAGCTTTGGTAAATTGGCCTTATAAAATCTTGTCCAAAGATGTTTGTAAAAACCTTGAAAAAAATAGGAACCAGAAGAATGCTAGTAGAGATGTAAATATGGATCTGTTGATCCATTTGTGTTTGAACATTTGACATTGAGAACCACAGGTGATGATTCTTACCAAATGTGAACCATTCAAACTGGAATTTCAGAAGCTGGGAGTAGTGTTTTGCTAGCTAAATATTAGAAGGGTTTGGCTTAGGAATTAACAAAAATATGTAGTTGCGTCTTAAGATTTTATATAGAAAATGGGTTTAATGTTTGTATTATTATGTTATATATTTTGTGGAGTACTGGGGATCAAATCTAGGACCTCACACATGTAAGACAAGCAGTCTACCACTGAGTTATAAGTTATCCCTAGCCTTTTCTTTTTTTTTTTGACAAAGGGTCTCACTAAATTTCCCAGGCTAGCCTTGAACTTTTAATCCTCTTCCCAAGTCAGTGGGACTGTAGATGTGTGCTACCATGCCCAACCAAAAGGGATATTTTCTTAAGAGATACTAGTGGTTAATAGCAACTCTTAGAAATAACCATTATTTCTAATAATTATTTTATTAATTATTAAATAATAACTAATTATTTCTAATAATTAGTTTTTCCCATAGTTTGTTTTCTGTTTATTCTTTGCTTTTTCAGGTTCTGAAGGATATTTGTCCATCCATTCTATTACTGGCTCAGAGTTTGTTCCACTCTCAAGATCAAAATATAATTTTGTTTGGCAGTCTCTTATACAAATACTCATTTAAGTTTTTTGACACTTACTGCCAGCAGGTATGTTCAAATATTTATTTTGGTTAAGGAGGTAAGAGAATGAAAGAATTCTGAGTGAATTGCATGTGATTTAATGTTTATTTCTTCAGTTGGAAAGCATTAAAAACTGGACTTTAGGAAAGGTCAGTTCTGTTCCCCGTCTTAAAATGAGGAGTCTGATGCGGGGTATCTTGTGAGCTTCAGAATTCTTTGGATCTAAAATTAAAGTCCAAATTCATTCTACTTCAGATAGACATGGTTAAATGGGTGGGGTTTTTAGGTAGTTTTCCCAGTACAGGGATGACAAACTTAGCTTTAAATAATAAACTCCATTTGATCCTAGAGTTGTCCCTTAAAAATAAGTATAGTAAAAAATAATGAGAAATACTTAAGTTCTAACACTGTCCCCATGAACACAAGACACAAAATTTAATAGTGCATATCCAGAGGGAGGGCTGTACTTGTGGAGAGTGATTATGAAAGCTAAGCAACTCACCAAGATGCTGTCTCTAAAATACAAAAAAGAGCTGGGGATGTGGCTCAGTGGTTGAGTGCCCCTGATTTCAATCCCTGGTACCCTCCTCTTCTCCAAAAAAGAAAATCTATAAAACTTTTACCTCCTTGAGTGCCATCTTTTCAAGAAATTTCAACAGTTGATGTCCAACCTTAACTTTTTTTTTTTTTTTTTTTTTAGAGAGAGAGAGAGTTTTTTAATATTTATTTTTCAGTTCTTGGCAGACACAACATCTTTGTTTGTATGTGGTACTGAGGATAACCCAGGCCGCACGCATGCCAGGCGAGCGCGCTACCGCTTGAGCCATATCCCCAGCCCCAACCTTAACTTTAGGAGTAAAATTCAACTCATATGGGAAAGAGAAAGAAAGATACACCAAGGATCAAAATCAGGAGGGCTGAGATAGTGTTCACTGATAAATTGTGGGAAATAGGTTAAGTTGGGATGGGAGTGAAGTTCCATTGTCTGAAGCCAATGACAATGAAAATTAGATAATAAATAATAAGATCAGGTGAGTTGTGATTTTAACAAAGGAGAACCTGGGAAATTCTTGGGCATGAACCCCTTTCGATAGACGGTGCCATATTTTTTTTTCCCCACACTGACCTATTGACTCTCTGCATTGTACAGGAAGCAGTTGGTGCCCTTGTGACCCATGTCTGCAGTGGGAATGAAACGGAAGTTGATACTGCATTGAATGTCCTCCTTGAGTTGATAAGATTAAACCCATCTGCTATGAGACTGAATGCTGTCTTTGTAAAGGTATGTCTGGCTCTTTTGTTGTATGTATTGAATAATTTTTCTTTGTTGAATGTGTTTGAGAGTAATCTGATGTCTGTTAGTAGTCATTTATTTTATATTCTTTAGATTCTGAGCATTATAATGGGTGGGAAGAGTGGAAGGAAGTACATCGATGGGCCAATAATAGGAAAAAATGACTCATCACTTACATATTCATTCAGTAAAACTTTTTAATACTTAACTATGTGCTACACTGTTCTGGGTGCTCTGGATGTAAAGATCTTTGCCCTTGATGATAGAGATTAAGACACATAAGCAAGTCACTGAAATAGAAATGATGAAATCTGTAATGAAGAGAAATTGCTATAGGTATAACAGAGAAGGAATAATTAAACTTGGTTTGCAAAGCTGGAAAAGCCTTCAAAGAGGGGCTACCATTTGAGTGAGGTGTTTTTTTGTTTGTTTGTTTTTTTGTTTTTTGTTTTTTTAAAGAAAGGAAGGACTCCAAGAGGAAGGAAGGAAGGAGTGAGTTCTAGAAGAGAACAGTGTGAGCAGAAGCAAAGTAGTGCCTAAGTCCATGTGTGTCTGAGTGATGATAAGTGGAAAAGCATGGATATAGAGTAGGGTATGGCAGGAAGTGTTAGGAATTGAGACTGGTAGGACATAGGACAGGGCCAGGTATAGAGGGTATCAAAACCATGCTAAAACTGGGTGTGGTGGTGCATTCCTGTAATCCCACTTGCTTGGCAGACTGAGGCAGGAGGATTATAAGTTCAAAGGCAGCCTGGGCAATTTAGTGAGACACTGAATCAAAAAGGGCTGGGGATGTACAGTAGTAGAGCACCCCTGGGTTCGAGCCCTATACTGTAAGAATCAAGCAAACAAATCATGCTAAGGAGTTTCAGTTTGATTTTATAAACAATGGGAAGCCAGTACCGACTTTTTTTTTTTTAAGTATTGGGGATTGAACTCGAGCCTCACACATGCTAGGTGAGCACTTTACCACTGAGCTGCATTCTCAGCACTTTTTATTTTATTTTGAGGCAGAGTCTCACTAAATTGACCTGGCTGGCTTTGAACTTGAGATCCTCCTTAGCCTAATGAGTAGCTTTGATTATAGCTGTCCACCACCATTCCTGGCTTGCTAATAAAGATTTTTATAAGAAGTTGACCTAATCACATATTGTGGTTGGATTGGAGACCACTGAAATGGTCCAAAGGAGTGAGAATAAGAAAAGAGAGGGAATGATTTGCTTTTAAGACAAGTTAGTGTTACCATCCGTATGATTATCAGGAATATTTAACAAATGAGGAACAGAGAATTAGGTCCAAATTTTATATCATAGAAAACTATATGATTGGCTGTCCATTTCCTGAGCTGAGAAGAGCCGGAAGAGAGTGCATCTTCTGCAGAAAGGATAATGAATTCAGTTTGTTATCTCCATATGTACCTGATTATGGAAAGTTGGAAATTCTGGTTTGGAGCCTAGGGGACATGTGTGGAGGAGGGTTTAGTTTGAATGTGCATATATCGATAACCATACAGGTGTGAGTTAAAGTGAGACAGTTTTTGAGGCGGAAGCCTGGAGAATGCAGAAATTTTGAGAACATTAAAGTGGTAGACTAGAGCAAATGTCCATGCAAGGAGAATGAGAAAACAAGGTGAATAATATGATGTCAGGTAGTAAAAGCTCAGTTGAGGGGCTAAGGTTGTGGCTCAGTGGTAGAGTGCTCACCTAGCATGAACGAGCCACTGGGTTTGTTCCTCAGCACCACATAAGTGTAAAATAAAGATATGGGTCCACCTAAAACTAAAAAATAAATATTAAAAAAAAAAAAAAGCCCAGGTGAAAGGGAGCTTCAAGACTCATGGATTTTCTATAGTGTTGGATGGTATAGAGAATGAAGATCGATAAGAAGCCATTTTCTTGGGCAGTTAAGCTATCTCTGGTAACCTTTGTCAAAAGAGTGTTACTTGAATAAGGAGCAATAACTTGGGGGTATGGAGTCAACATTTGAGAAAACTTAAGGGGCGGAGAGAGTAGCTTGAGAGAGAAACAAGGGAGATATATTTAGGTGATGAGGTTTGAGATAACTTGTGGACCAAAAGAAGGATTCAATAGAAAAGAAGAAATGGAAAATATTCTTTAATTAATTAGTTGAAAATTTATAAAGCTAGTACTACGTCATCCTCAGGTCACCTTTGAAAGACCTTCTGTTATCCCTTTATAACAGAAAACTGAGGTGTTGCCCAAGGTCAAAAAGTACAGTTTCCTGGTGACCTCCTCCAGATCTGCAGAGACAGGATAAATAATTCATGGAGTAGAAGTTGGAAAGGGATGACATCATAAGGAGTAGGATTGGAGACAACTTTTGGTGGAATATTGTTTTCACTGAGAAAAAAAAGAGTGGAAATAAAGAATACAGTGAAGTCAGAGGTGTACTAGGAAGACAAAGCAGAGGTGTTGAAAGTCCTGATTCAGAGTTCAGAGGCCAACGTGATAAGGGCAAATATGCCAGACTCAAGAGTATGGAGACTTTATCTTTCCTGGTGGTGCTTCCTAGTCTCTGATAATAAGATGGGCTTACAAAGCTTCATAAGCCCTTTAGCTTACGTTCAGAATATGAAATCTTTAGGTTCTGAGCATAGTGTTCACAAGTTGAGCTTTTGGTGAATAGCTGTTGTGCTGTATGTTTATGTTTCTTATAAGGATTTTAAGTTTCTGATTTAAAGAGAAAAAAATGTTAGTCACTAAACTCACTTTTATTTTACTCCCATCACAGGGCATTTTAGATTATCTGGATAATATGTCCCCTCAGCAAATACGAAAACTCTTCTATATTCTTAGCATGTTGGCATTTAGCAAACACGAAGCTAGCAGCCACATTCAGGTAAGAGTTTGTGTGTTAAGGAAGAATCTTTACTTCTTTACTAAAATTTTGCTAGGCAAATCACTCTAAACTGTTCAGTAGTGATGTAAAAGGGAATACATAGTGACAGTCCCGAATTTTTCATTCTTTTCTTACCATTAGCATTAAGTGCCTACTGTTTGCCAGGCACTGAGGTGCTTGGTAGATTGGATCTTATGTCTTGGAGAAACTTGGTCTTTTGGAGTAAAGATGGGTTGGTGAAATCAAGAAAGAAAAGCTATTTGGGCCAGGCATGGTGGTGCATGCCTGTAATTCCAGTGGCTCAGGAGGCTGAGACAGGAGGATCATGAGTTCAAAGCCAGCATCAGCAGTGGCGAGGCGCTAAGCAACTCAGTGAGACCCTGTCTCTAAATAAAATACAAAATAGGGTTGGGGATGTGGCTTAGTGGTCGAGTGCTCCTGAGTTCAATCCCTAGTACCAAAAAAAAAAAGAAAAAGAAAAAAGCTATTCAGGTTCTATTTTGAGTGTTTTAGAGATTTTTTCTTCTTAAAAAAAACTCTCTCTCTCTCTCTCTCTCTCTCCCTCTCCCTCCCTCCCTCTCTCTCCCTCTCCCCCTCCCCCCCTCTCTCTCCCTCTCCCCCTCCCCCCCTCTCTCCCTCCCTCCCCCCCCTCCATCCCCCCCTCCCTCCCCCCCTCTCTCTATATATTAAGACCAGTTAGGTTGGAATTGTAACTCCTAGTGATTTTGTATCTTTAGTGCCACCTTGTGGTGGTAATCTGTATTGGACTATAGTTTGAACAACCAGTGCTTTCTTAATTAAAAAAAATATTTTGGCAAGATAATATATACATGTGATACAAATTTCAAGATGTATAGAAGGGGGCTGGGGCTGTAGCTCAGTGACAAGGCACTTGCCTAGCATGTGTGAGGCACTGGGTTTGATCCTTAGCACCACATAAAAATTAAAATAAATTCTGTGCATTTATAACTACAAAAAAAAATTTTTTAAAAACCCAAAATGTATAGAAGATATATAGTGAAAAATAATTCCCTCTCCCCCAGTATTCTAGGCATCTGAATTGTCTTTCTAATAACAGTATCCCTATTTATATCTTTCTGAGAGTTCTGAGCATTTACAAATTTGTGTTTATCTGTGGTCTTCCCCTCCCTCCTCTTATTCTATGTCTTTGCTTTTTGCATTTAGAAGACTATATTGGAGATTGCTTCATTATCAATGATGTAAAACTACTTCATTATTTTAATTTTTTATAAGGTATTGATTCTATTTTATATATATTTATTTTTTAGTTGTAGTTGGACACAATATCTTTATTTTATTTATTTTTATATGGTGCTGAGGATTGAACCCAAGGCCTCACATGTGTTAGGCAAGCACTCTACTGCCAAATCCTTTCATTATTTTTAAATTAGTAAAATATACTTAACATAAAATTTACCATTTTAACAGTTTTTGGTGAATAATTCAGTGGCATGAGATCATCATGATAGGGCAAATAAGCCAGAGAAAGGAGAAGATGCTGGAATGGCACAGCAAAAGAATCCATGGGTGCTGGGTTTAAAAAAAAAAAAAAAAAAACTAGACCAGGAAGGGTTCTATCATTTACTGTGTGATCTTCAGCAAATTGTTTCATCTCTCTGAGTTTCAAATTTTTCCTCTAAAATGGAAAAGATTGCTTTAAGGATTGGAGACAAATTATAAAAAATTTCTAGAACATTGCCTGGCTCAGAAAGACAAGTATTGAATGTTTTTTCTCCTGTGGAATATAGGGGAAAATTTTAAAAGATCATGAAAGTAGAAGGGAGTCTGATTAGAGAAGGTAGAAAGGGAGCAGGGAGGGGAAGGGGGCTAATGGGGATGGAAATGATCAAAATGTGTTATATTTATGTATGAAAAGGCTATAGTGTAACCATTTATGTGCATAAAAACATAGAGCAACCATTTCCTCTGATTTTAGGAGTTTCTCATCATCCCAAATAAAAATCTTTTACTCTTTAGCCAATAATTTTATATTTCCCTGCTCTCAGCACCTACTAATCTCTAAACCACTGTCTATGGATTTGTCTATTCCAGATACCTCATATAAGTGGAATCATAAAATATTTGTCTTCATGTGTCTGGCTTATTTCACTTGGTATAATGTCTTAAAGGTTTGTCTATGTAGTAGGATATGTCAAGACTCACTCTTTTTTTTTTAATATTTATGTTTTGGTTGTTGTTGGACACAATACCTTTATTTTATTTATTTATTTTTGTGTGATTCTGAGGATCGAACCTAGGGCTCGCATGAGCTAGGCAAGCACTCTATCACTGAGCCACAACACCAGCCCCCAGAATTAACTTTATTATAGCTGTATAATCAATTTTATATATACCAGTTTGTTTCATTTATTGATGGACACTTGGGTGGTTTCTACCTCTGGCTATTTGAATAATGCTGTTATGAACATTGGTATACATTTGTTTTAGTTTCTATTTTTTGGATGTATACCTAGGAATAGAATTGCTGGGTCATTTGGTGATTTATAATATTTTGAGGAAGCCAGGAACAGGGACATAACCATATAGAACATCCACCATGATGATAACAACAGTTTGTTATTGAAAGTCTATCATGTGCCAGGCAGTGCTATAGAAATTTTTTATAATTTGTCTCTAATCCTTAAAGCAAGGTTTTCCATTTTATAGAGGAAAAATTTGAGACTCAGAGAGATGAAACAATTTGCTGAAGATCACATAGTAAATGACAGAACCCTTCCTACTCTAGTTTTCTTTTAAGCTCAGCATCCATAGATTCTTTTGCTGTGCCATTCCAGCATCTTCATCTTTCTCCATCTTTCTCTCATTGCAGGATGACATGCATCTGGTGGTACGGAAGCAGCTCTCTAGCACCATATTTAAGTATAAACTTATTGGTATTATTGGTGCTATCACCATGGCTGGTGTCATGGCGACAGACAGGTATGCGTGAAGATTCTGACTTATGTGTCTCAAGATCCATCAATCAAGTTGCTGCCTTAGAAAATAAAATGTTACTTTGTGCTTTAACAGTAGACATTAAAGCTGATAGAAACCAGGTGCAGTGTTGTACACCTATAATTCTAGCTACTTGGAGGCTGAGGAAAGGCAAGGCTAGCCTGGGCAACTTAGTGAGATCCTGTCTCAAAAAATTAAAGGGAGAGCCAGGCATGATGGCACACACCTGTAATCCCAGTGGCTTGGGAGGCTGAATCAGGAGGATCATGAGTTCAAAGCCAACCTCAGCAATAGTGAGGTATTTAGCAACTCAGTGAGACCCTATTTCTAAATAAAAATACACAAATAGGGTTGAGGATGTCCTCAGTGGTTGAGTGCTCCTGAGTTCAATTTCCAGTACCAAAAACAAAAAAAATTAAAGTGGACTGGGGATGTGGCTCAGTGGTAGAGCGAGGCACTGGGTTTGCTTCTTAGCATCGCATATAAATAAATGAATAAAATAAAGGTCCATCAACAACTAAAAAATTTTTTTTTTAAAGAGAGAGTGAGAGAGGAGAGAGTGAGACAGAGAGAATTTTTTTAATATTTATTTTTTAGTTCTTGGCGGATACAACATCTTTGTAGGTATGTGGTGCTGAGGATCGAACCCGGGTCGCACGCATGCCAGGCGAGCGTGCTACCGCTCGAGCCACAACCCCAGCCCAACAACTAAAAATTAATTAATTAAAAGGGCTGCAGAAATAGCTTAGTGGTATGGTGCCCCAGTTTCATGCTTCAGTACTGGGGGTCAGGGGGAGTCATAAGAGAAGTTAACTAATGTCTTTTGCTACTTTTCTATCTTCCCTTCTAATCTTGACTATGTATACCATATATAGTATTTACAGAATTGTGATCAAAGTCATTATATTTTGTTGGTTAAAAACTAGGAATTGGGCTGGGACTGAAGCTCAGTGGTAGGGTTCTTGCCTACCATGGGTGAAACATTGTCTTTGAATCTTAGCACCACATAAATAAATAAAGTCATGCTATCCGTCTTAAAAAAAAAAAAAAAAAAAAAAAAAAACCTAGAAATTGCCCAGAGATACAGTTCTAGAAGTCTTTCATTTAAAAAAAAAAAAAAAGGAGAAATTTGATCTTCCTGCAATGTATTTTTTTCTGTATTTGCTCCTCATGTAGGCAGTGAATAGTGCAGGTCTACATTGCTGTGTTAATTCTGTCTAAAACTTCATGTTTGGTATGAATAAGGTCTTCCTTGTAGATTTCCTCCCTTTTTGCTCCCGGATTGTAACATCTAAAGTCACGTTGGATTTGGGGTTTGATAACGGTGTTGCCATTTCAAACTGACATTAGTTTAATTCATGCTTTTTGGAATTATTTATCAGAAATTTCTAAGACCCCAGGATACATCCTTAGAATCAGCATTAATAATCTGAAGAGGCCGCATTGTGTATTGGTTAAGAATTTTTTCACTGAAGCCACACTGCTTGCCTGGAGTCAAACCTTCTTTGTGTACTAGCTGAATGATCTTGGGCAAGTTACCTCACATCTGTCAAATGAGGACAATGATAGTATTAAGTTCATAGTTACTGAATGTATTAAGAGGTTAGAGCAGTGTCCAGCACATAGTGTACTCTTAAGAAGTGTTTGCCTTAAGCAGGCATGGTGGTTCACATCATAGTTCCAGCTACCCAGGAGGCTGAGACAGGAAGATCACTTCAGGCCTGGGGTTCAAGAGGCCAGCCTGAGTCAACATAGGTAGATCCAATCTAAAGAGAAAAAAAAAGTACTTGCCCTTATTTGTATTATTTTTACTAATTTTCTGTGCCCTTAAAAAAATGTATGAGCTGGGTGTGTTGGCACCTACCAAGGTCTTAGCACTTGGGGAACAGAGACAGGAGGATTACGTAAGCCCAGAAGTTTAAGACCAATCTGGGCAACATAGTGAGACTGCCTTCCACACCCCAAGCCAAAACAAAACAAAAATCATAAAAATATATATTAGATAGCTAACCTTTGCTCTAATCCACATTTTTGTGGACAAAATAATACTCCTCCATGCCTTCATAAACTTTTATCTTCTGCCTCAGGGAAGGCAGGGTTCTTAAACTTACAAATAAATAAAATTTTACAAAATGAAACCAAAATTCTTACTTCTAGAATTATATCTGCTTTGACCCAAAGGAGAGATGACCTGAACAATGAGCAGTGTACACAGGTGAGTTTGTGCAGTATAGTCATAAAATATATTTATGAGTAATAGGAATTGTTTCTCATTACTGTCAGTTCACTAGAAAGAGTACTTGTTTTTAATAATTTGATTTCCTGAACTCATACCTCTTATGATGTTTACCATTATTGGCACACTTAGAATCTATTGATAAACCCTGTTTCTATATCTGTTTAATCTCTCTAATTAAACTATAAATTTTTTTTAAAAATTTTTTTAGTTGTAGTTGGACACAATGCCTTTATTCATTTATTTAGTTTATTTATTTATTTATTTTTATGTGGTGCTGAGGATTGAACCCAGGGCCTTTCATATGTTAGACGAGCACTCTACTACTGAGCCACAACCCCAGCCCCTAAACTATAAATTCTTACCAAGAACAATGAACCATGTTTAAAGAGTAGCAGGGTGGTTCTGTGTTAGATCGTTTACCTGGTGTGCACAAGGCTCTGGGTTCCATCCCCAGCATAGCCAAAAATGAAAAAGAGTTATAGGGGATAATAAGTGTACAATGGGAAAGTTGGGCTTAAATCTAATTCAGAGGGAGCCATGGTTATAGTTCAGTGGTAGAGACTTGCCTAGCCCATGTGAGGAATTGGGTTCAATCCTCAACACCACATAAAAATAAATAAACAAATAAATAAAAAGGTATATAAAAAAAATAAGCTAGTTCAGAGATAGAAAACATAGGGATATGAATATCAGATATTTTTTATTTTACTTTTTAAGCAGAGGTAATCCTTAAGTATTCTTAGCATAGAATTGAAATAATTGTAGCTTTTGCTTTAGAAAAAATTAATGAGACTGCATATGTCTTATGTATTGGAGAAAGCATGTGGCTAGATAGAGACAGACTAGTCAGGAGGCTCAGGAAAACCTCAAGTGAGAGGTAGAGCTTTGCCATTAATGTTGGAAGGAGCTTGATATTGAATGGAGCAAATGGAGCTTAGGGAGGGGTAAAGCATTCATTCTCTTCCACCATTCCAGGTGACCTCCTTGCTGCAGTTGGTTCATTCCTGTAGTGAGCAGTCTCCTCGGGCCTCTGCACTTTATTATGATGAGTTTGCCAACCTAATCCAAGAAGGGAAACTAACTCCAGAAACCTTGGTAAGGCTGTGGCTTTTCTTAAATCAGTAAAGCATGAGAGCCTCAAGTTCTGTCTGTTACAGTGTGAAAATAGATTATCCTGCGAGTTCTCCCACATTTTAGTTGGAAAGGCTGTTCTACCCTTGCCTGTTTCAGGGCTCTCCTCTGATGCCTCCTTCTCATGATAATAGTTATGAAGAGGAGGAGGAGGAGGAGAGTTGATGGAGGTGTTGATAGACATCATTTGTTTGAGAGCCCTATTCTATGCCAAGTACTCAGCTAAGCACTTTCTATGCATTCTCTCTTTCCTACTTTCTCCTTTTTAGAAATGAGGAACAGAGGCTTAGAAAGGTTAACAATCATTTGTCTAGGTTGAGTACATCTCTATCACAAGTACCTCCTGAACTACTGTCTCTTTTTTCTTTCCTGAAGGAATGGATTGGACCAACTGTCTTTAATGATTTCCAAGATGCCTTTGTGGTGGACTTATGTGTTATTCCAGAAGGGTAAGTACTGGTTTGGTAGTAGTGGTAAAGAAGTTGCCTCAGTTCAATCAGTAACTGTTGCAAACTTCAGAATACCCTTGATCTCAGCCAAATCTGCCCACTCCCTCTGTTTCTTTCCTCCAAGCCCCCAACACTCCTGCACCCCCAACTCCAGAATTGCTAAGATTGCCCACTTGTTCTATTCCCCATTTTTAACTTTTCTCCATAATACTTTTGTTTGAAATTGGCTTGTTCTAGTGGTTTCTCTTATAACCTTACTTAATCCTGAGCTTGAGCATCAACTTCTGGGTTCTCTTCACAGTGACTTTCCGTTTCCTGTGAAAGCTCTCTATGGGCTGGAAGAATATGATACTCGTGATGGGATCGTCATCAACCTCCTGCCACTGCTATTTTCTCAGGAATTTGAAAAAGAGGGAAGTCAAATGACTTCACAGGAACCAGGCAAAAAGTCAGTACAAGTTTTCTTTTCTATAATTCTGTTGATATTTTGAATGTTTATAGGAAATGCCCATAGTTCTTTCCGTCTGAGGAAAACTTGAGTCAAAAAACTTGATTCCAAGGGGCTGGGATTTTAGCTCAGTGGTGGAGCACTTGCCTCACACTTATGTGCTACCAGGTTTGATCCTCAGCACCACATAAAAATAAATAACAGTTATTATGTCCCATCTATAACTAAAAAATAAAATATTTTTAAAAAAAGACTTTATTCCAAAAGAGATGGTATTTGGAGGGAATAGAGAGACTGAAACAGAGTTCTTGTTTTTTTTTTTTCTTGGACCCTAGAGTTGAGATTTGTATTGTCTCTCTGAGAGCCAACAAATGTTCTGTGAGGCTATTTTTTCTTATGTTCATTATTTCTTTCTTTCCTCTCATGAATATTCTTGGCTACCTCTGTCTCTGTCACACCTTCCTTGATCTCAGTTCTGCTTCACGCTCATTCCACATACTCTTCACCTTCCTATAATTTAGGTGATTGTTTGCTGAGCATTGTTGCCATTTGTTTCTTGCCATTTATTATAAAAGTAGACATTTATTTTGGGCATATTTTTTAATTATAAACTTGAGCTCCTAATAGGCTTGGACTAACATAACTGTGACTATTGAGTGTGTTCTAGCAATGGATTTTTCTTTCCCAGATTGGTGTCTCCGTTGTGCCTGGCTCCCCATTTCCGGTTATTGAGACTTTGTGTGGCAAGACAACATAATGGAAACCTGGAGGAGATTGATGGTCTCTTAGGTATAGGAAAAAGCTCTCAGATCCTTTCTTCTTTGTGACCTTTTGGTATACATAGACAAGGACCAGACTAGTACATAGTGTATGTGGAAAGCAATTTTCTAACTTCATAGAGTGGTATAGCAATAATGATGGGATTCCAGAGACAAGATAGTCTGAATGGAATCCCATATGTTAACAGATCAATTGTTGTTGTAGTTTCATATTACTTCCTAGTATTTCTGTCCATAATTCTTATAGAAACTTCCTAATTATATTTGTTGTTTGCTGTGTAATATCCAAGTATTTTTTTGAAACTAGTATGGAAGTATTTTTTGAGGTGAATCAAAGCTTGACCCTCAAATATGAAATAAGGTGAAAAGTTAGTAATCCAGGGGCACAACCAGAGTTTTTTTGGTTTAAGCTAAAGGTGTTGGAAATGTTTTTTCTTCTCCCTCAGATTGTCCTATATTCCTTACTGACTTGGAGCCTGGAGAGAAGCTGGAGTCCATGTCTCTCAAGGAGCGTTCCTTCATGTGTTCACTAATATTTCTTTCCCTCAACTGGTTCCGAGAGGTGAGCAGAGTTGCTAGGATATTTCACTTATTGTCCATAGTTTTTTTTTCAAAACAAAACTGTTTTCTTGGCTCTCATAAGACTCCCTGAAAAGTCTCCACCAAGCACTAATGCCTGTGTGCCTCTCTAGCTATTACATCCCACATCTCACTACTCCCCAACTCTGTGTACTTCTTCAACTCACTAAATCAAAGTACTTTGCTCATGTAGCCCAGCTTTTTTTTTTTTTTTTATAAGACAGAGTGAGAGAGGATAGAGAGAGAGAGAGAGAATTTTTAATATTTATTTTTTTAGTTCTCGGTGGACACAACATCTTTGTTGGTATGTGGTGCTGAGGATCGAACCCGGGCCGCACGCATGCCAGGCGAGCGCGCTACCGCTTGAGCCACATCCCCAGCCCCATGTAGCTCAGCTTTGCCTCCTCCCAGCCTCCTCTGCTGAGAATGAACTCTTCACATCTCCACTGTGGAAATGATGCTTATTCTAGCATAGGCATGTGCTGTTGTTTGGAATAAGTGAGATGAGTGCTGGTAGTTTCCCTTCCTTCAGAACATGTTTGTGTTTGACAGCAGTGGCAACATCTTTACTACCCTCTCACTGACTTTCCCTTGCATTTTATTTCAGAGAATGTTTGCGCGCTTGAATGAACTTAAATTTGATTGTCACAGTTTTATTTTGATATGGGCAGGAGAGGTGTTTGACCTCGTTTTACACATAGGGTTTCATGTACAGAGTTCACAGTCATTAAAATGTTTAAGTGCTGAGATGATTTCTTTATGTTATTTAATTCATACAACAACTATATTTGTATTTTATGGTTGAAGAAATAAAATCTCAGAAAAGTTAGATTGAGCCAAGGTCACAGCTAGTAAGTAGCAGAGTAAGACTTGTATCAATAGAATTTGTGTTCTCCAGCTATTCTACTTTTTTTTTTTGTAAAGTAATATAAAGTATAACTAGGATTAAAAGTCATCTTTCTTGTATTTTAGCCTAGGGATATATTTTCCTCCATAACACTTTGTTGAGAATAGTTACATTATTGACTTTGTTAATCAGCTTTCCATCACTATTAACAAAATACTTGAGAGGATTAACTTTGAGAAAGGGTTTATTTTAATTCATAGTTTTTGAGATTCCAGTCCATTCAGTTGCAGCACTGCTTTGAGCATGTGATAGTGCAGCACATTATGATGAGGAGCATGTAGTGGACCCCCCATAGCTAAGAAGCAAAAGATGAAGAAATGGGGGTCCCATAAGTCCCTTCAAAGGCACACCCTCTGATGTCCACAGAACCTTCCCTGAAGCCCCACCTCTAAAAGGCTCTACCCCTCCCAATAGCACCATACTTGGGGAAACGTGAGCTATTTTTTTCCCCTTTCTTTCTTTTTTTTTTTTTTTTTTTTTTTTGTAGTGCTGAGGATTGAACCTAGGGCCTTGCATGTACTAGGGAAGCATTTTACCACTGAGTCAAATCTGCAGGCCTATTTTTTTCTTTAAAGAAACTTTTTTCTTCTTTTTTTTAAGTTGCAGTTTGACATTTATTTATTTTTATGTGGTGCTCAGGATCGAACCCAGTGCCTCGCACACGCTAGACAAGTGCTCTAATGCTGAGCCACAATCCCAGCCCTACAGACCCATTTTTTATTTAGGATCTTGCCAAGCTGCCCAGGCTGGTTTCCAACTTGTGATTCTCCTGCCTCAACCTCCCAATTCGCTGGTATTACAGTCATGAGCCACTGTGACTGACTACCACATTAGCCTTTGGGGGATATTCATGATCCAAACTGTAGCACAGACTAAATTCACAGATATGCTGCTTAGTGACATCTTTCCGATCTGGGAAATAATGCAAATAAGATTAAAATCTAAAAAGTTCAAAGTATGAAAATGTAGTTTGCATTTTGCAGGTTGTAAATGCCTTCTGCAGACAGACATCACCTGAGATGAAGGGGAAGGTGCTCTCTCGATTAAAGAACATTGTAGAACTGCAGGAAATTCTGGAAAAGTACTTAGCAGGTAAGGAAGTCCTATATTGGTAGCCCTAGTAAGGTCAGTGGCAAGGAAATAAGGAACTAAGCTGTTGAGCCTGGCTCAGTGACAGCAGTTTCCTATACCTCTAGATCAAAGAGGATGTGTGCTCAACAAATTTTTATTTTTATTTTTTAGTTGTAGTTGGATACAATATCTTTATTTATTTTTATGTGGGGCTGAGGATCAAAGCCAGTGCGTCACACGTGTGAGGTGGGTACTCTACCACTGAGCTATAGCCCCAGCCCTGAACAAAATTTTTGATGAGTACTTCTGTTTTTCTCTGAGAGATTCTATTGCTTAAGGAAATAAAATATAAAAGGAAATAAACTATAAAAAATTATATGCCTAGCATGTGCAAGGCTCTGGGTTTAATCTGTAGTAGTGCCCAAAAAACTATTTTATAAAAAACATTGGTTGGGCTATTTTAAAGTTACTTTGCTACTTTTAAATTTATTTATTTATTTACAAGTATAAGCAGAAAATTATTTAAGAGAGTAAGGAGTGCTAAGTGTGGGCTTTCTCAAGAGTAAGAAGCCAGGGCCGGGGTTGTAGCTCAGTGGTAGGATGCCTGCCTAGCACATGTGAGGCACTGGATTTGATCCTTAGCACCACATAAAAGTAAATAAATAAAACAAAGGTATTTTGTCTATCTACTACTAAACAAAATTAAAAAAAAAAAAAAAAAGGTAAGAAGCCTACTTATTTATTTATTTATTTTTGCAGTGCTTGGAATTAAACCCAGGGGCACTCTGCTACTGAGTTACACCCCAGCCCTCTCTCTCTCTTTTTTTTTTTTAGTTATAGGTGGATACAATATCTTCATTTTATTTTTATGTGGTGCTAAGGATGGAACCCAGTGCCTCATGCATGGCGGGTGAGCGCTCTGCCTCTGAGCCATAGCCCCAGCCTGGCCCCAGCTCTTTTTAAAGTTTTAATTTACTTTATTATGTTAGTCTTGCTAAGCTGCCTAGGCTGGCCTCAAGCTTGTGATCCTTCAGCGTCAGCATCTGAGTAGCTGGGAGTATAGATAGGCATGTACCACTGTACCAAGCTACTTTGCTGTTTTGGATGTTAAACTTCCAGTGACCCTTTGCCTTCTTAAACATAGTCATGAGGGCTGGGGATGTGGCTCAAACAGTAGTGCACGCACCTGGCATGCATGCGGCCCGGGTTCGATCCTCAGCACCACATACAAAAATGTTGTGTCCGCCGAAAACTAAAAAATAAATATTAAAAAATTCTCTCTCTCTCTCTCCTCTCTCTCTCTCTCTCTCTCTCTCTCTCTCTCTCTTAAAAAACAAAAAACAAACAAACAAACAAAAACACATAGTCATGAACCAGGAGTAAGGATTAAGACCTTGCTGGGTGTGATAGCATGACTGTAAACTCAGCTACTTCATAGGCTCAGGGTAGCCTGGGCAACTTAATGAGCCCCTGTCTCAAAAATAAAAAGGACTAGGGGTGTATTAGCAGAACATTCCTGGGTTCAGTCCTCATCAGTACCCCTCCCACACACACACAATAAATAAATTTATGTATATATAAAGACCTCTTCATACCTTTTGATTATTAAATAAACTGGTTGTTTTGAAGTGCTAGCTTGATTTCTCTGAAGAAAATATGAAGCCTCCCTTAAATTTCATCTAAAATAAAAGGGTATAAAGCAAACTGCTGTGTGATCAAATGTTATTAATATTGTTAGGTTTTAAATGTTAGTCTGTTTATTTTTAGTCCTTATCTGTTTGGTTATTTTATATCATCATTTAGAATGGTTTTATGTTAATTGATCATTATGAATCATGGTAATATAATTTTCCTGTAAGTTCTCTGGCCATTTGCTTATGAAAATAATATCAGTTGACTTGAATGTGTCTTACAAAAATTCACTGCTATAATTGGTAATTTTATTATTTTTTTTAAATGATTTTTTTTTTAGAGAGTGGGGAGAGAGAAAGAGAGAGAATTTTTAATATTTATTTTTTTAGTTTTCGGCGAACACAATATCTTTGTTTGTATGTGGTGCTGAGGATCGAACCCGGGCCGCACGCATGCAAGGCGAGCGCGGTACCGCTTGAGCCACATCCCCAGCCCCAATTGGTAATTTTAGAAATTGGTTTTTAGCCAAGTGGGTGGTTGCATCCCATGTCGGATGGTGATATATGGTTGGTATACATTGGGCTTCTGCCTGCTCTATTTCAGTCACCCCGGACTATGTTCCTCCTCTTGCAAACTTTGACTTGGAAACTTTAGATGTAATACCTCATAGCAATTCTGCTGCTTCAGGAAAAAACAGAAAAACAGGAAAGATAGGTGAGTATATTCTTTTGTCTTACTGCTACCTGAGCCATATTGAATTAACCCAAGAGGTTATATGTTGAGGCATCAGTAATTGGAAAGATGATGTAATTAAATCTCTTTGTTAGTAGACTTATAAATGTACTATAATTTGGTCATAAAATTACTTCTTTTACCTGTAGGTAGTGTTCAAAAGTTATTTCTTGAGAGCAGAAATATTTGGCAAAGCATGTGTTTTGATTCTTGAGTTTCTTTTTCTCTTTGAAACACAAGGAGGAAGGAAACGAAAAGCAGATGGCAGCAAAGCACCCTCCCCTGACACACTTTCAAAAGAGGATAATTCAGAATGTGATGCTGTGCCAACTGGTAGAAGCCAGCTAGAGAAGGTATTGGAGTGGTGGGTGTGTGACAAAGGTGTGCAGCAGCCCAGTAAGATCGTTAGAGAGCCGGCTTTATTCTCCCAGCCCTTGGAGGACCCTCTGAATAACAAAATTCAAATTATACTCCTAAATCCTCTTGCCTCCCACACACTTAGTTGTTTTTCCTAATTATTTTCTTGCATGTTTTATTCCCTTGTTCTGTACCCCAGTGATACTTGAATTCTCTCTCAGCAATTATCAAGTTGTCAGTCTTTTAAAATTATATTTCTTAAGTTCTTTCTCATTCTGACCCCAGGTTATCAATTTCTCAATGAATTGAGATAACTTGAAATGCTTTGTAGTTTCTGGTAATAGATTAGTACCAGAACTTTGTACTATTCATGGAATGGTTTTCATGTATTTGTTGAATTGCCTGAACCAGGGGCTGGGGATGTGGCTCAAGCGGTAGCGCGCTCGCCTGGCATGCGTGCGGCCCGGGTTCGATCCTCAGCACCACATACCAACAAAGATGTTGTGTCCACCGAGAACTAAAAAATAAATATTAAAAAATTCTCTCTCTCTCTTCTCTCTCTCTCTCTCTCTCTCTCTCTCTCTCTCTCTCTCTCTCTCTCCTCTCTCACTCTCTCTTAAAAAAAAAAAAATTGCCTGAACCATGTGGAACCCAATTATTTCTGTTTTTCAGCTACCACTTTTTAATGTAATTTATTATGTATGATTCCAATAATCTTCCTATGGTTGGTATTAATGTCTATATTTAATACATGTGGCAACTAAGACCCAAGGAGGATGAATAACCTGCCCAAGGTCACACAGTAAGTGCTTGAGCTAGGAGTTGAAGCCAGATCATCTTCTTAGCCCTAAGCTCATATTTTTCTTTACCAAATTATAATGTCATGATCTGCTTAATATTTTATCCCTAAGCAGAAGCCAACCAAGAGTCTTGGTGTTGACATATTTCCACATGAAATTAAGGGCTCTGCCTTAGAATATTTAGGGATTTTTGTGAAAAGAAGGTGATGATGTAATGGAAATGTAAATTTTTGCATAAAATTAATGTGTATTTGCACTTTGGAATCTTCTTTAAAAATTAGATTGAGGGCTGGAGATGTGGCTCAGCGGTAGCGCGCTCGCCTGGCATGTGTGCGGCCCGGGTTCGATCCTCAGCACCACATACCAACAAAGATGTTGTGTCCGCCGAGAACTAAAAAATAAATATTAAAAAAAATTCTCTCTCTCTCTCTCTCTCTCTCTCTCTCTCTCTCTCTCTCTCCTCTCTCACTCTCTCTTTAAAAAAAAAAATTAGATTGATACGGGGCTAGGAATGTGTAGTGTGTTGGTAGATAGTATCAATGGTTCCCCAGTATTGCCAAAAAAAAAAAAAGTTAGATTAATACAGAAGACCTTTTTTTTATTCTCTTGGTTGCTGATACTTTTTTCCCAGGAGCTCACAGGGAAGGAAGGAAAAACATCAGTGTCACTACAGAATTACAGTGCATTTTTTCGAGAGGTGGACATTGAGGTCTTCTCTATTCTGCATTGTGGACTTGTGACCAAATTCATCTTAGATACTGAAATGAACACAGAAGTAAGTGACATACTGGGATCTTAGAAATTAATCATCTTTCACAAAATTCCTAGCTCTATTTTTATTTCAAAAAGAACACTGTGACATTGAAATTTTTAGAGGGCTGTGGGCAAGGCCCTGAGTTCAATTCCCACCACTGAAAAAAAGGAAAAAGAATGATGACTTCAAATGCCTTTATATGTGAGAATAACAATGCGTATTTGTGCTCGTCTTCTATGGTGTTATAGACTATAATAAAATATTGTGCTGATGATGTTATTCTTGACTTTAGGGTAATAAACTACTTAGTTCACTTTTGTAGAAGAGCACTGTTCTGGTTTAGAGAGGTCAAAGCTATGTTTACTTTTTTAGGATGTTGAATGTCCACTAATGTAGACAGTGGGAGTAAACTAGTACTTTTAGCATGATGTATGCTTTCAGATAGGTTATAATCTAATAGAGAAAGTAGAGATAACTAGCAGTACCTGTTGTATTCGTGGCCTATAATATATTAATGGTCTGAACTAAGTGTGTACAAAACTCTGATTAGAGAATGGTTTTATAATAACAGATTTTTTTTTACCTGATACTTGTAAGAATATAGGCACCTTCAGAATATGATTTGTATTTTTTTTTCATTTCTTGCTACATTAGTTTCCCAATGGAGATTCTCCATAAATGTGTGTTAAGTGAATAGTTGAATGTGAGACTATTTCACCCTTTTCACCTATGGCAATGTAATATACTTTTCACCTGTAGTTTATAATAGTAAAATATTAGGAAAAGAAGTATATTAGGTGCATTGCCTTGAGTTAAGTCATATTTTTATCATAGTATATTTAAGAGATACATCTTGGTTACACAGGTGGAAAAATACACAAAGGAATTTATTTCTAGAGAAAAATTATGACTTCTAATGTATACTGTGTCTCAAATTCCTACTTTAATAACTTGAGAATTTGTTTTATTTTGGAAATGCTTGACTTTTTGATAAGTTAATAGAACACAACAGCCATTCTTTATACGAGATAGGGAAATTTTTTTCTTTTTTTTAATTAGAAATTCAATTCTTCATGCCCTTCAATAGATGAATGGATTAAAAAAATGTGGCATCTATACACAATGGAGTACTATGCAGCAATAAAAAATGACAAAATCATAGAATTTGCAGGGAAATGGATGGCACTAGAGCAGATTATGCTTAGTGAAGCTAGCCAATCCCTAAAAAACAAATACCAAATGTCTTCTTTGATATAATGAGAACAACTATGAACAGTGCAGGGAGGAAGAGCAGGAAGAAAAGATTAACATTAAACAGAGACATGAGATGGGAGGGAAAGGGAGAGAAAAGGGAAATTGCATGGAAATGAAGGGAGACCCTCATTGCTATACAAAATTACATATAAGAGGTTGTGAGGGGAATGGGAAAATAAACAAGGAGAGAAATGAATTACAGTAGATGGGGTAGAGAGAGAAGATGGGAGGGGACGGGAGGGGGGATAGTAGGGGATAGGAAAGGTAGCAGACTACAACAATTACTAATTGGGCATTATGTAAAATTGTGGATGTGTAACCGACGTGATTCTGCAATCTGCATTTGGGGTAAAACTGGGAGTTCATAACCCACTTCAATCTAATGTATGAAATATGATATGTCAAGAGCTTTGTAATGTTGTGAACAACCAATTTAAAAAAAATTTTAAAAAAAAGAAATTTAATTCTTCACCTGTTGGGAGGAGTGTTTATGAAATGTATCAAAAATAAAATGACTAGGACATATCTGGAATTATTCCATCTTTCTTCTATGTCACAGGCTACAGAAGTTGTACAGCTTGGGCCTCCTGAGTTACTTTTCTTGCTAGAAGATCTCTCTCACAAGTTAGATAATATGCTGACACCATCCTTTACTAAGAGAAACCCCTTTCTCAAGGTTAGTGTAAGTACAAGTTTAGAACCTGGGTTCAGTGGATTTGGAAACAAAGCGTGTGGTGGTGAATAATTATCACTTTCTTTTGCATTGTGTTTGGGTCACTGGGTAAGATGGTGGCAGCCCTATTGCCAGATCATATTCACCTTGAATTGAAGGATTCTGGGACTAGCCTAACACACATGAGGCACCAGGTCTGATAGCACTACAAAAAAAAAAGGAAAAGAAATGGAAACCCAGAAAACACAAAAGATACCCATAATAAGACACTTATTTCTAAATTCCCTGAACATTCCTGAATTCTCATCTATGCACAGGTTTTGGGTTTTTTTGTTTTGGTTTGTGGTGCTGGTGGCTGAACCTGGGGACTCACAAATGACCAGGCAAGGGCTCTACCACTGAACTACACCTCCTGCCCTTAGTTTTTGGTTTTAACAGCCTCCTAAACTAAGCCTCAGTATCATAATCAGCTGCCTAGAGAGGCCAGAACCTCAGGTGTGTACATAAGGTACAAATGTGGACCTGCTGGGGGAAGCAATTGATGGTACAAACAGTACAATGTGAAGGTCTTGGGTATCAGCACTTACACATTGATACAGATAGTTACTTGATTCTTTGTACTATTTGTTCTAAATTCCTATCTACCTAAGTGATTTTTTTAATAGAACACTTCACAAATTTGTGTGTTATCCTTGTGCAGGGGCCATGCTAATCTCTGTATTGTTCCAGTTTTAGTATATGTACTGCCCAAGTGAGCACAGTGATTTCATTTCTACTTTTGTGTGAGTTTTATGTCTTTAGTTATGATGGGTCTGTACTTCTTAATCAGACACCATTCTTCCTCTAGAAAGGTTAATCTCTTAGTCATTCGGAAATGGAGCAAGATTTTTATCCCTTTGCTGAATATAGTCTTAGACAAATAACTCATTTCTCCCACCCAGTCCTACTTAATGACATAAGTTTGACTAAAGTCCATGAGGAACATGTAGATTCAGAAAAGATGTCTAACAGTTTCTTCTCTTATAACTCTGAATTTATTGTAGAATAAAGGAAACCGGAATATTGGATTCTCACATCTCCATCTGAAGTCTGCCCCAGAAGTTGTTCATTGTGTTGTTCAACTGCTGACCCCGATGTGTAACCATCTGGAGAATATTCACAACTATTTCCAGGTCAGAAGACTATCTTATCCTTATAGAGACTTAAAAATCACCCAGTGAACTGGAGATTTCCTTTTCAAAGAAAAATTGAAGGGAAATTAGGACAATTCGTTTTTCTTTTTAGAGCTTAGTTGCCGAGAATCATGGTGAAGTTGATGGACCAGGAGTGAAGCCTCAAGAGCACCACATAATGGCTTCCTGTTATCAGAGGCTACTGCAGATTTTTCATGGAATTTTTGCTTGGTGAGTGTATGGGAAGTATGATTATAGACAGAAATGAATGAAAAAGTACTTAATTTTACTTGATGATTAGGTGCTGGGATGTAAATGGATAGGCCCCAGACTTTAGGTAACAATGGTGATTTAGTCTTTTTCATTTGCTCTAGCATCCTCTGGGTCTTATGGGGCCATTATCATTAACCTATTTGACAAATTGAATGACTTGCTGATTAGCTAATGATGACAAATCTGGCCATATTATTTCTTTTGTTTCCTGTCGAAAATGTTCTATAATAACTTGGAAGACTGTTACTTAAAAAATTGTGGTAGAGTGCTCACCTAGCATGTGGGAGGCTCTGGGTTCGATTTTCTATACCACATTAAAAAAATAAACTAACAAAAGAAATTCTTTAAAAAAATTGTTTATCAAAAAGTTGTAAATAAATCACAGATTTTGTGGTAAAGAACTGAACACAGTGTGAGCTAGGATATTTTTGGATACCGTGGAAGCAGGTAATCAGGCCTTTAAAGGGTAGGTGGCCTTTGGGAAGGTTAACAAAAGAATTGAAAGGCACAGCATGGGTAAACATAGAAAAAAAGGATGTCTGTCCCATAAATTTGATTCCTCAGAGCTAGGTCCTGTCCCCTCTCTCTTTTCTACACAGGTTTTCTGGGTAGTCTTACCGAAGCTTAAAGTTATGCCAAATTTTATCCTTTGAGCTCTAGGCATTTATATTCAATTGCCTACTCAACACCCCCTTAAGATGTGTCAGTAAAACCTCAGACTCATCACATCCCAAGCAGAATGTGTCATCACTGTTCCTCCAGCTTTCTCTGGCTCTGTCAATGGTACCACTAGTTGTCTGAGCTCCAAATTAGGAGTTATTTTTTGTCCCTTCCTCTACTTTCTAACCTTTCTCTCTCCCACATGTGATCTCCAAATTCTGTTGACTTCATCTCTGGATAACATTCTAAACCATCTGTCCTCTCTCCACTGCTGCTAGACTCCCATCATCTCCCACTTGTACTAGATTAGTCTCACAGTTGGTTTCTTTGCCACTGTTTGTCTTGCCTGGGTCCATTCCTCACATACGAGTCACAATGATCTTCCCAACACAGACCTAATCTGATCTTGTCCTCGTTCTGGTCTCTGATTGCTGTTAGATTTTTCAAACTCTTTTGCCTAGTTTCTCAGGCTTTCTCCTGCCGCCTCCTGCCCCACCTGTTGTCTTTTCTTTCTTTTTTTTTTTTTTTTTAAATATTTTATTTTTTAGTTCTCGGCGGACACAACATCTTTGTTGGTATATGGTGCTGAGGATCGAACCCGGGACGCACGCATTCCAGACGAGCGTGCTACCGCTTGAGCCACATCCCCAGCCCACCTGTTGTCTTTTCTTCTGCCTGTAGTCATATTGAATTAGAACTAATTCAGCACCCTACATGGCTTTCACCTAAAAGGCTTTACACATACTCATCCTCTGCCAGGATCCCCACACTTCTTGATCCTTACTCTTTTCTGACACATCTAATCTCCTGAGAGCTAACTTCACTTCTTCAGTGACATTTTCTTTACCCCTTAGACTAGGTAAACCTTTTTTATGCCCATCTAGTCCCACTTTCCTCCTACCACTTTTGTATCCTCTTATGATAAAACATCACATTTTTCAAAAAATGGCAATTCTTTTTTTTTTTTTAAATAGTTTTTTAGTTCTTAATGAACCTTTATTTTTGTTTGTAGTGCTGAGAATCAAACCCAGGACTTCACACATGCTAGGCAAGTGTTCTACTGAGCCACAATTCAAGCCCCAAAACATCACATTTTTTATAATTACTTGTTCACCTGTCTTCCCTGCTATACTTTGAGCTCCATGAAGGCAGATATCAGTCATTTTTGTATTCTCTATACTTAAAAGTATTCCCTGACAACATATTTGTATATATCATCAAGGAGATTTATTTATGACAGATGATAAATGAAAGGATGTTTGTTATTTTTAGTTATTAAGGAAATTCAAATTAAAAGCAACTTGGGGTGCAGCTCAGAGGAAGAGCACTGGTTTAGTGTTTACTGGTGAGGCATTGGGCTCAATCCCCAGCACCATAGAAAAGCATAGTGAGATAGTACAACACACTAGCATAGCAAAATGAAAAAAGATTTTATGCCATGTGTTGGTGAAAATGTGGATCAGCTGATAATGCTCACTTGTTGCTGGTCTTACTTTGGAAAACAGTTTTGAAAGTTTCTTGAAAAGTTAAACAAATACCTACCATATGACCCAGTTGTTCTATCCCTATTGTATTTACCCCCCAAAAAATGAAAACACATGTTCACACAAAGTCTTATGCATGAATGTTTATAGTAGTATTATTCGTAATAGTTACAAAGTAGAAATAACCCAAATGTTGATCAGTTGGTGAATGTATAAATAAATCATGATATATATATATATATATATATATATATATATATATATATATATATGGGGGAATGCTACATGCAGCAACATGATAAATACCTATGCTAAATAAAAAGCAAGAATATAAGGAATCACAGTATTTGATTCCCTTTATATAAAATTCTAGAAAAAGCATATTTTATAATGATGGAAAAGTATCAGTTGTTGCATAGCATTGGGCAGGAAGTTCGAAAGAGGAATGGATTACAAAGGAGTGTAAGAAATCTTAGGGGGATGATGGGTATATTCAGTATCTTCACTCTGGTGGTCTCATGAGTTTATAAATCAAATCTGATCAAATTCAGCATTTTAAATATATATAATTTATTATTCATCAGTTATACCTCAAAATGGTGGGGAGAAAACCTGACACATAGCCCTCAGAGTACATTTGTTGAAGGAAGGGCAAATAGCACTGGTGATGTGGAGAATGTTTCTATAGGAGAAGATCTAGGGGTCACATTGTACTGAGCCTTGAAGGTCTTGCAGAATTTAAAAGTGCAGGGAAACAGTTTGGAGTTCTGTGATCATAGCCATAATATAATGAAAGCATTTTAAGAAAATCTTTTTGGCAACATTGTACAAGACAGTGGGAAAGGATGCAAAAAGATCAGCAGGTGGGGCTGGGGTTGTGGCTCAGTGGTAGAGCACTTGTCTAGCATGTGTGAGATTCTGGGTTCGATACTCAGCACCACATATAAATAAATAAAGGTCCATTGACAGCCCAAAAATACTAAAAAAAAAAAAAAAAAACCAAAAACACAGCAGATGTTGTCATGATCTGTGCATGTAATGACAGGGACCTGCCCTGGAATGATAGTCTGGACTTGGGGGAAAAAGGGACAATTAGAAAATCCAAGATAAAATTGTTAAGACAATTTATTAATGTAGAGAAAGGGTTAAGTACTTTATTGACCACCTACTGGGGACTGGACATTAATTTAGCAATTTGACAAAAGACTGAGGCTTACCTCTAAAATATAAGGAAGGAGAAGAGTTCCCTGCCCCCTTGATAATAAGCCTTGAACCAGGCTTGGTGGTGCATGCCTATAATCCCAGTGGTTTGGAAAGCTGAGGCAGGAGATTTAAGTTTGAGGCCAGTCTCAGCAATTTATCAAGGCCCTAACCAACTTAGATCCTGCCTTAAAAGAACAAGGGCTGGGGTTGTGGCTCAGTGACAGAGCGCTTGCCTTGCACATGTGAGGCATTGAGTTTGATCCTCAATACCACATAAAAATAATTAAACAAAATAAAGATACTAAGAACAACAAAAGACTGGGGATGTAGCTCAGTGGTACAATTACCTCTGGGTTCCATCCCTAATACAAAAAAGAAGAAAAAAAGAGAACAAGCCTGTGAGAGGACTGTTAGGTCCTTAAGGCTGGATTATTCTGGATGTACCTCAATTTTATATCTGATTCTTAGAGTTGAGATTGGATTTGTCAATTGAGGATGATGCAGACTGGAGCTGAGGATCCTGAAATACTATCCAGGTAATCTTCCTGAAGCCCAGCTAACCCACCTTACCTTGTCTTTCCTTTAGGAATGGATTTTTTAACCTTGGATATCATAATTTACTGTATTCAGCCCTTGAGGTCCTCGCTAGCCGACTGAAGCAAATAGAACATGAGCAGTCATTGGAGGAATTGGTCAGGTGGGTCAGATGCATGTCCTAGAGTGTTTTCCCAAGAGACTTTCAGGAGCTGGATTGTCAATTTCCTTGAAAAGGGGCTGGGAATATAGCTCAGTTGGTGGAATGCTTGCCTCACACGCACAAGGCCCTGGGTTCAATCCCCAGCACCCCAAAAAAAAAAAAAAAGTCCTTGAAAAATTTTAGGACTCTCAGTAGTTGGGAAGGAAATTGATATTTTCAACACTTTTCCTCAGCATATGAGCTTTCTCACTTACGTATTTGGATAAATTGTGCAACATTAGTTATACCATGCTAAATCTTCATGCATACATCAGCCCTTGAATGTGCCTTTTCAGGTAATGATCATGAAAACATTAAGCATCTGCATTCAAGTCTTGAGTGTCCAAGGACTTCCTCTGTCTCCTACCAGGGTTGGTTATGTAGATAGCAGCTAGTTATCACTAATGGCCAGTCTCCTTTCTCCATCCTTAGAGGAAGACCATATGTGACTGAGGGCAAGGCTATGGAGGAGGGAGGTGAGAATATAATTTAAAGGACAGGCTGTCAGCCTCCTATCCAGCATCAGCCAGAGTGACTTGGTCTTTCCGTCTCCTCCTTGATAGCCTAGGCCATCACTATGTCAGCAGTCAGTACTTGTCTTCCTGCCTGTAGGGCAGGACCTTATTTTAAATTGACTACTTTTAGGGGTGTAGCTCAGTGGTTGAGTATTTGCCTACTCTACTTAAGGCCCTGGATTCTATCCTCAGCTCTGAAAAATGAAAGGGAGGAAGGGGGGGGTGTGCAGAGAGAAAGAGAAAATTTTTAATTTGACCTCTTTCTCACCAAACAATCAGGAATTGACTCTGGTATCATTTTAACAACAATTTAACAGTTCTAGACTGATTTTCATTCCCTATCTCCCATTATTTTATTGCATTGAAACTAGACTGTGTATGATGCATTCATTAAAAGCTGTGTTTTCAGCCAGGCAACTTAGTAAGATACTCTCAAAATAAAATTTGAAAAAGGGCTTGGGGACTGTAGCTCAGTAGTGGAACATTTGCCTAGCATGTGTGAGGCACTGGGTTCAATTCTCAGCCCCATTTTAAAAAAATAATAATAAATATTCATTGACAGCTAAAAATATTAAGGAGGTGGGGTGCTGGGAATGTAACTAAGTGGTAGAGTATTTGCCTAGCAAATGTGAGGCCCTGCATTTGATCTCCACTACTGGGGAAAACAAAACAAATAAACTATGCTTTCTCTGCATTGTATTATAATTTCCTTCCACATTGTCTCTGTTGGATACCACATCTCCAGCCCTTTTTATTTTTTATTTTGAGACAAAGTCTCATTAAGTTACTCTGGCTTTGAATTTGTAAACCTCCTGCCTCAGATTCCTGAGCCTCTGGGATTACAGGTGTGTGCCACCATACATTGCCAAACTTGGATTTTAAACATGATTTTCAGTGTTTCATAAGTCTTTGAAGGGCAACTAATTTATCAGGAGTTGCACAAATTGCATTTTTGACATACATGACCCTTTTGAGGCCAGCATTCCATTCCTGGGGTGCTCTTTTACCCTCAATTTCTACATACACAGAGTTTTCTGTCAAGATGCTTGAAACTTGGTCCTAAAGCACCTGAAAATGAGGATTCTGATTTGGCTCTCATTTACAGAGAAGTTGGGCAACTCCTATGGATTTTAATATGTCTTTAATACATGTGATGCTGTTGTGTTTTGTTGTTTTGTTTCTTGTCTCCTTACAGTCAGAGCTTCAATTACTTGCAGAATTTTCATCCCAGCATTCCTAGTTTCCAGTGTGGTCTTTACCTTATCAGACTTTTGATGGTCTTGTTGGAAAAATCTACAGCTCCTGCTCCAAAGAAAGAAAAAATTGGTGATGGGCCCAATTCCTCTTTTTCAAGAATAGAATTCATGTCTAACTCTAAATTTGGGGCTTCCCAGAACCTTGTACATTTTTGCATGTAAATCCCCACAAAGTCTTGGATATGCCCTCTTTGACACCAAAGAGGCTTTTTTTTTCCCCTAAGGATCTCTGATTGACTTCTGCTGACATTGCTTAGTGTGACATTGGTCAGCTGTCTAGAGGATTTTTTTTTTCTTTTTTTGGTACTGAGGATTGGAACCCAGAGCCCTAGCACATGCTGTCCACACACAAACTCTTAACACTGAGCTGCATTCCCAGCCCTGGATAATTTTCTGTTTGGCTCAAGTTTTAATCATATCCTTTAAAAAAGAAAAAATAATTGGGGACTGAGATTTAGCTCAGTGGTGGAGCGCTTGCCTAGCATGTGTGAGGTACTGTGTTCAATCCTTAGCACTGCATAAAAACAAATAAAGGTATTATGTCCATTTTCAACTAAAAAAAATTTTTAAATTATCTGACACATTTGACAAAAAGACATAAACCATGAGGTTAATAAAGTGGGAGAAAAACATGGGAAGATTAGACAAACTCTAGATAGGGCAAAGGGGAAGGAGGGCAAGGGAGGAAGCAAGGGGATAAAAAAGAATGAGGTGGACATTATTACCCTAAATACATGTATGGAATTACGAATGGTGTGAATATACTTTGTATACAATCAGAGATGAAAAACTGTGCTCTATATGTATAATATAAATTGTAATGCATTCTTCTGTCATATATGACAAAATAGAATAAAAAATCTTTAAAAAAAGGGAGAAAAAGATGAAATCAGGATCAGGTGTGGAGGAAGTATTAGCCTCTTCCTTGACTTTTCTTTAACTGTATTATATCATAATTCTTGGAATACATCTCACTGATTATACATCCTAGTTAATAGCACAAACAGCAGCATGAAAATGTGAAACGGTGCTTTGGGAAGGGCCACTGACCTGCCCACCAGGAGCACGTTTGACTTTCCCACTGCCCAGCGGTATCCTTGTGTGGCTCTATTGGTTTAT
This sequence comes from Urocitellus parryii, assembly GCF_045843805.1. Lineage (NCBI taxonomy): Eukaryota > Metazoa > Chordata > Mammalia > Rodentia > Sciuridae > Urocitellus > Urocitellus parryii. Next base: position 14,374,084 of record NC_135546.1, read on the forward strand.
GTTCATAGCAGCCTTCTAAAAATTTTTTGGTAAGACAGGAACAACTTAGTAAATTTAGAATAATAATCCCTTTGAACAATGATCATCCCAAAAGCCTGGAAGACAAGTGAGGTTATCTGATCATTATACATTATATACATATATTGAAATGTCACTATACCCCACAAATGTATACAATTATTATGTGTCAAAATAAAAACTTTAAATATATATTTTTTAAAAAGAGGTCATTTTCCTGCTAATGAGAACTCTCTGTCTTGTTTTCTAAAAGCTTCCCTGGCTAGACAGTGCCTCTGTCGGGCATGGTCACATGGGGAAAAAGAGAAGAACAGCACCTTTAATGAGCAGCTGCATGATATGCTTTGGTGAGATGTTTGGTTTCTTCCATAAGCCAAATACCCCTTTTCCATTTTGCTACTGATGGGATTTCTCATCTGGTTAGGGGAGACTTGAGAGCAATGAAGTAGGTTTAAACTAAACAGAATTTGGAATCTGGATCTTAAAATCCTCTGCTTCTACCTTCCTATTAGTTAAAACTGTTAAAATATAGAGGAAGTGGAGGAGTCTACAGTTGTATCCTACCTTATTAATCAGCCAAATACATCTATTGTCTACCATATTCAAGATGTATTAACCACTTCCAAGGTGTCTGTTTCTAATTGGGTCTCATTTACTTTGCCTTTGGACAAGTATCTGGAATCTTTGTTATTAAAAATAAAAGCCCGGGGCTGGGGCTGGGGCTCGGGCTCAGGCTGGGGCTCAGTGGTATAGCGCTTACCTAGCACGCATGAGGCACTGGGTTCGATTCTCAGCACCACATGAAAAAATAAGCAAACAAACTAAAGGTATTGAGTCCATCTTTAACTTAAGAAAATAAAAATAAAAGCCTGAAATTGTTTTTATGGTGTGCTGGGGATCAAACCCAGGTCCTTGTGCATGCAGGGTAAGCATTCTACCAACTGAGCTATATCTCCAGCTCCTGAAATTGTTTTAAAGCTTAATACCAGCCAGGCTTGGTGATGTATGCCTGTAAGCCAACTATGGGGAGGCTGAGGCAAGTTCAAGGACAACCTGGGCAACTTACCAAGACCCAGTCTCAAAAAACGAAAAGGTCTGGGAATGTGGCTCAGTGGTTAAGTTCTTGCTAGCATGCATCAGACCCTGGGTTTAATCCTCAGTATTGCTGGGGCTGGGGGAAGCTTGATGTTTGGTAACATCTCAAGAAAGAAATCTGAACTACTTAGAAGTTCAGTAACGTGTTCATACTCCTCCAACTCTCCATGCAGCATCTACCTGGAGCACACAGACAATGTTCTGAAGGCCATAGAGGAGATCGCTGGCATTGGTGTCCCAGAATTGATCAACTCTCCAAAAGATGCATCTTCCTCTACATTCCCTACACTGACAAGGTAAAGGAATTCTTGCCTCCAGTTCTCTTTTTCGGATATGTTTACATTGTTTAGTGTATATAGTTTCCAAATAACCACCTTACTCCTCTAATTTTTAAAAAAAAATATTTATTTTTTAGTTGTAGTTGGACACAATACCTTTATTTCACTTATTTATTTTTATGTGGTGCTGAGGATTGAACCCAGGGTCTTGCACAGGCGAGGTGAGTGCTCTACCACTGAGCTACAACCCCTGCCCACCCCTCTAATTTTGATACATTTGGTAGGTACCATCTTTAGTTAGTCTATGCATTCCTTCCAGGAGCTCTCAGTCAAACTATGTGAGTGGGCCTTATTGTGGAATAAATTGTCAGAAGTTACAGTTTGAAAGGAGATGAACTTCTCCTATCTATACTTTCATCCTTTAAACTTGAAACTAGGACTGGAGATGGTAGCTTAGTGGTAGTGCATGCCTACCATGCATGAGGCCCAGGTTTGATGCTGAGCATCATAAAAAATATGTGTGTGAGTGTGTCTTTGTGTGTATGTGTATAATATAAGCTTCAGGCTATTCTAATATTTTAACCACTTTGAAAAGGTGATTGTCATATATAATCATATATGTCTGAATGAGTTTGTGTCTCCTATCAGTAGTTATACTTGTATAGTCTTTCAGGTTTATAAAGCACTTTAACATTCTTTATCTCATTTGATTGATCTTTTTAATAATTCTATCAGGTAGGTATCATTACCTCCATTTTACTGTTGAGAAAAGTGAGGGTAAGAGAGGGAACCTCTCCAGCTTATGTAAGCAATAAAATGAATGTGGAAGCAGGATTAAACTTGGGTCTTTTCCCTACTGCTTCACTGCTCTTTCCATACCGCTCTATCATCTCCTTCCATGAAGCTAGCTCAGACCCATTGTTTTGTAGGTCTATCTACTTGGACCCATTTCTGAAGCCTTTCCACTTTCCTATTCTCTTTTCAGTGGACCCTAGTGAAAGAACATTCAGAGGGTTGGGGGAGGAATTATTGTGGTTCCTGACTTCTTCTTGGGAAGTTCTTCCTAAGCAGTGCATCGTTGTAGGATTGTGTGTACTTGTCCCTCTTTTAGGCACACCTTTGTCATTTTCTTCCGTGTGATGATGGCTGAACTTGAGAAGACGGTGAAAGGTCTCCAGGCTGGCACAGCGGCAGACTCACAGCAGGTGGGTCAGATGCTCCCCCACCAAGAAATGGACTCTGGATTTCTTGGAATTTCCTGATCCTGCTATTTCTTGGGCCTAGGGCTTCTCCTGAGCTACTTACTTTGAGTTACCAAATACAGGATATTTTTCAAAGACTCCTGGTTTAATTTCCCTTCCCTCTAGTTGGAGGTGAGAATTGGGCTTTATTTTCCCTGGCCACTGTCCAATTTGTCACTTATTTGCTAGCATGAGGTAAGTTAGTCTGTTTGAGATGCTGTGGATCTTGGCAGCTTGGCTAACCAGAACTGAACTGGATTGTTGAGATCAAGGGCTAACTTAGGCAGTCAGAAGCCACTGAGATCTGCTACAGAAGCTGCACCTACTTGGAAATTCCTGAAAAGACACTCTATCAGGCACTCCAATGTTATCACAACATGTAGGCCTTAGAACCATCTTGTGGGTGCACTGGTTGCCACATTTCTTTGGTAGCGTAATTAGCTTTAACCTCTGAATAGCTGTGTGATTGAAGAACTGTGCATTAGTTGGGAGTACAGGATAAGAATAATTCTGTGAGCTGTGATTCAGAGGCATCTGTTTGGTTGTCTCCAGATTCATGAAGAGAAGCTTCTCTACTGGAACATGGCTGTTCGAGACTTTAGTATCCTCATCAACCTGATGAAAGTGAGCATGGAGGCTCCAGTTATCCAGATAACTGCGGAAAATGAGGCCCTGGCTTCCAAAATGGATCCTGTTTGCTCCTGTCCTCACCCTTCCTGAGACGTATCTCCTCCATACACACACATTTCCATTGTCTTATAGCCTGTTCTCCTGCCCATCCATGCTAACCCCTTTCTCTCCTAGGCAATGTCTTTTTCCTTTTCTTCCTGCCTCCCGAGACACACAATAATAATACTTAATCTCTGTCATTTTCTCTCACCTTGCTCTGGGTCCTCTCTAATCTCACTCCCTTTTCCAACCCTCAGTGTCTTCATTATTTTTCAAACTAGTGCTTTCTCTCCAAGATTCTGTTCAGGTTGGTCCCTCAGCCTTGGATGTCATTCTCTTACTATTTCACTTCACTTATAAAAAGTTTTTCTTAAAGCTTCAGATCAAGGTTTTGGCCCTCTTATGTCATATTCTAACATCTCCAGTTAGAATCAATCTCTTGTCCCTCTTTGCTCATTTCTTCCTTTCTTTGACTTCAGTTATGGCAGTTACTCTGTTCCGTAAATTAATTTGTAATTAAACTGTTGACTTGCTGTCTTCGTTTTAGATTTCTCTGCAGTACCCAGAGCTGTGCTGGGATGCTCAAAGGAGCCATCCTTAGCTTTGGTTTCTTGTCTTTTCACCTCCAGGTATTTGATAGTCATCCTGTTCTGCATGTATGTTTGAAGGTGAGAGCTTTACTGGCCCTGTTCAATATTTCTTCTTCTTGTGGTTGTTCTAAAGAGGCCTCAGCTAAAATGAGTTGCCAATACCTTGCATACGTCAGAGGCTGTAGGATGTATTCTATGCTAACAGCCTTAGGGAAGGCAATAGATATGTTAGCTCAGTGGTACAAGGCTTGCCTAACTTGTGCAAGACCCTAGGTTCCATCCCCAGCGCTGTTTAAAAAAGAAGAAGAAAAAAAAGAGGGAAGAGGAAAGGCCTTTGGTGGCCTTGTGAATGTGGAAACTGATATATTCTATGTCTTCATGACTCCTCTCTATGGGGATTTCCCAGATTAGCTCTAGATTTGATAGTAAACCCAATGGGAATATTGTAGAGAGAATGCTTCTTTCCCACTCCTGATGTCTCCTTCCAAGTGGGTTGGTGCCCCATTCTATCTTCTGGCCTCTCTACTCTCATACACTGGGAGATGGGGGAGTCCGGGACAAGGGATGATTTCTTTGATCTGGTAATATTGGAAATTGGTGTAGGCTCCCTCAACCCTACACAGTTTCCTCCTCTTGGGAGTCATTCATTCTCAAGAGTTGGGAGTTCCCCTTGCTCCTCTCTGCTCTCATTCTTGAGTTAGGCCTTTGGCTTTTCGCTGTGTCTGAAATAGGTAATCCATCAAATTCTGGGCTTTATAACAGACAATTTTCATATTAAACTACCTTCTCCAAATTAACCTTTTGGACTACTCCCAACTATTTTTTACATATAAAAAAGGAACATAATGCCTTTGGGCTGGTGATGCTATGCTGCTTCAGCAGGGGCCTTTCAAGTGAAAGAAGTCACCAGTGTCTCTTTTCTTCAGTATGGACGTCTCTTTGTGGAAGCATTTCTGAAGCAGTGTATGCCACTCCTAGACTTCAGTTTCAGAAAACACCGGGTAAGTGCAGAGAGCAAAGAGTTACTCTCAAGAGTTGCTTGGGGACTGCTTTTGTGGCTCAGTGCTTGCCTAGCATGCATGAGGCACTGGGTTGGATCCTCAGCACCACATAAAAATAAAGATATTGTCTCCACCCAAAACTAAGAAATATATATATTTTTTAAAATCAAGTTGCTTGGAGGGTATATGCGTAGTGGCTTATGGGGTAGGGTTGGGGGTGGGAGTGGGAACAGTCTCCTTGCTAAAAAAATCAAGTTGCTTGGAGGGTATATGCATAGTGGCTTATGGGGTAGGGTTGGGGGTGGGAGTGGGAACAGTCTCCTTGCTCACATTCTGGGCAGAACTGTTTAGACCCCTCCTGTGCCTCTGCCCTAATGGTGCTTTTTCTCTTAAGCTTGATTTCATTGTGCTACTGCACTCCCAGGACCTTGTATTCAGTTGATTGCTACTTTGTGCTTCCCTAGGTCTACTCTGGAATAATAAAGATGCAGTTTATTTGTGTCACAAAATACTTTGCTGTTTTTTTTTTTAATATTTATTTTTAGTTGTAGTTGGACACAATACCTTTACTTTATTTATTTTTATGTGGTGCTGAGGAACGAACCCAGGGCCCTGCACATGCTAGGCTAGCACTCTACCACTGAGCCACAACCCCAGCCCCTACTTTGCTGTTTTAAAGAACAATCTTGATAGTTTCTTTAGTAAAGTAGTACCCAGGGATAGATTAATGAAGTAAGGAAAGAAACAAATGATTTCTTATACGTATTTAGCAAGTAAAATTTGCAAAACACCAATAATAAAACACCTAGGATATTTGGTTAATCCCTTATAACCCTAAAAGAGAAAGGAGAGGTGGGGAAAATTGAGATGTAATCTATTTAGCTCTATAGTCAAGGTCTTATGGCAGTAGGGGCAGAAATGGGACACTAGAGAAATGTCTTTAGCTAATTCTGTTTCTGAGGGCCAAATGAAGACGATTGTCACCATAGGCTGCAACCTGTAGAATGTATCATCTTTGATTCTCTCAGTTACAAGGATATCTTGCATCTAAAATGAAATGAGAATATTTCATGCTGCATTTATGAATTTTGTTATCTTAGGAAGATGTGCTGAGCTTACTGGAAACCTTCCAGCTGGACACAAGGCTGCTTCATCACCTGTGTGGGCATTCCAAGGTGAGAGGGGAGTAGGTCAGGCACTGCTGGCTGGATCTGCAAGTGCTGTTGGGAGTTCCATTGGTTTATTTACTTCTTCCTTTGTTACCTCTTCTTTAAGCCTTTAGATCTTAGACTGTGTCCAAAGGCATTTTATGACTATTCAGATCCTTAGTTGCTGGTTGATATTGGGCAGTTGTCTAAAGGGAAGTTCTGCATCTGTAATTTGATTCAGATCCCATAGCCGTTCTCTAGAAATGCTTCTTGGGTGAGGAGTATAGAATGCTGCTGGATGGCTGGGCATGGTAGTTCACACCTGTGGTCCGAGCCACTCAGGAGGCTGAGACAGGAGGATCACAGTTTGAGACCAGACTGGGCAACTTAGTGAGACCCTGTCTCAAAAAAATAAAAAGGACTGAGGATATAGCTCAGTAGTAAAGTATCCCTGGGTTCAATCCCTAATTAAAAAGAAAAAAAGAAAAGAAATCTTACAAAGTGCTCTGGGTGGGAAAAACACTAGGTCACGGGTGGCACTGTTGGGCAAGGTATTGCTAAAGCAGCCATCTCAGATTTTCCAGCTGGACTACTTAGTTGTCAAGGGGCACATCTGTTGTGAGAACATTTTCGAATTGAAGGGTTTTTCTGCTTGAAACCCTCTTAGAGTTAATAAACCATTGACACCTTTTTTTCTGAAGGAACACGGAATCCTAGGGTTCTATAGTCACTGGAAAACCAAATGATTCTTTGAGCCAGTTCCTATTACTTATTTCCTCTCCTGGTTTTAAGTTGAAAAGTTCTGAGCAATAGAATTGTAAGGACTCTGTGCTAAGCAGAGATTTTTTTTTTTTTAATATCCATGTAATATTGGCTCAAGAATATTTTTGGTGCCAGGTGAGGTGGCGCATGATTGTTACCCCAGCAACTCAGGAGGCTGAGACAGGAGGATTACAAGTTCAAGTTGGGCTTCAGCAACTTAGTGAGACCCTGTCTCAAATTGACAGGGCTATGCTGTCATTCAGTGTACAGATTTATGCTTGACAATAAGCTCAGATGAGATGTATGTATGTATTTTCATTCAGATTCACCAGGACATGAGACTCACCAAACATGTGCCTTTACTTAAAAAGACCCTGGAGCTCTTAGTTTGCAGAGTCAAAGCAATGCTGGTCCTCAACAATTGCAGAGAGGCTTTCTGGCTGGGCAATCTCAAAAACCGGGACTTGCAGGTAAGCCTTTGGACCACCAGTGCTAATGCCTCATTCCCATTCCTTGATAGAACATCAGAAGGAATGTAAGGAAGGTCACTTAAGCCCTGCTTTGCCAATGAGACTGCTTTGAAGTCTGGTTGTTTAGTTTTTAAAGCTAGGGTACATTGCTGTGGTCTCTAGTCACAGGCTGTACTAGAGACAGGCAGCAAAGGTGCCATTGGTGTAAACAGGTCTCAGAAATAGAGCCAGATTGGTTCAGTCCTCTCCAAGGCAGTTTTAAGCCCTAGTCTGTACTTTTCCTGAAATCATTTTGGCTAACTTTAACAAATGAACATTTCTAGGGTCTTACAGTTGTCTGATTGAATGAAATCTTGTATTGATCATAATATTGCTTACAGCATTTTTCATAAAGGATTTAAGCCCTTTTTTTTCATGCTGACAATATCATAGTTTTATAATTGGTTATATGTGAAAATAGACCCGAGAATTAGCTTCTTTTCTTCACCTCAGCTGTATGAGATTGATTCTATTTGAGAAAATTGAAACTCAGAGAAGTAACTTATGTAAGGCCTGTCAGCAGCAAGTGAATAGAGCCAGAGCTTGAGTCCAAACAGTTCTGATCCAGAGTTGATGTTCTTCAACCACTTGACTGTTCTTCAGCCTCTTCATAGCTGTTTGTGGTTCCTGTGTTGGAACTTATTTACTTTAAGATACCGGGGAGGGCTGGGGTTGTGGCTCAGAGGTAGAGCACTTGCCTAGCATGTGTGAGGCACTGGGTTTGATCCTCAGCACCACATAAAAATAAAGATGTTGTGTCCACCTAAAACCAAAAAACAAATATTTAAAAAAAAGAAAGAAAGAAAGAAAAAATACTGGGGAAACGAGATCTATATTCAACGATAACCAAAAGTCACTAATACATTCTTGCCTTGTAAATCTAGGTGATACTAGAATACGAAGATGAATTCTTTTTTGTAGAAATACATATTATATCAGAGCCACAGGCATCCCAGAAACCTGGGGTTGAGTATTCCTTCCCTAGATGCTGTAACACAAGTTGGTGTTGGTATTTTGAATGACTTAGAACATCTTTCTTTGTATTGCTCAGCCTTTCTCCTCCTACGAACCCTAATGTAATCATTATAACCCACCATTTGTCTCTGTCCTTCCATATTTAGGGTGAAGAGATTATATCCCAGAATTCCCAGGAGAGTACAGCATATGAGAGTGAGGGTGGCACGTCATCCCAGCTCACTAAGAGCAAAGCAACAGAGGTATCGAAAGGGCACCAGAGTCTGGCATTGATGGTTTCATGTTAACTGTTGTGAATTGGTAGAATGCAGACCTTTCCCTGCTTATATTTGATGATATAATACTATTTCTTTACTTATGAATTCTGGGGGCCCAGAAAAAAAAGTTCACAATTTTAGAATCATTTGAGTATCTCAAGCTGTGGCATGTGTTATGGAGTTGAAAATTGTCTTCCAAGTGACTTGGGCTGTGGCTCACTAGTAACACCTGTGCTTAGCATGCACAAGTCCCTGGATTCAATCCCCAACACTAAAAACAAAGGAAAAAAATTTTCTCTTCCATTGTGTATTGTACTGTTTTCTACAAACTCATGTATGAAACTATTTTAGAAGGAAGAAAAGAAGAGTTTAGTATATTTTCTAAGTGCTGAGAAGATGAGCTAAGCCACTTAAACATGTTTGAATAGACAAAAATAAGCAAGCCAGCTTGGTGGCCCACACCTATAATCTAGATGGCTCAGGAGGCTGACGCAGGAGGATTATGAATTCAAAGCTAACCTCAGCAAAAAAGAGTTGCTAAGCAACTCAGTGAAACCCTATCTCTAAAATACAAAAAAAAAAAAAAAAGGACTGAGGATGTGGCTCAGTGATCAAGTGCCCCTGAGTTCAATTTTTGGTTCCTCCCTGCCCAAAAAAAATCACCAAAGAAAGCTTTTGATGGAAGCCAAAACCTAGAGTCAGAAGTTGCTACCACATAGGAATAAAATAACAGAACTCCTTTTTTTTCAATGCTTTTGTTAATTTAAAGAAAGCTAAATAAAAATTTACATATTTATAAAAATTTTGCTATAATTCAAGTGGGTCATGGACATCAACAAGTTCAGATACAAGAATTCCTGCTGTATGTCCTAAAGGCCGTTTAGTACAAAAAATTATTTGCATGGTTCTCTGTTTTAATGTATAATATGCCTCCTGCACCTGAAGCAGGCAGGTCCCTGTTAGCTTTGTATTTTATCCTAAACAGACCTACCATACTAGATTTTCGAAGCAATTTTATGTGTATTCCCTGTTGAATATGCCAGTACTTTTAATGTCTATTTCATTTTCTATTGAAGCATATTGTGATTTTGTTTATGTCACATCCATGTAGAAGAGCTGGATGGGGCTGGGGATGTGGCTCAAGCGGTAGCGCGCTCGCCTGGCATGCTTGCGGCCCGGGTTCCATCCTCAGCACCACAAACAAAGATGTTGTGTCCGCCGAAAACTAAAAAATATTAAAAAATTCTCTCTCTCTCACTCTCTCTTAAAAAAAAAAAAAAAAAAAAAAAAAAAAAAAAAAAAAAAAAAAAAAAAAAAGAAGAAGAGCTGGAAAGCTATGGCCAATTTTAAAAATCATGAAAATTTGGTTTGCTTGCAGTATGGGATGAGTCAGTATCAAAATGATCTCCATCCATGGTCTTGGCTTAGAGCTCAAGAATTAAGATGGTGTTACATGCCTATAATTCCAGCTACTCAGGAGGCTAAGGGCAGAAGATTTCAAGTTCCAGACTAGCCTGGATGACTTAGGGAGACTGTCTCAAAAAATAAGAAGGGCTGGGGATATAGTTCAGTGGTAGAGCACTTGCTTAGCATGTGTGAGGCCCTAAGTTTGATCCCCAATACTTCAGTAAAATTGAGAAGAGCCTCTGGTTCATTTTACAAAGAAGGTATTATTCAGCTTTTCATTGCTGTGACCAACATATATCCAAGAACAACTTAAGAAGAGGAAAAGTTTATTTGGGGCTCCCAGTTTCAGAGGTCTCAGTCCATAGACAGCCAAGTCCATTTCTCTGGGCCTAAGATGAGGCAGTGCATCTTGGCAGAAGGTTGTGGTGGAGGAGCACTGCTCCACTGTGGCAGCCAGGAAGCAGAGACAGCAGGTGAGGAAGGGGCCACAGGGAAGATGATCCCCCCCTTCACTCACACCTCCTGTGACACTTTTCCTTGCCCCATCTGCCTACAGTTACCACCCAGCCAGTCGATTCAAATTAGAATAATTAGGTAGCAGGTCTCATAATCTAATCATCTCTCCTCTGAATATCCTTGCATTAACACAGGAGCATTTGGGGGTCACCTCACATCCAAACCATAACAGTGGTTTAAAATCTATCATTGGTTTCAACAATGAAGTAGTATAGTATATATTGGTGGGAACTTTTTTGCAATTCATTGAGTCTTGTAGATCAATGGCCTAAAATACTTACTTGTCCTTTGCTCCTTAGGATGGTGAAGATGATGAAGCAAGTGATGGAGAAAAGGAGCAATATAGTGATGAGAGTGACGACAACTCTGATTAGACCCCAAGAGGCTGCTGCTGTCTTTCTCTTCTCTGCCACTCTCTTACCATTTTGTATTCAGGGTTTGAAATCTGCTCTTTCTGTTTGGAAGTATCCTGTTTTGTCCTCCAAGAGGGGGTTTATTTAATTTGTGAATTTCACAGATTGTCTATCATTGTCAAAGTCCCTGGCTTGGAATCCCAGTGAAGCATTGTTTCTGGTTTGGATAAATGTGGCTGTGCTCTAATGCAGAGTAAACTCTCTGAGTCATGATTTTGGACTTTGTGCACTAGTTTTGAAACAGATTTATTCTAGAATTTAGGCTTATATCACTTTAACAAATAAATTCTAAGTTTTGCCTTAGTCACCTTTTTCTTGTTTAGATTTCTTTTATTATTCAAGGACTAGGTAGAATTGAAGTTTGTGCAGAGAAATAAAAGGGATAGGTGCCAACATAGTTTTTCTGCTCAAAATCATCTCCTCTATTACAAGGACTGTTCTCACATATGATGGTATCATTTTTGTGATCTTTCTAGAGAAGTGACCTGAACTTTCGATACTCAAGACAGAATCAAAAGGAATATCTTACTACCTTATAATTTTTTGGATCCTTATAATAGTATAAGACAAAGGAAGAAGAGGCATCATCAAATTTATGCTGACTTTGCATACATATAATATTTATTTCCACATTATTCTGAATTGCACCTATAATCTAATTACAAGAATACTACAAAATTGTTTATTAGAAACAGAACACTATGAATATACTTCATCTAAAATGGAAGGCTCTCCTTTCTTCTGCCAAAAAGCCCAATTTCAGTGCTGCTACCAAGTTCTTTCTTGCCAGGCTGTAAAGATTGTTTAATATTTGTTAATATTTCTACCCATTTAAGTACTATCCTGAGGTATTGTTTTTTGGTCATTGTTTTGATGGGGGAAGGCTATTCAATTTTTAAACTAATTCTTGACTCATATAAACATTTTTGACCCCATCTTCCTCTGGTACAAAGAAATGCACACTCCTTTCTCAAAATCCCCTTTTCCCCCAATTCATTATTGTCTTTGGTGTTTAAGTGAGTTCACAGTAGGCTCATTGATTTATATGGTTTAATGGTTCTTTATCACATGTACATGTCAATGCTAGTTTGACTCTTTTAAATGGTCGTTTCAACTTTACAATGGAAATGTTCTCCCTTGCACTGTTATCACTGCCCACCCTCCCCTTATTTTGGAGAGACAGGGGCTCCTGAATTATCACTGCTTCACAGGAAAGCAGAATAGCTGGGGCAGTGTCACAGTTTCATTTATGTGAACAGATTTGTGTAAGCTTCAGGTACATACCAAAGAACATGGTGTGAAGATTAGGGGGATCAGATGGGGACCCTTTACTTGGAGTGTTGTAAGGCAAAGGTGCACTTCTTATATGTTGCATACAGCAGGAGGATGGAGCGCAGCATCTGTTTGCACATAGTCACTGTCATCTGAATCTGAGGCTCCTTAAGTCCAGTGGGCCATTGGTGCTCCCTGCTGATAATTTTGCAGAAGGCTGACTTGTCTGAAACTCTGAAGGTCCCAGTCCACTTGGGTGGCTGAGCTGTGATGACCCTGCCAAAGACAGAATCCACTCCACTGAGGCGGATGGGCTGGGGCTTCCTGACCAGTCCTTTCTTGTTGCTCATGGTTCGGAGCTCTGACGTGTGGCAGGGTAACTTGGGACTCACTCCAGTTTCCAGGAACGGGCTGTCTAGGACTAGAGTGACCTCTTGAAAGCACAGCTGCACTTCAAGGTCAGAAGGGGTATGTGGAAAACAGGGGGAGGCCCTAAAGGGGTGCTTGGAGGAAGGGGTAGGTGTTGTATGCCGCAGCCATTGGAAGCTCTCATCCAGTGGGGTCCATGGTGACCAGAGCTGATATCCTGCCATTGACAGTCCTAAAGGAGAGGAATCAAAAACATGGAATTTCCCCGGCGAGGTCATGGCCATGACAGTTCACATCTGTCTCATTACTGACTTAAACTTACTTTGTGGTTCCCATGAACAGATTCTATTAGTGATAGGGTATTAGTAATTCTAGAAAGGACAGTAGGGGATGGGGATGGTAATGAGTATTGAATGTGTCAACTGATATGTGCACTAAAATTCTATTAAACCTTTTACAAGCCTCTGAAGGGAGGTTTTAACCCATCCTACAAATGAGGAAATGGATTTGTCTGACATGGAATGTCCCAGTCCACTGTTGGGACTTGTGCTGTGTTGGTAACTGCTCATGACAGAATATATGCCTCTGGGGTGACAGAGGGTGCTGAGACTTCATGATGAGATCTTAATATTTGAGATTAGAAGCAGCTCGGGCCATATCTTAAAAATAGGTCACCCTTAATGCCATGTATTTTAACATCAGTGGTTCCCAAGTATGCTTTCTGGACTAACAGATTGAACAACCTTTGGGAAGTAGGTAGAAATGCAAATTCTTAGGCCCCAGTTCAGACCTACAGAATCAGAAACTCTGGGGTGGGGTCCAGAAACCTGCATTTATACAAACCCTCCAAGGGACTCCACTGTACTTTTCAGTTTAAGAACAACTTACACTGTTCCTTTTAAGCACTTTCAGCCAGCTTGCACTATTTTTCATAATGGAGACAGTCTCCTCCCTCTTGCCCCTAAAAGTCTGTTTCCTGATACAAAGGGAACAGCTCTTCTGAGTCCTAGGCAACTGGGGACCACCTTAGAGGAGTTACGCCACGCTGAGGGGAAACATTTCCACGGGCGAGTCTCTTAAAATATTCTAAAGCGTTTTTGTTTTTCTGGGTATGGGTTTTTGTTTTTGTTTTTTCATCCATGTGAGACCCACTGGTTAAGACCTTGATGATGATGATGATAATGATGATGATGATGATGATTTTGTCTTTGAAGATGAAGGGTTGGGAGGTGGGCTGGGGATAGAGCTCAGTTGGTAGAGTGCTTGTCTCACATGCACAAGGCCCTGGGTTCAATCCGAAGCACCACCTCCCAAAAAGGGGTGGGGGGGGGGGTTGGGAGGAGATTGCTAACTCATACTTTATCCAAGTAGATTTGGAGCTTGCCATCATTCTGTTTCAAAACTGACAATACTTAAGGGCCTTACTGATTTCAAGAGATGCTCACATTTCTTGAGTATCTACCTTTTATGTCAAGGGACATATATAGCAAATCCCTTTTCTTTCTAGCCAAGTGTATTTTTCTCTCTCTTTGCTTCTCCCACAAAATACAGTGGTAGATTTTATCTCATCCCACCCAGTAATTGTCATCATTGAGAAGTTGATAGCTTCACCATAGTGTTGAAGCAATGAAATTCATCTTTTAAAAAGAATTGTTGGTGACATTTCAACCCAGAACTGCCCCAGCAATGGTTAGTATGAAGGAGATGGGTTGGTTTACTGCAGCTGGTATGTTTCTCATGTTCTACACAGCCTTCCTGCAAATTACTAAATATTCAAATATCTGGGCTGCCTTAGGATGAGAAATTGGCACCCAAGGGATAATTATCTATTCCAGTCTCTGAAGGGCTTTTGATGCAAGATATCTTGACCTTAAGAACATACATACAAGATTGGGGCCACTTTGGTATGCCACTATGACAAAATGGGATGGAGAATATTAATTCCTCTGAACATGCCCCCCTCCTCCCCCCCCAAAAAAAAAAGAAGTCAAATCCTCAGGATCCTTTTCTTGACCCTCCTAAGAGGAAACACAGCCTAAGTTAAAAGGCTTTGTCACATGTCCAGCCTGAATATTCAGAAACAACATGGAAGAGAGGGCTTAGCACCCCTTCACACAAGGTTTAAAAATGGTTCAGCCTATCCCAAGCAAGAAGTCACTGTCACTTGGGCTGGGGATGTGGCTCAAGCGGTATCGCGCTTGCCTGGCATGGGTACTGCCTGGGTTCGATCCTCAGCACCACATACCAACAAAGATGTTGTGTCCACCGAGAACTAAAAAATAAATATTAAAAATTCTCTCTCATTCTCTCTCTCTCTCTCTCTCTCTCTCTCTCTCTCTCTCTCTCTCTCTCTCTCTCTCTTAAAAAAAAAGAAAAAGAAGAAGTCACTGTCACCCATTCCAGGAGGGATTGAATAGGAAGTCTACTAAAGCTACTGTAGTAGCTCCGAAATAGGGAACACCTGGTTTTTCTGGCCCCAAAGTTTTCCCTTTCATACCATTCCTCCCATTCCAAGGGACCCAGTCCCTTGATTTCCCCACCTTGGAAAGGGGAACGCAGCGCCCAAATGCAGCTGAGGTCCTCGTGAACTGTGTGAACAGATCCCGAGGAGCTGGAGTGGAGAAGGGGCTTGTCCCCCTGGGACCCCTCCCCGGGTGCGGTGGCCAGACGGCGCTGGCCAAGGCGGAAGAGGAGGTGGGAGCCCGGGCCCGGTCCCACCATCCGGGCCGGGGGCTCACCTGCTGAACTCCTCGGGCCGCACGCTCCAGAGTGGCAGCAGCATCTTTTCTCCACCGGCGCTTGGCAACCGCCTTTGTGACCCAGGACCCCTGGGGGAGAATCCGAGCCCCGCCCCACTAGGAGGTGTCAGGATTGGCCTCCCACTCACTCCTTGGAATGCCTGGTCCAGGACTCAGGTTTCAGCAGGGCTAGTTAGAATTCCTTCCCATCCCCATCCTACCATACCTGTGAGCCTTTGATCAGGTCACAGAAAACAGAAACCCCCACCACAAAGGCTGTGGTCAGGTGTAAAAATCCTGGACCTGTAGTTAGGGATAAAAATCTGTATCAAGCCGTGGGTGGTGGTGCACGCCTGTAATCCTAGCAGCTTGGGAGGCTAAGGCAAGAGAATTGCGGGTTCAAACCCAGCTTCAGCAATTTATCGAGGCCCTAAGCAACTCAGCGAGACCCTGTCTCTAAATAAAATACAAAAAAGGCCTGGGGTGTTGCTCAGCAGTTAAGCATACATGGGTTCAATCCCCAGTACTACTACTACTAGTAATAATAATGTGTATTATTACCTTCTGCCCATATTCAGGATTAAGGACCGAGGGTCCTGAAGGCTTTTGCTGCTGTATTGAAATGATCTGGTGCAAGGAGACAGAACTTATTACAAATGTTTGCCTGTCAAGAGAGGAAAAAAAAAAAATCTTTCCTTGACTTCCTGATTGAAAACCTGTCTGCTTCTGTTGCTTCTGTTAAACTTCAGGATTATTCTTCTGGGGAATGGTGGCATATGCCCTGTAATCACAACTACTGGGGAGGCTGAGGCAGGAGAATCGAAAGTTCTAGATCAACCTGGGCACCCTAGTGAAACCCTGTCCCCCTAAAATAAAAAGGGATAGGGTGTAGCTCAGTGGTAGTGCATCCTGGGTTCATCTACTAGTACTCACAGGTTGGGGAGGGCGATTCTGTCTCATGTTGCAATGCTGAAAAACTGATGCTTTCATCATACTGAAAAAGTGACTTGTCAAGTTTGTAAGCATTGCTTCAATTGCCCTGGATGGCTGAGGGAAGGAAGGAGCCCACCAAGCTAACTCCTGAATCCCCAGTGCCTATCTACTGCATTGTCTAGCAGTAGTATTTGTGGAGGGGGGGGAACTAATAGCCCACCTGCCTTTTTCTTGTACACCCATAATTGTCCTAGCACAGCACCATTAAGAATGGTTACCTTGGGCTGGGGATGAGTTCCTGGAAGTGTCATTTATCATCCCTCCAATTGTGATATATAGCAACATAGGGAAAACCAGAATCTCCTTGAATTAGCTTTTTTATTCCCGCAATGAAATAGCTGAGGCAGGTTACTTATGAAGGAAAAAAAAAAGTTCTTTACCTTGCAATTGTAGAGGCTGAATCCATAACAATGTGGTGTAGGCTCTGGAGAGGGCCCCATGGCACATGGTGGCAACATACATGAAATATGGAAACACAAGGAGAGGCAGGAAGCAGAGAGATGGGAGGGGCCGGCCGGGTTCAGGCTTTTATAACAACTTCCCTTCTAGAGAACTTGCTCCAGGAGGCCAGTATTCCCTTTCCAGGGCAGCCCTAATCAACTAACACATAGTTGCCACTAAAGAAAAATATGTATTGCTTTCCCCTTCAGTTTATCATGTGACATTTTATGTTGCCAAAGTGATCATGATTAACATTTCATGACTGCATAATATTTACAATATTAGCCATTCTTCCATAGTTATACTACTACCACAAAGAACATCTTTGTGGTTAAAGTGGTCTTTGTGGGTTTTTTCCCCACTGATTTTTTTTAATGAAATGATTAGGGGTCAAAAGCTTTGAAATGTTTTACTTGGCGATTGCTACCAGATTGCAAGATTCCTTCTGAAAGGATGATACTAGTTAACATTGTGACCAACTACCTCTGACCCTACCTATTTTGGCTTGGCCTCTCCATCACTGGATCTTATGGTAAACGTTTATTTGCGTTACTGGGAACTGAATCCAGGGGCGCTCTATCACTGAGCTAACACCCCAACGCTTTTTATTTTTTTTTACTTTGAGACAGTGGCTAAGTTGCCCAGGCTGGCCTTGAACTTGTGATCCTCCTTGCCTTTGCCTCCCAAGTCGCTGGGATTACAAACGTGAGCCCCTGGGCCCGATTGTTGCTATGTTTTGCTCATTTGTTAAACGCAAAGTGGGACGTCATATTACATGGTGCATCATATGAAAGGCATTTCCTAAGTGACTTGTATCTAGTGTGGCTTAATCAACCATGCCTGTCTTACTGCTGAGACAGATTGCGCAAAAGATCTTGGAGCCGCTAAGGGAGGAGGCTAGGGGAGCCCACGCGCCCCCTAATGACCAGAACTGCCAGTGACAGGCGTGGGTGTGCAGCTCGCCCAGGGAATTCAGGCATCTGTTTTCCAGGGCGTGGGAGCGGAGCGAGAACGCAGGCGAGGGCGCTACAGTGCGCAGGCGCACCACAATGTCGGGGTTTAGTGGTTACCGATTGGGCGTGGGCTGGCGGCGCAGGCGCACTGGCGGCCTATGGGGTCTAGGCGCCGGCGCACTCGCTCTTCTTCAGACGGCCGCCATGGCGGGACAGGAGGATCCGGTGCAACGAGAAATTCACCAAGACTGGGCGAACCGGGAATACATTGAAGTCATCACCAGCAGCATCAAGAAAATCGCGGACTTTCTCAATTCGTTCGGTCAGCGGGCGAGCTGGGGGAGGCGGGGAGGAGGGAGGCCTCGGAGGCGGTTCTGCAGGGGCGCCCAGGAGGAGCTTTCCGGGGACCCCCGGGAGACTTCTGCTCTTGCCGGTTTTCGCTTCCTCCTTTAGGCCCCACCTTCCCCCCCACCCCGACCTTAGGCTCCACTGGGCAGTTCCTGTGAGGTTGCCCAGCCCTAAGCTGGTGGTTTCGTTGTCATCTCTCTGGACTCATTAACAGGCCCTCTCCCCAGACACACCAGGCAGCGCCCTCCGCCCTCCGTGGGATTTCTTCTCCTCAGTGGTCTCCTCGTCCTTTGGGCTCCGCATCCATTCCAGTCTCCACTTTGCATCTAGACCGTGCAGTCTTGACAGTGTCACTACCCAGTTTAAAGACTCCTCAAACAGTTCCCCGTCTCCTTCAGGATCAAGTCAAAACCTCTTTCTTTAGTCTCTTTTAGTCGCCCCCCCTCTCATCCATTCACTGTTCATTCTTTCCTGTCTTCAGTGTATGCTGTGCTCAGAATGGTAGGCGGTGAGATCAGAGTTAAGGCCCAGGTCCTGTAGGGCCTTGAAAATGCCCTCTTTATGGATGGTATATTGTTTATAGTAGGTATTCTGCCTTCTTCTAGCCCATTCTTCCGAGCAATTGTTCTCAGTAGAGAGACAACTTTACCAAAATCTCTCTTGGGTGTAATGCTCGTGACAGTCTTAAATTCTTTATGCACTGTTCATATTCTTCTGGGCAGTAACCTATAGTAGAAACTTCTCCCCTATATTCTCCAAGTGTTTCAGACGCCTTGGTGCTGGATAGACTTTCTAAGATCTCTTATTATTTAATTTTGGTGCTGGGGATTGAATCCAGGGCTTTATGCTTGCTAGGCAAGCACTTTACTACTGAGCTACTTCCCCAGCCCTGGATAGTGTTTCTTATGATGTCTAATAATCTTTTCTTGGTACCACTAATTCAGCAACATCAAGTAGTTAAGATTAAATAGGAGCCTGAGCAAAGGGATACATGCTTGTAATTCCAGCTCCTAGGGAAGCTGAGGCAGGGGGATCAACTAGCCAAACCTGTCTCCAAAAAAAAGTGCTGAGGATATAGCTTAATGGTAGAGTGTCCAGTGTTCAAACCCCAGTAGTAGAAAAAGGAAAAAGATTAAGTAGGAAAAGCTGATTATTTAAAAAAAGAAGAATTGAGAATGAATTAACTGTTCTGTAGAGAGGACTGTTCCTTGTAGCTGGAGTAAGGGTTTTGTCAGTGGGCTGAAGGTGTAGCTCAGGGGTAGAGCATCTGCTTACCATAGAATGAGTACTTTAGTTCCTTTCCCAGCCATGTTAAATAGCAAAAAAGAGGCCGGGTGCAGTGGTGCATGCTTTTAATCCCAGTGGCTTGGCAGGCTAAGGCAGGAGGATTGGGAGTTCAAAGCCAGCCTCAGCAACTTAGGCAAGAGGCTAAGTAACTCAGGAGACCCGCTCTCTTAAAAAAAAAAAAAAAAAAAAGCTGGGGGTGTGGCTTAGTGGTTAAGTGCCCCTGGTTCAATCCCTGGTACCAAAAAAAAAAAAAAAAAAAAGATTAGTAGTGTAAACATATTCACACATAAGTTACTGTAGAAATTTTGGTAGAGGATGGTAATCAGGATATTATAGAGCTCATGTATCCTAAAAAAGAACTTATTTTTTTCTTTTAAGAAATACAAGTGAAGGAATATGATTTAGTCTAAAGAATGGATTTGGAGCTAGGAGATCCAGAAAGGCTAGACTGATTGATTTTAATGACCTGAAGATATTGTAAAAATACAGGCCTTTTTACCCTATTACTCTTGTAGTTTGGGTACCCTCAGATTTTTTTTTTAAGATGGGGTCTATGGGCTGGAGATGTGGCTCAGCGGTAGCGCGCTCGCCTGGCATGCGTGCGGCCCGGGTTCGATCCTCAGCACCACATACCAACAAAGATGTTGTGTCTGCCGAGAACTAAAAAGTAAATATTAAAAATTCTCTCTCTCTCTCTCTCTCTCCTCTCTCACTCTCTCTTTAAAAAAAAAAAAAAAAAAAAAAGATGGGGTCTAGCTATATTGCCCAGATTGGTCTTGAATACTTGGATTCAAGTGACCTTCTCTTATCCTCCCAGTGCTATGACTACAGGTCCATGCTATCACACCTGGCCTTCACTGCAAATCCGAAACTCATTCAGTCCCAAGACTCATCCTAGGAGTAAAATATACCTGCAAAAACAGTTCAGGATGTAATTCCAGTGACTCAGGAGGATTGAAAGTTTGAGGATAGCCTGGGCAACTTAGCAAGATGCTGCCTCAAATAAAATTTTTAAAAGGGCTGGGGATATAACTCAGAGATAGAAAGTTCCTGAGTTCAATTCCCAGTACCCCTCCTCCCCACACCCCTCCTGGGAAAAGAAAAATTTAAGAGAAAAAAAAGTTGATGTATGGAGTACTAAGATTATATGAAATAAGCATTCAGAGAAGTAGCGGACAGCAGGCATGTACAACTGTGGTGACGTGTGCACACTATTAAACATCCTAATAAGGTAGCATTTGCTGTGAAAATCTGGTGATAATGTATACATTAATACAGTCTGGTTTTAGATTTGTCCAGCTGCTGAATTTTCTCAGTGTTTTTTATTTGAATCAGTACATATTTAATGGGATCTGAATATGACTGGAGTTTCTGCAGTTGAACATTTTATATTCTTCAGTGGTGTTTATCCATGTAGGCCAGTAGCATAGTATCATTACTAGATTCTAGTTCATTACCAGATTGACCACTAGAGTAGAAGCAGTCAGCCAGGAAGGAACTCTTCCTCTTACCTCTCCCACCCTACCCATAATTTTGGTGTGTCTCTTTTCTTGGGAAATGACAGGTTGTCAGAGGTGATATTCATGTTTTTACTAAATGGCATACATAATGTGTGCTTTTGAGATGAAAAACAGACTGAAAAGCAATTTGATCCTGTTGAAAATGAGAGTGTATCTAGGAATAGTGGGGTATGAGGTGCTCCTGTGCAAGCTAGATCTGGGAATTAGAGGGAGCAGCTCTAGCAGACAGAAAACAAGACTGAAAAGAATAGGGCTATAGTGGCACACACCTGTAATCCTAGTGACTCAGGAGACCGAAGCAGGAGAATAATTAGTTTGAAGGCAGCCTCCACAACTTAGCAAGGCCCTGTCTCAAAAGGGCTGGGGGTGTAGCTCTGTGATAGAGCACCACTAGGTTCAATCCCTAGTACCTCTCCATAAAAAAGGGGGGGGTCGGGATATAACTCAATGGCAGAGCACTTGCTTAGCATGGGAAAGGCCCTGGTTTCCTTCCCCAACACTGTAAAAGAATTTTTTTAAAAATTAAAAAGAAAAGTGGAGAATATTCAGAAAAGCCAATTCTGAAGAGACAAAGATTAGTGGATTCCAGAGGACGAGGGGAGGTACAATGAGGAATGAAAGTACTAATAGGTACAGGTTTCTTTTAGGGATGATGAAAGTATGCTAAAATTAGATTCTGGTAATGATTGTATAACTTTGCAAGTAATACTAAAAACCATTGAATTGGATACTTTATGCAGGTGAACTTTTTGGTATGTAAATTACCAAAAAATAAGAGTAGCAGGCTGGGGATATAGCCTCAATTGGTAGAGTTGCCTCACATGTTCAAGACCTTGAGTTCAATCCCTGCAATCACACACACACAAAAATAAAGAGTAGCAGTGAAAATAGGCGAGAGTGAGAAAGAAAAGCATAAAAACAGTAAGAAAAATGAGTAGAAAGTGGAAGACTTGTGCTGTAACCAAATTTTAAGAGGTGTGGGGAATAAATTATAGCTCCATAGGCTCTGTAATTTTTAATGACTTTTTTTTTTTTTTTTTTTTTGATGCCAGGGATTGAACCTCATGCTTGCTAGGCAGGGGCATTCTACCACAGAGCTACATCCCCAGCCCCTAATGATTGTTTTAATAGTTCTTTATAGTTTGTTATACTTTACAGACCTTTCCTTTAATGCTGGGCATGTTTTTGTTTTTTCACCATCATAAGAAATAATGATGAGGGCTGGGGATGTGGCTCAAGTGGTAGCGCGCTCGCCTGGCATGCGTGCGGCCCGGGTTCAATCCTCAGCACCACATACAAACAAAGATGTTGTGTCCGCCGAGAACTAAACAATAAATATTAAAAAATTCTCTCTCTCTCTCTCTCCTCTCTCACTCTCTCTTTAAAAAAAAAAAAAAAAAAAAGAAATAATGATGAACATTTTTGTTAAATCTTCATGTAAAGGGGAAGTAACAACCAAAGACCAAATACGCTAATAACTTAGAGACTAGAAGTTCATCCACAAATGTTCAGATAGATTCAGAAAAGGTTGATTGTGTTCTAGTAAGACCTCCCAAATGGAAGTTGAACTGGGTCTTGATGGAAGATGCTTAGGCAGGCAGGATGAGTAAGATTTGGACAGGATGAAATGAAAGTTGAGGCGGGATCAGAGTGTAGGCAGATTTCTCAAAATCTGCTGAAGCACTTTGCAAAACAGCCAGGGAAGAGATGAAAAGGAAAGTTGTTAGGGTGTTGAATCATTGTGTGGGAGACTCTCAGGGAGTGTATGTTTTAGATATAAAAAGTAAAGATTATTGAGAGATATGACTGAGCGACGGTGTTGGAGGAGGTAGTGAGAAATAATCACCATGCTTTGATGCCTTTCTCTTTTTTATGTTGAGGGTAGTTGGAAAAAGAGAGGTCAAGCAGTTTCGGTGAGAGGAGTTTGCAGAGGAAAAGTTATTTTGGGGGAAATCTAGGTTGCATTTTGGGTGAAGTGAAAGGAGACTAGAAAAGGTAGAGGAAAAGAAGGGATTTGGGCTGTTTTTCACAGATGGAGTGTGGGTTCCAGAGGGTTCTTGATGTTCACTGAGTTTTCTCTAGTCCTAAAAGGTCTAGGCAGATGAAAGATGAAAGATTAAGTATACTTCTAGGGTTGTGGTAATGGTGTGGCTTCCAAGAGCTCAAAAACTTTTGATACCTTATTTCTTCTCCTTAATATCTGCTGTTTTTTGGCCTCAGCTTTTCTCTCTTGACATTACAGATATTACATCCCTGACTTTTGATGGTCCAACGTTAGACTTTTTCAATTTCACCATGGTTTGAAAGCAATATACATGCAGTAAAAACCATACTTCATTTCCCCCATGCTGAGGATACAACTCAGGACTTTTCACATGCTAGGCAAGTACTCAACCAAGATAAGGGCTGGGATATAGCTCAGTGGTAGAATGGTTGCCTAGCATGCACAAGGCCTTGGTTTCAGTTTCCAGTACCACAAAAACAAAAGCTGGACATGGTGGTACACACCTGTAATCCCAGTGACTGAAGAGGCTGAGGTAGGATAATCAGTCACAAGTTTAAGGCCATCCTGGGCAGCTTAGTGAGGCTGTAAGCAACTTAGTGAGACCCTGTCTCAAAATAAAAAATTAAAAACGGCTGGGGATGTAGCTCAATGGTAAAGCACCCCTGGGTTCAACCCCTAACACCAAAACAATATTGAGCCACATCCCTAGCTTGTCAACTTCCTGTGGGTTTATTGGACATAACCTCATCTTAAGTTTGGGCATGTCTATTTTCTTTGCTTTGTCACTTCTCCTTTTTTCCCCTACATTTTTTATTGGTACATTATAGTTGTACATTATGAAAGGATTTTTTTTTAGTGTTTGCACATGCACACAATATGTCTCCTCTCTTGAAACTTAGTGGCCTTTTGTACATCCTTAGTGTGTTAGTTTTCTATTGCTGCCATAATAAATTTTCACAGATTTAGGAGCCTAGACTAAATAAATGTATTTTACTGTTGTGTAGGTCAGAAATCAACATTGATCACTAGGCTGAAATCAAGGTGTCAGCAGGCCTTCCTTCTGGAGATTCTGAGAGAGGGTCTACATCTTTGCTTGTTAGATTGTTGGCAGAGTTCACTTTCTTGTGGTAGTGGGACTGAGATTTGTTTCCTTGTTGGCTGTCAGCTGAAGCTATTTCCAGTTTCCAAAGATCACTTACATCCCTTGGCTCATTGCCTCCTCACCTTTTCAAAACCAGCAATGACAGGTTGTATGAGTCTTCTTCATGCTTTAAATCTCATCTCTTTCTTCCATCTCATTTTGACCTTCTACCATTGTCATCTATATTTTATGGACTTGTATGATACATATTTACAGGTTCCAGGAATTAGGGCATGGACATGTTTTAGGGGCCACTCTTCTGTGCCTTCTATCCTTAGTAGGTTGTTCAGTAGCATCTGAACAACTGTGCTTCTAAGATCCTTCTCATCTTGTCCACTCAGGTCCCATGTATACTCTGCATTATGTATTATTCCTCTTCTTTAGCACAGGATGTATGTGTTTCTGTGTACTGTGTGTGGGTGCATGTGCTTACATGTGTTTGGAGTGACATTAATCCTGAACATCAGTCTCCTTTTACCAGATATGTCTTGTCGTTCAAGACTCGCAACACTAAATGAGAAACTGACAGCCCTTGAACGGAGAATAGAGTACATTGAAGCACGGGTGAGTATGATGGGCAGGGGCTATCCCAGAGAGAATGCATGTTTCCATTTACTATTGAGAAAACTGAAAGCAGAAACAGGCGTAGAGGAATTAATTACCTTGCCTAGATTTAGGTATCTCTGACTCTTAATCTTGGATCTGAATGATCTGAAAAAAGTGTGTGTTTGTTTTTTTCAAAGGCTCCCTTAGTCCCTTTGAATTTATCTGAATGTCAATTTTCCTTTGACAGGTGACAAAAGGTGAGACGCTCACCTAGAACTATGCTGTTCTGCTGCTGGGAAGTTGCTTTACAGAACACAGGCCACGTGGGAAAGGCCCCAGCAGCCTTCAGCTCCTTGTCTCCTTAAAGAACAACAGGGCTTTTTCTTGTTTTTCTTTTTTCAAAAGTGTGGCCTTTGGGCTCTGCCATGTACCTCTGGGAGTGTGATGTGGCATGGGGAAGAAGTCCAGGGGAATTGTTGGAAACAACATTAGGCATTTTACCTTTTCAGTAACATTTTATGGACCTACTTATCAATGTATTTGAGGTGTTCAAAGCCAACAGTCTGAGGTTCTTTGTTAAGGTCCTTTCACTTCTGTTTCTCTCTCAGACTTTTCTCTTTGCCTCTGCACTGATTCTGTGGACAGTCTTTGTCTCATTCCCACCTTGGATAGGAGGTGGGGGGCAGTCCTGCTTGAGATACTTGTGCACTGGCAGTGGCTGCCAGAGAATGTTATTGCAAACCCACTGATTTCCTTTTTTGGGGAGATCAAGGCCAGGCCCCCACCTGGCTTAAAGGGACATTTCAGAGTTTTCTTTCTGTCACTTGGGGTGTCTATGCCTCTCATATTTCCTTAATAAACTCTTCAACTTCATCTGGCTGCTTTGATTGTGGTGGGGAGAGAAACTATAGATGGTTTTATCTAGGTCACAGAAGGGCTATATATAGGATTATTATTCTAACTTACAACTTTCAGATGTAGCTGTTTGATTCAAAGCCTAGGTAGCTTACCAGCCTGAGTCTTGGTGTTTGTACTTCAGCTAACTAATTCATCCTGGGAATCGTTTGGTCATTCAGCAGGAGACCAAGTATTACTATGCAGGCACTTTATTCACCAATAAAAGAAAGCACTGAATCAGACATAATGGTTATATTCTGTTGAAATACCAGCATCCACAAAATTTAACCACAATTCAGGGCAGATTATTAGTTTTACAAGATTCAAGCTAAATATTTACTTCCTTTGAAAAGCAAACTCTGGAGTTCAGACAGAAGAGTCTATAATGGTTCATCCTGGTATGCAGAGCTTTCTATAAACTTGGGCCAACCTGCTTCTGAAGGCTTTTGTCCAAAATCAAATCTCCACTTTCATCACATGGAATTCATCGTGTTCTGCACACACTAAATTTCCTCTACACAAGTCATATTTGCCATTCAAAGTCTAACTCAAATCAAACTTCCCCCAGAAAGTACCCACAGACTTTTCCATTCAGTATTTGCCCTGTCCTTTTTCTTGCTTCCTCCCGTCACATTGTGCTAACACTGCCCTTCAGCTCTGGATTTGATCTTGTTGTATATGCATTCCATTCCCTTTTTCCTATACTGCCCAGATGGATGCCTTGAGGAAGGTGTGTCGTCAGTAAATACTAATTAAACTGACTTGCAGAATTCAAGCTGTGTTGCACTGAGTTCTTTCTGTGTGTGTGTGTGTGTGTGTGTGTGTGTGTGTGTGTGTGTTGCTGGGGATTGAACCCAGGGCCTTGTGCATGTGAGGCAAGCATTCTACCAACTGAGTCAAAACCCCAGCCCCTGCAGTCAGGTCTTTTTTAGAACCCCTGGAAGACCATTTTTAGTAGTACAGATGGAGCATCCATGAAATTCTCCAAAATCCAGTACTTTCTGAGCACCAACAATATGACACCACATGTGGAAATTTCTGTATCTGACCTCATGTGGGCTGCTGTCAAAACAAGCAACCTACACATATAAGATGAACTTCAAGCTATTCTATGTGTATAAGATACATATGAAACACTTAAGAGATTTCATATTTAGACCTGGGTTCCATCACCACATTATCTTATGTATGTACAAATATTTCAAAACCCCCCCAAAATCTGAAAGCTGAAAGACTTATGATCTTTGCATTTTATATAAGGCATTAACCTGTACTTGTATTTAAAAATAGAATCTTATAATGGAGACAGCTGACATCCTTTACCGTGGTAAGTGCTCTTTTCAACATTATTGAGCTCACGTAGAATATTTTTAAAGAGTCACTTGAGTTTGTTATTCATAATATTTTACCTGTCCTTTTTCTTGGTTCTTTTCCAGGATGAAAAAGCACATTTAAAGGCCAAGTGTTAGGTTATCTTGTGCTCTGTAGTTCAACAGACATTGGCTTCTGCTATGTGTAAGGACCATAACAAGAGATGGTAATAGGGGAAAAGTAAGGGTAACCCATATATGCAGAAAGGCCCTTTTCATGGGATATGTATGAAAATGCTCATGTTTTATCGCCTTATTGATGCCCATCTGTTAATTTATTGGTATTACAATACTGAGTTTCTGGGTATGGTGGTGTATGCCTGTTATCCCAGCAACTCAGGAGGCTGAGGCAGGAGGATTACAAGTTTTAGGCCAGCCCCAGCAATTTAGCAAGGATCTAAGCAACTTGCTAAGACCTGGTCTCAAAA
Source organism: Urocitellus parryii (assembly GCF_045843805.1). Classification (NCBI taxonomy): domain Eukaryota; kingdom Metazoa; phylum Chordata; class Mammalia; order Rodentia; family Sciuridae; genus Urocitellus; species Urocitellus parryii. The sequence goes on from NC_135546.1 coordinate 14,401,271, forward strand.
AATAAAAAGGGCTGGGGATGTAGCTCAATGGTAAAGCACCCTCGGTTCAGTCCCTAGTACCACAAAATGAAATGAAAGAAAAATATAAAAAGGGCTGGAGATACAGCTCAGTGGTAGAGTGGCCCTGGGCTCAATCCCTAATACCTTGTGTGGTGGTAGGGGCGATGTAATGAATGTTAAAGAGTTAGTGCCCTAAGTACAATATAGGCTGGAAAAATAGCAATTGGTATGTACCATTTGTTTTGGAGAAACTGGTGAACCTGGCCTCCTCTAGTGACAGCAATTCCTACATCCTGCATGGTGCTTTAATTTGTCCTGTATAATCATCCCCTGTTCACACCAGGCCCTGGCGTTCCAGGAGATGTGTGTATATACACACCCACCCTCTAAGTTATTGTTACAACATGTTAAGTGCTTTATGCATTTTCTTTAATTTCATCCTCAAACAACATTCAAGTTGTTTTGTAACACATAGGCATATAGGCATTCTTATCTCTAGGTGATGGTTAGGAACAGGTTAAGAGAGGCTGCAACTTGCTCATGTCTTAAGAAGTAAAGAGGTGCTGGATTTGGGCCCAGATCTACCTCACTTACAAACTTCTTTAATCAGATAGGCATGATGGCACATGCCTGTAATCCAGCAGTTGGGGAGGCTGAGGCAGGAAGATTTTGAGTTAAAAGCTAGCCTCAGGGGCTGGGGATGTGGCTCAAGCGGTAGCATGCTCGCCTGGCATGCGTGCGGCCCAGGTTCGATCCTCAGCACCACATACAAAGATGTTGTGTCTGCCGAAAACTAAAAAAATAAATATTAAAATTCTCTCTCTCTCTTAAAAAAAAAAAAAACTAAAAAAAAGAATTAAAATCCTTCTTCCTCTGGATATTAGGGCTCTGTCTGAAGTGTGAGGAGTAAAAATTTGTTCCCAGGATGTAGGCTCCCTATTTACCTCTCTTATTGTTTCTCTTGCTGAGAAAAAACTTTTTAGTTTAAGTAAGTCCCATTTGTTGATTCTTGTTATTAACTCTTGTGCTATGGGTGTCCTATTAAGGAATCTGGAGCCCGACCCCACAATATGTAGATCATAGCCAACTTTTTCTTCTATCAGGCAAAGAGTCTCTGATTTGATATCAAGCTCCTTGATCCATTTTGAGTTAACTTTTGTGCATGGCGAGAGAAAGGGATTCATTTTCATTTTGTTGCATATGGATTTCCAGTTTTCCCAACACCATTTGTTGAAGATGCTATCCTTCCTCCATTGCATGCTTTTAGCCCCTTTATCAAATATAAGATAGTTGTAACTTTGTGGATTAGTCTCTGTGTCCTCTATTCTATACCATTGGTCCACCCGCCTGTTTTGGTACCAGTACCATGCTGTTTTGGTCACTATTGCTCTGTAATATAGTTTGAAATCTGGTATCGCTATACCGCCTGATTCACACTTCCTGCTTAGAATTGCTTTTGCTATTCTGGGTCAGAATATACAAAGAACTCAAAAAATTAGACAATAAGATAGCAAATAACCCAATCAACAAATGGGCCAAGGACCTGAACAGACACTTCTCAGAGGAGGATATACAATCAATCAACAAGTACATGAAAAAATGCTCACCATCTCTAGCAGTCAGAGAAATGCAAATCAAAATCACCCTAAGATACCATCTCACTCCAGTAAGATTGGCAGCCACTATGAAGTCAAACAACAACAAGTGCTGGCGAGGATGTGGAGAAAAGGGTACTCTTGTACATTGCTGGTGGGACTGCAAGTTGGTGCAGCCAATTTGGAAAGCAGTTTGGAGATTCCTGGGAAAGCTGGGAATGGAACCACCATTTGACCCTGCTATTGCCCTTCTCGGACTATTCCCTGAAGACCTTAAAAGAGCATGTTACAGGGATGCTGCGACATCGATGTTCATAGCAGCACAATTCACAATAGCTAGACTGTGGAACCAACCCAGATGCCCTTCAATAGATGAATGGATAAAAAAAATGTGGCATCTATACATAATGGAGTACTATGCAGCAATAAAAAATGACAAAATCATAGAATTTGCAGGGAAATGGATGGCACTAGAGCAGATTATGCTTAGTGAAGCTAGCCAATCCCTAAAAAACAAATACCAAATGTCTTCTTTGATATAATGAGAGCTACTATGAACAGAGCAGGGAGGAAGAGCAGGAAGAAAAGATTAACATTAAACAGAGACATGAGATGGGAGGGAAAGGGAGAGAAAAGGGAAATTGCATGGAAATGAAGGGAGACCCTCATTGCTATACAATATTACATATAAGAGGTTATGAGGGGAATGGGAAAATTAACAAGGAGAGAAATGAATTACAATAGATGGGGTAGAGAGAGAAGATGGGAGGGGAGGGGAGGGGGGATAGTAGGGGATAGGAAAAGTAGCAGAATACAACAATTACTAATTGGGCATTATGTAAAAATGTGGATGTGTAACCGACGTGATTCCGCAGTCTGCATTTGGGGTAAAATTGGGAGTTCATAACCCACTTCAATCTAATGTATGAAATATGATATGTCATGAGCTTTGCAATGTTGTGAACAACCAATAAAAAAAAATTACAAAAAAAAAATTCTCTCTCTCTCTCTCCTCTCTCCTCTCTCTCACTCTCTCTTAAAAAAAAAAAAAAGATTTCTATCACAATATCATTAAATTTATAATTTCTCTATCCCCCCCCCAAAAAAAAATCCTTCTTCCTCAACCTTTAAAAAAAAAAAAAAAAAAAAGCTAGCCTCAGTAATTTAGCGAGGCCCTAAGCAACTCAGTGAGACCTTGTCTCTAAATAAAATATTAAAAAGGGCTGGAGATGTGATTCAATGGTTAAGTGTTCTGAGTTCAATCCCTGTTACCCCCAAAATAAATAAACTGCTCTAGCCAGATCTGAAACTGATTTTCTTATTCCTAGTCCAGTGCCTTTTCACTACTCTCAAATATTTTAAGCAATCACGCACCCATGAAAGTCTTATATACCTCCACACTATCACTCTTTTTCTTCATCTTTGGGGATGGAACCTAGGACCTTAGCATGGTCAGCATGTGCTCAGCCCCTGAGCCATATCTGCCTACGCTCCTTCATTTTGTGAAGATGGTTTCATGAATTTCCCTTGCAGAATCTGGACTACTACTACTGGTGTGGCTTCACTTCTGCCAGCTTTCCTTATATTTTATATATGTATTTATATATATATATATATATATATATATTTTGTAGATGGAAACAACACCTTTATTATTTATTTATTTTTGTGTGATGCTGAGGATCGAACCCAGTGCCTCACGTGCTAGGTGAGCTCTCTACCACTGAGCCATAACCCCAGCCCTCTGCCAGCTGTCTTTTTCCAGAGGCTTCTCACATGCCAGGAAAGTGCTTTATCTCTGAGCTACATACCCATCTCACTATGTGGTGTTTTCTGAAAGTCTTGCCTAAGAAATTTAATCCATTCCAGCACTTCCTGTAGCTATCTCTGAGTTACAGATGCTTCTGGAGCAAAAAGAAACAGCTCTATTTGGTTTGGCTCCAGTAACTGGGATTTTACTTGCAAGTCGCATCTTTGTTCCCAGCTTGTTGCAGTTCATAAATAGTGTTATGCTAAACCACCATTTATTTTTGTCTCCAGTGTGTCACTAATCAATTTATGCAGGCATGGTTCTAGAATACTAGCATTTCACTCTCCCTGGGGACGATAAAATTGCTTTTTACATTTTAATCTAGGTTTGCTAAATGGTTTTTTTTCCCTCTTTTTAAACATTATGTTTAATTCTTATAGCAAAGCTAAGATGTTGTCAAGATGGATATTTTAAACTAAGGAGACTTGAGTTTCAGAAGTTAAAAAGTGTTTCCAGAATACTGAATTTTATTGTTTTCAGTTGCTTCATCATAATGGAAAATTGGATTTAGTCCCTTTTCTTCTTCCTAGGTTAGACCATACAGAGAAAAGACCCACATTGTGCCTCCCTTCCATTTGTTACAAAACCTTACTGGTCTCTGAAGAAAGATTATCTGAAAAACTTTCCTGTTTTCTCCTGTAAGAAATGAGCTAAATTTTAAAAATCAGCCATCCAGCTGGATGCAGAGGCACATGCCTGTAATGCCAGCAATTCAGGAGGCTGAAGCAGGAGGATTACAAGTTCAAGGCCAGCTTCAACAATTTACTGAGGCCCTAAGCAACTTTAGGAAGACTCTATCTCAAAATTAAAAAATAGAAAGGGCTGGGACTATAGCTCAGTGGTAAGCACTTCTAGGTTCAATCCCTAGTAACAAACAGTTGGACAACTGGGTTTGGTGGCCCATGCCTGTAATTTTAGCAATCAGGAGGCTGAGGTAGGAGGATTGCAAGTCTGAATTCAGTCTCAGCAACTTAGCAAGATCCTATCTCAAAAAATAAAAGACTGGGGATATAGCTTAGTAGTAAAGCACCTCTGAGATCAATCCCTAATACCACAAAACAAAACAAAAACAGCTTGAGGACTGGAGGTGGAGGTTTACCTCAGTGTTATGCAGCATCTATGAGCTCTGAGTTCAATACCAACACCACAAAAAGTAAAGAAAAAGAAAAACTTGAACTGGATTTTAGAAAGCAGAAAAAGGGGAACTGATCATTTGGCATTAGAGAAGTACCTACTTCTCAGCTTTCCTTCTGTTACTCAAGCCTTGAACTACTACCTCTTGCATTAAGTTAAAGAAGTACACATAGGAGCCATGTACCATGGCCTGTCATCTCTGTGATTTGGGAGGCTGAGGCAGGAGGATCACAAGTTCAAGACCAGCCTCAGTATCTTAGTGAGACCCTGTTTCGAAAAAGAAAAAGGACTAGGGATGTAGCTCAGTGGTAGAGTGCTACTGGGTTCAATCCCTAGTAACCCCCACGCAAAAAAATATACACACATAATTTTTTTTTAATTAATTTATTTTTTTTAGTTCTCGGCGGACACAACATCTTCCTTGGTATATGGTGCTGAGGATCGAACCCGGGCCGCACGCATGCCAGGCGAGCGCACTACCGCTGAGCCACATCCCCAGCCCCTACACACATAATTTTTATACTATGTATGGTATACTGTAAGCCATACTAAATGTGGTAGAAAGCCCTTTTATCTCTAGGCTCCTTCCACACATTTGTATTCAAACAGTTGCCTGCTGCCCCCACTCCTCTGGAAAATGATAGATGAAACTTGTTCTGGTAGTTTGTAGACAGTTGCTGCCATTAATAACTACCAAAATGTGATTGGGCTACCCGTAGAGTTCAATGGTAGAACACTTGCTCGAGGATTTGGGTTCCATCCCCAATACCACATAAGAAACAAAAAGAAAAGCTACTGTTGTAGTCAGCTTTTCCATCACTGTGCCCAAAATACCTGATAAGAACAACTTTAGAATAGGAAAAGTTTATTTGTTTTTTTTTTTTTTTTAAGAGAGAGTGAGAGAGGAGAGAGAGAGAGAATTTTTAATATTTACTTTTTAGTTCTCGGCGGACACAACATCTTTGTTGGTATGTGGTGCTGAGGATCGAACCCAGGTCGCACGCATGCCAGGTGAGCGCGCTACCGCTTGAGCCACATCCCCAGCCCAGGAAAAGTTTATTTGGTGATCAGTTTCAGCAGTTCACAGATGGCTGACTCTTACCCGAAGTAAGGCAGGACTTCATGGGGGAAGAGTGTGACAGAGGAAAAGTGGCTCAGGATACAGCCACCAAGAGCTATAGAGAGAGCTCTCCTCACCAAGGCAAAATATAAACCCCCAAAGCACACCCACAGTGACTCACCTCCTCCAGCCATACCCCACTTGCCTACAGTTACCACCCAGTTAATCCATATAAGGGGATTAATGCACTGATTAGGTTAAGACTCTCAACACCCAATCATTTCATTTTGAACTTTCTTGTATGAGCTTTTGGGGGTCACCTAATATCTAAACCATAACACCTACCTGCAGACTAAGTTGTCAAAGTTTAGTATTAGCTACAATTAAAACTCAGAACATTAGGGCAGGTAAGATTATCTTCGAGATACTCTTTTTTTTTTTTTTTTTTTAGAGAATTTTTTTTTTTTAATATTTATTTTTTAGTTCTCGGCGGACACAACATCTTTGTTGGTATGTGGTGCTGAGGATCGAACCCGGGCCGCACGCAGCATGCCAGGCGAGCGCGCTACCGCTTGAGCCACATCCCCAGCCCGAGATACTCTTTGTTTCTATAAAAAAAGAAGCAAACCCAGATAAGCCAAGTAATTATACCCACTATAATGGCAAAGCCAAAACTAGAACCCAGTCCTTATTCCCAAGGTCAGTGCTGAGTCACTCACGTCATAAGGGAGTTTCATTTTCTGTACCATGCTGGTCATCTATCAACCTCTTTCTGGATCTCACTGACCATTCAGAGCAAAAGGGCAGTTGCCCGTGGCATTTAGTCAGGTGGTGTCCATTGGCATAGACATTTGCATTTGAGGGTGTCTAGGACAAGTTTATCTTTGGCTCCTTTGGGCTTTGAGACTAAGAGGGAGATTGATTGGTATTGTGTCTCAGTCTGCATCTCCCAACCATAATCTGTGAAGCATTTTTCAGACTCACAGAAAAGCTGTAAGAATAATACAAAGAATATATGGATTCATCACAAAGCAGTTTTGAATTGAGATTATCCTCAACCTGAACTCATTCAATGTGACAAACTCAGTGTTTCTTTTTAGAGTGAATACAGGGTGGGCATGGTGGTGTACACCTGTAATCCCAGTGATTTAGGAGGTTGAGGCAGGAGGACTGCAAATTTGAAGCCAGTCTTAGCAGTTTAGCTAGGCCTTAAGCAACTTGGCAAGACCCTGTCTCAAAAAAAAGGACAAAAGATAAGTGTAGTCAAGGATGTGAGGAAGAGAGACCTTTTGTATATTTGGGGGAATGTACATTAGTATGGTCATTATGTAAAACAGCATGATGTTGCCTTAAAAACTTAAAAAACAGAACTACCATATGATCCAGCAGTCTCACTACTTGCTATGTAGATGGTCCATAACCTAGAATGGCTTTACTATTTTTCAGCTTTACAATGTTTGTAAGCACAATAGACTTTTCAGTGGAAATTATCATTTCCCGACTATGCAGTACTCTCATGATGCTGTGTGGCAGCACTGAGCTGCAGTTCTCAGTCAACCAGGAAGTCGTGAGAGTAAACAACCTATGCAGGGTACTGCATTGCTAAACTTTTTTTTTTTTTTTTTTAAACCCCTGTAGACGGTTTTGAACCCAGGGACACTCTACCACTTAGCTACATTCCCAGCCTTTTTTATTTTGAGACTACTTACTAATGTAGTTCCTCAGTCTGAAATCTTCCTGCCTCAGCATCCCCAGTTGCTGGGATTACAGGGGTGTGAGCCATGCCCTGCAGCTGTGCTATTTGATAGACTATATTAAATGTAATTATATAATTAAACTTCAACTGAAATATTTTCGCCTTCTAAAAGTTTATCAAGGCACAATTCTGGGCACAAGTGAAAGAGTATTTGAAATACAAAGGAAATGAAATCAGTATGTTGAAGAAACATCTGTACTCCCATATATACAGTAGTTATAGCCACAATAACCAAGATATGCTCTTGGTGTGGTGGTGCACACCTATAATCCCCATTTACTTAGGTTTCATCCCTAGATCACAGGCAAAACAAACAAACAAAATCTTCTTAAACTTGTTTAAGCGCTTTCATATGCACAAGTATCTTTGAAAGAAAGCAAAACAAGTCGGACCTGGTGGTTCACGGGAGGTTGAGTCAGGAGGAGCGCGAGTTCAAAGTCAGCCTCAGCAATTTAGCGAGGCCCTAAGCAACTCAGTGAGACCGTCTTAAAACATACAAATGGGCTGGGGAGTGGCTTGGTGGTTAAGCACCCCTGGGTTCAATCCCTGGTACCAAAAGCAACAACAAACACCGGTTATACTTTTTTGTTTCCAGGAACTTTCGGTGAGTGGGGGGTGCAAAGGTGGGAGGGAAATTTTTTCCCTTAGGTACGCTGCTGTGCATGTTAAATTTTGTAGCCCAAAGTAGAGACGAAACAAACGATGAGTAAGAAAAACTTTAAATGATAGGGCAGATGGTAAGAAAAACTCGGCAAATACCTTGAAAGTCTTAGGAACGAAAGAAGATTAAGAGAGGAAATCGCGGTAGAAACGCGACAACTGAACACACCCACTCCGCCCCCGGCTCGAGGTCCCATCTGCGCACGCGCATAGTCTTTGCGGCTGCGTGTTCCATGCCTGACCGAGAGCGCGCGAAGAGTGGCGCAGGCCTGCCCGGGGCGCGCACGCACGTCCCGCCCCGCGTCCGGCCCGCGAATCCTGAGGCCACCCGGCCAGGGTTGTCTAGGCTGCGGGGGTAATGCCCCGGAAGGCGGGGAGCCGGGAAGCGGCTGAGGAGGGCGCCGAGGAGGCGGGCGCCGAAGAGTACGGCCCTGAGGAGTACGGCCGGGAGGAATCGGGCGCTGAGGAGTCCGATCCGGAGGAGTCAGACCGGGAGGAATCGGGCGCCGAGGAGGAGATGGAGGCCGGGCGGCAGCGGCCGGTGCTGCGCTCGGTGAACTCGCGGGAGCCCTCCCAGGTCATCTTTTGCAACCGCAGCCCGCGCGTCGTGCTACCTGTGTGGCTCAACTTCGACGGCGAGCCGCAGCCCTACCCCACGCTGCCGCCGGGCACGGGCCGCCGCATCCACAGCTACCGAGGTACGAGGCTCGGCCGCGCCGCCTGCTTTGTCCCGGGGCGCGACGCGAGCCCTCGCGGATGCCGATGCAGATCGCTGCTCCGCTCCCTAGGCCAGGACTATAAAGCGATGCTACTCAGTCCTTCCCCCATCCTGGAAACCAGGGGAAATTACTGTTTTTCCTATTTCATGGTCGAGGAACAGAAGCCACACAGACGTAGTGACACATCCAAGTTGATGCTGCAGGTGGCAGAACCTTCTTTGTAAAACTGAAAGATTTACATTTGAAGGTGGCTTTTCCCCCTTTCAAGTGCATTTATCCCCCAAATGTGGCTCCATCTCTAATGCCTGTTCATTCAGTCCTGATATTCCCAGTGCTTCAGTTTCGAATAGGGTCCCTGCCATCGTGGAGACCATAGTCCCACTGGGGAGAGAGATTCATGAATAGACAAGAATAAGCCAGTGTCATAATTGCTGCGATAGGAACAGAGCTCAGGGGGTTGTGGGAGCGTGGGAGGGGATTGTGGTCTCAGTTCAGAAGCAGGATTGAGTAGAAGTCAGCCAATCCAAGAAATATGAGTTGAGTTGTAGACAGAAGGAACCTCGTGTGCCAAGACTGGGGCCTTGCCAGAAGGGGTGGTGGGTATGGAATGGTAGGAAAAGAAGCTCAGAAGTAGCCCTAGTGAAATAGGGCTGTTTGACATAGTCAGATTTACATACCAAGAGGCTCAGCCAGGTTGCAGAGGGGCTTGGAGAGGGAGAACTACTTCCTAACTACCAGTTAGGAAGCTGTTATAAAAATCTTGGTGAGGGGAGGCCAAGGATGTGACTCAGTGGTAAAGCACTTGCTTAACATGTGTGAGGCCCTAAGTTCAGTCCTAGCACCGCCAAAAACAAAACAAAACAAAACAAAAAACCCTGGTGAGGGATAACCAGGCCTTATCTAAGGTGGAGTCAGTAAGCTTCCCCTAGCTCAGGCAGAGAGTAGTCCTACTCTGGATTAATTTTCCTAATTTTCTTGTGCTGATCCTTCTTGATGGGTCTTTTCTTCTTTTAGGGTGACATACTTAATAAGCTAATGAATTTTTTATGGTACTGGGGGTTGAACCCATGACCTCATACATGCTAGGCAAGCACTGTATCATTGAGCTACATCCCCAGCCCTCTCGTTTTTCTTTTCTTTCTTTTTAAAATTTATGTAGAAAAGAAATGTATTTTTAATAGTTATAGGTTAAGAAATCCTCAGTCAAGGGCCACATCTGCTTTGAATCTTGTGTCAGTCTTCTTGCTGTATTACAACATTAAGTTGTGTCTCAGCCTTTTAGACCAAACTAATGTTTGAAGAGGAAGAACACAGACACAGTGCTTCCAGGGATCCATATTTCTGTAGAACTTATTTTATAGAGGAAATTGTGTGAATTTTGTATTCTTCAAAATTTGCCTGGCTTAATACAAAATTATTTAAAAATGTGGATGTACTTAATGCTACCAAATTGTACTCTTAAAATAGTTAGTGTTAAATTAGGGGGGAGACCCCTCTCACCTGGATATATTTTGCCACAGCAAAAAATTACCAGTTTAAAGTTCTTAAAATTTCCCACCCAAATCTTCAAGTACTTATGCCCAAGGAAGGAGTGCGATATTTATTCTGAGCTTCCTTCCTCAAATGGAATCTTGGTTCTGAAGGTTTGCCTCCTTCCCTGTGCCCCCCCCCCCCATTTTCCCCACCATTTGTTAATTTTGCCTGTTCATACAGAATGCACCCTATTTTTGTCTGGCTCATTTATCACACTATGCTCTTTTTGTACCTCCTTTTTGAGAATTAGATATGAGGAACCTATGGCTTATTTTCTTACTGTTTGCAATGTTTATTGTGACTTGCAATTGATTACTTGACCTAGGCTTTGCTTTTCTGCCCAAATTTTAGATTTGGAGCCCTAGGTACAGGTTCTGCATTCTGTGTGTTGCCTAGAGCAAGTGACTTGCCTTCTTTAACCAGTTTTCTTATCTGTAAATAGATCCTTTTTAAGGATTGCTGTTGTTATTGATGGTGGAAAGACTTTGTGACTTGTCGGCAGAACAAGAGGCAAGCACATCATGTATGTCAGGGGAGAGAGAGAATAGGTGCCTTGACTTAGACCAGTGTGTCTCCTTTACAGCCTCTGCTTGTGTTAACAGGTCACCTTTGGCTCTTCAGAGACGCAGGCACATATGACGGGCTTCTGGTTAACCAAACTGAACTATTTGTGCCATCTCTCAATGTTGACGGACAGCCTATTTTTGCCAACATCACTCTGCCAGGTACTGATGCTCAGTCTTTTTAAAAAGATAAGATTGTTCCTTGGAATAAGTAGAGGATAGGTTACTTGGAGTACCATTTCTTACTATTTTTTGCTAGAGGTTGGTGAGCCTTCTCATTCAGTCTTTTTATGCTTTGTTCTCTACTGTAAATAATATTTTTTCATATGGTGTGTGTGTGAGAGTGTGTGTGTGTGTGTGTGTATGTATGTGTATGTATGGTATTGCATATTAAGTCTAGGGGCTTTTAACCACTGAGCCACATCTCCAGTCCTTTTTAGTTTTTATTCTGAGACAGGATCTGGCTAAGTTGCTGAGGCTGGTCACCAATTTGTGATCCTCCTGCCTCAGCATCCTGAATCACCAGGATTATAGGTGTGCACTACCACTCCTGTTCAATAGATGTATATTGAACAAAGATGTTTTGGTATCTCAAAAGCACTCTGGGCTCTTAAAAGATGGTCTAAACTGAATATCTGATTGTAGAATTATGGATGCCATTTGGAGTAGGCTTGTCCCTAGGGTCCCAGAAGAATAGGAAAATAAGATATCATGGGGCTGGGGTTATGGCTCAGCGGTAGAGTGCCCGCCTCACACGTGTGAGACCCTGGGTTCGATCCTCAGCATAAAATAAATAAAAATAAATAAACAAAATAAAGATATTGTGCCCATGTATAACTAAAAAATATTTTAAAAAAAAGATATCATGGCTTATTTGTTGACTTCTGGTGTTATATTTTTAATTTAATCCAGTTAAACTCGGTGTCAATCAGGGATTAATAAATCAATGAATTAAAGATTAACACCATAGTTCACTATTCGTTTAAAGCTCAAAATATTTTATTAAGTAGAACCCTGTGAAATTAAAGTTCTTCAGAAAAAAAAAAACAAAAACCCAAATAAGTACCTATGGGTTCATTGGGGTTAAAACTAAAATGTATGTATAGATACTGTTTTAAAGAAGTGGGGCCAGACTCAATGGTGCATGCCTGTAATCCTAGCAGCTCAGGAGGCTGAGACAGAAAGATTGAAAGTTCAAAGCCAGTCTCGGCAACTCAGTGAGGCCCCAAACAACTTAGCGAGACCCTGTCTCAAAAAATAAAAAGGGCTGAGGAATGTGACTCAATGGGTGTCCCTGGGTTCAATCCCTAGTGGAAAAAAAAATGGGGGGGGTGTACAAAATGAGCACTGTTAGGTTAAATTTTGCCTCATATGATACCTTTAAAAAGTTAGTTCCCCAGTGAGATTAAAATAAAAATTGAGTTATTCCCAAATCTAGTTACACACTGGTTTTGATATCTATTGCAATATGGCAACAGCCCCTAAAACTTAAAAAAAAAATCTGTTCCAATTCTGCTGCCTATGCTGAGTTCAGCTTGGTGTTTATTTTGTAGACTGGCAGTGTTGCTGTCTTCTGTTGGCAGGTGGCCTGGGGTTGGGCCCCTCTTCCAGGTGGTCTCAGGGACTGTCCCTCCTGTGTGCTCTCTCCAGTAGTGAAACTCAGGGCTCCTAAGAATGTAAAAGCAGAAGTCACCAGCCCTTCTTTTTTTTTTTTTTTTTTTTAGAGAGAGTGAGAGAGGAGAGAGAGAGAAAGAGAGAGAATTTTTAATATTTATTTTTTAGTTCTCGGCGGACACAACATCTTTGTTGGTATGTGGTGCTGAGGATCGAACCCGGGCTGCACGCATCCCGGGCTGCACGCATGCCAGGCGAGCGCGCTACCGCTTGAGCCACATCCCCAGCCCTCACCAGCCCTTCTTAAGGCTTAGGCTCAGAGAAGCCAGCATCACCTCATCTGCCTTCATTTAAGCAAATCACAGTCTCACTTTCAAGGGGAAGTTACTATACAGGGGCATGAAACTCATGAGGCATCCATTAATGTCACACACAACATATGTGCTCACCCTTTTCTTTTTTTAACCTAATGTAAGGTTCCCCTTTAGTAAACATACTTGCTGGGATTGGCAGAGCCTCTCACTCATTCCTTGCTCTGAGGCCTAAGCCTGCCACTGAGGATTTGGTTTCCTGCCTTACAGTGTATACCCTGAAAGAGCGATGCCTCCAGGTTGTCCGAAGCTTAGTCAAGCCCGAGAACTACAGGAGACTGGACATCGTCAGGTCCCTCTACGAAGATCTGGAAGACCATCCTAATGTGCGGAAAGACCTGGAACGGCTAACACAGGAGCACATTGAAAATCAACGATTGGAATAGGAGACTGAAGAATTTAATTGAAGTTACCGTTCCTGCATCTCAGCTTTGATCATACTGATGAGGATTGATCTAGATATAGGACTGGTCACTTACTCTCGGTTTCAAAATATCTTTTTTGGAGTAAAATAAGCTCCCATTGCCTAGAAAGAAGCACGTTAACTGACTTCACTAGGCGCTGTGATGCTTAGGGGCGAATGTCAGAAATGTCACTTAGTACCTGCTCTTTCAAAAAGTACTCACCAAGAGAAAATACTTGCATTTTTGCCTCCTAGTAAGTCAGGAAAGTTTCAGTGTAAGGATATTTGTGTAAGTAATTCAGTGAGAATTGCAGCATGTTCTTTAATGGTAAGAAAGAGGCAGTGTCTGCTTTTAAGGGACATGTGGTGGTTGGGGATATGTCCACCCCCCACTTTTACAAGACTGCAATGTCCTTGAGACAGGGACAGGTTTTCTCCTCTTTGAGACCCTAGTGCCTCGGACACTGTGCGCCTTCAGTCTGATGGATGATTTAGAAGAAAGCTTTTGGAGGGTTGGCCTCCTCTCTTGTTGAGGGGAAAGGAGGGAGGCCTTAAAGTGTGTGTAGTAAAGAAACATCTTAAAGGGAATCATTTTTATAGAAAGCACTTTTTCTAAGTGTTGCACTTTTCTTGCCAACTCTTGTTGCAATACTGTTTTATTAATGTTTCTAAAGGAAGATCAGCTTTCCATAGCCACTGTGATAATAGTGTTTGTGCTTTTTGTTTTTGTTTTTGGTACTGGGGATTGAACCCAGGGGTGTTCTACCACTGAGCCACCTCTCCAGCCCATTTTGTTTTTTATTTTGAGACAGGATTTTGATAAGTTGCTGAAGGTCTTGCTAAATTGCCAAGGCTGGCCTTGAACTTAGAATCCTGCTTCAGCCTCTCAAATCGCTGGGATTATAGGCATGTGCCACTATGCCTGGCTGATAATAGTGTTCTTGTAACTTGACATGTATCTAGGCAATAGCAGGAAAGAGCCATCCTCATGTTTAATTTAGTGTGGAAGAGCTCCTACTATAAAAAAGTTGTTGCCAGGCATGGATATCTGTTCCTTTCTGTAAAACCATTACATTTCTCTTCCGTTCAGCATTTGCATTAGTACCTGGTCACACTTTTTCCTGGGATGTGTAGAAGCCAAACCCCTCTACCCTCAGGCTAGTTACTCCCAGCAGTGGGATTGTCTAGGAGCCTGGAACGTTTTACAGTTTTATGAACGTTCACATCCTTTCTTATAGATTGGATTCCAATTCAAAACTTAATTCATACTTACTTCTTTGTAATTAATATTTTTTGAAAAAAAAATCCTTCCATGAGAGAAAATTTAGAAGAGACAGGAAAGTTAAAAAAAGAAAAAAAAAAAAAAAAAGATCCCAGTAGACACACTACTTAAATACAACCGCTGTTGACCTTTTCAACTAATTTCTTTCAGCCTCTTACAGGGCATATTTTGTTTTATTGCTTTTGACATGGTTGAGATCATAATGCATATACAGTTTTGTATCCTACTTTTTCATTTAACTTTATAACTTAAATATTTTTCCACATTATCATAAGCTTTTCATAAATATTAGCATAGTCCTTCTTTATAATTAGTATTTGGGGTATTTCTTGGCATCATTAGTTCCTTTGGGCACAATCCTATGTTCTAAAACCAGAGTGAAGAAATGAGACAAATGTGAATAGTTTTCCCTATGCCCTTTAAGCATCATCTAATCTTACTCCTCTCTTTCAACAAATAAATTGGCTTTTTTTTTTAGCATGTTATAGTAGTTTTAATTCAGTGACATACCTCTAAATATTTAATTTTCTGTTGAGGAAACAAGGGTGGAGGGGGAGAGTTCCCTGTGCAGCTGTGGGTGGTGTGGTGTGGGACAGAGTGGAAGCTGTAGGAAGTCAGCTGGTACCACAATAGGTTCAAGGTTGTTTTAGTTCTTTAAACTTGTCTTTGTGTCAAAATGAGATTTCACATTCCTCCCATGAAAACACACAGGTTGAGTTCTGTGTTTTTTGAGTGGAGACTGAAGGAAGTCAGCTGGTGCTGCAGTAGTTTAATGTTGTTTTTATTTCTTTAAACATGTTTGTGTGTCAAAATGAGAGTATATGTGTCAAAATGAGATTTCACATTCCTCTGGTGAAAACGCAAGGTTGAATACTGTGTTTTTTGTGTTGTCCAAGGAAAACTGAAAACATATAGCATGAGTAATGTTGTTTTTCATTTGGAATCCTGTGAATGTATTAAATGTATTGTTCTTAAGAGATTGTGATGTTTCCTTTTTTGATTTTTTTTTTTTTAAGGCTGTTTAATACATTAAATGGCACAGAGTAGAAGAAACAGGTAGGGCAGGTTATTTTAACCTGATTTTTCTCCGAGAGAGAGTTTTGAAAACTGTTTGCTTAATGGCTTTGTGTGGGATGGGGAAGCAAACACAAGTAACCTCATTCAAGTCTCTTTTTCCAACCTTAGGTTGCATATGTATTTATTTATTTAACATTGCTTCTTCTAGCTTTATTGTTTTTATTAGAATGAAATACCATTGTAAAAAAAATTAAGCACTGCAGAAAATTTTTAAAAAGGAAACCATTCATATGGAAACAGTTTTTCTTTCTGCCCATGAAAACAGGACCAAAAAAGGTAAGTTAATATTTTTACCAGCAGCTACATAGAATCATAGGAGAGAGTGCTGGGCTAGAAATTAGAAGTAGGGCTGGGGGAATACAAATAGGTCAGTGGGGAAGCACTTGCCTATCATGTGAGGGGACCTGGGATCTGTCCCCAGCAACATACACACACACAAAAGATGGGAAGTCGAAATTGATGCTTTGCTTTCTTGATCCATGAAGTCCAGTCTGCATCTTTTAAGTTTTTTTGACATTATAATTCTGCATCTTGGGCTGGGGGTGTAGCTCAGTGGTAGAGTGCCTTTCTAACATGCCCAAGACTCTGGCTTTTATTCCCAGGATCAAAAGAATAAAAAATAAGTTGGATATGGTAGCTCATGCCTGTAATCTCAGCTACTTGGGAGACTGAAGCAGGAGGATTGAAAGTTCAAGGCCAGCCTGGGCAACTTAGATGCTGTCTCAAAATTAAAAAATAAATTAAGAGAGCTGAAAGTATAGCTCAGTGATAGAATACCTCCCAGATTCAATCCCCAGTACCACCAAAGAAATAATAATAAAAGGCTGAGATAAGCTAGGTAAGGTGGAACACCTGTAATCTCAGGTGTGGGAGACCAAACTTGCACGTGACTAAGTCATTCTCCCTGGCTGGGTGCTGAGGCGCTCAGTCGCAGAAATGTGGCAGAGCTTTCCCCACCTTTCTTGGGTGCAAGGGTCAGTGTCTTGTGCATGGGAGTGTCTTGCTACAGCCCCGTGGGTGAAGCTACGTTCACCTGTTCCTTTGTAATATAACCCCTTGCCCTGTTTAGGATAGAATCTTCCATGGAAGTGCCTTGTGTGTGTCCCCTTCTCTTACTGTGCCCTTGGGTCTGGCCTACCCAGGTGTCAGTCAACCTGCTGATAGTGGACATCATGAAGATACTCAGCCCCCTGAAACCTGACCCTTGCCTCATTTGAATAGCTTCTCCTCAATAAAAGGGGTCAGCATGTGCTCTTGCTCTTTCTCTTTTTGCGGACCCTTAAGGTCAGAGGAGCCATCACAGCGACCCCAAATAAAAAGGTATCTGTGTCTCTTGTGTGGTTATTTCGTGTAGCCCAGTTAGCCCAGTTCAATTGGAGTGACCCCTGACCCTTTTAGTCGTGAGAACAGAAACCCGGCACTCGGGCTCAGGTGACTGAGGATTGCAAGTTTCATGCCAGCCTTGGCAACTTAGTGGAAACCTGTCTCAAAATTAAAAAAAGAAAGAAGGGCTGGGAGTGTAGCTCAGCAGTAGAGCCCCTGGTTCAATCCCTAGTATTGTTGAATAAAAAAAGTAAATACATAAATACATAGAAAAAGAAAGGGATAAATAAATGGGAGACTGTGCCAATAGAGAAAAGGGAGAAAGATGAGGGCCTTGGTTCTCCTTTGTCCCCTTGCACCTGGGTTGTAGGTGCTTTCCTCCTCAGCCTATCAATCCATCCTTGTCTTCCACCTTGGAGTCTATCTGCAGCTCTGCGAATACCCTAGAAGAGCATCTCAGCACACTGAGACATGCTTCACTTCTGGCCTCAAGGCCATAGATGTCCAATTTCTGAGCCACATCCCCAGCCCTTTTAAAAATTTTCTTAAATTTTGAGATAGATTCTCAGTTGCTTAGGGGCTTGCTAAATTGCTGAGGCTGGCCTCAAACTTGCCATCCTCCTGTCTCTGTGTCCTAAGTCGCTGGGATTACAGGTGTTTGTCCCCCCCCCCCCCGCCCTGCCCCCAGGTTCCTGCTAAGTTGCCCAGACTGGTCTTGAACTTGCAATCATCCTGACTCAGCTTCCTGAATAACTGGAGTTATGAATATGCACCATTGTGCCCAGCTCATTTTAGATGTTCTCTGTAGACTGTATAATTTGGTCTCATTTGCTTCCTTCACTCAATGCAAAAAGTTGTAGGGGAATGATCAATCCCACTTGTGAAAAACAAGTGAAAAACAATGAAATTGTTACTGACCTAGCCCTCTTAGAACCAGAGTTGTAGAAATAAACAAAGGACCCTGAAATAATTTAAACATGCAAGGGTTTAAGAACTTCTATTCCAGCCAGAAGGGAGATAGCACTTGGGGGACAAAGATCCCTGGGGAGAAGAGCTTTTATGGCATCTGTGGGGCAGGCAGGAGCTCCAGGAGCTCAGCCACTTGATATCATTATGCATACAGGTGGCACTGAAGTTGCATCTTTGCACATCTCATTCCCTTGGGGGGTGTTTTATTATGCTAATAAGATAAAGGTAATTGTGTCTTACTTTAATGGTAACTATTTTACCTATGCATTTGTCACTCATCATCTGGGAAAGTCTCTATTATTATTTTCAGAGTAGTGCAGATCCTGCTTTGCCTGTCTTGGGCTGGCATATCTGCTGACCGACTGTGTGGACTCGGACAGCTAAGCCCACTTCCCTAGCCTCCCATCTTTGAGGCTATTACCTCATTTCCATAACCTTAAAGACTAGCCTACCTTTTAACTCCTCATTTTCTGGAATGGGTGTCAATTCCATAAGACTGCTAGCTTGGCTCTATTTCCCCTGAAAGGTATTCATTCCTTAGTTCTAAGGGGTCCTATTTTGCATAGGAGAGGGGTCCCTGACCATGTCAAGGTAAGCTGTCCAGGGTCACAAAGCTTATTGATGGCAGAAGTGAGATTTGGTCCCATGTCTTCTCACTTTGATTTTAATTTCCTTCTGTGGCAGCCATACTCCCAAGCTGGTGTTTACAGCTACATGTTATACTCAGTGCAGTTGCCTAACCTCTTGAAACCTATTTAGCCCTGTATAAAATGGGAATAATAAGTTGGATGTGGTGGTGCACAACTATAGTTCCAGCTACTAGGGAGGCTGAGGCAGGAGGATTACTTGAGCCAGGAGTGCAAGGCCAGCCTGGGCAATAGAGTGATTCCCTATCTCAGCAAACAAAAAGAATATAACAGGCTTGTGAGAATTACCTAAAATCAAGCAGGAAAAGCACATTGTAGAAATAAAGAAACAGTAGTTAGGGTCCCTAACAGGCAATTTGTAGCTAGTGGGGAAGAAGAGTTTGGCACTAGACTGCTTGAGTTCACATCCCATTTCAGTCACTTTGTACTTATATGATTTTAGGCACATTATTAAATCCCAGCTTGGCCACTTGTATATGTGTGATTTTATTTTATTATTTATTTATTTATTTATTTTTAGAGAGAGAGAATTTTAATATTTTATTTTTTTAATTTTCGGTGGACACAACATCTTTGTTTGTATGTGGTG
Organism: Urocitellus parryii; assembly: GCF_045843805.1. Lineage (NCBI taxonomy): Eukaryota > Metazoa > Chordata > Mammalia > Rodentia > Sciuridae > Urocitellus > Urocitellus parryii. Next base: position 14,420,376 of record NC_135546.1, read on the forward strand.
CTGAGGATCGAACCCGGGCCGCATGCATGCCAGGCGAGCGCGCTACCACTTGAGCCACATCCCCAGCCCTATATGTATGATTTTAGGCACTTTATTTGACCTGTATCTCAGTTCCCTCATTTGTAGGATGAGGGTTAATCACCATACCTACATAGAGTCATTGTAAGGAGTAAGTAAAATAATCTGGGTGCAGCCTGTATATAGTTAAGTGCTTAATAAATATTAGCTATTATTAGTATAAATTCTGTTCCTCCTACTTCGTTCATGTAAAGACAATTTTGGTACTGAGGATTGAACCTTGGGGCACTGTACCACTGAGCTGCATCCCTAGTCCTTTTTTCTTTCTTTTTTTTTTAAATTTTGAGACAGGGTCTTGCTTAATGGCTGAGGCTAGCCTCCAACTCGCGATTCTCCTGCCTCAGCCTCCTGAATGCATGAGGCGGTGTAGTGCCCAAAGCCCTGGAAGTGGACTTATAAGGCTTCCTGTGGCTGTCACAAAATGCCCACACAGCTTGTGCCCCTTCTCGCCAGGGCCTTACTTTCCCCCGCCGCGCCGCCCCTCCCGCTAGTCTACGCAAGAGCGAGCTGTGCGGCTTATGACCGCTGGGGGGCGGTGGCGGCCGGCGCGCCCCGCCCACTTCCCGCGCGGCCCTCGCGCCTAACGCTAGAGCCGTGGCGTCCGCGGCTCGCGACACAGTCTCTCTTGGGCCCGCCGGCCAGCCTGACATGGCCTGCTACATCTACCAGCTGCCCGCCTGGGTGCTGGACGACCTGTGTCGCAACATGGACACGCTCAGCGACTGGGACTGGATGCAGTTCGGTGAGTGGGGCCCCGGGCGGCTGTGAGCCGCCGCATGGGGCACTCCAGCCGGGACTTGGGTCGGCGGCTGAGATTTCTGTGCCCCGGCCTCGCCGTGTGGCCCTGTGTACCTCCTTTTAGCCTTCTGGAAGGTAGGGTGGCCTTTGAAGACTTGTGTCACAAGGCTGTCGTTGGGTGGTCATCGCCTCTACCTTGCTTTTACAGTTTACAGGCAAATGACAGTTACGGAGCGCTTCCTCCGAGACGGGCGCTGTGCTCTCTCTCATCCCCGCACGGCCCGGGAAGTGCGTCCTCCTCACCCCGAGTCGCAGATGAGGCAGAGGAACTTGCCCAGGGGTGGCCCAGTGGCAGAGTGGGTGGGATTGGGAGCCGGGGCTCACTGCCTTGTAAATCCTCGTTGCGTTTTGCTTGTTGTTTGCGGCGTATGATTAGCCGAGAGGCCTGGCAGCTAGGGAGAGGATGCGTGCGTGATGGGCTCAGCTTCCAGCCTCCTTCACTTGTCAGCTGTGGGACGTGGAGAAAAATACTGTGTAGAGAGCACGCAACACTAGTGGTAGTCTTATAAGGAAGTGAAAAGAACAATTGTTATTCTTGGCTATATGATTTAAATCAGTGTCCAGGTGGCACCTAATTTTTAAAATACTGTCACATATATTTTTTTCTTTCCACACCTTTTATTGGTGCATTATAGTTGTATATAATGATGAGGTTTGTTGTTTCATATTTGTACATGCACACACTGTGACAATATAATTTGGCTAATATCACAATCCCCAAATACTTCCCTCCACCTTCCCTGCCTTCCATCTGTTGGTCCCTTTCCTCTGCTGTTCTCTCTTTGCTTAAAATATAGTTATATATTTTATTTTATTTTATTTATTTTTTAATATTTATTTTTTAGTTGTAATTGGACACAATATCTTTATTTTATTTTTATGTGGTGCTGAGAATCGAACCTTGTACTAGGCAAGCACTCTAGCGCTGAGTCACAATTCCCCTAGTTATATATTTTAATTAAAATTTTTAGATTATAAAATACACCATTTATCAAAAACATATATACTACATATGTGCTGTGTATACACACACACACACACAGTCAAAATAATAATAAAATGAACATGTATGTGTTATCCATCCAGATTGAACAAATTGTATATTTTAGGGCTGGGGGTGCAGGTCGGTGGTAGAGCACTTGCCTAGAAATGCTAGGCCCTGGGTTCCATCCTCAGTAAAAAATAAAAAAGAAAAAAAAGAAAAAAGAAAACAACAAAAGAAATAACTTGTATTTTATTTATTTATTTATTTTTATAACTTGTATTTTATTTATCTTTTTTTTTTTAAAGAGAGAGTGAGAGAGGAGAGAGAGAGAGAATTTTTTTTTAATATTTATTTTTTAGTTCTCGGCAGAGACAACATCTTTTGTTGGTATGTGGTGCTGAGGATCGAACCCGGGCCGCACGCATGCCAGGCGAGCGCGCTACCGCTTGAGCCACATCCCCAGCCCATAACTTGTATTTTAATCTAGTAGTTCTCAATCAGGGGCACTTTCGCACACTAGGGAACACTGCTAATGTCTGGAGAACTTGTTTGTCACAACTTGGTCAGTGCAGTGGATAAACACCAGGGACATTGGTATCTAGCAACATCCAACCCAAAGTGTGAATGGTGCTGAGGTTCAGGAACCCTGTTTTAACCCAGTAAAAACAATACATACCCATTGTAAAATACTGTGGGAAACAAGCAACAAAAAGATTAACTCAGACTGCCTCTCAGAGATAACCATCCTGAGTATTTGGTGCAGGAAGTCACAATAGCAGCTGATGTATCTTGGCTTCTTACTGTGCCAGCAGCCTGCTAGGGATGTTCAACCTGGTCATTTTTGTAGACATTTTTATATATGTGTATGTATTTTTCAAAAATCTCCACTTTCTGCATTCATTACACATGCTATGCTAGTACACCCCCCCCCCACTTAAAATGTACCACACTAATTTCCCCTTGCCAGGCAAAAATTTTGAACAATATGGATAGAAGTTTTTATTTGTAGCATGTATTTTTATTTAGCTATCATTACTTGAAAAGCAAAAAATGCATAAGGTAAAATGATGTAGATACCACACCTAGGATGGGGAGATGTCTTTCCCTTCCCTGTTGCTCAGTCTTCTGCTTCCTTTCTTTGCAAACTCTGTCTGAGGCTCAGAGAACCTGTGAGAATGTCTTTTTTAAAAAAATATTTAATTGATTTTATTTTTTAAATACAGGATAGTGGAATGCATTACAATTTTCGTTACACATAGAGCACAATTTTTCATATAAAGTATGTTCACACCAATTCATGTCTTTATGCATGTACTTTGGATAATGATGTCTATCATATTCCACCATCTTTGCTAACCCCCTGCCCCCTCCCTTCCCTTCCCATCCCTCTGCCTTATCTAGAGTTCATCTATTCCTCCCATGCCCCCCCCCCCACCCCATTATGGGTCAGTCACCTTATATCAGAGAAAACATTGAGCATTTGTTTTTTTGGGGGATTGGCTGACTTCACTTAGCATTATTTCTTCCAATGCCACCCATTTACCTGAAAATGCCGTGATTTTATTCTCTTTTATTTGAGTGTATTCCATGCCACATTTTTTAATACATTCATCTACTGAGCGGCATCTAGGTTGGTTCCATGATTAGCTATTGTGAATTTTGCTGCTATAAATATTGATGTGGCTGTGTGCCTGTAGTATGCTTTTTTAAAGTCCTTTGGGTATAGACTGAGGAGTGGGATTTCTGGGTCAAATGGTGGTTCCATTCCCAGTTTTCCAAGGAATCTCCATACTGCTTTCTATATTTCCACCAATTTGCAGTCTGTGAGAATGTCTTGCACCTAATTTTCTAGGTGACTCTGTGTCCCATTTCTTGGGTGACTTTATTTGAATGTTTCCTGGTCAGTGACCAACTGTGGGTGGGACTTCCTCTGATTTCTTCTACATTAGCCCAGCTCTTAATTATAAGCAACAGAACAACTTATCTTCCTAGGAAGTTAATTTAGAAGGCACTGTATGATTTAAAAAAAAAAAAAAGCTGGGAGCAATAGTTCATACCTGTAAACCCTGTGATTTGGGAGGCTGAGGCAGGAGGATCACAAGTTTGAAGCCAGCCTCAGCAATTTAGCAAGACCCTGTCTCAAAATAAAAAGGGGATGTAGTTCAGTGGTAAAGCACCCCAGGTTCAATCCCTAGTACCAAAAGAAACAAATAAAACAAAAATCTAGCCATACAGTTCACAGAGCTGGAGCATATCTTAAAAGGTAGAGCATGTACTTTGTGGATGTGAGGTCCTGGGTTCAGTACCAGCACCAAAAGCAAAGATAAATAAATAAAAAAGGCATAATTCACATACCATACAATTCACCCATTTAAAGAGTAGGGGGGCCTGGGATTGTGGCTCAGCGGTAGAGTGCTTGCCTAGCAAGTTCCATCCTCAGCACCACATAAAAATAAATAAAGATATTGTGTCCAACTACAACTAAAAAAAAAAAAAAGAGTAGAGGGTACAGAGCAGTGGCATTCTCCACAGTCTCAGAACATTTCTATTACTGCAGAAGAAACCCTGTACCCCTTAAATGTCACTCTAAACATTTTTCTTCAATATGCCTATTCTGGATATTTTGTGTAAATGAAATCATACAGTGTTCATTGTCCTTAGTGATTGACTTCTTTTCATTTAGTTGTAGATGGACACAATATCTTTATTTTATTTATTTATTTTTATGTAGTGCTGAGGATGGAACCTAGTGCCTCATGCTTATGAGGCAAGTGCTCTGCCACTGAGCTCCAGCCCCAACCTCTCTTTCTTTTTTTTAATTGCTGTGCTGGGGATAGAACCCAGGGCTTTGATATGCAAAGCAAGCACTCTGCCACTGAGCTACACCCTCAATTTCTTTTTAAAACAAAAATAATGTTGTTGGGCAAGGCACAAACCTATCATCCTAGTAGACTTGGAAGGCTGAGGGGGGAGGATTACAAGTTCAAAGCCAACCTCAGCAATTTAGCAAGGCCCTATGCAATTTAGTGAGACCCTGTCTCAAAAGAAAAAAGAAAAAACATGGCTGGGGATGTGGCTCAATGTTAAGTGCCCCTGGGTTCAATTCCTGGTATCAAAACAAACAAACAAACAAACGAAGAACCCCACAAAACAAACACCAAACAATGTGGGGGTACAGGGATGCATGTCTATAATCCCAGCGATTCAGGAGGGTAAGGCAGGAGGATGGCAGGTTTGAGGCCAGACTCAGCAACGAAGTGACACTCTGTCTCAAAAAAAGAAACAGCTGGGGCTCAGTGGTTAATTGCTTCTGGGTTCAATCCCCAGTACCTAATATGATAATAATAGTACTAAGTGATATTTCATTGTATGAAAGTACTACATTAATTTATCCATTTGCTAGTTGATGGGAATTTGGGTTCTTTCCACTTTTTGGCAATTATGAAAAATGTCTTTGGATGTTTGTATATAAGTGAGTGTGGACATGTGTTTTCGTTTCCGTGTGTCTATGCAGTATGTACCCAGGAGTGGAATTATTGAGTCATATGTTAATTCTTTTGAACCATTTGAGGAACTGCCAGATTGTTTTCAGAGTGGCTGAACCAATTCACATTCTTACCAGCAGGGTAAGAGGGTTGGGATTTCTCTGAGTCCTGGTCAACCTGTTAGGGTCCCTCTCTTGTTTGCCATCCTGCCAGCTGAGCAGGTGTGAGGTAGCATCTCGCTGTGGTTTTGATTTGCATTTCCCTTGTGACCAGTGCTGTTGAGCATCTTTTCACCTGCTTATCAGCCATTCTTACATCTTTGGGAATACCTCTGGGTTTGCAGCCCCTGGAGATACCAGAATTTCCCACAGGAATTGAGGATGTAGTCTACCCTCCTCACCTGACTTGCCAGCTCCAGCCCCTCTGACCTTTCCTTCCACTCCCTGTTCCCCCTGCCTCAGCTTCAAGGGCCTCCTCTGTCCAGACTACTCAGGGTCTTTGCATTTAGTTCTCCCTCCCTGCCTTTTCTATGCCTGGTGTTCTAGTCTGTATTATTTTCCTCTTGTTGGTAAAACAAGTTACCACATTTGAATGGTAATTAAAAACCGCACAAATTTATTATCTTACGATTCTGGAGGTATCTTTTGGCTCATGGCCCCTCCCTCCGTCTTCAAAGCCAGCAGTGCAGTGTCTTTTAAAAAAAAATTTCTTTTTGTAGTTGTAAATGGACAGAGTGCCTTTATTTGTTTATTTTTATGTGGTGCCAAGGATCGAACCCAGTGCCTCACACATACTAGGCAAGCACTCTGCCTCTAAGCCCCAGCCCTAGCTTGGCAGTGCAGTATCTTCAGATCTCTTTCCAACCTCTGTTTTTGTCATCACTTCTCTGAATCTTATACTCTGCCTCCCTCTTATGAGGATCCTGGGAATCACACTGGGCTGATCCAGGTTATCCAGGATGATCCCCTCATCTCTGAATCCTCACTTCATCCCATCTATGAAGTTCCTTTGCCACACTGGGTACTACACTCACCCAGATCTGAGGGTTTGAGACACTGATGTCTTTGGGGTGGGCATTATTCTGTTGGCCGTTACCCTGTGGGTCAGTTCACTTGGAGAGGCCTTTTCTGCCCGCCTTCCCCAAGCTCTTTAGTCCATTGTGGGTTTCATTTCCTCCATTCCACTCAGTGAGCTGTGTATTACCTTACTCCTGATATGTTTATGTCGGTCTGTCCCCATGAGATAAAAATGCCACCAGGGCAGGAACCTTGCCTGTTTAGTTCACTTCCATATTTCCCAGAGCAGGACCCATGACATGCTTCTCACCCTGCAGAGACTGCTTTGAGCCCACGGCTGGCTGGCTGTTTTGGGTCAGAGGTCACTGATTGGGTGCTGATTGTGCAACCCAGTCACTTGCTCTCTCTGGGTCTAGGGACTCAGGTTTCCTCATTAGTGACATGAGCAAGTCCCTCCAATCCTAAAAAGTCTTTGCTGACATGAGTCATTTTAGAAAGAGAGAGTCTCTCTCTGAGATGATTGTGGTCCTGAGAGGAGGGTGTGGGGGCGTAGGAAGAATTCTAAAGTGAAGTGGAAACTCCTACAGTCACAAATATGTATGTTCTTCTGGATTTAACATCTGTTGCCTCTTGATTGTTTCTCTGTGATTGCAGTTGTGGCCCTTTTTGCTGTTGAAGAAATAAATGCTGGGGGCTGGGATTGTGGCTCAGTGGTAGAGCGCTCGCCTAGCATGCATGAGGCACTGGGTTGGATTCTCAGCACCACATAAATGTAAAATAAAGATATTGTGTCCACCTAAAACTAAAAAATAAGTATTTAAAAAAATAAAAAAGAAAGAAAGAAATGCTGGAATCTGAGTTCGTGTAAAGTTGGCAACTTTTGAGGCTATGTGCAGTGGGGCCAGGGATGAGAGGCTGTTTAGTGGCCACCTTGTTTGCTGTGCTAGGACTCTGCACAGCCTGCGCTGCCTCGCCCAGCTGTGTGACTTCAGGCCTGTCTGAGCCCTTATTTTCCTCCTCCATAACGCTGCCCTCACAGAGTCATGGAGAGGTAAAGGGATGCCATGGGTGCAGAGGTCCTTGGGGCTTCCCCTTCCTCCACCCAGGGACATCTAGTTGGTCTAGAGCAAGGGCATTTGATGCTGGAACAAGTCATTTCAGGAGGCTGTGCCATCCTTGCTGAAGGCTTTGAGGATAGGCCAGGTTTCCACGGGATTCAAGATCTTGAATATGGAGGGACAGCGTGATGGTCTCCACATGGGATTCCTCATTGACTAGATGACAGGGTTGCTTGACACTTGTCTTTTTTTTTTTAAGTTGTAGATGGATGAAATACCTCTCTTTTATTGTTTATTTATTTTGATGTGGTCCTGAAGCTTGAACCCAGTGCCTCACACCTGCTAGGCAAGCGCTGTACCACTGAGCCACAATCATAGCCCCCATTTGTGTCATCTTTTCTCTATGCCAAGCTCTACTCCAAGCATTTCTGTTCTTAGAGCTCATCTAGAGCTTGTTCAGCAGATGAGGAAGCTGAGGCCGGAGAGAGGTGAAGGGCCTTCCCCAGATGCACAGCTTGGGTTCACATCTGGCCTTGGAACCAGGGTTTGGCCTCTGCACCGTTTCTGTACTGTCCTGCTCACTCTTGGTGTCACTATGACAAGTGCCTGAATTAATCCACTTAGAAGTAGAAAAAGTTTATTTTAACTCATGTTTTCAGAGATTGCAGTCCATGGTCAGTTGGCCTCATTTTTTGGGGCCTGAGGCAGCACATCTTGGTGCAGAGCCTGTGACCAAGTAAGCTGCTTACCTCGTGGCCAGGAAGTGGAAAGAGGGGAGGAAGAGGAAAGGGTAGGGGGTCCTGTTATCTCCTTTACTGGCACAATCTCCAGTGATCAGAACACCTTCTTCTAGCCTCACTTTAGGTTTGCACTACCTCCTGAATGCGACCAGCTGGGACCAGGCCTCGAGACACATTTATAAACTATAGCACATATGCATATGTTATTTTTTTTTTAGTTGTAGATAGACAGAATGCCTTTATTTTATTTTATTTTTAACATTTTTTTTGTAGTTGTAGATGGACAGAATACCTTTATTTTTATTTGTTGATTTTTATGTGGTGCTGAGGATCCACCCCAGTGCCTCACACATGCTAGGCAAGGGCTCTGCCACTGGGCTATAGCCCCAGCCCTTATTTATTTATTTTTTTATGTGTGCTGAGGATGGAACCCAGTGCCTCATGCATGCTAGGCAAGCGCTGTGCCACTGAGCCCCCACATGGTTTTTTATCTATAGGAAAAGGTCTAGACTAAAGGATGCAAAAATGTTCCCAGTGGTTTTCTTAGGGTCTTCTAGGTGGTTAGATTGTGGATACTTTGATTTCTTCTGTTTTCCTAAGGTCCTACAGTGACCAGGTGTTGAGAAGAAAAAATAAAAAAACCTGTGACTTAGCAGAAGCCCTCGGTAGTGACTCATCCTCTCAAGATCTCTGCCCTGTCCTGACCCCTTTTCGCGGGTGTGGGTAAAGGCTGATGGGCCAATACCTTAAGATACGTCACATTCTTGGAAACTTAAATGTCTAAGCTAGAGGCTGGGTCAGCAGAGCCCTCTCCCTGCACACGCAAGGCCCTGGGTTCCATCCAGTGCCATGAAAGAACAAAAGGAAAGAAAAAGAAAAAAGAAGTTCAAGCTGGAAGAACCCCAGAGTTTAATTCCTGTTTCTCCTGGATTAGCAGGGGTGGAAAGTGCGTCCCAGAGAGGGAGAGTGAGGGCAGAGGCTGAGTTTCCACTGCCAGCAGCCACAGTGGCAGTGTAGACTTGTCTTTCCCACGACATGCCCCACCCCATGGGTGGGAGGTGAGCACATGACAGTAGCATTGTGTAGGGAAGGAGTGTGCTGGAACCGGGTTCCTTCCTCTTCCCTCTACTCTTTGTAGGCTGGAAGCAGCTTCTGTCCCCACTGACATCACTTCCTACCAACCAGGATTCTGGCCTGGGATTTCCAGTGACTAAAGTTATAACTCCAAAACTTTCCATTCCTAACTGGGCACTTCTCCTGCGGGCTTTTTTTCTGCGGGAGGCCGTCAGAGCTCTTCCTCATCTCCCAGAGAGGAGAGACATAATCTAATGTCACTCCCTGGCTCTGAGATTTTCCATGATGCCCCAAGGCTCTATTTTCTGTTTTGAATTTAGGGGTGCTTTACCACTGAGTTACATCCCCAGCCCTTTTTACTTTTTGCTAAGTTACTGAGGGTCTTGCTAAATTGCAGGGGCAGGCCTCAAACTTGCTGTCTTCCTGCCTCAACTTCCCGAATCTCTGGGATTACAGTCATGCACCACTGTGCAGGGATTGATTTTTATGTTTTTCAAATAGAAAAGCCACATGGGGTTTTAGTTTACTCACTTCAATATCTCTCGTGTTTGTCACAGACCTAGTATACAGCACAGGCTCCATGATATTTTATTGAATGATGAATGAGTAAATGAATGATTTGATGTTCACATAGATTTTTGCTTTATGATTTCTGAAATCCTGGAACTGAAGCTTAGGTTTGTTGTTTGTTCTGTGGTGTTGGGGATCACACCCAGGGCCTTGCACATACTAGGTCAGCACTGTACCACTTAGCCACACCTCCCAGGCTGTTTTATTCCTAGTTTTAAAAAAATGCTTCTTTCACATAATAATAAAATAGATCAGCTATAATAACATATTGCAATAAATGTTATTTAATACCTATGAGCTGGGTGTGGAGGCCCATGCCTGTCATCTCAGTAGCTCCAGAGTCTGAGGCAGGAGGATCATGAGTTCAAAGCCAGCCTCAGCAAAAGGAGGTACTAAGGGCTGGGGATATGGCTCAAGTGGTAGCGCGCTCGCCTGGCATGTGTGCGGCCCGGGTTCGATCCTCAGCACCACATACCAACAAAGATGTTGTGTCCGCCGAGAACTAAAAAATAAATATTAAAAATAAAAAAAAATAAAATAAAATGCCATTTATGAATAGCTGTAACAACTTGAAAAAAGTTTATGCCATAATTTAATAAATCAGAGCAGGATTCAGAACCTGTTGGACAAAATGTCTGGCAAAACCTATGCTTAAAAGTTACTGGGCGCAGGGGCTGGGGATGTGGCTCAAGCGGTAGCACGCTCGCCTGGCATGCGTGCGGCCTGGGTTCGATCCTAGCACCACATACAAACAAAGATGTTGTGTCCGCCAAAAACTAAAAAATAAATATTAAAAATTCTCTCTCTCTCTCTCTCTCTCTCTCTCTCTCTCTCTCTCTTTAAAAAAAAAAAAAAAAAGTTACTGGGCGCAGTGGTGTGTGCCTATAATCCCAGTGGCTCTGGAGGCTGAGGCAGGAGAATCACAAGTTCAAAACCAGCCTCAGTAAAAGTGAGGCATTAAGCAACTCAATGAGACTCTGCCTCAAAATGAAATACAAAATAGGGGGGCTGGGGATGTGGCTCAAGCGGTAGCACACACGCCCGGATTCGATCCTCAGCACCACATACAAACAAAGATGTTGTGCCTGCCGAAAAACTAAAAAATAAATATTAAAAAATTCTCTCTCTTTCTCTCTCTCTCTCTTTAAGAAAAAACAAAAACAAAACAAAAAAACCAAAATAGGGCTGGTCAAGTGCCCCTGAGTTCAATCCCCAGTACCCCCCACCAAGCAACAAACAAACTACACTTAAAGCTATGCCTATATAGTTGGGGTGATTTTTGGAAAGGGAGAGAGTACCCTAGTGGCCTTGGGGAAGGTGGTGAGATGCTGTGTATCCTGCCCATCCCCTGCATGCTCCATATTTTCTTTAGTTTACAAGCATTAATTGTATGTAAAAATTGAGAAGAAGGAATGCATTATTTTTGCTATCACTGGCCAACAGTGGCTTCCTACAGATTTTGTCTGATACTTCAGAATTTAAGGAGGCACCTACTCTCATGGTCCTGCAAGTGCAGAATGAGTCCTGATAGCCAGGGCAACTCCAGGGGCCTCCCTTGCCCTGCTGCCTCATGCTGACCCTGCCCAACTCTGCCATGCAGTGTCTTCTGTACAGTAAATAGGATGAATGGAACTCCCTGCTGTGTGCGGTGTCCATTCTAGAAGGGAATGTGGGAGGAGTTCTGTTCCTCACTGAGGTTCCAGAGGGTGAAGTGACTGTCCCTAGCAAAGAAACAGTGTGCATTCGAGACTCCTGTTTGTGTGTCTCTCCTCCTGTGATCTTTCTCCTGCCTTGGGCAGCAGCCATGCTGATACTTATGTGCCAGTCCCCATTGGTATTCAATAGGATCAGTGTGGAGAATGACAAGTGGGGAGTACTCTGCATAGTGGGAGTGGCTAGGTTATTGTGGGGATCCCTCAGAGGGATTGCTGCTCTGCTCCGACTTTAAGCAGAATTCTCTCTTGCCCTCCAGCCTCCAAAGTAATCCCAGACCTGACCCAGCTGCGGAAGATCAAGTCCATGGAGCGGGTGCAGGGCGTGAGCATCACCCGCGAGCTGCTCTGGTGGTGGGGCATGCGGCAGGCCACCGTCCAGCAGCTGGTGGACCTCCTGTGTCGCCTGGAGCTCTACCGTGCTGCCCAGATCGTCCTGAGCTGTGAGTAACCAGTTGGCTTCTGCAGAGTTTTGGGGTGGGCTGTATTTTCTGGTCTTAGAACCTTTATAAGCACCCTCCACCTACTGTGATCCTGGAGATAGAACCCCAAGCCTTGTCCATGCTAGGTAAGCACTTAGCCATTAGCTCAGCCTTAAAACCTTTTTAATTTTGTGATTAAAAAAAAAAATTAAGAGCTGGAGATGTAGCTTAGTGGTAGGGTGCTTGCCTAGCATACATGACGCCCTGGGTTCTATTCTTGGTACTGCAAAGAGAGGAAAAAAAGAGAAGGATGGGTTATCTATTTAAAAAACAATTAAGTGAAAAAAAATTAAAGGTCTGATAGCTGTTACATAAAAATTCAAAATAAGGCATAGAATAAAAATAACTCACATTGCCCTGTTTATATATCTTAAGTGGTAACCACTGTTAACAGTTTCTTGTCTATCATTGGTAGAAACCGTCTCTCTGTCTGGACAGCCCCTGTTAACACACTAGGGCACCCAGTACACTGTTGTACACTGATGTTTCAACCTAGCACTAGATCTTGGAGACTGTTTCATGCTGACATATTTTTTATTTGATTGTTTATGTATTTATTTTGTGTGGTACTGGGATGGAACCCAGGATTTTTGGGCATGCTAAGCAAGCCCTCTACCGTTGAGCCACATCCCCAGTGCTGACATATTCTTTTTAACAGTTAGAGATTTGGGTTGTTTCTAGCTTTTTCCTCTTCTATACAGCATCATGATGCACATCTCTGGACATAAGCAACTGTGCTCTGCACACGTTTTGAGTATAGCCATAGAAGACTTTCTAGCATTGGAGTGGTTGGGTTGGAGCTTTGCGTATTTCAAGTTTCATTTGCTGTTGAGATCAGTATTACTAAATTGTTCTCCTACAATCATAGTGGGAACATATTTAGCAGCAGTCATACCTCCCTGCCTGGAAGGGTGGCTGTGGAATTGAAGGGTCATAATGTGATAGGTGCCTCATGTTGAGCAGAAGGCAGTAGGGATGTGGCACCTGGTTACCTGGACCCCTCTCTGTCCCCAAGGACATCCCTTCCATGTGGGTCAGGGAGCCATTCTGAGCCCCTGGCTTGTGTCTAGTACTGTGTTTGGTTCTAGAAATACCACATAGATGACAGTTAGTCCTCTGCCCTCAGAGAGCATTGTCTTGAGAGGAGGCAGTTAATATGAAAAGAAGTAAAAGTGAATATACCAGTTAAAGAAAGAAGCCAATAGGACAGATTGACCAGGTAGGGGAGTCTTCTAGGACAAGTGGTCAAGGAGGTACTATCTGCTGAGATGAAACTGCAGGAGTGGAAGGGAGACAGTCACATGGAGTTGGGGTAAGAGAGCCCTGGGAGAGGGACCAGTTTTTGTACAAAGGCCCCATGGAGCCTGGGCTGTGGAAGGAGATGGAGCTGCCTTGTGTGGGGTTCCTGAGCTGAGGATAACCTCGCTGGACCAACACTCCCAGGTTCAGCACTTGCCTGAATGTCTCTGAGACCCTTCTGGAATCAGGGAGGGTTTCCAGAAGGAGGGGCTTAGAGCAGGGGACCGAGGGCTGGGTGCTTCGAGAGCACCAACCTCAGATAAACTGGGGGCATCTAGAGCTGCAGACCACTTGTAACTTTCAGAATCACTATGAGCAGATCACACTGGGTGGGGAGGCCAGGCAGGATAGCAGGATTGTCATTACTCTTCAGCTGCCAGGGGACTTCCCAGGACTTGGCATGCTGAGGGAACCTAGAGCTTTCACACACCAAGACTTCCTGTCAGAAATGGGGACAGTCCTGCTCCAGTGGGCGTGACATTCCCGCATGAGAGACTCTAGCCAGGCTTGTTTCTGCACAGGCCTGTGATCTACAAATCTAGTCAGTGTCTCTTGCATCAGGTCCTTTCCCAGGCTTCTGCCTGGCCTGCCTCACAAAGCGTGCCTTCCTCAGCTTGGGAAGGTGAGCTGCCCAGCACACAGCCTACCCACCTTCTAGAACCCACCCGAAGCCCCTCCTTGCCCTGTTCTGGGGCTTTAGACCCATGTGCTGTGGTTAGTCAGAGAGGCTCAGGTGCTTTAGGATCAGTGCTGAGGCAGTAATTTGCTCTCTGGTGACCCTTTCTTTCCTTGGGCCCCAGACCACACCTTTGTCCACTGAGGGAGCTGGGCTGGATGATGTGCAGAGTCCCCCTCTGGCTCCTGGTGTCTTGGCCCCCATTAACACTGGTTACATGGTAGTGTGACCAATACCTGCCAGCTGGATTGGCTTCTCTGTGTTCCCAGAACCTGGTGTGTGGCAAATGCTGAGAAATGATCATTGACTGGATGAGCCCTAAAGTGTTTTTGAGATAATTATTGGTAAAGTCCTATGAAATCCAAAAGAGGCAAGGAGAGGGCCATGGGCGACGGCAGGAAGAGCTGCTGGCTCCCGTGTGATCAGGAGCACAGGGCTCGGGACCAGGCCAGTCTACTTTGGGGAGGGATGCAGTGAGGCGAGGCCTGTGCAGACCCCACTGTTGCCCTGTGGAGTGGGCTGAGGTGTCCCAGGGGGACACACTTCTTGTGTGAAGTGTGCCCCCTGGGTGAAGGCAGTTCTCTGAGGACTGAGACACAGGTCCCGGATAGACACCCTCTTATGGATGTCAAAGCCTGACTACTGACTTTTGTGAACAGACTCTTTGAGGTTAAGAAATAGCACAGGGCTGGGGATTTAGCTCAGTTGGTAGGGTGCTTGCTTTGCATGCACAAGGTCTGCAATTCCTCAGCACCACTCAGAAAAAAAAAAGAGCACAGCATAAGATTTAGGGAAAAACACCCATGTAGCAGGACTGTGCCTCAGCAGGACACTCACATTCAGGAGTACTTTCGAGGTGCTGGGTCCTCTGTGGAGTGCTTGGCTCCCTGTAGCAGCCTTAGAGGGTATCAGGAGCCTTTCTCCACCCAGGAAACCAGGCCTTGCATGGCTCACAGCCTCCTCCAAGGGCCACAAGATCACATCTACCTGTCTGCATCCAGAGCCCGCTGCCTAACCTGTCATTGGAGCTTTAGTGGCAGGAGTTGCTACTCAACTGTGGGCTCTCAGCCCTCCCAAAACACCAGTGATGTCCTGCCAATCTGCCTCCGTTCTGTAGAACCTTCCTCACCCATGCTCTCCTGTTCTGCCTCCACCTTGCTCTCTTCTGATCCCCTCAGCTCTGCTGATTTGAGTTGCCTGAGGAAGAGGGACGAAGGCTGTTTCCAGACCCATAGTCTCCTGGCTGTTCTGCATAGGGCATCTGGTTGTATTTTTACTATTGCTATGAGTCCTGAGGCAAGGCATTGCCCCTTTCTGTGTCTTGATTGTGGCAGTCCCTGTCACTTTCTAGAGGTAAACATTCAGGCCATTTGTGGATCATTTTAAGTTTCTATAATCACCTTGTTACCCCCGCTCCAAAAAAAAAGGTTGTTGCTCAGTTGGTAGAATGCTTCCCTCGCATGCACAAGGCGCTGGGTTCAATCCCTAGCACCACCAATCCGCGCCCCTCCCCAGTTATAACATTGTTTAAACCTTATTACTCAGCTGTACCTGGCAGTCTGAGAGACTGATTTCTGCCAACTTTTTTTTTTTTTTTTTTTGGTGGTACTGGAGATTGAATCCAGGGCCTCCTACATGCTAGGCAAGCACTCTACCACTCAGTTACATCCTCAGCCCTTTGTCTTTTTTATTTTAAGGCAGACAGCTAAGTTCTTGAGGCTGGCTTTGAACTTGTGATCTTCTTGCTTCAGCCTCCTGAGCAGCTGGAATGACAGGCATAGCCATCTAGCCCACTGACTTCCAGGAATTCTGATGCACTTTAAGTGTAAGGATATCTCAGATACCTGGTTCTGTGGTTTCTGACTTCACCTCAGTGGGCAGCAAGAGTGGAACTTCCTTATTCTTTACTCCCTGAAGCCTTATCTGAAGTGGAGTCAGAAAGCATGTGCTTTTACTGAGAACTCCTTGGTTTTCATATCCTTTTCCTGCTGGTGTGGGTTTGAGGGCCCAAAGGGAGTTGGGGGGAGTCAAATAATCACAAGGTGTTTTCTTTTTTTTTTTTTTTTTTGATGTACTGAAGACTGAACCCAGGGGTGCTTTACCACTGAGCTACATCCTCAGCCCTTTTTATTTTTTAATTTTTTGAGACAAGATCTTGCTAAGTTGCTGAGGCTGGCCTCCAACTTGTGATCTTCCTCCCTCAGCCTCCCAAGAGGCTGGGATTACAGGCCTACATCACTGAGCCTGTTTACTAATCACAAGCCTTTATCAGACCAGGCCTGTGGTTTCTTTGGTGATACAATTCTCACGAAAACTAGAAGCTTCCAGTTTCTTGGTTTCTAATCACTTCTACTGTGGTTATCACACCCAAAGATCCAGCCTAGACCTATCAGTACTGAACCCTGACACCTTTTATCTTTCCTGCACTGGCTTCTAAGCTTAGTTGCCCGCCAGTCCTAATTTAAAGTACTTACCAGGTGCCTCCCTTGATGCCACTGGAACCAGTTGGATGGGAAGTGTCAAAGGACAAAAAGTATAATTTAAAGATTTACCTGGTATGAAGATGTGAGGGAAAAAAATAGTGTTACCTTAGATTAGGTAGAGAGAAGTGATGGGAAGGGAGGGGAGGGGATGGGGAGATAGGAAGGATAGTAGAATGAAACAGACATTATTACTGCTGTGTGTATATATGTGACTGCATGACCAATGTGATTCTACAACCTGTATACTCAGAAAAATGAGAAATTATATCCCATCTGATTCAAATGTATGATATGTCAAGGTCATTGTACTGTCATGTGTAACTAATTAAAACAAAATTAAAAAAATAAATTCCTACATAGCAAACTATTAAAAAAAAAGATTTACATGTCTTAATTTTTAATTCTAGAGTTGTACATTGTTTACTCTTATGTAATAGCGTAAATATACCAATGAGGACAGCAGAGGAGGTTGGATTTAAAGACAAGACAAAGCTGAGCAAAAGAAATAAGGAGCTGGTGATGTAGCTCAGTGGTGAAGCATGTGTTCTGCATGCATGAACTCTGGGCAGAATTTACTTTTTTCATATATATATATGAATGATAGAGTTCTCATGAAAACTAGAAGCTTCCAGTCTCTTGGTTTCTAATCACTTCTACTGTGGTTATCACAGCCAAAGATAAACAATAAAGATTGTTTATTTTTAGGCATATATGTTTTTTTTTCTTTTTAAATTTAGAGAGAGAGTCTTGCTAAGTTTCCTAGGGCCTCACTGAATTGCTGAGGCTGCCTTCAAACTCTCAATTCTTCTGCCTCAGCCTCTTGAGCTGCTGGGATTACAGGTATGTGCCATCTTGCTCAGGGTAAAGTAGCATTTTTCAGACTATGCTCTCTAGAAGAAAGATGTCTCCTGCAAACAAAAGGTTCATGTAGCTGGGCATGGTGGCGCATGCCTGTAATCTCAGTGGCTCAGCAGGCTGAGGCAGGAGGATCGAAAGTTCAGAGTCAGCCTTAGCAAAGGGGAGGTGCTGAATAACTCAGTGAGACCCTGTTTCAAAATTAAAAACAGCAAGGGTTAGGGATGTGGCTCAGTGGTTAAATGCCCCTCGGTTCAATCCCTGGTACCCCATCCAAAAAAAAAAAAAAAAAAGATGGTCATGTTCCTGAGAGAACTTGGTCAGGCTCCAGGCCTAGTTGGTGAATGTGAGGTAGCTCTAGAGCTATTTTAGAAGCTTAGGAGCAGGAATTAGGGCAGAGGTCATGGTATCTCACAGTGGCTTCCAGTGAAAGGCAGCGCTCCAGGGGCTTGAATGCCATCAAAGGAGGCGGTGCTACCAGTTTAGGAGCTGAGCCTGTGGGTGGAACTTGACAGTGGGGTCTGGCTACGAAGATTGGTGCTGAGAACCAGCTGTGTCTAACAGTGAGGTGAACTTTTCCATATATATTTGTTTATTTTTATATTTAGGCAGGGTCTTGCTGAGTTGTGGAGGCTGGCCTTTCACTCATAATCCTCCTGCCTCAGCCTCCCACATGGCTGGGATTACAGGTGTGCACCACCACGCCCACTCCATTTCTCTTGTGTCCTAGAATCTGAATGAGAGTCAGTGCTAAACCAACAAAACACCCAGGACTTACAATGAGCCAAGTAGGGACACAGCCATTAAACCACCAACCTGGTCAGCTTTTATCTGATGTGGGAGACAGATACAATAATTACACAGATGCACTTAACCAGCCATAGTGTAAGGACTCAAAGAAATGTACAGAGGGCAGTTTGGGTAGGCAGTGTTACTGCTGTTGACCGGTGACGAGTCCTTGCTTGAAGAATAACACCAGAGAAGCATGCCGAGGCAACGTCAGAGTAGAAATTAGAAGTTTATTAAAGGACAACAGAAAAGACTTCTCCCGGAGGAAGAAGGGGACCCAAGAGGTGGAATCCGTGGAAGTGCGGTTGTTTCCCCTTTTTATAGTTCTTTCAGTGATGGAATGTAGGTGGGAAGGCCTGAGGGGTGGGACACAGGTGGGCCAAAGAAGTAATAGGCCTAGGGATGTTGCTCAGTGGTCGAGTGCCCCTGAGTTCAATTCCTGGCACCCCACCATCAAACAAAAACAAAAACAAACAAACAAACAAAAACCCAACCAACCTCTTTAGCACAAACCATCAGAACACTTATTATCTTTTAAAGAATGGAGTATTGTTCAGTTCTAGAACCCCAAATGAAGTCATTTGATATTGTTTAAGGCTGGGTACAGTAGTGTACACCTGTAATCCCAGCGACTCAGGAGGCCAAGGCAGGAAGATTGCAAGTTTGAGGCCAGCCTCAACAACTTGGGAAGACCCTGTCTCAAAAAGGGCTGGGGGTGTAACTTGTCTAGTATGTGCGAGACCTTGGGTTTCATCCCCAGCACTGTGTACATTCACATGTGCAAAATTGTGATTTGAAAACTTACTACCACCCTGTGACTATGAGGTTCCTGATGCTTCAGGTTGCCAAAGGGACTTGGGAGGTGATCAGGTTTTTATTTTCCATCTGATATTATCATCTTCCTGGGACTTTTTTTTTTTTTTTTAAGTTTTGCAATTTTCACACAGTCTCTTGTTGGTTATGCAATCCTGACGGTTTCAAACTTGGGGTTTGACATCTCTGCCAAAGTCATTTCCTTCCTGGAGCAGGGCTCTTTTTGAGAGGGGAATTTTGGGCTGCTGCTGAAATGAAACAGGAGAATGGTCCCTCTGTTTTCCAAAGAGGCTGGGCTGTTGCAAGGCCCAATAAGGGTTTCTGGGTTTGCTCTCCTGAAAGGTTCTGCACATCCACTCTTTCTGCCCTCTTGGGAAGAACAAAACAGGAATCAGATTCTGACCCCAGGGTTAATAGGTCCTTGTTACTGGAGCTGGAATTGAGTTGGGCCAAGACTCCCAGGGCAAGAACTCAGGGTCTCTGGATTCTAGGAATAACTTGTATTTAGCACGTAATGTATGTTAGCAAGCATCTTTTCTTGTTATTTTTATTTTATAGATGTGGAAACTTACTGAGAGACAAAGGACCTTGCCCAAGACCACATAGGGCTGAGATGGGAAATGAGGTCTGCTTGACGTTAATCCATATTTGAGTAGGTCACTAGATGGCTTGAATATTCACTTTTCCCTTCTGAAAAATGGGTACAGACATTTCCCTGTTTACTTTGCTTGTAAACCACGAAGCTTCACAATATAAAAAGTATGGTATTGTTTTAGTTATTGCATTGAGGCTCATGACATATAACCTGACTTTTCCTCCATGTATTAGTTCTTCCATAGTTAAAAAAGTGTTAATCATTGTTGGTTTCTTGGGAGTGTTGTGATAATGAACAGAGGTGCATGTGCAGTGCATTTCAACTGGTCCCCAAGTTTTCAGAGGGTGGGTAAGGTGAACTTCCATTTGTTTATTTTGTTTTATGTTTTTTGCAGCTCTGGAGATTGACCCCAGGATCTCATGCATGCTAGGCAGGTACTCTGCCACTGAGCCAAATGCCCAGCCTAGCTGTCATTTGGCTTTTCTGCTTGACTATGCTCCTCTGTATTACAAGTTTTGGACATAGATTATGAATTAATCAGGACAGGTTAGGTCGTGCTGCAATAATACAACCCCCAAAATCTCAGTTGTTCAACACAATTAAGATTGACCTCTTGCTCCTATGATTTTGTATGGGTCAGGCCACCTCCTGCTTTGTTCTGGAAGTGACAGCATCTTCACTTAAAGCCCATTGGCCAGACCAGTTTTATGGCTCCTTCCTAATTGTAAGGGGGGCTTGATATGAGAGGGGAATTAGTGGGTGTTTGGTAACATTGTCTCATCCAGAGGTTATCTCTCTACAAGCTTATGAAAAGTTCCTGCCTAACAAGGTCCCCTTGGTCTCACTCTTGCCTAGCTCTCTGACCTCATCTCTACCAAATCCTTCCTCTTTCCCTTGACTCCTTCAGCTCGAACACTAGGGTCTTTATTCAAGGGGATGTGCTAAACTGTTTTCTGCCTTGGGACCTTTGCACATGTTGCTCCTGCTCCTTTAAGCACTGATTTCTCCTCACCTCTTCTGCATTCTTCCTGTGGCTGGTTTTCTTCATCTTTTGGGTCTCTGATTAAATGGCACCCACTCACTGAAGTTCTCCCTGGCCACCCTATAGAGGTAGGCCTATTAGGCCACCCTCCTTTAAGCTTCTTTTTTTTTTTTTCTAAAAAGAGAGTGAGAGAGGAGAGAGAGAGAGAGAGAGAGAGGAGAGAGAATTTTTTTAATATTTATTTTTTAGTTCTCGGCGGACACAACATCTTTGTTGGTATGTGGTGCTGAGGATCGAACCCGGGCCGCACGCATGCCAGGCGAGCGCGCTACTGCTTGAGCCACATCCCCAGCCCCAAGCTTCTTTAATTAGATATATATATATATTTTTTTGTATTGCTGGATGGAACCCAGGCCCTTGCTGATGTTAGGCTGAGCTACACCCTCATCCCCTAGAGAGCTTTTATTTAATTAGCTTAATGTAGAGATTCAATCCATTTGATGAAGGATGCATCCTAGTCCCTAACAGCAAATGAATGAGGCACCTTTGTCACCTTGGCCGTGGATGAGAGTCTCTGGAGAACCAGGGTGAGAGCAATCCAGGAAGACAGATCCTGCCCTCAGATTTGCCTGATTTTATGTCTCCAGGAGGTTGGAGACTGGAGATGAGGAAGGAAAGGTGCCTCATCCCTGGTATGGGCAGCTGGGGCCCCTGGGTTAAGCTGTGGATGAATCCCTTTCCTTTGTTTTTGAAGGAATCCATTTCAACCAGGAGTCAGCTTCAGAATAAAAACAAATATATAGATATTGCATCACTGTCTAGTTCAAGGGTGAAGGGTGGGGGATTTCCCAAGTGTGCTCACCAGGGAAGGACTTTGTGGGCAGCTGAGCCCTGTTTTCCTCAGTGAGGAGGCCTGGATTTGCTATTGTGCTGAATGTCCCCAGGCAGCAAGTGAAGGCCCTGGGGTCAGCCAAGGCCTCAGCATGCAGAAACCTCCTTCAATCCTTTGCACGGAGGAAGGTGGGAATAAGTACAGACTGTAAGTCACTGTTCTAGCTTCCACTTTCATGGAGTAAAAGACAGACCTTTGCCCCGGAGCTGTGATCTGAATTAAGTAGGCCACACTTGGGGAAAGTGCATAGAGAAAGAAGGCCTATCCAGAGTCGGTCAGGGAGGGTTGTGGTAATTTTTAACTGTAGTAAATAATTATACCTTGAATCTTTTTCTTTCTCTCTCTCTCTCTCTCTCTCTCTCTCTCTCTCTCTCTTTTTTTTTTTTTTTGTATTAGGAATTGAACTCGGGCACTCAACCACTGAGCCATATCCCCAGCTCTATTTTCTATTTTATTTAGAGACAGGGTCTCTAAATAGTGCCTTGCTGTTGCTGAGGCTAGTTTTGAACTCAAGATACTCCTGCTTCAGCTTCCCAAGCTGCTGGGATTACAGGCGTGTGCCTCTGTGCTCTGCTTAGTCTGTGTCTCTTGAGTACTTATTCATCTCATGGCAAGTCTCAGGTGGTGGAGGGTCCAGTTCCTCATCTGATTGTCAGAGGAGGAAGCAGAGACTGGGGGAGACCACCTTGTGGGGGGGAGCCCAGCTGCAGAGTGCAGAACTGATGGAGTCCATGCCGAGCAAGTGCTGGGAGGTCAGTAATTGATTCACACTCATTAGAGAGAATGCAGGACATTCCCAAAATACAACGGAGAGAGAAAGAGAAATGCCCATCAACCAGCCCTGGTGAGTTGTGAATGGGACATACCGAAGTGCTGCTGCCCCCACCGGCTGTCTTCCTGCTGCCCCAGACTCCACTGTCACTCTGGGTTAGGTCTGCTGTCAGCCTCAGTTGTCAGAATCACCCTCATCTAATCTGATTGTCTGAGAACCAAGTTGTCAGCCTCTTCCTGCTCACAGCCACCAGCTTCCCGTTTGTCTCCATAGGCCCCCAAGCTGCCCACTCTGCTGTGTGCCATGAGGCTGGCCACAAGGGTACAGGCAGGGGAGAGCAGGTCCCCGCCTCTTCTGCCACCACCTGGCTCTTGTGTCGTTTTGCCCCCTTGGCCATATCTTTGGGGTCATTCACCAAGTTGCCACCCACCTGGATTTAGTTTCTATGAGAGCATTTAAAATGTGGAAAATTGTCTTCTGTCTTCCATGGCTTCTTCAGAAGCCCTCGATGGGAGCCAGAGGTGTGTTTTAGGTAGCCATAAGGGACATTCTCATCACACTGAGCCTCTGGGTAGGGGCAGGAGGAGGAGAGTTATCATTTATTTCAACTCCCCTGAAGAGGACAGGAAGCTGGGGGTGGGGGTTAAGAAACTTGGCCACAGGCACTCAGCTGCAGTGATGGAGGCTAAGGTGGCCTGACCCGTAACAGAAGCTTTAACCACTTACTCCTGGAGAAGAAAAAAGGCATAGTTCTGGAAGTGTGAGGCTGTCCTGTGTGTCAGGGATGAGAACTCTAACCAGCTTGCTTCTTGACCTTGACAGACAGGAAGCCCAGATTGAACCCTCTTTACTCATTCTTATGAACATTTGGCTTCCTTCACCTCATCCTGCGTTGCTGTTCTATTTTTATTTCACCAGCGTCTTAGGGTGGGCATTGTATCTGCTTAGCAATCAGAGAGCAAATTTCCAGAGAACGAGGACAGAGAGGCCACATTTTCCCTGTCTTGCAGGTGTTTTGTTTTTTTTTTTTTGGTACCAGGGATTGAATACAGAAGCGGTTAACCACTGAGCCCCAGCCACAGCCCTTTTCATTTTTTTTCTTTTGAGACAGGGCCTTGCTAAGTTGCTGAGACTGGCCTCTAACTTGTGATCTTCCTTCCTCAGCCTCCTGAGCTGCTGAGATTATAGGTGTGTGCGGGCACGCCGGCTGGCCTGCAGCTTTGATTGTAGGAAAAGAGGCAAAGACCTGTCCTGCCTCTTCCAATTCAGATCACATATCAGCAAATCCAGGGCAGAAATCAATATGTTTAAAATTTTTTGCTTTGTTTTCTTCTTTTGTGGTGTGGGGGATGAAACCCAGGGCCTTGTGCATGCTGAACCATGCCCCAGCCCAAGTTGTCTGATATTTATTCATTATATTTATTGTTTGCATTTAAAAGACATTTAGCCAGGCCTAGTAAGTCACATCTGCAATCCCAGCTACTCAGGAGGCAGAGTCAGGAGGATCTCAGGTTCAATGCCAGCCTGGACAATTTAGCAAGACTTGTCTCAAAATAAGAAGGGATGAGGATGTCACTCAGTGTTAGTGTACTTTACTAACATGCATGAGGCCATGGGTTCAATCCCCAGTATTGCCATTAAAAAAAAAAAAAAAAAGACATCCAAATCCAGAGCACACTGAGACAGGGGTTTCAGGAAACCGAAACTTCTCATGAGTCCTGACATTGGCTGTCAGCTGATGTTGGTGCTGGGTGTGACCTTCCAAGTGTGACTGGGTACCTCCTGTGTGGGAGGATGGCTGTCACCCCAAGGGAACCGCCAGGTTTCCTTGAAGGCTGATACCCTGTCCCCGCCCCAACGCCCTTCTGTTACCACTGTTTACCACGAGTCCTTGCTTCCCTGAATGCTGAAGTATAACACCAGAGAAGCGTGCCGAGGCAGGTGGAGAGTGGAAAGTGGAAGCTTTATTAAAGGATAGCAGAAAAGACTCCTCCCTGGAGGAAGAAGGGAACCTGAAAGTCAGAATTCGTGTAAAGGGGAGGTCTTCCCTATTTTATATCTGAGGTCTTCTTTTGTCCTCCCACATCTACCTTTTGTTTCCCTCTATCTTGCAGTGATGGGGGATGCAGGTGGGAAGGCCAAAAGTTGGGATATGGGTGGACTGATGGGGCAGGGAGGAGTAATCTGGGCATTGGAAGGGCCTGGGGTGGTTTGATTGGCACCTCCCTGTTTGCTGGGAGTTACTTCATTAACAGTTCTTTAGGATGGGTCCGGGCCTTGGGGACATTAAGATTTCAATTTCTCCAGGTGTTGTTCTGGTTTCTTGGACTCCATTCTCCACATTAGACCCAATTTACCTATCGACACTAACTACTTATCTTTAAATCTGGCATCACTTCCGTGTGATCCAGAGTGCCACTGTGTGTCACTGAGGAAAGAAAAAAAGAGACAGAAGAGCTGGACTCTCCCTAGGATGAAAACAGAGAAAGGAGCTTCCTATATTCCACATGGTTGGAGCCCTCAGGGGTCACCAAATGGGCTGGTGGTTTTGATGTTCCTACCAACTATGACTTGACAAAGGCAAAGATTTGTACTGAACAAAGATGTCATCAGGGGGTGGGGCACTGATGATAAGTGAGGCCAGATGGCCTCCTTCCCCCAGTGGAAACTAAGGCCATACAGACAGGGCCAGGTGCCTCATCTGCTGTGGCCAGGGCTGTGTACAGTGCAGATGGGACCCTTGGGGATTGTCACACACTGTGGGCCTGGCCTCCCACTGTTGGGGACCCTTCCCCAGCCAGCACGAGGGAGCCACTTCTGCCCTTGGGCTTCACACATGAGGTAACAAGGATGCCACCAATGTGGTGATTGGAAGAACATGGCATTTCCACCCGACATGGTTCTGTGGAAGGAAGGTGATAGGAGAGAGGCAGTGTCCCTGGCCAGAGAGCCTAGGCTGGGGAATAAGATGCCTTGGAATGGCATGAAGTGGCCCTTCCTCCACACCCTGGGAGCGGGCAGCTCTGTCCCAAACCTGTTCTTGAGTCACTGTTCTCTTGTAATTGTTCTAATTGTTCTTTGCTGTTTTTGTGTACCATGACCCATTGTTCCCTTCCTGCCTGCGCCTGCTGAAGGCAGGACACCATGGGGCCAGGTGGCTGCCGGGAAGGAGCTGCTGCTAGAGTCCCTCTGCAATGTGAGAGGACCCTGGGGGGAGGGATGACATCCTCTTGGGGAGGTGCCTTCCTGACTCAGGCCCTGCTCCTCTCTGCATCCGTCCATCCATCCATCCGGGTCTGGTCTCATAACTTCCATGAGTCTGTTTCCTTACCTCAGACTTCCAGGGTGTTAGGGGAGGGAGGGTACTTGGAGTGAGAAATAGAACATCCTTGGGGGGGTAAAAGCACAAGTTAGTCAGTCGAATCAGTGGAGGGCTGGCGCATGGGCTCACACGCTTAGGAACTGGGCCAGCGGTGTCCCCAAGGCAGGCTGCTCACTAGGGTGTAGAAGATCCATCCTAGTCATTATTTGAACTCACTTGCTCACTCATTTTTTTTTTCTTAGCAAGTATTCTTTACTTTGCAAATAATGAATGATCATTGTTGAAAAATTCCTCTGATATGAATAAACCAAAACCAAAAAATACACAATATAAAATCCCTGCCACTCTCTCCACCCAGAAATAATCACTGTCACAAATATTTTGATGTATATTCTTCAGGTTCCTTTTCTCCTCCTCTCTTTTATATATCTGTTTATTTATTTTTATTACTGGGATTGAACCCAGGGCCTTGCATATGCTAGACAAGTGTTCTACCAGTGAATCACATCCCCAGCCCTTTTTATTTGTTTATTTTTATTTTTAGGCAGGGTCTTTCTGAGTTGTGGAGGCTGGCCTCTCACTTATAATCCTGCTGCCTCAGCCTCCCAAGTGGCTGGGATGACAGATGTGCACTACCATGCCTACTCCTTTTCTCTTTATATATATAGACTTCTTCTATACTTTTACACGTATTTTACAACAAGCTGTTAACATATGATATATGCTCTTCTGTTACTTACTCTTTTTATTCAACAGTATGTTCTTAGCATCTTTTCATGTCAATGGATAAAGTCAAACATCTTTTAACTTATTTTTATCCTTATTCCAGAGTTCAGTTAACTATAAGCCCATATGCCAAATCTGGCCTGCCTTTTGTTTGTATAAATAAAGTTATATTGGAACACTGATGAATTTACATAGTGTCCCTGGTTGCTCTTGTTGCTATGATGGCAGAAGAAACCATTGGAGGCCCACAGAGTTTCTAGTATGTTCTGGCTGGTGCTTGTCAGCTCTTGCCCTATGTCTTGTAACTGATCTGCTGGGTTTCCTTCCTATCTCTGTGACTCACAGCACCTTTGGGGTTTCTCAAATCCATGTCAATGGGAAGTGATTGCTCTTGAGGAGCAGAGGACTTCTGCAGCCAGCCCAGCCTGCCTCTGGCTGTATAATTGTGGGCAAATCACTGACCTGCCCAGGCCTCAGTTTCCCCATATTTAACAAGGATGAGACACAAAGATGTAAGGATTTAACTTCTCTGACACTGGGCCTGGACCTGACTTGGTGGGTCCTCTGTTGTCCTGCTGAGTAGCATGTCTACAAACTGGGGAAGGGTACTTGTGTTGCATGGCTTATGGAGGGAACCTGTAGGACAGCAAGAACTTTTATGCCTCTGAGTGTAAGGAGCAACTTAGAGGGACAGGTTTTTATTTTTTATTTTATTTTATTTTATTTTAGAGCTGGGCTGGAACCTAGGGCCTTGTGCATGCTAGGCAAGTGCTCCACCACTGAGCTGCATCCCCAGCCTGGGAATCGGTATCTTTCTTTCTTTCTTTCTTTTTTTTTTTTTTAAGAGAGAGAGAGAGAGAGAGAGAGAGAGAGAGAGAGAGAGAATGAATCTTAATATTTATTTTTTAGTTCTTGGTGGACACAACATCTTTGTTTTTTGTATGTGGTGCTGAGGATTGAACCCAGTGCCTCACACATGCCAGGTGAGCGTTCTACCACTTGAGCCATATCCCCAACCCTGGATATCTTTTTTGTTTGTTCATTTTTTTAGTTGCAGATGGACACAATGCCTTTATTTTATTTATTTATTTTTATGTGGTGCTGAGGATTGAACCCAGTGCCTCACACATGTTAGGCAAACGCTCTACCACTGAGCTACAACTGCAGCCCTGGGATTGGGTATCTTTAACTTGCTCATATGCTCACGGGAAATGGATGGT
This sequence comes from Urocitellus parryii, assembly GCF_045843805.1. Classification (NCBI taxonomy): domain Eukaryota; kingdom Metazoa; phylum Chordata; class Mammalia; order Rodentia; family Sciuridae; genus Urocitellus; species Urocitellus parryii. Next base: position 14,447,798 of record NC_135546.1, read on the forward strand.
GTTTAAAGCCCTTTCACACTTGTGTTCTCATTTCCTTCTTACATCAGTCCTGCAAGGGAGGCAAGTGGATGTTATTATTATCAAGATCAGGTAAGGAAACAGAGGCTCAGAGATGGAAAGTCACATGTCTGAGGTTACACAGCTGTGTAACACAGAATGTCAGAGCTGGCGCATTACCAGGCATCATGGTGCATAGACTTGATCCAGAGAGAGAAAGACCCTTCGTCCCAGGCACTCTGTGAATCTAGGGCACAGCCAAGTCTGTTACTTCCAGGCCAGGCCTCTCCATGGCTACCCTATGCCAGGAAATGATAATGACCTTCTTTCCATCTTGTTTTCAGGGAAACCAGTTCCTGAAACCAGACCTTCTTTCCCAGCCTCCCCAGAGGTGGTGAAGCCAGGACCTGTAGCAGCCTTTGGGAGAAACACCCAGGATGAGCAGGAAAGGGGGCAACCCTTGAGGCCCACTGCCTTCCCAGGTCCAGGTATCTTCAATTTAATTTGATTTTTTTAACTTACAGCAAAAATGTTTAAGGAAACGAGGATGTATCTAGAAGGACAATCAACTTAGGATATCAGATCAGAACTTTAGGGGTGGGGGATAGAAAAATGACAGACCTTCACAGTGATAAAGTACAGTTAATGATGTCATAGATATGTGCATATTCATGGAGACATGTCCACATATAGTGAGTTAAAAGTGGGAAAAAAAAACCCCATGCCTGTAAGCCCAGCAAGTCAGAACCCAAACAGGAGGATCACTAGTCCAAAGACAGCCTCAGCAAGTTAGCGAAACCCTGTCTCAAAATATAAAGGGCTGGGGATGTGACTCAGTGGCTAAGTCCCTCTGAGTTTAATCCCTGGTACCAAAAAAAAAAGCAAAAAAAAAAAAAAAAAAAAAAGTGAAAAAACCCCATAGTTCAAGCACTTGGGAGGATTGAGGCTGAAAGATCGCCTGAGTCCAGGAGTTCCAAATAAGCCTGAGCAACATAGGGAGACTCTATCTTAACAAAAACCAAAATCCAAAAACAAGCAAAAACAAAAAAGTAAAATAAATTGGTAACAAACAAAAATATACATATGAACTGGTAGTGTAACTCAGTGGTAAAGCATGTGCTTAGCATATGTGAAGCCTTGAGTTTTATCCCTAGTACCTAAATAAATAAATAAATAATCCAAAAGGACATATAGAATTTGTTACCTTCTTAATATGTGGTGCTGGGGATGGAACCCAGGGCCTTACACAGGCTAGGCAGGCACTCTACCACTGAACTACATCTCAGCTCTCATTTATTATCATCTTTGTCAAAAGCAAAAAATTACTCAGTAATTAAGGACCTTTAATCCTTAGCCAAGTATATGAGTTAGGTATTATTCTTATCTCCACTTCACCAATGAGGCTACTGAAGAACAGAGAGGTCACACAGTGTAGCCAAGGTCAGGGGTTACCATGTTTTACTGGTGCCTTCCCAGACGCTGGCATAGGTCAGGCCTGCTTGGGGACTCTGAGCTGGGTGCCTGACCCCATCTCTGTCCAGAGCCCAGCATTCACAGCCCAGCCATGGAGAGAAGAGGGTGCCCTCCCCGACACCTCCTCTCTGTCAGTCACAGTTCTACGCCTTTGTCCTGAGGGACCTGAGATAGAAGGAGAGTGACCCCTTCAAGGGCACATGAGTAGGAAGAGGTGTCTGGGTCAAGGGATCTGGTTGCATAAGTCCCTAAGTACTGCACATGCTGCTATCCTAGAGCCTGGCAGACCACTTCAGATTCATCTCCTTCCCCTGTGTCCAGACAAGGGCTGAGGGACAGTTTGCCAGATGAGTGGATGTCTTAGTTGATGGATGGCTTCCCAGGAGAAACCTATAGTTGGCTTCTTGGTCTCCCTCTTGCCCCTGTAGCTGAGTCTCACCTCCTCTCTCTTGTGACCTTCTGAGTGGAAGCCAGAGATCCCAAATCCATGAAATTTGTTTACTGACACAGTTTCCAGAGGCCAAGGAACGCACTGGCCAAGAGGAGCAGGTCTTTGGCATGAGGCAGACCTGTATTTGAATCCCATGGCTGTCACTTTCTAGCAGGGAGAATGACTCAGCCTTCCTGTACTTTCAGTTTCTTCATCTATAAAAATAACAGAACCCATTCCATATTGTTGGAAGGATCATACACTTCAGTGTTGCCAGGTTGGTAGTGCTCACTGAATGTTAGCAGACACTAGGAACATTCCAGACACCCCAGCTAGGTTGAGTCTGGATAATTTCCTGTTGCTAAATATACATTTTTTAAAAGTACTCCAGATGTGGTGGCACCTGTCTGTGTTCCTAGCAACTCAGGAGGCTGAGGCAGGAGGATCACAAATTTGAGGCCAGCCTTAGCAACTGAGCAATACCCTCAGCAACTTAGCAAGACTGTCTCTCAAAATCAAATAAAAAGGGCTGGGGATTTAGTTCAGTGGTATAGCATTTGCCTAGCACCCCACACATACACACACAAAAGAAAAGAAAGAGGAAAAATAAATACAGACTTCTAATCAGTAATTAAAGATAAAAGGAACCGGTCCAATAGCCAGAGTGAAAAATAAGATAGGGGAATTCTAGCTAGGCACCCCTCAGGATGGAGCAGGTAACAGGTGTAGCAGTTCCTTCCAGGACTCATTATCCCGGTTACTATAAAAACAAGCGTCGCCTTGTCACCTTTGCCACCAGTCTTTGCACTGTTTACTTTCTTGCATGGCCCGGGGAGCAGGTGTGCCTGGCAGTTCCAGATGATCACTGCAGTGTGAGACAGGAAGTTGATGGTCTGTTTGCCCAAACTAAAAATAAGAGAGTAATCATTTACAGCGTCATATCAGGGCCTGCTCTGCCTTAGGAAAACCCTAAGATTTTACATCAGAACAGCCACATGGGGATCAGCACAGGGGCCACACCTACTTTACTTAGAGTCACAGGAGATGAACCTGCATTCCATCTAGAAAAGCAGGTATTCTACAAAGAGTTCTGAAATAAGTGTTTGCTTTTTTGTTGTTATTGTTAACAGTTCTCAAAGGGTTAACTCCCAGTGTTTTGGAGGCACTTATGTAGATAGTGCCTCCCTTGACCTTGCTGGATAAAGGAGGCATGGAAGTGCATTCTGGCTGCCAGGCCTTCTGAGGTCCTCTGTGAAGTTCACAGAAGAGGCCAGTTGCTTACTAGCTGTGGGACACACCAGCCCTGTTTCCTGACCCACTTGTGGCTGTTCTTGTTGAAGATCTTCAACATACATACATACATGGAAACCACACAGCAGTCTCACCCATGCCACCCCACAGTACCCATCACCCACAAGTCACCCACGACCCATCTTGCATCATTGGCTATTTTGACCTGTTCTCCTATTTTTCTTTAGATACTCTCTCTCCCCCACCCCCAGTACTGGAGATTGAACCCAGGGATACTCTACTACTGAACCACCCCCAGCTTTTTTGATTTTTATTTTGAGACAGGGTCTTGCTAAGTTTCCCAGGCTGGCCTCCACCTTGCCAGCCACCTGACTCAGCCTCTGAGTCACTGGGATTATAGGTGTGCCACCACCTTACCTGGCTTAAAACATTTTCTCATACAGGAAATTCCATACACTTACAAAAGCAGAGTTTAATGATCTTTCCTGTCCCAATCAGCTTGCTCAGTAGTGATCAAACAATGATGAAATTCTGATTACAGTTGTCCCTTAGTTACCCATGGGCTTGGTTTCAGGACTTCCATGGCTGCCAGATTGTGGACACTCTAGTCCCTTAATTACAATGTTGTTTGCAGATAACCTGTGCATGTATTCCTGTCTATTTTCAGTTGTCTCTAAATTTCTTGTAATACCCAATACAATGTAAGTGTTGTATAGTTGTCAGACTATTGTTTAGGAAATAATGACAAGAAAAAAATCTGTCTGTGTTCGGCACAGAGACTGTCTGTTAAGCCTATTTTCCATCTGAGCTTGGTAGACTGCATTGGTGCAGAACCCATAGCCCGATGCACTTTGAACCAGACCCTCAATGGCAGGAGAATCCCTCTCTTCCTCTTCTCTCTGCTCTTTGGACATATAGTGGGAGTTTTTGAAGATTGTTATTGCGGGTGCTGGAAGTCTAGCTCAGTGGTAGAGTGTGCGCTTAGCATATGCGAGACCCTGGGTTCCATCCCCAGTTCTGTCTCTTCTACCATAGTCACCCTGAGCATGGGGAGCTAAGACTAAGTCCCAGCGCACCTTACCCAACTCATCCATTGTGCTATATATCCAAGCCCCATTCCCTTTTACCAGAACCACGGGGACAGATGCAGCCTCTCTCCTGGCTAGTAGCCTTCCTGGCATGGGATAGACCTTAATGATCCACCCAAGTCAAGAGATGAATAACACACGTGAAGCGTTTAAAAAGAGGGCCTGGTGGATCTGCTGTGCTGGGCCCTCCCGCTGCCCTGCCTCTGCATGGCGGATCCACTGCCTCAGTCCCTCCCACCCCACATCCACTTAGCAAAAAAGTTTCCCCACGGGGTGATGGCAGCAGCCTGGGAGACTGAGGCAGGAGAATCACAAGTTTGAGGCCCAATCTGGGCAACTAGTGGGACTCTGAAAATTGTTGTTTTGGGGGCTGGGGGGTAGTAGTAGAGCACCCCTAGGTTCATTCCAGCAACCCCTGCCAACCTGTTAAAAAAAAAAGTTTCCCATCTTTCAAGGCCAGGTCTAATGCTCCTTCCTCCCTGAAGTCCTCCCTTTTCCCAGCCCACTATGGTCTCTTCGACCTCTGACCATCATGGGCTTTGACCTCAGAGGTTGCTCACTGCCTCGTGAGCTGCTGTGGAGGCTTCTAGAAGGCACGCTTGGTAGCTGGTTGGGCTGAGTGGGTGGTGGCACAGGGCAGGGGGAATCCTGGCTCTACCACACACCAGCTGTGTGGTCTTGGGTGTGGCCCCACCTCTAGTGCTTCCACATCTCCGTCTGTCAAGTAGAAGGGTAAACAGCACCTGTGTTGTCACATAGCTTAAATGAGGTGATGCCCACCTGAGGAGTGTGTGGCCTGGTGTGTGGTGAGTGGCAGGAAGTGGCAGCACTGAGAAAGTGCCAGTCTTGGTCTGGGGACTAGATGGGAGCCCACCCCTCAGCTCCTCCCCTTCTAGGCAAGTCCTGACCCTAAGTGCTTCCTTTCCAGGGTCCGCTCCAGCCAGAGACCAGCACCAGGCCTCTCTCCCGCTTTCTTCTAAGGAGGTTGTGCTTCATTCCTCAAGACCTCACCTCCCCACCTCACTGGATTCAAAGGTAAATCCCCACCCTCCTTCTACCCCTTTCTGCACTGCCCAGCTCACGGAGCCTCTCATTTCTTCATCCTGAGACCAGTTTGAAGGTGGGGAAGAGAAGGGAGACCCATGAAATTACTCGAGCCCTCTATGACTACAGGCATAGGCAGGCAACAAAATCTGCAGGGGTGGAGATGAGTGCACTTCACGGAGTGCATTTTTCTTTTCTTTTCTCTTTGTGAGTTGCTGGGGATGGATCTCAGCGCCTCACACATACCGGGTAAGCGCTGTGCCACTGAGTTACCCTCCAACCTACATACATGCTTTTCATGGATTTCCCCATTATTTATGTTTAAATGAGAGATGAGCTGATTATTGACCTCCTTCCTCCCCAAATGTGTGGACACGGTGGTCATTTGCTTATAAACCCCCTCCCCTACCTTTTTTCAACTCACTTGTTCTGGGTTGAATAACTCAGTCTGAGTTAGCCTGTATTTTGAGTGATTTGGGTTTTAGGATGCACTAACTTGGGTGGGTCTTCAGTACTTTTGCCTTTATGGGCCCCTTCCTTTGCTAATAGAAACAAAACAACAACAACAACAACAACAACAACAACAACAAAAAAAACCAAAAACCAGAATTGTCTTTTCTGACAACATTAATATTCATATAAATATTAATCCACATTGGATTAAAATGAAAACCCTCGGCTGGGAGTGGGTGCAGTGGTAGAGTGCATTCTCAGAGCACATGAGGCTCTGGATTCCGTCTCAGCACTGCAGAACAAAACAAAATCAAACAATTTTTTTGATTCTAAAAATACATTTATCTTCTTCTAATTTTAAAAGAAACTAACATGTTATCATGGTCCTTAAAAGTATTACAGGTTCAGTGTCTTGGATAGAAGGCAGCTGCGTGGATCTGATTAATGAACTTCCGCCATAAAGAACTCTTTCAAGGGGGCTGGGGTTGTGGCTCAGCGGTAGAGCGCTCGTCTAGCATGTGTGAGGTGCTGGGTTCAATCCTCAGCACCACATTAAAAAAATAAATAAAATAAAGGTACTATGTCCAACTACAGCTTAAAAAAATGTTAAAAAAATTTAAAAAAGAACTCTTTCAAGCAGGGATTTTCATTTTTAAAAATGTTTTTAACCCTGGTGTGGTAGTGCATGCCCATAATCCTAAAGATTCAGGAGGCTGAGGCAGAAGGATTACAACTTTGAGGCCAGGCTCAACAACTTAGCAAGGCCCTGTCTCAAAATAAAAAATGAAGAGAGGCTGAGGGTATAGCTCAGTGGTTTAGCAGTAAAGTGTGCCTGGGTTTGGTCTGTAATACCCTCCCCTCCACCAAAAAAAAAAAAAAAAAAAAAATGATGGTCTAATCCCATAGAAGAATGATCATGGTATAATATCAAGAGGAAAATAACCAGAAATCCAAGCTGTATATGTGTGCAGCATAGGCCTGTTTTTGCTCAATAAATCCTGATGTAGCTCACTGGCAGGAAATACACTGAATTTTAATAGCAATTAAATGGATAATGGGATTATGGAGAATATTGTGTCCCTAATTTTCTAAAACTGTTAATAAGAGCACATATAACTTTGCCAAATTTCAATTTGTATGTATCCCTTTTTAAAAAGGGAAGGTGCTGAAGGAGAGCATCTTTTTATAGGGTTCCATGTGCACCAAGACTCCGAGACTGTAGAGAATTATGCTTGGTTTTATGAATCCATTCCCCACTTCCAGAAGTCTGGAGGCCCAGCATCCTGCTGTGTACAGGACTGAGGGCACCAAGTGTGGCAGTTGACCGCATGTGTGACCTCACTTCATTTATTTGACTCCCTAGACACCAATACCTTAGTGAATCTTCAAAATGGCCTTCCGGGGTACTATTGTTATATTTGCCAGTGGGGAAATTGAGGGGTTGAGTAATTCATTCAAGGTCACAGAGGTACAGCTGGGATCTGAGCTCGGGCCCATCAGTGTCCTTTCTACCACTTCATACTGAATAAGATGATCAGCTCTATTCCCTCAGCTCTGGTTTCCAGGGATCTTGGAGGTAGCAGGGGAAGCAAGCTTCCACAGTAATCTCAGTCTCTCTCTCTCTCAATTCTTAGGACTTCAGTACCTCCGTTCCACAGCAAGAAAAGTGCTTGAACATGACTGAAGAAAACCTTTTCTGGAGTGAGGCAGAAGTGATCCAGGCAACAGGTGACTTTGATCAAAGCCACAGAATCAGCGAAGGCACCTTTGCTGATGTCTACAGAGGGCAAAGGCACGGGATGCCCTTAGCCTTCAAGAAGCTCAGAGAGGTGAGCCTGGTGGGTTTCTAGAGAGGGGTGGAGGCTACACAAGAGAGGCTGGGTTTTCATGTTCCAGTGTCTTTCTCCACAGACAGCCTGCTCAAGTCCAGGGTCAGTGGAGAGGTACTTCCAGGCAGAGGTGCAGCTTTGTCTTAGGTAAGTTCCCCTTTGGAAAATGCTTTGTCCAATTATGATAACAGATAGCCCCTCTATGGTGCTTTCTATGTGCTAGGGGGGTGTGAAGTGCTCTGTGTTGTCTCTCTTCCTCTTCTTATAAAGCCACTAATGCTGTCTTAGGGGCCCCACCCTCATGACCCCATCTAATCCTAATTACCTCTCAAAGGGCCCACCTTCAAATACCATTAACATGTTGAATTTGGAGATTAAGTTTCAAACACATGAACTCTGGGGGGCATATTTAAATCAGCATATAAACTCATTCAGTCTTCACAAGAATACTATAACATAGCTACTGTTATCACTTTGTTTTACAGATGGGTGAGTGGAGGCACAGAGAGGTTAAGTGTCTGGTCCAAAATCACAAAGCTAGTAAGTGGTAGAGCCACTTACTGATGAACCTACATGGTCTGTGTCCAGAATCCATGCTTTTCCCATGTAGCAAGTATGTGCATAGGTTAGAGTTATAAAGGAAACCTGGCTCATTCCATCCCCTGCTTTCCATGTGGGAAGAAATATGTTTCTGTCCCATGCTTTGATATAGGCAGAGACTTATGAATTGCAACTCTAATGGTGAATCCACTTTAAAATTGTAGCCCACTAGAATTGGGGTTGGCAAATGCAGACCCACAGGCTAAATCTGGCCCCACTTATGTTTGTACAGCCTGAGAGCTAAGAATCGTTTTTACATTTTTAATTGGTTGGGAAAAAAGTACTCCATGACACAAGAATATTATATAAAATTCAAATTTTGGTGCCTATAATAAAGTTGCATTGGGAACATATCCATAATTACTCATTTCTAGATTATCTGTACCTACTTTTGTGCTACGGGGTATGGTTGAGTAGTTGGAACAGAGACTGTATGGCCTACAGAGTCTAACCTATTTACTAAGCAGTCCTTTACTGGAAAAGTCTGCTGAGGGGTTGGGAATATAGCTCAGTGGTAGTGCACATGCTTAGTAAGTGTGAGAATGGGAAAAAAAAGACGGTTTACTGAACCCCAGGGTAGAGTAATAAAGGCCTTCAAAAGTTATTTTCAGCTGGGTGCAGTGGTACATGCATATAACCCCAGCTACTTGGGAGATCGAGGCAGGAGGATTGCAAGTTTGAGTTCAGCCTCAGCAATTTAGTGAGATTGTCTCAACATAAAGAATAAAAAGGGCTAGAGATGTAGCTTATAGTGGTAGAGCATCCTGGGTTTAATCACCAGTCCCACAAAAACAGAAGTTATTTTTAAATTTGCTCATTTTACAAATTGATAAATTCACACCAGAGAAGTGGGCCTTCCAATTCCAGAGCTGGGTGGGGACTGGGAAAGCTTTTTCACAGTCCTGGGAACTTTGTCCTGACTCTCCCTTCATGGACACATATTGACCACCTATTGAATGCTGGCCACATGATGCATGATTATTATGGAATAATGCATGATTACTAGGGAGTATTTTAAGAAATATAACTTTGAGTACTGGGTGTGTAGCTCCATGGTGGAGCCAGCATGCATGAGCCCCTCCCTAGGTTCTATCCTCAGCACTGGGAAAAAATTATTATAAATAAGAAAATATATGAGCTGGGATTGTGGCTCAGCAGAAGAGCGCTTGCCTAGCAATGGCAGAATCCAGGTTTGATCCTCAGTACCACATAAAAATAAAGGAAATGTGTTGTGTCCATCTACATCTAAAAAATAAATATTTTTAAAAAATATTTAAAGTACCATAGCAGTGTGTATTAATATTTTATTTTGTGTGTGATACAGGGGATTGAACCCAGGGAGGGTATAGTATAGCTATACTACTGAGCTACATCCTCAGCTCTTTTCATTTTTGAGTCAGGGTCTTGATACATTGCTCAGAGTGGCCTTCAACTTATGATTCTCCTGCCTTAGCCTTCTTCTTCTTCTTCTTTTTTTTTTGGTACCGAGGATTGAACTCAGGCACTTGACCACTGAGCTACATCCTCAGCCCTACTTTGTATCTTATTTAGATACAGGGTCTCACCAGATTGTTTAGCACCTTGCTTTTGCTGAGGCTGGTTTTGAACTCGTGATCCTCCTGCCTCAGCCTCCCAAACCACTGGGATTACAGGTGTACGCCACCATGCCCAGCCTGCCTTAGCCTTCTAAGTAGCTGGAATACAGGTGTGTACCACTGCGCCCAACATTTTTTTTCTTTTTGCAATGCCTTGAACTTACTAGGCAGGTTCTGTATTACTGAGTTACACCCCCAGGCTTTCTAAAATTTGTATTTTGAGAGAGGATCTTGCTACGTTGCCTAAATTGACCTCAAAGTTGCGATCTTCTTGCCTCAGTGTCCCAGGTCACTGGGATTACCGGCAGGTGCTGCTGTGCCTGGCATTATTTTGATATATTTTCTTTCATTCTTTTTCTTTTTATTGATGGATATAAGTGTACACAGTGCACATCTCCATCAGTGCAAAAGGCTGCCAGTGCCTTGCCAGGGGGTCCCTTTTCCTGCCCACAAGGTTATAAACCACCACAGAAAATAAGTCAGAAAAAATTAGTGAAGAACAAAAGATACAGAGTCAGAAATAGTTTTGAAGCAGAGCACCTGATAGATCCAGCCCACACAGGAGTTGGAGCTGGACAATTAGAAAATGGCTCCTGTGGTTTATTTAAGGGTGTACATCAAAGCAGGGATAGGTTTCAGGGATGGAGTCTTGCTTCTGATGTTTTGCAGTCAACAGGTTGATTGTCATCTTGGCAGGTCAAACCCATCTCTGAGAGGCTGTGCTACTACAGCAGGTCATCCCATCTCTGGTACTGTGGGGGACCAGGCAGAGCTGAATAGGGCTCACGTGAGTTTGGACGGTTACAGCCAGAGGAAATTTCCACTGGAAGAGTTCCCAGACACCAGATTCTCCTATTCATTGGCTGCAATGCCGATTTTTGGTTCACACATAGTGCACGGATGGCTCTTGACACACACACACACATACACACACATATATACACACTTTATTAAAACTGGAAACATAATTCTGCTTCCACTTTGACTTAGAGCCTGGGTAGAGTTGGCAGTCGCTCCGTCATTCATTGATTGAAATAATGGAGCCATCCATCCCTTTCCTAGGCTCCAGGACATGCAGACCTGAAGCAGTCGGTCCCTGCCTTGGAGAAGTTAATGGTCCAATGGGGGACTGGCCTGTAAATAACTAATAAGCATGACGAGTGTGGATAGGAAGTAGAGGGGGATAAAGAGATCAGGCAGAAGGTGGATGGAAGCAGAGAGGCAATGGGATGGGATGGGGGTGACCAAGGCCAAGGAGAGGGAAACGAAGGGGCATTTAGAAAGCTGTCTATGTGACAAATAGTGACTCATTAGATGGGGGAGGTAAGGAAGCGTCCAGGAAGCTGGATAGGTGGTGTGCCCATTGCAGATATAATAAATACAGATGGAGAAGCAGGTTTGGTACTTGCTGAGCCTAAGATGACATTGACTTGAGTATCAGGATACAGTTAGACATTCAGGTGTGGAGCTGAGGATGGGGCTAGGAGTCAAGGGGTTTGGGATTGTTTCTAATAGCAACAGGAGGCACTTAAAGCCAGCTGAGGAGCTCAGCTGCAGGAGACCCTTATTTCAGAGGAAGGCAAAAGAGAAGGGTCTTAGTAAAAAAAAGTCTAAGAGTGGCCAGAAAGGAAGGAGGTGATCCTGGAGGGAATGGTGACTGAGACCCAGTAGGAAAGGATGGCGGGGAAGACCTCCAATCCCAGAGTCATACTGTCATGGAGCTGGGTCCTGGCTTCACTGCTTACTGGCTGTGGCCTTGGGCAAGTTCCCTAATCTCAAGGCTTCTGTTCCTGGAAATGGGTTGGTAAAGGTGTCACACTGCAGGGAAGTGCAGCAGGGTGAGGTCATTAGGGGTTGGAGTGTGTGGCACCTTTGAGGTTGCCATGGCCTTGTGGGTGGAGAGGGTGGAAGTCTTTGGCTCTTCTTGTTGTCTGAATTGTCACTGTGCACTGATGTCTGATTTCAGATGTTGCCACCCCAACATCTTACCTCTGCTGGGCTATTGCTCCGGAAAACAGTTTCACAGTCTGATTTACCCCTACATGACAAATGGTTCTCTACAGGACAGACTCCAGAGTCAGGTAAGGGACTGGGTCATAATCAGAGAACAGGAACAGGAAGCACCCAGTTAGGGAATCAAGGTAAAGGACTTATTGGAGGGCAGAGGGGAGAAGGCCACTCGGGGAGGACCAGGGATGGCTTTGAGAAGAGAAGATGGATCAAGGGAGATAAGATCTGAGTAAATGTCTTCAGGAAAAACCTATGCAAAAATTATTTGACAAGAGGCATGTCATTCAAGTCAAGAGCAAGCCAGAGGTATGCCATAGTACTAATTAGGTTCATCATTGTTCTGGAGGTAGTAGCCAATGCAGCAGGATAAGAAAAATAATTAAGAAGAAAGAGTATAGAAAAGTGGAGGTGAATTTTTATTACAAATGTTAGTCCAATATATACCTTTTTGCTTATGTATTATTAATGGACTGTCCCTGAAAAGATATGTAAGGAACTGGTCAACTGGCTGCCTCTGGGAAGGATAACTAAGTAGCTGGGATACAGAGTGGGAGGAAAACTTACACTATCTTCCCTTTGATACCTTTACCATCATGTGAATGTAATACCTGCTAAAATTTGTAGTTTTTAAAATAGACCTCCTGCTTATAAAATCCTCTGACAGGTTAGAGAGTTCCTCCACAACAAATTGTTGCTTCCCTTGGCAGGGACCAATGAAACCATTAATTGTGGTGTATGGAGGGTCACCAACTGTTCCAAGCTCTCACCATGTGCCAGATACCTTGAGAAGGGCTTTACATGTGTCGTTTCTTTTGGCCTTGCAACAACAAAAGAGGTCCCTCCCCCGTTGTCCAAAAGAGGGGTCTCTGGCACAGGGACAAAGTGACTTTCCCAAAGGAGCACATTTGACAAGGGTATGAGCTGAGCCGTCGATTGGGTTCCTCTGGCTCCAGATTTTGGTGTTTTGAGAAGAAATCTATTAACAGGGGCCATCCAGGCCAGTTGTTGGGGGATATGGGAGCTAAAACAGTGGTTGAAAAATAGGTGGTGGTTTCGCCTGGGAGATTCAGTCTCAGAGCAGAAGTGCCAACGCTTGGGAGTAAGTGAGAGGCTTCAGCCCACCCTGCATTCCTCTCAGAGCACATGAGATGGGCTTAAGGCCTACGAACGAGGCATGCAACACAAGCTCCCTAGCTTCTTTTCCAGGAGGGAAATCTCAAGAGCTGCCCCTGTCATGGTAAAAATGACTGCTGTTTATTGAACACCTACTGTAAGGCAGGCACTATGCTTTACCACCCCTGAATCTTTACATTAGTCCTACTAAAACAGGGATAAATCTTCCCTTTTTTTTTCTTTTACTTTCCTTCCTTCCTCCCTCTCCTTTTCCCTCTGTTTTCTCTGACTCTCTTTCTCCCTCCCTCCTTCTCCCCACCCCTTCCTTCTTTCCTTGCTTTCATTTGAACCCGGGACTTTACACATAGTAGGTGAGCACTCTACCACTGAGTTACACCTCCAGCCTGATGTTTCTATTTTTACCCAAGGAAGCAGCCTCAGAGACATTAAATGTCTTTACCAAAGTCACACAGCTAGTGTGTGTCTGAGGGAATTTACACACAGTTCTGTCTGATGTCAGGGGCCATAGTACCATGTCAGTGAGTCATGTGGCTGAACCCTGTTGTGAGGACAGACATGAAGGACTAGGGGAGAGAGGAGACCAGGACCAGTCCATCAGGACCTTAGGAAGGGGCAGGTGTGACTGTTTCTACACTTTTTCTTTCTTTTAGGGTGACTTGGAGCCCCTCCCCTGGCCCCAGCGTGTCAGCATCTGCTCAGGGCTGCTCTGTGCTGTTGAGCACCTGCATGGCTTGGAGATCATCCATGGCAACATCAAGAGGTGAGAGTTGGGTTGGACTCACCAAGGGCCTGGGCTACAAGGCTGGGCCTAGCACTAGTTCTTGCGTCTCCTTTCTCCCTCTGCATCTCGTCTCTTTGCTTTTCTCTCCCCACCTTCCCTCCCCTAGATATCTTCTTTCTCCTTGTTATGCCCTCAAAATCATTGCTTTTGGGCTGTGCCTTCTGGTTGCTCTCTGTATTCATGCCTGCCTGACTTTATGTTTGTCTTCCTGAGCTGCTGTTTTCCCAGCAAGCCTTCTGCGCCTCAGTGCATTTCACTGTCCACTCAGCAGCCATTGTGGACCCCATTCTTGAGCTTTGGGCCATGTCTGCCAATCCCCCTGGGATTTTGAGCTCCCTGATCTTCTTAGAGACCCGTGCACTGTTGCTTGTGTATCATGGTGATAGCATCTTGTCAGGAGAGCTTCCTGTACTCCAGCTTCTCAGTATCATGTGTCCAAGAATAGAGGTCACAACATGGGTTTCAGCATCCGCGATTTTTAAAAGATTTCTGAAAATCTGATAGAACCAGCTGTGGAATCACAAGACTCACAGTTCCCCAGAGGCTTATCTCCATTTGACACATGCAAATGTGGAAGCCCTTTCCTCTTTTCTCTCCCTTGATTTTCATTTCATTGAATCCACAATTGTATTGTCAAGGAAGGAACTGGAAGGGCTATAGGTCATCACTGGTATGTATACTATCCTGACTCATCAGTGGGCCTTTTTTTATTATTATTATTATCTACACAAGACATTACAGTGATCTTGGCAATTCATACATTTGTATCATTTTTCTAATTGTACAGATTGCAGAATCACACTGGTCATAGAGTCACCTGAGCCTTTGGTTTTTTTCTTTCTTTTTGTAGTACTGGGAATGGAGCCCAGGCCCTTGTGCACACTGGGCAAATGCTGTACCACTAAGCTGCTCCCCAGCCCAGCCTTTTTTTTTAGCTTGTTTCAATTCCTCTCTACACAGATCCTTAGTCCTAGATAATAGTTGACTGGTTGCCAGTTCATCTTCTGTTTCCTCTCTTTATTTCCCCACATTGAGTGAGTATCAATCTCGTGGTTAGTGACGCCATAATCTTCCATTAAAAGATTTTACCCATAATTTACTTAACCCCTCCTAACAGTGAGTATTGGAATTGGTGTCTACATTTGAAGATACACATGTCGCCTATCTTATCTCCCCACTTTCAAAATTCTTTCCCAGAGTTATTTCCCATCAATGAGATAAATGGGTCAAAGAATATTTTTATTGTTTTTTGTAAAATTTTTTATTGCCCGTTTTATTCCTTAGGATCTGGGATGCTGATATTTTGACTTCCATCAGCCATGCAGAGCTGGGGTCAGAACAGCTTTGGAAGGGACCAGGTTGGCGCATTGCATGGGCTTGGCCAGCTGAGCTGATCAGGGTTAACATTTGTGGGGAGCAGGAAGGCTCCACCTCTGTAGCCACATTCCTGGGGCAACAAGACTAATTCTTTTTTTTTTTTTTTAAATTTTTTTTTAGTTGTAGTTGGACACAATACCTTTATTTTATTTATTTATTTTTATGTGGTGCTGAGGATCAAACCCAAGGCCTCATACATGCTGGGCGAATGCTGTACCACTGAGCCACAACCCTAGCCCAAGACTAATTCTTAACTCCATCCCCATTTGTTAGAGGAAGTGGGTTCCCAGTGCCCTGCCTTTGCCTGACTGGTCTGGCTCGTGAGCTCTGTGTTGAGGGTCTTCAGTAACTCCACCACTTCCAGGGGCTGACATTGCCTACCCCTAAGTCGTCTTCCAAAAGAGGGTCCATGGCAAACCTTCCAGCTTAGAATGAGAAGATTCTCTTTGCTTTTCCACAGCTCCAATGTTTTGCTGGACCAAAATTTCACCCCTAAGCTGGCTCATCCAATGGCTCACCTGTGTCCTGTCAACCAAAGGTCAAAATACACCATGATGAAGACCCACCTTTTCCAGGCCTCCGTGGCGTACCTTCCAGAAGATTTCATCAGGGTGGGGCAGCTGACAAAGCGAGTGGACATCTTCAGCTGTGGAATAGTAAGAGCTTCCTTCTTGGCTCAAACTTGGGTCTGTACTCATTTGCCTTCCCAGAGCTGCTTTGTAAGCCCAGGATATAATGGGTTCTGGGGTGGGGGGACATACGTATGTGATCGACTGTATGTGGTTCAAAAAGGCTAAAATATTTCCTCTGTGGCCTGTTAGAAAAATGTTTGCCAACCCTTGAAGTAAAGGCATTCCTGACTGTCTGGATTCTAAAAGGCTATAGATATTATCTCCTGACTTACCTAATTCCACCCAGTCATCCATCAGTTGTTTATTTGTGGGGTTTCCCTCATTTGTTCGTCCACTGTGCAGCCATCTATCCTGTGTCCAACATCCATTTGTCCAATAGCCATTCAGTGCCCATCTACCCAGCCAATCCCTGCCACCACCTCCAACCTTGCCCTTTGTGACCGTGCACCAGGCCCCTGGGGTATAATGTAACTACAACACATTTCCTCCTTCAGGAGCACATGGTCCAAATATAGCAATCCTCAAAATATCTCTCTGTATAACACACCCCAGTTCCTTGAGATCTCTACAGGATCGATGTGTTGTTAGACCAGGATGCAAGAAAAGACCCCTGATTCCAATTAAAATCAAATTAAAGCAAGCTTATTATTTCAACTGGCTGGGCTGCCTCTCCCAACAAAAACCTCGGGAACAAGACTGCCCTGCAACTTTCTTGCAGCCCAGCTTTATAGCCCAGAAAGTTACACAAAGGGGGGTTACAGATAACACAACTCTGAGGAGCATAACACAAAGGCTAGTTTACATTTTTGCTGGCCCCGACATCAGAATTTATGAAGGTCATTAAAGCCTCAGAGAGGGTCGTTATCTGGCCAGGGAAGGTCAAGATTGATGAGGCATCACTAGTTTCAGAGAGGGCTGCTATCTGGTCAGAGAGAACCAGGCATTGGTGAGTTCAAGGCACGGGCAGGCATTCCAAGCTAGTTCAGAATTTGCAGGAATTCATAGTAAAACTGAAATTATCTTTTCATGGCTTTGTGGTGAGATGGCTCTCAATTTTAAGAGAAAATCTGGCTGGGTTTATCAGTGTGAAAAGGGTTTTGTAGCCAATCATGTTTGGAAAATACTGGGTTGGTTAACACAGTCAAGCAGGGTTCTTTACGTTGTGAATTCATCAGAGAAAGGTATGCTGAGGTTCCGTTCACTTGACCTTGTTTTCTCAGAGTATCTGTCAGCGCCAGTGTTCCATGGAACCCAGTCTGAGAAACATTGGCTAGAAAAGCGGCAGCCTGTTTGGCTTCAGCCAAACACAGACAGCTGTACCTGGGCCTTGCCCTCTCTCTGCTGCTCCAGTCTTGAACTCTGCATTTCCTGTCTCTGACCATGATGTCTTACCCAGTCACATCTGTCACGAGAGCCCTCATCCGGACCACTGTGGGCCAGATTCAGCTGCCTTCTGTCTCAGCTTGTCTAGGTCTGCTGGTTTGCTCGCCTCCCTTGGCCTATTTCGAATTTTCCTGTTCCTTTAAGAACCAGCAGGCCAGGCATGGGATGCATATCTGTAATCTCAGCTACACAGGAGGCTGGGGTGGGAGGATTGCAAGTCCAAGGCCAGCCTGGGCAACTTAATGAGACCCTGTCTCAAAAAATGAAAATGGTGGGAGATATAGCTCAGTAGTACAGCACCCCAAGATTCAATCCTCAGTCCTATAAAAAATAAACAAATAAAAAATTTAAAAAGTGAAAAAGAATCCATAAGACTGAACTCCTAAGTGCTAAGCACCTAGACCCATCTGTTACTTTCTATCCTGTGGCCTAGATTACATTACCCTTATCTCTGGGCCTCAGTTTTATCTTCAGTAAAATGGGGATAATGGTACATATGGCACAGTACCCTGCACACTTCGAGCCACATCCCCAGCCCTATTAGCATTTTTAAAAAAATATTTTTTAGTTGTAGTTGTGCACAATACCTTTATTTATTTATTTTTATGTGGTGCTGAGGATTGAACCCAGGGCTTTGCATATGCTAGGTGAGTGCTCTAACTGCTGAGCCACAACCCCAGCCCCCCTTAGCATTTTTTTTTAAAATTTCTTGTAGTTGTAGATGGACAGACTGCCTTCATTTTGTCTATTTTTGTGTGGTGCTGAGGATCACACATGCTAGGCAAGCGCTCTGCCACTGAGCTACAGCCCCAGTCTCTTAGCGTTTTTTAAAAACTTTTTTATAGTTGTAGATGGACAGAATGACTTTATTTTATTTGTTAATTTTATGTGATGCTGAGGATTGAACCCAGTGCTAGGCAAGTGCTTTGTCCCTGAGCTACAGCCCCAGCCCTCTCTTAAGCATTTTTTTTTTTTAGAGAGAGAGAGAGAGAGAGAGAGAGAGAGAGAGAGAGAGAGAGAGAGAGAGAGAGAGAGAGAGTGAGTTAGTTTTTTTTTTTAAATATTTATTTTTTAGTTTTCGGCAGACATAACATCTTTGTTTGTGGATCGAACCCGGGCTGCACGCATGCCAGGCGTGCACGCTACCACTTGAGCCATATCCCCAGCCCCATCTTAGCATTTTTTGATGAGCACCAAATAACTGCTGTAAATGGCTCATCCATTACAGGCCCTGTGAAAGGGAAATATTTGCTTACTAATTTCCCCTCATTCTCTCCCTTCCTGGAAGGACCTGGACTTTGAACTGGCTCCAGTCCCACTTGCTGCAGTGGTGCCCTCTGCTGCCCCCTCCTGGGCACTGGATCATTCAGCCAGTAAATGGGCCCCTATTCCACCTTGGCAGAAGGAGAGTTTTGGGAAAAAGATTTGACCCCAAGGGTCAGATGTTCATTCCTGTAACATTCTCATGTGCTTGATCCCTATTTCACAATTAGGACACTGAGGCTCAGATTTTAATTACTTGTCCAAAGATCCCCTAAATATGTGAGGAACAGTCACAGAGTTTGAACTCAGCCCGTTACCACCACACTTCTCTCTGCTGCAAATACTTGTTCAGAGGTTTCCTGTTTAGTAAGATACATATCATGGTTTTACATAATGGTGCGGTTCATTGTTAGGTGTGCATACATGCACAAGATATGATAATATAATTTGGGTATAATACCATTCTCCAGTGTTTTCCTTTTCCTTCCCTTCCTCCTTTCCCTGGTCCCTTTCCTCTGCTCTACTGATCTCCCTTCAATTTTCATAAGACATTCCCCCCAACCATCTTTCTTTTTCCTTTTTCTTCTCTAATTTCTCCATATGGGATAAAACATACAGATTCTTGACCTTCAGAATTTGGCTTATTTTGCTCAACAAAATGGTTTCAAGATCCATTGATTTTCCTGCAAATGACATAATTTCATTTTTATAGGTGAATAAAACTCCATTGTGTCTATATATCACAAAATGAAATAATCTTTAAAAATAGCACGTTGGAAGCCAAGCAAAGTGGTGCATGCCTGTAGTGAGGCTGAGGCAGGAGGATTGCACATTTGAGGCCAGCTTCAGCAATTTAGTGAGACCCTGTCTCAAAGTTAAAAATAAAAAGAGCTGGATGTAGCTCAGTGGTAAGGTGCTCCTGAGTTCAATATCTTTACCAAAAAAAAAAAATGTGTATTGGAGCTGGGCACAGCGTCACATACCTATAATCTCAGCTAGTTGGGAGGCTGAGGTGCAGGAGGATCAAGAGTTTGAGGCTGGGGCTGGGGATGTGGCTCAAGCGGTAGCGCGCTCGCCTGGCATGCGTGTGGCCCGGGTTCGATCCTCAGCACCACATACCAACAAAGATGTTGTGTCCGCCGAGAACTAAAAAATAAATATTTAAAAAAAAAAAAAAAAGAGTTTGAGGCTGCCTGGACAATGCAGCAAGATGTTGTCTGCCAAATAATAACAACATACACACATTTACACACTTGGCTTTTTGAATTCCATCCTCCTGTTTTGCTGTTGGTGAGACTGCTGGCAGCTGGGTGACATCTTTAGTTGGAGGAATATTCAGTGATATTCCCATGTCCCAGACTTTGAGCAAGTGTCTGCTGGCAAATGGCAGAGCCATCCTGGGGCTCAAACTGCACTACAGGGGCTGGGGATGTGGCTCAAGCGGTAGCGCGCTCGCCTGGCATGCGTGCGGCCCGGGTTCGATCCTCAGCACCACATACCAACAAAGATGTTGTGTCTGCCGAAAACTAGAAAATAAATATTAAAAAATTCTCTCTCTCTCTTTAAAAAAAAGAATTCTAAAAAACAAACAAACAAACAAAAAAAAAAAACTGCACTACAGAGAAACTTCCCTTATGGCCAGTTCTCCCACTGACCTCATGCATGAATGTCAGAGCTGAACTGTGGTAACTCCCTGTTCTGTTCTCTCCAGGTGCTGGCAGAGATCCTCACTGGCATCCCTGCAGTGGATAAGGACCGAAGCCCAGTTTATCTGGTAAGGGACTAGGTCACTTCTGGCCAACAGGCTGCTACCTGGGGGTCATTGCTGTGTGTAGGGAGGTCTGGGTCCGTTTTAAACACACTCATGAGGCCTCAGTCCGGGGTTTTATTTGCATTTGTGCAAAGTGACTTTCACCGCCCATCTCCATTGGCCAAACAATTGCTTTCTCACGATGGTTGAATTTAGAATGGGTAGGGAAGACCCACTTCTTCTCTATCTTTCAGGCAGTTAGATAGGGTTGTCTTCAACTTGGTCAAAGTTAATTTCTGCTCCTTTAAGTGGGTTTTTTAAAAAAAAAATAATAAATGGGTTTTTTGTAGGGCTGGGGTTGTGGCTCAGAGGTAGAGTGCTTGCCTAGCATGCATAAGGCACTAGGTTCGGTCCTTAGCACCATGTAAAGTAAAATAAAGACTTTGTGTTCACCTATAACTAAAAAAAATAAATGGGGTTTTGTAATAAAAGCAGTACTTTTATAGGTCAAAGATCACATAGACACACACAAACACAGTGTCATTTCAAAAATGTGCTGACAAGGTATGACTCTGCTCTGTGCTAGGCATTTTTCATATGTAATCTTTCAGAATCTTCTCAAAAATTCCCATGATGGGATCATGATGATGGTCCACGGATGAGGAATGTGGGCTCTGAGAGTCACCTGAGACCTCAGAGTCGTACATGCCACAATTCTGACTTGGGTCCCTTGGGTTCCAGATCTTAAGCTCTTGACCATGACACTTTTCTGAGTATTTAACTATTGTGACAGTCCACCCATCCAAACTCACCGTTATCGTCCCCATATTGCTGCTGAGAAAGCTTAGGCTCAGGTGCAGTGAGGGTGTGGTGCCACATGGCAGGGCTAAGATTGAGTCCCTGCCTTCTGCAGAATTGCTCAGGGGCTGCGCCAGCCCGGGGTACTTTCCCTGCCCAGATGTTGAGACCATTGGAAAACCAGCTCTGTGGGTGTGTGTGTGTGTGTGTGTGTGTGTGTGTGTGTGTGTGTGTGTATGTGACCCGAAAACACACCCTGTGCTCTAGGGTGAGGAGCCTGTTGGCCTTCCTTTCTATATAGAAAAATCACCCTTGTCCCTTTGCTGAACTCTGTGGGCTCCACCCCTTTTGGCTCTGGATCCCGGATGCTGTAAAGAGGGCATAGATCCAATGTGGATGTGGTTTGGGGCCCTTTAGGGGTGATCTTTCTTTCCTGACTTTTCCTCGAGACATAGTCCCTAGCATTCCTCTGGGACTCCCTGGAGAATGTCATATGAGGAGGAGGGTTTTTTTTTGTTATTGTTGTTGTTGTTATTCTTAAACGTTTTCCACAAATGTGGAGGGATATCATTTTTGATAATCCTTTTTTGAAATGAGGGGACAATTAACATTTGATCCCCAAATCTAAACATTTTTTGTAATGTAATTTTTTTTTTTTTTTTTTTTTTTTTTTTTTTTTTTTTGGTACTGGGGATTGAACCCAGGGCTTCTGGAAACCTAAGCATGTACTTTACTACTGAGTTACACCCCCAACCCCTGTCATATTTTAAATTTTAACAAAAACTTCTTGTAATACTTAAATACTACTTAAGTAACATTTTTTATTTCAGTCACTCCATACACTTGTCTTAGGAAACCCAGCAGCTCAGGGACTCCATTCCTCTGTCACCATCATCCCTTCCTACTTCAAGGATGGTCCAAACCCCTTGTCATCACGGACAATTTTTTTTTTTTTTAAAGAGAGAGTGAGAGAGGAGAGAGAGAGAGAGAGAGAGAGAGAGAGAGAGAGAGAGAGAGAGAGAATTTTTAATATTTATTTTTTTTTTAGTTCTCGGCGGACACAACATCTTTGTTGGTATGTGGTGCTGAGAATCGAACCCGGGCCGCACACATGCCAGGCGAGTGCGCTACCGCTTGAGCCACATCCCCAGCCCCATCACGGACAATTTTAAAGCAAATCCCAGATATTATGTGATTGTACACATGAAATAGTTATTTTCTTAGTTCCTTGATATGATTTAATAACCACTCCTTATTAAGAATGGAGTTATTAATGGAGCCAGAGCCTCACACTCTACCACTGAGCTGCACCCCCAGCCCCACGGTTGCTTTTGCAAGGTGGTTTGCTTGTGGACCCAAAAAAAAGTCCTCAGTCCAGTTGTTTCTTGTGGGTGTCCTCTCTCGGGCCCCTCCTCCCTTTGCCTTTTGTATGTCATTGCATTTTTGTGAGTCAATAATAGACTGCCCCACTGTACCCTTGTGGTGTCTTTCACTTGTTTCTCTGTTCTCCGTATATTTCCTGTGCCCTGGCTGCTGGCGGTTCAGACTAGGTGTGGGTTCGTGGGTTATTGTCAGTGCACTTCTTCCAGGTGCCGTGGGCTTGCAGTTGCATCACAGGGCCCTGAGCCCTGTGTCCTACTCATGAGTGGTGAGTGCTGAGATTAGCTGCTGACTCCTCCATTGTGAAGTCCCATCATCCTGTCACAGCCTGTTCTCAGCACCTCTTGCTGATGGTGGCTAGATAAGACCTGTCTTTCCATCAGGCTGCTGCTTTTATCAGTCTTGCACCATAATAACCCTGAGTAGTTTCTGGTTCCATTCCAGGTGGTGGTAACCTATGTGCCTGTCAATCACAAATTTCCACTGTCACTTTGAACACCATTATTTATTTAATTTTATGATGCTGGGGATGGAACCCAGGGCTTTGCCAATGGTAGACAAGTGCTCTACTATTGAACAACATCCCCAGCCCCCATTACACTTTTTAAAAATATAAACATTTAAAAGGCAGAGCTCATACAAGGGAATTGTGCAAATGCACCCCTTATCAGCTACAGGTTTCTCTCCAGGTATGGAGCTTGTGGCTGCTCCTCAGATCTTCACACCACCCATTGGCTGGATGGGGAGACTGCAGTAGAGTGGGATTTGTTTGCTTATTTATTCATTTATTTATTTAGTTTTTGAAGTAAGCATCACGACCCATGACTGATAATCTTTCAGAGTTGTTTTTTCTGAATTGTAAACATACTTGTTGTAGTTTTTCTTCCTTTTTTCTTTGGTACCAGGCATTAAACCCAGGGGGTTTAAAAACTCAACCATATCCCCAGCCCTTTTTATTTTTTATTTAGAGATAGGGACTCGCCAAATTGCTTAGGGCCTTGCTAGGTTGCTGAGGCTGGTTTTGAACTGTGATCCTCTTGCCTCAGCCTCCTATGTCACTGGGTGCCGCAGTCTGGCTGCAGCAAACTAATGGGTGGGGGGTGACGAGCAACTTGTGAAGACTGATACAGCAGGAGTGGGAGCCGTTTATTGTAAGACAGTAGGGGTATATATGTATATATATATATATAACTAATTACACACAGCTTATCTTAATTAACATAAACTAGACATTGCAGTCAACCAATAAGGAATCATCATCTTAATGATTACACACAGCTTAACCCAATTGACATAATCTAGACACAGCAGTCACTCATTAAGGAATCTCTATCATCTTAATGGCTCGCTGGCGTTCCTTCTCAAACCACTCCCTCTGGCAAAGTGCCAGGTGCCATCTTGACTTATTTACAGACCCTAACAACTGGGATCACAGTTTGGCACCAGAGTGCCCTGGCACTACCCTTAGCACTCTTGTGTCTTTTGATGGTTACAGCTCCTGTTCTGAAATTCCCAATTCCCAACTTTTCCATTCATTTTTATTCTCTCCTGAAAAACCTGCTGGCAATGGCAGTGCCCAGGATTCAATCTTCTGTAGGGTAGGCACAGGCAAGGGTAAACTTCAGAACCTGCTTTGTGCCCCAGACTTCGACCACAAGCTTTTTCATGGGGACCTTGATGGCTATGGAGGCAGAAAGAGCCCATGTCATTGTTAACAAGACTTAAGTCATAAATGTGAGTCAAGTGCTCAGCCTACAGTAAGTAGTGTGCAAATGACAGTTGTCACTGGAGTTTACCACCCATGGGCTATTGCATATTGATTCTGCATCAGGTTTCCCACTGTGCTGTGTGTACATTATCCTGATAATGTTTGTGTTAGTCCTAGTAATAAGGTATTTTTGTTACCCTATTTTCCTGCTGAAGCAACTGAGGCCTAGAAAGGTCAGGCCCTAGTGGTTGTGGGGTGAGGGCACTATGGGATGCCTTAGGTATATAAGGAATTTTAGATTTTCCAGTTCCTGAGTATTTTTCTCTGGTATCTGGGACTTGGGAGTTTTATTTTATTTATTCACTTTTTGGTACTGGAGATTAAACCCAGGGGCATTTTACCACTGAGCTACATCCCCAGCCCTTTTTATTTTTTATGTTGATATAGAGTCTCACTAAGTTGCTGAGGCTGGTTTTGAACTTGGGATCCTCCTGTCTCAGCTTCCCGAGTCCCTGGGATTATGGGAATGAACCACTGAACCAGGCCTGGGCATTTATTTTTAAAATGTCCTGTGTGTCTGAGAAGGTTTTGAGGCTCAAGGGCCATCCTGGAGGTGGGCAGGGCAGGCTGCCACAGCCTGCAGCTCACAGGGACCTCACACCCTTCTTCCCACAGAAGGATCTACTCCTCAGTGAGATTCCCAGCAGCACCTCCTCACTCTGCTCCAGGAAGACGGGTGTGGAGAAGGCAGTGGCAAAGGAGATCTGCCAGAAGTACCTGGAAAAAAGAGCAGGGGCGCTGCCAGAGCACTGTGCTGAGGCCTTGGGCACAGCTATCTACCTCTGCCTGCGGAGGCGCAATGCCAGCCTGGAGGAGGTGAGCCTCGCCCTCAGCTGGGCCTCACTTTCAGAGGATGCCTGTGCCTGCCTTGCCAGGGCTTGCTGGGCATGATCTCATAAATAAGGGCTGTCTTTGGTGACAAGTAGAACCTACTGGAGCGCTCATGAGCAAAAAGGGGCAGTGTGTGGACAGTGGGGGAGCCTGAGAGCAGGTGTGTGGCTGGGCCAGACTCTCTGATGTTTACAGACTCTACTTGCTTTCTCCAACGGTGTTTCGTTCCCTCCTCTTCTCTCTGGGTACCTCCTTCCTCTTTTCCTCCACCCTCTTTTTTTTAAAAAAATATATTTTTAGTTATACACAGGCACAATGTCTTTATTTCGTTTATTTATTTTTATGTGGTGCTGAAGATCAAACCCAGTACCTCACATATGCAAGGCAAGTGCTCTGTCACTGAGCCACAACCCAGCCCCCTCCATCCTCTTTTTGAGGGTGGGAAGTAGCAGGATCTGGAGACCTACATGAAAACTCATTGTGTGTTATATGTGAAATCTGTAAATTTCACACCTGTGCATTTTTTTTTTTTAATACTGAGGATTGAACCCAGGGACACTTTACCACTGAGTACATCCCCAGCCCTTTTTATTTTTTATTTTGAGACAGGGTCTTGCTAAGTTGCTGACAGCCTCCCTAGTTACTAAAGTTGGCCTGGATCTCGCGATCTTCCTGCCTCAACCTCCTGAGTCACTGGGAATACAAGCATGCACCACTGCACCCTGACCACACACTGAACTTTTACAAGACACTGAGGAAATGTGATTTGTTACTATTATTAAAGGACTTCATGGCCTGGTGTACACCTCCTGGGGAAAAAACAAAGGTCTTCATGTATGCCTTTGGTGTGTGTGTGCATGCACGCACACAAGCATGTGTGTGTGCAAAAGTGGAATTAACGAATTTAGTGGTTCATTTGACCAAACAGCAGAGAGGGCCAGCCTTGCTCTGCTTTCAGGACAGTTAGACCCCCTGGTGAGTCACTGTCATGTGTCTATGTCTCTGGCCCTTTCTCCATCTCTTGCCTCTACTGTGCTCTCCGTTAGGGTTCTGCAAATGGATTTCCTGTGTTTGGTGGGGAGTCTGGTTCCACTAGAAAGCAAAGGGCACTCTTTCCAGCTCAAGGTGGGAAAATCCTAAGGAAGGATTCCAGTTGTCTCTCTTGGGTCATGTGCTGAAGCCTGGACCACTCACGTGGCCAGAGGAATGGGGTTCTATGATGGGACCGTTTGGGCTCGTGTGCTGTCTCTCCTTTATGGCTATGGGGGCAGGAGTCAAGTTCAGATCTTTTCAAAGGCAGGATGCTGTTCTTCCAATAAAACAACAGCCATTTCATGGTTTAGTGTGTCTCTCCCGAGGCCTGGGTGACAAGGTTTTGGCTTTCGATTTTAGAAAGGGTTCTTGACAAGTGCTCTTCTCTCTCCGCCCCAAGGCGCGTGGCTCTGTGGCTGTGGTGGAAGAGTGGTTCCGAAGTCAGGAGACCTCGCTGCCTTGGAGCGGGTTCTCTGAGGGCACAGGAGCTTCCTCCAACACTCCTGAGGAAACAGATGATGTGGACGATGGTAGCCTTGATGCCCCCTCCTCTGTGAGGGCCTCACCTGTCCCTGCAGAGAACGGAGAAGAAAGGCTACAGGACACCAGAGGAGTGGAGGCAGACTCCTCTGAGGCCTGCACTGGCCCACGGGCTCCCGAGGATGGTAAGCAGGGAAGGTCCTCCAAGGACTTTTGTACCCTCCTTGGTGTGTCCCTAACTTCTACCCATCATTTCTTCCTCTATTGCTCCTTTCACTCCTTTCTTTAGTTATCTATTCATTCTCCCACCAGCCAGTTGCACAATGAGAAACCCAGGAGTTATCCTTTTTTTTTTTTGAGAATATGTAAATGTTATTTAATTAAACCAATAGCATATGTCAATTTTAGGAGTTATCCTTGACATTTCCCTCTCTTCCTGAACCTCTCTGTCTCTATCTCTGCCTATCCTTATCCACAGGCTAAACTTTTGTCCTTCATGTGGGATGACTGCACAGCTTCCCTGCATCCTCCTTTACCCACTCCAGTCCCTCCTTTACCAGTTCTTTCTCTGGAAGCCAACTAGAATGGTTTCTATATTTATATATGTATGTACGTATTTCTCTGGTGTCAGGTGGAACCCAGGGCCTCACATACACCAGGCAAGTGCTCCACTGAGCTATACCCCCAGCCCTAGAATGTTTTTTTTTGTTGTTGTTGTTGTTGTTGTTGTGTTTTGGTATTAGGGAATTGAATCCAGGGGTGCTTTTCCAGTGAGTTACATCCCTTCCTCTTTGTTTTTTTATGTGGAGACAAATTCTCATTAAGTTTCTTAAGGCCCTACTATGTTGCTGAATCTGGCCTTAAACTTGCAATCCTCCTGACTTGGCTTCCAGAGATGCTCCAATTACAACACCATGCCAGCCCTATAGTGGTTTTTAAAAAACAAAGTGCTCATGACACACCTTTGTTTAAAGTCCCCATCTCAGAGACCAAGTCTGAACTCTTTCCCCAGACCATCAAGGGCCCGGTGTGGCCTCTCCCAGCCTTCCTCTTCATACTCATCAGTCATTTCTAAGAAACCTTCCATTCCTGTCACATCCAGGCTTCCTTCTGAAATAAAAATTAGGAAGATCTTTTCTATGAAGTGTTCTGGTCCCCTTGATATGGCTCAATGAATATCTAGGCTCGGACCACTCCTACTGCTGCTCCTCCTAGCAGGGGGAGAGAGGCTGTAGTGTTGTGGACTCTAAACCTCTTTCCACTGTGGAGAGGAGCATGGGAGCCCCCTCCTGTCTGGAAAGGTAGACTTCCTTGCAAAGGAAGAAGGCATAAACATGCTTGTTATCTGAGGCCTGATTGAAAAACCTAATTTAAGGGAGACTGTGCCCTTTCAAAGAATTATAACTTTTGTTCAGGTTGCTCTTTTTTATTTTCCATTGAACTATAGCTACAGAGACTTCATGGGAAGTTGAGATCAATGAGGCCAAACGCAAATTGATGGAGAATATCCTGCTCTACAATGAGGAACAACTAGACAGTGCTGAGCTCTTTGGACCTTGATGACTGGAACATAGCTGAGGAACCTTGTTCTCAATTGGAAAGACAAAGTGTCCAATCAAGGAAAAGGTCTGAGGCAGACTCCAAAGTTCTGCCAAGAAACCAACATTAGCTTTCCATATGGAAGGGAAAGAAACTTCCATTTTACCAGAGTGAGTTAGGGACAAGGGACCTCAGCTTTTACAGACACAAAAATCTACAAAGTGTTCTTCCTGTCTGGGATTTGTTAGTCAGAGCCGGGTATCAGAAGAGACTGAAGCAGAAGCCTGGTAAATGGACCCAGGATGTGGGTGATTTCGTGGTTCTGGGGAGACCATGACGATATCCATACCAGTAAAAGCTGTCACTCCAGCAGCTGTCAGCCCTTGACAACTGATGAAGCAATTCTACAATGTTGATAGCGATTTCCAGAGTTAAGACCCGTGAGTCACATTTGCCAACAACCACCTTTGAACTTCCATACCCTGAAAGGTATTCAACTTGTGTCACAGTGAAGTTCTTGACTTACTCTCAAGGTCTCAGATGTTACAATGCCAGGCACTTGGCAAAGGACTTTCTGGGCTTACTACTTTCTCTTGGTGATCTTGCAATTCACAGATATTTATTAAGTGCCCGCTGAGCATCTGTATCCTCCAATCCTACTAATGTTTGTATTTTTAATGGAGCTTTTATTCTTTGTGTTATTTATGGCTGGAGGAAGAAGAAGGAGAAATAATCTCATGTCTGATTCTGCTGCTATGGAAGTCATTTAAATTCTGGGACCTCAATTTCTTTGTAAGTAAGAGCACCTGCTCATTCTCCCTGCCTCATTTGTAGGGAGAAACATGTGCAATGTCTACAGAAGCACATCAAAAACAATACTTGTCCTATTTTATGAAATAAATAAAGTATTGAGTGTGTATTTCTGCCACATTTCCAATGTTTATGCAGTGGGTATGTTTTTGAAAAATCATGTTGAAAATATGTGTAGGAAACAAATGCTATTTTTAATGTACTAGGAAAAATGTCATATTTAAAATAATTCTATTTTTTTGTGAAATAAAAAAAAATGTTTGTCAATCCAACATATATCTTTTAAGAGTTGTTTTTTTTTTTTTTAAGAGAGAGTGAGAGAGGAGAGAGAGAGAGAAAGAATTTTTAATATTTATTTTTTAGTTCTCGGCGGACACAACATCTTTGTTGGTATGTGGTGCTGAGGATCGAACCCGGGTCGCACGCATACCAGGCGAGCGCGCTACCGCTTGAGCCACATCCCCAGCCCTAAGAGTTGTTTTTGTGTCCAGATGAATTTAAGGTTGCTTGCCTTAGTGATATTTTCAGTTCACTATGGGTTTAATCAGATGTAAACCTCACCATAAGTCAAGGCATATTTATTTATACATCCAGTTCCTAAGTGGATATTAAGGTTGCCACTACTGTGTTACCTTCCAAGGATCTTGTACTAATATACACATCTATCAGCTCTATAAGGGAATGTGCATTCCCCCACATCCTCAGCTACAAAATATATCATGCTTTGATCACTGCCAGTCTAGTGGGCAGAAAATTATAATTTTATTCATAGTATTTATGTGTTGTGATACTGGGGATTGAACCTCAGGTGCTTTGTCACTGAACTACAGCATCCCCCTCCTTTTAAAGGTTTTAATTTCGAGACAGGGTCTGGCTAAATTGCCCAGGCTGGCCTCAAATTTTGCCATCTTCCTGCCTGAGCCCCCGACTTGTTGAATCACAGGTGAGCACCATTAGGCAACCAGGCTTATTTGTGGTTTTTAAATGACTGAAGTTGAGCCATCTTCTCATATTTAAGAGCTGTTCCTAATTTATTCATTAGTTATCTTATTGGGAGTATTTCTATCTAGTATGAACATCAGTCTTTTATAATATGATGCAAATTTGTTTCATAATTTGCCCCTTCTTTTGATATTTTTTGTCAGGCGGATATGCTACATTTTGGGGTAGTCTTTGAGATTTCTAATCGCAGTTCTGTCACCTCTGTGTGTGTCATTTGGTCTCTCTGAGCCAATTTCCTTTTTCTGTAAAGTGGGTGATAATGCTAAGGACTTGACGTGGGTTCGACATGCGAATCCGGACATGAAAGCTTCTGGCCAAGGGGGCCGGCCTGAGGCACTGCGGCCGCGCCTCAACTTCGCGCTTTCCGGGCCCACGTGAGTGGCTCCGCCCCGTCTGGCTTATGACCAATACGCAAGCTTCGTAAGGCGTTAGGTCCCGCCTCCACGCCGTTTGACCAAGAGGAGAGCTCCGTCTTGCTCGGAGTTCCGCCCCTTGCCAATTTGAGCAATGGGCTTTCTCCGTTCGGCGCAGGTCCCTCCTCCGCCGCTTGCTGGGCCGCGGGCCGCAGGGCTCCTTCCGGGGGGCGGGCGCCGTGGCGGCAGGAGTGGTCGTAACGCGGGCGGAGGCCGGGCCTGGCTGCAGGACGAGGGCGGGGGGCGAGTGAGCGCCCAGGCGGCGCGGCCGGGCTGGCGTCTCAGCCGCGGCGGCAGGGACGAGTAGACGGCCAGACGGGATAGGGGGCTGTCCTGAGGCGGCGGGCGGAGGCGCCGCCAGCTCCCTAGCGGCGGCGGCGGGCGCCCCTTTCGGCCCGGGGAGGGTCGTCGGGGCCGCTGGAGCAGGGCGGGCTGCGGAGCCGGGTCTGGCCCTGCTCTCCGGCCCGCCCTCGGCGGCAGGGCCTCCCGGCCGCGCGCCCGGCCCGAGGGCTGCGGTTCCGGCCGCCATGTGTGGACCTTAAAGCGTCTGTGGAAGCGCTTTGACATCTGTGAAGGGCTTTGTGTAGCAAACTAAATTGAAGCGCTTAGCAGTCCCGGAAGCGCTTTGAGGTCTGCGAAGTAGCGCGGTGCAAACAGAAGCGCTTGGTGATTACGGAAGCACGTTGTGGGTTTAGGAGCCAACCGAAACCTTTAGTGAATCTCTAATCGTTGGGACTTCTCCGAAGCGCTTTGGCATCTCTGAAACCTTGAGAACTGTGATGGGCAGTGGAAAGAAGAGGGAAAGGTCAGTGAGGCCACCCCGTGGCCTTGAC
This sequence comes from Urocitellus parryii, assembly GCF_045843805.1. NCBI lineage: Eukaryota > Metazoa > Chordata > Mammalia > Rodentia > Sciuridae > Urocitellus > Urocitellus parryii. The sequence goes on from NC_135546.1 coordinate 14,478,774, forward strand.
CTTCTTTCTTTCTGGCTTTCCTTACCCAGGGGGTCGGGTGGCGGGAGGGCTGGTGTTGGAATCCAGGCCCCCTTTTGCCTTGCAGGTGCCCATGGCGTCGGAGAGGCGCAAGGTCAAGTACCACTGGAGCAGCACTTCGGAAGGCTGTCCCAGCAAGCGCAGCTGCCTCCGGGAGCCCAGTGATGTGGCCCCCTCCAGCCGGTCAGCTCACAGCTCTGCGTCGCGTTCACGAGGGGGCAGCAGCACCAAGCGCCTGAAAGCACACAAGGAGGACGATGTGGCCTGCTCGCCGAGGTTATCCAGGAGCTCAACTCGACGCAGAAATTCCTCCTCCTCCTCTTCCCATTCCTCGGGCCCAGGTGTGGGCGGGGCCGCCTTCAAAGGCTGCCTGATTCGGAGCGCTCGCGCGTTCCTTTCGTCGAAGGGAACCTCTATGCGTCCTGCCAATCCCTCCCTAGAAGAAATGGCTTCTCTAGAGGAGGAAGCCTGCAGCCTTAAGGTAGGTAGCTGCCACGCCGTGCAGTCGGCGAAGCTTCTTCCACGTGGCTTGAGAGGTTGGGGATGGGAACTTTGGTGGGAGGAGACTCAAAAGGATCTTGTCCTTCAAGGTCTCTGGGGTCTTCCCTACTCCACCCAAATGCGGAAGACTAAGCAGTCTGCCAGGGGTGGCCTGAAGCTCGGTAAAGAGGTACTCTTCAAACTTGGTAGCCTTATGGAACTAGTTGGAAAGCTTTAAAATACTTGTGCTTGCTTCCCACCCCAGAGAAAAGAGATTCTACTGGATCGAGGTGTAGTGTGGGCTTCCACATTTTTTACCTGCTCCCTAGGTAATTGTAAGTGTGCAGCCTGGCTGGAGAATCACTGCAGTAGAAGGTGAATTGCATGCTCAAGCGACAGATGAATCTGTTTTAGTTGGTCATTTTAAGGAATGTTTCCTTTGTATCGAGCTACTCTGAATCGCAGAGCCAAGGAATTTGGTTGTTGGTTGGCTTTGCACCAAAGTCATGGTTTCCAGCATTTTGGGGTTTTGTTTGGAAGTGGTTTTTAAGTTGTTGTTGTTGTTTTTTCTCTTCGGGGAGAGGAAGCCAAGTCTAGTTCCCTATTGGAAACACACAGAGGGTTTCACATGTGCTTGAGGCCCACTGGGGAGTGCTTGAATCAGATTTGAAGAGATATTTATTGAAGGCCTAGTTTGTGTGGTGCAGAGTCACAGGTGTGTGTGATTCTCCTGTAACAAAGACCAGTCTCCAGTTTGCATTGTAAGTTTTGGAGCTTCAGGCCTGAAAAAGTGAGGGGGGACTGTATGTGGGAAAAGTATGTTTATCTTGGGGAGCCCTTTGCCTAAGTGCCAGATTTTATCTGAACTCCGCGCGTGGATTTTTTTTTTAATTCATCAGTTAATGAGCTGAAAAGCTGTCTGACATAAGAACGTGGAATGATTCAAATGTAAATCACGTAAATATGGGGCTTTGCTCATACAACTTGTCATTAATCCCTCCGAGTGGAATTGGACACATTATCCAAATAATATTAGTCGATTATAATTAGCTTCACTGACAAGCCTCATGTCAGGTGGAGGAATTTAAGCTTGTCAGGCAGGAATTTATTTTACTTAGTTTCAGGTGTGCTGCATCCCAGGCTGAGGCTGTGCTGATTGGGGTTTAAGACTAGAGGGTGTGGCCAGGGGTGGAAGTGCACACCTGTAATCCCAACAACTCAGGAGGCAGAGGCAGGAGGATTGCAAGTTTAAGGCCAACAGTCAGAAATTTAGTGAGACTCTGTCTCAAAAACTAGAAGGGACTGGGAACTAGAGTGCCTCTGGTTCAATTTCTAGTGGGCGGGGGAGTTTAGGGTGTGGCCCTTGATCTGGATGGGTCTAATCCTGGGGTGAATCCACATTTTTCTCATCAAAGTCAAAGGAGTTTTAGCCCTACAGGATACACCTGTAATCCTAGAGACTCTGGACAGGCAAGTTCGAGGCCAGCCTGGGCAACTTTGACCTTGTGTCAAAATAAAAAGGGAGGGATGTAGCTCAGTGGGAGAGTGCTATGGATTGAAACACATTGCTGCCAAAAAAAAAAAGTGAAGGACTCTTGATGTCAGAACCTAGTTTAATAGTTTCAGTAAGCACCTGAGAGTAACTGTGTGCCAGGTGCTACTGGATCCCTGAACTCTGATCACATTGTAGTGGGAGGATTGGAGGTCACATGACTGTCCCACAGTGTGGTATATTGGAGCAGAGAGCCTAGGATGGATGCTGGAGAGCTAGGCAGGGCAGATTACTGCATGATTTTAGTAGCTAAGGGAATTTGGATTTTATTCTAAGCAAATTTGGATTGTATTCTAAGCCATTAAAGAGTTCCTATAGGGTTCTGTGCAGAGGAAAGGCAAATTGGCATTGTAGAAAGATTGTCATGCTGAGGGAAGATAACAATCTAATTGTCCATTTCTAGCCCTGCTAAGGTCTCCCTAGAGCTGTATTTATGTCTCTGGTACTTTTCTCCTCCATCCACGCCTTTCACCTTGCACTGCAGTCCTATGAGAACTTTTTTGACTGTTAAATCCTAATGTTTCTGAGCAGGCACACCTAAGGGGCACTGACAGAAAAAGCATGTCCTTCCAAGGTCACCTTGCCCACCTGTTCTCCTGTGTCTGTTCTGTAAACTTTGAGGGATACATATTTGGCTTTGTGTGCCCCACAACCTTCAGCACAGTTGTGTGTGTCAGGATATGAACATTCAGAAGGGAAGATGTTTGAATATTTTTAGTGGTGCTAGGCATTGAACCCACAGCCTCGTGACTGATAGGCAGATGCTCTACTGGCACTGAGCCACACCCTAGCCCCTGGGCATTTCAAAGTCATTAGAGATTCCTGATGGCCAACCTCACTTTGATCCTTTGTTGACTCCAGGGCAACTGAGAAACTTTCTCAAATTCTAATGTTTATAATCCCTCACTTTAAAAAAAAATATTGCTTGGCATATTTATGGGGTAAATGTAATATTTCAGTGCATGTACACAATACAAAATGATCAGATTGGGGTAAATGACATCCATTGCCGCAAACACTTATCATTTCTTTGGGTTGGAAGCATTTAGAATCTATGATCTGGAGGTGTGGCTCAGTGGTTGAGTGCTTGCTTCTACTTGGGCTCAATTCTTAGCACTGGCAAAAAAGAAAGTAAAAAAGAATTGTAGATTTTACATATTGAATTTAAGTTTATCAGTCATAGAATGTAAAATAAATATGCGTTAGTGATAGAGCACATACTCAGCATGTGCAAGGTCCTGGATAGTAAAAATCCATTTTACTAGCTGTTTGGAAATATACAGTTGTTGTCAGGGCCTTTCTTTGTGCCCTGGATGATGGGGAATTTGGATAAAGGTGGAATATGATGCTCAGAAGTTTGGGATTTATTCTATAGACAAATGCAGTGCTTTGGAAGGGTTATAAGCAGAGGCAGGACATTGCGGGATTTGCTGGAGAAGAGATAGGAGGGAGCAGGAAGGGAGCCAGTTAGGAAGCAGGGAAATTGTTCTAGGCCACAAGGGCTGGAGTTCTTGCCTTCAGAGATGCTCAGACCACGTGGTGCTGCCAGGGGAAAAACCGGGAATTATTCCTTTTTAGGCCAAGTGATCTCTTCTTTTGCACTTTCTGCCTAGGGTCTGCCTCATCCTAACTTTTACAGGTTTCTTTCACTTGAACTTGTCTAGTGACCTTCATTTGGTTCTTGTTGTCTCCTGCCTCTGCAGCCTTTGTTAGTGTTTCTCACTCTCATAGTTTCTCTACTTTTCTCGCTTGGTTTCCAGGGTGTTAGGAGAACTTGAGTTTGAGTCCTGTTTCTGCCACCCATAAGCCATGTGGCAGTTTCCCTCTCTATAAAAGAGGGATGACAGCTGCAGTAGTTCTATTCATCATAAATCCATATGAAAATGTAAGGTATGTTAGCTTATTTCTAATTTTTCTTTCTCCTTTAACTACAGTCTTGATCTTTATAGCTGGAATTGGCCAACAGCTGGTGCCTGGATTGAAGGTAGCCTGCTAGGTCCTTAAAATTTTGGAAGACTCCTTTTAAAAATTTGACTCTGGGATGAGGTGTAGATCAGTGATAGAGAGCTTGACTGGCATGCAGGAGGCCCCGTTCCAATCCCCTACAACACTATAAACACACAATTATAACTCTGGAATGGGGGTATGGCTCATAGTAGAGTGTGTGCTTAGCATGTGGAAGCCCTGGGTTCAGTCCTCAGCACCACAAAAAACCACTGAACTTAAGATCTAGGTAATGTCTCCCTCCCCCACTATCTCTTTATCATATACATAAAATAATGCATATATATGTACGCATTTATTTGCAGGGGTCAGGGAAATGGAATCCATGACCTTGCATGTGCTAAGCAGGTGCTCTACCACCCAGCTGCATCTCTAGTTTTATTTTTCTGCTTAGCATTTGTCACTCTCACATAGGTTTCACCAGTTTGTCTTGCCAATCCTCTGGTTTTTCCTTCCCTCACCAACTGGAATATAAGCTCCAGGAAGCAGGCGATTTTGTGTCTTTTATTGAATGTTAAACTCCAGATCTAGACCAGTGCCTGCTGGCAATAATTAGTGCTGAGTACTTGCTGAATGTTTGAGGAATACATTAAGAGATTCCTGGTTTTGCTTGGAAAAACCAGAATCCATAACTCTGGAATCCATAACCAGAATCCATAACTCCCAAATGTTGGCTTGAGGTGAAGAGCAACTACCCCTCAGTGGGTCCCTTCCATGTTGCCTTGCACCTGGCCGGTGGGGAAGAAGAGGGCAGAAATGGAGAAGCAGCTGAAGGCAGGACAGGGCTTTAAAGGATGAGTCCCAACACAAAATGGGACTAGCGCAAGGGTGTAGCATGAAGTGGAAATGTGACATGCTAGTGAATGTCTAAGAAGCTGTGATGGGCCAAGGGTGCAAAGGTGCCAGGGAGCTGGTGATAATAAGAGACACAGGTACTGTAGAAGCGAACTTGGTAGTTAGCTGTACAGCAGGCCCAGAGGTCATCAAGTTTATTTTTTATTTTATTTTTTTTTTTGTACTGGGGATTGAACTCGGGGGCACTCAACTACTGAGCCACTCCCAGCCCTATTTTGTATTTTATTTAGAGAGAGACTCTCACTGAGTTGCTTAGTGCCTCGCTTTTGTTGAGGCTCGCTTTGAACTTGATATCCTTCTGTCTCAGCCTCTTGAGCTGCTGGGATTACAGGTGTGCGCCACCGAGGTTGGCTATTTTTAATATTAGATTTTCATTTCACTTTTTTTTTTTCATAATGTCTCGAATAGCACCCAGGTTTTGCACATGCTACATAAATGTTCTATCACTGAGCAACAGCCCCAGCCCCAGCCCCAGCCCCAGCCCCAGCCCCGGGCTGCTTCTTCGCGTTTATTATACTATTGGCATCAGAGCAGTCTCATGATTTTTCTTTTTTTGGTGGTGTTGTGGCTGGAGCCCATGGCCTTGTGCATGCCAAGGGTGCACTCTACTACTGAGCCACACCCCAGCTTACAACCTCATATTTAAAAAAGCCATGGTATTTTGTAGTGTCTGCTTATTGATGGACATCCCTTGGAGTAAATTCCACTTTTCTGTTGTGGAGGAGTGTTTGCTTTTGAGAGGAATTTAATGAGTTAGAACCAAAAATTATAGGGGTTGTAAAATACATTGGGATAAAGGTAAGTCCAGGTCATAGCTAGGGAGATTTGGAGTTGTATTCTTTTGGAATGGTTCTTTGTGGGGGGAGATTTTTATGGCTAAGCCATGTCCCCAGCCCTTTTTATATTTTGTTTAGCGACAGCATCTTGCAAAGTTGCTTAGGGCCTTGCTGAGTTGCTGAGGCTGGCTTTGAACTCATGATCCTCCCCTTGCATCAGCTTCCCTGGCTGCTGGGATTACAGGTGTGCGCCATCACACCTTCTTATGGAGTGTTGTTAATGCCAGGCTGGTATTAGACTGGATCTGAGTTTTACAGGAAATGAAAATTGCAGATAGCCTAATTTTTTCTTTCTTTTTTTCATTGGTACTGGGGATGGGTCCCAGGGGTGCTTTACCACTAAACTACATCCCCAGCTTTTGTTATTTATTTTGAGGCAGGATCTTGTGAAGTTGCTGAGACTGACTTTGAACTTTCGATCCTCCTGCCTCAGCCTCCTTGGAGTTTTTGGGATTACAGGCGTGCACCACCATCGCCAGGCCAGTCTAGCTTTCCCTATGGACTCCTGGAGTGAGTGGGGCCTGAGAGGCTGAGACTTCACTTAAGTCTCTAAGGACATGGGCAGGGAGGGTCTTGGGAGAGTGGTCCTGTTTCCAACACCAAGATTCTGGTTTCTAACACCAAGGAAGGGTGATGCAGGGCTTTAAGAAGGCTTGGGTGTGGTGGGAAAGCTCATTGAGGACTCCAGAGGCTGGAGTCTGAGAAGTTGGAGTTCCTTGGTACTGCCTTCTGGAAGCTCACCAGGTCCTCAGGTTTCCTTGGCTCTTAGGTGTGGGACTGGGCTGGCTGGGGATCCTGTGAGCTGCTGTTTGGTGTTGTTGTGAAGTATGTGCTGGTCGTGGGCTTCCAGGAGCTTGTTTGTTCCTTCCAGTGGCTGAAGTAAGAGGGGATCATCTGATGAGCTAAGGAGGTGTGGACTATTAGAATAGCTGCCCTGCAGTTCAGTCCCTTCCACAGCAGCACCTCGTCAGTGGGTGGGACAAAACCACCCTCCGGAGAGGAAAGTGACCTGTCTTACCAATGCTCACTTTCCATTTGACTAGTGGAACCACTGCTGATGTCCCATTTGCTAAGTGCTTCGTGTTTGAAATTCTTTTGGGACCACCTTTTCTAAGTCTTTGTGGTTTCTTTTCCCCCACCAGGTTGATTCCAAAGATAGTTCTCGTAACTCCATGAACTCTGAATTTGCAGCTGAAGCTGAGGGTCAGAATGATGGGATGGAAGAAACAAACAAGGTCCAGAAAAGGAAGAGGAATAGGGTTGGGGACCAGGGCTCCGCAGTGATCTACTTGAAGGCTCTACAGGGCATTCTGGGGAAGTCCATGCCCAGAAGGAAAGAAGCTGCCACCCCAAGGGTGAAGCCAAGCCCAGGAGTGCGTCCCAGCCGTGCCGAAGGACCAGCCGGAAGTGTCACGGTCTCTCCTCCTCGGAAAGAAAAAGAGTCGCCTCCAGAGGTCAAAGTGGAGGAGGAACCTCCTGACACGAGCAGCTTCTGTGACAGGAGGGTGATTGTGGACCCTCAGGAGAAGCCAGTTGAGGAGCCACTTGGTGACCGAAGGACAGTCATTGACAAGCCCTCTCCCCCGCTAGAATTTTTGGATGACTCCGACACTCATTTAGAAATCCAAAAGGTAAGTATAGATAAAACCCAGATGCTTGGTACATGCTTTAAGATCTCTTTGATTAAATGAATGTTTTCTAGTTTGCTGCATGATATTTTATCTGTCTATTGTGGTTCTGGGGATCAATCCAGGCCTCATGCATACTAGGAAATCACCCTACCCTTAGCTACGTCTCTAGCCCTCTAAATGTTATTAACTAAAAGCAGAACTTTACTTAACCAGGACTCTAGGAAGCTAGGTGGTGATTATCTTCCAACATTCCTTTTTTTTAAAAAAAATTGTAGTTGGACACAGTAGCTTTATTCAATTTATTTTTTTATGTGGTGCTGAGGATTGAACCCAGGGCCTCACCCGTGCTAGGCGAGTACTCTACTGCTGAGCAACCGCAGCCCACATTCTTTTTTTTTTTTTTTAATATTTTTAGTTATAGATGAATGTAGTACCTTTATTTTTATGTGGTGCTGAAGACTGAACCCAGTGCCTTACACATGCTAGACATGTGCTATACTACTGAGTCACATCTCCAGCCCCCAAGATTCCTTTCAGAGTTAATAATAAACCTCAATTTATTGTCCCCCCCATCCTGCCCCATTTACATGTTTGTTAGAATATGGGTTTGATTGCTGTAGCAAAGCCCAAATGGAAGTGGCTTTAATTGTAGAGGTTGGGTTGAGCGATGACTCCTCAACATCATGGATCCTGCTGCCATCCCTCCATAGTCTTTTGGTGTGAGATGGCTACTCTGAGAGGGCTCGGAGTTTATGACATGAATACTCGGCCAGTAGGAAGAGGAAAAGAGTAATGTGCTTCATCCCTTTTTAAAAATTTTGGTACTGGAGTTTGAACTCGGGGATGCTTTCCCTCTGGGCCACATTCCTAGTACTTTTTTTTATTTATTATTTATTTATTTATTTATTTATTTTATTTTAGTTCTCGGCGGACACAACATCTTTGTTGGTATGTGGTGCTGAGGATCGAACCCGGGCCGCACGCATGCCAGGCGAGCGCGCTACCGCTTGAGCCACATCCCCAGCCCCTTCCTAGTACTTTTTATATTTTATTTAGAGAAAGTGTCTCCCTAAGTTGCTGAGGCTGGCTTTGAACTCATGATATCCTGCCTGAGCCTCATAAGCCACTGAGATTACAAGCATGTGCTACTGTGCCTGGCCATTTCCTCCCTCTTAAGAGCTTATCTCCAGCCAGGTGCTAGTGACTCAGGAGGCTAAGACAGGAAGATCACAAGTTTGATGCCAGCCTCAGCAATTTGGCAAGGTTCTAAGCAACTTAGTGAGACCCTGTCTCAAAATCAAAATAAAAAGATTTGGGAATATGGCTCTGGCTCAGTGCTGAAGTACCTCTGGATTCAATCCTGATACCCCCCCATAAAAAAAAAAGTTATGTGTCACATCTGCCCAAACCTATTGAGAAGAGCTGGAAATCTGGCTAACACCTAGCGCAAGGAAGGCTAAAAAATGATCTTCATTGGGGCAGACTTGCATCCACATCAGTTTCTCTGGCTGTAATAGAAGGGAAGGATGATAACTGGAGGGAAGCTAGTGATTTTTAATATAGCTTTTGTGGTGGGGGAAGGGGCTATTCCTCTGTTGTCCCCATTTCTGCCTATTTTTTTTTGTAAAAAAATATATTTTTAGTTATAGATGGATACAGTACCTTTATTTTAATGTGGTGCTGAGGATTGAACCCAGTCCCTCAAATGTGCTAGGCAAGTGCTCAGCCACTGCACTACAGCTTTAGCCCCAATTTCTGCCCATTCGTCACTGTTGCTCCTCAGTGGCAACCTATTTCAGTCAGCTTTCTTGCTGCTGTGACGGAAAGGCCGGATGAGAACAATTAGAGAAGGAAAAGTTTATTTGGCTCATGGTTTTAGAGGTGTCAGTCCACAGATGGCTGATTCCATTGCTCTGGGCTGGAGGTGAGGTAGCACATCATAGTGGAAGAGTGTGGTGGAGGAAGGGAGCTCAGGACATGGCAGCCAGGAAGCAGACAGCCCCACTCACCAGGGACAAAATAAACACCATAGGCATGCCCCTGTGACCCATCTCCTCCAGCCACACTCCACCTGCCTGCAGTCACCACCCAGTTAATCCCTGTTGGGGTTAATTCACTGATAAAGTTCTCCTAACCCAGTCATTTCACCTCTGAACTTTCTTGTATTGTCTCATACCTAAGCTTTTGGGGGTGTCTCGTATCTGAACCATAACAGCCCTTATCGGCTCTTCCAGCTCTGTGTTTTTGAGTTGCCTCATATTTCTAAATAATACTGTGCTGTTACTGATTTTTCAGTTTTAGAAATCTGTGGATGTCCCCCACAGGGCCATGAGAATTTAGTTTTCTGCTTCCTTTAATAGCACCCACACTGCAGCCTCTCCATGGCATCATTTCTGTGCTTGTTTTTTGCAGTATTCGGATTGAACCCAGGGTGCTTTACCATTGAGCTACATTTATCCCCAGACCTTTTTTGTGTGTTATCTTGAGGCAGGGTCTTGCTGGCTTGCCCAGGTTGGCCTCTAACTTTCAATTCTCCTGCCTCAGTCTGCTGATGGGTGGGGTTACAGGTGAGCACCTCTGTGCCTAGCACAGTTTCTGTCTTCTGTTGTGATGTCTAACTGCCAGGAGGGCCTGGAGCCCCAATATGGCTGTTGGAGTTCTGGGAGTCAGGCCGAGGGCAATGCATGGGTTTCGCTGTCTAGCAGGTATGTGTTGTTCCTGACTGTTCCATAGTCATCTTTCCCAAGTATGAACCTTCTCTTTTGTTGAATGGAGAAAAGGCACACTCATTTGCCTTGGGAGGAGCAGGTAGCTGGGGTATCTCCATCTCTACTTTATTTTGAAGGTCTGGTACCTTCTTCATCTTCTTGGAATCCTGTAGTCTATTTCTGGATTTTCTCCCTGTGTTCTTAGGTTTTGGCCATCTGTGATCTGCTAAGCCAGTAACCATTCATGTGTCTGCTATCTAGCATCCAATTTTTACTTAGTTGCTGTTTACTCTTTATGCTTTCTCCATATAGCTTTATAAAGCCTTTTCTTTTTTTTTTTTAAGAGAGAATTTTAATATTTTTTAGTTTTCGGCGGACATAACATCTTTGTTTATATGTGGTGCTGAGGATCGAACCAGTGCCGCACACGTGCCAGGGGAATGCACTACCGCTTGAGCCACATCCCCAGCCTTTTATTAAGCCTTTTCAAATGCATTTCCTGTGATTTTTAGAAGGGTTTTTGGGTGGGAAGGACAAAAACCACACGTGCTACATATAATTGGAAATCCCACATGAAGGTTTTATAAGCTAATTTCCCCACTAAATGTACATAGTGGCTGTGTTTTCTGTCCTGTAGATTTTTGTCTTGTTGGGTTGCCTACAAACCTAATCATATGGATGAAAATTTCAGTTACATCCACACTCTTTGTTTGACGGGGTGCTTGGGTTGTCTCCCTTGGGTATAGGGTGGATTAATACATGCATGAATATTGGGATAGCATCAAAGCATTTGGGTCCAGATCCTGGCCCTGCTGCCTGAATTGTGTTACTGAGAAAATCACTCACCCTTCTTGAGCCCTGGTTTTGTCCTTAGTCAAAAGGGATAGTTTTTCAAATGTGATCACAGTTAAAAATAATACAGGGGGGGACTGGGGATGTGGCTCAAGCAGTAGTGTGCTCACTTGGCATGCCTGCGGCCCGGGTTCGATCCTCAGCACCACATACAAGCAAAGATTACTTGATTATGTAAGTCCTTCAGGGATTTAGATGATGACATGGTAAGTTTGTGATATATATACTTCTAGTTAGATGTGTGGGTTTTTTTTTGGGGGGGGGGGCTCTCAACCACTGAGCCACATTCCAGTCTCATTTTTGTGTTTAGAGACATAATCTTACTGAGTTGATTAGCACCTCGCCATTGCTGAAGCTGGCTTTGAACTTGTGATCTTCCTGCCTTAGTCTCCCGAGCTGCTGGGATGACAGGTGTGCACCACAGCACCTGGCAAGACGTGTGTTTTTGAAATCACGTTTCCCTACTTTTACATTTCCTTAAAAAGCTTCATCAAACCTTTTCACATGTCTTTGACGTATGTCTTTGTTGTCACTAGAGTTACTTTTTGAATTACTTAATGTGATTTTCTGAACTTCCCTGAGAGAATGAGAGATTCTGACTCAGAAGGTCATTGATGAGACCTGGAAATCTTTCTTTGTTTTAAAGAAATACTGAGCCCTGGTTTTGGAAGTTTGGAGTACAGTCAGAAGACACCATCTGTCCTTCCATCTGAATTGGAATTGGAATTTTATTCTTCATTTATTTTATGGGATGAAACCTAGGGCTTTGTGCATGCTAGGCAAACCCTTTATCACTGAGCCACACCCTGTCTCTTTTTTGACAGAGGGTCTCACTATGTTGTCCAGGCTGGCCTTAAATTCCTGGGCCCAAGCAATCTTCCCTCTGCCTCCTGAATAGCTGGGACCACAGGCATGTGCCACCATGCCCAGCTGCAGTTTTTCCTTTTTCATTTTTAAGTTGGTATGTTATGAACATAACAGTAGGGTTTGTTATATATTCTTACATGCTGACAGTGTAACAGTCTAATTTGGCCAATGTCATTTTCCAGTATTTTCCCCTTTCCCTCCCCACCTTCCCCCTTGGAATTTGATTTTATTAACTCTTACATTTTTAAACCTTTTCCTGGAAAATTTAAAACATTTATGAAATACAGCTACACACCCACTGCTCATCTGCAGCAGAACTCCCTCTAGTCCTGCTAGTCCTGCATTGCTGTATCCCTTTTAAGGCAAATCCTATCTCATCTTTTCATCCATAAATATTTTGGTATGCATCTCTAAAAGGTAAAGGATCTTTATATAAAAAAAAAACAAACCCAAAGCATCCTCATAGGTTTATCATACAGAAACACACACACACACACACACACACACACACACACACTCTCTCTCTCTCTCTCCCCCTCTCTCCCCCTCTCTCCCCCTCTCTCCCCCTCTCTCCCCCTCTCTCCCCCTCTCTCCCCCTCTCTCCCCCTCTCTCCCCCTCTCTCCCCCTCTCTCCCCCTCTCTCCCCCCCTCTCTCCCCCCCTCTCTCCCCCCCTCTCTCCCCCCCTCTCCCCCCCTCTCTCCCCCCCTCTCCCCCCTCTCCCCCCCTCTCTCCCCCCCCTCTCCCCCCCCTCCCCCCTCCCCCTCTCTCCCCCTCTCTCCCCCTCTCTCCCCCCTCTCTCCCCCCTCTCTCCCCCCTCTCTCCCCCCTCTCTCCCCCCTCTCTCCCCCCCTCCCCCTCTCTCCCCCTCTCTCCCCGTCTCTCCCCGTCTCTCCCCGTCTCTCCCCGTCTCTCCCCGTCTCTCCCTGTCTCCCCCCTTCCCCCGTCTCCCCCCCCGTCTCCCCCCCGTCTCCCCCCCCCGTCTCCCCCCCCGTCTCCCCCCCGTCTCCCCCCCGTCTCCCCCTCTCTCCCCCTCTCTCTGCCTCCCCTCTCTCCCCCCCTTGAATGATCAGTTACCCAGTCAGTGATTAAATATCCCATTTTATTTGAAACGGGATCCAAATAAGAGCCATATGTAGCAATTTCTAAATATGGCAAGAATCTTAGTCTCTAGATTCTTCCTTCTCCCTGTTCCGATTTGTTTGTTGTAAACAACAGGGTTATTTGCCAGGCAGTTTCCTGTAGCTGAGATTTTGCTGATGAGTTGTAGCATTTTTAGAATCTGCATATGGTCCTGTTCCTGGAAATTTTACTTCGTATTGTAGCTATTCTCATCACATTGCAGGCACACTGATTTTTCCTTCTTCCTGGAGTTGTTTTGAGATTATTACAACAGCACCTCCAGCTGGTTTACAGGTTCCTGTCTCTCCCCCCCCCCTTGGTGTTGGGGACTGAACCCAGAGCCGTGTGCATGCTGAGCAAGTACTCCGCCACTGAGCTACACCCCCAGCCTGTGGTTCAAAAACAGAAGGAATTTAGTGAAAAGGAGCTTTCTAACACTATCTTGTTTTCCTCTGAGATACAACTCCAGCCCATGGCTTATTCTCTTGAGGAATAAATTTTAGGGCAAAATCTGACGAAACTTCTATATTTTTGGTCATTCTAATCACATTAACTTTTGTTGTTGGGGGAAAAAAAAGTAGAATATTTCTTAATACACAAGAAGATTTCTAAGATATTAAGATTATTTTATAAATAGTACAATCAATTTAAGAGTGGCAAGATATGCCTCTATAGATGTATCTACAAAAGCTGGATTGCAATTATGCTAATTATGTGAGCCCATATGAGAGAGAGAGAGACTTAACTCCTAGGTGTACATATGCTAAAGTAGAGGGACAATTCCTGTGATTGTGCCAGTGTCTCTTAGTGGAACATTCAGGAAAAGCAAAATAATACTCCAAAATTTGTTAAGCTCAGGCAAGATTGCAGTGTTTCATTATCTAGGTTGATGGAAATTTTTCATTATAAGCAACCTAGTCTTCAAAGGATCGTTTTCTCTTATAGATTAATTTTTAAATATGTATTTTTATGAGTTATAGGTGGACACAATACCTTTATTATATTTTTATATGGTGCTGAGGGTCGAACCCAGTGCTTCACGCATGCCAGGTAAGCGCTCTACCACTGAGTCACAGCCCCAGCCCTTTAGATTAATTTTTAAAACTTTTTTTTTAGTTTGCTTTTTATTTTGGTGGTGCTTGGAACCAGGGCCTTATACATGCTAGGCAAGTGCTATACCACTGAGCTATACCCCAGCTCGTTTTGTTTTGTTTTATTTTGAGACAGGTTCTTACTAAACTGTCTAGGCTGGCCTGGGATTTGTGATCTTTTATTTTTTTTAAATGCTGAGGATTGCATCCAGGGCTTCTTGAATGTTAATAAGCATGTGCTTTACTACAGAGCTAAACCCCCAGCCTATCTTCCATTTTAGAAAAGATTCTACTTTTAAGATTTCTGTTCCTCAAGAAAGCAGTAGCAGAAATATAACTGGCAAGTTTAAAATGGGAAATTTATAATTCATTAATTTTTGTTGTCAATATTTATTTTTGGAGTATAAAGATATGAAGAATTAGTATAGACAATAGAAACTTGTTTTTCTGTTTTACGTCAGTTTATCTGAAATGCTGTTTTAGTAGTGATTTATTATTTTTTACCAGAGTGCTGGGTTATTGAATCCAGGGGTGCTGTAATACTGAGCTACATTCCATGCCCTTTTTATTTTTTGTTTTGAGACACTGTCTTGCTGAGTTGCTGAGGCTGGCCTTGAACTTGTGATTCTCCTGCTTCAGCCTCCTGAGTAGCTTGGATTACAGGTCTGTGTCATTGTGCACAGCTCAATTTATTTTAACGTGTTATATTTACTTATAGAAACACTAAAGAAAAGGTCTCCTGCTCAAGCTAGCTGATGGTGGGAATGTAGATGGCTTTATTAACAAGAAACTGTGAGACTGAAGTAAAGTATTTTTTGCATAAGTTTTTATCTGTTTGCTTTAGTACATTTCTTTAGGCCTTGTCTACATCAAAATTATTGGAGAATTAAACATAGACTCCTTTGCCCTCTCTGGACCTACTGAATCACAGTATCTCAGGGTGGAGTTTTTAAGAATCTGTTTTTAGGATGCTCCTCTGGGCTGGTCAGGTAGCTCAGTGGCAGAGCACTTGCCTAGCATGCATGATGAGTTCCATCCCCAGCAATGCCAACAAGAAAAAAGATTCTCTTTTGTTGGTGGGGGTGTGAAGTTGAGCTCTGGAACCACTGCACCATTTATTCTACAGTGTAGTTCTGTGGATATTTATGGGCATTTCCTGTTTGCCCTGCCCTGTTCTGGGCATATCATCTGACCTTGCAGAGCCTGTGTTCTATTAGGGCTAAATTGATTTAATGCAAGATTTGGTTGTTTAGGTAACTATCACTGGTTAGTGGCTTCAATAGAGTTTTATTTTGCTTTCAATTTTGTGGGTCAGGAATTAAGAAAAGTCTGGGTTGGGCAGGTCTCACCTGGCGGCGGGTGTCTTTCACATGTTGCGGGGGCCGCAGTCCTCTGGCTCACCCAGGCTTGTCAGCCAGGTTGTGGGCCACCTACTGACACCTACGTAGCAGGCTTTTTGGCAGAGTGTCTTTAGTTCTGTATCAATTCTCCCCAGTGCTGGCTTCGCCGAGGAGCAAGGTGGGAGCCCCATGAAGGTACACTACTTCTCTTTTGCATTCTAGTGGTTGCAAGTGAGTCACTAGTAACCCAAGGGGAGAGTTACAGATCCCGTTTCCCAGTGAGGGGTTGTGTCAGATAGCTGGAGGGTACATCTTAGTTCCAATGGTTGTGGTTTTGCGTCTTGAAGGTATTGGAGCTGTTTTTCAGCATCACTACTTTCTCACTGTTCTGGAGAGCACTGTTCCCAAGAGGGATCATTAGAATAAGGACACAGGTGAAGCATCTTCTTCAGGGTGGCATTATGACACCATGGTCATGGGTTTATTCCCTGAGCCTTCTGTGTGTCACAGCTGCCGCCTGGCCCACTTCTGAAAGTTGTAAGCTGAGGAGCCATCACAAGGCCTCCAGTGTGGCCTGAGAAAGGAGCCAGAGTTGGTGTTCTTCTGGTGCCTGTGTGTATCAGTCTGTTTCCTGCTGCTAATAAAACAGGGTCACAGCCTGAGTAAGTTATAAAGAGGGTTATTTTAGCTCAGTCTTCTGGTTTGGATCTTGAGATTAAGAGGCCATGTCTGGTGATGGCCTTGCTGGTAGAGACTGAGGTAGGGCAGGGCATCACCCCCACGTGGTGAGAGACAGGGAGCCCGTGTCTTCCAGTCTCTTCCTTCTCATGAAGCTACCATTCCTTCATCTTGGGGGCTCCACCCATCTAATTAGGTGAGGATCTCACCTAATTCCAGCCAGTTAGAGTGGCTGCCCATGTACCCCCAGCATTGACAGAGTTCTGTTCCCACGGGACAGTTGACCCATTGGTGTTTCTTTTCTTTTCTGCAGCATCAGGAGAGGGAGGTGGTGATTGAGCACCCCTCTTCAGGAAGCGACTGGTCTGATGTGGATGAGGTCTCCACGGTCAGATTCTCTCAGGAGGAGCCCATCTCGCTGAAGTACTCTGCAGTTCCAGAGCCTTCTTCTTTCCCCACTGATTATGTCATGTACCCCCCTCATTTGTACAGTAGTCCTTGGCGTGACTATGCCAGTTACTGGGCCAGCAGCCTCAAGACTCCTGGCCATCCCTCTGTGGGCAGCAGCCAGGACACGGCGCAGGCTGGGACAAGCAGCCACAGCCTCCTAAGTGATTATCCCCCCACCTCCACAGTGAGCTCCCAGAGCACCTCCAGAGACCTGGAGGCCACGAATGAAGGCAGATCCCAGAATTCCCGTTCCCTGCGTTTCTCCAGAAGCTCCATAGAAGAAGTGAAGGAGAAAAGAACATTCCGAGAGGAGTCTCCACCTCGTCCCTGTGGTGGTCAGGCATCTGGCTCTCTGCCACGGAGCCACTGGGAGTCCAGCCTGGAGGAGGGCTTCATAGACACCCACTGCCACTTGGATATGCTGTACTCCAAGTTGTCTTTCAAGGGGACCTTTACAAAGTTCAGAAAGATTTATAGCAGCTCCTTCCCCAAGGAATTCCAGGGTTGCATCTCTGACTTCTGTGACCCTCGGACCCTGACGGACTGCCTGTGGGAGGAGCTGCTGAAGGAGGACCTGGTCTGGGGGGCCTTTGGCTGTCACCCCCATTTTGCACGTTACTATAGTGAAAGTCAAGAGAGAAATTTGTTGCAGGCCTTGAGGCACCCCAAGGCTGTGGCCTTTGGGGAAATGGGCTTGGATTACTCTTACAAGTGTACTACGCCCGTCCCAGAGCAGCACAAGGTAACCAGGCTGTCTGTGGTCACTTGTTACGTTTATGTCTTTATCCCTTTAGCTGTTGAGACCTAACAGTGAGGTTTCTCTATTTCTAGAACTAACGAACTTATAATTCCTGTCCAGATCTGTGGATGTCATTTGTCAAATACTTTACAAGCCATTTCTTATCTTTCAGCCCTTTTTGAGTCTCTTGTTTTGTGGAAGTGGGGATGGAATCTAGGCACCGAGCTGTGCCCCAGCTCACCAGCATGCTTGGGGATCAGGGAGGAGAGGTGTCTTCCGACTTCTCATGGCTAACAGCAGCATGAACCTTTCCTTCTTGGGAAGCAGCCAACTTTGGGTTTTGTTTTTGTTTTTTAAAGTTAAATATGTTCATTGCAGGATATTTGAAAAGTGCCAAAAAATTATGTGTAAAGATCATTCTCATTCACCCTAAGATTTTGACTTGCCATCTGGTCATTCTTTTCCGAAAGCCCAGTACTTTTTGAGCATGGCTTTGTGAGGGTAAGACTCCTTGCAGCATTTCAGTGGAAGTTTCTGATTGGGGAGGAGAAAGACTCTCTCCCCTTGTCCCACTTGGTGCCCCAGGTGGAGTTTGTAGCTGGACGGTGTCACTCTCCTGGGATTGTATAGAGGCTTGCTGGGTTGGTCTGGATCCCAGTAGGCTCCAGGACTGGAGTGGAAGGTCCCCCTGTGCAGAATTTGGCTCACCCGCTTCTCCTTCATTGCTGTCACATCTGGCTCGAAGTGTAATTTATTAGCCAGAAGTGAAGACTAAAACAGCTAAGGTTGAACACAGGGGAAAACAGATTTTTAGGAAAATGAAACAAATGTTTAATATTCTGCTTTCACAACTGGTGTTTATGGTGCAGGGTGGGGATGATATGGAAAGAGCAGCAGTTCAAGCAGAAACACAGGAGTATTATACTGAATAGTATAGCTGATGCTCAGTGGATGCTAACTTGGTTCCAGGAAATGTGATAAGTATTACACAGTACCTTTTTTTTTTTTTTTTTAATTATAAGGATCAGCAAGTGTGGTGCGTTCCTATGATCCCAGTAAGTAGAGAGCTGAGGCAGGAAGATCACAAGTTCAAGGCCAGCCTCAGCAATTGAGCAAGACCCTGTCTCAAAAAATAAAAAGGACTTGGGGGTGAAACTCAGTGGTAGAGCACCCTAGGTTCAATCCCAGAACCAAAAAAATAATAGCAATAAAACAAACAATTGATTTCTATTATCTAATATTTTCTGGAAGGAGTAGGGGGGAGAGAGGAATGCTAAAGAATTGGAAATAAATGCTGTTAACCAGAGCTAACTACTACTTTTTCCTTGTGTTGTATTCCCACATTTAGCTATCTAAACCTTCAAAGGTAGATCCCAGACAGTTGGTGTCTAACTTGTAAGTTGCACACATCAGACAATAGAATTCTTTGGTTCAAAAGCCAGAATGGAGCTTCCTTCCCCTCCCCGATGCGCCTGCCTCCATTTGTGCTGGACTGGAATTAATTGTGGAGGTAGCAAGTGTGCAAGCAGTGCCTGAGGCTTCCCCCAGGAGAGATGGGTTAACTCTCCATCCCTGGAAATAATGGCTCAGTTGGGAAGCAGAGTTCATGCAGGCCATGGAAGTAATTATGCTGGGTAAATAATTTACCTGCCTTTCATTCACTCTTCTTTGTCATCTGATGAGAACAAATGCTTGTAAAATAGCTCCAGCCACAAGTTCCTGTATGCTAGAGAAAGCTTCCTCCATCTTTAATGTATTTGTGTTTTTTTTTTTTTTTTTTTTTTTTTGGGTACTGGGGATTGAACCCAGGGGCTCTTTACCGCTAATCTATATCCCCAGCGCGGCCCCCCCCCCCCGCCTTTTTAAAACTTTTTTTAGGTATAGGTGAACACAATATTTTTATTTTTATGTAGTGCTGAGGATCGAACCCAGTGCCTCACACATGCTAGGTGAGCGCTCTACTTCTGAGCCACAACCTCAGCCCTTTTTATTTTGAGACAGGGTCTCACCAAGTTGCTGAGGCTGGCCTCGAACTTGTGATCCTCTTGCCTCTGCCTTTTGAGTTGCTGGGATTATAGGCGTGTACCACTATACTGGGCAAAATTTGAATATTTCAAGAAACATTACACATTTAATGTTATTTCCCTTGGAAAGTTGCAAGGGATAGTGGTGGCTTGCCTTAAAATTACCTATCAAAAATCAAGGAAATGTGTATTACATATAATGTGCTTTTTTTTGTACTGGGGATGGAACCCAGGGATGCTTAACCACTGAGCTGCATTCCCAGCCCTTTTAATAATTTATTTAGAGATAAAGCCTCACTAAGTTGCTGGCTTTGACTTCATGATCCTCCTGCTGAACCTCCTGAGCTGCTGAGAGTACAAGTGTGTGTCACTGCATCTGGCACATATATATGCTTTTTAAAAAAAGGAAATTACAAAGGGAATAGTGCTGAGAACCACAGCCGAGTCAGGATGGCACCAGAAGGAGTGGTTAGGAGGTGATGCCAGTGAGCCATTAAGATGATGATAATTAAGTTATAATTGCTGTGACTGGATGATGCTGGATTGGGACAGGCTGTGTATTGAGTTGTATATGGACCCCTGCTGTCCGGCAATAGGGTGACTCCAGGAATAAGGTGGTTCCTGCTGCCTCTGGGCTCTCCCTCAGGAGAGTTCCCCGAAAGTGTGCATGGAGTGCTGGTGGAGTTCGGGCAATAAAGGAGTTCCTGTTTGTACCTACAAGTGCCTCGTGGCGGCTGGGTTATTTTGTGCCCAGCCAGATTGTGGCAGTTTGAATTTCTTTCTAGTTTTAAAAGTTTTGCCATTTCATTTAACTATACTTTGAAAAATATGCTTTTTGATAGCTATGCAATGTTCCACTGCAAGGTTATAGTTTTTTAGAGGCATCAAGTAGAAGGTGGAATTGGAGTATTTTGAAACCTGCCTCTGAGGGTTCAGGGAGGGGCAGATGAACAGGCAGCAAATGTATCTGGGCCACACCTGTAGTTGCTACCTGCTCTTTAAAACCCCTACTGAGCATTCTATAATTCTGGTGTCTGTGGTCATTTTCCTTTAGTTGAAAACACAGGTCAAACTAAAGGTGCATCAGAGTTAGTATTGGCTAGTGTCACTATTGTAGGAAGAGGTGGCATGAGAATTAGACTTGTAAATGTCATTTTCTGGTCGATATCACTTGACTCTTGTACCAAAAATGTCTTCGTATTCACTGCTAAAAATGCAAACATGAATTATATTCTACAGTTGAAAAAACTGCTCATGGACGCATTAGGTTTCAGATGTGATGATTTGTTCATAATTAATACTTGTGTTCTTAATCAACCTGGTCTTGTTACAGGACAGAACATTAAATTGTCAACAACGTGTGCATTTTACTAGCAAGGATTTAAAAGTGGCTAGAGTTAAAAAGAATGGAGTTGGGGCTGGGGATGTGGCTCAAGCGGTAGCGCGCTCGCCTGGCATGCGTGCGGCCCGGGTTCGATCCTCCAGCACCACATACAAAGATGTTGTGTCCGCAAATAACTAATAAATAAATATTTAAAAAAAAAAATAAAAAGAATGGAGTAGCTGGGCAAGATGATGCATACCTGTAATCCCAGGGGCTCAGGAGGCTGAGGCAGGAGGATTGCCGAGTTCAAAGTTGACCTCAGGCACTAAGCAACTCAGTGAGACCCTGTCTCTAAGTAAAATACAAGACTGGTGATGTGGCTCAGTGGTTGAGTGCCCCTGAGTTCAATTCCCAGTTACCCCCCCTTCGCCCCCCCAAAAAAAGAATGGGAGTGGCTGTGTAGGTATTGACCTAGAAGGGTATCCAGCTTGGGTCAAGCAAAGGAGGCAAGCTGTAGTAAATAGTGTTTATTTCTTTGAGAACCACCAGGCATTATGCTGGAGGGCACATGGGTGTACAGCCCTTTTGAATAGGGAAAGGTTTGAAAGTTGGTACCTTCTTGGTAGTGGAGGTGGGCACAGCCATGTGCAGGACTTTAACTTTGCCCTTTATGTTCTCCATCCCTGTCTTGCTACTATGTCCTAAGTAAGCCTTGTGAGCAGTGACTGGGCACCTGCTTCCCTGTTGGCACTCTGGCACTACAGCTTCTGGCTGCCTATCACTTGCCTTCGCCACCTGCTGGGCTCCTGCAGCGCCTCCTGTAGGAGCTTGTGTATACTGCAGGTGCTTGGAGCACTCCCTAGCTCTATAGAAAAAACCGAGTACGTGTCTGATCGTCACTCTATTATATAATTTGAAAATAGAGAATTGGGGACCACAGGGGTTCAAGAAGCAGTGGACTCTGAAGTGCTACTAAGCGGCCGGTGTTTGTCCCTTTGTCTCCTCCCAGGTATTTGAGAGACAGCTGCAGCTGGCCGTGTCTCTAAAGAAGCCCTTGGTCATTCATTGTCGAGAAGCTGATGAAGATCTGTTGGACATCATGAAAAAATTTGTACCTTCTGACTACAAGATCCATAGGTCAGGAGGCTGCTGCTTCAGCGGGACATGAGGCTCTTCCCTGTCTGGGACATTAGTTGGAAAGAGGAGAGCTCAATGAGGAACACAGTGGTCGTGTGTCTTTTCTTCTCTCTTTTTGAGGCCCCTTTGGGATCTGAACCCATATTATGTCTTATTTGGCATGTTTTCTGAGGAGTCAAGTATTAAGTTGAACCATGTGAAGCTTCTGAGGATTGAGAAACTTGCTTGTTTTTTGCTCACAGTGACTTCATTTGGCCTTTGGTTTGAGCTAATACCTAGAAACTGCCAGTGGGCAGAAAGGGGATTTCAGTTCTCAGAAATGAGGACCACTGACCCCAGGAGAGGCTGCGGTGGGGTCCAGCACATGGCACTCTGGGGCACCAGAAAAGATACTACTTTCCTGTATTGAATTTGAAACTCCCCCACAGTTAGCATTAAAGTCCCAGGGTGTGTTTTATCTGAACGGCATCTTTAAGTTCTTCAGCTCAGTTTGGTAAGCTGCCTTGAACTCCTACCACCTGTGTGTAACAGTGGTGGCCTGGCTCAGGGATGCCCCAGGGGAGCTGCCCAGATATACCTGGATCACTTTGGGCTTTTGTGTATGTTGAGAGTGGACTGAGCTGGGCTGTGCACAGTTGGGCCTTTATTTTGCCATGGATGGGATGGTCAGGAGGTGACGCCTGAGCTGGGGTGTTTTTTTTTTTTTTTTTTCTTGGGATTCATCCAGGGGTTAACCACTGAACCACATCCCCAGCACTTTTCTTTAATTTTATTCTGAGGCACAGTCTAGCTGAGTTGCTTAGAGTTTTGCTTAGTTGCTGAGGTTGGCTTTGAACCTAGGATCCTACTGCCTCTGAGCTTTCTTAATGATGGGTAAGAAGGGAGTCCAGAGCCCAGAAGAGGCCTTCTCAAAGCAGAAGAGCAGTTGGGAATTTCAGGCCTCTGCTGCCTTTTGGGTGCCTAAGGAGACAGAGCAGGTGGCACACCCCAGAAGAGGGACATAGGCCCTCGGCTCTTATGAACTGGTTGGATTTTCATTGCCTCTTTTTGGGCTGACTTTAAGGGAATGTGAGTGGTGGTAGGCACACCAGGGCTAATTCAGCCCAGTGGGGTGTTGTTGGAGGAAGCCCTGAATTTTTACGTGGGGTAACTGCGTATGTTGCACTAGGAGCATTAAACAGCTGCACGTTTGGAGAAGAAAATTCACCTATGGCCCATTCTCCAGTGTGTTTGTAGTTCAACAGTAGGCCTCACTGTTACGTACTTGGGAGGACTGGTTTTAATTCTTTAGGTTCCTTTGTGCTGCTGCTGTGTGTTGTTCACAGTGGTGGTTTTAAGTGGGTGTATCGTGTTGTGCAGTAGGAGAGGGGCTCGTGAGCACCGCTCCCCCAGTGGCAGCTTGGGTCTGGTGGTGTTGGAACCCCCTCTTGTGTGTGTACTTACTGTGGCATTCTTCCCTTGGATGCAGCCTCTCCATTTCTGGGACTCCTAAATGGGGTAACCAGCTTTAGGGTTGCTGCCAAGGGCACTAGGGGCAAGCCCTGACCTAGAGCTCTCCCCACAGGCATTGTTTCACCGGCAGCTACCCGGTCATTGAGCCCCTGTTGAAGTACTTTCCCAACATGTCAGTGGGCTTCACGGCAGTCCTGACCTACTCCTCCGCCTGGGAGGCCCGGGACGCTCTGAAACAGATTCCACTGGAGAGAATCATTGTGGAAACAGATGCCCCTTACTTCCTGCCTCGCCAGGTAGGGGTGTCTTCAGGCTGAGTCGAGGCACTGAAGAGAGAGGGTGGGGAGGGAGGTGGTCATCTGTTAGGGTTGGCAGGGCCAGAGCCCCAGTGACTTCCAGGCCCCACCCTGGGCTGTGTAGATGTTTCCTTGTTGCTCTGCAGAACCGAAAGTCAAGGGGGCTGAGAAGCTGAAGGGTAACCGCTCTCTTCCAGGCAGTGCAAAGCCCTACCCTGTAGAGGGCAGTCCACGGAAGCGTGGGACCCTGCTCACCCAGAGCCCCCCTGACTAGGACTCTCCCTGCACCTGCAGGTAAAGGGGTCTCTGCAGGGCAGCCCCGAAGAGGTCCTTGCTGGGGAAGGGACGGGAGGGAGTCCTGCGTTCCGGCTGTGCACAGAAAGCACAGCGATGTTCTGAATGTTTGGTGTCTTCCAGGTTCCCAAGAGCCTTTGCCAGTACGCCCACCCGGGCCTGGCCCTGCACACGGTCCGAGAGATTGCCAGGGTCAAAGACGAGACGCTCTCCCGCACACTGGCCACTTTGCGTGAGAACACCAGCCGCCTCTACAACCTCTGAGCAAGGAGGGTGCCCTCAGGAGTCGCCCAGGAAAGGTCATGAGATTCACATGATGTGCTCTGTAAAAATCAGGAGAAGAAGGTCTTTGGCTGCCTTATCTTAACCTAGACAATGTGAACACGTGAGTTTGATGCCTGACTTGTGCTTAATGAACTTGGCCTGGAACAGTCTTCCTTCTCTCTTCCAGACCCTGCAGGGCGACCAGTGGTCCCTCAGAACATTGGCCGACCTCCAGCCCCACCTGTGTCCTGGGTCAAGGATGTGTCTGCGGAGCCCACTGGGACAGAGGGAACCAGGACAGGCTATCTGCTTGCGATCTCGTCTCAAGGCTTCAGCTTCTGGCTGGCGGATGGGTGGCCGCGGAGGGTAGGTGCTGCGGGAACAGCATCTGGGCTCTGCCTGCCAGCCAGGGTGCTCCAGGGCAGTCAGCAAGAGTAGAGTGTGACCGAGGGTCTAGAGTGTGCCAGTCCGGGTCTCTCTTCCCTGCAGCCTGTGTTTTAAGCAGTGTGTGAATAAAGTCGCCTCCTGCTCGCCGCAGCACATGTGGGCGTGCAGCTGGGCCCCTGCTTCTCAGTTATGGAAATGGACTCCCATGTGGGGAATGTCTCGGGAAAACTCACTGCTCCGAGGTTTGTTTCTGGGAACCAGCAAGGCTGCACCCTTCCCTGGATAGCTCTCGCGTTTCCCTGTCACTGTTCCTTTGTCGACTCCAGTGTGGGCACAAGTGGGAGGATTGTGGCTGCGTTCCAGTTCCACCATACAAGTATGGAGGGATGCAGTGGGCGCTCGTTGTCCATGGGAAGTGCTGGCTGGCAGAGGTGCAGGGCAGACTGGGGCACTGAGGAAGCTGTCCCCACTTACAGAAGCCCCAAGGCTGCTGCTTGGTGTGGTAAAGGGTTAGGGTTAAGTCTGCAGCGTGAGGTCCCTGCCAACTGGGTGCTAGGGGCCTAGCTGCCCCTGCTCCCTCTGGATTGCTTGACCACGTAGCTATCCGTCGAGGGCCCACCCAGGTGGACAGCTGAATTCACACAGGTCTTGGGGCTCCCTGGGGTGGTGCAGCATCAGCAGGCTTCTCTCTCCCAGTGTCCCTTGCCTTTGCCGCCTCTGCTGTGTGTGTGTTTTGGGAGAGGGCCTTCTGTTGGACTTGGAGCAGCCGAGTCATCTCAAGTTCAGAGCTCTGCTCTGCTCTGCTCTCTGCTGTGCCTTGGAAAGGTGTGTGCCTCACAGGCCCCAGAGGTTATGATGGCCAGAGGTCAAGTGTGAGTGGACTCCTGAGCTTTGTTCAAAAGGGTCCTCACCCTTATCTGCAGTTTATTGGAAGCTTACATTGTACAAGCAGTTCCTTACTGTGGATTCCTCTAGGTGTTTCTCGAAGGCACATCTGAAACCTGTAAGCTGAAGGGGATGGATTTACTATTTCCTTTGTGCAATGTGTACCGTTGCAACACAGTAGCTGGCCTGGGAAGCAGGCCTCGGTGTCCATCTCCTCGGTGTTTTTGTGCCTCAAAGTGGCCAGTGTGGGGAAATTGGGGGGCCTTCGTTGCTTGTTGGAAATATTTAGGGGGCTGCCAAGTCTATCAGAAGGCTTTATTATCATCCAGGTGAACAGCAGCATAGCCACGTCCTTCAAGGACAACCCCTGTAAGTCAGCACTGCCTGCTTGTGAGGCATACTGTGTGATGTCTCTGAACTCGGTCCCCTGCCGGGGAAGAGCACAGGATGCTGTCTGCCCGCTTTCTCCCAGGACTTGGGACTGTTGTGTACGCGGGTCACACGGTGAAACCTTATCTCTGTGGGGCTGGTGGCGGTTTGGCCTTGTGTTAGGTTCTGTTGGTGGGTGGCTGGCTTGATGGCTCTTACTTGCTGCCAGGGTGCCTCTGTGCCTCCCTTACTTCGCCATTTCTTTCTGGAATAAAGTGGTGGATCCTCTCTCCAAGTCCCGTTTGTCCACGTCTATCCAGAGTTCTCTGAGTGATGCAGAGATTAGCCCAGTGTTGGCCGGCTTTGTGACCTGGGCATCTGATGTTGGGAGACATTCCAAGTCCGTGCGTGCCTCGCTGTAAAATTAAACCGGATGTGAGAACAGGTTGTGACTTCCTAGCAGTGCAGAGGACATAGTTGACGTTCCCCACTTGAAGGAGAGCAGTGGAGGAGGGAAACTCCAGGACGGGGGTGTGATGAGGTGGTCTCTCCAGTGCTTTTGGTGGAAAGCTGGAGGAACTTCTCTTTCAGTGTTGGCAGGCAGTTGGATGAAGGTGTTGCTGGTGGGCTTTGTTGTTTGGGTGCTGGGATCGGCCCAGGGCCTGGCATCTGCCAGGCCAGTGCTGTGCCTGGAGCTGTACCCCAACCCCTGTTCCTGGTGCTCCTGGACATAGCTCGTGGCTAGGAGGGAAGGCTACTCGTGCAGAGGAAGGCTCCCCAGCAGTGCTCCAGGGAGGCTGGTGCCCGTGCTCCAGCCACACCTTACACATCGTCCACAATGTGTTTCCAGCATGTTCTGTGACTTTGAATCTGTTCCTTCCCAGTCAGACATGTTCGGCTATCTGCTCAGTGCTGGTCTGCCTGGGGCTCTCCTGGTGTGTCCATCTTCCTTTATGGGGTGGGTTTGGGGTTGATGCTGATCATTTACTGTTGGCACTATGTTTTTTTTCGCATCATTTATTTGTTTTTTCCACAATATCTTTATTTTTATGTGGTGCTGAGGTTCGAACCCAGTGCCTCACACATGCAAGGCGGGCACTGTACCACTGAGCTACAACCCCAGCCCCTCACATCATTTATTTGTATTAAATAAGGACGAATGGCCAAGGGGTTGTGCAGCGATGGAACAGCAGCCCCACTGGTCCCTGTCAGTGCTCCTCAGTGTGGTTTAATGAGGGTGTGGGTTCAGGAAGGTTGCCTAGTGCGGGCGCCTCACCTCTGTTGGTGCATGGTCATGGGAGAGTGAGCGAACACCTCTCAGTGTGTGGTAAGTTGAATATGTGCCCTGTTGTACTGATCACAAAACAAGAAACATTTTTTTTTTTCCATACTGGGAATTGAACCCAGGGTTGCTTAACCTCAGCCCCACTTTCCCAGCTCTTTTTATTTTTTATTTTCAGACAGGGTCTTGCTGAGTTGCTGAGGCCGGCTTTGTACTTGCCATCCTCCTGCATCAGCCTCCCCAGTTGCTGGAATCCCAGGCATGTGCTACCACACCTGAAAAGAAATTTTTTCACATGGATATATTTTTTTCTTGAGCACATAGTCTTGCTCACCCTAGGGGTACTTACACCCCACTTCAGAGACCCTTAAGTTGATGGTATCATTAAATAATGCATGAAGAGCTGGGCATGGTGGTGCACACCTGTAATCTCAGTGACTCTGGATGCTGGGGAAGGAGGATCTGAAGTTTGAGGCTAGCCTCAGTAACTTAGAAATTGTCTCAGAATTTTAAAAAAGGGCTGGAGGTGAGGCTCAGTGGTAGAGCACCCCTGGGTTCAATTCTCAGTACCAAAAAAAAAAAAAAAATCCCATGAGGTGTGTTTAAGAAAACTAACATAGGAACAGGATAGGAACAGGGTTAGAGTGATACCAGCAGCAGGACCAGGAAGCAACGCTGACTTGGAATTGGAGGAGTCAGATGGGAGGAACTTGCACCTGAGAGGCTGCTGTAGGTGCCTTGTGGCCTTGGGAAGATCACTGTGTTCTCCAAACTTTCAGCCTGACCAAAGAGGCTGGCTGTGAAGGTGAACTGAGATCATGCTGATCTGCGCAGACATGAGAGTGGTGCCTGGCGCAGGGCAGGCAAGTCACTGGTGGCTGCTGGGGTCACTGAGTGCCTCCTCTGTGCCTGAGCCTTTGCCAGGTACCCTGTGGTGTTCAGTGTGTAGGTCTGGATCTTGGGGCTGGTCCTTCTGTTCTGGCCGAGTCCAAAGCCCTCAGCTTTGCACCACCTGGGGCCTCCTGGCCCTGCCGAGAGGCCCCAGTCTGGGTGTGGCGGAGTGAGCTGGAATGTGGGGGAGGCAGAGGCAAGGTCTTGCCTTTGCAGGGGCAGGGGAACATCAGGTGACCAGCAGTCCTCCCAAGGCCGGGTCCCCACCCAGGTCCCCACCTCCACCCTCATCCAAGCCCAGTCACTGTGTGGTTTTTCACCAGGTCAGTTGATTTCCTGGGCTATTTGGACCGTACTGGGGCCACATCAGGGAGGGCTATGGGCAAGATCCGGGGCTGTCTGGCTTAGTGTGTCAGTGCTCAGATGCCCTCGGGGTGGGGGAGGCCCTTCCCTCCACTTCTGCTTCTTCCTGCCCTCTTGCCACCTTGCTGACTCCCTAGTCCCTTCAACTGCTTATGACAAATCATGTTTGTTAATGAGGCTGAGACAGATGCTTTTGGGAGCAAGGACAGTGACGGAAGCCACTGGTTGTCACTGGGTCAGGCACCTAGGTACTTCTCCTGGAGATGGGAGGGTGTGTGTGTTTCTGTCTAGGGGACAGAAACAAGACTGGGGCAGGAGAGATGGGGGAAGGTGGAAACAGGACATCTTTTTTGGTGTGTGCTGGCCTTGTTGCGGGCTTACTGACCATGTGTGTGTCCGTCATGGCAGCTGCTGTCCTGTGTGCAGGCCGCCTGGCGCTGTGCTGGGCTGAGGTGCAGGGACAGGATCCGCGTGCCTCTACGCTGTGTTGTGTCAGCACTTGGATGGGCTGGGAGGTGCTGGAGGTGCTGGAGCCCCAGGTTCCTGGGCCTTCCCAGATAGGAGGGATGAGGATGCACGGGCCACATGGTTCCTCAGTGGGGGTGGCAGTTGGATTGCAGAGTGAGGGCCTGCCCTGTCTGCCAGTGGCCATGGCATTGGCTCTGGGGTGGCCGGGGTGTTCCTGGAGCAGGACATGGCCCCTAAGCCCTCTGTCATAGTTTTGCAGTGTGTGCATGTCACCCCCACCTGGTCTCTGCAGAGTGCCCTGGGGCTCATTCATCTGCATTGGGAGTTTGGAAGGGTCTTGTCTCCCTCCCTCATGTGGCCCATTTATTGTCGCCAGCACTGGGAAATTGGCCCTCAGAAGCTCATGAATGTGAACGTGACCGACGGTGAGGTTCCTCCTGGGGAGAGTAGGGTCTTGAGTGGAAGAGGTGGGATCGAAGGGTTGGGGCTCATCTCTGCTATGAGCTGGACTTGGGGCAGTGTTTGGTGGTAGCTACCTGGTGCCAATGACATAAGCCAAGTGATGGCCAGCCATGCCCAGACCTTGGTCCAAGCCTGGGGAAGAAGGAGGGGAGGTCAGTCCAGCCCTGTCTGGCAGGCCTGAGAGGCATTGTTAAGCACCTCCTTGATATCTAACTTCAGGTATATTCTGGAATTTTCTCATGGTCCTGTTTTAATCGCCCTGTGACTGATCTGAAATGGGAGTCGACTCGCGCTGTCTCCTAAGGCTTGTGTGTTCATACAGACATTGCTGGTTGCTGATCAGCTCCAGTGCAGCTTTGAAGCCTCAAGGAGGCGCTCGTGTGGAGGCGCGAGGCCCTGTCCCCCTCTTCCCCCTGCTCCTCCTCTTCTAGGACCCCGTCACACACTCTTCCAGTTGACCTGCTTGAACGGGGCAGGTTTAATTTGGGTTTCTGGGCGTTGGTGTATTCTTTTCTCTTCCCATTGACCGTGGACAAAGATTTTTTTTCTAATAAGATATGAAATTTTTTCTTTTTTGTGTGTGAAATAAATCCTCCTTTAGAACATTTGGCATAAGTGAAGTGTGAGGTTTTATTCACTCAAAACCTAGTACAGGAGGACTGGGGGTCGTTGCAGAAGCAATCTGAATGCCAGATTGGGAGGAAAGCTAAGAGCAGGCCCATCTTGGAGGTGGTCACTGGTCAGCCAGGGCCTCTGAAAAGCAAGAGGTTGGGTCACAACTCCAGGGTGCCTTCCTGCTGGCCTTCCACAGTGTGATGGGGGAGGTGACATGTGGTGACGGGGATGGGGAGCATTTGTCCTTGGAGTTGGGAGGTGGTGTTGGAGTGTGGAGTGTGATGCTGGGCAAGTCTCCTGTTGGGGTTCTGGTCTCTGCAGCAGGGTGAGCACCCCCTGCCTACATCATGTTGGGGTGCATGTTTGTGAGGAAGGAGTGTGGCAGATTGACATGTGCACCTCCAGAGGCTGGTGCTCTGTCCCCTCAGGGACAAGCTGGGGTCTTTTATCAGATACTTGGGGATTCAGAATGAATCCAGAATTCTTTGCGTATCTGGCTGTGGAGCCTCTTCTGAAGGCAGCTGAGGCCCCAATTCCCATGTGATGTGCAGTTTCATGGGCAAGATGCTGTCACACCAGGTGGTTGTATGCACTCATGATGGGCTCTGGAGCCACTTTAAGAATGTAGGCTCCCCTGGGCCCTAGAGCTGGCTAAGGTGCCAGTGCTTGGAACATGGTGTTCTTTGACAAAGGCTTTGAGCTCACCCTGCTCCGTGTGGCTCTTCAGGACCAGCCTGGCTGCTTCCTGCAGGGATTTGGGGAAGCTGTTGGAGGGGCAGAGTTGGGGAAGGAGGTATCTTGTGTCACCCAGCAGGCGGGCTCTGGCCGGCTCAGCTCCCATTTAGGATTTCATGGCAAAGGGATTAACCTGACCCAGGAAAAGACTCACCTTTGGCTTCTTCCCAAAGGATGTCCTGAAGAAACTTCCTCAGGGCCCGGCTGTGCTGCTGGTACTGAGCCCCAAACAGCTTGATTGCCATGTCAAAGGGAGCATTGAACTGGGGATAGAGCAGGGACGTCAGGATCTCGTCCGCTCCTCTTCCCAACATGTCCCCTCACTGGAGGAGGCTGGGTTCTCCTGGCTGCCATCTTGAGGACGTTCACCAGCCTCTCTCATGGATCCTGGCCCTAGCCTCAAGGGGTCTCCTAGAATGCTTTCCCACCCCCTTATAATTTGGGCAAGATTGAATCACTGGTGGTGGTCAGGCCTGTGGGGAGGTTTGGGGGGCAGGGTGTTTCCAGCATGCAGGCCACTAGCCTGGCTGAGGTTCTGGCCCCACCTTTCTCTTTGCTTCCTTGTGCTTCCTCCTGCTCCTCCCCCAGCTGCTCCTCCCCCAGGCCCAGGAAATGAAACTGGCCGCTGACTTTTTCCCAGAAAGATGCTCCAGGCCAGATCTTTTCTTCTTGAGGGGAGACTGTCCTCCTTCCCTGTTTCCAAGCCATCTTCTGGGATGGTTTACTGGGGCTCACACCCTCTGGGGTAGATGGGAATGAGCTACTTTTGTGGCTATATCGTAGATCTCTCTGGAGAGCAGGCACGGTACTTTTCTCTTTGCTGGTGGTCACCTTGGTGCCTGGCTGTGGTGGTCACCCAGTGTCTGAATGGGTGGGTGATGGAATCTTAGTGCTGGAAGGGAGCCCGGGCTAGTCCTCACAGCAGGAGCCCAGAGAGGCTGAACAGCCTGCCTGAGGCCACAGAGGCAGACGAGGGCAAGGACTAGAGCCAGACCTAAGACCCACCCAGGCTTGAGTCCACACCAGGTGGGCTCAGGTTCCCGTGTGGAAAGAGGCTCTGGGAGTGGCCACAGGGAATGGCTGCCCCTTCCCTCTGCAGATTTGGTCTCACTGCAAAGCTGAGTGGGGTGCAGGGCTGGTTTCTTTAGGGACTGGGGTCTTCAGGTCCCTCCTGTCCCTCCTGCTGATAGACCAATTTTTTTCTACCCCTGTGACCACTATGTGTGGTCAGGTCACCTTGCAGTCCTCTTGGGAATCGAGGGGTGCTGATTGTGGGATGCCAGGCTGCTGTGACATCGGGATGGTGTAGTAGGGGCAGGTGTGAGGTGGACTGGCTGCATGAGACCTGCGATAGCCCCTCAGTGTTGGTCCTGGTTGTCTGTCTCTCCAGTGAAGGCGGGGCTTGGTCGCAGAGGTCTGAAACCCGATTCGAAGAGGAAGGGCAGTGCCCAGAGGGAGGCCCAGTCAGGCACACCCAGGGCCACCCAAGGCCACCCAGGGCCAGCAGCTGCTCTGGGCTGCCCCAGCCCCCTCTGGGCATTCCTGGCTTGGGCTCTAGTTGAGGTAGGTCTTTCTTCCAAGGCCATGTTCATGTCATTCCAGACCCTGTCCCCATCTGCACTAAGGCAGAGAGCTCCGCTGACTGGGTGGCTGTCCCCCAGCTGGGGCTGGCTGAGCCACAGGAATGGTTCCTGGGCTTGGCTGAAGGATTCACGCCATTCCCTTAGGAGCCTCTGGGACTGAGAATACGCCTGGGTCCTAGTGAGGAGCAGAGAGGGATTTGGAGAGCTTGAGGTTGTCATTGGCCCTTGACCAGAGAGAAGGGTAGGAACAGGTAAAGGAGGCCGAGGGGAGGACTTGCGTCCTTGTTTCTCAGGTCGCAGAGGCCACTCCTAGGCCATCATGTTCCCTGTGTGGTCGCCAGATCCAGGAGGAGGAAGAGAGGAGGGCGGGGCTGCACCCAGTCCTGACCTCGGGCTCCATCTCTGCCACGTTGGCCCTGGCACCTTGGGCAAGTGAGTTCACCTCTCTGAACTTCTGCTTCCTGTCTGCATAGTGTGGATTTTAGTGTCACCTTGCTTACCCCACAGGTTGTGGTAGAGATTAAATGGCATGGAATGAGGGAGACCATGGCTGGGGTGCAGCTTCGGGGGTAGACCCCTGGCCTGGCATGTGTGGGGTCCTAGGCTGGATCCCAGCATCACAAAAAAAATACAACAGTTGTTGGAGGAGATCACAGCTCCAGGCACAGCTATACGGTAACTGCCATCAGGAAGTACCCCAGAAGAATCCCAGGGTAGCTCCAGAGGGGTGTCCCCCTGGGCACGGACCCCCAGCCAGCCTGGGGAGGTTGCACCAACTGGCCCTGTAAAATCCCGTTCTCCCTCCTTGCCTGGAACTGTCTCAGGTCTTCCTTCTCTGTGCAAGATATGTGAGAGCAAAGACCAGCCCGCCCTGCTCCGTCCTTTCTGCAGGTGAGGTCAGTGCCAGAGCCTGGGCTGGCAGCCAGCTCCCCTGACCAGGGTTCTGTCTGGAGCACTCCCGCCCACAGCTCTTACTCCTGGTGCCTTGGCTCTGTGCTCACCAGCTGCCTCTGCAGCCTGCAGACCTCCAGCACCTTCTCTCTGCAGTTGGGGCGGGGTGGGCTCCTCACGTTCCCACGCTCTTGTGGCAGGTACTTGGCGACAATATTCTCTGACCAAAAACCTTGTAGAGCCCAGTGCAAAGCTCAGCTATCTCGGTGCTGATTTATAGTTATAATTTATAATCCTCGAGCCCCTGTTCTTAGCTACCTGTTCCTATCCTGGCCCCTTCCCCTGCTTCAGAGCCACAGATGCATAAAATGCAGAAGCACCAACCCGGATCTCCAGCTCGTCCTCTGCGCCATCCGCCTGGTCTGTGTCCTCTTGGTGGAGCCAGCCATCGATAGCTCTGGGCTGCAGTTTGGCTGGTGGCTTCTTGGACTCCTTTCTTTGCTGGAGAGGAGAGAGTTCTGTTTGGGTCCTGAGCCCCCTGGCCGCCCCCCCCCCCCCCCCCCGCCCTTCTAGAAACGGAATCAGGCCAGTCCTAGAGTCCTCTTTTGTGCTCTGGGAGAGGCACAGGCCTGGAGAGGTGGAGCTGCTGCCCCAGGTCACGTGACTGTTGCTAAGTGGGGCAAGACCTTCCTTCCCCCATCAGAACGTGAGCTTTGCAGTGGAGGCGCTCACCTGGGCTTTCTGATGTTCGGGGCTCAGGAAGCTGGAGCCTGCCATGGCCACGTCCACCCAGAGCACACTGAGGAGCAGCAGGCTGCAGATGGTCCCCGCAGAGAACATGGCTTCAGGTAGCCCTGAGGGAGAGAGGGTTTCCAGGTTGCCTGTCTCATCCCCTTGATGTGCCTCAGAATTGTTTGGGAAGGAGCCCAGCGGACAGGTGAGGGGACTCAAAGACCTGAGTGGTGACTGTGAAGTAGGGAGGGTCTCCCTCTTTAAGGTTGGGGAGAAATAAAGGTTCTGTGAATCTTGGTGTGGCAAACACTTGGGGTGTCCACCCCAGTGCTGGTCGTCCCAGTCCCTGATGATGAAGCTGAATCAGCAGGATCTCCAGGGGACAGCCTGGGATTGAGGCAGCTTTTAAATAGAGCGCTGTCCCTGAGCTGACCTTGACCTTTGACCTTGGTTGTCCTTCTCCCCTTTGTGAAAATGGGTCTGCTGAGCCCAGAGAGGTTAAGCAGATGGCCAGCGGGCACACAGTAAGGCAGACCTGTAAGCACACACAGACATAAAGAGGAATGAGCCTACCTGGGATTCCTGGTAAGGTGGTGCCCAGGGGCCCTCTGGTCCTTATATAGCAAACCTGGTGTTTGTTTTAATCCAGCGACCTCATCTCAGAGGCAGCTGGCTCCTGTGTGGGCTGACGGACATTCCTGGGGAACTAAAAATGTTCATGTCCTCTGGGTAGAATCAACAGTGGAGGTGACCTGCCCTGCAGATTGCTGGGTTGGCCCAGGTGGGACTGCTTCAGCTGCCTGGCCCTGGGGGAGGGGAGGGGAGGGGAGGGGAGGGGAGGTAAGGTGAGGCAGGGGCCGGGCTTTGCTACCCTTGACCCGTGACTAGGGATGAGGTGCTTGCTGCTCCCTTAAGAGTAGGTGTAGGGTGGCTTCGTCTGTGGCCACACTTGGTGTTTTCCTGGTAGTACCAGAGGCTCTGGGCTTGGGCTTGGCCTTGGCCTTGGTCTTGGCAGTTGCTTTTGTTTCCTTGGAGGCGCTGGGGACGGACCACCTAGAGCTCCATCAGCCACACTCCATCCCCTAACAGCTCGCCTTCCCCTGAGGTTGTGGTCCTGAGGGCGAGGGGAGGGAGACTGAGTGGACCTGGGGAAGTCCCTAGCCCAGCACTGGTGCCTTCCTTGTGAGTTGTTTGGCCCCAGGCAGATCCTGGGAAAGCCACACAGGCTGCGCAGCGCTTCTGAACCAGGCCCACAGGACTTGCAAGCGGGTGCCAAGGCCACTGCACCATCAGCCCAGGAATTCCTCACTCCCCTGCTTCCTGTAGATGCTGACAGCTGCTCCCCAGGGTCCAGTGAGTCACCTGTGCAGAAGTCTCACTGTTGAGAGGAGGGACTCACTTCATTCTGGGGCTTGGCTACGGTGGGAAGCTGCGGGAAGGCCAAGTGGTGGCCTGGGGCAGCCTGGGATGCTGAGTGCTGTGCGGGAAGGTGCAGGTGCCGAATGGGCTGTGCGGCAGCAGGGCTTAGTGATCAAAGGGCTGGACGTGGTTTGAGGTCCTGTTGGGGTGGCCTGGAAGACTGCTAGTCTGAGAAGTTTGAGCTCTGTCTGTGGGAGGGCGGCCACGGAGCCTTTGACCTGGGAGAGCCCAAACCATAGCATGGATGAAAGGGTTGAGAAGACTTGAAAGCCCCTGGAGCCTGAGCCCTTTATTTTACGGGGAGAAAACCTAGAAAGCAACAGGGCTGCACTTTGCCCAAAGCCGTGCAGATCTGGGACAAAGCCAGGACTCCTTCCTCGTGATGTGGTGCTTTCCGATAGCCATCTGCTTCCATGGTGACCATGGTGTTCAGGAAGATGGTCTGTTCCGAGTAGGACTGGGGCAGGCTGTCCAGTCAGGAGGACAAGGACAGCGGGACAGACAGTTGCCAGGATCCACCCTGACTTAAGAGGTGGCCTTCTGTGGGGATTGGGCCCTTGTAGAGACTCGGGCAGGAGGTGCAGGCTGGGCTGCATCCCTAGGGAGAATGTGGGGGCTAAGAAACTCCTAGAGAGAAACTTTGTCATCTACCAGTGGTGGCCGACATCCCCACGTCCCAACAGCTCCTGTGCTTTCACAGCCTTGACATCACCTGAGCCAAGGAGGGGCCAAAGGTGGAGATGGAGAGAACTCTGGAGGCCTTTGAGGCCTGTGGGTTTTTCCAGAGCCATTTCCGCCCCAAACACTCCAGAACAGACAGTGCCTGACCATGGCGACCCGGGCACCTACAGGGGACAGGAGCCGGCTCACTGTGTTGATCTTAGATAAGGCCACCCCCAAGCAAACACCCCCTGCTGCTCTCTTATCTCTGGGGCACTAAGAGGTGGCAGGGGTTGAAGATCCAGGTGCATA
Source organism: Urocitellus parryii (assembly GCF_045843805.1). Lineage (NCBI taxonomy): Eukaryota > Metazoa > Chordata > Mammalia > Rodentia > Sciuridae > Urocitellus > Urocitellus parryii. The sequence continues at coordinate 14,514,839 of NC_135546.1, forward strand.
CCACAGGGTCCCCGAGGAGGATGGGGAGGAGGGAAGAACAGGGATTAGTGAGAACATGGGAGACGCCCAGGAAGCACTTCACGCCTCCCCCATTGTAGAAGTGGGGTACAGCCTGACTGGAGAATGCAGATCTGACCCAGAGGCGTGGGGAAGACCGTGTGACTGGGGGGGTCCAACATGTGGCTGTTTTCTTGCTCTTTAAGTTTGGATAATAACCAAGACTCATTGGGCAGCTTTCTGAGAGTGGGGACCTGACCCGACCCAACTGGACCTGGCTTTTTCCTGGAACTTAGTAGGGGTTTAGTGTTTGCCCATGTCCTTCCTGTGGCCGCTTCCTGGAGCCTGTCCTTAGTGATTGCTGTGTGTGGCTGCCTCTGAGAATAGGTTACCTGTGCTCACTCCTCACTGCAGTTTCTTCTGTTCTGATAATTACTTGGTTGTAGGAAGCACGTTTGTTTTTTAACCAGTTTGGCCAATCGGCCTGAGGCTGATTTGGGGGTTATAAAAGAGATGATGATTTGAGTTAGGTTTTTTTTGGTGGGCACCTATGACTTCTAGAACAGCATTTTCCAATAGAGATGTAATGGTATTCTCGAATGAGTTTTATGTGTGATTTAAATTTTTCTAAGAGCCACATTTAAAAATTCAAAAAAGAAACAAGTGAAATGAATTTTAATAACCATTTTACTTAACCACTACATCTAAAATATTATCACTTAAAGGTATAATCAATGTAACAAATTCATTTATTTATTTTTTGGTACTGGGAATTGAACTCGGAGCACTTAACCACTGAGCTGCATCTCCAGCCCTTTTAAAATGTTATTTTGAGACAGGGTGTCACTTAAGTTGCTTAGGGCTTCAGTGAATTGCTAAGGCTGGCCTTGAACTTGGCATCCTCCTGTCTTAGCCTCCTGAATCACTGGGATTACAGGTGTGTGCCACTGTCTGGCTCAGTGTAACAAATTTATTAATGAGATAGCTTGACTTTTTAAAATTAGTCTTTGAAGCCCAGAGGGCATTTTATTCTAGTGGCAGATTTCATATTGTCAGTGGCTGCACGTAGGTCCTGGCTACCAGGCTGGACAGTGCTTGTCCTCGTGTCCAAGCCAAGCCTCCCACTGGGCTTCCCTATTCAGGCTGTCTTGGGATCGTAGCCCCAACAACTTGAAATGACAGGTCCCCAATCTTGGAGAAGTCTAATTGACCCCAATCCCGCCTTCCCCTCACATCACCACCCCAAGCATCCATTCCTTTCCCTATGTCCACTTCCTTACTGGGGACTGACCCCTCACCCTGTCACCTGATTCCCCTCATCACTGTTCTCACAGAGGTACTGGTGATCCACACTGGGGCCTGCAGAGCTGAGTTGGGACTCACTGGGCTCAGTGGGGAGCTTCTAAGAAAGCAGATTGGTAAGATCTCCTCCTCAGATTTGGATCCAGGAGGTCTCTGGAGCAGGCCCCAGGATCAATTTTAACAAGTATTCCAGGTAATTCTCTTGTGAGTATAAAATAATACCTGTTTTCTAGCAGAAGATTTGAAGGTGTGTATGTGTGTGTGCATGCTCTTTCTGGAAAATTTCAGACCTATAAGAGTAGAGCACAATATGAGGAGTCTCCAGGGCTCCACATCCATGTTTTCTGTCTCCAGTATGGCTGTTGCTTTCTCAGGACCCTACTTCTACCCCTATCTTGTGTACTGGGCCCTGCACGGACTCAAAGGAAGCAGGGATAACACGGTTTTGGCTCTGGCTGATAAGGAATGGTGCCACCAACTCCAGACTCTACCGGGATCAGGGACAAAAAGGACCAATTAAAATTATTTTTTAAATAATGGATGGAACCCAGGCCCTTGCACCTGCAAAGCTTGTGCTCTCTGGCTGAGCCACACCTTGGCCTCAGAAGTGTTTTGAAAGCAAATCCAAGCATGGTGTCAGCTCATCCTTGGAAATAGCAGTGTTGACAGGTTACACGATGCACGTGGGTGGCTTGAATCAGGATCCAAAGTCCAGTTTTTGTTGAGACACTTCCCCTCCTCCACCCTTCCATTTCAAATCATTTATTTTTAAAAAAGTTGTTTGTCCTGTACCACGTCCCACACTTTGAACTTTGTTGGTTGCTTTCTCATGGCATTGATTAACTTCTGCCCCGCCCCCAGTGCTTTCTGGAAACTGGCAGCTACACCTGTTCCTGGACACTTGGACTCACCCCTTTTAGTGTGAAAACATCTTCCTGGTGCTATGAATCTACCGCTGTGCCACACTGCAAGGCTGTTAACATTGGCTGGTTCTATTTTTCTTAAGGATAATTCACGGGCATCACCAGATCCATGCTTGTTGAGGTTCCCCATTATTACCCTTCCACCTAAGGGTCTTACTACCCTTGTCCACACCCATGATTAGGGGTTACAGATGGCCTAGCGCCCTTCCGTGTTTATTAGCACTTTTTCCTTCAGCAGTTACTTTATTACCTGGATATACAGGAAAGGCAAGACAATGGCTTCATCATTTTTCTACTTAGGAAGTGCTAGAAAGCCAACCTTTGAAAATTACTGTCATTTTCCCATTACAAAGTCATGGGTTTTTATGTATGTTCTGTTTCAGTTAATTAGAGTCATTGGTCTTTTTGATGCTTCCCCATTTGACTAGTGGGTTCCTGGGTGCTTTGGGCAGTGACCCCAGAGTCTCTTCTTTTTTCCTTTAGTACAGGGAATTGAACCCAGAGTGTCCAACCACTGAGCCACATCCCCAACCTTTTTATTTTTTGAGACAGGTTCCCCCTATGTTGCTGAGGCTGGTTTTGAACTCAGTCCTCCTGCCTCAGCCTTTTGAATTGCTGGGATTATGGGTCTGCGCCACCATGCCTGGCTCCCACAGTCTTTAATAGCTTTCTTGCTTTCTGTCCCAGTAAGACATCTTGGGCCCATTTTGTGCATTTTCATGTCTCAGACCAAAAATCAACACCCCCCCCATACCTTTTCTTCCTTTTAAGGAAGACTTGGTTCCTGTCAGTGGCAAATAGTTTTTAGAGACCACAATCTAGGTGTCACGTTGATACCAGAGAGGTAAAGAGTGGCATGAGTTCATGTCTGCAGTTCTACTTTCCATAGTTTGAATCACCTCAACTTTGATCTGAAAATACTACATGGAAAATTCCAGAAATATGTATTTTCTATAATTTTGTTTCTATTTTGAGCTGGGGTCTCATTGTCATCAGGCTGGTCTTTCAAACTTGGGCTCAGGTGACCCACCTGCCTCCGTTGTAGCTATAACTATAGTCAGATGCACCCAGATGCACATTTTAAATAACTTCTGAACATTTTGAATAACTTCTATTGCATATGTTATAACTGTTTTAGTTTTCATTATTGTTGTTAATCTCTTATGTGCCCAGATTCTACTTGAACTTCATTAGAGCTATGTTTGTAGAGAGCTTAGTCCTGGTGGTGTCTTCAGTCATACACTGGGATCTTGGAACATGTGCATAAGGGGACTACTGCAGTTCCAGAGAAGGTCAAAAACCAGGTTTTTGTCCTTTCTTTCTCCATTATTCTGAGACATTGATTTCTGATTACCTTCACAAAATAACCTCTCTTGCTTGCTTTTACTATGGCAACATACTTTCAGAATAAAGGATAGTTCAGTAACTGCTAAGCATGAAACTATTTAATGCAGGCACTAGGGGTATAGAGTCAAAACATCTTTATCTTCTGGTTCCTGAGCTTGATATAAAACTTATATTTCATTCAAGGTTTTTTTCTAGTTTTTAAGAAATTTTCCTTCATGATTTTATTATAAAGCATTTACATGGTTCCAGAAATCAACCTTTAACAAGGGGCATTTGGAGAGTACATCTCTTGCCTGTCCCTTCTACTCTTCCTTTTCCTCTGTAACTATCTTGTTGTGACTTTCTTTGAAAGTGTGTTGCTTCAATTTCCAAATGTCCAAGGATTTTCCATGTATGTTGTTGATTTCTATTTCTAGTTTCCTTTCATTCTTGTCAGAGTATGTCCTATGTGATTTTTGTAGCTTGAGGTTTGTTTCAAGGTCCAGAAATTGTATCCAGGTGCAAGGAATGAAGGCATTGTGGGTGGGTGCTGTGTTGAGGCAGCTGGGTCAGGCTCTGAGCTATGGCTTTGTGGATTCTAACCTTGCAGATGCTTGCTGGAAGAGGAGTGTGGAGATTGCCCACCAAAATGGTAGATTATTTCTCGCATTTCAGATCTGTTGTGTGTATCCACACAGGATTACATCTCTATTCCCCTTATATTTGTTGTTCTAAAGTCTCTTTTGCCTTTTGATTAATATCTGTACATTACATACATTTTTATCTAGTACCAGGCACTGAACACAGGTGCTTTACCACTGAGCTACATCCCCAGCCTTTTTAAAAATTTTTACTGTGGCGCTGGGATTGTGGCTCAGCGGTAGAGTGCTTGCCTAGCACGAGCTGGACCCGGGTTCGATTCTTAGCACCACATAAAAATAAAGGCATTGTGTTGTGTCCATCTACACCTAAAAAATCAATATTTAAAAAATTTCTCTGATGTGGAGGCTGGTCTCACAGGTAAGTGCCACACTGTGCCTGGCTGTTATTTTTCAGTGCTCTACTACTGAGGCATGTCCCCAGCCTTAAGGGGGCCTTAGAGATTTTTTTTTTTCTCTTTTGTGATGGGGTCAGACTGGCCTTCGAAGTAACTGTAGATGGGCACCACCCCACCCAACTAATTTGGTTTAAGTCTCCCATTGTCATACTTCGTAGCAGTAATTTTGTATTGGATACTGAACACTGTTAAGAGCTGCATTTTTTTTTTTCCCTACAGAATGTTGGGCTTTGGAATTATTTGTGTTTGGTCCTCTTCATGGTTGCTTTTCAGGTCTGGCTCGGTCTTTGCCATAGAGCTCATTCACGGTGTGTTACTGGGGCATGAGGCTGCCTTCTCCTAGGGCTGTATCATGAAGTCGTTACACTGTCAGGAGGTGAGCAAGGGCCAGAGATTGGCCTGTTGCTTTCTGGCCACTAGTTACCATTACAAGCACGAAGTGTCCTGCCACGTTGCCTTGACTCGGCTAGGTGGTGTGAGCTACGGAGCACACGGCTTGCTGCAGCTGACTTGACCAGCAGCAGCCATGGTGGGAAGACAAAACCATTCTCCATTTGTTGAGGGCATCTGGCACTAGATCTAGGAAGCCTGTCCTTTGCTTACAGAGCAGAACTTATTAGGAAAGGCAGACCTGGACTTGAGGCTAACCCGAATCAGGGACACCCCTGTACTGAGGAGTGTGCATGCCAAGGGGTCAAATGGGACCACATCAGACTTGAACACTTCCACATAGCAAAGAACACTGGCAGGAGAAATTATCTTCATATTGGATAAGGGTAGAATACTTGAAAATTTACTCTAGATAAAGGTGGGTGTTTCTGTTCTCTGAAGGCCTCTACTGTCATTTCAACCAAAGTGCTTCCACTTTCTTCCGAAAAATAAGGGAAGGATGCAGTCAAGGGAATAGGGGTCCATGGTTCCCTGACCACATGCACCTCACCCCTCTCTGGAGCCCAACACTCTTATCACTTAGCAGCGCCTGGTCATGGCCCTTCTGGTCCACCCATCTGTGTCAACCTTCAGGGCAGAGTCCTCACAACTGTGGTGCCTTCAACATGAAGCGAATCTTGAAGGAACTCTGAGTGAGGCAGGTTGAGGTTTTTGCCTCGTTAGGGGTGTGTTAGGAAAATGAGGAATTGTAAGCAATATGATTTTTATTTAGTTTGGGAACAACCTCCCCCCAAGTAATGCCCCAACCCAAAGGTACATAAAAATGGCCAAAAGTATTTCAAAATAATAGATTTGAAGTCATTTGTAGTTTCTTCAGGACATCAATGCTTTGAGCCGGGCAGTAAATTACAAACCTCATGGAATTGTGTTAAGGCAGATGATCTGTGGTAGCATTTGTAAGTGTTCCTAGGAAGACGGTCCTGGTGGACCTGGGTGCTCCTCTTCCCACTTGCTTGGTCAGTTGTCCCAGGAAAGGGGCAGGTGGGGAACCAAGCCCCATCTGTGTTGTCACTGCTCATTCTGCTGGCCCTCTGTGACGGAAGCTGACACGGAGCCTTGGCCCTTATTCACGTCACTGATGCAGACCCACTGCCCGTCCACGGACTCCTTCCACAGGGTCACCTACAGGTTAGCACAGCGTGTGTCACTCATGAAAGAGCAGGAATGACACCCATGCAGCTGGAGGGAGAGGATGTCCCCAGACCAGGGAGCTGGTTATGGTTTCACACCCTGACTTCAACTTGGAGGTTAACATCTTAAAACTGGTCGTGAGTTTTAAATCACTAGTGTGCCACTTCTACATTGAGGAAATAGCTGAGAGCAGGCCCGATCTGTGTCTCTGCAGAGTAAAAAAAATCTAAAAGAACTCTTCCTTTGGAGATGGAACACTGGGTCCTTTGTAGGAAGCTTCACACTCCAGCATCTGTGCCTTGTAAAGGTTACCACACACATAAGTCTGGGCTTGGGGGGGGGGGGGGCGCGCGCGCTGATCTCGTAAGGACCTCAGCTGCCTGCAGAGGGTCCCCACCGTCTAGCAACACGTAAAGAATATGCTCAGTCAGCTTTAAAGGGGGCAGTTTCTGACCCAGGTTGTGTGCCTAAAGAAATGGTTAAGGGTGGTAAATCCTAGGTATACTTTACCCCTTCCCTCCTGTACACAGATTTAAAAAAGTGATTAGGAATGTTATTATTCCCTGAGGACCTCTCATCATACAGGGTGGGCTGTCATTCCAGCCCTCGCCACTCTGGTTCATACTTCATGTGGAAGTATGACATGAAGGTCTCAGGCTTATAAAAAGTAAGTACCCTAGTGTAGACAAACTCTGAAAAGGGCTTGTACACGTCAGCTTTTTTTTTTGTACTGGGGATGGGACCCTCAAATGAATCCCTATTTTGAGATAGGTTTTCTCAGTTACTAAGTGCCTAACCACTGGGATGACAAGTGTGTACGAGCAGGAACAGCTTCTAATGTCCCTTCCAAGCCAGTGATCAGATAGACCTAGCTACAGCACACACCCTATGGATGGACCGGACCTACCTTATTGTCTCCACCGGAGACGGCCAGGATGTTGGCGGTGATGGACCAGCTCACATGCCACACCACGTCGTTGAACTTATGCAGTAACTTAGGTGACCACATATTGCCTGAGGCATCATCACAGGTCCAAATGAACACCCGGCCATCCTGGGAAAAGAGGCTGCAGTCAGGACTGTCTCCTTACCCAGCTTTGACGCTGGCATCCTTGCTTATCTACCCTGAGGAACTTAGGCACAAGAGAAAACACGAGCAGTGGTCTATTAAGCCACTTGTGGGGAAGTGCTCCAATGTTGGCATGCAGGGGACACAAAGTTGTGTCCATCACATACTAAAAAATATTTCACTGAAGAATGTTTTCACTTTAACATCAAATAAAAAAGCCTTGTGTAAGGGGGGAACCTGTCCCACATGATTCCTGCCTGGGTGCCTCCCGCTAGGCCATCAGGAAGGTGCCCAATGGGTCTGGCCTGACCTGGGAACAGCTGGCGATGGTGCTGGTGGGCAGGCCAATGGAGGGGGCCCAGGCAACATCCCGAACCCAGTCGCTGTGTGCCTCCAGCTTCTGCTCTTCTTTCCACTGGCCGTCCTCCTCCTCCCTGTGGGAACAGCGGAGGAGCAGGGAGCTGTGCCACCGTCCAGGTCACATTGTCACCCACCACTGGTAGAAATGCGGTGGTGGGAACAGAGGTGACCTTACACTCAAGCCACTCACTTCCACAGCTTGATGAGGTTGTCACAGCCCCCGGATGCAAACTTCTTGATGTAACTGGGCTTCTGTCCTGACGGCTGGTCGATGAGGCTTCCGGGGACCACGGCAGGGGCCCAGCTGACTGCATTGCAGCCAATCTGTAAAGAGGGACCCAGGTGACGAGCTCGCCCTTGTGCAGCAAAACACCTCTGTACACACCGGAGGCTGGTGGTCACGTCTCCAGGACTAGACAACATGGCCCTTGAGAGAAGAATTGAGCCCTGCAACTCTCCCTCACGGAAGCCTAACTTCGTGTACGCACATGTAGAATTAGGGACTTAAAGGTCACCTTTTCCAAATACATGAAAGGAGGCCACACTGGGGTCCATTAAAATTACACAGATAAGCCCTTGGCCTAATGAACTCTGAAGCACTCTGGAAACCCGGTCAAGAAACAACCACCCCCTACCTGAGAAGCCTCTCACTTTGTCCCCTCCTAACCCAGGCCCCCTCAGCTTTTCCGCCACCCATGCGCTCACTACATTAATCCATGTAATTAGGACAGTGCTGATTTTTTTCCTCTTCATAGTTTTCCGGTTGAACAAACCAGAGTCACCTGACCCCTAGGCCCAGTCGGGCTCTTCTGAATTCTTGAATGCTCATTTAGACAGAGGGCTGGGCTGGGCCACAGGCCTCCAGCGCTACTAGGAAGTGCCAGCTTGGCCACTCTGGGCTTCATTCTAATGTCATGAGCTATTGAATCCATATGCTCATTTGACAGGTTTTAGTTCACTTATTTTTGTTACTGGGGATTGAACTCGGGGGCACTTAACCACCGAGCTCCTCACCTTTAAAGTTTTTTTATTTTTTATTGAGAGAGTGTCTCACTGAGTTGCCAAGGGCCTGGCTAAGTTTCTCAGGCTGGCTCTGAACTCCTCCTGCCTCAGCTGGGATTATGCCACCAGACCCAACTCACTGTATTCTTGTCCCGCTCAGCGTGGCTCCTCTGACACAACCTTACTGTGTCCAACACAGCTCTGATCATTTCTCTACAGGTACGACGTTCTAGGCTTTCCCTGTACATTTCCTGCCTCAGACCTGGGATCCCTCTGGTTTGAGAAACTATTTCAAAATTATAATCTGGGTTCTAGGGATGCTCACAGTCCCAGAATTACATGTGGTTTTGTCTCATTCCACACAAAACTTTCTACTGCCAACATGGTTATGAAAGAAAAAAAAGACTTTGCAAATGTTTTTTCCCCATTCTCTCTCAACGCTGTTCATCCCCACCACTGGGGAGGGAGTCTAGGGGTGCTCTACTACCCCCCACCCAGCCTCCCTTTAATTGAGATGGACACAATATATTTTTATGTGGTGCCGAGGATAGAAACCAGTGCCTCACACACGCAAGGCAGGCGCTCTACCACTGAGCCCCAGCCCTCCCTCCTTTTTTTAAATTTATTTTTTAGTTCTCGGCGGACACAACATCTTTGTTTGTATGTGGTGCTGAGGATCAAACCCGGGCCACACGCATGCCAGGCGAGCGCGCTACCGCTGGAGCCATATCCCCAGCCCCCTCCCTCCCTTTAATTGAGACAGAGTCTGGCTACATTGCTCAGGCTGGCTTCCAGCTTGTGATCCTCTTGCCTCAGCCTATCAGTAGCTGGGATTATAGGTGTGCCCTTGTGCCCAACTCCCTTGAATATTTTATGTTTTTGGTACCAGGAGTTGAATCCAGAGGTGCTTAAACACTGAGCCATATCCCCAGCCCATTTTATTTTTTGAGACAGGGCCTTGCCATGGTTTTGAGGCTGGCTTTGAACTTGTGATCTTCCTGCCTCAGCCTTGTGAGCTGCTGTGATTACAGGCATGTGCCACCACACCTGGCTTGGATACTTTATGTGGCCTTCTCTGGTGCTCAGATAAACCCAGGGCCTTGTGAATACTAGGCACACACTATCACTGAGCAGTACCCCCAGTCCTGAACTCCTTTTTCTTATGCATGAATCTGTGATAATCTAACATGGTTTTGCCCAACTTGTTTTGTTTAAAGTCCAATAATTTTACTAGAATTATGTCTTTCTTGGTGACTCTGGGTTGATGTTCTTTTTTGGTACCAGGTATTGAACCCAGGGGCACTGATCCAAATCCCCAGCCATCTTTATATTTTGAGACAGGGCCCAAGTTGCTGAGGCTGGCTTTGAACTCAATCCTCTTGCCTAGCCCCTGGGATTACAGGTATGTGCCATCGTGCCTGGCGTGGGGTGATGTTCTTAAATACAGAATTAGATCTCTTAATCAAGTTTCAAATCCTTTAAAGGTTTTCTTGAATCTTTTTAGTATTTCGTTTTCTTCAGAGACTTATTGGTATATTTCCCATTTGCCTCTATGAAAAGCTTGCTCCTGTACTTCTAATTTCATGCTTTCTATTTCCAATTCTTTCCTGAATTCTGTTTCTTCATTTTCGAGTTTCTCTAATTTTGACTTTTTTTTTTTTTGGATACCAGGGATTGAACCCAGAGTTGCTTAATCAATGAGCCACATTCCCAGCCCTTTTTATTTTTTGGTGGTGTGTGTAGTGTGAGTGTTTTAAATTGTTGTTCTTTTATACATGATAGAGTGTATTTTCACCTATTATACATATAACTTCCCTTTCTTGTGGTTGTACGAGTTTCGATGGTTGTGTATTCATTTAAGAACATAGGAAAGTTATGTCTGATGCATTTTACTGCTACTTTCCTATTCCCATCTGCCCTCCTTCTCCACCTAATCCAATGAACTTCTGCTTTTCCCTCCCCTGCCCCCTTATCATGTGTTACCACCCACATATCAGAGAAAACATTCTGCCTTTTGTTTCTTGGGATTGGCTTATTTCACTTAGCATGACGGTCTCCAGTTCCATCCATTTACCAGCCAATGCCATAATTTAATCTTTATGGCTGAGTAATACTCCCGTGTGTGTGTGTGTGTGTGTGTATGTACACATATATAAAATGAATGATCTGGGAAGGGTGGGCAGGTGTGCCTGTCCTGATTCTTCTTTGGGAATACCCCTGGGCATACACACCCACCCCACATTTTCTTCATCCATCTGTTGGAGGGTACCTAGGTTGGTTTCCATAGCCTAGCTTTTGTGAATTGAGCTGCTATAAACATTGATGTGGCTACTTTTTGAGTCAGGGTCTAAGTTGCCGAGGCTGGCTTCTAACTCACAATCCTCTTGCTTTAGCTTCCTGAGCTGTTGGGATTACAGGCATGTGCCACCAGGCTGGGCTCTCCTGATTTATATACATATCTCTTAGCTTGATTTGCAACAGTGGTAACAGTTTGATTCTTTATGTGGGCATGTCTTTGCAGTGTACTCTCCTTGTAGGGATATTATTTGTGTAATTTTTCTTGGTGTGTCTGTGGTGCTGGGGATGGAACTCGGGGCCTTGAGCATGGCAGGCAGCACCAACCGTTACTAACCTACTCCCAGCCTAGTTTTCTGGTCTAACCTCTTCTATCCTTCTGTGTCCCTAACTGGCTCAATTCTGATTTCACCCCAGCAGTCTCCCCTTGTGACAGGACTTGCAGTTCTTTAGTCTTTCCCACTGTGGTTCAAGAGAGTACAAGACCCTCCCAGGCATCTCTCTAAAGAGGACATTGAAATGGCTAGAACCACAGCAAAGATGCCCATTTTGATGAGCAAAATGAAAACACCAACCACAGCAACCACCACCTCACACCCACCAGGACAGCACTGACCACAGAGATGGCTGTTGGTGAGGATGTGGAGGAGGAGTACCTCGTGCTGCTGGTGGGAACACAGGATGACTACGTGGCTCAGCAAATTCACCTCAGTGCACCCAGGGGAAACCCACCCGTTGATACAGAAACCTGTCCCTGAACATTCACAGTAGCATCTGGTCATGACAGCTGAAGGTGCCCATCAGCTGGGGAATGGCCAAACATGACATGAACAGCCACAGTGGGAGCATGACTGGCCATAGAAAGGAACATGCAAGACATGCTGTGACTTGGGTGAGCCCTGAGAATCTCACAATTGTTAGTTCCTCCTTTCATTCATGAGTTTGTGAGAACAAGGCACAAGGCAGGGGCTCCATAGGTGCGTCCCCCACTGTCCACACTGTTTTCTGGACAGTTTCAAACTTAAGGTCCAATGCCCAGGAGCACATGGAACTCAGACACTGTGATGCTTTCTATAGCCACCTCAACTCTAGGGGTCCCAGTGGCTGTTGCAGGGCGTGTTGACCAAGCCGTCCACAGCTAAGGCAACAGGGGGGGTGGGCTGCTGCTGCCCCAGCCCTCCCCACCGGGGGGCTTACCAGGAGGAGCCAGTGCTAACCCTGCCCTGGGCAGCAGAGGCTGTGCACCTGCTCGGGCTTCAGAACAGGAGGCTCAAGCATGTGACCAGCAGCCCTCCTGGCCCACAACTCACCACCCCCAAGGCCACACACAGCACTACCCTCTGCATGAAGGCAGGGGCTGGACTTACAGTGTGAGCGTTGTTGATCTTCTTCACTTCCCACTGGCCTTCCCCGGTGTAGGTCAGCAGGGAGATGGCCCCATCCGAGCTCCCGCAGGCCAGGATCAGGCCGTAGTCATGGGGGGCCCAGCACACAGAGTTCACTGCAGAGGGAAGGAAGGAAGGAAGGAAGGAAGGAGGGAAGGAGGGAAGGAGGGAAGGGGCAGTGAGTGGGGACAGCAGGCGCGGAGCCGCAGACCATCAGTTTCCGAGATCTATGGCTTTACTACGTTTCTAAAATAATTGTAGGGATCACTGCGGGCAGTTGTGATTTTGTCAAAGACACAATTATCTACTAACGCTATCATTTCATCGTTGGTCTTCAAAAGAGTAGAAGGAAAACCACCTGAGAATAAAGGCTGGTACTTAAATGAATAAACCTTAAGGAAAATTCACTGTGTTGTGCTTACGCTTCTCATTTTCCTCTGGACTGGCTTTGGATTTGGGGCCTTATCCCAACCTGTAAGGGGCATCAACCCGAGATACCACAGCTAGGGTGGGAGTGAGGGACTAGCAGAAGGCCAACCAATCCCAGGGGACAGATAAGCCCCACTACAAGGGAGCTAGGGCTTCAGGAAGGACAGAGTCCCTCTTCACCCAGGGGTTGACTGCCCACCAGCCCCATGTACCGGAAGAGTCGTGTCCCGAGTGCTCATGGGTCTTCTCCCAGGTGCCGTTTTCCTCTTTCCAGATAATGACTTTCCGGTCGTAGGAGCAGGAGGCCAGGATATTGCCATACATGGGGTGGGCCCAGGCCACCTGCCACACAGGACCCTCATGCCTGCAAGGGGAGGGGTTGGAGCTGCTCAGGGCTCTGCCAGGCTCTATTCTGGACAAAACTAAATAAAGTCTGCCCAAGAATTCCAAAGGGGGGGCTGGGGCTGATCGGTAGAGTGCTTGCCTAGCATGTGTGAGGCCCGGAGTTCGATCCTCAGCACCACATAAAGATATTGTGTCCATCTACAACTAAAAAATAAATATTAAAAAAAAATTCAAAAAGGGACAGTACAGAATGACACTGCCACAGGGACACTTGCTAGACAGTGAGGACCCTAATGTCCCGAGAGGTTGAGCACCTTGAGGTCAGAGTCTTTTGACAGACAGGACTCCAGCAGCCTCCCTGTGGCAGCCAGGAGAAACCTCACTCTGATTGCGGCCAGCAGTGCCTGTGTCCACTGTTGTCTACACCCACAGGTGATCAGTACCTGTAGACGGAGTCACAATCCACTCTCCACACTCAGCTTGTGTGTGTTTTACTTTGATATTTTTCATCTGTTCAAAAGGCACGTCCTTCCCTTCTCTCCTCATCTATCCATTCACCTGCTGACAGGCATCATCTGCATAGGCTGCAGCAGGCCTGGCACGGGGGCTGCTCCTGTGGTCAGGGAGGGCTGCATGCTTAGCACACAGCGGGCAGCCTGCAGGTACTCAGGCCCCTGCAAACCCACTCCCCACTCCCCAGCTCTGGACTTCGGGCCAGGGTCAGATCTCCCTGTGGCTTTTTTTTTTTTTTTTTTCGGATTTGTTTTTTAGTTGTAGATGGACACAATACCTTTATCTTATTTATTTTTATGTGGTGCTGAGGATCGAACCCAGGGCCTTACACCTGCCAGGCAAGTGCTCTACCACAGAGCCACAGCCACAGCCCCTTGACTTTGTCTCTTGATTTAAAAATGGACCTATCAATAAGATTTCTTTCACAAGGTGGTCACAAGGGTTAAATGTGATAACTCACATACAAAGCTTAGAAAAATGCATGGTACAAAAAGAAAAAAAAGGATGTGGGGGGAAAAGGTACACTCACACATTGCTGGTTGGGACTGCAAATTGTCGCAACCATTATGGAAAGTGGTTTGGAGATTCCTCAGAAAACCTGGAATGGAACCACCATTTGATCCAGTTATCCCCCTCTTTGGTTTATACCTGAAAGACTTAAAATCGGCATACTACAGTGTCACAGCCACATCAATGTTTATAGCAGCTCAATTCACAACAGCTAAACTATGGAACCATCCTGGGTACCCTTCAACAGATGAATGGATAAAGAAAATGTGGTGCATATACGTAATGCAATCCTACTCAGCCTTAAAGAAGAATGAAATTACGGCATTTGCTGGTAAAAAGATGGAGCTGGAGAATATCATGCTGAGTGAAATTAGCTAATCCCCCTCCAAACCAAAGGCTGAATGTTTTCTGATATGCAGATGCTAACTCAATAAGGGGGGGGGTGGCGGCTAGGAAAGAACAGAGGTACTTTAGAATAGACAGAGTGAAGGGAGGAGAGGGGGTAGGGGGTAGGAAGGAGAGTAGAAAGAATCTCAGACATTATTACCCTACGTACATATATAACTACATGACTAGTGTGATTCTACATCATGTACAACCAGAAGAGTGAGACATTATGCTCCATTTACATATGATGCATCACAGTGCATTCTACTGTCATGTATAATGAGAATTAAAAAAAAAAAAGACACTTAGCCTTTAGCTCTTAAATTTAAATGAGAGTGTTAAAAGTGTGCTGCGAGTCCCTAAGAGCACTGTTAAGACAATGACAAGACATGAAGTGCTCCTGAATGGCAGCGGTGTGTCACCCACAACCCCACACACTGTGCAATCCTCATGGCCACCATTTCAGAATCTCACCCTGTGGGTTTGCTTTCTACAGGTACTTGTGATGCCAGTATCTTGGGTTCAAGTTCCTCTAAAGAGCAGACCTTAGAAAAGGGGTGTGTGTAGGCAATTTGTTTTGGAAAACAATCCTATAACTAGGAAGAGAAAAAAAATGGTGAAAGGGGAAACCAATCCACTGTTATATTTTTGAGCCAATTCCTACAATGTGGATTTGGGAGTATCAACTGCTGGGAACCTTTACAGAATCACGGGGAATACACCCCAATATTGTCTGGCCAAGGCAGGGAAGCAGCAGCATATGTCTACTGGCTCTAATGCTATAATTTAATAGGAACATCACTGACCTGGACCTCAAGGTTTACATAAGACTTGGAATGTCGAGATGTCTTATTCCGCCAGACTCATCTCTACCACCCCCTTGGTATTTCTCTGAAGTAATTAAAGTCAGATTTCTTAATGACACATGCACACTCATGTTCACAGCAGCACAACTCAGAAGAGCCAAATCATGAGAACCAGCCTAGCTGTCAGTCAACAGATGAATGGATTAAAAAATGTAGTATAGGGGCTGGGGCTCAGCGGTAAAGCGCTCGCCTTGCACGCACAAGGCCCTGGGTTTGATCCTCAACACCACATAAAAATAAATAAGTGAAATAAAGGTATTGTGTCCAACTATAACTAAAAAATAAAAAATATATTTTTTAAATGTGGTATACGTACACACAATGGAGTTTTATTTGGCCTAAAGAAAAAAATTATGTAATTTTCAGGAAAATGGATGAAACTGGTAAGCATATGTTAATTGAAATATACCAGACTCAGAAAATCAACAGTCATGTTTTCTCAATTATGTGAAAGGTGGAAAGAAAAACATGGAAAAAGGATTTCATGAAAATAGAAGGGGGACCAGTGGCTCGGGAGGCTGAGGCAGGAGGACCACAAGTTCAAAGCCAGCCTCATCAACAGCAAGGCACTAAGCAACTCAGCGAGACCCTGTCTCTAAATAAAACAAAAAATAAGGCTGGGGGTGTGGCTCAGTGATCAAGTGCCCCCAGGTTCAATCAATCCCCTGTACCCCACCCCAGGATGGGGTAGAAAAAGGAGGGAGCCCTTTAGGATAGAAAAAGTGAATTACGGAGAGAAACTAGAGGTACTGGTGATTGATTTGATCAAATCATCATTGGGGTGGGGGAGACCACCAAACCAAACCCGCTCAATGCCAGGAGATGCCCTTGGTTACTTCTCTGCCCTAGAGCAGCAGCCACTGCCCCCTGGCTGGACAACACTATGTTCCCAACACCTGCGAAGGAGCTGCTGATGGCATTGAACGGACCTGAGTCCCAGCAATGGGCAGAGTTCTGACGGAAGCACATGTTTGGCTGTGTCTTTCACATCATTTGAGCACGAGGAAAACCTGCAGGGAGCTCAGCTCCTGCACAGGACTCTGGCAGCTGGCTCCTCAGTCACTTGTCCTCAACACTCAGGTGGAGGGTGACTTTCAGTCTCATTTCCCCAAATGGGTGATTTAGTCTGCTTTAACGCAGCTCAATACATCCTGGCACCTCTGTCAGGGCTCTGCTCCTGGGCAATCTAGCAAGGTCAGGGATGCTCAGAAGAGGGCACAAAAGAGACAGAAGCAAGCTGACCACGCCAACCCCCTGATCTTGAAATAGGAACCCAGACACCGAAATCAACAACCGATAAGCCCACAGATGGTGTGACTGACTCTAGTGGCACATCTAATAACCATTGTGATGCAAAGTCACGGTATTGTAAGAGCTACAACTGCAATGTAAAATGAAAATACCTGTGACATCCATTGGTGCCAAAGTGACAGGCACTACAAACACTACTGTGGATTCTGCTGCACCTCCAAAATTGAAGGAAGTGTGAAATATCAGTCACGAAAAATAAAGGTGATTCTTTTCCCCCTTGCTCCAGTTCCCCGAACCCTGTGTTCTTCCCACAGCACCTTGTGGATCTCAGGTTAAAACCCACAACTCTGTGAAAGGCAGGGAACTTGGGGGTGAGCATAAAAGTGATTCAGGATCTCAGTAGGGAGAAGGGGAAATCAAACATTCAATCAACACCTGCCATTGGCAAACAGAACAACAGATTAAAAAGTTTATTCTTACAGTAAAGCTCTTGAGATCACATAGGCTAAACCATATAAAATGGCATCGTTTACCACTTTTTTTTTTCCACATTCTTTTTTTGGGCCAGGGATTGAACCCAGGGGCACTTCAGTAGTGAGTCACATCCCCAGCCTTTTTTATTTTTTTGAGAGACAGGATCTTGCTCAGTTGCTGAGGCTGCCCTCAAACTTGTCATCCTCGTGCCTCAGCCTTCCAAGTTGCTGGGATCATAAGCACGAGCCCCCCACACCCACTGTTTAAATGTATCAGTACCTGCTCACACTGAAGATGAACTGGGGGCTGGCTGTGTAACACATGCTCCTTGCGAAGGAAGCAGGATGAGCCCATCTTGAGGGTATGTAGATAAGGATTCAAGAGGTACACTGCCTCACTTGCCCCAGGTCCTCTAGTAGGAGTGTGGGTGCAGATCCGGGACTCACAGCTGGATCCACCTGTGCCCTTAGCTGCATCCCCCTGAGGGGCATATGCTGAGGTCAACTGGGGTGCTGGGACCCAGCCATCTTTGCTAAATATACTTTGGGGTTGCTCTGAATCCTGGCTCCATCCTTTTCTCAGGCTCAAGGCAGGGCCTGAGGTGTCACATGATTCTGGCAAACCTTCTCTGGGCTTGCCCACACTTACCCCCTGAGGTCGGCGATGAGGATCTGTCCCCCGTTGCGCACATCGAAGATTTTGACGGACCTGTCTGAGGAACAGGTTGCCAGGCGGGTGCCATAGTAGTCCATCTGGGCATCATGCTGCAAAGGGAGGACAGCTTAGGAAGCCTGCAGGCTGGGCAGGTGGGGTGAGGGCAGTCACCAGACAGAGACTAGTTTGGACTAATCTACCCGGAACTCACTTTTTGGTATTGGGAATTGAACCCAGGGGCACTTTACCACTGAGCCACCTCTCCAGCCCTTCTTAAGACAGGGTCTTGCTAAGCTGATGAAGCTGCTCTGAATTCTCCTGCCTCAGCCTCCCAAGTCCCTGGGATTACAGGTGTGCGCCACTGCCTCCAGTCACCCAAAACTAATTTGATCCCAAAGAATTGTCATCACTAGGCAAGGAGATACTCTCTGATAAGTGATGTCTTTCCAAAAGGGACAAAACAAACCATACTCAGCTGATTTTACATACCCTTTATACATTCTCAGGAAGGTCTCTTTAATCCTGTTCTGTTGGGTGAAGATGGGGAAACCAAAGCTGGCCCAGTCCCCCTTTCTCCTTTCTCTCAGGCTCCATGGTGTATTGGGAAAGGTACACCAAGGTCCAGCTCAGCCGCAGAACCCAAGGCTAACACTTGAAAATAGGTCCCAGACAGGTCCTCGGGACTACACACAGGGTCCCACTCAAGATATTTAGGTTCCTGACTCCACCCAGAGGCCCTTTTCCATACTGTTGTGCCTAGTAACTCTGACTCCCACCCAACGGAAACACCACC
The DNA here is from genome assembly GCF_045843805.1 of Urocitellus parryii. Lineage (NCBI taxonomy): Eukaryota > Metazoa > Chordata > Mammalia > Rodentia > Sciuridae > Urocitellus > Urocitellus parryii. Next base: position 14,533,358 of record NC_135546.1, read on the forward strand.
TCAGGTGTCACTGGCTGTGCCACTCGTGAACCAGATTCCCAATGCTGCCTGACCACCCAGAGCTGGGCTGGCTCCTGCCCACAGCCCCTTCTCTCTGGGTGATAATTCCTCTGAGGCACTGTGCCTACTGCCTTCTACCCTGGCCCTTCTGCTTGCAGGCTCTCCCTATTCCAAGGATGCTATTCCCTAGCTGTCCCGCCTGGAGGGTTTCAGAAGTGATTAGCTGTCACCCCTGTGGTCACCATGAGCAAGCGTGCCCTGTGAAAGGAAGCATTCCGTGTGTCTGCCTCGGCCCTCCTTTCTCACTGCCCCACCCATGGAAAACTGACTCCTCTTTGGAAATCAGCCCCCCTCCCCTGCTGTGTTGGGTCTGGCTTTCTGGGGGGCAGGCAGTGCAGGTGCATTCCCTAGGTTCTTCTCCAGCAGGTGCTACCACACTGTGAGAGGAAGCAAGGCATAATACCAAAGAGATTCAAATCCTAGCTCCTTATCTGCTGTGCAACCTTTGGGTAGCGACCTCACCTCCTTCAGCTTTAATTTCCATATTTAAAAATGGTCTAATGACTGCTCTCTTCTTCAACATTTGTAAGGCAGTCTGAAGGAGATATGAATGAAAAGTACTTAGTATGGGGTCTGATGTTTAGTAAGCAAATGTCCATAATTATGATTTTGCCTCACCTGCTTCCTAAACTCATGCAAGTAGGTAGCATAGCCACTATTCTTCCCATGAGGCTTACAAAAGTTAAGACAGTAGTAATAGAGCCTCACACTGGATCTTCCTGCCCATAGCACCACGCTGTATCCAAGGAGGTATGGTCTCACAGCTAGACTGCTTGTGACTAAACCAGAAACAGATTAACTCTGCCATTAGGCCAATTCTCAGAAACCTGAAAGCAGCTATTGAGTGGCCAGGCTGAGGGTGGTAACCCAGCATGAAACACTGTTTAAGCCTGTGTCCTGCTCAAAAATTACCTGTATTCCGTGGCCCTACACGAAGCAGCTTGGGCTTCCACTGTGGCTGCTGGCTGGCTTTCTACATCATCTTCCTTCTCTCCTCATTTAAGCCCCTTTGCAGAGGGACCAAGAAGTGACAGCAGGAGGAAGACTGGGAAGGCAACAGTCAAGCCTCACACCCACTTGGCCTCCAACCCAGAGCAAGTTACTGTGTTGGCCAAAGACCAAGGGCTCTGAGTGACAAACTGCTCCTAAGCACCCCTCAGCAGGGAGATCAGACTATCATAGTCCTGCTAACTCAGACAACACTGCTGACACGGCTGGGAGAATGACCACGCCCCTGAGGCTACAGCCTGACTAGCAACCACTGTACAGCCAGACCTGGGTTCATAAAAATGATCAATAGAAAGGGGAATGAAAAATCCACGCTTTGTCCCTCCCACAGAAATGCCCATGCCCAAAGCCCCAGAGGGAGGATTAAATACTCACAATCATATCCTCATGGGATGTATCTACGGTGTTGATTACTGATACCTGGAATCAAAGATGGTGCTGGTAAATTAACTGACAGCAGAATGCAATATCTCCTCATTAAGTCCACTTTTTTTTTTTTTTTTTTAAGTTCTTGACTGCAAGAGGTAGTTGTCTTTGAAAAGTTTACATGGTAAGATAAATCTTTTAACATTATAGGAGTCCTAGGGGGTAGCGGTAGACACGGACTGGACCTAGATGAGAAGGAGCATTGGCCAGATGGCGAGGGGTGGGCGAGTACTGTCTAAGCACAGGGATAAACAAGCAAAGACCCAGAGGTCTGAGAGAGCTCGATGTGAACTGTGGAATGACAAGGTCTGCCTCTGAAGGTGAGGTGGAGCCTGGAGGGAGTTAGAGTCCATGTTCCCTTCTTGGATGGCAGCCTCTGAGGTCCCAGGCACTTTATGCATAACACGATTAACATCTATGACTTGGAGACTTGATTCAAACTTCTCCTGAGTCAGCTCCCTGGTCTACCACTTGTGATGGACTCTCACACCTAGTGGCATCCAGGTTCAATAGTTTGAAGGGCTGGGACACAGGTGTTACGGCATCAACCTCCTCATTCTGTGAGATGCAGCTCAAACGAGCCCCCCCATTAAAGATTCTCAAATCCTTGACTGGCTGGACTCTTGTATAATAGCCCCGCACACCTACAACACTTTGTGCTGTTTCTTCTCCCCACTAGAAGGGGAGCTCCCTGGAACCCTGCACTTAGTCACATGCAGTTTTGAAACCCTTCAAATCATCTATTGCAAACACAAGGAACTCGGTGACTATTTGCTGAATGAATACATGAACAAAAATTGACTACTTTTTCTTTGCTCAACCATTATTCTCTTAATTCACTGGATAGAAAAGGAGACTTGAAAAGATTTCAGTTTGGAACTGACATTTCTTTCCTTTTGATACTAGGGATTGAACCCAGGGATGTTTTACCACTGAGCCATACCCCTAACCTTTTTATTGATTTTATTTATTTTGAGACAAGGACTAAGTTGCCCAGACTAGCCTTGAACTTGTCATCCTGTCTTGGCCTCCCCAATTGCTAGGATTATAAGCACGTGCCACCACGACTGGCTGGTACTGACATTTCTTAATTATTTCACCCAGTTCATACTTTCTAGCACAAACCCCGCAAGTATAAAATCTGACTTCACTTTTCAGAAAGATGCATCACGGGAGAGGATGGTAGCAAAGCAGGTCAGAGGCGCATGCTGAGTAAGCTTCAGTTCTCTCATAAAATTCTAACACCTGCAAAAGTGGGCTCCCAGGGTCCTCAAATGCAGGAAAGGAAAAGGAGTCTCCTGTGCGTTGAACTGTCAGGATACAAAGTGCTTTCACATGTGCCCTGGGAGGTACCACGTGCAGAGTCAATTACAGTCACCTGACACACTAAGGCACTGAAGAAGCCCAGAGAAGAAGAAACACCTGTCAAAGTCTCAGAGCTGGGGAAAGAGTCATCCCCTAATCTACCAACTCCCAGCCACAATCCACAATCCACTAGACTCTGGTCCACTGAGAACATAAAATAGTTGTTGCACCGAATTCCCTAAATCCAATGGCTGAGAGTGAGTCAGGAAGAAAGTTTGCTGACAGATAGTCTCGTACTGAATTATTAAAGGACTTTAGAAGCAGCATTCATTTCTAACCACGTTCATCCACCAGCCAAGATTGGCGAACCATGCTTGTAAACAAGTGTGTTTTAAAGCCTTTTTTTCTCCCAAGCAGAATGCAATATCACCTCATCAATATCTCCTCCTCTTTATCTTGGTGGATAAAGAATAATAACCTGAATATAATATAATTAATATAATAATCTGTTATTATCACTGTTAAACAGTAAGAAGCAGCACTCAAAACCAATTCATCTTTTCAGAATCACAAGTAATTTAGAAGGAGGTGAACACTGAGAATAAGTGCTTCCAACTTTATTAAGCCTAAGAACCAGAAGCCAAAAGAGCAGCAGAGTAGCTCCCTGCAGAACAAGAACTAATCCCAGGGCTCTCATTCCTGGGTTCACGAAGGCTCCCTCAAACCTGCAGCTCGGGCATATCCACTTTCCTAAGAGCATGCATTTACCACAGGGTACCAAACTCAGTCTGCAGACTTCCATTCATTAGTTCATTCGTGCTCATTGAACTGAACAGTAAGCGGTAGACACCACAGAAATTTCAAACAACGGCGGCCTCACTCAGTTGGTCTTTCCTGAACCGCCCCTCATACCTGGGGACGCTGTGCTCAACTGGTCACAATTGAGCTGTTAGAGGTGGTAGGCGGCAGAATGGAACGGTTAGGAAGGTTCGAGAACTCAGCTCTGCCCCTGACCAGGTAGCTCTGCAAGAGGCTTTACCTCTCAGCGAAAGCTTTTCTCGTCTGCAGGGTGACGACACCTTCACGAGGCTCGGCGGGCGGAGATTACGAGCAACACCTGGGGTTTCTAAGGCCTCGATATGGCGTTTGGGGTTTTCAATGGCGGAAGGAAGAGGACGGGGATAAGAGGAAGGCAGGGCAGCGGCGCGGCCCGCAGAGCCCCGGGAGGTGCCGCGGCCTCGTCCGGGTCTCTCGCTCGGAAAGGTCCACAAGGACGCGGACAGAGCACCCAAACCTCCGAGTAATGAGGGGGAGCTGAACGGCCCCAGCCCGGGCTTTGAGCCTCAGCGTGGCCAAAGCCTTGGTGTGGTCCGAACCCTGCTCCGCGACCCCAGCTGAGCTGAGGCGAGAGCGACTCACCATAGCTGCTGCGAGAGCGACTCCCGGTCTCGGACGTGGCAGCCTGAGGCGTCGCGTCCGGGCGTCTCACTTCCGGCGCCGTGTGGGCAGGACTAATGGCCCGTCGCTCTGAAGCCTCCGGGTAGCAACACGCTCGGCTTGCGCGGAGGTCCGGCGTCTTCCACAGGCCGCGCCCCGCCCTCCTGTGGCTCCTCCTCTTTATCCTGGCGGAACGCGGGAGATCCACGGGGCGGGGTTCTGGTTGCCTAGGCGACCCGGGCGGAGGGCGGTTGGACTCGGAAGCTCTAGGGCGTTAGCTATCCTGACCTAGCCGTCCCTTTTCCTGAGACCTAGAAGTGAAAGCATTAATAATGGCAGCTTCACGGGCCCCTCGGCGGTTCTGGGTATGACCGGCTTTTTGATGAATATTGGAAGATGATTAATTTTGTGGGGGTTGATTGGACTGGTCTTAGCTCTTCATTTTTGGTCCTTCCTAAGGACCACCCTGCCGTCCCTAAGCCCCAGGACCTATGACTTTAGAGACTCCAAATTTCCCCTTGCAAACGGAAAGCCTGCGATCTGTGAGGCTGGCTGGCTTATCAGGTAGATTCCCCCAGGCGTGGAGGGACCTCAGCCAAACTCCTGTGTCTGGAGTCCAGGAGTCCAACCCTCAGTGTCCCCAACTCCTCCTAGATGCCTGGCTTCCCCAAGGGAGGGCAGCCAAGGATCGCTCCACAAGCACGTGGAGAATTCCGCACTGCAGGACAGAGCCTGGGCCACACATGGTCTAGGCCTGGGCCCACTCAAGTACTAGGGGGCAAGCAGCTTACAGGGGAGCCTTGCTTTCTTTAGGGAGTCATAGTCCTTCAGTTTCCTCTGTAGAAACTGGGGCTAAGAGTCCTGCTCAGTGATGTCCCCAGGAAGACGTTGATAGGCACAAGCTGTCAAGGAGCATTGGAGAGGAGGCCAGGGGAGTTCCCTGTTAAGTAAGCCTCAGGAAGCAAGCCAGTCTTCTACCCCCACCCCAGCTTCTGAGATTTATTTCTCTCCAATGAAGAAATATTGCGGGGGCATGAGGGGGTGGTTCTTTTTTTAAAATATTTTTTTTTTAGTTAAAGATGGACACAATATCTTTATTTTATTTATTTATTTTTATGTGGTGCTGAGGATTGAACCCAGTGCCCCAGTGCCTCACATGGGCGGGGCACACACTCTGCCAAGCTCCTGCATCTACAACCCCAGCCCAGAGGGAGTGGTTCTTAGGGTAGAGCAGGGAACACAGCGGAGGGGGACCTGTTGGTCTCCTGTTCTTCAAGGGATCCCTAGTCTTGGTTGGGTAGTTGCACCACTGATCTTCTGGGTGATAGGTCAATTCTTTCTGAGCCAGTGGGAAATTGGCATAGAGGCATATTAGATATAATTTAAATATAATGCAGCAGCGTAGTCGTTATTGATGGAATTTCCTGGTGTAAACATTGAGGTTGAAGAAACAGAAAATTTGGGACAAACAATGGGTATGTATTTTACTCATATTTGTACTCACAAGATATTTGTGAGTGGGACTGAAAGACTTTGTTATAGAGAATTTTAGGTGCTGACCCTGGCATCAAGATGGACAGGTATCAGTATCACACCTCTTGCTTATTATATAGGCAAATCTTTCATTCACCTCTCTGAGCTGCTGTTTCCGTCTCTGGAAAGTAGGAAATATAATACAGGTTGAGTATCTCTTACCTGAAATGCTTGGGACCAGAAATGTTTGATTTTTTGGGATATGGAAAATTCACATATTCATAACGAGATGGTTTGGGGACGGGACCCAAATCTAAACACAAACACTTTTATGTAGTATTTTTAATAAATTTTTGCATGAAGTGAAGTTTTGTGGTGTGAAATTTTTACTCATGATGTTATATCAGCATCCAAAACATCTTTGTTTTTTTCCAAAACATCTTTGGATTAGGGATGCTCAACCTGTAATGCCGCTTCTGAGAACTGATGTTAAATAAATGAACCTTGGATATGTAATTACTTGGAAGTAGGATGGGCCAGTGGTTCTTGTTCTAAGCATCAGTTCAACCCGAGAAGAGCTGGGATTGTGTGTGTATAAACCTCAGCTTTTGAAGCAACATTGAGAATTGTTTCTCAATCTGGGAATATTCTCCTTCTCTTCCGATGCTCAGCAGAGCTTGGCAAAGTTCAGACTCCCTCTGTCTTCCCCCTCCCCAGTGGAAGATGCCACCTATATCCTATGTCTGTATTTCCCATCTCCTCCCTCTGGTTAATCCCAGACCCCAAGTCATTCTAGCTTTCTCTAACCTGTGCCCTTCACCTCCCAGTCCCTTTGGCCCAGAGTTTCTTTATATCCTCTGGAGGCCTTTCCCCCCATTCTCTCTGAGATGGTCACGTTAAGTTTGCCTCCTTCATTGGGTAGGTGGTCAAAAGGTGCGACCTAGTAGAGGGAGAGCAAAGTGTCCTTCCCAACCAGGGGCTTGATTTCCCCAAATTTAAACCCACAGAGGGTGGGGACCCAGCTGTCCTTCAGAAAAAGGCTTTGTGATGGGAAGCATGCCTGCATTTCCACGTGTGCATTTATTGTTATTGCTCAGTATAGTGTTGAAAAGGCAGACAAATCCCATTAGTTACAAAGAGCACAAGCCAGAGATACAGAGAAATAAAGAGTGTACAGTAAGAGCACAGTCTCTTCCCAGCCCCGATTGTCCCAGAGCCCCCCCCCCCCCCCAGAGCCCGGGCAGCTTATGGAAGCTGGAGGCGGCACCAGTCCCTCACTACTCTATTATAAAAGATGTGCACACAAGAGTTAGCAAGTGTGGCGACCCCCGAGAGGAACGGCTCGGGAGGGAGAGCACCACAGACATTACAAAACAGACTGAGGGGCTGAGGGGTGGCCCCGAGAAGCCTCAAATCTCTTGTTTTTTTGGAGGGGGTGGTGATGGCAGCTGCCCAGGGCCTGGGATCTTTCCCCCCCTGCTCCGTCTCCTGCCTTTTGGGTGGTGGGATCTCTACATTTAAATCAGGAGAGCTTGATTTGGAACCTGGAAAAGTCCTGGGGTTTCCTGTTGTCCCAGTATGGCCTTGGCTCTGGGAGACCCTAAAGCCTTCAGGAAGCAGCCCTTCCCTGCCAGATCCTCTCAAGTGGGGTTCAGATGTTGCTGCAGGAAAGATTTGAGGGGGAGGCTCGTCAGATGCACCAGGTTGGCAGCCTCCGGTAGGCAGAACAGGAATGGGGTGAGGGGAGGAAGGGCACAGAGAACATCCGGGCAAGAAACTTCTGTATCTCACAGGCGCTGAAGCTCTGAATTAAATAAGAGGGGATCCCCCCACTCTCTGAAAAAACAAAAACACCTGAAATAAAATAACCAAAAACAAGTTCAGGAAGTGGAGACATGAACAAACGTTTCTCCCATGAACAGTACAGCGTGGGCCCCACATTCTCTCCGAGCTCACCCTCATAGCTCTGGGTCTAGGAGAACCCCTTTTTATCTTCTGATGATTGGCGGAAGATGGAGGGTCCACCTCTGCATGATCATGAAGTGACTTTGGTTCCTAAGCTAAGGCTGGGTGGGGGCTCAGTGGATTCTTCCTCACAACTCCTAGGCCTGGGCAACAGGTGAAATGACAGGAGGGACATCAGGCTTCCTTCGATATTCAGGATTCCACTTTTGTCCCTTCTGACAGGACACACTGTATTTAGTGACCCTGGGGAGCAGGAATTACAATGTGGGGAGAGGGATGGCACATAGGGTGACAGGACCCAGGATCTGGGCTGGGAAGAGGGCAGAAGATGGAGGTCTTGGCAGATTTTTAACATTACCTCAGAAGAATAGATGAGAGAATAACTAGGAGATTTTGTTCAAGTAGGGTGAAGGAGACTCACCCTGCCACAGAATAAAACATTCCAAAGTGACAGTAAGCAAAACAGTGTGGCTGGTGCCAGAGGAGACATCCAGATGAGGGAATAGAAGAGAAATTGCAGAAATAGGCCCAAGACTACATAGGACGTCAGGAGGGATAGACGCACCATTTTAACACAGTTGGGCAGAGGGGCTCTTGAGTGACAAGGTTCAGAGTCCTGGCTCAAGAGCAATGTGCTCTCAGAAGCAGGGTGCCCCCGCTCTTGCCAGTTCTATGCTGGGGTTGAGACACAGGGCCCTGGTGAGGGTTGCTGGAGCATTGGGGGCTGCTCCTGAGTTAGAGAAAGCCCCATATTGCAGGAAGAGCCCTCCCTTCCCTCCTCCAAAGGTAGGTCAACCTGTAGCATCAGGAGTCACTGAACACGTCTCTGTCTTTCCCTCATCTCTTTTGAGTTGGGGAGCTTAGATCTCAGAACTACCCCTCCTACCTTCTCCTAGAGCCTGGGTCTACAGGACAGGACAGAAACAGAGTGTGTAGTCCAAATTAGAACAGCATAATTTACACAGTATATATTTACTATGTTCTGCTTGATTGGTGTTTCTTTTTCTTTTCTTTTTTTCCTGAAACCACATCTCAGAACCACACTGTAGGAGTCAGAAGAGTCGGCAATTGAAAGCATACCCATTGCATAGTATTAAATGAACAGAGACGGTGAGTTCTTTATTTACAATTATTGTCTAGATAAAAAAATTCATAAAAACAGATGAATGGTCATAAATTATTTACCCCCTAATGGGGTGATCTGCCAAACGTACCCCATGCTGCTAGATATAGGACGCAGAGTGCAAGCTTTGTATACTACAGTGAGTTGTGACAAACCAACCATTTCCTGTGTGCGTGCGTGTGTGGATGTGTGCAAGTTGGAGAGTGAGGGGTCTGTGTGTGCGATTGTCCATCATTCCTGACGAGAGGAGACCAGACGCCCATGTGGGGCCTCCCTGGTGGCTTCCGTGGATCCCTGTCACCCCAGCTGGGATCTGCTCAGAGCACCCCTCCCATTTGCCTTGCATCCCGGCTCCAGGAGCACAGGGGAGTCTGGTGAGCAAGTACGACCATCCTGATATCATGGAATGAGGTCACAGAGATGTGATTGAACAAAGAAGGGGAAGATGGGAAAAAACGTGAGAAAGGAAAACTCCAAGAGAAACTACCATGTTCCAGGGCTGCCCCATGTTTCCTGCGTGCCGGTCTCTCCTTCCTCGGAGGAGCGAGTAGGCTGGCTTTGGTGGTGTTTATACTAGAATCCAATAAGCACATCCGAGGGTGGTGTTTCCTCTGCTGGATACATTCAGAGAGACTTCTTAGCGACACTCAGGCGATGCTCTTTTGCACGGAAGGTCCTCCTTAGAGAAAGATTTTGCCAGGTGGGATGGGCTGACTTTGAACCCTAAAGCTGTCAGGTTTTTCCACAGCTGTGCAGACACGGGCCCTCCCAGCTGACTATGGCTCTTTTCCCGGTGGCTCTCATCTTGGTAGTGGAAGAGTTCTCTGGGCCTGGAGAAGGGGCAGGGGCCAGGCGGACACGAAATGACTGTGGGGAAGGGTCAGCGTGAGGAATGGACTTTGCAAGCGAGGCGGGAAGTGTTTGGTTTTCCTTGAAGCATGGGACATCATCGATCATGGTATTCAAAATGTCTTTTGCACTGTACAAGTTTATGGAAAAAGATTGTATGCTGAAAAGTCTCAAAGCAAACTTTGTATTAAATACAAAAGTTCTTTTATGAAAAAAGCTGAGACCCACAAAGTGCTTAGCAGTTAAGAGGCCGACAGACAATTAAATAAGCTCTTATTAAGTGGGATTACTAGTGCTGTTATTGTCTTGGGGGGAAAATAGCCACCTTTTCTGACCTGTGATATGGGAGGGTTTCAGAATGGCTTTCTGTCTGGGGAAGCAAGACTTGCTGTTACAGGTTACAGTATATATTGTGGCTAAAGGAAGACAATTTGGTTTAAAAATCACACTGAATACATCTCAATATACACATCATAAGGTTCATTCGGATCTAAATAGTGCAGAGAAAAAGGCTATTCTTCTTCAAAAATAAAAATAAAAGCAGCAAGCCATACCGATCTTCATCCAGTGTGCCAACAGCTTATACGCTGCCATTTATAAGGAAATAAACTTCTAAATTACTAACTAAAAAAAAAAATCAACACAATAGCATTTATAATATTTCAACACTACCTCAACCTCTGTGCAGACAGCGCCAAAGACAACCTATTTTGGAAATGCTCTTGGTAAACTCAAGCGAGTTTCATTGAAAGAAAAGTCTTGAGCCAGTGCTTTTGACATCCTTGGGTTGTGACAGCTGCTGGTGCCACAAACCTAGGAAACCTTCTCTCTTCTCCCTTCGTCTACGGAGCCTGTGGCTGAACACCTCAGGATGGATCCTCGGTAGCATTTGGCTTCTGCCTGAGCCTCCCACGGTAGTGACGTCATTGAACGGAAATAGCAGGCAAAAATCAGAGCATGGCTATTGTAAAACATCGAGGATGCAATCCAGGGGAAGTGTCTGTTGGGCCGAGCGAGCTATTTTTATAGCATCTCAGCCACCAGTGTTCTTGAACCGTACAAATAGCCAAAGACATTATCTACAGGTTTGTAAACAAATTACATTCTTCTTTTAGGACATAAATAAGTTAAAATAGAGCAATTTAAGCAGAAACAAGGCAACATGCCGGCAAAGAAACTTTATATATCCATGTATATATATTTATATATATATATATATATATCTACCTATCTATATGGACGTATACAGTCTTGGAAAGTATACGTTGATATAGATACAAAGAAATGGATATAACCTCGTGAGTGTCTATGATGTTCTTCGGTTCCATTGGTGCAAATCTACTAGGCGAGTTAAGCTCTGCGATTTCAAAAAGTTATTAAATTAATCTATACAACTGAGACCATGCTGCGCAAGCATTTCAAAAACTCACAGACCAGTGGATCGGATAAATAGTCTCAGAAAAGAGTCCTGTTTGCAGTTCCCGCCTAAGAAAACAAACAAACAAAAAACCCCTCCCCCTCTCCAACCCCCCCAAAACCAAACAAGGGGAGGATGGAAAGTGTCCAGTACATTCATGCGGGGGGGACGTGGTGGCCGGGTGGGTGCATGGCTGGTTCATGTCTTGAGTGGGAGCCAAGAAAGGCTCCCTTTGGGATAACTGCTCACTCCTCCCAGAGGCCCCCCGGAACCCGGCCCTTGCCTCGAAGTGAAAAATTGTTCAAACAGCATCGCAGCCAGAGAAAGGTCTGTGGGTGGAAACGTCGGGTTTTCTCTCCAGTATTTGGTTTCCTGGGGTTGCTCCTTGCTGCGTGGGTGAGTCGGGTGCCTGGAGGGGTGGGTGCCCGGGAGCGGTGGCAGCGGGTCCCTTAGGGCGGGCCGGCGGGTGGGCAACAGGGTCCTCAGCTAAAGCGACGTCTCCAGGCTGTGAATGGGGCTCCCTGGACTTGAAGAGGTAGCTGATTTGCTCGTGTCGGTCGTCAGGTTGATCCCGCTGTCGATGGCGCTGTTGTTCTTGTTGAGCGATGACGGCGGGCTGGAGTTCTGCTTGAGCGCGGCATCTTCTTCCAGGTCGGTGTCGTCAATGAGGGGGATGTGGGGCTGTGAATCTTCGATCCGGAATTCAGGATGAGCCATGAAGTTATGGATGGAGGTTCGAGACTCGGGCTTTTCTAACCCTTCATAGAGAGAGCTACGGAACGCCTTCACGACGCGGATCTGCAAGGGAAGCACAGGGCTCAGGAGCAGCCCTGGGGCCTGTGGGGGCTCCGGGGGGGCTCAGAGGATGGGGCTGGAGGAGGGTGAGGGCAGCAGGCGGCTGGAGTCCACAGTCGCTGGGTGCTATGCGCATCGCAGGGAGGGAAGAATGGCAGAGGGGCTCAGGTGATGTGCATCCATGAGCTGGTTTTTAAAAATGGCTTTGGTTTTGGTCAGAACTACAGTATTAGGATAGGAGGAGTCATCAAGCACCATGAAAGAGATGCTGGGACACAGTGGTGAACGGAAGCATGGTCCACTCCAACGGGCACCCCGACCTAGTGAGAGACTGAGCCTGGTTAACTTGACAGCAGAGGTTCGACCATGCAGAAGGGAGTGGGGCGGGGGAAGAGACGGGGAAAGAGGAGAGGCTTTTTTTAAATATATATTATTAATTTTAAAAATAAACCAAAAAACCCCAAAAAACCACACACAGTAAAGAAACCAAACCACATGGAACAGGTTACGTGTCACACAGTAAAGGAACAGGAAGGAGAGACGGCTGGATGAGCGGGGATGAGAGAGGACACACGAGGCCAAACAGAGAACGGGGACATCAAACTGAGGCAGCAAAGCGGATGAAGCCAGCTCAGGTCTTTCTGAGGCGCAGAGCAGAGGCAGCCAGAAAGCACGAAGGAGCCGCAGATGGATGACATTCAGGGGCAGGGAGCATGCCACAGCAGGATCAGGAAACCACACAGCACACACAGACGGACACACGGCTACACTTGGAAGCCTGGACAATGTGAACAAGATCGTTTGTACCCAGCGTTTCTTTCCTTCATGCATTTGGGAGGTAAACACTCGAGTATAGACTCACAGCCCTGGCCAGTCAGTGGAGCTTGCTTTGGTGGTGGTGGGGGGTTCTCTGGTTTCCTGGGGTGTTTTGTTCATTTCTTTATTTGTGCTTTGAAAACACAAAACCAAAAAATGAGGCCAGAAGCAGATGGCCATGCCCAGCCTCCCCGGGCAGTTCCAGGGGGCGTGTACTGTGTTTCTTGTCAGTGGTGAGCCACACAACGAGGCTCAGCCTCCTCTAAAGATTGGAAGGAGGCTGCTCATTGGGTCTTCAAGGACAGTGGACGGGGACTTGGAAGTAGGAAGAGACCCAAGTGTGGGCTCTGGCTCTGCTGCCTTTTGTGCCTTGGCTGTGGGGGACCCACACTGTCTCTCTGGTCATGCTCTGTCCTGCCTTACAGGGTGCAGAGGGGCAGGACCCTCACCTGGGAGAGAGATGTCCCCTCTCTGGGCTCTTGGGAGAGGGAACATGCCTGTCACCTCAGGGGACTGATGGGCCTTGGGACAAAGGTGCCTTGTGCTCTCTTCCCAGCCCCAACTCAGAGCAGAGTGAGAGGTGGAGGAAACACGGTGGCTGGGTATGGAGTGTGTATGGGGGGGTGGGGCCGAGAGGCAGGGCCTTGGTGACACCTCCAGCCTGCAGGGAAGCAGAGGACCGTGGAGATGGTTGTGGGGAGGCCCTAGAAGTCCCAGACTGAGCTCCCGGCTGACCGAGGGCTGGCTCCTCTGATGGCATGGTGTGGCAGCCTGTTCCCTGGGGGTGAATTTTCTGGGTGCCTCTGGTTGGTGATTCTACGTGTCCTAACTGAGGCGTATTTCCCTGTTTCAGGGGGAGGGCTTCTATAGCTCTCATGTGCGCTCTGCCTTCTGAGGACGAACACAGGGAGAGTTAACTTGGGTTCTGCTGTCGTCCTTCTTGGTCTGGTGCCAGGTCACCCCGTTTGGCTCTGTCCTCCCCCCGGAGTTCCCCTCTGCTGTGGGCCATCAGTTATCAGTGCTGACTTCCGCATGTTTTCTAAGGAGCATCTCTGTCTCTCCAGAGTCCCTCCAGAGTCCAGCACTTGCTGGAATCATGCTTTAAATCAGAGGCAACAGATGCCAAGCAAGAGTTGGCCAGACACCGCATTAGTGCTGGCACTTTGTGATGGCCCTCTTGGCTGCCCTGACTTCCGTATTGGTGGCTCTGTAGAGATGATAAATACTCGGATCTCTGGATATTTGGGCCATCACACCATTGACTGAGAGAAAATGGCAGAACAAAACAAAAAGTCCTCAGTTTTCTCATCTGTGAAATGGGAGTGATCAGTGTCACTGGCACTGCCCTAGTGCATGTGCTTTCTGAGGCTGATGTGCAATGAGATGCCGGCTGGAGCACTTGGTACATGTGTGGGGGAAGGGGACAGTGGCAGGCCCCTGTCATGTGACTGACAACGCAGAGGGGATGACACACAATGAGATGAGGCCCTTCCACCCTCCCCCTGGCATGGAGACAACAGAAATAATGAACTGCTCTGGACAAGACTGTGGGGACAAGACTTTTCGGGACACCCCGCCACGGCCATCTCAAGTCTCCACTTCGGTTCTCTCTGTGGCTGAAATGGAAAAAAATATATATGGGAAGAAAAAAAAATGCTCTTCCATCTCCCCTCCCTGCCTGCCGTGGAGATGGGACTTGGGGGCAGAAGCCAAGTTTGGGTACAGGGACCAGGAAAGAGGAAGGGCCCAGTGGGCGGGATTCAGCTGGTGTGGCTTGGTCAGCACAGGGCACCTGGCGCTACAGGAGGGCTCTGGGGGATGCACAGGCCCCGCTCTGAGACGGTTCCGGGGTTCCACATACTCGAATGTTTACCCGGCTTCAAGGAAGCCAAGAGTCTGGGATTGATTCACATTCATTTCAGGCTCAAGGTTAAAGACTCACAACCTGTTTTAATTTCACTCTCTCTTGCTGAACTCTGTGTCCAGGGTTCTCTAGCCCTCTAGGGAAACAAACACACGGCATATTCAGACAGTGGAGAGGTCTGGGGCCCCCCCAACCCAGAAGCAAGCCATTTTCTCACCAACCCAAGTCGCTCTAAATGAGTTACCAAAATGCTAAAGAGAGGTCCAGCTTTCTGTCCTCCTCCTTGTCTTGATTTCTCTTCCTCACTGTACCATCCTTGCCCTAGCAGTCCTCAAAACCAGGACAGGTGGTCCCCTGTCTGTCTAGGGAGGCATGGTGTCCAAAATGTGGCCCAGGCCTGGCTCACAAGTGGGTCTGAAGGAGCAGGAATTCACTGATGAACACAGAACCTGCTACAGACTTGCTCGGGACAAAGATGGCTTGAGATGAGTTAGGATTTGAGGGGGAGAAGGGGAAGAAGAGGCCACCGTGCAGCCTGGCGTTTGAATGGGGTTCTGGTCACGAGTGGGAAGTCATGCTGCGTCTCGTTCCCTGCCAGGCTGGGGGACTTTTCCTGGTGAATCTGTGGGTGTGGGCGCCCGCTGTGGAATGAAAGTTCAGCCTCCGTGCCTCCAGGTCTGTGGACCTGTCTGGGAAGTGATGGGACGGTGAGGGGACAGACTTCCTGCCACTCCTTTGCTGTGGGTGTCTGTCAGTGTCTTCCTCTGTTCCATTAACATGCTGGTAGACTGTCCTTTCTTCCTAGTCATTTTGTGACAGGATCTTGCTAAAGTTGTCCAGGCTGGTGATCAACTCTTGTTGGCCTAGGGACAGTGGTTTGACTTCTCTAGGGGCACACAGACTGCAGCTCTCTGTGCCTCAGCAGGCCCATGGCCATCTTTGCTGAAGAGCCCCCAACGTGTAGATCCTGCTTTAAGGGGGCAGCCCCTGTCTATCCACCCAATGGGGCTCTGCTGCTGTGCCCTGGACACTTGATGCAAACCTCCCTGTGGGCAGGAAACATTTTGGCTTCTCAAGGGACCTTGCCTCATATCTAGAGGGTCCTCAGAGTCCTTGGAGACCAGAGGAGGTGACATTGTTATGGAAACTATTCAAGCAAAGGACGAGGGATGTTTACTTAGTGTTTGCACAGTGACCCTCATGACCAAATGTATATGTTGAGACTATAGACGTTGGGATCCCTCTTGGAGCCAGTGCCCTTGGGCAAGAAGATGGTGAGGTTCTTTTTGGGATCCTATGCCCTTCTGGGACCCAGTTATCGGCTGGACTCTAAAACAAGAGGGTAGGAACGCTAGGTTCCTGGCGATGGGCTTGGGTGAGGGAGTTGGTGTGACCAACCCCACTGGGGCTTCTGGGAGAATGAGGGGTCAGGGGTGAGGACCAGTAGGTCAGCTTTGGGACAGCCTCTGCCTAAGCTCCATTCAGAGGCTTTTTCCAAAGTTGAGGTCAGTTGGGATAAGGGGGGCTGATCTGGGCTGGAGGGAGTTTAAAAGTGGGAATAATGTGCATTTCTCTGAAGGAACAGTGCTGTCCCATTACTGGCCTCCTTCAATGGTTTTACAAATGACACAAAAGAAGAGTGAGAAGGAGGCGTGGAGGTGTGAGAGGACTGAGCTTTCTTCTTGATCATGAGGGCTAAGCTGAGGGACTAAACCCAGGGAAGGTCTGCCAAGGCTGTGTGGGTGCCCAGGAGTGTTGGGTGAGTTCTGTCCTGGCTGGTGCAAAGCACTGTGCTTCAAGAAAGAGGCTGAAAGAGGCCAGGCAAAGTGGCACATCCCTGGGATCTCAGTGGCCAGGGAGGCTCAGGCAGGAGGATCACAAGTTCAAGGCCAGCCTTAGCAACTTAGCAAGGCCCTGTCTCAAAAATAAAAAATATAAAAAGCAGGGCTGAGGATGTGGCTCAGTGGTTAAAGGGAATGGAAAAAAGAACTGAGCTTGTACCCAGGAGCCACAGTCCTGGCAATCAGGGTCACCCAGAGCAACTCTGGAGTCACCAACAGGGGCATCTCCGTGCCAGAACACTTGGTGACTGCACTTCTAGACAGGTGGGGTGCTGCGCAAGGCCAAAGTTAAGCTACTACAGGGACAGGAAGGAGTAGAACAGTCATCTGGGTGAAGGTCACCCACTGAGGTGAGGGCTTTGGTCTGAAGGCCAGAGAGGGTGGGACCAAAGTGTTTCCTGCCCAGAGGGAGCCTGGCCGTGATCTCCTAGGGACGGCACCTTATGGGAACGTGACTCAGACACCATCTGCTTACATACGTGTCCACATCCCCTGGCGCATCTGGTCACCCCATCTCTGTGTTTTTGTGCTAATGAATGAACATTTTCTGCATCCTTCCTGCAGTCTTGTGAACTGGGCAGGAGATGAGTGCAGGCCATGGACAGGATCAGGTTCTTTGTGGTCATATGGAATAGCTCCCACACCACACCCAAGTCCTTCCTGCTGGGGAGGGCGGAGTGTTGCGGCTGCTGTGGTTTTGGGTGCAGGTAGGGGCGCTTCATGAAGCATCAAGAGGTAAGGCCCGGAGTCTGTTTCCCTCTGTCTGATGGGAACACCGGACCCAGGGACTCCCTTGAGTGTGGGGGGGTCTACTGGAGACAAAACCAGGGAGCATCTGGGAAATACAGACTGACTCCTTCTGGGGCCTAAAGTCACGGAGAAGCCAGGAAATCCAGAGATGAGAGATGAGGGACTCGGGTCAGAAGAGGCAGCATGAGGAGCGGAGGAGAGAGATGAAGGAGGGGGTCACAGTCCCAGGCTATCCCTCAGACCCTCAGATAAAGAAGGACAAGATGCCAAAGGTTAGACCTGAATGCTCCGAGCCTGCTGGCACCCAGAAGAGATGTGAGACATGCCCCATGCCCATGGGCAGGAGCCTTGTCTTTTCCAGGAAGGGGTCAGAAATTTAGTGTGTCCCAACTTCTAGTAGGGAACAGTGTTTCTAAGTCCCCTGATGCCATCAGATGGGCAAGGGGAGGGACATTCTAGAAGGGAGATTTCAGAAATTTGGGACCCCTGACTGATGGTGACCTGTGGCCTACAGTGACCTCTTGGCTTGTCTGTCCCTCTTGGTCATGACTTCCCACACTGTTAGGTATCATCTGATCATCTGGGAAACCCGAGATGACATGACCTCCTCTTGGTGGGGTCCCACTGTGACCCCTGAGGGGCTTTTACCCTGACCCACAGTACCCATTGCTTGACTTTGACTGCAAGATTGTGACCTGTAGGCCAACTCTGACCCTGGTCCTCACGGGCTAGGCTTTTGCTGACAAAGGACAACTAAACTAGATGACACTCTGGCCAGCTCTGTGACTGCCTGTCATGGCCTCTGGGACCTGTGGTGGACTGAGACCATTAGATCACTGAAACCCAAACCCTCCTGACCGCTGGTGATCCTCTGACTCAGACCTTTGGACTGCTGTGACCCTAACGACACCGACTGGTTGGTTGTAACCCCTGGACCCAGCTGACCCTGGCCTCCTGAGTGACTGGCTATGACCTCCTGACCAACTGGGACCCTCTTCAGTGGTAGAGACCCCTTAGCCCCCTGGGCCTGACGTGACCAGCTGCCCCCCACGTCCTCTGGCACCCCTGCCCCTGCCCGCCCCGGGGGTTGGCGTTGGTGGCGCCAGCAGAGGCGGTAAGGAGTCACACTCACGCCCAGCTGCAGCAGGAGGAAGGCTGGTCGGAGAGGAAAGAGCATTGGACAACGACACGCGACTAGGGCTAGAGAGATTGGCTACGTCCTGGCTCTGGCTGGTGACGGAGGACTGTCTCCGCAGGGCCCCCTGAAAGGAGGCCCCGCTCTTGAATGTATTGACTACTTCAATCTGCAACGGAGGAGAGAACGAGACAAGTTGCGAGAAGAACGGACACGACAGCTACACAACTGACAGGCGCAAGGTCACGAGAACAGCCGCAGCCACGGCGACAACGACAACGTCACTTAAATCAAAACAAAAAATACCAGACACACTCCAAGGCTCTGAAAGATGTCTGCTCGGCTCCGGGCCCATCGGTAGGCCCCAGGGTCCCCGGGAGGACACAGGGTTCCAGCCTCTCCCCTGTGCTAAGGGCTGGGGACCGTGGCTGGGGGAGGCTGGGGGAGGCTGGGGGTGAGCATGCTGTTTGGCCGGAAGAGTAGCTGCTCAGCCTCCCTGGGCCAGGCCTGGAGCCAAGAGCATTGTGGTGGGGGCCTTGGGGTGGGCAAACCTTGGTCCAAATTCTGGCTTTTGTCACTTACTAGCTAGGTGACCTTGGGCAAGTCCCCTGTCTGAGTCCTGTTTCTTGTCCTTAAGAAGGGGCAAAGCCATCTACCTGGCAGGCTTATCTGCAAACAGCAAACACCAGGCCCACGTTAGTGCTCAGGAAGAGGCGGGAATGGAGGTGCTCTGCTCATGCCCACTTTAGAAACTACACTCTTTGGTCCCTCCAGCAATCTGGAGACCTGCAGGGCAATGACAGTCGCAGGGCTGGAGCCACCGGATGCTCTGCCCCCACAGGAAGTGGGGCCACTGGGGTCCTGGCTAGGGAAGGGGGTGCCCAGGCTGCATCAGGTGGCTCTGGGTCTGAAACCCACTCCCTGTCCCATCCGGGTCATGCCATCTCAGCAGAAGGGCCATCTCAGGGGCTGAGTGGCTTCTAGAACTGGGGAGGCAGACCCACCTGTCCTCTCAGGCCATAAAGGTCAAATGAGATGAGGTTTGGGACTGGCACTGTGGGGTGAGAAGTGGCCCAGGGGAGCCACCTGCCGCACAGGACAGAAATGAAGTTGCTAGTCCACTTCTGGAGACCGAGGTGCAGCGGTGGCTCTTTGCCAAGCTTTCCCAGAGGGTCAGGGAGGGATCAAGGACGACCTCCCCAGCTGGAGTGCCCCTGGTGGTCTCTCAGGTCAGGAGGCCTCTCTCTTGGTTTCTTGGTCCCCTTTTGACCCCGACCTCACAGAATGGTGACAGCATGCCTGTGAACAGCCTCTGACTGGGGGAGGGGGCTCTGAGGCTTGTGCCTGGGGAGGGACATGGTTTTTACATGCCACATGGTGGCTCCCCATGCGTGTGCATGGCAGGCACGGGTGTGTCTGTGTACCTGGGGAGAGCCACCTTTGCTCCCCAGGGCCCCCTTAACCACCTGTGGGAGTCTGGGGAGTGTCTGGAGCCCTTGTGGGGACAGAGGATGGCGTGGGTCCATAAAGGTCTCACCCCGGGGCCCTGAGAAAACCTGAGGCAGCCCTGGCCTGTAGCTTCCACCCAGCCTTGCCCTACCCCTCCTGGTGGCCGTCCCCAGCCACCACAGTCCCCTCACTCACCTCAGCCCTCAGAGCTGCCCCTCCCACCCTCCCAAGGGACTTCTCCTGGAAACCCAGGGTGGGATCGACCCCTGCATTGTCTCCTGGGGGGGCCACGGTGTGATGGAGTCCTCCTGAGGAGGCTGCTCTGTCCTTGTAGCAGCATGAGTGTGTGTAAGGAGCGCCGTGTGCGAGTAGCTGGTGACACAGTGAGGGCTGGTCTGGGACCTTACAATGCTCTTTGCAGGGTGCTATGAAAGCCCCCTGGGCCTGTCTGTGGCCACCCTCGGTGCCAGAGCCACCTCTGGGAGTGGCAGGCACACACTGACCTCTGCCACCACCTGCCAGCAAGGCCTGGGCCCCACCCTGGAGCTTCCTGTACCTGTGTCTGAATCCGATTCAGGCCCCGGAACCACAGGATCTGGCCGCGGCGCAGCTCCCTCTCCGCGTGGTCGATCTCCTCCACGTCCTCGTTGAGCTCCTCCTCAGGGATCTCCTCCTTCTGCGTGAGCCTGCCTGCCTCCTTCAGGAACTTGAGCCTGCTCGTGGGGATGGTGGCGATGACCTGCAAGGGACACCACCCAGCAGGGGTTCAGGGCAGCCTGTCCTTCCAGCTTCTCCTCCACTTCCTCTCCCTCCTCCTCTACCAGCTCGTCCAGCCCCAGGACCCACTTGCTCCTTAGCCCATCTCTCCCATCCCTTGGCTCAACCTTTTACAAGTTCTTGTTAACTTGCTTTTTCACTCACTCGTCTAGACTCAGGGGCACAGTGGGACCTCTGGGCCTTTAGAAGTTGCCCAGATGTGACTTGGAAGACATCAGACTGTGCTGGTTGTGCAGCCCTGGGCAGGTCATGTACCCTCTCTGAGCTTTGGTTTCCCCATCAGCGAGGATGCAGCCGGGCGTGTAAGTTGCTGTGTAGACCTTCGCCTATGGCTGGCCCTCAGGTCTCCCGGGTTCATTTCCCCCTGAGGTCACTGGGTCATGGGATCCCCAAACTGGGGGAAAAAGGGCATAGGTCCGGGTGGCCTGGGGCTAGCCAATCTTGGACGGGGAAGGCAATATGGGAAGGGATGTGCCTTCTTCTCCATCTGAAGGCTTCCCAAATGGCTTGTCCATGGGTCCGAGGCCCTTAAATCCATGAGGATACATACTCAGCCTAAGGGTTCCCTGGGAGTTTAGGGACAACACTGTCCACTGATATTGACCTTAGTCCTTCAGTATCTGCTCCCCCAGATGCTGAGAGCTTAGAGTATGGGCTTCAGTGTGATAGAGATGGTCCCAAGAAGTGCCCAGAGAAGGGGGTTCCTAGATCAAATTGAGTCTATCAATTTTCCAAAGAAGCTCCAAATTTTAAAGATGAAACTCCTGGGTATGGTGGTCATTTCAAAATGAAACCTGTAATCCCAGCAACTTGGGAGGTTGAGGCAGGAGGGTCACAAGTTCAAGGTCAGCCTGGGAAATTTAGACCCTGTCTCAAAATTAAAAATAAAAGGTGCTGGGAATGTAGTTCAGTGATGGAGACCCACTGGAGTTCCACCTCCAGTTCCAGTACTGCTGATAACTTTCTTCTGTATCTTCTAGTTAATTTTTGTCACTGTGGCTTCTTACTCTAGCTTGGGGACAGCCATGAAGGAGAAAATTATGTCTCAGGCCCATGGGGTCCCCACTGCCTGGGTGTCTGAGCACCTTGGAAATCAAGCTCCTTGGGCCCAGAATGGGCTCTGGACACCTACCCAGCACCTGAGTCATGAGCAAGCAGAATTGTGATGGCATATGTGTGTGTGTGTGTGTGTGTGTACATGTGGGTACACTCAAAAATGCTCATGTGTGCGTAGAACTCGGCAAACACAGGGGAAGGAACTGGCTGAAGAATGTCCTGGGATCAGAGCTAGAGGGGCCACCAGAGAGTATTCCCAAAGCCAGGGAAGATCTCTTGTGACCCCAGGCACAGTACTGCGTCACACTGCAACATGGCAGGATTTGTACCTCTGAGTCAGGACACCACTGACTAATGTCCCCTTTCAACACACTGGCTTCAGGCCCTGAGCCTTGGCAGGCCACAGTGTCTAGCTAGCACTTAATAACATTGTGCTCATGACATTAAACTTTTTGTTAGCTTCTATTTATAGCAAGTGACTGATTTTCTAGTTATGTTAGTAATATTATGTTGCCTTTCGAAGTAAATTTGTTAAAAAAAATCCCGAAGTGATTAAAAAATATTAATAACAGGAGCAATGGTAAATAGATAAAAGGCGAAATTCAGAGTGGTGGCATGCAGATATCTAGCATTTGGGACCTGGCCAGGCCCCCACTGCTCAGATGTCCAGAGATGGTGAGGGCCTTGCCTGGGGTGGCAGTGAGTCTATGGCGGAGCCAGGACCCATTCCTGGGGGCTCCTGGATTCCCTGTCCAGTGCTCTTCCCTTCCCCTGCAGAGAGACACCTCCTGCAACCCCCAGGAACCCACCTGGCCCCAGACGAGCTCTCCCAACCCGATGAATATGCACCACATCCACTGGTCCAGCTGCAGCGGCGAGCAGCTGAAGGGCTTCCCTCCAAACTGCACGATCACTATCTGGAGGTCAAAGGGAGCAGAGACACAGGGGGACAGGCCCTCAGCGGCCGGCACAGAGGGCTGGGGTGCTCACTGCCCAGCCCAGCCCAGGTGAGGGCAGGGGCCTGGTTACCTGGATGGCGAAGGTGCCCAGCACGATGGTGCAGAAGATGGGGTTCCGGAAGATGCCATCGAAGACGTTGCGCTCGCCATGGATCTTGCGGGCGTTGATCTCATTGAAGAGCTGCATCATGACGAAGGTGTTGAAGATGATGGTGTAGTGCTCTGAGGGTGGTGAGTGCAGGGGGGCGTTCCTCCCACTGTCGATCTGGAACATCTTCTCGCCTGCCAAGCCGAGAGGGCAGGGGCTGGGCTGGGAGCAGCAGAGGAGGGAGGCACGGCTGGAAGCAAGGGGCAGGGTACAGCCCGCACTGCTGCCTGGTCAGTGAGGGAAGGGTCAGCAAAGCCCTTTTTCTAAGGGGCAGGGGGCAAAGACCTTGGGGAGCTGTCTTCCGTCTTTCCTGTGGAAATCTGAGAAAGGTGGAATGCCAGTTGCATACTAGGTGACATTGCTTATAAGAAGTGACCCTAGATTGGCAAGTGCATCTGGACTGGGAGGACAAGAAAACCTGTGGGAAGCTGCTATGGTTTGCCAGTGTCCCCCAAAGGCTCAAGCGATAAAGGCTTGGTCCCTATCCCACAGTGCTATTGGGGTACTTTTAAGAGGTGGAGCCTAATGTGGGGGTCTTACGGTCCCTGGGATATGCTATCAAAGGGGATTCTGAGACCCCAGCCTCTTCCTCTTCCTCTCTTAAACTTCCCTTCCATGTTGGGCAGTTTCCTCCAGCATGTACCCCCTCACCACAGGCCTAAAAGCAAGAGACTGACCATAGACTGAAACCTCCAAAACTGTAAGCCAAAATAAACATTTCCTCTTTTTAAGTTGATTATCTCAGGTGTTTTGTAACAGCAACAGAAAGCTGATCACATGGAGGCCATGGATCTGAGCTTCCCTGACAGTTCTGCTGCTTGGCACTGAGCATGCCCTTGCTGAGACCTCTGGAAGCTCATAGGGCTGTTATAAGAGATCCCCATTCCTATGTGAGTGTGGGGCTTCTAGGCTGGGGTGGCCTTGGAACCACCCTTTTGGGCTTCATCCTTTCACACCTGAGCTGTTGCTTGGGGTGGTCCCCAGATTGCTGCATGGATGCCTGTTGGTGGCATGTCTGATGCATCCTGTATCCTTTTGTAAAACCTCATGAACTGGTGCCAGGAAGGTCGTGGAGTTTTCTGGGTAGAAGGTGTCCAGCCAAACCCAAGAACGGCAGGTGATGAAGTCGGGGTTGGGTGGTGGTGCGGGCAGCAGGCAGTAGGAGCCCCAGTTCTCCTCCCTTTCTCCCACCACTTTCTCCTAGTGTCTCAAGGTTTTCTTTCATGTGGCTTCCTCTATAGCTTTTCAGGATAATTCTTACAACAGTAAACTGTGTCCCGACAACACATCACTTTCCAGATTTACAGAAGGTGACTGCCTTTTTTGGACTGAGACCCTTGCCGCGCCACCATGCATACTCTGGGTGTTGAGGGCGCATGCTCGTTAGCATTGAAAACCCAGCTCCCAGGCTGGGGATGCTGCACTGGCCTGTCTCTGTGTGACCAACCCCTTCCTCTTCCTGGGTTGGGGACCATGACCAGGGATAGGCTTTGCCAGGATCATCTTGGAGGCTCCACAGAAACCAGGCCATTCTTAACCCCAGCCAAACCTGATTCTCTTTCTAGTTCCTCCTCAGACCAGCTGTGTGCCCTTAGGTAAGCACCTCACCTCTGTGAGCCTTGGTGCCTTGGAGTAATGGGGGGTCAAGGTACTATAATTTGGATCTGGAGTGTCCACCAGAGGCCCATGTGTTAAGACTTGGTCCCCAGGGTGGTGCTACAGGGAGGTGGTGGAATCATTGGGAGATGGAGCCTTGTGCGAGGCTTTCTGGTCACTGGGGCATGTCTTCGAAGGGGGACATGGGCCCTGGTCTCTACTGCTCTCTCTGCCCCCTGGCTCCCAAGGTGATCCGTTTTGCTCTACCCCATGCTCCTGCCATGAAGTGCTGCCTTGCCATTACCCTAAACAACAGGGCCACCTGACTGTGGACAGAAACCTTCAAAACTGTGAACCAAAATAAACTTATTCTAAGTTTTCTTGGGTCTTTTATTATAGTGACAGAAACAGCTTCCTAACACAGGAGCAAGGGCACCTGCCTCATGGCGTGGCTGGAGGCCTAAATGAGGCAGCTTCGGTGGAAGCATGGTGTAAGTGGCTGGCAGTTACACAGACGTCTCCATGAGGACACCCTCCCTGGTGCAACAGAAGGTGCTAGAAGAGGTCAGGGAAGGGGTCCCGGCTCTGAGGAGCTGATATGAAGTGCACTCATCAGCCCTGCATGCACCTTGTGTGATGTGCACTCAGACCTGGGAGCTGCGATCCATGGAAAAAACCCTAGATTTGGGGTCAGCTAAGCCTGTGATGGGGACAGGCTCTGCTCGAAGCTCCCTCTGTGACCTTGAGCAACTTACTTTACCTCCCTAAGCTTGAGCAAAATAGGAAGGTGGCTGTGAATCCAGATGCCAGGTCTGGGCCAAAGTGTCCCTGGAAGGTGGTGACAGGGCCACTGAGGATGTGGGCAGGGGGCTCACCAACGAAGAGCAGGGTGAAGATGAGGGTGAGCTGGTAGACTGCGTGGCCCAGGATGTTCTTCATCATGGTCCGGGAGATGAGGGGCTTGTTGCGTCCGTACGGCTTCCTCAGAAGCAGAGTCTCAGTGGGTGGCTCTGTGGCCAGAGCCAGGGAAGCGAATGTGTCCATGATGAGGTTCACCCAGAGCATCTGCACAGCCTTCAGAGGGGAGTCCTGGAGAAGTGGCCCAAGGAGAGCTCTGTCACAGGAGCCAGCCCCTCCTCTGCCATAGAGTGCTGGTAGGATGTGACGGAGGTCACATGAGGCTGGCCTGTCCCGTGGGTTCCTGAGCAGGTGCACAGCAGGTTCTAGAAGCCTCCTCTGGAGGACTGTGCAGAGCTGCCCACCTCAGCCCTGTACCCCACCACCCCAGGAGAAGGCAGAGTCCCCCAGGCCCAACAGCCACCAGCTTCTTGTAATCTTTAGCTGCATCCCTGCCACCTCCCTCCCCCCTTCTCCTGGCCATGTCACAGCACAGCCCCTGCCGCTCCCCCTTCCCTGCACCTCCTGCTGCCTCTTTCCCCTCAACTGTCTGTGGCTCAAGTCTCTCCTTTCCATGACCCTTGTCCCCAGTTTCTCCTTGCCTTTTATTATCCTACGTTATTCTAAAAAGCCTCTCTTTGTGTTTCTATGACTTTAAAAATAATACATTTTCAAGCTGGGAAATTTTGGC
Organism: Urocitellus parryii; assembly: GCF_045843805.1. Taxonomy (NCBI): domain Eukaryota; kingdom Metazoa; phylum Chordata; class Mammalia; order Rodentia; family Sciuridae; genus Urocitellus; species Urocitellus parryii. Next base: position 14,559,195 of record NC_135546.1, read on the forward strand.
ACATAAGGAATAGCAGAGGAGGCTAAAAGTCTCTGGGGGATCTCACAGAGGTTACCACTGCCCCCATTCTGGTGTGTGCCCTTCTAGACCTCTCGCTGACTGAGACGGGAGAGTACCGCGTGTCGGGCACAATCACAGTGCAGGGTCTCCACTGCCTGAAGGAGCTGGAGCTGCTGGTCGCCCTCCCTCCTCCTGCCCTGTAGGCCTTATCCACAGCTGTAGGCTTGGCCCCTCTGTGTCCTCAAATGCCTTTCTCTGTCACCAGCCACTTCTGTATCAGATTGAGGGATCCCTCCTCCAGCCTCACCGCAGTGCCAGGCCACTCCTGACCCCACTCTCCTGGTCCTCCCTTTCAGAGGGCTCCTCCTCCCTCCTTTTAAAAATGGGTTCCTGGGCTGGGGTTGTGGCTCAGCAGTAGAGTGCTCGCCTGGCACGTGTGAGGCCCTGGGTTCGATCCTCAGCGCCACATAAGAATAAATAAATAAAATAAAGGTATTATGTCCAACTACAACAACAACAAAAAAATATTTAAAAAAACCCTGGGCTCCTGTGGCCCCTTCCTGGGCCCTGCTCTCCTCTGCACCTGTTTCCCTAGCTTCAGGGACCTACCTCCTCCCACCTGGCCTCTCTCCAGCCCAGATCCCTGTGGCTTTAGCCTTGCCCATCTGGGGGCCATAGAACACAGCCTTCAGGAAGCCCACCCACCCTGACCCCTCTGCCTGTGCCCGTGCGCTCGCTCACCTCCTAGGCGATTGTCACAGCCCCTCCTGGCCAGCTCCCCGGCCTCTGTCCTGGCTCAGCCATCCCTCTTGGGCTTCCTCCTGCCCCTCAGCTTTTTCTGATTGAGTGCACCTCAGGGACTGGTGTCCACCTATTCCCCCTGGTCCCTGTTCAACTGGTAGTTTTCTTGGAACCTCAGTTTCCCCACCAGGTACCAGTTGGATCCAAGAAGCCTGAGTTTCTGTTACCATGGCAGTATCCCCAAGCTGCCACTAGAGGGAGCTTCTCATCCACAGGAGAGGAAAGAGGACTCTTTCCAGCAGAAGGGAACCCAACCATCCCTATCTCTGCCCTTCACCCCACAGGGCTCTGACTCTCAGACTGGGGCAAGCAGTGGCCACCAGCAGTGTCCCCATGACTCGGATGCAACAGAGGGGAGCAGGGTTCCCAGGGCCACACAGCTCAGTAGTAGTGCAGCACTCTGGGATTCTGGGGGTCCTGAGTACAGGGGCTTGAATACTGAGGTGGCTGCTGGAAGGCGTCAGGCCTCAGGGACTTCCCAGGGCTGAGGCAGCCTACTCTCTTCCCCAGGCCAGGCTGGTCAGCTCCTGGAGGAGGCAGGCTGGTAGCAGTACCAGGAGGCTTCAGGAGCAGTGGTAGGTGCCTCTCCTACTCTGAGCCTCAGTTTCTGCCTCTGTCAAATGGGAATCATCCCAATTCCTGTCTCAAAGTGAGGACATGGTGAGGCTGCAGGCCTCCAGGTCTTGTTTTCTGCAGGCCCCACCTAGTCTAGAGGACAGGGCTGCATGAAACCCAGAAGAAGTGATCTGGATAAACAGATTCCCGCTGCCTGTACTGTCCCCATCATTGCAGAACCAAGGCCCCCAGGGGCCCCGCTGACCCTCAGCCGGTCCTGTGATCTACATTGGGTCTGCACTGGCCCTGTCTCCCCCTAGCCCTGGACCAAGAGTCTGGCCAGTGCCTGGCCCAGGACCATGGGGGTGTAAGGCTGACATCTTCCACTTACTGGGCCACCTGAGCCATGCCACCTCTCATTTCCTCCACTGCACCAGGGCTGGCACCTGCACAGGGAACTGTGATGCGGTTCCTGGCAGGTGCTCCAATCACGCGTGCCCCAATCCAGGCATTCTGACACAGCTCAGGAAGCTCTCAGCTCGGGGTCTCTGCCCGCACCCCAAGGACCCACCTGTGTGATGCATGCGCCTGTGAAGGCCACGATTACAGCCACCACGTTGACAGTCAGCTGGAACTGCAAGAACTTGGAGATGCTATCATAGACGTTGCGACCCCACATCACCGCCTTGACGATGCTGCTGAAGTTGTCGTCTGTCAGGATGATGTCTGAGGCCTCCTTGGCTACATCCGTGCCTGCGATGCCCTGTGGGGACAGGGACAGGAGCCTGGAGGGGTGGCCGGGGGAGGTGAGTGGCTCTATACTGCTGTCCCCATCCCTGGCACATCCTCAGCCCACCACAACCCACTCCTGTTCCATCCCAATGGGCCCAGCACAGTCAGACCACACACAGGGACACACACAGACCCCCACCTGGGCCCTGCCCTGGACCCTCTCCTCCCTCACCCTCCTGCTCTCCAACCTACAAGTGCCCCTCCTTGCAAAGCTCTCCCTGAGCAGAAGGACTCCTCCCTTCCAGGAAGACCTCTGGGGCCAGGTGGAGGCTGGAGAGCATTGAATGCACACAGGGCCAAAGGGTCAGCTGAGTGTCAACTGGGGGTCCCACAAGCCACTTCAAGGCTATGTAGCCTAGGTGCTCCTGCCAGATTCCACCCCACACCCCTGAGAGCCGCTCCTACCATGGCGAAGCCCACATCAGCCTTCTTGAGTGCAGGCCCATCGTTGGTCCCATCCCCGGTCACAGCCACCACCTGCCGCTGCTCAGTGTGTGTGCTGTCGATGATGCCTGTTGGGGACAGGAGTATGCTCAGGGCCTGGGCCAGCCCTGAGCCTTGACCATGGCCATGGCCCCCTCTCTGGCCCCTGCTTAGCTAGCCCCTTCTGGCGTGGCTCTTCCCAGTACCTGCAGGGCATTCTGGGTACTTGGCTAGCCCAGGGCTGGCTGGAGGTCCTGTGTGGCCTGGGTCCTGCCCACTTTCCAGCACTGTCTTTGTTTCTTACAGAACTTGGCCACACTGGCAACCACCCTAACCAGAAAAACTGTCCCCTTGGTCCCTCTGCTTATACCCAGGGCCCCTCTGCTCTCCAGGGATTCTCAAGGTTTCTCTGGGGTCCCGCCATCTGCCCTACCAACACCTTCCCCTTACTACTCTGACCTTGGCCTATCTCCAGACACTCATCCTCAATAAAAAATTCAATAAAAATGAGAATGAACACAAGACACGTGGCCCCAGTCACCAGCTGGGTCAGTGGAAGAGGGTAGGTGAAAGGTGTCATCATCAGGGCCCTTTGGAGTGTGTGGGACTTGTCACTCATGAAGCTACCAGGCAGAGATGGCCATGGGCAGGACAGATATTTGGGTGTTGACCTTGACTCTTATTCCACACAACAGACGCATCACCAAGGCCTTAGATTTCTGGCTCCAAAATGTCACTGAAGTCCTTTGTGTTCTGTCCTGATTTCTACAACTGGCATTTCTACTGGCCCCTCACTAACTTGGGGCACCCTGGAACTTGCTGCAAGACCTTGTTTGAACCTGTCCCTTGCCCCTCGGAAAAGCCGTTCACTTCTTCCCTGGGCCTCATGATAACATGCAGGAACCTCTGAACCCCACGACCGGGCCTCTCCACTCTGATCTCTTCTCTTGCCCCTGGCCATGTCCACCTCTTTGCCACATGCCTGGCTCTCACTGGCCTCTGTTCCTATAAAAGCTGTTCCTTGGGTTGGATATACTCCTGTCACCCATCTATAGCTTCAGCTTGGATGCCACCATCCACAGAAGTCTTCGTAGTGCCCTGAAGACCCCTGTCACTCCAAGAGCATCCCCGAAGCTGCTGCCTCCCCTACCCACCCCCCTGCCTATGCCCTGCAGTGGAGGGGGGGATGAGCTCCCTAACTTAGGGCACTGTCCCCTCTAAATTGCTCCCCTCAAGACCTAGCTCCCATGCCTGGTGCCCCAGGAACCGTCCTGAGCTGCTGCCACCCAGTAGCCAGCCCCAAGGCCCTCTGCCCTGAACCCGGTCTCTCCAAGCTGGTCCACTCGTATGCGCATGCGAGGCCTCTGTCCTCCCTGGTTCCCTCAGCCTGCAGGGGGCTCCTCTTTGACAAGGGGAGGGGCTCTGTGGCTCCCTGGGCTGGTAATGGGCTTTTCCTGTTCCCAACAGAGCACAGATCTGGGACAAAACCCTCCTGGGGCTGTCTCTTCTCACTCTAGGCCCAGTGTGGCCCTGCCCTGTGTGGCCACCAGGGGCTTCCCTGTGGCCAATCTGTGTCCTGACCCTCCAGACCACATCCGTCCTCCTCTCTGACAAGCTTCCGTCCTGGCTTTCCTGTCACCCATATCACTCCCGCTCCTCTGGTCACTTGTCCTTGGGTTCTGCTGGCACCACTTAGGTGGGTGCTCCTGGGTTCAGCAGCTCCCCAGCTCTTCCCTCTTGTACCCCAGCCAGGCCTGTGTCTCAGGCCCCGCACTCTCCTGCCCTGAGAGCCAGCCACCTCTGGACAGCTTCGCTCGACTGTCAGAGGCCGCAGCGTGGCCAGTCCTACACTGAAAGCATCAATTTTCCTCAGATCTGTCTTGTCTCCTGTGACTCCTGGTGCCCAGATGCCCACCAGAAAGGCACTGGGCCTGCAGTGGGCCCTCAAACAGGCAGACAGCAGAGGTCCTGGGCCCCTGCCCCTTAACCCCCTTACAATGTCCAAACACCCTGCTCAGACTTCCACCTGGAAGGGTTTCTCAGACCTGCTGACGGCTGGCCGCCCTGCCTGCCACCATCTGGTCCTTGTGGCACGCTAGGCAATCCTGGTGGTCCCTCTTGCCTGCAGGTCACTCTCCCAAAGCAGGCTGGGTTTTATGAAATGGTGGTCTTTTCCACGTGGCCCTCCCACTTCCTGAACTTGGGGTAACAGTGCAGGTCATTGCCACCTACGTGGCGAATGCGTGGTCTGTAGGATGTGATGCCACCCGCCTCCTCCAGTCTCCTCCTCAGCTTTCCCTCTTCCAGGACTCCCATGCAGGTAACTGAATTTACGTTCATTCCTTGATGTGCTGGGGAAAACTTTTTTCTCTGGACAGTTCCAGTGTGGTTCCCTGCCCTGTCTGAAAACCAGACCCTTCCTCCTGGAAACACCCTCCCCACCCACCCCTGGCCTTCCATGGCCTGTGACCTGACACCCTACCCAGCCAGAGTCAGAGGGCAGCAGCGGGCCCCAGCACAGCCTTCTCTGCCACCCATGCAGCCTTTCACCCTCTGCAGGGACACTGCCTATTTAGTGTCCACTGCCTGGGACCTGCACCACGAATTCCAGAGGGAAGGACCACATCCACCTAGATCAGGGCCTGGATATAACAGGTCCTCAATAAATGGTCATTGAAAGAATGAATAAATGAATTGATGAGCAAATGAGTTAATAAATAATAAGAAATGAGCATGGGTTGGAGAACTTTTGCTTCAGTATCTGTGCTTCAGGGCTTCTGTTTCTGTCCCCAGGCTAGATCTGCCTCCATTAATGTCCCTGGGTGACACGTTTGAGGCAAGAATCCTAGACACCTACGGATGATCTCAGGCAGAAGCCTGGATCCCACAGTCAATTTACAGATGGGTAAATCGAGTCCCAGAGTGGACAGTCTTGTCCACGGCCACAGAGCAGGTCAGCAGCAGAGCCAGGACATGAACCAGAAATACCTAGAACCTGGCCCCCAGAGCTTGGCATGTGTTGTGCTCTCTCTGGGGGGGGAAATGGGAAGAGAGAAGGACTGTGGCATTGGGCCCAAGACAGCCCATCCCTGAGTCTCAAGATGCCAAGCACACCAAGGCTCTTGAACTCCTGAGCTCTGGGGCCAGACTGAGAGCAAGTGAAGAGGGTTGACTTTCAGATAACGAGCAGTAGCAGTCTGTCAACCACAGAGAGCAAGATCTGTATAAAGTCACTCAAACTCGACATTTAAAATGCCCCACTGGCCAAATAAAACATATCTGTGGTCCCCATAAGGTAACTGAGCCATGAGTTCGAGACCCTAGATGGCCCCAACCCTAACATTTCTTGGAGGAGTTGGAGGCCCAGAATAGAAGGCTCACAACCTCCTTTGGGCCCTCAACAGGCATCCCTGGGCCGAAAAGCATCCTTTTCATAAGAGCATCCCCAGATGTGTAGACTCCCAGAGAGGGTCCCTTTCCCCCGTCCAGTTGTATGGAAACACCACGTGCCAGGAAATGAGGATTGGTCTCTGGCCTCAGAATTTCCCAAGACCTCCCACGTCTCACCTTTGACCAGGGTGTGCTTGTCTGTCGGGGAGGAGCGAGCCAGCACCCGCAGTTTTGGCCAGATCTTGTCAATTCGCTCCTGCTCAATCTGCAGAGGGATGAGGGGAGAGGGTCAGCAGGATCAGGGAGAGAAACTGAGGATCGAGGAAGAGCCCAGAGTATACTGGCTGGTCTCTGCACAATCATGCATCACAGCGCCTGTGCCTCCCAGCTCCCCGCCCCATCAAATCTAGTCCCTCTGAGGACATTTACCCTGGGTCACGTACCTCCCCCTTCTCGTTGCGGATCCTCCGGTTGAACTCTTTGCCCTCCAGACACAGGAAGTCTTCCCCAGGATGGATGATACCACACTTGATGGCGATGGCCCGGGCCGTATTGATATTGTCACCAGTGACCATTCGGACAGTGATACCTGCCCGCTGGCACTTGCGGATGGCTTCTGGGACCTAGACAGGAGGGTAGGATCCATGGGGGAGGGCACCACCCCTGGCAGGCCCTCGCTGCCTTCATGAGTCCCAGAGTGAGCCCTTCTCATAGGCAGTTCCACTTAAATGGGAGTAAAAACCCCATGAGATACTGATGGCACAGATAGAATACAGGCCATGGCTTCTCTCCCTGTGCCCATGGCAGACATTGTTAATCGATCACAGTATCCTGGATTGAACCTGATGTGGGCTCAGAATTCTTCTCAGCCAGAATCCCAGGCAGCCAACACCTACTGACCATGATAGTCTCTCCTGAGACCAAACCACTGGATCCCCCGAACTGCATAATGCTTTGGAAAGACCCTAATGAACACCTTCTCAGATCAGGCCCCAGGCCAGAGTACAGAGCACCTAGTACACTTGAACTGGACCAGCTTTATCTACAAGCTCCATGATAAGTCTGTTTGTGTATTTTCAGGCTTTTTTTTTTTTTTTTGAGGGGGAGATGTTTGCATTTGGAGGCATTTTATTTACAGAATGTGACATTGGATTAGAATAAATCCGAATGACTATGCTGTCACTTAAAATAGGACATTTTGCTGAGAGTAAGGATTGCATCCTGCCTTCTCTGACTATAATGACAGACTGATGTCTGGGCCAATCGGGTCAGATTCAGACCCAGCCCAGCCAATCTGAAGGCGGCAAGGCCCGCCACCCCCTAGGCCCCAGTAGCTTCCCCAAGCAGAGCTCTGGATTTACCCAGCAACCAGGATGTGGAAATTAGCCTGGAGCTGTGGCAGCCCTTTATACAGAACACAGATCAACTGAATGAGTGATTCTTACCCATAGGCAATAACAAATAATAAAATAATAAGACTATATTTGCTGCAGAATGTCTTTGAGGGGGAGAGAACACATCAAGGGCAGAAAATCCAGTTGTCCAGAAATACTAAAGCACTAAAGCACATTGGAATCCTGGGCCCAAGAGCTGAGTCGTGCACACCCTAGTGACTGAGGCCTCACTCCCATGCCTCCTCTGACAAGCCACTGCTGAGCTTGGAAATGCATTTCCCCCCAAAGAGACCCCGAAGTCCTAAGCCCCCATAGCTGTGAAAATGGCCTTACTTGAAGAAAGGGTCTTTATGAAGGTAATTACACAAAGATGAGGTTCTCAGAAAAAGTCCTCATCCAGTATAATCGGGTCCTTAGGCACAGAGGAAATTTGGATGCAAAGACATGCACAAAAGGAGATGTCAGGGGAGGGAGAAGGCATGCCAAAGAACAACAGAGACGGTCCAGCAAACCTCTAGAAGCTAGGAGAGTGGTCTAGAGCAGGCCCTGCCCACTCCTGGATCTTGGGCTTCAGCCTCCACAGCTGTGAGACAAATTTCCACTGTTTGAGCTGCTCAGTTTGTGGTTTACCTGCTGTTCAACAGAGTTCAGTCCTGATAAACCCACCGTTAAGTTGAAAATATCAAAAGTAAAAAATGCACCAAATAGACCTAACCTACCGAACAGCCAAGATGAACATCAAGTATCATGGGTTGTTCCCCCTCGTGATCATGGGCTGACAGGCAGCCGTGGCTCACTGCCCTGCCCAGCATCAAGAGGTTTTTCTGCCCCATTTTGCTAGTCTGGAAAAAGATCCAGATTTGAAATTCCAAGTACAGTTTCCATGGAATGAGTATTGCTTTCACACCTTTGTGGAGTCAAAAAAATTCAAAATCTAATTATCGTTAGGTTGGGGGCTATCTGTACTTTGCCATGGCAGCCCTCGCAAACTGATGAATAAAACACTTAGCATCTACTATAGTTTAGATCTTGAACATCCTCCAAAGGCCTGTGTGTTCAAGGCTTGGTCCCTAGACTATGGTGCTATCGGGAGGTGGTGGAACCTCTAAAGGGTGGGAGGTCTTAGGTTACAAGGGGTGTGCCCTGGAAGGGGACTATGGAATCTAGGTCTCTTCTTCTTTCTCTTTTGCTTCTAAGCTGTGATGTGAAATGCTTTGCTCTGCCATGTATTCCCACCATAATGTGTTGCCTCAACATGGGCCAAAAAACAATGGGGCCCAAACAACCATGGGCTGAAACCTCCAAAACTGTGAACTCAAACAAACCTTTCTTCTTTACAAGTTGATTCATCTCAAGCATTCTGTTATAGTAACAGAAATCTGACTAATACAGAATCCTTTTCCAACTCCCTGCCTTTGCCCATTCTGTTCCTTCTGCCTTCCCTCAATCTCTGTGTGTCGTATCTTACCCATCTTACATGTAAAATGCTTTCAGCTCATGAAGCCATTCTGAATTCTTCCAATCCAGTGGGATATTTCCTTAAACTATTCTCAGTAGTTTCTTCTATCACTCAGACATTTGTTCATTCAATGAACTGTTATTGAACATCCTGTTCAAGGCACTAAAGATGCAGAGATGATTAAGACTGAAACCCCAGAGGCATTGATCTGGTTGAAATATGCTTTCCACATAAATAAAATTGCTGTTAATTTTTTTTTAAAAAAAGGCTTCTTTTGCTAAAATTATCCTAGATATTTCTCACTGAGGAAAAACAGTCAGGAAATGGGCGCTTCCTGTTTTCATTAAATAAAGGCTTTTAAACATCTGTTGTTTCTGGTGACAGCCGTTGTCTGTGACTCTAAGGGCTCCAAACACCCCCGGATAACCCGGCAAGTCCCAGACCGCCATTCTCCTGATGGCTTCATTGATGTTGGCTTCCGTCAGCCTCAGCAACGTCTCAGGGTGGGAGTTTTGGCAAATATGTTTTTAACTGATTCTTGCCTTTGGTGGTCTCCAGGGGGGAAGGCAGTGTGGAGATTCACCCCACTGACAGCTGGGGAAACCAAGGGGGGCATAAATTATCTTCCTGCTATGGCAAAATGAACCCTAGCATGTCTAAGGACCCTAGAGGTGGCCCAGGTGGAGGCCATCCTCCTTTCTGGGCCTCGGCAGGCTGGAGGCACTAAGCAGGGTATTCGCCCAGGAGACTCAGGGCAGGGTGAACAGAGCTCGGCAGAGTTTGCAGAAATGCACCCACCATAGGCATGGATGCTCCCAGAGGGTCACTCACAAAACCGGTGACAGTGCTGCTGTGGAGGTGGGAATTGGGGACTAGCATGGCGGTAGGGTTATTTCACACTTCTGTACTTTTTGAATTTGGTTCCATGCACACAAATCACCTATCCTAAAAAAGCAAATCAGTAAGACAACTGTATCCACTGGGCTCCTGGGGGCCTGCATCCATCCCACGCTCCCCAGGGGGAGACGCAAATCAGCAGGTCTGAGCTTTTATGCTTTCAGGTAGCGTCCCCAGCAGCCCTGCCATGTCTGTGAGTCGAGAACATCAGACCGTTCACGTGTCTTGTTTTTCAGATGAGGAGACCGAGGCTAAAGGGGATGCACCTGAGGCCACCTAGAAGGAGTGGCAGGAGCAGAATCAGAGCCCACATCCTCTGACTCTGCCAGGCCACTGCTGTTAAATTCAGATTATGTCTTGAGGGCAGGCCTTTGGGGCACGGGAGAGGGTCAAGATGGATTCTCTGATGGAAGGAAGGATGAGCAGATGAGAAGATAGAGGCACAGAGAGAGGGCCAGTGGCTTATTGGTGGTAAAGTTGGGGCTGGCATCCAGGTCCTTTCCAAGTCTGCATCTGAAGCCACTTACTCTGGATGACCCTGCTGTCAACAGCAAATGCCAGGGACCCAGCTTTGCTCCTCTCAGGCCCTGGGTGTGGGGAGTCTTTCCTCAACCTCCTGACACAGAATGACTTGCCCCTTCTGTTTTGTGGCATCTAGGCAAAGGCCCTGGGGAAGAAAGGCAGAAACCTGCCCTAATCGGGACTTGCTCAGCCTCTTACAGGGAGTCTTTGGGGACATCCCCGTCCCTCTGTGTTTCCATCTGCAAACTGGGATGTGAGGAAGCTATCTGGGTGAGATGAGGGTTCAAACCTCTAGCCACGCCTCTTGAGTGACTGTGAAGGCAGTGGGTGTTGATTGGCATTAACAAAAAGAAGGAAGGACAGAAAATTCCGCACTACATGGCATTACTTTGTGAAATTCTTGGGTTGGTTAAGCGTGTGTGCTGACTTGAGTCATGACATAAAATCCATTTCTTCTTATTTTGGGTCAGGGCCAAAAAAATGTTTGCACCGGATTCTCTTTCCCAGCCCACCTCAGAGGTGTTTCGGAGGCGTGGTGATGAGCCAGGAGCTCACGGAGGGGTGGAGGAGGCTCTAGAAAGCAAGGACAAGGGAGTCCCCAGGGCGTGGTTAGGCCCGCCTCCTTCTGCAGGGGACAAGCCACTGCTGCCTGTTCTGAGAAATTTCCAGTAAGGAGGTAATGCATCGCCGTGAGGCCTGAGCCCATTAGCGGTTGGTAATGAGCAGGCGTCCCCTGGGGGAGCTGATAAATGGCCTGTGTACCCGGGAGGGCTGCGGTCTACAGAAAAACACACGCGGGCTCTGGTGCCAAGCGCCAAGCTCCTGGGTGCTGACTGTCTTTGCTGTTTTAGGATCGGGGTAGGATGAGGGGCCCACAGTGAGACCCAGTTGTGTGTGTGACAAGAGGGGGGGGGGAGAGAGAGAGAGAGAGAGAGAGAGAGAGAGAGAGAGAGAGAGAGAGAGAGAGAGAGAGACCTGAGCACTAGATACGGTGTTGGAAGACTGGGGTTCAAGTCCATTCATTCTACAAATCTTTATCGAGCACCTCCTGAAGGCTCAGCTGTGGGTTAGGGGACACAATGTGTCATTGGATCCAGAATCTATGGGGAAGGGGGGAAGAAAGGGGACCTTCGTTTTGGGGCCATCTACCTCATGCCAGACACTCTGCTTTTGTTCATTCAAAATGGTACGATCAGACCCTTCACAATATCCCAGGATGTGCATGCATGCGTGCGTGCGTGCGTGCGTGCGTGCGTGTGTGTGTGTGTGCGTGTGTGTGTGTGTGCGTGTGTGTGTGTGTGCGTGTGTGTGTGTGTGTGTGTGTGTGTGTACGTGGGGGAGGGTATTATTATCCGAAGTCTGCAGATAAGAATCAGAGAGCTTATGTAACTGGCCCAATGCCTCACAGCCAGCAATTCTGGCACTCCCTGGTCCGTCCCATGCCAGAATTCATTCACTCTTTGATTCTTCTCCCTGATGCCTGAGTGGAATGTAGAATCTTACGGCATCAGGCCCAAGAACTTGGAGGACAAAAATTCTACCCTGTTTCCCTTTAAAGAGGGGAAACTGAGGCTCTGAGAGAACAGGGACTGGCCAGACCATGGTGTCAGGGCAGGAGGGGACACGGAGGCCGTCCCTGCTGGCACACTCCACACTGGGCAGTCCATCCTCCTCCCTTCCTCCCGCCACGCTCCAGCTCAGGATTCTTGTCCTTCTCCCTGCAGGATGCAGACTCAGCTAAAGGAGACTGAAGACCTACTGTGTGCTGAGTACCTGTTAGGGGCTCTCCCACAATCACCTCCTCCATCCATGTGAGGAAGGTGCTGTCGCCCCCGCCCACTTGCTGGAGACTGTGACCTGACACTGAGAAACTGATGGGACTCCATTTTTGAGAAACCAGCCTCAACCTCAGAGCAAAGCCTGTCCAAGGAAGGGGGCGTGGCCCTTGTCCTTGGAAAAACCCACAGAGCACTCCTAGGCACATACCCACCCTGCTGAGTTGTTTGTCTGCAAATAACAGGAGAGATCTGCAGAGCCAAGTGTCCCTGACTCAGTCAGGCTAGGTGAGGACCCATAGCAACCCCCTAGCAACCACCAATCAGCATGAGACAGGGAAAATACCTGGGATGCCAGATGACCCCCCCAGTAGTTTATGGTGGTTGATAACATGTTGGGAAACCCTGTAGTTTAGACATACACCCCTCATGGCTTAAACCAATCAGTTCAAACGAGTCCCCCTCTTGTACTAACCAATCACCCCTACCCAACTTGTTCCTGCCAGGGAATGCGCTAATCAGTGTTAAGAGTTGTTGTTGGACTTTCCCGCGGTGTGGAATGATTTGCTGTGTGATGTTGTGACCCATAGAGTATCCCCCAAAACCTATAAGATCTCACTGAACAAAGGACCGGGGCTCACTCCCTGGGACCACTGTGAGTCCAGGCTCGAGCTTGCAATAAAGACTCTTGTGTGATTGCATCGGATTTGGCTCCTGGAAGTCCCGAGAATTACATGACACCGTGACTTGTGCGAGCTCTGTTCCTCTGAATGTCAGAGGTGTTACCAGGCAAGCTGGCCAGGGGATGGTGATTGCTAAACTGCACCTGGACAGAGGGAAGTGGAAGTACTGATGGGGACACGGCACTTGGTGTTCTCCTGAGAACAACGGCCCTTGTCATTGGGTGTGTCCTTTGCCCAGGCCTGGAACCTGGGCCTAGGGGCTTGTTACCAGAGCTCCTGGTTCCTGTGAGGTAAAAGGCTTCTAAGGCAGGGAACTCCCCACACCTGTCCCTGGGGAGGGGGGTAGAGGGAAGAGCACCTGGCGGCAGGGAGGACAGGCCCCGCAGCAGAGCACCAGGGCCTTACCTCAGGCCGAACGGGGTCCTCGATGCCCACCACACAGATGCAGGTGAGGTCATTGAGGATGTCATTCTCGTTGTCCCAGTCGGGCTCGGGGCTGCTGGGGAAGTCACGGTAGGCCACACAGATGGTGCGGAGCCCGTCGCAGGCCATGGGCTCGATCACCTTCTTCACCATCTCGTCCCTGTCTCGGGGTCGGAAGACCCGGGGCTCACCTGCCCCACTGAGGATTTTGCAGCACCTGGGGGAGAGTGAAAGGCAGGTGAATAAAGCCCAGCCAAGGGCCTAAGGGGTGTTCCCCTGCCCACTGGGGATGTCCAACTGGCCACAGAGTTCAGGCAAGGCCCACCGGGTCCATCTCCCATAATGCCTCAGGACTAGGTGCACCCACCAGCGCCCAGGTCTGAGGTAGGGTAAAACCAGGTGACCTTAAAATATCTGCCCAGGGCCATTCAGCAAGAGCAACCCTGCTTTGGTCAGTTATATGTGTTATCTACAAGGTTTCATTTGAAAAATTAAAAAAATGGTTTCCAAAGGCCATCAAACCTTGGCTAGTAGTTTTTGGCCCCACTTGTATACTAGGATCAACTGGGGAGAGCATTTAACAAATACCCACGTGTGCATCCTGCCCTCGGGTCTCCAATTCAAGTTATCTGGGGTAAGTCCAATGATCAATGGTTTTTTAAAAAATCTCCCTGGGGTGATTTGCATGGGGCTGCTGGCGCTGAGAACCATCGGGCTAGATCAATCCCTTCAACCTACGAGCCAGGAAACTGAGGCCCACAGAGGACAGTGACCTGCTTAGCTCCCCAGGTTTATCTCTGGCGCACAGTCAGAGGAACTTGCCTGATGAAAACCAAGTAACTACCACCAACCAGCCCTATGAGAAGGGAAGCAAAATTAAGTGTGACTGTGGGTAGAACGTCCTGAGGATCCAGTCTCTCAGAAGGCAGGGAAGACTCTTATCTGTAGAAATTTTTAAGAGGATATAGTTAAAAAAGTGGTGGGCAAGGGGTGAGTCTTGCTGTGTGACCTGGTGCTAGATGGACTCTCCAGTCCAGGGGTGCTGCTAGGTCCAGCATGGACGATGCCAGCATTGCATGGTCCAGAGGCCCCCAACCCCCTCCTCCAGCTCGGCCCTCAGCCGGCGCCCTGTTGGCCACTTACTTTTTGAGCACAATCTCAGAAGCACCCTTGCTGTACATGCGGAAGCTCTCGTCGGGCATCTTGATGACGGTGCTCATGGACTTGCGCACGGAGTTGAAGGTGTACACCTTATACAGCTTCTCCTCCGGCATCTGGCTGCGCACAGGCTCATAGTCCTGCTTCAGATCCAGCACAAAGCCCAGCAGACCGCATTCTGTTTTGTTACCCACCTGCCGAGGCAGGCCACCCTCCTTCTCCGGGGGCTGTGGAGAGAGGCAGGTGCGGCTCATACAGGGCAGGGCCCGCCCCCGGGGAGCCCTGGGTCCACCCTTTGCATCTGGCCTGGGACGTAAGCCACTGCATCCCAGATGGAGTCCTGACTCCAGATGCAAATCATGAAGCAAGACATCTTTTAATAATTATAGATTATTTCAAACAACTATGAATTATTTCAAGCATAAAAGAAGATAATGATAGAAACAGTTGTGTACCTACCACCCTACTTTGTAGAATCTTGACATTATGCCATATTTGCTTCAAAATTTTCTTTTTTTTTAATATTTATTTTTTAGTTGTAGTTGGACACAATACCTTTATTTTATTTATTTATTCTTATGTGGTGCTGAGGATCGAACCCAGGGCCTCGCAAGTGCTAGGCGAGCGCTCTACTGCTGAGCCACAACCCCAGCCCCCAAATTTTCTTTTTTAAGAAGCAAAACATGTCAAAGAAAAGTTGAATCCCCTCTGTGTATCTCTTCTCATCTGCTCACTTCACCCTGGACCCAGAATTAACTTTTATGTTAAATTTGGCTTTAGTCGTTGCCATGTATGTGTTATTCTTAGATAACTGTGGATTCACATGCAGTAAGAAATAATACAGAGAGCTCTCATATATCCCCTTTGTCCAATTTCCCCCAAAGTTAACTTCTTGCTTCATCAAAGTACAATGTCACAAACACCATCAAACTGGCCTTATTCAGATCTCACCAGCTTCACTTCCACTGTGTGTGCACGTGTGCATTTAGTTCTTCACAATGGCATCATGCCTGAATTCCCATGATTACCACCAGTGTCAAGATACAGGACAGTTCACCCCAAGGGGCCCCCTGCTACTCCCTGGTGGCCACAGTCAACTCCTCCCTGGCCCTGGCCATCAATCATCTATCTCTACCCTTTCGTTATCCCCCCCTTATTGTGGTGCTAGGAAGTGAACTCGGGGTCCCGGGCATGCTAAGCAGGTGTGCTACCACTGAGTTACTCCACCAGCCTGCTTCTGTCATTGGAGGCATTGATACAGGGAGTCGCACAGTAGGTTAATTTGGGAGATTGGCTTTGTCCACTCAGCATAATCTCCTTGAGATCCAGACAAGCTGTTCCATGTGGCCATGATTTATTCTCTTCATCAGCTAAGTAGTGTCCCACCGTGTGGATGGATGGGCCATCTCTTGTGATTTCGACTCAGGTTGAGCCAAATGAAATGGCTAGTTGTGCATGTCAAAAATGGCCCAAAGGTGGCAATTGCATGAGGCCATTTAACCTAATGTCTATCCGGGTAGGACTCTTTTGCACGTTGAGCATTTCAGACCCGGGGACTGTACACATTCTTCTGTAACTTGCTCTACTCACTCCACATTCCATTCGTGAGATTCTATGTGTTTTGGTTCTAGTTTGTTCTTTTTAACCTGTGGCGTAGATTTCATTCTATGAATAGGGTGCGATTGATTGACTTATCCCTTTTGGTCCCTCCCTTTTTTCTTCTCGCTCGTTCTTTAGCACTTGCTACGTTGTTGCTGTGCCAGCAACATCTGCTGCAGAGATTCTCAGTAAAACCAGGGCTGCCTCTCTCCCCCAGCACCCTTACCCTCACCTGATTTCGGCCTCCACTTCTGTTCTGAGTGGGTCCTTCTCTCTTTCCTGCTGGGCACAGTCCCACTCATGTTTTAAGGATCAACTCAAACATCTTGTATTTGAAGATTGCCTCTGGGGCTCTATCTCTTGTGTTCTATTCCTCTCTGGGTTCTCAGGGGTACTGCAGAGCCCAGCACACAGTAGGTGCTTGCCAACTGCTTGAATGGCTCAAGGCAGCCCAGTCTTCTGGGCAAGATGCACGTTTGCAGGTCAAGGCAAGATGCTCCACAGGGGCACTAAGGGGGCACTAGCCCCTCACGGTGGGAAGGGAAGATCTGCAGGTATGATCCACTCCCTTGGGTTCCCCCACACATGTGCACAGAAAGCACTTGACATTAATATGCAGTCACTCAGGTGGAGGTGGCTTGGGGAGCAGGAAAAGCCACCAGAGATAAAAAATCAAAACCAGAGAGCTATTAAAGAGGGACAAATAGCAAGAAACATGCCTGTCCTCCTCCGTCCCAGTAGTGACATTTCATGGGTCTCAGATCGGCCTTGCATCCTGGTCCTCAGCTTCCTTGAGATTGCTCAAAAGAGCAGGGTGGGCAGGAAGAACAGGGATTCAAGAAGATGCGAGCTTTGTAGGGACCCTCCATAGTCAGTTATGTCCTGGGCCTATTCTCCCCTTCTGCAGTTAAGGTTCAGGCCCAGGAGGCAGGTCCCAGTCACATGGAGACACAATTATTGACACACACAGTGGGCCTGAGACCCAGGAAGGAAAGAGACTTAGAACCTAACCATGTTCTCAGTTTCTCCATCTGTGAAATGGAATGGGTAGGAGCAGATGGTTTCCGAGAGAGAAATCAAAGCTTTCCTTAAAGTAGACTTTGGTGAAGGATGGTGGAGGGGAGAAGGTCCGTCAGCAGATGATCTGGGGACCAGGGAAGGGGACAAGGCTCAGAACATCTTCCCAGGTCCCATGACCACATTAACCTATGTCTCAGCATCAAGCACCTTGCAGAGTTGCCCTCTCTATGCTCCATGATGAGATTTCACTTGGAAGCAGAGAAATCTTTGATATGACTTCCCATTTCTGGCATTAGGAAAATAAATTCTAAGAGCTTCTTTTTTGTTTCCACAATATGTTGTTAGGCTCTAGTGTAATATATATAAAATACAATTTTATAATTAACTTTCTGGTGATTTCCAGAGTTTTATGTATGTTCCACAACCGTTTTTTTTTTCTCCCCTCTCCACTAATGAAAGAAAATGACGACTCCAAGGACTTAAATAAAAATGCCTAATTACTTATTTGCCCAAGAGAGCTGAGCAGTCATGCCTGCAAAACACCCAACATTTTATTACCCTCTGTGAAATATTTTAATTTTCCTCTAAAAGGATTTCAAACAATCCATGGTTACAAATAGCAAGCGCTGCCTCCTCCGTAATTCAATTTGTTTCCATGAACTTGAGCTCTGAAATCGCCTACACGCGTTACTAAGAAGCGTGCACCCTCCCCTTTTCTCTTTCTGCATTTTTTATCCTGACAAGCTCAGAGGTTTCGCTCTTGCTGTAAAAATTCCAAGAGCCTTATTAGCTCCAGGACTCCAACTCTGCAAAGGAGTTAAGGTGTTGGTAGTGTTCCTGTTTCTAGGGACAGGAAATAGCCCAGGAGGGAAGTGACCTGCTCTAGGTCACAGTCTCACTGAGGGCTGGGGCCCGGGGGCTGTCACTTCAAAGCTTTATCTGGTACATTTCCCTGCTCGGCTGTTGAGCCCTTTGGGAGTGCGAGGTGCAGTCATGGGCGTAACTTGGGACAAGTCATGCTTCTGATTTGGAATGCTGGATGTTTTGGGAGTGAAACAGATAAAAATCAATGAATGATGATGAATTATAAATAACAAACTATAAATATACATGATCCAAATTGTAAATAATATCTGCAAAAATGAGATGATTAAAAAACCCAGAGCACGTATCACCTCGTATCCATTAGGATAACTATTATTAAAAACACTACCAACAGGGGCTGGGGGTGTGGCTCAAGTGGTTAGCACGCTCGCCTAGCATGCGTGAGGCACTGGGTTCGATTCTCAGCACCACGTAAAAATAAAATAAAGATATTGTGTCCACCTAAAACTAAAAAATTAAAAAAAAAAACACACCACCAACAAAAAAATCCCAGGAAATAACAAGTTTGGCAAGAATGAGATGGAACTGGAACTCTTGTGCATGGCTGGTAGGAATGTAAAGGGGTGCAGATGCTGTGGAAAACAGTATGGCAATTCCTTAAAAAGTTAATTTGCAAGTCCAAATCCTAGGTACACACCCCAAATAACTGAAAATAGAGACTTACAGAGATATTCGCATACCCATGTTCACAGTGGTGGTATTCACAGTAGCTAAGAGGTAGAAGCTATGTATGTGTCCACTGATGGACGAAAGGTAAATAAGATGTGGCCTGTCCATGCTATGGAGAATCATTCAGTCTTACAAAGGAAGGAAATTCTGACACATGGTACCATATGGGTGGACCTTAAGGACATGCTAAAGGGAAAAATGCCAGTTACCGAAAGACAAATACTGTATGGATCAACTTATATGAGGGACTAAGAGGGGCTGAATTCATAGAAAGCAGAGTGCTCCCCAGGCACTGAGGGGAGTGGGGATTGGAAGGAAGAGTTTAATGTGGTACAGAGTTTCAGTTTTGCAGGATGAGAATTCTCTGGATGGGTGGTGGTGATGTTTGTGCCACAGTGTCAAGGTACTGAATGCTACTAAAATATACGTTTAAAAAAGGTCAATTTTATGGTATGTGTATTTGACCACTATTAAGAAGGAAAAAAATCAAAAGAAATTCCATGATTAATTGCTACAGTTTGAATCTTACATGTCCCCTAAAGGCCCATAGGATAAAGGCCTGGTCCCCAGCTTGGTGCTATTGGACTCTGGAGGGGACTTTAAGAACTGGGGCCTAGTGGAGCGAGCTCTTAAATATTGGGACCTCATCTTCTTCTTTCTCTCTCACTTCCTGGTTGTGAGCCTGCAGTCTTGCTCCCCCAGGAGCCACCATGATGGGCTTCCACAAGCCCAAAGCAATGGTGTTCATGAATCATAATCTGGTGGCTCCAAAACTGTGAGCCAAACCCCACTCCTTTTTTTTTTTTAAATAAGCCAACTTACCTCAGATATTTGTTACAGTGACAGAAAGCTGACAAACACAGTAGGGAACCCCATGGCATGATAAGCTGCGATGTGAGGATAGACCTTGGAAGTGAAGCCTCTCTCGATGCCAGACTAACCACCAGCCCTGTCTCAACGGTAGCCATGACCAGCTCTCCGAATGCCCGCTCTGTGCTCATGGCTTCCCTGAGCTCTTCACGTGCGTCCCCTCATTGTACCTCCACAGCTCATTCCACAGTTATGCACATTGAGCAGGACGAGGTGGCGCTGGTAAGAAGCAGCTGAGCCAGGACCCAGGTGGTTCCCTGGTCTGTGCCCCACAGCGCATGCTCCCCGACAGCATCTGCCTCTCCCCTCCAGCGCTGGAGACCACTGGCTAATAGCAAAGTGGAGGGGCCACTGAAGAGTCCTGGGGGCGCAGGGCAGTGTGCCCTGCTCCTCTCTGTACTCACCTCTAGAATGGGGTGGTGGGGAGCCATCCAATAAGTGTCAAATGAACTGACGAATCGTTTTGTGTCTATGTCTGGGCTGCCGCTCACCAGACGGAAAGGAATTTAGGCAAAATTGGGCTCCAGAACTGTCATCTAAGGGGCTACCTCTGCTGGAGAGCTTCTCAGGTGCCAGGTCTGAGGAGAGTGAGGTGGCCAAGCCAGGCCAGCAAGCCACAGGACCTTCCCTGGAAGCTGCAAAGGCAGATGTGGGTGTCCAGGGTGACAGGATCCCCCTGCTATGCGGAGAGATCTTTGGAAAGTAAACTCTTTGGAGACCTTTCCAAGTTCACGGGTGCTTTGTTACGTGTGGTATTTGTGGTGTGTGCGCATGTGCGTGTGTGTGTGTCTGTGTGAGAGAGACAGAGAGAGAGAAAGAGCAGGCAAACGGGGAGGGATTAACAGCTCGGTTAAGAGTTGGGCTTCATTCCACCAGGGATGATTTGCTTTAAGTCACTTTAAGTTACTATCCCAGAGACAGGAACTGCAAAACTGGTCCCTGGCATTTCACCTACCAGAACTAGACCCTCACTTTAAGCCCCGTCTCATGTCTTTCAAAGTCCCTTTCAGAGCCTTCCACACCCTCTGGCCCCTCTGTCTTGTCAGGAGGCCAGCTGCAGAGCACAGCCTGACTCGGGGGACTTGGAGGCTCATTTGAATGTTAGGTCGAGCCCTGAGTTGGAAGCCTGGAGCCCTGGGTTTGGGGCGGTCTCTCTGCTCCTCAGTCACTTCCCCTTCTCCTATACTTGGCCCTTCTCATCATCTGTCCAGGTTCTAATGTTTACTGAAAATACAATCCAGCAGATTCTTCCTGCTGTTTGGGGGTTCCTGGGGCTAGGCATCTGGGGTTTTGTTTTTAGTTTATTTGTTTTTAGGTACTAGGGATTGAACCTGGGGTGCTCTACCACTGAGCTACATCATCAGTCCTTCTTGTTTTTGAGACAGGGTCTCACTAAGTTGCTGAGGGTCTTGCTAAGTTTCCGAGTCTGGCTTCGACCTTGCAATCCTCCTGCCTTCGTCTCCTGAGTGGCTTGGATTTCAGGCCTGTGCCACTGCACCTGAAATCTAGATTCTAACTAGAAGAAGTTGGCTTATCTGTTCAGGAAAACCACACTGTTCCAGGGCAATCCTTCCTTCCCCATCACTTTGGGGGCTCCAGGGAGATCAGTTTCTCTCCCCACAGTTTATGATTTTAGACGCTTGACACCCTCTTTTATCAATTCAGCTCCGCATGCATCCATCTGCAGTTTAATGATTCAAATGTCACCTGGAGAGTCACCTGACTTTATAAGAGGCCTCGTAAGATACAAAACTCAAGCCTGCTCGGGTGGTTGATATGCAGGCGAAACGTGGGCAGAAAAGGAGATCATTTTCCCAAGAAAGCTCAGTGCCTCGGGAGTGTGAGGAAAGAGCTATTTCCATCGAAAGCTCAGCTGTGGCTCAGAAAGAGAGTGGCACGTTGACAGGGAGACAAGAAGCAGCCAGGAGAAGTCTTAACGTACAAAGAGTTGGAGGCCACAAAGCAAATGTCAGGGTGTGCCAGGATTTCTGAAGCAGGGAAGCAATTTTTGACAAAAAGAAGACTCATGTAGCTTCCCCTGGGGGCAAGGGAAGTCCCTAATGATTAGAAATAAGAGTGGAAAGAGCCCCCCTACCTTCCATCTCAGAAGGGATGGGCATGGGGCTGAGGCTGGCCTCCTGGGCCTCCTTTTCTGGCCACCCTTCCTACAACCTTGGCCCTTGAACCCGCCTCACCTGTGTTTTGAGTAATTCTTTTGGGTCCCGTGAGGAGAAAGCCTACTGCGGACTTATTTGCTACCAATGAGCTCTGCCTCACCCTTCAGACTAATTTTGCATTATTCTGGCCCTCAAAGAAATGCCGGGGCCACACACCACCATGTTTTCTGAATGAGCCATGAATTTTAAGTTCTCTGGGCCTGCCTGGAATGTCCCTCCTCCCTGACCACCATGGAGAACTTCTCTGGAATTTTCTGGACTCAGCTTCATCCCTGGTCTTCAGGAGTGACCATGGCAGGTTACTTGAGGTTTCTGCAGCTCAGTTTTCCTAGCTGCAACATGGGAGTGGGCCTGTTTGGCCTGATGGGATGAAAGGGATGTGTAGGGTCAAGCGAGACTGACCGGCAAAGCCAACTGCAGAGGCTCAGAAAGAATCATGGTGGTAATGAGAGTAATAACTGACATGGACGGAGGGCTTGTTGCACTGTCCTGGGTACTCTGCCTTCATTAGCCTCCTCTGGGTGCCACCGCTGGCTGGTAGCACATGCCTGTAATCTTAGCAGCTCTGGAGGCTGAGGCAGGAGGATTGCAAGTTTGAGGCCAGCCTCTGCAGCTTAGCGAGAGACCCTGTCTCAGAATTAAAAAATAAAAAGTGCTGGGGATGTAGCTTAAGGATAGAGCACCCCTGGGTTCTTTACCCACCCTTGCAAATACGCATGTAATTTGTTCATGTTTGAAAGAAGAAAGGCATCAGCCAATTAGGAGCTCTCTGGTTCAACCAGCACAGCCTGGATGACTGAGGGAAACTGCAGAGTCAGCTTGGTAAGTTGGAGGGGTTGACAAAGCCCTGGTGTTGGCCAAGGAACATGGAACCTCTGGCTGTCACAGGAAGAGGTCACAGAGACCCCTATTAATTCATAGTCACCCATTCACTCATCTACCCCGACACACACCCATCTACCTACTCACCCTCCACCTTCCATTCATCTGCCCATCTGTTCCTCCCTCTCTCTGCCTTCCTGTCATCTCATTGATTATTTATCTATTTATGGATCAACCAATTCACTTACCCAGCCCATCCACCCACTATTTCCCAAAGGCCTATGCTGAGGGGACTAGAGAAGACTCAACTGTGTCTCTCGTTCTCAAAGACCCCACTGCCGGGCTGGGGATGTGGCTCAAGCGGTAGCGCGCTTGCCCAGCACGCACGGGGCACTGGGTTCGATCCTCAGCACCACATAAAAAATAAAATAAAGATGTCGTGTCCACCGAAAACTAAAAAATAAATATTAAAAAAATTCTCTCTCTCTTTCTCTTAAAAAAAAAGAAAAAGACCCCATTGTTTGCATCAGATGGTGAGAAGAGACAGAGGACTGTTGTCCTCAGGAAGGGGAAGACACGGTGTGTGCGAGCTCAGCTGTCACCAGGGTCTCATTTTCCTTGGCCAGGTCCATTTTTTGCACGGGAGCAGATGAGTCATGAGGGTGAAGGGCACGGCTCCTCCTTCCTGCCCACCTCCTCTTGCATGGACTCAGGGCGTCCTGCAGTCTAGATTTCCCATCCTGGTTGGGAGATGCCTGGACTTCTACCCTGGACCAAGCTGCCTTAGCCTCTTTACTGTCTTCATCAGGATGAAGAAAGGGTGGTCCCCGAGAGCCCCTGTGTTACATGGCCCGATTGGCAGGGTCTGGGTGGGAAACTTACCCTGAACTCCAGCCCTCGTTCCCAAGACCACCACAGTCTAATGGTGTTGTGGGATTGGTTTCAATGACTAAGAATCTGGCTGGGCCCCTGGACTCAACAGCTGGCTATAAGGTGGCCAGAGGTTGACTTTGCTGCTGACTGACTTTGGACAAGACCCTTTTCCTCTCTACCCTGATGCCTCTGCTGTAATTTACTTACTTGTTGGTCTCTGCATTGCCAAATGGAATCCTCCTATAATTTTATTGCTGAATAACCACCCAGTCATCCTGTATGCTAATTATGTGCCAGGTGTGGTGCTCAGCGCGTCCCACTTACTGATTTGCTCCTCACAATAATCCTATCATTTTACCCAAGAAACTAAGGCACAGAGAAGTTAAGTAATTTGTTTGGATTCACACAGCTAGCGAGAGGTTTGAACCCAGGCTGTCTGGCTCCAGAGTAGGAGTCTTGACCACTGTCTGCTCATACCAGAGGCTCTACTGTCCCTCCCACACTGATGGCTGTCAACAAAAAGAATCATGTGGCCATGATACTTTCAGGAAAGAGCCAGAAATACAGGCACAGGAATCCTAGGATCCCAGAGTTCAAGGTATAGCAGCAGGGGACCCTATGTGACTATTGGATTACAAACCAAGGACCCCGATTTCCAGGTCTCTGGCCTGGCCCCAAGCTTACGAAGCTGCACCTTCTCCCCAGGTGGACTCACTGACCCTTGTCTCTTGTGCCACCTGGACACAGCCTCAGTCCACCAATATCTGGAAGTGAGATTCTAGCTTTGCCACCGCTGTTCCCGAGACCATCTGAGATTTAACACCATGGAGAGGTTTCTACAGATCTCCTGATCGATCCAGGGACTTCCTGACTGTAACTGAATAATCTACGTCTCAATCCAAGCCCACTGCACAGGGCTTTTGCCCACATGGCTGCCCCCATGGCTGGAAGCCTGTTCTGGGAATCGCCGCTCCCCTCTCTGCCACATCTGCAGGACAAACTCATTCACAGCGTGGCGGTTATTTTAGGAAGGCCGGGGGAACCAAATAAAGCATCGCTGATCTCTCTTGATTCCCAAATCAGGGGAGAAAGGAGACAGAAATGTCATCTCTGGCATCACCCGCAGGGTTCTCTGTCACCCGTCTGCACACGTCCTCCGACCTACTTTCCCCTCTGTGGATTCTGCCTCCCTTGGCCTGCAGCTCCAGGGTGATGGGGGTGGCCATGAGAGGCAGGGCGCCGGAGCCGCCTCCTTATCCCCACAGCAACCCCCAGTCCCTCGCTGCTGACTCACGCTGCTGACTCCCCAATTTGGCGGCTCCCACAAATCCCACCGGATTATGAAGGCTGCAGCTGGCCCCCGGCTGAAGGGGAAGGTCAGGGCTCGGGCACATGTGGAGGGGAAGCAGAAAGCTCCGCCGATTCACCCCGATGCCCGTGAAGCAGAAATGCCCTGCATCTGGGTGGCCGTGGCCATCTGGATGAATGAACTCTGGGCTTCTCGTCCATAGTCCAAACGCTGGTTAATTACCAAGAGGCAACTTGGGTTTCTAAACCCAAAAGGCATCACAGCATGATGAGACTAAGTAGCATAGCTGAGAGAGTAAGATGATTGTTATTTTATCTTATTTTATTTTAGTTTTTGGTACCAAGGATTGAACTCAGGGACACTCGACCACTGAGCCCCCTCCCCAGCCCTATTTTGTATTTTATTTAGAGACAAGGTCTCATGAGCTGCTGAAAGTGATTTTTTTTTCATCAAAATAAATAATTTTATTACTCTTACTAACAACAGCGGTTATTATGGGTGGCAGATTGTTTATAAAAATGGCCACAGTTTTTTTTCCTTCTATGAATCCATGTCCTAAGCAGCACCTCTCAGCAAGAGGCGGAATCTCTAATTCACTCTGTGAATCTGGGCTGGCCTCCCAACTTGCACTGCTCAACGGGATGTGTCAAAGTGACAGTTTACAGCCCAGTTCTCAAGAGACCCTGAACACCTCAGTTCTAAGAACCCTGTTGTCACCATGTGAATTAGCCCAGACTAGCCTGCCAGAGGAGGTGAGACTACACGGCGGAGCAGGGGTAGCCTAGAGGAGGCCAGGCCAGATCAGCCAATGGTCCTGCCAAGATCAACAGACCTGGCCACTTGAAGCTCTGCAGATGCATGAGGGAGCCCAGCTGAGACTGGAAGAACCACCTTGCTGAGCACAGCCAGAACCACTGAACTGCAGGATTGCTAGCTTCATAGAGCCAGCTCTTAGTCCCTGTGGGGGATGGGTTCCAGGACCCACAGCAGATACCAACGTCTTTGGATGCTCAGCCCCTTAAATAGAATGGCACAGCATTTACACAGAACCCACACAATCCTCTCCCATACTTTTAAACTTGTCTCTAGCTGACTTATAATACCAATCTAAATATTACATGTAAAGAGTTCTTTTAGTGTATTGTTTAGGAAATAATGACAAGGAAAAAGTCTGTATAGTGCTGTACAGATGCAACAATTCTAGTCCTAACTAGATTTTTTTCTGCATATTTTTTAACCCACAGTTGATGGAATCAGCATACGGAATCCACAGACATGGAGGGCGGACTGCAGTTTCATTTTGTGTTACTAAATTTTGAAGTGTGTGTGTGTGTGTGTGTGTTTTGAACCAAGGGGTGCTTACCTACTGTGCCACATTCCCAGCCTTTTTAAAAAGTTTTTTGAGACAGGGGTGTCACTAAGTTGCTTAGGACCTAAATTGCTGAGGCTGGCCTTGAACTCTCAATCCTCCTGCCTCAGCCTCTGGAGTCAGAGGGATTACCGGGGTGCACCACCATGTCTGGCTTGAAGTATTTTGTTTTGTTACATAGCATAAACTAATTAATAGAAACATTTTGGCAAGGGGATCAATGTCAGGATTTAAAAAAATAATCGATGGTAATAATTAACAATCTTTTCTGTTTGATCACACAGACATTAAAGTTAGAAGATTATCAAATCAAACAGAAATGAATTGCTTATTATCTGACCACCCGGGAGTGCATCTGCAGGAGCTGAGAACATCAATGCCATCGTTCAATCTGCCCAGGACTTCTGGGTCGCATCATGGATGATGCGCCCCCTAGCGGGGGATGCCACAGGTGCCCACTTACCAGAATCTTGGTGGTGTAGGCGCTGTTGATGGCGATGGCGTTGACCAGCAGCTCCATGGTCTTGGCGTTGATGGAGCTGGGATCCGGAATCTCCTTGTAGTGGACGTCACCAACGTAGGCCTGCACCACCGTCATACGATTGGTGGTCAGAGTGCCTGTCTTGTCTGAGCAGATGGCTGTGGCGTTGCCCATGGTCTCACAGGCGTCCAGGTGGCGCACTAGGTTGTTGTCCTTCATCATTTTCTGGGAGAAAGGGCAGATAAAAGGGCGATGGTGAGGAGGGAAGGTGGGGGAGATGGGATGCCTGGGGGCGGAGGCCCTGCGTGATATTTGGCCTCTGCATGTCAGAGGATCTTGGTTATTAAGGCCTCTTACACCTGGACTTCTTTTGACTGTTATGGCCCTTTTCTTTCTCTTTTATCATTTGAACCATTTAAAAGATTACTTATTTTTTTTTTTTTTACCTCAAGATACAGAAGTAATCTACATTGTCTATAGAAAAAAAAGGTGGAAAAAATATACGAAAAAATGCTCATCATCTCTAGCAATCAGAGAAATGCAAATTAAAACTATGCTAAGATACCATCTCACTCCAGTAAGAGTGGCAGCCATTACGAAGACAAACAACAACAAGTGCTGGCGAGGATTGCAGGGGAAAAAGGTACACTCGTAGACTGCTGGTGGGACTGCAAATTGGTGCAGCCAATTTGGAAAGCAGTATGGAGATTCCTTGGAAATCTGGGAATGGAACCACCATTTGACCCAGCTATTCCTCTCCTTGATCTATACCCAAAGGACCTAAAGACAGCACCCTACAGGGACACAGCCACATCAATGTTTATAGCAGCACAATTCACAATAGCTAAACTGTGGAGCTAACCTAGATGCCCTTCAGTGGATGAATGGATAAAAAAAATGGGGCATTTATACACAATAGAATTTTACTCATCAATAAAAAATAATAAGATCATGGCATTTGCAGGGAAGTGGATGGCATTAGAGAAGATTATGCTAAGTGAAGTCAGCCAATCCCCCCAAAACAAATGCTGAATGACTTCTCTGATATAAGGGAGGTGACTCAAAATGGTGTTGGGAGGGAGAGCATGGGAGGAAAATTACCCCTAGATAGGGAATAGGGGTGGAAGGGAAAGGAAAAAGGGGAATAGCATGGATGGTGGAAGGAGACCCTCATCATTATATAAAATACAGGTATGAAGATGTGAATTTGGTGTCAACATACCTTATATACAGAGACATGATAAACTGTGGTATAAAGGTGTATTGCATTTGTAATGCAAAGAAGAAAAAAATTAAAAAAAAATTAAGGTTGGGTCTCTCTTGATTACTTCAAATATTTTACTCTTAACTGAGCATAAATAATTATTCCTTATTTGGTTATGGATTTTTCTCAAATGTATCACCTTCTACTGGTGCCTGTTTTTCAGTGTCTTTTCAATTTTGCCAAAGCTAAAATAAGTTTAGCATACATGTGTTTATGGATATAGGAAATAATTTGGAGAAATATCAAAATATGAGTGTCATTATCTCTCAGTGATAGAATTTTAGATTTTTATTGACTTCTTTTTATAAAATCCATAGATTTCATTTTTCTATAATGAGCACATAACTTGCACCATAAAAACTATGAATTCCTTTTAAATAAAAATATACTAAAAGGAAAATGAAAAGTGAGCCATCAACTGCCACCTAGAACAGCCACATCTTATTATAAATTTAAAAAGAACAGATGTTGATGTATAACAAAATGAAACCCTACTATACATATTATTATTTTTATAGAGCCTCCCCTTTTCTGGCTCAATTCCTGCCTCTTCTAGGTTCTTAAACAAGTAATGAAAATAAAGTAATTTTCAAAGAACCACCATTTCTCATGCAGGTACCCTGACAAGTTGACCCTACCTGGGAAGGAAGGGCGAGCAAAGCCGCTAGAGGCTGAGTCAGATGGAGTTCTAGTCTGTGCCTAGAGATTTTTTTCCCCTCTTGATACCAGGGATTGAACCGAGGGTGCTTAACCACTAAGCCACGTCCCTGGGCCTTTTTGTGTTTTATTTAGAGAAAGGGTCTCAATGAGTTGCTTAGGGCCTTGCTAAGTTGCTAAGGCTGACTTTGGAATTGCAATCCTCCTGCCTCGGCCTCCCAAGCCACTGGGATTACAGGCATGTGCCACCCTGCCAGGCTGGGCCTAGAGATTTCATTTCCTTTATTCTTGCTCCTCATTATAATTCTTTACAGCAAGGATAAATAAGAATGCAATTTGAATAATTTTACCAGAGGTTTAAGTTAGATACTGATAGGATTATTGCTATTGAATTTTCCTGATTATAACCCGTGATAATAATGCCAATAAATATCATGCTGAATGGTTGACCAACATTTGGAATTTGCAATACACTTTACATTCTGCAACGAGCCTTTTGCATTTATTTTCTTGTCTGATGTTGTAAGAATCCCATGAACCCTGAGAAGATCTGTTTTGGCAACTGAAGAAATCTAGACAAAGAGATTAGACCAGGATCACACTCCCAGTGAGGTTGAAGGTTGGTGTTTCAACCCAGCTCGACTTAACCGCACAGCCTAGATCATTCCATGGAGCCTCAACCCATCTGCTCTCTGAAGAGGGTGGTCTACTAGGCTTGAGAATCCCTAAGTTGAGACTGTCCAATAGGGTAGCTCCAAAGTGTACATGTAAAAAGCACATTGCATTTTGAAGACACTATGAAAAAAGAACATGTAAAAGAAATCTCTTTATAATTTCTACATCAATCACATGTTGCATTGATAATAATTTGGATATATTGGGTTAAGTCAATTGCATTATTAAAGTTATCTTCACCTGTTCCTTTTTTACTTTTAACAAAATGGGGCTACTTGGACATTTAATGTGGCTCACATCTGTTTTTCCCAGGTAGCACCGATCCAAGTGGTCACTGCTGGGCTCTTGATGGTGACTCCCAGATCCAGGCTCAGAGAGGAATCATCTGCTTCTCCTGAGCTGGGTGCTCTAAGTTTATCAAGTGACTGCAGAATCAACATGACCTAAGATGACCAAAGCTACCAGGTGCCAGATATACAAACTGCAGACAGCACAGGAGCCTAAGATTGTCTAGACACATGGTTCCTCCAAACCCGGTCTGTAAAGTTTTCAAGGAGATCCCCAGCTCGGTGGGGTGGCTGTGGAGCCCCTACTCATGGCTATGTAAATATTGCCCTCTCTCGTCCCCCGGGCTCTCGAGGAGCATCTTCATGTGACCTGTTTGGGCTTTGGTTTGTGGGATGGAGTTTCTCTGAAAACCCTAAAACAGAGAGAACAGAACGATCAGGGCTGTATAGATTTCACAGAGCTGCCACTTCCTGGCACCAGCTTGGAGATCTCTTTTCTGGATGAAATTACATCGGAGAGCCCAGCCCAAATTCCTACTTGGAAACAGATGCTCACTGTGCCCTCCAAAAGCCCTGCCAATTTCTTGGAGTGGGGGGCCTTATTAATAAACACGACCACACCTCTGCCCTTGTGGGGGACATCATGGCATCAGGACACTGGGCGAAAAGAATCCAGAGCCCTGCCCTCCAAGGTGGGGAAACCCCGGGGGCAAAGGGAAGAAATGAGCAGGACGTGAGAGCCTTGGAGTGACCCACAGAAGGTCAGACTTGTGGTGTCTGGGACCCGCGGATGACCACTGCCTGGGCAGGTGGGAGTGGGACTCCGCCATTGATTGTGCTTTGGAAAGCCTCCCAGACCCGAGCTGCCCCAGTGAACATCCACTGTCCAACAGTCCTTCATTTAACTGCTTTTAAAACCTCTCAGTCTATATCCAAGGTGAAGAGGCTTCTGTTAAATTAGGCTTCCCTTTGTTTTCATCTTACCTCTTTCACACTTTTTAGATTGCGGCCTCTGAGATTAGTTGTGTAAATACTATGGCTACGAGGGGCCTGTTACTGTGGCTGCCAGACCTCTGCCTATATTCAGTGGGAGGGGGATAGGTTTGGGCCTCAGAGCGATATCTGGATTTTATTTAATTTTTGCAGTACTAGGGATGGAACCCAGAGCCTCATGCATGTGAGGCAAGCACTCTGCTACTGAGCTACACCCCCAATCCTATTTTATTTTAGGGGATTGAGCTGATTGTCAATACAAATCTGGAGAATTTATAGTAAGTGCAGAGTTTTGACTTCTCTTGAAAGATGTGTGAAGATCTGACCCCCTGGGCCTGCAATCCTACAAGGCGACATTTGGCTGGGCTAAATAGTGGAGACCCCTTTAGCTAGGGCTGGGCTCTTGGGTCTGTCCCCAGCTTCCTCAGGTGTCTGAGTTTTGGGGACAGCAGACATCCTCTCTGAGCCCCTGATGTGTCCATATGCTTCTTGGCTCATCTCCCAACCCCAGCACCAACCCTGGGGCCCCTCCCCAGGCTCCCAGCTGGGGATGTCAGCTGACTGGTCCTGCACTCCCAGCTCACCTTCACCGAGTAGGCCAGCGAGATGGTGACCGCCAGAGGGAGTCCCTCGGGCACAGCGACCACCAGCACTGTCACACCAATGATGAAGAACTTGACAAAGTACTGCACGTAGACGGGCGTGCACTCGGGCAGCCACGGCTTCTTGTTGACCACGAAGGTGTCCACGGTGAAGTAGAGCACCAGGATGATCACGGTGATGGCCGACATCACCAGACCTGCAACACAGGGGGACACCTGCTCAGAAGGCTCCAGGCAGGGCCCAAGGGGCCCTGAGAAGTGAGGTATGGACTAAACACTTGGCTGAAAGGTCCCTGGGGTCTAGCAGAACTCAAAGCACGTCCCAGCTCTGCTCCTTCCTTGCCCTGTGACTTAGAGCAACTCCTTGGTCCTCTGTGAGCCTCAGTCTCTTCCTCTGTACCATGGGGATGCAGATTTCCTTCATGCAAAGTGCCTAGCACAGTGCCCACCTGACACTTAGCAGGTGCTTCAGAAATGTGTGCCAAAACAGGGAGGTGAAGTTGAAATCACTTATTTCCTCATTTTTTTAAAAAAAATCTTAGTTGCTGATAGACCTTTATTTTATTTTTAATTTTTTTAGCTGTTAATGAACCTTTATTTTATTCCCTTATTTATATGTGGTGCTGAGACTTGAACCCAGTGCCTCACACATGCTAGGCCAGCGCTCTACCGCTGAGCCCCAGCCCCAGCCCCTTCCTTCACTTATTGATAAATAAATACCTTTTGAGCATTTATACCAGTCACATAGTAGTTCCTAGGCTACAAACTAGAGGCACAGCAGTTACAGAGTTCCTACCCTTGGGGACCTGATGTTCTAGAGGGACAGGCATACCAGAAACAGATCACACAGCCACAAGATCATTGAGATGCTGCAAAGAAAAACCAAGGTGATGTGACAGAAGGTGACATGACAGGGGAAGTTGCTTTAGCCAGGATAGCCAGGGAAGGCTTCCTGGAGGAGGTGACCTTTGGGCAGACACAGGAACAACAGGAAAAGGAAACTGAGGCTCAACAGGAGAAGTGTCTTGTTCACCGCCACAGGAGCTACTGTAGCAGTAGGGATGCCGTTGGCAACCTCCCGAGATCCCCTGGGGTCTCTCTCACCAGTTCAGTGTGCCCACCTCCCACCTGCGGCAGGTGCCGCAGAGACTGCTTACATCTGCAGCCTTTGCCAGAGGGAAGTGGCACTGGGGGCGATGTGAGTCCCCTTGTCATGGGAGTGAACCAGCCCCCATCTGGGTTCTAGTGAACCCACCCACCAACCAGTGGCTGATGTGGGGGGTCCCAAAGCCCAGGCCCTGCTGCAAGGTGGACGGGCCCCCTGTCATGTGGCTCATGGTCCTGCGGAATCAAGTGGAGACTAGGAATGTTCCAGAAATCTCAGTGGCATCTGGCTTCCTCCCCTTACTGCAGGCTCCACATGAGAAAATCTCGGGTAAATCCCTCACCACCCATCTCGGATCTGCTTGCAGGAAATTCAGCCCAAGAGGTAGGCTGTGAAAGGTCAGGGAGGGAGGGGAGGGAGGACTCTGAGGGCCACGGGGCTGTTGTCTTCTTAGTCTCCTCCCCTAACCAATGCCACCTTCCCAGGGAGTCTTGTGCCTGTGACAGCCATGGTGGGGACAGAGGAAATCCCTGGGCCCGTCATTCCCCACCCCCCCCACCTCCAGCTGCGGGGCCTCAGAGCCGGGCTCTATCCCTGTCTGACAGTCACAGGGGCGGGAAGCCAAGCTCCCAGCAGCCCGGAGCTGTCACCAGGCCCCCGAGTTTAAATATAGACAGCCGGGCCTATAATTTTCCTCCCTCCCCCTGCTGTGGTGTCTATAATTAGAGCCAGGGAGACAGCCACGGAGGAGAGCAGCCAGGTGGGGAAGCCTTGGCACTGGCTGTATCCTTAGCCAGGAGGGTTGGGACTCACCTTGCAGCTGGGCTCAGCTTCTCGGGCCAGGGGGCTGTCACCAGCCACCACGTGCAGCCACTACCTCAGTTGGGAAGCCCCGCTTGTTTGGTTGGAGCGCAGACAATGGGCTTCTCCCTGGGCTCCTGGCATGCCCTCGGCCTCTTTAATCTTTCCTCTGCATCGCAGCTGGTGTGGTTCATTATAAAGCCCCAATCCGTCCCTGCCCAGCCCTACTCAAATCTCTTCCATGGCTCCCAGTGTCCTCAGGATAAAAATCTGAGCTGCCTAGATCTCCAGGCTCTGAGAATCTGATCCCTCTTGAGTCACTGCATGTGCCAAAGGCTAAGTCCTCTGTATACATAATTCCCTTTAATCCTCAGAGCAACCTGTCAAGTGGGGATGACCTGTAACCCCATTTTACAGGTGAGAAGACAGAGGCTCAGAGCAAGCTGATGATACTTGGCCCAGTTCTCACAGCCATGGATGGACTGCAATGTAGGCAGTCTGCCCCGATCCAGGGTTTTACCCTCCTCTTTCTGCCTCACTAAGTGCTGAGTGTTTACTGCATACAGGACTCAGATTGATGGCTATGGCAGGAAAGCCTGGGCTTCCAGGACCATCTCTTTCTTATTTATTTTTTGGTACAGGGAATTGAACCTGGGAGTGTTAATCCCTGAGCCGCATCCCGAGTCCTTTTTATTTAGTTTAAGATCGGTTCTCACCAAGCTGCTTAGGGCCTTGCTAAGTTTCTGAGGCTGGCTTTGAACTTATGATCCTCCTGCCTCAGCTTCCTGAGCCCTGGGATTTACAGGGTGTGTGCCCCCCCAGCACCCACCAGGCAGGACCCTCTCTTTCAAGGTGACCGAGGTCAGCCTGGGGTCTCACTGGTGGCTTCAGTCCCTCAGCCCCCACCGCTGCACACTCACCCGCCTTGCCAATCTGCACTGCCAGTTTGGTGAGCTTGCCCTGCAGCACAGACTTCTCCTTCTTGTGCATGTTGGCCTTCTTCTTGTCGTCTGCGTCGCCGCCCTCGGCACTCTTGAGGGGCTGCATCTCCATGGCGGCTGCCCCGTCCTGCTGTTTGGCTGGAGGAGGCAGAGCACGCACATGCGCACACACACACACACACACACAGACACACAGATGCGCACGCAGGTCAGCCTTCAGGGTGGGGATGCTGGCACCCACCCTGCCTGCCCAGTGGAGGTGCTGGCTGCCCCGACTGGGCCCCCACATGGTGGGCACAGGAGCCCAGATGGATTCTTGGGCTGCCAGGAGTCTCACTGCCTCAGAGAACACGCTCTACCCTGGGCTCCCAGCAGGAGTGGACTGGGGTCCCCTTGGGGCCTGAAGCAACCCACAGACTCTACTCAAAATGGACTCTTGGTCTTTCCCATAGTCAGATAGGAAAGAAAGTCTTGGGCTTTCCCAGCATGCCCCTGGGGCATGCTACTAAGATATTGAGGATCCAGCAGACAGGAGGGTCAAAAATGAAAAATAAGAAAGACGTTTAAAAGGTAAAAGAGGGTGAACCTCTGGGCACAGGTACCTAGTCCCCAGTCAGTATGGCCTCTTCAGCATGGGACTGAATGGAGGACCTGTGGCCCTTTTTTGACAGAGATTGGGCCAGCCCTTAACCTACCCCATCCTTCGACCTGTAAGGATCTCAAAGAACCAGTTTTGAGTCTGCAGCTGAATGGGCCGGGAGCCCAAAGGCTGGGGAGACGCTGGCCCAGGAGTGTCCTCTCTTCTCCCCAGGGACACCTGGCACCATGAGTATCACAGCTACATCCCCAGGGACACCAGGCCTCGTAACTAGCCTCCACCTCTGGTGCAAGCTGGTGTGGGTGGGGAGGGGCCCGCGCGGACCACAGAGGCTGGGACAGAGGTTTACCTTTGCTCTGGCTGGAGTCCACATTGCCATCTTGCATTTTACCTACACGACAAAGAATTTTAACAGACAACAGAGAACAGATGGCACAGGTCGGTCATCACAGAGACGTAACAGGCCATGGACATTCATGTCACAGATGGAGGAAGGACTGAGCTGTTCAGGTGCTGTGTAGGCCCGCAGACCCAGGGCAAGCTGGCTGCCAGGCTGGCCACAGGGGGCTGTCAGTCTGAGTGACTCTGGATTCTCTAGGGGACTCAGGAGAGAGGGTTTCTGTTGCAATCACCTTGGCCCTGAGTGTTTTATAGATTCAAGGACCATATTTGAGAGTCAAGGGGACAGAGTCTGCTGGCAGGAAGCAGGAGAACTCTAGACCCCACCAGTGAGGCTTTTATAACTTTTTGACAGCTGTATTTTGTGGGCTGGGAGGGGGCAAAGGGGAATGTTCAGCTACAACCTTTTTGTTTCCTTGTAGAAGGAAACATGTAAACACAATGGAGAAAGAGAGAGACAGAAAAAGAGGGAGGGAGGGAGAGAGGGAGGGGAAGGATGGGAGGGAGGGGGAGAGAGGGAGGGAGGGACGGAGGAAGGAAAGAGAGAAGGGGGTGGGATTGATTCTAGAATAAGCAGAGTCTGGATGATGTACGTAGTTCTGTGTCTCTTTGTATCTGGCTCCAGGGGACAATTCTGCTTTTTCCTCATCTTTCTGAAGGGCTAAGAAGCTATTGCATGGATGTTTCTGACAGTGACCATGGCAAAGAGTGAGCAAGACGTCCCCAGCAGTGGTCTTTGAGGGGCCCTGAGCATGTCGGGGGGGGGGCTTCATGAAGCATCCTCATTCCCGAGGGGAAAGCTACGACCCCTGGTTAAGGGGGACTTTATTCTGCAGCTCCGGCCACGGTAGGCAGGATAAGTAGAGTCAGTAGGTTCCTCTGGGCAGTTTCTTCTATGCCAGGGCCTGCTGCCTAGCACAGGGGAAAGGGTGACTATGGGGATCCCCACCCACTAAACAGGGCAGCCCTGGCCCAAGTGGGTGGCACTGGTGGCTGCTGTGTCTCACCTGGAACACCTGCCTCTCTCCTGTACCCTCTGGTCCCCTGGCCTGTGCCGCTCATCTGGATTTATTCCTCTGGGCCTTGCCACTAAGGGAGGGGTCTGAGGGGGCCAGCCGCCCTTGGACATCTGCTGCCACGCCCACCAGGTATCAGGCTCGGGTGGCCTCCATGATTTCATGTGATCCTGTCCATGGCCTCCCCATGAAGGGTACTCTTGAAACAAACCCATTTGCAGATGAGAAACTGAGGCTCAGAGGGGGAGATGACCCACTGACGTCTCTGCAGTGGACAGCTGGCCCCAAAGTGTGTGCATGTCTCCACTCTGCTGTCTCATTTCCTGAAGCCCCTCTGAGCCCAAGGAA
Source organism: Urocitellus parryii (assembly GCF_045843805.1). Lineage (NCBI taxonomy): Eukaryota > Metazoa > Chordata > Mammalia > Rodentia > Sciuridae > Urocitellus > Urocitellus parryii. Next base: position 14,595,227 of record NC_135546.1, read on the forward strand.
GGGCATCGGGATGGTGCTGCTAGGATAGAGTTCCTCAGGGTCCCTGTTTTGGCACTGACTGTGTGACTTCACGTCTCCCAGCCTTGACTTCCACCTTTATCCCAATAGTCACCTCCCATAGTGTTCCAAAGTCACCTTCAGCCGGGAACGGCGGCATATGCCTGTAATCTCAGTGACTCAGGAGGCCGAGGCAAGCTCGAGGTTAGCCTAGGCAACTAAGAGTGACCCTAAGAAACTTAGTGAAACTCTACCTCAAAATAAAAAATAAAAACGGTAGGGGATATGGCTCAGTGGTAAAGTGCCTCTGGGTTCAATCCCCAGTACTGAAAAAAAAAAAAATTCACTCTCTCAATAACCACTTGCATGGTTCAGCCTTCTGCCATTTAAAAGGGCTTTTGCAAGAGTCATCTCTTGTCAGTCCCTGCAAGGTGGGGTGGGAGGGACTGTCAACACTCTCATGTTACAGATGAGGAAACCGAGGCCAAAGGATGTTCAGAGGCAGCCTGCATTTACGGGTAACCTCCGCATCACCTTGAAACCACATGATGAGCTTGTTAGCATTTCTGCACCCAATTTTTAGGTGACACCCAGGAGGGAACCGGCTTCCCTGGTCCCTGCTCGTCACGTTCTGTTCCAGTGTCCATGCTGGGCTGTTCTCACCAGCCCTCAGAGCAAGGCTGGGGTTTAAAGAGAAAGGCCCCCATTGCTCTATTGTTAAAGTCTTCCTACTGGATTTATAAAACAACAACCAGAGAGAAGACTTTTCAGAGCAAACAGGAATGAACAACAATTATTTTTATTTCTTAAAATAATTTTACTAACTAGGCTAAGGGGCACCAGAGGACTCAGCTTCAATAGTCTCTTTTAGAAGGCTCGAAGGGGCCTTTATTTGAATTGCATATTATCAGATGCCTAGCCGGTGTGCGTGCCCATTAGACCCAACTAGCAATTTCCTCTTTTATTGCCACAGTGATCACGTGGCTAGAAAAATAATTGCCAATGCATATGTTGGAGGGAGGGAGTACATTGTAGGAGTGCTTTGGTGCAGATGGCCTGGTTTCTCAGAAACAAGGGACTTATTGGGGACTCTTCTTGCCTGCCTGGCTCCGCACTGTGATGGGACAGCCAGCTTTGGTCCTATGAGGGACCAGGAGGGTGGGCTGTATTTCAGGGGATGTGGCAGGATCTGAGAGTGGGGCTGGGAGGGGTCTCGGAGGCCCTTCTCTTCCAGATGTGGCTGTTTCTGAGTCCATTCTCTTTGAACATCAGGAGGGATAGAGGTGAGAGGAGCACAGATTTGGAGGAGACAGACCACCAGCTAGGAGATCTGGAAAATGTCACTTCTCTGTGCCACCCTTTCCTCCTCTGTGAAATGGGTCCGTATCAACTAAGGTGATGCTCATGGGATGCACCTGCAAAGTGCTGCATAAATGTTAGGAGTTAATGGTTATACGTTATGACTCCTGCTTCTAATAATCTAAGTGGTGTATTAAATAGCCATATGTGAACAAGCATAAAAAATAATAAAGCAATTAAGGAAATCACACCTCCAGGATGCATGGAACGCATCTATCTTTGAGATGTGGAGCTTTGGGGAGTAGAGTTGGGGGATGCTGGCACCCCAATTTTTTTCTACAACATCTAAGTCATCAAGATTTGGCTCAGAGGAAGGGGATAAAATTACAGTTAATTCTCTCACTTATCAAGGCTCATAAACTTTCATGGTGCTCTTTCCTAGAGCATGAAAGGTTTGTTAAAATTCAGATTCTCATTGTGTTGGTCTGGAGGTGGGGCCTGAGATTCTGCATTTCTAACAAGCTCGAAAGCAATGCCCAGACTTTGGGTCCTCCTGGCATAGAGCAGTTTCCCAAAGTGTATTTATGGGGCATACCCGTCCCTCAAGATTCAGCCAGGAAGGGTCCTGCTGTCAAGTCAGCTTGGGCACCCTTTATGACTCTACAGCTCTGCACGACCATCAGCAAGTTCAAGGTTCGAGCAGTTCTGCAAGTGAGGAAGAAATCAATTCAGACCAGGGGTTCTCAAACATCTTTGACCACAGGATCCTTCTCTTAGGGGAAAGACCTCTTCTTGTAACTTTCACTCCATCAAGAGATCCTGGTTCAGGAGGAGCACACACTTTGGAGCCAGCCTGGTCTGGGTTCTGGGTTGAGATCCCAGTTCTGCTACTTTCTTGCCCTGTGTTCTTGGGTGCGTGTCTTGGGTCTCCTTGAACCTCAGTCTCCTCATATTTAAATTAGAGATAATAAAACCTGTGTCATGGGGATTAAATAAGATGGAAATCCTGCAACAGTACCTGCATATAACAGATAATTAAGAAATGAAAGTTCCTTATTTCTCCTACATTTTTTTCCCTCTGGATGCTGAGGGTTTGGGGCTGCAAATTGGAAGTGAACTTGACACCCCCCTCCTTTTTTGTTTTTCTGGAGCTGGTTGGCATAGATGGGGTCTGCTGCTCATTACCTGGGGGAAGTGGGTACCAATGCCTGGTGCCTTCTTGCCCCAGCTGTGGGTTTGCCCATCTCTGTTCTGTCACCTCTCAGCCAGCCCTCCCTGACGTGTGACACCTCCCACATCCCAAGCTGTTCTCCTTTCTCCTCCCGGGCCTGAAATAGACCTGCACCCAGATTAGCATTCTGCTTGCGGAAGCGCCTTGTCTAGCCCCTGACATCTTCTAGGAGCTTCCGTGGTTGGTCACTTTGCAGACAGGTAGCTTGACAGAGGTCTGGGGCAGAGGCTGGGGGCGGTGACAAGTCTCCATGCTTTGCAGGAGCAGTGAGGAGTGAATGAAACAGAGGATGAGAGACCTGTGGCCCAGGGCCTGGTGTGCAGGGACACCAGAGAAAAAAGACATTTCTGTTCCTTCCTTGGCTTCTCTGGAGTCATGTTTTCATGGCTTTGCCATCATGGCTCTCAGCAATCCCGGAACAGCCTGGTTGATTATCATGTTACCTAACTTTGGGGCAGGGGCAGTATCTGAGTCAACAGAAGCCTCATCTGTCCTGAAGAGAACGAAATCTTCTGGAGGCTTGGAGGCAAGTGCACGGAATTCCTCCCAGGCCGTGCGTAAGGAGGGACAGATGCAGACCCCAGCTACACGGGGTAACCCTACCCTCACCCACCACCCCAGGGGGCAGTAAGAATGCAGAGTCCCACAAATGCCCCAGCACAGGCAACAGCAAGAAACACCAGTCCACATAGGAGGGACAGAACTAGACCCGAGCCCAAGCAAAACCCCTGCCCGTTAGCTCCGTGAAAGAGAAGAGGAAGAAAACTCCACCGGGCTCAGCCATGCTCTGGGGTGGGGCTGAGGAGCTGAACCCTGGCTTGGGTCCTCCTGCCTCCAGGGAATTTTAGTGGAGGCTGGGAGTCTTCACTGCAGACCCAGATGCCGGCTTCAGCTCAGGTCCAGGCCCCAGGCCATCTTCCCAAAGCCAGGGCAGAAATGCACTTAGTCGGAGGGCCACGCCAGGTGGGACACTGCTTCTTGGGGGCCAAATCTGAAGCCAAAGTCATGTCCCACACTTTGGGCTCCCCTGGGTGGGGGTTCAGGGCCCAACAGGAGCCAGCACCTTTGGGTAGCTACAAGCAGGTGTGGAGTTGGTTTCCGGCTGTGGCTCTGCTCTTAAGCGCCTGCCCCATGTGAGAGGGTGACTGTCCCAGTGCGAGATCCCATGCACATCCGAGATCTGTGCAGTCCAGAAGAGGGAGAGAAAGCCCAGAGTTGGGAGCGGAAGAGAGAGAGGCCCGTCCAACCCAGACCGAGACTGACCATTGCCATCGGAGACGTACCATTGACTAGGCTGGCCCTCGCACTATCTGCAGCGTTTGAAGCTGCCACACCGTCTGCCGCTGCAGGGGGAGGGGTGGGAGGGATGGAAAATGCAGTGTGTCACAATGGAGAAAAGCAACAACGATAAAGACATGAACCCACTGGCGGGAAAACCATGTGACTCTACAACAACAACAACAACAACAAGTCTCTATTGGAAATCAAGAAACTCAAATTTGGGGGTGGAGGTGAAATGTTCCCGGGGAGATGCCACAGGGGTGGGGTTGGGGGGGACTCAGACAATGGAGGGTCTTGAAATAAAACATGGAGGATGAGCAGGGTGGTCAGGAGGATGGCATTCTTCCGTGGTGAGGTCTCGACAATGTTGGCCCAATGGGTCGGGTGGGCCCCACGTTGGATGAAGGGGTCTGGCTTCCCATCAGGACCAGGGGGCCCTATGACCAGGAGTCAGCTCAAGCTGTTCAGTGAGGGGTACAGCGTGTGCACCAGCCATGCAGAAGGGCTCTCTGCTAAGATGGCCATCACCGTGTCCTGGTGGACCAGCAGTCAGTGGTGGTGACAGCTGTTAGGATCCTGCCTTCTCTCAGGGCACTTGCCATCACTAGCTCTTCCTTCCCTAACCTGCATACTAAAGATCGCCCTGGTAACCCCCTGATGAGCTAGCCTTCTGTTTAAAAGGTAGCATCAAGCACGTCTCAGTTTGTACACAGGCAAAGGCGTTAGTGAGGTTTTCTTAATTTAGCAATTAAGAATGATTTGAGATGGACAACATTCACGTCCGTTGCTCTTTCTTGGGGGACTGGGGTTCTGTGGGGAGGAGGAGAATGAGACCCTGTAGGGTGAGAGATGCTGGTGGGTGAGGCAGACATGTTGTGTGGTGGGGGATGGGAAGCCAGGTGGACTCTGGGGTGTGAGTGGGGGTGTCGGGGTCTTGTGTGCTGTGAGGTGTCATATGCTGGTGTGCAGGGCTGTGGTGACTGGGCAGAGTGGGGTGGTACCATATGGTACAGTGAAGTCCCGTAAGGCAAGAGGTGGAGTGAGGTGCTGGTGTGTCCTGCTGGGCTGGCATCCCATGAGGGCACAGAGGGGCATCTGTAATAGGGCCACCTCCCTCTGGGTGCTAGTGGTGTAATGTCAGGCCCTGGTGACCAAAGGCTGCAGCTATTTCTAAAAGCCCCATCTACTCTAAGGGGTGTCTTACTGTACCTGGTAGCTGAAGGCCATCCCCCTTCTTCACACCTGTGTGACGATTTTGAGACATGTTAATGATGGAGAAGCACACACAGCCTCATCTTACACACACACACACACACACCCAGGTCATTCTGAAATGGGAAATTGCAACTGGCGGGCTCTAAGCTGTCTCCAGTTGAGACAATGGGATGGGGGGATGGGATGGGAGCGGCTGAGCTACTCATGATGGCCTGAGATGCTGGCCCACCTCCTAGGTTTCTTGTGCCACGTCCCCTCTGCATCCCACCTCTTCTCCCTCCAGGAAGCTGGATCTTTCAATATTTTGTCTCACTGGGGCATGCTCAGAGAGGGACCTTGACTACACTCCAGGGCCACTGAGACCTGCCTTCCTTAGCGGCTTTTCATAAACACAGGTCTGGCTTGTGGGAGCTTCTGGGTGTCCTCGTCCCTGAGTTGAGCCCGGTGAGGCCAAGGAGGTTCATACAGGCCACAGCATTCTGTCCAACTCCCTATACCTCGTGCCAGGCCTGGCCACCCTGGCCACAGATTCTCCCTTGGTATATGGACACTGTCCTGATGTCCCCTGGATGTTCCTGCCAAGATTCTCTCCTCCATTTCAACCTTGGCACCCCTTTGCTCTCTCCAGCCTCTTGATTTCCCAGACCACAGCTCAGATCCAGTGTTCCTGCTCGTGGGGGTGGGTGCAGAGTCACAATCTCATCATCTTAGGGGACCCACTGAAAATGGGTTTTGCCCTCAGGAACAAGTAGACTTCAATCCTGACCCAGGCTCTGTGCCTGGGTGGCCCCTGAGAGCTGGAGATAGCAGAGTTGCCCCTGAAACCCAGGCAGGGACCATCTGCCCTCTTATCTCTCTTCTTCCCAGGCTCCAGAAGTTCTGGGTGTTGGGGATCCTCCCCTGGAGCTTAAGGAAGAAGAGAAAAGACTGAGGATGTGAAAGGGGGGCTGACTCTGAGACTGAGTATGGGTGTCAGGTAAGGAGCAGGGTGTGCTGGGGCCAGAAGCCCAGATCTCTGGATTTGGGCCTGGCCTGACAGGATTGGGGTTTCTCACAAGAGCATCCCTTATCTTTCCTGAGAAGCATTTCCTCACAGGCCACACCCACTGCACTGCTGGGAGTCCAATGAGTAAGGATTCTTATTTTCAAGGTGGAGGAAGGATCAGAACTGGGACAAGGTGGCAGCTTGAGGGGGAATCAGAGAGGTGGCCTAGAGCAGTAGATTTACAGCCATGTATTTGGCCATCTTCCCCAGAATATCTACTGCCCACGTATGGGACAAGTCTATGTTGGGTAGCTTTTCAGCTCTGTCTAGTGGAGTTGACAATGGTGGCAGGAATAAATGTCAGTGGGAATTTCTACTCAGTATCAAGGTGATGAGACCTATTCATGCTGGCTGTTTCTGCTGCTTGAAACAGAAGACTCAACCTCATGCCTGGCCCCAAGGGGAAGGAGGGGCCTCTGTGACATGACTGGACAAAACAGAGACTGGGACAAGACCCTAGAGATGAAACGGACAGAGCCCACCTGGCCCCAGCAGGGCCTTGAGGATGGAGGCGACCGTTGGTACAGGGCGTGGACACAGAAGGCACTCGGTAACTATTTTGCTGACTAACAAATAAACAAAAACAACAAAAAATGTGGCCTTAAAAGCTCCTCTCCTGGTCTGCAAGGGGGGTTGTGCTTACCTTTTTTGTCTTTCTTCTCTTCCTCTTCACCACCAGCTCCCAGCAAGGTAAAGATGATGCCAGTCTGAGAGTTCACACCTACAGCAGTCACCACCATTCGTCCTGAGCCCTCCATCACATGGGTACCTAGAGAAAAGAGCAAAAGCCAAGTTATCATTACATCCTCCAAACTCCCTCCCCAGAGGAGTAGAAGGAATGGTAAGCTCCCAGCTCTTTTGCTACAAAAAATTGTAGGATACCATCTATGGTTAAAGTTCACACTGTATGTGTGTGTGATGGGTTTCTTAAGATGATTTCACCTCAGGACAGTGCCAGGACTGCTGTCCTTCAGTTCTCAGGCCCTCCCAATCATCTCCAGGCTCACCACCTATTACCCTGTTCTGGAAGGTCATTTTCTTCCTCTGTCTCCTTCTCCCTCTTCCTTTTCCATAGTAACAGCCCAAGCTGAGGGATACTCTCTCTTTTCCTTATCGATAGTATGTGGAGCCAAACCACATCCTGCTTAATTCTGCAAGTAGTAAAGAGGAGCCAACTGAGGACTGAACACTGCTCAAAATGAGATCCATCTTCCCTCCTTATTTGTGGTTCAGAGGTTTGTGAGTTTGGATGAGAAAAATATTATGCCTTTGTTTTCATAAACCTCTGACTGCCATTTACCATTTCTTCCCACCATGAATATAGAAATGCTATTGGTGCACCATCACACACATTACAAAATTCTCAGATATTTTTTTGTTTCATTTTTACAGCTTTGCAGATTTTGTGGCTAGTTTTCTCTGTTTTTCAACTATTGTGGTTATTAAGCATCCTGATGGATCTTGTTGTTCAGTGTGTTAATCAGGAAGCACATACATTTTTATACCACTTATTTTTATACTTCTTTATTTCAACATAATTGGTTTTCCTTGTAATCTAGTATTTTTTTTCTTTTATTTTCTCTTTTTGGTACCAGGGATTGAACTCAGGGGCACTCGGCCCCTGAGCCACATCCCCATCCCTATTTTGTATTTTATTTAGAGACAGAGTCTTACTGAGTTGCTTAGCATCTTGCTTTTGCTGAGGCTGGCTTTGAACTTGTGATCCTCCTATCTCAGCCTCCCGAGCACTGGGATTACAGGCATGTGCCGCCTCACCCTGCAAAGCTTTATTCTAAGAAGAGGTGGCACTTAACAATGCCACACTTCCCCAGGGGTTCATGCTGCAAGAAAGATTAAGGACCCCCTTCCCAGAGTTTCAGATTTCTCAAACTATAATTCTTTCAATGATCTGGAGGGGCAGTTGTAAGGGATGAAGTGGCTATTTTTTTTTTTACTGGTGCATTATGATTACATATAATAGTGGGATTCATTTTGCATTCTTTATAGATGTACAAAACATAATTTGATAAATCCATTTCATTCCCCATCATGACCTTCCCGACTCCCTCCCCACGTCTGATTCCCCCCCTCTACTTTCTTGGTCTCTCTCCTATTTTTTTTCCCCAAATGCTGGGGATAGAACTCAGTGCCTTGCACATGCCAGGCAAATGCTCTACCACTGAGCTACATTCCCAGCCCCCTCTCCTCTATTTTCATAAGGTCCTTTTTTACACTTTGTTCTCTCTAGCTTCTACATATGAGAAAACATGTGACCCTTGACATACGGAATCTGACTTATTTTGCTTAACGTATAATCTCCAGTTCCATATTTTTTTTCCTGTAAATGACATATTCATTCTTCTTTATGGCTGAATAAAATTCATGGTGTATATATACCACATTTTCTTTACCTGTTCATCTGTTGGTGGAACCTGGGATGGTTACATAACTTGGCTATTGTGAATTGTGCTGCCATAAACATGGATTTGCATGTATTGTTATAGCAAACTGATGCTCCGATACACAATGGAGTTTTATTCAGCCTTCAAGAGGAAGGAAGTTTTCATACACTTTGAGGACATTGTGCTACATGAAATCAACCAGTCACAAACGGACTATAAATACCATGTGGTCCCACTCATGTAAGGTCCCTGAGAGTAGTCAAATTCATAGAGACAGAAAGTAGGATGGGTGTTACCAGGGGTTGGGGAAGAGGAACAGGAGAGTTTTAGTTTGGGAAGATGAAAAGTTCCAGAGATAGACAGTGGTGGTGGCTGCACGAGTGTGAATGTGTTTAATGCCACTGAGTTGGATGGCTGGGCCCAGCCTGGGAAACTGACAGAAGCTGCATAAGTGAATTTTTGCTCTCCAGACACCCATTCCCCCCCCCTGACTTTATCATTCTGAGTAGAAAACTTTCTACAGTGCATCTTGCCCTTCCTTTTTAAATGCAGAAATAAGAATCCTGTTCCTGCCTGATGCCGTGTCTCAGGCCATCCTTATGCTGTGCCCACAGTAAACCATACGGGGAATCCCAGATGTTGCCCAGGGGAGGCCTTGGGACCTCTATACTGAGGCTCCACCCTCCAGGACTTGCTTCTGGAACTCAGTTCTGCTTTTTAAACACTGGGTGCCCCTTCTCCATGTTTTCTGTGTGCAACCTGTCTCTAACACCCTTTCTGTTGATTTCTGATTCTCTTGGGATTTGAAACCCAGGTCAGCAAATTCACTAGAATCTTCCTAAATCAGGAGTCCATGTGTTCTGAGCCAGGACCCAAAGCATGTTCCTTATGTGAGAAATCCACTCCCTCTTTTCCTTTCCTGCCAGGATTTGTGTAATATCTTGTGTGTGTGTGTGTGTGTGTGTGTGTGTGTGTGTGCGCGCGCATCTGTGCACTTGCATGCCTGTGCATGTGTGAATGTGTGCTACACTAGCACCTTGGCACGAAGATCTTAGGGTCTTAAAGTGCTCTGCTGAAAGGCAGACAGACACCATCCAGTGTGCTCCCTGAAGGCAGGAGAACGTCATCCTGTCCTGACACAGATGTGGGAGTCACATCATGAAGGCGTACACCTTGGGCAGATGGCCCGGTGAGCTGTCAAGAACTCAGATTCTCAGGCAGGAGAATTCCCAGGACAGGAATCTCATGCAGGGAATGGGGTGGGGGTAACCCCGAATGAGTCCAGACGCTGACTCTGGGCTGAGCAGGCTGGCCTGCTGACTTTCCATCTCAGGTTGATCCAGGAACCACCCAGTCCCCAAGAGGCCCCATGTCAGGACCTTGGTCATTGAAACAACGTCTGACAAAACACTTTCTGCGATGGCTTGTGTGGGGCTGTTGCCTACCACCACTCGACCAACGAGAAAACTGATATCATGTCAGGGGAGAGGGGGTCACTGGAGACTTCAAAAGAGGGAAAGGGTCACACACGGTTGCACTTACAGAGTGGAGACGGCAGTGACAGCAACCCAGCTAGACAACACCTACTGCGTGGCAGGCACGGTGCTACCCAACACGAGCAATTATATCACGTGATGCTCACGCTGGCCCTCAATTGATGCAGGAGGAAACTGCAGTTGTTGGGGGGGGGGAGCTGGCTTGTCCAGGGTCCCTGCAAGGGGCAGAGCCAGGATCTGAAGTCTTTGCCTGTTGTCTTGGTCACACGGAACTCTACCCAGGAGACAAGGCCTCAGTAGCTGGGTCTCCAAGACGTGAGTAAAGAAAGTTGGCTGAGAAATGAAGGTGCCGGTCCTCTGGCTTGGGTGGTGACAGGGAGGCTGCCCTTCACCTCCCAGCACAGATGATGGAAAAAGATGCACGGGGCCAGTTTCCACCCTGATAATCAGACTCAAATCACCTTCTAATCTAATCGCTCCCATCGCAGCAGAGAACTGGCCGCTCTGTGTCCGTATCTGGAGGCAGGAGCGGGGAGGAGGAAGCCAGAGGCCGGCTTGGGGTGAAGTCGAGCACAGCGGGGTCCTCCGGGACCTGGCACTAGATGGGAGCAGGGGGGCTGGAGGCATCCACCTTAGGCTCAGGATGAATGTCCCTTCCCTAGGTGGCCCTCCCTGACTCCCATGGGAGGATTTCATCTCCCTCTTCTGAACCAGCTCTGTGGCCTTCCTTGGGGTACTCCCTGGTTGGCTGCCCAGGGAGCCCCTGGCAGGTAGGGCCTGTGCACACCTCCCCCAGGGGCCTCCTCAGCAGAGCCTGGGGTGCAGCTGCCACTGTAGCCCCTTCCTTGTAGACCTCCTTTTTTGGTATCTCCCATGGTGGGCACGTGCTGCATTTAGAATGGAGAATATACGCCCCCCTCTCAATCCACTGTGTGGCCTTATAAAGGCCACCTTAGTCCTGCTTTGCCCCTGCTTCCCACACCTCCCTGGGTGGTACCCTTGTCCTCCTGCCAGAGGAGGAATGGCATAAACCAGCCTGTGCTCCCCAGGCTCTTCCTGATCAGCTTTGGAAGTCCCTTGCAGGGGGCAATGCTTGACACCAAGGCTCTAATGGTGGGACAAGAGGCCTGGAGCTTAAGGTCAGCTGACTCCATCTCTCAGAGGAAGAACAGCAGGGTCTCTGCAGAAGGGCAGAGGTGAGAGCCCTTTGGGTATGGGGGCCCTTGCAGCAGGACCTCACTGTGCATGGTCCCTTGGGCACTGCCCTGCAGCCCCTACCTCTCCTCACTACCCAGGGAGCCCCTCGGAGCACACAGCACGGGGTGGGGAGCGTGGACAGAAGGCCCTGGGCTGGAGAGCTAGTCTGGTGTCTGATTATGATTTGCTGAGGGGCCTAAGCCAGCCCCTCGCCTCTCTGGGCCTCTGTTTTGTCCTCTGTGAAATGGGAGGGTTCTGGTTGAGGTCACTACCTCTCAGCCACGGTGGAAGGACATTCTGGGAAATTCTGGGCAAAGGTAGGAGGGGCCGGTGTGACAGCAGTGGGTCATTTGGCAGATACTCAGGGCTCAGGAAGGCAGGGTGACAGTGTTGCAAGCTTGGTGTTCCTAGCATTTGGGGGAGGGAGGGAGCAAGAGAAGGCATATTAACTGAGCACTCGCTACACGCCACAGACAGTCCAGTGGCTCTTCCTACTTCCTGAGGTCATGTGAGGGCAGAGCTGGGATGGCCAGCCCAAGGGGGAGGTGGAGGCGGAGCAGCGGGGAGCTGGGTCAGCCAGCCATGGAGGGGGTGGCTCCCATCCGCCAATGAGAGAAAGAGGAGCCCAAGGGCAGTCAGGCCTGGAACCAGGGCCCCTTGACCTCTTGGTTTGGCCCCTGAGTCTGTCTTTGCCCAGGGAGAAGGGAGAAGCAGCCGCATCTCCTAAAGGGCCTCCTTGGGTGAAGAGAGATCATGAGAAGGGAGAGGTCAACTCGAGGGCTTAGGATTCCCCTCCTGGCACAAGCCCCAAGCTGTGTCAAGAGGATCCCCTGCCCAGTCACTCTTGTCCCACCCCCTTGTTATCAATGCAGCTGGCAGAGCGTCCCCCTCACAACAGCCCTATGAGGCAGGTTTTGGTGCAAACGCAAGCCCAACTCCCTCTGCCCACCTGTGGCCTCTCTGGCTCAGAGAGGCTGAGTGACGGCCCAGAGTCACACAGCAGCAAACAGCGGAGCTGGGACTTGGACCCGTGCTCTATCCACTACACCCCGCTGCCGCTCGTGGAGAAGAGGCAGGGTAGTGTAATGGAGAGAGTGCGGGCCGAGTGGCAGACAGGGCCTTCTGCTGTCACGGTGTCGTCTTAGGCTCCCTGAGGTGGTGGCCATGGTGGCAGGTCCGGCTCTCGGCTGGGCCTGGCCTTCCACTTGGCGGGGTGGGCAGCAGGCTTGGGAGGTGGGCAGAGTCCCCAGAGGGCTTACTGATGTCTTGTGCAACCTTGTGCTGTCACCACTCCGGCTGGAGGGGGACGGAGGCTGGTGGGGGTCCTGCCTGTGGGATGCTCCCCCACCCTGGCCCCCGGCTGCAGCCCCCTCCTCTGATACCCAGCTGCTGTCTACTGTCTCCAGTGGAAGCTGATGCAGGGGCTTCCGATGGGCCACACTGCCGGGTGACAGTCCCTGCGGACCCTGGAGGTGAGCTGGGCTTGGGCAGATCCCAGGGCTGGGGGGACCGAGGGGTGGGGTTCATCTCCGGCTCTGCCTCTGCCCCCTGTGTGGTCTGACACCCCTTCCCTGGGTGTCAGTTTCTTCAGCTTCAATTTGGGACAAGACCAGAGTTTTCTAGGGGATATTTGAATCCCCTGAAATGCTGCAAAATCCCAAGTCTGGACATCTCTTTCTTGTAAGAGGGATGATTGCTTTGGGGGGGACTCTCACGGGGGTCACGGTCGACAAGCATTCATAAAAATAGAAATAACCAAAAACCAAGACAAAACACTGGTCTTTCATGAAAGGCAAAGCAAAGATGAGGGGCTGTTTCAAGTTCAGGGGGGCTGGAGAGACAAGAGAGATTTCAAGAGTCCTGCAGGCCTGCTGGGTGTACATCTATCATCCCAGCGACTCAGGAGGCTGAGGCAGGAGGATTGCAAGTTTGAGGCCAGCCTCAGTGACTTAGCAGGGCCCTGAGCAAATTTTAGTGAGACCCTGTCTCGAAAATGAAAAATATAAAGGGCTGGGGATTTGGCTCAGTGGTAAAGCGCCCGTGGGTTAAATCCCTGGTAACAAAAACAAAAAAAAATGTCCTGCAGGCCCTGCATCCCATACCCTGTGCTGGCCTGGGACAGGGACAATCAGTGGAATGTGATCGTGGATAGTTCATTAGGGAATAATGTCTTATCAATGTCAAGTTTCTGGATTGTGACGGCTGCGGCATGGTCACTTATGGGGATATCGTAGTTCTTGGCGGTCCCCCTGCAGGGCTGAGGGAGAAGGGCCACACCCCTGCAGGAGGGGAGAGACTGAACGGGAGCCCATCACTACGATCATACCCGGGTTCTCCTTGTACCATTTTTTTTTTTTTTTGCCACGTTTCTGGAAATTTAAAATGGTCTTAAAACACAAAGCTGAGAAGATAAATAGACCCAGGTCAGAGTTTGCTCTCCAGGGACCATCTGTTGTTGGACCACATGAAAAAATTAGAATTCCGTCAATTCTTAAGCACTGGGGGACAGTGCAGAACATCTGGATTTCTGGTTCTTGCCAAGTGAGCTCTGTGGCCACCCAGGGTGGTGCCCGGGGCAGCTGTGTCCTGGCTGGGCTTTCCCACAGACGTGGGGTCGGAGGTTCCTGAACCTTCCTCCCCCTGGCCAGTCTGCAGATATGTGGGACTCGGGCTTGCACAGGACTGTCCGTCATGGGGGACAGTGCGTGACTGCCTGAGCCTTCCCACTGCATGCAGCACCCCAGGTCTGTGGCATTTGGAAAGGACAGTCACCTCCATGCATGCCTGTGGTCCCCACAGTGGCCCTGCAGGGTAAGTGACAGGGGTCATTGCACAGACACAGACATGGAGGCTCAGGGGGGTGAGGGCCCTGCTCGGGGTCACAGGCCAAGTGCGGCTGGGACAACTGACTAGAACTGGAGTGTTCTTTGCCTTCTGGAAAGCAAACCAATGTGTCGGACGTCCCTAGGGGGTGTCTGAAGCACCATGAGGACCCTGTGAGTGCCCCCAGACTTGTCCCTCCGTTTCTCAAGGGCTCAGCATGGCCTCTTTGCAGAGGTAAGGGGCTGATGGTTTCTGGTCATTAACAAAAATTAGCCTCCGTATTTGTTCTGCAGGGGCTCAGGGCCTGGGGAAGATGGCAACCAGGAAGACCCGCCCCCTGGAAGAAGCTGGAGTCAGGAGAACCTGCAGGGTGGAGTGGAGTGGGCAGCCCAGAGGGGCAGGAAAGGGCAGATATTGAGATAAAGAAGATAGGGCGAAGGATACTTCTGAAGACTCCATACGTCCACACACCCTCTCCCACTGGGGTTAACAAAACCCATTTTAGACATGAGGAAATGGAGGCCCAGAGAGGGTAAGAAGATTGTCTGGAGTCTCCAGCCAAGGAGGGCACATATGGAGTAGGAACCCAGGACTGTTTTACCCCCAAGTCCAGGCTCCCCTCTGGGGACAGGGAAAGGAAACAATAAGCATCTTAAATAGCTCTGTGCCAGCATGATGCTAGGGTCTCCACCTCCATCTTATCACTAGTGCCATCCCTATCAGCCTCAAAGGTAAAATGAGGCTCGGAGAAGTGAAGCAACATGCCTGAGGCCACACAGCCAGTTCATCTCTCAGTGGCCGTTTCACAGCCCTGCTCATACTCAGTGACAGGGAACTCACTGCCCTGTGGATAGCCTTGTTGTCCCTGAACAATTCAGAATGTTCTAGAATTATTCTCTTTCCATGTACACTCCTTCCTACTAGGCCAATTATACCTCTTCTGTTCCCTGGGAGCCTGGGCGGTCATCTGCCTTGGTCCCTCCTGGACACTGGGTTTCCGCTCACCAGGCCGCAGGCTCATGTGCGCCCTGGGGTGATTCTGGGGTGATTCTGGGGATCCCGACTCAGCCCTCCCTGCGCTCATGGGCTCTGAGCTCGCTGGGCACACTTCCCACAATGCACCAGGACAGACTTGCAGGCCAGGTGGCCAGACACCTGCCAGGTCCCCAGCCTTCCGGGGGCAGTGTAAACCCTGGAACCCCCCGGGCGGGTCAGCACCCCTCCTGACCTCCCAGGAGGACATCCCGACACCCTGGCGGGTACCTCCTGACAGGCAGAGGCTAGAGCCTCCTCTCCTACGTGGTCTTCCAGCTAACTGGACAGATCCAGACCAAAGCCTGGGTTCAACATGGGCTCAGGGACTCAAAGTGGCTTCCTGGGTCACCCCTCTGTCGTCTCAGGGCTCACAAGCCACCTACTCCTGAGCCGACACCAGCCTGAGATTCACAGGACTCACCCAGACCCCTACGGAGACCTGGAGGGCCCTGTATTTGTCCCCAGTCCCCAATCCTGCCCCACCCAGGGGGGAGGAGCCTCCAGGGTCTAAGGGCCACTAGGCCTCAGCTCTCTTGTGGGATCCCTTGGCCTCTGGGGGCTTCTGGCTCCCCAGAGACATCCACAGCCCTTCCCCAGTTACGAGGCTTCTCCTGGGCAGGAAGAAGGGACGCAGAGATGGAGAGATGCTCCCCAAGCCACTGGGATCCCCCACAGCTCCCCACAGCTCCTCTTTTGTCTCCTGCCCTGGTTTTCTCCTCTGCCTTCAACACTCTTGAGGATTTGGCCCCTCTGCTGCCTTTGGGCCCTCCCGTCTCTGCTCAGAGGCTCCGTGGCCTGTGATTCACCTGGGCTGGCTGCTGGGCTTCCCGTCCATCTCTGTGCATCTGCCTTTTCCAGGGTCTCTCTGCACCTGTGCCGACCTCTTTGGCTGGTTTGTGATGCTGTCAAGCCAGCGATTCTGGACATTTTCTCTCCCGGGGCCCCTGCCAGCATCCTCCCTTCCCACTCCTTCTCCAAACTCTCTGGAACCTTCATTGCCCATCCACTCAGGTCCATGCCTTCCTGCGGCTCTTGCAGAACAGATGACTCGCCCAGATGCTTCCCCCAAGGATGCTCGCCTTGCCAACCACCTCATCCCAGAGGTTAGAGCCAGGGCCGAGGGGCTGTGACCATCTCTTGAGGTCTCATGTGACCCTGAGTTCCCAAGAGAGGGTACTTAGGACCTTCCGTGGTTGCTCATTCAGACCCCAGGACCTTTGCACTGCTGTTCCTCTGTCATGGATGACATTTTCAGTGTTCCACTTTTACAAAGCCCCTCAGAGAGGCCTTCCCTGAGCAGCTGAGGTCCTGACCCCCTTCCTCAGGACCTCTTTCTCACTACAATGGTCTGTCTTCATCTAATAAATCATTATCTATAATAAAGTTACCTATTTGTTCCTGGCAGCCCTGTCTCTGGAGGGGGGTGGGTGACAGGCTGGCTCTTCCTCACCCGGCTCAGCTCACATGTGGCCTCCACAAGAGGCCGTCCCTAACCTCTCCACACCCCATCCTTGTGTCCTGCTGGTTTTCTTCATACACCTGTCACTCCGGGCGTGTCCACGCGGCCTCCCTCTCTCAGTTCACCACAGGCTCCGCAGGACTGGCCTTGCCTGCCTCAGCCACTGCGGTAGCCCCAGCACCCACCACGGGGGGCCAGGAGCTCACTAAGTGTCCGCAAAGATTGTCACCAGATGGATTCTTTCTCATGCCTGATGAGAAAGCTTTGGTGTTTGGCTTTTGAGTAATCCAAGTCACTAGAAGGTACGTTCCACGGGACGAGGGGTCACTTTGAAGTGACTGTGACAAGGTTGGCTTTCTGCACTGTGCCAGCCCCAAGGTTCAGAGCATTGCCAGGTGCCCAGGAGGCTCACTGTAAGTTTCCTGGGGTGAAGGGACGGCCTTCTCATTGAGGCCTGAGCTTCAGAGAGCCCAGAGCCCAGGACCAAGGTCCCTGAGCTCCTTTGGCCTCATGAAGGGGACACTCAGGCATCGCCCTCCCTGTGGGGGTGGGAACCAGCCCACTGTGGGGCCGCAGCTCACCTGACAGCAGCATGGGGTCTTTGTCCACGGACTTGCGCACCTGGTCAGACTCCCCTGTCAGGGAGCTTTCGTCGATCTTGAGGTCATTGCCCTGGATGAAGAGGCCGTCTGCAGGGAGGAGGTCACCTGGTGGAGGAAGGGCAGGGGAGTTGGCCGGCCGTCTCAGGTGGTCAGAGAGACTGGGACAGTCCATGGTGCGGGAAAGTTCTCTGCTGAGGACCGGAGGCCTAGAGCTCCCGGGTTGCCTGAACCAAGATGGCGCCCACCAGAGGCCAAGGCGTAGCTCAGGACTGGGGCCAAGTGAATGGATGAGACCAGTCTGACTTGGGTAGGCTGAGGGGATCCCCAACCAAGGCACCTCATCCGGGGAATCAAGCCCTCTCAGCTGAGGGAGGAGGGGCGCTCCTCTCCCTGCCCCATGGTCTGCCTCTACTTACCCAGAACATATCTAGTCAGACTCTCTTTGGTGGCTCCTGCCCACTTTCCCGCTGGTAGTATTATAGGACCAGAATATTTGCTCATCTACTCCTGCTTCCTCTATCACCTCCGCTAGCCAGCGACCTTCCACCATAGCCAAACCAGGGATGGGAAATAGATCTCATCTCACAAACCCATTCGGAGTAGAAATGGTCCTTGGAATGTTGTGTTGAGAAGGCTTCAGAGCTGTCCCCAGTCTTTGGGCTGTGATCACTTGGTAATATCTGCTACGGGTGGGAGTTTGGACAGAAGGGATGCGTGTGCTAAGTACTTGCCATTTCTGATCTAAATGGATTCTGGGGTCCCATCTCTTCTAGGATTTCAAGGACCCTGGAGCACAGCCTGGCTTGGGATGTGTTCAGGGACCCTGCCCTGGTTCAGCCTCTCTCTGCCTCTGCCTGTCCTGTCCCACCTCTGTCCAGACTCCGGCTTTTGAATGTGGCTCACCGTATTTGATCTGGGCGATGTCCCCAACCACGATCTCAGCTACGGGGATCTGGACCACCTGGCCAGCCCGGACCACCGTGAACTTCTGCTCCTGCTCAATGCGACTCTGCAGGCCCCGGAACTGTTTCTCTTTGCTCCAGTCATTGAAGGCTGTGACCAGGACCACGCAGATGACGGACAGGAGGATGGCGGCCCCCTCGATCCAACCTGCTTCTGCCTCTCCTTCATCCTCGGCCCCGGCCTGGGCCGTGGCACATCCTGCAGGGAGAGCAGAAGGGGTCAGCAAGGTAGAAAGGCCCCCCTGGCCTGGGTTTAAAGTCCAGCTCAAGTAACAAATATTAATAACCAGGTGACAATAATCCATTTGTTCAGCGGGTGCCAAGCTGGGGGCCAAGAGCTTCCTGTGGCTCAAATCATAAAAGACTCTGCCCATTTCACTGAGGTGGAAGACGAGGGTTCTCGCCCAAGCTAGGAAGGGCAGGTAGGGAGCTCAGAAGTGACCTCAGGCAGTGTGGCTCAGGGCCCATTATCTCAGCCACTTCAGTTTCCTGCCTCCCCTCTCCAAACCTCAGCTTTCTCCTCTGTAAAATGGGAAACATATTCTTTATCTCAGCGGCCTACTGTGAAGGTTGAAATTTAATGAAGGTTGAGATCTTGCCCGGCCTGGCACAGACGGGTCCCTCTCCTCCACTTACATCCAAAATGGGGCCTAATTTATGAGAAAAGTGAAAAAAGTGTGGCTGGGAGAGAAGGAAGGCAACCAGTATTTGCCAAAAAAGGGTAGTTTTGTTCATATCCCCTCTTTTTGATCAGGCCCAGGCAGCAGGGACAGCAGGATGGTGGTGGGGTGAGGGGATAAGAACCACAGTCCTGGGCCTGCCTTCCAGTGCTCTGAGTGACCTTGGGTGACCCTGGGTGAGTCTGTCCTCCCTTGGCTTCAGGGGCCTCATCTGGGCTCAGCACACGGGGCTTCTCACCCAGCCCCTGTTGGATGACAGCTGAGGACGGGCCCCACTGCACAGTGAGGACTCCGACTCAGGCTGCAGGCTGCCTGTTTGACCCGCAGTGACCCTGAATCCCATACCCTGGCACCATGAACCTCCAAGCTGGGCCTTCTGATTGCTCGAGGGCTGCTAGGCCCATGTGATGAACAGAGAAAGAAAACACAGGTGCATCAAACCCAGGGCCTCAGACTTGGGTGCTCAATCCCTGCTGTGCTGAGGTGAAGTCTTCCTATCCTCTGCTGGCCTGTACCCCCAGAGGATCCCGAGAGCGAGAGGTGTTCCCCCTTGTGCAGATGAAGAACATGAGGCCCAGAGAGGTGAGGTCCCACGGCCAGCTGAGATCAGGCCTTTTTATCCACTGGGAGTTGGAGAGCAGCCGTCTCCATGGAAGGGCCCCTGAGCAGTGTCTGACCATCCACCCCCGAGGAGCTCAGAGGGGTTCCCTTCCATGGGACCTAGACAGGCGGTGGGGAAATCTGCAAGGCCTACGGTGTGCCAAACATTGACTTTTACCCTCAAGCTGACTGAGAGAAGAACGGTGGTTCAGAGAAGAACAGCAACTCACTTGGGTACATGCAGCAGATCTGGGATTTGCAACCAGGACCTGGAATCTGACATCAGACCAGGCCTGCCCACTGCCTCTGTCTGCCACATACGGGCCTTCCAAGGGAAGGTTACTAAAGACTCATGGCTGACGGTCTAGAAGCCCAGTTTGGTCCCAAAGAACAGATAACAGTAGTTTCAAGAGACCCTAACAGAAGTTTCTGGAAAACCAGGGGTTAGAAGCAATATGATAAGAAGGCCACATGGGAGTGTTTGTGGCACTCTGCTCATGGGAGAGTTGGTGTTAGGCTGGCAGCCCCGAGCTCATGAAGGCAAAACATCACTGTGGCCGAGCAACATGTGCTGCTGGAAAATTCCAGGTCTCAGGCTGCACCAGCTGCTTCCTGCAGGCCAGTCAATTATGTCACCATGTGGGGTTCTCAAAGCTACTTCTTCTCCCCCTTGGGAGTTTCAGGCATTTCCAATAACTTTAAACTGCTCAACCAGCCCAGGCCTTGGGGGTAAGGTCATCACCGTTGTGCTAATGAGAACTGACGCTGGGCCAGCCCCGAGTTTGAATCCTAGCTGCACCACTTAGCTGCAGCATAGAATCCTATATTCTTCTCATATGCAAAATGAGGGTGATGATGGGTGTTCCCTCAAAAGGTGGTTGAGAGGGGGCTGGGGTTGTGGCTCAGTAGCAGAGCGCTCGCCTAGCACATGCAAGGCCCTGGGTTCGATCCTCAGCACCACATAAAAATAAATAAAGTTATTGTGTCCAACTACAAGTACAAAAAATAAATATTCTTAAAAAAAGGGCTGGAATGTGGCTCAGTGGTTAAGTACCCCTGGGTTCCATCCCCAGTACCAACAAACAAACAAAACATGAGAAACACAGATGCTCCTTGCAGGATGAAGCTCAGCACACTTGGCCCTCTATATCGGTGAGTTCCAACCAACCAGAAG
Organism: Urocitellus parryii; assembly: GCF_045843805.1. Lineage (NCBI taxonomy): Eukaryota > Metazoa > Chordata > Mammalia > Rodentia > Sciuridae > Urocitellus > Urocitellus parryii. The sequence goes on from NC_135546.1 coordinate 14,615,725, forward strand.
GAAAAATAATAAAGAAAAATAATTTGTCCTGTACTAGCATGCATAGTTTTTTTCGTTATTATTCCCTAAACAATACAGTATAACAACTATTCACCTAGCACTTACATTTTATTAGGTACCGTAAGTCATTGAGAGACAATTTAAAGTATATGGGATAATGTGTGTATGGATTTTGGGCCAGTACCAGGACACTGTATAGAAGAGACTTTGCATCCTCGGGTTTGGTGGCCACATGGGTCCTGGAACCAATCTCCCATGGATCCTGAGGGGCTCCTATATTGAAATTCATTATTTTGGAGCTGAAGGGTGGACGGGGGAGTCGACATTATAGATAGAAGCCTGCTGCTTTGTTTCTCAGGACGTCTGGCGCCTGCCGCCTTTACGTGCTCTGTGATGGAGAGGCCGTATCCCCTGTCCTGTGCTTCCTCCATGGGCCCCCGTGACAGCAGTTACTGGAGGATTCGGACGCTCCCTGATGAGGCGGTAGAGAGCTTGTGGGCTCTGGAATGGGAAAGTCCTGGCTTCAGTCCCGAGCTGTAACGTGTGACTTGGCCTTTCTGAGCCCCGGTTTGGAAAGCTGTAAAGTGGGAAGGCCCCAGGGGCTTGGGAACCCAGGGCCGACCACATGGTGGACTGATAAATGTCGGTCCTCCCGTTTCCATGATCCCCTCCTCTTGAACTGGCTCACAGAAGCCCAGGGCGTGGTGGTGGGGTCTGCACCCTGTTCCCTCAGCTCTCAGCCCTGTCTGCCGCCCTTGCTGATTCTATATTGAGGTGCCTCTGGGCCTTGAAGGGCACTCGCTCGGCCAGCAAAGATGGATTAGCTTCATCTCCTTTTGAGAACTGTCTGATGGTCCCATGGTGCCTCGGGACAGCCAGAAAGTAGATCCCTGGGGTGGGCCTTCAGCCACTCAGGAGCTGGAGGACCCTGGAAGCGACCCCTGTGCTCTGGTGCAAATAGGGTGAGAAGAGAAAGGAGGGAAGAGGCGGGTAGGCAGGTCCTGTGGAGTCTCCCCTGGGCCCTTGGACTAGGCTGGGGACAGGATTTGGAGACTGTGCCTTCAGGTACAAAGTGATGTGGGTGAGGGAATCACAGGCTGTGGAGTGTCCACAGGGTCCACAGCCCTTCTGATTGCTTTCTTGCTGGTGGCTGGGATCGCTTTACATAGCAGAAGCCACAGAGCCAGCCCTCAATCCCAGGTCTTCAAATCCTAAATTGGGGATCCTTCCGGACAGCTCACTGCCATCCAGCTGACCCAGTTCATCTTCCATGGTTTTGGGGAGAAAGGATAAGAGCCCTGAGTGCCCTGGAGTTGAACATTGTCAAACTAGGCAATGTCAACAGAGTAATGATGTCACTACTGGACAAGGGCACAGGTCAGTGAACAAATCTCGACTGACCCCTGACTATGGGCCAGATGCCGAGCTCCACTCCCTGCACACTAATTGCATTCTGCACGGTCACTGTGCTGGGCAGGGGTCACCTGCCCCATTCTACAGACATGGAAAGTGAGGCAGCACAGGGAGGGTCACTTGCTGGGGACTCACTGTGCCTGGACATTGCTCCACGTTTTCCATCTGCTGAGAGCAGGCCTCTTTCCTCGGGCAGGTGTGTGGTTGGTGGGGAACAGCCAGACCCCGGGGCTGCCCGGGTGTCGCATCCCTCTGCCCGCCCAAAACCTTTTCTTGGAAATGATCCCAGATGTGTGTGCCTTTCCTCTCTGGCCCTTTGAGACCGTCCCCACCCAGGGAAGCCCGAGGCCTGGCTTGGGGCCACTGTCCCCATCTCTGGGAACCATTCCAGGCAAGCATCCTCTCCTCCCGGGCTTTAGTCCCCTCACCTACTCAGAGGTGGCGGCTGGGGATACCACGTGCCTGGTTACCGTAAGAGCTGGGGGCTGCGTGCATCAGCGCTCAGCATGAAAGATGGTGGTGGGTGAATGCACCAGGTGCACACTGGGGACTTGGGAGAAGCTGTTGGGTGCTGTCCAGCTTTCCTGGGGACATGGTATAAAGAAACTGCCCGCTGCCTTCTCCCTCCCTCCCTCCCTCCTTCTGCCTGCAGGGCTCCATTCAGGTCTGCAGGATAAGCAGAGGCCCCTCTCTGGCTCCAGTGGGCATCCCCAGGAGCCATATCACAGTGCGGCAGGCATGAACGCCAGGCATGGGGATGTGGAAATTGTGGTCTAACCTGCTCCCACTTCCCCTCTCTGCTGTGCCGCAGAGGACCCCAGAGTTGGGTGCTGCACAAGATGCGCCTCCATCTACCCACAGATGCTGCAAATCCGGGTCCTGAGTGCTGGCTCTGCTCGGGCTCTCCAGGATGTGCTCCAGGGTCCTGCATTCCCTCCAGTCCTCACAAGGGTTCCCCAGGGTAGCTTCCACCCCATTTTACAGCTGTAAACACTGAGGCTGGGAGCATCGGCATGCTGGCCTGTGGTCCTGCATTGGACATGCAGGACTGGGCCCTGAGCCCAGGCTCCCACCCGACTCTGGTGCCTTCTGGCAGTCGGCAGCTGGTGTTGAGACAAACCAAGGCCAGAGCCTGGGCTCTCAGGAGAAGGACCACCCTGTGGGGCTGAAGCACCTGCAGCTGCCTTGGACCCAGAGTGTGGCCTGCATCAGGGCCCAGAGGCAGAAAGGGAAGAGGTGTGAAATCTTGCCTTGCTGTCTACACCTCAGGGCTTCAGGCAAGTCCCTCCCCTCCAGGGGCCTCATGTCTGCACCCCTGAGATGCATGCAATGGCGGCCAGCCCTGGAGCTGAGGGGCAGCTGTCCTGGAGCACGCTAGATGCCCCATCCATGCTCCCCGCCTCCTGCCAACACCTGCTCTCTGAGCTCTAGGCCTGCACACCATTGGGTCACACAAGGCCATCTGTCTGGGTGGCAGTGACTCAGTCCTGTCCCTCTCTGAGGAAATGCAGCCAAGGGACAAGAGCGAGGAGCCAGAACGCCTCCGTCTGAGTCACGGTACTGTTGCTTCCTCGCTGTGTGGTTTAGCCAGTCTTAGCATCCCAGGGCCTCGGTTTGCTGGGTAATAATAGGACCTACCCACAGGGCTGCTGTGAGGACTGAGGGTGAGAAATGGACTTCCACCACCACAGCTCCCAAGTAGTGGCAGCTATTAAAAATGCCACAAGTCTGATCATCACTATGTGTTTGTGTTGTATCCTTAGGTTTTGTTCGAGGCTTATTCAAGTAGCTATATTTAATCTTCTATGTTTGCTTTAACATTTCTGCAAAGAAGGCTGCCCATCATGCATCTCTGAATAATGTCCTATGGGAAAGTGCATCCCAGAATTCATTGTCAGGAAAAATGTCATCTTCCTCCTTGTGGACAACTTGAGCTATGCAAATCATCTGAGTTCCCTTGCTTCTCTTGATGCTGGGAAGCTCATGTCAAACGTAGATCTCAATCGTGGTAGCAACTGTAGCTGGCTTATTTGTTTCCATCCTTTTCCTGTTGGCTTTCTGTGAGATGTGTCCCTCTTATGTCTTTATATCCACTATGGAAAAAATTCATGTGGGGAAAAATTTTATTATTATTTTATTATTATTTATTATTTTATTATTTTGTATAGGATTGAGGTAGTTGGTCTAATACATCTGGTTATCCAGTTTCTTGAGCAACTTAGGTTTGGGAGAGAGCAGAGCGGCACATGTTCAAGGGACCTCAGAGACTACATCTTTCATTGGAGAAAATGAGGCCCATTATGGTTATCTCTTACATACAACTAGAATTTTTTTTTGCTTGCCAGAAGCAGTGAATGTAGGATGATCCATGTACACAACACATTTGTCAGAAGATGCGTCATCATAATTATAACAAAAGAAAGTGTTTGCAAGGTCTAACTGATTGAAAAAGCACATTATAAAGTGATCAAACAACAAAGCAACGTATCTTACATTATCCCACATATCCACGGAGTGTGTCTAGCTACCTGCCTGCCTCTAGGTCACAGTGGGTTCTCTCTGGGTGGCAGGGTTACAGGTGGTTTTATTTTTCTGCTTTGTGCTCACCTACATTTTAGATTTTTCCTATAGTGAGCTTGGATGGCTTTTGCACTGTTAATTGTGTGTGTGTGGGTTTTTTTTTTTCCCTATTTAAGGAAATGTCTTTCAGGGAAGGTTTGAAGCCTTGGCCACCATGCAGGGGAGCAGGCATGGAGTCAGCCGGTCCTTTGGGACAGGACCACGGAGAGGGAGAGGTGCAGAGGGACCAAGTGACTTTTTCACACAGGGCACAAAGGAAGTGATCAGAGACGAAGATCTGAGAAGGAAGACCAGGGCAGCCACAGCCCTGGAAGTGGCAGGTCCAGCACCCACCACGAGACCCTTTCTTACCTCTGCACAGTAACCCTTTGAGAGAGGATCCCTTGTCCTGTTTTGCAGATGAGGAAACAGAGGATCAGAGAAGGTATGTGGCTCACATAAGCAGGAAGCAATGGAGTGATTTAACCCAGGGGCATGTGACTTCAGAGGCTGGTTTTTTTTTTTTTTTTTTTGGTTGGCGGGGAGCAGTACTGGGAATTGAACCCAGGGGTGCTCTACCACTGAGCTATATCCATAGCCGTTTTTAAATTTTATTTTGAGACAGGGTCTCACTAAGTTGCTGAGGCTGTCCTCTAACTTGTGATCCTCCTGCCTCAGCCTCCTGAGCAGCTGGGATCACTGAGATTACAGGTATGCACCACCACCCCTGGCCAGAGGTTATGCTTTTAATCACTTCATTTTATTTCCACACCCAGAAGGGTGTATTGGGGGACAGGAGAGAGAGAGAGAGAGAGAGAGAGAGAGAGAGAGAGAGAGAGAGAGAGAGAGAGAGAGAGAGAGAAGGGTAGGTATCAAGACAAGGGTGGAAAGGAGAGACTGATAGAAAAAATGAGAGAAAGATTTCAAAACTTCCCATCCCACTCTTTCTGGACAGAGGTGGAAAAGGCCCAACAGCGGGTACTTTAGGTCAGCCCCTGCCCCCGCCAAGTGAAGGCCTCCGCAGGCAGGCGGAAGAGTAACGAGAATCAGAGAATCATACAAGGACAGGGCTGCCCAGCCCTGGCCTGAGCAGCACAGCGTGCCAACCCCTGCTGCAGGAGGTGAGGTGCAAGGAGTCACCTCCAAGGTGAGCCAGTGACTTGGGGGTTCTGAGAAGAAACCCATCTGGAGAGTCCCTCAGATGTTGGTGTGCCCCAAGGGCAGGGACCCCCGAGGGATCCATGAACAGGGCTGAAGCACCATCAAATCAGTGTGTCAGGAGTGCACAGGGCAGGGGGTTCAGGCTTTGTCCCCAGCGGTGAGTGCCGGGAGCCCTTGCAGAGCAGCCTGGATGGATGTCGGGGTCACCGTCACCCCGTCTGCAGCACCCATCTTCATGAACAGCATGTGACTGTCTCAGGAGGGACCTGGCCCTGGTGTCTAACAAACTCCACAGCAAACCCGAGTACTCTTTTTAGCTGGGTGCTGTGGTCTGGAAGGTCTGCCAGGTCCTTGCTTTGGGAACTTAATCCTCACATTCATGTGTCGATGGGACCTGGAGGTGAGGCTTTTGGGAGGTGATGAAGGTCATGAGGGTGGGACTCCCGTGATGGCATTAGTGGCTTATGAGAAGAGACCCGAGCTGGCAGCTTGTTCTGCCTCACTATTGGGTCCCCTCCAGCCACTTTAGGATGTAGCAGGAGGTCCTCACCAGATGGTACTGGACTTCTAGCCTCCAGAACCAAATTTCTTTTCTTTAGAATTGACCTCGCCTGCGATATTCTGTTGTAGCAACGTAAAACAGATACTGGGTAACCTGGAGCAAGTTAACCCACTTCTCTGTGCCTTGGTTTCCTTGTCTTTCAGATGGGCACAATGATGGCCCCTTGCTCACGGGGTGTCTGGAAGACAGCTCAGCTCAGAGCTTGGCACACTGTAAGTGCCTAATAAGTGCTCATGGTGATTGCTATTACTGTTGGTCTGATCCTTACATTTCACAGAGAGGAAGACTGGATACTGAGGGCTTTAGACTGCTGCTCATTTGGTGTGTGTGAGGCCTCAGTTTCCTCATCTGGAAGCAGTGGTGGCCGTGGGCCCTGGGTGCCCTGCGGTGTGGGCACTGTGGCCAGGAGTGCATGCTCCCTGCGGGGCGGGGATCAGGGGGTCTGAGGCCCCCGACCTACCTTCGTTGCTCTCGCCAGGCGGGTGGTAGAAGGACAGTCCCAGGGAGATGATGGCCGCAATTTCCAGGATGATGAGCGTCACATCCTGCAGGGCTTCCCACACGAGCTGCAGGAAGGTTTTTGGCTTCTTTGGAGGTATAAAGTTTTGCCCAAAAATCTGCTTCCTCTTTTCCAGGTCTGGGGCGGTGCCTGGTAAACCTGTGGACAGAGTGCAGAGAGGTGGGCAGGGGTACCCTGGAGGGACGCATGTGTGTCCCCAGGAACTGTGGGGTGGAGTGGGGCGGGGGGCTGGCAGGAAAGTTCTGGGCACCTGACCCAGGGGCCCAGCACTTCTGTGTGCTTCAGGCTCTTGGTGGCTCCTGTCAAATGCCAGAGACACCAGGCAGTGGGCCAAATGGTCCAGCGAACACCAGGGCTCCGTCTTGCCTGCCCTAAATGTGCTCAGAGCACCGACATCAGCCCCCAGCTGGGCAGAGCATCTCCCACGGGCCTCTGTTACCATGAAGGACCGGGTACCTCCTGTGGTTTCGAAGACTGCACTAGAGTGGGAACAGGAGGCTGTGCTGGGTGCCCCTGCACCATCCCCAAGGTGAACAGGGGTCAAGAAGAGCCATGAGAACTGCATAAGATAATCCATGCAGTCCAGGACAGGGCCAAGAGCAAGGCAGGAGGTGACTTCCCGGGGCCACATACGGAAGGTGCTGGAAGCCACGTCTGGTGGGTGGGACATGCTCAGCTGGGCTGGACCAGGGCAGCGAGGGGCAGCCAGATGTCGGCCTCGTCATCCAGGGCCTGGATGGATGGCGCAGCCAGGTTCACTGCCAACTCACTAGTTCTTCATTCCCAGATAGTTCCTCCAGCCTCAAGAGCCCCACCCCACCTCCTTCCTGCTGAGCAATCGTAGGAAGCATCTCATTATCTTCTGGTAACTTCTGATCTATGTCTGTGGCCCTAGCGGTCACCACTGAGCCTCACCCCATCGCCAGGCAAGTCTCTGGCTGGGAAAGGCTTCCCGTGCCCTCTGTCTGCTGGCCCCTCACAGAGGTCAGCCCTTCGCATATTGCTGTGTCGTTTTGTTTCTCTGTGACAGCTGTGCTGTCTCACTGCTCCTGCCTTTGTTCCTGTGGGCCAGGGACATCCTGTCCTGCCATCTACACCAGGTACCGTCCTCAGCCTCTCTGAGCAGCCTCCCCTCCACCCCAGGTGGACAGCGGCCGCTGCCCTGACCTCTCCCCGGCCCTGATCACAGCAGGGCTTATGGGTTTGCTGGGCCAGTTGGTTTTGGGGGCAAAGACTGGTCTGATGCCTATTTCTCAGAGCCTGGCACTGGAGGTCATGGCGGAGAACGTAGCATGAATGGCTCTGTCAGCTGGGCATGCTCAGCCACATCTCCCCTGTGGCTTGATGACAGCTGGATGGGGACAGGGAGGGGCACAGACCTCTCACTGGACCTCAGGCCTCCAGCCCACTACTGAGAAGGGAGAACTGGAGGAATCCCGGGGGGGCTGGAGTGCTCAGTTGTATTCAGGGGAACTTAGTGGATGAATATATGACATGGCGCTAGGACTCTAAGTCTGTCGTTCATTGGCTCATTCATCCATCCATTGGCTCAATCTGTGTCTCTTTCTTTCTGGTACCAGGGGTGCTTAACCACGGATCCACACTACCAGTCCTTTTTATTTTTTCTTTTGAGACAGGGTCGGGCTAAGTTGCTTAGGACCTCGTTAAATGGCTGAGTCTGGCCTTGAACTTGCAATCCTCCTGCCTCAGCCTCCTGAGCTGCTGGAATTACAGGCATGTGCTGCTACCCTCAGCTCAGTCCCTATGTCTGGAGCCCCTGCTGTGGCCAGCTTGGTGCTGGGCACTGGGGAGAGGTGTGCATGGGACATCCCCGTGGCTCATGGACACAGGAGCTCAGGGAGCTGGGAGTCTGGCAGCCTGGGGTTCAGGGGTGCAGGGCAACAGGCATGTTCTGTGTCTGAATTCCAGGTGCAGAGCCTCCTCTGAGTGACTCCTCTGAGCCACAGTGAGTCCTCCATTGGGGGCCCGAGAGCCAGGGTGCTGAGACCCCAGGGGAGGACTGCATGTTCCCAGGAGGCCCTGCACCAGCCTCGCCTGCAGCATGGACACTCTGGACAGCTCTTGTCCTGCTGTGCAGTGAGAAGAGGGAAGCCACAGCCCAGGTGCGCCCATTTTATGGATGGGGGCCTGAGGCTTTCCAGACACCAAGCTGCTGCCTGGGGCTACTCTTGGGCTGTGCAAAAGGCCAGCCCTGCCTGCTCAAAGCATGGGGAGACGTCTCCATGGTCCCCTGCTGCGGTGCCCATCAGGGGTGACACCTGTATTTGAAGCAGAGGTTCTAGAAGCTGCAGGAATCTCCCTCCACGTGTCCGATTGCGCCCACGGCCAGGGGCTGAACTTCCTTGGGCTTTATACTTTCCACTAAAAGCTCTGATTCCTTTAGATGCCCAGAGGGGAGAAGCCATCATAGTTCTGGTCACCATGGTGTAAGAGCTCCAGGTCCCTCTCTGAATGTGTTTTGATGGGGGAGGGAAGCTTGGGAGGGTGGTGGACCTCTGATGGAGAGGCCACAATGGCCAACACTAGCCTGGTGTGGCAGTGTGCTGTGCCTCAGGCCACTGACTTCCCTTCTCTGAGCCTCAGTTTCCTCATCTTGCTAACGGGGGAGTTCACCATGATGGGTGAGTCCCCAGGATCTTGGGGTTCCAAGGTTCGCAGGCCCTGAAGTGGTCCTGCTGGGCTCTGTTTTTACCTTTAGGGGGCTCTTTGTGAGGTCTAGTGTAAATAAAGGGCTTAGATCAGAAAAAGATGGGTGGGGGGCAGCTCCACTTCTCTCCCCACCGCCCTGATGGGCAGAGTCTCTGAATCTTGTGAGGCTCTCGGTTCAGATGCGCTGGAGTCTGGAGTGTGCATGGTTGGTGGGTCGTGCTCTCGGTTCTGAAAATCAGGCCACAGCTCTGGGAGGTCTGTCCTGCTGGGGACCCACACACTAGGCCCTGCCATCTGGGGTCCTGGGACAGCAGACAGGGTGGGGACTCCAAATTCGAATAGCCGTAGGTGCTGCGCAGGTTTGGGGAGTGAGAGGAGTAGCTGGGTGGCAGACAGTGGGGAGTGGTGGGGACTGGGGCAAAGGGAACACTGACGCTTCTAAAGGGGCAGATGTTTCTAAGGGCTCCTGTGGGGGAGTATGTACCCAGCGAATCAGATCTTCCAACCTACGAGAAGGAGGACACGTGGAACTTGACAGAACGTCTCCCCAGTGAAAATATTTCAGAGCCAAATACAACAAATCTATGGGTGGGATTCTGCCCAAGGTTGCCAGTCTGAGACCCCCCAAGGCTGTGGGTCGGAAGAGGGGGAAGGCTGGGAGGGGAGGGGCCAGGGCATGGAAATTTCTCTCTCCCTTCCTCCTCTTTTCTGGGCAGCACCCCCTCTAACACCAGGCACTGTCCTGTTCCCCACAGGCTTCTGGGGGCCTCCTGGGTTATTCCCATGGTCAAAACTAACAGGAAGTCTTCACAACCACAAATTCCCCAGAATATACACCCTCCAGTGGTTAGGCTCACAGGGTCTCCGAGATGGCTCATGGTAGGTTCCTGGCATCTCACTCCTGGGCCACGTTGGAGTTGGGGATGCCAAGCCCCAAGAACTCAGGTGGGTTTGGACTTGGATATCCCGTGTTCAAATCCCAGGTCTGAGTTACTTTGAGTAAGTGATTTTTGCCCCTCGGTCCTCAGTTTCCTCATCTGTAAAACACAGGCAACAGCAGGGCCCACTTCCCAGGGTTTGGGTGCAGCTGCCGTCTTCACGTTCCATGTAAGGGCTGGACAGGGTCCCCACATGGGACATGAAGGGATGGTCTAGAAGCGGGGTTGAGGGGTGGGTGACTCTGGAACCTTGCAAGCAAAGACAGTGGCTTTGAGAACCTACAGGTGGGGCACTCGCCTGGTCCAGCCCACCCTCCGTGTCCTTCCCAGGACTCTCAGGCTCCCCACCTTCCTGCTAGATGACCGACATGCCTATTTTGGGGAGCAGACACAACAGAGACTGGGGTGAGGGATGAGTGGTGTCAGAGATTCAATTTATATTGTGGAGCATCTCGCCACTTAGCATATTCAAAATTAATACAGTGTGTCCAATGTTGTTGGACACACCAGCAAGGGCCTAAAAATTCAGGAAAAATAATGCACAGGACAGAGGCTGCATGGGGTGTGGGTTTTCAAGTGAGAATTCTTATTTATTTATTTATTTTTATTTTGTGGTACTGGAAATTGAACCCAGCGGCTCTTCACCACTGAGATTCATTCCCAGACCTTTCTATTTTTTTTTTTTTTTAAATTTTGAGATAGGGCCTCAGTAAGTTGCTGAGGCTGGCCTGGAACTTGTGATCCTCCTGCCTCAGCCTCCCAAGTTGCTGGGATTACAGGCATGCACTACTGTGCCTGACTGAATTTTCTCTCTCTATATAATTACAGAGCACTGGGCGGGGAGTTGAGTTTGAGTCTTGATTCTACCACTGACTTGTGAGTGAAGCAAACCCAAGGCCCCCCAGAAAGGGTGAGCCACCTACTTAAGGTCACACAGCAAGGAAAGATAGAGACATACCCTTGGAGACTCAGTTTTCTTATCGATAAAATGGGAGGAAGTAACCCCTACGCTGTGGTGGGCCACTGTCAGAGGAATGGCTGTGAATACTCTGGGTAAACGCTGGGAATACCATCTGTGTGCCTTCATGGGAAAAAAAAAATGTCAGCTGTTGTCCAGATTCTTCTACTGGGGCCAGAATTTGGGTGTCCTGTCATTTATGTAAGAGAAGAAAGGCACAGCTCCCAGAGTGGGGGTTTCGGTTGTACAGAATCATTTGCTGTGATGGCTCTTGCTGTCACTGGACATTTGAGGCGTGTACCTCCAGCTGTCCTGGACACTGATTGGGTTCTCTCCCAGTCTCTGAGCCCTCGCCCTGTCACCCCCGGTCTTCTGTTTCCAGTGAGTGGCTCCCTCTTCTCAGTCATTTCAGACTCAACTTTGATGGCTGCTAACAGCTCTCCCAGGCTGTCAGAGGGGTTTTTTGGTTGGCCCAGTATTTCTTAAAAAATGGGAAATTTTCACAAACATAAGAAATGCAAGCACTTCTAAATAGAAGTCCTCACGTTTGGCTCAGGGAGTCACGTGCCCCTACCTAAGGGAGTTGGAACCGGTGAGTGACACCTCTCTGATGCGAACACCAGCCCCACCTCTGCTCCAGTAAGGAGCGCTGGGGGCGGAGGAGGGGACCGTGCATGTCACCTTGTCTGTGAGGCAGATTGGTGGGACCGAAGATACGATGTGTGTCAATCGTGCCTGGCACATGTTGGCCTTCCTGATTTCTGGATGCAGTTCTTACTAGTTGCCACCGCTGCTACTAACTACCACGGTACCACCACTGCACTATGGGCCTGGAATGTGTGTCTCTGGTATTGCCCTCTGAATTGCCACCTATTAGATCACCACCCTATCTGAGATTGCCACCCCTGACATATCATACCTCTCTGTCGGTCCTGAGACCTGGTTTGAATCTATCTTTCCTTGCCGTGTGACCTTAAGTAGATGGCTCACCCTTTCTGGGAGGCCTTGGGTTGCTTCACTTGAAGAGCAAACAGAACCAAGGCTCTGTGCACTGTAACGTTCTGCTGTTGTGGTCACCCCACTGTGCAGATGTGGACCCTGAGGCTCTGTTGGAGCCTTGTGGTCAACCTGCCCTGCTCCAGCCTGATCCAGTCAGGGGTCGTCTACACCTGCTCCCAATACACACAGACAGTGACCCCACCTGATCAAGCTGACCGGAAACCTTGGTTCACACCAGGCTAGTCCCTGCCAATCCCGGGGTGCTTGGGAAATTTCAGGTGAAACCAAAGATGAGTGTTTTCCTCAGTGGCTTCCTGGCCCTGCTACCTGCATTTATGAAGCAGAGACAGGGACCAGCTGAAGGGCACCCAGAAGGCAGGTGTGTGACTTAGTGCGTGCAAGAGGCTGTAGGCGCACAAGTGCATGCTCAGGAGTGCCGCCAGGTGGAGGTGTACGGCACTGGGCTGACCACGTGTCCTGTCCCCTGTCAGAGGCCAGGCAGAGCGGGCAGATTTCAAAGGCACCACAGCTGGGACTTGGGATTTCTTGGTGGCTCAAGATACAATGGTGAGATGGATCAGGAGACTTGAAGCTCCAGTGGGCAGCTCTGTGCCTGTGGGCAGGTGACTTCCACTCCGCCCTGCTTCCTCACGTGTGACCTTCCAGCGACAACAGCGTCTACCTCAGAGTTAAAGGACCTTGTGCTTAGCAAGGCGCCCGCCCCGTGAGGACTTGGTTAATGTCAGCGGCTGCTACTACGCTGTCCTGACAGAGCCACCTTCAAGGCCCTGGCTCCTAACTTAGTTGCACGTTAGTGTCACTAGGGAGCTTCAGAAAAATGTTTCTGGCTGGGCCTTAACTCAGAGGTTCCGACTCCACCACGGCCCAGCCTTGGGGGGCTGCAGAGCTCCCCGGGATTCTGCTGTGCTGCCAGGGGTGGGACTGCATGGTCCCCTGGGCAGCAGCAGTACCTCAGGCTCCGCCTGGACCTGCTCAGTGAGACAGGACGCAGCCTGGGGTGGAGCCAGCCCTCTGCGGGAGGTGGGCCGGGGCAGGCCAGAGAAGGTCTGTCCCCTTTGAGCCTCGCCAGCAGTCCTGGGTTCTTGCTGGTGCCCTGAGAGCAGCGGCTGGTCCAGATCACACAGTGGGGCAGGGGTGACAGAGCCTGAGGTGACAAAGTCTGAGGAGCGTGGTCAACCCTGCACTTTTCTGTAAGGTTTTCCAGCTCCCCAGGGCCCGTCTCCCTCCCTGAGAGCTGATGACAACAGACCTCGGTTCCCAGCCTCCCTTGAGGCCACGGCACAGGTAGCGAGTGCTGCCAGTCAAGAAGCCGACCCAGTGGGCCGAGGTGGAGGGGAATGCTGGCCACGCTCCCTGTCTCCTGCTGGCACAGACGAGGCTGCAGGAGGACACTAGGAACGAGGCGGGCAGGGAAGGACCCCAGGAGGAGACCCCATCAGCGTGGGGCCAGGAACTAATCCTGCAGGGTGGTCTGACAGTGTCCCTGCCCTGTCCACAGCCCCTCCTGGCTCCCCGTGCCCTTCTCAGCTGTCCACCTCCTGGGCTCACAGTGGCCTCTCTGAGGTTGTCCCAAAGCCTCCCCCTGCCTCCCTCCCAGGCACATCATGTTGATCCCACTCCGCTGCCAAGCCACAGGCCCCATTCCTGTCTGGCCTCAGTCTTGTCTCATCTGGCTCCTAACCCAGGCCATCCCCCTCCCCTCATCTGCTGACCTATTTAATCTTCAGAAGTGCACATGGGCATTCACTGCCTCCTCCTGAAAGCCTTCCCTGATTGACCCAACAAGAGTGGTCTGTCCCTCTCGTCCCCCGAGAGCATTTGTCACCCAGCTCTTTCCTTTGATAGCACACGTCCATCAGCCATTTCTCCCAGGCTGGGGTTTGGCCCTGAAGGTCAACCAGCAACTGAGATCCACCCTTTCTGTCTCCACTGCCTTCTGGACCTCTTAATGCCACTGTCCCCTGGTAGCGGGAGCTGCCCAAGTCATCCCACAGCAGGCCTTGGAAGGCTCCCTCCCTCCCCTGCCTCTGAGGACCAGAGACGGAGAGGTGGATGCTGAGGCTGCTCAGGGCTCCGCACAGGTGCCGAGAGACTGGGCTTGACAACTCTCTGCGGTGAACCCGCCATGCACAGGCCTGCCCTGTGGCCCGTGGGACCAGGGGCATATGCAGTTTACGATCAAGGTCATGTATTGATGATCCCGATGGCCAGCTGCAGGGTGGGGAGGTGTCTTTCTGGTACACAGTGGCCTCACGTGGGGCTGTCTATGGACCCAGAGTCTAATAATCACTAGCAATCATGCAGAGGGGGTAGGATTTACAGTTATGCGCTCACATGCAGATGTGGAGCCCAGCTGTGCACACAGCACTTGACCGTGAACCTGAGTACCCACGGTCACAGCACTGGGTGGTCTCTAGGTCCACAGATACGGTGTCCACTACTTTATGTGCTCACAACTGGACATCAGGGAACAAGGACACAGATGCTATGCGCCTTGACCTGATCCCCACGGGGATACAGGATTCCATCATATCTTTTTGCAGCGCCGACTGAGCTCCTGGCTCCTCCCTCCACGGTGGGACTTCTTTATAAAACCTCTCGGCTCCACAATTTCCACTTGGGCAGGGATTTGGAGAAGGGGGTGGAGGGTGGTAGTGGGGGTCTGGTCCGAAGCTGTGAAAGTATGAATTACATATACCAAGGAATGGGGGTCCATTGGGGCTGGGGTCCTAAGGTTTACAAAATTTAGTATGCCTAGTTACGTTTGCATTTTAGATAATTAGTGTAAGTTATGTTCGTGCAATATTTGGGACATACTACTGATCAAAAATCATTTGTTGTTTAGCTGACATTCAAATTTCGCTGGGTATCCTTGACTTCCCTCTGTTAAATCTGACAACTCCACCCCCAGGGGTCCCCAGTCCCCTCCCTTGGGTCCACTGTTGGATCAGAAGTCCTGTGGCCGGCCAGGCTCCCACTCCCAATGGACAGGCAGGAAAACAGAGGCACAGAGACGGGGAATGACGTTACCCAGATGCAGGGTGGGGCAGGCTCCTTCCTCCTGGCCCTGGCCCGTCTCACCACGCCGTGGAGACACAGGAAGGAGACGCTGGTCTTGCTTATAATGGGCCTTATCGTACAGAAATTATGGCCACTGCAAATCCTCCCCTGTCAACCTTACTGAAGGTATTTGATTCAACCTGTCCTGAGGTGGCTCATTGTCCTCTGACTGCAGGTGACCCCTTCAATGATGTGGGACCACGACCTCCCACCAATGCCCCCACTATACTGGGGCTGCAGACACTAAGTATGCACACGTGGTCTCACATGGCCATCATTTTAAACCGTGTGTAGCTTGCATTTAATTTTCCTGGCTGTTCTGTAAGATTGGGATGATAGATAACTTCATTTTTACAGATGGAAAGACTGAGGCTCAGAGAGGTAAAGACCCTTGCTCAGGGTCACACAGCTAGAGTCAGGATGTGAACGCTGCTGTCTGAGGCTCAACAAACTGTATTCTTTCCGCACCATGTCAGGCTGCCTGAATTAGGATCCAGCGCTGAAATCAAAGCCAGCAATTCTGCCATTCTCCTGTTGCTCTCAAGACAGCCTTTTCCCATAAACAGAGATTTGGCAATGGACAAGAGCTATCTCCCAGGGATGCCAAGCACCTGAAGGAAATTGCGAAAACTTAGTCACCAGGCAGGGTGTTGCTAAATATTTGTGTTGTCACTGTGATGTGGGCTCCTCCATTAGCATCAATAAAAGTCTTATACTTTGAAGGGAAGGAAGAAAAAAAAAACCTACAAGCCTCTCAAAAGCTCACATTTTTAGAAAAATGCATTTCTGTCTTTGGAAAGCAAGTAGGCTAAATAAATTGTGGTACATCTAGTCCACAGTAAACTACACAACAGCCGAAAAATGAGATCCATTTATATGTTCTAACATAGAAGGTTCTTTAAGACAAACTGTTGGATAAAGACAACATTGAACATTGCAGCGCAGCATGTTCGTTCAATTCCACTTTGTAGAACCAGAAATTCCACAAAATAGTCTGTATTTCCCATGGGTATCTAAGGATATGTGTAGCGAAATGTCTGTAAGGATCTGCTCCAAACTCACGATAGCGGTGTCTCTGTAGGATTGGCTACAGTGGTCAAGATTTGACTAAAATGTTTTAATTTTTAGCAGGAGAATGTGTTCATGTTTTATTTGAATAACTCAAAGTTTAATCTGAAATCAGTACATACCATAAGAAACTCAAGGTGTGTTTTCATAGAACCTTTGATTGAAGTGGTCTTGGGAACAAGCATTCCCAGGTCACAACTGTGGCTTCCTAATTTGCTACCAGCACGTCCTTGACTGAGTCACTTCACCGTCTCTGGGTTATAGGACATGGTGCCCAGCTCAGAGCCTGGCTCTGAAGGTTGATATCAGGCAATGGGCGTGGCATGCCAGGGACAGAGGAGAGGCTCAATATATGGCGCCCGTCATCTCTTCTTTCCCTCTGGGTCCTGCCTGTCTCTCATCTTTTGACCTAAGTCTGCAATCTTCTTCACACAGAGCAGGACTCATCTCAGATCTAACCGCCCCCCTCGGTGGCCTCCATATGGGTCTGGGCTGATGGCTTCAGTGGCCACTTCACTGATCTCCCGGCTCCAACTCTCAATTTAGTTCCTATGCAGCAGCCACAGGGAGGTTTTAAAAGCATAAAGGGTCATTGGGTTCATGTCAAGCCCTTGCTGACTGCAGTCAAGGCCTCCTATTACATGCAGGTAAAATCGCTCTCTTTACCAAGACCTGGATGGCTCCTATGGAGAGTCCCTGCTCTCCTCTGCAGTCTCACTGTTCCTTACCCACCACTATGCTATGTGCCCAGCAGGATCAGCCTCCTTTCTGAGGCTTCAATATGGGGTTTTCCTGCCTCAGGGCCTTTGCACATGTTGTGCCCTTACCAGGAAATCTCTTCTTTGCATTTGAACCTGACTTAGCACTTCCTTTGGCTAAGCTCCCCTCCCGGCCAGGTTGGACTCCCTTCCAAATATTCACATAACTCCCTGAAAATTCCTTTTATTTGAATACTTCATAATGTAATTGGCTTTTCTTAGTGGAACCCTTCATGACTGTGAGCTCCATGCAGACAGGCACTGTTGAAATATAGGAGATGCTCAATAAACTCGAGGCCTCTCCTAGACACCTGTACAGGGAGACGGGGTGAGGAAAGGGCCATGCTTAACTCCAGAGCAGTGGCCACCCTGATGGGCACCTTCAGGCTGAGGACTGGGGAGCAGAGCAGAACCTCAGGGTCTCCTACGGTCACTTTCCTCTCTGCCTGAGGCCACACAGGAAATGCCTCAGGGCCTCCAGTGTCCTTTTGCTGGTAGGACAGATGGACACGACCGGGCTTGCTGGGGACACACACATCCCCCGCCTCTGCCCAGCTTGGGACATCCCTCCAACTTTCCACTTACTGCCGGGGCAGGTTGGGTGGGGGAGGCTGCTGGTGAAACCCAAGACCGGAATCAATGCCAGGAAAGTAGAGGCCCTCCCCTCTGTGACAGGGCTCCTCCCTGCTCTCACAAAAGGCAGCTCGAGGGACCGGAGGGTCCTACCAAGAGACTTCCCCCTCCCGATCAAAGAGTCTGGGGAGTGGAGGGAGGGGACAGGAGAATGGGAAGGGGCCGAGAGGGAAGCTGGAGTGACACAGGTCTGAAGGACAGAAAACCCAAGGAGACCCCAGAAAGCTGAGTGGGTCCCTTGTGCAGGGCGGTTTAGAAAGTGCCTTCACATCCACAGTCACGTGGGAGCCGACAAGGTGCCCACGATGAAGTCTACAGTTGCAGACGAGGAGACCGTGGTTCAGACAGGACCCAGGGTCACGCACCTAAGCTTCATGGTTTCCTGTGACCTCACTTTGTTAGCTTCATTTTACAAATGGGGAATCGAGGCACGGAGATATAAAGACACTCATCTTCTGGATTTCCACTCTGGGTCTGTGTGAATTTAGAGTCCAGGTCTTATCCAGTGCATCACAACCCCCAGCTCACGAACCTGGGCTTCTCTTGCCCTGTGTAACTCTGTGGAGGAGGCTGGAAAAGGATGACGAGGTCACCCATTTTATGGGTCAGGAAACTGAGGCCCAGAGAGAGGGACGATTATCTCCAAAGGCCAACTGTTAAGGGCGTCTGGATGGTTCCCCCTGCCTCCCGTGGAACAGAATGTTCTGGAGCCTGGGGACTCTGACATGTTCCTTACAGCCGGCCTCCTCAGGCTGCAGGCTTTAGGGGCCCTCTGGAGTCAGAGGCGTGTCAGTGTGAATGCTGGCTCAGTCGCTTACTAGTTGCATGACTTCAAACAAGTTATATGAGCAGTTCTGAGCTGCTCCGTTTCCTCAACTTTAAAATAGGTATAAATGGCCGTGACCTCCTAAGATGCACTTGAAGATCAAAGGCAGTCACGTACATAATGCACTCAGAATACAGGGAAATATACCAATGAAAGGAAGCCATTATGGGCACTATTATGATCTAAGGAGCTGTCACATTCTCTTCTTGTGTCCTGTACCAAGACCCTCAGCCCTCCCTGACTCCACGGTGTGGGGTACAGCCCCTGAGCATGCTGGCCACATCCCCCTCACACGCCCACTGGTTCCTTCTTCTCTTTGGGGATTTATTAGAAGCTGGGAGGTCAGGAAGTCGCCACTACTAGGAGCCCCGGAGTGCTGAGAATTTCCCAGGCCCTGTCCCGCAGGGGAAGGGAGGCAGGGTCACAGCTCCCGCCTCACGCTCTTGCAGGACAACTTGGATGAGCGATGCACATGCTTCCTACTACAAAGATCACCAGGGGGGCTGAGCCCCAGGTGCCTGCAACAGGAGCCAGCGTGACAGCAGCCCCGACTGTGTTCCTCTCTCCCCTGTCCAATGCTCTTCACTACCTCACTCTTTTTAAAAACGATTTTATTAGTTGTTTATGGTCCTTTATTTTATTTTTCTGTGGTGCTGAGAATCGAACCCAGTGCCTCACACATGCTGGACAAGCGCTCTACCCCTGAGCCCCAGCTCCAGCCCCTACCTCACTCTTGAGATCACTCCCCAGAACACAACCTGCACCCCATCCCGGAGAATCCAAAGGAAGGCAGATGCCAGGGCAGGAGGCTGGAGCCCGCCCTGTGCTCTGGTTCCCAGGTTGATGGATCCGTCCTTGCTGGGCCTCTGCTTCCTCTGGACTGAGGGGCTTGGATTCACTTTCTACTCCAAGGGTATCCTCTCTCCCCTTGTTGCTCAAATATTCTGAGATCCTCCAGGACTCTTTCGTACTGAATCCTTCATTCATGAAGCCATCAACCTGTCCTTAACCCAGACCCCAGAGCACCGCAGCCATTTTGTGGAGATCTAAGAGAGACCCACCCGCTCTCTCCTCTCAGCTCTGCCCCACTGGTCACCTGCCTGGGAGCCCTTCTGGCAGAGAACAGGGCTGGAGTCGTGTTCTGGACCATGGCATTTGGTCTCATTCATTCATTCACTCAATAAGTCGTGACCCGTGAAGGTGGGTCATACACTGGAGAGCAAAGATGTCAGTGCCCACCTCCTGGGTTTGCTCACTCCTAGGAGCTCTGCGGGACAATGCTGTGGTACGATTCCTACCATTTTGTAAATAGACCTTTCTCTTTTTCCTTTGGGGGGCTGAGTGCATCCTGTGTTTGTTAGGAACTGTTACCCTCTTCTGCTTGTGTCTATTTTGCATTTCGTCCCCCTCCTGTGAGTCCCTGGGCTTCTCTGCCTGCCTGGGAGGGGCTGTGTCTTGGGGGCCTGTAGGAAGGTAAAGGGATGAGTCACAGTCCCCTCCCTGCACTGGATTATACCTGGTTGCTTAACAACCAGGAACGCACATCTCCGCCACCACTCGCAGTTTTATGGGGAGACGTGATGAGACACAGTGTTCCGGATGAACCCTTAAATCTCATTCCATTGAGTTCTTTGCAGCCTGAGGCCCCCAAAATCAAATGAACCAAGGAGAGCGCTGAGACATTTGAGGGGCGAAGACTGCAAGGAGCCGGGGCTGGGGTCCTGTGCACGCCCTCCCTGACAGGCCGGGCCAATGTGTGCTATGATGTCCGCCCTTGCTCTCCAGGGTCCCCTTCACTCTAGAGGGAAAAGCCAGGCTTCGGCTCCTGCCACGTCCCCACAGGCCCCACCTCGAGCCTTTGCCCACACTAAGGTCTGCTCTGCCCCCTGATCCTGGGCTCTCAGAGGCGCCGCTCTGGGGTTTCCTAGCTTGGCCCCTGGTTTATTTCCTCCAGAGCTCTTGCTGCAATTGACAGGCTCCATCATTTTTCTCTCAGCGTGTTTCCTTGCTAGCCACCCACGCTAGAATGCAAGCCCCACGAGGGCAGAGACGTTTATTGATGTGTTCACTGTGGTATCCATCTCTCTGGGCTCAGAGTTGGGTCTAGCACATAGTAGGTGCCCAAGAAACATCTATGGAATGGATGAATTTAAAAACATCAGTTTCCTGGGGCTAGAGGTATAGCTTGGTGTAGGGCATGCGCTTAGCATGAGTAAAGCCCTGGGTTCCATCCCCAGCACCATAAAAAAATAAAAAAATAAAAAATAAAGTTTCCTTATACCTGATGCTTAGCAGGTGTTCATGGGCCTTAGCTGACACCCTTCAACTCCATACTGCTTGGACTGCCATCTACTGAGGGCATTTACCAGGGATTGAACCCAGGGGCATTTTACCACTGAGCCACATCCGCAGCCCTTTTTACTTTTAATTTTTTTTTTTTTTGAGACAGGGTCTTGCTAAGTTGCTTAGGGCCTTGTTAAATTGCTGAGGCTGGCTTTGAACTGGTGATCCCCCTGCCTCAGACCCCCGAGTTGCTGGGATCACAGGTGTGCGCCATCCTACTTGGCTGGAGGAAATTCTTTATTACATTATTTATAGCAAAAAGAAAAAATCATCAAAATATTCATTAGTGGAAAACATGCTAGGAAAAAACCACCATCCATGGCACTTTTCAGGGGCTAAACTTCAGAAGGGAGCTGCCATGACATGCCCCAACAGTTTCTGAGGTTTAAAGGCACCTAATAGGGAGAGAAAACCATGTGAGATCTCAGGGGGACAGGAACTGACTGGAAGAGGGTCCTGACCCGGGCAGGCCTGGCTCAGATCTCACCTCTGTGACCTGTAGGTGCGTGACTTTGGGCTCTCTGTGCTCCACATCCTCGTCTGTAAATGGGGATAAAACTGAAAGAGAGACCACGATAAAGTGTCCCCAGCAGGCAGGATACCTTTTGCATTACAGGCCTGAAGCCGGGCTGGCTCCTGACTTGGGACTTGTTAGGACAGTTTAGGAAGCCTTAGGGGGTGGGGCAGTGGGAAAGCTGGCAGTTCCAGATCAAACAGCCAGCAGTCCTGGGGCGCCAGAACATGACAGGGACAGTTCTGCAGCCCGGCCTCCCATTAACGACAGCCCTCAAAAAACCCGATTATTTCAAACGCCCGGTGCTGGGTGCTCCACATTCTCCGGGTGTCTGGGTAATTAGACCTCCCAGGACTTCAAGAGGAAGCTGCCGCTTCCTGCTAGAAGCCAATCTTGCTCAGCTCCTATGTCCCCGAGGCTGACAAGGGGCCTGCAGGGGGCGTGCCTCTGCTAGTTCAGGTCACACTCGCTCTGGGGCTGGGGATTTTCCCCGAGGACTCCACTTTCACGGGAGTCAAAGGGACAAAGCTTTCCTCATCAGGGACAGAAGGAAGGACAGGGGAGTCTGGCCAGGGTGTGCACGGGACAGAGGCAGAGATGTCACTGTTGCCCTTGGCTGCAGTGTCTGATGTCTCATGCCCCCCACAAGCTGAGCTGGGCTGTGGGTTCTGGGAGGGGGTGAGGGGACATGAGGGTCCTCAGCTCATGCCTGTGCACCTCCAGGGCACACACTCGCTCCTGAGTCCCTGCTGGGGGTTCAGAGGCAAATGAAACCACCTCAAATTTGACAGGTAGAAAATTCCAAAGCCTGGTGTGCATGGCATGTGCTAAGCCGCCCCTCTCAAGTCAAAGGGAGGAGTTGAGCTAAAGTGTGGGAATACACAAAGCTGCCCCCAGCACCCAACAGTTGGCCTTTGTGGGGATTTTTTCCCCCCTGTAATAGGGGGCACCCAGGGCTCTCCCCACATGTCCATTCCCCAGGGACTGTGACCTCTTTTTCTTTATTGAATACTCACTGGCCTCTCGGGACTTGGCTCTTTCTCCCAACAGTGCCAGTCCTGACAGACCAGCCCTGGCCCTTCGGTCTCATATTTGGGCCTGATGTCCAGTGTGCCTTGGAGCCTCTAAAAGCTCCCGGGCTTCTGAGCCAGAACCTCATCCTCTTTTGACAGATGGCTGGCTTCACCCAGGTCTGCGTTTCATTCCCACAGCTGTGTGACCTGGGCAAGTCAGTCAACATCTCTGTGTCTCCGTTTCCTCATCTGCAAAATGGAGTTAGCAGTGATCTCCTGCTGAGGTGTGGCAGCTGTGGGTGTAACGGGGCTGTTCCTGGGGGAAGCAGCAGCACCTGGCCTTGGTTCTCTCCCTAAATCAGATCCCCAGCCTCTGCTGGCCACCAGATGAGCCTCATTAAGGAGGCAGCAGGTGGGGTGAGGTTTGCAATTGGCATCTGATTCTTCACCCTGGCCATCTGAGACCTGGGTCTTCCCAGAGGGCCAAGGGAGTTCCTGGGAGGTCAGGGACGCACCGGGCCCAGCATGCCACCTGCCGGTATGTGGTAGGGAAACCTGAGTCTTCAGGGGCACTTCCCACCATCTGAGGACCCCTGAGATTCCCACTCAGGCTCATCTGTCATTATGGGTACTAAGGAGACTCTGCCCTAAGAGACCCTTCAACCGGGGCCATCTATGTTCTTTCAGGGACAGGTGGACCTCTAAGTGCGGACACCCAGGCCACCCAGGCAGCAAGACAGGGGACAATTAGAAAAGTTACTTATTCATTTCCACCCCTGGGGAAGGTAGAGGGCTAGACTGCGGGTGGGCAGGGCTGCTCGGAGCCCCTGTGCCTCTCCTGGCTGGGTCCTTTGGTTTGCTGTCCTCTGGATAACGCCCTGGACTCCCCTTTTTATTGTACCAGGGATTGAACTCTGGGGCACTTAACCATTGAGCCACATCCCCAACCCTTTGTAATTTTTATTTTGAGACAGGGTCTCACTGAGTTGTTTAGCACCTTGCTAAGTTGCTGAGGCTGGATTTGAACTTGCGATCCTCCTGCCTCAGCCTTCTGAGTTGCTGGGATAACAGGCATGTGCCACGACGTCCAGCTCTGGGATTCTTTATAAGGATTCTGGGACTTCAAGTAATTAGGAATTTTTAAAAATAGAGATATCAGGGCTGGGGATGTGGCTCAAGTGGTAGCACGCTCGCCTGGCGTGTGTGGGGCTCTGGGTTCGATCCTCAGCACCACATACAAACAAAGATGTTGTATTCACTGAAAACTAGAAAATAAATATTAAAAATTTTTCTCTTTTTTAAAAAAATAGAGATATCATAAAAGAAAAAAAAAGTACAACTTAAAGAAATCATCTAGAAGAGGAAAAAAAATGTTGTTTTTGGCTGTCCAGAGGCACACCTCTTTCCTCTTTGGAGGTTAGGTCTCCCCTACTGTGAAGATTCTTGGTGGCTGTCAATCAAGATGTCTCCACCTTTCTGTCCTAAGGGTGGGAGGGTCATCAGGCTGAGCCAATCACCTCCCAGAGATGCTCTCCCCTTGGATATGGAGTTAATGATTGGTTGCAGTCAGCCTTCACCTGCTGGTTAAATTTCTAGGTATTTTGTGAACTGATTGTTAATTACAGCCATCATTAGAATTCAATGTTATAAAGTTATAATTACATAAATTATACTTTAAAAGGCAATAGACACCCCCCCCACGTCACTTCCTAATTGTTTTAGTAAATTTTACAATGATTGATCCTCTGGAATATCATATGGTGCTCTGCATCTCTTCTCAACTCCGTGTTTACCAATGTCACCTTGGAACCATGGTGGCAGAATTTACACCACACACACTACAAATGGGGACTCCCTCCCGCATAAAGGGTCAGCGGGCTGGGTTTCCAACATCTACCAGCATGGCGCCACTGGGAATCCTGAGTGACACAAGGACCCAAGATAGCTGGAGCGCATTGCTTCTGTCCCCAAAGTCCCCCAAGGGACACTTGCTCTGCCAGTGCTGCCACCGATCAGTGCATACGTCAGTTTCCTTCTGAAAACCTGAGCTAGTTTCCCCAGACTTTGCTCCATTTGGGGAGAACACTTCCACCATCCTCCACGGTCTCCATGACACTGAGCAGCCAGCCTACAACCAGCAGCCTCAGGGGACCCCCTGGGAAGACATCACCACCGGGGCAGAAAGAGAAGCTGAGAGGAAAAACCATCATTCAAATGGCATCTGCTGTCCCAACACAGGTGCATTCTCGAAGTTTTCTGCCTGTCTCTTTTCCTTGCCTCTGTCCTTAGGGAGTTGCTGTCATTGTTGGCACCACAATACCGAACCCCACTATTTTTATCGTTATGTTATTTCACCAGCCTCATCTATGGTGCTTTGTGCTCAGTGTGACAATTGTTTTCTGGGTGGTTCTAATAGGCCCATGGAGAAACTGAAAGGGACTCGATGCTTCTCTTCATGTAGGACATTTAGACATTTTTATCTCCCCTGCCCCTTAACATCCACACAGGGATGTGATTACAAAATCTGTGACTCTGGGTCAGGAGACCCGAGTTCTGTCTGGTTCTGTACCAGGTGGCTGTGTGAGCTTGGGCAAGACCTTTCCCTCTCTGGACTTCCACTGAACCCGTATGATGTCCAGGATGATCCTGTCGCTGACAATAATAACAATGGCAATTTCCATCTCTGATGTGCTTCCTGGGCTAAGTGTGTTATGATGTGCACCAGCTCATTTATGCCTTTCAACAGCGCAGGAATGAGGGCAATTTCACAGGCGAGTACACGGGACCTGAGAGGTGACGTCATCTGCTTGGCACAACACGGCTAGTAAGTGGCACAGCTGGATTCAGACCCAGGGACGTCTGTGTCTTAACTGTCACGCTGCATGGCTACTTTGTAGTACCTGTGATTGCACGGGGGAGCAGGGTCACTGCAGAGGTGAACAGTTACCCAGTTAAGAGGAGGCCATCATGGTGATCCACGGTATGAGTCTGGCCCGCCATCTTGGTCCGTGTTAACAGAAACCACGGGCTGTGAGGCTTGTAGACAACAGAAACTTACTTCTGGTGGTTCTGGAGGCTGGGAGTTCAGGTCTTGGGGTCTGGTGAGGGCCCACTTCGTGGTTCATAGACCCCATTTTTGAGCTGTGTCTTCACCCAACAGAAGGGAAGGGTGAGGGGCTTCTTTTATCAAGGTGCTGATCCCGTTCACGAGCCTCTGCCCACAGGACCTACCCAGTACCCAAAGTCCCACCTCCAAATACTGTCACTCCAGGGGCTGGGGCTTAGCAGTGAACTCTGGGGGACACAAACACTCCCTCTGAAGCCCCCACTGATCTCTTGGGCTCAGCCTCCAGCACTGTGAGGATCCCCTGCTGCTCTTAAGCCACCTGGTCTGGGGGTACCTTCTTGTAGCTCCCTGGCACACCCGTAGAGGGACAGGCAGGGTGGTGTGAGGGCGGAGGGGAGAGGGGACCCAAAAGGCTGCAATGGAGACCACAGAGGAGGGGGCTCAACAGCCTGCCCACCTCAGCAAAGACTCTCTCTTTCTTACTTTCTCAGTTGCCACGTCTAGTTGAATGCCAGTCCAGCGTCGGACACCCTGATCATGCCACACCTGAGTGCCACACCCGTCCTTAACAAGTGCCCCTGCTGAATCTCCTCTTGCGAATGTAGGGACTATACTCTGTAGTGGGCAGGGCTAAGGAGTGGGGAGGCATGCAGAACCCTGCCCTGGAGACTGCAGAGAGGGGACAGACTCCTCCACAATCATCTTTGTCATGAGATGTTCCACCTCCAGGCCCAGCCTCTCACCATGTTCCGGATCTGCTGTCCTACGCCCCAGCCCTGCAAATGCACAGTGCCGAGCCACGGACCTTCCATCTGGCCTCACACTGTGCCCCTCTCTGTCTTGCAAACTTCTTCCAGGTTGACACCTCTGTCCCCCTTGACCCCCACTCATGGTGTGAGTCCTGCTGCTTCATACTCACAGTCCCTCCTCTCTGTCACCCCAGCCCAGGTTCACCATGATCTCTCTCTTTCAAATGCCTGCTCCTCCCTTCTCACAGGGGTGTTCCCTTCCCAACCACACTCACCACCAGCTGGCTTAGCCACATGACTCCTCTGCTCCAGAACCTTCAGGGGCTCCCGTTTGCCTCAATTTAGGCCCAAACTTTCTGAGCAATAATCACATCTGTTCACAGAGGTTTCTAACATGGGTTCAGAAGGTGTCTGCCTGGATTTGAATCTAGTTCCTCCACTCATTAGCTGTGTGACCTCAGGCAGGTGATTTAACTTCTCTGTGCCTCAGTTTCCTTGTTCATAACAAGGGAGATGATGCAACTTGCACTTACCTCCTATGGTTGTTGGGAGGCGAAAGGAGGTAATGATGTGTGCCCAGATTTTAGAACAGTGTCTGAGACATCTCTAAATAAAGCTCAATCACTCTTGATTATCATCACTTCTCGCTACCCTCTGCTCCAAGGCCTGGCCAAACACAAGGAGCTGTTCTTTCTTTCACATCCCCTTCTTTCTTGCCTCTGTGCCTTCGTCCCTACCATCCCTTCTGTCTGGAGAGCCCTGCCTCATGGCAAACCCCGTTGACCTTTCAAATGCTTTAGTTCTAATGCCACCTCCTCTGTGCAGCCCTCCTGGGTCCCCCAGCCGGAAAAGCTGGCTCCTGTCTCTCAACTCGGTGACATGTCCAAAGCTTTTTCACAGGAGGAGCTGGGCCTTGCAGTCATACACTGTCCCCTGGGTCATTTTGTGGACCTCAGGACTTTGCAGGGGACCCTCTCTTTGGGGCGGAGGCTGGTACGGGCAGGTGGGTACCAGGGAGCCGCCGGCTGAGGTGCTCATTTCCACGGACTATAAATAACGCTGGGCCTGAAACCTCAGCGGGGGGCCTGGGCTGCACCAGGAGTAAGGTAACCGCTCGGAGGTGAGGGGCATGTATAAGTATCTCACCCGCCCTGTCTGGGCCTCTCAGGTGACAGGCGGGCCTGGAGGGACAGGCTGTTCCAGCTGTCTTGAACGAGGCCTCCGGTGCACATCGGAAGTCACACTGACATCAGAGTGGTCCAGGCTGCAGTTACTGAGGACAAGTCTCACCCCTTAGCCATGCGATGGGTGAGGAAACTGAGCCTGGGGGAGGAAATTGAAAACTAGGGTCCAGGCCGCAGTTTCTGTTGCCAGGAAATGCCCATGGGCTGGTCAGCTGCCAAGTCCAGGCCTTGGGAGCCATCAAGGGGAGGGCCAGCTCTGAACTGAATGTGTCCCCAAAGTTCCTGTGTGGGCAGCTCAATCCCTAATGCAACAGTGTTCAGAGGTGGGTCCTTTAAGAGGTGATTAATGGATTAATGCCATTAAGGTGTGGGGGCTTGCTTTCCCTCTTCCTCATCTCTCACCCCCTTCGGCCTCCGTTTGGGATGATGCAACAAGAAGGCCCTTGCCAGATGACCCGTGACCTTGAACTTCCCAGTTTCCAGAACTGTAAGACACAAATCTCTGTTCCTTGTGAGTTTTCCTGTCCTAGGTGTTCTGTTGGAGCAGCACATCAGGGACTAGGCCAGACCCCAAAGTCACCTGTAGGGAAAGGCTGCTGGGCGCAGCTGTGGGGCGCAGGGTCTAGGGCACCGCCCTGGCCCAGGCTGTGATGGGACCTTTGCCAAAGCCCAAGGCTTCCAGGTCACGGGCTTTCTCAACTGGACCAGTCTGATGTGTGCACTGCTGGGGTCCTGAGGTGGAGAGTCTCACAATTCTAGAATGTCTGAGCCTGGAGGGGCCTCAGACCCTTCCAGACACACCTACACTCTGTATTTTGCAGATGGAGGGACAGAGGCCCAGAATGGAGGATGACAGGGTCTTAGTCACTAAGGGCCAATGTCAGGCAGGTCCCTGCCTCTTGCCCATCTTCCATATCTAGGCACAGGTGATGGCCCGAGCACCCTTTTCCTGCCCAGGCACATTCATCCCTCTGGGACCCAGCACATGCAGCCAGACTGTGCTCAGGGTGGGGCAGCTGCAAGATGGAAGTCCCTTAAGGTCCCACTGTGAGCCAGGCCCACCATGTGTCTCTCATCTAATGCACAGTAAGTGGGCCCTGGGAGCTGGAAATTATCTTCTCCATCTCACAGATGTAAGAACGGAGGCACTCTGAGAACTCCTATGATCCAGGATCCGATCTGGGCTTGTAGATACTCTAGTTTGGCATTTTTTTCTAGTCTTACCAAAATTCTTCTGCTCAAAATATTTTCAAAAGTTAAGCCAGGTGCAGTGGTGCACACCTGCAATCCCAGCAGCTCTGGAGGCTGAGGCAGGAGGATTGTGAGTTCCAAGCCAGCCTCAGCAACATATTGAGGCTCTAAGCAACTTAGTGAGACCCTGTCTCTAATAAAATATAAAAAGGGCTGGGGATGTGGCTCAGTGGTTGAGTGCCCCTGGGTTCAATCCCCAGTACCACCGCCCCACCCCCCCGCAGTCCATGGCTGGGGCCCTCTGCCCTTTGAGATGGGTCCCAGGCTCCAGGAGCAATGAGTTCCTCACTCCTCCCTATGCTACCCCAGTTCTCAGCCCAGGGCCTGTGCCTCTGTGCTCCCCTTGAGACTGGACTTCTCTCCCCCTTGCCGCACACCCAGCTCCTCCCTGTCCTTCAAGGCCTCACTAGGGACACCTCTCCCGATTTTGTCCCCCATCAGTCATAAATGGTGCCCTCCGACCTTCCCCTCGTGCTCTCTTGCTGTAGTTATTTCTGTCAACAGCTGACACTGGGTTGAGGAGATGGTGGGTGCACATTTAGGGACCAGACAACCTGGGGACTGCTCCTGTCTAGGCCAATTTTTAATAGAGGTGCTCTGGGCCTTGGTTTCCTTCTCTGTAAGCTCAGTGACACGGGGATGAGAGGGACATCATGTGAGGTGATGCCTTTGCACCTCAACACCCCCTTTCCTGGGGATCTGTAGGAAACTCTGGGGCAGGGGATCCTGGAGGGGATCCCGTCTCCTTCCCTGTGGCTGGGCTGAGGTCCTGGCTCCCCTCTTTCCTATGGACTCCTGCCGTCCCCTGCACCCTTGGAGTGGCTTCCTGTCTGACTCCCTTTCCCCCTTGGGTGGAGTAGCACTGTGTTGAGGCGGCCCATCCTCACCTCCCCACCTGTTCCAGGTGCAAGTCACATCATGCAGACACTGCTCCCCAGGAGTGGGATCCAAAGATCCCTTCCCAGAAGGGGACATGTCACCCAAACCTGCACATAGTAGATGCACAACGTACTTGTTCAACCAATTTGTGTCTGCCTCCGTTACTGCTTGGCGTAATAGAATAAGGGGGCAACCCTGGGGGTGCTCATCAAATGCCTGCATCCAGAAGCTCTGGGAGGTGGGTGTTAGCATCACATGATTTACAGATAAGGAAACTGAGGCTCAGAGAGAGCAAGCGACTTGTTCAAGGTCCTGGGGTCCCGTGATTTAAAGTCAAATTTCTCATTCTTTCTCCTTTTCGGAGCACACTGTGGGCACCCACTGTTTGGTGCACATCTATTCTGCCAAACGATGGTGTCTTCACCGTAAGAATCGGCCCCACCTCTTCAAGCCCTTGTTACCTGCTCAGGGCCCTGCAGTGAGGATGTGCTAGAAGGGCGTGGCCCTGATATGTCCACACACAGTAAATGACAGCCATCAGCAGACTTGGGACGTGGGCTTTTTGCATGGTGGGTCTGTCTAAAGTGAGGTCCTTTGAAAAATCCTCCCCCACACATCTCCTCCACTACCTCTCCGCGTGCCTGGCTGCACAAAGTACCTGCCAGGCCAAGCCACATCGCTCGTGGGCAGTGAAGGTCCCTCATTCTGCTGGACCGACATGGAAGCCCACAGGTCAGCTGTAGGGTGCACTTTCTCTAACCATTCTGTTCCCTCCCCTGCCACGTCCTGACCTTCAGACTGTTTGCCTGGGACAATGCATAGCATGTATTGATCGACTCGTGGGTTTACTTTATTGATGATTCAGAAAGATGTGTGGGTGGCATTCTGGAATGCTTCTACACGTGATTCATCAAACCTTCATATCAAGCTGCTTTTAAGGGACTTTTTTCCCATGCTGATGGCGGTGGTGGGGTGTGTATGAGTTGCTGATATGAGACTGACACGTTTTTTATTTTAAACCTACAGACTCCCTTGCATCGCTCAAATCCAAGGATGCACTCAGATACACTGCCTTTCTCTCTCCACTATGAAAACCCAACGTGTCCCTTAAAGTCACCCGGAGAGTTCCCAGAAGAGAAGAATAATGACAACAGCTTATGCTGATATAACACCTACCAAGTGCCAGGCATGAAGCTGACACTTGAATCTTTATGGCAATATTATGAAAGAGGACTTGTTATAACCCCAGGTTACAGATGAGGAAACTGAGGCAGTGCAGTTAGAGAACTGGTCTGGCATTCTACAGCTGGGTAAGAAGTGGAAACAGGATTAGAACCGCCACAAAGTCAGCCTCCTCACTGCTGTGACACTCCCCTGCCTGGAGAGGCTCAGCGGATGCCTGTTGCCCTGGTGTAATTGTTAACACTGTCGTAGTTTGGCTGGTGACACGGATGGTCATGCTAACGCTGGCATTCCTAAATGCTACTTTTGTTCCTCAGCCATATCTAAGCCATTTCTGAGACCCCACTCACTGCCCAGAACATTCCTTTTTTCATAAGTCAGTTTAAGATGGGTTTCTGTTCAATAGAACCCTAGTGGATAGAAGTGCCCAGTAAATACAAGCCTATTCTTTTGCAGAATACTTTCACAACATTTTCAACTCACTGAAAGTGGCCCAAATCTCATTTCAGAGAGAAGAAAACAGGTTGCAAGAGTCTCACAAATCTACTTAGTGACAGAGGTGAGACGGAGATACCTCCCTAGTCTTTGTGCCTTCTCTTCCTTCACCCCCCACATTTATTTGAGAAGGTGGCTAGGTTTGCTCAGCCTCTTGAAATACTTGGGAGAATCATTTCCCTCCCAGGATTCACATCTGACAGAGTTCAAAGCCTTAGAAAGGAGCCTGGGCCACTTTATATGGAGCCTGGGCCACTTTATATGGACCCTGCAGGGGCCCAGTGGTCCATGGGGAGACAGAAAACATGGAGAACTGTGCACACAGAGGTGCTGGCTCACTGCCCCACAGCCTCCCTGGCGCCAGCTGGCCAGGGTACGTGGATGATGGGGTGCTGCCGGCCTCAGGGGCGTTCTCCTTTAATAGCGTATGTGACACGAAGCAGCCACCTTCTGTGCTCTGCCTCCTGCCCAGGCCGAACCCCTTTCTCTCTCCCCCCTCACCTGGGCAGCTGTGGGATTCATGCAAAATTAACCAGAGGTTCCGTTTCGCAACGCACGGCAGTATCCAGTTCCCACCCACCCCTCACTACCCCGTCTTCTTTGACCCTTTGATCGTCCCCAGCAGGAAACAGAGTGGTGGACACCTGACAGGGCCCTGTCTGAGCCATCCCTTCTGACAGCCCAAGGTGCAAGTTTAGGAAGTGAAGGCTGAGGGCCACCCAGCTCTGTGGCTCAGGGCCGCACCACACGGGGCCTGGGGAACTGAAGCCACCTGTCCCGTGGGTGACACTGGGTGTCCTGTGTCCTGTCTCTGGCCTGCAGCTTCCGTCCTGGGCAGCAAGACATGCCAGGACACTCCGTCTTCTTTTTTTTTCTCTTTCCTTCCTTCCTTCTTTCTATGAATCTTTCTTATGCCCCTGGGCACTGAACTAGGTTCTGGGGACTAGCCCCCAAACCTGCCACCCATGTTTGTGCCACTGAGAGCATGGTGACCCTGCACTAGACACTGTCATATCTGATGGCCTCTTTCATGGGGGTGGGGCCCAGGTATTTTGTTTTTCAAAGAAATGTTTGGGTGTAATAGGAACAAGCTTCATAAACCCGCCTGGTTGGTCGCCTGGGCAGGGACTGTTATCATCCCCATTTCACAGAGATGTCAGCTGGGGCCCAGAGAGCTTGGATTCAACTTTCTCAGTGCCCCTCAGAGAGAAGCCCCTCAAGACTGCAACTTTATTGCCCCAGGCTGGAAGGGTGTGGAAGGAAAGGGAACAGAAGGTAAAAAGGGAAGGACATCAAGCAGAACCATAGTAAATGAGGAAGGAAAGGTGCGCAGATAGGGCAGAGCAGGCCAGGGTTACCCAACAGGCATCACCCAAGTCAGGCCCCCAGGTGGAAAATCCAATACCAATTTCTTTGGTGCAACAGGCTGTGCAGCTTCAGACTGGGTGGGATGTGGCTTCAGACTCCATCCATCACTTTTAGAGTTTTTTTTCTGCCTAAATTTAGCTGGATGTGAAGGGGACGGCTGATTTATGCAGGGCCTGAGCAGCTTCCTGCAACATGAGTGACTTGGGGGCCAATTCTGGACTCACATCAGCAGATAAGTGACAGGGGGTGTCAGGAGTGGCCAGAGTCAGCATAGCCCAGACTACTTGGCTTTTAAGTCAGAGTTGAGACTGGAGGCTAAGCATTTCTTTAAATGGTGGGAGGCTCAAACAGGGTCAAGGTAAGGAAAGAGTCAAGGTAAGGAAAAGTGTCCCTGGTGATCCCCTTCAACTCAGGGCTGCCTCAACAGTGGACACCAGAGAGGACTGTTCCCAGGTGGACATGCTCAGCTTGAGTTGTGTGGAGCTGGGTTCAAAGCCTGCTGGGCCCTCATGCTCCTCATTTGTAAAATAGGAAAACACCTGCTTTCAGGAGCATGCGTCATGGGGGAAGCAGAGCAGTCTAGTCTAATTCAAAGTGTTGCTCCACATGAAGACCAGGGATCCAAAAGAGGCACATTGCACCCTTTCTGGGGACTATGACTGCTTCTTCCAGAATAATGACTCCCAGGATGATAACAAGAAGGACTGACATAGCGGGCACACAGACGCTGGGTACTCGGCTTAGTCTCATTCAACATGCACAGCGCATCTTATTGACAGGGAGGTGGAGGTGCCTATTCTCTGAGGCTGAATCCTGACACAGAACCACTGACATGTCTGCACGACTCCCAGCCACCTCACTTTGTCCTCACCATGACCCTGGGAGGTCACCACATTGTTATCCCCATTTTACAGATGAAAAGCGGAAGCACAGAGAGTTTGATGAACATGCCCAGAGACCCACAGTGGACAAGTGGCAGAACTGGGATTTGAACCAGTCCATCCATGTCTGGGATCTAGAGCCTTCTGCTCTTCTGCTGCTCCCCAGATCTCTCCCACTCCTACCCCTGCCATGTCCCGGAGATCCTTCTAGAGACCAAGACAGCAGGAATTTGAGCTGATCCTACAATGGACTTTCCTCCTCAGAGATCTTCCTCTCAACTGGTCCTCGTGAGAAATCAGGAAACCAAGGTCCAGAGAGGTCAGACCAAAGGCCCAGAGGTACATGGCTGGCAGGCGGCACAGCGACTCAGAGATGTCGTTCTTTTAGTTTTACAGATGACAAAATTGACTCCATCGGCTTTTACGCAATGAGGGATTTCTTGAGCACGCCAGAGGGCTGCAGAATTCTAAGACAGGCTGCTCTAGCTCACACTGTAGGCTTTATTTCTATTTCTTCCACAGTCAAGTGCAAACACTTCTTCCTCCAGGAAGCCTGTTCTGACATTGCTGCCCACCTGCCTCACCTCCCTGTGAGCCCTGGAGTCCCTGCTGCTCTTGGTCCCCTGATGTTTGGCCAATCAGCTGCCTGAGCTGCTTCCCAGGGGCTGGGGACTTGGTGGCCACATCTTGGGTTTTCCCCGGGTACTTCCCGAGCCTTCGTATATCAGGCCCAGGCGCTTGCTGAGTGAATAGAGAGCAGACAGGGCCCACCCCTCAGGTTTGTGGGTGCTTCTTCTCCCCAGTAGGGGAGTGGGGGTGGTGTCAAAGAAGACACCTGGCACTGGCTCTGTACAGGGCTGGACCTTGACCATGTACTGCCCAATTCCCTGGGGCCTGAGAGCTTTTCTTGTGGGAGGGAAGGGTGGATTTCTTAACTTGGAGTCCATGGCCCAGTTTCAAGGGGGTATGGAACCCCACCTGTGGCAGGCAGTGGCTGTTCCTGGGGACAGTGATCCCAGCTTCCTTCAGCTTTTCCCCAGAGCTGGGACCCAGAGATATTCAAGAATTTCTATGCTGGTCCCCAGTCAAGAGGCAAAGGCCGCTCAGGCAGCTCTGCCTCCTCGCAGGCCAGGGTGTGGCCCTGATGGTGGGATGAGCATGGTCCATTCCGCCAGGGATTTGTGGTCACCCAAGACTGGGACCCAGGAGCCTGCAGCAGAGCCTGTGCCCATCTTAGGGCCACAAGCGGCCATCTTCAGGCCTTGAGTCAGAATTGATGCTTCCCTCTTCCCTCCCCTCCCACTGAATTGTGACCAAACAGTACCAAGGGAGGAGATTCACTTTTAAACTTCTGCCTGGGCTCGTCCTACAGGCACAATCTCAGTGAGAGCAGTCAATATGAGAATTTGCCTCCTGACCACAGACATCCAGGAGTTGCAGGGTGTGGCAGGGGGTAGGCATGTGTGGCCACTGCACTGTCTGGCTGGCCCTGGTGGGTCCCAGCTGAGCAGCAGGGCCGGTGACGTAGCCTCTATAGAAACGAGTTCAGGATTAGTGACCAGCAGTACCCAGGCATGGGGACTGGGGGACAGATTTCTCCAATCTAGTTGTTGTCTGCCTCCAATCCAGGTGTGATCTACATTTGGGGGAGAGACTGTTATCCACTTCTAGAATAATCATACTTACTGAACACCTACTGTATACCTAGCGCTGCACTAAGCACTGTGTAGGAGGCATTGACTGCATGTTACAGAGAACAGACCAAAGCTCAGGGCAGTTTTTGTGCAAAGTCACAGGACTGGAAGAGTCGGGCAGGGCCTTGGACCCATGCCTTTGGGACTTTTGATCCCCTTCTGAAAAGCCCTAGGAGCTAAAAGCCTCTCTCTGGAAATTCCAAGCCTGCTTATTTTGACAATTGCAAGAAAACCCCACTTTCACCCTCAGGGAAAGACAAACAAGGGTGTCTGTCACCCTGCCTATCATGGCCCATCTTCTTGCTGCCCTGTCTGCCCAGCAGTTCCACAGTCCACAGCTGCCCCAAGATCTCCAGCCATCCCCAACTGGAATCTGGATTTGCAAGAGGATGTGACTTCAGCCTGGCCACAGGGTTCCCTTGGGCAGCTGGAACCGGATGCACCTGCAATGCTGTGGCTCCTGCCCAAGCCCAGATGATGATGCTCTTTCCCCTGGCCTCCTCAAAGTGGCTGACGCCCAGCTAGAACACACTAGAATGGCAATTCTGGCAATTTTCAGTCCACTTCCGACACATCTCTGCCACTAAATATTATGAACAGAGTCCCTGGTGCCAACTCAGTGGCCACCGGGCCTGCAGCCCTGGGTTCAAGTCTCCCACACTTACCTTCCACAGGTGAGGTTTTGAGGCGCCGGCAGATGGCTTCAGTGTCCCCGTAGGTCTCCTTGATCTTGACCACAGCCTCTGTGCCCCGCAGCTCCATGAGGGAGCGGAGCTCCTCCAACGTGCACCCAAACTCACCCCCATGGCTCGACTCATTTCTTTGGTTTTTGGAGTAAAAGTCGCTGTTGGTCATATCACCCATGTTTGCTGAAGTCCCTGCTCAGGGTGGGCCCAAAGGTCAGCACTGGACAAGAGGCTTCTGGGTGATGGCTGCGTGTGGCTGTTCTCAGCACACCCTCACTGGACAGCTGCAGCTCCAGGTGGCCGACTCCGGGTCCCGGAGGGAGGGGGTGGCTGAGGTGGGCTGGCGACAGCAGTGGTGAGCTCCAAGGTGTGTCCCCAGGTGGGGGGCAAGGTCCAGGGGCCAGAGGGGCTCAGGGCTGCAGACCCAGGAGTCTCCATTCAGTGGGGTCCATGTTGCTACCTGAAGCTGGCATCTACATGGTCAGGGGTGGTGGCTCCTGTGGGGACAAGCAGAGAGTGGGTCAGGCACTGGAGTCCTCCTGAGACAGGGGCTCAGTAAAATCCAAGCTGTAGGTGTGCACACATGGTCCCAAGTAACGCTGAGCACACACACATACACTCTCACTCAGGCATTAGTTCAACAACTCCCAACCCACTAGCAACACTGTACACCCGAATGGTTAGCAGCAACCACCGAACCCTACAACAGAGCAGCTCAAGACACAGCCTGGTAGAGCCTCATAACATACCCTATCCCCAATTTTCCATGCTGTGTAACATGCTGAGTTCCGACCAGCCCTGTGCCCACACCGTCTGCCATGCAATACCCAAAATGCATATTCCTAGCCCCCCCCCCACTGCCAGACACACGCACCAACACTCAGGCCCCCCATTCATACCACTCTGAGGAACAGCCCCACCCTGTCACACACTGTCACACTTCTAGGCATACAACTTCATATCCCCACCCCTGCCCCACCAAACGCTGTGTGCACACCAGACCCCGTTTCCTTTTTTCTCTGACTACGCTTGTTTACCCACATCCCAGCCCCACAAAATCTGAGACATGCCCTCCCTCTCCCTAGGAACACAGGCCTCTGGACACACACACATGACCACTCCCACCCACGCCACCTCTGCCCGTAGTACATTCTCTTCTCCCCACATTCCTTCCCCACTTGGGTTTCACAGGCACAGGGAAGGAGAAAAGATCCCCACCTCCACCCACAGCCCCCAACCACGTTAATCAGGGCCCTTGGCCTGGCTAGAGACGCCTGTCATATATATATTCATGAGGCACAGAATTGAGCCTCGAGCTTGGTCCCTCGTATGAGCTCTGGTCACGGAGCCCTCACCTGGAACCCCCTCACATCAGAACCATGGACAGTGGCCGATTGATTGTCCCTCTCAGGAGCACAGGAGGAGGGAGCCCCGCCGGCTTCTCCCTGCCCGCCAGGCCACCCTTGTAGGAGTGCAGCATCTGTGGGGCTGCCAGGAGAGAATCCAATCTGCCCAGACACCCAACACCAGCGACCGAGGCCCCGGCAAGCGTTGGGTGACAAAGGGCCCCTGCTGAGCTCGGCTGAGCCTGGCACAGGGACCCGCCCCGCCCAGCCACAGACAGCTGGCCATCTTGGGCTCGGGACAAAGAGGGGGAAGGGGCCCAGGACAAGAAGAGAGGACTGAGTCCCCTGACGCAGCTCCAGACCCCAGTGCTCCTCACAATCCTTCCCTCTTGCACACATTTTAGAGCTGAGCATTTGGGTCTTTTAACTTTCCCAGAGGGTGCCCGAAGCTTGGAGAGTGAAAGGAAATTGTCTTGAGCTATAGAGAACAAGGAAGTGGAGATGCCCAGAGAGTGGGGTGGTCTCCTGGCTGCCAGCCCAGGGCTCTTCCTCTCCCTTGGGAAGCAACCTTCTTTCTCTCTGAAGTGCCCGGCGGGCGGGTGCACTGTGTAGGCTGCAGCTAAGACACAGGATCTGGAGTCAGAGCAGTCCCCGTTCAAATCTGAGCTCTCCTACATCCTGGTGTGGGACCCTGGGCAAGTCCCTTCACTTTGGAGCCCAGATTTCCTTCATCGGTAAGATGGGGATAATAATAGTCACTCTCCTCTGTCCCCTGGCTGCCTCTCAATTCACTGGGGATAATGAACTGTGTTAAAATCCACTTTGTTTTCATCCAGGGTGTGCAGCCTCCCAGCCAAGGGTCAGGAGGAGCTGGAGGCTTTAGAAGAAACTGCCACACCTTACAGAGGAGCACTTTTACTCAGGGATGCAGGAAGAAGCAGTGTCCCCTGCTCATTTGGGACCAACGAGTATCTCATGGAGGAGACCATAATATGGACACACTGCCTCAAGAAGAGATCAAGTATACGGTGTGCTCGGTACTTCTCCTTCCAATTGTGCAGAAGTGTTCCCACAACTTGGCCACTGGAGTACACACTGTTCCCAGAACTCATGAACTTTGACCCTAACAGAACAGGTGAGGTGGGGTGTGGCCAAGTACATCTTTGAAGAACAACCATCCAGTTCCACTCTCCCCACTTCTTAAACATGTGCAATGAATCAGGCCCTGTGTGCACTGCATGTCACCTCATCCATGTGGGGACTGGGGTGTAGTTAGTGATAGAGTCCTTGCTTAGGATGTGCGAAGCTCTGGGTTTGGTCCTCAGCACAAAAGGAAAAAGGTGCCTGTTCATATAGTGTAATCCACTGAAGGTAAATTCTCAGGGGGCAGGTGGTCAGTATATTATGTGCTGCTCTGTCTAGAAAAGTACCTCATTCTTCAAAAGTGCCCAGTAAATAATTGTTGAATGAATGAATGAAAAGCAAGGAAACAAAATCTCATTGTATTCTTACAACCCCGAAAAGTGGATACTGTGATGATACCCATTCTACAGACAAAGACAATGAGGTTCATAGGAATGAAATCATGTGCACAAGGTCACACGGAAATGACAGGGAGTGAAAGGTCTTTTGGACTTGAAGCCTTGGACCCTTTTCTACCATCCCATAAGAAAGGTTTGACTGAAGCCTGTTCCAGGACCCCGAGCTTCTCTGGAGACAGTGTTGGTGTTTGGATTTGGGTTAGATGCTCCTTTTCCTCTTCTAGAAGTCTTTGAGGGTCCTTAACGTGCCCCATCCCCAGTCTAGAATCTGCTGCAAGGGGAGATCTATCAGAGCACGTGGGCTCCTTTCTCAGGGTGGGGTGAGGCCTTGGGCTCAACTCAAAGGTTGTGCAGGGGCTTTTGTGTTAAGTAGAACCACCCCCACCAACGCCCCCCCCCTACCCACCAGTGTGAATGTGTTATGGGTAAGTTCAGGAAGCTGTGTAAGGAAAAATAAATGCCTGGATCAAGACAAGGATAGAGTGTGGCAGACAGGGGGCACAGCCATTAGGAGAGAAGGGAGAGAACAAGGGTTAGGGCCCCTTCAGGCCAGTGCAGGATGGGAGGAGAGATGGGTCTGAGATGCTCAGGGAAGGCAAAGCCCTTGTTGGAGGCTGACTGGAAGCCTTCCAGAATGGCCTTTGTTTTCTCAGGGACAAGTGGGAGTTGAGGGGACTTAGACCTTCGGTCCAGAAGGATCTTAGAACTGACCTGTAGCCAATAAGTGTGCAATAAGTGTGGGCCAGATGAAAGCAAGGCCAGTTGACCATTTGCGATCCCCAGACTCACTCTAACCTTCCCGATGGAGCAGGGAGATCAGTCTGTGATCCTGAGCTAGCCACCCAGCTTCTCCTGAGTCTTAGTTTCAGCATCTGCAGTTTGGGGATGCTAACATGTAATACTGCTAAATTAGTGGCATGTGGCGAGCATTTATTGAGCATCTGTTAGGAGTCGGGCACTCTAAATGCTTTCCAGGGACATTTCTTTCAGAGATGCTACTGTAAGGTATAAAGAGTAGGGACTCTAGAAACCACAATATATGGATTCAAATTCAGTTTCTTCACTTCCCAGTAGAACGGGAAGCAAGTAAATTTTGCTTTCATTATCTTAAAAAAGCTGGGGAGGGGCTGGGGTTGTGGCTCAGTGGTAGAGTGCTTGCCTAGCATGTGTGAGGCCCTGGGTTTGATTCTCAACACCAAATAAGAATAAATGAATAAAGTAAAGGGTTTGTGTCCATGTACAACTAAAAATACTAAAACAAATGTAGGTTTACTCAGCAATAAAAGACAATAAAATCATGGCATTTGCAGGTAACTGGATGGAGTTGGAGAAGATAATGCTAAGTGAAGTTAACAATGCTAAGTGAAGATAATGCTAAGCCAATCCCAAAAACCCAAATGCCGAATGTTTTCTCTGATATAAGGAGGCTGATTCATAGTGGGGTAGGGAGGGGGAGCATGGGAGGAATAGATGAACTCTAGAAAGGGCAGAGGGGTGGGAGGGGAAGGGAAGGAGCAGGAGGTTAAAAAGATGGTGGAATGAGATGGACATCATTACCCTAAGTACACATATGAATACACAGATGGTGTGAATATACTTTGTATACAACCAGAAAAAAAAGTAGGGTTAGGGTAAACAATACTATCTAGCTCATCAGAGTTATGAGGCTTAACTGAGTTGTTTTTTGTAAAATGATTATAACCCAGTCTGGCATGTGGTAAGCATTCGGTAATTATTGTGATTCCTATTAATACATCCAGCCATTTTATGAAACAGTCTTGTTATTTCCACACATATGCAGAAACAGAGGCCAAGCAAGGTGCAGCAAATTAGCCAAGGTCACCATGGCCTGGTAGTGGTGGAGGGATTTAAACCCTGGCGGTCTGGTTCCAGGGACATACTCCTAGCCAGGATGCTTTGGGGCCTCCCATGGTGAATCTCCCTCAAGGGGTTCTTATGAGACTTAAATGAAGTACCATATGTGAACCAAAGTGTTTTGCAAACCACAAGGGACTTTTTAAACCTGAGGTGCTGTTTTCTGTCTGTCCCCCTGCTACCTGCAGCGTGGCTTACAGGCACTGATAATTACATCTCTGACAGCACGAGCTATGAGAATTGTTAGCAGCAATTATGTCTGTGATCACAATAGTAGGCATGAGTTAATGGTTACTGTCAATAGTAATGACTATTGTGTTAAGATGAACTGTGATGTTCAATCGTCTATCTGCCCACTCACCCACTACTACCTGCCAATCCATCTACCCACTCACTCACCCACCCACCCTCCATCCATCCATCAATTTATTCATCTACCCACTCACCCATCTACCCACTTATCCATCCATCCACCCATTTACTTATCTATCCATCCATCCATCCATCTACACACCCACCCATCTATTCATCCATCCATCTACCCACCCACTTATCCATCCATCCATCTACCCACTCATTCCCCAATCCACCTTCCATCAATCCATCCTTTATCATCTACCCACTCATCCATCTACCCACTTACCTATCCATCCATCCATCCATCCATCCATCTATCCACACAC
Source organism: Urocitellus parryii (assembly GCF_045843805.1). Taxonomy (NCBI): domain Eukaryota; kingdom Metazoa; phylum Chordata; class Mammalia; order Rodentia; family Sciuridae; genus Urocitellus; species Urocitellus parryii. The sequence continues at coordinate 14,656,622 of NC_135546.1, forward strand.
CCACCCATTCATTTATCTACTCATCTGTCCATTATCCATTCATCCACCAATCCATCCATTCATCCATCCATCCACCCACTTACTCATCCATCCATCTATCTACACACCCACCCTTCATTTATCTACTCATCTGTCCATCCATCCATTCATCCACCAACCCATCCATCCATCCATCCACTAACCCATTCATCCATCCATATACCCACCCTTATCCATCCATCCATCTACTCACTCACCCACTCAATCTACCCATCCATCCCTCCATCCATTCATCTACACACATACCCACCAGTATGTCTGTCCACATCCATCTCACCACTCACCATCTGTCCATCTATCTATCCACCTACCCATCCACTCTATCCACCTACCCATCCACTCACACATCCATTCAATGGTGATATTTTGGAAAGCTACTTGGTGCCAGGCACTGAGGAATCAAGACACGGCCTCTGCCCTCTAGGAGCTGACAGTGGGGAAGAGACATGATTAAATTAGTGATTTCCATGACTTGGTGAGTTTGCCATGATGGGGATTCCCAGGAGCTGTGGATGCCCAAAGCAGGAAGATCTGACCTAGACTAAGGTATTGGGGAAGGTCGTTCCTCTCAACTCCAAGTAAGAAATATTTTCCCTATAGGTTAAGCAGAATTTAAGCTAAAAATACAGGAAAAACAGAAATACACAACTTTGTCTAAGTGAAGGTTGGAGGAACATAGTGAAAGGTGCAAGAAGGGACCAGGGTGAGCAAGGATGGATGCAGCCCTAGGATAACAAGGGGGACGCCTAGGACAACAGGCACTGATAACAAGGTGGTGCTCTGCCCCATAGGTGACTCATCTTCTGTGCTTCTTTTGATGCTGCTCATCCTCAGCCCCCGCATCTCACAGGTGCACCCACAAGGTCACCTTTGTTCTGGATATCTTGCCTGTTTTTTTCCCCTTCTAAATTACATAACTCACTGTGGTTACTTGCTCTGGCTGGGAAATTTGCTCAATTCAAAAACATGGGTTCCCCAGGCACTGAAGCACTTCATGATGTAATACAAATGATCTTCCGACAGGTCGACAGAACCAAAGACCTAGAAGTTTGCAGAGACTCTATCAGCTGCCTGAGTCCTGCAAACCTGCAGCCCACACATCTGTACTGAACCTTCTCAGATCCTGGGTTTCTGTCTTCCTGCCTGCCCCAGTGCCCCTTTCTTGGAAGCCCAGGTGACCATCTAGCCCACAAGTTCCTGGTTCCCAGAGGATTCCTGGATTGTAGCATGTTTCACATCCACTTCTCAGGACTGCTTAACTCTATCTCCTTTCCCCAGGAGCCTGGGAGCACCACATGGTCAGCAGCCATGTCTGTTTTGTACCAAATGCAGTACCTGGCACCCAGAAGGAGTTCAACAAATAGGTAACGAATGAATGAACATCCGTGCCTGCTGCCTATAACATTAGATATATTTTCAGACCTCAGTTTCCTTGTCTGTAAAATGGATGATTCTTATCCTCCCTACTTTGTGGGTGTGCTAGGGGTCAGGAAAGCTATCAGAATTGGTGGTGATGATTTTTTATTTGAGCTGCAGCCCCTTCCCTCCTCTCCCCAGCATCCCTTCTGAGTAAGAGGTGGGGTTACGAGGCTCCGCCGGATTCTGATGTTCTTGTTGCCTTATCATGTGTCCCACCTTTCCATGGCTGAGGGATTAAATGAGCCATATGACCTTGGAGAAGTCGCTTCACATTGCTGAATCTCATCTGTCTTACAGGCTGCTGCAGGGACCCAGTGAGACCCAGCTCCCAACTCAGACCAGATGTTCCATGATGCTGGCTTCTCTGGGAGCCCCTGCCTCCCCTGGTTTTTAGCAGGTGCGTCTTTCTCATGGTTTCTTCATGAGGGCCACCTACAGCCACTTCTCAACACTGCCTGGGTGGGCACCCTGTCCTAAGCCAATGTGCTCAGGGCCTGGGTGGGGCGTACAGCCATCTCTGGCCTAGAGAGCTCAGTGAGAAGCTCCACTCCTTCTCCCCAGCTCCAGTGGAGTGACCTTGAATAAGCCTCTTTCCTCTCTGGGCCTCCCCATGTGGCCAGTGAAGGAACTGGACTAGGGCTCTCTGGGGTCCCTTCAAGGTTTGAAGCTCCAAGCCCTTCAGAATCCAGGAGAACATTCTGACAATATTGGATTTATGCATTTCGGTTTCATCTTATTAGCATTTAAATGACTCCGTATTGTTACATTTCCATGACTCAAGACTAGGTTAGGGGCACCTTAATAAAAAGTCTTTGCCACGAGGGATGCTGGCAGAGGAAGGAACAATATTTTGGGAGGAGTTAATTTGACAAAGAAGGAAGCTATCTTTCAAAGGCAGAATTAACACAACACACACACACACACACACACACACACACACACACACACACACCACAAGCCAACAGCTTTTCAGATCCTAACTGAAAGATGGTGGCTGAGACAGTTGCAAATGAATTATGTGCTAAAAATAACTTTCGGATGCCAAATCCTTCTGTTTTAAGATGTGCTGAATTTAAATGCCACCTGAATATGTATTTTTAAAGTCACCATTTCCTTTGAATCATCACTGGAAGCAATGACTGATGTAGGGACCCAAGACCAGTATGGGGGGGAGGTCCCCTGATGACCCAGGCCTATCTCTGTTGAGTTATTGGTTGTGCAACTTGGGCAGGGCTCTTCATCTCCCTGTGGCTCAGTTTCCTCATCCATAAAATGGGGACAATCCCACAGTCACCCTTACAGGGTTTTGTAAGGATTGATTGAAAAAGAGCTTAGCACGGCTCCTGGTCATGTTACACGTGACTATGACAACGATATGATCCTAACTGCGTTGTCCTTAAAACAAGAACTCAGATCCGACTTTGCAATGCCCTCAAAGCTCTCTGCCATTCCTCAGATGACTGGGACATTTGCAGCTTGTGGGTTTGGTACACAGGCTGGCTTGCCCTATGCTCTGATCTGGAAAAACTCACGCTAGTACCCATGGAGTGGGGCATTTTCTTTTCCTCTCTTGGTTGCAAATTCTGTCCTTGCTGTAGGGGCTGCCCTGGTCCAGTGATGGGGAGCCATTATCCCTGTGTTGATCCCAGAAAACAGGTAAGTTCAACCTGGCAGCCAGGGACAGAACAGCAGCTCCTCCCTTCTCTTCACCCAGAGTCTCAGCCATCTCTCACACATCTCTTCCTGCGTGTGGAGGGACTTTCCTCTGCACATGTGCATGAGACAAGAGAGCCTGATGCATGCAGGGTGCATGAGGGTGTAGTTGTGTGGTGTGTGGGGTGAGCGTGGGTGTGCGGTCTGTGTGGATGTGCTGGATCCCTGGGAGTGCATCAGGATGGTGTGTTAGCATGGGGCATGGCTGAGTCAGGAGTGCAAAAATTCTGTGTGAGAGAGGGTCTCTAGAGTGGTGTGAGTGATCCTGAAGGACAAGGTATACCATGCATGTCTACTGGAGTATGTCATCAGGAGTGTGTGTGTGAGCCAGCCAGAGACATCTGTGCCACCCCCACCTCTGGGTGTGCAAGCACCATAATGTGCGTGTGCATCAAAGCTGACAAGGACAATCTCAGTTCTGTTCTCACAGTTGAGGAGAGAGAACAGGGAAGGAGGGAAGAAATTGAAAATGTATACCCCAGAAGCAAATTTGGTGCTATTTTTAGACAACCCCTATTCTGTTAACCAGAAAAGGAACATCTAAAAAAGTCCAGAAATCCCACAGAAACAGCCTTGCATCAGCCTTGAAGGCACAGGTGGCACAAACAGGGCTGGGGTGGGTGGAGAGGGACCCAGGGCTTTTTGTGCAGCTTGTCATCCTCAGGGTTAACTGTCTCCACTGCCCCTGCTCTCCAGCAGGGCCACCAGTGTTAGATGGCAGGAAAACCCCTCTACTGCTGGTCTTTCAGGCCTGGCACAATACCCATCTATCTACCCACTCATTCACCCATCCATTCATCCACTCCTGTGCCCACCCACTCATTCATTTGCCCACCCACCCACCCATCCACTCATCTGTCCCTTCATCCATTCATCCGTCCATCAGCTGTCTGTCCAACTATTCATCTCTCCATCAATCCTCCCACCCACCCAACTAATAAGTCTAACAAGGTGCTTCTCAGTCCCTTTTCTGAGCACTGGGATTGTAGAGAGAGCAGGAAAGATGCTTAGATCCTCCTTCCTGGCTGCAAAGGGTCTGATCACTTTGCTACAAAGAGCCCCATATGACTCCAGAGGATCTGCAGGTTGAGTTGGGGAGTTCCTGTACAGGGTTTAGTTCAGATTGGGGGAGGATGTATCCTAAATGGCCCTTTCTTGGGAACCAGGTCCCTCGGGTCCTGATCTTGGCTTGACCACTACTGTTAACAGCAATTGCATAGCAAAAGCCTTCCATGAGCTGGGTCTACTTTAGAGGCAAGGAGGATGAGGTTCAGAGAGGTTATGGATGGCCAAGGCCATAGGGATAGGACTTGATATAGTTTAAATACAATATGTCTCCTTCAATCCAAAGTCTCTGTCTATCCTCTGTGTCCTGCCTCCTTTTTTTTTGTACTGGGGATTGAACCCAGGGGCGCTTAACCATGGAGCTACATCACCAGCCCTTTTTATTTTGAGACAGGGTCTCGCCAAGTTGTTGAGACTGGCCTCAAACTTGCTATCCTCCTGCCTCAGCCTCCCGAGCTGCTGAAGTTATAGTTGTGTGCCACTGTGCTTGGTCCTCTGTGTTCTATGACTCATAGTTTGGCCTTGGGCCAGTGTTCCCCCTTTGGTAAAGTGAGGAGGTGGGATGGATAGGTCGTCAGTCTTAAAGGGCCATTTTAGCACCCTCCTTAAGGATTCTCCCATCCCAAGAGTCTTACTTCTCAGGAGACACACAGTAACCCGACCTTCCTTGATGCCACCTTGTCTCCAGTGGAGAGGGATGTCCCAATTGCAAGCCCAGCCCTGCTTGGCTGGAGGCTGGGGGAAGGAGAAATGCCCTAGAATCAGGGAGGCATGAGCTGATTATAATTCACCTTCTTCCTTTGACATCCAATTCCCACCCCCAGGCCTCAGCACAACAGCGTCTGCCTTTCAAGATTCGTACCCTTTATGTGCTCCAGGTTTAGAAATCTTTGCTTTAAAAAAACCTTTGTGAGTTTTCTGATGAATTTAAAATAGGAAAGTCACTAGCAGTTGGATATGAGAAAGCCCAGTTGAGGAAGCAAAGGGTTGTGCGGCAGCTGTCACCTTAGAGACTGCAAGGAAGGGGCTTGCAGTTTGAAGGCTGAGGTGCTGGCCTTCCTGGGGTCCACCAGCTCATCTCCACGTTGTTCTCAGGCTCCACCAAATGCCTCTGCCAACCCTCAGCTCTTCTCTCACCCTAAGTCCGGAACTTTTAAAGTCTCCTTTGCAGCTTTGGCTGCTCCAAGCCTCTAGATCCTAGCTGGCCTAAGTGACCAAAGTGAGTTCTTCTGCATTTAGCCCCTCATTCTCTCTTAGCTCCTGCTCTGTCTCGATGGATTACAATCAGAGACTGGAAGGAACGACAAAAAATGATGGCGACACTAACCCCATGTCCACTGTGGGCCACACACTGCTCCATGCATTCGCCATCTCTTTTAGTCCTTCACAACGACCCTGGGACCCAGGAACTTTCAGCACCACCCCCTTTTTACAGAAACAGAGCAAGAGAGCAGTGACTAGCCCAAGGCCCCATGGTGAGAGCGGCCAGCTCTATGTCACACAGCTCTATGTCACACACTCTAGAGTCCCCCAGGCTCGCTCACTGTCCTCTCTCCAGCAGGCCAGCCTCCTGCCCTTCTTTCTGTTTCTACAGTAAGGCCCAGGGTTCCTCTGTGGCCGGCACACTACCACACACCACAGGCTATTTATTGGGGCCTCAGGCTTCACCTCTGACCGTGGAAGGAGGGGGCCCAGGAGCTGACTCCGGGGTTGAAGCGCTGATGGATGAATGGAGGTGCGTGCAGGGGAGGGATTGGGTGGCCGAGGCCAGGGAACTTGATAAGGGCAGACCTCTACCCCCTGCGGGCTGTCAGGAGAGGCTGGGAGTGAGAGCTGTCCACGTGGTCCTGGTGCTGAAAGACAGGAGGGGGGGGATGACAAAGAAGCAGGCGCTGGCTGTACTGGGAGCTGTCACTGAGGCCATGGTGCTGACCGGGGAGGTAGGGGTGGGCTTTGAGGATGAGCTGTCCGCATGCCGTGGTGCTGACAGAACAAAGCATCTAGAAGAGCTTTCTAGGACAGCAGGGCTGGCCTCTGGAGAGTGGGGACGGGCAGGTAAAGCCAAAGTGCGTCCCCTGACTCAGGAGCCGGGTGTGGGTGCTGGAGATGGCACTGAGCCTTTCCCATGAGTAATTGAGCAGGCATCGGGAGCTGATCCCCGATACCAGAGGCCTGGTTCTCAGGCAGGGAGACTGTTCCAGTGTGCAGGCCTGGGCAAGATAAAAACCATGAACTTTGCAAAAGGCCAATGAGGGCCATTTAAGCACACAGACAGAAAGTCCACCTTGGTCCGTCAGTGCCATCTGCCCCCGTGCTAGAAATTCCACCAACTAATGAAACATTCTTTTGTATGCGCCTCCTTCCTTCCCTCCAATTCCTTTCAAGACAGGGAGCATATTTAGGTGGTGGGATCTTAGTGGGACTGAATTGACTGAGTTCTTTCCTCCATGGGGTAGAGGAGGAAAAAATTTACTCACAGAAGTGCTGGGGATGTGCCTAAGTTGGGAGATGACTTTTGAAAAGTTGAATGGGTCCTTTGGGCCCAGATCAGAGAAACAGGAAGCTAAGACCTGGGAGAAGGTCTTTCTGTGTGCCCCGAGACTGCAGAGGCAGGGCATCCAACTATAGGGAGAGAGAGGGATTAAACAGGCAGAAAGTAGGACTCTTGGAATCAAGGGAGTGGAGGAGTGACAGATCGCAGCGGGGATTCATGCATGTGTGGGGATGAGCTGTCTTTTGGCTCCTATTTCTCACTCTTGTGGCCAGTCACTGTTCTATCTCTTCTAAGCTCTAGCAGAGGTGTCCCTGGTTTGGTGACTGTGTCCTCATTGCTCTCCATGCCTGAGCCCAAGCTATCTCCACCCAGAGTCTCTTTGGTGCAAAGCCAGCAATCTCTGTGATGCCCCCCACTTGGCCTCAGACCTGAAGGAGGTGAATGGGAAGACCGGAAGCCAGAGAAGGAGCCCAGAGCAGGTGAGAATGAGTTGGAGTTTGTATGTGGGCTTAGTCCCTCCCCTGTAGCAAAGGTGTCCTTTCCTTCCTCTCCTGATAAGGACTTCTCCAGGCAGAGCTTGGGGTCCCCAGAATGGCTGCTCAAAGAGGGGGTCCCTGGAGGGACCCCTGAATTGACATCACCTGGGGGCTTATTAGAGCCTGGGTCTTCAGCCAGGGATGGATGAGTGTGTGGCACTTGGGGATTTGAAAGGAGCACAATCATTGCTCCAGTGCTTTGGGGTTTCCACCCCCCTTAGGCTCACTTTCTCTCATACCCATTACTCTCCGGGTCTGGGTTCTAGAATCCTACTTTGCTCCTGTGGCTTCTGGCTCAAAATCACCCCAGTTGCCTGTCCCCAATCATCCAAATGGCACTTCCCAATAGGCCAGGCTGTTAGTGGCTCCTGGGGATGGCCCGCACCACCCAACTCCAGGGCCCTTTCCAGTCCTCACATCCTTGCCCACAGTAGATGTCGCCACCCCTCCTCCTTCTTCCCACTCTTCCTGGGCTTCTGTGGTTTGTCTGTTTTGGACCAACTGGAGGCTTTACCCATGGTTCTGTCCTTGACCTCTGAAATGTCTGGTCTCTCCTGGGTGATGCCACCCATCTGCCATCAGCTTGTATGCTAACACGAGTCACTCCCAGGCTGACCCTTCCACCTCGCCCTCTCTCCCAAGCTCTAGAACTGACCTTCCTAAGGCTGCTAAGTGTCCTCTCTGAGGGTGCTCCAGGCTCTCAGACTCCTTTGAATGTCCTTTTTTTCCTGTGACTCCTGTGTTCCACAGAGCATCTAAAGTGCCCTATCTTGACTCTGCTCCCTCTCTCACGTCCAGTCAGAGGCCCAGACCCGAGAATCACTGGGCCAGGGCCCATGTGCCTTCCTCTTCCTCCCCTCCCCAGACTCCTACCCTGCTTTAGGCTACTCGCTGGCAACCCCCTAACCAGTCCCCCAGCTCTACATTCCCCTGCTTTCTCCATTGTCCCCTGAATGAGGCTGATGATGATCGCCATGTACAGAGTAGCTTCTGCGTGTCAGAAGCTGTGTCAGGCTGTGCATATGCCTTGTCCTGCAACTTGAAGAGGTAGGTACTTCATTACTTTCCACATGAGGCAACGGGGGCTCAGAAAGGCAAACTAACATCATGCACAAACTTATAGAGTTGATGGTTTGTGGAGCCAGGAGCAGACTAGTGGTCTAACTCTAAAGCCACCATATTATGCTACCTTTTGTATTTAAGCATGCCATTTTTCTGGATTAAAAACCATCCTTGGCTCCCAGGTCCCCATTTTAAAAACATAGACAATGATCTCCAGGATCCTGCCCCGTTGGCTCCAAGCCAGCCTCCCTGGGCTCTGGTCTAATGGAACGCTCTGCCATTTTCTGAACAACTACTGCATGCTCTTACCTTTTGTATGCATACTCCCCCTATTCCAGAAAGGTCTGCCACTTGCTTCTCTACTAATTGAAACATGGCCCTCCAAGACCCAGGCTGAACGTCGACTTCTCTGTGAAATTTTAGTACGCCATGTTCCAAATTTGCACCCCTTTCCGCTGGCAGCCCATCACATGTGGCTTATGCCTTGACACCACCAGCTCCATACTCTGTTGGAGTGGGTTTTGCCAGCTTGCTTCCCTCATGAGCTCCCCAAGAACGGGATCTTCCCAGTCCCCAGCCTACGATGGACTTTCACTAATGTTGGCTGCATGACAGAGAAAGCCACTGACTGGGGGAAGGACACTGGGAACAATGAGCCTTAGGGTGAAGTCTGCATTTCCAAGGGGAAACTGGCCAATCAGATGGTAGGAACAGCATATGCCCAGTGTAGCTTCCCCAGGGTTGAAGACTGAGCCACAACCTTCTGGATAGCAGATCAGCCAACCCATACCTAAATCCTACGCAGTAGCTGCTACTGGGATCCCATTTCACAGGTGGGCAAACAGAGGCTTGGATAGGAGGTTGCAAAGAAGGTGGCCCAGGGTCTCATAATGGTTGGATTTGAACTCAGGCAGACTGCTTTCAGAGGGTCTGCTCTGAGCAGTGTTACTGTGGCCACTCAGGTGGTTCAGATTTGGGGTTTCAGCCCAAATGGGGAGTATCCCAGCCCTTCTGGATGGTTCATCAGGTCCCTCTGAGGACCCTGGGGCCCGCCTCATCCCTCCTTCTCCTCTGCCTCTCTGCCCTCCCCACGTCCTGAGGTCAGGACCAGGACACCCAGAACCTGCCAGGAGGCAGCCTTGGGCTAGGTGCCTAGGCCTGGGGGCTGTGTGGAGGCACATGATGTCCCCCACCTTGAGCGCATCATCTGCGATGTCTGCCCTGGCCCCAGAGTTGCCTCACCAACAGCCACATCCCCCAGCCCCCAGCCTCGCATGCCCTGGGTGCCTGTGGCCTCTCTCCAGCTCCTGCATCCAGCAGGTGCCGATGAGGCACCATCCCACCCAGAGTGTGGTGGAGGGGGTCCCGGCTAGCTCTGCAGCTCTTGGCCTGACTTGGCATGGCTGTCCTGGCCACTGCAGGGATGAACAGAATCCACTCGGCACCTTGAACAGATGGTACCACTTCTAAAAATAACGTCGCACCACGCTCCCGGGCGCAGCCGAGTCCCCGCGACAGAAGGGGGCGCGGGTGGGGGTGGGGGCCACTAGCTGCTCTCACCAGCCATCTGCACTGGGACAGATGCAAATACAACCTCCCTGGGGACGCAGGCCCAGGGGACCCCAGCCCTGCTAAAGACAAGCAGAGCCACAGGCCCGGTGCTCAGGCTGTGAGCCCCCCCAAATGAAAGTAAGCCAGGATGCTGTGGGGTGAACGGCCTGGCTCCTCTCTACGCCCACTCTCGAGGGCCCTCCTGCAGGCCCACTCTCCCCCCACTGATCCTGGATGGGATCCCTGCCTGGAAAGCCCGTCTCTTTCTTTCTCTGTTAATTTTCACACCATCTCTAGGTCTTAGCTCTGCAAGCCCTAAGACCGTCTCCTCCTGAGGATTTTGCCATTCTCAAAGACTTCTTCCCTCTGTAGATTCTTTTTTTAAAAATTGTAGTTGGACACAATACCTTTATTTTGTTTGTTTATTTTTATGTGGTGCTGAGGATCGAACCCAGGGCCTAGCACGTTTTAGGCAAGCGCTCTACCCCTGAGCCACAACTCCAGCCCTCTATAGATTCTTTAATGACTTTTTGTTTGACTCACAAAATAGTGGGGTCGGAACCCCTTATGTGAGGCTTAGATTCCGAGAGATCTCAGGATCCTCGCTCTGCCACTACCAAGGCACCATCAAGTTGGCTCTCTGGCCTCAGTTGCCACGTTTCTAAAAACCGGAGACCACAATAGGCCCTCCCTCCCAGGCCACTGGGAGGACAGTGTGAGTTAATCCAGGACTCAGGCCACAGCCTGGCTGTTGAAAGACACCACAAACTGGAATCATAGTAATTTCTAGAAGGATGGATACCCTGAGGTAGAAGGCACTGGCCCAAGGGAACAGAGCAGGTGCTGGCAGAGCTGGGCTCAGGCCCAAGGCCAGTCACAGATGTCACCATCCTAAGCCACCCATTTCCCTCTACTTCCAGGATGCCCCAGGGCAGCTGGTCTGGGTAGGCCTGAAGAACCCCGGAAGATATTCCCTTCCTCGTGTCTTGCTAAGAACCATTATAAGCCTCCTCTGCCCTGAGCCCTGGCCTGACCTCTTCAACTCTTACAGAGGTCCAAGCCTTGCCTAAATCTCTCAGCCAGAATGTTCAAGAGTTCCAAAGTTGAGGTGCCTCCAGAGCCCCAGGAGACCCCAAACCTGAGACCCCAAAGGTGTTCTCGTTCAACTACCCTCACCCCAAGGTTCTGCTCCTGCTTTCCAAGCCCTTCAGTCCTCTCCTCCCCCAAAGCCCCAGATTCAAGAGAAGCATCATGGTGGATGTAGTGGGGCTTTGTTCCTCCAGGGGCTGTGGCTCCAGCTCCTCAGCAGCATTATTATGCATTTTGAAATTTCCTAGAGTGTTAGGCCCCTACCATGCTGCCCCCAGGGCCTGCTCTCCTTGGGGTGTCATCCAGGGCAGTTTGGGGCTGGGTTTCAGGTGCAGTCAGAGCCCAGGTTCAAATCTCCAAGTCAGATTCTTCTCCAGCTAAGAAGAGACTCCTGCCTCTGTAGAGACTTCAGTCCCTGAGACCTCTCTGCTTTGCAACACCCAAATCTGGGCCTTTGCTGCCTGGTTTCTTGTTATAAGGGACAGACAAGGCCAGAGCTTGTCCAGGGTCATAGTTTCTTTCTCCTGGGTCAGGGTGCTAGTTCCGAGGGCTGCGGTGTGCGCATCCCTAGTGGCTGACTCAGGTCCACAAAGGCTTCAGGCCTGGACAGAGCAGGTCCCTGACCACTGTCCTGTACTGTGGTCCCAGGGTCCTAGGAGGGTCCCTGCCCGGAGCAGAGGCTACCAAAAGGCATGTGTTTGCAAAACTCATGAAGGGGCTCTGGTTCCCTGAGCGCATTTGAATCCAGAGACTAGAAGGGACCTTAGAGGTCAAAATCCCTGTGATGTTTGATCCTTCCACAGCATCTCTATCAAGTCCTGCCTCTGCTTGCTTGCCTCCCGCCATGACAGTCTTAGGCCAATGTGATGGTTATGGGCTCTTTAGGTGGGGCTGGGGTTTTCGTCTGGTTGATAATTCTTTTTTTGTTGTACAGTTACGGGGTGCTTCCTGATCTACTCTCAGTACTGTCGGGGCAAAGTGCAATTGTGAGTGTGAGTGTGTGTGTGTGTGTGTGTGTGTGTGTGTGTGTGAAGGGGATGTGAGGAAGCCAGAGGTCATGGCAAAGAGTTTTACTATCTGGAGCAGGGTCAGTCTCCATGTCTAGGAGGTGGCTGGGTGGTGAAAGGGAGCACCCACAAACTTTCTAGAACAGCATAGAAGGCTGGCCTTTCTAAGATGCCTCTTCACTATTTCTGGGGCTGTCCGCAGGGAAGTCCTAAACCCTTGGACTCTGGAACCCCCAAACCATGCCAGCAGATGACTTTAGCTCTCAGGGAAATCTGCCATTAAGTTGTACCCTGAACAAAATGTCAGCAGTATTAAAATGGCCTTTGGAAAGAGTGCTCGTAAAATGCTTTCCGGTTTGAAGCTTGAAAGATCCCATTTTTAATTTTTGACTCGCAAGTAAGGAAACTAAAGCTGGAGAGATTCAGGGGCCTGGGGCCGGTCCTTCAGAGACAGACATCTCCAGGCTGTGACCCTGGAGGCTCACGGGATTAGTCCCAGGACAACAGCTGGTTACCCCAAACCATGGTGGGTTGGCCTGGCTGGGAGGTCCAGCATTAGCTGTCCCTGCTACACTATCTTTGGGCCTCAGTTTCTCCATCTGTAAAATAAGGAAAATGAGCAGATGGTTTCCGAGAGACCTTCACAAGACGACTTGGGCAGAGTCTTTGAGCTCAGGGAAGGGCTGATAGCACCCCTGCCCCTGATTGTATAGGACACATTTGTGTTCTTGTCTCAGCCAGTGTTACTTTCTGACCAAGTCTCTATGTGGGGAGATTTTCTTGTTTTAATAATAATAATAATAATAATAATAATAATAATAATAAAGCAACTCAGAGCTTCCCTGTGGATCACCTGCTCTGACTCCCCTTCTCTGCCTGGTGGACTCCTATTCAGAGTGTCCTCTCCTCAGTAAACCCTATGTTGATCCCACTGTCCAGAGTCAACTGATCCTTCCATGTGACTTGGTCATTTATGCCCTTTAAGCATTATTTATCTCTGGGTCCCCAACACACAGTGGTACCTCACAAAAATGTGCCAAGTGGAAACATGGAAAAGTGGCCCTGGGAATCTGTGTCTTGACCCCAGAACCTGGAAAAGCACCAACTGCCTGGGTCTCAGACCCACCCACTTCTTGAACAAACATTTGTGTTTGAACACAAAGGTAGAGGACATGCACTGGGCACCAAGCGGCCTCCAGTTAGAATAAAAATTAAGGTTGAATAAGAGGAAAGGAGATAATATTTCTGGCAGGGCTACGGCCAAAACATGAAGTCACCAGGGCAGCAGCAACATTAAGGGAACAATCCTGAGAGCAGCTGGTTTCGCTGCTACCCAGGGCTGCTCCCTGCATTCACCTTGGTTCTCATATCATCTTGCAAGGGCCCACCAACACCTCCCTGAGGTGCGTGCTTTTATCTTCTCCATTTTGCAGATGAGAAAACCGAGGTTCGGTCTGTTGGAAGGACAGGCCAAGGTCTCACACCGACAGGGACAGCTTGGTGGAGATCTGTATCAGGGCCTGAGTCCCAAGGCTGTGCTCCCTCCTGACCCTGGTACACAATGGACCCAGCGTATTTAGGGCTGCGTTGTGGTGGGGATGCAGAGCACCGGAGTGGAATGTTCTAGGGGGAAAGAGAGCAGGGCTGCCCGCTGCCCTCCTCCCCACCCAAGTGAAGGATCGTGGGCTGGGGCCGGGAGAGGGAGCTCCAGCATCCTCCAGGGAAACCCCAGTGGGATTCTTCTCCCTTCCACTGCTGACAGGTGCGAGGCCGGGGCCCAGGCAGGAAAGGGCGCGGGGGCTTTGGCTGACCTGGCAGGTGGGGTGTGAGGGGCAGCAAGCAGATGGCAGCCCCTTCCTGTGTTTGGAAGAAGTCAAGGATGAAATTCTGGAGCCTGAGCCTGGCCATAGCACCTGCTGTGAGAAACAGCCCTGGGCCAGAGGGCTGGCAGCCGCCCAGCGAGGATTTGCTGACAATGATGGCCCCGGGGAGGCGTGGTCACCAGCTCAGCCCTCTTCTGCGGCATCATTAACATGTTATAGATAAGAACTGGGATTGGAAGGGACCCTTTGCGGGTTTTGCTTCCTTTGTCTCTAACCCTAGAGAATGGGACAAGATGCCCATTTTACCAACCGATTAAGGGGAGAAGTGACGGCTTGACACGGGTCACCCAGATACCGTGTTAGGGCCAGGGTGAGGCTGGTGAGGCACCTCGGGCTTCCAATGTGAGAAGGCCCTCCCTCCCGGTTCCCATCAGTGCCAGATCCGGCTTCCTCCACCATCTGTCCACCTTGCTATTTACTGCCCGGAGCACCCACGGGGTCTATTCGCTTCCACGCCAGCCCCAACAAAGGGCAAGATGGAGAACCTAGACAGGGATTTCAAACATCTTTTGGTAACTTTGTGGAGGGTGCACCTGGAATTGTAAAAAATGTTGAAAGCCAGGGCCTTGGTGCTCGGTGCCCTGAGCAGCAGAGAACCCCAGGAGAAGTGCTTCACCTCTCATCTGTACATTTGATAAGCTTTTGCAGTGGGCCCGCCACGGGCCTGGGATGCGCTCACAGCTAGAGAGGAACAGGACTTGGCCCCTGCTCTCAAACAGCTGGGCATTGTCCCCGCCCCTTACCTGGCATGGTGCCTGGATATTATAACAATTTAATAAAATTAATGAAAAGATGACACACTCAGGGGCATTATCTATATGCCAAGCCCTGTGCTAACCACATTATATGAATCACCTCCTTTGATCCACACCACAAGTTTACGAGGCAGGCATTCTTATTTCCCCCACTTTACAGATAAGGAGAACTGAGGCAAGAAAGCTGAAGTAGCATGCCCAAGGCCACGTAGGAGAACACAGTACAACTGTGGATACTCAATATTTGCTGGGTGAAGGAACTAAAATGTGGAAGAGGTTGGGGAGGGAGGCCAAGAATACATGATACAGCTGGGCGCGGTGCCTGTCTACAATCTCAGCCACTTGGGAGGCTGAGGCAGGAGGATCACAAGTTTAAAGCCAGCCTCAGCAACTTAGTGAGACCCTGTCTCAAAACAGAAGAAAACAACCTTTAAAAAAAGAGCTGGGGATGTAGCTCCGTGGGTTTAATTCCCAGGACAGAGAGAAAGAACACATGATACAGAAGGGAAGTGATTTCTTAACTGTGGCCTCGAGGCCCACGCAAAGCACTCTGGGATCTCCAGGAGCTGACATCAGGTCTCCCAAGGAGTCAGGGAATTCTCCAGGGTTTTAGGTAAACTTGGGCTGCAGACTTCCAGGAAGAGGGGACAGCAGCGGCCGCTGTATCAGCTAGCAGAGGGGAGGCTCCGGTTTCCCTTTCTGAGCCTGGCCACATGCTCTACCTATAAATACACCCCAGGCCAATGGCCCCTTTCACCCCCAGGAAGTGGGTTCTCAGATAGGCTGGGCCTGGACAGGTGTGGGAGGAAGGGGATGTCCCCCTGGGGCTGGCCCCGGCAAGGGTCCCCCGTCCTGAGCCTTCCTGCTTCCTAGAGCCTCCTGGGAGGGGGCCGCGGCTGGACACCCTGACACCCAAGCCTCCCTTGCGTCTCAGTTGCCAGGCAACCAGGCAGGATGTCCCTCACCCCAGCTCAGGTTTCCAGCGCCCAGGCCTGGCTGAAGGTGTGGGTGTTTAATAACAGACTGCCCAGTCCCGTGGGGGCTGCTGAGACCCATGGATCTGAGAGCTGGGCAGGGCCCGAGTGGTCCTGTGGTCATTTTGCAGATGGACGGACTGAGCATGGAGAGGGAAAGGGAGCTGCCTGAGGTGACCCAGCGAGTGAGTGAGGAGGCAGGGCCCTCTCTGACTCTCTGATGAGGAGGTTGAGAGAGAAATAACCGTCTGCCAATGACAATGAAGAGTCTAGCTGCTGCATGTGGGACCCTGGCTCTGTGCCTTCTCTCTGGTGGCCCATCTCATCCTCAAAATAAACACAGTGAGCTGTGTGTTGTTCGCACACCCATTTCATAGATGGGAAACTGAGGCTCAAAGAGAGAGAGGTGGGTGAATGGCAGAGGCCAGATGCAAACTCAGGTCAGCATGACTCGGAAGTTTGCAGGTTTCTCCCTGAGCTGACCCTACCTTGCCCCTGGGGACCAATAAGAGTTAAGTAGGGACCGAGGGCCCTGCCTCCCAGCTCAGGGAAGGCGAATGAAGGATTTGAACTCATAGCTCCCTGGCCTTCAGGCCTGGGCCTGACCCCTTGTGCCCAGTCCCTGGCAGACTCTGAGGCTGAGCCCTTGCTCCAGGCCACAGGGCCTCCCACCCTCCCCAGCAGGGGGAAAGTTTCCAGGGGACAGGACCCCATTCCCCAGTCCCCGAGATGGCCAGCAAGCTCCGGCCTACAGAGGTGACCTTTGATTCTAGGCCACTGGACCTCTTGCTCGTCCCCACCGCCCGCAACTTGAGCCTGGGCTGGATGGGGACACGCAGGTTGCCATGGCGACAGCACATCGGATACTGACCTGGGGACCCACTGGCTGTGCAGGGGAGGGGCGGGCGTTGCCTCAGAGGGATGGCTGGAAGGGCGGAGGACAAGGGGGCCCTGGGGCCCAGTGGCGGCTGTGGTTGCCGTCTGGGTCAGGCTGGGCGCAAGCTGCTATTTATAATTCTGCTGAATGGGCCCAATGACCTGATCTGCTGTCCCACCTGCCTGGGAAGGGAGGAACAGGCCCAGAAATGTCCTGCCTGTCCCCAGCAGGGCACCTGCCACACCCCATGCAGGAAGGTGCAGGAACCCCTCACCTCCCTTAGCTTCAGCACCCGAGCCCACCCTGGTCCCCGAGTTCTGAGGCCAGGACAGAATGGAGCCTGGGCTCTGGTCCTCAGAGGGCTTGCGCAGGCCTGTGTCTTGTCGTGAGCGTGGTGCGTGGGTGCGCGTCACGTATGTTCTAGGAATTCTCTTACTAGAGGGAGGAGAGGGGTGGGAGGGAGGAGGGGAGAGGGGAAGGGAGAAGGAAGCTGAGAGACACGGAGGGGAACTTGAGAGGCTGGTGTGGGAGGGAGAGGGACGGGGGAAGGAAACGGGGAGGAAGAAGAGGCTGCAGAGAAGCACGCAGGCCCCAGAAGAGGCAAATGAAGGCCTGGAGGAGGCTGGGGGGAGAGACAGAGGCGGATCAGGATGCTCAGGAACCAGAGCCAAGACGCAGAGACCCAGGAAGATGGAGCCCAGAGACACAGAGGCAGGCGAGAGGGGAGATGCGGCTCCAGGGCGGGTCCCCTGCCACCTGCCCAGCCTCAGCCCTGGTGGCCAATCTGCTGGTCTGAAAGGCACACCCAGATTCAGACAGCTGGGTGACAGGAGGAGATGGCTTCGTGGCCTGTCTCTGATCTGTCTGCGCAGCTCCTGGGCCAGGGCCAGGGCCAGAGCTCTGTCCTGGGCATCCCTCCTTTGCCCTTCTTGCCACCTGGGGGCCTTGGGGCAGGGCGAGGGCCACTCCAAGGTCGTCGAAACCTGGCTGGGAAATGGCATGGCTCCCGTGGCTGGCCGGGTTGGCCGCCTTCAGATCCGGGTTATTTTGGGAGCTGAGCAGCCAGAAGGCGCCCCTCCTCCCCTGTTCACGGGCCAGTGGCTGCTGACTCAAATCTTCTCTCAAGGAAACTGTCTCCCCCAAACCTAATGTCACTTCTTCTGGGAGGCCTCCCCTGACTCTCCCAGAATGCACCTTGGGTGGTAGCTCCAGGACAGGGCAGATCCCAGGGAACCACTGTCCGAGCGTCTGCCCAGCGCCCTGGCAGACTGGGAGCTTCACGGTAGCGGTGGTGGGGCTGGTTAGGTTCTGGCGCTGGGCACAGGGTTTGACAGCAGCAGCTAATGCTCATTAAGCACTTAGGAGTCCGAAGCACTTGATGGCCACCATGTCACTTCACATCTCAGTAGCCCTGTGTGGAGGCTGCATTAGTCTGGTCTCCCAGCGGGGAAACTGTTGGACTGAGCCCTGATCTAAGGCCACTCACACAATCCCCAAATAAAATGACCACCAGGCACACAAGCTCCCTGCTCTAACGTTCAGTTCCATAACCACGTCGTCTCTGCTCAAGAATGTTCTATGGCTCCTCAGTTTCCCCCAATATCAAGTCTAAACATCCTACCTCATGAGTTCCCTTCCTTCTATTTGTTTTGTCCTTTGGAATCTCATTCTCTTTCCCTCCTCTAAAATTCTAGGCTCCCCCCCTATTCTTGAATGGATTTCACTCAGCTGTTATTTAATGAGCACCTATTATGTGCTGGGCACACTGTGCTCGCCCGGTTCTGTTCTGTTGGGGAAGATAGACTGTGAAAGGCTCCACGAAGAGAATAAGGGCTTACTATTAAGACGGTCAGGGAGCCTGTTTTGCAGAATGGATGTGTAAAGAGCTGGGACAGTATGTTCCAGGCAGAGGGAAGAGCAAGGCAAAGACGAGGTGGCAGGGGACAGGGTGTGTACTTAGTAACTCAAAGAAAGAGAGGTGACCTTCGAGGTGAAGGTCAAGAACAGGGAGAAATGGATCCTGCGCCCTTGAGGTGAGCAGGGTGGCAATGGCGGTGAAGAGATGGGGGCTGGAGCTGGCAGGTGGTTCCCCCAGGGCAAGCTGGGAGAGGGAGTGGGAGGAGCAGGCAGAAAGTTCCAGCAAGTGGCGGGGGTGGGGGTGCTGCTGCCTTTGATTGTGGTGGGAAGTTGGGGAAGGAGCCAGTGTTCCCCGGGGGGGCTGGGGAGGCTGGGGTGGGCACCATCGAGAATCTGGTTTTGGACTTGGTGACTTTGAGATGTTCGCAAGATGCCAAGTGGGCAGCTGGGTGTATGGGTCGGGAGCACAGAAGAGAGGCCCCGGCTGAAGATAGAAATGTGGGAATCAGCAGCTTAAAGGTGGTATTTACAGCCATGGGACAGGGTGAGATCATCAAGAGACGGAGCTCAGAGAGAGAGCAGGGCAGACTCAGAGCTCCCAGCACTAGAGGTCAAATAGAGGAGGAGAAGGGAGCCGTGTGGCCACAATGGAAGACCCGATGAGGTGGCTGCCCTGCTCCAGTGTCATCTATGGCTCCCTAGTGCCCTAGGAGCAAGGTTCAAAATCCTCAGCCCAACACGCAGGCCCTGCCTGCTTCTCCAGACTCACATCCTTGTCCCCTTCCTTGTAACCTTCCTGCAAATCATAATAGACACCTTGTAGAGTTTCACATCTGCAGGCTTTTGGGCAAAAACGGATACTCTTTGAACATGCTGCTCTAGAACCTTCCTCTAACTTCTCAGACAGGCCCAGCAACACCTGCCCTGGGTTTCTAGGGTCTTTGGGACACACCACACTGTCACTGTCTTTCTGGGAGCTCCTGGGAGAGAGGGGTCTGGTGCACCTTGGTGTCCTGGATGCAGCCCAAAGTGCTCTTGGCTCACAGTGATCTGTCCCATCACCCACAAGCCAGAAATGCAGGGGAACAGGGGTGGGCAGGGCTTGGCTCACCCACGGGCAGCTTATATCTGGCTGCAGGACAGGGAGGAGTCAAGAAAGTAGCAGCCAGAGGGGTGGCCACACTGGGCGGTTGCAGGTCCTCCTGCCCACCACTGAGGTAGGAGGGGACAAAGAAAAAGACGAAACCAACCAAACAAAAACCAGCAACTGGGTACATCCTTCCCGGAGCTCATGACAAGAGACTATCATGTAGGAAATCAGACTGTGCAAGAGGACATGTGGGACTTGAGTGTCACATCAGGCCCTCCACACCCTCCCCAGGCCACTGTTGCTCTCTGTTATTGAATGTGACCCCCTGCAGGCTCCTGGGGAAAGGCCAGCAAGGCATTCTGGGAGAGAGGAGGAGCAACGGGTCCATTTATTGAGCATCTACTATGTGTCAGACACCACTCCATTAGATCAAGGGCTACACAGACAGGGGCTCTGATTCTAGCTGGTTCCAAGGCCTTTTGTCCTGGGCTTCACTGTCTTCGACTGTGAGGTGGGCGGCTGGGGTGGGTGGAGCATCCAGGTTGGGCAGAAGCAGAGTGGAGTTTGAGAATTCTCAACTCCTAAGCCAGTGACTCCTAATTTAGGGATCAAGCAGGCAGTTTGAACTGTCCCGTGACTCAGTTTATCCATCTGCAAAATGGGCATGACCCTATCGTCCCCCAGAAGATAACCAGAGGGTGGGGCAGAAAAACACTTGGTGTGTCCTTGGTGTCACCCCCGGGGCCATCCCAGATGAGGCTGTCACTAGCTGAGGCCCATGGAGGCCACCAGAGGAGTCTGGGTTTTTCTGAGGAGGGAGCCTCTAGTTTTCACCAGCTTCTCAAAGATGTCCCTGACCCCCAGAGTCCCACGAGGAACCAGAATCACTGTCTAGTGGAACTCGGTGAACTCCCTGCTTCCCAACGAGCGCTGTGTAGACGTGACACCAAGATGGCAGACACAGGAGGCAGAGACAACAGGGGTCTGGGGATGGGAGAGAGATCAAGGTTCAAGGAGAGATTCTGTGCTCGGAGACCCCCGGAAAGGCAAGGCTAAGAAACTGCCCCTCACCCTGGAGTCTCTGTGGCCTCTCTGCAGCCGCCCGGTGAGCGATCCTGGAGTCACCGGTCCCCCTGCAGGCCAGCATGGCGGGAGGCGGGAAGACAGGGAGGGTGCGCTTTCCCAGCAAAACACAAAGCGAATCATTCCCAAGATCCGTTAACCATCCCTCATCAACGTGGGGTTCATAGGAAGCTGGATTTCATCGGCCTCTCCCCTTGGCCCTGGGAGGGGACTGCAGGCCACAGAGCTGAGCAGAGAGTGGTTAACAGGGTGGAACCCCAAGGGTGTCCGGAGAAGAAGTAGACGGAGGGGCGAAGCTCTGTCTCAGCAGGGGCTACACCTTGGGGAAACACTCGGGCCTCGCCTGCAAAGCACCCCTGATAGAACATTCTAGAAGCAGCCCAGAAGTGTTTAGTCTAGTGCAGTGGATCATAAGGTGGGTCCAAAAGGCAGACGGTGGCTCAAGATACCAGATGGACTCAAGAGCCTGATGTGCAGCTTCCTCTGGCCCCTACACCCTGCCTCTCCTCCCGTCCAGTCCCGCACGACAGACTCAACAGCTTTCAGTGTATCTGGGTTTTCCTTTATGGTTAGTGTTTTCTGAGTCTTCCCTGAAAAATCATCCCTTCCTCCTATGGCAGGTGAAGGTGTTCTCCTGTTTTCTTCTAGAAACTTCATGGTTGCAACTTTTATATTTAGATCTATGAGCCTTTTGGATATATTTTTTTATCGTGGTTAAAACTATGTAACATAAAGTTGCTATTTTAACCATTTCTAAGTGTCTAGTTTGGGGGGCGGGGGTACTGAGCTCATCCACACTGTTGGGCACCCATCACCACCATCCATTGCCAGAACTTTTTCATCTTAAACTCAAACTCTACATCCACTAAGCACTAACTCCCTATTTCCCTCCCCTGGCTCCTGACAACCCCATTTTTTTTTAACAATTTCTATGAATCTGGCACTCTAGGTACCTCATGAGAGTGGAATGGTCCAGTGTTTGTCCCCTTAGTCCAGGTTTATTTTACTTAGGATAACAACTTCAAGGTTCGTCCGTGTTGTAGCATGCGTCAGAATTTCCTTCCTTTTTAAAGGCTGAATAATTTTCCACTGTATGGATTGAGCACATGTGGTTTATCCATTTACCCATGGAGGGACATTTGGGTTGTTCCCAACTTTTGGCTATTGTGAATAATGCTGCTATAAACATGGGTGTGCAAACATCTGCCTGAGTCCCTGCTTTCAATACATTTGTGTAAATACCCGGAAATGGAATTGCAAGTTAGGTGGTAATTCCATGTTTGATTTTGGGGAGAGCGGCCATACTGTTTCCCACAGCACCATTCTGCAGTCTCACCAGCAAGGGACGAGTCTGCTACTTCCACATGCTCTTGCTCATGCTTAGTTTGTTGTGTTTTGTTCTTGATAATGGCCCTCCTAATGGCTGGAAAGTAAGATCTCATTGAGGTTTTTGCTTTGCATAATTTCTCTAATTATTAATGACATTGAGTCTCTTTTCATGTGCTCATGGGCCCTTGGTGTACCTTCTTTGGAGAAATGTCTATTCTAGTTCTTTGCCCTTTATTTATTGGTAGCAGGGATTGAACCCAAGGGTGCTTTACCACCAAGCCACATCCCCAACCCTATTTTGTATTTTATTTAGAGACAGGGTCTCACTGAGTTGCTTAAGGCCTCACTAAGTTGCTGAGGCTGGCTTTCAATTCGTGATCCTCCTGCCTCAGCCTCTCAAGTTGCTGGGATTACAGGAGTATGTCACTATGCCCGGCTTCTTTGCCCACTTTTGAATTGGGCTGTCTATCATTTTGTTGTTGAATTGTAGGAGTTTGTTATATATTCTGGAAATTAATCCCTTATCAGATGTATAGTTTGCACATATTTTCTTCCATCCTGTGGGTCATTAGGATAACATCTTCAAGGTTCGTCATTACTACCACATTCCTAGGGCCTAGCGCAATGTCTAGCAACGGCAGGTCATCTGTAAATAGTCTGACAGAGAAGTGGGGACGGAGGGAGAAGGAAACACTGATTTTTGTGGAGGAACAAGACTGATTTCCCTCGCAAGGCAGGAGTTCACGGATCCCTTGAAGCTATAAATCTCAGTGCATGGCCTTCAGGTAGAAGGGGGTGACAATCACTTTCTGTAATTTCAGATCTTTTGGGAACATTATTATATGACAGATCCCTTTATCAGTCTCAGTTTCCTCATCTGCAAAGAGGTAATTACAACTCTGCTTTGCAGGCTGAGGGTGTCAGAAGAGATGATGTCTGCAAAAGCGCTGAGCTCCACAAAGGTCCTCTGGAAATGACCCAGAGCCTGGCTACACTTCCAAACACAGTCCACGTCTCCTGGGTTCTCTGTCACAATCTTCTCTTCACCGGCTGCCAGATGTGGGCAGGGACACATGCCCAAAATGGTGTGATGAGAACGAAACCTCTTCTGGAGCAGACAGTGTTCCAGAACAGCCCCAGCTACGTGCTCTGGAGAGGCCTAACTCAGTCACCCCTGGATCTGGCCATGCCTGAAGCAGGCCTGACTCCTGGTCATAGCAGGAATCTTGTGAAGATAACTGTGTCTCATCTCCTTGGACACTCACCACTAGAGCCATTCTACAAGTGGCCCCAAATCATGTAGCCTAGACCAGTTGGGTCTGGACCCCCTGTGCCCAGCATGCCTAGGCTTGGGGCAGCTCTTCCCCTGCATGCGGCCTCTATGGTCAGCAGGGGAGACTCTTAGCTGCCCTTGGTGTCTAATACCCCGTGAAGGCCAGGCCAGGTCCTGAGCTCTGAGACTCCACCAGGATTCTGATGTTCTCAGGGGAACATGGCCCGCCTGGACCCAGGACTGCAGGAGGGGGTGTGACCAGAGCTGAAGCAGGAGGTGCACCCAACTTGGGGCCTCCTGGAGTCTGGGCTCCCTCCCTCTCAGCCTTCCCTGAGCCCTCCCAAGTCCAGCCTCTTTATTGAGTCTCCATTTCCACCCACTCTCCACCAGGCAGCCAGAGTGCTCTTCCTACAGCATGAATGGGGTCATGTCATTTCCTGGCTTAAAACCTTCTGGTGAATTCCAGCACCCTCAGAATCGAGTTCCCAGTCTTCACTGGGATCTACACGGCAGCCTGGCTGCTCTGCCCCTGCCCAATGTCCCACCTCTGCATCTCACACTCTGTGTGCTGCAGCTACCCCGGACCTCGCTCCTTCCCACCTGCCCAGCCCAGACCTCAGAATGGCGCAGGTAGGGGGTCTGCCTGGGGCTGCTGGGGACCTTCCTGAGAATGAAGCTCACACAGAATCAAGGAGAAATGGGAAAAGACCAGACCACATTGGAGCACCAGGATACAGCCACACCTGAAGCCGACTCTCCTTCTGTTCTTTTTTTTTCCTGTTCAGTTAGTCCCTACATTTTTTTTCCCCCGTGAAGCTAACTTGAGCTGGTATTTATATCACTTCCTGTTGAAGGGAGTCCCAGTTAACTCAGATGGCCAACGCTCTGTCGTTATCCTTATCCGGTCTCCTTCCGTTCTTCCAGAACGTCAGCACGTTTCCTCCTCAGAGTTTCTATATATGCTGCATGAGGTCCCTGCCCAAATGTCACCTCCTTGGAGGGGCCTGTCCTAACTACCTCATGGAAAATAATAACCCTTTATCATCACCCCTACCCCTTACTCTGTTATTTTATTTTTAATAATTTTTTTTTTTGTCCTCCACCACTGAGCTATATCCTTGTCCTTTTTAGCTTTTATTTCGAGACAGGGTTTTGCTGAGTCTCCCAGGCTGGCCTCAAATTGGCAATCCTCCTGCCTCAGCCTCCTGAGCAGCTGGAATGACCACACCCAGCATAAAATAACCCTGAAACCCATCATGCATATTATATATTTGCTTACTGACTGTCTCTCCCCATGAGGGCAGAAACTGCCCAAGGTGACCAGCTGTCCTGGTTTGCCTAGGACTGGAGGATTTCTTGGGACACAGGATTTTCCATGCTAAAACCAAGAACGTCCCAGGCACAGCAGGCACGGGGACCCCCTGGGCTGCTCTGCTTGTTTCCTTTGCAGTCCCACTGGCTGGATCTGTGCCCGCACCCCGTAGGTGCCCCCCACGCAGCCAAGTGGGTGAATGAGCCGAAAAGGCCAGGCGGCCACAGTAGTCACAGCAACTTCGCGGTCAGTCAGTACTGGGTCCCTTGTCCCCACTTTACAGATGAGGAGGCTGAGGCTTGAGCTCCCGGCTTGGGCCACAGCACTAGGGCAGCAGGGCAGCCAGGCTGGGCACCAGACTCTCCAGAGGCTGGGCCCTGACTCCTCTGCAGCCCAAGTCTCTGCGCCGCTCGCTCTGCCACTCTAGCAACCCTGACCCCGGAGCCCACGTCCCACTGTGCCCGAACCAGGTGGCGGAGAACCCACCTGGGGCAGCCCACTCCTGCCAAGAGGTGGAGGGGCAGATGGCGCAGGAGTGTGGGGGCTACTCCCCTGACCTGTGTCCCTAGGGCACCTCTGGCCTAGGCCCACCAGTGTCCTCAGCAACCACAGCCACCTTCTCAGTGGCCCCCACCCCAGGCCTGGGCTCCAGAAAGCACATTCTGCTCCCAGGTGCCTGGACAGAACACCCTCCCTCTGCAGCCCCCACAGCCTGTCGCCACGCTCTGTCCTGTTGAATGTGCCTGGCCTCGGGTGCCGTGCTTCCCTGGGGTCAGAGCAGGGCCACCAGCACTGGGAGAAGGATTCCCATTCAGTCCTGACAACCAACCTTTATGTAGGTGCTCGGCCTTCTCCCTATTTCATGAACAAGGAAACGGAGGCCCAGAGAGGTGAAGTGAGTCGCTTGCCTAAGGTAACACAGCTTCTAAGGCACAGACTTAGGCTTCTCAGAGAGATTCAGGGCTGTCTCCCAAGCTCACATGCTCCCTATTCCACCTTGTCTCCCTGGAGAGGGCGATGCTGGAGATGATAAAAGACGCTGTCACTCCCAGAGCCAGGCACCACGCACACATTAATTCTCATTTCCCAGTGCCTCGTAAGGTAGGTACAATTGTCCCCATCTTATAAATTGAGGACGTTGGACAACAGAGGAATCAAGTGATGGGCCAAGGTCGTATGCAGGAATGGTTCCTAATGGAACCGACTCACCAGTCTCCACGGGCAGCCTACCTCCCCACCCATTTAATAACTCACTGACGTGTGTCACTTACGCACAAGGCCCTGGCTGGCCTGTGCCCACAATACCCTAAGCAGCGACAGCGAGGTACAATCCTGGACTCGGTGGCCTCCGTGGTTCCTGGCCCTGCGGCCGGCGAACCCTGGGATCCAGCGGGAGGCGGACTGGACTTCCCAGCCAGGTTCCCTGGGGGCTGATCAGAGGTCTACGTGGGACTCTCTCACGGAGGAATGAGGCTTAATTCCGGGATCTCAGCCGCTGTGTCCCCTGCCTGGCCACCAAGGAGCTGTTTTTTCATAACAAAGTGGCGCGGGAGACGGGCCCTGGGAGGCTTTCACAAATCCATTGTTGGAAATTTCCACGGTGGTGGAAAACTTCCAAAATACAACTGCTGGCTAGGTCCACTCTGGCCTGAAGAGTTACTGGAGGCACCCATGGGAGGCACCAGCCCCTCAGCACAGAGCGGGGCACCCAGAGGCTCTAACTTGGAGAATCCCCTGCCCCATCCCCCAGAAAAGTGCAAAAACTCTCCTGGCGTGCACGTCTCTGCCCTCGTTTGCTGTGTGACCTTGAGGAGTTACTAGATCTCTCTGAACCTGTCCAAGGAGGCAGATAGCAGACACTGTGCTCCCTGAAGCGGCAGGAGAGCTGCCTCTGACTTCGGGGCTCCCAAGTGACTGGAGCTGCGGACAGAGGGTTACCCAGAGACTGAGTCCTGCAACCCTGCAGTCCCCCAAGGGCCCAGGGGCTCCCTGGGAAGGAGAGATCTCCTGGCGCCCTGCCACTGGGGCCTGGAGGTGCTGCCCTGGGTGGGCAGGGGCCTTGTCACTGTGCGGTGCTGGGTGCCTTGCGCATGGGCCTGTGGCTCCCAGGTGTGGCTCCCACGAGATTTCTCAAGGGATGGGCTGAGTGTCCCAGGACAACCTCAGCACCTCGCTGCGTTTCATGAGCCCCCCGCCATCCCACTGCTGGCTCTGGGGGTCCGAGTGGCATTTTGAGCCTCCATAGTCGGCACCGCTTGTACCCATGGGGGACTCTGTCCTTGTCACCTGTCCCAGTTCCTGGCTCTCCTCTGGCACCAGCCAGGCCACTCCCAGTACCCCCAGTCCTGAGGTGTCCTGCCTACTGTCCCCAGTGCCCCCGAGGCCCAGGGCGTGAAGCCTGACTCGGTGGCCATGGTGAGACTGGACAACTCCCGAGGTAGTGGCGCCTTGTCCCCCTCCTTCCACGTCCATCCGACACATCAGAGGCCCATGACACTGCCCCCACCAGCATCCGGGTGGAGCCCCCGGGCAGGGAGGGCTGTGTCCTGTGTCGCTGCTCTGGAGCACCCGCCCCTCGCTGCTGGGCCCAGCCCCGGGGCTCAGTCTCCTGAGCTGTGAGTGTCCACACTGTCGGGAGCTTAAGATGAGACTGGGTGGAGGGGACCCCGGCCAACCTGGCCTGGGCCCTCTTGGAGACAGGGCTTGGGCGAGTCTCCATCTGACCCCGCGTGGTTTCTGCGGCGTGGGGTGGAGAGGGTGAGAGGAGGGAGTTGCAGGCAGGGGCAAGGGCCGGAGGTGAGGGAGACTTCAGCAAGCCAAGCAGCCAGGTCCACCTCTGTCCCTAGCCCAGGACTCGGACAGGGCACTGTGTGCCAACAGCAGAGGGACAAGTTTTCAGACGCTTCTAGTAGAGCCATGTGACCTCCAGGCTCCCTGCTGTCATCCCTCAATGGCCTTGAGCCCATGTGGGTCATTCCACCTCAGGACCTTTGCACATGCTGGTTTCTTGGTGGGAACTACTCATCTCCCAGCTGGAGGCACAGCCAGCTGCTTCTCATCTGCAGTGTCACCTCCTCAGTGAGGCTCTTCCTGACCGTCCTGCTCACACTCTCCCAGCAGCCCCTTTGATTCATTCCCTTGTTAATATTTTTTCATGATAATCATCACGACCTGGTGGTTATTATTTTACTTCTTGCTGAGACCTCCTCTGTCTTTTGTGCTGTATTCCTGCTGCTGTGAACATCCCTGACACGTAGCAAGAGTTCAAGAAATATCTGCCCAGCAAAGAAATACACACAAAGACCGACACACAGTAGGCATTCAATACATCCTCATTCCTTTCTTTCTACCCATTCCTAATGTGGCCTTTACCTCTAAGTGTGTGCGTGCATGGACAGATGGGCAGGCAGACAGATAGACACAGACCAAAAAAAAAGTCCTCAGATGAAACCAAAGAACAAAAACTCCCGATGAGAAGACCCTGGGCTGGAAGGAGGATGCCAGCTGGGGTCGCTGGGGTTCAAGTTCAGTGGCAAGGCCCTGCCTGGCTCGTCGGGGGGTCTCCACTGAAGGCCACAGGAAGTCAGGTTCCCTGGACGGAGCGCTGCTCAGCCTGACCTTCATAGGCCACTAGGCCCCCCGAACCTCTGGCTCTGTGGCCCTGGTAGAGGCTGAAGAACATGTCTTTGCAAACAGGGACTGTGTTGCATCTAGGCCCTCCGTGTCCCCTGTCTTCAACTCAGAATAAGCAGGTGAGGGTGGAGGGCTCGGACCTGGTGGCTGCCCAGGGTCAAAGCCTCCCCTGCAGACAGTGTCCCGTCCTATCATTAGGGGAAGCTCCTCTTCTGCTGGGATCACTCCTAAGGCTCCTGTGATTCCCTGAGTAAAAGCCAAAGCCCCTCCAAAGCCCCCCCAGCCCCTGCATGACCTTGACCTCACCTCGTTCCCCTCCTCCACTCTGCCTGGCTCGGTCCCCTCCACCCGCAGCCTCTCGCTGTTCCTTCCACCCACGGAGCCTGTGCCCACGGCAGGGCCTGCTCGCCGTCTGCTCCTTCTGCCGGAAAACATCTCCCCAGATCCACAGGCAGCAGCCTCAGGCCCTGCACACGCCGCCGGCTTCTCAGGGGAGCCTCCCCCTGATGCTTCAAACAACCCTCCTCCTCCTCCTCTTCTGGATTCTTCCCCATGCACGGGGTCTCCCGGCCCAACCACCCACCACGCCCTGGTGACAGCTCTGCTGCGTGCAGGTGTGGTTCCCAGGGCCCGGCCCTCAGTACCCTCAGTGACACCCAGGGAGTGAGTGGATGCGCCCCTTCACCTTCATCCTTCCAAGGACTTGGCGTTTCTTTTGCTAGTGGGTCCCACATATTTCTGTTTGCAAAAGCGACTCCCTGCTGGACAGCCTGCAGGCCCCTCCCAGGGTGGGGATCACGGGCTCTGTCCTCTCTGCTTCCCCTCTCTCGCCATCCTGTCCCCTCCACCAGCCAGGATCCCCCTCTCCCCAACTCCCACGGTCCCCAGGCCCCGGTGGCCTGTCTTGGAAACATTGCCCTCCGCTCCTCCTCTGCCCTACCCATCAGCACCCCAACTCATTACCTTCACTAAAGCCACAGGCCTGTCCTAAAAGACCCATCGGGTGACATCACTCCCTCGCTTAAAAGTGTCCAGCACACAGCCCTGGGCCTGGCCCAGCTACCTCTCCTGCTGCGTGCTCACTGTCCCCGCCTGGTGCCGTCTGCTCTGCGCGGCTGGTGGCTGCCTCTCACCCTGCTCACGCTGTGCCCCTGCCTGGAGCCCCTCCCACGCCCCACCTTCCTTCCACTCCACTGGCTCTTACTTACCCTTCCACTTGGCCCTTCTGAGGTTCCTGTTCCCTGACAGCCTCCATGATGGGCCAGGGCCTCCCAGGGCTCCTATCCACCCCCTTGGCTTCCCCTGGCCTGGCTCCTGGCAAGTACAGCTCTGGGAACAAGCGCCGGTGGCTTAGTGGTTAAGCTGGGGACTTGGAGTCAGCTGGCTGTGCGCTCTGGGGCAGGTCAGATGTCAAAGAACCTTGGTTTCCTCATCTATGAACTGGGCATACTGGTGGCCACAGGGCATTGGTTCAGCAAGTTCTGCAGAGCTCTGACGCCAGGCCTGATCCATAGGGCCTGATCCACGGTGGTCGGCTGCACTCTCAGGAAATGCTGGGAGGTGTACAGGAGGCTGGGGCACCCGGTGTAAGGCCCCAGGGCCTCCCGTACCTAGCTGAGGCTGAGCCGGGGGTCCAGCAGGCCCCCTTCCCCTTTCTGTGACTCTCTCTTTAGTAACAAGCCTCTATTTGCGTCGGCTGGTATTTAAAAATTACGGATTATTTGCTCTGGGGGAGAGGGCAGCGTCTGGCAGGTTGTGTTTTTCTGTCATTCTGTTTTCCCTTCTGACCTTTGGGCCGAGTTTTGACTTTGCCTCCTGTCCTCTTGTTTGTGCGTGTGGCTTTTTTTAGCTCATCGTTTGCAATCAGCCTTTTTATCGGAGCTCAGACTCGGTGCTGTGGCTTTGGGTGTCAGGACTCTTTGGTTGGGGAAGGGGCGACGGCTTGTCTCTATCTGCAGGGGAGGCTTTGACCCCAGGCAGCCACCGGGTACCAGCCTGTGCCGGGCACTGTGCGTGGCCAGTTCCTCCACTCTGCAGCGGAGACACAGAGTCACTCAAGGAATGGCAGGGCTGACAGATCCAAAGTCCCTTTCATTGGAACCCTGTTGCTTCTCATTCAAACATTGCTGAACCATCAGGATGACTAGGATACACTGCTAAGGGACAAAATGAAGCCTGGGGTATACAGCAAATGATCCCAATTTAAAATTAAGGAAAAAAAAGAGCCTTCTAAATCTACACCTGCCCCCCCAGTATGCAAAGCAGCAAGCCACAGATCCCATCCCATCTCCGTGGAATCTTCAAGTCCAGCCGTGACCTCCCAAGCCACCAGGACAGGGAAAGGGCTCCTGAGACAGCTACGGCAGAGCGTCGAGTGCAAGCTGCGTCCTGACCCCAGAGAGGCCACCATGGTGGTGGGGAGGGTGCAGCATCCCCAAATCCCCAAAACAGGCTGTGAACGGTGTCCCATCAGGCCCAGGTGGGATGTGAGGAGAGAGCGCTGCGTTCGGCTGCAGACCCTTCTGTATCGTTCCAGTTCTTTCCACAGCGTGCATTATTTTTGTCATTCAAATGGCTGTGGTTTAAAAAAGGAAAATAGGATTTTTCCAAGCAGTTTGTGCCTCGTTTCTTTTCTGGCCACCTTATGGGTTGGGGATACAGTAAACTGGCAGCTCTGGGGTGTGCTCTGCTTGGGGAGAAGCCTGGGGGCTCTTGGGTGGGGGGGGAAATAAGTGTCAGGCAACAGGCACAGGGTACTCTGCAGAGCCTGACCAACTCCTGTGGGTCTGATCAGCAGCAATTTCCCTTTATAAGGGCCCGGCCCCCAAACCCATCATCAAGGGCTCTTTTAAGCTTGAAAGTACCCAACGATGCTGTGAACAATATGGCAAAACCCAATTTATCAAAAAACAGGACAGTCAAGCCGGGCAAAGTGAGGTATGCCTGTAATCCCAGCAGCTCAGGAGGCTGAGGCAGGAGGATCTCAAGCTCGAGGCCAGCCTCAGCAACTTAGCAAGGCCCTACTAAGTTACCTACCCAAGCTCACACAGCAAGGAAGCAAAAAAAAAAAAAAAAACAGACTAAAAAAGGTTGGCGACATGCCTCAGTGGTAAAGCACCCCTGGATTGAATCCCTGGTACCAAAAAAACTCTGGTCATGCCTTCTCTGACCTCAGACCCCTAATAGAGCACAGCCCCATTATTCTACCTCACAGCATCACTGCTAAGATGCGGTGGGTGGGTTGCACTGCTGCATTGGTCTCTCCAGGGTCCCACGCCTCAGAGAGAATGAACATTGAGGAGAACCTGGCGGTACCCTCTACCCACTCCCTTTTCTCTCCACCTTCCCTCCCTTCCTGGGCATTCAGACAGGCTCACAAAAGGGGGCACCTCTCCCTGTTCTAGG
This sequence comes from Urocitellus parryii, assembly GCF_045843805.1. Taxonomy (NCBI): domain Eukaryota; kingdom Metazoa; phylum Chordata; class Mammalia; order Rodentia; family Sciuridae; genus Urocitellus; species Urocitellus parryii. The sequence goes on from NC_135546.1 coordinate 14,688,068, forward strand.
CCCTTGGATACAAGAGTGAATGAGACAGATAAGCTTCCGATTGTCTACTGGGGAGACAGACGACAAACAAGGAAATGAGTATAGGAAACCATGTGCATTGCTAGTGAACCATGATCAATGCTAGAGCAAAATAAGCCCCAGGACGGGGAATGCTGGGGCAGGATGATGTGTGTGGGGTGTTTTTATGCAGATCAGTCAAGGTTTTGATGAAGAAATGCTGCTCCGCTTGATGAGAATGTGTCTTTCATATACACAAAAAGAGAAAGAGAATTCGAAATAGGGAGACAGCATGTGCCAAGAGCCTGAGGCAGGAAAGAGGCTGATGAGTTTGAGGAATCCGAGGGAGGCCAGTAAGCTGGAGAAGAGTGAGGAGAGAGGCTCTGGGTGAAGGGCCAAGCCCAGAAAGGCTTGCAGGCTGCGCAAAGGAGCCTGGGAATGATGCTGAGCGTCATGGGAGGCCTCTCGAGTTCTAAGTGGGGACTCCATGATCTGATTTCTACTGTTGAAAGGATTCTCCTGGCCACTCAGGAAGAACAGAGGATTGATGGGGCAAGAGAAAATAAGGGCGACCCGTTTGGAAGGTCACCTCTTCCTTTCTTCCACACTTGCCCCTTCAACAAACAGGGCTCTAGTGAAATGGCCGAAAGACAAATAAAACACGTTGGCAGGAGCATGACTCACAGGCCCAGGGCTGCTGCCTGGGCGGCTGTGACCCGGGAGGGGCAGGGAGTCCTCCCACAGGACAGGGTATTTGAGTGGAGCTTTGAAAGACAGGGCAAGGGACACCCAGGGACCGGCACAGCTTGGACCAAGGCTCAGAGGTGGGGAAACGGCCCCTGGGAACCGGGGGCTGCGATTCACAGCGAATGGCTGACCTCCTGAGCTGGTGACCCAGAGGAACTCGGGGAAGCAGTGGAGGGCGCTGGGAAGGTGGGTGGGCTGGGGGCCGGTGACGCACACCCTGGACACAGGCCGTGGAATCTGGGAGCCATGGAGAGTCCGGCCAGAGGGACAGCTCTGATGGACACTGTGAGAAGTTCCTTCCCAGGGGCCATGGCGGGCCACGGAGGAGGCTGGGACAAGACTCAGGGACAGAGGGAAGGTCTTGCTAACCCCGCCCCCTCACATTCTGATTCCATAATTAAGAACAACCACAATAGTTGACACTTCCTAAGGCTTCCTAAGTCTCAGGGGCACTGTTTCAGGCTCTTTACAAGCCTATTAAATTAACTTTATCCTCACTAGCTCTGTTATTTACCTCTGTTTTTCCAAGTGAGGAAATGGAAGCACAGAGAAGTTAAGTTACCGACTCAAGCTCACACAGCAAGGAAGTTATGGGGAATCAAGTCCAGGCCCCCAGACTCCAGGGTCAGCTCTGAACTGCTGCCTTGCACTGTCTCCTCCATCTAAGACACTACAGTTCTGCATGCAGTCATTTGTCTCCATGGCGGAGAAAACTCTCTCTGGATGTGGGCCCCTCAGGCGACATTAACTGACAAGCGCCCATTCACGCTCTGCTGCTCACCTGCTGTGTGACTGGCAGCAAGTCCCTGGACCTCTGACGATCTGTGAAAGCGATGCGATGACACATGGTGGCCAGGAGGACCATGTGCTGCTAGCAGGGAGACAACCACGTAGCTGCCAGGCACAGGGCAGGACCGTTCATGGTCCTCGACCCACATCTCCATCTCCACCATGGGAACAGCCATGTCTCCCCATTAGACGGACGACAAAACTGAGACTCAGCAAGGAACAGGAGCTCAGCCGGGGGACAGAGACGGTTGGTGCAGTGCTGCCCCTCAGTACCTGGCCCCCAGATGTGCAACCAGCTACCTCTGATTCCTGCAGGGTTGGCCAGCGTGTCTGGGGGAGAAAGGAGGGAAACTGAGGGCAGGCGAGCTCCTGGGGCCTGGGCTGATGTTGCTAAAGAGCCAGCCTCAATGATGCCCTGAACTTGACCCCGTGCCCCTGAGGGCAGCTGTGTGTTGGGGAGGCGAAGGCCTGGAGAGAGCTGCCCTCCTCCTGTGTTGAGGCCTGGCCTGGCCAAGGCTCTTTCTTCCTGGAGGCCTGGGGTTGGCGTCTGGTACCATGGACAGAGACCCTGTAGATGTGACCTTGGGCCATGCCACTAGGGCCTCAGTCTCCCAAGTCCAATGCATATGGCAAGATGAGGAGGAACTGGGGTTTGGCACGTGGGCTGCCTGGGTCCCCCAGCTCTGCCCTTCTTAGCTGTGACAACCTCGGGAAGCCACCTGACTCTCGGAGACCACGTCTGCTCTTCCAGTCCAGTGAGGCGGGATGGGGCTTTTGCACAGGGAGGTCTTAGCTCAGGAAGAGCTCAGCCAACAATAGCCCCTGAGATTCCTGCTCTGTTCAGCTCAGAATTCCCTTCCCCAAGGCTGGAGGGGCCGACCCAAGTCTCAGAAGGCAGAGAAATGCTCAGAAACAGCCCCAGCCGCCCCCCCCCCCCCAGCCACACAAGAGCCCACGTCAGAGATTCTTCATTACATTGACCCATTTTATAGGCGAGGAAACTGAGGCCCTGCAAAATCCAACGCATATGATTGGCAAAGCCAGGTCTTGGTCCTACACCCCAGCGAGGTGCCTGTGATCTACTGCCACCACGAACCTGGGTCTGTCTCGTCTTCCCAGCAAGAGCCACCACAGGAGCTGATTCATCTCTGGGCTTGGTGAGCAGCCCGGCACCCGGCCCGGCGCACACCGAGCACCCCGTCAATATTGGTTTTATTGGTTTACAGTCGATCCCCTCTTCAAGATGCCTCGAGCTGAGGAACCCGAGTTGGCTGGGGTGGGGTGAGGAGAAGGGCCTCATCTTCGTCTGAAGTGAGTCATGAAGTTGATAATTTTACAAGAGGCCTAAAGAGCTCTTAATCTCCTGCCTTCAGACACGGGCGAGGAAGAGACTTTGCATCCCAAATGCACACATTACAGTGGACCATGTTGGTGGCCTGCTTGGGCCCCTGAGTCACCTGCAGCTCCCACACCCGGGATGCCTGCTACAGAGCTCGGGGCCACCTCTTCTGCACCCGAGCCCCAGGAGGAGAGGGAGCAACGGTCCCCACATTTGTACACATCACTTTGCTCTGAGCGGGAGCTGGAGCTGCCTGGTATCAGGTACAAAGGGCCAGCTACTTGGCCACAGGCAGGGAAAACCCCGGGGGTGCAGGGCACGTCCCAGAGATCTGCATGAGTCAGTCTGAGGCTCCGGCTAAGCCTGCTTCCTGCTTCTGCCCCTTTCTTCTGTCTCAGCCCAAGACCCACAATGCAATGTGTGCTCCCAGCGGGGGCCTGGTCTGAGCTCCCTCCGTCCCTCGGGTTCCCTCCCCTGTGACCTTGACCATCAGTAATGTTTGGGCAACTTCAAAGTCACCGGGGGCCCATCTGACCCCCAAGTCCTTATTGGGAAACTGATGGCCAGAAAGGGACTGTGACTTATCCAAGGTCACTCGGGAGTATTTGTCACAGTCGGGTGGCACCCCCTGCCTCCTGATCTCCTTTGTGGTCCTGGCACTGCCTGGTGGCTGGTTCAGCCGCCCAGCCAGGGCTTCGGCTCTCTCCAGAAAGTTCTGCTGTGTCAACTCTGCAGCAGCCTCCTAGAGGCCAGGGGAGCTGGTGGGGAGACTGGCAGGGTGGCTGGACCAAGCTCCGTGACCTCGGGCAGGTCTTTTGTTGAACTAGAAGAAACCCATTAGAAGTTCATCAAATAATAATTGCCGATGCTTCTGTCAGGCACTATGCCTGAGCGCTTTTAATTTTATTTAATCCTCACAATTCTATGAGTTGGATACTTGGGTTCTGCCCATTTTACAGGTCGTAGGATGAAGGCACAGAGAAGTTAAGAAACTTGGTCACACAGCTAAGAAGTGGTGGGGCAGGAGTTGGAGCCTGTGCTTTAAATTCCTCCTTGGACTGTGGACTTTGTTGTTTGTTTTAAGCTGCTCTTTATTATGCACCCACTGCATATGGGCACTCTGCTGGGCATGTAATACATAAGTTCACTGACTCTTCACAAGGGTTCTGGGAGGAGGGTATTCTCTTGCTTATAGTTTCAGACAAGAAACAAGGGTTCTATGAGGCCCACTGTAACTGACCCAGGAGACAAACAGGAACCCTGGTTTGTCCCCATCAGCCGGGTGTCCTGTCCTAAGCTCTTTTGAAGTTTTCTTATTGACGGTACCTTGTTGGGCCCATGTGGCACTGACAGTAAGATGCATTAGTATGTCATAGATATTTAAGAAGAAAAAAGGTGTAGTTGGTTCCACTGTGAAGTGTCACCAGTTCTAAGGGACACCCTGGTTCCTGAGATGTCAAAGCATGCAATTTGGAACTTACACAGTTCACTATCATCTCAGCACCTTGACACGGCAGGCCTGACTACTGTCCCCATCTCTCACAAGGGAGAAGCAAGACTTGGAGACAAAGGACATACGGCGGGTTGGTGGCCAGGCCTCAGATTTGAATCCCAGCAGCCTGTGTCCAGCCCTTGTCCCTAAACACTGTGCTAGATCCCTGCTAAGCCAGGCCCACGTGGGAAGTGTGCTCAGCCCTGGGCACAGACGACAGCTCTTGGGAAGGCCCAGGCACCTGGAATCTGTGGCCTTGGTCTGGGTGAGCTCATGCCCTCACTCAGTGTGGGCCAGGGGACAGCCTGAAATGACTGCCTAGCAGCCCCCTCCACGGCCTCCCGGGCTCAGCTCTTTGTGCCACCCTGGGGCCCTGACCCAGCCAGGCAGGAGTGAGGCTGAGATGAACTCATCCCCTGGGCAGCCAGATGTGGTCCAGGGGAGCAGCCCTGACCACGGAAAAGCCGTCAGAGGATAGAAAACCGTCTCTGGATGGGGCACAGGGGACACCCGTTTCCTTCCTTCAAAGTTTCATGGTGCCTGGACCCAGAATGGGGTCATCCATTCACAGCCTTCTCCCACGGGCATTTACCAACCCCAAGTTCCGACAGCATCCAGAGCGTGGGAGGCAGCGAGGTGGGTCTTTGCAAAATTCAAATCTGCCCTCTTTGGACTAGGATTTGCCCCTTCTGAGGCCATCTGAGATGCTCAGAAGCAAGACAGAAGCTTGACCTATTTCAAATGCCTGTTATGATTGAGGTCCCATTCAAGATAGTTTCCTATCTGTCAACTGAGGTCAGACACAGTCTTTTGAGGCAGGTTTCTTCGACCCTTCTTTACATACAAGGATGCTGAGCTCAGAGAAGCAAAGCCACTGGCCCAAGGTCACACTGCAATAAACACTGGTGTTAGCATTTAAATTCAAGTCTTCTGATGACATTTTAGCACTGGTGTCTCTGGCCCTGAGCCAAGCCCTTCCTGTGTATGACTTCACCACATCCTCACACAACAACGTCCAGTCGTCGTCCCTTGGTATCTTTGGGGAGTTGGTTTCAGGACCCCTCATGGATGCCCAAATCCCCGGATGCTCAAGCCTCTTATATAAAGTGGCATAATATTTGCATGGAACACATTTGCACACAGTCCTGCAGACCTGAAATCATCTCTAGATTCCTTAGAATACCTAATGCAACGTGAATGTTATGTGAATAGTTGTTCTACTGTAATATGCAGGAAATAAGGACAAGAAAAAAATATCTGTACGGTTTAGTACAGATGCAATATTTTTGGACAGTATTTTTTTTGTGTGTGTGTGTGTATGTGCGTTCTTGGTTGAATGGACAGATGCAGAACCCGTGGAGAAGAGAAGGCAGACCATAAAAAGAAAACCAAGACAGCCCCCATTTAACAGGTGAGGAAACCGGCTCAGGGGTGGGCACCTGACCTTCTGAAACCCTGTGGCCTCTTACAATGACCAGTCATGAGGCGAAGCGGGGGTGGGGGGTTATTAATACTGTCCCCATTTTATGGAGGAGCAAACTGAGGTTAAGTCACTCATTTAACCACGTGCAGCTACTGAATGGTAGCGCTACTTATTAGGAAGCGGCTTGGAACAAGCCATCTCCCTCCCACACAGCAAGTGAAAAAACATTTGTAAAGTGCTTGAGGACATGCTTTAACTCCTCGTGAGGACTATTATGATTAGTATTTGGGAACTTGGCAATTACCCCACAAGGTCAGTGCAGCACCCCCACTCCCCAGATGAGGATACTGAGGTTCACAGAGAGTCAGCAGCAGAGATTCTTAGGAAGGAACTGTATCTTTCCACCCTCTGCCATGTGTTGGTCTCCTGGGCCCAAGGCAGGCTGCTCCCACACCTCGAGCTCCCCCACCTGCCTTCAGCTCTCCTTGCTGGGGCCTTGGAGCCTGCTAGGCCCTGGGTTTTGCTGGGCTAGTTTGGGTTCCCACAGGCCCCTGGGCACCCCTCAGCAAAGCCCCCAAATGGTGGAAAGAAGGCGCACCAGAGACCTAGGTTCAAATCCCAGCCCTTGCTGTGGGACCTGAACATGGTTTCTTTTTACAGGTGACAGTGAGGGAGAAGAGAGGCACTGAAAGGGTCTTAGTAGCCGCAAGACATTCAATAAATGTTAGTAACCGCAGCGGGAGAGGCAGTGTCCCCTCCTGCATTCATGGAACCTCGGAATCTGACCTTATTTGGAAACAGGGACTTTGCAGAAGCAATTAGTTAAGCTCTTGAGACAAAGTCATCTGAGATTTGGATGGTCCTAAATCCAATGACAAGTGTCCTTATAAGAAGAAGAAAGGACACAGGGACACACACAGAAAATACGGTGGCATGAAGATGGAGGTAGAGAGTGGCCTGATGCATCTATGAGCCAAGGAACGCCAGGGTGTGCCCACCCGTGCCAGAGGCAGGGGAGATGCAAGGGATGGCTTCTCTCCTCAAGTGTCCAGAGGGGACTGACCCTGGTTGGCCCCTGACTTCCAGAACCGCGAGACCATACGTCCCTGCTCTAAGCATCCAGTTGGTGGTAATTTGTCGCGGCAGCCACCAACTGCCATAGCCTTCACTGTGGTACTGCAGGCTCGCAGCGTCTCAGACCCTTCACCAAACAGGCCAGCTGTCCTCAGCAAGGACACCCCCTTCTACAAGGGGACAGCTTGAGGCCACTTGCCACCAGCTCAAGCTCACCTGCCAGTGGCTAAGCAGGTCTGGTGGGGACCCAGCTAGGCCAAGGCTTGCTTCCCCGTACCTTGGGACCTCTGAGCATCAGGGCCCCAACCTGCCCACCTGAGACCTGGCAGTGTAGCCCCCACCCCCAGCCTTGGCCCCTGGTCACTCCTCTGGACTGCTCTGGCCCTGCAGAGGTTTCCTGGCTGTACACAATGCTTCTAAGACCTTAAAAACCCTCCTGCTTCCATCCCAGGGTTCTCCACTGGAGACCAGGGCAAAGCCTTTAGCACACTGCCTCGTGGCAGGTCTTTGTGGAAGTTTTTATCTGTAGCATCATCCTTTTTTGGGCAAGGGGTAATCCTACAGTAATCCTCTGAAGCAGGCAGTTTAGGTACAATGTTCCCATTTTACAGATCCCCAAACTGAGGCTTAAAGAGGTAAAGGGACTAGCTTCGAGGCCCTGGGCTCCCCCTCAGCGAAGGTGGGTCTCCAACTCACACCTTCTGATTCTCCATCCAGACACATTCTGGTCTCCAAGGCTTCCATTTGCTGGGCCATAAATAGGCACCACACCCTGAGCTCAGCACTGCAAGTCTGTTACTTCTCCGTTTTGCCTCACGTCAGCCTGAGAAGCGGATTCTGTTACCCCAGGGTCTAGATGGGACTGAGGCCCCACCCCACTGTCTCCAACACCAGATCTGGTCCCGTTTCCCATCCACCACCAGCTCCTACTTGAGGAGTAAAGCCAGCCTGTGTCTGTCCAGGGGGACTGTCTCCCTGCTGGGAGAAATCCCTGCAGGTTCAAGGTTCTGGCCCTGAAGAGGAGAGCAGGGTACAACGGGCAACCAGATTCTGAGTAAAATCTGCACCTCGCTTCCCACATGGCTCCTTGTGCTCCGGGTCGGGGAGCAGTCATTTTTCCCAGAGTCACAGGGCTGGGAAGAGGGATTCCCGGACCTGAACCCCAAGGTCCACGCTGAGGACCAAGATCCAGGCCTGCTGGGGAGGCAGCTCCCTTTGAATGAGAGAGGTTAGGGGTGGGGAGGGGCTGGTGAGCGGGAGATGAGTTTCCACCTCACTCTGCCATTGTCTTCGCAGGAGACTCGGTTTCCCCAGGTGTGACAGGTCTGGGTCCCTGTCAAGGCGATCTCATTCCAAATCCCCTCAGCTCCCTGGGGGAGAAGGGTGGAAACCTCCCAGCAACCGAGAACATGTAGCTCGGGACTTCCGGAGTTACGAGGGGAGGCCCAGCACCTGTCCCACTAGGTGACCGCTAGGGCTTGAGACTCATCAGCCCCTTTCTTCCTCTCCTGACCTTGGGGTTGGCCATGTCCAGCAGCAAGATGCTCCCCTGCTCTAGCTCCAAGTCCTCATGCCAACACAACTTTGAGCATAGCACTCTACAGTGACCAAGGCTCCAGGACAATTAAGGGATAAGGAACAGACTCATGTGGCCACAGGTGAGGAGACTGGGGTACATGCAGGGAACTCAAATGACTTGCCCAAGGTCACACAGCTGGTCAGGAGCAGAGGCTGGGGCTGGGGGACTCATTTTTTGATCTGGAGTCAAACGCCTGGTAGGGACCCACACAGGCCCCTGCCACTTTTTGCCTGGGACCACGAGAACTTGGCAAGAACCCAGTGCTTCAGGGAACACGGCGTGACCTTGGAAAAGTCCTTTCATTTGGGTGGGCTTTGGTTGCCCTCTGAAAGATAGAACTTCAGAATGCAGGTGTCTGCTTTGGATTTCTGAGTGAAGTGGTGGCAGAGCGGTCTAGCTACGGAGGACAGGATGGCAGCTGCTTGTAGTTAGATCTGCCTACCACACCAGGACACCCTCTGTACCCCTGCTTAGAGTTTTGCCCCCAAATTCCAAGTTCTCCGTCTACTGGTTCCCAAGATGTTGGAACTGGCCTTATCCCAGAAGGTCTAAGTGGGTAGACCTGACTTCTACTTCACTTCTGCCACTTTCCTGCTGTGTGACCTTGAGTGAGTGACTTCATGTGTCTGGACCCAGCTTCCTCGTCTGGGACATGGGGATGACAGCACTGTGGGCGGTCCTCTGGAGGTGGCATGTGCAAATCAATGAGCTCGAAGAATCCTAACTGGGCTTCTTCCCAGGTCCCCTGACCCCTACCTGTGGCTGGGTGAGGAGGAGGGAGAGGGGACAGTGGGAGAGGAGACGCAGGGGCCAGCACATGGCACCAGCCACAGACAGCTTTTTGCCCTTCTGGATCTGGAGAGGACCATGAGGGATGCTGGAGGCATCCCAGGCCCCAGCTCTTAGAGACCCCACACTAGCGGGCCAGTTCCTGGTGCCAGGAAGGGGTCAGCCTGGCTTCTGGTGTTTGGGCCGTGCATGGGCAGCAGCTGCGCCCGCCCCCTCCCTGGTCTCCTTTCCAACTCCAAGCAGTGATCTCTGCAGAACATCAATAACCCGAGATGGCCTTGCTGAGCCCCACCTCAGCTCCCCGGGAACGTGGGCTGGCCCGCCCTTGAGGCCTGTGTGATCCTGTGGGGGCCACATGGAACCCAGCATCCCTCTGTCCTCCTGGAGAGTCCCCTAAGGGGCCTCTCCCCAGTGCCCAGCAAGCCACCTGCACTCCCAGAAGCTGAGGGGTGTGTGTATGCACGCAGCATCTGCAGAGGTGCTGCAGCTGTGTGCCTGTGGCCGTCGTGTTGCTTGCACAACTGACATTCACCTGTGGGCACATTCCAGCATGCGGTGCACCTGCCAGTGCAGGGACAGGCATGCAGATGGCACTTGAAGCTCCACATGTGTGTGCCTGTTGTTTTCACACCTGGGTCAGCCCTCACACCAGCACACGCATTGGTGGCTGCTGCTGCTGCAGAGTTCCATGTGCAGCCTGCTGCATCCTGTGAGGGCTGCAAGCGGGTGTGAGCAGCCCAAGTTCACAGGTGTGTGTGTGTGTGTGTGTGTGCTCGTGAGCGTGCAAGTTGAATTTGCGTGTGCTGTGTTCTGCATGCAAGCATGTGGCAGTCAGGGATGTGGGCTGTACTTGCAGGTGCTGGGGTGTATTTGTGAGCGCAGGCATTGTGTGGGTGCTATCCTTGTATCTGTGGGTCTGAGTGCATCTGTGGACATGCATGTGTCCTGATGTGAACGCCACTGGGGGTGTGAAGGTGGCTTAGGTAACGCGGGCCATCGGTATCTTTCCTGGATCCTCCGTCTCTCAGGAGGGCTCCCCAGAGCTGCAGACCCTTTTTGCCACGGCTCCTTCAAGGAAGTTAGCAGGCGGAGGCCCCACAGCCTGCCTGTGCTCCAAGCCCCCTCCTACTGCTCACGTCAAAGGAGAATTTCTCCGGATGGCGCCCGCTGCTCCTGGAAATGCCCCAAACGTCAGCTCTGCCGCCTCCCAGCAATTTGGAGAACCATGCAGGAGAGAAGGGGAGCCCCTTCCGCACGGAGTAGCGTCACTCCAAGACCCTCTGCCCGCCAGCTCGCCTGCTCACTTATCCTTCTGAAGGTCGAGTCAGGTGGAGCCTCTTCGTGGGGGCCCCCAGGGCTCCCCCAGGGCTCCTGGGACCCTTGTCTGATTGGGGCAGGCCAGCCACAGAGACCCCTCCCCATGAAACCTGGGTGAGCAGCGGACAGCTACGGTGTGGAACAGCCACTTCGCTTAAAGGGGGTGGCTGCAGGTAGTAGCCCACCCACTGCAAGTCCTGAACCCCTTGGCTGCATTTCCTGACCCTGCAGGGGGCAGGGAGGAGCCCCAGGTGTCCTAAAGCTCAGCCAGATACCACAGAGGCTAGCGAGGAACTGGGCTTCCGGGGCCAAAAGTGCCAACTCCACCACCCAGCATGACTGCTGCAAAATGGCCAGGCCACCCCATTCCTACCCACCCTGCTGCCATGGAGGGAACTTGGGGACACGTCCCCGGCACCACATGCACCTGCTGGCCTGACCGAGTGACCCGGCAGGCACACAGCAGCCCACCCCAGCAAGGAGACCCTTCATAGGAGCCTCCCGCTGCCTCTTTCCTGGGTCCCTGGCCAGGGTGGGCAGGGGGCACCCTCCTGTCCTCTTCCTCTCCCTGGGACTAGGCTGAGAGAGGAGGACCTTGCTCCCCCGCCACCACCACCAGCTTGCTAGCCCTTGCATAACATCCTTTGAGGGGCATTTGCAGTCCAGAGGCTGCCGGAATCTACCTGAGACTCCAGGCATCCGCTCCACTCCTCCGAGGCCCTCCTGCTCGGGGTCCCCAGCATTCCAGCCCCCCCCAACCCCCAACGTACAGACCCTCACACTCGTGTCTCCCCCAGCGGCGGCTCCCCAGGCAGCCTCAGCGGCCGCCAGATAAACAAGCCCTGCTCCCCCCTCCCCTCCACACTGCCACCACCGCCGCCGCCACCACCACCCTCAGCAGTGACAAAAAAAAAAAAAAAATCAAATGAAATGAAACAAAATAAAAAATGGGTGCGGGAGGAAGGGGAGAGCGGAGTGGGGCGCTTTTTTATTTTTTATTTGCTCATGCCGGGGAGGGGGGATGCCGGTACTTACTTGGCTACGAAAATCACCACCAATCCTGCACGGCTTCCAGGCGGGCAGCCCCGTAATCGCGGTGCGGCAGCTGGTGCCGCGGCTGAGCCCAGCCGGCGTGCCCGGGTCCCTCTGCAGACTGTACCATCCTGCCCGAGCGGCTGGGGGGGCGGGGGGCGGAGGCGCGGCGCCGGCTCTAGGAGAGCATCGCGCCCGCAGAATGCAATCCCGGGGGAGGCGGAGGCCGCCCTCGGCTGCCGGAGGCTGGGGGAGGGCTGCGGGGCGGGCGGCCGCTGGGGGCGCTGGGGGCGGAGAGTGCGGGGCCTGGGGGTGGGGGGGTGTGGACCGAACCACCGCCGTGTTGTTGGCGGTTTGGATTCCTCCCGTGGGAGCCGGAGGAACCAAAGCTGGCAGAGTCCCAGGAATATGCCCGCTCCCCAGGAGCAAGAGGGAATGTCAAGGGCATGGGGAGGGGAGCAGGGGGGCTGAGCGCGAGAGGAAGGGGTCCCCCAGAGTGGTGGAAGGAGAAGTGGGAGCAGAGCTGGGGGGACAACCGGTTTGGGCTTTAAATAGCCCCCAAGTCATCCTTTACTTTCTGGGGACTCTTAGGTTGGGCAGGGGCTCTGGTTCCCCCCTCTTTGTGGCCGGGATGCCCCCAGACCTGGGGGCAAAGGTCGCCTGGGCGAGAAGCGGAGAAGCGGACTGAACACAGCCTAAATCCGTCTGTGGCTGCAGGGCTCCTGGAGCAGAGCCTGCCGCCAGCTCCCTGCGGCCACCTCAACATTCCCTCTGCAACCTGCCACCCAACTGTGTGTGCACCCCACCTGCCCTGGGAGGGGGCCAGGACTGGCAGTAGACCCCTTCAGAGGGTCATTCTGTGGCTGCCAGGGGCCGACCAGGAGGGATATACGCATGTGCCTGTACTTCCACGTAATCTGCAGGGACATCTGTGTCAAGTTGGGGGCTGGCTGCTCTGGGGGGCTGGCCATGCCTGGGGACCCCAGGGATCCCCTAATGAGGAATCTGGAAGAATGGAACCCCCAGCCAGCTACCCACTTCTTCCTGTCTGGTCTCTGGTACGTCTCTGCCCATTTAATTCTGGGCAGGTGGGATCACCACCCTAGGAGCAAGTTGGGAGGTGAGGGTGGGAAAGGGGCGTCTCCATCATTCCAAACCCCCCTGCATTGCCCTGTCCCCCTTTCCCAGGGGTGCTGTGCTGGAGGGAGGGCACAGAAGGTGGAGAACCTTCAGGATGAGTGTCTTGTGGCACCTGTCAGTGTGGAGGGCGTGCATGGCGGGGGGGATGGGGCAGGGTGGGGGCTGCCCCAGGAGCCAGTCCCAGGCTGAGGCAGCTCCTTCTCCTGCTCCCATCCTTTGCCCACCTATGAGCTGCCCGCCCAAGCGTCCCGAGCTGCCGCTCCATCCCTGGGCTGGCACAGAATATCAATTTGTCTCGTTAAGCTGAAAGTCTGCACTGCACCAAAATCAGAACCCGGCCGTGTGCGGAGGGGCCGCGGGAGGGAGGGCACCAGGAGCGCCCGCGCAGGGCCCACCAGCAGGACCTGCCGACGGCCCATTTCTGCTCAGCCCCCAGCCCCACCCAAGGGTCCCATCTGCCCCTGGCAGTGGCTTCAGTGTACACAGGATGCTGAGAAGCTAGGGATGCTGAGCCCTAGGTTGTCAGTCAAGGTTCTGGGCAGGGCTGTGGTCACAAACCAGGGAAGGTCTCCTGCTGGGGTTCCTTCAGAGCAGCCCAGGACCCCGTCAGAGAGACCCCTGCCCCCACACCAACAGCCAGAGCCTGGCAGTTTCCAGAGCAGCCTCATCCTGGGGTGTAGGAGGGAGAATTCTACCCTTTTGCAGGGGCAGATGGGGGGATCTGAATAGCAAACCTTCCACGTGGACTTCCAAGTTGGCTCCATCCCTGATCAGCCCCTTCCCCAGAGGCCCAGGGCCAGGTCAGGCGCCACCCCCTACCCAGGCCTGCAGACAGTGCTAATTCCCACCGTGGGACCAAGGAAGGGTGCTCTGGGACGGCTGTGATGAGGATGGGCAAAGGGCAGGGGGTGAAAGGCCCTGCGGCTCACACCTGGCCAAGCAAACATGCCTATGCCAGGAATGGCACCATTATTAGTGCACCACCTTTGCCAACTGTGTTCTCTAAGTACAAAACAAATAGCCCCAGAAGTATCCCATTATGAGCCACCACCCTTCATCAATACGACCCCTCTGGGCCCAGCACCCTTGACAGTTTGTCAAGACCACCTGCCAGACAGTAAACCATTTCATTCTTACAAGTACTGTGGGCACCCAGATGAGCAGGCCCTGTGTGGCTCAGAAGAGTGTGGTGGTGAGGGTGAGTCTGCACAGCCAGTGAGGGGTAGACTACATGTGTGACCGAGGTGGTTTCCAGCCCAGGGTTCCCTGTGAGGGAAGGCCAGTTGGGTGAGAGCTGGCTAGGAGCCCCATATTTGTCCACTTGGAAGACTGTGTCCTGTCTGCCCAGTGGGCTGGGCCTCACCAATAAGGTACCAATAGCCAAGCTCTGAGGCCCTAGCACTGGCCCCAGGCCAAGATCCCATCTCCTTGGCATCCAAGTCCATCCTTCAGTAATGCACGCTACCTATCTGCAGAAGCAGCCCAAGTGTTGAGTAGCATAGTGTGCAGGTGTTTCCTAGAATATACATACTCTGCCTCTAGGCCTATGAACTCCTATTGATCCTTCAAAGTCCAACTCAAATGCCCCTTTGCTGGATAGTCCTTCCTGATTTCGCAAACTGAGTGGGCTCCTGCCTCTGTCCTAGGTCTGACCAGCATGGCCTCCATGCCTGTCTCTCTCGGCTATGACTACATTGGATGTCTCCAGGGTCTCAGGTGCTACCTCCCAGCAAGTGGTAGGTACCACAGTCAAGGCTTGAAGAGTTTGCTTCCATGTGATTTTGAGTCACCAAGTGCTAGACCCAGAAGGACCGTGAAGCATGCATACTCAATCCTCCCATTTTACAGGTGAACAAACAGAGGTCTCAAGAAAAAGCTATTTGCCTAAAGTCATTCTGAAGGCTGGACTGGCCACAGGCACCCATCTGCTGTCCCTGCCCTGCCTCTTCCTGCAGCACTCATATGTGGGTCATCTGACCTGTCCTTCCAGGATATGTTGGGGGACTGGGCGGGCAGAGGTGTTGGGAAATCAGACAAACAATGGCGCTAGTGTTGCAACTCTGGGAAGGTTGGAAACGACAGGTCAGGGTCATTCACGAGGAAGAGGGAGGAAGAGGCAGGGGCCAGCCAGCAGGTCACTGACAGTTCTGTGTCCAGTCTGATTTGGCTCAGGGTGGGCACACTGAGGGTCAGGCTTGGGGAAAGGTACGGGAAATTGGGGAAAAGGGGCGGGGGAGCCAGTCTCATCTGGTTTTCGGACAGTATTTAGTTGGCCAGATCCTGTTTTGTCCCCTCGGAAGAGATCTTGGGGCTGGGGCACAGGGCTAGGGTGGAGAGCTGGGGCCAGTCTGCTGGGGCACCACTGCCCAGGAGAGATGGACGAGGTAGGTACGGACAGGTCTGAGGGAGGAGGATGGGACACAGGCAGAGGCCGGCAGCGTCCCTCTATGAGACACGGGCTCTGGGTTTCCTGGCTTCTTACAGGAAGCACAGGGAGGGGGCTCACCCACACTTACTTTTTTTTTTTCTTGGCTCTGGGTCTTGAGACATGTGGGCAGAGGTCCTTGGCCGCTCTTGGGTGGGGTTGGCAGCTGCCACAAAGAGCTGCTAAGTGGCCCCTCAGGGACAAAGTCCTTACCCTTCAAATCTCTCTTCTAACCTCCTTGGATCACCCTTGGGTCTGTGGGCATTTCCCTGTTTTACAGAAGAGGAAATGGAGACCTGGAGACCTCAAGGATTTGCTCAGAGTTCCAGAGCCAGTGAGGGCTAGAGCTGAGAGAGATCAGTTCTGCCCCGTGCAAGCCCCAGGCCCTTCCCTCTGCTCCTGCCCGAAGTGACCCAAGTCTGAGGCAACCATTCAGGATCTCCTAGGTCCGTGACTTTGAGGAGCTGTGGCCACACGCTACAGGAGACCGATGGCCTAGCTTGTCCCAGATCTCCCCTCCAGCTGAACGGGAGCCCCAGACCTACTCCTAGGCCAGCCAAGGCCCCAAATTCCCTTAGCCAACCAGGTCTGGGGTGGGGACTTGTGGCCTCCAGGCCTGGGTTCCACTCCTAATCCCCGTTTCATGATGTGTGACTTTGGGCAAATGACTTGATGTCCGAGTCCCAATTTTCTCATTTGCAAAATGGGCACCATACTGCCTATTTGTAAATTAGGGGTGTTAACAGAAGAGCATGGGTGGGGTTCCCCAGAAGGCCTCTGGGAAAATGCTGGGGGCTGGTTCTCTTCCAGCCCTTCCTCTCTGTATATGATGGTTCTTGGTTACCATCAGGCCCCCAAATGTCCCCTCCTGCCATTGGTTCTTGTTTCCTCAGTGAGGAGGTGCAGGCCTGGCTTCTGGTGAATTCCAGACAGCCACCGTTCAGGTCAACAGGGCCTTCTGCATGGTGCCCAGTGCGTGGACTTCGCACAACCCTGAGAGGTAGGTCCTCCTTTATCCCCATTTTACAGATTAGGAAACTGAGGCACAGCAAGGTAGCTGTGGGCATGTCTCCAGGGGTCAGAAAGCAGCCCCAGGAGAGCCCACTCCAGCCTCCCACCTGGACAGGGCAAGTATGTGGTGATGGTTGCCTCTGCCTCCCTTTTGGGAGGCCAGAGACCAAGGTCAAGGGTTTGAGTTCACACAGCTGCTGCAAATGGAGCCTGTGAGGCCAAGAAGAGAGCTGGGCCCTTCCCTCCTGGGAGGACAGACAGCCTGGGGGATCAGGAGCATCTGGGAGGACTGCCTGGGGGAGGCTGCCTCTTCCAGTCTCATCCTGCTACCCCTGCAGGCTAATGCCACCTTGTCACATCTCACACCTCCTGTCACGGCCCATTCCCATCCAGCCACCCTGCCTCCTCTGCTCTTCCACTACTGACCCACCCCCTGCAGCTTTAGTGCGGGCTCTAAATCCCCTTAAACCCTTTTTTTTGGCTGCCCTGTGTCATTCAGCGTAAGTCCCAAATGCCTCATGACTGTCTCAGACCCGTCCCTCTTCCCTCTGCCCCACACCAGCCTCCACTGCTCTCAAGCACACTCTTGTGTTTCCACACCTCTGGGTCTTGGCACGCCGCTGCCAGGAATCCCTTCCTTCCCCACACTTCTGCCCAGCAAACTCCTACTCATCCATCAAGAGCCTGCTCCAGCAGCTACTCCTTCATGATTACCCCACCAATGCCTTGCCCCCCAATCAGAATTTGTCTTAATTAACTTTTTTTTTTTTAAATTAGTAATGGGAATTAACCCAGAGGCACTAAACTGCTGAGCCACATCCCCAGTCCTTTTTTTTTGAGACAGGGCCTCACTAAGTTGCTGAGGCTGACCTTGAACTTGCAATCCTCCTGCCTCAATCTTCTGAGTTGCTGGGATTACAGGCATGCACCACGGTACCTGGCTCTGTGTGTCTGTCCCTCTGGGTAAGGGATTCCTAGTGGACAGGAAATAGTCTCAGTTGCCTGTGGTACCCCCAGCATTGGGCGCAGAGTCTCAATTATTTTTATTGGTTGAACTCATGCGTATAGGTTTGTTGAATGAAAAACCAGCCTCCTCCCTAGTAGTTTTGAACTGTGTTTGCATCTCTGTAGCTTTGGAAATGTTTTTTGGAGTCACTGAGGAGTCCTGGCCTAGGATTTGCTATTTTCTGAACCTATGAATGACCTTTGGGAAGAGCAGAAAGTAACCCCCACTTCACTCAAATACTCGTGCTCAGAGATGTCCTAACTGGAGTTAGGATGTTTGAGTCCAGGGTTGGATTCCTGGCAAGATGAGCACTCAGAGAGGAGTCCCTGTCCCTAAATGCTCCCTCTCAGTTACCTATGGCCTGACATTCCACCATTAGTGATTCATTTCTTTGGATCATTTCTTTGGATCACCCTGGAGGTGCGGCATTGTGCTGGACCCTTGAGTTGACATTTAAGTGTGTCTGTGCTACTTCTCCTTCTGGAAGGAAGGAAGAAACAGAAGGGGTGGGGGTATGAATAAGACTGGAGGACTGGACACTACTGGGATCATTAGGGATCAAATAGCCACCTCAGTCTCTGTCCCGTCTGAATAGCACAGAGGCCACATAGTGTCTTCTGAGCATGCTCACACCCCCCACACCCTCAACAGCCCCGCTATGTGGAGTGTCACTACCATCTTACCCAAGAGGAAACTGAGCTTAGAGAGGGAGGTGACCAGCCCAGATTGACAGAGCAGGAACCAGCATCAGAACTCAGCCTGGCCTGGGCTGCTCAGGTGCAGGGGCCACTGGCTCACCCCTTACTGGTGTCCAGATGGCTGGGGCTCTCAGAGCCACCTCAGCTCTTCCTTGCCACTCAGGCCCCACTCTCTGGGACCCAGGGTGGCCCTCGTGCCTCTTTGTCCTCCACTGCACGGGCAGCAGGGACCCAGGCGTGGGTGCAGAGAGCACGGGAGCTGGGGCTGATGGCCTTCCACAGAGCCCTGCTCCAGCTGATGGGCTGTGTTGACTTTGGACAAGCTCCTCAACCTCTGGGGCCTCAGGCTCCTCATCTGTAAAATGGGCAGGATGCTGTGTGCCGCCTGCCTCTCCATCTGCTCATTTGTTCAACAAATACCCATCGAGCACCTTGTACCCAGCTTCTGTGATGTGTGCTAAGAAGACGGTGCAGAAAGAAAAGCCCCTGGTTCTTGCTCTCAGGAGGGGTTACAGACAGATGTGAAATGAAATGATCAGGCAAATCAGGGTGTATTTACAGAGGGCTCTAAGACACCATGGAAGAGGCCATGGGCAAGTTCAGAAGGAGACCGGATGCCTCCGCAAGAGCAGCAGGAACCATAGAGGGTCTCCCAAGGGGGTCATGACTGAGTAGGGCCTGAAGGCCGAGCATAAGCTCACCAGGTAAAAGGAGGGGGTGGTTTCTTGATGCTGAGAATGACATGTGCAAAGGCCCTGAGGCTGGGAAGAACTTAGGAATTCAGAAGAAATGGAAAGGAGGCCTGAATGATAGAAGGAGAGAGTAGGAAAGGGGCAGAAGAGGGGCTGGAGCCAGGCACCCGAAGTCCTGTGATCAATTTATAGATTCCCATTAGAATTGCACACCAAGGTCAGCCACACCGCAGTCACCTCCCACCTTCAATAGGCATTGACCGAAAAATTACGCGTGTCAAGTGCTCTTTGTTTAGGGTTTCCCACACATGGACTCTTTTAATTCTCCCCAAGACCCTTTAAGGTCATTCTGGTCACCATTCTCCACGGTGAGATGGAGGCACAGAGAGATCAGGTGACTTGGTCAAGGTGGTCGCGCTGGTGAGTGTACTTGGGATTTGAATTCTGAGACCCTTCCTGTGCTTCATTTCCCTACTCTGGGTCTGGGTCCTGTTTGGGTCCTGCCAGGGGGTCCAGTGAATGGCCCTGGGGAGCAGGGCAGAGAGGAGGTGGGATGGGGGCCAGAGCTGGGCCTGGAGGGGAGGTCAGGCAGGAACTGGCTACCCTCAGGAGACCGGGATGCCAATGCGGCCTTGCTAAGTTCCTTGAGGTCATGCCCACGGGAGTATTGCACATGCTCCCCAGAGGCTGCTGGGGCCCAGAAACTTCTGGAAAGTCCTTCTTGGATGCGCATTTGAGCTAGTTTATGGAGATAGGCTTTCATGTCCCTTCAGCTAGTCCTACTCTTCCATTTTACAGATGGGGTCCCAGAGCCCAGACAGGGGTCACCTCCTGCCATGGACACAGCAAAGCCAGGGTTGGGAGGTGAGGGCTTACAGCCCTTCAACCACATAAGGAACACTCCTGTTACTCTATGGGGCCTCCTTGCTCATAACCCACCCATACCAGATGTGCTGTCTCCCTGGGCGGCCCCCTCTGCAGGCCCTGTGTGGATGAGGATCCCCAAAGGCTGGGCCAGCTCTCTCACTAGCCCACCAGCAGGCAGCCCAGGAGGTGAGAGGAGCACTGGGCCAGCCCAGCAGAGGTGGGTCAAACTGTGGGGGACAGGAAACACTTGGACCTCTTCCCTCCAGTCCTCCTGACCCGCCAACCCCCCAAAGCTGGTTTGCAATGACCAAATAAAAGCAGGACATGGGACGCTCTTGCAAACAAAACAGCTTCTCAGATATAAGGTGGTATTTCTTTGTGGGGGGCCATGGAACATAAAGCAGGGTCTTGGGGATCAGAGAGAAGTAGGATTGAACCCCAGCTCTGTCACATGTTAGTAAGGTGCATTATTGAGCTGGGCACAGTGCCAATTTGAACTTTAGTTTCTACACCTGTGCAAGGGGAATAATGATATCTGGCTCTCTGGGAGTTCTGGGAGGCATGAATGACTGATGTGTTTGTTTATGGCACGTAGTAGGTGCTCAGCCAAGTCTAGCTTGCTTCTCTATCGTCTCTATTCTGCAAAGGCAGGAATGCTTTCAAGTTACAGGGCATCTAGTCTTTGGCTTCAAACAAAATTAAAGAGAACTTCAGGGTAGCATTGATTCATTCTCCTGCGTTAATTGAGCACCTATTACATGCCTAGTGGTGGGAGACAGACTCAAGCTTGGCAGAAAGACATTCAGTTGCAAAGAAGGACAGGGAGGAAGGAGGGTTTGTGGAGCTCTGTGGGCTGTTGAGGGGTGTATCTGCCCTGAGAAGAGGGGAAGGTCACATTCCTATTTTG
The DNA here is from genome assembly GCF_045843805.1 of Urocitellus parryii. NCBI lineage: Eukaryota > Metazoa > Chordata > Mammalia > Rodentia > Sciuridae > Urocitellus > Urocitellus parryii. The sequence continues at coordinate 14,708,392 of NC_135546.1, forward strand.
ATCCTTCCCTGAAAGGGTATCTGCAACCTCCCAGGACCTCCCCCAATGGTGACAACGATCTCCCTGTGACTTGGTGGAAGCTCTCAACTGCCAGAGCCATAGATGAGCTCACCCATTGGCCTCCTTGACAATTGAACCCCTTCACCTTTCTAAGCCTCATTTCTGTCAATCACATGCCGCTCATAGGTACCTCAGGCCTGAGAATGAACTGAGATGCTGCCTGTAAAATTTTTCTCTGTCATGTTATATGCACCACAAATAGTCTTTTAAAAATTACTCACAAGGCCTTCCTCTGTTCCTTGAAAGTAGCAGGCCACAAGTAACTCCATTTTGTGGTGTGGCTTCGAGCGTTCTGGAATTGCTGGCCCTGGCTCACAGAGTCAGCCGAGCACATCAGTGACCTCATACCGAGCTTCCACTCTGCTTCCATGGGACTGTTGACCCACAGAGACTGGCCAACACCATAAACCAGGACACCCACCCCCAGAGAGCCTGCTGTTAGCCATGTTCCAGCACAACACAGAGCCTGGGCAGGACCTCCACACAGCTGCCTGGAGCCCACTACCTTCCGGGTCTCAGGGCCCTTTTCTGCCCTGATTCCCTCCATCTCCTCCCTCCGGGAGATGGCTGCCCTGGCCCTGGTTCTCATCTCAGTGATGCCGATTTCTCTTATCTCTCCTGCCACTGACTGCTGATGGTCACTACTTTTCCTAAAGGGATTTCAGTGTCAGATGAGGTGAACCTGTCCTTCCTTCTGCCTGTGTGGCACTGGACAAGTTACTAGACCTCTCGGAGCCCCAAAAGCAATAACAGCAGTATTTGCTAGGCTCTGTCACATGCCAGGCACCACACCCACAGCTTTCCCTGTTTCCCTGTCTGCAAAATGGGGGCAACCCAGGGCCTCACCCCGTGGAATTGTCTCCAGCAACAGATTTGTGAAATGGGCTTGCTGATGGAAAGCGGCACCCTAACGCTGTTACTCTACTTTGAAGGGCAACGCTTGTTTAGATCTACAATTTTTAGATGTGTTTAAAAAAAAAAATGCCACAGGCATGTTATTTATAGTCAGCTCCCGTACAGGTGTTGATCGTTCCTAGGCTGCTCTGCTAAAAATAGCCCACGACAAAGGGCATGTCCGCTCTGCGGACCTGAGGAATCTACAAAGAGCCAGGCTCTTGATTCTCTGCTTTAGCCATGGGAGCGCTCCTGCCCGCTGAGGGCCAGGCCGCAGCCCCTCCAGTGAGTCCTCACTGGAAGGCCTGGGCCCGCCGGAGGAGCTGGGGGAGGCTGGGGGAGACTGGGGGGTCTCTGGATGCCTGCTAGTCTGTCACTGGGCAGGCATGTGCTGTCCTTGGTCACCTCTTCCCCCTCCCTGCCCGGCGAGAGGTGATGGTGGAACAACTGTAGATTAAAGGGCCTGGCTTCTGGGGTGCAGTGTGAGCCTCAGTTTCTCCACATTCGAAAGAGAGGGTTGAAGGTAAGAGGCGGGAGAATTTGCTCTCGATCGAAGATGCACACAGGCTCTGTTCTTCTTTCCCTCCCTCTGGCCTGCAGACCTGGGGACTCAGGTAATGCACACCCTCTGGCCCCGATAATGGCAACAGAGGTGATGGAGATACTCAGCCCCTACCTGTGTGGTGACTCACCACACAGGCCGAGGCGGCCGGCAGGGGGAGTAAACTCACTGAGTCCTGGTCACCCTGCTGGGGAATCCCGTTGTCCCCTTCTGACAGATGAGGGAGGAGACGGAGCCCAGGGAGGCGATTTCATATGCAGTCTCATACCAGACAGTGACAGCTCCTGGCTTGCTCTTGGCTCCAGGCACGAAATTGGGCCCAGTGGGAGCAGGACAGGAGGACCAAGAGCTTGCTTTGTCCACAGCTGAGGGAGCGATGGTCATGCACAGGATGACCCTCCTGCAGGCAGGGAGTGGCAGCGGATGGCCAAGCTGTTTCACGTGACCTTGCCAGTTGGAAGATGGCAGGGAATGGCATTCCAGGGCGGGGCACAGGAGGTGGAGGGTTGGGGTGGGACTAACAGAAGACGAGGACCTCAGAGGGGAGCGCATGCATCACCACAGCACGGAGGCTCACTTCAGTAGTGATGTTTGGCAGCCCACAAGTAACATTGCTATAGCTGGGATCCGAACCCTAATCTCGAAGGCCCATGTGTTAAAGGACTGGTCCCCAGGGTGGAACTCTTAGGAGGTGGTAGACCCTTTAAGAGGTGGAGCCTAATGGGAGGTGCTTAGGTCTTTAGGGGGCATGCTCTGGAATGAGTCCCTGGAATTCTGCCCCTCCTCACTGGCTCCACAGTGAGAGGTTTTGTTCTGCTCCCTCTCCACAGACCTGTAGCAATGAGGGCCACTTAATCCCAGATCGGAACCCCCCAAATTGTGAACTAAAATAAACCTTTCTTCTTTAGAAGTTGGTTATCTCAGATATTGCGTCATAGAAACAGAAAGCTCGAATATGCACACACTCAAAATTTGTCTTTGAATCAACTCCCTTAAAAAAATACCAGACACCTATTGAGTGCCATTGGACCTCTGCATCCACAGTTTTCTGTATCTCATATCCAACCAACCATGGATCATTTAAAAATATGTCTATATTTTAAAAATTGCCTCTGTACTGAATATGTACAGACCTTTTTGTTTCGTCATCGTTCTTCGAACAATGCCGTCTAACAGCTATTTACATAGCATTTACGTTGAATTAGGTATTATAAGTCCTCTAAAGGTGACTGAAAGCGTACAGGAGGATGTGTGTGGGTTCTATGCAAATAATACGCCATCTTCCATAAGGGACGTGAGTACCCATGGATTCTGAAATTTGTGGGGGTTCCTGGAACCAGCCCCTCTCAAACACCTTGGGATGACTGCATTATCTTAAGCCTTCAGAGTCACAATATCATGAATTCCCTTGCAATGTGTGTTTTTCTCCCAATACATTAAAATAAGGGCACAGTTATTAAAATAGAAAGGGTGGGTCTGGGGAGGGAGCGCATTGGTGGAGCGCTTGTCTAGCATGTGCGAGGCCCTGGGGTCCATCCCCAGCACCACAAAAAATAAAATAAAATAAAGTGAGAACTTACCCACCAAAATGGTAGTTCTGCCCTTTGGAAACCGTACCCATGACCTTGGCCCCAGGTTGACTTCAGGGGACAAACCTGGGCTACAGAAGCACCTCCTTAGAGCTCAGGGGCAGGAGAAGCATTCCTGGGGGTCACTCCTGTACCATGAAGGGCTTGGTATACACAGCCCCAAGCTGAGGATCTGCCCCCCAGGCTGGGGGATGCCCGCCTCTCGCCCAGCCACAGCCTCTTGCTGGCCTCAGCTCCCCTGTTTCATTGGGCCCGGGGAGAGCTCGCTCCTGGACACCCCGGTCCCCAGCCAAGCGCCGCTGCGGCCTGCCGTTCTGACCTCAATGACTAACACACATTCCTGGCCTAGTTAGAAAGCCCCTCGCCTCTCATATTTATAGCCACCTCCCGACTCCACCTGGCCTCTCAGGGAGGCTCCACCCTTTCTAGAACCTTTTTTTCTGTACATCCTCCCTTCCCTGAGCCCTGCTTTTTCTACAGGTCCTGTCACACACTCCTCTTTGAGCTCGATTTTGTTCTGGGTGACCATGGACAACTGGCTATCCGTCCTTGAAAGGAATCTGTAAAATGGGAACCAATGTGTATTCTCCAGACTGGGCTATGAGGAGGATTAAATGAGGTCCTCATTCTGAAATTGTAATGGCTAATGTCTGGGAAGAGCCCACAGTGCACTAGACACATATAAACTCAGTTAATTCCTACTACAACCCCAGGTTGGGAGAATGGTTGTTACCATGTCCGTGTTGCAGAGGACGAAACAGAAGCACAGAAAGGTTAAGCAACTCACTTAAGTTTGCACAGCTAGCTGAGATTCAAACTAGATTCTAGAGTCTATACACTGAACTTGGCACAGAGTGGGACCTCAGTCATACAATAGATTCACCACCATTTGTTTCCTGCCTTTGGGGTCTCCTTAATGACTTAAGCACATTGCTCACAGTCTGCAACAAAGTGCTTGGGGTGAGAACAAATAAGGAAGGTCAAGTGCAGGTCACGGACATAGTCCGGTCAAGATAGTCCTCTCAAGGAAGTGACCAAGAATGTGGCTAATGAGAGAGCGCAGCAGGCCGGGGTGGGGATCACAACTGGGAAGGGTGACCTTTGACAGAGGGGGATGCTGAGGGCCAGAAAAGGGCAAAGCAGTCAGGCATCCAGCAGGGAGAGGTGCTGGGGCTGCAGGAGCGGGGATCTCCGTCCTGGCCCTCACCCTACCCCGCCTTCTTTCACCCTGGAATCCAAAGGGGAAAACCATCCAGCACATTTTTTCATATAAAGGTTTTGGGAACTTGTATGCATTGTCCCACGAATGGGTGCAGCTGTGAAAGAGGATTCAAGAGGGAGAAGGAATATTGACCGTTTGGACATGTGCTCCGTGTGCAGCACTGGGCCGGGCATGTTGGAGGAGTCACTTATTCACTCAACAAACACCTCCACACCAGCAGCCAGTGTGACTGCTTTATACGGGGAACTCCTGCTCCAGGACACTGAGCCGCAAGTGGGCCAATGCAGGGGCTTTCGCTTACCCCCGTGGGTGCAGGGACAGCCCACACTCCCTTAGCCACACAGATCTGGCTGCACCCTAACCTCATGGCACATCCTCACCCTGATAAGGTAAGAAGGAGCAGCGGGGAACATGCCCTGTCTTTCTTTCTTCTCTAAATTCAGCCCTAAGATAAAACTGTTTTCAAATTCAAATGAAGCTCCGAGCCTTGGTGGTTTGGGGATCATGGAATTGAGAGAGGTGTCAGGCTGCTTGCCCTTACCCAGAAAATTGATGGCCGACCCTGATTTAATTAGCTTTTTCTTACAGTGATTTAAGGAAGCCTGTAATTAGCCCAGGGCCCGCAGGGAGAGGCCGGGGTGTTGGAGCCAGCGCTGGTGCAGGCGGCAAGGGAGGGGCGGGGGCTGCTTTTAAGAGGAGACTCCGGGCCTTGCCAGGTGATGGAGGTTGGGGGGACACCAGCTGCCGAGGAAGTGTGTGGAGAGAAACCTTAAATACATGCAGCAGGAGAGGCAGGGGCTGGAGGGGAAGGGAGTTGGCTTGGAAACTGTGCCTTTGCATTTTGTTCTGTATGGGACCAGGTTATGTGGCCCATGAGACTTCTGTGTCCCCACCCCACAGCAGATTCAGAGGGTGGCAATTAGACTATGTCACTGCAGATAAAGTCTGGGAGGCCTTTACCATGGCCGAGGAGAGGACCTCCCCCATGCCAGGGCTTTCCAGCTAGTCATGGGGACCTGTTCCCCGTTTTGAGAAGCTTCTAGAACAGGGTATACATTGCATGCAGGGTAAGTGGCCATTAGCCAGGCATCGGACAAGGTCTTGCCTGAGACCCTTGGCAGCTCTGGGCTTCAAGGCCACATGATCTCCAAAAGGACAGAGCTGGTTTGAATGTGGCTTGCCCCTACCACAAAAACTCACAGTACAGGTTGATTCCTAAGTGTAGCTGCATGGGAGGTGACTGGGGTCATGCGGACAGAGCTTGCAGGAGTGGGTGAATGGCTTTCTCCCCAGAGCAAGTTCTTGCTCCTGCTGGGTCAGGGGCCACACACACAGGTTGTTTAAAGCAAGCAACTCCACGTTCTGCCTCATTCTCACACACCCCTTGCCCTTCCGCTTTCTGCCATGAATTACTCTGCACAAGGTCCTTGCAAGATGTGGCTGACCAATCTTGGACTTCCCAGCCTCTAGAACCATGAGCCAAAAGAAACTCCTTTATATATATATATATATATATATATATATATATATATATATATATATATAAATTAGTGACAACACCAAAAAGTGGATCAAGACAAGTAGATTGTCCCTCTGGGCCTGAAGGCCCTGCAGGCAAACCGCACCCCCCATCCTCAGGGGGAAGCCGAGACAATCCCACCTTGTAGGAAATTCACCTCGACCTTGGAGGCATCGGAAAAGCATCATAAACAATCAGTTGACTCAGGATCCAGGACCGGATAGATTGTCAGTCATGAACTTTCACCTTGCAGACTTTCACAGCCAGGAATAAAGCTGGTGGTGGCATTATTGATGATGGACAGGTAGCTTTGGGCCCTTCTTTCAGAGTGATTTGTCTCTTGATGCTCATTTCTGAGCTGTTCTGTGGGTGCTGTTAATAACCCCACCATGTCCAATTAGACAGAAGCAGTGAGAGTGTGGGCACCACGGGAGGGGACTACAGGAGCCCTGTGAAACACCACCCTTGGAGGTGGAGATATTCCAGGTACTTGTATCGTGTCATCTGAGATACAGAGGCCAACTGATTGGGAACTACTTGGGAAATTAGTCTGAATGAGATTAGAGAAGCCAGATGTGGCCACAGGCCACACTTGGAAGGAACAACAGCATTTGCTGCTGCCACTTGCAGAATCCCTACTATGTGTCAGAGAACATGCCAGGCGCTTCCACATCCATCATCTCTAATTCCCACCCTAGCCCTGCTAGGGAGGCAAATGTTGGCCCGTTTATAGAAGAGGAAACAGAGGGTCAGACTGTTCAGCCAGAAAGAGCAGAGGTTGGATTTGAACCCATCTGTCGGGCCCCAGGGCCTGTGTCCTTCCACACCTCACCAAGGCGGGGAGACAGGGCTGGGATTAAAGGATAGGAGGATGCAGTGGGAGGCTCGAGAGGAAAGCGAATGTGAAATTGAGTTTGTTGAACACGTGCTGCGTTCTTCCTGTGAGCTAGGCCACCAGATCAAAGTGCCCTCTAGCAGCTCCGGGCCCAGTGCGCCTGCAGCGCTGAGCACCCTTGACCTGTCTCTGTCCCAGGGTATGTGTGCCGCCAAGTCCCACTTGCTAGCCTTCTCTTTCTGGGTTCAGCAGTGAAGCCTTCTCCCTAGGGCGCCTTGGTGGGTTTCTACTCTCCCCTGACTCCCTACAGGGTCTGCCACCCCAGCCTTGGGCCTGGTACTATTGTCATGGATGCCTTTGGACCCCCATCTTTGCTTCTTCTCAGCTGCTCACCCCCTCTCATCCTAACAAACGTCTATATGAGGCTCAGGGATGTTAACTAGCTGGCTTAAGGCCACGCAGCTTGTGAATAGAAGGCCTGGGATTATCTCCCACACCAGGCTGCGGTCTCCCCTGTGGCCATCAAATCTGACTCCCTCTGCCGCTCGCCATCCCAATGGCATTTACTGGCTTTAAGCACAGGCCAGGCTGAAGCCAGCACTGCGCTTGTCACCTGGAGGCAGGTGATGAATTTTGGAAGCCTTCCAAGAAAGAGACACAAATGACTTCTCTTGGTGGCTCTCGCTGCCAAAATGCACTGAACCCCAAACAGGAGCAAGCCTCCAAAGGACTCATGGTGACACTGTCCATTTGGCTGGGATTTGCAGCTGACAGGGCACTTTTCAAGTCACTACCTCGTGGAGCTCCATGGCAGCCCTGGGTGGGCATCCTGAGCCTCCGTTTACAGATGAGGGGGCTGGGGACTCCGAAAGGTACTGGGGCTTGCTCAAGGTCATGTTCACACATGGTGGGGGGATGACCTTGGATGCATCACAGTTCTCCATCAGCAAGCATGGAGATGATGCTGGCTTCCCAGGACTGCTCCGGGGGACACAGGAGATGGGGGGAGGTCTGGAACAGGGCCTGGCCTACTAGAGGAGGCCCACAGCTGGCACCTCTGACTCTGCCGACAGACGGAAGGACACAGACGTGGAGACTAAAGAAAGGCCAGAGAGAGAGATTCTCCAATGGTGGCTTGTGCAAACAGGAAGGCTGGTAGCTGCTGGCACTGGTCACGGTGGCCGCTTCTTAACAGTCTAATCCTCTACATGTGTCGTCCCATTATGTCCTCATCATAAGCTGTAGGAGGTGGTTTGATCTTGATTCCCATTCTCCAGATGGGAAAACGGAGGCACGGACAGGGGAAGTCAGTGGGAACCAAAGATCAGTTTTGCCACAGAATAGAAAAAGCAGCTCAAGGGCAGAATATGACGAACCTATAAATTAACCCTCTCCCCTGTAAAATACCCACCCCAAACTTCTGGACCTGCCTCTTTTCTTTGCTTAACTTCTCCAGCCACCTCCTTTATGACAGAACTCAACACCAGCTGCTCCCTGGCAGGCCACCTTGGCCACCTCTGCTCATGGGAAATGCTGAGGTCCGGGAATCCCTTGGAATCCTGGATCCCAACCTTCCAACCTAGGACTGGGGGTGAAGCTTGGGCTCTGGAATCTGACCTATGATTCTAGAAGTGGTGGAGAGCCTTTGATGCAGGGTGCGAATGGCGTCTGGTGAATTTACATCCTCCTTCAAGTAGGCTATTTGGAAGATTCTGGTCAAAGGTCAGTGATCACTGGGGATCAGTGGGGATCAGTGGGGATCTCCCGTGAGGAGATCTGGCCGTGGAGCAGAGGGGGTCTGGTAGACTTGTTGCTGGCCCCACTACATGGTCAAATACAATAGGATCTGAGCTTTTCTCTCTGGGCCTCAGTTTCCTCTTCCCTAAAATGTAGAAAAAAAAAAAAAAAGAAAGAAAAGGAAGCCAAGTGGCAGGGCTAGACTGGAGTAGAAGCTGCAAACGAGCCACTTGTGAGAGCAGCCAGCTTAAAATAAATTTGTTTGTTTTGCTCAGAGCTTAAAATAAAATTGAATTAAATGCCAATGTTTAAAAATTGGAGGACTGTGCCGAAGAACCCAGATTTCTAGCTTCTCTTAAAATCTTGTCAAGGCTGCCCACCCTGGAGTTGGCTGGGGGTGGCGGAGGTCACAGAAATGGGCATCGGGTCATCAGGGTTTCCCTTCTGGTCCCACTTCATTAGGGACAGCGTCTCCCCTGGCCTCAGGGTGGGGGAGCTCCTAATGCCTGAGTCTCCAGCTGTCCTGAACGTGGGGTCCCTCAACGGAGGGGCTGATGTGGCATCAAACCTTCCCCAGGCATTTCCTGAATGCTCACTCTCTGCAGGGTGGCTCTGGATGGGGGGTACAGCCCCAAGCACTCTGCACACACCAATCAACCACTTCATCTCCCAACCTCTGAGGAGAGTACCCTTGGCATCACACCCATTGCACAGATGAGGACACAGAGGCATAGAGAGGTTAACCCACATGCCCAAGGTCACATTATCAGTAAGTTGTGGCACTGGGATTTGAACCCTGGCAGCCTGGTTCCCAAATGTGTGCTCTCACTGTTATGGGATGCTGTTCCCCTTCCCCCTCTTTTTTTTCCCCAACTTTTGTCTCTCAATATGGAAAGAAAATCATCAACCTCCCCAGCCCTCGTGCCCTGCTCTGTTGGTTATGACTTCCCCCCGTTATACGTCAATTGACTCCTTTAATCTTCTCAAGAGCCATGTAAGGCCTAGGTTCTACCATCATCCACATTTTAAAAAGGGGAAATTGAGGCACGTGTAGGAGGCCATGTGGCCAGAGGTGGCAGAGCCAGGACTGAACCACCCTCTCACTCCCCTGTTTCCCCCCTTCACGTCTTCCCTTCTCCATTTCTTTGTTTACCCCTCGTCCAACACTCAGCTGGGGCTCCATGCCAGGGCCACCCTTGTGCTGGTATCACAGTCACCCAGACACCTACAATACGCTCCCAGATGCAGCTCCAAGGAGCAGGCTGGGGTGGAGGGCGGGAGCCTGCTCCCAGAACAGGAAATGCCCCTGGACACTCCCTCTGGGGCCAAGGCCAGCGGGAGAACTGGTTTCCAACTCACAGTTCTGCAGAGTCCAAGAGGTGGTGAGAGAAGGGAAGTCAGGGAGCCCCTGACAGCTGCCTGCAGTGTGAGATCCAGCCAGCACTGTCAGACCTGGGGAGGCCCCAGCAGTCCCCACCCATACCCACCCTTCACAGCTGGAGCCTGGACCCAGCTTTTGATCCTGGATCTGCCACTGAACTACTGTGTGGCCCTGAGTAAGAACTCCCCCTTTCTGGACCTCAGTTTACCCATCTGTAAAATGAGGGCATTAAGTCACTGGAGGACGAAAAGTGGCTGCTTGAAGGCCAGATCCAGCTCTTGGATGTACTCTGCTTGGGTATTTGCAGAACTGTTTTTTTTTTTTTTTTTAAATCAACTTTTGGTTTTACAATAGCTTTAGATATACTAAAATACTGTGAAGATACTACACAAAGCTCCTATGTACCCATATCTAGTTTCCACAGTAGCATGTTTCTCATGATTAATGAATCAATATCAATACATTATTATTAACAAAAATCAACATATCATTCAAATTTCCTATGTTTTTACCTAGCGTCCTTTTACTGTCCTGGGTTCCCATGTTATAGTTAGTCATCATGTCTCCTGAGGTTCCTCTTGGCTGTGACAGTTTTGCAGAAGACTTTTTTTTTTTCAATTAAATTTGATTACCTCAGAAGAAAAGTTTTGGGCTAGTAGAAATATTTGTATTTGTGTGGTGGTTACACAGGCTCAAATGCATGGAAAATCATCAAGTGGTTAATGCGAGATTAGGCACTTACCCACTTTAATCATGTCTCAATTTAAAAAAATGATGGAGCTGGATGCAACGGCGCATGCCTAATAATCCCAGCAACTGAGGAGGCTGAGGCAGGAGGACCACAAGTTCAAGACCAGCCTTAGCAACTTAGCGAGGCCCTAAGCAACTTAGTAAGACCCTGTCTCAAAAAAAACCAAAGAACCAAAAAAACAAAACAAAACAAAAAAGGTTGGGGATGTAATCAGTGGGAAAATGCCCTTGGGTTAAATCTCTGGTCTCCTCCACTCTCCCAAATGGTTGACACTCCAAATAGCTACACTCCCTATTGTATTCTGCTCAGAATTGATCATCACTTTGTATCATCTGCTTGGTGCCTATAGTTACCCCGCTGCATTTTAAGAAGGCTCTTCTAGTTTACTCAGCCATAAAACGGATATAGTAACATCTTCTACCTAATCAGCCTGAGGTGGAGATGAAACGAGATAATGTGTTAACAGTTCTTAGCCTAGTGCCTGGTCCACACTCAGTGTCCATTAAATGGGGATGATTGTGAGTATTGCTTGTGTTGTGGTAGCAGTATTAAAACAGGTGCTCTCTGCTGGGTGTGGTGGTGCAGGTCTGTAATCCCAGTGATTTAGGAGGTTGAGGCAGGAGGATCAGAAGTTCAAGGTCAACATTAGCAAGGCAGGGAGACCCTGTCCTGGCTGGAATGAAGTGCTGAAAGAGGCCAGGTAAGGCAGCACACACCTGGAATCTCAGTGGCCAGGGAGGCTCACGCAGGAGGATCACAAGTTCAAGGCCAGCTTCAGCAACTTAGTGAGACTCTGGGCAACTTAGGGATACCCTGTCTTAAAATAAAAAGGGCTAGGAATGTGGCTCAGTGGTTAAGCACCCCTGGGTTTGATCTCTGGTACAAAACAAAAAATAATAATAATAAAAATAAATAAATAAGACGGGTGCTTCTCCCAAGGTTTCTTCCTGCTCCCCCTGTCTTGCCTCCTCATATTCCTCTGTCCTTCAAGACCCTTTAAGATGACCCCCAAATCTGCCCCTATGTCCAGGGAAGCTGGTGGAAGTTGGGGTCCCATTCTTCCCCTTTTAAGGAGCCCATTGGGGTGCAAGGAGCCCTGCCCAGACAACTGTCACCAAGAGCTGCATCCTGCTCCCTCAGAGACTTCCCCCAGCCAAGGACACAGCAGGGGCCTGGAGGGCTTTCAGAAGGCTGCTCTGGAAACCATGGGGACAAGGTAACTCCCCACCTGGGCTCTCGGCTGGCCCAACTTTGGGGGGCAATGCTAGCTTTCTCTGTGAAAGAAACCTAAGCCCAAAACCAATGCGTTCAGACAGCGATGAGTTTCCAGGTGTTCAAAGACCTCTTGCAAGGATACAACCAAGAGGGAAAAACAGCTGCCTATAATAACAGCTATGTAGCAGGGCAATAGAGACCAGTAAAGGGTAGGACTGGGTCCTGTCTTGCCCGCTGACTCTCTGTGTGACTGGGGGCAAGCCCCTACCCTCTCTGAATCTCCCTTTCCTAATAACAATAAGAGCAAACAGTAACAATGGTGACAGTCATGACAAGGATAGGGCAACAGTAACTCCTGATTTAAGTTCGAGGTATGGAATAAGCCCACAGTGTGTGCAATATCATTTCTCCTTACAAGTACCCTGTGAGATGGTCCTGTAATTATCTGCATTTCACTTATGAAAACATAAGTGAGGTCAGAGGGTGAGAATTTGTCTGTCTTCCCAGCTGACAGATTTGCAGACACAAGATTCAGACTCTGGTCTGTTGGACTTACAGTGTGAGACCTTAACCTGGGCCCCACCTCTGGAGTTGCACCTGGAAACCTGGCAGGTCACTTGCAGGGTTTCTGAATGTGCCTTCGCATAGGGATCTCACAGACTGTCCCTGGGGCGGGGGGGGGGGGTGGCTCTTCATCAGTATCCAAAGAGCCAGTCTGGACAGGGTCTCCCCCTCCACCCCTCCTCCACCGCAGGACACAAAGCTTCGGAGGTCCCTCCCCTCATGCCATGTTTCATCTCAGGCTCCTGAGGGGACCAGCCAGCCCACGATCCCAGCCTCTCCTACCTGGGCCAGAGATGGTGGCAGATCCAATGGTGTCCCCTCTGGGTTCCAGGCGACAGACAAAAAACCCACACTCTAACCTCTCGGCTTCAGTTCCACCAGCCACTGCGGAAGTCTGCCGCCTATGGCTACACCCTGTGAAGTGGCCACTGGGTCCGGGTCCAGCTGCCAGCCGGGCTGCCTCCCTCTCTGGCCTGGAGACCAGCAAGGAGGGGAGAGGCCAGGGTGGTAAGAGGCGGGGGAGCATGGCTGGTCACCAGGGGCTGTGGGCTTGCCTCCACAGTGCCATGACAAAAGGGTGTCTCTGCCAAGTCAACGTGAACAGTGGACATGTCTCTGTGTCCTCAGCTTCCTCCTGGGCCACTGTTCACCTGCTCACGAGGCCCTGATCCTATCAGCGACGCTCTGGCCTCAGTCCTGCTTACCTGGAAATTCTTTTGTTCCGAGGACTCCCTGTACAGATGGCTGGGGAAGGGTCGCCCTGGAAACCAGGAGTGCATCTGGTCCAACCCAAGAAGGCTTCTGACGAAAAGGGACGCGTGGGGGTGAATGGCTGGCCAGAGGCCAGACCTGGAGAGCAGGAGCGCCCTGGCCCAACAGCTGGGAGGGTAGCCTCCCCCAGGAAGCCTCTCGGAACAATCTCCACCCACCCCATCTCTGGCCCCATGACTCTCCTTGCTTCTTCCCTTATAAGAGGCCCTGGCTCTTTCTGTTTATTGACAACAGGAAGAAAACATCCTTCACGTGGAGTGACAGGTCCCTTCTTCACCATCCCTGGGGAAAGAGCTAGTTCCATGGAGGCTGCAATCCCCCTCTGCATTGATCTTTTTCAAATATTTCAGGTATAAAGAACTTGCCCCTGACTATTTCCTTGCTCTCACATGAATTGATATTTTGCTAATCACAACTCCTAGTTGACAAACAGAACATCTAAGTGGCAGACATGAGATCAAGTTAATGCAGGTCCTCCTCCACTTCCTAGCCCTGGGCTTTTAAAAATGTGACTGAAACCAGAGACCACAATGCAGCCTGTCTAGGAGCTATGACGGTGATTGCTTAGGGGTGATCCCTGGATGGCCACACGAGGTCTCAGTTATGTGCCTGGACTCATCATTTTCAAGTTACACTGGATTTTCTCCACTGTTTTTGACTTCAACTCTGCAGTCACTCCAAGATGTACCGTGTACCTGCTTCTGCTGGCGAACTTTCCACCCTATGAGTTTATAATGTAATCCATCTCGAGAGCTCCTTGCGCTTTCTCTGCAAGTAGTGAGCACCTGCTGTATGAATGTCAGGGGGTAGGGGTACAGAGATAAGCAGGACATAGATTCTGTGCTCAGGGAGGGACAGAAGCACATAAAGACACTGACATTCACCCATGTGCTCAAAGAGGTTAGGTCTGTTCCTCTGGGTCACACAGCTAGGAGGAAGTGGGGCACCAGTTTAAAGTCAGGCATCTTTGAGGATAAGGTCGAAGGCTCTTTCCAGGGCCGAATGCCTCCTGGGGGAGTTTACGGTCTAATAGGAGAGAATGTAATTCTCCAGAACTAAACTAAAACAATCTGAAATATCCTACAACCAAGACCTATCTGAAGAGCTATAGGGACAAGGGACAGAATGATAAATTTTTAATGAGGTTACAAGTGACATTTGGATTTGGGGCGATCCATTTGGAAGCCCTAAGAAACCAGAGAGCACGCATGCAGATGGGACTGTGCTACGGTAGGAGCTGCGAGGTGATGAGGCAGGCAGGTTCAAGCACGGACTTCGTCAGCTTAGCTCCTTGCCACACCCTCCCGTGCCACCACTTGGAATGAGGTCCCTGCTGCTGGGATCAGCCAGAAGGAAATGGAGAAGTGACCAGGCAGAGAAAACGCCTAGCAGTGGACGGGGCTGCTGAGCAGACCTTGGTTCCTTCTAGGGAGATCCTGCAGGGTTTAGGATGTTGGCTCATAGAGGGAAGCCGGGTTCCCTTCTGGTTCTCCCACTGATGCCGAGGAGGGCAGCCTTTGGCTCCAGGCAAGCCCAGACTGATGGCAACGCCTTCCTGGGAGACCCCACTGCACTCAGGTGCAGCAAACAATTTTGAGCATTTCCCTTCCAGCCCCCATGGCAGCCCGAGGCAGGGGGACGCTGACTTTTCGTAGAAGGAGAACAGAAGTGGGTCTCATCCCAGAAGGAGAGCTGAGTGAATGGCAAAAGGGAGTCGGGGCTCCCTCATGGTCCTCAAAGCACCTGGGAAGGGCATTTTTCCCCCTTCAGGAAAACAAAGATAGGGAGTGACTCTGGAAGGAAGCCTTGTTCCCTCACCTTTTGAAGACCACTTGCTGGAGCCTGGTGGCCCCAGCACCCACATGTCTGACATCAGCAAGTTGCATGCCTACCTGTCCCATGGCCATCCAGCTTGTGACCATCTTGAGCTAAGCCCTTGGATTCCCGTGTATTCCCCGGAACCCAGTACACAGATGTGTTAAGAAAGTGCTTGGGTTCAAATCTACTGCTCTTCATGTAAGATCATGATTGGCTCAAGAGACCCAGGATGGGGCTAGGGTTGTGGCTCAGTGGTAGAGCACTTGCTTAACACGTGTGAGGCACTGGGTTCGATCCTCAGCACCACATATAAATAAATTAAATAAAGGTGTTGTGTCCATTTAAAACTAAAAATATTTTTAAAAAAAGACCCAGGCTGGAGTTGGTGAGGGCCAAGTATTGATGGGCATCTCCTGGAAGCTGGGGCATCTGTGATTTTGAGAGGAGCACTGCCCTTTTGAAAAATGATGGAAAATATCCTTCAAGTCTATTTGAGGATCTCCATGTCATGAGTGAATGGGTGGCTCATCCTTTCAGCTTCAAACAATTACCATAGTGTCAGGGATTGAATCGCAATCCCATGTTGGAGTTGAAACCCCTAGCACCTCAAAATGTGACCTTACTTGCAAATAGGGTCTTTGGCATTAATCAAGTTAAAATGAGGCCATTAGGGTGGGCCCTAACCTGAAATGACTGGTGTTCTTATAAAAAGAGGAAATTTGGACATAGATATGCAGAGGCAAGATGACATGAAGGCAGGGGACTGGAGAGCCGCATCTATGAGCCAAGGAAGGCCAAAGATGGCCAGGAAACCACCAGAAGCTAGAAAAGAGGCCCAGAATAGATTCTGACACCCCACTGACACCTTGATCTCAGACTTCAAGTCTCCTGAACGGTGAGACGGCACATTTCAGTTACGTCAAGCCCCTCGGTTCATGATCCTGTGTTACAGCAGCCCTGGGAAACTAATTTGGACAGCAAGCTCTTTTCCCTGTGCTGTACGGCTGAAAGAGACCAACAAAGTCCCAGAAGAAAGAAGCCTCTGAGGTCCTCCGGATTCAAGGTGATCATCCCCACTGCGGACCACCAGGAGAACAAGAGCCACTGAGCAGCCGATAGTCTAGGGCCCGTGTAGGCACATCATATTTTCTCTTCCCACTTTATCCTTCCAATACTGTCAAGTGGGAGTGCTCATCACTCCCATTTAAAAAAAAAATACAGAGGAGCAGAGGAGATAGAGGAGCATTTAAATAACTTGACTAGGACAATGCAGGCAGGACCTGCACCTGGCAAGGTGAGATGTGTGTTGTGCCACACCACCTCTGCATGAAGGCAGGGGACTGGAGAGATACAAGGACAGAAGCCACGCAGGACAGCTACAGGTCCTTCCCAGAGGCTCAGGGTGTTGTCACCACATCTTTGCTCTGTCCCCCTGTATTTTAGACTATGAGGCTCGCTGGCCAGGGAGAGGCTGTGTTTTCCTGGTTTCTCTCACTGAGAAACAACGCTGCAGGGAAATAGCCAAACTCTCTGCGAGGATAAGCTGTAAAGAATCATCAAGTACTTTAAAAGCCCTGATTCAAGCAAATTTTCATCTTGCACAAAGCACTTTCATGTATGTGGCCTACAGCACAACCACTCAGGTGGGAATTCTAGTCATTCCTCTGTACTCACAGGCTCCATGTCACGGATTCAACTAAGTGGGAATCAAAAATATATTTCAACCAAGTGGAAATCAAAAATATATATAAAATGTTGCATATGAACTGAACGTGCACATATTTTTTTCTTGTCATTATTCCCTAAACAATTTGGTATAGCAATGATTCACACAGCATCTGCATTGTATAAGGTATTATTGATTGTCTAGAGATGAGTACACTGGAGGACGGGTGTAGGTTTCATGCAAATACTAGGACATTTTACATAAGAGACTTGAGCATCCACAAGTTCTGACAACCTTGGGTGGGAGGCATTGGGAGGGGTCCAGGAACCCATCCCCTTTGTCTGTATTTGAAGGAGTGACGCGTTGCTTTGTGAACTATCCTTAGTTGTGATTGCCCCATACATCACTCTGATGTGGAAATTCTGCCAAATGGAACTTATTTACAAGGAAGGACGCCTGCAATTTTTACCTAGACGGGGTTTCTACTTCGGATGTTTTAGGTGATATTCTGGTACAGAGTTGGAGTAAAACATTTTCCACAAATGTTTTCTGACTCAACTCATCTTGCAGTTCATTTTTTTTTTCCCCCTCTGGATGCTCCTCTTGGCAGGGATGGAATTTCTCAACTCCCTTGTCAGGAGATTATCTTTCCAATCAGATTGTGTTGATGTTGGATAATCTGTAAAGACCCTACTTCCAAATAAGGTCACATCGTAAGGCTCCAGGGAGGACAACTCAGCCATTCCAGACTCTCTCGTGGCTCCTGGTGGGGGGGACACACTCCAGATCCCCAGGGATCACCCCAGAAGGGCTGCTGCTCAATGCCTGCCAGATGGGCGAGTGACCTTGACCCAGACTTGGACACGCAGACAGAACTGATTCCGATGATCGATTCCTGCACTCCACTGCATTTTGCTAAAAACCTGGACTCCAGAGCCAGACTGCCTGGGTTGAAATCCCTATTAGGGTAGGTCACTTGCCCCTGTGCCTCAGTTTCTCCCCCTGTAAAATGGGGATCGTGGTCACAGGGCTGTAGTGAGGACTAACTGATGTGTTTTTAAACACTTAGATCAGGGCCTGGCACGTAGCAGGTACTGTATTAAGTGACCTCTCTGGTTATTTGTGCCACTGCTGCTTTTGTTATTATGAATTCAATTAGCCAACACGGATTGGGGACCATATGTGTGGAGTCAGCTGGACAGGGTTCAAATCTCAACTGTGCTACTTCTTTGCTGAGTGACCCTGGACATTTGACTTAACCACTCTGTGGCCTGGTTTCCTCCTCTGTGAAATGGAAATAATAAAACTACAGATGTCATAGGCTGGGGTGAGGATAGGGCTCTCGTTGCAGTATCCCTCTCACTGTGAGTGCTAGCATCTCCTAGACACTATTCCTATGATTGATACTGCTGTGACTGTGAGGGATACTCCAGCTGCCCTGGGAAAACCTAAGGTCACCTTGAGGCCTAAGATGGGTTCACCATGGCTGGATATACATCTGAGGCTGGAAGGACACTCATGGGGTCAGGTGGCTCCTCTTGTGTGCCCCTGAATTCTCTCTGCCCACCACCAGAAACCCAGACCTAGAGCTGTGACCTGGTCCTTCCTGGTGACCACGTGGCCTGTGTCCTCTCCCAGCTGCAGAGGGATGCTCCTCATACATTCATCAGATTTCTGGAACCCTCCCGTAGCTTCACTGCTGCGTATCAGTTACAATCCAGCTCTTCACAGGAGCCCTGTGTGCCCTGCCCCTTGCCACATGCCCACTCCTCTGTCCACATGGCCTGTCAGTCCTGCATACCCCTCTCCAGCCCCGCTGTCCTCCTCTCTGTTCCTCCCAACACCCCCAGCCCTGTTCCTTGAAGCCTTCACATCTGCAGCAATGTCCTCCCCTGACCCAAGACCCCTGCATGCTGTCTGCTCTACCATCCAGAGCTCTGGCCAAATGTCCCCTCCTCTGGCCACCTGCCACTCCACCCTGCTTACTTTCTTTGAAAAGCTTATCACACCTTGAAGCTGCCTTCTGTATTTATTGCATCACAGTCTGCAGGGTTGTCACCGCCATGAGGACAGGGTCTCATTTGCTCTTTTTAATTCAAGGGCACCCAGAGAGGGATAAAAGGCAGACAATGACTGTACACAGAGGTGCTCAAGAACACTCAAGAACAAACAAATGGGAAGCCCTGCTTTCAAGCATCCTTTAGAGAGAAGACAACACAACCTTATTCTATAATAAAACAGATTCCACTCAATGGTGAAATTCCACCATGTGGTTGCCACCAACCGGGGACAAACCCATGAGGAAACCTTCAATCCATCTCAGGAGACAGAGAAGGGACCTGCCACCTCCTCCCTCTGTGGATGGCTTGTAGATAGCTCTCCTCGACCTCCTTCCTCACCCACGCCTGCCAAAAACTGCTAGGTTTAGACGCCCATCTTTCTGTTCTGTATTATCAATTGTTTAATATTCAAGAGATGGCATTAAATAAATATGTGAGCAATTATGTCATGTGTTTGAAAACAATCTGGTTAGTCCCAAAGTGCTTGGGCGAGAAATCAAACTAGATAGAGGCAAGAGGTCTGGGTGATCTCTGAGGGAGGAGGAGAGGCACGGCAGCCTGCAGGCCTGCTCCTTCCTGGTTCTGCTCTGGGGTTACTCTGTTCAGGCAGGAGCAGGGGCAGGTGGAAGTCTGCTGTATCTTCACAGTCAGAATCTCACAGTTGCATCCTGGATGCAAAGTTGCTACATGGGGTCTCAGTTTACTCGTCTGTGTAAAGGGTCAACTACATCTACTGGGGGAAGGGCAGGTCCTGGGAGGATGTTCTTAAGGAAGATAAGTTGGATCTGATGCTGGAGATGAGTGGTACAAGCTCTGGTTCCTGATATACCATCATACAGCAAGGTGGGTAGAGCGAGGTGAAAACAGGCCAAAAAGGAAGGGCTTCAGGAGCACATAAAAAGACACAGTTGGTTCTAGCAAAGGGCCAGGGAAATCTCATGGAGCTGCCATGTGTGCTAGTTCTGCAAGGTGAATGACATTTTGACCCCAGGGAGAGGGCTGACCCATTTCAATAGCACAGATGAGGTACCTAGTGCATAACAAGTATTTATTGGGTACCTACCATGTTCCAGCTACTCTGGATTATCTTTGTGTAGCTTTTGTAAGATGCCATTCTGGTCTCCATTTTATGGATTAGGGCATGCTGGCTCAGAGAAGCTTCCTTAGTTGCAAAACTGGTATATTTTGAACTCAGATCTGAGTCCATCTCCTAAGCTCTTGATAACCACTAAACATACCACGACCACTCAGCCGACTGGCACTGTGACCCTCTTAGCTCAAGCATGGGTCACAGCAAGCCCACCTCTGAGGCTTCATGTGCAGCCCAGATGGTAGAAGAAGGAACCAGGGCCAGGTGATGTTACTGGCCTTCATGTGAGCACCAGTCTCTCCTCCCAGGACAGAGGCAGTGTCAGAGTTGCCGGGGTCCCCCAGCAACAGTCAGGGCTGGGGCAGACCCTGGGAATGAAAACCATCTATCACGGAATGTCCTACTGCCTTCCCCCTTCAAGTTCTAATTCAACTGCAAAAGGGTTTCCAGGGAGTTTCTCCAAACAGGCCAAATGTTGCACAATGACATATGTGTCCCCAACAGGATAGCCCATGGAAAGCAGCTGCTTTCAAACACTCTGTGCTCCTGCTCAGTCGACCCTCCATTAACAACCTCTGCTCACGATACACTTGCTCTCTGCTCAGTTTGCCCTCCTCCCCCACAACAAATCCCCAGTGTCAACTCACCCCTCCACGTCTTCTGGTTAAACGAGAGGTGTCAGGCCTTGGAAAATGGGGCCCATGTCTTGCTGGCTCTGGGGACTGGGTGACGAAGTTCAACTCTGGAAAAGGGAAGAGATGGATTGGTTAGGGGCCACATGACCTGACTCAGATCAGGAAGTAGGGTCGGGAACAGTGGTGTGAGTGTCCCCTGAGTAATGGCTCTGGGCTAGGGCCAGTGTTGGGGGTGTAGATGTAGGGAAAACAGGGGTGCCCCTCCCCCAACTCCCCTCAGGGCTACACAGGACCCCACCCCTGCCTTCTGCATTGAGATCTGCCCAGGTGGGTTTCACCACTCCCAGGCCCCACGCTCATCTCAGGGCAGCAGGTCCATCTGCTGGTAGGGGTCAAAGTGGAATCTCCCTGTTGGTGGCTGGTGTGACCATGATGGTAGAGGGGGTATGGTGCAATGGTCACAGGTGTGTGCTCTAGAGAGACAGAGGCCCTTCCTTGGCTAGTGGCTTTGAAGCCCCTGCTTCCCCACATGGAGAACAGAAAGAATACCCATTTCTTAAGATTTTTTCTGAGAGGTAATGTTATGTATAAATACTTTGGCTTTAGAAAGGTTCAATAAACAGCAGCAGAGACCAAATGGATGTTATACGTGTCTTTATTGGCCCCCTTTTATTGATTGGTCTATCTCTCCACTCGTCCATCCATCCATCCATCCACTCACCCATTCATCCATCATTCATCCACCATCTACCCATTTATTTATGTATCACTTTTTTAGTTTGAAATAGATATAAATTTAGAGGAAATTGGAAAGAAATGTACAGGGAGGCTCCATGTACCTCCCTCAGACACCCCCCAAATTAACATCTTGCACAACCAGAGCGCATCATCAAAAATAGACATGTGAAATTGCACAATTCATAGACCTAATTCAGATTTTCCAGTTTTATATGCATTTATGTGTGTGCGTACAGCTCCAAGAAATTTTACATGTGGTTTTATGTAATCATCATCACAACCAAGATTCCCAAAGTGTCCCATCACCAAGAGGCCTCCTCAGCCTACCCCTTTATAGTCACATCCATTTCCTGTCAACTCTCATCCTTGTCCTCTAACAACCACCAGCCCATTCTCTATTGTATTAGTCTTTCAATGATTTAAACATGGAACAAGGCAATATATAACCATTTAGGGATTGGCTTTTTTTTTTTTTTTAACTTGGCTTAATCCTCTGGAGACTCATCCAGGTTGCTGTGCCTATCAATAGTTCATTTAATTTTATTGTTGAGTAATATTTCATGCATGGATGTGCCACAGTGTGTTTAATCATTTACTCATTTAAGGACCTCTGAGTTATTTCTACTTTTGAGGAATAATTATGTATAATGCTCCTATAAACAATGGTGTATAGGTTTTTAAAAATGTGAACATGGTTTTCACTTATTTGTGATAAATTCCCTAAAGTGCAATTGTTGGGTCACCTGATAGTTGCATATTTTAAAAAGAAATTGCTCGGGGCTGGGTTTGTAGCTCAGTGGTATAGAGCTTCCCTAGCATGGGTGAGGCACTGGATTTGATCCCTCAGCAACACATTACAAAATAAATAAAATAAAGATATGTGTCCATCTACAACTAAAAATATTTTTTAAAAATGATTTTAAAAAAATAAAAAATAAATAGAAAGATATTGTTAAACTTTTCCAGAGTAGCTGTACTATTTTATATACCTTCCAGAAAAGCATGAGTGACCCAACTTTTCTGCATCCTTGTAGGCATTTGGAGTTGTCATTATTTTCCATTTAAGTCACTCTGATAGGTGTGGGATGTTATCTCATTGTGATTTTAATCTGCATTTCCCTAGTGGCTAACCATGTTAAACATCTTTTCATGTGAAATGAAAAAATGAGTCTTCAGAGAGATGACTCCTCATGCCTTTTTCTCATTTTCTAATTGAATTGTTTAATTTTTTTTTACTTTTGCATTTATGAGTTTCTTTTAAATGCCAGATACTGTAACCTTCTCAGATTTTATGGTTTGCTAATATTTTCTTCCAGTTTATATTTTTTCATTCTCTAAACAGAGGTGTGTGTGTGTGTGTGTGTGTGTGTGTGTAAAGCACAAGCTTTTAATTTTGGTGAAGTCCAATTTATCATTTTATTTTTCCTTTTATGGACCATGTGTTTGGTGTCAAACATAAGAACTCTGCTTCTTAGCCCTAGATACTGAATATTCTTCCCTTGTTTTTTTTCTAAATGGTTTATAGTTTTGCATTTTAAGTCTGTGATCCACTTTGAGTTAATATTTAAAAAAAACTTAGACTTAAGTTGACATTATTGTTACTATTATTGTTTTGCCTATGGATGTCCAGTTGCTCTAGCACCATTTATGAGATAGATTGTGATCTTTCCTCCACTGAATTTCTTTTGTTTCCTTGTTAAAATCTTCTGGGCATGTTGGTGTGGGTGATTTCTGGCCCATCTATTTCATTCCATTGATCTATGGGTCATCTTTCTGCCAATCCCAATTGGGCTTGATTTCTGCATAATGAATCTTGAAATCAGATAAAGTTATTCTTCTTTTCCAAAACTGTGTTAGTATTCTAGCTCCTTTGGCATACCACATGAATTTTAGAATAGTCTTTTCAACATCTACATAAATATTGTTGGGATTTTGATAGGAATCGCAGAGAAGTGATATCTTTATTATATCTTCCATTCATGAATACAGTGCTACGTCTCTTCGTTTACTTAGATCTTTGATTTCTTTCATCAGCGTTTTACAGTTTTAAGCGTACCAATCCTATAAAAATTTTTGTCAAATTTACACTTAAGTGTTTCATTGCTTTGAGTGTTATATAAGTGGCACTCCAATTTTTATTTTGCTGTCCACATGTGCATTGCTAGTACAGAGAAATGCACTAGATTTTTATATGTTTATCTTGGGTCCTATGACTTTTCTAAATTCACCCATGAGTTCTGGAGAGGTTTTGTTCATTTATTCCTGTTTGTATGTTTGTATATTCCTTTGAACTTCTTATGTAGACAATCAAGTCATGTGCAACCAGGGAGATTTTATTTCTTCATTTGCAATTCATATGCCTCTTCTTGTCTTCTCTTACTGAACCAGCTTCGACTTCTAGCACTATGTAAAGTATAAATGGTAAAATTTGGCATTCTTGCCATATTCTCGTTCTTAGGTGAAAAGAGTCAGTTTGTAAGTACTTAGTATAATGTTAGTTGTAGTGTTTTTTTTTTTTTTCAAATGCTCTTTATTAACCTGAGGAAGTCCCTACTATTCCCATTTTTCTGATGACTTTTTCATGAATGGGTATTGAATTTTCTTTTCATTCATTGACAGATATAATTACTGATATTCCTTCTTTAGCCTATCAACATGATGATTTATACTGACTAATTTTTAAATGTTGAACGAACTTGTATCCCTGAAATAGGTTCCCCTGGATCATGATGCATAATTCTTGTCATATATTGTTGAATTCTATTTATTAATGATTTATTAAAGACTTTCACATCTATATTCATGAAGGATATTGGTTGGTAGTTTTTTATTTTTGTTTTTGTTCTTTTTACTATTTTACGGTTTTGATACTAGCTTCATAAATTCAATTTGAAAGTGGCCTTTCTCTACTTACTGGAATACATTGTAGAGAAATGGTGTTAAATTTCAAACATTTGATTAAGTTCTCCAGTAAAATTATCTGATCTTGGGGATTTCTTTTGAGGGAATTTTAAAATTACAGATTCAATTTAGTAATTATAAGAAAATTAAATTCAAGTTATTCATTTCATATTGGATGAACTGGAAGAGTTTTGTGTTTTTCAAGGCATTAGTACCATTTTCAATTTCTCAGGTTTATGTGAGTAGTGTTATTCATCGTATTCTTTTCCTATCAATGCCTGCAGGGTCTGTAGTGATGCCCCCTAATTCATTCTTGATTTTGGTCATTTTTCTGTTTCTGCCCCTCTGATTAGTATTGCTTGAACTCTGTTAGTGGTATTGATCCTTTGAAAGAATAGTTTCTTTGTTTCATTGATTTTCTTGTCTTTCTGTTTTAGATTTTTGATCTTTTCGTTATTATTTTCTTTCTTAGGCTTTTTGATTTCCTTTCTTTGGATTGAGATTATTTTTCTCTTCTTTTTTAAAATTTTTTTTTCCCAAAATGGGAGTTAGGACTATTGGTTTGAGGCTTTTTATCTTTGTGAGTAATGCCTAATGCCATAAAATTTCCCTCTCAACATTGCCTTAGCCATGTCCTACAAACTTTGATATGTTATATATTTATTTTTATTCAGTTCAACATATTTTAAAATTTATATTTAGACTTTCTTTTTGAACCATGAGTTATTTTATGTATATTATTTAGTTTTCAAGAGGTTGGAGATTTTCATGTTATCCATAATCTTTATTTTGATTCCATTATGGTCAGAGAAAATATGCTCTATAATTTCAACTCTAATTTTGCTGAAGCAAGTTTTATGACCCATCTTAATGATCAATCTTGGTACATTATCTGTGAAAGTTTAAAAAGAATGTGTATTCTGCTGTTATTTGGTGTAGTCCATAAATATTATTAGATCCTGTAGTTCATGGTGTTGTTGAGTTAGTTGTTCTATCAGTTATTAAGAGAGGGGTGTTGAAGTCACCAGCTGTAACTGTGGCCAATTTTATCAGTTTTTGCTACACATATTTCGTAGCTCTGTTGTTTTGAGTATACACATTTAGGATTGCTATGTGTTCCTGATGGACTGATCCTTATATTAAAATAAGATATCCTCTCTAGTCCTAATAATTTTCTTTACTCTGAAGTCAACCGTTTCTGATATTAACATAGCCACTCCTACTTTCTTTTGGTTAAAATGTGCATGATATAATCTTTCTATCCTTTTACTTTCAGTCTTCTCATATCGTATTTGAACTATCTCATGGACAGTGAATAATTGGTCATGCTTTCCAATCCATTCTGCTAACCTCTGTCTTTTGAATAGCATTTTTGATCACCTATATATAATATAATTATTGATATGTTAAGGTTTAAGTGTGCCATTTTATTTTTGTTTTCTGTTTGTTCTTTTTATATACATCTACAATCATATCAGATAGTGTTATAATTTTGGCTTCAAACATCAAACATAATTTAGGAAACTCAAGGCGCAAAGGAAATTTAATTGCCTATTGCATTTACCCATATTTTTATTTAAAATGTTCTTGGATCTTTCTTGATGATGTCTCCAAATTCCTAAAAAAAAAAAAAATCTGCTTCCTTTCTGTTTGGAGAACTTCTTTAGTCTTTTTTATTTTTATTTTTAATTTTTTTATGGATTGTTCCAAGGGGTGTTTTACCACTGCACTACATCTTCAGTCCTTTATTTTTTATTTTTTATTTTTTTTACTTTTGAGAGTCTCACTAAATTTTTGAGGTTGGCCTTAAACTTGCAATCCTTCTGCCTCAGCCTCACAAGTTGCTGGGATTACAGGTGCACACTGCACCTAGCTTAAGTGGTTCTTTAAAGTAGGTCTTGTGCCAACAAGTTCTCTTCCTTTCCCTTCATCTGAGTATGTCTTAATCTCCCCTTCATTCCCAAAGAATATCTTTGCTAGATATACGATTGATAGTTATTTTCCCCCCTAGCATTTCAAAAATACTTTAACATGGTTTCCCATGAGAAATCTATTGGCATTCTAATTGCCGTCCCCCACCTCCTGCTACCATATGTGAGGGATCATTTCTATCTCATTGCTTTCAAATTTTTTTGTTTTGATTTTAGTTTTCAAAAGTTTAACTGTTTTTAATCTTGTAATGGTGGATTGCTTTGAATCTATCCCTCTTTGGGGTTTGCTTAACTTCCTGAATCTCTGGGGATCAGCCATTGTTTCTTCATATGGTTTTAGTCTCTCTCTCTCTCTCTCTCTCTCTCTCTCTCTCTCTCTCTCTCTCCAAAGGGATGAATCCCCTTTTTATAGTTCCACAGGTCCTTAAGGATCTGTTGACTTTTTTCCTAATCCATTTTCTCTTATTATTTAGATTAGGTAATTTCTATCATTCTATGTTCCAGTTTATTGATGCCTTCTTCTGTCCTCTTCTGTCTACTATTAAACACATCCATTGAGTTTTTAAAACTTCAGACCTATTTTTCAGTTTTAAAATTTTCATTTGGTTTTCCTTTATATCTTCTATTTCTTTGCTATTTCTCTTCTATTTTCATTTTTAAAAATTTGATTCAAGTGTGTTCATTGTTGTCCCTTGGAACTTTTTTTTTTTTTTTGAGGACTGCTTTGAAATCTTCACTACTAGATTGTTCTAATATCTCTGCCATGGCATTGTTGACATTTATTGTCTTTTTTTTTTTCACCATTCAGTTGGAGATTTTGCTGGTTCTTGCTATGATAAGTGAATTTTAGTGGAAACTCATGCATTGGAAGAATCTATTATGAGACTCTGGATCTTGTTTTAACTTTCTATTTCAGCTGGCTTCCTTTGAAATCATTCCACCAGAGGAAGAGGATGCTGGCTTGTTAACTCCAGGTAGGGGGTACAAGTCCCAATCAACCTCCACTGACACCTGAGGGGGAATTCCTTGCTGTTGGGCAGGACAGGGAGGGGGATTCCAGCTCCCCACTGGGCCTCTGCTGAGACCTCCCTGGATGGAGGGGCAGTTAGGAGTGCCTGCTACAGCTCCAATGTGGTCTCCTCTGGCACCGTGGGGATTTGGAGTGAGGTGTTGCTAACTAGTGGGGATCAAAGTCCTGGCTCCCTACTTATCCTTCTCTGGCACCACTCCAATGGGGATTGGGGGTTTGAGTTTCCACATTATAGTCTGGTGAGGGTATAAGTCTAGTTTTCCCACTGGGTCTTTGCTAGCATGGACCTCAGTGTTTTCTGTGGTGTTTGGCTGAAGCAGAGCTGTTTTTGTCTAAAAGTGTGTTTAGCTAGGACACCCTTTCTGGTTCCTTAGCTGGAGCAAGCAGGCTTCTGCTGGGGATGTGTTTGGTCTGCTCACTGGTATTTTCTCATTTCTGTTTTCTTCAGCTTCAGCCCTGGGATCTATGGGGCAAAAAAGAGGACCCAGAGAATTCCCACCACTATTTCTTGGGGCCTCGGTCTGTGTTCTTCTTTCAGAATTTTCTTATATTTGTTCTACATACAATGTCTAAGGGTTTGTTGTTGTTACTGTTGTACTTAGTGGGAGGAATATAGGAAAGTACCTCGACCTCATCTTCCTGGAATGAGAAGCCCCCTTACAACCTCTCAGCAAGTGCTCCCCACCTGCCTGCAGTTTTCCAGAATACCATCTATTCAAATCACAGTTTCTGAAATCCCTGTCATGTTCCATGGGCTCCCAGTTTTCTGCTTGACTCAGGTGATGGCTCACCTGTCCTGCCAGGAGGTAAGCAGATCTCTGAACTTTTAGGAGTATGTACAGTAAGATGAGACTTGAAAAGATGCAATATTATTAAAACTAGAAATCCAGGTGCGAATCTTTTTCAAGGTCTTAGGGCCTTGCTTCCCCTGCCAGTTATCTTTAGGGGAACACGGGATCTGAATGTTCCCAGCTCTGCCTCATTTCCCATTTATTGCCAATTCCTCCTCAGAGCTGTGCATTTTCATTTATGAGGTGCTCTCAGGCCTGTGCTTTATTCCCTCCCCTCCCACAGTTCTTGGAGGCAGGCATCACCCACTATCCTTTATGTAGCACTATGGTTTGGGTATGGTTTGAGTGTGTTCCCCAAGGGTCCATGTGCTGAAAGCTTGATCCTCAGTGTGGTCATGTCAGGAAGTGGGGGAACTTTAAGAAATGAAGTCTAGTGGAGGGTGTTTAGGTTACTGGGGATGCTATCACTGGAAAAGATTAAGGTAGATCTTGTGGGGACCCTAGCTATTCACACAAGAGTGAGTTGATATAAAAGAGTCAGGTCTAGTCCCTCCTTGTTCTCACTGTATTCCTGTCTTGCCATGTGATCTCTTCTTGTCACTCTTTTTCTTGCCTTTGTGATGCCATCCACTCTGAGGCTCTCATCAGATTCAAGCTCATGCTGGGGCATGCCTGTGAACTTCCAAAACTGTGAGCTAAATAAATCTCTTTTCTTTAGTTATCACCCAGCCTCAGGTATTGTGTTATAGCAACAGAACACACATTAATACATGTGTGGAGTATCCAGCTTCCAGAAGGCTGTGACTTGCTCAAGACCACTTAGTTGTCTAATGCCAGAGCAGAGGTTTTGCCCAGGACTTGTGACTCCAGCTTCGATGTCATTTCTGAAACTCTTCAATGTCTGGCTGCAAATTCTTCCTGTAGCTTTTTTTTTTTTTTTTTCCTAAGTCAGCAGTTCTCAAAGTGTGTTCCATAGTCTGTGGAGGGTTCCCAAAGATCCTTTCAGAGGTCTAAGAGGTCAAACTGTTTTCCTAGTAACACTAAGACGTTATTTGTCATTTTCATAGTGTTGACATTTGCATTGATGGTGGTACAAAATAATGGTGAATGAAGCTATTGGTGCCCCCCACGTGAAGTTCACAGTTGGCTCCAAACTAAACTGGCAGTTGTCATAATGTTCATTTGTTGTGCACTTGTGGTTAAAAAAAAAAAGCCAGTTTCACTTAGGAATGTCCTGAGAAGTGATGAAAATTGTTAATTTTATTAAATCTAGACCTTTGAGAACAAAGACTGGGAAGTTTGCATAAAGCACTTCTGCCCACCGAAGTCTGAAGGTTGCTAGAAGTAAAGCATATACATGATCCTTTGTGTTGTCTGTTGAATTAGTTCTTCTTTCATGGAACACCACTTTCCCCAAAAGAGCTACCTGCAAATGACGGTGGTTCTGACTTGGGTAAGTTTGGCAGATATTTTCTCAAAAAATGTACCAAGTGAGCCTATCATTTTAGGGAAAATAACTGACTGTATTTGATAACACGGACAAAATTTGAACTTCAAACTTTGGGGAAAACTTTTATCTGCTATCAGGAGGTTGATGGCTTCCCGGTACCTTAAGATATTTCTGATGAGGTCAGGATGAGGTCACAAATGCAATTTTTTTTGAGACAGTATTACAAAATGTGCAAATGTTTAGAAGATGTACGTGACTCCGTGAGCCAATATTTTCTTTCTATTTTTTTTTTGTAGTTGTAGTTGGGCACAATACCTTTATTTTGTTTATTTATTTTTATGTGGTGATGAGGATCGAGCCCAGGGCCTCGAACATGCTAGGTGAATTCTCTACTGCTGAGCCCCAATCCCAGCCGGAGCCAATATTTTCCAAATGAACAATGCATGATGTTATAAAATCATGCCTGGGTAAAAGAGTCATCCAAGTGTAAATTAAAAAAAAAAAAAGGTGGAGGGCTTCAACGTACACTGGTTAAGCATCTCTAGTCTGAAAATTTGAAATCCAAAATGCTCCAAAATCTGAAATGAGCATTGTGTCTACTCAAAAAGTTTCAGATTAGAGGCACATTTCAGATTAAAGGTACTCAATCTGTCACTATTATGTGAATATTCCAAAATCCAAAAAGCTCCAGAATTTGAAACACGTCTGGTCCCAAGCATTTTGAATAAGGAGATTCAACCTATTAGTATGAGAAGCTCATTGTAATGGCTTCAGATTCTTCATTACAGCTGATTTTAAAGATCCTAACTGCTGTGAGTTGAACTCTATCTCTCCTAAATTCATAGGTTGAAGCTCTAACTCCGTGAACCTCAGAATATGACTATATTTGGAGGCAGGGATCTTAAAGGAGGCTATTAAGTAAAATGAGGCTGTTCCCTAAAAGGGAAGGGAAATATGGATACACAGAGACACCATGGTTGTGTTCGTGTGAGGACACAGAAGGAAATCGGCCATCTGTATGCCAAGAAGAGAGATCTCAGGAGAAACCAAGCTTGCAGATACGTATATCCTAAACTTTCACCTTCCAGAACTCTGAGAAAATAAATGTCTGTTGTTTAAGCACCCATGCATGAGCTATTTTGTTATAGCAGCCCTAGCAGACTTAAACACTATCAATAGTTGAGTTTGGTGTAGTATCATAGAAGAATATCTATGATGATTGGAGAAGG
The DNA here is from genome assembly GCF_045843805.1 of Urocitellus parryii. Lineage (NCBI taxonomy): Eukaryota > Metazoa > Chordata > Mammalia > Rodentia > Sciuridae > Urocitellus > Urocitellus parryii. The sequence goes on from NC_135546.1 coordinate 14,738,831, forward strand.
TTATGAAAATACTCTACCTTTTCCTAAAAATATATCTATATGAGATTGGATTTTTCTTCATACACATCACACAAAGCATCATATCACAACTGGCTAGATACAAGGAGAATTCTGTTGTCTTCAATTAAAGAGACTTGCAAAAATATAAAACAACATTACTCTTCTAATTTTTGTTTTGGAAAAAATAGTTATTTTTTATAAAATATGTTATTTTATGTTACTGTGAAGAGTTTACTATTGTTATTTTAAAATAAATTAAGAAATAGACTATTGAAGTGTTTGAATTTCTAATATGGAAAATATAGAGGGAGATAATCACCTTCATAAGCAACACTCTTTGGTGTCCTTAGTAATTTTGAAGAGTGAAAGGTCCTGAGACAAAAGCTGGGGAATGGCTAATTTACTTCAGCATTTCCCAAACCTCAATTAATGGATTTTGACTGTCATGATGGTTACTATCTGTCCTTTTATTGACTTTATGATTTTTTCTTAACTTGATTGATTGAAACTTAAACACATTTATTTTAAGAGGAACTTTTTGTAGTCCCATCAGGGGAAAACTAGTACCACTCCTAACAAATGAAAGACCATGACAAAGAGCGGGAAAACCACAGGATGTCCTTAAGTTTAATAGATGCTATGGCCCACCAAAGGCCCTGAGTCTGCTCTCAGCTCAAATGGAGTTTATCAAACATTTGAGAGGGGAGAGGGTGGTGATTAAGGATCCAGTGGATCCAGACAGAACATCTTGCCTTGATGTACCCGGCAGAAGGAAAGAAAGCTGACAATGGACGAGTTTTCCTATCAGCTATGAACTCTCATTTAATCCCTCCTGAGATCCTCTTATGTATCATTGCAGTACATGCCCTGCATGCTGGGAAGCTCAAACTGAGTGGCATTGAGACTGAAGAGCAGACTCCCTTCACCACTGTGTTTCTGCCTGCTTGAAGGGAGGTCCAGGAGAGGGTCCCTTTCATGAGCCCCACACTGCTGACTGTGGCAGCAAAACCTGACCCCAGCATACTCTAGCTCAGCCAAGCTCATGGGATGATGGATGCTCTTTGAGCCCTGTGCCTATGTCACACCAGCTCTGGCCTGCAGACAGCTCTCCTTAAGCCCGTGCATGCTGAACTCTTTATCCGTTTTCCTCCCTATATTCCTTTCTTAGGTGAATGGCACCCGGGTCAGGAATGTCTCCAGTGACATTGTTTACAAAAGTAGAACCCTGGGAGCAATCCACATGCCCACCAGCACGAGGATGAATGTGACCTCATCCTGCCAGGGACTAGCTGCCCCGGCCACAGAGATCAATCTGGGAAACACCATGTTGCCCTAAAGCATCAAGTCTCAGAAGGTTACATATGGTTTGATAAAAGAAAGGCAAAACTAAACAATATGTGGTGTGAGAAATACAGTCATGAAATAAAAGTTTTTTTAAAGTAAAGAAAGGTTATTTCCTCTGGGAGAGGCAGGGGTTTGGGACGGACTCAATAGCAAATCATTGGTCACATTCTCATGCTTGAGTTGCATTGCTCACAATATACATTGAATCATTAAACCAAAATATATGTTAGATAATTTCTTTTGTAGAGATCAAATATATTTTTTAAAGAACAAAGGAAATAATTTGCAGTTTCTAACCCAATCATTTCACTTTTCAGGAACTTCTTTTATTGGCAGGTGCAGATATAGTCATGAAGACGTTCATTATAGTGTTGTTGTTTTTAAAATCATGGCAATAATTTGAATATAACTTTAATATCCAGTATAAGGGAATTAGTTCAATAAACTACTGAGCAGCCATAGGATAAAATATTGTGCATTTTCAAATGATATTTAATGATCCAGGAAGATATCTTAACCTCCAAGTGAGAAATATAGATTAGTAAACTGAAATGAAATAGGATTTCAATTTGCATCACCCCAACAAGAAGCTTACTATTTTTATGGGTCAGAAAAACAGGTATTACAATGGTACAGAATAGAGGACACAGAGACTAACCCACAAAATTACAATTATCTTATATTAGACAAAGGTGCCACAAATATGCATTGGAGAAAAGATAGCCTCTTCAACAAATGGTGCTGGGAAAACTGGAAATCCCTATGCAACAAAATGAAACTAAACCCCTATGTCTCACCATGCACAAAACTCCTCAAAGTGGATAGAGGACCTAGGAATTAGACCAGAGATTCTGCATCTAGTAGAAAAAAAAGTAGGCCCTAATCTTCATCATGTGGAATTAGGCCCCAACTTCTTTAATAAGACTCGTATAGTGCAAGAATTAAAACCAAGAATCAATAAATGGGATGGATTCAAACTAAAAAGTTTTTTCTCAGAAAAAAAATCTGTGAGGTGAACAGAGAGCCTAGGTCCTAGGAGCAAATTTTTACCCCTCACACATCAGATAGATCACTAATCTCTAGGGTATATAAAGAACTCAAAAAGCTAAGTACCAAAAAAATAAATAACCCAATGAATAAATAGGCCAAGGACCTGAACAGACACTTCTCAGAAGAGGATATACAATCAATCACAAATAGATGAAAAAGATGTTCATCATCTCTAGCAATTAGAGAAATGTAAATCAAAACTACGATAATAAGATATCATCTCATTCCAGTCAGAATGGCAGCTATAATGAAGACAAACAACAATAAGTGTTGGCAGGGATATGGGGAAAAAGGTACACTCATACACTGCTGGTGGGACTGCAAATTGGAGCAGCCAATATGGAAAGCAGATGGAGATTCCTTGGGAATCTGGGAATGGAACCACCATTTGACCCAGCTATCCCACTCCCCGGTCTATATTCAAAGGACATAAAAACAGCATACTACAGGGACACAGCCACATCAATGTTTATAGCAGCACAATTCACAACAGCTAAACTGTGGAGCCAACCTAGATGAATGGATAAAAAAAAATGTGGCATATATACACAATAGAATTTTACTCAGCAATAAAAGAGAATAAAATCATGGCATTTGCAGGTAAATGGATGGCATTGGAGATGATAATGCTACGTGAAGTTAGCCAATCCCCAAAAATCAAATGCCGAATATTTTCTCTGATATAAGGAAGCTGATTCATAGTGGGGTAGGGAGGGGGAGCATGGGAGGAATAGATGAACTCTAGATAGGGAAGAGGGGTGGGAGGAAAAGGGAGGGGGCAGGGGGGTTAGCAAGGATGGTGGAATGTGATAGACATCATTATCCAAAGTACGCGTATGAAGACACGAATTAGTGTCAACATACTTTATATACAAAAATTGTGCTGTATATGTGTAATAAGAATTGTAAAGCATTCTGCTGTCATTAATTTAAAAAATAAAAATAAAAAAATCTTAAAAGTATTTAAAATATTGGAAAAAAGAAAACCAGGTATAATACTGAAAGATATAGTGGTCCCCAAATCAACATTGGGAGTTAAAAGAAGAATCCTTCTATAAAATGCCTCTATACTGAGCTGGGGTTGTGGCTCAGGGGTAGAGTGCTTGCCTAGCACGTGTGAGGCCCTGGGTTTGATTCTCAGCATCACATATAAAATAATAGTTCATTGACAATAAAAAAATATTTTTTTAAAAAAAATGCCTTTATTCCCCTATTTTCTATGGTAAACATGGTGTGAAGGAAAACACGTTAGCACATGGCGCTTTAGTACTGGGAGACCAGCCTCACTTTGTGTGGGACTCTCTTCCACATCCATCTCCCAACACCCCACAGCTCCTGCCCCTCAAATGACTACCCAATGACAGCTGGAGTAGATGAGCCCCCATAAGCCTGAGTTCAGCAGGGGTGAGAGGAGGAGAGACGCAGGCGGAGACACCCTCTTCCCACCTGCTCTCCCTTCCAGCCTCAGCTTCCTGCCATGGCGCATGCCTGAGAGTTCTTCTCACCTGCCTCAGCCCAGAGCTCTTCCTTCCCTGTTCACCAGCCCCTCTGCCCAGGGCTGGCAGCTCAGAGCAGACAAGGAGTCTGGGTCCCATGGCCTGGCCTGGTCATACCCCAGCCAGCAGCCTCTACCCCCTAATGGGGGCCACTCAGACCCTACTTGGGGGATGGCAAGTCGGCACCTTGGACAGCTCCTTTCCACTGCGGCAGTGGTGCACCTGCCAGGGACTCCTGCCTTCTGAGTTCCCCACCCTCCCATCACTTCCCTTCTCCAGAGACGGAAATCAACTCCCTAAGTCCAGCTACCATATCTGCATTTTCTCTCACAAAGAGGCCACCTGCTTGTCAGATTGACCGACTATGATCTATTGACTTTACTGCAGCCACTGTACAGATGGGAAGACGGAAATGCTTACAGGGGGATTGCTGTATCCCAGGGTGCACAGCTAATGGTGGCAGAGCAGGATTCAAGCCCAGGCGGTGGGGCTCCTAAAGCTCTTAGATGAATACTGCCCAGCGCTCCAGACCTGCTGTCCTCATCAGTGAGTGCTGTGCACTTGCGCGATGTCCTCTTTGAGTCAAAAATAGGCCCCGAGGCTCAGTTTTGCTGTACCATCTGCCGTACACCAACTCAGAGGCAGAAATGTTGACTTGCTGCAGAGATGGAACGCTCCAGCAGCCGGGAACTGAGCAGCCAGAGGCCCCCACGCTCTCTAAGGCTCCCCTGCCTGGGGGCTGGTCGATTACGTGGGTGCCGAGAGGGGGAGAGGGTCTTGGGTCAAAGGTCGGAGCAGAGGGCCCAAGGTGGGCCCAGCTCTCGGCAGATGGTAGGACAGATTGGTGAGCTGGAAATTAGCAGCGACGGGCCCGGCACTGACTGCTACTGAGGCTGCGTGGCCTCGGGCAAGTCCTCTGCCTCTGGGCCTCAGTTTCCCCACTACAAGAGTTTTGGGACCTGTGAGTCCTTTCAGGCCTGACAAGGTCATATTCTATAGCTGTAGGTCACAGGGGACCTACATATTCCTGGTCCTCTGGGATTTGACGACAGTTGGTGGGGAGAAAAAGGAGTCTCAGAGACTTGAAATCACATCCTTCCTGACAACATCTGTGACAATGATAAAATTACTTCCCTCGCCAGCAGGCTTGGGCAGCATACATCTCCCAAAGCACTCTCACATTTTTTAAATTTCATTCATCATCTCCATTTTATAGACAAGAGAACAGACCCAGAGTGGGAGAGCAAGTTGCCTTAGGCCACACAGCTGGCTGGCTGGTGGCAGGGAAGTCAGATCCTCGTTGTCAATCATCTGTTACAGGAAACTTGTGAATTTTAGTCCCTAGAGAAGCTGCAGGCATGCGCTTTGTAAGCTTTCACCTGGGGAAGCTGAAGCCCCCAGCGAGGCAAAAAGTATCTTGGTGCCAAAGCAGAAGATAATCCCCCGCAGGAAAAATGTTCTGTTTAGACATCTGCTGATCGTGTTTTCTGTGTTACAAAAAAAATAGACCTTGGGCATCCCAGTGGGAGGGCTGGCCCAGTGCCCTCCACATGGTGACAGGCACTTCTAAGGCAGCTGCGAGGTGCACTGGATGGCAAGTCCAGTTTTGGTGTTCTGGGTACTGCCCTGGCGTGTCGGTCACTCATCCTCCAACTTCCTGGAGGAGCCAAGAATGCTGATGGCCAGGGCCCTGCTGGTGGAGCTCATAGCTGTCCCCAGTGCCTGACAACTCAGTGGCACATTGCTGAGTGTAGATTGAAGACTGGGTTCTATGGAGCACTCGGGCATCTGTTTGAATCTCACACACAGTTGCTGTGATAATTTGGATCTTGAATACAAATTAACCTGAAATGAACCCAAAGGCTCATATGTTAAAGGCAGTGTCCCCAGACTGGTGCCACTGAGAGGTGGTGAAACCTTTGAGAGGTGGGGCCTACTCGCAGATCATTAGGGGCGTATCCTTGAGGGAGACTGTGGGACCTCTTCTCTTCTGCTCTCCTGGCCATGCGGAGGAAGCAGCTCTCTCCACCTCCCGTTCCCACCATGGTGTGCTGCCTCAGCACAGGCCCAAGGCCGCAGGGTCAACTGATCATGGACTGAAACCTCCCAAACTATGAACCAAAATAAACTCTCCCTCTCTTTCAGTTGATTGTCTCAGGTATTTGTTATGGCAAGGGAAACATAAGAATGGAGAGTGCTGAGAAAAGTCCCTCCAAGGCCACACACAGTGAGTGCTTAATATGGGATCACTCTCCAAGCCTGATACAAAGGAATCCACTTAATCCTCAGAGAGACAGGCCTGTTGGTGTGGCTCTGCTGCCCTGCCTGCCCCCCCCCATCCAACCTCTGTGGTGTAGGTGGGCTCCGTTCACACCGAGAGCCTTCACCTCCTTGTCTGAACACCTTGTTCGGTGGGCAGGTGCCTCTCCTTGGAGAATAAATATTCCAGCCTCCCCTCCCTTCCAGTGGGAAAACTATGAGCAGTGGGTTTTGCACTAGCTGTCAGAGTCCCCAAGTGTCACAGAGCCCCAGTTGGCCACAGTCGTAATTATGTTGCTTAGTAACTCATTCCTTTTCCTGCCTCATTTTTTCCTCCCTACCAAGGTGTCTGTGCCTCTCCAACAGATTACTCGCATGAGAATCCATGTCTCATGGTCTGCTTCTGGGAGTCTCAAGCCTAAGGCAAGAAGGCACTAAGATCAGTCCCATTTTCATGGAATGATTTCCCAGGGTGACAGGGAAATCTCCGATTTGAACCCAGGCCTGTTTAACCTCAGGGGTTTTGCTTTAATTCTCACAGGTGCCAAGAAGAAAGAACTACAACTGAGATTGGGAGCCCAGAGGGAGAATAACTGTGGGGGAATAGTGACTCATTCATTAATTTATGCAAAGACTTTTTTTCATTGAAATCTGGTACTTGTCAAGGTCTAAACTGGGGGTGCTGAGGGTACACTGATAAAACACACTGGCTCTATAATCATGCGAACCAGGCTCTAACCATATGTCAACTGTGCGACTTGGGTGGTTGGACCTCTCCTGTGAATCACCCTTTATCATCTGTCAAAAGGTGAAGGATCACATGGAGGATCACTGCGTGCCTGTCACACAGGTTGTGGGGAGAGCAAAGGAACAAGTGCTCAACATGTGCTAGTTACAGGATGATAAGGATGCCCGTGTTGGACACAGGAAGTGAGATGTGGCAGGAGCACTATCATTTTTTTACTCAGTTAGGCCAGCCCTTGTGAAATTAATAATTATGAGTTGCAAACGGGTTTAAAGTTTGCATTTTCCTTCACTTTTCCCCCCTCCCTCCCTCCTCCCCTTCCTTCCTTCCTTCCTTCCTTTCCTCCTCCTCCTTCTTCCCTCCCTCGTTTTCCCTGCCCCCTTTACCCCACCAACCCAAAACCCCTCCATCTGCTCCTTGCCAAGTTCTGTGCTGGGCACAGACATAGAGATGACAAAGACTCCACTCTCAGGAGTCTCCTGGGGTCTGGGAGAGATAGACAAGTGAACGATACAGCACAGTGCGGTAAATAAAGTCTAGCACAGGAGAAAGGGACCAGAGGAGGGGCAGCTGATCTGGCCCAGTGATTCTGGAATTCAGGGAGGGAGCCCATGGCTCATAGAGGTTAAGTCACCTACTTATACTCACTCAGTTTTAAAAAAAAAAAGTCTGACTCCAAATTCCACATGATTTCTAATATCCTGGTATGGAGTCACATTCTGTTAAGGGTCACAAGGAACCCATAGTAACACTGACTTTTATCACAAGACAGATCTTGAGAACTCAGTCCAAGGGAATCTCTGGTGGCTGGCTAGCCACAGAGAACAGAGCCTCTGAAGCAATATGGAAAGAGCGACTGATGAGCTGAGAACAATATAAAAGCAATAAATGTTTACTGCTGTGGTAGACATAACTTCCTGAAACTTAGAACTTTAAGTAGTAGAAATATGACAGAATACTTCACTGAACCATGAATCAGAACAGCCTGGAACATGAGGTATTTTACCTCGCTATGCAATATTGTTTTTTCACTTTCCTTACAATGACCTTAACTACATAACATTTTTTTTACATAACTACATAACAAATTTTCATTTTTCTTCTGATTTTTTCTATTTAACACACAAATAATCTGGATCCTAATTTTATAACCTCTGGAGAAGGTACGCTTTTCTTTATGTGATACTTTATAAGAAAAGTTTGGAGGAATCTGAGATACAGATCTCTTGTCTTTTGGCATTTGACACTTTTGCCTTCAGAAAGACAGATTCTCAATTCTCCAATGAGACTCAACAAGCACATGGGCTCTGATCTACAGAAATCCATTTCACAGGACCCCTGTCAAGACTTAATGTATCCATTCCAGGATCCCCAGCTGCCTGTGGGCTGGCATTGCAGGCTCTTCTGATTATGGCAAGGAGCAATGTCACCCCAAAGTCTATGGAATCAGCTGCTGAAGAGTTTTAAATAGTAGCAAAGCCATGCTGGGTGAGGTCATGGTGACAACCAAGGGGCAATAGTCACAGTTGTTCTGGGAGAGAAGGAAGCTGTTACGCAGAGTTGCACAGCCTGGCACAAACCAAGTGCTCCAACCAGGCCAGGGCTGCTGGCAGGACCCGACCAGACCTGCTGTTTCTTTGGCTAAGTGCTGTAGTCTGGCTCTTCTCTACTTGGGTCCAGCAAGTCAGAGGCTCAGACAAGACCTAGGTATGTGGGAAAGTGTGTGGACCCCGCTTGCCCGCCCTGCTAGAGTCTGTGCCTCTAACTCTTGGCCTGGGCAAGTGTTTCTTTTTTAGGACTGCAGCCAGGGAAGGGGACATCACCCAAGTGACTATGCAAATATTTTTGACTTGCCCCTTCTTCCAACGCACAGCTTCCTGAAACTCATCTCTGATTCGTAATTAGCTCACAGAACAGTTAGGAGTAGCTGGTAGAAGAACAGGTAGTGGATTCAGTGGGGAAAGACGAAAGGCAGCTTGCAGTGAAGCAGGTGGCTTGGCTCTCAGATCAAGCAAGGCAGTGGCGCATGCATGCGCTGATTTGTAACATGCATGACAGGCAGAGTGGAGGTGGGGCCAGGGGTGCTAACCTCAACAGAGATCTGTGACCATCATCGCCCCTCCTTGCAGAAAGCAATCCTCAATACGACACCTTTCTCTTTAACACCTCAGTCACACACATCTCTCACACGGCCCCTGCTTTGGCAATTCAAAGTTTCATATAAAGAAATACTTGGCTGTAAATATGCGTTTCTAGCCTACACTGTTATATTTAGAGACAGATTTTTTTCTTTCTTTTTTAGAAATCAGAGTTCAAACCTCCAGCCTGACAGCAAGATACAATTGCTCATGATTGTTTCATTCAAAAAAGAATAAAATGCATCATATTTACCTGCTTGGCTCTGTCTCCGATCCCCAAAGCTAATTGGGCTGGCCAATGAAGCAGAGCTCTGACCACCGGGGCAGGGAACCTCTGCAGGGGGTGTCCTGGCCATGTGACCTCAGACATGGCTCAGTTTCCCCAGGACTCTAGGCTCTGTCTGGGCTGCTGGGAGAGGACTTGAGGTGTGTGAGCTGGGCCAGTTCTCTGGGGCCCTCGGCAAATGGAAGTTGTGAACCTTAACACTGCTTTTGAACAATGCCAAAGGTTACATAAGCAACGTAGCGGTGCCTGTCGTGGGGCCTGGTTTTGGCTTTCTGAAACACTGATTTTGAACAATGTCAGAAGTTGCATAAGGACCCTGGCTTTGCCTGCTGTGGGGCCCAGTTCTGGCGTTCAGGAGCTCTGCCTGCAGTGGCATTTCTGCAACCGGAGAGGGAACACCCTTCCCACGGTGCCGCCTCGGTGCAGTGGTGAGTCACACACTGGCAGGGGCGTGGGCGGGAAACCACTTAGGCATCACCATGGAATCTGACAGATTTGCCCCCTTGGAGCTACTTTGTCAAGAAAAGGGGAAAAGGGGCTCCCTTCTCCTCCTGCAAGGTGAGCAGGGTGTGGAGGGGACAGTTTTCCTCAGCCAAAGCCCCTCACCACGGATGTGGCTAGAAGCCAAGGCTGGAGAAGGTGGGAGTGTCTTGCATTCCTCCCAAAGTGGATGCTGGCACGGGCTTGTGGGGTGGGGAGCAAACCCCACCTTGTGACTGCCGACCCCAGCCCTGTCCACTCTGGCACATGATCAGGTTCAAAGGCTCCTGACATAGTGAAAGTCAAAGGTGAGCACTGTCTGTGTGCGGGGCTGGGCTGATGAGTGCCTGGTGAAGAGTTTTGCTCCATTGCAGCCTCAGAACAGCCTGCCTGCTCTTGTTCCCATTTCACAAATGGAAAAACTGAGGCTGGCAGATGCCCGAGATCATGCTGCAGCCATGAAGTGGATCTGTGATTTCAACCCAGAGGAACTTCCTGGGCTCTGAAAAGGGTCGGGAAATCCCCAGGTAGGTGTCTCCAGGCAGCCGAGATGCAGGTGAACAGTTTAGGAAACTGCTGGGACCACGGCACGGCTCAGCGCAGAAATGCTCATTTTTGGCATCTGCCGCTTTTTAAAGTACATTCTACGGGTTGCCCTGTTTCCTTTCCAGAACAATTCTATGAAGCAGGTGCTAGTAGCTTCATCTCACCGGTGAGGAAGTGCAGGTGGAGCCATTTCCCAAGACCACCCAGGCGCTCTGCCCTCATGCCCTCTGACTCCAGCTTCCCATCCTTGCAATGGGGCTATATTAGAATCCCAGCCTCCGATGATGTCAGGGTTAAATGAGGAAACGCAAGGGAAACGCTTTAGAAGCTGCAAAATGCCACTGGAATACTAAGGAGTATTATTATTTACTAAAATAGCTTAGTGGGGACAAGGCAAGTGAAGCAGAGAATTACAAGGTTCTGGATTCAATCCTAGATTTCTGCAGAGTGCTTGAGTGGCATTCTTCCCAGGACTGGAAGCTCCTGAAAGCAGAGAGGGTGTCTCGTCTGCCTCAGTTTCCCTAGAGCCCAGCTTCAGGTATGGCAAAGAGAGAGTCCTAGAAAACCCTTGGCTGAATGATTCAGGATTAATTCCAGGGCTCCAGGAGAGGGTGGAGGGGAGGAAAAATGGAATCAAGGGCTAGCAGTGGCCTTAGCGGTAGGTGACCAGAAAAGGAACCTTCTAACTGGGATGCTTTTGAGAATGACAAGGACGCTTTTAATAGTCTTGATAAAGCGTGACATATCATCACACTGTCATTTGTGATCTGCTTGTTTCATCTGATTGGCATATTGTTCAGGAAACTGAGGCCCAAGAGGTGAGCAAAGCCTGGTGGGAGTCCAGGGCTCCCTGTTCCTTCCAGCTTGCTCTTGGAAGAGGGGACAGCAGCTATGAGTGGGTGGGGCTTGCTTAGGAGGCTCTGCAGTTCTCTGGAAAAAAAAAAAAACTGGGCATTATCACGAAAATCTAAAGTTTCTGTTGGATAAATATCAACACTTCTGGGCTGGTTACTAAGGGCCTGAGCAGTTGCTAAGTGGCCGCCTGACCTCATGAGGGGCCATTGTTCCATGCTCAATAGGCATCCTTGAGTGACATTCCCCAACTCCCAAATCCCAGGGGCCCCTGGGGTTCTGTGAAAAGAAGCAAGAGATTATAATGAGCAGGAACAGTTCACAGAACCACGTTTGTTTTCTGGGGGGGGTGCTGCATGGAGGTGGGGGGACAGTTTTTCAGAGCAAAGAGTACCCGTGAGAGGTCCTCAGCTGCTGCGACTAGTGACAGAAATACCCTAGGAATAAAGAACTAACCCCGTGTAGAGGGCCTGACCCTTTATAATCCCCTTGATCACACGTCACCCCACTTTGTTTTTAGAGCAGCCACATGTGGTGGGGGTCAAAATGGTCACCTGCATTTCATAGAAGAGAAACTGAGGCTCAAAGAGGGGAAACGGCTTGCCCAAGACCTCCCAGAAGTGCCTTCGTTTCTAGGCTTGGAAGACAGAACAGCAGCTACCCAAAGAAGCCCACGTCCAAGTTCCAGGAACCATGACTATGTTATGCTACAAGCAGAGGGGATCCGAGGTTGCTCATCAGCTGACTCTAAGACAGAAGCCTTGTCCTGGGTGACCTGGGAGCCCAATCTAATGACAAGGGAGGCTGCTGTGGTTTGGGAGAACTTGAGTGTCTCCCATGTATTAAAGACTCCGTCCTCAGCATGATGCTTCGAGGAAGTAGTGGAACCTTTTAAGAGGTGGGGCTTAGTGGGAGGTCTTCAGGTCACTGGGAGCATGCCCTTGAAGGGGACAGCAGGACCCCAGACTCTTTCTCTTCCTCTCTCTTGGCTCCCGGCCATGGTCAGCAGTTTTGCTCTGAGACATGCTCCCTGCTATGCTGTACGGCCTCACCCGGGCAACAGGGCCACTTGATGCTGGACTGGACCTCTGAAACCACGAGCCAAAATAAACCTTTTTTCTTTAGTAAGGTGACTGTCTTCGGTATTTGTTATAGTGATGGAAAGCTGACATGGAGACAGCAAGTCAGTCTCCAGGACTTAAGGAACACGGGCAGCTCCTAGAAGCTGGAAAAGGCAAGGAGACACATTCCTCCCTAGAGCCTCTGGGAGGAACATGGCCCTATCTTGATGTTAGCCCTATAGACCTAAGTCCAACTTCTGACCTAGAGAAAATGGTCAATTTTAAACCACTTCATTTGTGGCAATCTGTTACAGCTGCAACAGAAGACTAACCATGGTTAGAAATCCGCAAGTCTAAGCCAGCGGTGGGGCTCAGAGATCATTTAGCTCCTTGGAGCGAAGGAAGCAGGTGGCCTAGAGAAATAAAGTGATTTGCTCAAGGTCCTACAGCAAGTGACAGAAATAGAGGCAGACCTCTGGGTGTAGGTCATGCCTCCTGAAGCTACTGAGAATGTTGTCAACCAAGGAATTGCAACTTCTAGGACACTATTCTGCTAATCCACCCTCAACAAACCTCATGAGGGCTCTAAGCTGTGAACCCTCTCCCCTTCTGCATCTCTCCTGGGCAGAGGCAGGAAGAAGACCCATCCTATGACAGACAGGAGGGCATTCTCCTCTCCTAGCCCCTGCCAACACAGGCAGCCTTGGACCCAGCACTGGGATTGTGATTTCCTCATCTGAAAATGTGTATAGCACCCTTCACATTAAACCATGCGAATGAGGTGGGAGTGCACAGTGGGACTCAGTGCCTTCTCCTCTGGGTCTCTCAGCCAGCTCAGGCCCTGCCCTCACAGGCCTCTGGCTCCTCAGCTCAGCTTCCTTTGTGATCTGAGGATTCCTGCCTCACTTGGCATTATCTGGGGCTGGCACACAGAAGGGACCTGCTAGAGGCATGCTGAATGGACCACAGGGTCCATGCCCGAATATTCCCTCTCTCTCCTTGAAAGCTCTTATTCCTATTGATTTATTCTTTCCTATTTTGTTAGTAAGAAACTCACATCATTGATATCTCTCTCTCTCTCTCTCTCTCTCTCTCTCTCTCTCTCTCTCTCTCATATGAAACTACTGAAGATTTGCAGGAATCCTCTGCAGTGAATATAACATTCACTGCAGATGCACAGAATTTTTTGCAGATACACAGAATTGAGGTCCAGGGAGGTGAAGTGTTTTGCCTAAGATCACACAGCAGGCAGATGCCTAAGTCAGGATTTGAACCAAGGACTGTGTGATATATCAGTTTATGTGTGTTCTACCAGGACTCTAGGCTGTGGTGGTCCTTGGGCTCCCAGATTCCTGCTATCCCACTATAAGTCACTGCTGTCCTGGAGATGATTCGCTCCTTGCCTTCTGGCTGGGCATTTCTAACTGGCATCCTGGGCCTCCCAGCCTGGGTCTCTGTTCTGATATAAAGAGGCGAGTGTGTGGCTTAGGGTGGTCACCAAAGGCTCTAGGAAGGCAGTTCCAGGGGCTCCAGATGTCACTCACTGAGGAGGCAGATGAAGATGCCACACAGCAGGAAGATGCTTGGAAAGTGTGAGAACTTATAAAAAGTTCATCAGAAAAGTGGAACAGCTCTGCTGGGTGTGCTTGAGTTCCTCACAGCCCATGCAGCATCTGTGCTGCCTGGAAGAGGCTGGGTTCCCAGGGAGGCCACGCCCCTGCAGCTCAATGGGACCTTCTGGTTAGAGACTGATTAAGGCAGCAGGCAGTGATCCCAGGGGAGGGTCCCTGGAGACCATCACGCTGCAGTGAGATGCAGGGCGAGGGCCTCAGGGTGGGATCTTAGAGGACAGGGCACTGGAGTTGCCTTCACTGAGTTGTGGGGTGGAAGGAACAGCCTGGGATTCAGGGGTTCTTGTGGGGCACAGCTGGGCACAGCTGTGGAGGGATGTGTTCAGGGGTGGAGAGAGGTAGGGGGTAGCTGGAAAGAGGCGTGTGCCGAGGGCAACCTCCTGTTCCCCTATTCTGTCATCATCTATCTCAGTAAGTGGCAGAGCAGGGCTTTGAACCCAGATTCGAGTGATCTGAAGCCCGTGCTGTTTCTAGGTCAGTGTGCCAGCAGCAGGAGTGGGGATCATCATGGTGGCCGGACCAAGGTGGCTGGGGAGGAGCAGAGACAGGAGGTCACATGAGGGTCCTGCTCAGAAGTTGTGGTTGTGAGGCTGCCTTCTGGCTGAAGATGGTGCCCTGAGGCACAGTGGCCAGTTACACGTGGATATTATGCAGGAATAAGGTGACAGGGCCGGGAGAGAACTGTACACTGAAGAGCACTGTGGGTCTCAGCTGGCACCTGTGCCTCCTCCTTCAGGTCAGGGCAGCTTGAACTGCTTTTGAAGAACTGCTCACCCCCGTTCCCCCATCCCAGCTTGTGCGGCTTTGAGGGGGCTGACTCTAATTGGGGCTCCCAGGATGGGTATGAGTCTCAGCCTTGGTTAAATGGAACTTTATAGTATCCAGCCAATGATCAGTTGGTGGAGGTGTCTGTGACCCGTGAGCCTCTGAGTCACTTAAATATTTTCCAGGATTGCAAGGAACGAAGCACTCTCTTTTCTCTTTCTGTGCGGATAACTGAGCCAGTAGGATGTAAGGATGTAAACTTGAGCTACAAAAGGGCACTTTTGCTACCACGTAAGGAGCAGTTGCCTGAGGATGCGGCCAACACAGGGGTACAGGAGAGGGAGAGAGAGAGAAAGAGAGAGAGAGAGAGAGAGAGAGAGAGAGAGAGAGAGAATGAATAAGTACTGATGACATTGTTCTACCCCTGGATCCAGCTGGGCCTGAAGCCCATTACCTTGCCACGTCTCAGTTACTCAACCCAATCAATTCCTTTTGTGCTTAAGCCAGCACAAAAGGAAATTGACTCTTTGACAGAAAGAACTAAGTGAAAAAGCTCATAGCCTTCTTGGAGTGAAAAAAGGAGGGGGGGGATTCAGGAAAAAAAAAGATAGGTAAGGGAAGAGAATAGAAGGATAGGGAAGGAAGGCAAGAGAAGGGAAGGGAGGGGTAAGAGGAGAGGAGAAAACAAGTGAGGAGAGTAACAGAAGGTGGCCCTGCACCCTCCAGGAGTGAGGCCAGCTGCTCCTGTCACCTCCTCTGCTATTTATATACTTTGTGGCTCTCCACGTAACTTCACACCTGTTATCCCTGCCCTTCAAACACAAATTTGTTTTCAAACAGTTTAGAGATGCTTTTCCTCCCTGAGAAATACTGCCAGCTTCTAGGGGCTCCTTGTTTCTGAAGTACAAGTTATACCCCTAGGAGGGGCAGTAAGATGAATGACATTGACCACAAATGGGCTTTCACTAACAGAGCACGCTCACACACGCTGTGTCTGATTTACTCCTAGCAAAAGCCTCGTGAGGCTGGCAGAGAAGTTTCCAGCCCCGTTTCTCATGCGGGACACAGTGTGACTTGCTCAAGGTCTCCCAGCCTGTGGTGCTCTGGTTTGCATCCAGGTCCCTGGTGGGAAGGGAAGCCATCTGGGAGGACGAGCAGAACTCAGTGGCTCTTGGGATCCATCCTGGGCTTGATGTTCAAAGAAGGTCCTTGGAGACCCAAGGCCCATCAAAGATAGCGCCGCTTGTGTCCTCCCATGGGGAGCTCAGGATGCATCCGGGGTGGTCCATTTCCAAAGAGAGACCATTTAAAATGCAGCTGGCAGTTCAAATGCTGGGAACTGTGTAACACTCTTCCTTTCAAGTTTCCACACTGAGCAATTTGGTTTCCATTTTGGGAGGAGAAAAGTGGCTCCGACTTTAAGGAGCTGTGACAAGACCGAAGCTGGCCTCTTGCAGCCTTTGATCATGGCGCATTTAACTCTGACTTCCCAAACCTGAACAGCTGGTCCAGACCCTCTCAAACCTAGAAGGCAATTAAATTTCCACAAAAAAGAAGTAGGAACTCCAGGGATAATGAGACAGGAGCAACTCAAAGGTGGCCGCTGAGCTCTTGAACTGGTGACAGCCACCGCGGAGTCGACGCCCTTTATAGTGAGGTGTCCCACGTGGATCTGGACAGTAGATCAGGATGGGAAACCATCGGAGCTGGGGTTCTGCATTGGCAGTGTCCCAGACTTCTCCTGATGGTTGTGGCCGGGCGAGGGACTGGCCTCCTAGCAGGGTCGGAGTTGGGCAGGTGTTGAGGACAGGTGCCCTCACGGGGACTCTCTGATGGGATCCGAAAACCAAAAGAACATCTCATGGCTGGTCCATTTTTCTGAGTGCCGGAAGCATCTCAGATGTCACATAGACCCAACTGGACCCCATCTTGCCCCCCAATTTTCTCTTTCTGTCTTTCCCATCCTGAAACCTGCTGCCTGCTTCCCTCTCTCTCACCTCAAAGCCATTGTCAGTCCTCTGAGTCTGCATCTGACACCTCTCACATTCTCTCCCCCTCTACTGCCATCACCCTCACCAGTCATGCATCCCTGATCACCTGAAGGAATGCAGTCCCTCCCTCCTGGTCTCCACGCTTGCCCCCTACAGCCACTCCCCAAAAGAAGGGTCTTCTGGAAGCCAGATCCTATTACACTGAAGCTTCGACCCCTGGATGGCCCTGTTGCAGCGAGGATGAAATCCAAACTGCACTCATTTCCTGGAGGCATCTGTCCGCCCTCCCTGTAACACCATCTCCTCCCTAAATTCTGGAACTCTGGCTTCCTTCAGTGTCTCCAGTGTGCAAGAAGGGTTCCTACTCCAGGGCCTTAGCACATACTAGACCTGCCTGAAAAGCATGTGCCCTGCATTCTTCCTCTTGTAGCACCTCACCTAGAGTGGCCGTTGTATAGTACCTGTGTGACATTTTAGTTCCTATCTCCTCCATGGGGCTGAGAACTTCCTGGGAGCACAGAATATTTGTCCTGTTACAATTATAATGCTCAGTGGTTTAAATGGGTGACAGGGAGAAGTCCTTCCACCTGTCCACCCACCCATGTATCTGTTTGTCCACTTATTTTGTCTATGTCTCTGTTCACCATCCATCCATCCATCCATCCATCCATCCATCCATCCATCCATCCACCCATCCATCTAGCCAGCCATCTGTCTACCCATCCAAATGCCCACCACCCACTATCTGTCATCACCCACTGTTTACTCAGTAGTCTAGTAGGAGGAATGAGTTAAATAAATGAACTCAATGGCTTGCAGGTGGGAACTAATGTTCACTCTTAAATTTGCACCCCAGCTAATTAGAGGATAGAATTTAGGGCAGGGACCCCATTTCTGTTCAGTATGCTGGTGTTTCTCAGTCCCATTGGATCCAACACCCCTTTTACTGTCTTCAAAACAAATTCACAGATACTATAACCTCCCAATATACGTAATTTTTAAATGGTATGTAGTATCCCTGCTGTAGTGTAGGAGAGAAGAGAAAAGCCAATAGCAAGTGAATGAGCATTTCCATATCCACAAGGCCTCTGTGTGACTCCACTAGGAGATGTGATGAGTCGCCAGACTCTGGGTCCTCCCTGGGCTGGACTGGTTTACACCGAAAAGAAGACCATGTTCAACCGAGGACCGTCAACTCCTCTCATTATATGTGACATTCTGAAGTGAGGGATAATTACACATATTTGTAGATGTACATCAAGTCACTAGGAATTTGACAGCTACTAACACAGGGCTGTTGTGTCAGTGTTCTGAGTACCAAGAGGTATTAAAATAGGGATGGTTGTGGGTGAAATTGCAGATAAAATGAAGTACAGTTTTCTAATAATTTCCTTTGATAGTTTCATTCCTGGAAATCCCAGGGTATATTAACAGGTTGACATGTCATGGTCAGGAGCTGGGCTCAGATGTGTACAAACAGGGTTTTTACTGACATTTGCATCCAGTGAGACATTGACATTCAACACTGTGCTGGCTGCACACAGAAGGTCAATGTGCGGGGCTGTCCTGTGCATCATGGGGCAATAATAAGTTAGGTCCTTGTTCCTAACTATTGTGACAACCCAGAATTCTCACCCACCCCCAGAGGAGTGTAGCATAATGACAGACAGATTTGGTCCCCTCATTCCACAGTCATCTCTCCTGGTCCCAGCCTACCTCCCAGCCAGTCTGAGAGGGCCAGGGGCTTTCTCCTGGCCACAGCCAATCAAAGCCCACCAAAGGATAAAATGTCCTTTTGGAAATTGGGGGGCCACATGCTGCAACAAAAGTGGATTCGCAACCTCAAGTCCTGAAGCCAAAGCCTGGGATGAGTGACCTGGGGGAAGTCTGTTGGCCTCTCCGATTCCTAGTTTTTTTGAATTGCCAAATAGGAAGAATAATCTCTCCTGTTTGGAGCTGGTCAAAGCATACCTGCATTTTCTACTCCTAAGTCAGGTTCATGCTCATAGAGGAGGCACAGAGGTGGGACAGGGCTCAGGAGCCTGCTGATCTTGCTTTGCAACACCGCTTATCAGCTGAGTGGCTTTGGGCAAGATGCATAACTTCTCTGAGCCTCAATTTCTTTATAGGTAGTAGGGGCTGCTTCACACGGCAGTTGTGAAATATTTGTTAGAAAATTTGTGCAAAGTATTTCTCGGAGGTGCTTCCCCTACAGCAAGCCCTCAATGAATGTTAGCCATCCATATTGTCACAATTTCTAGTTATTAATATTTATGGAACATGAGAAATAGTTGTGTGTAAGAGGAATGGGATGCGGTGGTAGAAAACCAGCCAAGCCACCCTGCTCCCTGCAGTGCCAGATTCGTCACCCTCTACAGCCCACACTGCAAAGGCACGTGTGTCCAGGAGGACAGCTGCAAAACCACCTCTGGCTTGCAGGTACCTGGGAGGAACACACTAGGGAGTGACCATGGCGTGAAAGCCCACACACTTGATATTCAAAGAAAGAAAAGTCTCCTGAGCTTGAGATCAGCAAAGAGATCCTGAGCTGCAGAGATCCAGGTTCAGGGGGCTGGAACTCAGAGGAGGAAGTTTCCCTCTCCTGCCTCTGTTCTGGCTGGTGAATGATCAGTCCACAACCCGGTATTTTTGGCTCCAGCTGCTTCAGAAATGCCGTTTTGGAAGCAAGGCCTCGGGGAGCCACAGCCTCCTGTTCAGCTTGAACATCATGCGTGACTTCCCCGATAAGATCAGGCAACATCCCTTAATTGCTGCTCAAATGATTCTCATGATGCGCTCCCAGCCCCCGCTACTTGTTACGACCCCAACACGATCGTGGTTCTCACTACTCAGCACCCAATGTGCGGCTCTGGGGGTCACGTAGCCTTGCTTTTCCCTTTTCCCTGCCTGGCTTTTGTTTGAACAACAGGCAGGTGAAATTCAAACCTACCCACCAACCAGTGTTGGGGGGCCAAAAAGAAAGGATATATATTTTCAACCAACTGGATAAAATGGGCTGAACATAACCTCTGTAGCTGCTGCTTTCTGCAGAGCCTTTCTCAATTTCTTCAGAATCCTGTTCACTCTGTGATGTGGTATCACTCTCCTCTTTTCACAGATGAGGAAAATGAGGTGCAGGGAGGTGACGGGAGTTATCAAAGCTCACCCCCTAAGGAACATCAAAGCCAAGCATGAAAATTGTATGTGGCTCCTAAGCCCCCTTTCCATCCAAGAGTAACAGTGATGGAAGCGACAATCAGGAAGGCAATAGGTGCCTTTTATTGAGCACCTACTGCATGCAAAATGCTATCCTGGCTATATAGGTGATCTATTAATTGGAGCCACTCTTCACTCACATCCCCAGGTGGAAGAATGAACCCTGTATTGCAGGTGAGGAATCCAAAGCAGAAGCTTGGGAAGGCAAAGTGACTCGACTTAGATCCCCCTGGGAGCATGGGTTGGAGCCAACTCATCTTACTCCTTTCTTCTCCCAAAGAGTGGTACAGGTGTTTCTAAATGGCATCTGGACAGTTTTTTTTTTCTTAAAGTAGTTTTCTTAAAGTAGAAAGAAAGTTCTGGACATGACATCAGTCAAACTTTAACTACTTTAAGAAAAAAGATTATTTTATGAACAAGACAAAAATATACAACTAGAACTTGACCTCAGAAGTATTATTCCTAACGATAAAGCCAAAGAGGGAATCCAAATGATGAAAACTAATGAGTTCAAGAAAGAATGCTGACCTCTACCATTCAAACCTTTTGGGGCACTAAGCTAGAAGGGGCCCAGGGTCAATGCTCTGGAATGATGGAAGGAGGCTAGGCCTCAGGATGGAAGGGGTCTGCTAAGTGTCAGCAACTCGAGACTGACCCAGAACTTGACCACAGAAACTGGGTTAGAACTTCTGAGTCTGCTGCCACCTTTGACACTATTTCCCAAACCCTGACAGGGACAGCTGGTCAGCCAGAGGATGGGGGTGGTGTGGATTTTCCAGAATGGAAAGAGAAGAAATGAAATTGGGAAGCTAAACTAGTGGCCTAGTGAGGGGCCACTTTGATGGTTTCTCTGGACATGGGGAGAATATTTAAAATACAGCCCAGCCTACCACATTATTCCTGGGGCCTTTATCATTTACCTTGGATACTTAGAGTCTGAATCCCTTCTTCCATCTTGGGAGCTGCCCATCCTGAGACTCAGAGCCCACCTTCCCATTCTAGAAGCTGGAAACACCTGCAACTGGCCTCTCTGGCTGCCCTGGACATGACATCAGGAGCTACTGAATGCAGGGCAGTGGCCTCTTCCTCAGGCTGGTTTGGAGGCCTTGCTCCTCACAATCCTGAGCTTGGTTTCTGATCCATGCCTAGGGTTCCTACAAGGCCCCAGGGCTATTATTAAATTTCTCTTTTTGCCCAAATCACTCAGGGTCAATCCCTGTTATTTGTAGTCTAAAATCCTGGCAGATCCAGTACTTCATGGGTCACTTGTCCAGGGGCAATCTCAATTAAACTAGGAGGCCCCACAGGAAGAGGTCAATGCTTAACTTCCACAGAGGGAAAGCTCACAACAGGGGAATGACCAGAACAACAAGAATTGCAGGGACCCAAGTTCCAATGCTATTCCAGAGGCACTTTACCTACATCCCCAGTCTTTTTAAATGTATTTTGAGACAGGGACTCACTAAGTTGCTGAGGATCTTACTAAGTTGCTAAGGCTGACCTTGAACTTGGAATTCTCTTTTGGCCTCTGCAGTTGCTGGGATTACAGGCATGCACCCCTGCACGTGGCCTTACACTGGTCTTGCTGGACATAGTATCAGTAGAATTGCATTCTTCTCTGGAGTTGCTTATCTTCTCCAGCTTCTGCAGCTGTGAACATTCCTTGCTGAAGCCCCTTCCTCCATCTTCAAAGCCAGCAAATGTCCTATCTCTCTGACCCCCTTTTCCATGGCTACAGCAATACCTGACCAAAGCTGGGAAAGGTTCTCCACTTTTAAGAACCTAGGTGCTTAGACTGGGTCACTAGGATAATCCTGTATACTTTCACGCATCAGGTTCTTTAATCATACCTATAAAGTCTCTTTTGTAAGATAAGGTGACAAATTTAGAGGTTGCAAGGATTTGAGTAATGACATCTTTGGAGGCTGTTATTCTACACACCTAACCATACTCAATTCTATTACCTAACCCCTGAGCCTATTTTCTCATCTATAAAGTGGGGATATTAAGGTCTTTCCTAGTATTAACAAGAGGATCGAGAGAAAGCATGGAAACCACCTGCTGTGTTGAGCAGTCAGCTGGCACAAGTCAGTCCCCACTGGAGCCAAGCCCAAAGCTCTACTTTCAGAGTTAGACTTTCTGTCCCCTCCAATGACAGACCCACTTTCCTCATGACTTCCGGCCCCCTCAACATGGCGCCATCATGATCAAGGCTTGAAAGGCCCTTCTCTCCACCATGCCCAAAGAGATCCACTTTGCCCACCTAAGGCTCCTGCTCCCCAATCCTTAAGGAAGATAAATTCTCACATAGGGAAAGTTGGGTTTAAATATGAAATTCTGGGTTACTGAAGTGGTTAACTTCATCTTTTATTTTTCATTTATCACAAACCCTAAATGAAGAGAGAAATGGCTCTGTATTTTAGTCGTTCCAAGAGTCCACAGAGGACTCAGATGCAGGGGAGGAGGAAGGTGTTCTGGAAGTTTCTTCATGCTGTAATTACTCCAAGTGAAGAAGGGAGATATCCCAAGATGATCTTGGTGCTCACAGAGCCAGTGCCATGGCCTTGGAGTTCTCCAGCTCCTCCAGATGGGCAGAAGCTGGGGAAGGCCCTTGTCTGGGGCCAGGAGGACTGCCAAGTGTGCCAGAGACTGGAGAAGGTGACTTGGGGCCTCATGCCCCATGGGCTGTGATAACCCACTGTGCCAGGGGAACTAGCATCTTGCCTGCAGTCTCTCATAGCAGACTTCTTGCCATGAGATCCTTTCAGAAGAGATCCTTTCAGAAGGATTTAGAAGCCTCCATGGTTTTATGAGAGAGTCCACATGAGCCAAGCACGGGCATGGGTGTGGGGCACACAATCTGGCAAGATCTGGGGCCTGGAAGGGGCTCGAGCTCAGCAGCTCCAGCTCAGCTCCCAGAAGCCCTGAGTGCCAAGCAAGATGCTCTGGGTGGGCTGGTAAAGTGTTGAAGAAAGCTGAAATCATTGTGGTAGGAGGTGGGGACTCCTGTTCTTAAAGGCACCCTGGACAAATCCTTTCTTGAAGGAAACAAGCTTTGCAGGCTCCTACCCAGCAGGCAGTAGTCTCCTGGGGGACTTCCCACAGCAGCTCAGCTAATCCTTTAAACAGTCTTGTGAGGTAGAAATCATTAAAGTGAGGGAGAAGGGGAACAGCATGGATGGTGGAAGCATTATACAAAATACATGTATGAAGATGTGAATTTAGGGTCAACATACCTTATATACAAACAGAGATATGATAAATTGTAGTATAAAGGAGTACTAAAAATTGTAATGTAAAAAAAGAGAGCTCATATATAATGGCATAATTTGGCATAAACATACTTTATATACAGTGTTATGAAATATTGTGCTGTGGGCTGGGGATGTGGCTCAAGCGGTGGCACGCTCGCCTGGCATGCATGCGGCCCGGGTTCAATCTTCAGCACCACATACAAACAAAGATGTTGTGTCCGCCGAAAACTAAAAAATAAATATTAAGGAATTCTCTCTCTCTCTTTCTCTCTCTCACTCTCTCTTAGAAAAAAAAAAGAAATATTGTGCTGTGAGTGGATAATTATGATTGTAATGCATTCCACTATTGTCATGTTTGTAAGAAATAAAAAATAAATAAATAAAAGGAAATTATTAATCTCTAAAATAGGGCTCTGGAAGATTACACAATCCACCTCAATTCTTGAGATATCCCAGAATCTATGTTTTTGTTAAGTTTCTTCTATTCAAAGAGTGGAGTCCAGCTCGCCATTTGACTTGTTTTGCTCAACAGAACAAGAGGTATACCAGATGGAATCTTGACCTCAAGGGGCAAGGTGGGCTTTCTCCTGTCCCTTGTGTCTCTGCTGTGACCATGAGAATATTACTATAATGAACTTGGTGGCTCCAGGCAGAGAGGCTCAGAGACCAAGGAAGCCAGCCAACCCCAGCCCATCTGCAGACTGGTGAGCTGAAGAAGTGCCTATGATTGAATCATTGTGTCTGGCTGAGAGACTGTAGTTATTTTTGTACAGCATTAGTATTTCCATGGATAACCAGTATGCAGGGAGAACAGCCCCTACCTTCTAGGGTTCTAAGGAGGATTCTAGGCAGACAATGCACGTAAATGCTTAAACAAGTTTCCTTAGGGAAAGTTGAAAGATTTCTGGAGATGGATGGTGGCAATGGTTTTGAAATGACATGAATGTATTTAATGGCACTGAAACATATATTTAGAAATGGCTGGAATGGTAAATTTTAGGTTATGCATTTTTTTAACCATTAAAAAATCACAAATAATAATCCTGGCTGGCATATATGGAAGTGCTTGGTAAATGTTATCAATTATTACAAGGTTCCAAGATTATGGTGAGATTACATACAAGTCAGAGGAACAAATGGATCTGGAGAGCATGCCTGGCCTCTCCACTCATCTCCTCAAAGAAGAGGTGTTCATTCATGCCAATGGGTAGAAGGCCATTGACCATGATTGCATGAAAAGGAGAATAATGTTAGAGTTAGGAGACTTCTTGGCAGGGTCTAGCTTCAACCTCCTTATTGCAGGAAACTGAGATTGAGAGAGGCAACTCAAGGTCACTCAGGAACTTGGTGGCTCATCTAAAATAGGAAGCTGGACTCCTGACTCTCAATCCAGGGCTCTTTCTGTTCTGCTACAGGCAGGGACATCAGGGCGCTTCATCTAATTGCTAGTGGTGGAATTTCAGGCCCCTGCAGATGGATTTGGCCATTCCATGCACATCTCTGGCCACATGAGCCCTAAGGCAGCCACCACCACACAGAGCAATTCCTGCCTGCGGGTTCCTCTGACACTGTGATAATGAGGTGAATGCTTTTTGATTTTCCCCCTCCTTCTTCCTTTTTATTCTTCTTTTTATATATTTTTTAAATTAATTCAAATACATTTCTTCATGGGATCTTTACTCTAGTTTTAGAGTTAATTAAAAGAAAAAAATACATATTAAAAGGCCAATTTGATTACTGCTACATATTACTAATGTAATGAATAATTGATTGGATGTCTGTGTTAATTGCTTCCTGAATCTGTGATTTTGCTGCTAAATATCGAAGAGCTGTTGCTATTTTGAAATTAGTAATGATTCCCCTCGCCCGATGACAGAGCTTGCCACACAAGACTATCCCCCTGGGCTTGAACCCGCCCCTGCTTCCTTTTCATCTGCTCCGCCACTGACTGCTGGTCCGGTTTCCTCCCTGGATCCTTGTCCACGACCTGCTCCTGAAGCCAGCAGGTCTCAATCTTTGGTCTATGTCAAACTCCCCAGGGAGCCAGTTAAAATGAATTTCCTATCCCTGCCTGGGTTTTTGATCTGACAGGCCTGGAAATCTGTGTTGTTACCAAGTGTCCCAGAGGCTTGGTTGGGGATTTCCTTGTCACAAGAGCTGGCTGGGGTAGAGACACCCTCTGGGCACCAGTCTCCAAACTGAGAGCAGTGGTTTTCTCTCCCGGGGTTCAACCCACTGCTTCCTAGCTGGTGGGCAGGCAGAGCTACAGGGAAGTTCTGGAGCCCCCCGAACTCCAGTTATCTAAAATGAACTCATGGGGCTGGGGATGTGGCTCAAGTGGTAGCGCGATCGTCTGGCATGCATGCGGCCCGGGTTCGATCCTCAGCACCACATACCAACAAAGATGTTGTGTCCACCGAGAACTAAAAAATAAATATTAAAAAAATTCTCTTTCTCTCTCTCTCTCTCTCTCTCTCTCTCTCTTAAAAAAAATAAAAAAATAAAATGAACTCATCACTGCCCTGCTTCAACTTCCCTTCTTTTGCTATCAGCTCCCAAAGATGATCTCTGTCTGGCCCTCCTTGCTCAAGCCAGAAGCCGCTTCTATTTTCAAACCAGCCCTTCCCCAAAAGTCCATTTGGGAACCAGATCCTGCCCATTGCCCTTATAAATCCTACTGACATGCTCATTGCTGCTACTTTAAAACATTTGTTTCCAAGACTCTTTTTTGTTCTCCCAAGGATGCTTTTATTGCTTCATTGGTAGTATGCAGCAGTGTCTCTCTCTGAGATGTTAATTATACCGGTATTGGAAGTTTTCTTCTGCTAAGTGCATCATCTCTATTTTCTCCCTGTTCCTTTTTTTGTCTTTTTTTGGTCCCTGCTTCCCTCAGACAAGGGAATAGACAACTGCTGAGCCTGGATGTCTATTTCCACTTGAGGGAGAAGTGCTTACCAGCTGGCTGGGCTCCTTGGAGTGAGGTGAGCTGGGTGGTAGACTTCCCTGAAGGGGCAGAGCTGTGCCTGGAGAGGCCCCATGTGGCAGTAGCGAGGGGTGTTTCTTTGGGGGCTGGTGAGACGTCCTGGTGGACTCACTCAGCCCTCTGCCTGGTGTGTGTGGGGGTCTGCCTGGCGTTCTCAGGGCGCACTAGTCAAGAGGCTTCCCCACATTGACCTTTTCTTCGGTTGAACTTCACCCCATCCCATCCTTCTGCAAGGCCTAGGTGATGGTTACCTCCCTGGTGAATATTTTGAGTGGTTATTATTTTATCAGTTTTCCTATGTCTAATTTCTAGTGGGTCTTTGGGCTTCTCTATACATATACAAATTGTGGAACATGGAGAATGGATATTTTTAAATAATAATATTTTCTTTGAATGATGTTTTTAAGATTAAATTAGGTCAAGAGTGGAAGGAACTCAGCAAAGCTTATGTTATTAATTTAAAAAGTAAACAGGTCTCAGCAGGGTGGAGGAGGAAAGAGTGGATCACTTAGGAGGTAGGAGGCTTGAGGGAACAGGAAGATACATGGGGGTGGGAGACCTGATGAGGAAGAGGGATGTGGAGATGGGATTCTTGGGCTTGCAGGGTATGTAGTGGGGACAGCCAACGCACAAGGGGCTAGCTGATTTGCCTCTCAGTGCCTTTGGGGTTAGGACACACCTAGTCCCCTCTTATTAACACCCTTGGTGAAATCATCCCCTCCTGGCCGCTGGGTGCTTGGGGTCACAGTACTTTGATTCTCCTTTTCTCCATGAGAGAAATGTAAAGGATCGGGAAGGGATGAGGGTCATGTTCATGTCCCCTTCCACTTAGGTGCCATCGTTAGACAAAGCCACCCAATTTGGCCAAATAGAAAACTGAGGCAAATGGAACTCAGATGAAATAATGACAGTAAGAAGTCACTGGGAAAAGCATTAAGAATGATTCCAAAACCAGGGCCCATGCACGATAGACCCAGGCCTTAGCAGAAACTGAGAGCTGTGGGAGGCGGGGCCAGGAGCTGCAGAAACCTGGAAATGGGCACGTTCAGGGAATGTTCTGGGGTAAGCAAGTTTCTCTGTTTGATTAGGATGTAGGCTGTGAGGAGGCCATGGGGATCTATTGAAGGTGCTTGAGCAAGGTGGACCTGCCTCAGGTAGACTTAGCAGCAGTTTGTGTGGGCACATGGTATCTGGTAAGGTCCTTGTTCTCAGCATCAATTGGTGGGGTGAGAAATTTCCCTGGGCTGCCTGGCTGGTTGCTCCTGCTGTCTCCGGCAAAGCTGGGCCAGAGTGAGGCTCTGGCTTTATGCAAGGTCATGTTTTGGAGTGTTGCCTAAATCTATAGCCTTCTAGGACAAGCTAGAGGTGGGATGATCGTTTGAGGGAGAATATGGCTTCTGGAACATTCCAAAGCCTGGGTCTTAGAGGCCCCGTGTGTTCAGTTCCAAACAAGGAAGGGGAATTTGAAAACACCCTTACACAGA
Source organism: Urocitellus parryii (assembly GCF_045843805.1). Taxonomy (NCBI): domain Eukaryota; kingdom Metazoa; phylum Chordata; class Mammalia; order Rodentia; family Sciuridae; genus Urocitellus; species Urocitellus parryii. Next base: position 14,766,412 of record NC_135546.1, read on the forward strand.
GGTGTGCATTACCCTTAGTGAGCACTGGGCGTGAATCTCCTCTTCTCCTGCACAATGGCTCTGGGCTGTGAGTGCTGCTGATGTGTTCATTCTGAGGCTTTGCACAGTCCCGGAACTCACTGCTGGTGGAACCAATCCTCAACCCCAGATCTGAAAACTGTGCCTAGGCCTCCAGAGAGGCCTGAGACCCTATGCTGCCTTCCTGTGTAGAGAGATCCACCTGGAGAAAAGGCAGGGGCAAGAAGGTCCGCCCAGGTGTGGGCAAGCCTCTTCTGCTGCTTTCCTACCCCAGCTGCCGGGGCCAATGCTAGGGTCAACGCTGAGCTCAGCCAAAGTTTTAATTCCAAGGTCCAAACTCCATTTGAAGAGATGGACAGCAAGATGTGTTTGGCGTCAGGTGGGAAGCTATCTTCTTATCAATCATTTCATGTTTGTTTTGTTGTGCACTTGGCAAAACGTATACCTGGTACTTTAAAAAAATTTTTTTAAATTTGTTTTAGTTAGTTATACATGACAATAGAATGCATTTATGTACTTTGATATATCATACATAGATGGGATATAATTTCTCATTTTTTTAAGTGTACATGTTGTAGAATCATATGGGTCATGCAGTCACATATAAATAAAGTAATAATGTCTGTTTATTCTACTGTCTTTCCTATCCCTACATGCCCTCCTCTCCTCTCCCCTGCCCTCCCCTCCCTTCACTTCCCTCTACAGAATCTAAGGTAAACTGTTCTTCCCTAGTGCCCCCTGCCTTATTATGAATTAGCATCCACATATTAGAGAAAACATTCAGCCTTTGGATTTTTGGGATTGGCTTATTTCGCTTAGCATGATATTCTCCAACTCCATCCATTTTCTGGCAAATGCCATAATTTCATTCTTCTTTAAAACTGAGTAATATTCCATCAAATATATACATACCACATTTTCTTTATCCATTCATCTACTGAAGGACATCTAGTATATCTGGTACTTTAATCCAGTAATGCATCTATATTACTTGTTAGGATGCACCTAAGTTTTAAAAAATGTGATTTAATGACAAACATGGGTTGGGGAAGGAGGGCTGAACTCCTGGTAACCAAAGTGTGTCCACAACAGTATCCATACCACCCAGAGCCAGATGGAAATCCAGGACTTCAGATCCCAATTCAGTAGGTCTGGCTGGAGAGGTCCTGGCTACAGGAACTCTCGTACATTGCAGGTCAGAGTGTGAAGTGGAACAGCTCTTTTGGAAAAAGAGTTGCTAGCTTGGAGTAAATCTAACTCTACATCTTGTTCTGCACTGAACAAGATCCCCAGGAGAATCAGGTGATTGTGGGAACTTGAGGAGCACTGGCCTGGGTGGTCCACTAAATTGCTGTTGGAATGCCTGAGACTGGTGCAGAAGTCCCAGGCACCTGCCCAGACTATGGCTTCTTAGTCCCTCAGTGTTATGGGTAGCAGCTAGGGCTCAGAGAGTGGGTTGTTTTCCAGAGAAGAATAATCGATGACTTCGGGGACAGCAGAGCCTCTGGGATAGGGACTCCACAAGGGCTCCGGGCTGCACAAGGGCTCTGGGCTGCCAGCTCCCAAAAGAACAGTTTCTCCTGGCAAGCCCATGGGGTTGGTTACATTCCCGGCAGTGTGACAGGGAAGGTCAGGGTTTCCGGGGAGCCCGGGATCTCCCTGGGGATGCTGGCGGGGCCCAGGGCACCATGCCACAAGAAGATGAGCACTGAGCTGGGAGTCTACGGACCAAGAGCCTGGTCCAGTGCTGCCACTGATGGTTTTCAGTCACCCACTTCATGTTCAAAAAACATTTACAAGTGCCTCTAATTCTAATGCTGTCCTGAGTTCCATACAATTAAAATTGTGGCTACATAGTTCCAGGATTCAGAATCTCACCAAGCAGCAAGTCTGTGCTCTACTATCAGAAGCTGTATGATCCAGAGAAAATGACTCAGTAGCTCTGAGGCTTAGTTTCCGATTCCGTGATATGGGTATAGTTACATGCCCACCAGAGTGCCTAAAATTAAAGTGACTGGCTGTGTCAAGGGTTGATGAGGCTGTGAGGCTACAGGAACTCTCATACATTGCAGGTCAGAGTATGAAATGGACCAGCTATTCTGGAAAAAAGAGTTGCTAGTTTGGAGTAAATCTAACCCTACACCTACCCTATGTCCCAGGAATCCCACTCCAAACAAGAAAAAATAAAAATAAATGCTAGCACAAAGACGTTCACACAAATATTTATAAAGACAATTCATAATAGCTTAAGACTGGAAATAGCCCAAATGCCTACTGCAGGATAGATGAAAAACTTTTCATACAGTCACACAATGAAGTATTACACAGTCCTGAAATATAAAGGGCCATTAACATGATTGCCTTCGGAGGAGCTGGCAATGTGTTACAACTAGGACTGGGTGGAGGGTATGCAGCTATGGACAGGTAAAATCCCCTCAGACATGCACCTGTGATGTGTCCATTTAATTGTGCAATTTTACTCAAAAAGAGAAAGAGAGGGTGAGGGTGTGTATAGGAGGTAGAATATCATCCCTATTCCTCAGGAGCCCTGAGAGCAATGGTGGAAACAATCACATGTCCTACTCCCAGTGGGTGACCAACTGATGAGTGCTACAGAGAAGCTGGAGTCTAGCACGGGAAGCACCTCTCAATCCTTCAGGCCTGGGTTTCTTGTTCTGTAAAATGGGTACACTGGACACAGAGAGGCCCCGAGGGACTCATGATGCCTGACCCAGGGGCTCTAATAGTGAGGACACTCTGAGACCCCAACTACAAGGACCACGCTCCCAAGAGCCTACATCAACAGGAAGAGCATAGAGGATCCTCTGTCCCACTGTAGCAATAGAAACAGAAGAACAGCTAAGAACAGCTCCTGCTACTCCTCCTCGGAGAGTCACCAGCCTCTCTGGGCCTGCTCCCCTCCTCCACTGGCAGGGAGGGCAGGGGCTTGCTCCCCTTGGGTTTTCAGCACACAGCACAGTATGGGGGACATGGCAGAGGCTCAGCCCTGCAGAATCCGGATGCTGTGATTCACGGTGCTATTCAAGGTCAGCGGGCCTCGACTGGGGTTTCCAGGCCCCGCCCAGGATACTCCGCACCTGCGCAGTGGGCTCCCCCGCCCACTTTCCTATCTTTGGGTCTCATCCCTGTGGGCAGCACCTCCCCACTTCCTTCCTCTCCTTGTCTCTCTGCCTTGTCCTTCTTAGAAACTTTCATGACTGACAGGAGGGTAAAAGTCTTTCCCCCATTGTTTGTAGCATTTCAGAGATAATAATAAAGGTTGCTCCATAGACCAGGTGTGGGCAAAGCACGGTCTGTGTCTAAATCAGGCTGCCATCTGTTTTTGTAGATAAAGTTTCATTTATTTGAACACGACCACGTTAATTTATTTGTGTGTCTATGGCTGTGTTCACATACAAGAGCCGAGATCAGTCGTGGCAACTGAAGTCATCCAAAATAGTTGCTATCCTAGCCTTTTAGAGGGAAGGATTGTGGACCTCTACTCCAGACAAGGTTCAGACTATGAGATTTACATGTACTCTTTTATTTTCTCTTCACAGAAACCCTACAGAAGCTCAGGAACTCCTGTTATGCCCATTTTATGAATCTAAAAAGTAAGACAATGGGTCTTGCCCAAGGTTGTACAATCAGTAGACAGTGGTGCTGGGATCTCAATCCACCAATGCACGCCCCTGTGTTGTGAGCACACCCTAATTACAAAGCCTAGGCCAATACAATGGGACTAGTTTGCCTGTTGCAAGCAAAATCCACATGCACAAGAGAAGTTTTGAAGAAGAGGGTAAATGGGGCCAGAGAAGCCCCAGAAAGCTCTTGGAAGAGGTAGAATCTGAGCTGAGTCATTCAGGGAGAAGAGACTTAGCCAGATGGGAGGAGGGTGAGAAGAGAGGTTTTGGAAGAGCCCATGAAAGAAATCCAGAAGAGCGGGCCAGATATTTGGGGCAAGGCCAGGGCACAAGCCACCCAGGGATGGTGGCTCAAAGCTGGTAGACACTCAGAAAATGATGTTTGTGAATGATTCATCCTCAGGGTCCCAAAAGGATGCTGGGTCTACAGACTGGAGAAGGAGGGAAGTGGGGTGAGAAATTTGTCCCTAGGCATTGGAGGGAATTTCAAATTCCCCAAAAAGACCCAAACCAAAGTGGGTAGCTTTTCATAGGGTGGGTTATAAGCAAGGTCTTCCCTGTGGCCAAAATGTTAACAAAAACTCCCTGAACTAATTAAAAAAAAAAAAAAAGAGCTGCCTGAGGTCACCAGCCACCTGAACTTGGCCAAGCGGTTTAACTCCCGGTGCCTCAATTTCCTCAAATGTAAAATGGGGAACGCATGGGGCTGGTGTGAGGTTTCAGGCATTGATATTTGCAAAGCACATGGAACAGTGCCTGGCACAGAGTAAATATGGAGAAGGGTTTTTAGGTAAATACAGAACACAAATAAGATCCAACTTCAGCAAATATCAACTCCCAACTTTTTTGCCCCAAATGATTCACACGCTGCTCGGAATTCGCTGGGCGCGCAGTGTGGTTAATTTAAACACTGCGGCAGCGTGGCGAACCTGAGCGGCATTTCAATGAACACAAACCTTATTTTTAACAAGACACACTTTGGCACTTGCGAGAACATTTAAAAATACCTTCCCTGTTCCAAAGCAGCATTGTGTGGCAGCCAGGTCCAGGGAGAAAGCCTTAGTTTTGGGGTCACTGTTTTCCTTTGGGACATGGGCTTCAGAGTGTTGGCTCCAGGGTGTTGCCCATCTTGGGTTGAGAGAGGGAAAGAGACTTTGCAGGTGATTGTTTCAATTCCCAGGGTGACAGCCATGGGCAGACATGTCTGCTCCTCTCTGGATGGAGGGACTCTGACTTCTTTGAACAAACACATAAGGATGCCTGCTATGTCATGCGGACCTGGGGACGGCACAGTGGAAGGGTCCTCGCTCCCAAGGCTGATGTCCCAGCTGGGAGACAATGACAATGGCAGTAAAGATCACTACAGAGAGTTGCATGTGCTTTGGAGAAAATAAAATAGAGAAGTGGTACAGAGGGCTGCTGTCTCTGGTGGCAGGAGAAGTCTTCAGGTGGGGCAGAGAGGGACTCTTGGAAGAGGTGACCTTTGAGCTGAGAATGGAATAGGGAAGAGAAGTTGGTCATACAAGAGCTGGGAAGAGTGTTGGTGGCACAGGGAACAGCAAGCACAAACTCCCCGAAGGGGGCTGAGTGTGCAGAACCTAGAAGAGGTGCCGTGGTGCTGAGGGATGCACCAGGAGAGACCCGATGAGGTCCAGCAGGAGAGAGAGGCAGGCCAGACCCACTGGACAGAGACCCATCTGAGGGTGCTGGGTGGCCTGTGTGGTGTGGAGCCAGAGGCCCAGGGAACAGCGGGAAGCTACACCATGTGACTACAATTGATGTCACTGTACTTGGTGTGGATGGTGATCCTTGTCTTGCTCAATGTGGCAGTTTCGATGGTGCTACATTTGACACACAGAATGTACTTAATGAATGTTTAATGAATAGACACAAAACCCAGCTGGTTGTATCCTCCTTCAACAAGCACACAGGGACTCCTGCTAATGTGGCCACATGGCGGACCCAGAGACAGCACCGTGAACGGGCCCTTGCTCCCAGGGTGCAACAGGCCTTCAATCCCCAGCACATTTGCCTGCTTTTAAATTGAGCACATGCTTCCTGAGTTTTCTTCCTTTTGGATGGTTCCTGTGCTTTTCTTCTCAAGACCTCAGTTGACTTGACTGTTGGGTGAGAGGAGCACTCGGTGTGATCTAAACCTCGCAGCACCCTGAAGCCCTGGCAAGGAGGCAGGAGATCTCGGCTTGGATGCTAACTAGCCCCATGGCTGGGAAGGACGGAATCTGAATTGAGGCTTGGAATTGCAGTAAAATGTTGATAGTCCAAGTGTTTAAGTAGCCATAAATAAAATAGAGCCTGCCCACTAACAGATTACTTCTTTCAGAACTTCCCTAACATCCAAGAAAGTACATGTGGAGTATTAATGTCTCCTTCAATATATCCAAATATTGCCTCATGAAGGAAAAGCTGATTCCTTGACCATAAGCTCCATTTTGACCCCCAGCATATTTGGGGCCTTCGCAGTGAGAGAGGGTAAGAGCTCAGGCTCCCATAGTTCATGCAGGCATTTAGTATTCAGGTGGCTGATGACAAACGATGCAAGTTATTTCCAGTACGTTTCATGAACAATATTAGGCAGCTTTACCAACGGAAGCCCACTAATCCCCCCATCAGAGATTCCCAGTTTCAAGATGAGGAAGGTGAGGGCTGAGAAGTTTAGGGATGGACGAGGGCAGTGACTGGTGGTCTCAGACTGACCTGGGTCTTCTCCCTCCCGATCCTGCACTCTTTTCCCTTAAAAGGGGCTAACACTGTCAAAAGCACTGTCATGTCGTGGGGCCAGGAGAGTGCTGTGCAGGACACTGATCCTCAGTCCTTGGTAAAACCTCAGCACAAAAAGGAGACCAAGCAGAGGGGCTGTGCCCACAAGCCTGAGGACAGCTCTTGGGAAAATATAATTCTGTAATTTCTCCCCAAGCGCCTACTACTTGCTGGGCCTGGGGAACATTGTGGCAAACTAGACAGATGCAGCCATTGCCCTCCAACAAGGGACAGTTTGACCAAACAGTAACTATTAAGCCAAAGAAATATGGTAGGGAGTGAGCTTTCAGCTTGGGCTGCAGGACAGAACAGGTGCTGGCCAGGTGACAGGGTAGGAGGCTGCAGGGAAGCTCAGAGAGGGACAAGACATGCAGAGGAGGGAGGCACCAGCCCCCTGGGAAGCTGGGGATGGGGAGGACGATCATTTCTGCAGATAGTCTGGTAGTCCCTCAGGGCAGGGAGGAGCATGTGGTGTCCAGGTCACACCTAGTGCCATGAGGCTTGAATTCAGATAGGGTTTCGTGCCAAGACCGTTCTTGTTCTCCTCTGTAGATCCTGGCACAACCCACAGGTATTCAGACCTCGGAGGCTCCACAGATGACATCCTGGAGCTTTCTAGGTGCTTCTTAATGCCTACAGGTACTTCCATACCCAGTGGTTCTTAATGCCTACAGGTACTTCCATACCCAGTGGTTACCTTCATGTGCTAGAGACAGACAGACTGCCTCTGTACATCTGTGCAGGGTGGGGCTGATGGCTCAGAGCTGAACTTCCTGCCAGAACTCCCTCTTTAGGACCTCTCTCTGGGCAGTCCCAATGCTCCACCTTTCCATGCCACATCCCTCAGTGTTCAGCCCGGATCCCATGTGCCCACTCTGTCACCACACCCCCTTCCCACCTCCCCATTTTAGCAAATGTCCACCCTCCTCCCAGACAAATCCCAGGAAGTTATCCTTGATTCCTCTGGGTCCCTCCTCCACCAGCATGTCTGCTGGCTGCGTCTCCAATAGCACTTGAATCTGATCCCTTCTGCCTCCTTTTCTGTCCTACCCAGGTCCCAGCTACCATTGTCTGTCATCTGGATGTCTGCAACGTATTGTGCCTTGCACACCTGCACAGGTGTGGACAAGTTCCCACCGTGTGTCCAGAATGGGTCTTTCAAAGGGACATCAGACTGTATCACTGCCCTGCTCCAATCCTTCCAGGGGCCTCCACTGTAATGAGAATCCAGTGGGAGCTCCATTCTCTGGCCTGCAAGAGCCTACATGAACCAGCCTCCACCCACCTCCCCAGCCTCTTCTCTACCTTACTTCCACAGTCACTTTTTGCACATGATTTCCTTCTCTCTTACTGACATGCAAGTTTACTGCTGCCACAGGGCCTTGGCACTTGTTATTCCTTCTGCCTGGAATGTTTCCTCCGTCCCATGATTCAGAGTTCAGCTCCAAAGCTCCCCCAGTCCTTAAGGCCTTCCCTTATCACCTTGCTTAATGCTGTCTCCCTTGTCACTTTCTATCACATCACTCTGTTTTGTGATGATCTTAAAATCACCTTCTGCGTTTGTTAGGCATATGTACGCCTCTCTCCCACTGCAAATTTCAGGGAGCAAATTCTAAGAGAATGTTTAAGTCTAAGAGAATGTAGACTCCTCTCTGATAACCACTGGACTTCTCTAGCATCTATTATTGTGCCTGGCAAATAAAACAGCAGGTGCTCAATAAACATCTGCAGACTTATTGCCCTCCCCACCCCCTGTGCTCTTGCTCAGGCTACTCCTCCCCCTTCCTATGCTGCTCTCCCCTGAGAAGTCTTTTTTTAAAATTATTTTTTAGTTGTACACAATACCTTTATTTATTTATTTATTTTAATGTGGTGCTGAGGATCGAACCCAGGGCCTCACATGTGCTAGGTGAGCGCTCTACCGCTGAGCCACAACTCCAGCCCCCTGAGAAGTCATTTTTAAGAGTAAAAGACATCCTTGGAGAAGTAGTAGCATTTGTTTGCTTCTGATCAAAACCATGATGTTGTTACTTTTACCCAGTTACCTCCTTATTCTGCCATGATTGAAAAAAGTAGCCAGGTGCAGTGGCACATGCCTGTGATCCCAGCGACTTGGGAGTCTGGGGCAGGAGGGTTGTAAATTGGAAGTCAGCCTTGGCTATTCAGGAAGACCCCGTTGCTAAATAAATAAATAAATAGAGCTAGGGATGTTACAACTAAACAATAAATATTTTTTTTTTTTTTAAAAAGAGCTAGGGTTGTCACTCGGTGGTAAAGCATCTCTGGGTTTAATCACCAGTAAAAAATAAAAAATTTAAAAATAGAAAAGAAGAAAAAAAGCAAAAAGTAGTATTGGAAACTTATTATCCCACATCTGTAACTGGGGCCCCTTAACTCAAGTTGTCAGCCAGAGTGGGAGGATGCTGAACATGGGGCGGGGTGTGTGTGTGTGAACTTGAGCCTGACTGACAGCTTTCCTCCTGTCATCTCATCTGAGGATCTGTCATCCCAGTGGGGCAGACGTGGTTGCCATTTTGTAGATTAAAAAAACTGAGGCTCAGAGGGAGTATAAGCGACCCACCCTGCGCTCACACCTGGGAAATGGTGGGATTTAGACAGGAGGCTGCCTGCCTCCACAGGTGGAGAACCTCTAAGGTTCCTCGAGGGAGTCTTCTATTTCCATCCTTGAGGATCCTGTTTTTAAACACCTGTGCGTCCTGTGGCTCCTTCTAAGACACTTCTAAGACAGTCACCTGCAGCCTCTTTTCTCAGAGGTGTTCAAGGGGAGTCTTGATGGGTTGCAGTTCCAAAATAAGAATTCTGCTATTTCTCGAAGCTGGACAGAGACCTTCCAGAGAAGGTAGCTTTGCTTAAACACACACGATGCCCAGACATGCTCCATTTATCATGTCATTTTTCTCAGATTCACTCAGGTCGCTACTCAGATGTCACCTCCTCAGCAGTGTCTCCTTCAAGTAACCAAATTCCCCCTCCCCGCCCCTTCACACTCCCCTCACCGAGCTTTCCTCACAGCCCTTACTCTCAGTTGATTTGATTATACTATAAGCATCATATATTTATTCGTTTGGTTCTTTTATGGTCTCTTGCTAAAGTGAAAGCCCAAAGAAGGCCACTTTTTCTGGATATTCCCCACTGTTATATCCCTACTGCCTAGAACTGTGCCGGGTACAAATTAATCACTACTGGTTAATCGAATGAACGATCTTAATTACTGTATAATATTCAGTATATATTTTATGCCCTTATGATGTTATTCTGATTTTACTTCCTTTAAATGAAGGTTTTATTGTATAAGTCACAGAGGGAAATTTAAAAAAAAATACCGTATAGATAAACCCAGAGGAAAATAAGAATCTATGTTATTCCCATGCCCCTGGTTCATGCAGGAGTACTCTCTTCCAGATTTTACTTATCCATAGATGCATATGTATAATCTTGTAAATTCCTTCATTGAGATACTACTTATCATATGTTCACTGTGTTCCAGGCATGGCTCTACGCATGGCTGTTACTGAAATCCTAGATTAGAGCAGGGTTTCTCAACCATGACATGATTGGCATTTGGGGTTGGATAGTTCTTTGATGTGAAGCCACCCTGTGCCTAGCTCCTACCCACTAAATGCCAGTAGCATCTCCCTAGTCATGACAATGATAAATGTCTCTAGACACTGTCAAATGTCCCTGGGGGCAGGAAGTAGGCAAAAACCACTCTGCTGAGACCTGCTGGTCTAGAGGAGGAGACAAGTTTTAAAAAGGGTCATACGGTACGTTGTCTCCAGTGCCCAGAAATTGCCACTTGCTGTTATTTGTGTCCCTCTTTCCACATCTCTAGACATGTTACTGATGGCTGCCTCTTCTGTAATTGACACCAAGTGTCCCATGGGTGGACACCAAGGCTGTATATCTGATTCTGTTTCAAAGTCAGACGCAAGAACACACAGAGCCCCTCTGCCTAACTCTGGATGGGTCTTGCCCAGCCTGACCACCAGAACTGCCACAGATTTCTGGAGGAAAGGATCTCAGGCCCTGCACCTCTCCCCCAGCACCCTCTGAGGGCTTCTCGGAGGTTCCCCTGCTGAGTGATCGAGAGGTACGACTTCACTGCATCTCTACGACAATCCTCAGGGCCATGTTCTTTAGGGGTAGCGACTGACTACAGAATGATCAGGGGATTCTGGGGGTGGTGGAACTGCTCTATGCTTTCACTAGGGCGGTGGTTGCACACCTGTATGCATTTGTCAAAACTCACAGTGAAAACTTATGCCTTGGGGCTGGGAATGTGGCTCAAGTGGTAGCACGCTCGCCTGGCATGTGTGAGAAACTGGGTTCAATCCTCAGCACCACATAAAATAAAATAAAGATATTGTGTCCATCTAGAACTAAAAAATAAAAAAATTATGCCTTAATTTTTAAAATTGAAAAAATAAAAAGCCTTCTGCTGTGTCCTTGGTATAATGAAGGCTCCAGAACCCCTCTCCTACTCTGGGTCAATCCTGCAAGCCCTGAACTGCCCAGAGCTGGGGGTCCCTCACTTTCCTTGCTTGGAAGCCAACCCTTTTCTACTCAAGGTGATGAAGGACAGAGAGCTTCTCTCAGATGGACTGTGCCCCCTAATTAGCATGGGTCTTCTGTCAGTGGCTGCCCAGGGCCATGGGAGCAAGGGGTTGGTCCTGCTCAGAGCATGCGATGAGAGTCTAAGACTAAGGTAAGAGTCTCAGAGTGAGTGTTTACAATTGTGCTGCCCAAGATGGTAGCCGCTAAGCACACAGCTTGGCTACAGAGCACTTCAGATGTGCTTAAGGCCAGACATTGAGGGGCTCCAGGTTTCAAGGGCTTACTATGAAGAAAGGCAATGTAAACCAACTTATTATTTTTTTCCTACCATAATGTCAATTACATGTGGAAATAATATTTTGGGTATGGCTTGTTAAATAAACTATCATTGGAATTAATTTCAACTGTTTCATTCTCCTTCTTTTAATGTGGCTGTTTGGAAATTTATAGTTACTTCTCTCGTTTGGGTCTGGAGTGTCTCCCAAAGGTCCTTGTGTTAAAGGTGTGCTCCCTCGGATGGCACTAGGGGTAGACGATGGAACCTTGGTGGTGGTGGGGGGCGCTATTGGGAAGTGTTAGGTCACTGGGAAGGAGATTATGGGGCCCAGATCTCCTTCTATGTGTGTCTTCCATTTCCAGGCCGTGAGTGAGCAGCTTCCTTGGCCACATGCTCCCATCATGATGTGCTGCCTCGCCACAGGCCCACAGCAATAGGGCTGGTGGATCGTGGATTGAAACTGTAAGCCAAAATAAAGCTCTCCTCTTTGTAAGTTCACTGCATTAGGTATTTTGTTACCATAATGAAAAACTAATATAATTCCTCACAGTGGCTGTTCTCAATATTTGAGAGGAACATGGGTTGTTCAAATTCATTTCTATTGGATAGTTATGGCTTAAAGACTAAGATATTTCACATAAAAATCTAGAATTCTGAATCCTCTTGAAAGCTCTGGGAGCCATGAGCCTGTAGATCAGCAGTGAGCCTGGGCTGAGTATCTGCTGAGCTCTTGAGATGGGACATGTGCCTCCAGTTGGCCACAGTCCTCATTATTTCCTTATTTATGCAATATGCTGGTCCCTATAGACACATGGGTTTACAATTCCTGGTCTACCTACACTTATCTGAGCAATTTCCTGCCCCCATCTTCCACATGTGAAGTAGCTGCAGTGCTGTGTCCCTCAAGTCAACTTACCCTCCAGAGTAGACCTGTCGTGGACTTCCCACCATGCATGAACTTCCCCAGAGGATATCCCAAAGCCCACCAATACTTCTTTCATGAATATTTAGTTGGATCCCTAGTAGGGCCAGGCACTTGGGATTCAGTGAGGAGTGGACATGGGTTCTTTTATGTGCACACACCCTAACTCCCTCAGTTGGTCTCCTCAAGCAGTGTCACTCTTATCATCCTTCACACAGCAGGCACGACTTTGTCCCACCCCTCCTCCCTCTCAGAACTCATCAGTGGCTCCAGTGATTTCATGATCAGGGTCAAGGACACTAACTGACCCTTGAAACCTCCATGACCAGGGGCCCGAGGACAGTCAAGCCTTGTATAAGAACTCAGCTAGCGGTAGCCTGGCTCCCTTCTACCCCAAATCACCCCTTTAGCTCCCTCTCTACTTATCATTCCCATCTGCTTCCAAGTGTGCTGTGCTCTTTCCCATCTGGAACATTCTGTCCCTTGATCCTGGGCTTCGATTGCTCCCTTCCTCTGTTTCCCTCAATGACTAAAATCCTCTCCTACAATGCTTACTCCAAAGAAGATAAAGAGCAGAATGTCAGGCATTATAACAGTCTTAACAGTGTAAATTTCACAAAGTGCTTTACAATACAAAGTTGGTATACTATTCCAGATGAAGAAGCTGAGTGAAGATCTTTTAGCTAAGGTGCTAGAAATCCATGTTTCCCGACTTTCGATTTTTTGTTATATTCATTAGTCATCAGATACCCTAAGGTGAGGGGCAACTAGAATAATGGGTTCAAGTTCCTGAAGGTAGGAGTGCATGCAGAGGTCCAATATGAGCAGAAGGAAGACCAGAGGACCTGAGTGTGAATATCACTTGTTCAAGTCTGTCCCCATCCAGGGATCCACCAGATGAGGGTCCGGGAAGGAAAGGGAAATCACAGATAACTAAGAACTTGACCCCTCTCTTCCTTCATTTCCCAGACACCCCATCCTTTTGGTATCACTGTTATCCCTGTTTCACAGCTTAGGAAGCTCAGACTCGGGTGAATATTTAATGCCTCTGGGCTTCTCTCTATAACACAGGAGAATGGAGGGAAATGGATGGGGGGGGTAGATGAGATTATTTTTTTACATGTTTAAAATCTGCCATAAATATAGTTAAACACAAATAAATTCACCCAGCTAAGTGGTGGAGCAGACATGGGAATTCAAGCCCAGGTGACTCTTGCACCCATGTCCTTTCCTTTCTTCCCCACAGAGACTCTGCCCATCTCAACTTTATGGTTTTCTGCTGGAAACATTGTAGATATCCAAGTGACCAAGGACCATTAATGCATTCTTTTTTTCCTTTTGAAGATGGAAACTTCAAACTTTTTTCCCCAATCACATCCTAGGGCATTATCCCTTCTGAGAAGAGATTTCTCTCTCTCTCTCTCTCTCTCTCTCTCTCTCTCTCTCTCTCTCTCTCTCAAAACACAACCATGGAACGCCAATGGTCATGTGTCTTAGATGCCCCCCAGGAGCAAGGACATTCCCACAGTGGCTTTATCTCAACCAAATGTAATATGTAGTATCAGCCCTGATTTACAGATGTAGAAACTTAGACTGGGGTGGTTAAGAAACTCACAAGATCAGGAGGAAACAGCTGGAATTTGAACTAGATCTGAGGGACCCTAGGTCCCATGCTGTCGTAACCAATACATTGACCTAGAATAGGCTTCTCTGAGAGTTCAGTGCCTGGACAGAGAAACATCTATTTAATGAGAATCTATATTTGCCTGGCATTGTATTACGTTCTTTCAGTGCATTTATCTACACAGCCCAAAAGAGAGATATCATCACCCCCATTTTATAGGTGAGGAAGTGGGTTTAGGAGTTTTAACTCAGGTGTGCCTTATCCCAAATGCAGTTCTTTTTCAGAAACTCATTCTCCATCCAGATGTGGCAACCACAATTATATGACCCATGCAAAGGCAGAGCTACAAACTGGGATAACAGCAGTTTTCTGGGAATCCTCAGCTGATCTGATCAGGACCCTGGAGAGCTCCAAGTGACTCCATGTTGATTGGTTCCAGGATGCTGACTTCAGGCTCTCATAGGCCCACCCTGGACAGGTCCTCCTGCTCCAAACTGGAAGCCCTGGAAGGGGTGGCATCTTCGGGCCTTTACTTTGAGGACCCCATCAGGTATCTGGGGGCCTTTGGGGAAAAGAGGCATGGGGAAGATCCTCAGGTTGTGCGTGAAGCAAGGTGTTCAATAGTTAGATGTGTTTCTTATGTACTCCAGGAGTTGGGCATTTCTGCTAGGCATGATCTAAGGTTCTAATTAGTAAAGTGTGCTTAGTGGAGAGTTCCCAATGGGATAATAAGCTCAAGTTCATAAAATGCTTCTCTGTGGCATTATCACTTCTATCTTCACAACAGCTTGTAAGTCAAATATTGTTCCGTGTGTGCCAGATAAGAAAACAGGATCAAAATCGTAGATGACTTTCCCAAGGTCACACAGGACATCACGGAACTGAAGCTTAAACCATGAGATCATTACGCTAAGTTGCCATGACTCATTTAAAGAGACCCTGTCAGCTTCCATTAAGGATATTGTGCTCATTAAAACTGGTTACTGATGCTTGAGAATTTTGTTTTGAGAGCAAAATAGTAAACGTGACCATATTCTATCACCTCTCCTGGATTCCAACATCAATTGTTAGTCAACAGAAATGCAGTCTGCTTACTAGAAGAAAATACTGCTTTTCCCTGTGGCTTGCAAGACTTGTCCTGAATTGGCCCATACTCTGACCTTATCTTTAATCCCTGTCCCCTTCAGGCAAAAAACTCCAGCCACAGCACCCTCCTGGCTGCTCCTTGAAGTCACCAAGCTCATTTACAACCGGACACTGCTGCACTGACTGTTCTCTCTGCCTGGGATTCTCTCCTCTCAGATCTCTGCATTACTGGCTGCTTGTCTCTCTGCTCTCATCTCAAAGTCCCCTCTTCAAGAGGCCCTCCGTCAGCTAAGTAGTCTCCTGTCACCCTATCATGTCACCTTTTTCCATACCCTCCCTGGTACCCAGCAGTATCTGAAATGACCGACTCAATTGATTACTACATCATTTTCCTTCTCTTTCTGTTTAGAACCCAGCTTCAGTAGGGCAGGGACTTTGTGGGTCTGAACATCAATAGGTCTCCAGCACCATGCATACTATAGACACCTGATATGCGTCCACTGAAGGAATAAACACCATTGCATCTCAAGCAGGCAAGACATTCTTAGATTTAGATGGTGCAGGTCTTCAATGTGTCTGATTGTTTTGAGGGAGATGCCAAGGCTTTGAAAACAAAGTTCTTAAAACTTTTTTTTAAAGTAGCACACCTCAAACGACAGTTGTAGAGGGTGGGACTGTCACATCAGAGTAGTTAAGTGTCACATTAGTTGTAGTCAGAAGAGTCCATATTTCTTCAAAGAGGAGTAAAAACAGCCCCAGACAAGGCTGTGAATTCCTTGGCCATTGATCTTCCCTGGCTCAGTTTGAAAAGAAGACCAGAGTTTCCCAGAGATGGGCCACTTCTGTTCTCAAAGATGGAAACTCCATGGTTTGCTGTCAGCAACAGCCCAAGAATGGAAGAAACAGCCGAGAAAACCTTCACCCCCAGAGTGAGTCAGAGGGAGCCGCGAGGGGCTTGCCTTCCCCAAGCACACTCAACATGAAGAATTCTTGGCAGACCAGGGCACAGGGCACAGCACAGGCATGAGCCCATGCAAGTGTGCATGTACACACACACACACACACCATCATATCATCATCATCATCACCATCATCATCACCATCACAGGACCTATACACAGCCCCCTCAGCATTCAGAATTCAGGTATCTCAGGGCCATCAGAGGGAGACACTATGTTGAAAAGAAAAGAAAGAGGAAACAAGGAATGGAACTAAAAGAGAGGTCCGAGATGAGCAATTAAGTCATTTTCAAATATTTTCCATGTGCACGCTCGCGCCCATGAGCCAGCCAATGGCAGCTGAATGAGATGGTTGAGTGTGGATTCTGGAGCCACCCTCCCTGAGTTTGAATCTTGGTTGTGTATCTCAGTAGCTGCCTCAGTTTCTCCATCAACTCAAATAGAATGACAATAACAACAGTATCTCTGGTTTATAAATAAGTTCTACATGCATCTTAGCTGCTGCCATTGTCATTATTGTCTGCAAATCCGAGCTTTGGTGTCTTTCTCTATCGGCTGACCCTCTAGCCACCAACCCTGAGAAGGACCTGGCAAGGAAGAAATGGGAAAAGGACTTGCATACAGGTGAATATTACATCATTAGGGCGGGGGAATTAGAATTGGACCTTGGGTGACACAGCAGGCTGGGCTATGGGGAGGAGAGGCACAGAGTTCAAAATTTCTGTTCAAAGGCAGATATCAAGGGCAGTGGTGGTTGACATCAGGATTTTGTGGAACAGAGTTCCTGGGTTCAAATCTCAAGTTACTCTGCTTCTAAATCAAAGGATCTGATCATAAATAAGTGATTTAACCTCTCTGTGACTAAGATCCCTCAACTATAGATTCGATTAAAATACTTCCAGGGGTTGTTACAGAGATTGAGAGAGGTGATACACCTTAAGCACTTAGTCTGACATCACAAACTTTATATTCTTAAATGACAAAACTTCAGGAAAAACAAGAAGAAGTGTGTTGTCCATATGAAGGAAAAGGAAAAGAAAACTTCACTCTGAGGCTACAGGGATTGAATATAAAAGATCTTTAACCTCTTCCTTAACTTATTTCAGACCTATTCTTACCTCTATGCCTTTGTCTATACTTTTCACCTCGACTTGGGTAAGTTGTAGAAGGATCTTTAGTTGAATAAAATTTACAAACAAGTAAGCAAGCCAACAGAAAACTGGATCTGCACAAATGTTTGCTGATTGACAGTATAACACATGTGACTGAGGGCACAGAGGATGGCATCTCTAAGGTGGTGTCTTAATCCTAGGACAAACCAAGCAGAGGGTGATGACCTGTAGTCCCAGGTTACAGTGATGCCATACCTACCCTCTCAGCCACTAATTTAATAAGACACTCATCCCCTCTGGGGAAGGCATATCTTATAACAGGTAAGTGATCCCCCAGCCCCTGCATTACCAACCTAGTCCTTTGCTGAGACTAGCACTGAAAATAATACTCAGAGAGGGACCTGGTGCCAAGAATCATATTCCATTTCCCCAGGGGCAATAACCGGAGGCCCTGAATCTTTTGAGTATTTGGTCCATACTTTAGGCTACAGCTTGAGTAATCTTCCTGAAACACAGCTCTGATGGGAGATTACCCCAACTGAATAACCTCTAATAGTTCCCCAAAGTCTAGAGTCTGGGTGTGGCACTGGAAGCCCCTTAGAGTTGGTTTTCACTTATTCTCCAGCTATGCCTCCCTCAATCCCAGATTTCTCAGGGTTGCTTCCCAGAACCGGCTGCTTCCTCCCAAGCACTCCATCTTGGCCATGGTCCCTTCTTTCCCAGGTACTCTGGCTGACCTTCCTCAAGGACCCCCTTTTCTCTTCCTCTGCCTGGATTCCCTCTGGCCCTCCATGACAGGCTGATCCCACCAGACTGTGATTTCCTGTCTGGCTTCCCTCTGGACTGGGCACAGGAACGATGGGCTTTAACCAGCACTAACCAGCACAGGGACTAGCAGGGAGCGAGGCAGGGCTCAGTAGCTTTGCTGATTGGATGAGCCCCAGCATCACAGAGTTCAAGATGGACTTTAACACTATTGAAATTGGGTAACTTTTATTTATTTGTTTATTTTGGGTGCTGGGGTTGGAACCCAGGGTCTGGTGCATGTTAAGCACCTGTTCTGCCACGGAGCCACACCCCCAGCCAGGTCATGTTTTATGTGGAGACTCTGCCCGCAGGTTTTACTTAAGTGTATTTATTCAACCATTTCTGAGTTCATGATCTGTGCCAGGCACTGAGTGAATAAAACAACATCCCTATCCTCATGGGGCTTATGTCCCACCAGGGGGAGATAGTGAATATGAAAGAATTCAGGCAAGTACACAAGATCCATTCAGAAGGACGAGATGGCGTATAGTGTGAGAAGGGATAATCTGGATTCCAGAGGGCTTCTAAGCGGAGAACCTCAAAGACACAGGAGGAAGGGGAAGGGGAGCAGGTAAGTGGGCTGGGGCCTCTTGGTTTAGGGATTTGACTGCACTGTTTTGCTGAGTAGTGAACCCTTTCAGGGCAAGAAGTCAGCCTAGGGCTGGTGTAGAAAAGGGTAATTGACAACCGAGGGGCTGGGGTCCTCAGGGGTCCACAGCTACCCACCTGGGGAGTGAACAAAAAAGTTTCCCCAGCACAGCTTTATACCTGAGCCCCTGCTGGACCTGAGTAACATCATAAAAAAAATCCTTCTTCTGCCCTCAGGTTTAACTTCCCTGTGAACTAGAAGATGTGTTAATCAGTGGATGCCCAAGGAAGGTTGGCATCCTACAGGGTGAACTCCTCTGCCCTGAGCATTAACCCACTGTGGACCAGCTCACAACTATGGCCCTCGCATGCTCCGGGCCCACCCCCTGCTTGCCATTTTCTACAGGAGTGGGGTCCAGACACTGGGCCACACGTCACCCTCCTCCTCAGCCCTGGAGCAGAAGGCCAGGGCATCTTGTCAGCCCCAGCCACTGCATATTTAATTAAAATGGAATCACAGCTCACCCAGGAACCAGGGAGGGGTTGGGATAAAACAAAAGGCCCTTTCATGGTGGGAGCTGACTCCCCTTACAGAGGAGGCCATGGGTTTATTCAAAGCCTCTGGTTTCAAACTCCAGACAGGATAGGCAGCTTGGTTCCCAATCAGTAGGATCTGCAGCCCTCTCCCTGCCTGTGGCTTAGCAGTACCTGCTCTGCTTGGACAGGTGGCCTGTGAGTGACTACATGCAACTGCCTTGGGGCACCTAGGGGTCACTCTGCCACTCACCTTGCTTTCCCGAAAACCCACTTTTTGTGTCCACGAAGAGGGCTGAGTGAGGATTGGGTGAGTGCAGTGGTGGGGGATGATGAGCTAGAATGAGGGAGGCAACAAAAGAAAACAGACAGATGTCATAGAGAAGCCCAGGTGAATTCCTGGGGCAGGGCAAGGCTGAGAAGTCCCCCAGGAAAGAGGCTGGCTCTGCAGTCATGGCTAATTACCATGCAGCTAAGGATCCACCTGCCCTGCTGCCCTGCATTCAAACAATACCCCCAGATTCCAAGACCTGGAAAGCCCCTGAGCCTGCAAAACAGAGGAGGTCCCAAGGTAACAAAGGGTGTCAGCTGGCAGTTCCCCTGTGGGTGCTGTGTGCCTACTGTGCACTGAGCACTGCCCTGTGGCTGGCCCCAGTGGTCTCTGAGGAGTCTCTGAGGAGGAAACTGGCTGCCAAGTCTGGCAGAGGGCAGGGGAGGTAACCACAATCTCTAGGCAGGAAAGGGAAGACGTTCCCAGAGGCCATGGTTGGAGCTGAGTGTGAGCAAGGACGCTCCAGGAACACTCAGAATTGGCACAGGTGAGTCAGGTTGGGTCGTACCTTGTGCCTGAGGCCTATAATGGGAACACCATCTGGCTGGTCCCCAGGACAGGCTCTGAAGCCAACCACAGCATAAGAAGCATCAGCCCTCTGAGAGGAGGTGGGAACGTGGAGGGAGGGGAGCCTGGGCTCTGCCCCATACCAGCTCTGAGGCCTTCACCTCCCTGGGCCTGCCTCAATTTCTTCATCTGTAAGATGGAGGGCATGATTTGCTCCTTGATTGTGGAGTAACGGTGAACAAGAGGGTCTCTAGGAATCTTGCAATCTAATATTCACTTGTTCATTCAGAATCAATCTGTCCTCCCCTTACCCCCTGCTACAGCTCTTCCTATGGTCAATAGCTGACCAAAGCCCAGCAGGCGAGGAGAGGGCCATCTATTATGCGCACACACACACACATTCAAGCTCACATGGGATGGCCTGAAGGGGGAGACCAGGAGCCTGGAATTTACAGCTCAGACCTCAGAACAAGCCAGAACTCAGACTCTTGAAGGGAGAATTCAGTGAGACTGATCCCACAAGGATCCATCCTCCGGTTCCCGCCTCCCTTTTCTCCTGGGGAGAGAGGGGAGCTTGCTTACTTTTCTTCATTTCCCCCCAACTGAGCCTGTTCTTGGGCACATAATTCATTAATATGGGATTAAAGGGATTATAGGCTGCTTCACTCTAAGGTGACCCAGGGCAAACCTGAGGACATGCGTGAAGGGGGCCTCAGGGATGTCCTCCCTCAGCGTACAGAGTCAGAAACTGAGGCTTGAGCAGCCGTCCTGAAAAGCAGAGGGGGGCAATAAGGTGACACCTCCTCTGAACCCCCTTCTTGCCTCCTGCTCTGGCCTCTGTCCCTCCCCACTGTCATCACAAGGGACACTGCACCAAAACTGTTCTCACTTTCTGAGTCACAGAATGTGGGGGCCTGTTCTGCAATTGCACTCGCTCCCCACACTCTTTTGTTCTCCTCTTGTGGGCTCTTCCGCTGTCAGTTCTGGAAGGGTCATAAGACTACTCCTGGGAGTGGCTTTCTGTACAACATGACTCCAAATCGCGAGGTTCAGAGAAGTGTTTTTTTGGACGCACTAAATGATGAAATGATACCAACCCATGGAGTGGGAACGGGTTCCTATTCCCTTTGATTCTTGCTGCGTATCTTCAGGAAGAAAGGCTCGCTCAGGGTTAATGTGCCTTCAGCCCCTCCCACCTTTGCTGACCCCTCCCTGCTAGCCAAGAGAGACAGCAGACCTCAGGCCGCCACCGAAGGCAGAACTTAATCATTATTATTATTAATTTTTTTGTATTGATTTTGATGGATAAGCTTCTACTTATTTGTAAAAAAAATGCTTTTAACTGTTGATGGACCTTTATTTCAATTTATTTGTTTATTTATATGCAGTGCTGAGAATCAAACTTTGTGCCTCACACCTATCAGGCAAGTGCTCTACCACTGAGCTACAACCCCAGCTAGTTTCTTTTTATGACAAATGATATTATTTCCATTTAAGTTATTTAAATTGCATAGTAAAGTTTTTTATTTTTATTTTTTATTTTTTTAGATAATGGAAACAAGTAAAATGGTGACCTGATGAAAAGAATAAAGGGTAAGGCTAGGGATGTGGCTTATTGAGAGTGCACGTGCCTAGCATGTGTGAGGTCTTGGGTTCGATTCCTAGCACTACAATAAATAAATAGATTAATTTTAAAAAAATGGGAAATGGTGTGGGTGGTTTGAAGATATAATCAAAACAAATGACTGATGCTGGGAAAAACTGATATGAAGGGCCAACGAACTCTACCTGCCTCAGGTGAGCTGGTGGCATCTCTGGGATTTGGAGGAGGCCACACCCAGCACCACCCTCCAACTTTCCCTCCTCCTCCACTCTGGGGACTGATCCATTCTTCTCCCTGTTCTGGGCCTCCCTCTCCTCCTCCTCCTCCTGAATGCTCAGCTCCTTCTCTTCCACCTCCCCTTCTTCTCCTTTGTCTCCAAACCCTGTGAAGCTCTAGTTTGGACCATCCTTGCACTGATCAAGGGGCAGAAACCTGAATTAATGGGAAACCACTGGGAGACGGCTAGAAAGAATGAGCCCTTGTAACCAGCCACGGTGACCCTTGCTGAGTGAACCTCCCTCCCCTGGCAGCTCACCTTCTTTGGGCCTGCCTCTTTTCCTCAGTAAGAAAATGACAAGGACTCCACTCCCCAGGGACTACTTCGAGGCTTAAATGAGCCAATGTCTCTAAAACGCCCAGCCCCGCGCCTGGTGTACTTGGCAGATGCTGGCTACGGGTTGGTTCTCTAATAGAATGCAGTAGTTTCTTTTTCGAAGGATCCAACATTGCTGTGAATGTCCTTGCTATGTTCGGTGACACTCTTGACAGCAGATGAGAGTCTTAAAACTGCTTTAAAAATAGATACGAAGCCATTGATAATGTGTACACTCATTGTGGGAATGAAAATGCTGCTACTGAGAGCCTGGCCTCCTAAGTGGGCTTGTTAAGCCATCAATCTGCTTAGCAAACCCTTTTGTCCTCTCAAGTGCAAGTGAGACCCATGTGTGCAAGAATTCAGGGCGACAGAGCTCAGACTGGCTCCTGGGAAGGAGATGTTACTAATGTGGGAACTTCAGGGCCTGCCTGGGTAAGCAGGTGTTCTCTGCCCTATTTCTTCCAGCTGCCCAAATCATGGAGTAGGAGGATGGCAGGTCTTTTATAGTCAGCCACAGTCCCCACCACTCCTTAGTTCTGGCTCTAACTATCAATCCATCTTGTTGCCCTTCAGCCTTTCTAGAAATGAAACCCAAATCTGAGAAGGAAACTTCTTAACCTTCAGGCCACAGAGCAACCACAAAGACCAGGATCTTAGGGGCCCTTGAGAGAGTGAGAGGTCCAGCTGGGTGGGGGTGTCACCGGTGCCTTGAGCTCTCCCTCTCCTGAGAGCCGCATATTCAGCCAGAGTGGGTCCCGTGGGCATCTAGACTCAACAAAACCTGAACCAGAGTCGCTGCCCCTCCTCCCACTATCCCCACTCTCTTCTCCCAGATTCCACACTTTGGTGAACAGTGCCTTGGAGTCACCCACCTGGGCCAGGGAACTGGTGGGCACCCTGGTCTTCTTTTCCTTCCACTCTCCAAATCAATCTCTGCATAGATTTGAAAGTTCTGGAATCCTTCCTCTCCTCTTGCCCCAGCTAAGTGGTCCAGACTCCCCTGACCTCTGTTTAGAGTCCTGCTGAGCATCTCATCCCACATTCCTGCCTCCCATCTCCCTTTCCCAAGTGACCCTCCACACAGCAGTTGGAGGGATTGATGAGACCAACTGCCCATCACTTCATGCTTTTGCCTTCAACCTTACAATCTCCCTGAACCTTTCAGGTGAAGCCTAGGCTCTCCAGCTCATCTGTAGAACAAGGTTTGACTGGGATGGCCTGTGGCCCAATGGTCAGACACAGCCCTGCTAGCACAGAGCTTTACCTCCTCTCATGCCACGAGCTACCTCCTGCCCCACTGTGAGGCCCTAAATCAGAGCTGCAAATTGGTAGCCCCCAGGTTATATTTATTTTATTTGACTTCCCCAGGTTTCTAAGTTGGGAGATTCCACATAAAACCCTGGGTTCCTGGAATCTCTTGAAAACTTAGAAGATCTGGCAATACTAGACCCTTAAGAGCAACCATTGTGTGGAATTGGGCCCTATTTTCCTTTTAGAGCTGATAAGTACTTTACAGTCAACCATAGTCCCCACCACTCCATATTGTCTGTTTTTCTCACTTAGCTCGTATGTATGGGCCCTGGGGATACCAGAACCTGCTCCCCCTGCTCCTGGTACGGTGCACTTCCTGGAATGTCTGTTTCACCATGTCTGATGGCAAACATCGTCCTCTTACATAAGACTCCTCTTTAGAGCTCTTTAGAGCTTTAGCCTCTTGTCAAAACATGCTATAGCCTTCTGCGCCCCGCATATTCAGTATATATCTCCTTCCAAGCCTGGATGGCAGCAAACCCCCCTCATGTATGAATCCTTCCATCTTTCCCCTTAACCTGATCTGTGCTGGACTAGCCAGCCCCAGGCAGCTTCTCCCGCACTCTCGGCACCCTGTTCTAGGCATCCTGGCACCTGGCCAGGAATCAAGGCCATTCCAAATGGTCAAGATCAAGCATAGGCTTTTAGGGGCCACCAACCTTCCCAGCAACATTTGCATTCAATATCTAGAGAATCTGCCCACAGCAGGACACAGTACCCCTTTTTCCTATTTGTACTTAAGTCCCAGCAGTGAGGGTCAGACCAAGCATGCAAAAGGTGCAGGGTAAGCTCCCACTGTTTGAGCGATAGCTGATACTACAAGCTCAGTGACTACATGTGGGCCCATTAAGACTCTGGAGGACATGTGGGGGACACAGCTGGCATTGACTCAGCATGCCCAGCAGCGTGCCATGGAGCCTGCCAGAGTACAGCACCGTCAGGGCCTGCAGATGAGGCTGTTTTACCTCTCCTACCCCCACCTCCATCTGCTCCTCCCATGTCCCCTCTCTCATTAAGAAGTCCCTTCACATACCCAGGCCCCACGGTCAACTTTGAAATCACCCCAGACTTTCCCTTCCCCCTCACCGTTGGTCCTCGTCTCTCAAACTCTGTCCTCTGTCCTCCACCTCCAGACTCCACTGCCCTGGCTCAAAGTCAATGCCTCCTTGAATGTGAAAACGTGGCTTTCTCTCTGGCAGTGTCTCTCTATCTCACCCAACTTGTAGGGCAGATTCCTATGACACAAAACTGACCGCAAAGTGCTTGCTTTAAAATTTTCAGTGCCTCTCACCTGTCTGAGGATCAAGTTCAAGTTCCTTTATTGGGTATCAGAGGCCCTTCAGCATGCACCCTTGTCAGTATTTGCTCATGTCTGCCAAGCCTGTCACCACACACTGTCACATTCTGTATGTCCAAATCTCTTTATAGTCACTCATAATGTCTTGGCTGTCTTTGGTCCTCTGAGGAGCTCCTACTCATCCTTCAAGACCCAACTGAAATGGCCCATCCTCTGTAAAATCTTCTCTAGCACCCTGAAGATTCTGGGCAGACCTTCTCCCATCACAAATTGCATAACACTAGATGATTGAAATAATCACCCTCCTGGCAAGCTATGGGTATTTCTGGGTCGAGGTTCTATTATTGTCCTCTTTGAATCCCCTGATATCTAGCAGGGAGCCTGGCATGTCTAAGGCCCTCAGTAAACATCTGGCAAAGAGTAAGGGAAGGAGCTAAGGTCATTCGGGGAAGTCCTATAACGGCCTGGCTTTGGGTGCCAGCCAACAGCAACCTTCCTTCCCCAGAATTCTGGGCCACCTCAAGTTTGGGCAGAGCCAAGTCTTGCCACTGCTTCAGAGAATTACCAGGAAAGTGCTCTCGAGCTATGACCTCCTTCAGTCTCAACAGGAATAGTCCAAACACAAGCAGCTTCTTCAGCTGTGTTTTTCTGGAAGTCCCGGAGCCAGTAGCTCCTCCTGGCCTCTGGGGACCCATGGCACCGGTAGTCCCCCTCACTTACCCTCCAGAGTGTGCCCTGGGCAAGCTCTGCAGGAGGAGTGGGCTTGTCCCAGCCCTGCGCTCCAGGGCTCCAGGGCTCCAGGGCTCCGAGGCTTCGGCTGCGGGGTCTGCAGGGCCAGGAGCTGTTGGGCACTCTGGCTGCCAGCAGCAGAGGCGCTTAGAGTCGCTGCTGCAGAGCCCACAGCCGCCCCCACCCAGGACTGCGGCTCTGGCAGCCGCAAGGAGCCTGGCGGCATCGATCAGTCCTGCTACTACAAGCCTCCTCGGCACGCCTGGCTGAAGCCCGGAGCTTCCCAAGTGTGTGAAAAGAAAGGGAAAATTAAAGAAACACATCTAACAAAGGCCACTGGAGGGGATTTGGACAGCAAACCATTTGCCAATACAGAAATGCCACCAGATCGGGCCGGGGAGGCCCCCCTGACAAGTATGTGTGAGGGGAGTGGAGGCCAAGGGACTTGGGATAATGAAGGTTAACCCTGGAAGAGCCAGCAGCACCAGCATCAGGGTTCTGGTCTTGCTCCAGTTTCACAGGTATGCCGTGCCATCCCACTCACGACGAGCAGCAGCCCTTGCTGGTAACACCAGCATCCTTTAGTGTCTCAGGGCTTAAGAAGAACAGAACTGTCATCTAACAGGCTGTGTCCCTGCAGTGCCTGCCGTAGATTCACGGGTCAGTGGGCTGTTTGGCCAGATGCACAATAACCCTGTACCGCTGGCTCATGCTCCGAGGGCTGGACCTCCCTATGTCTCAGCCCCTAGCACATTGTGCAGCCTCTGATGTCAAGTCATGTTCCAATTTCTATAAGAGGGCTATCATAGTTCTGGAAAAATCTAGGATTCAGTCTATAATCTTACCATCCCGGTCAGAGTATCTATTTCTGATTCCTTTGTATATATGATAGAAAAAAACACATACAGTATGACTGCATATGAACACACACACACACACACACACACACACACACTTTTCCTGGCCCATTATTCTAGGCTCTGACATTGGCCATCCATCTGATGATCACATTCTTGAAACCTGACCATCAATTGTGCTCTCTGCAACTACGATGTCTTCAATTTCCTTGGCTTATTTTGTGGGGATAGTCCAATATGGGAGTATGTCTAGGATCCTTGGGGCTCTTCCAGGGTTTGAGGTCAAGGATTCCTAAAGTGGGGCCAACATGTACTGCATTTGAGAAGACTTGGCCACTGGGGCTTGTAAAGATGATGGAGTGGGAGGAGAAAGCAACGTGAGGAACAATGTCAGCACTGGAACCCAACATCCAGCCTGAGAGAGGATGCTCAGGAAGGGCGGGTGCTGCACACTCAGACCCAGGCTGGGGTCCCGTGGATCAGCTTCCCACCCAACACTGGCCACTCATCACTAACTTGTCCAGGGCAAGCAACTGAGCCTCTCTAAGCCTCAGTGTACCCACAAGTGCATCAGAGAGAGCGTCGCCCACCCCGTTGAGAAGTAGAACAAGTCTTCTATGAAATCATGAGCAGCAAACTCCCAGCTCAGTGCTCCCCACATTGCAGCTGCTCCACAGACCTGGTTTCCTCTTTCTTAACTGCCCCCTCCCCCAGATCTCCCAAGAGGTTCATAGAAGACGCTGAGAACCAGGCAAGGAGGTTCCAGAAAACTGTGAAATACGACCATAGCCAGAAACAGGCCAAGGAGGCATGCAAATCAGGACTTCTGGCAGGCAGCATGGAGCCCCCTGGGAGAGAAGAGCAGGCTCTGGGTTTTTAAGAACTGGCCCTGCAGCTGCCAGGTGAGAGTGGACACCCCAGGAGGGGTCAGGAAGTCCCCAGACTCACAGACTGCCTGCCAGCAGATTGCCCATGTTTTCAGACCCAGTCCCCCAGCCCAAATTTCAGAACCTCTTTCAAAAGCACATGTGCGTAGGTGTGGCACATGATTCTTTCCTTCTAGAGGCTTCTCCTCATCCCCTCTCCTACTCCCCCACCCTCCCACAGAGTCTGTGCCCACACCACTGACATATTCACAGCATGAGGAACAGAACAGGAGGGTCATGCATTTCCAGGTGATCCTGGCTGATCAGGTTCCACACTGAGAATGTTCTAGGTCTTGTTCACTCTCCAGGTGTTTGATGGAGCCAGGATTCCTAATAAGCAAAGGTGAGTCTTCACCCTCCCTACTTCATATCATTCCCTCTGCTCCCTCCTTCCCTCCTTGCCTTCCTTCCTTCCCTCTGCTTTCATGGTATAGCAAAGATTGGGAAGGAAATGGGCAACAGCTGCGAAAGGGAATGTTGGGCCAATTTCCCTGGGCCTCAGTTTCCCCTCTGTGAATAGTGGCATGGGAAGGCCCCCTGATTGCCTAGATACACCATGTGTCAAGGCAGGCAGGACTGTGCCCCTGCCAGGAGGACTGGCTGGAGCGCCTCTTTCAGCAATGGCACTAGCTTATATAAGCACCTGCAGCCCAGCCAGGCTCCCCCCCCCCCAGTCCCTCTTGCCCTTACTCAGGTGGGATGCACCCGCTGTGCTGGTGGGAAACAGGAATTGTGGGCTCACAGGCCTCCGTAGAGCCGATACAAACGCAGCCTGCCCTCGGTGTGTTTTTGGAGCAGGGTGTGGTTGCTGAATGTGGCAGAGGGAGTGGGGGCTACAGCCCTCCCCCAGGAGGTTCCTCTCAGTCTCCCCTCTGCCTCAGTCCTGTCCTCCTTGCACCATGTCCTGACTTGGTGGGGGGGGGCAGGTCACCCTCCCCTTACCAGATGAAGACAGGCCAAAGGGAAAGTAGCCTGCCTGAGGCCACATCACAGGTGATCTGAGCCGAGTGTGCTCTAGGGGGACTGTCACTTTTCTGAGCTACTCAGATGGGATTTAGGAATGGTCCCACTTCTGCTCCATATGGGTCCCTGCCCAGGGCCCTCTGCACTCACTGTCCCTGAGTCATCCTAGCCCATTCCTTCTCCCTACTAACCCTTGCCTGAAAAATCCCTGGAAACTGGCCTTCATCTCTAACTCTGGAAATACCTAAGGATGGACTGGATTCCTTCTCCCTACTAACCCTTGCCTGAAAAATCCCTGGAAACTGGCCTTCATCTCTAACTCTGGAAATACCTAAGGATGGACTGGATGTAAGCTTCAGTTTTCTCACCTGTAAATGGGGGACCATGTCAGGACCCTAAGGATTAATGGATTTCAAGGGCCAGGCACACAGAAGGTACTATACAGAGATAATTGAACTAGTTGTGACGTCTGCCCTGATCATCCTGTCACAAGTGATGTTGCCTTTCCTGTCACCCACATAGCATTTCTCACACTCTGTCCTGTGTCTCCAACACACTCTGAGCTCCTAGAAGACACCATAACTTCTGGCTCAGAACTGGGCACACAGGAAGTGTCAGATCATGCTCTCCAGCCACCAGACATGCTGTTGGAGCTCCCACCTGACCTGTTCCTGGGCCCACAGTCCCTCTGGGGTCTTTGTTCCCTGCCTTTGCTTCCTTATCAACCATTATCACCTTGGTCTTCTCCAGTTGGCCCTCATCATTTCCCCTACCCTGAAGCCACGTGGCTCAAGGTTTCTGTGGTCTCCATCTGGCCAAGTCCAGCAGCCACTGATGGTCCTCTTCCTTGACTTGCAGCAGCATTTAATGTCACTGGTCAGCTCTCCCTGTGAACCACTTTCTTGTGGACCCTCCTCCCTCTCTGGCCCTCCTTCTCTGTCTCCATGGCTGCCCCTTCTTTTCTCCAACCACTAACTAGAAGCCTCCAAGTGCACCCACCTGCTATTTTTTTTCTTCCCAACTGTACTCACCTCCTGAGCTATCATCGCCAGTCCCATGGCTTTAAATAAGATCAATATAATGATCTTTCCCTGAACTCTGGACTTCTAGATCCAACTGCCTGCTATACATCTCCACTTTGATGACTATTTTATTTTATTTTTTAAAAATTATTTATTTATTCTAATTAGGTATATATGATAGTAGAATGCATTTTGATTCATTGCACAATTGCAGAACAGCTTTTTATTTCTCTGGTTGTACATGATGTAGCGTCACACCATATGTGCAGTCATACATGTACCTAAGGTAATGATGTCCATCTCATTCCACCATCTTTCCTGCCCCCATGTCTCCTTCCCTCTCCTTCCCTCCCTCCTCTTGGACCAATCAAAGTTCCTCCATTATTCCCACACACCCCTCACCCCCAATATGGATCAGCATCCACTTATCAGAGAAAACATTCAGCCTTTGGTTTTGGGGGATTGGCTTACTTCACTTAGCATGATATTCTCCAACTCCATCCATTTACCTGCAAATGCCATAATTTTATTCTCTTTTAATGCTGAGTAATATTCCATTGTGTATATATATGACAGTTTCTTTATCCATTCATCTATTGAAGGGCATCTAGGTTGGTTCCACAGTTTAGCTATTGTGCTATAAACATTGATGTGGCTGTGTTACTATAGTATGCTGATTTTTAGTCCTTTGGGTATAGACCAAGGAGTGGGATAGCTGAGTCAAATGGTGGTTCCATTCCAAATTTTCTAAGGTATCTCCATATTGCTTTCCAGATTGATTGCACCAATTTGCAGTCCCACCAGCAATGTAAGAGTTGCATTTTCCCCCACATCCTCACCAACACTTATTGTTGTTTGTATTCTTGATAACTGCCATTCTGATGGGCATGAGATGAAATCTTAGAGTAGTTTTGATTTGCATTTCTCTAATTACTAGAGATGTTGAACATTTTGTCAAATATTTGTTGATCAATTATATATCTTCTTCTGAAAAATGTCTGTTCAGTTCCTTAGCCCATTTATTGATTGGATTGTTTGGGTTTTGGTGTTAAGTGCTCTATCTGACAGCATGTGGCAAAAATCTAAACACCTTGAAGTTTATACATCCAAAACATTACTCTCCACTTTGCCCTAGCAAAATATTCCCTCCTTTCCAAGACTTCTGCTAATCCTGGTCAATGGCACCACTATCCATCCTGTTAAATAACAAAGAATTTGACTGGTTTTTGTCCTTGATCTTTGGGAGGGAAGACTTTACATCACCTGGAATTTCCCAAGTGATAAGATTGCACCTGAGTTCATGCCAAGGTATAGCATGTAGAGCTGAGCACCAGAAACACGAACTATGGGATTAGAAGGGAGGAGCTTTGAGCTATTCAACCTTGGGGGAGAAGATAGACTGGAGATTGAGTTCAATATCATGGCCAGTGAGTCCATCGATCAGTTCAGTCTATGTCATGAAACCCTAATGAAATCTCAGGACACTAAAGCTCAGTGGAGCGCCTGATTGGTGAATACATTAATGTCTCAGGAGGGTGGTGTTCTCTGATTTCCTGGGGAGATGGCATGGACACTCTGCATTTAGACCTTTCAGACCTCTGCCTGTTGTGTCACATCATTCGGCTGGTCCTGATATCTATCCTTTGTAATAAAGCTACAGTCATAAGGACAGTACTTTCCTAAGTGCTGTCAGCTGTCACAGTGAATTATCCCACCAGAAGGATCTGGTCCGAAGTGCCAGTAGCTTGGGGATTCCACATGTGGCTGCCATCTCGGAGGAGGCAGTCTTACTGGGGACTTAACCATGCCCTTTAACTTGTGGGGTTTGTACTGATTCCTGGTGGCTTGTGCTGGAATTGAATGGCAAAACACTAGATGGTGTCAGGATGTCACTTGGTGACACCCCATATGTCACCCTTGGTCCTTCTCATTCTGTCTCTCCCACACCAGTGTAAGAGTAGGTGCCATTAGTTCAAATGTCACCTCTATTCAGAACATGGCCCTTCCCGCCTCCACTGCCACAGTCCTGGTTCAGCCCCTGTCATCATTCTCCATGTTACAGCAACGTCCTCCCTGGGACCCCTGTGCCCACCCTTCCCCCTTCAGTCTACCTTACAAACAGCAGCCTGGAGATCCCTCCCTGCTTGAAGCCCGGTGTGTCCCATTTCCCCTGGAATTAGGACAGAGCCTTCCGTATCTGGTGCCTCTCCTCCTTCTCTGACCTGGCTTCCCACCGCTCTCCGCCCTGTTTGGGATCCGGATTCTTTGATGCTCCTCAAACACCCCAAGCTTCAGTCTGCTTCAGGGCTTTGGCTTTCTCTTGGAAATATTCTGGAATGTTCTTCTGACACCTCATTACCCTCCGTTCTAGTTGGAAAGTTCACTTCCTCAGAGAGGACTTCCACCCGCCAGCCCTTCTCTCTCCTTACTCTGCTTTATTTGTCTCAGTAGCCCATGGGACGTATTATGGCTTGTTCATTTGTTCACTAACGAACTTTCTTAGTGGAATGTCAGCTCCCTGAGGACAGAGACCTTCCTGAGGCAGGTTTGTCATGTTCACTGCTGTATTTCCAGTACGTAGCTTAACACTCACTTGTCAAATGAATGAATAAATGAATGAATAAAAGGCCCCAAGACACCAGGCAGCCACAAGGAAAGGCACTGTATCAGTGATTTGGTGCTTCATGGAACACTTTGTTTTCCAGCTGATTGTTATAAAGACGTATTTACACAGATGTGGAAAGAACCTCAAAAGGGCTTACAGTTTCAACAGTGTGAGCAAAAGCAAAAATGTTTGGTTAGTAGCTAGCAAACAGACATTCTCAAAGCAAAATTGCCAGGTCATTTGCTTCCAAAGTTGCTGAGAGATTAAAGAATAAAATATAATTGAGAAAAATATATTCAACATGTCCCATGAGGTGGGTTTCATCTGTTTCTCCCATTTCCTAGTTGTGTGACCTTGAGCTGTAGCATCCTCTCCCTGGGCCTTAGTTTTGTTGTCTGCAGAATGGGGAGAACAATAACACCTCCCGACCTATGTTCCAGAATCCCTGTGAGAGGTGGGACAGTGGGAGGTTCTCTAGTTACTCATCTGCTTACATCTACCAAGACAGGAAGTCCCAGGACATTTGGGCAAGAGACATAAGGAAGTCAAGACAGAGTGGTTATCTAGAAATACCAGCCATTTCCAACCTCCCAGAAAAATGGCCAAGACAAAAAAATTTTGCTGAATCAGAGGGAAATGCTGAGACCAAGTTGTGAGGTGTCATGGGGCCAAGTTTACTCAATCAACCGTCCCTTCCACAATGAAAGGATCCTAGGCACAGTCCTGGTTCCCACCCAACAGAGCAAGAAGACTGGAAATACAGAAGTTGAGTGTCACTAGGATGCAGAGAGCAAGGGGGGTGCTGGTGGGGTCAGAGATCAGAGATGAAGGCAGGAGGGCAGCATCATACAGTCACTATCAGCAGAGTTTGGATTTTAGCCCAAACACATCTGCAAGCTCTTGGAAGGTTACATCCAGGAGTAATGTGAACCGGTTTATGATTTTCAGATTGTTTTGCTGTGGAGTGTAGAGATGTTCTGGGCCAGTTGGAAGGCTAAGGCAGAGGTCCAGCAAGAAACAGTGGTGGCCTGGACTCCATGGTGGCCATAAGTGGCAAGGAGTGGGTGGAGGGAAATTATGGTCAAGACATGGGCAGAAGTGGAAGGGGAGTCAAGGGTGATTCCAGGTTTTGGGTGTAAGCAAGGCTAAGAAGCAGGGCATTGGAAGATATTTGTGGGTGCCATTGCCAAACTCTCACCCCATGTTGAAGTCCAACAGTCCAGCTGCCAGCCCTTCACAGTGGTTCAGACTCACGGTGACCCTAACAGATTGTCCATCAGGGCTGGGGCGCTCCTTACAGCTTGTGCCAAGGTCCTGAGTGATAAAGCATTGCTTCTGCTAAAATCAACAACTTCTGTCCTCCATATCCATCTTCCTGTTGCCATGACTCAAGTGGGTCCCCCACAGGGTCAGCTGCTGGAGG
The DNA here is from genome assembly GCF_045843805.1 of Urocitellus parryii. Lineage (NCBI taxonomy): Eukaryota > Metazoa > Chordata > Mammalia > Rodentia > Sciuridae > Urocitellus > Urocitellus parryii. Next base: position 14,799,505 of record NC_135546.1, read on the forward strand.
CTTGGTCCCTCAGTGTGGGGGTGTGGAGAGGTGGCATCTTTAAAAGGTGGAGCCTAGAGCAAGGTGAGTAGAATATTGGGGCGCTGCCCTGGACAGAATTAACGTAGTTCTTGAGGACTGTGGTTAGGTTAGTTCCAGGGACAGTGAGTTGTTATAAAAAGAGCAAGTCTGGCCTCTGAATCCCCTGGCTTCCTGTCAAACCATGTGATCTCTTCCTGCATGTTCCCACCATTGTGCTGCCATCTACCCTGAGACCCTCACCAGAGGCTGAACCTAATCTTGGACTTTTAACATCTAAAACTGGGTGCTAAATGAACCTATTTTCTTTTCCTTTTCCTCCTTCTCTTCCTCTTTCTTATTATTTTATTTTTTGGTAATGTTGGGGCCTGTGCATGCTAGGCAAGTGCTCTACCACTGAGCTATGACCCTGACCCCCAAGCCTCTTTTTTTTTTATATACAGTGCACAGCCTCAGATATTTTGTTATAGCATCAGAACAATGACTAATACAATTGTCCTATTCCTTCTCTGCACCACTGATTTTATCAATCAAGATCACTTTTGAGTGGATAATAATAAATATTAATTTATAAATTGAAGTTTTAACATCTAGAGCCCATTTTAAGTATTCTATTTTTTTTATAGCTAACTCCTTGCTTCTCGTCTCAGCGAAACCACTTGACAGTTTCTTAGTAAAATAAATTTTTGCAGGCTGAATTATTTTGCTCTGACCTTGAGCACCCCTTTATGGTGGATGGGATCACCTAGGGAAGGCTGCACAACTGCTTTATGACCTTGCTGGAGAGGTGAGGGATAAGTCGTCAGGTGAGTGGTTTTCTTGAGCATTTGCATCATACCTCACCGGGTCCTCTTAAAGATGGGACCATGTCTTCTGCATCTGCACCCACCTTCCTCCCTCAATCCCACTCCAGATCCAAGCTCTGTGTTCTGCAAAAATAGATGGCCACAGTCACCAGAAGAGGCTGCCCCTATTTTGGGCTGAATTGTATCCCCTCAAATTCCTTTGTTGAAGCCCTAGCCCCCAGTACCTCAGAATGTCACTGAGCAGATGGTCCCTGACTTAAGATGGCTCACTTACTATTTTCTGACTTAGTAATGGTGCGAGGGCGATATGAATTCACTGGAAACGGTACTTCCAGTTTTGAATTTGGACCCTTTCCTGGACCGGCCTTATGTGGTACAGTCTTCTCTCTGGCAATGACGGGCAGGGTGGCGAGCCACGGCTCCAGCCAGCCCGGCCATGGCAGCGAGCTCTGTCGCTCAGCAGGCTGGCTGCATTTTATGCATTGTCAACTTTCAATATGGAAGAGCATCTGTAATTGGAGGTAGGGTCTTTAAAGAGGTGATTAAATTAAACTGAGGTCCTTAGAGTGGGCCCTGATATCCAATCTGATGGATGTCTTTATAGGAACAAATCTGGACACCAACAGACACCAAAGGAAGACCATGGGAAGACCTAGGGGAAAGCACCTTCTGCCATCCAAGGAGAGATTTCTCAGAGGACACTAGACCTGCCAACACCTTGACTTTGGATTTCCAGTCTCTAGAATGGTGAGAAAACAATTTTCTGTGGTGTAAGTCATTCCTCTGGGGTATTTTGTATTATGGATGCCCTAGGAAACTAACACAGACCCCAAAGCCAGCACTCCTAGGACCACAGTTCCAGGGACAGAAGGGAAACAATGTGACAAGGACACTGGCTTTGGTTAAAAACATATTTTGAGAAAAATCACGCTTTAGAATGAAAAGTGACAGCAGGACCATTTTTTTTCTCATATGGGAGATTGGCAAAAAGGTCTATGACCAGGACACATGGGTGGGAATAGGCATTTTCTTAATGTGACTACTCTTCTGATTATATAAACAGCAAATGTCTCCCCATGGGAAATGGAGGAAAGGCAGAAAAGCACAAAGAAGGGAATACATGACCTGGATCTTCCTGCACTTCTGTCTCTGTTTCTCCGATCTCCTCTCCCTCCCTGCTCTCTCCTCTTTCCGCCTCACTCACTTGTGGTTTTTTTCCTGCATATTTATAAAAACAGTTAGGACTAACTTTGGCAAATCGCCTTTTCCCTTGACACTGACAAGTGAAGATGACCCACTACATTATTAAAAAATTCATCTCAAACACAGACTGCCGGAACCTCCATACCTGCATGTGCCAGGATGGGTCTCTAACATCCCTGGCTGCTGAGCCTTCTCATTGTTTTCTATTTTTAACTAATATAAATAAACAACTCATATAAATAAATATCCTTGGAGATAAATCTTTGTACACATCTTGGGCAATTTCCTCAGGGCAAAATTTTCTAGAAGTAGAATTACTAGTTACTTATATTTTGAAAGAGGAAAAATCTTTAAAATGTTCTAGTCAGTTATGCAGTTTCTGGGGGTACAACCACGTCTGACCACACCTGTTCAAAGATTCTTAGGGTCCATGTTGTAATTTTAAACATCTACCAAAAAGAAAAGGAAAAGGAAAAAGGGAGAAAGAGGAAACCTAGATTATCTGTTGATAGCACAAGAAAGTGACATCCAATCTGGCAGAAGAGGAGGTCCCCTCAGGTGGGAATTCCAGGAAGAGCACAGCAAGAGGGGACCCGGTTGCATTTACAACACTCTGTGAAGTAGGCACCCATTTTACAGGTGAACAAACGAGGTGCAAAGTGGTAGAGCCACTTACTTGCCAGCGGACACCAACAGCTTGTCCAGAAGCAGCAGTCAGGGTTAAATTCAGTTTTTCCTGACTCCAAAGACCAAGGGCTTAACCATTAGCCCCACCACCCTAAGGGAGGGGCTGTGGTCACTGGTCTCCCCACAGCACAGGCAGCTGGACAGGGCAGCTCCAGAACCAGCCCACATCAGTCCTGCTCTGCCTTCCCATCATGCCAACATGACAAGGATGTGGGTGTGCAGGACTGGGAGGATGAGGGTGGCCATGTGCCCTTTTCTAGGGAGCACAAGCTGACAGTGGCTGCCTGACCCCCATCGGGTGACAACCAACATGCTCACCCTGCCACACTCATCACCACAATGACCTCACTAGGCCAGCCACAGTGGTGCTTCAGTCCAGAGAAGGATATACCAACAGGACCGTGTCTTACAGGTAAAAGTAGGAAGGGACACAAGGACACCCCAACATGCTCATGGCACGAAGGTGATGAAATAGAGTCATTTTCTCCATTTCCTAATCTTCTAAAACAGGGATGCAGTGGGTCTCTGAAGTCAGAAGGTCTTGGATTCCAATCCTGCCTCCTATTCACCGGGTCACCTTAGGCAAGTCACTGCATTCCTCCTGCTGGGCAGGGATCATCCTTCCACCTCATGAACTGAAGGAAGAGATTCCTGACACATCCTTAGCGCCATCCCTGGATGGGGGAAGAACTCAGCAATACAAGTTCCCACTCAGATAAGCACCTTGCTGACCCCTGGAAATGCAGAGGAGACAGCTCCTGCCTCGGAAGGAACAGAGTGTGACAAGAAAGAGCTAATGACAGGCTGAGGTGATGAGCACTGGAGCAGAGATGACGAAGCAAGTCCACATTATTTTCAGAAATATCATGATTTGGGTCTCTTGTTCCTGGTTGCAAGAAAATGAAAGGGGGAGGCATTGGGGGGAGAGGGGTAGGTAAGAGGAGGTACTGGGGAGTGAAACTAAAAAAAAAATCATGTCATATGCATGTACGAACATGCCACAAAGAAATCACCATGCTGTATAATTAGTATGCACCAATAAGAATAAAGGAGGCCCGTGCACCTTCCCCAGTATCACCGTTTGCTTTTCCACCAAGACTTACCTGTCCCACAGCCCAGCCCCAAAGCCCTACTATCCGCTGGAGTTAATCTGGGCAGATAATTTCTACAACACACAATGAAGTCCAGGGGTTCCTAGACTACCTCAGACAGCACTTGGGAACACATGAAAGTAACATGCATTTATTACATAAAACGCCGAAAACCTCAAGTTGCCCACAATCTCTTAACTTAGAAATCGCCACAGCTAACCCACAGATGACATTTTGATGGAAGCTCGAAAGGCTTCTTCCTCATCCCCTCCCAGGGGATGACGCAAATGGTGGTGATTTAGGCACCTACTGGGTCAACTGGGAGCGGGTGTAGGATGCGGAAGTCTCCCCTCCTATCAAACTCCCTGGAGCGACTTCTGATCCTGTCCAGGAACAAAGCCAGCTCTGCACACACCCACCCCAGGGAAGGAGGGTGCCAGGGAAGTAGCAGCCTGGGGCTGCTGGCAGCCATGTGCTGGCTGGTCCCAGAGGACTCCCAGGGCAGCCCCCAGGACAGGGGCTGTCTCTGCAAATGTTTATTTGTAAACAGATGTTCTGGAGCCTCAGGTCTGCTTTTAGAGGATGGTGAGGGTTCCAGGCTGCTCCACAGAGCACCCACCGACTCAGGACAGGGACCAAGGACAACACCTCCAGAGGCAGCTCAGAGTCGTGGCTGAGCTTCCAGGAATGTCCTCTGCAGACTTGCGGGCTGGTCCCAGGCTGAGCCAGTGTCCTGTGTACAGTGTTCCGCTTTCTCAGTCCTCCCTGTAACCACCACCCCCACAGGCTGACTCAATGAGATAATAATGGGCAATTAATCTGATGTAATTAAAAGATACTAAAGTACGAGTGACTGGTATAATAACCATATGACCCTCATCAGAGTATTGTTCTTTGTCTCGATAAGACATTGACAAGTGTACCTTTCTTTTCAGGGAATACCACACCAAGGTAAAGCTGTTAACAGGCAGGCTCTGGGGTAGGGGGTGGGGGCTGGGAAGCTGACGTCATCAGAAGGAAACTGATCCACACTATAGCTTTCAGACCAGCGTCCAGCTTCCCTCTTCCTCTCCTGCTACCCACAGGGTTTGGGCAGTGTCAGGAAGAGGTGGCGAGGCTGGGGTGGTTTGGGCAGGGGTGGCTGACTGCACACACAGGTGGTTTGCAATCAGGGCCTCTCTCAATCTGGGCTGTTGTCATTGCTAATGTGTGTACACAGGGGCAGATGGGATTCTTAGAGCCTTTCAGGTGAATCAGAGGTTTGGGTTGTTACACTCACCTGTCTTCTCCTCTTCTCCCAGTCCACGCTCTGAGTGTGGAGAACTCTACAAGACAACGAGATCAGAAAGGTACATCAGGGGGGCTTGTATTTTTCCAAGTCACAGACTAGTGGCCAGAGATTCAGATCGCGCTGCAACAATATTTAGAATTTAATATTTGAAGCAACTCTAGCATTTAGAAACAGGGATTTCAAGCAGAAGTCAGGCTTTTGGGCTCCTCTTTGGAGATGTGAACCTCAGAGTTTCCCCAGTGCCCAGCATCTGGCCCCTGGAGACTGGAGCCCACAGCCCCTGCAGCAGCTCTGATGATGTGACCTGCAAGGTGCAGGTGGGCTTCCCTTTTGGTAGACACCTCTCCTGAGCTTACAGTTTCCTCCTGTCACTTTTCCTTTCTCCTTATCCAGACCTAGAAACCCAGAATTCAGGAGGGAGAAAGCCAGGCCAGTCCCTTGGAGAAATTGAGGGTAAGAAGATAAAGTCACATTCTGCACAAAGCTGGTGAGGGCACTGTTGTCCTCACTCAGGGTTCCTTTTCAATATCTGGGGACACCTGCATCATTTGAGGAGTTTAGCCAAGACAAAGAGCAGAGGAACCTCCATGTACAATGCAGCTTCCTGGGAGAGCAAAGGTGGGGGTTCTAGAATCTCTAGTTCTGGGAGGAGAGAGAATGGGTTCCAGACCCAGGCACAGAGAGAGCTGTGTGGAAAAGACCCCTCTGATAGCAGTTGTCCCCTGTGGTCAAGACAGGAAGCTGGGCCCAGGTGATTCTGAGGGGTGAATCTGGGAGACTAAAGCCTGGACATCTCTGCCCCACCACCCTCTACATTCTGCCAGAGCTCCCCATTGGCCACACCTAGCAGCAAGCCAAGAAGTCTGGTGAGGCAGCCTACCCAGGCCATGGGGACATGGCAGGCTGGAAAGGCAAAGAAAGCAGATCTCAAGAGGCAAATGACAGCTGTCCAGCCCAGCAGCTCTGCCTCCCTCTATTGTCTTCACCCACCCATCCATATCCATCAGGCTTCAAGCCAAAGCTAGCCAGTCCTGCAGTGTCCGAAGGCTGATTCCATCCCAATGATTATGAATTGGCACTGGGTGCTTGGTGTCCACCCTTTTTGCGACTCTGTTCTGCTGGCCTGAGCCTTTGTGGCCTGCTCCTTTCTCCAGGAACCCATCTCCCAGCCCCACTCTGGCACCAGGAGCCCAGCCTGTACCCTTATCTTTCCTGCCACCTCCCCATCCTGTTCCTTTCCACGTACACCCTACAAATTCTTCTCACTATTGAGGCAGGCTGTCCCTTTCCTGGAAAAACGGCCCAGCCTAGAACTCACAGAGATCCTGGAGCAGAGCTGCAGGGAACCCACAGTCATGGGGCTGACGCAGCAGTCACAGGGCCAGAGTGGGCAGCCTGGACGCTCCCTCCCCAGATCTCTTCTGGGAAAAGCACCAGCCTGACAAGAGGCAGTCAGTTACATATAGGGTTTTGTGAAACCCCAAGCTAGAAGGGATCATTTCTTTAGCATCTGTATTATTATTTTTTTTAATTGATGGAGAAGCTGAGGCCAGGAGAAGGGTGGGACTTGCAATGGTCACACGGCCAGAAAGCAGCAGAGTCAGTGGTGTGTTTGCCTGCCAGGTGGTCCCTTCTTCCTGGCCTGGGACACATGTAAGCCACACTCATGTCAGGAGACTGGAGCTCAGCTGGGATTGTTCAGCAGCAGCTTTCCAAGCAAGGCCAACCTGGAGTGATTCCTTTGAGCCACGCTAGGCTCCTTCACTCCTCGCCCCACCTCTCTGAGGCAGAACTGTCATGATGCCCATGCTACAGAGGAGGAAGCCGGGTCTGGAGAAGTTACCTCACAGGCCAAACTCACACGATAGGTGAGGGCTGGAACAGAGGCAGCTACGTTCCCAGTACAACCAGAATATCAATGAGTGTCCCCAGCTAGTGTGCTTCCCTTCTCCACTGGGCCTCCGCTGCGTCCTCACAAGCATCGTCCCATTCAGTTTTAGTGGGAGAAGCAGAAGCCACATGGTGAATTAGATGCCTCCTGACCATTTTGCTCCACACACTGTTTCTTTCTTATTTTTTTAAATATACACTTTAAATTTTTACTTGATACCTAATGATTGTACATATTTATAGAGCACAGTGTGATATTTCTTTTCTTTTTTTGGTACTAGGGATTGAACTCAGGGGTGCTCTACCATGGAGCTATATCCCCATCCCCTTTTATTTATTTATTTGTTTGTTTTTAAAAAATATATTTATTTTTTAGTTGTAGTTGGACACAATACCTTTATTTTATTTAGTTATTTTTATGTGGTGCTGAGGATCGAACCCAGGGCCCTGCACATGCTAGGTGAGCGCTCTACTGCTGAGCCACAATCCCAGCCCCTTTATTTTTTATTTTGAGACAGGATCTCACTAAGTTACTCAAGCTGGCCTTGAACTTGCAATCCTCCTGACTCAGTCTCCTAAATCTTGGGGATTATAGGTATGTGCTACCACGTCCAGCTATGGTGTGATATTTCAGTACATGTGTACCATGTGTAGTGATCAGATCACAGTAACTGGCATATCCATCATCTCAAACATTTATCATTTCTTTATCTTGGGAATATCCAAAATCCTCTCCACTAGCTATTTTGAAATATACAATGAACTGCTGTCAACCCTAGTTACTCTAGAATGCTATAGAATACCCAGCCCTACCCCATACCCAGTAATTATCCTCTCCTTCCTCCCCCAACTTCTACCCTCTCCCAGCTTTTACTATTCTACTCTCTACTTCTGTGAGATCAAGATTTTTAGCTTTCACATAGAGGTGAGAATGTGTGGTATCTGTCCTTCTGTCTCTGGCTTATTTTGCTCAACATAATGTCCTCCAGGTCTATCCATATTGTCACCAATGACAAGATTTCTTTCTTTTTATGGCTGAATAATATTCTACTTCCACACTTTTTCTCTGACTCTCTGTGGACCGTTCCCTGATGTCTCAGCCCATATGAAGTAGAAAGTTTGAGTTCATCCACCCATCCTGCCCAGTGCTCTTCCTATGATGTTCAAGGGGCTTCCACAGGCTTGATTGGGCCCTTCTGCCCCTGTCCAAGGCCCTGAGCTTATGTAAATGTTGGTGATATCCCCAGGTTATGGGGCAGCCAGGTCATCAGCCGTGGCCCCATTTTCTCCAATAAGGACTGTTGGGATGAAAGATTGATGAGTGATCCGTCCCCACTGGTGAATTTTTAATTATGGAAGAAAGGAGACCCCAGCCCTCAGCCCAGCCCAGGAACTCTGGGAGGATGATTGTTGGATGTCATTGCTGTTAAAATTTCATCCACACTGGCAGCAGCCATGAACCCTGCAGCTGAGCTTGTCTGTCCATACACAAAGGAGAAGGTGGGATGGGGAGGAATTGGTGGGATACCCCCAACTCTCAGTCTGGAGTGATGTAGGGAATGCAGTCAGGATATTAGGAGGCCAAGGGCAGGTCTCAGTGCAGGGCCCTGGGACAGGAGCCTGGAGTCATCCCAACTGTCAGTCTACGCTGCTCGCCTTTCTACTTTGAAGGTGACTGCACCTCTCACCCGGATCCTCTTTCGGTCAACAAGCTGAGATGGGGCTGATCTCAGAGAGAGGTCCCAGGCTGGAGGTCCTGACCCCAGCCTCATGGAGACCTGGACAAGTACACTACTGCCCCAGAAAAGCAGGATGTCTGTGGGATTACCCAAAACCCAATTCCATCAACTAACCAAGAAAGAAAAACCAAGGCCTGGGTATGAATCTTGGCTCTAGCATTTACTGAAGCAAGTCATTTTGATCTCCTAAGCCTCAGTTTTCTCCTCCACTAAATGGGGATGGAAATGGATCCTGGAGAGAGCTGTGGTGAAGATAAATGAGCAGACTATGGAAAACACCTAGTGGTGCCTCTGGCACTTAGGAAGTTCTTAATAAACCAGTATCACTAGGGAGAATGAACCACCAATTCTGTTCTCAAATGACATAAACCCAGAGATCTCACAAAGTAGAAGTACAAAACTTGCAAGAAATAATGGAGCAAGGAGCAAAAAAACAGCGCCACCACAAAGACCCAGGTGAGGATTCCGAGGCCGGCTGGGGAGGGGTCACTTAGGTGTGGGGGTGGCAATCAGGTGAGGCTTCGTGGAAGAGGAGGCCTGGACATGCATCGCCAACATTTCCATCCTTTACAAGGTCAGAGACTAATCTGCTGTCTTTCACACTGAAGTCCCCTCTAGGAAAACTAGGTGGTAATGAGGTTCCAGTATGTACCTGGCTCTCTGGGATATCACTGTTTAGTCGCTAATACCGTGAGTCACTGGCTCTCAGGGGCTCCCTGGCTTTCCTAGTACAAGTCCCACCTCCCCAGAAATTTTCCCAGAATTGCTTCATCCTACGTGAATCCCAGTATTTTCATGTGCCAGTTGCACCCAAGATTCAAACTGTGCCCTAAACAGGAGGCTTGCAAGAGAGGAGCCCTGGGTCTTGTGAGATACTTGGAAAGTACCAGCCCTTCTCTGGCTTGAACAAGAGTCCTTTAGAGTGAGCTCTTGGGGAGCACTAGCCCTTCAAAAAGCTTCCTAAACCAGACACCATGGTGGAAAATATTTGGGAATTGTTTCATGCTGTATCACCCCACCTCCCTTTCTAAAAATTCCACAGGCAACGAATACATCAAAGCTCTGATAAGGTCTTCAACACAAAGACCAGTTTAGTTTAACTTGACCCAGCCTTGCCCATACTAACTTAACCTTGGATCATTTTTTGGAATAAACTAACATTCCTCAGTACACACACTGTGGGGAATGGGAATGGTAGCCTCAAAGATGTCTCAGATACCTTCCTGCTCTGTCATTCTCATTCAGAGATTCAATAAGAGCCTGAGGTGTGGAATTTCAGCTCTGGGTAACTTTTCCAAAGTGTCTCTCTTTCATTTCTGGCCAAGATGTGAGGGCACCTCTTCCAGCTCTCAAGGCAGGCAGAATGCTGGAGTTTCCATCACAACAATCTTTGTGGTGCAATCGCAAGTGTCTCCTCTGCAGCAGACCATATGCTCTTGGGGGAGGACCATGCGTGGACACTAGGGTTTGACAGGCTTAGGTCCTGAAACCCACGTGTATATTCAATTACTATTCTTACACGTGGAGGCAAAGTTGAAAAAATAAAGTGAGCAGTCCGGCCTTGGCACGTACCCAAGGAGGACATCTTGAAATAGCTTACAGGGCTTTCCTGAATTGCTTGTCAATGAAACATCAGCCCTGGTGGAATGAATGAATGAATGAATGAATGAATGAATGAATGAATGAACTGCAAGACCTGCACAAGGGACGGCAAGTGTTAAGTAGAGAAAAAATGTATTAAGACAAAGCCCCGTGCTAGGTTTTGAACGATTCCCCCCTCTTCTGGGCTTTTTCTGGTTTATTTTCTGGAGAATGGAGACTAAGAAATACAAGGACAACCCTTCCCCTCTCACTGGCACCTGCTAAAGTGGAGGTGAGATGACAAAGTGGGCTTCTTTTTGTCCTTAACAGAGCTGGCAGCGGCGTTAGTATTTCAAATATCCTTCTGAAATCAAAATCCAAAATGGAACATTTTTTAAAGTAAATAATACCGGTGATATCAGTGTAGTTGCAGGAGGTGCCGCACCCCCCAGAGGCTCAGAGGTAGGGGTTGCAGGGAGGCCTTGGGGCAGAGTGCCACTTCAACCTGGGCCTTCTGGCTCCAGTGGGCCACCTGCCTTCCAGGCCAGTGAAGAGGCAGCCAGGCCCTGAGGGCACTGGTGTAACTAAGAAATGCATTTTTTTTTCTGATTATACTTGATAATGCCACAGGGGCATTCAGAAAGGCTACACTCTGGGGACCCTACGCTGTCATGGGCTTTAGAGACCTGGGTCAAGGGTGGGAAGGGATGAAGACAGGAGGTGGCTGAAGGTAAGATTAGACAGGGTCAGGGCTGTCTCTGAGTGATGGGCTGCACCTGATGCCCACTAAGCTCCTGGATGGGAAGGCTCAGATTTCCATATTGTTTTCCCTCCTCGGTCAGGATTTGACGCAGATACCATTGGCTTGAGTTACAGAAGCCGGCTCACAGCTTCCTGACCCCTGGCTCCTCAGGAGGCTTGTGGAGGGAGGGGGCGAGATTTCAGGAGGGGCTGGGCCCAGGGTGCATCTAGAGGGCTCAGAACAGGTTGACCAGGACAGCACCTGGGGAGCCCCTCCCCACCCCTGACCCCATCAGGAGGGGCACCACCATGTGTAGAAGGACCCTTCAGTGGTGACCCTCTCCCCACTGCCACACAGTGATAGTGAGGCACACTGCAGAAACCCCTCCCAGGAGAAAGCCTGGGTTCAGTGTAAGCATCCTGTGCATATGACACCTCTCTAATGCCTGTGAAATTCTCTCCTGAACAAGGAGAGCAGGTCTCCACTAACAGGAAGCGATGTCTCTCTAGAATTTAATACCAGCGGCAATCTGCCTCTTTGAAAAAAAAAGTTTTTGTTATTCCTGTCTCTTTATGACAGGGGTTACCATTTTGTCCATTTATGGGAGTAATAAAGGGTCATTCTAAAATAAGTTTAGTTTGGTTAGAAAAACAGTGAACTAATTTGAATAAAAAGATGAAGGGCTTTTCAGTACAGGTGATCTGATCTGGAGGTGTGGGGGAGGCCTATGGATGACCAGAGTCTGGGAAACTCTCATCTAGCCCAACCTACCCACACCTCAGATGGGTAAACTGATTCCCAGAAGAGAGGGGTGGTGTCCAACCATACCAAGTCACTTAGTGGCCAGACAAAGACTGAAGAACCCAGGGCTGGGGAGCGAAGACTTTCCACTCGGTTGCCTGGGCTTTGTGAAGCCAGGATACGAAACCCTCCCTTAGGGTGGCCCTCACAGTGTGGGGAAGCATGGGTTTTTAGATGCCTGGGTCCTGGGGGATCTGGAGAGGCTGGAGTAGAGCGTTATTCCTCTCTGTCTCAAAGAGCAGTCACAGAATTGGTGTTCAGTGCCAGCTGGTGAAAGGATGGATGATGATTGGATACTTTCAGAGACATAAGTGGAGAGACGGAGATGCAGATGGAGGGAGAAGGGGATGGAAGGCTGGGTGGAGGAATGGAAGGATGGATGGATGAGGAGATAAATGAATAAAGTTTCTGGCTGATCACTTGAGGCACCCCCTGCTCCACTTCACCTATCCAAGGGTATTTCCATTCCATTAGAGAACTAGCAGAAATTTCTCTAAGACTGAAGAATTAGTGGTGGTATTTCAGATGCCATGGTAGACTGGTAGGGACAAAGGACCTTCCTCTGCTCCATTCTCTGCTCCTCTCTCCTCCAGTGAGACATTGAGCCCAAGGTGAACACCACAACCCAGAGAGTCCAGAGTCTTCATTCTCTGACCTTGGATGAGCTGCCTCCCTACTCTGAGCCTCAGTCTCCCAATGTATAAAATACGGAGGTGAGCTCCATTATTTCAGGGGGAGTGTGTGGCTCCCCCAAGGCCTGCCAAACACCAAGCCACCCCGATGCTGGTGACAGGCTCTGAACTGTCAGTGGGCCTTGGCTTCTCTAAGAGGTGAGCCCTTCTCTCCAAAGAGATGTGTAAGACAGACAGACAAGCAGGCAGATGCCAGGGATAGCACTGGGTTGGGCTCCATCTTCCTTTGCCTTTAGAGCAGAAAGGCTGGTGACATGAGGTCAAGTCCACAGTCCCTAAGAGATGCATCCCTTCACATACAAAATCATAATAAAGAGGCACAGACAGACAAATATGACATGGAAGAGGCAGGAAGGATAGGACAGGCTCCAGGGTCAGCCAATCCTGGGTTCAAGCCTCTCTAGCTCATTGGGCTGTTGTGCAGAGCCAGGCTCAGGAGAACCTCCTAGTGTGTGAACTTAGAGGGGGAGAGCCTGGATCTCATACATTAGGATCTTTTCCAGGTGGGTAACATGGGGTGGTGTCTTCTCACATCCACATGTTGACTGAGCACGTAGAATGTGCCAGGCCCTACACTCTGAAGACTCCGTGGTGAGCCAAGGCAGCCCAGTGTCTGACCTTGTGCACTTTACAGTCTAATGATCATTTAACAAATGGTCACTCAATTAAATGTGAAAAGTTTCTGGGACAGGAAACCTAGAAGGAGACTGGGAGCAGTGTGGTGGCTGTGCTGCTGTCCAGGCAAGACACAATGGTGGCCTGGCCTGAGTGGTGGCCACAGAGTGAACAGCAGCCAGGAAAAGCCCTCCTCCAAGCTCGGGAAGGTGACTGGAATGCAGGAAAGTGAGGGATGGGAAACCCAGCAGGACCTCCTCAGCCCCTCAGTGAGTCTCTTACAGCCCCCAAACTCAACAGCCCCTCCTCTCCTGGAGCCTCAGCACAGGACAGCTTCCCTGGAGCAGGATGCCCATGCAATAGTTAAGGCAATGACATTCACAATTCCAATCCAGGGACTTTACAGTCTTTCCCCCTTTCACAACCTATCTTATATTTGATCCTCACATCAACTATCAACATAGGAGAATTGCAAACCCCAACCTCTTTCTTGACTCCCTATGAAACATAAAAACAGTCATCGTAATAACTAGTGGTGCAGCTGATTCCCCTATTCAAGGCAGGTCTGTGCTATAGTCTCTGTGAACACTGAATTAGTGAACATCAACCACCCGTTCCCCTGGGAAGTACAGAGCTGGCTTCCTGAGAGCCCCTGATCACCACGTTTTCATCAACTGATTGATAACCTTACTTCATGCATTTTCCTGTGTAAAGACATCTTATTTACTATCTATTGTTGATTCCTTAACACTGAATTCACAACCGAGCGTGCTAGTACACACGCCCGTGCAAAGGCTTTTCCACATATGTATTTCTCTATGAGGCACACAGCTGCCTTCTAGGCTGAGCAACACAGGGATAACTCAGCAAGGCACTTGGGGTCCACTTGGAACAGCTAAATCATCAACAGGAAGCACCAAATGTGACAATCACGGCACCAGATAGAGCACCAAAGCACACGTGCTTCTCATTGGAGCAGAAACACGGAGGCAGAGTGCTGCCTGGGTCAGGCCAGCTGGGGGTGTGCAAGCCAGGCGCCTTGACTTTTTCACTCTGTGCATGTTCACAAATGACCATGAAAGCATCACGAATATTGATTTTAGGGTCACAAATAATCCTATTAAGCAGGTGAGTTTGCAAATACAGACTCTGCGAGTGATGAGGATGGGTGTGCTGGCATTCATTTGTTGAGGGCTTTCAACGAGGCACATGTCTCGAGTGTTGGGGCGTCCAGGGCGCTCTGTGAAATTCATTTTCTTGCGTGCACAGTGTTGTACTGCCCTGCCACATACATTGTGTCCCCCATCCCCATTCTCCCTGTCCTGTGAGTAGGGACTCTTGTTTTCTTGGGGAAGAAGGAGGAAGATTTGGTTGCAAGGATCCCACAGGGGGAAGTGGTGGAGCAGCCAGCTAAGCTCCATCCCTCTAGGCGTTACCTGCACGTCTTCATTCTAAAAACTGTTTTCATACCGAAGTTCTTAAAACTCTGTTTATTTCCCACTTCCTGCCAAGTAAGCAGTTCAGCTCACAAACTATATTAATCCCTGGCAGAAATTCATTTAAACAAAATATTGCCAAGCAACGCAAAAGCAGAAATCCTCTTACAAACCACATGGGTATCGATGCTATGCATAGACAGAGGACTGAGCCTCTTTGTGTTGGATTGTATATGCACCCAAATCCTGGAGCACAGGCTCCAGGCAGTGCCAGAGGAAAGCCACCAGAACAAGCCCCTCGGCCTAGGAACAGACTGACCATTGGCCTTGCATGGCTGCAAGTGAAGGTCGCTGCTCTCTGCTTGATGGTTTGACTAAGTCTGATGGATGGTGGTGGGCAATGCTTAAGTGCAACCGCTTTAATGATAACAGTTTTATAAGATTGGCTAACTTCCCGGAGCCCCAGCTTTCTCATCTGTAAATCAGTTTAGGGGAAGTTAATGCTATTCATATTATTATTATTTATACAGCACTGTTAACTTTATAAAGCACTTTCCTGTCCAGTGGTGGACTCCACTTTCCTCCAGTTGAGATGATCCCAATTTAGAGATGAGGTGAGCAAGGCTGGGAGGGGGTGGGGAACTGCTTGCTGGTTGCATCACACAGCCTGCCAGAGGCGGAGCTGGGGTTTGAACCCATGTCTCTCATCTCCCAATGGAGAGATGAGAGTCTAATGGTCGACTCCCTCAGGTAAGGAAAGAATGGTTTCTTCCTTCGAATGTCTCAATTCCAAACTGGAACCATTTCAGAACTAATCATGCAGAAAAGAAGCGGGGAAGTGGTACGAGCCCAGATTCTCAAACACCCAACTTGGATTTGCAGCCTGACAGTATGTTCTTAAGCAAATTGCCGCTCTATGTCTCAGTCTCCTTATTTGGGAATTTGTAGAATAGTACCTGGCAGCCAGGTGGTTGCAGGATGAAGCAGGGCAATATCTGTAAAGTGCTTATCATGGGGGGTGGTGTACTAGTAAATGCTATACAAATATCTGTTAAATTTTGTTAAAAAATTAAACTAGGTATAAATCTGAAGAGGAAAGCATTTGTAGAATTTGTTGTTACTCAACACTTTCTGTTTCTTAATTCAGTTGAACTGCAGGTTGACATGCTGTAGTTAACATTACCATTAATCACCAAGCCATAGGCCCATTATTCTTGTCTTTGGGAACTTTAAGTAGGAAGGAATTCACAATATAACACTGCATGTGTGTATTATGAATCCATTTTACAGATGAGGAATCCCTAGGCTCAGAGAGGGAGAAGTGACTTGCCCAAGGTCACAGAGCTGCCTAGTGAAAGAGCCAGGTCCCAAATCCAGCTCTCCCAGGTCCATGGTCTGTGCTCCTCATCACTTGGTGGGCCTGAGCCATGGACAAAGGCTCAGTCACTGACTAAGTCTTGGGCATGGTCTCTCCAGTGTCACTGGGCCCATTTGCTGCAATGGCTCAGGGAAAGTGAGGCCCATCTCTGCTCCCCTGGCCAGCTCTCCCTGTGCTGTCTGGCTGGAGGGATCAGAACTGCTGGGAGGGCATCTGAGGACATGCTAATGGAGAGAGCAATGTCTTTTTGTGACTTTGTATCAGGCCCTCAAGAGACGTTGGCTGAGTCAGAGCTCCCTCAAACTGAAGAGGATAAAAAGCAAAGATATGCAGGGCTGGATGGGACCAGTGGCTCTGAGCAATAGGGGACAGGGATGGGAGTCCTTGCTTAGCCACTTCCCCACTGTACGATCTCAGACAACTGACTTAACCTCTCCTTATCTACAAAACAGAAAATCGAATAGCCACTTCATTGGGCTCCTGTGAACATGAACACCCATAGATGTTTTTCTCTACCCTGCCCACACACTTCTACAAGTTTTCCCAGGCCAGGTTGATGTCAATTGGAATAGAGCAGATACAATTCCTTCCATCCTGGACTTGCTACCACCCCCAGAAACAATATTTCTCTTACCCAAGTCTCATCCTGCTGGAAATCTATGAGTAATGGTTCATTCTTTGAAGTTAACATGTTCTAATTTGTTAATGGACATAGACCAAGAAATGAACCTATCAGTCACTAATGCTTTAGTGTGAATTTGTTCAAAATCAAATACATGAATGCTGCAGTCTGGCTGGGCACAAATTATGAGCCACTGAAGCAGGAACAAACTTTATTTCTGAACTACACCAGCACACTCCACACACGCTCCCCGGGAACTCTCCTGAACGACACCCACACAGCTCCTCCAGGAATCACCAACCGGAAATCCCTCCTTAGGCACTTCCCCAACCAATGGGAACTCTCCAGGATTCCCCACGAGAACTCCAAAGTAGCAGGCCAAGGCGGACAGTAAAGGTCTAATATACAATTGAATCAATCCAGCATCATCTTAATGGCTCGCCTCTCAACCAAAACTATTGGCAAAATGCCAGGGGCCATTCCGACTCGGCTGTGGCTCTCAGCACCTGAAGGTAAGATATAGGGATGGGGTTTAAATGAAGAGTATGATACTGAGGTAGAGGGTGCTTTCAGAGATTAGCAGGGTGGGCAAGGAAAACTATACACCTGCCAGGGAAGGTGAACTAACTTTACCTTTCACATTCTAGCACATTCTGAAATAATAACCCTGAGCATCAAAGCTTAGAGAACATGCATCTTTAGGCATCTGACAGGAGCTCCACAAGATCCCCAGCCCAGCCTCCAAACTATCATTGAGACAGGGCAGCCTTCATAGGTTGTCCACCCAACAGTCATTGTCTCCTCCTTCTTCTCCATGTTGCCCAAACCTAACAGAGGCAATAAGTGCCCAGTACTCTTTACCCTAAAGTCCCATCCATCTCAAGATGCTCCTTGAATCCATACTAGCTAGTAAGACTTCATCTAGAAGGATCCCAAGAAAGATTTCCCTCCCCAGTCTAAAACAGAGTGGTGCAAGGAGAGCCCTTCCCTCCGTTTCCTTGTTTCCCATCTTTGGATGCTGCTCTGTGGGAGATGAGACTTAAAGCTGTGGAAGCCACTTTGCAACCATGAGGCTGACACAATGAGATAGCATTTGGGTTCTTCCTGAATCAATGCTGGAACACTGATTCAGAAACACAACTGTAGTAAGTTATGCATCACAACATTGCTTCAGAACACAACAGTAATAAGTACTCCCAGGTACTTATTACTTTAGTACTTCCATGCTCTGCTACCTACAGGCATAATGCTCTAAGTGCTGCACGAGGCAACTCAGGTGATGTGACTTGTTTACACCGGAGTCACTGTTAGTCGGTGGCAGCTGCTTGGTGAGACCCTAACTTCACTGGTTCTAATACCTGTTACATTCCAAGGCAACACTGTCCAACTCAGCCTGGGACACATCCTGAGGGGTGGCCCAAGCTAAACCTTCACTCAGAAAATGTGCTTTTATAGCCTCTCAAAGATGTTCCAAGCCATCCCCAACCAATTGCACCATTTCCCTGATGTCAAAGAGCCCCAGGATCCTCTCTCTGGGGCTGTAGGGAAAATATGTCATGGCAGTGGGTCACAGTGACATTGAGAAAACATAAAGCATATCACCTTGGTGGCCTCTAATCATAGGCTTAGAGAGCTAAGAGCCTAGAACAAGCCATTTAAGTCATACCTCTGCCTTCAGAGGAGTGACTGTCCTTTTCAAGAAAGAAGAACACTTGAATACCTCCTGTACCCTGATACTATGACAGGCAACCAGAAGGGACTCCTGCCTGCCTCCCTAAGTCCCTGGTACCATGAGCCTCTGCACACCCAAACTCCATTAAGAGGTCATACTTTCAGTTTAGGGCTTTGCCCACTGCCAAAACACTAATCTCCCCTCCCTTCCCAAGAAGGAGCCTTGGATGACTTTCTGGAGAGACAGGTTGGGTGGGAGGCTCTATCCCAAGTATAACCAGGGCTTTTTGTTCATATGATCAGAGGTTGGCTGGGGTGTCAGGGAACACAACAGCACAGAATCAGCTTGAGGCTGTCACAGAAAAAAAGGACAGGATCCACATGGGAGGCTGTGGCTTCAGGGACCCTTGAATTGAATGGGAGGGGGAGTGGTCCTGCAGGATAGAAGATGGCACCTCTGATGCTCATAGGGCCATAAGGTAAATGTCAGCAGGAAGCAGGTAACTGGAGTGGG
Organism: Urocitellus parryii; assembly: GCF_045843805.1. NCBI lineage: Eukaryota > Metazoa > Chordata > Mammalia > Rodentia > Sciuridae > Urocitellus > Urocitellus parryii. The sequence continues at coordinate 14,818,282 of NC_135546.1, forward strand.
TGGTCCTGGCCTGTGTATGGGAGGCAACAGGGAGAGGTGGGGCCTGGGAAGATGCCAAGATTTCTCTGCCTCTGCTCAGGGTTGTAATGAGCTTCTAATTGTCCACAGAAGTCAGAAACCAAAGTTCTCACATGGTGTCTTCCAATTTGAAGATGGTGGTAACTAATTCCAGTTTAAAATCCTGGGAGGAATAACGCCATGCACACATAATTAAACACATGTCCACAGAATTAGCCCAAGGACCCCCATTTGGAATTTAGGGTTTCAGTAGTTATGAATGTTGCAGGGGGCTGGGGTGGTGGCTCAGTGATAGAGCGCTTGCCTAGCATGTGTGGGGCACTGGGTTCAATTCTCAGCACCACATACAAATAAATAAAATAAAGGTCCATTGACAATTAAAAAAAAAAAGAATGTTGCAGGCCCCATAATCAGCAAGCACCTCTAAAGACCACGGGCATTTCCCCTGGTGCCACCGATGGCATCCTGAGGACACGAGGCAATACCACTTTCTGGTTGGGCAGTGTCTACAGTGGCGAAGTGGCCCATCCTGCCCTGTTCCAAGAGACACACTCAGACTCTGAGGAATAGTACCTGCTCCCACCTCCCTGCTCTGTATTCTGAGCACCCTGGGTGGTGGGGAAAGACAGGAGGCAGCAGTCCAAATGGTCTGCCCCAGGGTGGCCCTGGTGGAAATCCCACCAGCACCCCCAGGCAGTATTTTGCACATGACAATGACAGCATCTACAGACATCTGTTCATACAGGCCTGCTCCTGCGTGACCAGCATGGTGCCCTGTGGGTCACATTCATCAGTCTCTGCCAGCTTTGCCATGACCAGGTGAGGCCACCTCAGCAAATGGTCCCCCAGGGGGTGTTTTACCAAGTGCTCCCTGGCCTGGGCTCAAAGTGATTCCTGCCAGCAAGGGCTAGAAAGGCAGCAGCGGTGACAGCTTCAAGAGTCACTCCCAGGCCTTCCTGCTGAGGCTTTAAGGGACATAGGCGGGGATGGAGGACCCCTTAGGGCCACCCAAATGGGATCCTGGGCCTCAAATCTGGCACAAGTGCTCCGAGACAGACACTCTGCCACTTGGCAGCTGGGCGACCTCCTTCGCCTTCAGCCTTCTACCAAGGGGATAAATATGGTGGCCTGCCGACTCTATGGGGGTCAGGATGCTGAAGAGCCTGGCAGTGATGTGCAGTTCCTGTATAAAGGTCATTGTCTTCTCCTGGGGCCCACGAACGTCAGCTCTCCAGCTCTTGCCAACAGAGCGACATGTTGCATCACTCACCCAAGCACTCCCTGCCCACCAAGTGCCAGGGACCTGCAGACAGGAATGTGAGGTGTCAGCAGGGCAGGCTGGGCTACCTCCCAGAAGCTGCAAAGCCTCTCATCTTAAGGCTGCTCTTGAAGGGCTGGCTTCAGGCTGCAACTGCCTTCCTAGGCTGCAGAGGCCAGGAGAATTCGCCCACTCGGGCCAAGGGGCCTGCAAGTTGGAGACCACAGGGGAGGCCAGGAAGAATTTCTAGAGACAGGGATTGTTCTAAAAGGCAAATCTGGTCCATTGCTTCCCTGATGGACCGACCAGATTAAGTCAAATACAGTTGTCCCTCCGTAACATGTGGGGGGCAGGTTCCAGGACCTTCAGATACCAAAATCCATGGGCACTCAAGTTCCCTCATGGAACTTCAATTCCAGCCGACAGATTTACCCTCCCATCTGCAAAAAGCTAAAAATGGGCAAACTACATGAAAAGACAGTGGGTTTGCCAGATCCTGGGCATGAGACAGCAATAGTTCAACAATAACTGAGGTCAAGAGATGAGGCCAGTGACTGGCCAGCTCACTGCCTTGAGAGAGTTTCTAGATTGTGGCCTGGGGAGGGGCCCCCAGTGGAGACTAGCAGACTTTCTGAGTGGAGGAGGCAGAGTTAAGAGTCCAGGACAGAGCAACTGGAGGGGAGAGGGCTGCACGGAGAGAACCCTGGACACTTGCCCAGAGCCCTAGAATATTCAGTGGAGAGCTACATACTTCCCTAATGGGGTGAGGAAGCTGTGCAAGGCCAGGAAGAGGACAAATGGAAGGGACTACAGGGAGCAAGGCCGGGCACTCAGGGCTGGAAAAAGCAGACCAGAAAACCTCAAGAATCATGAGAGATTAATTCGAGTACAGTTGTCCTTCAGTAACATGGGGGACAGGTTCCAGGACCCCCACAGATACCAAAATTCATGGACACTCAAGTCCCTTACCTGGTATCTGTATGGAACCTATATGCATCCTCCTGCAAGCTTTAGATCATGTCTAGATGACTTAGAATATCTAATACAGTGTAAGTGTATAAACTGCTGCCACACTGTATTGCTTATGGAATAATGATAAGAGAAGGTGGTATGTTAACATACGGTTTAGATCTGAAATGTCCCCAGAGACTCATGGTTTGGTCTCCAATGCAGCAATGTCCAGAGGTGGGGCTTTAAGGAAGTGACTGGATCCCGAGGACTCTGACCTCTCAGTGGAGTTATCCACTGGTAGCTGAATGGACTATTGAGATGTGGGAACCTAGCTGGAAGAAACAGATCACTGGGGAGTGTCCTTGGGGACAATATATTGTCACTGGCCCCTCTCCCCTCAGTTCCTGGGATGCTAGGAGCTCACACCTTTCCTTTGCCATGCCCTTCCACTATAACTGTCTGTCTCACCTCAGGCCCACCCTACTGAAACCTCTGAAACCATGAGTCAAAAGAAATCTTCCCTCCTCCAAGTTGTTCTTGTCAGGTATTTTGGTCACAGCAACAAAAAGCTGACTAACGTAGTACATGTTCAACAAAGATGAAATTTAAAAAAAAAAATTTTTTTTTGATCTATGTCTGAATCCATGGATAAAGAGGGCTGACTGTACTCAGAAGAGTTTTGACTTAGCACTGAGGAACAGTTAGCCCTATGTTGAGCACAGCTCTGGTCCTACCTAGCAAATGTTAAAAGCAAGACCCAGGGTAGGGTATAGATCAGTGGCAGAGCAGTCGCTTAGCATGTCCAAGGTCCTGGGTTCAATTCTCAGTAGACATGTGCACACGTACCCATACACATACACACACACACACACACACACACACACACAACACAACCAGAAAGGGGAAAAACAAAGCCACAAGACCCCAAAGAATAGAACTGTTTCCAAGAAGCAGTTCTATTCCTATACAAAACTCAAGTATCTGTGGGCTGGGGATGTGGCTCAAGCGGTAGCGCACTCGCCTGGCATGTGTGCGGCCTGGGTTGGATCCTCAGCACCACATACAAACAAAGATGTTGTGTCCGTCAAAAACTGAAAAATAAATATTGAAATTCTCTCTCTCTCTCTCTCTCTCTCTCTCTCTCTCTCTCTCTCTCAAAAAAAAAAAAAAAAGAATCCTTAATGGAATGCAAAACTGCATTACCCTCAACAATGTAAAATACACAGGGTCTGACACCTAACATAAAAATTACCAGGCATGCACAGAAGCAGAAAACTGCAATCACACTGAGACAATAAACGAATTAATAAAACCTGACCCAGAACTGATACAGATGTCAGAATTATTAGATAAAGACATTGTAATAGTTGTTTTAACTATATCCTATTCTTTCAGAAAGTTAAGTAGAGACATGGAATACACATTAACACACACACACAGAGTGAACTGCTAGCAGTAAAAACTACAATGTGTGGCATGAAAAGACACTGGATGGGGTCTGCAGAGGAAAGTGTCTACTGCAGAAGGAAAGATTAGTGAAGTCCAAGATGGCAAGACAAACTATCTGAGAGGAAACAGAGAGGATAAACACCTGAAAAGGTCATCAAGTGAGCTACAGGACACCTTTAAGTGGCCTAACAGCCTAACGTCGGTGCAGATGGAGTTCCCATAGGGGAGGAAAAAGAAGAGGTAATGCAGAAAAAAGTTCCCAAATTTGACAGAAAAAAAAAGATAAAACAAGACTAAGAAGCTCAAAGAACCCTCCACACAAGAAGCATTAAAAAAACTAAACCAGGGCTGGGGTTGTGGCTCAGTGATAGAGCACCTGCCTAGCATGTGTGAGGAGGCACTGGGTTCAGCACCACATAAAAATAAATAAATAAAATAAAGATATTGTGTCCATCTACAACTAAAAAATATTTAAAAATAAATAAATAAAGGTATTGTGTCCATAAGCAACTAAAAATATATATTTTTAAAAAACTATACCATGCCTCATTACAATCAAATTACTCAATGCAATAAAATCTTAAAAGTAACAAGAAAAAGTGCTTTATGATAAAACAAAGATAACGATGGATTTCTCATAAAAAACAATTCCAGTGAGAAGACTTTGGAATATCTTTAGATGAAAAGAAAGAGAAAAAAATGTAAATCTACTAGTGACAGTATTTTCAAAACCAAAGGAAAATAAGGCATTTTGAGAGACACAAGACCTAATAGAACTCATCACCAGCAGATCCACACTGTAAGTTGAAGGAGGTCTCTAGGATGGAAGGAAAATGATAGATGGGAATATAAATCCTCACAAGAAACAGAGGGCATTAAAAACAGCAGTAACATGGCACAGATAAAAAACCTTAAAAATTACTCAAAACTTCAAAAAAAAATGATGAGCTGTTTAAGCAAAAATAATAACAAAGCAGCATAGTACTAAAATATGCAAAAATAAAATATATAGCAATAGTAGCATAAAGGTCAAGAGGAGGAAAAGTAGGAGTATACTATCATGGGGCACAGTGCACATGAAGTGGTTTAATATCACTTCAAAACAGACTTGATAAGGTAAAGAACTATTCTACAGATCCAGAACACACCACTAGAATAAGAAAGAACTAGAGCTAGTAAGCTAACTAAATAAATGAAATAGAATCATAAAAATTATTCAATTAATCTAAAAGACAGAAAAAAAGGGAAAGGAACAAAGAACGGATGAGACAAATAGCAAGATCTGACAAATCTAGACAAAGCTAGAGACAAATAGATTTAAAGTTAACCCTATTGATGATCTCAATAAATGTAAGTGGTCTAAGTCCCTAATTAAAAGGCAGAGACTTTATTGATGTACATAAAGGTAGAATTCACTCTGCCATGTTTATCTACATATGTAGCATAATTTGGTCAGTTTCATTCTTCAGTTCCTCCCTTTTCCCATCCCTCCTCTCTTCCCCTGTCAATTCCCTTCCTCTACTTCACTTATCTCCTTTCTGTTATTATAGCCTCCCCCCCACCATCTGTAGGAAAGATGCCTACATCTGTCACTAATAAAATGCAAATTAAAACCATAATAAGGTAGTGCAGTGGCACGTGCCTGTAATCCCAGTGGCTTGGGAGGCTGAGGCAGGAGGAGTCCGAGTTCAAAGCAAGCCTCAGCAACTTAGTGAGGCCCTAAGCCACTTAGCAAGACCCTGTGTCTAAATGAGATATAAAAAGGGCTGGGGCTGGGGCTCAGTGCTTCAATGTCCCTGTGTTCAATCTCTGGAAACAAAAACAAACAAACAAAAAGCCCCACAATGATGGTTGGGGTTAAAGGTCAGTTAGCCCCTGGGTTCCACCCCCAGCATTGAAAAGCCATAAAAACAAAAACAAACAAAAAACACCACAATTAGATACACTACCAAAGAATTAGAATGACTCAAAAGATCAACAATGCCAAGTGTTGCTAAGAAGGTGAAGCAAGCAGGATTCTCATATACCATTGGTGCGAATGTAAAATGGTGCTGCTACTTTGGAAACCAAGTAAGCAGTCTCTTAAAAAGTCAGGCATACATCTATGATACGATCTATCCACTCCACTCCTCTTTACCCCAGGAGAAATGGAAGTATATGTCCACACAAAGATTTATACACAAATGTTCAGAGCAGCATTATGCATAATATTCCCCAAACAGAAATAACCCAGTTGCCCATCAACAGATGAATGGATAATAGTGGCATATGCCAGCTATGGAATACTACTTGGTAACAAAAAGAAAGTACAGACATATGCTATGACAGGGAGCAATATTAAAATAATAATATATTGCGAGTGGAAAAAACCAAACCAAAAAAAATTTTACTAATGATATGACTCCATTTATATAAACCTCTACATGCAAACTTGTAATTTAAAGAGACAGAAGGCTGATTAGTAATTGACTGGACAAGGGACCTAGAAGCAACAGGAGTGGGGGGGGGCACAAAGACACAAGTAAACATCTGAGGTAACAGATGTCTTCCTTATTGATAGTGGTGATGGTTTTATATGACATTTGCCAAATTGCATACTTTAAATAAATATATGCAACTAGTCATATGTCAGTTACATCTTCACACAGCTTCTAAAAATTTAAGCAACTAAAATAATCTCTTCAGGGGTCTGCACTATGCTTATGCTAATGCCCAGATGCCTACAGGAGACTGTAAGACCCTGGGAGGACAAGCTGGTGCCCTGTGGTCTCCAGCCTTGCCACAGCTAATCCCCAGGCCACCGTTGTCCCCACCTCCCCACCAGACCTCATGTGCCAGCCTCCAGCCAAGCTCACCTTCTTCTTCCCCAAGGATGTGTACACAGTCTTGTCACTAGGCTTTTGTATCTGAGGTTCTCTTTGCCAGAAACTCCTCTCCCACATCCAAATTCACCAGGTACCCCCAGCTCATCCCTTAGTTCGGGAAACCTCATTCTTTATGCACCAGGAATCACGCTTATCAGTTTGTATCATAATCATTCAACTGATCTCTTATAGGAGGTTCCAAATCAGTGTTGATTAAAAGATCCCCATCCTACCCCCTGAGCTCTGTAAGTCCAGACACCAAAGTCTGATCAATTTACTCTATAATCCCCAGCACCATGTACATGCATAGAGAATTTATTATGTAAGCCACTCTACAATGACTGACTCATTTAATCTCCAAAGCATTATCACAAGGTAGAAACAATTATTACCCCATTTTTCTGATGAGAAAACTGTAGCTCAAGGAGGTTAATTAACTTACAGAAAATGGTATGTCCATCACTTGAACCCAACTGGTCTGGCTCTTAATCACAATACTATGATGAGGTGTATAAGCTTCAAACATTAGAGCTAAGGCATGGCTTGGTCATTGATTCCAGCCTCTTAGTAATACGGTTCATGATGGGAGGGTGGCGGCTCCTTCTTGTGCAAACTTAGGTTGGGGGCCCCAGCTAACCAGATCATCGTATCCTGCTGACCATGATGACTGGTTAGAAGAGGTCACATGGACCAAGTTTGTTCTACCAAGTTCAACAAAACCTACCTGCAGGACTTTTGCTGGAGTACTGAGTTGGACTTGCTTTCTGCTGGTGTAGCTGAGCTGGTAAGATATAAGCTTAGAGTTTCTGAGGGACATCTATATGACACTGTGGTGAAATTCTGGCTGAGCAGAATCCAGTGCAGAGGCAATCAGAGACAACAGGTGGAGGCAGTCAAATAGGTAGCAACTGAGCGGATGTCTCTGGATCCAACTTTGCCTGAGGCTATCCATTTTAGCTACAAGAACCCATATAATCCCTTTTTAGCTTACAACTGTTGAAACTGAGTTTGCTCAGCTTACACTGAAAATGGTAAAATAAAGATACCAGACAGGGCATGATTAACAGAAACTAACGTGACAGGCCACTGAATATAATAACAAGCGACAAAGAAGCTCAGAATTTCAGAGCTGGAAGGAATCTTAGAATTTAAAGTGCATACTGTGTACTAATCATTACTCCTGCGAGGCCACATCAAGACCACTGAGCTGGATTTGAGAAGAATGTTTTCTAAACCAGTGTTCATCCCTGAACCCAGATATTTTTTCCACACCTCCCCAGTAGACACACCAGTTGTGTTTACAAAACAGCGGTCCTCAGATTCAGTTCCAGCTGACACAGAGGGAGCTCCATGGAAGTGCGGCATTCCCAGATGTTCAAATGGCCTCTGGAAAACTTCGATGATCAGGGAGCTGGTGGGAACTGACATGTCACACCCTGCCAGATGCAAAGATGGGTGCAGCTGAGCAGGAGGAGAGCGTGAGAAGCCGTGGGGCTGGGGCCAAGAGAGAAGCTTTGACTGTTGTGCTTATCGCCAATGCTTGCATGAGAACAAATGAGAGCAGGCAAGTGGCATTTCCTCACTTGGACGTGTTTTGGGGGGTGGGGGGACAGAGGAGTCCTCACCCAACTCACACAGCAGCAAAGGCCCGAGGAGGGCCTCACATTAGTTACTGTTTTGTACACAGGGTACGGACCCAAAATCAAACTGACATGTATAAATCTTCTAAATCTTCCAATTTTTAAAGAAAAAGCTGGATATCAAAATTCAACTCCCTGTATAAATATTTTTTTATGTCATTTGTATTATGCTTTGGTGGCCAAAGAGAATAAAATAGTCATAGGCCAGGTCTGGCTCTCAAGATGATGGCTGGCAACATCTGGTCTCAGAATAAAGGTGGTGGTCGTCCCCCTATCTCTGATCAGCTGTAACTGGGAATACGATTTGGGGAGATAACAATGTGAAAGGGTGTGAATTTAGAGGGACCCCGGGAAAGGAGGATATAGATACACTCTCAGCGAAGAGCTAGTCAAAAGGAGTAGGAAATGGGGCTGGGGCTGGGGCTCAGTGGTAGGGTGATTGCCTAGCATGCATGAGGCACTGGGTTCAATCCCCAGCACCACATAAAAAAATAAACAAATAAAATAAAGGTATTGTGTCCATCTACAAATAAAAAAAATTTAAAAAAAAGGAGTAGGAAATGGAAGGGCCACCATTTGGGGTTGACTCATCTATCACTCCTCCACCATCTATCCATCCATCCATCTCTCTACCCACTTGTTCATCCTTCCCTCTATCCCTGCCTCCACGTATCCACCTACTCATCCACTCATCCACACACTCAGCTATTTGGTCATGCACTGTCACAGCCAAGGGCATGAACTCTGGAGCAAGACTCTAGGAGTGAGGGTGGCTCTGCCACTATTTGGCTCTGTGAACTTGGGAAAGGAGCTCAACCTCTAGGAGCCTCGATTTCTTCATCTGTCCAATGGCACTGACGACCGCAGGACTGTTGAGGGAACTGAGAGAGTTAATTCGTGGAATGTGCGTTGAAGAGTGGCTGGCATGTTGAAGCTGCACCATGTTGGGGGCTAAACCTGGCTATGACCATTCACCCTTCAGTCATTTACAGAGTTCCAGGCACATGTCAAGCACTGTATTAGGAGCTCCGTGGTGAATGAGGCCCAGTCACCGTCCTCGGGAGCTGATGGTCTCTGGGAAGCACAGATCAATAAACAGGTAACCTCATAATCTCATTCTATGGAACAAAAAAAGACACTGAGTAACGTACACAGCCACTCGCTCACTCAAGCACACATGATGTCTCGTCCCTCAGCTCATTAAAGTACTCCATTCTTATGTTTAAAGAATACATGATGTTTCATGGCCCATCCAGCTGGAAATAATCCCAACTATGCACAGAGATTTGGAAACAAAAGTGCATGCAAAGTAACGCGTGTGCTGAACTGTTTTGAGTACTTGCCATGGTGGCCTGGATGTCACCCCCTGTGACCTCAGACGATTCCTTCAGCATCAGAGTAAGGTAGGGGAGCAGCTCTGGCCCACAACCCTGAGCTCAGTGCCCCCTGCCACTCCCCATGGCACCCAGATCTTGGTCTGACATCATTTCCATCCAACAGGAGCCAGAGATCCTTGGAGAAATGACAGCAAGGCTGGGGAAGGACAGCTTCAAAATGAGCCAGGAACATCCTGTTATGCCAGAGAGTTAGGGGGAGCTTAAATACACCCACCCCCACAAGAAGATGTAGGCAGGCCACAAAGACACACATGTCAGGTTGTAGGGATTCCCAGGAACCAAATATGGAATGATTTGGTAATTAAACAGGGTAAAGAAAGATAGGCTTTGGTGGTGGTGGGGGGGGACAGGAATTCATGAATTCACCCAGAAAAATGGATACATCCATGAATCCCTGAGAGAGAAGGGAGGGTCCTTGCTTAAAGCGGAATGCTGAGGCCCGCCTGGTCCACGCCCAACAAGTGCTGCAGCAGCAACAATCAGAAGATGGATCAGGCAGAGTCACCAAGACAGGCTGCTCTGGGGATTAAGAAGCAGGATTATTTGCATGGTTTCCAAGGGCCTCCCCACAGACTGAAGAGAAGACAATAATAATACAGTGGACAAATCAAATGACACCTCGCCTCGGTAATCAAAATAACCATCTCCAGTGCTGGGCACGAGGGCATCATGTGGCTGTGGCTGTGGCTGTGGCAGCCCAGGAAGAGCATCATCTAGGCAGTGTTCCAGCTAAGACATGCATAACTGGAAGCTAATCCCAAGGAAACATCAGACAAATCCGAAATGAAGGACATTCTATTTAAAAAAAGAAGAAGAAGAAAGAAAAGCAAAGCAAAGGGATATATTAAAAAATTTTCAATGTAATTAAAGACAAAAAAAGACTAGGCACATGTTCCAAATTAAAGGAGCCTGCTATAGGTTTGGATGCTGAATGTCTCCCAAAGGTCCCTGTATATTAAAAGTCTTGGTCACCTGGGTGGCGTTGTTAGGAGGTAAGGCCTACGAGAGGTCCCTTAGGTCATTGGGAACATGAGACCCAAGTTCTTCCCTCTTTCTCTTTGTTCCCTGACTCATAATGTAAGTGGTTTTGTTTTGCCACATGCTATCTACCAATGCCATCCAGCACCCCCATCAGGGGCCAAAGCAATGGGTCTGCCTGATCATGGACTGCAACCTCTGAAACTGTGAGCCACAATAAACCTTTACGCTTTATACATTAATTATCTCTGGTATTTTGTTATAGTAATGGAAAGCAGACTAACACGGAGGCTAAGGAACATGACAACAACAATCAGATGCAATATCTGATCTTGGTTTGCACCCTGTGCTGGAGGGAAAGTAGAGTCAATTGATGAAATGGAAATAAGGGAAGCAGATTAGATAGAAGTAATATATCAGATACCCAAAGCAGAAGCAAAGAAAGAAAAATAGATTATATTGGACTTCATTAAAATGAAAAATCCTTTTGTGCATCAAAGGACATTATTAAGAAAGTGACATGACAATCTACAGAATGGAAGAAAATATTTGCAAATCATTTTTCTGATGAGGTCTATTATCCAGAGTAAATAAAGAACTTCTGGAACTCAACAACGAGAAGATAAGTCATTGTAAAAATGAGTGAAGTATCTGGATAGGCATTTGTCCAAAGAAGATAAACACATGACCAAGAAGCATGTGCAAAGATGCTTAACATCTTAACCATCGGGACACACAAACTGTAACCACAATGAGATACCACTTCATACCCACTACAGTGGCTATCATAAAAAATGCTTTGGTGACCATGTGGAGAAACTGGAAATCTTCTACAGGGCTTGTGAGAATGGAAAATGGCAGCCTCAGGAAAACATATGGAAAGTTCCTCAAAGAGTTAAACAGAGAATTACCATCTGACCCAGAAGTTCTACTTAGGCTATGCCAAAAAAGATGTGAAAACAGGGACTCGAACAAAGATGTGTGCACATGTTCATGGCAGTCACAATCACAGTAGTCAAAAGGCAGAAACAACCCAAATGCCCATCAGCTGAGGAGTGGATAAACAAAATGTGGCATATATACTAATGGAATACTATTCAGCCACAAAAGGGAACGGAGCACTGATATATGTCACACAGCAGGGATGAGCCTTGAAAACATGCAAAGTGAAAAAAAAATCCGGACACGTACTGCATATTCTAGGATCACATTCATATAAACTGTTCAGAAATGATAAGTCCATAGAGACAGAATGTAGATCAGTGGTTGCCAGGGGCTGGAGGGAGAGAGAATAGAGAAACTGATTAATGGATATATCGTTTCCTTTTGGGGATGAGGGAAATATTTCAGAACTATACGGTGGTTAGACAACATTGTGAATGTTCTAAATGCCACTGAATTGTTCACTTTAAATGGTTAATTTTATGTTATGTGAATTTCCCTCTCCATAAAAATATCATATCAACGTTAATTTTATGGAATGTATAATTTGCACTATGGCTATATAGAGAATCTCCCTCTTAGGAAATACGCTCTGAAGTATTTCAGGGTATGGGCATATGTTGAATGCAAATTACTCTCAAATGGCTTAGGAAAAAAATACTATGTACATGGATAGATACATGGAAGGCAGACAGATGATAGATGACAGGCTGATAGATGGAAAAATTGAGATATAAATGTAGGAAATAATGTATGTACCTGATAAAGCAAATGAAGTAAAATCCCAACCACAGTTGAGTGTAGGTAAAATATATAGGTGTTTTCTGTAGAATTCTTGCAACGATTTTATGAGCTTGAATTACCACCAAGTCAATAATCAAAACTTGGGGGTATACTCAAAATAAGCCAGAGGAGGAAAATTTCACAGGACATTATTCAGGCAGTGGATGAGGTGTGGGTACAGACAGTGGGTCAAGCAACAGCACTAGAATCACGTGAATTTCCCGTTTGATGCCCACACACTGGTCTGTGTGAGAGGACATCATCTTTTTTTCTCAGGAAGTACAGGTTGAATCGTTTAGGAATGAAGGGTAACGAGGTTTGCAATTTACTCCAAAGACATATACCTTCACACATGTGCACACACGGTTTAAGCTCGTGAGGAGAATGTAAATAACTGATGCTTCTGGTTAAAGTATACAGGAGTTCTTTCTGAAGTTACACCAGAAAAAAAGCCACGGAAAGGGAAAGATGGGGTTGGGGTGGGAGACAAGGCCTGAGAATAGGTTTGCATTTGTCTCACCTAACGTTGCCCCAGATGATGTCTAGAAAAATGGTAAACATGACTCCTAAGAGTACCACATTTCTTTTATTTTATTTTTTATTAGTTCTAATCAGTTATACATGACAGCAGAAAGCTTTTTGATTCGTTGTACACAAATGGAGCACAACTTTTCATTTCTCTGGTTGTTCATAATGTAGAGTTGTATCACGTGTACAGTCACACATGTACCTAGGGTAATGACATTCATCTCATTCCACCATCTTTCCTACCCCCATTCCCCTTCCCTACCCTCCCCTTGGCCCAATCAAAGTTCCTCCATTGCCCTCCCTGCTGCATTATGGATCAGCATCCACTTATCAGAGAGAACATTCGGCCTTTGGTTTTCTGGGATTGGCTTATTTTGCTTAGCATAATATTCTCCAACTCCATCCATTTCCCTGCAAATGCCATGATTTTATTCTCTTCTAATGCTGAGTAATATTCCATTGTGTATATATACCACAGTTTCTTTATCCATTCATCTATTGAAGGGCATCTAGGTTTGTTCCACAGTTTCACTATTATGAAGCCCCATTTCTTCTTCATCTTTGGTTAGTTCCAGATGGGTTCTAGATGGGGTTTCCTTTTGTCCTTGAATATCTAATGCCTCTATATGTGACTAGAATAGAACCAAGGAGAGGGCTGGGAGGCAAACCTACAGTGTTTGCAACAGAATGCCCATGGCCTTGGGGTGCTCACAGTACCTCTGATGTGTTCCCACCAAACCTGGGAGGACACACTTGATCCTGGGCAGGACCCGTGTTGCACAGGTGTGGACAACAGGAAGTACTGCTGGTGGGCAGATATATTCATCCCACAGTGTTTGAGGGAGATTTGTTCCAGGATTTCCTGTGAATCCCAATTTTCTTGAAATCCGAGGATATTCATGTCCCTTACACAGAATGATGTATATACTCCCATAGATCATCTTAGATCATCTCTAGATCACTTACAATACCTAATACAATGTAAGTGCTATGCAAATTGCTGTTACACTATATTGTTTAGGGGAAAATGTCAAGGAGGAAAGTCTAAACATGTTTGGTGCATTCACAATTTCCCCCCAAAAGATTTTCTATGCATAGCAGGTTGAATCTGCAGACACTGAGGGCCAAATGCACTATCCATCCCAGGTTCCTAAGAGCTCCAGCCAACGGCTTTCCTAGAGACCACACAAAGCCTGTCTCTTCTGCATCTCTGGATTCACCTGCCTTGGAGACAGGAGAACCATATTGACAGAGGGCATAGAGAGGCACGTATTATTGTGAGAGTCTGCACTTCAGAGTCAGAAAAATTACTTATTTGGGGACATCAATGATCCTCTTGAAATCTAGAAAGAATCCTAGGTTTCTGCAGATCAGGCTGGTTTCCAACCTTCTCACATTGTCCAGGGGATGCCCGAGAGGGCATGCTTGCTGAGATGCTGGAATATGAATCTCTTTGCCTGCGTGTGCCAGGCCCTAGGAGCTCTTACAGGATGGGGGCCTCTCTCTTCGCTATTTCTTCACTTAGCCCCCCCCCTTCATCCTTAAAGTCCCTGCTGGGTACCACCCACCTAGTGGACGTTCAATACTGCTAAGTGACTAAAGCACAGAAGCCAAATGAGTTACATAATGAGAACAATCTTTGGGAAAGATTTTTCTGACAGCAGGATAAAGGATGGGCTGGAGAAAAATCTACAACGAGTCCATCCATCGTCACGCGTTCATTGAGCGTCGCGTGTGTGAGCCACTGCACAGAGCTGGGAGGATGGAAAGCCAGCTAAGGTGCCCCGGACTCCCGCCCGGAACCTAATGCAGCTTGAGGAGACACCACGTGGGGCGTTATGCAATAATACAAGGCAGGAAGCGCCCGCACACGCACAGCATCAGGATGGCGCAGCAGGGTGTAGTTAATTGCCAGGTGAGTGATGGACTACAAGGAGGGTGGTGTGATCTGTGATTCAGCAGAGCTGTAGGGCTCCGGTGTTCAGTGGGGCTCTGGGGGCGAGGATGAGTGTGGGCAACCTGCGCCGCGGTGCTGCAAAAGGACTCAGGAAGGGAAAGGGAATGAATGGAGTAGATCCAGCCTCAGGTGGGGAGGTGAGTCCTGCTGAGGCTTCTGGGGTTCTAGCAGCAGATGCTGAGTTCCCATTTGGAAACACAGGGTGGGAAGCCAAGGAGAGGGTAAAAGATGCTCTCTGGGCAAACTAAGCAATGTTTTTCACTAGAGTAGAGAAACCTGAATAGGTGTGGGAAGAGAGGAAGTCAGTGGTGAGGAATAAAAGAGCAGGCAGATGAGGAAATAAAACTCCAGTGGTGGAGACCAGAGAAGGGCACAGAAAGCGAAGTCAGTCCTCACAGGGAGGGAGCAGGTGGCTATCTGGGCCAGGTAAAAGGGAGGGCAATGGACTTCACATGCTATGGTCTTATCATTTGATTCCAGGCTGCCCTCTACTTTTTCAAAAAGAGAAGATGATCCTGCAGTCAGCTGACGTGAGTATTTTCTGCAAATCTGGACCAACTGAGGAAGGGAAAGGAATGGTGATGAGCTATAGAGGGGAGGCATCAGACGGGCGTTTTATGGTCCATATCTACCTGGCCAGTCCTTCCTCAGGAAAAAAAAATCACCTATGCACACTTAAATCTGGGTTTGAAACCCCAACTGGACACCTGTTGGTTCTTCCCAGTAGGTCCAGCCATTTCAGGCAACTTGTGCCTCACTTCTCTTTGCCCACAGGGTTATGGAGGGAGCCGCCGTATGAATACAGCATGGCCCCACCCCCAGAGAAAGCTGGCCCCAAATGGACCAATCAGATTATTTCCCTGAGATTTTTAGAATCTAAATTGAGAAAGTGAAGTCTGTTTTGTTTTGTTTTTCATCAAAAAATGATGACTGGGGACTGGGGTGAAGCCTAGTGGTTGCCATGTACCTAGCATGCACAAAACCTTGGGCTCCATCCCAGCACAACAAAAAATAAAAGAAAACTGATGACTGGTGAACTCAGGAGTTTTTAGTGGAGTTGGGACAATAAAGGGCAGCTGATTTCAAGACCAAAAAAAAAAAAATGAGAGAAAGGGAGAAAGAAAGAGAGAGAGAGAACAATAACAAATGAACACAGGTCGAGCCAGTCAGAGAATCTTCCAGGCTTCTTGGTGGTCTTCTCTATCTACACCCACTACCAACATGACTTCATTCCATTCTAAGACATAAATGCTTTTTCTATGATTATGACTCACTAATTAATATCTCCAGGATGGACCATGGCATCTACCTGCCTGCTCCACATTTCTCCTTAGCTTCCGGTCGGCATCACAAGCTGAATACATCCCCAAACAAACTCCTGATATTCCTCCCCTACCAAGCTTTCCTGGTCATCGCCATCTCTGAAAATGACATTTGCATCCTCCCTGTTTCTCAAAGTCAAAACCTTGGAGCTTGTCCTTTGCCCCTCTCCACATCCAATCCACACAATCCAGAATCTGACCCTCTCCTTCTCTACCTACCAGCTCTTTCCACCACTGTCGCCTCTGTCCTAGATTAGGGCATCGCTGGTCTCACTATTTCTTCCCAAATCATCATGACACATGACTCCTTGACTCAGAACCTCCTTTGGCTCCTGACTGCTTCCAGAATGAGAGAAAGGGGCTTGCCTGGCCCCTGGGTCCCTTGTGTGGTCTCCCCTCATTCCCATTCTGGTCTTTACACCATCCTGCCCTCCATTCATTCCACATGCTTTACTCACATGGGTCTTCTTCCCCCTTTCCAGGCTTTGTTCAAAAATCACATCCTCAGGGAGGCCTTCCCTGACGTATCCAAATGCAACCTTTTCCATTATCCCCTGATCTTTCTCCTTGCTCTATCTGCTTCCATAATACTTATTATCATGTAATATACAGTATATTTCATTTATTTATTATCTGCCCCTAGGGTCTAAAACAGTGCCTGGCACATAGCTAGAACCCTAAATAAAGGAATGCATATACACATAAAAAAACAAATCCCTTGCAGCATGCCAATTCCCCTATTTTGGTATATGGAAAACAGATTTGGATTGTATCCAATCAAGATATGTTCTAACACATATGGAAATTACTGGTAAAATAAGGTGAATAACATATATGTGGAAGCAGAAGACAAAGGAGATCCAGATGTAGAGTTCAGAAGGAAGTTCTCAGTCCTTCTAGCTCTAGAAGAGAATAAGGATGGTGGAAATGCAGATTAAGATAAATTAAGAAAATAAAGGGGCTGAACCAGCTTCTTTTTATAACTGAATGTGAGGGACTAAATTTCTTCTTTGAGACGGAATAACTACTAGTACTGTTTCTAGAACTCGGGTTACAATGCCTCCAAGAAGGTGGAAGGAACTAGATGCTGGTCAAGAGCCTTACTATAAAATTGGCACCCATCAGGACTGGGTATACAAAGTCACCTTAAACTAGTTCTCAAGCCTACAAGACTTGACAGCAACTCAGTGGGAGATATGAACCATCAAAGAAGTGCAGTGTGAGTTGGACACAGGCCGGCAGAAATAGGAAGGCAAGGACAAACACTAGCTGTCTCCAGCTGACTGGGTTTGAGCTTGGTCACCATGACATCCACTTCTCTACCTCTGATGAATATGATCCTGCTCTCGGCCAAACTGACCTCTCACCAGTTCTCCAGCCGATTCCCACCCCTCCATCTGGAAACAGGCTCTTTCCTTGGCTTCCGTGACCACCACCTCCCTTGTTCTCTTCCTCTGACACCTCCTTTGATGTCCTCTCCATCACCTCTACAGATGCCCCTTTCTGCATCCAGCAGCTAAGTGGGAGGCCCTCGAGGTTTAGGCCTAGGCCACCTCCTCTTCTCAGATTCTCTCCCATCCAGGCTGGGGCTTCAATTTCTACATATTCACAGGTGACTCACAAGTTTCCGTCTCCAACCTGCACTTCTCTCCAGAGCTCCAGCTTCCCAATGGACACCTCCTCTCAGACAACTCAAAAACCACTCACGCTCCATGTGACCCAAGCAAACTCTCCAAACCTCCTTCATGGTTCCCTGATCTCAGAGACAGCATCACTCTCTGTCCTGTTGTGCTGGCCAGAGACCCAGGGGCTATACCAACACCTCTGCTTCCAAAGCACCAACCCTTCCCCATGTCCCAGTGCTATTGATCCACCCCGGCCTCTCCCAAACCCCTTCCTTCTCTCTCCCTCCATTTTCAGCTAGGGTCCCCATCCTGTCTTCTCTGGACTACGGCAGAAGCCTCCTCGCTGAGTTTCCCTGCATCCACGCGTCCTCCTCCATCTGTTCTTCACACAGCAGCCAGAGATAATGGTGACCTTGTTGAGTCATCCCTTGCTGAGCCCCTCCATTTCACCTCCCACTGTTTTTAGAGTATAGATCTGGGCTGTTCATTGCAGCTGCTACTAGCCACTGAATGAATTCATTAAAACAAAATAAAACAAAACGTTCAGTGCCTTCGTCATATTGGCACCTCAAGTGCTCACCAGTGTTAGCTAGTGGCTAATATATTGGACAGCACAGTATAAAACATTTCTGTCACCACAGAAGGTTTTGCTGGATCTAGGCAGAGCTTCCTGTGGTGTGCTTCATGCCTACATGGGCCTGGCTCTCAATCACCCCTCCAGCCTCATGGTGTGTCATCTTCCTGAAAGGGCCAGTCCCCTGATTCTTCTCTACTAGCTGAGAAATTCCTCATCATGGCCCTTTTGCACGAGCTGTTCCTCCATCTTGGTGTAACCTCTCTTTTATCAGAAGAATTAACTTCTATTCATTCTCAGACCTCAGCTCAGGGATGGATGGGTGGGTGAGTGAAGGAAGAGGGTAACATATTAGCTATTGTCAAGGATTGTAACTTTCTGGAAAGCCGTTGCCTATTGTGAGAAGGAGTCCTTTAGTTTCTGTCTCATTCCCCTACTTCATTCCAGGGCCACCGTCTTCTGATACCCACATAGTTTTTTGAACCAGAAGAGAATGGATGACAACAGTTCTAGGTTTCTGTTTGGAATGATGTTACTTCCCTGGCAAGTCAACACAATATGTCTTACTCACCTCATTTTCTTCTCTGTAGAGGCTGAGGCTTCAAGGATTATTGGGATTATTTTCCATGATAAATAATAAGACTATTTTTCATGGTAAATGAAAGAAATGGGTCTTCCTGTCCCCACTCTGCCCCAGAGATGGCCTGGTTGGTGTGATTCTGCCTCTATGGGCCAAGGATTGCAGGCTCTGCCCAGAGGAAGTCCCTGAACCCCCAAGAAGAAGGGAAGATGCTCTGCACCATCTGTCAGCAGAAACATTTCCATGTTTAAGATGCAATCCATTACCCACCCACCACACATCGGGGAACACAGAACAATGTGCAGTTGTCTCTAGAAGCCAAACATGAGGCATGCTATGAGGTAAGATCTTTTCAACTCACAAAGTAGAGTTGTCAGTTTCTGGTTATTTTAGCAAACTAGACTTTAGCTGTAACTTAGTCATTTAAACAACTAGAATAACACCATGCACCAATGCCACAGGGTGACCTGAATCCAGGGAAATTTTTGGTAAATCAGTACTTGGATAAATGCATCGAAAGTCAGTCTCTCTGATGTAGCCACTGTGGGAACCGGTACAGAGGCTCCTCCAAAATTTAAACATAGTTACTACGTGATCCAGCAATTCCACTCTTGAGTATGAAGCCCAAAGGATGGAGAGCAGGAACACCAATAGATTACTACATTTATGTTCATGGAAGCTTTATTCCCAGTAGCCCAAGTTGGGAACAACTTTGGTTTTGAATGAGAAAACAAAATGTGGCATATCCTGGAATATTAGCTGGGTATTAAAAAAAACAACTTGTGATGCATGCTACAACATGGATGAACCTTGAGGATATCAGGCTCATGAAGTGAGCCCATCACAAAAGGATAGATACCATATAATGCTACTTATGTGAGATCCCTAGAGTAGTCAAATGCATAGAGACAGGGGCTGGGGCTGGGGGAATGGGAGTTAGTGTTCAATGGGCATAGAGTTTCCATTTGGAAGATAAAATGTTCTGGAGATGATGGTGGCGATGGCTGCACATACTGTGAATGTACTTGCTGCCATTGAACTGTACCCCTAAAAATGGCTGAGATGGTAAATCTTACATGTATTTTACCAAAATAAAAAAAAAGTGTTTTTTTTTTTACAGGGAACTTATTCTTTTAAAATTTTAAGGGGAGTTCTTTAATAGGGGGTTCTAAGGCCAGCACCCAGAGCCACAGGCTGGCATGAGTCCTACATGGGTTTGTACCAGACTCACCAATCAGGCCACCACTGACTTCCCTTTAATGGGAGTCCCCCAGAGCACTTCAGTGCAAGCCATGTGGTGGCTTTAATTGCATAGCTGCTGCCTATGACCACCCTGGGAACACTCTGTTCAAGACCTTTTTAAGAAGTGCCTAATCTTCGTTAGCTATGGGTGAGCTTGCTTTCCAAAGAGCCCAAAGTCATCCTTAGCCATTTGTGATAGAGATAGGACTGGAGAGGGGAAGGAAGTGCCCGAGCTGAGTGACCACTCGGGGTTCAGACACAAGGCCAGACTGGGATGCAACGCAGCTACCTCCCCTCCCCACCCTGTGGCTTTTGCAACTCACCCTTGAGGTAGCCCCCAATGCAGTTTCTAGAGCACTCTGCCAAAGACAGACTCCCTGGATGTAAATAAGCACTCAGGTTATATAGCTCAGTGGTACAGCACTTAGCAAGCATGCATGAGGCCCTGGGACAGATCCCCAGAACTGCAAATAAATAAATAAGTACACTTTGTCCATTCACCAAAAACATATGCTCATCTTGTAACCCAGTGCGTCGCTAGGACCTGACATACAAAAAGTGTTGATAAACAGTTGCTCAATTAGTGACTGACTAGCTCAAGGAAGAGACAGTTTCCTGTAGCTCTGAGTCACCCTGGAATTGTTTCACAAATGGTACTTCATCACCTCTTCTGCAATGAGAACCAGCACCACAGGGGAAGGCAGGAGAAGGAAAGACAGGTATGGGCCAGGAGAAGGCTGCCTGGAGTCCTAAAAGAAATCCTAAAAGAAGGTTCCCAGGTGGCAACCTGCCAGGAAAAGAACTGGAAGCAGAAATTCCAGCAAGAACCTGTGAGAAGAGAATCCGTACTCAGCTCCCTCCAGCATGGAATTATCTTGTGCCATCTGGGGTGGAAGGAATGCGGTGAAATGAACCCTGGGAGTCCTGCAGAGTGTGTAGGGAGGCTGTCCCCATAGAGGAGGGGTCCCCAATATATCAGAATCCCCTGGAAAGTCAGTAAAATGGTGCAGACTCTGGGATTCCCTGGAGATTCTTAAGGCCCAGGGCCAGGGAATCTGAATTTTTACAACTCCTGAGAGAGTGACAAAGCTGTCACAAACATACTTAGAGAAATGCTGCCACAGTGACTGACAACATGGCCCCTGTCCTAGCAGCTGTCACCAGAGGCCCTCTCAGGTCATACCTGATATAAAAATGCCAGAGAGCACAAGATTCTAGTTTTTCTATGATCTAGAGCTTGCAAATAAGACCACAAATGTCTGACAGATCACAGCTTGCGTGGAGATCCAAACATAAAATAACCTTGGTCAAATGGAAAGGCCTGGTTAAGTGCCTTCTCGCTCAGCTTCAATTGTACCCGTGGCTGCCGGTCTTACCTCTGCTACTCCCTCTCCATCCCCTCCCTGCTCCTCTGCCTCCCCCTGGGATTCTAAGACAGTCTGGCTTCCAAGATATTCCCACTCCCTAACCTGCCCTTCTTCTCCAGCAACTAAGTGTGGCCTACCACACACTGAGACTCTGGCCTCATTGGGCCTAGAAGACACACACATTTTCAGGCCTACCCCAGATCTGCCCAACCAGAATCCCTAACAAACTCTACTTTGTAAATCCTCTGGATATTCCAGAGAAACCCACCCTGGTTACCACCACTGTATTCTAGTCCTCTAGACCCTCGCTACTTAAAGTACTGTTTAGGGACCAGGAGTGACAACTTCTCCTGGGAGTTACAAGAAATGCAAGTTCTCAGTCCCCTCCAAATCCGCAGGGTAATGAGCTCCATGTGCACACTAATTACAAATGAATGAGCCCCAAGTTGCTTCATTTGATGGGAGTCACCTGCCTTACACAGCCTCCTTGGTCCCACCCTCTCTGCTTATCTGGGTTAGAAATGATTCTTTCCCTCCTATTAAACAATACTTGCCTTCAGGAGTAACAAGAGAAAACCTTCCTCAAGATCAACTGTGCAAGCCTGATTTTAAAAAGTCTACTCAACTTCTTCATCAGTGCTTGTTTATAAGTTGGTAGATTTCAGCTCTTTAAAATCCAATGCCAGGAGCACACAGAACATTTGTCCTCTTGGAAAACTAAAATGTCAGGGAGGGGAAAGACAAACCTTTGAGTCTTCATGGAATAAGGTCTCAGGGCCCTCTGGAAAGGTCTATGCTGGAAAAATTTGAAAAAGTCTCCTGACTTCTCAGTGGGACAGCTAGGGGGTGGGGTTTGAAAGCAGGAAGAAAAATCTGGAGAGGAAATAAACATCTGTGAATGAAAGAGAAGCTGAGGAATGATCCAAGAGTATCTCTCTGTGGGTCTGGTCCAATTTCTATCATTTGTCTTCTGTGGCCCCCTAAAACAGGATGGGGTCAAGGAGAAGCGGCATGGATCCAGAGCCAACTGGTCCAGTCCTGGACCTCCCAGGGCACCCTGGCCATGTTCTCCTTCCTTCCTCTCCACATTGGAACTGGCTGAGGCACTGTCCTTAACTGGCAGCTCCCAATACTAGAAGGACAGTATCTAATACCTTAGCGTGGTATTCAGGGCTTCCTAACACCTGCCCTGCCTACCTCAGATCCCCCCACACTCTGTCCAATGCAGCAAGTACTCATGAGCACCTACTATGTTCCAGGAGCTACTATGTACTAAAGGCACTTGGGATAAAGAGGGAGAGAGACAAGGGCCCCATCCTCAGCTCAAAATCCTGTAGAGAGACTGCCCAGGGGCCACCTCCCTGACATCTTCCTGCAACACAGCTGCCCTGGGTGCCAGCACCACTAGATACAACCATCTCCTGTAGAAGACCCTGGATTCTTTCAGGGCAGGACTGGATCCCCCTACTCTTTATTTACTACCCTGATGGTGGAAGGACATTACTGTGTGAAGGAACATCTTGCAGTCACCAACTGTGTTTTACAATGATAACAACTTGCCCCCAAACCCACAAGCCAGGCAAGATGGCAGTTAGTTCAGAGGTGATCGTGTGGATGGTTCCCATCTACGCTAGATGGTCAGGAATACCAGGATGCCCATTTCACGGATGTGGAAGCTGAAGTTCAGGGAGGAGCAAGGTCGCAGAGCAGGGGAGTGGTTCCCTGGGGATCAGAACTCAGCACTGCTTAGCTCTGGGGCCAGTGACTTGCTTCCTTCACCCTTTGCCCCTGACACCTCCCTCCCTGGTGTGTTTCTCAAGGGGAGATCACATCTGCCTCTGCTCGGAGGCCATCTGAGGCCCCACCCCACGGTGGTGGCAAGCAGTTGTGTGGGCTCAACTTGTCCTTAACAACAGAGCAGCTTCTGGATCCCCAAGGAGACCAATCCCTATATATCCCCTTCCCCAAAGCAAAGCCCCAAGTTTGGGGGAGTCGAGCTACTTACAGAGGTTTGCAGCTTGTTTTCGGAAAGATTTGCCTCCAGCCACAACCAAGCGTCACCCAAGGGCACCTCTGCAAGGCTCCGTGGTCATGGGACTCGGCTCCCCTCCACCCAGCGTGGCCCCGCCAGCTTTGCTGGGACTTAGGGACTAATCCTATTCACCAAACACTTGTGAGCCTCGGGCCTGGGTCTGTGGGGCATATTTTTCATTTGTTTGTTCTCAGAGTCAGAGAGATGATAACAGATCGCTGGAGACACATGAGCAAAGGCATCTGATCTGCCTGGTGCCTTGGAAGGAAAAGGGGACAGCCACCTTTGCCTAGTTGGGGTAAGAAGAAAAACTTGATCTTCTTTTCTACAAATTCCAGTCTTCTTCCAGTCTCCCCCAGCTCAGGAAGAGCCACAAACAACTACCCATATGCCTAAACCAGGACCTGGGAGACAGCTAGGCACCAGCTCACCCCATCCCTCACCCTCGAGCATCACCAACATCCAAGCTCAAGTTGCTCTGAAATCCAGTCTCTCCTCATCTGAGCCACTAGTGCTGCCCTTCTGGACAATTATGGTGGCTCCCTCCGGGGCCTCCTGTCCACCCCAACTGTTTACCATCTGATCTTTTGATGATGCAAATTGAACTTCATCCTCATGTCTGCTCCGCGGTTCCCCTCCTTTGAGTTCCCATGTAGCTTCCCTTTGCAGTGGAGATGAAGGATAAAATCCACACACATCTGGTTCCCACAGACATTTGCCTCAACTCACTTGTGAAGCTCTGGCCAAGCCACAGGCTCTTCCCATAGGCCAAGCTCTCTCTCTTCATTTCCCTTAGACCAACTCCTCGAGCCTCCACTTGATGCCACCCACTAGAGACGACAATCCTGACTACAGTGTCCTGGCTGTGCTTCTATTCTCATTGTCAGAGAAATATGGAGGAGGGATTGAACTCAGGGCCAGTTAATAACTGAGACACATCCCCAGCCCTTTTTTACTTTTATTTTTATTTTAAGACAGGGTCTCAAGTTGCTTAGGGGCTTGCTAAGTTGCTGAAGCTGGCTTTGAATTTGGGAACAATAGGAAGGACTTCTAAGAGCTGCATGAAGGACCCCCACTAACCATTTCATACAGAAAGAAAGCAAAAGTCAAAGAAATGTAAGGACTTCCGTTTTGTTTTATAAAGTCAGCAGCAAAGGAAGGAGATGCTCCTGTTCAGCTTCTTAGGGCTCCCCGGCTTCACACTACACCCCTGTTGCTCCACCTGGACCCTTGGGCATTGGGTCCCCAAGGACATTTACCAGCTTCCTTTAGTATCTGCAGAAAACCGGTTCTACGACTCGCTGCCATTTTGAGGAAGCTCAAGTCCCTTATACAAAATGGCATAGTATTTGTGTTGAAGCACACACATATTCCTGTGTACTTTAATTCATCTCTATTAATATATTAATGCCATGTGCATAGTTATATTGTTTAGGGAAGAATGACAATTTTAAAAGTCTGAACATGTTCAGTATAGATGTAATCTTTTTAAAAAATCTTCTCTAAGGGTTGAATCTGTGGATGCGGAATCTGAGGGCTGACTATAATCAGAAGTAGTGTGGGGTTTCGGGGTCACACATTCCCTTTCCCTCTGCACCCCACCACAGCTGCTTCCAAAAGCAGAGACTTGGTGATGGCCACAAGGTAACCAAGTGGGAGAGGGCAGTGACTCCAGTTGGGGGTGAAAGCATCATCACCTTGGCCTTGTGTCAACACTGGACATGGGCCCTGCTCCTCTGCCCTAAGACTGCCTTCTGTCCACAAGCCAGGTGCTCTGTGCACAAGCCACTACTCAGAGCGTCATGATCCTCCCCATTCTCCTCCCTGAAGCCCAGGCCCTTCCTGTGCCAGGAAGCCACCCCAGAGGCCAGGGGTGCTCGACTGTCACTGGTTCACAGTCCCTGTGGCCTCTGGTTCACCAGGGATTTCCATTTGTACTTCTGTCCTCCCCAGTTAAAGAAATTTGGAGCAGATTTGATCTTCTCTGCTGTCAACTCAGCACCCAGCAAGATGCCTTGGTGGAAGCTCAGGAAACAGATGAATAAGTGAGGGAACAAGTTTCCTGGAAAGTCCCCGCCATCTTTCTCCTGCTCCCCTCCTGGCTCAGGAAGCCACTGCCTATGCTTCATGTCACTCCTGGAGAGCCCACAGGTGGCTGTCAGGCACTAGCCCCCAGTCTGGGGTCAGGGGAGGGATGGCTGGCCAGGAGCCACGTCTCTTCCCTTCAAGAATGCCCCATTCTGCCCACACTACTCTCCAAATTTTGAGATCCCACCACCTGATGTATTCCAGGCTTCCCACGGTGGGGTTGCCAGGCAACAGGAACTCTCGCTTCCACCCCGTAGCCTCTTGTAAGGGTCCAGGCAGTGCCTCTATCCTTCCTGGGGCTCAGAGTCCTGGAGACTCAGAAGGCCCGGCTTGGTTTCCTGCCAGCGGTGTGTCCTTGAGCTGAGCCACTCCCCTTGGGGTCCTCAGTTTCTCCACCTGGAACATGAAAGGACTAGGCAGGACCATCATGGAGGCGGTCCCTACCAACAGCTTTTCTTTGGGGAATGCTTTTTAGTGGTCCTCACAATGGCCAGAGGAATTAGGTGTTTTCCTCATTTTACAAATGAGGAAACTGAGGCAGGGAGACCAAGTCACTACCTCAAGGTCACCAGTTGGTCAAAAGTGGCAGGGGATTTCTGCCTGGAAAACTAGTATTCTCAGGTACCACAGCAGGATACCCAGGGGCGCTTCTGAGACATCTCTGGCGTATGGTTGGGTAGATGGGTCCCTGAGGCCACACTTTCTTAGTAAAAATTCTCCAGAGACAAGGCAGCAGGGAAGGGTAACTTTACAGCCTGGCCCTTCTGGACTTCCTGTACTGAGCATGCAGCTTGGCCTGCATTCCACCTCTGAAGTCCCAGCAGAGTGCCACCCTGTCGGGATGCACCACCCACTCCATACCGACTGCAGCTGGTCACACCAACCATCTCTGAGCCTCAGAAAGAGCTCCTGAGCACAGTAGAGTAGGTGAAGGGAACCCCCTTCCTCAGGTGGGAGAATGAGGTCCACAGAGAGAGAGAGGACCCCTGCCTAATTGACATGTCCCCCATTCAAAACCAAATCTGTGGGCTAGGCCTGGGGCTCAGTGGTAGAGCGCTGGCCTAGCACAGGTGAGGCACTGGGTTCGATCCTCAGCACCACATAAAAAATAAATAAAGTAAAGGTATTGTGTCCATTTACAACTAAAAAAAATATTTAAAAAAAAAAAACAACTAAATCCTTTAGTGGTTCCAGTGTGCTCTGACCAGGAGCAACATTCAGGGTGACCAAGATGGAGAGAGACAGGCAGGTGGGACGGTGGCCAGAGGAACTCTGAACTCAGCACTCTCTCCTGTCTTCAAGGTAAATTCCAAGCTCCCTTCCTCCCCATACAAAATAAACAACCATGACAACCTAATTAGAGGGAGAAGAACTCAGGGATCTATTTTCAAAAATCAAGGACTGCTGTTCCATCTTTAAAAAGAAATAGCTGAATTAGGTGAGCAGGGGTGGAGGAACTCACTATCCTGGCTTCTGGCCTCCTTGTGCTATGTGACCTTGGGCATGTGGGCTGCAGTATTGGGGTGTGGATTCCCAGCCTACAAAATGGGAGAGTGACACTGGGGACTCACAGCAGCTCACTGGTACCCTACAGTTTAGGGTCAACTCCATGCTTCTGTGCACTTGAACTGTAGGTCTCATCAGTGACACCATTGGGGGAAAGTTCAGTTAAGTGGCTTGGACGTGATCACACAGCTTGAGAATTACAGAGCAGGGATTGAAATCCAGATTGATCTAACTCCTGAATCGCACCCTAACTGCCACATGCTTCCAAAGTGATATTCCGAGACTCTCCAGGCCTGCCCCTGCTTTAGGGCCTTTGTGCTAGTTGCTCCCATTTCTGGAAGGCTTCTTCCCAAATATCCTCCTGGCTCTTTCTCTCATCTTCTTCAACTCTTTGCTCAGCTGTCACTTTTCCTGATCCCTCATTTAAACCCCTTGTGCCGCTGCTTCTGCACTCCAAACTCCTGATCCCCTTGTCCTTTTTTGGGGGAGGGGGTGGGAGGCACCCCTCACTGTCTAATCATCCCTGGATTTTGTTTGCTGACTGTCTTCAGGAGACATGCTCAGGACAGGGGTCCTCCTCTTCTTGCTTCCTGCTGTGTCCCCAGTCCCTAGGACAGAGCACAGCACCCCAAAGGCAGCAAATAGT
Source organism: Urocitellus parryii (assembly GCF_045843805.1). NCBI lineage: Eukaryota > Metazoa > Chordata > Mammalia > Rodentia > Sciuridae > Urocitellus > Urocitellus parryii. The sequence continues at coordinate 14,846,029 of NC_135546.1, forward strand.
AGGTGCTCAGTGGATCATGGCAAGTCGTGACTGCTCATGGCGACTCAGGAGGAGAGACCCTGTCCGGAGTCACGGGGACAGGTAGTATAAGCCTCTGTAAGTGGTGAAGCGCTGCACTCAATCCAGCCAGGGGAAGCAAATATCCAATTACTGAGGTGCTGAGGACACAGTGGGGGCTGGGGGACATCCTTCTCAGAATCGGGGGCAGAAGAACCCCTGGGAAGCCACCGTCCTTGAAAGGTCAGAATTTGGAGCAATTCATCAAATGCTTTTCTCTTCTTGGCCAAAAGCGGACTCAATTTGTTACCCCAGGTGCGACACTGATGGCATCCTGGACTCAGGACCACATCTTTGGGATGCAGTAAGGAGAGTCTGCAGGACCCTCCTGAGTCAGCTGGGGCTACGGTACAGTCTGGGTACCGGCATCTTCCAGCCCCCCCAGTGCAGTCTCCTGGAAGCCCCTCCCTAGCCCAGCCACACACTGTTCCTAATCCACAGCTCTTGAGGACCCTGCCCTACCCTTTCCCAGCTTCTCTCCAGGCCCAGTTCCTTGATCCCTGTGTCCTGGGTCCCCTCTCCATTGCCCTCACCTGCTTCAGCCCTCGCTGTGGCTTCTAACTGCAAACACAGGGCCTGGGGTCCTCCCCCAGACTCCAGGTCAGACATCTGAGTGGGTCCAGGTGTCTGTATTTTTGACAAGTTCCCAGGAAATTTTTATGTGGGTGATCCATAGACTCCCTAGAATGTGGGGTCCCTTGGAGGCTTGTGCCCCAAGATCCTGGTCTGGTTTGAGCTGATCTCTGTGCTCTGGAGGGTGGTCTGTAAACCTCCTAAGAGACAGGAACACACGCCAACACTATTATTCTCTCACTCTGACCTTCAACTCTCAGTAGGTGCTCAATAAATTCCTGTGGATCGACTGAGGTCAGCCCAGCTGGGAGAGATGACAAATTCACAAGGTAGAAGACTTGAGAGCCAAAATTATCCCAACAGGCAGAAACGCTGGGCCAGCCAGAGAGAGAATGATATTCAAGGATAGATGAAAGTCAAGCATCTGTACTCAGAAAATTAAGCACAAATCAGTGGGGAATCTGCTTGGTGGTGGTTTATGTGAGAAAGACTTGAGAATTTGAGAGGTATATTTGACAGGGTTACTATGAGTTAACAGTGTGATATGGTTACTTAAAAAAAAAAGTCAAGTTGAAATTAGGTTGTGTTTAAAGAAGTAAAGAGTATCTAATCAAGAATGGTGGGCTGGGGATGTGGCTCAAGCGGTAGCGTGCCCGCCTGGCATGCACGAGGCGCTGGGTTCGATCCTCAGCACCACATACAAATAAGATAAAGATGTTGGGTCCACTGAAAACTTAAAAAAAATTCTCTCTCTCTTTCTCTCTCTCTGTCTCTGTCTCAAAAAAAAAAAAAAAAAAAAAAAAAAAAAGAATGGTGACCATACCCCTTTGTTGGAATAGGCAAACCTCAGCTGGCGTATATGTGACTCTCTATAAGACGGACATTGGAAGACAGCTATCACTCTGAAAATAATGACAGATGGCAGTTGACGTTTTCAGGTGGGAAGTATGGCATCTAAGTATCATTTTATTCAGCAAATTAAGTTTAAAAACCGGGGCTGTTTATCCTGGAGAAGATAAGTGTTGATATTAGGTTTTTAAATATCTAAAAGACTCTGTATGGAAGAGGGCCTGGGCTTTGTGAACTACTTAAAGAGAGTAGGGTTCAGATCAGTGGGTAGAAGCTGCAGCAAGAAGAAATGAAATCTAATCCTGGAAAGGAATATGCAAACAATTAGTGGATTTCCAAGAAGGCAGTTGGTGCCATATGAGGTGGTGACTTCCTTGTTACCACAGGTATCCAAGCAGAATTGGTGGCCATTAAGGCCACAGGGACACTGTGACAGGGCTTTCTGCATTGAGTGGGAGGGCACGGATCCAAAGACTTCTAAGGTCCTTCAACTCTTGAGTCCTCAGACACTTTCAGGTTCAGGCGAGGTCACCTCTCATGTGAACAGAGTTCTCTCTGAGTGTCAGGTGAGATTGGCAGGCTTGTCTAGAGACACCCTAGGAATTCAGGAACCCCTGTCCTCCCTTCTCCTGGTGATTCCCGGAGCAGTGTAGAAAGCCCAGTAGGAAGGCAAAGAGAGAAAGGCAGAAAACCAGCGATCCCAAGAATGGGCTCCAGTTCAGCTCCTGACTTGCTGTGGCCTGGGTCCTGCTCTGCGCCTCAGTCTCCAAACAGTGCAGTGGGTTCATGGCTTCTCCAACTTCCCTGGGCACAGGGATTACTTGGGGATCACGTAGAAGTGAAGATTCTGTATCAGTTCAATTTAAACCCTGAAATCCCTCATCCCAAGAAGTCCCTATGTCCTGGGCAAGCTGGGGGGGTTAGTCATCCTAGGGAGGGGCCGAGGTTCTGCATGTGAGGGAAGTGGTGCTGGTGGCAGGCTCCCACTGAAAGCAAGGATCGTCTCTTCTCATTTGGACAGTCCAGTCTATGGTTCTAGAATCCTTTCCTCTGGAAAGGCAGGGCTCGGGGTGGGTGCCAAGGTGACTTGCAATTGCCTCTTCTTCAGATTAGGAGACTGGTGGGAAGCTCAGTGCCCCCCTGGTGCAGGGGGAGGTTGATGATCACTCTGCAAACTTAGCAAATGAGAAACCCGAGGACTCTGGTGGCCTGGAAGGAGCCCCAAATCCCTAAAGTCACCATGTTTTGACATTTTCACAAATTCCAACCTATGGAGGAGGCAAAGGGACCCTGGTGGTTTGCAACATGGGCAGAAGGTCCTGACTTATATTGTAATATTTATGCAAATGTCTACATTTACCTGCTAGAGAGCCTCAGAGCAAAAGCAATGTCATTTCCTGCAACTCAACAGCTGAACGAATATCCGATAAGGTGTTTTGGGCCTGCAACTTTCTGGCGATCTTTCAAGATAACACTCCTCCACCAGTTAAAATCAGAGGCTTGAGTTTCTGCTGAGAAAGAACCGTGAGCAAACAAGATGCCAAAACCCCAAGCTGACCTCCGCTTTCCCAACCTCTTGGTGCTCTATTTTCCAACCCCACAAGCAAGGTGTGGACAAACCGTGAGCTCAGGAGAGGCCCTGGGATTTGACCCACAGTAGCGGCTGGTGTCAGTGCAAGCTTAATGTGAGGCTCCTAGCTTTGACAATTGTGGAGGGACAGAAAAGTTCAAGAAGAAAACATCAGGCAGGTGCAGCTAAGTTTAGTTAACAATTGGGCTTCTCCAGAGAGCCTGAGTGTCTCCCAGTGCCTGCTCTTTCTAGGATTCCCAGCCCAACAGCCTGCGTCAAAACGCGGCTTTGCATTCGGCACAGGGCAGTTTGGATTAATCATTACTAAGGCCGTTCTCATCACTTAGAGTGGTACGCCTGGCGCGGGCCCAGGACACAGCCACTACATTTTAAAGGTTTGCAGATTACTGGCCAGTGAGCAGTAATCTGACCGGGGTGTGCAGAACAAGATTATTAGGGTCATAAATTTTTATTAAAGGTCACTAACAGATTTATAGAAAGCACTGTAAAATGACACTTGTTTTTGTTAGCATGAATCCTACCACTTGACAGAGAAGTTCCTGGGCTGAAGCGAAGCCTAAGAGCTTTCTCTAACAGAGAGGCCTTTGATTCAAGTTCTTATTACCCATGGGGGATCAAGACTGAAATCCCCAGGCTTCTGGGTAAAGGGGGAAGGGCGCCCCAGGCTTATTCAGAGACCCCCTGGCTGTGATGAGCAGAAATAACACTGGGGGGCTCAGCTCCCACCTCTGCGACATGCTGGCTGGGTGACCTGGGGGAGTCATGTCTCCTCTCAGCCTCAGTTTACCCTCGTTAAGAATGGAGTGGAGGCTCACGTGACTGCTCATGTGCTGAGAATGGGAATGTCCTAAACACAAACAGTTCTGCCACTACTGCTCTTCCCACATGGGTGCCAGCTGCCTGAATAGCACGGGAAAGACATATCTGCAATCCTGTGCTGGAAAGGGCTAACCTCCTACTCAGGAGTCTCTGGACACTTGATACTGGGTGCTTCTGAGTGGAGGGTGTCCAGGTTGCTTCAGGGGTCGTCGGAGTTCTCACATTAACATCCAACTCCAGTGTGTCGGGGAGGAAGAAGGAAGAGAGGAAGGAAAGGATAAACAGGCCTGTGGAGAAAGACTAGAAAGGCTCAGACAGAGATGAAGCTGTTGGGGTGCAGGGCAGGTGTCCTTTTCTCCTGCTCTATTTTTCTAGACTTTCCATAATAAGAAAAGTGGTGATATAAAAAGAAGCCCAGTCTTAGGCTTTGGGGGCAGGCAGACTGGGATTCAAATCTCAGAAGTCCTTTCCTTATAAAAGTCTTGGAAGAATCATACAGTCCCCGAGTTCCTGATATGCACAACAAAGTAAGACCATGGGCCTCGTGGATGACATCCAAGTACTGGAGCCATTTGAGGTAGCCTTCCAGCATCCTCTCCCTCCTCCCTTTGAAGAATTTTCCCTCTACCTGGTTGGTCCTGATGCCATCTTATTATGCCCAGGAGAAGAGAATATGTTTGACAATGAAACCAAACCAGAAAAAGCAGAGCTGAGAAAAAAGAGGGAGAGAAAAATGGGTCACCTATTTTAAGTCCTGGATCAAACCTGACCTGAAGCTTTATTGCTCCTGGATTGTTCAAATATGTGGGTCAATGAACACCCACTTCAGTTATTTGATTGGATTTTTATTACTTATAAAGAGCCTAACTGGCTCATGAAAGTATATACAATGCATATAAAGTTGCCTAACACAGCACAGGACACATACATAGCTATAGCATGATGAGAGTGGTTTTAAGTTAAAATAGAAAATACTAGATTTTTCTTTCATTTATCAAATTTTTATCTTGAAAAATTTCCATCCTACAGATTTTCAAGAACAGTTCAATGAGTACTTACATAAATATCCTTCACCTACATTCACCGGTTGTTAACATTTTACCCCGTTTGGGCCTTCTGTGTCTCCCCATCCCACCCGCCACACACACACACACCACACACACACACACACACACACACACCACACACACACACCACACACACACACACACACACACACACACACACACACATACACACACATGCCCTTTGCAGCTGTCAGGCCATTCGAGAGATCAGTTCATTTCAATCCGACTACGACGCCATAGGAACCGAGTTGTTGTCCCACACACCCACAACTCAACCATCCCACCCAGAAAATTCAACATGAACACAGAGTGAAACCCACAGCCCATATTAAAGCCTCCCCAGCTTCCCGATGGCTTTGCAACCTTTTCTTTTCTCCCCGCAGTCATGCATTAGGGCTTAGCTGTCATAAGTCTTTAGTCTTCTTTAATTTAGAACAGTTCTCCAGACTTCTTGCAATGCTGATATTTGAGGGGGTCCCCTTAATTTGGATGTGTCTTGTTTCCTCATGTGCAGATTCCTATTGAACACCTTAGGCAGGAATACTACACAGCAATATTGAAAATGGGGTTTAATTGTAGCAAACATTTTATGGAAGTATCACTGGTATACAGAAACGTGACCAGATACTGCATTTCACCATGTTTCAACGTCTGTCTGTGGTTCATGTATTTATGATTACTCATTTCTCACAAGAATAAAGAGTAAATCAGGTCACATATGTTTGCAGCCATAAAAAATAAATTTGAGGTTCTGGCATTGTCCTGGCCCACTGCTCGACAGGTACCTCTTTGCTCATAAGTCAAGCAGGAAATACTACCAGAGGCCTAGGGCACAGCCCAAGAGGCCTGCTGGCTGTTCTGTTCCTGGCCTATTCTAACTCATAACAGCTTAACTCATCTTGACCTTGACCCTGAGCCAGGCCACCCATCTGCCTCTGGATTCAATGTTCAGAACTGCGAGGCCCCGGTCATCTGCCCACATCCCTCCTCACTGACTAGTTCCTCCCCTGGTGCACTCTAGCTACATGGCCTCCTTTATTTTCTTATCTCAGGGCCATTGCACATGAACATTTATCTGCCCACGTGGAATGAACTTCTCTCACTCTTCTTGTGATCTCCAATTCATCTTTTAGGCCAAGGTATAACTTTCACTTCCTTATAGAGATCTTCCCAAGATGATGGGTGCTTCCCCCTTGCTTGCTCCCATAGCAGCATCAACTTTCCCTTTAGGATTTGATCACAATTTGCAATGCTATATTTGTGAATTTGTGTTTTTGCTATCCATTTCTTTCACTAGTTCCATGAGGGCAAAGGTTGTATATGTTTTGTTTTTAGGTTGTACTGAACACAGCACAGGATCTGACATTTTCTAAGTTCAATGAAGATGGGAAAATGGAAGGAGAGAGCTAAAGGAGAGAAAAAGTAGAAGTCAAGCAGGACTCTGGCCTCTGGATCTTGGTTTTTCCCTTGGTGGGTTCCAGCCACTTCTACTGGTGAGGTTGGAGTGCCACAGAGCTCTGAGGAACCCTGTGACTGTCCCAGTGGTCTAGCCTCAGACCCTCTAAGCAAGACAGTGGCAGATGGCTGATTCAAACGAGTTATTTCCCCCAAGGAACAGAAACCCCCTCCTTCACCCATTACCTAATGGGTCAAGTCTGGCCACTGATCCTCTATGTGAGGGCTGAGGAGCGACAGAACCACATACACTCCTGGTGAGGGACAAACTGGAGACACAGAGCCTCTGAGAGACAATCTGACTCCAAATTCTGGCAATCAGTAGGAATGCTATCACCACTTCTCCAATGAACAGAATGTCTCTTCGGACCATTGATTCCACATCTAGGGATCCATTCTGACCAAGGAAAATCAAGGAGTAAGGGTGTGCCCAAAGACCCGGATACAGGCAGTTCCCTACAGCATTATTTATAATGGTTAAAGAATGAAAATTTATCTAGATAAAAATCAAGTCTTATTTAAATAAATTATGTCTAAGGTGATTATCCATTTAAAATTATGTTTCAGGGCATAACTACTAGCCTGCCTAAAATCCAGGACACGGACAACACCAAAGGCTGGCAAAGATATGGAGCCACAAGAGCTCTCACTGCTGATTAGAAGGCAAAATGGTACAGCCACTTTGGAAGACTGTAGCAGCTTCTTACAAAACGAAACCCATTCTAACCATAAAGTCTAGCAGTCACACTCTTTGGTATTTACCCAAAGTTGCTGAGGACTTTTGTGGACACGAAATCCTACATGTGGATGTTTATAGCAGCTCTATTCACCATTGCCCCAACGTGGAATTAACCATGATTTCCTGCAGTAGATGAAAAGATAAACTGTGGTACGTTCAGAGAACAGAATATTATTCAGCACTAACAAACAAAGGAGCTATCAATTCATGAGAAGACATGAAAGAGCCTTAAATGCATATTATTAAGTGAAAGCAGTCAATCTGAAAAGGCCCTGTAGTGTATGATTCCAACAATACAACATTCTGGAAAAGTCAAAACTTTGGAGACAGTGAGAAGATCGGTGCTTGCTATGCATAGGTCAGAGGGATGGGTGAATAGACAGAGCATGGGGGTTTTTAGGGCAGTGACCCTACTTCCTGTGAATCTGTAATAGTAGGTATGTGTCATTATGTATTTGTCCAAAAGCAAACAATGGGCAACACTGAGGACTCTCAGTACACCATGGACTTTGGCTGATAATGTTGCTGTTGGTTCATCCGCTGTAACAAATGGACCACTCTAGTGGATGGTGTTGATAGTGAGGGGTATGGCGGGGTAGACAAAGGGCCCTCGGAAACTGTCTGTGCCTTCCTCTTAATTTTGCTGTGAACAAGTTTTAGCTCCAAAAATAAAATGAAAAATTGTGTTATAGATGGGCATTTATTGGCAAGGAGAGATACGTGATGCAAAGAAAGGTTAGAATATATTGAATATGATCCTATTTTTATCAAAACAACATTAAGGGCTGGGGCTGGGGCTGGGGCTCAGTGGCAGAGCCCTGGCCTAGCATGTGTGAGGCCCTGGGTCGATCCTCAGCACTGCATACAAAAATGAATAAAATGAAGTCATGCTGTCCATCTACAACTACAAAAAAAATTTTTTTTTAAAAATCCAACACTAATGACTTCGAATCACATCAAACAAACCGTCTGTTAGGCCCTGTTCTCAGCACTTTCTATCCACCACCTTGTTTACTTCTCCCACAGCTCTGCAAGGCAGAACTATCGATGTGCCCATTTTATCCATGAGGAAACAGAGGCACAGAGAGGTTAAAGAATTGTCCAGGGCCATCACAGGCAGGCAATAAGGAACCAAAACTAAACCCCAGCTAGTGTGGCTCCAATGTGTGTGTTCCTAACCCCTAGGCTTCACTGCCTGCAGGAAGATACTAATATGCAGTCAGTGACTCTGGCTGTGGAACCAAGGACTAAAAACAAAAAATTTAATTACAATCGACCCCTCGTATTTATGGATCTGTATCCATAGATCCAACCAAAATCAGATTGAAAATATTGGCAAAAAATGTTCCAAACATGTATAGATTTTTTTTGTCACCATTCCTTTAAAAATACAGAACAACTATTCACACAGTATTTCTACTGTGATACATATTATTAGTAATCCTGAGATGATTTAAAGTAGCAGGAGGAAGTGCTGGGTTCTGTGCAAATACTCCTCATTTTCCATGAGGATCTTGAGCATCTACAGGTTTCGGCATCCACAAGGGTCTTGAAACCTGCTAGAAAAGGAGGCCTCCCTCTGTTCTGTTTGTTGGTATATATTATAAAATGTATATTTATTGTTTTTATAACTTAAAAACTATAAAATCTTTGATACTTACTGCTTTTATAATTTAAAAAAATGGAAAGGTTTGATAAAGTCTGGGTGACATTGCTAACTTAACTGGATCATTGTGTCCTCATCACACTGTGAAATGAAAAGCTAATTCAAAGTGGGTGTTCTCTGAACTCCAATTGTGGATCAAAAGATGGACTTAGCAGCCCCCAGAGTGGCTGACTAGCAGGGAAGGTTAAAAAAAAAAAAAGAGGGAGAGAGAGAAAATAAGCTACCCACAGAGAGCAGACACTTCAGAGCTCAGCTCTGGGTCTGGGGGCCAAGGTGCTGGTCCTGCCTCTGGAGTCGTGGTGTAGCTGAGGAGCATGGGCGCTGGGAGAGCACATGAGGCCGGGGACCCTTCTCCACTCTTGGAAAGTGGGTTGAGAGCTCCTGGAAGCAGCAGACAGCTTGCGCTCCCAAGTTAGACTTGAATTTGACTCGGTTCCACCCACCTGCTCCACGTGTAATCTGGGTTAAGTAATTTAGCGAGTTAAAACCGTAGGGTGACTGTAGTTCACAAAAACCTATCATGTATTTTGTGAATAACTAAAAGAGAGGAGCATGCAGGCTCCGAATACGAAGCAATGATAGGAGATGGAAACGTTAATTACCCTGATCAGTACATATCATAACATGTACTGAACTAAATATGTACAATTATTACATGTTAATCATAAGGTTTTCAAAAAGTTTAAGGAGGTGAAAATATTAACTACCCTGATTTGGTCACAGTTTACATACATCAAATTATCACATTATATCCTATACATTTGTACATTTAAAATAATAATTAATAAAGATATGGACAAAATAAAAATAGATACAATAATAGTATCAACTTGTAGCAGGCACGGTTCTAAATAGCCCCCAAGATTTCCACCCTGTGGTGCATACACCCTAAATAATCTCCTTCTCCCCATGAGTGTGGGCATGACTGGTAAATACGATGATATCACTCTCCTGGTCATTTGAAGTTACATAGTAAAGATGAAGGAATTTTGCAGGCAAAAATAAGGTTCCTAATCAGTTGACCATAAAATAAACCAAATGGAGATTACCCTGGGTGGGCCTGATCTATTCAAGGGATCCTTTAGCATCGGATCTGAGTTCAGAGACTTCTAAGTCTCACTTCTGTTTGCCTCAATGCACCATGAGTTCTATGGAAATGGATTCTGTTGACAATCATATGAACTTGGTTGAGGACCTTGCGTTGGTAGATAAAACCCCAGAGTCAGGTGATTGCAGCTTTGTGAGACCCTAAGGAGAGCATTCAGCTAAGCCTTGTCTGGGATCCTGACTCATGGAAACTGTGAGACAAGGCATGTGTGTGGTTTTAAGCTGCTATGTTTGTGATAATTTGTTATGCAGCAATAGATAATCAATACACTCTGCCACAGGAATGTCACTGAGATAATACAGGCTCTGTTTCATGCACACACACACCTGTCCTATAACCAGTTATTTGATTCCCTTTCTCTTCCTCTAAATGACAGGGAGCCAGGGTATCTCTAGGGTTGTTAATGTTGTCATATCCTTATGCTCTCTCATCAAACCCACTGCCTGAGACCCCGAAGGAGCCTCCAGTTCCTGTCAAACTTGGGAGATAAACATTGAAGTTAAAGCTAGATGGGAAGAGAAATTCTTGCCCATTTGCCTAACAAGAGACACACAGGAATATCCATGGCACCTGGATCTGTGAAACAGCAGGAAATACCTCCAGCAGGAGGATGGACGAATAGTGTGTCACCTAGTCATACACAGAAGACAATAGAGCAGCACAAGATAAACTAAAGCCTGAAGTTTTTGTGGGAATACATCCTCACATAATAATGACTTGCAGAAAGATACCTACAGCCCAGTGCCACTTATGGAAAGTTTAAAAACATGCATCTGATGCCTGGGAATGGCATCTCCAGGGTGGGGGAAGAAGGGACAAAAATAAGAGATTAAGAAGGTTTTGACTGGGGTTGTGGCTCAGTGGTAGAGCGCCTGCCTAGCACAGGTAAGGCACTGGGTTCGATCATCAGCACTGCATAAATTAAATAAATAAAATAAAGGTATTGTGTCCATCTACAACTAAAATTTTTTAAAAAGAGAGATTAGGAAGGTTCAATGATATCCACAATGTTTTCTTTCTTAAGCTAGAAGTGGGTACATAGTGTGAAAATGTTAATAGAATGTCAGCTCCAAGAGGGATTTTTGTATTGTTCATTGCTAAAGCCCTAGCACCTAGAAAAGAATTGGTACATAGTAGATGCTCAATATACTTTAGTTCAATGAATGAATGGTATTGCTTAAATTATTTTCTGTTAGATTCTGTCATGCATATTTAAAAACAAATTTGATGGTCCCACCAGAGATATCCAATTTCCAACCACCAACTTGCTCTATGGCTCAGGGTCTCTACTTTGACATCTATAAAATGGGGGAGTCCACAGACTAGTCTCAGTTTTCCTCAGGGCTCTGTGGTTCCTAAGGATTCCATGGTTCCTATGAATGGCAGGCTAGGCTATGGGGACTGTGACAGACCACTGTAACTGAGGTCTGTCGCTGAAAAATTTACTCCTCCATTGAACCCTTGGTTACTCTCATTTTTGCAGGACAGGCCAGACTTCGCAGCAGGATATGGTGGCAAGTGCCAGCTCTGGTCTGAGTGGTGGGACCTCAGGCAGGCCAGCCACCCCTGAATGCCATTGTGTTCTTGCATGGAAAATGAGGACTGAAACCCATCCTCAACATGCCAGTCAAGGGCTATGACCTGTGTGGCATTAGGTCTCGCTTCTTGATCCCAAGATGTAAGGATCAGAGAGGGGCATGCTAATCCTCTCCCATTGACTGGCAGAAACTGCTTCGTACATACTCGTCCACAACAGAGTTCCTTGGGACGTACACTTTCCTGGAGAGCAGGGGTGCTCTCCGGACTCAACTGAGGTTGGCCTCCTGTGGGCTGGATACCCCAGTCAGCAATTTCCTACACCCTCTCCAACCCTCCCTGAGTGCATATTTCCCTGGGCAGCCCCACACTGGGGTCTCAGAGACCTGGTCCCAGGCCATTGTCACCAGAGGCATAAGATTGCAATCTCTCCTCTGTGTGCCAGCCACTTTCTGGTTTCCAAGGTGCTGTCACGTCCCATGCACCCCCATTAATCCTGGAAACAGGCTGGTAGGCAAACATCTCCCCATTTCATATATAAGGGGATTCAGGTACAGAGGATGAAGCGGCCACTGTCACTCAGTCACCTGTTCACATAAGCATTCGGGGTACCCACTGGGTGCAGGCACTGTGGTCCTTAAGATACAAATATAAAAAGCAATTCATAACTATCAGTAACATTTAGAAATCACCTACTGCCTGGCAACAACTATTTGGCACCTACTATATTCAGATGTATTAATTTCTGTACTCTTTGACGCACACTATGAGAGGCAGGTACAGATGCACGTTGAGTGTTTGCTGGGTGCACTACTCCGCCTGACCTTACTTGATCATCTTGGCCCCTCTGCCAGGTAGGTGCTAATATTAGTTCTATTTTAAGGATCAGGAAACTGGGGCTCAGAGAAGTGAAACCACAGAGGACTGTCCTGGGCTTAGAACCCAGGTTCATGCACAAGAAGCTACAATCTATAATCCCTTGGATGAGTCAGATAAAGAGGCACAGGAGGAAAAATGGGAGGGAAGATACAGCTAACATAATATGATGGTGGAAAACTTCCTCACAGGTTGCAGAGGAGGGACTAGGGACAGTGTTGATTAAAGATAAGTTTTGCTGGGCCAGGTGCACACCTGTAATCCCAGCAGCTCAGAGGCTGAGGCAGGAGGATCGTGAGTTCAAAGCCAGCCTCAGGAAAAGTAAGGTGCTAAGCAACTCAGTGAGACCCTGTCTCTAAGTAAAATACAAAATAGGGCTGAGGTTGTGGCTCAGTGGTCAAGTGCCTCTGAGTCCAATCCCCAGTATCAAAAAAAAAACAAAAACAAAAAAGATAAGTTTTATTGTTGTTGTTGTTGTTTACTTATTTCTTCATGTAAAGTTGGGGAAGGGGTGAAACACTAATAGAATCACCCAAGTCCAGGTGACAGAGGGCAGACACTCTGCATCCAGGTCTCCTTCTCTGAGGTTCTTAGTGTCCATTTCTTCATCTGTAAAATGGGTGCATTAATTCCCACGGTTTAATCCTCAGGCCCTTTGGGAGAATCACATGAGGAGTTCTGCAAATGGGAAAGGCTCACAGCTTTGTTTTCTAGCACAAGCAGGTATCCAGCCAACTGAGGAAATAAAATCGTTCTCCAGAGTGAAACCAACAAGTGTCCTTGCTGGGACCAGATGGGTAGTGAAGAGGCACAGGACCAAACAGATTAGCTTCAAGACGGTGGCTGAACAAGCAGAGTGAAGCTGTGGGTTTTGCAGAAATGACTCTTAGAAAGCAAGTACTGCTGGCATCCTGTGGAGACTGGCAGAGGTGTTTCCACTCACTGTGAGATTATCCGAGCTCAGGGAAAGGTGTCCTCACCCTCCTGAGAGAGGGAGAGACTGTGTGCATGTGTCCGCACACGCACAGCTCCACACAGGCCAGGTAGACACGAGGGGCTTCCGTCCAGCTGACTGTCCACTGGCCAGAGTGCCACAGGGCCTCTTCTGCCTTTTCCTAATGTGCCATAGAGCACCGTCTGGTCTAGTGGCAGGCATGTGTGTACACACAGGACTGTGCCCATGATCCCACAGGTGTGTGACAGCAGCGGGGACCTATGTGTGAACCTTTATCATGGATAAATCTTTGGCTACTGGAATTCTATTTCCATTCCTCACCGATTTCTTCTGTGAGCCCCAATGAGAGGGTGTCCCATTTCTATAAATTTCTTCTTAAGTGACATCCGGGCATCTAAGCTAAAGTCTTGTGAGTACCACCTTTAATCAGAGGGATCCATCTGGAGCAATGGTGACTTTGTTTCAATGAGCCTCACTTTCTCTTGTGGCTAAATTGCAAAATGCTTATGCCATCACTTCTTTTTCCTTCTGTTCCCTTGTCCCTGTCCCCTCCTTACTGGCCTGGAACTCTGTGATTGTCCCACTTGAGGTATGTAGGATGGAGACTTTCATTTGTTTATCAGTGATAGGTCAAAATGCTTCTCTGACAAAAGGCAGCCTGGTTCATTCTGTTCCCCACAGAAAAGTACCAAGAGATCCGTTAACCTCTGTCCGATGGATGTTAGGCTTGTGGACAGGGACAGTGTATTGGAACCTCCATGGGTATCTTTGACAAGTGTCTCTATAAAACAGTATCACTTCTGTTTTCTAAAGTGAGCAAAGATAAGTCAATTTTTGTATTACGAGCACCATGCTAAATGCTTGTCACTGTCCTGCTAAATCCTCACAACAACTCTACTTCACAGTTGAGTAAACTGAGGACACTTTTTAACCATTTATTTCTATACCTTGTAAAAAATGAACTAAAAACCAAGGAAGTGAGACTCAATCATAGAATCTACCAATTCTGGGACACTGGGGTTAGTGTGGGGTGCATTATAGAAGCTACCTAATATGCCCGATTTCAAACGGGTATATTAAGGCCCAAGACAGAGGCTGGGATGTTAGAAAGGCAGGGTCGAGGATCTGGAAGCCTGTCTTCTGAAAGCAGAAGAGGCTATTAGAATATGGGATTTAGGGCTGACATGCACCATGTGTGGCCCACACAGGCAGGATAGAGAAGCCGCAGCTACACGGAAGACCTCCTCGTACATGTGCATGTCGAGCAGCCACGAACCCTTCTGCACCCAGGTTTTCTCATACACAAAATGGAAATGATACAGATACCTTCCTCAAAGTATTGCTGTGAAGACTAAATGAGAATCTTCGTAAAAGCTTAGCACCTACTAAGTGCTCCAGTACTGTAAACTTTTATGGTCTCAGGGGGCTAATGACAGTTCTTAATGATTCCAATTCCAAATGAATCAAATGTCCAATGCTTTTCCAGTGTTATTTCAGGTGAATACCGTTTTCTTCAATTTAGAATCTGCTAAAAACAACTGTAGAAGAAACATGCTCTATGCAGATTCTTGAAGTTTAGGAGAAAAAAAAAAACTAATTAGGTGATAAAATGGTTAGAATAAAAAGGGCCATTGGGACTCAGGTCATCTGTCAGCTGCTAGATGTGTGACCTTAGAAATAATAACAGCCAGTAGCCAATATTTATTGAATAATTCCCACATGCAAAGTATTTATTTTATTGTATATATTCATTATATTAAAGATTAATAATTAACATTTTCTATATTAATCATATGACATATTAAGCACTTATGAATAAGTAATCTGCTCATTAAATAATTAAAATAACCCACTCAATAATTAATATTAAATATATTCATTATCTTTATTCATATATATTCATTAGATTCCCCCCACCATCCCCATGAGGAAGGTATGAGATGTCATTTCCACTTAGAGGGAAGGAAGTGAGGCTTTGCCTTGGTTTATCACTTTCCTGCTTCTCGCCTCAGTTTCTCCAATCACGAGGCTAGTCCACTCCTGCCCATCTCAAGGAGTTCCAGGAGGACTCAGAATCTAATGCATCTGAAGTTGATCCTCAAAGCCCAAGTCCTGGAAAGCCAACAGACACCAGCCGTCGTGAGCTGAGGTGCTGTCGCACAGGGAAGCAGCGCCGTTCCAAGGGAGCCCTTCCTCGTCAGCACATGGACTCCCCTGCACACACACTTAGCAGAAGAACACGTCTGCTTTCTTTCCTTCAGTGCTCTTCTTGCTTCCTGTCTTTAACTCCGACTACTCAGGTTCGGCAGGGAAAGTGTTTATTTAGAAATCGGTCCAACTCTATTTTAGCTATAGATTTGTTCCTGTGGATTTACACCAAATGACCCGAGTCCTCCACAAGAGCCACAAGAGAAAGAGAATTTTCTCTCAGACATGGATGGCGAGAAGGTGAACACCTCTCCACATTGGCATGATCGGTCCCTCAGTCGGCCATTGGTGGCCAGCCAAACCAGCAGAGTCACTTTACCAAACCCTCAAAGTGCTTACTCACCAGACTGCGGGCCATTCGCTTCCCCTGCACACCAGATGGGCCTTGTGGAAGGCCTGGCTTGACTGAGGATGGAGTGCAGAGGAGACCAAATGGGAAGCAGCCCACACAGGCATTAGAGTGGCCTCCAGTTGAAAAGGACAAAGCAAAGCCATTGTGAGAGTCTCTCTCTTTTCTGCACCAGCGTAACCACCTGGGTGATGTTGATACTTCTGGGCATGCAGCAGGGCAGAGGGGAGGCTCATGATGCTGGGAGGGATACAATCTGGGCAATGTGTGAGGGTTTGACTGAGCCAAAGACATCAGATTTGAAGATCCAATGCTGTCACCTCATTTGTTGGCACAATGTACCTAAAAGGGTTTCTTGGACCTTCTCATGAAACAAACCCTCAAGTTACCTGCTATAGATCTCAATATATTCTGCTAAATTCATCGTCCTGGACCATCCTGAGCCTCTCTCAGAGTAGCCTGGGGCTGAGCCTTGGCGTGCATCAGAACCACGTTCAAGACTTGCCTTTGCCACTGTGGGCTCTGGGAAAACCCTCTCTGTACCTGAATTATCTCAATAATTACAGATGGGGAAACTGAGGCTTCTATAGGTTGTCACTTGTCCTAGTCACTCAAACTTTGGAATGACTTTAACCTCTCTCCCTTTTGAGGAGTGAGAACAATTATATCTATTTCATGGAATTGTCAGAAAAATTAAATAACGGTTCCTCCTGAAATAGAATAACTCAGTCTTTCCCAGATTTAGTGATGTCCTGGGCCACTGAAGAGAGCATAAAACAAAACAAATAATGGAAAATACTAGGTGAGTCCGTCTAGCAAGGCCAAATAGAAACATGAAGAAAAAAAAAAAAGCTTTCTAGAACAAAATGGCCTTAGAACAAGATGAAGTACTTGGACACAAAGAGAGAGCCCAGTGGGTGCCAGTTCCCTTCCCTGCTTATCCCCTTCTGCCATGCTCTCGAGGTGTTTCGTATATCTTCCCTCCAGAGGTGAGCAGGACCCACGTGCCCAACAGAGGAGGGTGTCAACGAGGGTGGGGTGAGCGAACCAGAGGAGGAAGAACATCCCAGAGAGAACAAAACTGAAGGGAGGGGGAACACTGCTGATCCACTGACTTCCCACGGCTGCTCCCCACAGGCAGAGGATTCTGTTCTCAAATGGCAAGGCAAACCCAAGGGCTCCAGGGGCAATCAGACTGCAACAATAATGGTTCTGTCAAAAGAATACCATCCTTCACTTCGAAAAGGCAAAGCAAAAAGGCACTGGGAGGGAGCCACATCACAGCCATGACTTTGTCCACCATCTGGGACTGACACAGACAGGGACAAAGCTCTGATTCCCAAAGAAGGTCCCTTTAAGGTTGACAAGAGGCACAACATTCTGTCTGCTGGGCCAGCAGCCATCGCTGTGGAAGGGCACAACTGCACTTCTTGAGCATGTGCACATGGTAGTGTAGACTGAATGACTGACAGACGAGAAAAACAGGCATATGTCTACTCCACATCTCCATTGCTCCTTACAAGAGTTTCTCTTTGATCCCCAGAACCAGAAACACAAAATGGAGCCACTTTACAGATGGGGAAACTGAGGCTTCTATAGGTTGTAACTTGCCCAGCTCCTGAACAACTTCAAACTCTTTCCCTTTGGATGATTAAACTGAATGAGGCAGGTGCCACCTCCAGAGACAGAAAAGTGACTTTGATGGGTGCAGGATCAGCCTGAGTGCAACAACGCTAAACAGAGAGGAAGGGAAGAGAGGGGGAATCAGGTCTTAGAGGAAAATCACTCACTTCATGACAGGAAGTGGCATGGTACATTGATTCTTACCTGGTTATGAATTATAGGTTAAGCATCCCAACCTGAAAATCCCAAATCCAAAGTACTCTGATACCCAAAACTTTTTGAGTGCTGATATGACGATCAAAAATGCTCAGATTGCAGAGTGTTTTGGATTCTGGAGTTTTAGATTAGGGATAATCAATTGGAAAATCCATACAACTATTCCAAAATCCAAGAAAGTTTCAAAATCTGAAACACTTCTGATCCTGGGTATTTTGGACAAGGGATGTTCCACTATACAAATATCCACACCCTTTTAGAAAAGCTTTTGAGTCAGATATTTAAACTCAAATCCATTACCACCTATTGAACCACTCCTTTGTTCACTGATGAATTTGTTCACAAATTCCTAGCACAGTGCCTGGTGTATAGTAGGTGCTCAACAAGAACTTGGTGAGTCTCAATTGAGTTGTTTTTCCATGTGAGAGTCACTTTCTGAAGGCCTACTCAGTATATTTAATTCTTCCTAACTGATGTTTTCAAGTCAGAATGAGAATATTTCTTTTAAAACAAGAATGTGAACATCAGGATTGGAAATGTAGTGGAGCACTTGCCTCACACATGTGAGGCACTGGGTTTGATTCTCAGCACTATGTAAGAACGTGCCATGTGCCTCTGTAGCTATGGAAGGATCAAGACTAGTGGCCCCATCTGGCTAGGAGAGGGCTTAGGATCCTCCCTCTTCCAGCTGTGTCTCTGTATCCTAGTCAGCTGGTATGGCCCTTGAGTCCCATCCTCAGCCTGTTCCGTTAACATCCAGAAAACATTTACTCCTGTTCCTCCACACCAGCTCCTCCAGCCAAATACCAGGAGGCTCAGCTTTCTCCATGAAAGCAAATTGCTGCTTTTCAGAGAACAAACATCACATTGAACACAGGTTGATTTCTATTACATCTGGACCCAGCACCAAGAGCTAGCACCAGAAGTCTCCTAGATCTCCGTGTGCCTGCGCACTTAGAACTTACCAGAAAAAAAAATATGTGCTCTCCAATGAATGTTATATTTCCATTTCTGTGTCCCAGACCTGGACGCTGACGCAGAAGGCTGGAGATTTCCCATCCTCCCACATCACAAGCTGGTGAACCAGGCAATGAAAAATTCCCCAGATCTAACATCAACTCAAGAAACCTCGAAACCCAGACACGGTGGTGCTCTTCCCAGGAAGGAGAGTCACTTTCGTTGCAGACGGTGGTGATGATCTGCTTTATAAATAGTCTAACATCAACTAAGGGTTTGCAGGAGCTGCGAGCTTTTCCCAACAGTATGGATTCTTGCTAAATCTTCCAATGATGCTATGGTCCAATCCTCACCTTACAGCCGAGAAAACTAGAGCCCAGACAGATGTAGCTAACAGAATGTGGAAAAGCCTGGATTTGAACTCAGGTCACTCCAACCTCAGTCTATTTTACTGGCTGGTTTTGAGAAGGTTTTGATGAATCATATTAAGTCGGGGGGTGCGGGGAGGAGAGGAGACAGAGAGAATTGGTCTTCACAGTAGCTCTATTTTTTTTCATTAGTTCAAAATCTGCATATTTTTATAAGACACACAAGTCTGGAGTTGGCAAGCAAACAAAACCCAAGCCAACGTGATTTCGATTTCTGCTCAAAGGGCGGGCAGAGTTAACACACAGATGCAGGCATTAGGATCTGCTTTGGCAGAACGAGCCTAAAATAGCTGCTGTCTATTCCCTGCCTCTCTACCCAACCATCATTCATTAATTTCTGCTTTGCGGGCGCCGAGGCTCGCTGGCTGCAGACAAGTTATCTGGCCTGGCAGCCTTTTTCTGCAGCGGGTAATAAATGTTCACAAGGACCTGGTGGGAAATGGATGAGGGGACATGTCGAGGTCATGATCATAGCTACCGCTGTGCACGTTCTGGGGGATCCCTGGGTCTGAAATGATTAACTCGGTGACCCCAAGAGCATCTTCATCATCTTGGCTGGACAGTCTGCAGTCCTATGATGAGGACAGCAAGGCATGGCACCAGCTGGTGGGATGTGACTTCTTGTTAGGTTCCTGGGCTCCCCAGAGTGACCATGAACAAACCTCGTACCTGTGACCTCGTCCTTCCCACTAGCCTGCAAGCTTATTAGGACAGTTCGAGGCTTGGTTCAAAGCCATAGAGCCAGGAGCAGTCACAGGGCCTGGCTCAGTCCAGGCCTTCAGGACATATTTTGTGAGTGAATGAATGAACAAGCAGCTTTCAGTTTTCTCCCTAGTTCAGTTTTACTACCACACAAACTCTTCTGGTCGTTCAATGGAGATGAACATTCTTCTTCTTCTTCTTCTTCTTCTTTTTTTTTTTTTTTACTTCAGATGCCATGTACTATGCAAGAGTTCCTTGTGATTGAAAATTCAATACTTGCCTTTAAAAAAAAAAAACTCAACTTATATCAACTCAACAAACAGTCCCCCAGGATCTGTTCTGTGCTAAAACACACATGGGGACATAGAGAAGGAAACAGCAGATTTCGGAATCATACTCCCATCAGAGTGGGGTGCCTTCCTCGTAGCCCACAGGACACATGTGGTGACTGAGAGAAAAGGCTGAGCAGGAGCAGAGAGAAATGAGAATGCACACCTGTCTTGAAAGGCCTTTCGTAGCTGGGCACCGTGGCACACACCTGTAAGCCCAGTGGCTGGGGAGGTTGAGGCAGGAGGACTGTGAGTTTAAAGTCAGTCACAGCAACTTAGTGAAGCCCTAAGCAACTTAGCAAGATCTTGTCTCTAAAATAAAATTAAAAAAAAAAAGAAAAAAGAAAGAGCTGGGAATGTGGCTTAGTGGTTAAGTGCCCCTGGGTTCAATCCCTGGTATAAAAACAAAACAAAACAAAAAGGCCTATACACATGGGCCATATACTCTGTCACAGACTATGTAGGTAGGTGGGGTGGGTGACTGGTCCACACTGTGGCACTGTGTCCCTTGCTTCCTGTCATCTATCATTGTGTGCCTACATGAGGAACTAGACACTGAGATTAAATAGGACACATATATGTGTAAACATTTCCCCCCAAACAGGATTGAGAGCAGGCTTAATGAGATAATGCAGAGGCTGTATCCCAAAGCACAAAAGTGTGGAATCATTCTCCAGCCAACAGCTAATGGACAAGAAAGACCTAAGACTTCTTGGGATTGGGGTAGGAAACAGTTTCCTGATGAAGAAGCTGAAAGAAATGGTATCTGGTATCCTCAACCAGTTGTGAGTTTTGAACCCATACTTCACAGTTCTTTGGTGTGGAGAAGCCAATATGCCATTGCTCAGGACCTCACGTTTCTAGCAGCCAATCTGCAAAATGGGTGCAACATACTCTCTGCTTCAGCGGCTATTCGAATGTCTTCTGTATGCCGGCCTTGCTCTGGAGTGGGGGGCACCACAAAGAAGAGAAAGGACAAAACTGCCTGCCCTCATGGGGCTTCCATTCTAGCGAGGTGGATGGGCTTGATGGCAGCCAAGGGCACACCAACACTTGGCTCTTCCTTCACTTGATTGTGGTTCTTTGTTCTTCTTAAAACGAATAGCACCCCAAATGCCTGAGTCTGCTTCTTGCTCTTTCCTTGTACAGACACCTTCTGGAGCTAGAACCATGTTATTAGCACAGAGACGTGGATCCACCTCATTTCCCTGCTTCTGCAAGGTGGAATTCTTTGGTGTGGCTGCTCCATGGAATCAGCTCCCTCTTGTGACAATCATCAGAATGAAAACTCCACAAGGGCAGGGGCCTGGCCTGCATTGTTCACTGTTTTATCCCCAGAGTCTGGCACAGTGGCTGGTCCACGGAGGCACTGGATAAATGATTATTAGGTGACTGAATACATTCACGTTGTTCTCAATGCTTCAATATCCAATAGAGTTCAGTGACCATCTTTATAAGCCTCCCAGGTCTCTGTCACAGACACTATGCAGTGGACTTCCCAGGCCACAGACCTGCGTCTTTATTTTTAACTTTTTATTTGGAAATAATAATTGATTCAATAATAGATTGCAAGGAAAAGTACAGGGAGACCTCCAACTTCTCCCAGAGTTAGCACCTTGCATAAACAGGGTATGTGCACCAAGAAATGGGCACAGAACTAATTTAGTCAGTTACACAGCCAGAGATACAGACACCCATTTCTTTTTTTTAATATTTATTTATTTTTTTTGTTTTAGGTGGACACAATATCTTTATTTATTTTTATGTGGTTCTGAGGATCGAAACCAGTGCCTCGCGCATGCCAGGCCAGTGTACTACTAATTGAGCCACATCCCCAGCCCCAGACACCCATTTCTGTGTTTGTGTGCAGGTGCACATGCGTACATGCACTATGCAATTTTAACACGTATTACCTTTGCATAATCACCACCATCAAAGTATCCAACTCTACCATCCCCATAAGACTCTCACATGACCACTAATCTGTCCCCTTTTCTGTAATTATGTCATTTCACTTATGTTATGTAAATGAAATCATGCAGGAGGTAAACTTTTGGATTTGGGCTTTTTTTACTTCTTGAGGTTCATCTAGGTTATTGTCTATGTGAATAGTTTATTCATTTTCATTGCTGAGTAATATTCCATGGAATGGACATACCACAGTTGTTTAACCTGGATTTCAGGTTAACTTAAATAGATGCTGCCTGGTTTCTATTGTTCTGGCATAGACACTGATCATCAGAGCATACAGTCAGTATCTAATTCCTCCCCATTTTTACCAATACTTGATAGCATGAACATTTTAAACCTCTACCAGTCTGATAAGCAAAAAGTGATTTCTCATTGTTTGAAGACAAACATTTCCCTGATTCCACTGATAAGATTCTTCTGTAAAACTCACGTCACACCAAGGGAGTCTTGGACATCACAAATGCTTTAAGGAGGACGGCTGCCTACCCTGACATCCCTGAAGGCCAATGCTCAGGTAGACTGAAGGCACAGATGGTTGTAGTTAGAGGCTTCATGGATTCAAACCCTTTCCAGTCTGACTTTGTGGTTCCTTGCCATCCAGAAGGGAGATCTGTTTCCCTTCACCTTACATTTCTGGTGATTCTCTGACTTGCTTTCTCCAACAGAGCAAGTGACACTGCAAATTTTGAGCCCAGGTCTCATTAGTCCTTGAGTGCTTCTGTTCTCTGTGACTGTCTCTCTCCCTCATAACTCTGCTGTGAACAAACTCAGGCTAGCTGCTTGAAGGATGAGACACCACATGGAGCAGAGGTACATGACCCAACTGAGGTCAACCTAGATCAGCCTAGAGTCAGCCTCTCTCACCATGTGAGAGCCCACGAGGATCCACAGAGGTATCTATGTGACTTAGAGCAGACCACAGAGAAGCAAGGGAACCCAACCAGTACCAGCACCACTCAGCTGACCCATAGGTTTGACAGTGATAATACGTGCTTGTTCCCTTACGTTTGAGTTTGGGGCAGCTTGTGGCACACCAAGAGCAAAGCCACAGCCACATAGGAGGAGTCTCCAGCCAAACCAGACTCCCCGAGCACTGTGGCATCCCCACAAGAGGTATCTAAAAGGAGTTTCTGACAAGTTGAATTTCAGATATTTTGGTTCCAATGTGAAAAAGTCCCAAACAAGTTCTCTGGCTCCATCCCCGGCCTCCAGCCACCCACTCTAAGTAAGAAACTTGAACAACTTCTGTCAAAGACATTTCGCATCTTAACACAACAGTGGGTGAGAAGCCCAAAGTGGTGAGCCGGCCTCCTCCCTGGCCTCACCCTATGAGGCACGGGGGTTTTTGCAGATAAAAATATTCTCCCCTCCTCTCCAGCATGGAAGCTGTCCAGGGTCAGCCTCCCACACACTTCCACTCAATTTCTGACTCTGGTTATAAAACCTTGTGCCCAAAAATAGAATTCAAGGGGATTTCATAGACATGTTCTCTGGCATAATTGCAGCGTTCCTGCAAACTTTGAGAAATTCAATTTCAGGCTCTGAATACACAATCTTCAAAGCCCTGCCCCCCAGGTATGAAACATCAGGATGAGCTGATTGATCTCCCCCCGACCCATTGCTCCACGATGAGGGCAGCTGTTCTCAACTTGCTTCTGCCTCATTTGCCTTCCGTTGTTCACCCCGGCACCCTCCTCCAGATTGCTCAGCCGGGGTTGTAGAACCTGCCTCGTCCTCACTGGCTGCTCAGCCTGCTCTGGCTCCCAGTTACTCTCCTGTCCCTCTTCTCCCTTTGCCCTTTCTTTGCTCTCCCAGGACAAAGGCAGCCCCAGACACCCCTTGGTTCTGATCCCTTTAGTCATTACAGCCTCCCCTATCCACCTCACAGAATGCAGGACTTGGAGCAAGGGTGGATGCTACAAAACATCCAGCATGCCCCCCTTATTTTACAGCTGGGACTGGAAAAGCCCTGGAGGGGGAAATTCAAGGTCAAATGTGCAGGGTAGCGACCAAGGCAGAATAGAACCCCAAGACTGCACACCAAGGAGTCGGCTCCAGGTCTGGTTACCCATGAAATTACAAAACGGGTAAAAATGAGGCCCATCATAAGAATATCGCTATTTATTAAATTCCTATAATATGCTGGGCACTGAACACATTGAATTATCATCATTATATTATAGATGGAGAAACTAAGCTACAGAGAAGGGAAGTGTCCTGTCCAAGGTCACACAGCTGTTAAGTGACAGAGCAAAGATTTGAAATCAATGTTGCGGCCTTAAGCCCACCTTGAATCCTGTTACGAATGCTTCTGCCATCCTGCCTTTTTACATCTGCACTTTTGCTGAATCTAGTCTCTCCTAGGTCCTCCTGTCAGTTTCTAGGCTCCCCTTTGCCCACTCATCTCACCACCTGCTGGTCTTAGGTGGGCCCTCAATGGATCTTGACAGGCCTCATCCCTTTCTGGTGTGCAATGCTGTGCAAGCAACTTCGAATTTAGTTTTAGCTCCTCCGATCCCTGGCACATAGTAGGCCCTCAAGAAGAGTCCCCTTTAGGCTCTCTCCCCCTCACACCTGTTTTCTGAGGACATAGGTGATTTTTTTTCCACCACATACCTCTGCTCACCACAGTGTCCTGTCCCTGTGGGGTCTCCTCCCACTTCTCTGGGTACCAATGGATACCTCCCTTGTACGTTCAGTCTACATTAGAGCCCAGGCCCAATGACATAGCTTTCTTTCTAGTGTTTACTACCCAACTAAATTGCAATTTCCTTACAGCTGGTGGCATTCCTATACTCTCTGAAGTACCTAAACCATCCTGCCAAATTGCCAGGGCATGACTGGTGCATTATGAATCCTAAATATCAGGATTCGATGGAGAAACACCTACTGATGCATTTCATTCATTCATCCAATCAATCAGTACTTTTCTCTCTCATGTGCCAGGCCCTGTGCCAGCACTAGGATAGAGGATGAAATATGCCCGACCCTTTTTCCCTGCCCAGCTCCCTGCCCAGTGAGCAGTCAGTCAGCAGTCTCTGGGTGCTGCCTCCCCAGTGGTTTCTCCCTCCACCTTCCCAGCTGGCAGAGCTCTGACTATGATCACGTGTTCCCAGGCCCCTAGCTCACTCAGACAAACCCTGGTCCATTTATGCCCCACTGGTCCCATTCTCTTGGCAATGATTGGTTTGGGTGTGGCCACATGACCCAATTCCAGCCAATGAAACACAAGAGGAAGTTGGCTGGATGCATCCGGAAAAGAACTCCCTGATTTAAAAAAAAAAAAAAAATGCCTTCTGCATTTTTGTCTCCACAATGATCTTCTGTAAAGTCGAGATGGAGTCTTTCCTCTGAGAGTGGGGTAGGTTTAAATGAGACTACATATTTGAAAGTGCTTGTAATTGCCTGGTTTTGTATAGATTCTGTCACCCACGAGTACCCTTTTCACTACAGAATGGCTCACCTAAAACTGGGCTGGAGCTCTCTTAAATCGTCTCCCTGTACTTCCTCCCCACTCTCTTCTATTCTCTACATCCGGGCCCCACTAACCTTCCAGCCCAGGCGTAATCCCTCATTCACCTCTCTTCCTTCAGACACTTTTGCATGATATTCTTCTTTTATTCTTTCACCCCAAATGGTTTAGTCTGATTCAGTGACTCCACTCTGGGAATTCATCATCAGGAGACGCTCGCTCATTTGCCCAGGGGCTCACATCAAGAATGTGACAGTGTTGCCTATGATAGCAAAATTCTGGACACAACCTAAGTACCCATGAGGAAGGGATTTGTTCAATTAATTATGGCAGAGCCACTTATAAATAAGATGAGGTGGAGACATATTTATTGATATTTAAGATGCCCATACTCTATTATTATCTGTGTACCTATCAGTCATAGAGAAATATCTGGAAGAACATCTGACAACATGTTAACAGGAGCTAGCTGTTCCCTGGCATTTTCATCTGAGTTTTACTTTCTTCTTCATACTTTTTGATACCATTTGAATTTTATATAATCATTATGTAACAGCTCTATAACCAGGGGGAGAAAAAGCTACTTTTATTTTGAAAAGAGAAAAAATACATATAGACTGGCAGCCAAGATCCACCCTCTTTGGGCAGTCTTCCCTACAGTCATGTGAGGCAGGATTGGAGAGTCTGCTGCACTCCTGCTAACCTAGAGCCCCCTCCATGACACCTGCCTCTGCCTGGAAGCTTTCTAGTGCTGTGAACACAGTACTGGGCCGGGCCAAGCTCTATGGGCTAGAAAACTGTCTCTCATTGAGCAGGAACCACTCTTGGTCCTAACTCTGCCTTCAAAGAACAAACCCAGGGCTCCTCTCTCTCTCTCTCCATGCACTTGTCACCCTCCACCTCAGACACTCAGCAAGTGACAATGATTTCCTGGTGGATGCCCCATTCAGGGCAGAGCATGAGCAAAAGCTTGGAGATGTGCAGGCACAGGGCCTATTGTGAGGATGCTCTAGACTGGTGAGACAGCATGAAAAGATGAAACTAGGGCAAAACTAGAAAAGCCCACATTGGCCATGATGGGGAGATTGGCTGTCACTTCACAGGGCAGTGGTTACAGTATATTCAAACACTAAAATTTTTGGCACCATAGCCAAAGTAATTAAAAGACTCAAATGTATCTCAATAAATGCCAGGCACAGTGGCGCATGGCTGTAACTGCAGCAGCTCAGGAGGCTGAGGCAGGAGGATTGTGAATTCAATCAGCAACCTAATGAGGCCCTAAGCAACTTAGCAAGACCCTGTCTCTAAATAAAATATAAAAAAGGGCTGGGGAGGGCTGTGGCTGTGGCTCAGTGGTAAAGCACTTGCCTAGCATGAGTGAGGCACTGGGTTCGATTCTCAGCACCATATAAAAATAACTAAAGGTCCACCAACAACTAATAAAATATTTTTTAAAAGGTGGGGGTGCTGGGGATGTGGCTCAGTGGTTAAGCATTCCTGGGTTCAATCACCAATATAAAAAAAATTTTTTTACCAAGATATTACTATTTCACCTTACATCCTACCTAAATCAGTTAGTGTGGGTTAAGTTAATCTGCAGTGACAAACAAGTCCAATACATTAGTGGCTTAAAACAAAGGCATTTTCCTCACTGATGCTATAGGGCCATTACAGCATGACTGGGGGTGCTACACTCTGGTTATCGTTCAAACAGTCAGACTGGGGGAGGCTCTGTTCCATGCTATTGTCTATTCCATAGACAATAAACAAAAAGGGGGAAAGTGGTAAACAGCCTGTTGGTTATTAAAGCTTCATACAGAAAAGATGAATCACTTCATCTCAAAGTTCATTTGCAAAGGCAAGACAAATGGCTGTAACTAATATCAGAAAGTTTTCAATATATCAAGTGACTAGAGAAGAAGAAGTTGGAGATACTTGTATATTGCTAAGGACTAGCCAAATTCCTACTTTATAACAAAAAGAGAGAAGAGGAAGGGGGGAAGGAGGAAGAGGACAAGGGAAAGAGATGACGTGCATTGATTTTTTGGAGAGAGTTGAACTTTCCTAGCCTCAGGCTCTTATCTACTCCTGATGGCAACATTCTGGAGATTCCATTCATAGTGGCATCTGTCCCTGATGCCAGTTCTCAAATACTGCATCTCTTACATACCCTGCCTATACGCATGCCCTCTTCACATCCTCACCACTAAAGGCTTGCCCATCATGATCGCTGACTGTTCACCTCAACATCTCATTTTCTCAAATAGCATCAAAAGCAGATTTTTCAGTTGATCAGAATTTGATGGCCCACCCTGAGTCCCTATAGAACATACGACAACAGTCACCGTTTAGGCATGGTGGACTTATCCTACAGTTGTGTGGTCACTGTTTTTTTTTTGGAGGGGGGGGCTATTTGAATTCATAAGAAATAAAAAAAAAATCCACCTTATTTTCATGAACCACTTACTATGTGCTAGGACCCAAGAATGCAAAAAGGAAGAAAGTTAGGAAGGAAGGTAAGCTGGCTCAAACAGTTCCACTTTCTCTAAAGCCCAGTGATATGTTGAGACCTGTTTCCATTTGGGGGCACAGCCTATTCTTCCCACAACTTTGCCCTACAAGGGCCTAAAACTTGACTCTTTCCAACCTCCAGATCATGCAACCTGGGGGGATCCGACAGCAACATCTTTGTACCAGTGAGCTGCTGGCTACCCAGAGTGGAATGAGAAACCCAAGGCCTGGATTGAAGATCTGGCTTCATCAAGCAAAACCACCTTATGAGGAAAGGAAGTTGATGTTTATAACGCCACATCACAGGCTAGCTGTGAGAATGAAGAGATCGACATATTGGTGAAAAGTCCCATCCATGACAAGGTGCGTTGGTGAGAAAGAGTAATGGCTGACATGGTGAAGAGCTTCCTGGGTGCTGTTTTGAGGACTTCTATCTTATCCATGAGATAGGTACTATTCATATCCTTTTTTTTACAAATGAGGAGAATGAGAGCCCAGAATCCACTTTCCCAAGATCACGTGGACATAAATTTGAGCTCTTCAGGCTTGAATGGTAGGTGCTGCTTTACCTGCAAATGTGGACTAAACAGCCATTGTTTTCTCCTTCTAGAAACCTTTTGGTTCTTCACAACTGGTGTTAGCTTTGGGGGAAAGGAGAGCTTATTGGGTTGAATTGTGCCCCTCCCAAATGATAGGCTGAAGTACCTGCCATGTGACCTTATTTGGAAATAAGGTCTATGTAGATGTAAAAAAATAAGATCAGGTGAAACTCACAGTGGACCCCAATCCAGGATGACTGGTGTCCTTATGAGGAGAGAGCTTTGGAAACAGAGAATAAGACACAGAGAGAAGACAGCCTTGTGAAGACAGGTAGAATTTGGAGCAATGCAACTACTAATCAAAGAATGTAAAAGATTTCCAGTGACTGCTGGAGGCTAGGAAGTGGCAGAGGATTCTTCCCTGGAGTCAGTAAAGAGAGAACAGCACTACTGTCACCTTGATTTGGGGCTCCTAGCTTTCATAACAGTGAGAGAAAAATGTCTGTTGCTTCAAGCATCCAAGTTTATGGCAATTTGTTACAGCAGCCTTGAGAAACTAATATGATCATGCATTGAGTGTCTACCATTTTCTGACACACTGGGGAGGCTGAATGAAACAGGAACCCAGACCCTGAAATGTTCAGTTTGGCAGATCTGGCTCAGTCATAACTCTGACCTACATAAAATAAATAATAACAAATCTTTTCACTTTTTCTGTCAGATCAAGGAGTTGGACCAGTTATTCTCCAAGGGACCTCTTGGTCCTAAAGTTCTGTGGCCTGCTATGGTAAGGATGGGTGGGAAAGAGCAGGTAGAGAGGCAGCCTCCCCTCTTGAGCCACATGTGTATCACGGCCTTCTCTGCTCCTCTGCCTCCAGATTCCTGCAGATTGCTGCCACTCCTTCTACCCAGGACTGAGCCTAGCATCCAAGTGCCTCTACAATCCCATCCCTGCACAATTCCCTTTCTCTATTCTGTCCAGAGCTCCAAGAAGGATATCCATGACTTTAAAATCCAGAAGTCTAAAGTCCCCCAGCAGGGATGGTGTAAAATGTTCAGGAGATGTTCAGAAACTCTGGAGAGATGGGAAACAGCACCCTGGTCCTTGGGCATCAGAAGAGGAACATCTGAAGACATAACAGTGAGCAAAGCAGAGGCCAAACATCTAGAGGTTAATCATAGGAGTTGAGAGGGCAGGGAGGCATTGAGAGATGCCTACAATCTCATTTGCCACGCGACCATGGGCAGTTTTCCAAACCTCTCTGGTCCTAAGCTAACACTCCCTGCTTTTATTCAGTAAAGCTGATGATAAAAAGTACATCACATGGCCAGGTTCACAGCGAGCCCCTGATGAATAGCTACCTGGTTATGGATTCAGGGCCCTAGTCTTCTCCTAGGTGAGTGTGTGTGAGAGACAATAGTATGAAGACAGAACTTGGAGGTGGCAGAGGAAACTGCTCACCTGGAGAGCGGTGATAGAGTAGGGGGTTCAGAAGAAACACTTCTGATTAGAACTACCCATTAAAGCCATTTGTGCTACTACTTGCAGTCCCTGATTCTTTTCTGGGCAGAAGGATATAAAGAGGACAAAGCATCAAACAGGTACAGATCGTTATTTTCACTTTTATCATTGCACAAGGACACACAAACTCATCTGCTCAGTCTTTGTCATGTTCATCTACCAAACCCGCCCCCATCCCTCAGCCATTTTCTTAGGCTGAGCCCAGTACAAGCTTTGATCATTTTCCTAAGTCCCACCTTTTTGATTTTTAAATAAGGAGGCAGGTTACTCCACCACTATAGAACCCTGCCTAGATGTTACATTACAACATAATAATCATAACAATGTTTATGGCACCTGAGCTGGGACCAGAAAACACAGGGAGGCATTCGGTTTCCCTGCCATATTCAGGCTCCTAAAACCAAAGGGTCTTCTCTTCGCTTGGTAATGAGGTTAGCTGTGGCTTGCTCAGCACCCGCCCTGCACCCTCACCATTTCTTTACTAACTCAGGGCTGCTTCCTGTTACTTAGGAATCCAATGAAAGCGATGGGGCCCTTTTCCTTATACTCCAAAAAATGCCCAGCCTTATAAGATATTATGTTTGGTACCGTCTTCTGCCTTCCTCACTTCCCTGGGTGCTTCCTCATTCCCCAGGGTCCCTTCTCTAGGGGGAGAATCCTCAGAGTTCACTCTGCCATACCCCCCTCTCCCTAGCTCTGCCCCCAAAGAGGAGGAGTCTTATTTTATTGGTCAACTTGGGAAGAGGGATGGGGGTAGGGTCATCAGAACTGCCATTCTTCCTATTGGGAGGGAGCTTCGTGGACCATAAGCATGTCCTCTGCTCTGCCTCTCTCCCTGAAGATTTATCTGGGCAGGACAGGACCTCCATGTGGACACCCTCTTGGAGGTCACCTGGAAGGCCCCCATTTGATACCTCTCCCAAACTTGAAGCCTTGACCACTAACTTTGCTTCTTTGTCTCTGGAAGAAAAATCATCCATTCATCCCTTGGTATCCTCAGTGCATTGGTTCTAGGACACTTCCCCATGCCAAAATCCACAGATGCTCCAGCTCCCTCATATGACATTGTGTACTAGGTACACTGACCTTCACACAGACTTTAAACCATCTCCAGACCATACTAACACAAGGTAAATGCTTATGTAAGTTATCATGCTATATTGTTTAGAGAATAATGATAAGGAACAAAATTTATATGTGTTCAATCCAAACATAATTTTTTTTTTCCAGTTTCCATCTGTGGTTGCTCAAATCCACAGATGTGGAACCTGTGGACAGGGAGGGTCAGCTGTATTTTCTTCCTCCACTTTCCATCCCTCAAATTGTTGTAGGTGTGTAGAGGAGAGATTATAGTTATGAGGGCTGCTCACGCACAATCCCGACTCTTCCCATTTCTGAGAAGCCTGAAAGAGCACATACCTTTCAACCCAGCATCACCTCACCAGTCAAGTGATTTGGGTCTGAACTCTAAACTTCTTTGAGTCTCAGTTTCCTCACTTATAAAATAGGGAATTGTAATAACTGTTTTTTAGTTTCTGAATTTGACGCTTGACATCTTGAGGCCTTGCTGACCCAGGAGGGACTCCCCACCCCAGGGATGTTCAGTTTCTAGAAAGAGTAAAAGACTCACCTATGACAGTATGCCTTTCACATGCAAGCCACCAATCCGGAACCCACGCTCCCAGACACCTCCTTTATGGAACTCAGGCATTCTGGGCCACTACATCCCTGCCTTAATCATCCCAGATTTGGTACCAGATAACTAGGGACAGCCATTATGCCCCAGAGTCTGCTGAAATGAGCCAAACTGCTTCCCCTGCCCCACCTGTGTCTTCCCGAAGAAATCACAACAAAGACTCCTGCACCCTTTCCACTTGCTCCCTCCTGACTGCCCCTGGGGGCTTCCCCAGGCCGTGCCTGGTGTGGCATACCCTCTCCTCTTGGGAACTGTAACTATCTTTTCTATGTCTCCTGATCTGTTGGCCTTACCACACCTGAATAATAATAAACCTACATTTTAAAACAGGGATAAGATTACCTCTCTCATGATTGCTATGAAGATTAAGATAGATAAACAGCATACAGCATCTGGCATAGGGAAGGACTTCTATTTATTTTTTAATTTTTTAAAATTCATTTTATTTATTTATTTTTTGCAGTGCTACACCCCAGCCATAGCTGAGCCTTTTAAAATGTTACTTTCTTTTCTTTTTCTCCTATCTCTATCTTTCCCCGCTCTTTCTACATCTTCTGGCCCTCAACTTTCTTCCTCCCTAGATAAGTTACCTAATTTGTAGGAACCAGTGTAAACTGAAAAATCTCAAAAATGACTGAGATTTGCAACATGATGATTGGAGAGCATTGGGTCAAGTGCAAGGATCCTTCTCAGTGCCGCCCGCCCCCTCCATGTCACTCTCACAAAACTGGCCCTGCTCCCTCCTCCTTTCTTCCTTTCCATCAACTTCTCTTTTGCTTCCCAAATCTTTCTAGCCTGACTTTCCAATCCCAGGCCCTAAAAGTTAATCACCCCCTCTTTGTTCTTTGTTACTAGATTCAAATTTTTAGATCCATCAAACTTTAATAATTCCACTTAATTCGGGAGGGAGGAAAGGAGGCCAATCTAAATTAGTAAGAAGTCTGATAAATAAGTCATTACTAAAGAAATGCAGTTTTATTGCTCTCAGATTTATATGGCAACAGAGAGGTGACACAAAGAGGAGGGGAGGGAGGAGGAAGTTAGATTTTTCTGGTATGTGATTTAACAAATGGAAAAGATTTAATTTATAATGAGAATATTTCTTATTTGCAAGCGATACAGCTAAAACCTCTCTCCCTCAACTAAGTTAATATTTCTCTTCTGGGCAATCAGTTTGCTTGGTGAAACCCCTTTGCTGCTACGCGCTGATAAAATTCATCTGCACTGATTCTGTATAACAAAATGACTTCCATGACCTTGCAGGCAGTCCATAGTATAGATTGGATTATGGAAAAGTCAAACAGAAATTCTGTATGACAAATTCTCTCTCTTGCTCCCTTCCTACTGAATCATTAAAGTCTTCAGAGCATCCTAAAATTCAGAAGGTCTCACTTGCCACCCCACGCCATGCTTGGACTTAAACTCTGCTGGCTTGTAGTGTTTCAGAGCTAACACTTGTCCTGTCGCAACTGGATCTGGACCTATTTGGGGAGTGGTATCCCCAAACAGACTAAGCTTTAGCAACCCGGACCTGGAATTATTCAAACCCTCTACCACTGCCATCCCCGAACTCCGACCTCCACAATCTGTCAAACTCCTAATTTATGTTTCAAGATCCAGCATAAAGGAAAGTCCCCTCCTCCATGAAGCTGTCTGATTTTTCCAGGCAGAATCTGTCTCCCTGTCTGCTTCCAAACCACATCAATTATAGCATTTGTGCTACTGGCTACCAGTCACCCGCGGGCCTCTTTGAGAGGACTATGAGCACCCTGGGCTCTGGTGTCACCATCTTTGGGAGGCTATGCAGTCCATCAGTTAAGTAGCAGAAGTGGTCCCAGCACCACAACCACCAGGGGCATGTACATGGTAATGCCAACTTTGCAGCCTTGTGCAGATTCAATCAGTTGACAACCCAAGCATGCTTAGCCACACAGCCTGGCAAAAAGCAAGTCCTCAAAAAATAGTAACAGCTCTCTCAGACACGGGCCTAAAAACTCCACAAAGTTACAGGGTGGCCATGTATCCCAGAGTGACTGACCCTTTCCATTTATGCC
The DNA here is from genome assembly GCF_045843805.1 of Urocitellus parryii. NCBI lineage: Eukaryota > Metazoa > Chordata > Mammalia > Rodentia > Sciuridae > Urocitellus > Urocitellus parryii. The sequence goes on from NC_135546.1 coordinate 14,879,897, forward strand.
TGTGGTCCTGGTACTGTTATCAGTCACGCCCCTCTTCCTCTCAGAAGTGTCTCAGTTTGGGTGATAATTTATAGAGCCAGGCTACCTGACTGGAACTTGGGTCTGTTTTACTTACCAAGGTGTTTCTGGCATATCAAACAGTGCTTAGCACATAGTAGGTACATATTGCAAATGTGTCCCATGAATGAATGCATCTTCAGTGCCTAGCAAATGCCTTGAATCTGGTAGGAACTTTATTGCTAGCTATAGTTGACCTCTGAGTTATTTACAAGTACTTTTTCACTTAGAGAAGGCAAGAAGCAAGGTTTGGTGAGTGAGTGAGTGAAGAAGCCCCATTCCCCACCTCTGGTGCCAGGAGGGCATGCTGCTCCCACCAGACTGTGTGGCAAGAGGGTCTCTTCCTGGGGCTGCAGCAGGGCCCTGTTTTCATTTCCCGATTAGAAATAAGGTATTGATTTCCCTGTGGAAGCAACAGGAAAGCATAGACCAGAGTTGGCCCACACAGCCAGGTACAGTGGGTTCCACTGAACATTGTATGTAGAGGCATCGGTTCCAGCCAGGGCTGCCCCCACCTGCCCCACCACCACAGGGGAGAATCCACCTAATCCAGGTGCCAGAAGCAGAAGGAAGAGAATGGGAATGATTAACCCTTTCTGCCCTCCCTTCCAGGCTCAGAAAGGAAACTCACAAGCAGGTAGCCAAAATATTTTGGCCACAGACCATGCATTAAGCATGACGGTAAGAAGTTTAGGAACATTCACTCCTTCAACCACCAGAAAAGCCCTACGAAGTGGCTTCTCCTGTTTCACATGAGGGGGAAACTAAGTCAGAAAGAGGACGTCACACAGCAAGTAAAAGACAGAGTCCCAGAGCCCAAACCCCTCAGGTGTAGAAACCAAACAGGAGTCTTCACCAATTTACCTTAACCCATCCTAAGAAAGCCCTGTTTTCCTTGTTCCTCTGACTGTGTGACCTTGAGGCTAGCTCACCCTCTCTGGGCCTGATGTCCCTTTTCTGAGGATAATGTTCCAGGAGGCTGTTTCCAGAGCTAGGACATCCCTGACCACCAGGATGTCCCTTTCTCCTGAGGCCACAGGGCAGCGGGTATGATCAGGCCTTGCTTGAGTGAATCCAAGTGTTCAAGAACTTAGTGGTCCACCGGTGAATGCATGAAGCATTCCTGCCCAAGTCCCCTTTCCCGAGGAGTCTTTGACACCTGCCTGAAAAACATGACATTGCGGATCTGAAAGCTCTACTTACTGAGGAGGGGCTTCTGAGCTCCGTGTGGAGGACTGGCATGTGTTTAGGGAAGGGCTGTGGACAGGATGGGGGATACCTGGAAAAGGTGGCGAGGCCAGAGATGCGAAAAGCACTTTGCACTGGGTCCTCCTCCACCTCTGCTCTTAGAAGCTGGAAACCACTTTTGTGGAGGGGAGAAGACCCCAGCCCAGAGTCAATGTTCATAGCTCTCTGGACAGGTCCCTAATCCAAAGAAATGAGGTCCCCCAACACTAAAGGGGAGCCAGGTAAAGAAATCAAAGGCAGCCGGGAAGGAGGAAATCTGGGGGCTTCTAGCACCTCGGACGACCCCCACCCCCAAGTTCAGCGCAGCTGCTCAGCCCAGAAAGTTTGCGCGCCACAGGCGCAAGGCTTGCCCTCTCCCCGGCCACAGCAGGCGGGTCTGCAGGCGCCCACCCCCGCCCGCCCCGCCCGCCTCTTGGTGCCCGCTCAAGGTCACTGCTGACAAGGCGCCTGCCTCCGCGGAAAGAGGGGACCCAGGACCTGCTCTGGTTAGGGCTCAGACTCTTGCCCGGTGGGGGTCCCCCGGGCGAGCGCCCAAGAAAGAGAAGCCAGCCGGGAAGGAGGTAGAGACCGAGGGAGCAGGGAAGAGGCCCAGAGCCCCGGGCCGGCCGCCCCTGCCTCACCTGCGCTGGCTCCGGGAGCGAGATGCTGCCGCCTTCGCTGCCGCTGCCGCTGCCGCCGCCACTGGTGCGCGCCCGGCCCGGCCCGGCCCCGCTGCGGCTGTGGCTCCTCGGCCGCGGCTGCCCCGCGCTCGCCTCGCCCCGCGGCCCCGCCGCCGCCCGCCTGCCTCCTTCCCTCTGCCGCCTCTGCCACCGCTGCACTGCGCTCTGCCCGCCTCCCTCCCTCCTCCCTCCTCCCCGCTCCCTCCGCCCCCGCGCGCTCCCCTCAGGCCCTCCCCAAACTCTGCACGGACAGCGCCCCCCTGGATCCAGAGCGCACCACCCCATCCCATCCGCGCCCCCTCCACGCACGCGTAGGGGTGTCTGGAGAAGGGTCTCCAGCTTCTCCCTGGGGCGCCATCTCCAGGTACCTTCATCAGCACCAGCCCCTTACTCACCCCACCCCCATCCACAGCCTGGCCCTTGAAGGCACCCCCTCTTCTCCGTGGGTGGCTCTCTGGCACACTAAAACCTGTGGACCGGTCACACGGTCACACGGGGTGGAGTGACAGGGATGTGGAGTTGATATAGAGGGAGGCTAGCTCAGGATCCGGAGCTGGGGGCCACTCCTAGGGAGTTTAGTCCAAGGGCTCTTAGACCCTCAGGAAAGGATCAGGGAGGGAACTAAGGTACTGGCTGGCCCAGCCTCCTGCCTGGTCCCGCCTAGGGCCTGAGAAGTCTAGGACAGAGGCCCCAGCCTGCCTGCAGAAAACGTCGAAAACCCCAAGCACACGCGGAAAGCACCTCCCCAAGTCAGGCTTCCCCTCCTTGGCGCAGGCCCCAGTAGCTGAAAAGCTGAGCTCCACCAGGAAGCCCGGATGGCCACCTGACTCCCATCGCCTGGGTCTGCTCCATGGCATCAATTAATCATGCCCACTTGCTTATTTATTTATTGGCTTTATAAAAAGCCAAATGCACTGCTCACAAGGAGAGAGGAGAAGATGGGCCCCCACCGGGTGGGAGGGGAGTGGGAAGAACTAGACCATGGTAACTGCCCTCCTCTGGTCTTGACTTAATGAGTGAGGGCCTCGGGGAGACCCTGGGTTCTGGGTATCTCCAACGCCTGCTTCCTGAGAATGGCTGGGACCTTGCCACCATTCCTAGCACCCACATTGACCATGGCCTGCCCTCTGCAGTCCTAGGATGGGACAGAGGTTATTCACCATTGGGGACTCAAGTCTAAGAGGAAACAGAGGCAGCCTGAGAGGCCAGTGACCAGAAGGAAATCCCACAAATGTGAGCGGAGGTGTCTCCTGGCTCTTCTTGGCTCAGAGCACTGCCTTCTCACTGTTCCACATTCGGCTTGGCACGTGGCACTTGCATCTCCTGCTCTATCCAGGAGCACCCAGAGGACGTTCCTCCACAGATGCCCCACCAACCTACATCTCCTCCCACCTTGCTATCCCAGTAAATGACACTGCAGTGCCTCCTGATGGCCAGAGCTAGCCATTCCCACCAGGCCTTCACTGAGGGGGCCTCCACCGTCTCCCCATCAGTCTGCTCTCTTCTCTGTCGAAGAGCTCAACACCTTTCAGATTCTCACAGCCACATGCTCTCAACCTCCCTTCTGCTGCCACACGAAGCCAGATGTGGATTGTGCCCAGTCCTGCTTTAAAACCTTTCAGAGCTCCCCAATGTCCTCAGAGGTCTCATAGCCTCAGAATGTCATTCCAGGCCTTTCCATGGCCTTTTCTACCTTGATTAACAATGTCCTTCCCCATATGCACAAAGCACTGTGCCATGTCATCCTTCAACGAAGATGTCTTTCCTCTCTTTCAATCAGTGTCTGCCTAGTCATGCTGCTAAGGCTTGATCTTAGTAGTGATCTCTTCCTATGAAAACTTTAGAAACCAGAAAACAAGTTGAAAAGGCAAAAGGAATATGCAGCAAAAGCCACAAAACAAGAGGAATCTCAGTGCAGAAGTGGGTGGCATCATAAAAGTACCAGTGACAAAATTCATTAGCTGTGTGATTTGGGGGCATGGCCGCAACGTCTCTGAACTTACTGGTGCATCTGTTAAAAGGCTGACCAATTGCATAGCCTCATTTGGCTATGACAAGCATTTAATAAACGATTGCTACAGTTGCTTGTGAACACCTATTATGTGCTAAGGCAGGGGGGTTTTCAAAGATGATTGGGTAAGGACTTGGGGGACAGCGAGGATTATCAAATGCCTGTAAGGACTATGTAATGCCAAGCAAGGTGGTTTGGCTCTGGCTTATGGCTCTCTTTTCTGGAATCTACCAATAAGAGAAAAGCAACAATGTATGTGAGGTGACAAATAGCAGCTGACAGTGGCTCTGTGTTGGAAAGTAATAAGGCCTGATGGGGTCTGTGGCATCACCCGGTGGAATGGGTACAGCTACTACTCAGCACGATTCGACTGTGGCCATACAGAGTCAACCAGATTGCCAGTTTTGTGTTTTCAGGAGAAGGTGGACGTCTGAATTTTTATGTGAACATTCTTGATTTTTCAATGTCATCAATTAACTTAAAAAATTTAAAACTCTTAAGACCAAACACAACGTAACTGTGGTCAGCTTTTGGCCATCAGGCTAGCAGTTTATGACCTCTAGGTCAGTAGGTGGAAAATCAGTGCTATTTGTTGTCTCCCCCGGACACACACACAGACACCCTCTTCTCTCCTTGGAAGACTGTGGTCATCTCCATCTCAGAGACATTGCAGACCAGGGGAATGGAATGAAAGAGGCGCCTCAGTACAGATGGAGGGATGGGGAAGGATAAGCAGGTAAGGATTAGAGCAGACGCCTGCTCTGTCCCTGCTGCACTTGGAAACTTAGACAAGTCCCCTGTCCTCACTGAGCCTCTTTCCTCATCTGACAACCACCAGGCAGTGGGGCAGGGGAGGGTGTAGACCTACTCCCATGTGGCAAAGGTTACTTGAGGTGACCAGTGTGTGAGAGCTGAGGACACAGGAGGCTGCTCTCACAACTCAGAAGCCCATCTGGCGGAGAGGAAGCGTCGCCAATCTGGACACCCAGGAGAAGTCTTACTCCACTAAAAATAGGACCTTGACAGACTCTTAAAATTTGAAGCCTTCTTGAGAGATGAAACTGGCAGCAAATGCCAAAGGAGATGGCCGCTTCTCTCTGCTGGATGAGGAAGGAGAGATGGGGAAGTGGCTGGCACTTGGCGAGCCAGTGCGCATGTCGCCCCGAGTTCATAAGAAGAGAGAGAAGCTGGGTCCCTACTGTCAGCCTGTGAGCAAGGCAGGAGCCAGAAATATTTAAGAGCAAAACTGAGGATGGTTGTGCAATCTCAGGGACAGAATCAGAAGATAAGCACAGGGCTCCTTGGAAGCCCCTCAAATCTAGTTCTGACGTTCTGGGATTAACGGTTCCTTTGTAAATTTCTTTGCTTCCCACAATGACGTCATGTTGCTATTTTAGTCAAACTGAAAGTAAGTGCCCGTGCACAAAATAATAACCTTATTAACAACAAAAAAGGAGACATCTAAATAAATTAGTGAGATAGACATTCATTAGATGGAAGCCACTTTTAAAAACATGCTCTCAGGGGCTGAGGTTGTGGCTCAGCAGTAGGGCGCTCGCCTAGCACATGAAAGGCACTGGGTTTGATTCGCAGCACCACATCAAATAAACAAACAATAATAAAGATAGTGTGTCCAACTACAACTGAAAAAAAATGCTCTCAGATAAATTTTTACCTAACTTACCTGTTACCAGGACCTGTAAAGAGATCCCTGAGACTGAGGCAGGTCTCCTTATGGGAATCTCCAGGAGGAGGCTGGACGGGTGTATCTGACACCTCACTCCACCCCATCCTATGATCTAGAAAGTTCGGCTCACACACTAAGCAGACATTTCTTAGAAAAACCCAACCCATATACATAGCCAAGGTAAAAGGGCCACCACCCATAAAGATTTCACAGGGCTTTCCCCCTGCTAGGACATGGGGCGGGGGGTGAGGGGATGTCCTCCTCTACACATTTCAGATGCTGTGAGGGTCTTTTACAGTAATGATGGAGGCAAGTCCTACTTGTGCAAATTTAAAACTTAAATGAAAAGGAAAAAAAATACTAAGTGCTGAAGCAACCTCAAGAAGGAACAATTCAGTCTCCAGAGAGCCGTTGATGAAGACTTCAGGGGTGGAATTTGAGCTGAGTTTTGAAGAAACAGTGTAAATGACCGAAACCACAGTTAAACACTATTGGGTACAATGCTTGGTATTTTCAACATTCTGGTTTCACTCTCCTAACAATTTTGCAGGGCAGATGTGTGTGAGCAGATGCTGTTGATAGCCCATCCCGCCCTCTACCTGGAAGGTACACCCAGCCCCCAGCTCTGAGGGTGCTGCCTGTACCCTTCACCTGTACCCTTCTCTGGAGGACATTCTCTTTGGCCAGTGGGAACCACTAGGTGGCAAAAATCTTCTGAGGTGCCATTTACACTCCTGAGCTCCCCACTGGATCAGAGTGAGAATGGTCATCTCCATACATTTATTTAACACATGCGCCTCCCCATCACCACCCCCTCCCACTGCCCCCACAAGACACGCAGCACGCCAGGTCCTTGCAGGTGCAATACAGGGTTCAAAGACATGCATGACCTTAAGCTGAGATATAGACGGGGATCTGGGAAGGGGACAGGTTCATGAAAACTCCAGTTTGCTCAAGAAGGCAAAACTGGACCACTTTAGCAGGGTTTTGGGGTAAGAGAAGGTAGGCACAGGTGGACATAGAGGGGCATAAGGGAGAAATGAAGAACTGCTTGGAACTCCACTTCTCCATGCAAAAGAATGAGCTTTAGGCTGAACTTAGACCAGTATGGCAAGGAAGGACAACTCCAGGCTTGCAAATATCTTGACTGACTGATTCCTCCATGGTTCTGTATTTATTAAGGTAAAATTAAACAAGGACCAAGAGCTGGTCCTGCAGTGTAGTTCTAAGGATGCAGTCCCCCTCGAGATCAGATGGGGGCTCTTCACCTCACTTGAAAGTCACAGATTTGATGGAGAACACTGGGGATTCCAATTGACTCAGATTTAGTATTTTGCCAGGGATGGCTGTGGGAACAGCTAATGCAGTTGTGGGCAGGAAACCTTGTCATGTCAGGGACTGCAGACAGTGCTTGGGATGGAGAGGAGTTTCCTGGCCACATTTGGGTTGTGATGAACCAGAGGGACAACTATGTTCTGCAGGACCAGGGAGGATAGGGTGGGGCTACCAGAGATCAGACTGCAGCCCCCAGAGGGCATGGTCTTTGCAGAGAACTTGGGCTGAGCCCCTCTGCTGGGAGAGAATGTGGACAGAGCAACCTCCGGCTCTGTGCTGGGAAGCATAAGGCCCAGTGGTGGCAGTGGGTACAGCCACAACTCAGCCTCATGTGTCTTGGGCCAACCAGGGACACCAAGCTAGATTTCCAGTTTCCAAGAGAAGCTGGACACCAGGATTTTTATAAAAACACTCTTGGTTTTTAAATGCCATCAAATAATTAAAAACATTCTAAATTCTAAGAAGACTAAACACAATACAGCTATGGGAAGATTGGACCGAGGATGTGATTTAATCCAGACCCCGGAGAACCTGACCACCCAAGTAGAAGAAAGAGGGTAGGAGTGTGGAGGGTGGCTGAGAAGGAAAGGACTTTCTCCCATAAATATTTGGTCTTTAAATGTCATCTTGGAAGAAGATGCAGCAGCCTTTTGATGGTGAGACTCTGTGTGGCATTCAGAAAAGGTGTTGTTAGTGCCTCTCTGTGTTCCCTTGGCAAATAAGTTTGTCTTTTTGCTGGAGAACTTTTGTCTGACCACCAGCCCACATGCAGGGCAAGCCCGCCCTGTGAGGGAGCTAACATCTGCTGTGAGCGGCTCTCAAGGAGGAACTGATGGGAGCAGGTGCCCACGTTCTCCAGTTCTGTTGCCCTCAGGCATGATGACCATGAGGTGTGTGTTCTCCAATAGCCTCCAGAGGACCCTCTGGTTACCATGGTGGTAAACGGCTTGATGGCACTCCCTTGGCCGCCACTCTCCCTGACTCACTCCCTGTTCCTTTTCTGATGGCTCCTGGAAGAACCTCCCTGCACCTGAATCTTTGTCTGTCTCAGGGTCTGTCTCTGGAAGAACAGAAACAGTAGAGCATCCCAGTTAAACTCATGGGCTTTGAGGTCCAAGAACTCAGGTTCAAGCCTCAGTTCTGGTCCTTACCTGAAGCAGATTCTCAATTTTTCCAAGCCTCCATCTCCTAAGCTTAGGTCTGGGAAGTCTCCAAAAAGCCCATGTGTTGAAGGCTTGGCCCTTCATGTGGCACTACTGGGAGGGGACAGAAGCTTTAGGATGTGGGGCCTGGTAGGAAGAAGTTAGGTGGTGGGGGTGTACCTTGGGATATTGGGACCAATGCCCCCTTCCAGTCTCTCTTTGAGATGCACAGTTCTCTGCAATATGCTCCTGCCATGATGTCCTGTGCCAACACAGGCCCAAGAACCATGGACTGAAACCTCTGAAACATTGAGCCAAAATAAACCTTTCCTCCTTATAAGTTGTTTGTCAGGTATTTTGTCACAGTGACAGAAAGCTGACTAGCACAACTTGTGTTTCAAGTGAGGGTGACACAATAACTGTACCAACCTCATATATTTGTAATAATTCATCCATTTATGTATTCATTCATTCCACAAATGTTTATTAAACATCTGTGATATACTAGGCGTTGTTACAGGCTATGGAGACACAGAAGGGAATGAGACAAAATTTCTGAGCTCATGAAGTTCACATTAGTGAGGAAATCAGATACTAAATAAACATAATGGCAGGCAGAGATGCAAAGCTAAAGAGAAAATATAAAACTGAATAAAGAATGATTGGGGTTATTTTAAACTCTAGCAAATTAAAGGAGATAATGCATACAAAGTGTTGCACATGCTGTACGACACATAATAAGCACTCAATAAATGTTTGCTAATAAAATATTCACTACTGTCCTTATTATACCCTTCTCTCCCCTATTCCCTCCCTTCTATCTGCTCATTAATTCAGCTAAGAAATATTTCTTGGTAACCTCCTCAATGCCAGGTCCTCTGCTAGGCTCTAGGGATAGTTTGATGAGCAAAATGAATATCATTCTGACTTTCTTGGACTCATAGTCTGTGGAGAAGATGGTAAAAACACAGATTATAACACATTTGCATACTGAAATAAGCAGTCAGTGGGAAACTAAACTAGGCACTATGAGGGAAGAAATGGGCCTCTACACAGTTCCTTGCAATTCCATACAGATCTACAATTATTTCAAAACCAAAGTTTAAATGAAAACAGGAGGGTAAGCCATGGGGAGCCATTGATAGTTAATAAGTCAGGTGATCTGAACAGACTGGCAGTTTGAAAAGATCCTATCGATTTCCTTGAGGATGTGAGGGGGAAGCAGGTAGGAGGCCTGAGGATGATTCAGGCGAGAGAAGATGCTGGCTTGGACCCTGGTGTGGCAGTGGAGGTGGTGGGAAGGGAAGGCATTGAGAGCTGTTGGGAGGTTTATGGTGACGGGTTATGGACTGGCTTGCTTGGAATGGAGGGAGGGACTGGCCCAGATTTGCAAAAATATCTCTGAGGTCAACAGGGAAGGTTTTTTCCATTGTAGGTTTCAGGTGGGGCATGGCCACCCAAAGCAGGGCAAAGAGCCCTTCTTGTCAAGCTGACGGAAGAAAGAGTAAACAGAACTCAAGCTCCACTTTCTGCACAAAGAGAGGGAACCTCCCGCTGGACACAGAAGAGCTGGGTTCATGGAGCTTGAACTCCAAAAGAAGAGAGGAGGGGTAAGCACCTGGGGGCCCTTGAGCATCCCAAGCCTGAAGAGGACCCTCAAGTCCTGAAAAAATGCCCAGATACGCAGCAGAGCCATCACCTGGGTCCTGAAATATCTCAGAGGACTCTGGGAGAAATGCCAGAAGGCTGGAGGCAGAGAGATCTTGTCTTGATTTTCAAATGAGAGAAGTGACATTCTGGAAATTACATCCCCAGGCACTTGACTGATGGCCATTACTGTGATGGGAGGGACCAGTGTGGGTGTCAGTGGCTGCCCCATGCTGGGTCCCACCCAGGCACTGCAGGTGGACAGTGATGGACAGTCAAAGGTGACAGAGCTCAGAGTCGGACAGAGCTGTGTGGTACACTAAGGGCGAGGCTGCGGGGAGGGTCTGTCAGCTCAAGAACACCTTGGAAAGCTTCACAGAGGAGGTGGATTAAAATTGGATATGCACTGTAAAGCCTCAATTATTTCATCAGTGTGGTACCTGTAAATGAATAGCTAGGCCTACCAATGGTCCACAGAAACAGGCTCCCGTCCACACAGGAGGCTGGTAGAAAATAAAAGCACCTCCAATCAGTGGGGTTTTAAAATACATGATGCTGAGACAAATAGGAAGACAAATATCTTTTCTCAGTTGAGGAAAGATAGATAGGGTTTGATCTATATACCACATCCTCCACCAAATTGCTCAGGTGGATCACAATTTCAATTTAATCGCAAAAATATGAGACTATAAAGTTCCAAAACAGAGTGTGGGCAGACTCCTTTAAATCTTAGGAGTCAGACCTTTCTAGCCCTCAAAATCCAAAGGGCAGAAAAGAGAAAAGTGATGAGTTTAACAAGATTTTTTAAAAAAATCTTAAGATTTTATGGGGCCATCAAAAACCAAACAAAGTATCATGAGCAAAGTCACAACAATGCAAATGACAAACTGGGAGAAAGGAATATCACAAAAAGTTTAATATGAATAGTTTCTAGAAATCAAGATAGAATAGACCAGCAATCTAATAAAAATGGACAAAGGAGATGAAAAAGTAGTCTATATGTTTAAGAACCTAAAAGGTTTTTTAAACATATGTAAAGCTCAACCTCACACATCAGAGAAACATATTTAAAATGATACTGGTCATACCAATAAGGCATGGGGAATCAGGCACTCTCACACGCTGCTGGTGGGAGCATACATCAGCATGGCTCCACGGAGGGGACTTTGTGATACCTGTCAAAATTACAAATGCAGCACTCTGACCCAGCGATCCCACTTGGAGAGGTTTGTTCTATGGTTACGCCACCCCATGCATGGAATATGTTATTCCTGCGGTATTGTCTGGGATAGCAAAAGTGCTGGAAACACCCCAAGTGTCTGTCAGCTGGAGACACAGTAAATAAAGGCTGGTCAGCTCACACAATGGAATACACTGCTGCTGTACAAAGAACAAGGAAGCTCTGAATTCAGCTATCAGGAAAGAGCACAAGCTACATGGCTATGTGAGAAAATGCAAAACTCTGTCTCTCCATATATTTAGCAGTCTGCCTTTTTAAAAAATGGCTTTACTGAAATATAATTTGCATACCATAAAGTTCACTCACTTACAGTGACAATTCAATGGCTTTTAGCATTTTTACAAAGTTGCAAAAATAATCTAATCTTATAACCTTCTCATCATCCTCAAAAGAAACCTTAGTTATAAGAAGTAGGGGGAGGATAAGAAAACACACACATACACACAAAGGCATCCACATAAACATGGCTGTACACATACCACATGTATTTGCATGTGTTTATGGAAGGAAACTGTAGAAGCACATGAATTACTACCACAAGTACGATGGGAAATTGTACTGTATGTGAACAGACTGGTGGGAAATGAGCCAGACAAGCCAGATGGGGCCAGATTATTTAAGGCCTTATGTACCTGGCCAAGGAGGTTTTTACCCATTAGAGTCTTGTGCTGTCCAACAGAACTTTCTGTGAGGAAGAAAATATTCTGAATCTCTGTTTGTCCTATGGTAGCCACTAGCCACATGTGATTGTTGAGCCCTTGTAATGTGGCTTGTGTGACTGAGGAACTGCATGTAAAATTGTATTTAACTTTAATTAATTTACCTATAAATAGACATCTGTAGCTAGTGGCTACTGTACTAGACAGTGCAGCCTAGGCCATAGGGAGCCACAGAAGGTTTTTGCAGGTGAAGAGGGACATAGCCAAATTTTAGTTTGAGGAATTATGTGAAATATAATTATGTGAGAGAGTCCAGAGGGGCCAAAAGATGTTGGGTTATTTGGTTGTTGCAACAGCAATGTTTTATGAGGCATTATGGGGGAGGGCAGCCACTAATCCAAATTAAAGGTTCAGAGCTAAATGAGAATGTTCTTGAGAAACTTCTGGAAGAGAATAAGGATAAGATTGCAGATGGTCAAGGTAAGGGAAGAGGTGAAGATGACTCTGAAGTCCAGTGTGAGTGGCTAAGGAGACCAGAAGAACATGACGCAGGGCATGTTCTGCTATAAGTGAGAATACTAATAAGCTCGGAGTGAAGAACATTTCCTGAGGACACCTGCTTAAGAATATATAACCCAGACTCCTAATAGGGACTGCCACCTCCCCACACTCATCTTCTTCCACTCCTGCAGCCTCACCCAGCTCTGGTCATGATGCCTCCTTACTCTTCCCCCAACAAACCAAAGTTGTTCCCACCTCAGGGACTTTGCACTTGCTGCTAGGAACACCCTTCCCCAAGGTCTTCACATGGCTGATGTCTTTGTTTTATTCAGATCTGAGCTCGCATCTCATCTTCTCAGAAGAGTTATCCTTGACCACTTTTTCTAAAGCTGCCTTCTGTACCTTGCAACCTTATTTTTTTCTGTAGTCCCTATCTCTTACTTAGGTCCTGACTTGTTCTCCTCTCATCCTGTAAAGAGGGGACTTTATCTTTTTGGTCCACGTTAGCATCCTTACCACTTATCACAGGGCCCAGCATAGAGGACGGTTCAGAGGAGAGATGGTGAGGAATGAATAAGGCCAAAATAAGGGAAGATGGAGAGAGATTCCTACTCCCAGTTTTTTTTCCCAGAGAATGTTCCATAGACCTGGGGAGGGGTGCCGTGGCCATCATGGTGACCAGTATCTGTGCCGAGGACATAGGTTCCAGATGGGAAAGACCCAGGGGACAGGGCTTGACTGACAGCAACAATGACCAGCCACTAACAGTGGCTGCTGCTCCTTGCTGAAGGAGATGTCACGTGACCAGAGTGAGGATGGAGCCCCATTAGAACCCTCAAGGAAGAGAGGCCACCATAGCCCTTTTGCTGCATCTACGGAGTACATCATCCAGTGACAATGTGGGGATGAACAGGGAGTCCTGGTCCTGCCACCTCTTGACCCTGCTTTTCTTCCTGCTTTTCTTCCTGATTCTGCCTCTGGAAGCTGTGGGACCGAGAACCTCCATGTTCTCATCTGAAACTCTGGGAATCCTTCTTATTTTTCACAATTGTCTTTAGTAGTATAGGTAACAGATATAAAAGGCTTGGCACACAGTAGGACTGCAATATGTTATTAACTGGGAACCCCTGTGGCTTATGGGGCCTCATCACTGAATAAAAAACATGGCAGAGAGTCCGGCACAGAAGGGGTGAACACAGTTAGCCTGGAAATGACAGGGCGTAGTCAGAGACAATCGTCAACATCATCATTATAATAATAATGGCAGTCACAGAGCACTGTGGTGCCAGGCACTTTGGAGTGCTTTGCTTTCACCAGCTTATCAAATCCTCAAACAGCCTCTGAGGTAGGTCCCATTCACAGATGAGGAAACTGAGACAGAGAGATTAAGAAACCTGCCCAGGACCGCACAGCCTCTACACAGCAGAACCGTCCTGACGGTCTGTGGCCTGCATGAGCTCAGCCCAGACTTCCCCCTGGCTCTGAGGAGATACATCCTTCACATATGGGGCCCAACTCTACCTGTGAGCCAGAGAACTACCATGATGAGGCCGCACTCCAGCCATCTGGCAGTCGGTCCCATGTTTGTTGGTCAGGAACTGGGATACCAGGCAGGTGACTGAGCCAGGATTTAGAATCAGCTGCTTTAGGAGAAGCCAAGATGCCAGGCCTCGGAACTGAAAGGTTGGATGGGTGGACAGGCTGCTTGACTTCTGAGCCTTGGTTTTTCACAATTGCAGGTAAATGGTGCCTTCCATGCAGGGCTGCTGCCAGCACTCATGGGCTGTCCATGGGCAGCACTAAGCACACAGTGGGGCTCCATGAAGTCCGGGCCCTCCCCCTCAGGAACAAAGCCAAGTGTGTGGAGATGGCCTCGGGGTGCTGGAGACTGGAGGGGCAGTGGAAGCGAGACTGGAATGGGGCCAGAGCCCAAGCACCAGCAGGGGAGGGTCCAGAGTTCAAGGCTGTGCCCAGGGTTAGAGGGGAGGCTGTCATGAAGAATGGAGACCCCAGATTTCAACATCCTGGCCATGACAACATAAAAATCAGGCATCCGTGTGGACAGTGAGAAGGAAAGCTAGAGAATAAACATAGTTTTGCATCATGCATCACATCTTTTGAAAATGCTACACATTTATTAGTTAAAGGGATGATCACGATAGCCTCTGTCCTCCTGGTCTTTCCCTTCTATTTTCTGCCCAATATGTGTGCCTTTATGTCAACTGAGTAGGGACCACAGCCAAGTCTCCTCAGTGTGAAAGCCCCCAGGAGCCAGTGCTGTATGCCTTCTGACTTGCACGGTGCCATCTGAGGTGTGGTCCACCACGGCAGACCTCAGAAGCTTGGACACAGACTCCAGGAACCCCTGGATGGCTTCAGGCTCCTGTGGATTGTGCTCCTGTTTGGGGTGGGCTGCTAGGACAAAACACCACAGACTGGGTGGCTTGTAAACAACAGAAATGTATTGCTTACAGTTCTGGAGGCTGGAAGTCCAAGATCAAGGTGCCAACAGATTCAGAGTCTGGTGAGGACCCACTTCCTGGGTCATGGGCATCTTTGGCCATACGATGGAAGGGGGAAGGGAGGCCTCTTTTATAAGGACGAGTCCCATTCATGAGGGAATCCATCTCCATGAGCAAATCAAATACCAAAGGACCCTTCCTCCTACGACCACTGTGAGGGTTAAGATTTCAACAGAGGAATTCTGGGAGGACATAAGCATTCGGGCTGTAGCACTGTGTTAATTTTTGTGTGTTTGTGTGTGTGTGTGTGTGTGTGTGTGTGTGTGTGCACGTGTGCTCAGATGCTTGCCGTGGATGCAATGGAAGGAAGTGTGTGCCTGGGAGCAGGTACAGCAGGAGCAAAGGCAGTGAGGTGGGAAGCAGAATGGTACATGGAGGTTTCTAGAAGAAACTCAGCTTTCTGGAGTTCGAAGTGGGAAGTGTGAGGGGAGATGAGATGGAATGAGTAACTGAGGTCAGAATGCCGCAGGCCTCAGGACACCACGTGATGAGGCTGGGTTCCACCCGGAGGTGGCCGGGAGCCATGCAGGAGCTCACAGGGTCTGATGTGATCAGAGTGGGAGAGGGGCTTCTCCGGGAGAGCTTCTGCTACCCCGCATCCTCCTCTGCAATGAATACTTGTGGCCCCAGGACCAAAGTCCTGTCATCCAGGTTTCCACACTCCCCCAGCAGTGGCTGCCACCCAGTGCAGCACAACCTGAAAAGTCCTGACGTTCAAAGCTTCAGGTTCCATGAAACACATCGGTGACCTACTTTTTATGTGCTGAGTGAGAAATGTGATAAAACAGATGCTCCTGTAGATTGTCCCAGGGAAGACAAGTGGGGCGGAACTGAGGCATATAAGTGCCAGGGCCAGGCAGGCGGACATGGAACCAACAGAAGAGTGAACTTTCTCATGATCAGAACGGCCCAGTGACAAGATGGGCTTCCTGGAGCAGTGAGCCTGTTAAGCTGTCTCCCTTGACTTTCCAACAGGCCTGGGCTGGGTGGTTGTCTGCTAAGGGCTAGCGGACCAAGACTTCCACAAATTGGGGTAACCATATTCAGAACAGAGCCTCTTAAAAAGTTTGCTGAGAGCAGATGAAGACCTGTGAACAATCTCCGATCCATTTGTTAGAAGTAGCTTGTTGAAAACTGAGTTTGTTTTTTTTTTTATCTCCTTTCTTTTTGTTTAGCTCCCTACTATAAATATTTATTATCCCCTCTGGGATTCAACTACACCAAAAAAGAAGTCGATGGGGGGGAAAAAAGAACTCTGAATAATGAGTTCTCTGCAGGGTGGAGAAAATGTTCATTTTAAAAATAACTTGAGAGTGCAGAGAGAGATAGTCCTCATTTCTTCAAGAGGAGGCAAAACCTAAATGACTCCCTGAAGTGTCCAAGGGATTTTTGTGAGAGGTAGCCAATAAAATTGAGCCTTGTTGATTTATTTGTTTGTTTGTTTTGATGTGGAAATGGAGCCAGGGCCTGGCACATGCAAAGCATCCAATCTACCATTGAACTTCCCCACTAGCCCAAACTGAGCACCATTTAGAAGATACCTTCCTTCACCTCTGATTCTGATCATAAAGGTAGCTGTTATTTCCTAGTGTGGTGACTTGTTCCTGTGACCATGTGACTATGGCAGATACTTGTGTCTCTCTGGTCAACACTGTGTCTTTTTTTCCTACCTAATATCCTTCCTTGTCATGGACATCTTTTGGCTCTCTGTGCCCATGGGCATCTGGACCACAATGAGGAAAGTGCTGGGGTTGGTGATAAAACACAAACTTGCACTCAAGTCCTGGCCTTGTTCCTAGCTTACTATGTGAACTTGAGCAAGTGGTTGACTACACTGAGCCCCAGTTTCCTCATCTGCTACCCGGAATTAATCATTTTTATCTCCCTGAAGTGTGGGGCAAGGAGTAGGAGCAAAGTGTTTCAAAGTCCCTCAGGCAGGGTCTGGTGTCCAGGCTGCTCAATAGGACTGAGCTACATTCTAAAGGGATGTGTCCAATGCATGGGACAGCAGTTAGGGGGTTCCAAATAGTCCAGACGTGCCCCCGCCCCTCCCAGTCTCAACTTGGGGCCACCTGAATAGCTCTGGCCCATGGACTGGGAGCTGGGGAATGTATGTCATTTCTGAGGGGATGCAGGCAAGAACCAACACACTGTCCCCAAGTCTCCCCTTCTAGTCACAGACATGTGCAATTCCATAAGTTGTGATGATCGAACCCAGAGGTCCCTGAGTGACCAAATGCAGAAGAGACTGCAAGAGCAAGAAATGCACCTTTTGTATACAAAGCCACAGAGATTTCAGAGGTTTGTCCAGTCCATTAATTAAAAGAACAGGTAAAATCCATAACAAATATGTATTTTTTTAAAAATAATACTTACTGAGCAGTAACTAAACATATGCAATCAAGCATCATTCAACAATAGGGATATGCTCTAAGAAATGCATCATTAGGTGATTCTGTCACTAATTCTGCATACTTGTTAAGAGTGTATTTGTACACACACTTAGATGCCTACTACATGTGCACACTACCTATTGCTGCTCCTGGGGCCATGCAATGAACAGAAGAACTCAAGATTAGATCAAGCACAGGAGAAAATAATACCAGGAAACAGTAAACACAAGATGTATGAGACTATTGCCAACAGAACGCATGCAGCACAATTTTATAGTCAACTTTCGTTTTATAAGAAGAAGTAGTGCATTCTAAAATAATGATTACGAAGTATGGTATAGCAAATATATAAATCAATAGCATAGTTGTTTTGCCATTGTTAAGTATTATGTACAGTATGTAATTGTACACACTCTACTGTTATACAACTGGCAGTAGGTTTATTTGCCCAGCATCACCACAAACTCATGAGCAATGTTGTATTATCAACGTTACAATGACTACAGTGTTGCTAGGCCATAGAAGTTTTTTTCAGCTCCATTATAATCTCATAGGATCACCGTTGTAGGAGGGTGCATGACTTGCATTTACCAAATGTCGGGCTAGGTGCCAAGGATGCAACAGCAACAGAAGCAGATGCAGAGCAGAATGGCATGTGCCGTGAGGGAGACAGGGTCTAAGGTGGGCACATGAGGAGAAAACAAGGCAGGCCACCTGTCCCTTGTAGATCCTACATGTTGCACAGGTCTTGAGAGCACAACTCTATGTGCCTTGCTTTTGGGTACAGTAAAGTTTGAGAACCAGTGATCTAGAGGAAGAAATGGAAGGGAAGTCTGTACACAGGGGCCTGAGTGTTCTCAGTTTTGGAGTTGAAGCTCATGAGCTCTGGCCTGTCCCCATGTTCACAGAGGTGTTACAGCTGGGCTCCCCCTAACAGATGAGTAGATAGGTAGAACTAGGATGAGACAGGTTCAAAAGTTGACCTCTAGTTGTACATGATGTACAATCACACTGCTTGTGCAGTCATATATGTCCACAGGGTAATATATGACTCCCGATTCATTCTCCTATCCTTTCTATCCCCAAGCCCCCTCCCTTCCCTTCACTCCCGTCTGCCTAGTCCAAAGTACCTCTATTCTTCTCTAGCCCCTTCCAATTATTGTGAATTAGCATTCGCATATCAAAGAAAATACTGGACCTTTTTTTTTTGGGGGGGGATTGGCTTATTTAACTTATCATGATATTCTCCAGCTCCAAGGTGCATTCTACTGTCATATATAACTAATTAGAACACAAATTTAAAAAGTTGACCTTCAAATTACATTAAAAAATGTAATAATAATAATGGTGTAGTAGACAGGAGGATCACGAGTTCAAAGCCAGCCACAGCAAAAGCAAGATGTTAAGCAACTCAATAAGACCCTGTCTCTAAATAAAATACAAAATAGGGCTGGGGATGTGACTCAGTAATTGAGTGCCCCTGAGTTCAATCCCCGGTACCCCACCAAAAAAAATGTAATTGTGGACCGTCCTCTCTGCTATCATGGGGATCATGGCATGGTGGTCACCTACAGGAGAGGTGGGAGTTTATTTGGGATGTTTCCTTCCAGAGCCTTTTCTTTGTGGGTCTGGTTAGATGATATGATCTTTGCCATTGCCATGGTGCCCTCATGTACCCAATGACCACTTTTCTGAGAGCCCACCATGTGCTGAGCCTGTCCTGGATATTAAGGGACAGAGAGGAAGGTACATCTCTGAGACCCAGAAGCCCAAAGTCAGCAGCTTAGAGATGAGCTTGGCACTAATGGACATCCCCTTACGCACTACTTGTGAACCTAAAAGCATACAGATGGCCCCATACAATTTTTATTTGATGTAAAGAGTTCAACAACAATGCTTTGTGCTTGCCTCATGCTTGCTTCTGAGACTGAAGTCTCCATCCTGTGAATGAGAAGCAGAAACTTGAAAAAGTCACACAACCACTTGGAGATCCAAATGGCACATCACTTAATTCCTAATCCAGGCTTCTTTCCAACATACAAAGAGGGAAATAAAATCTCAAATGCACCTAAAGAGAGATTAGGACAAGCTCTGTGCACCCCCCTCCAGTGTTGACATGTCCTGTTTACCCAAAGGAGTGGCTAAACCAAAACTTAGCAAATGGAATCACATCTCGGCCTCAGCATTGTGCTCCAAAGTGCTGAGGAGGCCATATTCTTTCCCAAGCATCCCAGAAGCACCGGAATGTAAGGTACTATTTGCAGCCTGACCCATGAATCATTTAGAGCCTGAGATCCAGCTTGGAGAGTGACTGGGCGTCCACTCATCCATCCTCACAAAGCACAACCCAGATCGATGTTCGCCTCAGAGCCTAAATCGGAAACGCAGTCAGCCTCATTGGGCAGGCCATTATTGGGAGCAGCGGAAAGTGGAAAGATTCAGAGATTGCAGGTTCTGGATGGGGGCCAACACTGGATGGTAACGCCTGATAATAGTGCCCTGTATGTGTGAAGCATTCCCAAGGTTACAATGCTCCTTCATGCCTATTATCTGGAGAATCCTCCCTGCAAACTCCAACAGGGGTGAATCCACCAACTGCATTTATAGACGAGGCTGCCTATGTGGCCGCTGGTCAGCAGACCAGCCCCCCCCAAAACAGGCATTTAGCTCCCAACGGCCGCCCTACCCACTGATTTATGTCACTGCTGCCTGCAGGATGGTCACAGAGACCTTCCTTGCACCTGTGCCCCACTGCTTTTATCCCCAGGTCACTTATGGAACCATGATGTTTCCTGCATCCTATGAGGGGCTGTTGATACGCATGCCATGTGTCTGGGGAACAGCCCATCCTCCTTTCTCCCACCCTTCCCTGCTCTTCC
The DNA here is from genome assembly GCF_045843805.1 of Urocitellus parryii. Lineage (NCBI taxonomy): Eukaryota > Metazoa > Chordata > Mammalia > Rodentia > Sciuridae > Urocitellus > Urocitellus parryii. The sequence continues at coordinate 14,899,877 of NC_135546.1, forward strand.
AACTTCCTTAGCAGAAGCCCATAACCCCCGCAGAGTGGGCATTAGAGAAAAAGGTGGGAAGAGACCTGGGAGGTAATTTGAGACAAAAGCAAGAGTACGGGGGAGAGGTGCCAAGGAATGTACTCTGGGCCATGGATGGGTAACAGAAGTTTGGGTCTAGTTGTGCCTTGGGAAGCCAGTGGCCATACTGCAGGGGCTGGATTGGAAGGGAACAGACTGTAGGTGACAGGAGGACAGTGGGGTAGTAAGAGGCAGGGCAGTCAGCCAGGGTGGGGTACCAGGAAGATGGAAGGTCAAACAGGGCTGTGGACAGGAGCTAGAAAAAACATTTAAGAGGCATTGTTGTCTGGCTGGTTGGAACTGAGCAGGATGAAGAAGCAGACCATCACACCAACCTCAGCTCCAGCAAACAAAAAGGAAGAACCTTATGTAAGAAGAAATGCTTCTCCCATGGCACATTACAGAGTGTCTACTCAATGTTAGGCATAGTGGTTCTGAGCTTAAAGTCCAGGACTACAGACCCTTGGAGAGCAATGATTCACATCCAACACCATACAACTATCACTGAACTCAGAGAATGACAGAGCTTAACTCTAGCCTGCACAGCAAAGGGAGTCAGATGCAGACCTCTCAAGGCTCCCTTCTCAACACTTGTCTGGTGTGGAAGAATCCACACTGAAAGCATTTTGGGGTCTTGGATCCAGCTGGTCTTGGATCCAGCTTAGCATCTAAGCCAAGACCCTGTATTTACAGGCAAGCTTAGTGCCACTGCTCTGATTTTTGGGTGCAGGATGGCTTTGTTTGGATACTTCTGAGATTAATCCCCCTCACACAGGACACTGGCCTGTGGGACCCTGTTCTTTCTAACCAGTGAAAAATAACAATCCTGTGAAAAACAAAAGAGAAACAAGAAGAGTGAAGCAGGTTGTGAAGCATCGCTATACCAGACCTTAAACTATTCTATAGAGCAACAGTAACAAAAACAGCATGGTATTGGCACCAAAATAGACGGATAGGCCAATGGTACAGAATAGAGGACACAGAGACTAACCCACAAAATTACAATTATCTTATATTAGGCAAAGGTGCCAAAAACATGCAATGGAGAAAAGATAGCATCTTCAACAAATGATGCTGGGAAAACTGGAAATCCATATGCAACAAAATGAAATTAAACCCCTATCTCTCACCATACACAAAACTTAACTCAAAACAGATCAGGGACCTAGGAATTAAACCAAAGACTCTATGTCTAATAGAAGAAAAAGTAGGCCCTAATCTTCATCATTTGGGATTAGGCCCCAACTTCCTTAATAAGATTCCTATAGCGCAAGAATTAAAACCAAGGGCTGGGGATGTGGCTCAAGCGGTAGCGCGCTCGCCTGGCATGCGTGCGGCCCGGGTTCGATCCTCAGCACCACATACCAACAAAGATGTTGTGTCCGCCGAGAACTAAAAAATAAATATTAAAAATTCTCTCTCTCTCTCTCTCTCCTCTCTCACTCTCTCTTTAAAAAAAAAAAAGAATTAAAACCAAGAATCAATAAATGGGATGGCATCATTTATTAAAACGTTTCTTCTGAGCAAAAGAAACAATCATCCTGGGAACAAATTTTTACCACTCACACATCAGATAGAACACTAATCTCTAGGATATATAAAGAACTCAAAAAGCTAAGCACAAAAAAAAAAAAAAAAACAACCAACCAACCAACAAACAACAACAAAAAAAACACCCCAAATAATCCAATCAACAAATGGGCCAAGCACCTAAACAGACATTTCTCAGAAGAGGATATACAATCAATCAACAAATATATGAAAAAATGCTCATCATCTCTAGCAATCAGAGAAATGCAAATCAAAACTAAGCTAAGATATCATCTCAATCCAGTCAGAATGGCAGCTATTATAAAGACAAACAACAATAAGTGTTGGAGAGGATGTGGGGAAAAAGGTACACTCATACATTGCTGGTGGGACTACAAATTGGTACAGCTAATATGGAAAGCAGTATGGAGATTCCTTGGAAATCTGGGAATGAAACCCCCATTTGACCCAGCTATCCCTCTCCTCAGACTATACCCAAAGGACTTAAAAACAGCATACTACAGGGACACAGCCACATCAATGTTTATAGCAGCACAATTCACAATAGCTAAACTGTAGAGCCAATCTAGATGCCCTTCAGTGGATAAATGGATAAAAAAATGTGACATTTGTGGAATTTTACTCAGCATTAAAAGAGAATAAAATCATGGCATTTGCAGGTAAATAGATGGTATTGAAGAAGATAATGCTAAGTGAAGTTAGTCAATCCCAAAAAAACAAATGCCGAATTTTTTCTCTGTTATAAGGAGGCTGACTCATAGTGGGGTAGGGAGGGGGAGCATGGGAGGATTAGATGAATTCTAGATAGGACAGAGGAGTAGGATGGAAAGGGAGGGGGCAGGGTTTAGCAAGGGTGGTGGAATATGATGGACACCATTATCCAAAGTACACGTATGAAGACTCTAATTATGTGTCAACATACTTTATATATAAACAGATATAAAAATTGTGGTATATATGTGTAATAAGAATTGTAATGCAAAAAAACCCCAAAGAACATGTATAAAGGCATGAATTGGCATGAACATACTCTATATACAAAGATATGAAAAATTGTACTCTATATGTGTAATAAGAACTGTAATGCATTCTGCTGCCATGTATTTAAAAAAACAAAATCAATAAAACTAAAAAAAAATTAAAATGTCCTATCTTGTGGGCCCTTTGAGGCAGAAAAAAAAGGTCCAAAATCAACATATCAGCAGGATGATGATCTCTCTGGAGTCAATAGAGGATGATTCTTTCTTCCCTCTTCTAGCTTCCATTGGTTTGCAGGAAATTCCTAGCATTCCTTGGCTTGCACCTGCAGCACTTTGATCTCTGCCTTCAGTGACACATGGCTTTCTCCCATCATGTGCCCATGTCTCTATGACTCCTTTTACCTTTCTACAAGGACACCAGTCTTATTGAATTCAAGGCCTAGCTTACTCCAGTATGATCTCATGTTTATTAATAACATCCACAATGACCCTATTTCCAAATAATATCACATTCTGAGGTACAGAAGCTTTAGGACCTCAACATATCTTTTGGGAGGACATAATTCAACTCATAAAATATGCCAAGATGAGGCTGGGCATGGTGGTACATGCCTGTAATCCCAGCCACTTGAAAGGCTGAGGCAGGGGCTGGGGATGTGACTCAAGCGGTAGCGCGCTCACCTGGCATGTGTGAGACCCAGGTGCGATCCTCAGCACCACATACCAACAAAGATATTGTGTCCGCCGAGAACTTAAAAAAAATAATAATAAATATTAAAAATTCTCTCTCTCTCTCTCTTTCAAAAAAAATTAAATCCAACTTAAAAAAAAAAAAAAGAAAGGCTGAGGCAGGAGGATCACAAGTTCAAAGCCAGACTGAACAGCTTAACAAAACCTTCAGTAACTTAGTGAAACTCGGTCTCAAAAATTAAAAAGGACTGGAAATGTATCTAGTGATAAAATGCCCCCCCATGTTCAATCACCAGAACTCAAAACAAACAAATAAACAAATGCTAAGAACCAGAGTCGTGGGAAGAGAGAGAGGGGTGACATGTCAGGCCAGCCTTAGTTCAGGAATAAGGCTGAAGCCCAGTTCTCAGAAGAGACCACATGATCAGGGTAAATGCATCAAGAAACTCTACACAAGGGTCTGTGCTCTACTGGAAACAGGAAATGTGAGGTGACAATGATGATGATCTCTGTCAATTACCATACTGTTAAATGCTTTACATAATCTCAATTAATCCCAATCCTAACCCTATGAGTTAGATAGTAGGACTACTGACATTTTATAAATGAGGACACAGAGGTCCAGAAAGAGTAGCAACTTAAAAAAAAAATGTATCACAGTCAGTGGCAGAGGTGAGATTCTAATTTGGGCTTGACAAACTACAGAGTCTCAGTCTCAGAAAGAGATGTAAGTGGGAGGGTGCATTAAGGGATTTCAGGCATGAACATTGAGAGGTGTCTGCAATAGAGAATTCCAATCATGCTTTGATTTTGTTACCAGTGCTTTGCTTTGCATGGAGGAGAACCCAATCTCCATGTCCACGCTGGACTGAACAAGAAGCCAAAGCTAACTGGATATTAGAAGGATGGGATGTGGTGATGGGCAATGAAACATTAGAACATGTATACTATAAACTTGTGGGAATTAAGAGATCCATCAGTTCATTTGGGCCATTAGAGCAAAACAACCAATGACCAGATAGCTTACACAAACAAACATTTATTTCTCAGTTATAGAGGCTGGAAAGTCTAAGATCAAGGGACTGGTAAATTCAGCATCTAGTGGGGGCCCATAAATGGCTTCCTTCTTGCTATGTCCTCATATGATACAAGGTGTCAGAGAGTTCTCTGGAATCTCTCTCTCTCTCTCTTTCTTTCTCTTTTTAAACAGCATGAATCCCATTCATAAGAGCTCCACCCTATGACTTAACCATCACCCAATATCACCACATTGCAAATTATGATTTCAGCACATGTTCATAACAGTGGTTTTAGAAAAAAATAAAGGCAAAATTTCCTATGAAATGGAATAGAGCTTAACAAAAAGAGCCAGATCAACCATACAATCACCCAGGGAGGAAATGAACCCAGATCCCTACCTCACACCATATGCAAAAACTGATTTCAAATGGACTTTAGATCTAAATATGAAAGATATAACAAAGCAGTGCTATTCAGTAGTCCCATAGCAGTAGCAACTTAAGTGTCAATCAATAGTAAAACATAAATTATCATATATTCATACAACAATAAAAAGGGACAAATTACTACTATGTACAACATGAATATATGTCACAATCAGAATGTTAAACAAAAAAGTTGGAGAAAAAAACAACATATACTACATGATTCTTTATATAAAAAGTTCAAACAGTCAAATCTAACTGATACCATTAGAAGTCAGGATATTGATTATTTTGGGGGAGGAAAAGGAGGATAATGAATGACAGGTGCAAAGGAAGTTTTCTGGGATCCTGGTAAAGGTGGTCACAGAGGCATGTCCACTGGGATAATTCATCAAGTACTTCCTTATGACTTGTGTACTTTTCCATATGTATATTACAATTAAGTTATTTCTCTTCAAAATCACCAATTGAGAAATTATCTGCAACAAAGTAACAAAGGATAGGGTAATAGCTTTAAATATAAAGCAAATAAAAGCCCCCTAAGCAAACACTAAGATAACTCACTAAAGAAAAAATTAGCAAAGGAGATGTGAACAACTGGTAAAACAGACATTATAAATGGCTTTGTATGTACCAGAAAAAAATCTTTACCCCAGATAATAATGAAGCAAGTTAAACATTTAAAATAATGTCATGATTTATATTCACACCAGCCACAGTGAAAGGACTTTGTAATACACAGGGCATTTAGTACACTGCTTAGAAGGTCACTTCCTCATTAGCAGAGCCAAATTAGGTCTAGAGTAAAGGATATTCTGTCCCCACATAGTAAAGTTTAAAAGCAAGCCTCACAAGTATCAAACTGTATTCTAGTGATTTAGCTGCATCTCAGATCAAAGTTCACAATACTCAAAGAATTCCATCACCATTTTATCTAACAAAAAAATTCACAATAAAAAATTAAAATTATCTGGTAAGCAAATAAGCATAAAAATGTGACCCTGCTGTGGTTTAAATATGTTTTATTCCCTTAAACTCATGTAGAAACTTAATCTCTAAAGTCAAATGTTAATGGCATTAAGAGAGTGAAAACTGAATTTGGCCATGTTGTATGGAGATGAGAGCTTTGCAAAGTAACAATTAGATGTTAGGATGGGACTCCCATGAGTGAACCCTAGTAGCTTTATAATAGAGGTCACACATGGATAGAAGTACATATGTACTCCCAAGACAATGTGATACAGGCAAGAGAGACCCTTCCCAGAGCCTATACCATGCAGTTTAGATGTCCAGTCTCCAAAACTATGAGCCAAAATATTTTGTCTGTTCTCTTTATGAAGTATCCTGCCTCAAGTATTTCATTACAGCAATAAAAGCTGTCTAATACAGATCCATAAAGAGCAGAACACTTGCCCAATTGAAAAACACTCACAAATTATGCAGATGATAAAATTAGTAGAATGACATTAAAATACAATTCAAGTATTCAACAAATACTGTATGTGTTCAAGAAAGTAAAGGAAGCATAGGCATGTATAGGAGAGATATAAAAAGTCCCGAATCAGACAAATAGAGATTAAAAGTGGAATGTCTGGGATATCCAGAGGATTAACGGTAAGTTAGGTCCAGCAGGAAAAAAATATTAATGAACTCCAGGAATAGCAATATAAACTATCCAAATAAAATACGGAGGGAAAGAGAAGGAGGAAAAGGAGGAATAGAAGAGGAGAAGGGGAAGTAGCGGGGAAGGGGAAAAGGAGAAGGAAGAGCAATCTGTGAACTGTGGAATAAGGGACCTAATGTTCATAAAACTGGAGTCCCCAGAAAAGTGGGAGAAAGGGATGAGAGGGGCCAATAAATACTATATCCAAAGAAATAATGGCCAAATATGTTAAAAATGTGATGAAAACTATAAATACATAGACCCAAGAAACTCAACCAAGCCCAAACACTAGAAAAAAAATCACAAAGCTACACTATACCCACACTGCTTAATAACTATCAACAGAAAATCTTAAAAACAGCCAGTGAAAAGGCATAGATCAGATAGAGAATCCAGGCAACTTTTCACTGAAAACAATCAACACCAGAAGAAAGTGGATCATTTTCAAAGGATTGAAAGAAAATTGACAACCTAGAATTCTATACATAACGAAAATATCTTTCAAAGGAAAAAGAAAATAAACAAAAGGTGTTAATGAAGATGTGGAGAAATTGGAACCCTAATATATCGTTAGTGAGACTGTAAGATGATGTAATTACCAGGGAACCAGTGTGACAGTAATTCAAAAGGGTAAACAGAGCCATGCATGATTCAGCAATCCACCCCCAGGCAGAAGAGAGTCCAAGAAAATAGAAAACAAATTTCCATACAACATTTGGTTGTGGGTTCTTACACTCCATAATACCGATTATAATATTTAAGGCATAGAATGTAAATCCTAAAATAACACTAAAAATTAGGTAATAAGATAAAAGGGAGATGAAATAGAGTCATAAAACCATCCTCAGTTGGTCCAGAAAACCAGATAAAGAGGAAGAGAATAGACAGAACAACTAGAAAGCAAATAATAAGATGAGAGATTTAAACTAAATTATACCAATAATCACATTATATTTAAATGGTATAAATACCCTAGTTAAAAGGCACATGTTGTTAAATTGGATATTTAAAAAAATACTAGACCCAATTCTATGCTGTCTAGAATAAAACCACTTTGACTATAAAGATAACAATAGGTTTTAAGGAAAAGTACAATAAAGAAAAGGATATACCATCAGATATTAATCTAAAGAAAAATTGGGATGGGTCTGTTAATAGCATGATGTGAATAAAGATTCCCTGGGGGTAAGTTGGTTAAAATGTGGATTCTGGGTTCTACTTGGGGATGGGACAATCCTGCAGGGCTAGTATGCTGTGGACTCTGAACAGCAGGCTAAGAAGCTGGTGTGGACTTTAACATATAGCCAATTCACAGAAGGGTTTGGAATACACTGTGTGGACTACCTGGGTTGTGCTGCAGAATGGAGACAGACCCACGAGGTGCCCAGACATGGGGTAATGGAGGCCCCAGACCATTGTAGTGGCCATTAAAGATATAGTTATGGTCTTGAGAGACCACAGAGGTGAGATTGAAAGATAGAAACCAAGAACAGAGGAGAGGGAGAACAGAATTTGTGCCATAGGAACTCAGAGACAGGTCGATGCCTAGAAATGGGAATATAAGGAGAAGTGAGGAGAGAGTCATTAGAAGAAGGAAGCTGATCCATTTAGCATTTACTATGCATCTATTATATGACAAGCCCTGAGCTAGTGGTACCACAGAGAGGTTAGAGATAAGGAAGGTTCAGATCTAAATATACAGAAGCAAAATGAGTCTGCATGATCAGGATCTGTATTATCCTAACCTGCATCACCAATCTCTTAGAATGCTATGGAAGACAGCATTTCCCAGACTTCTTTAGCCATTTGAAGGACAAAAGTATAGCAGTGGTTATCAATTACTGAACCTTACTGCAGGCCAGATACTTTACCTGTAGAACACTCTCACTTTGCCATACATGTTAAAGATGTGAAGCACTCCCCACCTAAAAAAAAAAAAAATCTCAACTGCAAGTATGTCTCGTTCTTACAAATGTCCATCATTGCTACTGATGAGGTTGGAAGACAGGGAATCAATGTCAAGTCCTGTTGCAAGGAATGAGATAGGACTTCCCACAGGTATAGGGTTATCTCACACGTGAGCTCAATCAAGTTAGGGTCTCTAACTCAGCTCTACCCTCTGACAGATACAGAACCCCCTTCGTCAATTTCCTAGACTACTGGCTACATGGTTATGCTGGCATAACATGAAAAGAACAGCAGCCAGCAAAGCAAGCTGCAGATGAATTCTACCTTACCTTTAAGAAAAATTTCCTTCATTTCTTCCCTTATAAGACTGTAGGACTATTATACCCATTTTATAGATATAGAAAGGCTTATGGACTTGCCAAAGGAAACACTACTAATAAATGGTAAGATCTGAACCTAGGTCAATGTGACTGCAGAGCCCAGCCTGTGTAGTGTGGCTTCCTGGGGTTAGGAGTTAGAGGGACAGTGTTTGCAAAATGCTTCTGTACAGGACAATAAGACTATGGTCCCTTTAAATAGATTACTCAGGAAGTAATACAAGATGTGCCAGAAAATAAAGAGATGTTCAAAGAATATTGGGACACATGAGAATGGCATGCAAGATGGCTGGAGAGACTCAGACTGGCCAAATCTGGGACAATGCTTCAAATAATGGATCATAACCCATTAAATAAAATTGGAATCCGCAAGTCCTTACAGGACACATACATAGATAAGTTAATAGAGAGAAGAGAGAGCTTTTCCTTATGTGGGATTGCTGACTGATAAATGGAGAAGAAATGACAGAATCAGAGAGCCCACTGTTTGCTAGCCATCTTGATACAGACTGTCCTTAACTTACAATGGTGCAACTGATATTTTTCAGCTTTATGATGGTGGGCAGGCATAAACATACAATGACTGTTTTCAACTTATAGTACAGTAGTCAATGAATCGCATGAGATTCTCAAACTTTATTATAGAATAGTCTTTATATTACGTGGTTTTGCCCAACTGGAGGCTAACATAAGTGTTCTGAGCAGGTATAAGGTAGACTGTGCTGCGCTATGATGTTTGGTAGGTTAGGTGTTTAACTGCATTTTCATTATACAGGATTTTCAACTATGGGCTTATCTGGATGTAACCCCATTATATGTCGAGATTACATCCAGACAAAATCCTCTAAAACCGGTAGATGGAAGTTTGATGAGGAGTGGAATATTCACATTATTCCAAAGTATCTACCCCACAGAATACTTTCTGATGACAAAGGGGGAAAAGAGTAACTTTGCTGCAGAGAAATCTGGCAGGTACTACACTCTAAGTGATCAAAGCAAAAATGACTAGCAATAGAACAAAGAGAAATTTGGTGCTGCCTGTGGACGCTATGAGAAGAACATAACATGATTTCTGTTCCTACCAAAAATAGTCAACCTGAATCCAATAATGAAGACATAGCAGCCAAACCTTGTTGAGGGACATTCTGCACCATATGTGGTTCATAATCTTCACAAGGGTCAAGGTCGTGCAAGTCTGTGGAAGACTGAGGAGCTGTTCCAGAAGGAAGGATCCTAAGGATACATGACAATGAAACACAGTACATGGTCTAGAACTAGACCCCTAGCACTGAGGGCATCTTTGGGATAGTTGGTGAAACATGGAAGGGCTCTGACCATTAGATAACTATAATGTACTGATGCCAATCCTGATTTGGGTGCTTGTGGTTATGAAGAAAATGCCCTTGTTTGTAAAGAACACACATGAAGTATTTGGGGTGATGGGGTATCGGGTTAATAGCTTACTCTCAAGTGACTGGAGTGGAAGAGCTATTTGCACCACAGCTCTGAATTTCTCTAAGTCTGAAATTATTTAAAAGGGGAACAAAAGCAAAGCTTCTATGGGAAACAAAGATGTTTCCCATGGAAAGGAGAAGAGAACTTTCTGAGGAGTGCCAAAAGCTTCCTTTGTCATCCCATGCAGGGACTACTGAGGCTCCTGGGCATTCCTCCCATGACAGAAACACTGCCTCCACCAGTGGCCAAAGGTGTCAGGAGGCACCTGGCCACAAGCATCCCAGGAAAAGGTCCAGTAGATTCCAGAGATCTGGGCTGCAGCCACCTCTGCGTAGACACCTGCAGCAACTCAGAGCTCATCATGTTACTGTAAGTTGATTTTCATACTAGCCCATTCTAGTTCTTGTAACCTGTAACTTCTTGCTAAAAGAAGGCTGGTCTTTCTGATCTAATCATCAGGTCAATTTTATCCTTAGGTGTCTCCTTCCCTCAACCTCCCAACGCTGGGTTTGGCAGTGAGGGCACCCCCTTGTGTCCAAAGGGCAGGTGCAGCTGCCTCAAGCCAAGATGCTTCCAGGATAGAGGCATCTCTTCCTGTAACCCAAACACAGTTCTTCTTGAACCAGTCAACTCATTTACTCCCATTCATTTAGGCATTTGTTCTTAATTTCATTCATTCATTTGTCCAAATGGCCACTGCATACCATGTACTGAGCTTTACTCTGGAAGTAAAAGGATAGATCATTCTCAGGCTTTAGCACCCAGTTCTCAGTCTGATGGAGGGACAGACTTACTGTGCCCCTTAAAATTAAGTGCAAGGACTCTGGGAGCACCCAGAACAATCTAGAAGTATTCTAGGAAAAAAATGATCATAATTCATCTCCCTTTTATTCCCTGTTGCTGCCAGCATGGATTTCTCCAAAGCTCTGCCCTCTGCCCTTGAGCCCAGGGCCTTCCGCCCTTGCCTGCAGGGTATCCTCCTCTGTCTGTACCTGGCTGACCTAGGGATGCTCTCCCAGGGCTCTACAGCTGGCCACAGAGGCATCACTGCTCAGTGGGTCCCTCCAGGCAGACTTGATAGACAGTTTCCTCTGCTCATATGGTTATTGATGACAGTGATGGATAATAGTAGTTCCATCTCGTGAGTGCTTAGCTCTTCCAGGAGCTGTGCTAAGAACTGTATATTACACCATCTAATCCCTGCAACTGCCCATGGATGTGGATTTTGACATTATACCCATTTTACAGCAGAGGAAACTAAGGCTCCGTGAAGTTAAGACAGAGAAGATCTCACCAGTGACCTGTCACTGAGTGTACAACTTCTTGTGATCTGTACCACATTCCTCGTCCTCCCCACAGTTCGCCCACTTAAGATCCCCACTCTCGCCAAAGGTCAGCTCTGTATCCCATCTCTGGGCAGGTTCTAGAAAGCCTGGCTCTATAAAGACCTTCTAATATTTAACTGCTGTTAGCTATTGTCCTAGTCCATGTTGTGGCTATTATAGTAGAACACCTGAGAGTGGATAATTTACTAACAATAGAAGTTTATCTGGTTCCTGGTTCTGGAGGCTTGGAAGTGCAGGGGTTTGGTACCAGCGTATGGCAAGGGCCTTCCTGCTGCATCATCCCACAGCAGAAGTTGGAAGGGCAAATGAGTGCATGAGGCAGAGAGAAAGGGGGCCAAACTCACTTCAAGAACCCACTCCCGAGCTGGGGATGTGGCTCAAGCGGTAGCGCTCTCGCCTGGCATGCGCGTGGCCCGGGTTTGATCCTCAGAAGCACATACAAACAAAGATGTTGTGTCCGCTGGAAACTAAAAAATAAATATTAAAAAATTCTCTCTCTCTCTCTCTCTCTCTCTCAAAAAAAAAAAAAAAAAAAAAAGAACCCACTCCCATGCTAATGACATGAATCGATTCATGGGGCATGACCTCATGACCAAATCCCCTCTTAAAGGGTCTCCCTCTTCAAATAAATTTCGACATGGGTTTTGGAGGGGATCTTCCAACTACAGCACACATCTCACCTCCCTTGGGAGATTGTTGTGTGCAGGGGTCTGGGACTTCCCCAAAACACAAAGCTAGGCAAGACCTCTGTATATCCTGGGGATGGTGACATTTCCATTACCCTGAACTCCCAAGTATCCTGTCGCTAGGTACTCTTTGAATATCAGTTGCTTAAAGGAATTCACTTCCTGTTTTAACACCCGAAAATGGTCTAATGCTATCAGAACTGTTGTTTCCAATGCTGAGACTGATTTTGTTTTTGATATCTGGCTAGAATTCTCAGACCATGCCCCATGGGATACTGAGCTGCCACCGGAGGGCAATGGTGTACACTTTGCTGGTGCTGGTATGTCAGACATAGTTATGTGCCTTGTATCATTGATTCCTTATGGAGGTCACTTGATAGATAAAGTAGAGTTTGAGAGCTGAGGACCTCCAGTGCCTGGGGCACACTCAGGTCCACTCCTCAGGATTCTTGTTCCCCTAAAACTCTATGCTCATTCCATCTCCAGGCCTTGCCTGTATGCTTTTTCTCTAGACTCTTCAGTAGGTTGGTTCCTTCTGATCTTCAGGTCTCCACTCTATGTCACCTCCTCTGACCAGTCTCCCTACCCTGTATCACCCTCTGTCCCACCATCTTGCCCAGCATGATACTGATTGTGCTCTGCAGCCCTCCTTAACTTACCTGCTTGCTTGTTCATTGACCTTATGCCTTACAAGCACATAAGCTCCCCAAGAACAGAGACTCTATCATTGGTGTCCCTGGAACGAAGCCTGGCCCATTGTAACTTGTCTTAGTCCATTTTCTGTTACTAGAACAGAATCCCAAGATTGGGTCATTTAGATCTTATAGTACTGGAGGCTGGAAAGTCCAAGGTCAAGGGTCTGCAAGTGATGAGGACTGTCTTGCTGGGTGGGACTCTTGCAGAGTCTGGAAGTGACACAGGGCATTGTATGATGAGAAAGATCAAGTGTGCCAGAGAATGCTCATTTTTATAATAAATCCACTCTGTCTATGGCCCATTAATCTCTGGATCCATGAAGGCAGAGCCCTCATGATCTAATCACTTCCCAAAGATCCCATCTACAAATACCATTAATGTACAACTTTGGGGATTAAGTTTCCAACACATGAATTCTGGGGAAAAAACCTTCAAACCACAGCACAGATGCTCAGTACATATTTGTTACATGAGTTAACTCCTCCTCCATCCCAGTCCACTTTTCCCATTCCCTCCTTGCCCTTCTCCTTACCACCACTCTAGTTATAACTGTAATCCGGGGAACTCCACCAGGTGTTGAGACATCCTATAGTGCAGTCTTTCTAGTCCACACTGTCAGACCCCGTCACACACGCACACACACACTCATTTTAATGCAGATGGTAATAAAGTCTGTCATCAGAGCTGCATTAAATGTTCCCCGAGGTTTATATCATCTCAGCTTAGAGATGGTGGAACAGACACTCAGGTGGGTTAAGTGACTTGCACAAGCTCACATAGCAACTAAATGGCAGACCTGGGATCTGAACTGTCAATGATCCCCAAGCCCCTTCTTTGCTGATGTCTTTTGTAGTGCATAGTTTTCACATGCATCAACCTTGAGAGTGCATTAGAGTCATCTGGAATGCTCATGAAAACACAGATTACTAGGCTGCACCCCCAAGTTTCTGACTTGGTTGGCCTGGGAATTTGCATCTCTAGCAAGTTCCCAGAGCAGGCTGGGCTGTTGGACTCATGTCTCAAAAACCACTGCCTAAAAACATGTGTATTAGCTCAAACATGGAACTCTGTCTATAGTTTCAGGAGGTTCACAGACCTCTTGTCACCTCTTCAGGCAATTTGGCAATGGGAGAGAGTCCGTGGACCTCACCTTAAGAACAACCATTTAAAGAAACAATGAAAGTCTGACCTATCACAACCCCAGGCCCAGAATTCTGTTCAGTGCGTTTTCCTTTAAGTGAGGGACACCTAAGTCTCCATCCCTATTCCCTCTGCAAATCTATAATAAAGTTAATTATCTGACCTTGAAACTTACTGTGACTGACACTCCATGGAAAGGGCCTCAGCGTGCCTTACCGACGCAAATGATAAATATAGAGCCCGGAGCAATTTCTCTTGGAGATTTCATGTCAGTATTTTAATAATCGTTGAGCAGAGCCTTGGGAGCCAATTACAAAACTAGGACAGGTTTTTTTTCCTAAAACTATTTGGTTCCAAACTCTGAAAACTTGTGGGCGTCTGATACTGACAGGTCCAGAAGGGTTTTGACATAGTTTGCCCCAAGCATGATTGATGCATAGAGTCCAAAAATTTGTTCCAGTTAAGCAGAGGCCAGGATGCTCCCCAAGTCCTGCCTCCCACCTTAGCCTCCCTTTGAAGCAGTCTCACTAAACCTAAGTTACCCTAGGATTTGAACCTGAAGGTTGGAAGCCTGCCCGATGGTGAGCCATGGACACTGGGAGCCCTCAGCCTTCACTGTCCTTGCTCTCTCTCTGCATGTCCAGGGCTGGGGAACCCAGCCAACTCACTCGGATGCAGGGGCCAAGGTATGGGGAAGCTCTTGGGCTGTGAAGAAGGCCAGGCCTCCTGGGGACAGTCTCAGAGTCCAGGACCCTCGGGAGTTTGCCTGGCTTCCCCTTTCCCACTGGTGATTTCCTGACTTCAGGTACACAGCTGGCACAGGCCTGAGTCCTGTTAAAATTAGATCGTCTTCCCGGGGTGCTTGTGGAGCTGGTGGCACTGTCACTGACATCAGTATTGGTGGCCATTATCATTTGGCCATCAGTATTAGACTTCAAAAATGTCAATTAGACCTTTTCATGACCCACCACCCCCTGTTCATTGTCTCTCCATCACAAGGGCAGGAAAGCAAAACCTCCTCTAAGTCTGCTCCAGCAAACCTCATTGACTCCGTTTCTTTACATTCTCCCCTGTACTCTGCCCATTGGCCACATGGGTCTCCTTGCTTCCTGTCCTGTCCTTTCCCAGGGCCTTTGAACAGCAGTTCCCTCCTCTCCAGAGAGATGCATGGTAATTCCCTCCCTTGATTAAGTCTCCATTGAAAGGTCACCTTCCCAGATACCCCCAGCCAAGGACACCCCTCTCCCTATAAGCTGTATATTTATTGTTTGTCTTTTAAAAATATTTTTGTAGATATATGTACCTTTATTTTATTCATGTATTTATATTTGGTGCTGAGAATCAAACCCAGTGCCTCACATATGCTAGGCAAGCGCTCTACCACTGAGCCACAGCTTCAGCCCCTGTTTGTCTTTTTGTCTCTCATGAATGCTGAGGCCAAGTCTAGTCTTTGCTCACCATGGTGTCCCTAGTGCTGTGCTCATAGGAAATGCTTGCTCAATACTGGGTGCATGGATAGATGGATACTGGATAGATGGATGGACGGACCAGTGGATGCTCCCACTGAAGGAGGAGACGAGGAGAACTTGTATCGATCTTCCCACTCACCCTCCAACGTGGGATTGCTGGCTCTCTTTTTAAATGTCACAACGGCTCACCCAGGAAAGGAGACTGACTTGTCCAAGGTCACACAGTAATAAGGGGGGCCTGGACTAGGAATCCATGAGTTCGTGACTCCAGGGCTGTGCATGGGTGGTTACCTACTGAAAGCACACTGCAGGAAGGACCCTCTGATGGTGATGGAGTACAGGTAAAAGGTTAAAAGGTCAGAACCTGGGGGCCAGGCAGATGGGGTAGCTGTTGTGAGGGGCCTGAAGGGTGTCCCTAAAGGGAGACTGAGGACCAAGGCAGGGATATGGGTGAACTTCATGGTAGGACTTAGAGCAAATGCTCAGTTCCCAGAGTAGGGAGGGGGCTCTGAGAGTCTGTCTAGGGGCCAGGGCTGATCAGGACAGGCTGGTCTCCAAATCCTTTCAAGTCCCATACCCACAATTCATGGAGCTAGGTGGCCCCCATGATTCTACCCTACCAGGATGGCCTTAGGCAGGGCTGGTGTAAGAGGTGGGGGTGGACAGGCTGCACTGGGGCTGCAGACCTTGCTGGTGAGTTGTCAGCTTCCAGCTAGGCCAACAGCAGACACTGCAGAACCATCAAGGGAGAGAGGCACAGGTTCACTGCTCAGGGCATCCCAGAGCAGCAGGCAGGAATGAAGGGCCTTGGCATCCTCACTGTGAGGACAGTGCGGGGCCCAGCATACTCCCAAAGGCAGGCAGGAGAGAGTGGTTAGAATTTCTCCTCTCTAAGCCATCCAGCTAAGCACATGGGAAAAGGAGGAATGTTGCTCCAGCCCGCAGAACATCCTCCATGCTCACTCCAGGAAACACTGCAGGGACACTGGTGTCCTAAAAGCAGGACAAGCCTGCCACCCAGTGCTGCCCAGCATCACCACAGCAGCCAGACAGCAAAGCTGCTTCTGGTGGCCCCACCTGGTGGTCCCCCCAACCCTGTGCCTGGCTGCTGAGAACAGCCAAGGCCTTCAGAGTTCCATGATGAACCGGAGTGGCCTCAGTCCCTTCTTACCTGAGAACAGGTTCTCACATCAAATCCTTCAATCTCCTTTGTCTTGAAAGTTCAGCGGAAGGACATGAGACCCCAGAAGGGAGGCCCTGTGGGAGATGTAGAATGTCACGGCTGGAGCAATTTAGAGTCACAAAATAAATGAGCAGCCAGGACAGGGGTGGACTGGAATATCGGGGTCCCATGGATAAAGGTCACTGTGAGAATGGGGTGACCATGGGGCGGGGCAGGTGCTCAACTATAAATGGAAATCAACATTCTGCCTGGCTCATCCTTACTCTCTGAGAGGGATAGCTTTGGAGTGGTGGAAGGATTATACCTATTTTTTTAATGTTATTAATATATAATGTTACATAGCATACATTTTATTGTATTTCTATGTTAAATATAATCATATATTATGTATTTTACTTATATTTTAATAGTGTTTAACAGAAAGGTAATTATAATAAAAATATAATCATGCACTGCATAATTTTCAGTCAATGATGAACGGTAACTAGAGAATCCCATGAGATTCCATCACACAGGAGTACCACGGCCATCTTAGTGTGAGAATGCTCTATGGTGTCCCACAACATGTTTATTAGAATGTCTCCCCATCATTAAGCAATGCATAAATATAATTAAAATAAAATAAATCATAATTTTCATACCACACTATGACCTGGGAACCCTCCTTACCTGTACTTTGTAGATGAGGAAACTGAGGCACAGAGAGGTGAAGTAATGGGTCCAGGGTCCGAGCTAGGATAAGCCAGAGCTGGGATTTGAACCCAGGTCCCCTGGCCCCCAGGGCAGAGCTCAGTAGCCATCATCTCACAGAGGCTTCCTGGCCATCCGTACATTCCTGGAGAAGAAGACACTGACTTGAGAAAACTTTCCTAAATTACCACCATCATACAGTTTTACGAACACTGCTCTTTAGTTGTACATAATAAGTACTTTTATATTTCTAAAGGGGTAAAACAAAGAAAGGAAATAATATCACCGACAGGGCTAGTTGATGGTGAATTTGTGAAGTTGATCTCATCTCCCAAACCTGTGCTCACGCCCTCTCTCCCTTTCTGGGGTCCTGTCCCAACTGCTAAAGCTTGGATCTGGAATGTCTCCCCAAAGCCCAAGTGTTAAAGCCTCCATTCCCAGTTTGGTGCCAGTGGGAAGTGGTGGAACCTTTAAGAGCTGGGGCTGGTGGGAGGTCTTGGGTCATTGAGGAAGTGTACCCTTAAAGGGGACTGTGGGACCTTGGACCCTTCTTCTTCCTCTTTTTCACTTCCCGGCCACAGGCTGAATCATTCTGTTCCATGAAACGTTCTCATCATTGCCATCTGCCGCTCCATCAGAAGGGCCTGGTCTGCCTGATCATGGACTGGGCCCTCCATGATCATAAGCCAAAATAAACCTTCTCTCTTTATAACTTAATACCCCAGGTTTGTTACAGTGATGAAAAGCTGATGGACACTCCCATCCTTGGCCACCTCTCTTAGTTCTTAAAAATGTGCATGGGTCAAAACACAGTTACAGGCAATAAGGCTTCAATAGTGGGATTTGTGGTCAGGTGGATGGAAGGCAAGAGAGAGGAAGGGAGTGCTGAAAGAAGAGACCAAGGGAAGGAGGAGAGAGTTGAAGTTTATTAAGCTCCTGACAAAGGACACTGACGTTCCAGGTGTGTTCCCTTAGATGGACCTATTGCCATCTCTGGAATGGACATTATTTCCTCCATTTAAAAGATAAGGAGGCAGAGGCTCTGAGACATATGGAGATGAAGCCAAGCAGCTAGAAAGTGGCAAAACTAAGATTAGCATCCAGTTCCCTTGATTTAACATATAGAGTTCACTGTGTATTCCCTGAGCCCCCGGGGGTGCCCAGACAAATAAAGCCCAATTCCTGGCCTCCAACAGCTTGGGATATACTGGAACTTATGTCCAGTGGGGTTTGCATGAGCAGATCTCTAGTTCAGACTGGGCCAATCCTGTGTTTTGGATTGTTGAAATATCATACACCCATCAAAAAGGATCACTAAGAAGAGAGTGCTGTTCAAAGAAAGGAGAGAGCACATGCCGAGAAAAAAGATGAGATGTGGTCTTTTTAAAAAATATATTTTTAGTTGTAGTTGAACACAGTATATTTTATTTATTTATATGTGGTGCTGAGGATCAAACCTAGCGCTTCACACGTGCTGGGCCAGCACTCTACCACTGAGCCACAACCCCAGCCCTGAGATGTGTTCTTTTAAGTGACTCTGTACTTGGTTAGCTATGTGACCATGGGTAGGTCACTTAATCTCTCTGGTCTTCTGTTTCTTATCTCAGCCAATCCCCTCATGGTTCCAGGAGAACTGAAATAACATAATGGGTATGAAAGCAACTGTAAACTGAAAATGTTTCACTATCTAGGTAAAATTACGATTATAATAAAGTGCTGCCAGTTGATTTCTGAGTAATTCTTATCAGTTTAGCTAGTGCTAAGTGCTCAGTCATTACACTTGGAGAATGAGAGAGCGGCTTAGATCATGAGTGACTCTCCTGTCTGCCTCCCAGCCTCCATCACTAAAAAACTAACTTGCATATAGATCCTCAGCACAATAGGCATTCCCTCAATTTACAGATGGGGAAAATGAAATTCAACCTGCCCAACATCCCTCAGCTTGAAAATCAGAGTCCAGATACGCCAGGTTCTCTGCCCCTTTCTGTGGCTCTCCTGCCCCTCCAACCCCCATATAAAAGATGAAGACAAGAAGTGAAGCTGTAAGTGAGTCTGCCATAAGAAGACAACCCCACAATCCGGGACCCAGATCCTGACGAGTGAAGACCTCATTTATCCAACCAGAGAGAGTCCCGAGAAAAAGTCAACTAGAGTAATGAAATCCCGAAGAATTTAGCTCTCCGTTTGAGAAACTATTTTTGTCTGAACCAAGATGAAAAGACAAAAGAAAGCACACCAAAAATGAAGAGAAACTAATTTGGAAGACATAATAGAGAGCAAACTTCTCAAATTTCCTCAGAGCCCAGGAGACGGTGATTATTCAAGAAATAATTAGATGCTATCCTGGGGGTAATGAAAGCTAAAAATGAAGAGGAGAGAAATTGAAAACTGCCAGAAAGGTCACGGGCTGCTCTCAATATATATATATTTTTTTCCTTTACAGATTTGAAAATGCCAGAATTAATTTGCAAAAGAACAATAAAAGCTGTTTAAACTCATCAGGGAGGAAACTCAAGTGGGAGGAGCTAAACATCTCACCCATCTGTTCCAGATGGTTCTACAGGGAAATCCTGGGCCAGATGAATCCTGGACCTAGAACCAGCAGACCATCCTTTTCTCAAATGGCTGTGGGAGAGCAGAGGCATGACCCCTGCCCAAAGCTGAACTATTCCTTGGCAAACTTTTTTTCTGTAAAAGGATAGTGAATATTTTTGGAGTGGAGGAAATACAGTCTCTGTTTCATTTACTCTCTTTTACTTCTGTAGAGTGAAAGCAACAGTAGTCAGTATGTAAATAAATGAGTATGGCCATGTTCAAGTAAAACTTTATAAAAATAAGCAGTAGATTCAATTTGATCCATAGGGCATATCAAATCAAATTCATTCTGTTCACCTGAATGGCTATAGTAGTTCCCATGTGGGCTTCCCACTTGCAGTCTGACCCTGTTCCCACCCACTCAAAAACACTGGCTATTAGAAGAATTTTTTGAAACTTAATAAATGGTAGTAATGATGATGATGATGACCACGACAATAATAACAACAGTAATATGACAGCTTCTAGCATGGAATAAGAGTACTTATGTGCTAGGGATGGTTCTTAGCCCTTATATAACATTTACTATCTTTTAAAGAAAAAACCCTTATGAAGAAGATAGGGAACTAAGGCTCAGAGAGGTTAAAGGAACTTACCCAAGATCTCACAGTCAATGAGTGTCAGAGGCAGGATTTGAACCATTCAGACAGCCTGGTTCCAGAGTACATGTTTTTGACTTATATGTTACTTTTTAATTATATTTTTTCTTGTACTTTACTGTCTCAAGTATGATTTGCTCCAAATTCTTCAGTAGGTTCCCCCAGCTTATAGGGTCAAGTCTAAATTCTTCCATTCAGCACACAAGGTCATCTGAGGCTTGGGGCATCTCACCTCTCCAGCCTCATCCTTCTCCAGGTCTCATCCCTGCCCTAAACACTCAGAACGGCTTAAAGAGCCCTAAACTCCCAGGCCTTTGTTCATGCTGTTCCCTCTGCCTAGGGTCCCCTCTCCTCCTTCATTCATTAACACCTGTTCTCCCTTCCAGACTCAGCCCAAGAGTCACCTCTTCTAAATAACCCTCCTTGACTCCATTTCCCGTTCCAGGTTGATCAAGTCACCTCATCTCTTTGGGACTTAGTTTGTATTCCTACAAATTGGTGGAGAGTAGTGGAATGGCCGGTTCCCTAATTGCCACTAACACTGTAGTATAAATTAGCCTATAAGATTACCTTGGTTGCCAAGGAGTGTTTAGAAGAAATGAAAAACATAAAAAATAACTTGAGGGTAGAGGAGAGAAAGGTTGCATGTTGTGTGACTCAATTTTGTTAAAACTGATACTCCCCAAGACCAGAGCATGGCTCAGTTTGTCTGGGAGCCTGGCAGCCCCATCTCCCTGATGTGTTTACGCAGGACCAGGCTCTGTACTCTGTATCTGCTTAAGAAGAGCAGCTGCTTGACTTGAATCCAGATTTCCTAACTCCAAAAACAATATGATTTTCCCAGCCCTGTACAAAGAAATTGCATTTGTCAGGCCGAGCAGGTTGATGAAAGCATTTCTTCAGAATCCCAACTCCTTCTGCTCTAATTCTGATTCTCCAAGGAACTTTTAACCTATAAATTAGTTGCTTGACTCTGATCTAAATCTGTTGTACGCCAATGCACTATTCACTATTTTACTCTTTCATCCATTTCTTTGCCTATAAGCACCTGGTTTATTTCACTTAGCATGGTAGGCAAATACTGCATGATCTCATATTTGTGAAATCTAAAATAGTCCAACTTCTAGAAGTGGAGAGTTAGGGTGACAGTTACCAGGGGCTACAGGAAGCAGGAGTTGTGGAAGACCTTGGTCAAAGGTTTCAAACTGAAATCTTATATCCTTGGTCAAAGGATACAAAGTTTCAGTTACACAAGATAAATAAGTTCTGCAGACACAAAGTACCACAGTGTGACTATAGTTAATGACACTGTATTGCATACTTGAAATCTGCAAGAAGGTAGATCTTAAATGTCATGTTCATTAACTTGATTGTGAGGATTCTTTCCCAATGTATGTCAAATTATCACCTTGTTGTGTACCTTAAATACATGGAACTTAATTGTCAACTGCATATCAATAATGAAGGGGGGAGGGTAAAAACTAACTTTGAACTTTAGCCCAGGATTGTGACTCTATTCTAATATGTAATGTAATTCTCCCATTCTTCTATCCACATATCCCTCCTCCCATCTTTCCTCCCCATCAGCCTCCCATCAATTTCTCCATCCTTCCCTCCATTTATTCGTCCTTCCATGCATTTTTGACCCAGCTCTCTTTCCATGCCTACTTTCACTCACTCGTTCACTTGAAAATTGCATGCTACTCTAAGCCACCGACAGTGGACCTGGCAGATGAGGTTCTGCTCTCATGGTGCTTCCACTGTAGTAGGGAGGACAGACGTGAGCAAGTGCTCTCTCCCCTGCCCTGTTTCCTGGGGGCACCCAAGGTCCTGCCTCCACCCTCATCCCCTTCCCTCCCCGCCTCTTCCTACCTCTCTCCCAGGCTAATTCTTTCCTGGCTTCTTGACCTCACTTCCTCATGCCTTTTTCAGTCCTGGTCTTTCTCCATTATCAGTTTTCTTACTTATTTTAATATTTTCATTCACAACTACCACCTGGGGCTGAACCACTGGGCTCTCTGGTCTAATCACGGCAAGTGCCTCCTCGCTGGCTTGTCAGCCCTCCCCCTGGTCCTTTCTCAACGTGCTGATCCCATCAAACATCAGTCAGATATTGATGTCTGCTTCAAACCCTGTGGTGGATCTCCATCTCACTTGGAGTAAAAGCCAGGGTCCCTACACTGTCCTGTCAGGCTCCACATGATCCTGACCCACCACGTCTCTGGCTCTTCTCCAACTGCTCCCCCCCCCTCACTCACAGGCCAACCACACTTTGCTGTTTCTCAAACACACCAAACGCACCTGCCTCAGGGCCTTTGCCCTTTCTTTTCACTCTACCTAGAACAGTCGCCTTCAAGACCTCACAAGGCTCAGGCTCTGAGTCCACTCAGGCTCACTCAAGTAGTCCTCATCAGGAGGGCTTCTCTGACCAGCACTCAAGAATAGCGTCTCACCTCCCCAACAGTCTCCGTCTTTATTCCTGCCTTCTTTTTCTCACAGGGCATTTTTTGTCTTTTGCTGTCTTCCCCCCATTAGAAAGCAAACCCCATTAAAAAGAAGCAGGGTAGGGGTTTCTGCTTTTATTTAGACCAGTCCTTGGCACACAGTAGGACTTAATACATGTCATAGGTAAATGAGTGAAAGAATGGATGAATGTCCATCTCCCTGCTGAATCTTTCCCCTCAGCCTAAGACATGTCCAAGGCGATATTGCTTAAAACAAAGATTGCCTCTTTAGCTTATCATCTTTGTTTTTCCTTCCACCACTTTTTGAAAAATTAC
The DNA here is from genome assembly GCF_045843805.1 of Urocitellus parryii. Taxonomy (NCBI): domain Eukaryota; kingdom Metazoa; phylum Chordata; class Mammalia; order Rodentia; family Sciuridae; genus Urocitellus; species Urocitellus parryii. The sequence goes on from NC_135546.1 coordinate 14,923,190, forward strand.
TCAAAACCTGTGTGTTGCATTACTAAAAGCATCTCTGTTTCAGGGCCCTGTTCACAATAGCCAAGACAAGGAATCAACCTAAGTATCTGCAGATGAGTGAATGAATTAAAAAATGTGGCATGTACACAGTGGAATATTATTCAACCATTAAAAAGAATGCAAGTCTGCCATTTGCAGCAACATAGATGGACCTGGAGGATGTTACACTAAGTGAAATAAGCCAGACACAGAAAGCGCACACTGCATGCCTTCACTTCTATGTGGAAGCTAAAAAGCTGATCTCAGAGAAGAACAGAACATTATTAGCACTTGGGGAGGACAGATGAGAGAGGATTCCAGTTAACGGCTACAGGATACAGTTGGATACGAGGAGTAACTCCTCAGGTTCCATAGCACAGTAGGGTAATTATAGGTGACAACAATTAATTGAATAATTCAAAATAACTAGTAGGGTGGATTTTGAAAGTTCCCAGCACAAAGAAATATATGTCTGAGTTGGTGGATATGCCAATTACCCTGATCTGATAACCATGCCCTGTGTACATGGGTTGAGATGTCACACTGTACCCCTCAAGAAAAAGGGTTGCATGACACAGAGCAATAAAAATTAAAAATAACTTCATGATGTCACAGAGCTAAAAAGGCCCTCCCATGATCCCATCACGATCCACAGTGACTCCCTTTGTCTTTCTCTGTGGCCTCTTGGAATCCTTAACCAGGTACAACTACTTCCTACATAAGTGCTGTCACCTACCATCCCCTGCAGGAGCTGACAGATGCTCCAGGTGTAAGGTGGCTTCAGGACAGCAGCTCCTAAGCTTCCTTCGTTTTCATTCCACTCCTGATCTTTTGACACTTCCTCACCCTCCCCCACTCTCTTTAATTCAACATTTTTCTTTAAAATAACTCATTTTTAAAATTTAAATAAAGTTCTTTTTAAAAGAAACTTTATGCAAAAATAAGGTGACTGGCCAATATTAGAATGTAACTATACAAATAAAGTAAAAACAAAACAATGTGATTAAATTCTAGATGGAGACTGTTCCCTGGGGGCGGGGCAGGGGGGCTCTGGCCCTGGACCTTCCCATCCTGACCCTTGCTCTCCATGAAAAGTGATCTGAGAGTGTCAGAGACGCATTAAAATCCCACGAGCTCCAAATTGAAATCCTCCAAAACTCAATCTTTTTCTGAGTGGAGCACGAACCACTCTTTGGAAGATCCTTTCTGTCACTCTAACAAATATCTGAGATAAACTAACTTATAAAGAGAAAAGCTCTATGTTGGCTTACAGGGTTGGAAGTCTCAGTCCATGATCAGCTGGCCCGTGGCTTAGGCAGCAGATAATGGCGGAAGTGCAGGGTGGAGAGAAGCCACTCACCTCATGGTTGAGAAGAAAAAAGAGGAAGCAGAAGGGGTCAGGATCCCAAGATCCCCTTCAAGAACATAACTTCAATGACCTGAAGACCTCCCGTAGGCCCCACCTCTTCAGGGTCTCACCCCTCCCCATGCGTCAAGCCAGGGACAGGGCCTCTAGAACATGGGCCTTTGGGGGACCACTCCAGACTACAGCAGTCCTGAGATGGTGGGAAGGGCAGCAGACTTCTAGACAGCGTGGGGCTAGTCCTGCCCAGCTATGAACCTGCTCACCACCTCAGTCACTTCTGTCCCCTGGAACTCAGCTTCCTTGTTTCTGAGAGAAGCAAGTTACTTGTGGGATTTCTAACAGTTACAGTCCACTGGGTTCTATGTCATCATCGTGTAGCATTTTAAGTGAATGTAATATTCCACAAAATTAATATACCACAACCCCCTGAACCTTACTATAGAACATTTCTATGGTTTCTGGTCTTTCATGATTCTAATGTTCCCCACTCCAAGAAAGTACTTTTTCTATTTTTAAGTTATTTCATATGATAGGTGTGTAGAATTGAGATTCCTGATTCAAAGCACATGGGTCTTGAATCTCTGGGGCCAACACTGCCCCCCACCCCCCGCCAAAACACACACAAGGTTTGTAGCATTTCAGAGCTGCAGACACAGTCTGGGAGGATGCTCTGGAAATGGGCCATGAACATTAGGAATATCTGACATAGTTTTAGACACACTAACTCATCTGGGGCTTGGGGTAAAGGTATGAATCGGAGGGGAAGAGCTCATTCTCCTTCAGGCAAGATTGTGCTTTGGCTCAGAGCTCAGCTCTTGGAAGCTCTAATGGCTGCCAGTGTTTTCCCTCTTTGCCCAAATCTCTGCTCTTCCCTTTGTCTAGTTCTCTGACACCAAGAACAAAGTAAAGGATTCAGAGAGAAACTTTCCATCTTTGCTTTCTCTTTCCAGTTGTTCCTTAACCTGTTTTCCTCCAAGGAGGAGGCCCTCAGCCCTGGTGTCCCTAGCTCCCACCAGGATGGGAAACCAAAAATGCACCCAAGACCTTTGAGATTGGCTTCGATGTTTGGGAATATTTTATTCTTTGTTCAGAGGGAGGATGTGTGATTTTTCTAGAAGTTTCTCTTGTTGCTTTCTTGGACATGATTTCTCAATGCCACACAGCAATGGCAAAGCTTTCCTCTAACAATCTCCCACTATTGACTCCTGTGTGCGTGGGTCAGCTCCTTGGGGGAGGGACTCAGGTCTGTCTTGTTCACAGCTGGATTTCTTGTACACAGAAATGTATGCCTGGCCCATAATGGGGGTCAGTTCCTACTTGCTGAATGAATCAATGTTGCAACCATATTCCTCCACTCTGTCTGGGGGTGGTGTAGGAATGGGTTGCTAGAGTTTGGATCTGGAATGTACCTCATGTGTTAAAGGCTTGGTCTCCAGCAAGGTGCCACTGGGGGGTAGTGAAACCTTTAAGATGTGGGACCTGGTGGGAGGTCTTTAGTCACTGGGCTGTCCTCTAGAAGAGGATTGTAGGACCCATGCCTCTTACTCTTCTCTTTCAGTTTCTGGCTGAGGTGAGAGGTTTTGCTCTGTCATATACACCTTTCATGATGTGCTGCCTTTCTAGAGGTCCCAAAGCAATGAGACCAATCCATCATGGACTGAGCCCTCCAAAACTTAAGCCAAGATAAACGTTTCTTTTTATAAGTTGATTATGTCACATATTTGTTTACACAAGAACAGAAAGCTGACTAACACAGGAATCAAGCCATTTCAAGTCAGCTCTCGGCCTCAAAGAGAAAGGAAATTTTCTAACCCCATGACGGATTACAGAGAAATAGGGATTTTCAAGATAGAATTTCAGGATTTTTCAAGTTCAAATTCATTATGTGAATAAAGTGAAATCAATACTAATCATTTTCTTCAGAAGATAATTAGAATGCATAGCTTTCTGTCCTTGGAGAAAGAGGACACTCCATCTAAGAAGAAAAGGGAGAGAAAAAGACGTGAGAAAAGAGAAAGAAATGAAAGAAAAGCAAGAGTGATAATAAAGAAGAAAAGGAGAATGTGTTAAAGAATAAAAGCAATCAATGAATAGAAAGCAAAAAAATTCTAACCCTAGGTTGAAATAATTTAAAAGATCATTTAAAAACATTGTGGGGGGTAGTTTTAAACCTGGTTTAAAATAGGTTTCTGAATGTTTTCAGGGTGATGTGCAAAGCTGTCCCGAGCTCTGTATTCTGACATTGGAGAGCAGTGCCTTCAGGGGAAAAGTGATGCAGGGATGCGGAGCCGGCATCTGGTACAGGAACGGAAGCCAGGAGCGGGTCAGGACCCTGGAGAGCTCCAAGCTCAACCTTGTCAGGCAAATCTGACCAAGCCAGAAGTGTTTCTGACATTTCAAGTTCTGGAGCTTTCTGTTCCTTGTGTTAACAGGGATGCAGAGGCTAAAAAAATGGACTCTTGGAATACTGGGGTTGAAAGTGTCTGTTGCTGATCTCCCTCCGAGATTCCAACCTCTGATCTGACTAGTCACCTGATCACCACCTTTGCTGCCAACTGCTAGGTCCAGTTATATTTGATTCTAAGGACCGGCCCCTACTTTGCCCATGTTATAGGCAACTTAGTGCTCTAGAAATGAAGTAAATAGTCCTAAGATAATGCCTCACATTCAGATTGAAAAGCAGATGTACAAAAGGTTGGGGGCTGTGGCTACAATTCCTCCTTAAGAGAGTAGAAATAGATTCCTTTGGGTTCCCATAAGGTATCCTATCTAAAGGCCCCATTCTTGTGGTCCAGTATGTGCAGTTCTTTGTACTTTACCTTACCTTGTTTTCCTCTTTCCCCAGAAGAATATCTACAATGGAAGATCTACTTAAAAACCCATAAATGGCCTACTTTCTATGAGTAATGGTCATCATGCTTGTCGTAGCTCACTGGATAGTAGCTGACTCCTCACTGCTTAGAGAACATATAAGTCCCCACTCTGTACCAAATTTTCCTTGGCTTAGGTCTGGCCATAGCTTACTTCTTCTGGGGCTCATCACTGGGAACTCCTCGGCTGTGAATGCAGAAGTTATAAGGCCCCAGTGGCCACAGCAGTACAGGACGGCTGGATCCTGGAGCCACTTTGCAGCAGGAATCACAACACAACTTAGAGAGGAAAAAAATGCTCAAGGTCAACAGTAAAGACACAGATCCCAGCACCATGGTAGGGGCAAGAAAATGAAGTGTTCTGGATTCTCAAAAGAGAGCCAAGCCATCAAAGGTGGCGCATCTCCCAGGGCCTACAGTACACTCCTGTTTACCCCCGGCATATGCTACAAGATGTATGAAAATGTGGTCTCCTGTCGCTGAGTATCCCCTCCCCTGGTCATGACAAGGTCAAAAATTCCACTTGCAGATGACAGGTTTTATTGGGGGTTGTGCACTACCCTTTCTGCATGCTTTCATGCAGAAGGCAACCACTGTCTAAGGGACTTCCAAAGCTGGCCCCTAGTTTCAGGTGGAGCAGGGCTTTGTGAAGCCCCCTTTCTCTCATGACCCTTTCAGTCTGTGGCCTGCGTGCACTCCGAAGCCCTCCTAATACTGATGCTACTTGGTACTATTATCTAGGAGAGGTTTGCCCTCCAGCTGCATGTTGGAACTACATGGGGAGATGAAAAGACAACAAAATGCCAAGGCCACACCCAGACCTCCAACATCACATCAGAATCTCTGGAGATCAGCCAGGCTAACCACAGTGGTTTTCAGAGCTCTCCAAGTAAGGCCAGTGCAGCCAAGGTCAAGAGCCACAGTCCTCCTGGGCCACTGGATAGTTCTCCTCCTGGGAGAACTGAGAATGGCAATTCAACCACCTCTATCACCACTGGGCTGAGCAGGTGCCCCACCCACAGAATGCAGTTTTTTTCCAATGCCTTTTGCACTGGTTTCTATTGCAAGTAAAACTCACGGGATCTTAAATGGCAATGCTGAGGGCTGGGGTTGTAGCTCAGTGGTAGACCACTTGCCTCGTATGTGTGAGGCCCTGGGTTCGATCCTCAGCACCACATAAAAATAAATAAATAAAGATATTGTGTCCATCTACAATTTAAGAAATATTTTAAAAATGGCAATGCTGACCATTTTAAGGTTTATTATATGAAAAAGATAAAAGTCAGGGACAGCATTAAAAAAAAAAGATATAGAATGCATGACCACCAAAGCTGCCTCCTCACAAGGATCCTGAGAGGCCGGGTGAGATCTCCAATACTGTGTCATATCAATATGATTTTCCTTTCAGATAAGGAACAACAATCTTCCACACTTAAAAATATTATAACCAGAAGCACAAAAGGAAGCATCGGTGGGGGCTTCTTACACCCTGGTGGTCACGCAGGCACACACCTGCTACACAACCAGCCTCCACTCAGAGCTCCCCCAAGGGGCTTGTGCAGCAGGTGCAGGTCCTTAGGGTCATCATTATCAACAGACAAGGCTGACAGGCTGTCACAGCCAGCTGAAAACTGCCTCAGACTACGGCTACGAATCAGGACCCTCTTGCCTTCATGCCAGGGTCGGGGGTCAGAACTGTATACGTGCACAACCTGTCACTTCAGCAAAACAGCCCAGGCTGATTCAGGACCAACTGCAATAAACTTTCAGTACTGCTTAAATAAAATGTGCTGTCCTTAAACTTTGATACTCAGCGTATGGTCTTCCACCCACAGCATGGGGGTCACCTGGCAGCTGTAGAAATGCAGAATCTCAGGCCCCCTCCCAGACCTATTAATTAGAACCTACTTTTCAAAAATGCACAGTTATGTCTGAGGCTTCAGCCAGTCCCCACGCCCACCAAGTCAGCTCAGGCCGGCTGGGGTCTCCTTCATGGGCTAACCATGGGTGGGGGGGGGTGGGGAGAGCACAGTTCCTATGGTCTGGTCCACCTTGAAGGGGTCTTAGCATTACTGAGGGCTGGGTGACTGTGCTGCTGGCACAGGGTCACTGGTCCTAGGGGTCCATGAGGACACTCCCACCCCTGTCCCTTTTCTTCTACCCAACATGAGAATTCAGATGAAGTCAGATTAGAGCTACAGTCAGTAAAGCCTTCAAGGCAAAATCAGTATGACACATTTAATGTTAATACTACTCATCACAAAAACAGTTAATACTGAACACCCATCTTTGAATCAACCTATCAGCTAGCACTTATATGTGCATCCAATCCTTACCAGGCTCTACACCAGTGCTTCGTCCACATTAGCCCATTCCTCTGAACAACCCTACAGAGTAAATGGTTGTTATCCCCATTTTAGAGACGTGGAAACTGAATCTTAGGTTAGGTATCTTGTCCAAGGTCACAGACTAAACAAGCAGTGCCATGACATAGATTCAGGTACATGATTCCAAAGACTCCACTCTTATCTCCTGCCCTGCTCTTCTTTGGGAATTGACCCCACTGAACATTCTGGGGTTACAGAAGCAAACATGCAGCTATAATTTGTGCCTTTGTGAATGCACCAGTCTAAAGAGGAGTCATTTCTGTGAACATGTAGCATAAACTCAGCTTTGCTTATATTCAATCATCTATTTCTATGAAAATCCTAAAAGCAGAGGCTATTATTTTTCCCACTTGCCACACTGCAGCAGGGTTCAGAGAGGTTGAGTAACTTCCTCGGGGTCACACACAGCTGGGCCTGACAGGGTGTGGAAGGAGAGGGCCAAAGCTGTGCATTCCTGAGCCAAAATTTTGGAGTCCTCTACACTCCAATGGAGAGAGGCTACTGTCCTCTTTGCCACATTCCCAGGTTCCTTGCCCCCACTTAGCTGTTCTCTGCTTCCTTGCCTAGGACTCTCTCCCTTTACCTGGAATGACCAATGTGATGGTCAAATGAACCAGTTCATGTATCATCCACAGTGGGATCCTGACATGTGTCAGTTACTTCTCTCAAATCTCATGACAGCTTTGAGGTTATGCAAAAGTCACACCCCTCCTCACTATTAATAGGAAGATAATAGGGAGCATGAGAACTTTTGAACATCAGCAACATTTTAAAAAAATATATTTAGTTGTCTATGAACATTTACTTATATGTGGTGCTGAGAATTGAACCCAGTGCCTCACACATGTCAGGCAAGCGTTCTACCACTGAGCCACAATACCATCCCTCAGCAACATTTTTTAACATTTCCCAGCTCATGGGGAACATGTAGCCTCAGATCACAAAGATGCAGCTCCTCTGGACCCAGCACTAGCTTTCAGGGGCTCAAGGGGCAGAAGCCAATGCAATAGTGCAGTGCAATCATTGGCCACATGAGGGCAGAACATACCCATACAAAGCCTGGCTCTAGCCACAGTGGTTCTTGGGATGGGGAGCTTACAAATGTGTCCAGAGGAAGGAAGAGGTGCTGAGCTCATGCACAGAGCACCATGAGAGCTGCGACCCTGGTGCCCACCCTCCCTACTCTGCCATTTTTCTTTCTCCTTCTCCCCTACTCACAGACAGCACCACATCCTCTAAGGTCAGTGCTTTATTTGAGGGTTAAAGTCACAGGCTAAGTACCTTCCTGACCCTTTCCATTCAGCAAATAGGCACTGTGCACCTGTTTCATGACATACAGTGTAGCAGGTGCTAGGGATTCATTTGTCACAAATAGGCAAAGATCCCTGTCCTCACTGAACTCCTGGTCTAATGGAATTTATTAGCTGCCTTCCTCCATACATTATACTACGTAAAATGTTCAAATCTGCACAAATTCTTTTTTAAATAAATTGAACAGTGATCCTCATAGACCTACCACTTCATTAAATAACCCCCTATCCATACATTCTAATTTTTGATGCTTTCCAAATAAGTGTAGACATCCCTAAATCTCTGTTGAAAATCATCATTACCTAGAGATCAGTGTTTACCCGATTTTTTGTTTGTTTTTGTTGTTGTTGTTTTGTTTTGTTTTGTTTTTGCTTTTGTTTTCTTGTAGTGGTGACTGAACCCAGGGGCACTTTACCACTGAGCTTCATACCCAACCCTTTTTAATTTTTTGGTTTTGAGACAAGTTCTCACCAAGTTGCATAGGGCCTTGCTATGTTGCTGAAGCTGGCCTTAAATTTGCCATCCTCCTGCCTTGGCCTCCCTAGTTTCTGAGATTACAGGCATGTGCCACTGCATTGGGCTCATTTATGTTCTTTCAAAACATGAATCAAGGTCCAGTAAACGCCCAGATCTTAAGTGCACAACTGAATGAGTATTGACAAATGCAAACATTTATGCTAGTAATATAATCAAGACATAAATATCATTAGCTATCTGACTAGTTTGGCAACTTTGGAATGGTTGTACACCTTTTGTAATTAGTTTTCTTATTTAAGAAAATAAAGTTGTTGAGGAAATTAAGTTAATAACATATGGCCACAATGGACATGGGATACCGAGTCAGCATGGCTGGAATGGAATTCTCACTCCACTAATTTCTGTTTGACTTTGGAAAAGTTGCTTAACCTCTCTAAGACTCTGTTTCCTCCCCAGAATTTAGTCATAAAACTCGCTTTTTAGCACTAGTCTCAACCCTGGATGACCTGAGGAACTTTTAAACACGACCAGCTGATTGATTCCTAATTATTTGGAAATAAAAAAATATATATGTTCTGATTGGAGAATGATTGGAGTTAGAACTAGGTTCAGGTAACTCTTCTGCAGACCTGGAAGACATTGGTTAAATACACTTAAACTCTCTGGGCCTCAGTTTTTCCATCTTTCCAATGGCTGCATCATAGGCTTGTTGTGAAGTACAGATGAGCTAATAGATACGAGAGGACAAGTTTACACCCTTGTGAAATATTATTTAGAAACTCTGGGATCAGAAAGCACCTCCTAAGTCTTAATTTGACAGAATTAACCATTTTAAATAAGGATAACTAAGGCACAGAGAGATAGTAAACTTTTTATTATACCTGCGTTAATGCATCCTGGCCCTGCTGATGCCTCAGACCCCTGGGGTGAGTGACCCTAAACCACTCATGTCTTCCTTCTTTCCGATAGCTCTCCTAACCATCCCAGTCTCTCTTTCCTATTTTGCTTTCTTTACATATTAATATCTTGTTACAAATATATGTTCTCTATTGTGTAGAAATAAAGAAATGAAATTTGTGGCACGTAAATCTCCAGTACCCATTCCTGTGCCCAGGCATTAATCACGGATGATTGTCAACCTTTCCCCTCTGAGTCTGTGGCTGTCTTAGATGTCTACTCCACAGACTCCTTAACCAAACATGGCCAAATCATCAGGGTTGACAGATGAAATGAAACCTCTCTTGCCATTTTCCTGATATGAAATTTGAATAAATACTGGCTGGCAATGTGAGCTGCCTTGCTTCTCCAAAGAGAATCAATTCTTCAAGGATAGGACCATGTATTATTTTCTTTTGCATTTCAACAAAGTTCCAAGCATGTTAAAAAAAAAAAAAAGCATCCTTAAGTTACCCCTCTTTGGCTGGAAAGGTCGTGTGCCATGGTGCGGAGCTCATGTCTCTGGATAAGACAATCCTGACTTCTAAACAACAAGACTCTGCCACTTACTGAGGCAAACTAACTTCCTTTCTCTGAACTTGGTTTCCTCATCTGCAAAATAGAGGAGCACATTGTCTCTCTTGTACGATTCTGTGAACACCTGTAGGTAAGGTCCTTTACATAGTGCCTGGCACAGAGCAGGTGCTCAGAAATGACATGTCAACAGCATGCTTATAGAAGTAAAGGAAGAAAGATGTGAGCCCAGTGTAGAAAATAATGTCAGATTCACTCACTGGAGTCTGAAGGAGAATTTTAAAAGATAATACTACTGCTGGAGATAGGTGAGTGCATGAAAAGTACATGTCACTTTACATGGTGGCTGATATAGGTATTGGTTATTGCAGAGCTGGTATCTTCTGGGACAGAACTCTATCAAGAAATGCCTAGGTGAATGTGTGTCTGCAGAGCACATGGTATGTAGGAGACAAGGAAGCGAAGGTAAGGCCATGCCACTTAGCTCACTATGCTGGGAAGGTGATGAAGAAGGTGCGCCTGGCAGGTGTCAGGAGAAGGCAGCTGGTGAGCCATTCTTATCAAGGAGCAAGACACTACCTGTGGGTGTCCCTACGGGTGATAAAAACCATGCAGCCACCTGGTAACAGGTAAGAGCCTGGGATCTAGGGAGACAGGTGTGAGAGAGTTGTCACCCTCTGAGTATGGAGCTGTGGAAGAGGGTCCCAGGCTTAGGGCCAGGGATAGTAAAGAACAAGAGCAGGGATTTGGGTCAAACAATGAGGCTTCACTCAGGACAGTCACCAAAGAAAGTGCAAGGTCAGAGAGCTGGGTCACCTATGTCCCCGAACCAGCAGTCAGCTGCAGGGGCAGGGGACAGTGCAGTGTACCCACCCCTTCCACCCTTTTGTAGCTCTAGAGGTGCCTTGGCCTACCCGCTTTCCCGAGCAGCCCCTCTGGCCCAGCAGGGCTGAGCAAACATCACTGGCCTCTCCTTGTCAGCAGCTGTCAGAGCACATTTGTGACAGCAGCCTTCATCCATGCTCCAGGAAGTCAGCAAGGCTGGGTGCTTCAGGGAATGGCCATATTTAGTGATGCCTAATATCCCTGGATGACATCAGTGGACTCATTTCCTGGCCCAGGCAGTGGAAAATGGGACTGGGATAAAAAGAAGAAAGAGAAAGAAAGAGAGGTAAAGGAAAGGAGGAAGGAAGGAAGGGAGGGAGGGAGGGGGAAGGAAACTCATTGGAAGGAGGAAACTCATGGCTCGTCTGCTCTGCAAATGTTCTAGAACTCCAGAGTCCCATACAGGGTTGGTCATGATCATGTACTTGTCCCTCAGGATCCCAACCTCTTGCCAGGTCTCAAACCCATTTGGGGGGCACCAACATTGGGATTCACTCTCCAGGGCCTTGAAGGAAATGGGGTAGAGTGGCATGAGTGTCAGGCCCCACAGCCTGCAGTCCAACCCAGCTGGGCTACTTCCTGGCTTGGAAACCTCTGGGCCTCTCTGGGCCTCAGTTTCTTCACCTGTGCATTCCCTCTCAGCCCCGTGGTTACAGGTCTAAATCAGTGTAAATATATGAATGGGGTCTTTGGCCTGCAAAGTAGTAGATATATATTAAGCCCAGTCCTCCCCAAAATCCATATAGTAATTCCTAGGGGCTTATTCTGGCAGGGCAGACTGGGAAGTAAATGGCTGTGACTGAGTCATATCACATGGTCATCCACCTTCTTTAGTGTCTTATTTTCAGCTGGGTTCTTTCCTCATAACAGTTGAAAAAGAGACTTTCAATTACTCTCTAATCATACCACATACTTTCAGGCCTCAGGGCCTTTGCTCAAGCTGGTGCTCTGGCCTGGAATGCACTTTTCCTCCCCAGTTTGCAAACTCCTATGCATTCTTCAAGACCCAACACCAGTGAAAACTCCTCAGGGAAGCCTGTCGTGTGTCTGAAGTCCCTCCCCCAGGCAGAAGTGGGGAAGCCTCCCTCCCACAGGCCTCCAATGGGAAACCAGAATAAGACCAGTGAGAACAAACTAAGTTGTCATGGTGTGTACCTCTCCCACACTCTCCCAGCCACTGGGCACAGCCGACCTGAGGCAGTCTCTGCCTCCATGATGCTGTGACTCTCTGTGTTGGGGGTGTGTGGCCATGGAGGGGCAGTGGTCACAGGGGAGCCAAGAGGCAGCACCGAAGGCCGCTTGTTGTCATGGAGACAGGGCCCCGTGGGCCAGCCAGGCCCGGGCCGGTCAGTGAATGAATAAACGTGGCCCATTTTTCTGCCTTTGTTTGGAGCCTCCCTGCGGCTTCCTGCTGTCAGCCCCAGCTGTGGGGAAGGCGGAATTTGCCTGATATCGCTGAGCCGCCGCCTGGCAGCGCCAAGCCTGGCCTGGGCCGCCCCACGCCAAGATTCATGCCCAGCAAACAAGTCGCACTTTGTTCCTGTGGGAAAGTCCAGCCTCTCAGGAAAGAGCCCTCTCTCTGCCGGCCCCTGGTCTGGGGACGCAGTGAGGCAAACAAAGCCTCCATCCACTGGCGACAATTCATGGGCCCCAACGTCCACCTCCGTACCCAGCGAGAAGACGGATCTGCTCTGGGAGGTGGAACTCCGGGCCATCCCTTTGTCCCCCTTATCCGGAAGGTCCCAGATGCAAACTGTCTGGCAAAAGGTCTCTCTGGCCTGCCCTTGCCCGCCTCTGGTTGCAGAGTGTTCGGGGAATGGGTGTGAGGCAGGTGGGCCTGTATGGGGACAGCATCACCAACAGAAGCCCACAGCTGCCCAAGGCTCCACAGAGGCCAGCCTCACCCCTGCACCCTGCACTGAGGCCAAGGGGAGTGGCAGCCTGCTCATGCCCTGGTGTCGTGAGAAGTCCCAAACGGCACCACTATCCAGATGGGTGGCCTTGGCCTGGTCACAGGCACTCTTCTGCCTCAAGGAGGCTGTGCCCTCCTGGCTCCTCCCAGCTGCCTCCCAGGATGTCTCAGTGGTCAGTCACAGGAACAGCAATGGGGAGTGACTTTATTTAGTACTGGTGTGTGTGCCCTCTCAGCCAAGGGCATCCTAAGAATTACCCCACTGGAAAGGTTCTCAAGATGAGAATTCACAAGCTCAAATTCACAAGCAAAGGTGTCCACAGGAAAAAAAAAAAACACGCTGGTAACAGGACAGAAGGATGCCATTCAGAGGGAAGGGAGCGGAGGATCTTGGGGATCCCTGCTCCACCTCGTATCCAATGACCCAGCACTGGCAATTGTGACCGTGTGGGGACGTGGGTCCAGCTATGTTGAATTTTCTGTTTTCTAAGGAAGTTGGAAATACGGATTTTGATGTGAAATTTCCCAATTTGTGAAAATGCAAAACTAAGCAATATATTCTTCATGTCTAAAGTAAAACTGTATATAAAACTTAGGGATGAGAAACATGAAGTTCAGCATGTTGATTACCTCTTGGGGATGGAGGGGAGGGTCTGGGAAGGGGCATTCAGGGGGCTCAGCAGTCTTGAGGTTGGTCTGTTTCTTTATCTGGGAGGTGGATCCATGGACAGTTATTGTGTGATTCTTTGTCTTATGTGGTCATGATATATTCTTCCTGTCATAGAATCAGTAATAAATTTTGTAAAAATGACCTAGGAACCAGATCACAGTTATTTGAAGACTCTATCCAATCCCCAGGTCACCCATTTGTGACACCTCCCCTGTGACTTAGGTACTATTTTACTGAGGAAGAACCTTGGACCTCAGGGGTTTAGGTCACATACCCAAGTTCACTCAGTTTTCCCTGATTCTCCCGGAAGCAGAGTTTGAGATGAAAGTTTGAGGGATATGATCCCAGAAAGCACCAACTGCAGAGTGGACAGTGAGAGAAGGAGGGGGAGACACCAGAGTAAGGGAAGTACATTAGGAGCCCCCAGGGACAGAACAGATAGGATATCAATAGACACACATGAGGGGAGTTATTGGGGGAACTGGTTCATGTGATTATGAAGGCCAGAAGCCCCACCATAGGCCTTATGGCTGGAGACCCTTGGATGTTGGCAGCATGGCTTTGAACAAGTCCAAGGATCTCAGAACTTGCAGGGGGGTGGCTATAGTGTAACTTGGATTCTAAGACTGAAGCCTGAGAACCTTGGGGAGTAACTGTTGCCAATTCTGGAGTCCAAAGGCCAGAGGAAACTAGAGTTCTGATGATCAAGGGCTGGAGACGAGTGACCAGCACCAGGGGAGGGAATGAATTCATTTCCTTTGCCTTTTTGTCCTGCCTGGGCCCCTAGCCAATTGGTTGGTTCCTGAAACACTGCCATAGACATACCCAGAAATCATATTTTAGCAACTATCTGGGTAACCCCTAATCCAGTCAAGTTGACACCCAAATTAACTATCACATCAAGTAAATAGTCCCTTTGGGCAAGTGGAGCTCAGTCCTACCTGGGACTTCTGGGAAATAGTATAGATATTCTGTCCAAAGGACAAGGTTTCTGAGGTTTTTCCCTCCCACTTCCATCAGACATTGGTTCAGGGCTGCTCCCAGGAGGCACGCGTTCCACAGTATGACTGGCCCTTGGATTGCAAGAATTGAGTGTCTTGGGCTGGAGATGTGGCTCAGCGGTAGCGCGCTCGCCTGGCATGCGTGCGGCCCAGGTTCAATCCTCAGCACCACATACCAACAAAGATGTTGTGTCCGCCGAGAACTAAAAAATAAATATTAAAAAAATTCTCTCTCTCTCTCTCTCTCTCTCTCTCTCTCTCTCTCTCTCTCCTCTCTCACTCTCTCTTTAAAAAAAAAAAAAAAGAATTGAGTGTCTCTGAGGCCAGAGAGAGCCTTCAAGAAAGGGATTCAATGATGGCTGAGAGGTGTGCACAAACAGGTCAGAGTGAGGAGCTAGAGCAGGACACTGACAGTGCCTGCTACAGTGCTTGGACCATTTGAAAGCCAGGTCGCTGGGCTTCCTTCACTATGATCTCTCTTGCCTGCTCAAATTCTCATACCTGAGTTGCTCCCTACTCTATATCTACTGAACAAAAACCTTGTTTCACCCCCCATTCCCCAAACACTTCACAACCAGAGGCTGGGGGAAGGTCTAGGGTATCGTATTTCCTACAGTCCTGTGTGATCCTGATGAACACTGGAGTTCCAGAACCATTGGCATAGGAGAGAAAGAGTGGGGCTTAGCCTGGCATCCAAAGTTGCCACCACACTCTGCTTTCTACCCTGCCCTGCCCTTCCCTGTCTCAGTCCCCTGGGCCATGCCCCCCCAACCTGCTCCATTATGTCTCAGAGGAACAGCCGGTTCTGGAAAATACAATGCTTGCAGGAAAGTCCATGCACAGCAATTTCAGACTTGTGGGATTTAAGAAACTGCCCAAATTGAGGGTTTTTGAAATTACTCCACTTATCTCTTCTTGGCCTTAAGATTTCTTTTTATAAATTGAGATGATGGAAATGTTTCTCCCTTCTATGGAGAGGCATAAAGGGAAGCAATTCCGTTTTGTAACCCAAAACACAAGCTTTAATTTTCTATTTCCTCTGTAGCCACAGTAAAGCTGTTAATCTTTAAACCTGCACTGATATCCCCATCTTGGATGTTAAAAGGGAATCTAAAAGCTCCCTCTTCTTCCCTCTGGTTTATCTGAATAGAACTCTGTGAAACAGACATGGGCAGCCAAAGCCTTGAGATCATTAGGGAGTCCTTCAACATGAGGAAGGTATCTGTACTCTGTGGTACATTATTTCGTGAGCATCTACTATGTGTCTGGCATGGTGCTGGGTTGTGGGAATACCAAGGTAAGCACATACCAGCCCCCACCTGCTGTGAGACAGCTGGAACACTGGATGACTTCCCTGCCATCCAGTGGAAGGGGAGACACAAGGTACAGGGCTTTGACCCTGATCATGGTACCCTGCCCCAGTGAGATATACCTAGAGCCATAGTGATAATACTCATTTCCTTGTGCCATTTGGGGATGAGCCATAATCAAACCTGTTGCAGAATCTGGCTGGGGCAGTTTCTATGCTATCTCCTTCCTCACTCTTTTTAGGCTCCTTCTGAGCATTTGGAGAGTTTGCACAGAATGCTCAAGTTTCAGTCTCTGTCTTCTGGGTCTTTCCCTGCTTGAGAGCTAAGATGTCTTTTATATCAAACATTCTGGTTCTCAACAGAAGATCCCTGGCTGTTTCAGGAATCAATGAAAGGGTCATTCAAACCAGTGGGGATATGGCTTTCCTTAACATCAGTCTTTTTGGTGATGACTATCTCACTATTCTTGCAAGGAAGGTCAGAGGACATGATCTGAAAAGTAGAAGAGTATCTCATTTTAAGTGGGTTCCTCAGTTCCCCCTGCACACTTAATGACATGCTGGGCATGGAACATGCACTGAGCAATGAGGGTCCATAGAACAACAGATTTTCAGACAAGCCTTTCTTTAGGGTAAATGGGGTCCAAGGACCAGTTGTACCTCTAGGAGAAGGTTTATGATCCAGGAAATGTGAGAACATGTACATTGTTGTGAGGGTCCCAGCAGGATGAAGATGATATTGACAGAAAGTCACCATTAATGTTATAAAAAGCTCTAAAGGGCTGGGGTTGTGGCTTAGCAGTAGAGAGCTCGCCTAGCACATGCAAGGCCCTAGGTTTGATTTTCAGCACATATAAAATAAAATAAATAAAACAAAGGTATTGTGTCCAACTACTACTAAAAAATAAATATTAAAAAATATCATCATACAAAGTTCTAAAAAAAATCTAAAAGTTCACTAAAGGCAAAGTCCAAAGAAATGGACCTGTTTGGTCTAGAGATCAGTGATAAGCCTGGTGATAGTACAGCATATACCCTGGTGGGGGCTCAGGTCTCTGCCACCTCCTATGTCCCCGTAGAGACAGTGAGTCGTCCATTCTAGCAGCTCATAGTGTGAAGCTTCTGCCAGCATCAGAATCTTGATTCTTTCATTCTTTGGGGTCAATATTCTCCAGTGACCCATCTGGCTGCAGTCTGTCTGCTCAGCAGGAGCAAGAATCTTCTTGAAGTCAACTGTAGTCCCTTACTGAATACTGACTGCTGCTCTGCTAGACCAAGTCTGTGGAAGGGCAATTTCTAGATTTATCATCACCCAGCAATGGTTCCCAAATGCAATTGCCCACTGGAATATCAAAAGGAGTCTTAAAAACACCCATGGAGAGTACCCCCAAAGGGATGCTATGTGTTGATCTGGGGGTGGAGCCTGGGTGCCATGATTTCTTTAAAAGTTAATCAGGTGACTCTTACATTCAGCTAAAATTGTGAATGCTAACACAAAACAAGAAAGAGGTCCATATAACTATCTTCTTCTTGAAAACTAAGAATGCACATTATATGAGCGGTCTTGAGAGAAACTGAAAGAAAGACCCATTTCACAAACTTATTTAGCTGTGAAAACCTTTTGTCTCCTGATACGGAAAGACATCTACAGAGTACATGTTAGTACATTCTGGGGACACAGCTGAGGGACTGCAAAAAAAGGAGCTTTCAGACAATCTGTAGGGTGAAGTGGTCACCAGGGTAGTGGGAATGAAGACTCTACAGAGACAGGACATTCTGATATTTGCCCAAATGGAAAACTTTGGAGTTGATCAAAATATTCACTTTCCCTACACTGACCTCTGGCTTGGTCATCAGACTGGTTAATGAAATGTGAGAAGGAATGACATATGTCCTTTCTAGTGTTAAAATATGAAGAGCCACTTCCTAGTATCACTGAGTTTTCTGATTTTCTTCTAACATGAGGCAGCAACATATCAGATAGAGGCTTCTCCCATAGCCTGAATCCCAGAATAAAGGAGAATAAAGGAGACATGAAATAGAAAAAAGCAATCTGCAGCAGACAAGTAAGACTTGCACAAGAAAAAAATCTTTGTAATTACAAGCCACTGAGATTTGGGAAACATTTGTTACTACATCATAACTAAGCTTAGACTGACTGATGCACCCATGGACATGGGACTGATGACATGCTTGTTCTTGCCATAGGAGCTAAGCATTTAGATTAAGTGCTATTCAAACTGTCTGTATGATTTGAATTTTTCCCTCTTGAGCATGTATTTCATTAGAAAATTTAAAAAGTATTTAGAAGTGTTTTAAGATTGACCTTCACAGATGAAATCTTCCTTCTGCTCAGGCTGGCAGAGTTGATTGGAAGCTTTAAGTGCATTCTTTGCTCAAATAAGACAACAAAATGCCTTTCCTGGAGGAGATGCCTAACCTTTAAAAAATATCCTTTCAGAACTTGGATGTGCAGAAGGAAACGCTTTGGGGGACATGACTTTAAAATCAGTGAACGTTATTTTTGGTCTGTGCCCAACACACACAGGCTCTGGGTCACCCACCTGGAGGGGAAATGGCTCAGTCAAAATGTCAAGGCAATAACTTCCACAAGACCTTTCAGTTTCCTGCTCTGGGGACAATTAGGCAGCAGAGAGTAATGTATACCCAGCCTCAGAAGAGATATCCAAGAACAGCATGGAGCTCATCCTTTGACTGGCTCACTTAAAGCCAGCTGGATCCCCTAAGTTTGACCCCTATTGAAAAAATATCTCCCTCAATTAACCTATCACAGCGTTTGTGATTCCACCATTAAAACTTTATCCTTCAAAGCCTTCAGGCCTCCCACAAAGCTCTATGATGGTACTTTGCCAAGTAGAATCTGTGAGGGAGACTGTTTCCTTGTGAAGAGGAACATGTAATTGGCATCAGGTTAGGGACCTAAAGGGTGATATTATGGGACGGAAGTGAACCATAGGAATCACCAAGTTCTGTTCCTTCTGGCCATCTAGACATTCTCTTTGTGAAGACCTGGTCAGGGCTCTGCAAAGGGCATGATTAGTGTTCAGCTGAAATGAACAAGGCAACTCAACCTACAGTTAAAAAGCTGAACCAGTTCCTTCCTACTGCAAATAGCAGCTATCATTGAGGTAAAGCTTGAATGGAGAAACCCTGAGCACAGAACAGTGATGGGAAGGCCTTCTGAGGTCTAACTTCCACCTCACTCTTCCAACACTCCTCTCTATTGAACAAACAAAGGGTATGGAGCCACATGGTCAAAGTACATCTCAAAAGTGTAGGGTGCTTTGTTTTGTTTTGTTTTCCAGCTGAGAAAAGGCCCAGGGAAGCAGAACCTGAGTTGTAGTTTTAACCAAAAAAAAAAAAAATTAAAAAGAGGCATAGAGGGAAGGGGTGGGAACTAGAGACAAAGTTTTCCAGCTTCTCTGTGTTCAGAGGAGCCACCTCAAACTATTAAGCTGCTGTTCAGAGTAGTTGGGGAGGTGCGAGCCTCTCAAATAATCACACTCAATGGGTTTACGTCAGGACAAGAGCTCCCAAAGTGAAATTTCTGAAAGAGAGGTGGGCAACCTTTGAAAATACCCTAAATACCCAAGTATCTATCATATGTGAAGAACTCCTACAAATCAATGAGAAGACAGATAGCCCAACAAATGCCTGGGTTAAGGACTTAAACAAGCACTTCTCAAAGAGAAGTTCCAAAAAGCCATTGAGTATGTGTAAGAAGGTACAGCCTCATTACTGATCAGGGAAAGGCAAATTAAAACAACCAATAGAACACTGAAGAACAGAAGCTTAACATGGAACATTATATACTATAGATATTTTTCACGTCACAAGTCCACATGCATCCAAGGTGCAAAAGCTCTTCCTGTGCTCCCTCTCATTCCCTCAAGATACTCTGGTGTCCCCAACCCCTTCTGTCCTCCCATCTTCAGGGAAAGGCTCCATTATCCCATTATGTGACTTGGCCAAGACCCCTTCTCCCTACAAGCCTCAACCATCTCAATCAGAAAACAGGAAATTTGAACAATATAAATTTCAGAGTCTCTTTCAGCTTTCATATTTGGAAACTTCCCATTAAAACTCAAACTCTCAGCCCCTTCCCTTCAGATTAAAATTAGGTCCAGGTTCAGGTCAGGGATGGAACTTCCTTACATTTCAATATGACCCCTAAGCAACTCTCTAATGCCAATTAAAGATAACCCTCTATGGCAATGGGTCCCAAACATGGTTCAGAATTTCTTGAGAGTACATGCTAGTAATCTGCATTTTAAAATGTTATTGTATGCTTCATTGACACATGATAATTGTACATATTTATAGAGTGTGATGTATACATTTTGATAGATGTATACAATATATATATAATGACCAAATCAGGGTATTTAATATATCTATCACCTCATACATTTATCATGTGTTAGTGACTATAGGAAATCATATTGTAGTGAATATGCTAAAATAACTAGAAGAGAGGATTCTGAATGGAAATCATCAGTTTTAGACACCTCCCAGGAGATTCTGATGAATTGAGGTATGAGAAATACCAGCCTCCCATTCAGAGAATGTATGCTGGCCCAAGCTTCCCTAATTGGCACCCAAGTCTTCCTACCTACCTGTGCCTCAGTTTCCTTAGACTCAGAGTGGAAATAATGACTTCATTTAGCCTCTGTCAGGCGGACAGAGACACAATTGGCTCCTGGGGCAGTGAGGCAGGGTGCCTGATCCAATTCTCCTACCAGGGAGAATTCTAGGCTCTGTGGCTCCTGGCAAGGCTGGGTTGGGGTGAGGAGGAGGAGGCCAGTGCAGGCCCACCTCATAAATCACAGGCCAGGAAACCAGGGCAAGCGCCCCTGCCTCGATATATACTACACATTAGATGCTTCACTGGTGTCCCACAAGCGAGCTTTGTGAAACAAGGCTGGGGAAGAGGGTGGGCAATTACCAGAAATCAAACTGTGGGCCAGCTCACCCCCAGGGTCTCCAGTTCCACAAGCCTCCTCAGGCAGGGGCTTGAAACATGGCTTTTTTTTTTTTTTTTGGACGGGGAGTTTTTGGCTCTGAGTTTGAGGGCAAACAAAAGGCCCTCAAAAAGGAGACAGAAATCTATTACCCGCCTGTCCAGAAATAGCCCCGGGTGAGGCTGGGCTATAGCCAAGTGCTGAGAAGTGGACCTTGGGGAAGGGGAGGCCTCTGCAAGGGGAGCAGGGGCTGCTGGCTGTAGGGAAGGGCTGCAAGGGAACACTTTAGCCTCAGGAAATCGTGGAACAATGGCTTTCATTCCAGACTCCCCAGCTGTTGAGGAATCCCTCATGATTGTAAGAAGCAGTGATGGATCAGCATTCAGGTGCCCAAGCTGTGCATCAAGTAGTGGGTTCAGGTGAGTCTGTACCAACCAGAGAGGGCGCCCTTGACTCATTCATCTGCCAGAAGGGGCGCCTTTGCCTCATTGATACAAAGGCTCTACATAGACAGTAGGAAGCTCTGGCCAAACCTACCTCCAAGGCTGCTTTGCCCAGCCAAGGGGAGTGTGGAAGGAAAAAAACAGGGTGTGCCTAGGGGCTGAGCAGGGATCCACCTACCAGTCAGCACCCGTCAGCATACAGAGAACATCCAGATCAAGGTCAACAGCACCTGCCCACTGGGTATTATCCTAGGGCTCAGAATTGTAGGGAGGGACTAGATGTTGGCACCCAGGCTACTAGCTTATTTCCTGAATGGGCTTAGAGGTTGGGGTGATCCTGTAAAGGTAAATATGTCCTCATGAGACGGGAGATGAAGGTGTAAGGAGGATGCCTGACTTAGCCACCCTGCAGGGTTCCCCATCATCAGAACTCATTAATTTGCACTTTTTCTCACCATCTTTGCACCATCCAAGTCTACATCTAGACTGCCTCATTCCTATCCATCAACTTGGCAAGAAGTGGAGGAGGGAGCCCATAGCACAGCAATTTCCTGAGCAGTAATCAGGATGGTTAAGCAGGTACCAGGTGGTCAGGGAGGCTCCTACTAAAGTAAACAGTGCCTCCCCTCCATGTGGCTTGCCCAGCCCAGAGGCCACCCTTGGAATCACACCTCAGAGGTTTTTTTTCTCTCCTACTTTGAAAGGTTCTGGGGAGGCCAGGCAGAGTGAATGCTCAATTAAATGCATTTAAAGGTAATGAAGTGTAATGTTCCTGCTGGAAATGCAAAGGCAGCTGGGAGATGGGGAATAGCAGCACTTCCAGCCAATTCTTGGGGTCCCAGATTTGTGGCCAGATAGGGGTGGAGAATTTGGGGGAAAGGATGTCAGATACGGATACATGACTCTGAACAAGGGCACCCAGTAGATGGAGGGTAGACAAAATGTTCTATAGAAAGGAAATGAAGGCTGACACCTAGCAGTGGCAGTATTGGAGCCCTTTAGCCTGTCTATAGAGGGCTAAGAGGAAAAGGACACTTGGATTGGAGGTTTAACTTGGAGACAGCCTATATGCCAACTGTTGAAGACACTGAGCTTTGCACCAGATACAACTGGGGTCAAATCATTGGGGGGTTTTTTTTGGTAGGAGGGGTTACTGGGGGGTTGAACTCAGGGGCACTTAACCATTGAACCACATCCCCAGCTCTATTTTATATTTTATTCAGAGACAGAGTCTTACTGAGTTGCTTAGCCCCTCACCATTGCTAAGGCTGGCTTTGAACTTGAATTCTGCCTCAGCTTCCCAAACTGCTGGATTACAGCATGAACCACCATGCACAGCTGAATCCTTGGTTTATCACACACAATTTAGCTGATCTTGACTAAAAGATTCACCTCTCGAGTCTCAGTCTTCTTATCTGTAACATGGGAAGCGATAGTTTTGTACCTACTTCTAGGGTGGGCAGGAAGGTTAAATGGGAGAAGGCACAGAGTACTTAACATGTAGCTGGCACTCAATTGTCACTAAGAAAGACAGATGTTTGTGGTCTGATACAATAAATAATAGCACCCATCAGCATACAGAGAACATCCAGGTCAAGGTCAACAGCACCTGCCCACTGGGTATTATCCTAGGGCTCAGAATTGAGCCTACTATGTGGGGTTCTTGCCAAACACTCTTATGCATTTACTCATCGACTCAAACCGGAAGCAGGGAGAAGCAGAGCCTAGACAGACTAATTCAGCAATAAGGAAGGGTTCACATGATAGTCAGCAGGGACAGCAGGAGGGCAGTCATTAGTCATCCATGTCAGAGGAAAGGAGGAGACCCCAGGTTGTAGTGGTCCTTGGAGGCTAGCAGGTAGCAAACATGCCTTTATTGGGATGCCAAATCTGTGGGCTGCATGCTACTACCCTGAAGCCTGTGTCTTGGGTCAGTGTAACCAATCCATCACAGACTGTCCCCCCCCACTCCCCACCCCCCGCCGGAGGCTTCCAAGTCTTTCTCAATAAGGGTTGCAAAAGGATGTTAAATCAACTTGCTGTCTTTGTACTCAGATGAACTCACAAGGAAGGGGTGGTGGGTGTGAGAAACATTCCTTCACCTTACATAGGGGGAATTGCTCTAAGAACACCAGCCTTCAACAAAGTGCAACCTCTATGGGCCAGTGGGGTGCTAATTCCCTTTTTTGCCATAATGTACACGACTCTGTGGGTCAGGATTATCTCAGGAAGGAGCAGGGACTGAGTCTGCAAGTTTAAGAGCTCTAGGACTGCAGCTGAGCACAGACTGGAAGAGACAGTGGCCTCCAACAGCCCCTCTTTCAACCAGTGCCTCTGTTTCCCCATTTGGAAAATGCCAAGAATGGTACAAGCTCTCAAACAGCCTCAATTTTTCTAAAACCAAGCTGTACAACCCACCACAGAGTTGTCTCTAAAGAAGACATTTATGGCAAGGAGCAGCCTTGCATCCAGCCCCAAAGAGCTTCCCGAGAAGAATTAAGGTTTCAGAGTCAAGGTTAAAAATCTCCAAAGTCAGGCTGGGGTTGTAGTTCAGTGGTATAGCACTTGCCTAGCATGTGTGAGGCACTAGGGTTTGATTCTTAGCACCACATATAAGTAAATAAATTCTATTGACAACCAAAAAATAATAATTTTAAAAAATCTCCAATGTCTGACAAGAGCCCAGCTGCATATTATGGTATATTATGGCATTTCTCAGAGGTTCCTCTGTTGTCTAGTTCCAGGTGTGAATTGTTCATTTTATGCTTTCCCTGATTCAATCACTCAGTTACTCAGCCAGCAGGTGCTGCCTCCTCTATGTCACCCTTAGCATGACTCAGGAAGAACTAGAAATTTCTGCCTTCCGAGGACTGGCATTGCTTCTGTTTTACGTTCTCCAGGAAAATATGCTCTCCTGCCAGGTTTTTTCTTATCACCCTTCATTTCCATGATTGTATTTTTTCACTTTTATTTACCTTTCTCAGCTCAGGGTGGTATAACTTGAAGTTAGTCTGCACTATTTTGAGTTCATTTGGACTGGTGATAGGTATCTTGATTCCTTCTTATAGGCTAGTCAATGAATTAGAGAGAGTATGCACACATATTTTTAAAAAGGATGAAAAATAGTATAGATGAGATGTAGAAGCCACTACTGAGACTGTCTTAAGTGACAAGTCTTCACTTTATGTCTAAAATACTCTTTTTCAATGCTCCAGCTTTTGGTTCTCTGGACATTCCTTCCCTTTACACTTGATCATAACATGCTCAGAATGGTTTTTGCCTCTTACTACCATCTGGCAACAGATCCAAGAGCTGGTGAGCAAACTGCAGTGTGGCTGGAGGAACCACAGCCAGTAGGGGTTAGGGGAGGAGTTTGCAGATAATAGCCAGGATGGATGGTGAGGCTACAGGTCAAGGCCCAGGACCCGGGAATGTTTAGCTGAGGATGCAGGGTGAAAGCAACAGTTAATCAGTTACTAAAGCAAGACTGGGCTGGGTGTTAACAATCAAGAAAACTATGTCCTTGAGTGGTATCTGAAATCAAGGTCTTCACTGTGAATTACACAATTCGACTTCACTGTGGACTACAGAATTCAACTTCACTCCACACAATTCAGTTCCCCCTAGCAAGTTAGTTATACAGGTGTTTGTGAGAACAAAACCCGATTCACATTGCAAGCAGGTATACTGCCTTACAAGGCTCATTGTATTTACCTGTGTGCACATCTCATACTGTAAGCTAAACTGTAAGGTTGGAGGCAGGGGGCATAGTCCCTGACTTCTTTTTAATGCCCATAGAGGGCAAAAGTAACAATGACCTTATAGATGGCTGCTTCTACTTAGGGCCATTTTGAGAATTGGTAAGATTATATATAAATCACAGGGTACCTGGATGCATGTAAAAACTCTCCAATATGGGCTGGCATTGTGGCTCAGTGGTAGAGTGCTTGCCTAGTATGTGTGAGGCACTGGGATCAATTCACAGCACCACATATAAAAAAAACAAATGAATAAAATAAAGGTCCATCAAAATCTAAAAAAAAATATTTTCAAAAACTATCCATTGTCTGTTATTCTTCCTTACTAATCAGTACATGTTTACTAATTGCTTTTCTTATTTGTTTGCAAGTATCAGGGCACAGAGACATAGGAAATGTTCTTATCCATCAGGTAGCCTCTGATATTTTGGGGTGAAGAAGAAATTCAGAAAGCAGGAAGTGACTGTTGGAAGCAGGTATAGGAGCATGAATCACAGATACTATAACTTAATGATTTGAATGGTTGCCTTCTCTATTAGATTGCTTCAGCTGTCAAATCAATGTACCTTAGATCAACTGCAGCCATGGACATTTGTTTTCTTCCAGTTCACGAGGCTGGCAGCTCAAGACTTAAGTGTGGTTTCCTTTGAGGCCACTCTCCTTGGCTGTCTCTCTTGTTGTCTCTTCACATAGTCAGCCCTCTGAGTGGTCACCTCTGATGACTTTGTTCTTATAAGGACACCAGTCACTGGATTAAGGGCCACCCTGATGGTCTTATTTTACCTTACCCACTCTTGTATAAATTCCATCTTCAAACACAGTCATATTTCAAGATACTGGAAATTTGGGCTTCAACATATGGAACAGGGAGCGGAGGCACAATGCAGCCCTAACACCTTCTACTCTTTCTACTACACCATTGCATGGGTTTTGAGCTCTCTAAGAGTGCTGCAGTTTGCCCACTTCCCTGAGAGCCACAGCAGCCTGTGAGGTCTGGTCCTGGGCATCACCTTTACCAGGGTCACAATGTCTGTCTCCATCCTGCCCTGTGGAACCAGCTGGGTGCAAACTTACTCTCATGCAATGCTTGAAACAGTCCCTGTTCTCTCCCCACCATGCTAATTGCTTCCCAAAGAACAGCACACACCTTCTGAACAACACAAGAGGGCCAGAGTCAAGAAAAAAGTTGGTGTGAAGCTTTCCATGGCTCTCAGGTCCCCTGGACTCTGTGAATCTGAAATCTCCTGATCCAGAGAGTGGAGGGAGACAAATATTGGCCTTGCTGATGGGTGGGGCATTTTAACAGGGGTGGACCACTTACAGGATCCAAAATATTCCTGACTTACTGTCGACACTACCAGCTGACATGGGAACTGCAGGAGAAGCCTGCACTGGAGTCCTGGCTCTACCACTAGGAGTAGTGTTGGGAGTCGCCCTGGCTCCAAAGACTAACTTCCCCATCCCCCAAGAAGAGCCATCCAATGGTGAGCCCTGCTGGCTCACATGATCCTGCCGTCCAATGGTGAGCCCTGCTGGCTCACATGATCCTTACCCACCAATCAGACTAGCCCTGCTGGCTCACCTGATCCTTACCCACCAATAAAAAAGCACCCCATGCCAACTGTCAAACTACCCCGGGCTCTATAAATATGCAGATCTGTTCCTCAATAAACAGGCATTTTCTCTGATGGCAAGCCTTGATCATTCTTTCAAGTAGTAGTTACATTCCATTCTAACTTTGGTTCCTTGTCTTCAGAATGGGGTTACAGGTTGCTGTAAGGCCAAAAAAGGACTGTGGAATTTGGATGGGAGGAACCATTCCTCATGCTGGGGAGTGGTGTTCCATCTAAGAGTGAGCACAAAGCTGTCAGCCCTGCAATGCAAGCTTCAGTGATTGGCCCAAAGACCCATGTGAGGCCCTGTACCCTTGGGCTCCACCTTCCTAGACTCATCTGATGTTCCCTGGCAGGAAAGTCATCTGTGCCTCTCTACTCTTGCTCAGCAGTAACTTCTACCTGAATGCCCTTGGCCTTTCTTCCAAATTCCTGCCTCTCCTACTCTGTTCTGCTCTGCTCCTTCAATATGGGACTCAGTGCTTTGGGAACAGACATTGGTTCTATCCCCTGTGCCATCATTTACCAGGTGGGTGGCCCTGGCCATGTTATGAAAACATACCAGGCATTTTATCTTTTTTTAAAATTCCCTTTTGAGAATACATCTGGAGTTAATTCAGACCTCACATTAAACTTCCTCTATCTTCCTAACTCATCTCTGTATCCAACAGAAGGACAAACTGGGACACATGACCAACTTTGATTAAGAAAGACGGATTCAGCAACATTTCCTGGACACATAGATGGCATAAAGCCCCTGTGGCTGGAATAAGGCATACTGAGTGTGGGAGTGCCACATCCTTGGCTCATGAGAGCTTGATACACATGGTCCACATTTCTGATGGTTCAACTGAAGACATTTTGACTTCAGCACTGTGTGAAGGCAAGCCATACTACCATGCTGTTTGTCACTTACAGTACAGTGCTCACTAAGTTACATGAGATGTCCAAACCTTTATTAGAGAACACACCTTGTGTCGGGCAACTTTCTCAACTGCAGGCTAATGTGAGTATCTGAGCACATTGAAGGTGGGAGAGCTGAGCTCTGATGTTGGGTGGCTTAGGTGTATGACATGCACTTTGGAGGTGTTCATTTGGATATGTTCAATATATTATAAGCTCACTGTACTCAAAGAGTACACTAAATCTGTTGCTCCACCAAATCACTCACAAGTGCTCTTCAGTGCTCAATTCAACATGTTTTCTCTTAGTTATGTCACCCACTTCCTCAGTTTCATGTCCACCATTACTCCAATGACACCCAGGTACATTTCCCACATGAGCTCTTCCACAAACCCAAACACATGCAGCCAAGAGTCACCTGGATGCACCCACAAAGATACCCCACAGATAGTGCATACTTAACAGGTTCAATGTCAAAGTCATCATTTCCTCCCCTAGCCATTAACTCTTTCTCCTGGGTCCCCCAGGTCAGGAACAGAGGACCTATCAGTTACCCAAGCTAGCACTTGCTATTCCTTCTCAAACTCATGCTATTCACCAGGTGGCTCTTCCACTGGAGAACTTTCTTAATCTCCAAATGTCCCTCCAAGATGTGAGCCACTTATATCTGTTGCCAAGACAACAGGAATAACCCCTTCTCATATTGCCCTTCTCTTCCATCAAAACTTTTCACCTGCCATCTAGGTGATTTTTCCAGAACATAAATATCTGACCTGGTCATTATTCTGCCTTGGCAAGTTCAAGATGACTACATGATGTGCAAAATGAAAGCTGGGACCTCATTTACCATTTTTATGATTCATGGTCCTGGGAGAAGATAGATGGTTCATACACTAAGGTGGATATTGGGGGATATTTGATAACAGGACTCGTGACAACAATGTGAGCAGAATTTTAAAAGGGCAACAAAGAAGGCAGAGCACCCCAGGGCAAGTATATTGGAAGCCTTGGCCAGCCTAGGCCTGAAGAGTCAGGAAAGGTGGTCACCTTCACCCAGAGAGAGTGGCCTGCCAACATCTGTGGCATGGGAAATTTGTTCACTGCTGACCTCCAGGGACAGATCTGGGATGATAAATGTCTCTCCCTTCATCCTTTGGTCTCTTGCTAGAGCCTTTGTCACCTCAAATCAGCAGCCAGAGGCATATATCCCTACTGAGGCAGTCCATCTGCAAGGTCAGCCTTTGGGGACACAGAGCAATGCAGAGAAGGGTGACCAGTGGGCCCAAAGGAAGCAGTAGAAGAGGCCTGTGATAAGGATGGCATCCCAATGTCTTGGCTTGGCATTTGAAGTCCTCTTAAATCTAACCCCAACCCCCATTTCCACATGTCCTAGGCCCAACTTCCTCCTAGGATGCTGCTTCTTGTCCAACAAAATGACACCCTGTCTAGGAAGCCAGTCCTCCCTGTCCTGGAAAGTTAGCCTCTCTGTTCCCCTTGACAGAACTTATTCCTTATAGGATAAATCACTTTCTATTCAAATTTCTTTACATGTCTCTCTCTCTCTCCCTATCATTAGAAGCACGATCATATTTATCTCTATATCCCTAGCATCTGGTACCTATTACATGCTTAGTAAAACATTAACTAGTAAATTAATTTAAAATGACAGAATAGAATTATGAAATATGATCATTTCTAATGCCTGAGTTGGAGGTAATGAGTTTTTCTCTCCCGTGCCAAAGATGGTGAGGGTTCTTTTACCTTCTGGTTTTTAAAAATTGATGCAATGTCTTATGAATTTGCAATCAAAAGTTGATTCAGTTTTGTTAATGAATACTCAAGGTAAAAGACCCAGAGGGCGCTTCAATTCAGGCCTAAGCAAAGCCAGACACAGGGAAGTTGGAATCAAGGGAACCATTCCCTCAGTAGCAGTAGACTATGCCAGTTTGCAACTCCTGCTTTGGCATCTCAAGCATCATAAATTAATGGAATTGAAAGCCACTATTTGGAAGCAAAGTTTACAGTCCACTTACCGGTAGAGAGGCATTTTGTGGACATGGGCTATAAAACTTGTTTTCATTTCGATGTTTTTAAAAATCTAATTTCCATGCAAATAGGAAAGGATGTGTTTAGGAGTGTCAACTTTGGGATTTGTTTGAGCATCAAGCTGCATGACTAATATTTGGGGGTTGGACCATGTCCAAGGACACTTAAGGAATTCCAGTATTACAAAGGAAGCCAAATATGTTGTGATGAGAGAATTTGCTGTCCCCAGCAAATAAATGAGCTGGCTCAGAAGAAGAGCCATTTTGCATTGTCCATTGGCCTCTGAGCAATTTTGTTCCCAACAACCTGAAATCATGGAAGGAGAATCACTATTGAAGCAGTGGTTAAAAACTCTTTTATTCAAATGATTTTTATTTTATTTATTTTTTAGTTGTATTTAGACACAAACCTTTATTTTGTTTATTTTTATGTGGTGCCCAGGATCAAACCCAGTGCCTCGCACATGCTAGGCGAGCACTCTACCGCTGAGCCCCAGCCCCAGCCCCTTATTCAAGTGCTCTTAAAGTAGGATTTTAAATGTTCAGATGAAGAAAAAAATGAAAAATTATAGGCCTCATGTGGGACAGTCTCACTAATAGAGTTTTAACAAGTAATTCATTTTTAAATTTAATGCAGTGAAAAACACTGAGAATAAACCTGAACTTTGACAATGGTGGTAAGGAGGAAGGTAAAGATTTAGTTGCCCAGAATCGATCTCCTGATTAAAAAGGAAAAGAGTCATCAAAATCAGGTGGAAGGAAATTGGGGTACAATCTTAGGTTTAAGAAATCTTTCTCAGAAGATGATACACAAGAATTCAGCTTTGCCCTAATGGATAAAGAAAGGTCTTTACATTTGAATGAGAAAAAAATGAAGTAAGAGAGGTGGGTAGCACTGCAAGTTCTTAAGTTTGAAAAGTGAAGTTAACTTATTCTATCTGGAATAGCCAGTGAATATATAGTTAAAAGATTTCTGAAATAATCAAGTTCAATGCTCCATACAGAGAAGCAAGCAGTTGAGCTAAGGACCCAGGAAGCCCTAAAAGCATTGTTTCTTCCTAACATCACTCCAAGACCAACCTCAGCATATGTGACATTTGAAATCAGTTCAAGTTTAATACGAGAAAAGATGCAGTTTGGATTTGTCATTTTCTCTCTTATTCAAAATCTAATAGCAAGACCTCATATTTCAGAGTAGTTGGATGATATTTTCCATTGCTTTGATAAAGAGTTAGATCTTCCTCAAAGAGAAAACAATAATACATACATATGATTTGTTCTTAGTTATACACTCTGGGTTAATGTCCCAAATCTGCACTCATTGCTGCCTCCCCTAGCAGCCATCTCCATAATTGCAGGCCTGCATCATTTTACGCACCTTGGCCAAGGTACTCCAGGGTAAAAGCTATCAAAAAATTTGATTTCACAGAGATTCTTGGTTTCTTGTTTGTCTTAAGAAAGACAAACTTAACACAGGGGCTTGCACTGACACAGGGGCTTGAGTACAAAAGAGGCTTTGGACCTTTCTTCCCAGATTAGAAAGGTTGGTTGTACCTGAAAGGTCTGCAGCTTGTCATCTATTGATCTGAACCTTTGTTTTATTCTTATTCCTGCTCCAAGAACCCCAGGTTTGCATTTCCAGGTTGCTGTTTTAGTCTAGTAACCCAACAACCACTCCAAGGTACTCGACGACCAGAAAGGCAGAAGGGATACAGGGAGAGAGGATTTTTAAAGATGTGTGTGTGAAGAGGAAGCAGGGTGGTCATGAGTGAGAGTAAAGTCGGGAGGAAAGGAAGAAGGAAGACAGGGAGGAAGGAAAAGGAGAGAGAAGATGGGAATGATGAGAAAGGAGATCATTATGGTTTGGATATGTGGTGTTTACCAAAAGCTCATGTGAAAGACAATGTAAGAGCATTCAGAGGCAAAATGTTTAAACCGTAAGAGTTGTAGCTTAATCCACTGATATGGATTAACTGGGTAGAAACTGTAGACAGGTAGGATGTGGGTAGAGAAGGTGTTCTTTTGGGGTATAGTTTTTGTTACTGGTGAGTGGATCTCTTTCTGCTTCCTGATTGCCATGTCCTGAGCTGCTTTGCTCTGCCATACCCTTTGGCCATGAAGTTCTGTCTCAACTCAGGCCCAGAGATATGGACTGAGACTTCTGAAGCTGTGAGCCAAATAAACTTTTCCTCCTGTTCTTGTCAGGGCTTTTGGTCATAGCTATGAAAAAGCTGACTAAAACTGAAACATGAATAGAGAAAATAAATGGAAGAAAGGGGGCTGAGACAGAGAAAGGGCAGACAGGAAAGAAAGGGCCTATGTCCCCTGGGTTAAAAGTCACCAACAGGATGCAATCTCTCACGGCGACCCAAGACCAGCAATGGTTGAAATCAATGCCCTGACATTTACCCTACATAAGGCAGATAAGGCTCATCCAGGGACACCAGGACCCAGGGATGCTAGAACACAGGACCTCCCCTTCTCCCTACCCCTTCTCCCCAGACAGGAGCGCCAGGCAAGCTGTTGCTCAGGGTTAGAGTGCCCTCCATTAGGAGATGGGTTTAGGGGTTGGTGCCTTCCCTTTGCTTGTTTCTGACCCTGACCTTGCTATCCCCACATCTATATCCTGGAGAGTTCTTCTGGGTTCTGTTTTATTATGATCCCAGCTTCCAGGAAATTCTTAGCCTAAGTGTTTTGGTAATTGAAGGAAAAGATTTTCAGAGAGATGCCTTTACAATCTAAAAGAACTCAACTTCTGGCTACTCTGAACCTGGTGGAATATGTTTAAAAGTTTTCCCTGAATGCTAGGAGACTCCCAGCAACCTTTATTTCTACCACATGTTAGCACAGAAGATGGGTTTAGCAAAAGAATGCCTCAGGCCCTCCAAAATATGTCCCTACACTAGTAAAACCAACAATCTTTAAACATGCACTTAACAAGTAAAATGTGGTCACACAGTACTGCAATATTTTCTTCTCAAAATGTTGAGATGACCTTTCTGGACTTGTCCATTGGCAGAGTGAGTATATTGATGAGCCACTTAACATGGAGCTGATGTTCATACCAAAAGATTGAAATCAATAAGTCATAGAGATATTTGTACTCCCGTGCTGATTGCAGCAGTATTCACATTGGCCAAGATATTAAATCAAACTAAGTCTCCATAAATGGATGAATGAATTTTTGAGAAAGTGCTATATATACTCAATGGAATACTATTCAGCACTAAAAACAAGAAAAGAACATCATGCTAAGTGAAATAAGCTAAACACAGAAAGACAAATACCATATTTCACTTATATATGTGGAATCTTAAAAATATTTTTTCAGGGAAGTAGAGAATAGAAACCAGAGGTTGCGGGATGGGGCATAAGAAGGGTGGGAAGAGAGATCTATTGATCAAAGAGTACAAAGTTTCACATTGATAGAAGGAATAAATTTTGAAATATGTTGCATAGCTTGGTGACTAGAGTTAACCATAATGTATTGAATATTTTAAAATAACTAAACTAAATTTCAAATGCTTCATCATAAAAAAAATGATAGGAAAGAGAGATGATGGATATGTAAATTTGATTTAATTATTTCACATTGCAAGAAAACATATATATGAAAATTTACAATTATTATTTGTCGATTAAAAATAATATGAATACAAAAATATCAATCCCACATCATCTTGTACAGAAAAGAATAAATATTTCCCAGTCTTTCATTTTGAGATGACATAATCCTGATACCAAAACTGATAAGAATACTACTACAAGCAAAGAACATGATAGGCCAGTATCGTTCATGAATACAGATGCAAAAATTCTAAACTGTTTATGATGATATATAAAAAAGAAGATATAACTAAGTAAGACTTAATTTAAAAATGTAAGAATTATTTAATATTCAATCAATATAATTCACCATATTCACAGGAAAAGCCATTTTTTTTCAATAGATTTAGAAAAAGGTCTCCACAGCTAACACTGTAATGAATGATGAAATATTGCACTCTTTCCCCTTGTGGTCGGGAACAAGATAAGAATGTCTATATCTGGCTCCTAATCTAAGAGACAAAGTAAACAATTAGAATAAATAAGTGAAGTTGTCAAGGTCAATCGATACAGAATTGATACACACAAATCAGCAGGTATAAAAGAACTTGAAAAACATAAATTATGTTCTTAAATAACAATGGAATAAAATAAGAAATTAATACTACAAAGATATGTAGAAAATGCTTGGTATTAGGAATTCAACACACTCCTAATTAATCTGTGGGTAAAGAAAAAATTACAAAGGAAGTTAGAAAATATTTTCAACCAAAGGAAAATAAAAATAAAATTTATGGATGCAGCTAGAACAGTGATTAATTGAATTTTTATACTGAGAAAAAGCGTATATTAAAAAAGTAGAAAGATTCCACAACCCAGGCTTTTAACTTAAAAACCCAGAATAAAAACAGAATATCAAATACAAAAACAGTAGGAAAAAAATCATGAAATAGAATAAAAAAATACAATAAAGAAAAGTAAAATTTGATTCTTTAAGAAGATTAATAAAACTGATAAACCTCGAGCAGACTACTCAGGAAAATAGAAAAAGAGAAGATATAAATTACCAATACAGGAATGAGAGCGGATATCACCACTCTACAGACATAAAGTTTTGTTAAAGAGATATTTTATGCAACTTAATATCAACAAATTCAAAAATTAACTGGACTGGAAATTTCTTTAAAAATACATTAATTAATAAAGCTAAACCAAGATATATATATATCCTAAATAGCCAAAAATCTAATAAGTGGTTTAAGTTTGAAATTAAAATCCTTCCCACAAAGAAAACTCCACCCAGATGGCTTCACTAATAAATTATTTAATATCTTTAAGGAAGATAATACCAATTCTACATTAGTCTCAGAAAACTGAAAAAGGGGATCACTTCCCAATAGATTCTATGAAATCAACATTAACTTGATAGCAGACCCAGGCAAAGACATTATTAAAAACCTCAGCAACAAAAAATAATATCTGTTGTATTCTGCTACTTTATGTAAAATTGTGGATGTGTAACCGACGTGATTCTGCAATCTGCATTTGGGGTAAAATTGGGAGTTCATAACCCACTTCAATCTAATGTATGAAATATGATATGTCATGAGCTTTGTAATGTTGTGAACAACCAATAAAAAAATAAATAAATAAAAATAAAAATAATTTTTGTAAAAAAAAAATAATATCTTTTATGAATGTCGAAGTAAAAATCCAAAATTTTAGTAAATCACAACTATACCATATAAAAAAGTAGAGTTTATTCTAGAATAAAGGTTGTTTTTACATCTGAAAATCAATCAGTTCACCATTTTCACAGCATTAAAAAAGAAAATAACAGTGAAAGCACATAATCATTTCAAAAGATGAAAAATATTAAGAAGCATCTGACAGAATTTAAGAATAATAATCTATAATAAAAACTTAAAGCAAAATACCAATAGAAGGGAACTCAACCTAATAAAGATGATGTACAAAAATCTACAGTAAGTATCACTATACTGGATGATGAAGACTAAATACTGTCTCCTAAGATCAGAAGGGAGGCAAGAATGACATCTCTCACCACTTCCATTAGATACGTCAGAGATCCTAGCCAGTGAAAAGGAAGAAGGCAAGAAAAAGGAAGAAGAGGTATAGAGTTTGGAAAGGAGACACAGAATGTGGAAATACCTGTCTTTACTGGTAGCCAACTAAAGTCTTCGTAGAAAATTCATAAAAATTTACAAAAATGAAAACAAACAAAAACCCAAGAAGTTATAAGTGCTTTTAGAAAGGTTACAGGTACAAAGTTAACACAAGAATTAAGTGTATCTTTATATACTAGAAAAAAACAATTGGAAATTAATTTAAAAAACACCACTAACAATGGCATCAAAATTATGAGATATTTAATTGATGAAAAGTTTAGTGATAGATTTGAAAAAATATACAAGCAAAAACTTCAAAATATTACTGACAAAAATGAAAGAAAACCTAAACAGATGGAGAAATATATCATGTTCATGAATTGGAAAACTAAGTATTATAAAGATGTTGATTCTCCCAAATTGATCTACAGATTCAATCAATACCAAGCAAAAAATTCCCCATGGATTTTTGGGTAGAAATTGAAAAATTGATTCTAAAATTCATATGGAAATTCAAAGAATCTAAGATACTCCAAACAATTTTGAAAAAGAACAAGTTTGGAGGACTTACATTCAAGACTTATTATAAAGTAACTGTGATCAAGGTAGTACAGCAAAAGGACACAGTGTCAACAAAAGAGAATAGAAAATCTAGAAATAGACCAATAGATATATGGTCAATTGATTTTTCAACAAAGTATAAAGTTGAGTGAAGAAAACATTAATGATCCTTGAACAACTGAATATTCAAAAGCAAAAATAAATCTGGGCCCTTAGCATATCATATCACTCTATAGGCAAACAACAGTTCAAAATGGATCACCAACCTACATGTAAAAGCTAACGCTACAAAACTATACCAGAAACCATGAAAACAAAAACCTTTGTAATGAACCTTAGGTTTGACAAAGGCCTCCTCAAAAAAAAAAAAAAAAAAAAAAAAAGCATCAACTATAAAGAAAAAGAGTAGGTTAACTGGACTCCTATCAAAATGGGCTGGGGTTGTAGCTCAGTGGTGGGGAGCACTTGCTTAGCACATGTGGGGCACTGGGTTCGATCCTCAGTACCACATAAAAATAAATAAATAAATGTATTTTTAAAATGTAAATTGATACTGTTAGAAAAATGAAAAGGTAATATCACAGGCCAGAAGAAAATACTTGAAACATGAAACATATATGTCAACAAAGGAAGTGTACCTACAACCCAAGAAAATTAATGGGCCAAATCTTTAAACTGACACTTCACCAGAGGAGATATATGGAGGGCAAATAAGTGCATAAAAAGATGCTCAACATCATTAGCCCTTAGAAATGCAATTTCACACACAATGAGATGCTATCACCATGCAACCACTGGTGTAGCTAAAAATTAAGATGGATCACTTCAAATGTTAATGATGATATGGACCAACCAGAAATTTCATACTCTGTTGATAGCTTTGGAAAACAAATTACAGTTTCTCAAATTGTTAAATATACTTCTATCACAGGAACCAGTCATCTCACTCCCTCACTCCCAGTTGTATACCCAAGACAAAAGAGATGAAAATAAGTGCCAACAGAAAAGCACGTACATGAATGTGCATAGCTGATTTATTTGCAATAAGCCCCAAACTGGGAATATCTCAAATATGTATCCATAGATTTAAGTGAGCTGTATTGTATCTATGCAATGACTACTCAGCAATAAAAAAGGAACCAAGTGGTTACATGAAGCAAAACATGGAATAGGAAGGGACAAATTGCAAAGAGTCATAAGGAAATTGGGGAAGTTGATGTTTTCATTATCTTGAATGCAATTATGATTTCTGTGTGTGTGTGTGTGTGTGTGTGTGTGTGTGTGTGAGAGAGAGAGAGAGAGAGAGAGAGAGAGAGAGAGAGAGAGAGAGAGAGAGAGAAAAGTTACTCAGGAGGTTAAGTCACTTGAGCGCTGAAGTTCAGGCAGCCATCTCAAAAAACAAAACAACAAAAAAACCTTATCAATTGTCCACTTCAATCATATACAGATTTTTGTACTTCAATTACACCTCAGTAAATCTGTAAAACTCAATCGTATTTACACAACTATATCTTTATAGCAATACGCAACAGGTAAATGAACTTTTTAAAATGTCATTTACAATAACATTGAAAATGAAAAATACCTAAGAACAAATCTAACCAAAGATATGCAATCTCTCCACATTGACTATTATGAAACATGACTGAAACATCAAAAGGGACTTATGTCAATGGAGAAACATTCCACATTCATGATAGGAAGAATCAACATTGTCAAGACATCAATTCCCCTTGAAGTGATCTAAATTCAATGCAATACTAACAAAAACCCAGTGATTTCTTTTAGGAGAAACTGAGAAATTATTTTTAAAATATATATGTAGGGCTGGGGCTGGGGCTCAGCAGTAGAGCACTTGCCTAGCGTGTGTGAGGCCCTGGGTTCAATCTTCAGCACCACATAAAAATAAATAAATAAAACTACAACTAATAACAAATAATAAATAAAATAATAACTAAGACTATAACTAAAAATAAATTTTAAAAATTTTAAAAATATGTATATGCATGTGTGTGTATATATATATATATATATGTAAACGCAAAAAAACCTAGGATATCCAGAACAATCTGAAAGATCAAAATAAAGTTGGACAACTTAGGTTATCAGGTTTTGAGATTTAGTAAAAACACAAACAAACAAACAAACAATGACAACAAGAAAAAGACTAGAGAGTAGTTAGGATAGTGTGGTACTAAAATAAGAATAAACAGATATCCATGAAACAAAAACAGAGGTTCCAGTAAAGATCCACACCTATATGGTTAAACAGGAGAGCCACTGTAATTTAGTAGAGAAAGGATTTTTTAAAAATGCTGTCAGAGCATTTAGATATCCTATATCTAATTGAAATGAAGAAAAGAAATAAAAAATGAATCTTGCCATCTTGCCCCCTTGTTCATAATAAGAGTGAATTCCAGATGGCTCATAGATTTAAATATGAAAGTTAAAACAATATCACTTTTAGGAGAAAATACATATGCCTTTGAGTATGCTAAGATTTCTTAAACTGAAAGCAAAAGCATAAGACTTGGAGAGAAAAACAATGAATTGAATTAAATTAAAATAATTAAAAGGTTTAAAGGAAAGATGCATACATCGTGGGAGAAATGCTGCAATACCTTATAACTGATAAGACTAAAATGAAGATAAGAAAAAACACCTAAATTTAATAAAAATTCCACATGAAGTAAACAACCCAATGGGAAAATGGGCAAACAACCTGAAATAAGCATTTGTAAAGGAAGGTATCCAAATGGTCAATGAATATTTGAAAAGTAGTAAATATCATTATTCACCCGAGAAATGCACAACAGTAAATTAAAAACCTAATACAATATTGCTACACACCCTGGAGAATGGCTAAAATTAAAAAATGCAAACAAAACCATATACTGGGAAGTATGTGGAGGAAATGGGACTCTCATATCTTACTGGTAGAAGCACTGACTGTCAAAACCATTTTGAACACTCTTTTGCAGATTGAATGAACTGGGATACATACACTCTGTGATACAGCTTTTCTACTTCTTAAATATATACCTAAGAGGAATATGTGCATATGTTCACTGAAAGATGCATATAAAAAATGTTCCCTGTAGCACTATTCCTAAAGCCTCAAATGGAAACAACTCAAATGTTCATTAACTATAGAATAAAACAAAACTGTAGTATCTTCCCACCATGGAATTAAACAAATTATAACCACATAGGTGAAGTTCAACCCAGATAATGTTGAGTAAAAGAGCAAGATACAAAGAGTACATATAATAGGATTTTGTTTATATAAAGTTTATGCAAAGGGAAGAGTAATCCATAATGTTGGAAGTCAAGGTAGTTGCTATTCTTACAAAGGATGGTGACTGGGAGTGGGCATGAAGAGTTCTAGGTGCTGGCCATTTTGTTACTTGATCTAGGTTCTGGTTTTGCAGGTATATTAATTTTGTGAAAATTTACCCAGCTGTACAAATAGATTTGGATACTTTGCTTATGCATGTCACATTAAAGAAAAAAAAGTTTGACTTACTGTAGAAAGCTCTGTGATGGGGCTGGGGATATAGCTCAGTTGGTAAAGTGCTTGCCTGGATTCAGTTCCCAGCACCAAAAAAAAAAAAAAGAAAGAAAGAAAAAAGAAGAAAGGAAGGAAGGAAGGAAGGAAGGAAGGAAGGAAGGAAGGAAGGAAGCCCTGTGATAAAAACCAGCATGATGCTGGAGACAGAACTGGTTGGGGTAGTCAGTCAGAAGGGATCCTTTGGGGAAGGGGAATTTGACTGAGAGCTAGAAGGAGAGAAGAAACCTGCCAGGAAAACAGCAGCAAAGAGGAGCTTCCTAGCAGGTGCAATAGCATCCATGAAGGTTGGGAGGCTGGGACTGACTACAGCAGGGAGCTACGGCCTGAGCCTGTTCTAAACATCTCAACTCCAGTGAGGTCACTTCTTTTAGTCAGCTTTGTCATTTTTGTAACCAAAACACCTGAAAAGAACAATTTTAGAGGAAGAAAGGTTTATTTTAAGAGTAAAGAGTTTCAGAGGTCTTAGTCCCTAGACAACCAACTCCAGGACTGGGGATATGGCTCAGTTGGTATACAGTGCACCATACACAAAGCCCTGGATTTAATCCCCAGTACCACACACACACACACACACACACACACACACACACACACACACACAAAGATAACCAACTCCATTCTTTGGGGCCCAAGGTGAGGCAGAATATTATGGAACAAAATATATACCCCAAAGCCACGTGCCCTTGATGACCCACACCCTACCTGCCTACAGTTACCACTCGGTTAATCCTTATCCAGGGATTAATTCACTGACTAGGTTAAAATGCTCATAACCAATCAATTCACCTCTGACCTTTCTTACATAGTCCCACACATGAGTTTTTGTGGGACACCTAATATCTAAACCATAACAGTCATGTTGGTAGCTTGGGATATGCAAAGAGCATGGGAAATTAGCAAATTACATAAATCTGGACTTTTTCCTTCCAGTAATCAATTGGCAGGAGGACAATGATTTTAGTGTAACAAACTTACATCTTTAAAATTCACTCTATCAGGTCCTAGGATTGTGGCTTTGGTACTCAGCTTTCTTCTCTCTTATACTGGGAAAAAGAAAATGACTTTCATTGAAGGCAACTAAAGAAGAAATATGCTTTCACTTGTCAGTTCATTATTTTTCTGTAGTACAGGACAGAAATTGACAAACTACAGCTTATGGGTCAAATTTGGCCCGTGTCTGTTTCTATAAAGAGATATATTTGTGTATGTATTTTCTGTGGTTTGAATTTGTGTGGCAGCAGCAGAGTTGAGTTGTTGCAACAGAGCCCACATGGACTGAGAAGCCTAAAATCTTAGTTATCTGACCCTTTAAGTAAAAAGTACATGAACCTCTGTAGCTCTGCAATAGTCATCCAATCCCATTCACCCTTGGGACTACTACTTCCTGTATGTCTGTCAAAAACCCAATGCAGCATGCCTGCCAGTATGTTCCTTTCCACAGGTACATCCTCCCAATACTCCACTTGAGAAAGTGGGCTGCCTCTTCTCAATCACACACCAGGGAGGGGGACCTTATCTCAGCCAGGCAGTAAGTGATTCAACTTCCAAAACCTGCCTTTTCAGACCAGTTCTAGCACCAGCTGTTGGAGGATGGGTTCCCCAAAAGTGCTGAGATGGGGGTTAAATTCAGATCTTTATTAGGGATCAATATCTATGAAAAGAAGAGAAAAAAGTTAAAGCCCAGTGAAAGTTTGATAAAGACTCGGCTAATCATGGTGGGCAAGGAGAGCTATGGTTCAATCTTAATCATCAGTGTCCTATGCCAGCTATATTGGTTGGACCTCTGTACCCCCAGCTGGGAAGGAATGACTTGGGTGAGGGCGTGTTCTACGGCTGAAGCAGATGCTGAAGGAGCTTACAGCTGGAGATTATACCCTGCAGCTGGGAGGCAAAGCCTCCCTGAAGCAGGGTCTGGGCAGCATGAACCAAGGAAAGTCTATCAAAGTCCTATCACTCATGATGTTTTGATGTCCCAACTTCTTTCCATAGGGATGCCCTTATATAATTGCTTCTGCCCAATTTCTAAAAGTCTGTGCCTAACAAACTAACCACATTGATGAAAGGAGGTAAATTTATAATTATTGGTGGACTACTGTGTACTAACTGTTTTATAAATGTGACCTCATGAAAGTAACCCCATCATAATGCTGCAACCTTCAGATGCAGAGACTGAGATTGCTGTGTGAACTGACCTGCCCAGGATCACAGAGTTAGGGAGATGGTATTAAGATATAGTCTGAGCTAGATGGGTGGCACACACCTAATCTCAGTGGCTCAGGAGGCTGAGGCAGGAGGATCGCAAGTTCAAATCCAGCCTCAGCAAAAAGTGAGGTGCTAAGCAACTCCGTGAGAACTTGTCTCTAAATAAAATACAAAATAGGGCTGGGGATGTGGCTCAGTGGTTCAATGCCCCTGAGTTCAATACTCCCACCCCCCCAAAAAGGATAGTCTGAATTTAAACCATATTTTTCCACTATAGCCCACCACAATAAAACAATTATTGTGTGTTATAACAATTTATCAAAGACAATGGGGCCATTGAGTCTGCATGAGCTGGCAAAGTAATTCACAAAGACACAGGGACATGTCTCCCTGGGTATCAGACATTGTGCTAAGCATTCAACATGGACAACCCCCACAGCAGCCCCTGGAGAAGGTGCTAATTCATTCCCCTTTTGTAGATAGAGAGGTTAAGTGACTTGCTGAATGCTAACTGTCACACATGGTCTGTTCAAGAACTGCATACCATTTCTTTCTATCCTAGGTAGAGGAAAGTCCATCTTCAACAAAAGCAAGTACTGTTAGTTTTCTGGTGTCCTCCTAGCAACAGGAGACTATAAAATTTAAGCTTGGGAAACATTTACAATAACACAAGAATTCCCATAATTGTGTTCATAGAGCCCCTGAGACCCAGGTACACAGGATGCAATCTACTTGATATAGTAATGATAGGGTTTGGAAAAGGGGGACAGAAGTGGTGTCCCACGGGAGGAATATAGGAATGATAGTCAATCAATTTGGGGATCCTTTTCTTTGTCCAAAATTTTTATCTGTTGCTTCTCCACTTAAAGATCCAGCATTATATGAAGTGGCATTTGCCTAATTTCATTTTATAATATGATAGTGGTAAGCAGCACGGGCTCTGGAGTCAGCATTCAAATCTGGACTCTGCTCCTTACTAGATGTGACATCTGCTAACTGTTTTTACTTCTTTGAGCCTCAGTTTCCCCATTGTCAGGTCTGGCTTATAATATCCACATTTCCTGGTGTTTTCATGAGATAATTTATAAAGTTTAACACAGAATAAGCATGCAGTAACACTGAACAGATCACTACAGGACCTGGGCACTACAAGACCTCAGTTCTTTGGCCACTCAGGTAGATGCCTCCCACTTTCAGCTCAACATCCCTCCTCAGCACAGAAGCCCTGTCCCAGCAGGCTGGGCTCACACTCATGTTCTCCCATTCCATCTTCAACTGCAGATAATACCACCTCCCTGATCCCTGACCAAATATGAATTCTTCCTACAACCTATCAAGAATAACATCTTGAAGACGCAACATGAGAAGTTGGCCTCTCAAGCCAAGTTCAAGTTGATTTGAACTGCATATCACTCACTACTTGTTAGCTGTGTAGCCCTGGACATGTTTCTTAATATCTCTGAGCTTCCAATTTATCCTATGCACTATGGGAATAAAATCATACCCACTTCATGAAATTGTGAGATCCATGGGCATAGATATGAAGGCTCTTTGCACCTAACCACTATACTGAAGATGCTCAATAGATGTTTGCTCTTCTCTCCTTTTTCTATTCCCACCTATTTGAAGCAAACAATTTCACTAATAACCCCTAAGAGAGCCTTTCTACACTTAGCAGAGGACTTTCTACACCCCTGGTAGCATGTTTGCTACCAAGAACAAAATTCAACATTTATTATCTAATCAACTGTAACAATACAATAATGGTTAACCGCGTTGTGTTTGAAAGTGGAACCCAGTTCACACTTCTAAAATCCACACAATCTTATGGGTAGAGACTGATTCATAAACCACAATTTCTGAGAATTAGAGGAACATGTGATAGACCATTTACTTCTCATAAGAACCTTATAACCTAAACAGTATTTTTGTACTTATGTGTCAGGTGAAGAAACTAAGATTAAAAAGGCACAGTGGTAAGAGGCAGAAGTAGGATTTGGGCTCAGGCCCTTCTTGCCATAATTTAGCTGTAATAAATATAGGGTCAGTGGATGAACCTCATCAAACTTTCAATAGAAAAGTAGGCTAGTCATTCAAAACTTTATCTTTGATTATTTTCCATGTGCTGATGATTGGATTCAGAGCCTTAAACATGCTAAGCGTAGGCTTTTCCCCTGAGCTACACCCTCAGCCTCAATGTTTTAAATAGGAGTCAGTTTCAGTTATTAATACTACAATTGGAGAACTATCTGAGAAGGAAGGAAGACACATGCCCCCCAAAAAGCTAGGTCTATGATACCTTGTTTTGAAAAAGAAAGGTCTGCTGGAATCATACGTCAGAGGTAGAGGAGGTCAAGGTGGCATGTGGTCTAACCCCTTCATTTCTAAGATGAGTGAAATGGGGCTGGGATCCTGGCTTAGCAGTAGAGCACTTGCCTAGCACGTGCAAGATGCTGGGTTTGATCCTCAGCACCACATAAAAATAAATAAATAAAATAAAGGTATTGTGTCCAACTACAACTACAAAAATATTTAAAAAAAAAAGATGAGGGCTGGAGATGTGGCTTAAGCGGCAGCGCACTCACCTGGCATGCACAGGGTGCTGGGTTTGATCCTCAGCACCACATAAAATAAAATAAAGATGTTGTGTCCACTGAAAACTAAAAAAAAAAGAAAATTCTCTCTCTCTCTCTCTCTCTCTCTCTCTCTCTCTCTCTCTCTTTCTCTTAAAAAAAAAGATGAGTGAAATTGGGTAAGAAAAGGGAAGAGAACTATCTAAGGTCACAAAGAAATCACTGCTATGGGTCTCCATAGTGGCTATATATCAATTCCAAGGAATATTATTTTTTAAAAAAAATATTTTTAGTTGTGGATGGACCTATTAATTTTATTTATTTTTGTACATAGTGCTAAGGAGTGAACCCAGTGCCTCAAATATGCTAGGTTACTGTTCTACCACTAAGCCACAATCCCAGACCCCCAAAGAAGACTCTTAATTGGCTCTTTGGGGTGACATGTTTATTGTTACACAAATCATATGGCTTTGTGGCCAGAGGGCAGTCCTAGCCATGAGAAGAGGACAGAACAGAATTCCTGAGTGACAGCTGTACCAAAACATTCTTCCTGAGAAGAGTGGTCTGGCTTATTCTCAGGACTTG
The DNA here is from genome assembly GCF_045843805.1 of Urocitellus parryii. Lineage (NCBI taxonomy): Eukaryota > Metazoa > Chordata > Mammalia > Rodentia > Sciuridae > Urocitellus > Urocitellus parryii. The sequence goes on from NC_135546.1 coordinate 14,967,777, forward strand.
GGTGTGAATGTTCTCTCTTCAGACAGACCACTCCCAAACACTCTACCAAAAGTAGAACTCTCTTCTCACCCTGTTGGTTTGTGTAGTGTTGTCTATATAATTTTATACTTGGATATTAACTTATTTTCCTTTCCTCATTAGAATATAAAGAAGCTCATTGACAAGAAAGGCCTTATCTGATTTATTCAGTACTGAATCCCCAGTGTCTAGAATAAAACTTAGTAAATAATGGTGCTCAGGAAATATTTTTAATTGAAAAATGAGGACATCAAGAAATAAGAATGATCTCTTCAAAAACTGTGGATTGGAAACTCAACAGCTACAGGCAAAAGAATTAAACTGAATCCTTATGTTATACCATATACAAAAATTACCTGAAACTGGATCAAAGACTTAAGTATAAGACCTAAAACTATAAAACTCAAGGAAAAAGCTTCATGACATCAGTCTTGGCAAAGACTTCTTTGATGTGACACAAAAAGCTCAGAAAACAAAAATAAAAATAGACAAAAGAGATTTCATCAAACTAAAAATTTTCTTCAGAGCAAAAATAAACATTCAACAAAATGAAAAGGCAACCTATGGAATGGAATAAAATATTTGCAAACCATGTATATAATGAAAGGTTACCATTCAAGATATTCAGGAAACTTCTACAACTTAAGACAGAAACTCCTGAAACTCAATAGCAAAACAAATAACCCAACACATTAAAAAATGAGCAAAGGAACTAACTGAGTAGACATTTCTCCAAAGAAGACAAACATGATGAATTGGTATATGAAAAGGGACTCAACATCACTTTCAGCAGGGAAATGCAAATCATAACCACAGTAAGACATCACTTCATACTAGTTTAGATGGTTATTATCAAAAAAGCAAAATTAACTGTTAGTAAGGATATAGAGAAAAAGGAAGCTTTGTACACTGTTGGTAGGAATGTAAATTGCAGTAGCTACTATGTAAAACAGTACAGAGATTCCTTCAGAAAAAAATTTAAAACTACTATATGATCCAGTCTATCTATGTTTAGGAATGTATCCAAAGGAACTGAAGTCAGGGTCTTGAAAAGATATCTGCACTTCTATGTTCACTGCAGTCTTATTCACAATAGGCAGGAAGCAAGATAAACATCCAAAAATGGACAAATGGATACTTTATATACAAACAGAGATATAAAAAATTGTGCTCTATTATGTGTAATAAGAATTGTAATGCATTCTGCTGTCATGTATTTAAAAATAAAATCAATTAAAAAAGAAAAAGTGATATATAATACAATGAAATATTATTCAACCTTGTAAAAGAAAGATATCCTGTCATTTGTGACAACATGGATGAAATTAGAAGACATTATGCTAAGGAAACAAGCCAGATGCAGGACAAATACAAAAATGAGGAATCTATAGCAGTTAAACTCATAGAAGCAGAGAGGGAAAAGGGTTTGTCAAGGGGGAGGAGAGAAACAGTAGGTATCAGTCGAATGGTACAAAGTTTCAGTTACATAAGGTGATTAAGCCCTAGAAATGTACTCTATAGCATAGTGCCTACAGTTAACAATACTGAACTGTATACTTTAATATAATACCCTGAAACCTGTTAAGAGTACAAATCTTGCATTAAATGTTCTTATCATCACCACCACCATCATCATCAAAGCACAAGAGGAAACTTTAAGAGGTGATGGGCATGTTTATAGCACAGATTATGATGAGGGTTTCACAGGTGTATACTTTGCTCCAAATTCACCAAGTTATATGTATTGATTTTTAAGTCAATAATTCCTCAATAAAGTGGTTTACAAACAGGGAGTGGGGGAGAAGTTTCCCAAAAGATCTGACGAAAAGGGAGAAAGGAAAAGCAGGCTACTCAGATGGCATGACAGCATCTTATGACACCCTCCTATGATGCTTTTAGCAATTCATTTTTAGGAAAATCAATAAAGCAATTACTTTTTCAATAATAAAAAGTGAGGTCAGTCAGATACCTGGAATCTTTGGTTTCTCATCTACTTCCCTAGCTAGATGGCAGAAATGAGGACATATTTATCTCTGCATGCTTGGCACTGAAAGAGCCTGGGGCAGAGTAGTTACTCAAATCAGGGTTTTGGATGAGTAAACCCACTTGTAACGTCTTAGTACTGATTTCTAAAATGTTAATGTGCATTTGAATCATCTGGGGATCTTGATGAAATGCAGATTCTGATTCAGTAGGCCCGGGATGGGACCTGAGATTCTCCATTTCTATTAAATTCCTAGAGGCTGTGCAAACCACACTTTGAATAGCAAAACTCACGTCTATTGACAGGGAATCTGTGGGCATTCCACTATGAAACAAAGATTCAAGAAGGATTTTCAGAAAGAAAAATGTCAGGGGGATCAGGGAGGTGGATTCTAGTTCCAGATCTGCTATTTAGGAGCTGTTCAACTTGGAAAAGTTTCTATACCTCTCTGAATCTCAGTTCCAGTTGCTAAGTTGCCCAGCCCCCCTCAGTGTCTGAGCTGCCATAGTCAGGGCTGGGAGCTAGGGGCAGAATCTAACGCCAACTGGATCCCTCACTGCCCTTAATAAGCTTTAAGATCTTATGCAGGGCTGGGGCTGTGGCTCAGTGGTAGAGCGCTCACCTAGCACAAGTGGGGCCTGGGTTCAAGCCTCAGCACCACATTAAAATAAAAATGAATGGAATAAAGGTATTGTGTCCAACTTAAAAAAAGATATTATGCATTAATATGCAATCAATAGTTAAGACCAACACATGCCATAGGAAAGAATCCTAGAACTCTCCCAGCTACTACCCAGCATGCTGACCTCTAATTTTGTATTTAACCCTATTTTATAAATTATCTCCCATCCACATTCTGATGGTTTTCTTCTTTCTTCCTTTCTCTTTCTTATTGAAGATTGGATCCAAGGGCACTCTACTACTAAGCCACATCCCCAACCCTTCAATTTTGAAACAGGGTCTCATTATGTTGCCCAGGCTGAACTTATCCTTATCCTCCTGCCTTATCCTCCTGAGTTGCTGGGATCACAGACAGCCACCATACCCAGCTGGTTATCATTTGTCTAACAGAGTTTTTTTTCTAATCACCAGAACCCCATTCTTTTTTTCATATTCCAGTGCTAGGAATCAAACCAGGGCTTTACACATGATATACAAGAACTCTATGGCTGTTGAATTGTGGAATATTTCTTATATATAATGTGCTATCCTAGGGATGGCAGTCAATTCATCAATGTTTCATATACACCTGGTACACAGATGCTGAAGGTAATTTTAATATATTTTCAATGGGACTTCATTTTGTGACCCATCACGTAAGCTCAGGTGTAAAGTTTCCTATTGTGGCATCAGAAAGTGTTGAATTTTAGAGCACTTTGGATTTTGAATTTTAAATGGATAAATAAAATTTAATAGAACACTATTCATCCACAAAAGAAATGCAGTACGAACACATACTATAATGTGGATGAATTTTGAAAACATTATTTCATGAAAGGTGCCAAATACAAAAGGCCACACGCTTTATAATTCCACTCATATGGAGTGCTCAGAATAGGCAAATCTATAAAGATAGAAAGTAGATTAGTGATGTCTAGGGCTAAAGAGATGGATGGAGAGTGATTACTAAAGGATAGAGCTTCTTTGTGGGATAATAGGAACTAGGGTGTTTGAGTTTCCTGTACTAATGATTGTACAATTTTGTGAATATACCAAAATCACTGAATTGTACACTTTAAATGGACAATTCCATAGCATAAGAATTATGTATCAAAGCTGTCGATAAAATGTATAAAGAAAATATTAGATAATACTACAATTGGCACATGAATATGAAAAACAAAACATTGAGGAGAGAGATATGGCAAAGTCTGAAAAACAGTGGATTAGATCAGCCATCAGTCTAATAATCCAATAAGTTGAATGTTGTTTTCCTATTATAGAGGAAACTAGCCTCCAAGAAGCAAATCACTCATGAAGGGCATAGAATGTGTGACTTTTGAACCCAGGCAGCTGACTCCAAAACCCGTGCTCTTACCACACATGCTATACTGCTTCCTAGGCCCCAACCCCCAAATCCAGTATCCAGTCATACTCTCAGCAGCCTCTCTTACACCCGACCTATACCAATGAGCATACTGCTCATACATACTGCTCTGACTTGGGCTGGAGACTGCGACAGATGGTAGTTTCCATACAGTGGGGATAAACATTGTACAGAGAGGGGCACTAAGGACCAGGTCACACAGGTAGTCAGAGACATCACTGAAACTCCTGGGAGGGGGGTCTAAGGCCAAGATAAACAGCTGGTCACTAAATATCCAAGGGCACTCTACTACTTGGAAAAGTTTCTATACCCATATGTAGAACTATCTGGAAGAAATGTATTCCTACTTGAGACCATATTTCCCAGATTATCTTGCAACTAGGTGTGGCCCCAGCTGAGCAAAGGGCTCAGATGTGGATTTACTGAACTTTACGATAGATAGTCCCAACTTTTCTTGCTTAATGCTAATTGGGCTGCCACAACTGGGGGGTTTAAACAACAGAATTTATATTCTTATAGTTCTGAAGTCTAGAAATTTTGAGATCAAGGTATCAGCAGGGTTTGTTTCTCGTCAGGCCTCTTTGCTCTTAAAAGAAGCCAGAAGAAGTTTGTTTTACTGCTCTTTATGTGACTTTCCCTGTGAAAATGCATCACTGGTATCTCTTCTTTTAAAAACACCAGCTCTCTTGGATTAGGGCCCCACCCATAGAACCTCGTTTAACTTTATCATCTCTGAAAAGGTCCTATCTTCAAATATAGTCACTCTAAGGTACTGGGGGTCATGCTTTAACATAAGAATTTTAGGGTGACACAGGATTCCATAACAAATATTTAAAGTGTTTTACATGTCTTGTTAAAAATTAGGGAAAAGATGGAATTAATTTAATGGTATATTTTACTTAATGTAGTATATCCAAATATTGTCATTTTTCAACATGCAATCAGTATTCCAAACATTTTTATTTTTGGTTATTAGTACCAAGTCTTCAAATTGCAGAATGTGTTTCACATATCAGTTGGGATCAGCTACATTTAAAGCTCTCAGTAATCGCAGGTGACTGATGATAGCCCTATTGAACAGCAGTTTTAGGAAGTGGCATTGCCAGGCCTACCAGGCACTTCTATGCCTTAGCCCACACTGTTTTTTGGACATGAAACAGCCTTCTCTTCTTCTCAGATCTGGGCTCTTGCTCAAACTTCAAGGGCTTAACATAAATGTTACCTCTGCCTTAAGTCTTAACACAATCTCCAGAGGAGGGGTTCACATTCCTATTCCTACTGGACCTTGTACCCACCTCTTCTTGAGTGACTGCCATGCTGAATGATTAATTTTTTTAACATTTATTTTTTAGTTGTAGTTGTCAATACTTTATTTATTTTTATGTGGTGCTGAGGATCAAACCCAGGGCCTCGCATGTGCCAGGTGGGCTAAGCCACAACTCCAGCCCCTGGATGACTAATTTTTATGTCACTAAAAAGCACGACCACTCAGGAATCAGTATGTTGGGTTATCAGAATTTCTTTAAAAGTTCCAGTGAAAAGGGGGGGGGGAGGGAGGGAGGGGGAGAGAGAGGAGAGGGAAAGAGAGAGAGTTATAATTTAAAAAGTGATAGAAAACATGGCTTAGAGTAGCAGTGAACCAGAGAACTACACATTTGTACATGCACACAATACAACAGTGTGGGATTGCACGTATCCTTTTTTTTTTTTAATTAGTGTATTTCTCTTTTACATAACTGTCAAAAAATACATTGAAAGATTGGAAGGATGACTCTTTCACTAATTTGTGGCTTTCATCACTGAGTCCAGGCAGGAAACTCTAGTCTCAGTTCTGAACCAGGAAGCAGGTAGTGGAGGCAGGTTGCACATGGTAGAATGCATATCCCATCCTTTTTTTCAATAATTTCCACATTTTTTATTGGCACATTATAGTTGTACACAGGTGGGATTTGTTGTCACATATTTTTACATGCACACAATGTAACAATATAATCTGGCCAATATCACTCCCAAGACTTCCCCTCTCCCTCCCCTTCCTACCATTTGGTCCCCTTCCTCTACTGATCTTCCTTTGACTTCCATGAGATCTGTCCCTTTCTTTTCCATTTTCCTCTAGCTTCTGCATATGACAGAAAACATACGTCCCTTGACCTTCTGTGTTTGACTTATTTCAGCTAGCATGATGGTCTCCATCCATTTTCCTGCAAATGACATAATTTCATTTTTCTTTATGGCTGAATTAAACTCCATTGTGTATTCCTCTCATCCTCACCATCTCATTTTCTTCATACCACATTTTCTTCATCCATTATCTATTGATGGACACCTAGGCTGGTTCTATAGTTTGGCTATTGTGAATTGTGTTGCTGAAAACATAACATTCCGTTCTTATTAAGGCAAGGTCTTAGAAGTGGTCTACATCTCTTCCAGGTACATCCCATTGTGCATATCTTAGGAGCTTGGCCACACTTACCTATAAGTGGAAACTACACTATGATAAGGGGAAAATGATGAAGTTAGGGGTAACAAGAGAAAGAACATGAATATCCAAAACTAAGTCAAAGATTTGAGTGCCTAGATTTGCAGCCGTCCATCATGGGGGTGTCTGGCCATGCAGAATGCAAGTGCAAGTGGCAGTCAGTGAATGCTCCCCAAAGCAACCTATAACCAAAAATGAATGGAAGTTATTGAATAAACATGCCCACTTTTTAACCCACGGTTGGCATAACTTTGAGACATTCTAAAATGTTCCCAGAGTCCCCGGAGGTACTGAGCTAGTTGCCTACATGGTAACCCGTTTTCCTCCCATTTCATTTCCTGAATCCTCTATTCATGCTTCCTGGGATCACTTCCAACGTACAGTGCTTGATTCTAGTTTACTTCTGGGAGAGCCCAAATGAAGAACAGATCTGGGATTCCTGGAAATCCAGAAGAAAACTAAATATAACTGTTGTATTTAGAAAGCAGAAGACAAATCAGTTATTCAATTGAAGCAAAGCATTTTTCTCCTCCCTACCCTTTTCCACTTCATTTTAAGCAGCACTAATTACGGCCCTACTTTCCCACTGTCTGGTCTTTTGTGGTATTCATTCACATTTGTCCTCCCTCGGACCTATAAGTTCCATGACCATTCATTCGCTGCCCCTCTTTTTTTAAAAAGCTATAATTGTTAACTCTAATTATTTTGTACATATTAATTGTACATGAGAGAAAACATTCAATACTTGTCTGACTTGTCAGTTAAGATGAAGATCTCTAGTTCTATCCATATTTTCTTGAAAATGACACACAATTTCATTTTTTTGGCTGTATAATACTCCACTATGCACAGATACCACATTTTTTTAAAAGAGAAATAGAGAGAATTTTTTAATATTTATTTTATAAATTTTCGGCAGACACAACATCTTTGTATGTGGTGCTGAGGATCGAACCCGGGCCACACGCAAGCCAGGCGAGCGTGCTACCGCTTGAGCCAAATCCCCAGCCCCACACATATACCACATTTTATCTGCTCATCTGTTGATGGGGATCTAGGTTGATTTCATAACTTGGATATTGTGAATAGTGCCCTGATGAATATGGGTACCCAGATATCTCTATGGTATGTTGACTTTTAATTCCTTTGGACATATACTCAGAAGTGGTATAACAGTATCATATAATAGTTCTATTTTTAGTTTTTGAGGAAATGCTATACTATTTTCCATAGTGGCTGTACTAATTTACATTTCCACCAATAGCACATAAGGATTCTTTTTCCTCTCATCCTCACCAGCATGTGTAATTTTTGGTTTTCTTGAAAATAGCCATTCTGATTCGGGTGATGGAATCTCAGTGTAGTTTTGATTTGCATTTCTCTGATGGATAAAGATGTTGAGCACTTTTTCATGTATTTACTGGCCACTTCTTCTTTTGACAAGTGACTATTCAGCTATATTGCCCATTTATTATTAGAATTACTTTTTTTGAGGTCTTCATATACTCTGGATATTAATCTCCTGTCAGACAAATAGCAGGCAAGAATCTCTTGCCATTCTTTAGGCTGTCTCTTCATTCTGTTGATTGCTTCCTTTACTGTGCACAAGTTTTTAATTTGTTGCCATCCTACTTATCAGTTGTTACATTCCCTGAGTTATCTGAGTCCTGTTCAGGAAATCATTGCTTATATTTTGAAGTGTATCCCCCATGTTTTCCTCTAGTTGTTTCCAATTTTCAGGTCTTACATTAAGGTTTTTGATCCATTTTGAATTGATTTTTTTTTTTTTGCAGGGGGTATAGGGTGAGAGACAGGATCTAGATTCAATCTTCTACAGAAGTTGAATCTTTCCAGCACCATTTGCTGAAAAGGCTATCTTTTCTCCAATGTATGTTTTTGGATCCTTTGTGGAGAATCATATGGCTGTAGATGTGGGTTTATTCCTGGGTTTTCTATTCTGCTCCACTGGTCTGTGTGTCTATTTTATGATAATATCACGATGTTTTTATTACAATGACTATAATATATTTTGAGATAAAAGATTGTTATACCTTTGGCATTGTTCTTTTTTTTCAGAATTGTTTTGAAAATTCAAGATATTTTATGCTTCTATATGAACTTTAGGATTATTTTTTCCTAGTTCTGTAAAGAATGTCAATGGGCTGGGTGTGGTGGTGCACACCTGTAATCCCAGTGGCTCAGGAGGCTGAGACAGGAGGATTATGAGTTCAAAGCCAGCCTCAGCAAAAGCGCTAAGCAACTCAGTGAGATCCTGTGTCTAAATAAACTACAAAATATAGGGCTGGCGTTGTGGCTCAGTGGTCAAGGACCCATAAGCTCAATCCCCAGTAAACCTCACCACCACTACCAAAAAAGAATGTCATTGGTATATTGATGGGGTATTAAATTGAATCTGTAGATTGCTTTCAGTAGTGTGGCCACTTTAACAATACTAATTCTCCCAATCCATGAATTTTGGATGTATTTTCATCTATTAGCATCTTCTTCAATTTCTTTCATCAGTGGCAAAACCATACTAAATAGGAAAAATCTGAAAGAATTTCCTCTAAAATAAGGAATAAGACAAGAGTGTCTCCTCCCTTCACTCTTATTCAATACAGTACTGGAAACTTTAGCCAGAGCAATCATACAATAGAAAGAAATATAAGAGTTACAAATAAGAAATGAGGAAGCTGAATTATCCCTGTTTGAGGATGATAGGACATAAAATCAATATACAAAAATTCATCGTCTTCCTGTACACCAACAATGAACTTGGTTGAAAAAGAAAACAAACAAAAACCCCATTCACGAGAGCCCCAAGACATAAATAAGCAGATCGTTTTTTGCCTGGCAGGTGTGCCTGGGCAGAGGGCATATAGGGGAAGGCAGAGCTTGACAAGTGGGGCTCCAGGTGGGATATTCTAGGGCAATGTAAGCAGATTTGTCATCTGGGGAATCCCACGGCTGTTTGTAGTGGACTCTGGGGCCCTTTTACTAGTGTAAACAGAGCATTCAGCTAGAGCTGTTTTAGTACCACTGGGAGCCTCGGTGTTTGAGAAGATGACACAGTTGCATGTGGTGGACCAGAGCACCCTGGGGAACACCCCATATCAACACCCTCCTTGGTGTACCTATGTCTCTATCAAGAATGGGGTGGGCAAAGTCAGCAACTGAATACTGCTGGTCATTAGGGGACAGAAGAAAAAGGCATTCATTGTAGGACATCACAGGCCTGGCCACTGAAGGACCCCCAAGTTCGGCTCTAACAACATGTTCCTCACTGAGAACAATGGGAACCCTGTAGAGATCCAAATTAAAGTACCCATACCCAGAAGCCTGCGCCAGAGGGAAGGTGAGTATTCCATGGTGCCAGCCATTGCCAGGAACTTTGTGTGAGCAGAGCCCAGGCCTTCAGCTGCAGGGGACTCATGAAGAGAACAGTTCCAAGAACTGCATCTTTGCTGAGAGGAAGCCAGGTTGCCAGGTGGTTGCTATGCTGGATCAGCGTCCTGGGAGAGAATAAATATTTTCATGTAAAATAATAATAATAATAATAATAATAATAATAATAAATAAATAAATAAATAAATAATGCCTAAGAATTAATCTAACCAAGGAGATGAAAGATCTCTCTAATGAAAATCATGAAATAATGGGGTTGTACGTATCTTGAGGAATCATTCAGTCAGTTCTTGTTCTATGATCATAAGAAATAAGTATCTGAGCACCCTTGATATATCGTAGTCCCCCTTTAAGTACTTTCAACCACAGTGTGGAGATATTAATGGAAATTTTCAGAAATGAATAACTTGTCAGTTTTATATAGTTTTAATTATAATAAATTGTTATTATTAACATTGTTAACCTTTTTTTGTGCCTAGTTTACAAACTAAACTTTATCGTAAGTATGCATGTATAAGAAAAAACAGTAAATCTAGGGCTTCCTACTGCCCATGGTTTCAGGTCCCCACTGGGAGTCCGGGAATGTATCCCCCCAGAATACTGTACAACTACAAGGCACTGTCTCTCTAGGGCCAAAAAGATATATGATCAAGAAATACATGATTCATTTGACAAGGGACAGCATGGCCTTTTACCTGAGTCAATTGTGGCCTATCATAAGGGGCTTGGGATCATCCTCTCACACAATTCCAGGGGGCACTACAGAGTGACAACATGAATGGTACCCCAGGAGTTGAGCTTGTGTGGAAGATTCAATAGCCCTGGGAACCCTATCTATAGGTAAATGCAAATATCTGCGATGTGACACTGATTTTAGACATCTGAGCCAGGTAAGGGAGTAGATAAAAATCACAGGAAATCTTAGAACATAAGGAAGCATGTGTGTTCACACACAGAGATGCTAGCCAACTCCAGAGAGAACGATGCAAGTATAAAATCAAGTGTTTTGGAATTTGGAACGCATTCTCCCATAGAAACAGGACCCAGATGGGGGCTTCTTAGGTTGGCATCCAGGATATAATGATTAAGTTATGAGCCAATGTCTTTGAGTTAGTTCCCCTTAGAAAAGGAAGAAGTTATGAATTTACTCCTTCATCCCCTACTTTTTCCACCTAGATCAAAAAGAAGACGACAAGTTCATGTGGTTAAAACCATGAGAAGAGTCCTGAAGTCAGACATTGCAGGATGTAGAATATAAATCAGAAAACTTGGTTGAATTCTGGCTCCACTGTGTGATTTTGAATATGTAGTTCAACCTCTCTAAGCTTCAGTTTCTTTATCTTTAGAACACAGGTACTTCTATGCTGATGCCACAGTGTGCAGTGTAATAGAAATGGGGTGTATGAAGGCGCAAGCACAGCCTGTGGTGAGTTTATCAATCACTTTTATTATGCAACAATCTCAAAATCTCAGTGGCGTATGTCACTGGTAAGTATGTCTCTGGGCCTGAGGTTTGGTTAGGGAAATCTCTGCTCCATTACCTCCTTTTGGGACCCAAGATGGAGAGGCAGCAGCTACATGGAGCAGGCATGGTTGCAGAAGATGAACATAGGGAGTAATCACTACCTGGACAGGATAGTATTTTGATTAGCTTTTATGCTACTATGACTAAAAGTTCTGACCACAACAATTTTAGAGGAGGAAAACTTCATTACAGGGCCCACAGTTTCAGAGGTCTCAGTCCATGGACAGCTGGCTCCATTCCTCGGGGCTCAAGGTGAGGCAGGACATCATGGTGGAAGAATATGGTAGAGGGAAGCAGTTCCCATGACGATCAGAAAGCAGAGAGGTCTCCACTTGCCAGATACAAATATATACCCCAAAGCCATGCCCCAATTCCCACCTCTTCCAGCCACACCCTACCACTTTTCAATTAATCCCTATCACGGGGATTAATTCACTGATTGGGTTAAGACTCTTACAACCCAACCATTTGTCCTCTGAACTTTCTTGCATTGTCTCACACGTGAGCTTTTGGGGGATACCTTACATCCAAACCATAACAGATAGTTTCTAAAGTGTGTAAAGGTTGCAAAATGTTGTTTTATCCTGGGTGTTACTATCACCAAAGAGCCCTGAAAGTTTCCTTCAGAATTCATGAAGAGGAGCATTAAACTGGGTTTATAAGAGCTATATCTGATGAGCAAAGGGGAACATCTGAGAGGACATGAGCAAAAGTCACTCCTGAAGTAAGGCAGCTGTGGTGCATAGGCACAAAACGGAGCAGAACCATCAACTGCTTCATAGGATGTTGTAGTTCAATGACCCAAAAGATGTACCTGATACCTTCCCTTCCTTTCTTACCACCTCTAATTCTAGATCAAGTCTTTGGATGTACTCCCACAATATAACCTTTACCTTCCTCTGTCCATAGTCTAACGTGTCATCATCTTTTGTCTGGACTACTGCAGTACCTTCTTCATCATTACCTGCCTGTCCTATAATCTATTTTCACACTGGTTAACAGTGGTCTTCCCAAGGTGAATATGCTCTCATGTCAATCACTGATAAAAATGCTTCATGTTCAGGAGTAACATCCTCCACACTGTGCATTCCAGCTTTGAACCCTGTGATCATCTTCAGGACCCCAAACCCCTCATAATCCAATTCATTACTCCTCTCTATTCAGGCTTCCAATTATTTGTCACTTATTCAGAGAGCGCTTTCTGCTCTCCTCAACAAGATCAGAGCCCTCAGTTACAAGCTCTTCCAGCACCACTGACCTCTCCTTTGTAGCATCTCCTATGATATGATATTATATGATATACCTAAGGTCACAGAACTGTCCATCAACAGAATCAAGTCTGGGTGCAAGCAGATGATGTGGTCAGTACTAGGCCTCTCTTTGGTTCCAAGTTACTTTCCAAATGTCTTGTAGAATCACAGCTGCTCAAAGCAAGTAGTCCCTGGAGTTAATGATGCTGTGCACCAGTACAAATTAAAAATGTAATTGGATTTGAAGATTTACAAAGATCTGGGGTGATAGGCTAATACTGCAATATTAAGATTGGAATATGCCTCTAACTTCTGATGTAGTTATTGACTTAATAGATGAGCCCCTAGCTACTATGTGGCTACTGAGCACAGGTACTATATTCAGCAATGGGAATCATCTGAAAGAAAATAAAAATATTGATGGTGTAGCATGTGAGAAAAATGGCATTTATTTAGAAGGAAAGGCTGGGACAATCAGATTATGGGGCAATGTGAATGAGAAGGTCAGAAATTTGTTTTCATCCTGTAGGAAAAGAAAAGCCAATGAATGAAGGCTTTTAGCAAGAGGTCCCTTTCTTCCTCCTCATCATCACAATAAAAATAATGGTGACTGTTCACAGAGCACCTATTGAAGCTATTCTGACCACCCTTTGGGATCAGAACTAATATTAACCCCAATTGAGATGGATAAGGAGCCTTAAGCAAGAATTAACAGAACCCATATGTCAGAGTCTGGGTACGACGCCCTATCTCGCCCTGAACACCCTATAGAATCTCTGCTTTCAAACATACTCCAGACAGTATTGGGGGTGGGGGAGGGTAGAGATAGATGTCATGTTGGGAGCCATCAACATTTCACTGGGTTGGTTCAAGGCAGGAGAAAAGCCAAGCTTCAGGAGAGAGAAAGGGGAACCAGAGAAGCAGGGAGAGAAAGGCAGCTGAGGCTAACAGAGTCCAGGAAAAACCACACAGGTGGAATTTTCCAAAGTTCAGGAGGGAGAGCGGGGCAGAAAGTTACCTAGTGGTCAGGCAGGACGGGGATGGGAAAAGAACCACAGGATCTGTCAGATGAAGAGGGCTTTGGGGACTTTACAGGCAGGATTTTCAGAGGAGTGGTGGGGGATGGCGCCAGATTGCTGTGGGCTGAGGAACGAGTGGGAGGTGAAGACAGGGCCGACGCTGCGACTCACTCTTTCAAGCACTAAGATGGGAGGGGGAAGGGAAGATGGCCGAAGGGAGGGTTTTCTGTGGGGATGGAGATACAGAAAGACTGGTGCCGCTCGGAGCCAAGATGAAAGGAGAAGCAGGCAGGCGTTTGAGGGCTGCAAGACGTGGGGAGCTCTCCAAGGAAGGACCGGAGGGAGGGCTTTGAGCCCCGCTGTGGAGGGGGCTTCCCCAGGGGCTGTGCAAAGACCAGAGGTGGCCTTGGTTTTCTGTTACCCTAACAAACCTTAGGTAATCAACTAATAAAGAGGTAAGATTCATTTAGGCTCACAATTTTAGGTGTTTAAACCCAAGGTAGGCTGGCTGCTGACTCGTTGAGCCTGAGGTGAGACAGCACCTGAGAACAGAAACAGGCGGAAAGCTGCTCCTCTACAAGTTGGCGGGAAATGAAAACAGGAAGAGGAAGAGGCGGGGCCAGGCTCCCAGAATCCCCTTCGAGGCCACACTTCCAATGGCCGCAACATCTTTCACTTGACCTCATCTCTTAAAGGTTCCACAACCACCCAATGAGCACCACAGGCTGTTGACCAAAGCTTTGCCACATGGGCTTTTGAGGGACACCTATCCAAACCATACCAGCCTCTTTTTCTTAATAGCCACAGATGTTGACTGAGCGCCTACTCTGTGCCAAGTTTTGTCCTAGGTTCTGTGGCTGTTGTAATGAAGAGGAGAATTATAGCATCCTTACAATTGATGGGAGAGACAAATATCAAGGTGCCTAATTAAGATGTGCGTGTGTCTAAACATGGTAACATTAATAATGACTAACGTTCATTGAGCACTTACAATGTGTTGAGTACTTTATGACCATTTTCTCATCAACCTTTCACCAAAAATCCTATGAGGCATTCACTGTTGGAATTACCTTTTGTGGATCAAGAAACTGAGGCACAGATAGGACAGACGACTGCCCAAAGTCATCCAATCAAGATGAGCAGGGCAGGAATTTGCTCCTAGATTTGCCTATCTCCAGACACAAGCACTTAACAGCTCAACGTCTGACTCAATGTGTATTTGAGCAAGGGGCACTAGGATGAACAAGCCTGTGTCTGCGGGATGGGAAGAAGCCTAGCCCAGCAGTATGGGCTTCACCTGGAACTTGTTAGAAACGTAGTCTCCAGCCCACCCCACCTACCAGGCCAGGATCTGCAGTTTAACAAGATCTGCAGGTGCCGAGCGTGCACATTAAAGTTGGAGATGTCTGGCCTACTTCTTAGTAGGGATGGGAAACTGAGGCCCCACCATTGGCAGGTTACAGAGAATGGTGGAACTTTAGGGTTTGGTTCTGGAGTCCACCTAGTCCTGAATGGGTGCTTCCACTCTTAGTCCTAAGAGGATAATGACAGCAGAAAGGATGGGCACCTCGGGAGCTTGGCGCGCGCAAGGTACTTGACACGCGCAGGGAGCTCGGCGCGCTCAAGGTGCGCTCGCAGGCTCTCGGGGCCCAGTTGGGCCCCGGCAGCGTGGGCGCCCTGCGGGCCGGGCCGCCGCGTCCCATTCTCAGCGCTGGCCCGGCCCGGTCCCTCAGCTCCACCCCCTGCCTCCCCCTCCCGCCCGCTCGCGCCTCCTGAAAAGCCAGCCCGCCCGGGGCGGCGGCGCAGAGCCGGGCCGGCGCACGAGGCAGCCAGCGCGGCCATGACGGCGGAGAAGGCGCTGCCCCTGGGCAATGGGAAAGCTGCCGAGGAGGCGCGGGAGACTGAAGCGCTCGGTGGTAGCGGCGGCAGCGGTGGCGTCGGCAGCGGGGGCGCGGTGCCCGCGCGCGACCCGCGCGACAAGCGCGACAAGGCTGTCCACGAGCGTGGCCAGTGGAACAACAAGGTGGAGTTCGTGCTGAGCGTGGCCGGGGAGATTATCGGGCTGGGCAACGTGTGGCGGTTTCCCTACCTGTGCTACAAGAACGGAGGAGGTGAGGTGGCACGCGACAGGGAGAAGGGGAGGGGGTGCCGCACGCTCCGTGGGGGTGGGGAGACGGGGGTGGGGTGGGGTGGGCGAGCGCGAGACCCCCCCTCCTGCGCCTGCGTGCAGCGGGACCCTAAGGGAGAGCCTCGACCCCAGGCCACCTGAGGGAGCTCACCCGCAGGCACGGCCCACCTGTTCCACGGAGCTAGCGTGCCTATGGGTTGCTTCGCACCTCAGTGTGCCACCTGCCAGTGCGCAGGGACTTGCCCGCCAGGAGAGATCTGTCCCCAGCATGAGGTAACAGCTGAGACCAGCAGGCCTTTGATTTTGGTATTTTCACTGGCATTTTGTCAGGAAACATTTAGTCCCTTTGAGCCTCAGCTTTTTTTTCCTCCCCACTGGAAAGGGACTCTGGTTATTGCCTCAGCGGTCTTGGTTTGGGGGAATTTGCTCAAGTGCCAGGCACCCTATCTCACCTCGGCTTCACTGTCACCTTTGGAGGCGGTGGCATGCTCGTCTTGCAGACGAGGAAAGTAAGGGTCAGAGAAGTTCCTCATTTAACTAGTGTTGAAGATGGGATTCTGGGACCCAAAGCCTTGTTTTAAACTGGAATTGGGCTGACAACGGGGAGAACTTCTTACATGATCTGTTAGCTTTTCTGCCTCACCTTTTAACTTTGCTCTTAGGGTCATTTCTGGGGCCAATATATTGGGACTCTCTGGTGGAAGAATTGGCACCAAGCAGTCACATTTATTGACCTCAGAGTCACCCACAACACAGAGCAAGGACACTGATTTAATGTTTTTGAGAGGTTAGAGATTGTGGAAGGGGGAGAGGGAGAGGAAGGTGTTGAGAGAGTCATTTGTAGTAACAACGTCTCCAAGTCAGTTTGCCAGAAGAGGCAGTGGTAAATCTATGATTCTCTCAGTTCAGAGAAAGGGCTCCAGACTTCAAGACTTCCTTCTGTCACATCAACAGGACAGCCCTGCAAGTCCATGGGAAGGGATCTTCCAAAATCTTCGGTGGCATGTTTCTCCAAGAGAAAGCCTGTGCCAGTACAGTCCCCCCTGACTCTTTTATGGTCCCCCCCCCCCATTCCTCCAGTAAATCCTTAAACAAGGTGGCTCAGAAGTCGGCTGGCAGGGCCAGTGTTGGACTTCCTGCGGGAGCTGCTTGCAGGGAGAGCAAGAAGGATACTGCTGGGCCCAGGCCCTTTCTTTGGAGACATTCATTTTGAAGGTACAGGCTTCTGCAAGCCTGCTTTGCACTGGTAATGAAGTGGCCACTTATGTTGGTGGTTTGGCAAGGGGGGTACAGAGGGAGTGGACATGGAGACCCCAAAAGTGCCCTGTGCCCTCAGCTGTGAGTCCTGCCTCTCTTGATAGACTCAGCGTTTGTAAATTGTGATGTGCACTTGGAAACCTGTGGAAACTCTTAAGGGGAGGCCCAAGCCAAAAAAAAAAAAAAAAAAAAGTTTGAATATATTTGTTCATCCAGGCAATTATTGTGCCAAAGTAATAAGTGTTCCTAAAAGCAAAAATTGGGTAAATTGGGTTAATTACAAATTCTGCCACAGATTTAAAAAAAGAATGTTGTAGTGAGTGAAGTTTAAAAATGAGTCATTGCTGGATTTTCTTTTCCTTTCTCTGATTTGCCGAGAGTCTCCATTGGGTACACAGATACCCTGGCTTGATTGAGTTAGTTATTTTAAGGATTACAGTACAAGCTTTATGAATACACAGGCCAGAAGGCTTTTATGAAGTGACATCTATTAGGTTTCAGAGGGTTCCCAGGTAAATTGCAGTGTATTAAGGAATGATTTCAGCTTTTTAATCAATTAGATTTAGATTCAGTAAACAGAAACTCTTATTTCCTTTCACACACTTTTGCCTTTTTATATAGTTCAGCTGTCTGTATATCCACAGTTTTCTCTTTTTTTTTTCAAAAATCTACATAGCTGTACTCATAGATGCCAGTGATAGTTTAAAATATTTCTTTCCCAGTGTGAAATTTTGAATTAGTTGCTTGCCCAGAAAAACCTAAGACCCTTTCAAAACCTGGTAGATAGGACCCTGTTATCAGGATTGATCAAAATTGTTGCTATTAATCCTTGCAGTTAAAGAGGCTTCATTTAGTAAAAAGCAATTTCAGTTAAAGGCTTCATTTGTGAGATCAGATGGTCGGAAATAGCATGTTTTCATGCTTTGTTATTAGACTGGAGAAAGAGGACGAGGGATTTGGAAAAAAATCCCCTTCTGTTTGTAATAGCCCATGTTCACCTCAGTTATTTAATTTGTTTTGCAGAAAGGCCCAGGCAATGGATATTGTGTTTCAAGATAGGAACACTAAAACTGAGGGTGGTCTTTTCCCAGACTGATCCCAAGCCAGACTTACTGGATAGATTCTTGTTGTGAACTCCATACAATTCAACTGAACTACTGGGACTTGCATATAGGGATATTTAACTCTTTGAAGCCTGATATTGTTCATGATATAATTCCCTGAGAATGCTTTTTCATTATGAAAAAAAAATATTTTCAGATCATTCTAAAAGTAAATAATAGAAAGGGATCTCCCTTACCTAGACTGTTGACATCACTTTAGAATGAAAAACAAAGGGTATAGTATTCAGGATGGTAATCATCTTGACCTATGTCAAAGCACAGAATACATAAATTAAAGAACTGAGCAAATAAAACCCTTTCTTTTATATTGTCTTCATAGCTACCCATTAATTTTGGAAGGTAAGCAATATAGACATTAAGGATTAAAGTCCCATTTTACAAATGAGGGAGCTGAGAATCAGAACTGTGCGGTAGACTTGCTTAAGGTCATAGATGGCAGAGAGCACAAACATGGGGCCACACTCTCTGACCCTAGTTCCTAGCTGAACTGGAACTCAAGCTTAGAGACCATCACATCTTGCCTGTGGTAGGTGCATATTAAAGATTTCCTGTGCCAAACATGGAATGATGGGAAAAGTTTTAATCTCACTCCTTCATCTCCTTCCAGGGGCATTCCTGATTCCCTATGTGGTGTTTTTTATTTGCTGTGGGATTCCTGTCTTTTTCCTGGAAACGGCTCTGGGGCAATTCACAAGTGAAGGAGGCATTACGTGTTGGAGGAAAGTCTGCCCTTTGTTTGAAGGTAAGTGTTGATTTAATGAGAAATAAAGTTTTGCCCCCAAAATGTCAAGCTACAAAGAGTAGCTGAAGGCCGTTAGGAAAAGATAGAAACTCAAATTGTTCCCTTTCCTTTTACCTTTCAGGAATTGGCTATGCAACGCAGGTGATTGAGGCCCATCTAAACGTGTATTACATCATCATCCTGGCATGGGCCATTTTCTACTTGAGCAACTGCTTTACCACGGAGCTCCCCTGGGCTACCTGTGGGCATGAGTGGAACACAGGTATGGACTGCAGGGAGGGTCTCTCTGCTGGTGCTGGTGGAGGACCCGGGATTGGGGTCTTATCCTTGGCCTCTGGGCTCTTGTCATGAGTCCAGTTTCCTAGGAGTGGCTTTACTAGTCTGGGTCTGTTTTGTTAGTTACAGCCTCAGCTGAGCTTTGGTCCAGGGTTTGGCATGGTTAGGAGAATGGAGATGCTCTTGGCTTACTTTGTTAGATGCAGAGAATGAGCCCCTGGGGGACGAGGTGTAGAGTATGAATAAGTGTTAGATTCAGAGAACTAGATCCCCAGTTTCAGCCCTACTTCTCCAAATGGCCAGTTTTCCTCTGTAACAGGAAGGGGTTAGACTAGATGAAGGGCTGCAGACGAAGGGCCTTTAGGCTGATCCATCTTTAGATCAATGAACAGCAAACTGAAAAATGTATTTGTTTACCAGAATTTTAAAGTCTGAATGTTTCATGTGAAAAATCCAGACTTCCAGCTTCTCGTTAAAAATTCAGAGATTTGGCAACATTCCTACTTGGCAGCAATGACTGCAGCTGAGAAATAGCTATTGCCTTTGGGTGACACATCTGTCCTCAAGTTTCCAGTGATCCCACCCAGATTACTTTGTTCATTTACTTTACCTGTTCAGCCTAGCTTGACATTTGAGTCCAGCAGCTGCCCCCTTCCAAGAATGGATAATACTTTTGATTTGATAGACTGTTTTGTTTTTCAGTTTTAGAATTGGGTTTTATAATCTAGGGAAGAAAAATCTGTCCAACCTATTTCTGAGATGGCTGTGCTTACAGCAGGCATCACTAATTGATCACAGCAATCTCTTCTTTTGAGTCTAGTCTTAGGCTTGGAGCTCTTATCCATGCTCTGGCCAGCTGCTACCTTTTGACTAGAATTGGGGCTCACAGTTAACCCACTCACCATCCATTTTATAATCTGTGGTGAGATCATGTCTGGAAGTGTCCTCTTAGCAAGACTGGGTAGGGTGCTGGTCACCAGCAGACAGAACTGAAGGCATTAGACCTGGAAATTTCTGAGATCTATTTTCTGTCCCCATATGACTGTCCCCTGACACTCACATCTTGTGGTGGCTTCACTGTCTCTCTTCAGAGTATTGTTAATCTTCCTTTCGAAAGGGACCTTAGATGTTCATCAAACTCAAATTCAAGGGCATCTTCTTGGAGGCCTGTGAGTCTTCCGTGATAATTTAATTGTGGATATTATGAGAATACTCTGAAAATATGTGCATGTTCTGAATCTTAAGCTGAAGATGGTCAGGAGAGTCCACTACCCGAATTTGCATGTGTTTGTAATCTAAGAGCAATTCATGGCAAATAGAATGATAGTGGCCAAGGGAAAGAGAACAGAGAAAGGTTGAATTCATAAATGGTCTGCTGGGGGAGTGAGGGTTTGGCTTGGTGGTAGAGTGAATGCCTGACATGTGTGGGACCCTGGGTTCCAACCCCAGCATGCCAATAAATAAATAAATAAGGTGCATTGGTACTAAGCAAAGTCCAGTTGAGAATGCAGTTAACTGTACGAATGAAGGTTTTGCACAAGTGTAACCAGCAGAAACTGGTTGTAGAATTGAGACTCAAATAGCCTGTGGAAGAATGAGGCAGATGATCTCCACAGACTCTACTGTTTACCTGTCAGGTGCATTTTTTTTTTTTTTCGGTTGGGGAAGCAATTTAATTTCAATAAAGGGCATTATTCTACAGTCATGTGATATTATCACTTTGAATTGTGTTGGTTCCATAGTTGAGTTGGTATTTGGCTTATAAATTTAATCTTGC
This sequence comes from Urocitellus parryii, assembly GCF_045843805.1. NCBI lineage: Eukaryota > Metazoa > Chordata > Mammalia > Rodentia > Sciuridae > Urocitellus > Urocitellus parryii. The sequence continues at coordinate 14,988,808 of NC_135546.1, forward strand.
TTTTCTAGTTTTATGACTTATAAAACACAAAGACTTCACTAGCCCATTGTCTATTTGTGCATGATTAAATATCATTTTAATAAAAATAACTCATGAACCTCGGGTGTCTGCAGTATTTTTTTTAACTTTAGGCAAAAACGTGAGAAACTTTATTTTATTAATTGATTTCTTGTATTTTATTTTGAGCCCAGGAAAAGGCCCAAGACACATCAAGTCATAATTTCAGTTTTCTAGACTCCTCTTAAGACTGATTGTGAACCTCTAGACCACTTCCTTTCAGAATATAGTTAGTGCTTGCCACAAGGAACCATAGAGGCATTTCTGCAGTGGACCACCAACCTCTTTGTTCCACCAGTTTGCAGTCCCCTTTCTCTAAGGCATGTGAACCCTTGCAGTATGCAAAATATCATACACAGGAATATAATTTCTTTCCCCAAAGATGGCAGATGAAATTTGAATGGTTCTTACACACATGAGAAGAAAAAAATGTACCAGAGCCAAATGGGTGCTGGCCACTGTTCTGGATGCATGAGGTTCTGAGCGAGCCAATGCAGGAAGCCCTATCCCTAGGCAGCTTGCAGTCTGGTGGCCCAGGCAGCTCTAAACAGAGAAGCACGGGTTCCGTGGTGGCTGATACTACCAGGCATTCACCATGCCAAAGAAAATGGAGCCCTGGCTAGAATTTATTCTCAGTTCCTTCTTTCTAGAGGAAAGAAAAGGTGCGGGTGTGTGTGTGTGCGGGGGTGTGGGGGGTGTCCCTTGACTTTTTCTGAACCTTAGATTCTTTCCAAAATAGATGGAGTTAGAGAAGGTAATTCCTGGGAGGGCTTTTGAATTCTGGCTGGCTTAGGATTCAGGGGAAGGAGATCAGGGTTGGCTTCCTGGAGGAGTAGGAGGGATTAATGGGTTGCTCTGAGCCTTGACCAAAGAGCAGTAGGAGATTTTTACTTGAAATTCCCTTGGCCATCAAGTTTCTGAGGAGAGGTCTTCAGTAAGTCCTTTCTGATGAATTGGATCCTATAAGGGAATGACGGAGAAACCAAGGATCTTTTACGCATATAGCTTCTCACCATTTTATCCAATCCTGACATCTTCATAAGGCAGATTGTAGTATCAACCCCCCCCAACTCCCCCCCCCCAACTGTATTTCTGCCCTACGGACATCACAACTAGATCATTTCCTTAAATCTCCCCCTTCAGTCCAGTGCGGGCCACTGGGTAGGAGAGATAAATACCACAGACAGGACTTGGGGCACAAAAGTGGAAAAAAGCAAAAATGGTTTGGGAATAAGGTTGGAGGAAAGAGCGGGATGGGGCCTGTTGGCTGGGAATGGAAGAGACTCAAGTCCCCTGCCCCCAGCCCTTTCCTCCTATCCTGGTCAGACCGAGCCTCTCGTGAACTATCAGGAAAGCATTGATTTCCACCCCTAATGCTCTTGGAGTCATGTTTGCTTGGAGCGGCGAGTTAAAGCTGCCAGCATTGCACCATCAGCGCTGAATGTTTTCCCAGCTTTACCTCTCGCGAAGGTTAATTTTCTTGTGTGTCTTGTCTTTTTTCCCACTGTAGAGAATTGCGTGGAGTTCCAGAAACTGAATGTGAGCAACTACAGCCATGTGTCCCTGCAGAACGCCACCTCCCCCGTCATGGAGTTTTGGGAGTAAGTGGAAAAGCACTTGTCTCCCTCGGTTGGTGGGGACTCTGTCCTGCTTCTGCTCATTTGACCTTGTCCCCATGCCTGGAAAAAACCTGACCTTTCCTCCAGTCTGGCAGTTCCTGGCTTCTGCGGGCTTTTTCTTTTTTAAAAAACAAATAAAAAAGAAATGTATTTTCTTTTAGTTGTAGATGGACACTAATACCTTTATTTCATTTATTTATTTTTATGTCATACTAAGGATTGAACCCAGTGTCTCACGTGTGCTAGGCAAGTGCTCTACCACTGAGCCACAACCCCAGCCTCTTTTGTGGGCTTTTGAGTATTTGAGAAGCAAGTGTGAAGATCCTCTGGGGTTTCCTAAAGGGACAACAGAGAGAAATACCTTCTTGTTTTTTGATAACATGTCAGCATGCCTAGTTGCTTATTAGGGCAGGAAGTGTGTGATAAAAGGATAGTTTAAAAAATTCATCTCGAACAAAAGAAGATAGAGTGTGTTTGCAATAAGTGAAGTCAAGAGTATATTTAGCCTCACAGAAGTCTCCAGGGGGGACAGGTCTGCTTGCTCTCCGTAGCTGAAGTGGCATGTGGAAAGGAAGCAGATTCACTTTAATGGAGAGAAGTTTCAAAGAGGCAAGTTTCAAATGTGCTTAAGGAGGAAGTTGGTCTCACAGTGTTGTCTGAAACTACTTCAGAAGATTGTGAGCATCCTTTACCTGGAAGTGTTTGACTGGAGTTAGACAGCTGATTACCATCAGAGATGTATCAGAATCCCCTGAAATTCTAAGCAGGACTGTATGGGTGGGCATTTCCCTAGAAATGGGCATAGTTTCATCAGAGTTCCAAGCATACAGTTGTCTTAGTTGCACACTTTACAACCTGAGGAAGCATTATGTACATTGTGAAATGTGCCCTCCAGGATTATATAGTATACAACCTGTATAGCCATACCCAGAAGCCCTGACTTTGGAGTTTCTAAAGTAGAAGAAGGATTATCCCCTGCCCCAGGGTATAGAAGAGATGTTTCCTTTGAGTCAAAGTCTGGACTGAATGCTTTCTGAGATTTTTTCAGGCAAAAAAGACCTGGCTCCATTGAAGAAACCTCTCCTTCCCTTATGCTAATGAATAATAGTGTGTGGGGGGACAGTGTTTCATGAAGGATTGCGTTTTATCCAAATACCATTTTTCTCTTTTCCCTTTCTAGAAATCATTATGCTGAATTTAGATTTGTAATCCTAAAGCACATCTTCAGCTTGTTTCATGCCTCTAATAGTACCAAGGTCTCGCTTACATTTTTTTATATATTTATTTTTTAGTTGTAGTTGGACACAATATCTTTATTTTATTTATTTATTTTTAGGTCATGCTGAGAATTGAACCCAGGGCCTCGCATGTGCTGTACTGCTGAGCCACAACCCTCGCCCTCTCTTAGATATTTAAGAAACAAATTATATCTATGGTATCCATTACTAACATGTTTTACAACAACTTTGTTTCTTTGATCAGTGCTGGTTTGGAGATGTATCCATATGGTTAAGTGTAGCTTTGGTTCTTTATTTCCCCCACACTGCGGTACATTGTTGTATTATATGAATAGCCTACATTGTATTTATCCTGGTCCTCTTGATGGACTTTTAGCATGTTGCCACTAGTATTAGGCACACTTAGTGAATGTCTTGTCCAGTGCTTTCTTTAGTACCTGAGTGGTTTCCAAGCTGTGTAACTATCTTGTCTGTTAGCTGGTTCTTGTCAGAAAACCTCAGACCTGGTAACTCACAAAAAGTTATTTCTTGTAGTTCTAGAGCTTGGGAGGTGCCAGGTCGAGGGAGCCTGGCATATGGCAAGGGCCTGCTGCTGTATCATCCCATGGTGGAAGGCAGAAGGGCAAGAGAGCATATTTGCTTGAGCAGTCAAGGGGGCCAAACTTATCCCTTTGTCAGGAACTTACTCATCAATAACTAACCCATTCCCATGGTAAGGATATTTATTCATGGGGTCAGAGCCCTCATGATCTAATCACCTCTTGAAGGTTCCACCATTCAAAACTGTTGCATTAAGGATTAAATTTCCAACATGGAAATGGTGGGGGATCATAGTAATACCTAATAGTGGCTTTGGTGGTTTGTAGGGTACATGCATGGTAAGTTTTATCAAATATTAGATAATACAAAGTGATTCCCTAATTTACATTCTAAATATGTATGTGTGCAAGAATTTCTGCTGCTCTATGTTTATGGAACACTTGGTCTAGCCAGTCCTGTTTTGTTCATAAAATGGGTGTGATTGGTATTTCACCATTTTAAAATTGTATTTCTCTAATTACTTATGAGGTTGAGCACTTTTTCATGGTCTTTTTTTAAATGAATTTGTATCTTCAGGTTCATACTCTTTTCTATTTGGAGTGTTTGTTTTTTTCCTATAGAAAGGAATTCTTGGTACAGGCTAGATGTTAATCATTGTGCTGGAAATATATTTTCCCAGTGTGTGGATTTTCTTTCTCATTTATGGTGTACAGAATTTTCAATTTTATTGAAGTTATATTTGTCAATCTCTAAAGAGATTGGTTTGCATAATTGGCATCTAATTTAAGATATATTTCTGTACTCCAAAGTTGTAAAAAAAAAAAAAAAGTTATGTATTTTCTTCTAAGAGTTTTGAAGTTGTTGTTTTTTCCCCCACATTTAGGAACATAGTCTTTTTATTTATTTTTTACTTATTTTTTATTTACTTTTTAGCTTTAGGTGGACACAATATCTTTATTTTATTTGTATGTGGTGCTGAGCATCGAACCCAGTGCCTCACGCATGCCAGGTGAGCGTGCTACTTCTTGAGCCATATCCCCAGCCCCAGTCTTTTTATTTTTTATAAATTTCATTAAAAATTCTTAAAATTTTTGCTGTGTATGAATTTTGTTCAGATTTTTATTTTTTATTTTCATATAAATAACCAATTATCCCAACAGTACTTCCTGATCATTCATCCTTACTCTACTGACTTACAGGGCTATCTTTTATATATCATTTTCCTAAAAGCACGGGTCTGTTTGGGGCTCACTGTCCTGTTTCATTGTCACCTTAGTCTATCTCTGTGTCGATACCAAAACTATAGTTTTATGTAAGACAAGCTCTGGCAAGGCAGCTTCCTCATTTTTTTTTCCCTTTCCAAAGTGTTCTTAGTGTTCCAAATATATTTTAGAATCAGTTTGTCAGATTAAACAACAGTAACAACCCTAAAGAGAAACAAAAAACTCTGGGGTTTTGATTGGAAGTCTATTGGAGAAAAGTGACATCTTCGTGATTGAGCCTTTCTACCCATTTATTTAGGACTTTTAAAATGCTTTGTTAAGTGACACTACTTAAATGTGTTCTGCCTAATAGTGGAATTGGTGGGTTGTAGGGTACATGCAGTAGCATTCAAAACTCCTGCTTATCTACCCCAGACCTAGTGAATCACAGTCTCAAACTGAACATCTGTAAAATATGTACTGGAGAGGGGGCTTCTGTGCTAAGTGAGACTGTGTGGTTTATTCCTGACTTCAATGAACTATAATCTCCTGAAGGAATGTCACAGAGACATATTTTTAGACTAGCACCTTTAAAGGGTCTACAAAATGCAGTTTCCATACTTCCTTAGGGAACCCATTCCCAAGTCCTAGACTAGATGTGGTCTCTATGTAAGTTCCCGGATTTTTTTTTTTTTGCATCATTCATTCCCTTTGTATCATGTATACAAACCTTTAGTTGAATATTACTCATATTATATATTTGTTCATTGTGTTCACTGACAGGCAGTCATGAAGCAGCACCTGTCTGGTTTGACTCACCACTGCCAGGATATGGAAAACCCTCAATGAATATTTATAGAATAGATGGATAGATAAGAAGCAGAGAGGCAACATGTTCTAGAAAATACTATAGGAGATGTGCCAAGGGGCCCCTGGCAAGAGCTCATGCTGTCATTAATATTCCCACTCACCAGCATCGATTAGTTCCAGGACCTGTTTGCAGTATCCATATCACTCACTCATTTTGGCCACCACGTGGCAGGAAGGGACAGATGGTCTGCATTCTCTGTGTAAAGACCTTTTTGCCAGCTACTTGGCCATTCTAGATGAATATGCATGGGAGAATGAACTCATGAGTTGGTTTCCTATTCAGATTGCATCTGTATTATCTACACAGTGTTGAATTCTGTATTCTAAAAGTACTCCCATAGTGGTGTGACACTCATCCCTTCATGACATGCTTTTGTCAGACAGCTCCAATTCATCTTTTCCCCAGAGATGAACTTGGGATGCAGAGACTGTAGGAGATGTTGATAGCATCCTGTGAAAATCTGTTGAGCCACAGAAGCTTTGAGGAGGGCTGAAAACTGTCTCTTGGTGAGAACATCCATGTACCTGAGGCTAACCCAAAGCCCCAAACTTATTCTCCTGTAGAATAAATTGGAATCATTTCCCTCCTCCCCCTGAAATCTAGCATTTCACTAAACTTGTCTGGGAAACACTTTGCTATGAAGTCTTTTTTTTTTTTCTTAAATTCAATTGAAAGTTAGTTTCTGGGACTTTGGATAAAGCATTCCTAATTCCTTTTCCATGTGACAGCCCTTCAAATATTGGACCCACTTTCTTAAAAAAAATTTTTTTTCTTACCAATTCTCTTTGCTTCCTCTCCCCTGATGTGGCTTGTTCATGGATTCTCCAGTTCTGTCCATGACTTTGGTGTGCTGGCTTCTGTCCTTGCCCTGCCCCCAACTCCAGGGGCCTCATTCAGAACCACACTGCTTGGTTAAAGTAGAGGCCGTGGCTGACTGCTAGTTCATTCGTTGCACAAATGTTTGCACTCCTGGTGTGCATAAGAAAGACACTGTGCACATTCAGGCCAGGCAGAGTGAAAGATAACATTCTAGTCTCTAGACGCAGAGGTGAAACCCAGCCCATAGATTACCATAAAGTCAGTAATAAGGTGCTACTTTCCTATCCACAACTGGATGTGGCTTTGCCTTGCCATGGGCACCTGACCCAACCCACCTCCCATCTTAAAATTTCCTTTCCTTTTTCAGGACATAATTCCTATTACTGATTTAGTTAGTGAGAAACACTCAGGCCCCTCCAGGCGGTCTTGATTCTGACCCCGGCAGGGGGCCTACAGGGCAGGGACAGCTTGTCTTCCTAATGTCAGATTTTAAAACCAGACCATCCTAGTTTCCCTTAGTAACCCATTATGCATTGGCATCCATGCATTTATCTAAATATGTTTGCATTTCTAAAATTTGAGTCTCTAACCTCCAGTGGGATTGAGTGCTCTAAAGTGTGTAACTAAAGTGTCATGACATGAAGTGGACCTGGATTTGTCTTCCCTTTCTCAGACCCCATGTCCTGTACATCCAGGGTTTTGTGAGCAATCGCACTCTCCCTTCGTATACAATCAGAATTGCTTTTGCATGCCTTCCAATTGAGGAACATGTGTTGAGCACATATTGTGTGCATGGCCCAAATTAAGCTCTAAGGGTATTCAGTTCTTCTTTATTCAGAAGGATGAGGCCTTGTCTTTCTGGATTATCTTCATCTTTTTTTTTTTGTCTTTCTAAATTATATGGACATTTTAATTGATTTTCTTTGAACATGAAATTGGGCATCAGAGGTGCTGGAGTGAGAACTGGTTCTTTTGGGGGGATAAGGCACCTCCCTGCTTCCCTCCTACACTCATCTTCCTCTCTGCCTTGCCCTTTGGACATCCTGGGCTTATCTGAGGGTCATTTGGCTTTTGTGTTCCCTTTGCCTAGAAGAACCCTCTCCAGATCCTCATGTATCTGGCTCTTTGTTATCACTGAATCTTAATTCCAGTGTCATTTGGGAATCCCACCCTGACCAACCCACCAGGATCAGCACCTCAGACACGCTCAAACCCATCCCTCTGTTTCAATGTCTACCTAGTTCTCATCTGAAATCATTATATCTTTGTTAATGTGTTAATTCTCTATCTTCCTCCATTTTTAAGCTCCACGATGGCAAAGACCACATCTGATTTACTTGTTATTGTTTTGCCAGCACATTCTAGGTTCCTATTAATAGTTATTGAAACGAATAAATGGAAGCGGGAATGAATGAATGAATATTTCCTAAACCCTTGGAGTTCAGTGTCCTTATCTATAAATTGCAAATGAGACAACACCCACCTGATGATAATGGCCTTGATAATAGTTTTTCTGTACTCCACAGTTCTTTGGAAAGCATTAAATGCATAAGTAGAATGCTTATGACTGGTTCTCCCATCTGTGAAATGGGGATTGTCTTAGTCAACTCGCTGTTGCTATGATAAAATACCTAAGATAAACAATTTAAAGGAGAAAAGATTTATTTTGGCTCACGGTCTCAGAAGTTTCAATCGATGGTCAGTTGTGGCCCTATTGATTTGATACTGTGGCACCACAGTATGTCATAGGAGGAGCAAAGATGCTCATCTCATGGTGAGAGAGACGAGGAAGGGGCCAGGTCCCCAACATCCCCCTTCAAGGGTGCACCCCCGTGACCTAACCTCCTCTCACTAGGACACAACTTTCTAAAGGTTCCACCACTTCTCAGTAGCACCATGGACTGTGGCCCAAGCCTATAGCAACTATGATGATTCCCTGCCTTATCAACCTCTCTGGGTTGCTGTCAGGATTAAATGATGTAATATATTTTGAGAACATTGTAAGTGGGGTGTGCGAGATAGTTCTTATTATCTGAGGCACAGTATCCCATTCCAACCCTGTTGCTGCAGGTGCAGATTCATAGCTGGGCCTGAACTGCCAAGCCCCATGCAGAGCCTGCTCCTTTACCTCAAATTTCAGGGTCAGACATGCTTCCCAGATCTTCCCTCACTGAGCACTGTGCATTACCACCTAATTTCTGCTAGTGTTAGGTTACCTGCCTCCACTCGACTCAACCCCAACCCCACCTGATCACCCTGCACATGACTGTAAATTTTAGTGGGCAACTTCGGCAGCCCAGTTTAAGTCATTGCCTCCTCCACCTGTCAAGTGCATGTCCCTGGGCAACTTACTTCTCAGGGCCTCACTGTGCTCCTCTGGAAATGTAACGATAATTCTACCTACCTCTTGGGGTTTTCCAGAGCATTAAATGAGTTGATGTTTATAAAGTATCCAGTGCATGGTCATTGCTCAATAAAAGGTAGCTACTTACAAGGAAGTCTTTATCCAGATCTTTGAACGTCTAAATGGCTGCTTTTCAGCCTTTTTCAGAGAAGGCTCATCACCCAGACCTTGGTCCCTCATAGTGGTTGTGGTAAACTCTCTTAATACATTTTGATGATTTCTTTCAAAGTTCTCTGAGCATCTACTGGGTGCTGGGTACCGAGTACCTCATCTGTAGCCAGAGAGATGAAGATGACACTGTCCCTCCTTAAAGGAGCTGTGTGAAGAAGCAGCCCTCTAGGGAACGCTGGGGAGTGATGGAAGAAAAAAAATTTTGAAATACCAGATAACAGGTATCTGTAGGATCCTTGTACAGAGCCAAGTTGCCTGGATGCCTGGCCTTTGGGAAGAGTTTCCTGCAGATGATGATACTTAAACTGGGTTTTGAAGGGTAAATATCAGTTCATGTGGAGCACTGTGGACTGAGTGAGTGGCATAGCAGGTGGAGGGAATGACAAACTCAGGGGTCCAGAGACCCGAAGTTGTATGTTGAGGCATGTACATTTCACCTGCAATGCTCCTACTGTACCTGGAGGCCGGGGAATGATGGAGAACTTTGCTGAAAGGCAAGGCAGGGCCAGAGCATCTGTTCAACTCCAGTAGTTCTCCCCTCTCTCTCTCTCATCTTGGTTATCAGATCAACCGTGGCAGTATTGCAATGCTTGTGTTCAGGTAACTCTTCTTTTATTTTAACAATGGCCCCCCGAGTACAAGATGAGTGATACCGTAAATTCAGAGATGCCAAAGAGAAGCCATGAAGTGCTTCCATTAAGTGAAAAGGTAAAAGTTTTTGACTTAATAAGAATCACATGCTGAGGTTGTCAAGATCTATAGTAAGTTGTTATTATTAATCTCTGACTGTGTCTAATTTATAAATTACATATTATCATGGGAATGTATTACAGGAAAATGTATAGTATATATAGGGTTTGGTACTATCCATGATTTTAGGCCTATAGTGGGGGGTCTTGGTATGTTTACCTCATGGATAAAGGGTCATTACCATACAGGTCTTTAGTGAGCACTGTATCAGGCATCAATTTAAGTTCTAGGATGCAGCATGAGCAAAACAAAGACTCACCCCGGTGAAGCTGACTATGCAAACCGCTAAATAAGCAGAAACTATGACATTAAATTGAGACCAGTCTCTTAAAATGCAGGCAGGGTGTGGGATTAAAGAGTGTCTAAGGGTCAAAGTGGATCTCTCTGAGGCAGTGGGATTTGAGCAGAGACCTGAGAGAAAAGGCAGTGATCTGTGGGTATCAAGAATAAGCTCTAAGGCCAAGGGAACAGTGGGAGTGGGGAGTGACCTCACATTGGGAGGATATATGCATGTTTGGAAAACAGCCAGGTGGCCAGAGAGACTGGAGCACAGCAGAAAGGACCTGGGCCCCTCTGAAGGGTTTTCAATGATTCTGTGGGATGCCTTGAAAGGAGCCAGACATTTGAGTCTGGGAAGAAGGCAGAGCCCCCAGGTTGCTAGGAAGAGGTGCATGGTGTGGTCCAGGTATAGGAGGCTGAGAAAAAAGGAAGCTGGTGGCATTGGGGCCCTCAGCTGTTGGAGAAGGCAGGGGCAGAAGCAGTCTTGGAGGGTGATGAGTCCTTTGGTTCGGCTGTGGCATGCACCTGTCCCTCTGATTTATTAACATTTCTGTAGCCACCCACCTGATATAAGGTTCCTTCTAACCTCGCATGTCCTTGGAGGGCTTTTCCTGATAGAGGCAGATGGGAAGCTCCAAATTTGCCTGGACTCCATTTTTTTTTTCCTAGACAGCAGTAGCAGCCAAGTTAGCAATAGCTGTCAGCGTTTGGGCTGCACATATGCTTCATCCCCAAAATCCCACTTGTGGAAGTTTATTCTGGGACATGACCACATTATTTATGTACATCCTGAGCATGTCCATGGCAGCACTGTTTATGGTACTTTAAAAAAAAAGACAAAGGAAGTGTAAAATGGCTTTATATATATGATATCCATTAGATAAGTTATTCAACAACTACAAAAAAAAAAAGAATGAGGCAGAAGGTGTGTTAATACAGAAATGATTCCTAAAATTAAAAGGTAAGGTATAGAAAGTTGTATATGCAGGTTGAGCATTCTCCTATGAAATGCCTGTGAGCAGAAGTCTTTTGGACTTTTTTTTTTTTTCATTTTGGATTTGGACTGTTTGTACATCCATAATGAGATATCTTGGGAATGGGACCCAAGTCCAAACACAAAATTCATTTCTGTTTCACACACATATCTTACACAGCCCGAACATAATTTTATACAGTATTTTTAGCATGCCTGCATTTTGACTGTGACTGTCACATGAGATCAGGTGTGGAATTTTCCACTTTTGATACCATGTCCGTCCTCACAAAGTTTTGGAGCATTTCAGATTTGGAATTTTCAGATTAGGGATACATAAAAATACACGTGTATGCCTTTGTGCCCATGGGGACATCTCTAGAAGGATGCACCAGATATTCTTCACAGATTACCAGAGAGTAGGACCAGGGGATAAGGGAGGAGATGGCAAGAGAGAGAAAGAGTCTTGCTTTTTTTTTTTTTTATTGTACTGTTTTGTAGTGTTTGAATTTTTAAAAGCTAAAGCTAGGAACATGATTATTTTATAATAAAAAAAAATCACAGGAGGGCTGGGGCCGTAGCTCAGTGGCAGAGCGCCTGCCTAGCACATGTGAGGCACTGGGTTTGATCCTCAGCATCAAATAAAAATAAGCAAATAAAATAAAGGTATGCTGTCCATCTACAACTAGAAAAAAAATATAGGACCTACGGAATTACAGAATAAGCTTTCATTTATTATAATGATTCCTCCTGTTTGTGGGACAAATCCCATTTACAGCCCAGGTTTTACCCCACTAATCTTTATGTATTTGTTTATTTATTAAATCAGTTTTGTTAACGTTGGCTCATTTAAATGTTAAGTTAGCCCTGTGAGGGGGGGCAGAAGAAGAAATCTCTATTTGCGCTTAACTAAACACAGTCTTGGAGGCACTGAGGGGTTGCCCCAGCTCGTATACCCAGAACCCAAAGCCAGCCCGTCTTTGGTTCCCACAACACCTAGGTGTCTCCAGTTTCTCCTGCCTCTTGCTGTGTGTGCTAATCCTGAACACAGAGAAGCTCATCTTCTCTTTAAGAAGGGGTCCTTTTGCTCTCTGTCCCCACCAGTGAAGCACTTGAGACCCCTGAATACAGTCAAGAGAACAGGAGATTCACCAAAGCAAACCCAAATCTGCACTTTGTTACCAGAGTGGGATCATGACCATTTTATTCTAATCGTTTGACTGTTTAACTGCAAAAACAGAAAATGAAATAAGCAATTAATACCTAAAGGTATATATTTATGTAACAGATTATAAATAACTTATAAACATATTTCTGCACACCCCACCCCCTAAGAGATCATTCTGTTAACAATTCAGAGTCTCTTCCTGTTGGCATTGTCTATACCTTTAGGATCGTTCTCCTCTCTTTAAATTCTTTGTTCTGAAATCGAATTCAGCTCTTGTACCAGCTCCCTTTCATAGACCTGGTTTCTCCAGCAGATCCTTGGTTTCCTTATTGCAAAGGTGACTTCTGTCTTTGTTTGTTTGTTTGTTTGTTTGTTTGTTTTTGGAAGAAAATGTGGAAAGTATATTTAAGTAAAAGGAGAAGAAAAACACACAATAGGATTTCGGTTTCCAGGCTGCTGAAGTAGGGGGAAATCGTTGCCAAAGTTCAGCATTCCAGCTTCCTTGTGTCCACCGGACCCTCCGCTGGTGGCCATCCCAGAAGCCCAGAGCAAGCCTTCCATTCATCAAGTAGCATGAAGCACTCCTCCGCTGCCAAGGAAACTAGAGAGATGGAGGCCTAAGGGGGAACCCAAGGTCTCTCTCTTGCCCCTACAGGGAGCTCTCTCCCCTAAGTCATCTGCACCAGGGGTGTTCCTGGGCCCAGAGCTCCTGCTCCAGGAATAACTAGTTCATGCTTCTGAGGATGATGCAATCTCAGCACCTCACTGCAAGCCCTGCTGAAGGCAGAGGTGCTGTCTGGATGCACAGTTGTTGCAATGCTATGTACAAGTACCATGGTGTGGGGACTAGAGACTTGGGCCTAGGAGACAGACAGCAGGGATTTCAGCTCCATCCTTTCCACTTATTAACCTTGGGCTTGTTGCTGAAATCCCCCCTCACTGTCTTGGTCTGCAAAATAGGAATCATTGTTTTGGCAGCAGTAGTCGTCACAACTACTACTATCTTGATTCTTTTTAAAAAAATATATATATTTATTTTTTTAGTTGTAGATGGACACAATATCTTTATTTTACTTATTTTTATGTGGTGCTGAGGATCGAACCTAGGGCCTCGCACATGCTAGGCAAGTACTCTACCGCTGAGCCACAACCCCAGCCCTACTATCTTGATCTTTAGGGTATTTTGCCTGTGCCATCAGCAAGGCAGGTATTGCCCTTTTCACCTTGGGTTTCTCCCACTCTATAATGGGAAGGAGTTATTTTCTAAACTGATAGTTTTGTCTGAGGTTCCTCCTAGGTCCTGATGGGTGCAGTGGGGGAAGGGAGGTCCCATTTAGTTATTAAGCACCTACTGTGTACCCCAGCCTTGCACACAGCCCTCTGGGCATGTTTCTTCCTTTAATCTACCCGCCCAGGAGATGAATGACATGACACCACTGTCTCTATCCACATCCCACTCAGGGAATCTGAGAGGTTAAGGGACTCATCCAGAGCTCCACTCATGGTGAGCCAGAGCACCAGTAGGACTTCCACCTGGCCTCTGATCCCCACCTGGGTCTCTGGTGTTGCATGCCCTTCCAACCTGGGCCCCGGATGCATTCAACTGCCTGTGTTTCCACAGGCACAGAGTTTGATTGGCATGTGCCTACTCTCTGCAGCCCCCTCACCGCAGCCCAGTGCATCGAAGCTTGTGAAGGATATTTTTTTTTTTTTAGCAGGTGGGGAGTATATTTGATAGAAAAAGGAAGAGAGGGAAGAAGGAAGGCTTCACAGAAGGCCCCAGTGGGTGGCAGAAACAAACACAGCTGTTGGGTCATGTCTTCCTCAGGCTTCAAAGTGTTCCTTTAGGTTCAATGACTTGAACCTCATTTTAGAAAGAATACTGTGGCTTCCAGCCGAGCTGAATGTGAGACCCATCCTGACTCTAATCTGCTGTGAGGACAAGGGGTAAATTGATGCTTGCTTGTGATGTGTACCCTGCAGCAGTCCAGCTGGTGGCAGGAGGCATTAATGAATCGATGACTTTAATTCAGGGCCAGGAACAGAAGAACTCAGAAATGGCGTCATCTTCATTTCATATATATATATTTGGTACTTGGGATTGAACCCACGGGTGCTTAACCATTGCACCATATCCCCACCCCTTTTTAATATTTTATTTAGAGACGGGCTCTCACTGAGTTGCTTAGGACCTTGCTAAGTTGCTGAGGCCAACCATAAACTCACCATCCTCCTGCTTCAGCCTCCCAAGCAGCTCAGATTATTTTTAATAAAACTATACAGATTTGTGTGTGTGTGTGTGTGCATGCACGCACGCACGCACGCACACACACACACACACACACTTGCTCACTGAGTAGTAGAAGACATCCAGGCTAGGGAAGGATCACTCTAGCTGGGGACAGTTTAACTCCTCCACCTCCTAATGGGCCCTTGAAGAAGTAGTCCTGAACTTTCACTCCCTCCTGGTTAGAACAGCAGAGCGATAGACGGACCCGAAGTTGAGCATCAACTCAAGATTTTCAACTTTATGCTGGCATGAAAGTGATAGGCATTTGGTAGACCGGGTTTTTGGATCTTGAATTTGGATCTTTTGTTGGGATAGCAGTCTGCGGTCACATCCCTTCTCAGTGCTGGGCAGAGCAGCCAGCCACAGCTCCCAGCCAGCCCCACGACCGCAAGGAGAAACAAGTGACCCTCTACAGTGGACCATGTTGCTTAACCATGATGCCCAAGAGTTTTAGGTGTATTCGGTGCATTTTCAATTTAGGGTATTATCAATTTCATGAGTTTATCATGTGGGATCCGATCGCCAATCTGTCTACCATACTCCAAGGTCAGCATTTAGGGGGCAGTGGACAATGTACCCCCCTAGGCCTGGTGAGCTCCTCTCAGTCCTTGCAGGCTCCTCACCCCCACCCTCACTTTTATTTTGGAGCTGATGCAGATGAGGGCGACACTTGAAGAACAGACCAGAGGGGACCTTCAGCAGATCCCACTCCCCCCTCCTATATCCTGTGCCTCTCCTGACCACTGCCCAGCTGTGACCAACCATGGCCCTCAGCCAGCCTCCACACAGAGACCTCAGAGGGTCTGAGTGGGGCAAAGGGGTTTTGCCTTTGCCTGAACTCTGGGTTGTTCATTGATGTGGAGCTGCTGTACCTGGGGACCAGGGGTCTGGGAGAGACTTTTGGGCCACCTACGTTCTGTCGAGGAGGAGATTAAGTGCAGGAATCGAGGCCCTGCAATCCCAGGCCTGAGGTGGGTGAGGCCCTTTCTGCTGTATGGGGTCCAGATTTCACTTGTGGGAATAGGCTGCTATGACCTGTGCTGGGTTCCAGAAGTTGCCGCAGTCCCCCTTCTGTTTCTCAGCCTTCCCCTGATATACTCTGCCCCCTGACTTCCAGAACCTCTTGCGAGGAGGTACAAGTTTTGGGGGGCTTTCCCCTGTGTTCCTGTTGCTCAGATTAGCCCCACTTCTAGACTCTGTCTCTCTTTCTCCCTCCCTCCTGCTTCCCTGGGTCTTACCCTAAAGCAATGGAGCAGCTGGACAGGCATTGAACTTGGGCTGGGAAGTCTGGGGTGCAGGCATTAAAAGTGCCCAGTGCTTTATCCTCAAGAATGAGTTCTGCATGATGTTAGTAAGCACAGCAACTCCCTCTTATTCCTGGGGAATACATTCCGAGACCCCTGGTAGATAACTGAAACTGTGGATAGTACCAAACCCTATATTTTTTCCTATACATATATACACACGTACCTATCCTAAAGTTTAATTTACAAATTAGTCACAGAACACAATTAACAACCATAACAATAAAATAGAAAAATTATAATATACTGTAATAAAATTACCAGCATCACTACTCTCGTACTTTGTGGTCATTAGTAAGTAAAATAAGGGCTAGTTGAACGCAAGTTTTGAGATACTGGGATAGTAGAGTTGATAACTGAGACAACTGCTAAGTGACGACAGGTAGCATATACACTGTGGATACATTGTAAAAAGGATGAGAGACGGGGGAAAGTGGGACGGTGCAGTATTTCATCACTGTGTTCAGGATCCTTTGCAATGCGACACCTACAAATTGTTTATTTCTGGAATTCATTTAATATTTTCTGACTATGGTTGACCACAGGTAACTAAAGCCTTGAATAATGGGGAGTAGAGCTACTTTATTGTTTTGGAAAAAGTGGAAACATGCTGGGAGGGTGTATCTTTCTTAATAAGTTTTTAATAGGTTTATTGAGGAATGATTTACATGCCATAAAAGATACACCTTTTAAGTATACAGTTCAATCATTTTTAGTAAATTTACCGGGGGTGATGCCATCACAGTACAAGTGTCACCCAAATAGGACTTCTCACACTCATTTACAGTTCATTCCTACTTTCAAGCAACTACTCATCCACTTTGTCTCTTGCTTGTGGACTTGATTAGTCTAGATATTGTATACAAAGGGAATCATATAACTTGTGGTCTTTCATGATTGGCTTCTACCATGAAGCATGGTAGCTCCAAGGTTTATCCATGAAACCTATGACATGCATGGATCAGTACAGATGCCCCTTACCTGCAGTGCCTGGGACCAGAAATGTTTCAGATTGCAGATAGTAGAATATTTGCATATGCATTCTGTGATATCTTGAGGATAGGTCCCAAGTCTAAGCACAAAATTAATTTGTGTTTCAGAGACACCTTGTACACATAATGTGAAGGTAATTTTAGACAATACTTTCAGTGTGTCTGTGGTTTTTTATTGTGACCTGTCCCATGAAGTCAGGTATGGAATTTTCTACTCATGTTGTCATGTCAACACACAAAAAATTTCAGATTTTGGAGCATTTTGGATTTGAGATTAGGGATGCTCAACCTGTACTTTATTCTTTTTTGTAGTTAGATAAAATCCCATTGCATGAATATGTCATGTTATTTACCCATTCATCAGTTGATGGACATTTGGGTGGCTCCCACCTTGGGCTATTAAGAATAATGTTGTCATGACATCTGGGAGGATGTGTGTTCTTTAGGAATCTTTAGCCGAGGTCAGGGGTCAGCAAATTATCTTCCAATTCCCATCTGCTGCTGTGTTCTTTGTAAATAAAGTTTTATTGGAAAACAGCCACACCTCTGCTTTTACAAATATGCCGGTGGTTGCCCTCACTCTTTAGGGACAGAGCTGAATGGTTAGAGAGGGACTGTGTGGCCTGCAAAGCCTGAAGTATGTACTGTCTGGTCCTTTATAGAGGAATCTTACTGAACTCTGGCCTGGGAGTGCCTGGTACATAGGGAAGAGTCCACTTCACCTGTGGATTGACTTGATACTATGTCTGGGGACCAAGGAAGCACCTGGTGAAGTGCTTGTGGGATGGATAGAATTTTGATGGCTTGGGAGAACCAGGAAGGACATTCCCTGTTAAGAGACCAGCAAATTGAATGCTGGAAAGTGAAGAGGTGCTGGGGACTGATAGGGACTTATGTGGCCAAAGAGAAGGGTTTCTTTTCTTTTTTCTTCTTTCTTTTTTTTTTGGGGGGGGGGTGGGGGTGGGGTACTGACGATTGAACCCAGGGGCACTTTACCACTGAGCTCCATCCCCAGCCCTGTTTATTTTTTATTTTGAGGGTCCCACTCTGTTGCTTTGGGCTTCATTTAGTTGCTGAGGCTTGCCTCAAACTTACTATCCTCTTGCCTCGGCCTCCCAAGTCACTGGATATGTCACCACTCTCCGGTTTCTGCAAGGATAGAAGAAATTGGATAGGTTCCTTCAGACTCCTCAGGCCAATTGAGGTTCTCAGTTCTGCTCCTTGGCTCCCAGAGGTCCTGACTCTATTCACAAGGATTCAATTCTGGTCCATCTCCCCCAAGATAAGGTGGAGGTTCTGAACTGTCACTGGAATTCGACATACGTGGCTCCCTGTTCTGTCTCTGCCTTCCTGGACATGTCACCTCTCCCTAAGCCACAGTTTTCTTATCCATGAAATAGGAAGAAGAGTTGCCATCCCCTCAGAAGATGCTAGGAAGGTGAGATGACCTTCTGCACTTGGTATGCCAGGCCCTAGTGGGCAGATGGGACATGGCAGCTGTCACTGCCTGTGGAGTCTTGTGACCCATGTATAATAGTCTCCCCGAGGGCAGAGCAGCATGCTCCTTCGCCCCTGTAGTTAGGGTCCTTAGGGGTGCTCATCATATAGGTAGCACTCAGAAAGTGTCCACACAAGGAATGCATGATGCCAAGCCCTAAAATTCATGCCGAGAAGGGTCCTCGCTCTATCTGCATCCCCAGCTTGGTTTCGGGCCCTGTGCTGTGGACATTATAGGAGTCCCCCCGCCCCCATGCACGGGAAGAACTGGGGGAACTGCCCTTCTCTCTCTGCACTGAAAACTGTGAGCAGAATCCCCAAGGCGGCTCCCCCTCCCCACCAGGGGCAGGAAAAGCACACTTGTTTTGGTGATGGGCCTTTTTTTGTTGGTGCGTTGGTTGCTTTGGGAGACCAAGCAAAGCTATTTATAGCTTCGCCTCCATGCCAGCTTTTAGGGCAGTCTCTACGTCCCTGGCAGCCCTTTCCTCCATGGCAGGTTAAAGAAAGGTGATCTGTTTGTGGACTCCGTGCAGGGCATGAAGATGAGGCCTCCCCAGGCCGGGCTGGGAGCTGTTCCCGCAGGGCCTCTCCCAGGCTCCCAGCTGGAGGGAGGGGCCCATGCTGTTCTCCAGCTTGGCTGTCTATGGTCACACCAGCCCTGGCTGCTCTGGGAGGCACCTTTCCTCTCCCCAGAGCCCGCCCCTCTGTGTATGTGAGACACCAGGAGGGAAGCAGGTGTGTCGGCATCAGAAAAGAACTTGGTTCCAAATTCTGACTCGGGCAGGCTGGGCAATTGGCTTCACCTCCCTGGGCTTCAGTTTCTCAATATATAAAAGGGGTCAGTAGTCGGTCCTCCATGGGTTCTGAACCCCAGGATTCAACCAAGCATGGATTGAAAATATTCAGAAAAAATTATACCTGTCAGATCTGTTTTTTCCCCTTGGCATTGCCTGAAAGAAAAGTGACCACAACACTCGGAGCAACCAAAAGATCTTTATTGAAGCAGTGCAACAAAGAGAAAGGAAAGAAGGAAAGAAAGAGAGAGAGAGAGAGAGAGAGAGAGAGAGAGAGAGAGAGAGAGAGAGAGAGATATGAAGAGGGAGAGCGCAATGGGTCTGCAAGCTGCCTTGTTGGCCCAAGGCGGGGGGGGGGGGGGTTAAGTGTTCAGCCTTGAACGGGGTTGAATGTTCAGACTTGAGGCAAACAGGTGATAAAGGACCAGATAGAGAGGGTTTGAGTGCGTGGGCTATCTTGCAGCCAACATCTGTTCAGCCTGCCCTGCAGACAACACAGTTCAGCCTGCTCTGCACCCAACATTGCCTAAACAATACAGTGCACTAACTATTTGCATATCACTTGTATCTTCTTGGGCAGTGGCGGTAATCTAGAAATGACTTCAAGTACACAGGAGGATGTGCACAGGTTATGTGTGAGAATACTGTGCCGTCCTTTATAAGGGTCTCTAGCGGTCGGTCGTGGACCTGGTATCTGCAGGGTTCCTGGAACCAGTGCCCTGCAGAGACAGAGCCGACTGTGATGATCCCCTAGCAGCAGTTAGTGGCTGTGAGGACCCAGCAAAGGGGGATGGGAGCCTCTCCCATAGCACCCTCCACTGCCAGCTCCTTTCTGTTTGGTTCCTTCCCCCATCTCTTAATGTGGATGCATTCGGTTTGCTTTTAGTTCACCTCTTGGTTTCCCCGCTCCTTCCCTCCCTCTCAGGCCTGTGGAAAGGATGTCTCCACCCCTAACTCCTCCACCTGTGGATTCTTTCTCTGCCGCATCTTAAAGCCATGACCCGCTTTCCTCCTCTCTCATCCTCATTCCCTTCTGGAAACTTCTCCCTCCCCATGTACCATCCGGGTCACTCCAACCCGAAAACAAGCATGGCTAAGACAGGCTGGGCACCTCATGTCCACTGCAGTTTCCTGCCAGAGCTAAACTTCCTAAAAGAGCCACCTCACTTAGGGTCTCCCCTCCCATCTGCTCCCCACCCAGTCTCCCCCACCAGGCCCTTCTCCCGTTTCACCCTAGGCTACACCAGGGCATTTGGCACTGAGCTGATTGACCTAGGAGACTCCATCTTCCTTTGCCTCTGGGGGCACCCCTCGTATGGTCACCCCTCTGGCTCTCTGCCCACTCACTCTTGGCCTCCTTCAAGGGCTCCTCCATTCCTCTCCGTACCCTCGAATGTCGGGATTCTGAGGACTCAGGTGCAGGACCTGTCTCCTCCCCTTCCCCAGCTCTCAGGGTCCTCAAGTGTGAATGTCCTCCCTGCCTCTCTCATCAAAGTTTTGCACCCAGAGACCTGGTAGCCTCTGGGTGTTGCATGGACCTGGTGGTGCCCCCTGCCCCGCCCTCACCTCAGAATCATTTTTTCTTAACAATTGGCCATTTATCACCTTCTGCTTCACCCTGTTTGCTGCCTCTCACCTGCTTAGATGATGACCCGCCCTCCTCATCTGACCAGGCATCCATGGCAGGAACCTAGTGCCAGCCCAGCCCTCTTCCTCCGCTACCCACCGTGCCAGGCAGTCACTTTCTGACTCCACCACATTCAAACCCATTCATTTCTCTCCAGTCCCTTTCCCATTCCTGGACCCAGACTCTCCCCATTAATTGCCTCAAGGCAAAATCCTCTGCACTAGGCCCCCTGCCCTGCCCCACCCTTCCTGCCCATTCTTCCTGCTACAGCCAAAGAAGATTTCCTGAAACATACATCTGGTGGGGGTCTTATCCCCATTTAGACCTTTCTAGGCTTCTTCCATCCTCAGGATGCAGCCCCAGCCACTCAGCAAGGCCTACACTGCACCTCATCCTTGTGCTACTTGTCACCCCAACTTGGCTGCACCGACTGACCAGAGACACCATGCCCTTCCCTGGCCTCACAGAGCTTTCTCTGCAGCTTCCCAGCTGTTGCCCTTGGTGGCCTTTCTGCCCCAAGTGCCCCCACCTTCTTTGCTAACTTTCCTCCTACTTTGAAGGACCCAGCCCCATCCCCCAAAACTCTGATACTGCCCTTAATCCTCAGAGAGGGTCCCCTGCCTTGCCTCGGGCTTCACCACCCTCACCTCTCCGTGCTGTGTGCTCTGACTGCTCCTTCTCTGCCTTTCCCATTAGACCTTGAGCTCTTTGAGGACCTCTGGACTTGGCACAGAACCTGGTGTGCTTGATGGCACTTTCGTAAGAATTACTTGAATAAATTAATACCTGCATGAATGGCTGGTGCCATACACTCCTTTTATCTGGCTCACAGAGACATATAAGATAGCTTTGTGGTGTGCATGGACTGTAGCTTTAGTCTATAAAGAACGAGGAAGGCAGTGAGTGATTTCAGGGTTAGGAGGAACCGGGGGCAAAAAGTGTGGGCTCTGCAGACAGAACCCCTGGACTCTAGTCCAAGCCCTGTTGCATGCTCCCGATGTGACTTTGGTCGAGTTCCTTAACCAGTCTGCACCTCATTTTCCCATCCTTGAGATGGCAATGGCTTTTGAACCAGTCTCAGGGACAGGGGTGGGTTAGATTCATGTATGCTTGGAGAGCCATTGAAGGTAGACATCCTTATTCCCATTTTACAGGTAGGGAGGAAGCTAAGACTAGACAAGAGATGTCACCTACCTAAGATAGAGCAACTGGCAAGATGCAGATCTGGGATTTGAGCCCAGCATGTTTCTGCATGTGCCAAGGGCTGGACACTATACCTGCAAACTCTGATTTTAGCAACTGGGTGGAAATCTCCAGAAATACGTTGCTATGGCCTGAAAAAGGTGCTTCAGGAAGAATCTGTTGTAGTGCCTGCAATATAATAGATATACAATTAATATTATTTGTACACATGAATCCCCCCCTGGAGAGGCCCAGCTCATCATCTGCATTTCCTACGTCCGGAATGCTGTTGGGAGGTTCGTTCCTGGGCCCTTGCTGGCCAGCATGTTGGCAGTGAATTCTTCCTTATTCAGACCTCTCTTCTGTCCCAGCGCTTCATCAGGGAGGGTCATTAAGAAAACTTTTTCCCAGGAAGAGCTGTGCCTTCCCCCAAGTCTCAGAGTTGATTGTCCCAGCCCCCACACTCTCAAAAGCTGCCCTGTGGATTTCAAAACAACCCAGCAGGCCGAGAACTGGCTGCTGAGCCCCGCTTTTTTTTTTTTTTCTGGAAACCGAAGGTCCATTCCTGGTGAAAATCAGTATCAGTAAATTCATCCTCCGTGGCTTTCAGTACTCTGCTTCCCGTTCTGACAACAAGGTTGTTCAGTTACATGAGAGGGCACCAGGGCAGACGGCAGGACTCAAAAGTTGGTAGCATCCAGAATGTGGAAGAGAGGGGACCGAAGCCAGCTCACTCCTGGCAGCTCTGCCCATCCTGTCTCACTCCATCGCTATGCAGTTTTAATATTCGTGTCTCTGGTTCAGAAGACAAGCATATCAAAGAATGCATGGATGGGGCGGGGTGGTGGCTCAGTGGTAGAGCATTTGCCTAGCACATGTGAGACACTGGGTTTGATCCTCAGGACAACACAAAAAATAGTAAAGTTATATATTTAAAAAATGCATGAATTTGTGTGCATGTGCCCCTGCTAGCTATGAAGGCCCTGTATGTATGTCTTTCATGAAAAGTTCTGAGTCGGGGCGAGAGTCACACCCAGGTTATTATCATCTGCCATGACCCAGTTTCCTTGTTAACTCTGGTTATACCTTCTCACTCACCACCTGATGGGCTGTCACTGGGATTGCTTTGGGTGACTGTATGTAAGGCAGTACATATATGTCAGCTATGAGGCTCCTAATTTGGGGACAAGAGAGTTGGTGGGTACCCTCAAATTCCCTAAAGAATCTCAGAAGAGTCTATTTCTAGGGAGAAAAATCTATCCCTACAGTAACTTCTCAAAGGATCCTTATAGTATAAGCAAGAAATAGACTTTGTTGTTTTATACTATTGAGATGTTTGGGAGCTCTTGTTGCTGCAGCATAATCCAACCTATCCTGACTACTTCAGGGGGTCTGGGAAGGTTTCCTGGAGGAAGATATTGAGCCACACTTTTGAAAGATAAATGCAACTGAACCAGAAGAGGAAGAAAATAGACGCTTCCTTCCCAATTTTCCTTTACTTAAAAAAAAAAAAAGTTAAAAACCACTTGGATGGCATTTGTAGCTCATTCCATTATGACCAGGAAATCTCCCTCTATGGTGCTCAAACCTCATTGTGGTTTAGAAACTGGGTTTGTAGCTCACTGGAAGCCATTCTGCAAAGATTGGGGTTCCGTGGGTCTGGGGTAGGTCTCAAGAATGTATTTCTGGCAAGCAATCTAAGGACCCTGTACTGGGATATGCTACTGTTATAATATGGATTCTCTTAAAATCCTCTTCTGTAATAATGCCTAACATTTTTAAACAAAATCAAGCAGGAGAGCTAACACAAAAGAAGCAAATCAAATAAAGGTCATTATCATAAGTGATCGGCTTCTTTCTTGGAAGAAGTAGTAGCTTGAGCTTCTTTTCTATCCAACTTCTCCTAGTAAAGTGTCAGAGTCATAGAGTCATATCATGCTTACCTTTAATCCTGAGTATCTAATAGCATGCCTGGCACATAGTAGGTGCTCAGTAAAGGTGTATTGAAACAGCTGCTCCCGCTTCTCCTGATCCAAAAAGCTGGTTTCCTTTCTAGTAACTCTAATTCTGCACACAGTCTGATTTTGTTTGGGGCCCTGCCTGATTTCTCCCATGGGGGTTGGGGCTGGAGGAAGCCTGCCGACCAGTGCTAATTGGTGTCATTGAGTAATTAATGCAGAATCAGGCCCGGAGCGGATTCCCAGGGAGACAGACACTGAGGGCTGCTTTCATGCTTGGTGGGATGGGAGCTCCTTTCTCAGAGGACATTCTCAGAGCACTGAGCCGACTGGCACAGACTGGTGGGGAGTGGTTTGGCAGCCAGAATGGGGTTCGTGGAGCAAGTTTGGGGGGGTTTGTGTTGGTGCCACGGCTCTGCACAATATGGAGCGTGGCGCGTTTGACTTTAAAGAAACACAAACCCAGGCGTGGGCTCTGGGAGCCAGGCCTGTGTTGACTCTGAAGAACTGATGGGTTCCAAGGGAAGGCTATGGCTGGAGACATTCGCCCAGCACACCCAGGTCCCCACTGTCTTGTGGCCTGGGCCCTCTGGGATACCCTTAATCTATGGCATGATATTAAAGGCTTCAGGTATACCTTCCCTTTTTACCCTTCCTACTATTTCCCCTCTCCTGCTCTGCACACCCAACTCTCTGTTCCCGAAGTGCACCCGCCCCTCTTCTTCTGAGTTGAGCTCAGCCCATTTCCTTGACCTAAAACAATATCCATTTCCTCTTTCTGTTGGCTCAGTTCCACTCATCTTTCAACAAGGGGTTCACACATCACTTCTGTCAGGAACATTTCCAAACTCCCTGAAGCAGTCAGGATGGGATGGTTTTTGCTGCAGTAACAAGTGCTCAGAGAGCAACATAGCTTAAAACAAAAAAAGTTTAATTCTTGCCTGTTCCATATGTGACTTGGGATGGCATGAGAGCTCAGGTTCTTCTTCAGGGGCTCAGGCTTCTTGAGGCTGTGTCTTGACGCTTTTCAATGTTTCAATAATGATAACAAGGGAAAGGGAGGCTGGTGAACCATGCTACCTGTCTGAAGCAAATCCTGTGGTTACCCTTGAGTTTGTCAGGATGGGGGTATGCAGTCTTCCCTTAGGAATATGGAAAGTTGTGGATGGTAACACAGTCTCCCAGGCACCCCCTGTGCCACATCTTTTTGCCCCCAGGAGAGAGGATACATAGAAGCAAGGGGCTAATTCTCATTTCTTTGGGACACCCAGGCCCAGCCCAGGGTTTGGCTTAGAGAGGATGCTTGGCGAATGGCAGGGGTGGATGCATCCCTTCCCTTCAGGCTTAGCTTTGGAGCACGTGAACTGCAGTGGGCCATCATCAGCCCCATGACTCTCTACCTTCCCTCTGCAGGCGCCGGGTCCTGGCCATCTCTGATGGGATCGAGCACATTGGGAACCTCCGCTGGGAGCTGGCCTTGTGTCTCCTGGCAGCCTGGACCATCTGCTACTTCTGTATCTGGAAGGGGACCAAGTCGACAGGAAAGGTAAGAGTTCTCATCTTTGAACGACCACGGGCAGTCGAAGGCGTAGAATCGTCCTTGTGTAAGCTCACAGTTGACCCGGAACATGCCACAGGGTTCTGATTGTGAATACCAACTTTTAAGTTGGGTGGTAGGAAGAGCACTGGACTAGAAGTCCACCCCGGAGCCCAGAGTTAGCTCCACTGCGTTTCTGCCATGCACCTCAAGGATGTGCATTTTTACCTTCTGAGCTTCCGTTTGCTCATCTGTGAAATGTCTGATCCTTTTTGAGTTGAGAGCCACATAAGATAAGGTGGAGTTAAAGTGGGAAATGCTAAACTGCTAGGATTGATTCTTTTATCGAGACACAGCTCCAGGCATGCACCAGGGCAGGGGGTGCGGGCCGTCGCCACTCACAGACTGTCTTTCTCACTCACCTGCAGTCTGTGGAGGGAAGAGCAACAGCTTCTGTCTTGCAGCCTCACTGTGCCACATGCACCAGGTGGCCTCCAGGGTTGCCACCTGATCAGGGGAAGAGAAGTGGAAGAAGGCGGCCAGCTCATAACCACCTTGGCCTGGCAGTTACACGTGTAACTTGGCTCTTCCGCTGACGGGACTGTGGCCAGCACCCAAGGCACAGCCTTACCTAAACCACAGGGGAAGCCAGGAGCTCTAGGGAAGCACAGAAACCTTTGGCCAGTGAGCATATCATGTGCCATAAGGATCAATACAGAGGTCAGAAATGTGAATTTCCTGGAAAAATCCAGCTGAGTTATGTATTTTACTTCAAAAAAACAGAAGGGGTAGGGCCCAGGGAATTAAATGCCAACATTTAGAAATTAGGAGATTTCACATAGAAAAAAAAAGAAGTCTGATTCTCTTATCCCTTGGACAGTAAGATTTGGCCACACCAGACTTGGCATACCCACAGCAGCGTGTGGGTGAGTGAGCAGTAGCCTCCTCCTCCTGGGAATGTTCTGGATGGCCACAGTCCCCACCATTCCTTATTGCCCCTGATGCTGTGGCTAAGTCTCAGAGCTGTTAGTTTCCTGTTTCTTGCGTCACAGAAAAGGGGCAGATGAAGCATTCTGTATGCCTGAGTGAGCCCCCGTCACTCCTTGGCCTCCTGGTTGTGATTAACATGTTTCTCATAAGCCAGATTCTAAGTGTTTGGCTGGGGCAGGGGGCTGGAGATAAAGGAAATGGGAGCTTAACCACTTGGGGCCCTTATGCAAAAGATGGGTCTGCTTCATTCCTACAGGGGTGGGTAGGATGAAGGGGAAACTACTGGAACGTTAGAGGTGGGCTGGCCTGCGGAGGGAGGTTAGGAGAACAGAGCAGCATGTGAAGAAGGAGGGTTTACTAAACCTAGTCATACTGGTGCCTGGGGACCACAGAAAGTAGAACGGGAACACGCATGTCCCTTCAGCCACGGTGATTCTGCTCCTGTTTGCTTTCTCTAGCTTGTAACATAAAGGCAAAAGGACTCGCCTCTTTTTCCAAACATAAAATCGTCGCATTAATATTTGACTTCGGTCTGCATCCAGGCTGTTCCTCGTTCCCCTCTTTGCTGCCTCTTCTGGCCAAAGAAGAGGGGACCCAGTGGAGGGGTTAAGAAGCAGGGTCTGCAGTCAGCACTCAAACCCCAGGTCTGTCACTCACTCACCGTGACCTGGGGCACATCAGTTCACGTCTCCCAGTTTCCATTTCCCCTTCTAAGCAGCAAGATGGGCAAGAGAGCGTGCTGAGTGAGAGTCAACTGTGAGGATGTGCCATTGAGTGCTTAGCAGTGTGTGTGACTCATAGTTGATACGGATTAAATGGGGGCTTGTAAATTTTTTGTTGTGTGAAGATAAAACATATTCATTCAAGAGAAGTAGTTTCTGAGTATCTACCACACATTTAGCATTATTCATGGTGTATCCAAAATCGAGTACAGCACAGCTGGAGTCCCACCCAGGTAACACATGGACGTGCCTGTGGTGGCAAAGAGAAGGGAAGAGGTATTGTTACCATGGCTTCCCCGGCCACCACTTCTTGGGAATCAATGTGGAGACCTTTGGGGCCTTGCGGGACTTTATGTGGTCAGGAGAAGGGCTTCCTGGATGAAGTTTTGGTACATTGGCTGTGCCCGCAGGTGGCCTCCATCTCTTGGGTCACAGCAGAATCTGTTTCCACCCAACCTCAGGAGAAAGCCCAGTATCATGGAGGGGCCACATGGTCCCTGGCTGGGTGACGGAGGCCAAGCTTTGGGAGAATTCAATGTGAGAACTGGGGTTTCCAAGAAGGCAGGCAGGCTATGGTCTAGGAGATTTCCAAAGAGGCTTGTGGGGAAGGTGAGGAAATAACCATTCATCCTGCCTTCTACACACTTGGCATTCTGCTAGGTGTCTTCCTTCTGTGTTAGTGCATCACACCTCCCCAGTGGGGGAAGTCGTTGACGTCTCTGTAGGTGGACAGCCAGGGGATAGGAGCCATTAAGCAGCCTGGAAATAGTGGTATGGCAACTCTGCACCTCAGCGCTGACCACAAAGCTACCCGATCCTTGCCTCTCTTGGGCTCTTGATTGACGTGGGAACCTTGTGTTGTTTTGAGTGATCACCCTACACACATCTTCCCGAGCCTCCGTTTTCTCATCTCCAGTAGAAGTGGTAACGGTAGCAGTAGTGACAGTGATCCACAGTAAATAGTTAATTATTGTTTTTTAAATGTTTTAGTTGTAGTTGGACACAATACTTTTATTTTATTTATGTATTTATTTTTATGTGGTACTGAGGATCAGACCCAGGGTCTCGCACATGCTAGGCAAGCGCTCTACCACTGAGCCACAGCTCCTGCCTCAAATAGTTAATTTATCGAGCATTTCATCCTGTCTCACATGCCTGTGCCACTCAGGCATGTGGAACAACCGTGTGAGGCAGGAGCTATTAGCATGTCCATTTTATGGAAGAGGAAACTGAGGCTTAAAGGGATTAAGTAACTTGTTCACAGACCCTCCAGTAGGAAGCAGAAGATTGGGATGAAAATCCAAGCATTGGTGACTACACAGCTCATATTCTGGGTATGTCATTGTTACGCTGCCCTCTGTAATGTGGGTACAATTAATGATTTTCCTGTGGGCTGGTTAGAATGAGATAGCTGAACATATCATAGGCTCTCTATGATTGTTGGTTGCAGTATCTAAATGGTGCTTTTAAGGGAAATGCTGAAATCTAATGAGCCAAGGGTCTTCTTGAAGGCTGGGTTTCATAGATTGCTACATGTCCCACACCCAAGGCCAGCATTAGCATCCAGGATGAAATGTGGTTTTCCAGAGCTGTGACATTCCTTAGAAACCATCCGGTCCACCCGTTCCCTTATTTTATGCATGGACACACTGAGGGTCAGAAAGGGGAAGGGACTAGTCCAAGGTCACATAGTGTCAGGCCAGGAACAGGAGCCTACACCCCCCAGCACTTTATAAATGATGAGGTCCAGTGGGTCATGTCTTGACAGTTGAAGAGGGGTCCAGGAGTCCCTGAATCATCAAGTGAACTCTTCAGAGGACGATGTGGCACATTTGTTTCTGTTTATGACTTGCTTCACCTTGGAGATGAGCCCAGTGTCCAAAGGTCTTTTGGGTTCTGTACAAAAACAGCTAAAAATAAAACACTGGGTCATCTGAGACTTCCAGAGTGGGCAGAGTGGCCCATGGCCCCCCGACCACGGGACCCTAAGCAGAGCTACTTTCATGGAGCTGTAAAGGAGGGACAGATCCATTCCCCTGGTATCGTCCAGGTGGTAACTGAGTTGCCATTCCATCTTCATCTCCTCCCTGGAGGGTCCTGTGGTAGTCAGACCTCAGCAGAAATTTCTGTTTATCATAAACGTTCACTTAAGGGATTAAGTAACTGGCTCAAGGATACTCTGGTGGGAAGCAGAAGACTGGGATAGAATCCATGCATTGGTTCCTAGTGCCCTCTTACCTCCAACTTCAGCCCAATGCAGCCAGCATTTCCTGTGCTCAGGAGGTAGACATCATAAATCCGGCCTTCCAGCGGACAGATTTGGGATCAAGTTACACATTAACAGGTGTAGGAACACCCCAAGTGAAGTCCCAGCAGTGCTCTGTAGCAGGGTCGTCAATGCATGGACCACAGAGGCTTTGCTGGTATCAGAATCTCCCCCGGAGACAACTAACACCACAGAGGCCAGTGTTCCAGATTGCCCCAGAGTCAGAAGAGCGATCCGTAGTCTTAGAGAACCTCCTCGGAGCCAGAGAGGTATTCAAAGGTCCCAGCTTAAGTGCACCACAAGGAGCCTGCTCTGTACCTGTCGCTGTGTAAACCCACATAGAAAGCCTGAGTTCCACCCATGCTTCTAGCTCTGTGGGGGAGGTGGGGGATACCCGTGGTGAAGACAGTGGTTGGTCTGGTCCCTACAAAGCCTGCAGCCCTCTAGGGCAGGACACAACCAGGAAAGCATTCCTAATGCAGATAGTGTTGGCATTAAAAAATACAACAGCTAAGCCAAGCAGATTGTAAAAACCTGGGGATTCTAATGGCGGAGAATTGTCTCCCAGAGTATTGCCATATTGCATGTCAGAACCGGGAGGCACCTGGGTTTCCTTAAGTAGAAACCCTGTTTTATAGGAAGTGGAGGCTCAGAGAGTGTGGTGAAGTTTGCCCAAGGCTACCTGCTTGCAAGGGGCAGAGGTAAGATTCAAACCTGGGTGTGACTGCATTCCCTAATTAAGATCTTCCTTTGCTCTGTACCTCCAGCAAGGAAGGAATGTGCACATCCAAGGCAACATGTCCCTGGTAGTTCTGAGCACACGGGAGGCACTTATTAATTTTATCTTTCTTTCTTTTTTCTCTTTTGGTACTGGAAAATGAAGTCAGAGGCACTGAACCATTGAGCCACATCCCCAGCCCTCTTCTGTATTTTATTTAGAGACAGGGTTTCACTGAGTTGCTTAGCGCCTCACGGTGACTGAGGCTAGCTTTGAACTCAAGATCCTCTTGTCTCAGCCTCCTAAACCGCTCCGATTATAGGCATGTGCCGCCTGTCCCAGTAAAATAGCTGCAGTTTTAGTGCTATATAACTATTCTTTCACTTTCTAGACTCTATTGGAAATTCTAGAAATTCCCTATGGACTTTAAAAAAAAAATACTGTCTCAGCCAGGCACAGTGGCACATGCCTATAATTCCAGTGTCTTGGGAGACTGAGGCAGGAGGATTGCAAGTTCAAAGCCAGCCTCAGCGAAAGTTAGGGGCTAAGCAACTCAGGGAGACCCTGTCTCTACATAAAATACAAAATAGGGCTGGGGATATGGCCAAGTGCCCTGAGTTCAATCCCTGGGACCACCCCCCCCAAAAAAAAAAAAAAAAACCTTTCTCAATTATATATTAAGTCCTGAGAAACAGGATGCTGAAATATTTACTTTCTCTAGAAGGAAACTTCCAAATCCTGGCTTGTCAGCTTTCATTTTCACTCAGGATATTTGAAACCAAGTGACCAGAATGTGGAGACATCTTTGTGGTTTTCCCGTGTATCCCTGTTTTGTTGATCACCCAATGTCATCTTGCCCACTGCTGCCACCTGCCACTGCTGCTCCTCTTCCTGGTCTCAGAGACCTGAAACTAATATAAGTCACACCCACTTACACATTCAGCAAGCATTGAGCATTCAGTAGCTCCCCAGTACCTCCTGTGGGAAAATTGATTTCAGAACTCTCCCTTTTGCACAAGCATCTCACCAGGATGTACATGATGCACCTGAGTTCTTCATAATCTACAAAACAATGATTTCAAATTATTTTGAGGGATTCTTCTGTTCATCCTATTTTATCACACTAAAGCCTATATAATAATGTTACAGTTTTGTGCTATTTTCTTAGTAACTCTATACATATTTGTTGAAGACTGAAAGGCCCTATGCAACTTATTGAGACTCTGTCTCAAAATAAAAAAAATTAAAAGGGCTAGAGATGTGGCTCAGTGGTAAAGCCTCCCTGGGTTCAATCCCCTGTTCAAAAACTTAATAAATAAATAAACAGAAGCCTGAAAAGAGGGCTGGGGATGTGGCTCAAGTGGTAGTGCGCTCGCCTGGCATGCGTGTGGCCCAGGTTCGATCCTCAGCACCACATACCAACAAAGATGTTGTGTCCGCCGAGAACTGAAAAATAAATATTAAAAATTCTCTCTCTCTCACTCTCTCTCCTCTCTCACTCTCTCTTTAAAAAAAAAAAAAAAAAAAAAAGCCTGAAAAGAAACTTTGTATTACTACGTATCCTCCTCTTGTAGCTCTTTTAGGCCTGATATAATCCAACATTTGATTGTCTATGCCTTGAGGGCCAACTGCCTGTGTTTAGAAGTAAAGTTTTATTGGAACATAGCCACATCCATTTGTTCACATTATCTTTGGCTGCTTTTGTGCTACTAAAATGGCAGAGTCGAACAATGACAACAGAAACTGTGTGACCCACAAAACCTAACATACAGGTTCAGTATCACTGATCCAAAAATCTGAAGTCCGAAATGCTCCAAATTCGAAGTTTTTTCAGCGCTGAGATGATGCTACAAGTGGAACCTTTCACATTGTGAAACTTTGTTTTATGCACCACATTATTAAAAACATAGGTGGTTTTAGAAGAGGTATTTGAAACAAATGAATTCATATTTAGACTTGGGTCCTATCCCCAAGATATCTCAGTATGTATATGCAAATATTCCAAAAGTCAACCAAAAAAATCCAAAATCCAAAACATTTCTGATCCCAAGAATTATATTTTTCCTTTCCTTCCTTCCCTTTCTTTTTGGAGGGGGTACAGGAAATTGAGCCCAGGGCTTCTTTACCAAAACTGAGCAATATCCCCAGTCTTTTTTAAAAATTTTTTTAATTTTTTTTTTTTTTAGTTGTTGATAGACCTTTATTTATATTACATGGTGCTGAGAATCGAACCCAGTGCCTCACACATGCCAGGCAAGTGCTCTACCACTGAGCCACAGCCCCAGCCCATCCCCAGTCTTTTTAAATTTGTTTTATTTTGAAACAGAATCTTACTAAATTTCTGAGTCTGCCCTCCAACCTGTGATCCTCCTGCCTCAGTCTCCAGAGTCACTGGGATTACAAGTGAGCACCCCTGCACCTGGCTGGTCCCCAGTCTTTTTTGATAAAGTTTGTTTATTCAACTTGTATTCAGGATCTGACCCTTGACAGAAGTCATCTGTGGACCGATAGTATAGTCTCACCTCATGAACTAATTTATGTAAACTTTCCCACGTCACAAGAGATGAATATGAAAACTGCTGTCATCCAAAGTATGGCTGCTGGGACACTGAGAAGTGGCACTGGTGGTTTGCAATGGAAAGCTTTTCTGAAGAATCCTTAAAATCTCCTCCTTTTAGCCCAAAGTGTTTTGTCTTTTCTATGGAGATGCTCAAGTTTGCTCGGGATGTTGTTCGTTCAAACAGTCATTCTGTCACTCATCCCCTGAGTGTTTATCGTGCACGTACTATATTCCAGGTACTAGACTAGGGCTCCTTTTCAGTGGTGAACGAACCAGACTCTGGAGCTTATGGTCTTTGAGGTCAGAGGTGGAAAATAAGCTTCAGAAAATTCTGCAGGAGGGAGGGAGCGGACAGTGAAAGGGTGGGACCTCCCCAAAGAGGACAGAGCCTCTGCACACCACGGGAAGGGCAGGACAGAATGGAGCCCCATGAGGTTCTCAGGTGGAGAGGGCCCGGTGAATTTGAGAGGCAAAACACAGCCAGGCCTGGAATCAGTGATGGAGGGAGACAGCGGCAGGAGATGAGCAGAGACACGGGCAGCGGTCAGGTCTCATAGGCCACCAAGAAGCGAGGAGGATTTCATTCTGAGTCCTGCAGAGAGCCCCTAAATGTCTTTAGGAGGGAGGGGAGCATGGTTGAGGTTTCTTCTTTCCAAGCTGCCTTCAGATGCTTGATGTGGATGGATTGGTGGGGGACAGGGGCCACAGACATTGCTGTTAACAGATGATCAGGGACTTGATGGTCACGGGATGGAGAGAGGTGCTCAGACAGAGCCCCTGTTTAGGGTGGGCATCCTCATTCTGTAGGACGCACCGCAGCGTGGGATTCTGAGACATCACCTTTTAAATGAGAGTGACCACCCAACCTCTGGCCTAGACGCTCTGCCCTCCATAGACAGCCATCCCCGCCCACCAGATAGTCACAGTGTCCCCTCACGTTGCTCCCATGCCACCTCCCCAGCTGGCTCTCGTTCCCTGCTCTCCCTCCTGCCTGGTCCTCCTCCTGTCCTCCTCCCGGTGGATGATTTATGGATTTTTGCCCCTCGTTTCCTGGTCTCCAGGAGCAGTGGTTGGGAGGGGAGGGCCCTGCAAAAACAATTCTGACCCTTCCCCGCCTCCTCCCGTGGCCCCTTTAAAGGAAGCTGCGGGATTAGCTGGGATTTTAAGAAGAATCATGCCTTTTCACTGCTTTAGGGCTCTGTTTTTATTCTTTTCAAAGCTCTAGGACACCAAGGCAGGAGGAAGAAGAAAAAAAAAAAAAAAAACCCACACACAGACAGACACACTCACCCAGAAACAGCTGCAAATAGCCTTGAATTGATTTTTTTTTTTTTCATTGCTTTCCCTCATTCACCAACAAGTGGAAGGACTGGAGGTGACACAAGGACTCCCAAACAGACCATGCGTCTGGATAATGGTAATACTAAAGCAAAGGCCGGAGGGGGCGCCTTCTTCCACCAGGGATGTGTTCTGAGGCCTTAACCCCTTCAGGCCTCAGAGCACGCCTCAAGGAAGGCACTGCGGTCACACCCATTGCACAGATGAGAAGACAGAGGCTCAGGGGGCTTGTGCTTTCAGACCAGGGAGGGGATGAAGTCAGAGCCCGTGGGGTCAGGGTGGAGCCAGGTGGGCCCCAGGCTGATGGGAAGGTGGGCAGTGGTTTGCAGACCCCGTAGCTGCCAGGTGCAGACCCAGCCTGGATGGGGCTGTGGGAGGCTCCTCCCCCCCCCCAGCAGGGGGAACCATCGGGAGCCCCACACAGACAATTTATTCTTCAGGAGCACCCTATAAAGTGTCTAATGGGTTCAATGAGGCATAAAGCAAGAGTAAAGGGGGGGGGGCAGAGGGAATAAAAGGGAGAGATGTATGAAAGAGCAGAGAACAGGCCCAGGAAAGGAACTGGGCAGCGCTGTCCCTCGGCCCTCAAGTGGCCTTTGTTGCTGCCTGAAGCAAGCCGGAGAGCGGCCTTGGTGGCGGGGCTCTCTCCCAGCGGCTGGGGCCGATGTCTGCATTCAGAGAGGAAACTAGAGCGTTCATGAGGTGCATGCAGAGCACCCAGGCAGCCGGCTCGGGGAGATCCCCTGCCCCGGGGTCCCCCAGAACCCGAGGATACTCGAAGCCAGCGCCGAGGGGTCCTCTGTGCAGCACTGGAAGCCCTTCTCACACCACTGTGGTTCGGGGAGAGTGGTAGATGGTGACATTAAGTCAAAAAAGAGTCCAGCATCTCGATTCAACCCTTTCTCTGGCCTTGAATGACGGGGCTTCACCTTTAGCAGGAACCCTGGCAGCGAGGAAACTTGGAAAGGAGGGAGGCTTTGCGACTCAGTAACACTGTCTTTATTAAAGCACAAAGGCCCCCCAAAGTCCGAGTGATTGCTGGAGGGGGGGTTGTTTTGCAGGGCTGGCCAGCTCTGCAGAAAGCCTTCAGGGCCCCCAAGCGGGGCCTGGCAGGAGGTGGGCACTGTTAACCCTTCCTGAGCGCCTCCCGGGCACCTGGTGCTGCACCCTGCGTGCACAGGTCTCCCTGGGATACGGAAAGCACCTTCCCACGTGGCAGGCACAGCTTTGCCCTCAGCACAAGATGAAACACAGTGCTGTTGGGAAAATAAAACCAGAACTGAGTGGGGAGTTTATTTTGCACCTGTCGAGTGTGAGCCCCGTGGGAGACACGATGAAGACGCAGTGAAGGGGCGCGGGATGAGCAGGGGTGGGGACTCGGGTCCTGCCCAACCTCTGGCCAACCGTGTGCTTTAGTCCAGGACACCCTGCACTTTTTTGGCTCTGCCCGTGCATGTCACTTTACCTCTTTGGGTCATTTACCTCTATTTACCCTGATATTGAGGTTAGTTCCGAAAGTGTGGTGACCAGTGGGGAGTTGTCCCCAGTGAGAGGATGAGCCCATGTTGGGCATTCAGAACAGGCAGCAGGGCTGCAAGACACTGTGTATTATCTATCCAAGAGGCTCCGAACTTGGGGTGACTTGTGGGCTGGTTCTGACAGGTGACAGGAGCACTGATTAGCAAAGGCCCCTGGGGGGTATTTGAGGTGACAGTAAGGGACGATGTAAACCTTGGCAGATAGTGGACTAGAGAGTCGAGTCTCAGCTGGCATGTCACAGAGTTACCTGCTTGCTGTCACCAATAGACAGGTGGCCAGCCTCCCACCCTCACCCAGGGCAGGTGGGATGGATGGAAGATGCCGTCTTCCTCCAGAGCACCTGCCAGGTTCTTCCTGCCTCCCCATTCCCCATCACCACCTGGATGGACCAGCGTCCAGCTAGAGAACAGACCCAGCAGGAGAGAATCCTGCGCTGGGGAAGGATGTTTTAATCCACAAAAGATCACATGGACAACAATGGTCCCATGAGATGAATCACAAGGTTGGAAAATCCCTACCGCCTAATGACATCATAGCGATCATAATGTCACAGCATAGCCTGTCACTCACGTGTTTGAGCGGATGCTGGCAAACATAGCCACTGCATTGCTGGTTGTGTAAAATATGGCACACACAATTGTTTACAATGCATACTTGATGATGTTCCTGGTTCGTGTATTTACTGTACTTCTTACCGTTATTTTCGAGCACATTCCTTCTACTCTTTAAAGAATCAAGTTAACTTGAAACAGTCTGCTACATTATAGCCTCAGCCTCATGCATCCTGTGTCCACTACACCTCTTGATTGCCTGTAGAGGCCACATGGAATGAGTGACA
The DNA here is from genome assembly GCF_045843805.1 of Urocitellus parryii. NCBI lineage: Eukaryota > Metazoa > Chordata > Mammalia > Rodentia > Sciuridae > Urocitellus > Urocitellus parryii. The sequence goes on from NC_135546.1 coordinate 15,025,051, forward strand.
GAGACCATCCAGGTTTATGAAAGTGTTCTCTGTGATGTTCCTCAGCAGAACCACCAAGGGACATATTTCTCAGAAGGTGTCCCCATTGTTAAGGGTTGTGTGACCATGGAGGAGGAGCAGGAGCAGGAGGAAGTGGAGGTACAGGGGCTGGCTAGACAGGGCGGAACCTCAAAGGGCAGGCAGCAGGAAGGGAAGGCCGAGACCCTCCTGCACAGGTAGAGGTATCTGCCTCATCCGGGCAGTCTCAGCCACGCTCTGTGGTCTTCCACCTGACGGGTGGAGGCTTACCCAGGTAGTCTAGCATAGTCCCCCTCTCTGACATTCAGCTGACTGTGTGCAGGTCACATCTGCAGAGCTTCTTCACAGCAAGAGCTTAGGTGAGTGTTGGAATGGCTCGCAGGACCTAGATGCCCTGCACATTTCAGTGTCTCCACAGCAACTTCAGGCAGGTGGGCCCCACCTCACACCTGCATGATGGCACCAGTGAGCTTCCCTACCATGCACCCTCCCCTCCCAGGGTATTTTGCCTGCCACTGCCAGGCTCCACTCCATCACGGTGGCTGGCGTCCTGTAACTCTCCCTCCCAGACCTCTAACAGTAGCTTCCATCACCGGAGCCCCAACCCTGATTTTTAAAAATCGCCAACAGTAGTCTAACATCAGCTATTTCAAAATAAAAGGATAGTCTTCCCAAATCCCACCACCATAAATTCTTCCTTTGCTCTTTGCCGTACGTGTTTGTTACAGCTGTCTAGCCAAAGCAGGTCTCCATGCAGATCTGTCTGTCTGTGCTGAGGTGAGTGCTAAACCCTGCGCAGCAGCATCTCCATTTACTCTCACATCAGCCTTCTGGAGACCACAGTAGTGTCTCTGCCTCCTCTTGTAAGGCAGGGCCTCGAAGCCAGTGCGAATATTCACACCCAGATGTGTCTGATGCCAGAGCCCTTGCTTCAGTATCACTCCTTAGCCTGATATCAAGCCCCTTCTCAGTTGTAATCCAGGCTTCCTACCACTGTATCACAGACATGGTGCATTTATAAGTTTACTATGTGTTTATACACATGTCTGAGCTTTAAGAAAAGAATCGTCTGAAATTCAGGGTTTCTAGCCCTGAACCCAGAATTTAAATTTAAAATGATGGGTAGGTGAGTAGGTGGGTGGGTGAACAAGTAGGTGAATGGGGGTCTGGATGGATGCATAAGGAGGTGGCTAGGTGACAAGGTGGCTAAGTGGGTGACAGTGGGCAGAAGGCATTTGGATAGCCACATGGACAGGTGGACTGTTTAGTCACCTTTTTCACTGTTCTTACTTAAAGATCAGGACAATTGTAGAGGAGGAAAGTGTATATCAGGGCTCAGGGTTTCAGAGGTCTCAGTCCATGGACAGCAGGCTGCATTCCTCGGGCTCAAGGTGATGCTTTAGGAGGAAGAGTGTGGCAGAGGGAAGCCGTTCAGGATGATCAGAAATCAGAGAGACTCCACTCACTAGAAACCAAATATAACCCCCAAAGGCACACCCCTAATGGCCCACCTCTTCCAGCCACACCCTACCCACCTTCAGCTACCACCCAGTTAATCCCATGAGGGGGTTAATTTGCTGATTGGGTTAAGGCTCTCATAACCCGATCATTTCTCCTCTAAACCTTCTTGCATTATCTCACACGTGAGCCTCCGGGGGGACATGTCACATCAAAACCATAACATGGACAGATAACTAATCCACAAACTCAGCCCTGTTCTCTCCCCACTGAGGTCCTGGTATGCTTGAGAACACACAGCCAACCATCGGCTACATAAAATACCTCCCACTGAAGGAAGTAGGCACTCATCACCGCCTGTTTGCAGACATAAAAAATGGAGGCTCCAAAGGTCTAAATCACAGGTCAAGGTTAGTTCTTGGTGGTGGAGCAATGATCTTGGTTCCAGAGCAGCTTGCTGGCCCCAGAATAGGCAGGTTCAGACTCTCCATCCCTGGTTTTACCTGCCACACCCTGCCATCTTTTGCACCTCCAGGAAACCCTGGATCTCCCCCACCCTCATCCTTCTCAGCCTGTTCCTCATTCCCACGACAGCCCTTGTCAGCATCAGCAGCTGCCCCAAGATCACCTCAGCTGCTGGGTCAGGACCGTCAGGCTTGGGGGCCCAGAGAGATTTCTCATCACATGGGGCAAATATTTGCTGAGCGTGTCTCGTGTACTGTGCCCTGTGCCAGGGACTGCAGATGCCAACTCTAACGGAGTTACAGGCTGGAGTGGGAGTCGGGTCAACAGGCAGTTATAAAATCTCCCTGGGCCGAGGACAAGCAGGTTCCCAGGAGGCAGTGTCATCCCTCACTGGAGGGTGAAGTAGGGACTGTGTTTAGCTGCTCACAGGAGAGAAAGGGGACTCTAGGGGGAGCAGGGACAGTGTGGACATGGCTCATTTCCCTCTTCCCTCCCTCCTCTCTTCTGCTTTCCTTCCTTCCTTCTTTCCCTCTCTCCATCCCTCTTCCTTCCTGTAGATAGATAAATAGATGGATCAACTGGTCGATCGATCAAGGAGGTCTGGTTGCATATCAGGGATGCCAAGAGCATCTGTTACCTAGTCCCTAGGCTAAGTCACATAGCGTGTACTGTAAGTGGTCACACAGTCCATTTCAAAGTAACACTAAGTATGTTAGCCCTGTCGTGTGCTAGGACCTGTTTGGTTGATGGGGGTGACAGTTCCATAGCACTTCCCAGGACAAGTCTCCCTCTCTGCCCACAGTGGCTAAGGAAACAGCAGATGGGGAAACTTGTCCCGGAGAAGATGAGTGAAGATTAAAGCACAAATGTGTGCGACTCTGAGTGTTCTCAGTTCCCTCGTCTGAGAACCAGGAGCAAATGGAGGGTAATCCCAGGTGGAAGGGGAGGGGGCGTGGCACAGAGCAGCAGAGTCAGGGAGACCCAGGTTCAAAGCTCAGGATCTCTCTGCAAAACTCGGGAACATTATTTACGGAACACCTGCTGCATACCTTCCGTGGGGTTCAGCACTCCCCTTTCACCACTTAATTCAACCTTCAAAAGAGGCTGGTCAGGCAAGTATTGGCAAATCTACCTTATACATGAAGATGCAAAAGCCCAGAGAGAGAAATGATAGGCACAGAGTCACAGACTGAGGGAAGGATTCAGCATTTGAACTCAGGTGTGCTCAGGTGGATCCCAGACTGGCGGCTCGGTGGTATATGAGTACCTGTCTCCTCCTCGCCACAACGATCCACCATTCATCCACCAGGCAGAAGAGAGCAGAGGCCTAGGGCTTTGCCTCTAGATCCAGGCCAGGGTGGGCTTGGATCCTAGCTCTGCCTGCGGGGTGGTCTTGGGCCTTTCTTTGCCCCTGAGCTGCTTCCTCAGCTTCAACTGAGGACATAAGAGCACCTGCTTCATTCTAAGGCTCATGAGAGATGATAGTGTGGAAACACAGGCAAGGCGCTCCAGGGAACACACAGCTGTTAGCATCACCGTCATCTTAACTTTATTGCCTGCAATTTTTATAAACCCACTCCCAAACTGCAAAGTGTTCTCAATCTGATGGGCGAGTGAGATTGAATTCACTCACCTAAAGACAACCCGCGTAGTAAATACTCACTGTCAATGGCACCGTCAGTGCCTGTAGAGAGTTTGGCTCAGGAAGTTACTCTGGCCCTCCCGGTGACTTGGAAAGGCCTCCCAGAAGCAATGAGACTCAAGCTTCCTTCGGAAGGACAGGTAAGAGGAGGGGCTAGAGCTGGGCCTTCCAATGGATGAGAGGTGAGGAAGGTGGAGTCTAGGGAGGCTGTGAGGATGGGAGGCAAGTAGATTGCAGAGTAGGGGGACAGAGGTGCCAGACCAAGGTCCATGAGCAGTGGGGAGCCCTTAAAGGTTCTTGAGTAGGGGCATATTCTGGGAAAGTGGAGGTGGCACCGAATAGCCTCACACAGTGCCGTATGCTGTGACAGCAGCTGTCTTCTTTCCTGTTTGACAACCCCCGATGTGTGATGAACTAGAACCCCCAGTGAGAACACTGGTGCCAACGAGAATACACTCTGCAGAAGCCAGACAAGATCTTCATCCTGAATCATAATCATGTCATGTCACAGTGATGACTGGCCCTGTATGTATTAATAATCAGAGTGCCAACATCCAAGACAGAGTGCTTACTCTATGCCAGCCCCCATACTGGAGCCTCTTCAAACCCTTAACGATTCTTAAGCCTCTCATGGACCCCAAACCCCTTGCTTATGACAAGGAACTTAAAACAGACCTTGACCAGCCTGAAACGCGATTCATTAACAGTCCTCCTGTACAGAGCAGTTCAAGCAAATGGCTTACCTTGCTGGTGCACACCTGTAATCCCAGTGGCTCAGGAGGCTGAGGCAGGAGGATTGCAAGTTCAAGGCCAGCCTCAGCAACTTAGCAAGGCCCTAAGCAATCCTGTCTCAAAATAGAAAATAAAAAATGGCTAGGGATGTGGCTCAGTTGTCAAGCACCCCTGGGTTTAGTCCCTCGTACTTACATAAATAAACAGAAGATGGACACAATGCCCTAGCTACGTTACAGGAAAAACCAAAAGGCAGCAACTTCTAAATAAAACAGCACACATCCTTCAGTATTTAAAATGCTCAGGCACATCAGAAACCATGATGAACTAAAAAAAATGGGCATGAATTGTAAGGAATGTGTACAGATGTGAGATGGGAAAGCCCATGATGTCCCAAGGCATGTTGTCAATACTATTCTTCTGTGTTGGACATCTTGAAATAAGAGCTAAGCGCATAATAATATTTTTGGATTCCCAATATTGCAACAGTGACTAGACCGACAGAAGACTGTTGGCATTGGTCACTCGGATTCCACGGGGCAGTATTTACATTAGTGATACAACTTTCTGAAGTACTGGACGATGCTTGGTAATGTACTAGATAAAAGAGGGTATGTCCTTTTCTCAATTTATATGGTAAATGTGTTTCTGGAAAATTCAGCATAAATTAAAATGAGGTTAAAAAAATAAATTCTTTGGTGCTCAAGGCCCTGGATTCAATCCAACAATTCATTGAAATCCATTATTTTTGTTCCCACATTATAGATATGCACACTGAGGTGCTAAACCTGCTCTAGGTCAGAGCTGGAAGTGGAACCTACTCTGGGTTTCTACTTCACCATTTCATGTGATACTGTTTTGTTGTTTTATGGAGTAAAATGGCTTCAAATGAATTCAACTTGCATTTTTTAAAATATTTACTTTTTAGTTGGACATAATACCTTTATTTTATTTATTTATTTTTATGTGGTGCTGAGGATTGAACCCAGGGCCTCACATGTGCTAGGTGAGCGCTCTACCATTGAGCCACAACCCCAGGCCCTCAACCTGCATTTATTAAACACCTCCTGGTTCTAAGTATCCTAGTAAGTCCAGAAGACACAGAAGTAAATAAGACTTGGTGGGGTGGTAGAGAGAGAGAGAGAGAGAGAGAGAGAGAGAGAGAGAGAGAGAGAGAGAGAGAGAAAGAAACATGGCAGAGAAAAGGAATGGAAGAAGATCTGTGTGTCCAGAGTGGAGGATCGTCAAGGGGGAGTAAAGAGAGACAGGCTGCAAGAGTTGGCAGGGGGCTTCTTGGCAACACTGATAAGAAGTTGAGAATAATGGAGAGTCACTGAAAGGCTTAAAGCCAACAGATGATGTAACAAGCTGTCTTTTTACAAAGCCACTGTGACTGTAGAATGGGCCACAGATAGAAGGCAGCCACAGCTAAAACACAGGTGGTTCCAGTAGGAGAAGGTGACAGCTTTGAGCTGAAGAGCAGAGGATGGGATTAGGAAATGCCGAGGAGTGTGAATTCACCACCACCCTACCATGTCTGAACACAGAGGGTGAGGGAGATGGAGAAGTCCAAGATGAAACCCAGGGTCCAGGCTTGAGTGACCAGTGCTCTGTGGGGCTGTTGGGTGAGATGGAAGAATATAGTAGGAAGCAGAGATGTGCTGGGGTTGAGGGAGAACATTCATTGCTTTGGAGACTCATCAGATTTGCAAGTGCTGATATTTGGGCAGCAGACAGGAACGTCCAAGCTTAGGAGGCAGGCCTGTGGGGTGGAGCCCCCTGTCTCTGTGTTAGGATTCCTTTATCTGTGGCCCATGGGTGCTTCAGGGGGCCTGTGAATCATATAATATATATATATATATATATATATATATATATATATATATATATATATATAATTATGGGTTCATATGGATATGTACATTTTTCTAGGATGAGGATCCCTAGATATCATCTGGCTTTCACAGGGACCTGTGTTCCCCAGAGGAGAAACTTCTGATATGACATATTTCAACTGATCTAAGTTATGACATCCTTTTTATACAGCCAAAGTTATCTAATGTTTCCAATTAAGAAGGGCATTTATCAGAAATAACAATACCTCCAATTAATCTGCTGCACATTACCTTGGCATTATTTCTGAAGTAGTCACACAGGACTCTGGTTACTCTGAAGTATTTTGTTTTTAACTTCTCCCAAAGGAATGGGCAGCTCCTCTTGTCCTCAAATGTGTCACTTGCAGTATTATTTGACAATCAGTTTGCATGTCCAGCAGTATCAGAACATAAGGTAGCTTTCATCTACTTGGGGATGTCTTCTTTTTACTCTTTTAAAAAAAATGTTTATGGGGCTGAGGCTGTGGCTCAGCGGTAGCGCGCTTGTCTGGAATGTGTGAGGCACTGGGTTCGTTCCTCAGCACCACATATAAATGAATAAATAAAGGTCCATTGACAACTTAAAAAAATATTTTAAAAATGTTTATATATATTTAGTTGTTGATGGACCTCTATTTTATTCATTTATTGGTAAGTGGTGCTGAGAATTGAACCCAGTATCTCATACATGCTAGACAAGCACTCTACCACTGAGCTACAACCCTAGCCTTCTTTTTTTTTAACTTTTTGTTTTGCTATATTGGGGTTTGAACCAGGGGCCACTGAGCTATATCCCCAGCCTTTTTTGTTTTGTATTTTGAGATCGAATCTCATTAAGCCAACAGAGTCTGGCCTTGAACTTGAGAGCCTCCTGCAACAGCCGCCTGAGTTGCTGGGATTACAGGTGTGCACCACCATGCCTGACTGGGTATCTTCTTTTGCTAGACCCTGAGACTACTTGACTATTTCTTTTCAAGAAAATATGAAATCATGCTCATATCTCTAATGATTTAAATTTGCTTCATAATATTGAATTTCGCCCCCTATTTCTGCACCTTTCTCTAGAAACATGGTGTGATCTTTTTAGGACATTCTAAATATTATACAATTGGTTGAAACTAAGATATATTAACCAACAAAGCTCATAGCTCAGTGGTAGCAATGACAATGGAAACAGCTAGGACTTTCTAACACTTTGGCAGTGGAAACTTCTTTATTGCTGCCACCTGGGAGTTTTCCTGATTTACAGAGATAATAAATTGCTATGGATTGGGTATGATTTATCCTCCAAGGGTTTGTGTGTTTGGAAGCTTGGTCCCCAGAGTGGTGGTGCTGGGAGATGGTGTGGAACCTTTAAGAGGTGGAGCCTGGTGGGAGGTGTTTAGGTTAGTGAGGGAGCTTCCCTCTGAAGGGATTAAGATAGCTCTCATAGGATGCCCGAAGTCTTGCAGTAGCAAGCACAACCTCTAGATCACTCTCTGGCTTCCAGTTTTGCAGTGCAACTTCTCATTCATGCCCTCACCATGATGTCATGAGGCCTTCATGAGAGCCCAGCTGATGCAGGTGTCATGCCCTTGAATCACCCCAGTGATCTACACAAACCTCTTTTCTTTATGAATTTAGTCTGCATCCGTTATTTCATTATAGTAACAGAATACAATTTTAAAAACACGTGCCTTAGAACTGATGGAGTTGCAGTGCAGGAATAGGCAGATTCCTAGGAAGAGAATGCAAGAGAGCGGTAGAGGAGGGAAGAGGAGACCTGGGGCTAAGAGAAGGAGAAACCAGAAAAGAAAATGATAAGAGATCCTCTGAAAAATAGAGAAGACTCAGGATGATGGCTTATGGAGATATGAAGAATTCTAGGAAGTGGGAGGAAGGCTACAATATATGAACTGGGAATGTCCACTGGAGCCAACAAGGATAAGCAAGAGCATGAGCAGCACTACAGCTTCATGGAAGTGCCTCTCTCCATTTCAAAAGATTAACTCATGCAGGGAGGGAGAGTGGGAAGCTGAGATCAAAGAGGATATATCAGGTGTCATTGAGTGACACCATTGTCCAAGAAGGGGACACAGAAGGAGAGTTAGATCTGGGGAAGAAAATAATGGCTTTGGAGTTGAGCATATGGAATTATAGGTCATCTTCTTGGGAAATCCATGTGGGTAGACATATGGGATTTGAAAATCTGAGTCAGAAACTCCAGGGATACCACCTGGTTGATGGGGGGAGGGGGATGAAGAGCATCAGCACATTGGTGGCTCCTAAGAGCATAGAAGTAAGTAAAAAACCCAAGAGAGTGTGTGTGAGAGAATAGAAGAGGAGTGTCTTAGGCTGTTTTCTTCTGCTATAACAAAATATTTGAATCTGGGTAATTTATAAAGAAGAGAAGTTAATTTGGCTCATGGTTCTAGAGGCCAGGAAGTCCAAAAGCATGGCAGTGGCATCTGGTGAGGGCCTTCTTGCTGCATCATAACATGGCAGAGGGCATCACGTGGTGAGACAGACCCAGCATGCTCAGATCTTCTTCTTAAAAAGCCACTAGTACTGTCATGGGGGGTCCCATTCCTCATGACCTCATCTAATCCTAGTCACCTCCAAATATCATTAACATGTGACTTTGAGGATTAAGTTTCCAACACATGAACTTTTGGGAGGTACATGGAGACCACAGCAGGGGTAAGACTGGACTTTGAGGAAGCAGCTTTGAAATCTGCAGAGAGCAAGCCACAGAGCTAGAGGACAGGGTTTATTCCTGGGCCCAACAAACTATCTGGTACTTAATAGATGCTAATCAGAATTGGCTGATGGATTGGTTGATTGACAGATTGACTAAAAGAATGCACAAAAAATGAATCTGTTGGGAAAGAGACTTTAAAAATGGAGAAGGGAAACAGAAAATTAAAGTCTAATCGAGAAAAGTTTTAAATCTGCCAGGATAGAATAAAGTCAAGCACTAAGAAACCATTAGGATGGACTATTATGGGTGCCCTGATGTCCTCTGCAGTTTCCACTGGGTAGAGAAGTGGGAGCAAAAGAGAGATTGCCACCAACTAAGAGAACAGAAGGTGAGCATAGATTTTTTTTTCCCAAGAAATGGAGCAGTTTGGGAAGGAGCACCAGCATATGATAGCCTTCGAAGGATCCCATGGTGCTCAGGATCCCTGAAGAAAGACCCAGAAGAGCCCAAGTCCTTGATTGATTAAGCACATCTGCCTTTGAGAAGAGGGGATGCACACAGGAACCAGGCAGCACCCCACTGCAGGTGTAACCCCTGGATATTGCTCTCTTTGCATCCTCATCACCCGACAGGTGTAAAGAGTAGACGGACGGATGTGGGGTTGTATTTCTCATCCAGCAGCGACCCCACTGCTGCTGGTGAATCCATACCAGGGAATGGTTGCCATGGCGACACCAGCCTTCCAGTCCAAGAAGACGGACAGGGTTTAAATCATTCTTAGCCAAGGTACCGAGTGTGTTTTCCAGGCGATGAATAATAGCTCCTAACACAAGTGCAAGCTTGGCTGGGCATGGCATAGAATATTTATGTTGCCTGGGCTTGTTGTTGGATTTGTTTTCATTTTTGTGTTCTTTATGGTGGAGCTCTGCAAAAAAAAAAAAAAATCAATAGCATTGACTCCCTGGCTAATCTTAATTCACCATGAAATAGGCTTAAACAGTAGCCTCCCCCCATCCAGTGACTTCCAGATATCCTGTAGACAAGGATTTAAATTGAGTCCAACCGTCTTAATGAGCGTGGTTGCTATTTTAGGATCTCGTACCCTGGCATGCAGGGTTTGTTTCTTAACCTTGGAGGTGACTTTTCTCGGGTCAAAGAACCCCGCCTGCTCCATGTCCTGAGTCCTTCTTTTTAAGGAACTTTCTTTCTCCATGCAGAATGCTCTAGATCCGGACTCTGGGAGCAACAAGAACATGCTGTTCCCCCTTCTAAGCCAAGCTCCAGGAGCAGCTCTCTTGAATGTTCCCCCAAAAGACTCATGTGTTGAAGGACTAGTCACAACCCATGGTGCTTTTGGAGGTAGTGGAACCCTCAGGAGATGGAGCCAAATGGAAGGAATTTGCTGAAAGTCAGGATAGAGAAGTGGCAGAGACTAGATGTGAGCTTTGGTTTTTCTAAAGTCAAGACCAGTCCCTGAATCGATGCCATTATTGCTCAGCGTGCTATAGGCTATTTGAGGAGTGTTTCATTCTGCCTGAGTGGTTCGTGCTGAGTCCTGGGAGACATGGTAATGATTGAAATGGCCTTGAAGGTCAGCGTGATTTTGGTAGGTAGGGAAGGAGGAAAGGATCTTCCAGGTAAAGGGTGTGGCAGAAGCAAAGGTAAGCAGGCAGGGACGTGCAGGGTTAGTCCAGGCAATACTAGAAGATGTGGCATGAGATGATCCTGGTTGGGTCAGGGAGGCCTTGGATTCCCCAAGGGTCCATGCAGTGGTGGAATGCAGGCTTTGGAGTCAGATGGATCTGATCTTGGATTCTGCATTCCTCTGCCCACGCAATCCTGGACCAGTACATAACTTCTGGGTACCTCAGAACTCAGTGAAACGGGCATGATACTAGTCTTTGTTTATATGATTGACATAAGAATAAGGCACACAGAGCAGATAATAAATATGAGTTTCATTGGTAGTATCTCCTGAACTGGGTACTTTTCCTTCCTGAGTCCTCTGTTTCCAACCTGACACTCCTTGGTTGTTAAATAATGGAGTCATGCAATCTCAGAGTTGTAATGAGCCCTGGGTATAGGTGATCTTTACGGTCTCAATCATCATGGAAAACTGAGAATAACCCCATTCTCAGAGCGCCTAAGTGATTTGATTCCTTGCTCCTAAGGCCCCTGGCACTGAAGATTCCCTGATGGTCTGATTTCTTCCCTTATGAACTATCAAGAGCTGGGAATGGGCAACTGGGTTCGTGGCTCAGTGGTAGAGCACTTGCCTAGCATGTGAGAGGGCCTGAGTTTGATCCTCAGCACCATATAAAAATAAATAAATTAAATAAAGGTATTATGTCCAACTACAACTAAAAAATATTTTTTTAAAAAGAGCTTGGAAAGGCATTTTAACATCAGTATCTGAAAAGTCTCAGCCATGTTACCTGGATAAACTGTGCCTGAGTTCCCAGCAACAGAGAGCTCCTCAGTCTCTTACCTTGTCAGGTTCCTGGTGTGTCATCAACTTTTTTCCAAGTTCTCTGGGGATATAGCTCGGAAGTCGAGTGCTTGCCTAGCAAGGCCCTGGGTTCCATGCCCAGCACCACACACACACACCAAAAAAAAAAAAAAAAGAAATGATCAAACATTTTCAACATTTTCATTGTCCTTAGCTTCTGAGAGTCTGGCTTCCCCTTTTATAGGGCATGTTTTGTCCCCGTCTATTATTTGTCTGTCATGAACACACCTGGGGTCCATTCTTCTCTTAAACTCAACTTCTGAATGTCTTTTTTTTTCCCCTCCTTTTAAATTGGAATTTGGTCGTAACCAGGTTTCATCCTGGGATGATTCCTTCCATTCCATGTAAGTACCATCGTACCCTGGCTCCTGAACTGCCCCAGCTGATGGCTGGAGTTGGACTCCAGCGAGGATTCTCATCTCTAATGGCCACTCTGGCTGACTCTTGATGCCCTCTGACCTTCCTTTGAGAGTGGCTGCTGCAACTCCTCCTCAGGGCTGAGTGTGCTTCCTGCTGCCCTGTGATTTTTTTTTCTTCTCCCTTGATTCTGTCCACCCAGATTTTCCCAGCCATTGAGTGACCACCTCTTAACTCCAGCCTTCCACTTTTACCACATTGCCAGTCACCCCCGCCCCATCTGTCAGAAGAACCTATAAGGATTCCCAAGAACTACTTCCTACCCCCCGCTCTGTCTGCATTCTTGAACCCCCAGATAAGCTGTTCTCTGCCAGCCAAGGCCACGCACTCACTGGGTTGGAGAGGCCTTGCTTTGTGCCCAATGCTGGCCAGCAAAGGCCATCCCCAACTTTCTCATTATTAAGCAACTTGTCCATGTCATGCTTTGCATGTTGATCTCTAATCTACCTCACGTCATCATGTGAAATAGGCATTATCTTCACCTCACCCCCGTGGGGAAGAGGGAAGCTCAGTCAGGTCTCACTGATCTTTCAACCCATGCCCATACCTTGTGGTTGGTGATGGGGTTCATACCAAGTATAGCTCCTCCACCTGTTTCTAAAACCATCCAGAGAAGGCTAACACAGTGGCTTCCAAGAATTGGCGGTATCTTTGGCAGGTCTGTTCCAACTGCTCCTTTAATTTTACAGAGTAGACCTCTCGAGAGGCTTCTTGATTCTATTTGATGATGTTTCTGCTCGGTTCCAGATGGAGAAGGTGGACACTCTCAGTGACCCACCTTCAAGATCCTCAGTTCATCCTCAGAAACTTCTCTTCATGTCTAAGTGGAAGGAAACAGCGTGGGCCATCGGGGAAGTGCCTCCATTTAACAAGAAATAGTTGAATGGGAGAGAACCTCCCCAAGATCACAGAGCCAATGAGTGGTTGGGTCTTTAGGCTCCATGTTTCACTCTTATTATGGAAACTTCAGAGAGCAAGAATGTCAACAGTGATTTGTTTCTCTTTCCCATAACAGTCCAGGTGTGAGCTGCTGAGGTTCAGGGACCTAGTCATCTTCTCTTTTGTTGCTCAGACTTCCTTGGGGTGTTGCCTTCATTTATAAAATCTAAGAGACCTTGTCTTCATTGCAGCCCATGGGAAGGTCAAGAAGGTAGGGATAAGATAGAGCCTTTTCCTTTAAGGATCTGACCTAGAAGTTTTATGTAGTACCTTCAATTCATATCTTATTGGCCAGAAAAGGTCACATGGGCCCATTTAGCTGCAAGGGAGTCAGGAAAATTTTGTCTTTTCTAGATAATCAAGGATCCAATCAGAAATGAAGGTTTTGTTACTGTAGAAGAGAGAATAGATATTAGCAGAGGGCTCATAGTCTCCATGCTGATACAAGGGCAGATAAAACTTTCCTTTTCCATCCCATAAACTCCTCCCAACTCTGATCCTGTTCCTCAGTACCCACCCTGTGTGGCTCCACAACCAAATTCAGGGATGATGCCCTGAAACCTGTATCCTAAGGCAGGCCATGTTTTGTTCTATTATTTTAGTCACTACACAAGGTCTGACTTTCACAGCAAAACCGTTGCTTGTTCAAAAATTATGACTTCAGTTTCTTGTGGAAATATTGCTGCATCATTAAAATACTATTACCTGCTCAGAAGAAATACTTTTATTTCCTGATGAAAACACAACTCTACCTATTAAGAATTTGGTGGATTGAAACAAACAAATTCCCAAATTTACAATTTACAAATGTCCCACGTTTACAATTTCTGTTAGAATGTTCTAGAATGGCACATCTACAAGTGGGAAAAAAATTGTAGGGAGGCCAGGTATGTCTATGGTGGCCTCCCTTCTTCAGATTTACATTTTACTCAAATCTTTTCCCTAAAGATTAGTGATACCTTATTGGTGGCTATGCCAGACTATTTGGTGACTGCTGTAGTGTTCTTTCCTGGGAACTTGGGTAGTGGTGTCTAAAAAACTGAAGATCGTGGGGAGGGATCTGTTAATATTCAAAAGAGTGGTTGTTTAAGGATTGGATGTTCAGTGCAATGCTTGGTGACCACATGGGACCGCCCCAGGCACAGAGGTGGGACTAATTAGAAAGGGAAGTGGGCGGAGCTTCGTGGTGTTGCCCTGCCTAGGTTAGTGGGCAATGAATTTCTGCCAAAAGTCAGGTGAAAAGATGCTCGAGGTTAAGGACAGTGAGAGAAGACAGGGGTTGAAAGTAGCTATAGAGAGCACACGTAGCATGTGTGGTGGAGAGAGGGGACTTCCTTCCTAGCTTTCCTGGGTTTTATGTGCAAAGTGGAGACAGAACCCATTCAAGTGGTATGAAGATCAGTTAGAGACAGTATATGGGACACCTCTGGCACCCAGTAGATGTTCAAGTTAACTGCAGCATCTTCTAAGGCTCTGAGTAGCTGTCTCAGAAGATTCAGGCCAAATCATTTTAAGGACCCTGGAGAGCTCCAAGAGAGGACTGGATCTTTGAGAAAAGGGTTGCAGTCGACAAATGGACTGTTCTAGAAAACACTGTGACAGCTGGGAAGTACTTCATAAATCGTCCATCTGGTCTTTCTCACAAATGCAGAAAGAAATCTTCGCATCCATGGGATGATTTTAGTGATGCACAAATGCAGATTAGACAGCATCCAGTCACCTGGTGGGACAGCCACCTCCTTTTCACATCTCCTGAAGCAAAAGGGATGCTGAACTTCTGGTGTACCTTAGCACCCCTGTTGGACTTGGGGCTTTTGCTTTGAAGAAAGACAGAGCATGGCTCTGACTCAACACCTTTGGCTAGCATTTAATCACATTTTATTTGTACTGTATTTATTTATTTGTGCTCAGACATAATAGTTTTGTGTGTAGTGATAATTCAGTTTTCTAATCCCGCATATTTACTAGCATAAGATTTCTAAGTGATTGCTGGGTATGGTGGGGGGGGGGGTGAAGGCCTGTAGTCCCAGAGGCTTGGGAGGCTGAGGCAGGCAGATCGCAAGTTCAAAACCAGCCTCAGCAAAAGTGAGGTGCTAAGCAACAAAGTGAGACCCTGGCTCTAAATAAAATACAAAATAGAGCTGGGGTTCTAGCTCAGTGGTCAAGTGCTCCTGAGTTCAATCTCTGGTACTGCCCCCCACACACACAAAAAAAGGACTTATGGAAAATGTTAAGTAAGTAATTTAGAGGTAACACACATACTTGGGACAGTAGTTAGAAGAGTGATTCAAGTTTGGATTAGTCTGCCGCTGCCTCTTTGCTGGTAGTAAAATGCCATCCCAGAGGGGTCCGTGCCTGCCCCAGCTGCCCACATGTTGCATCTGCTGACCCTGGGTTCTCACCCCCGTGCCATTTTGCTTTTTCCAAATGCCTTTTGAACAACACTCAAGTTTCCAGCTGACCCCATTAGCCTGAAAAACTTCGGGAGGGGGCGGCCTTTCTCCGACTTCCCTGGCATTCCCAATGATCAGACAGTCTCTCTGTTCTGAAATAAATAGTTGTATCCTGGAAATAGGGGGAGAAACAATTCCCCACAATTCCAGTATTGGAATGCAAATGAGCAATTAGAGTCAATTAAGACAGGATACAGTATAATTACCACCAATTGCACTAACCTTTCTATTCAGAAGGACTTGACCTGCTAAAGGGGAATTAAACAATAGTAAAAATCCCTTCTTAACCCAAGGGGGTGTATTTGGGGGCAGCCAGGCCTCCTGTCACCAGACCTGAGATGTCTGACAGGTTAGACCCGCCTTCCCCCACGCCCACTGCTCTGAGTCTGAACCACCCCTGGCAGCAGCAGCCAGGCTTGATGGTACCTTGTCAGAGACCTTATTGTGCCCATCACTGAAGGCTGCATAATTTAGCAGAATGCCTGAGCCCTGCAGCAGCAGCCTCTTGCCTCTTCCAGACAAATCCTAGGTCCTTAGACACGTTCAGCGGCACCCAGCTTTGCCAGGAAGCACCTTGCACTTGAACTTTCCTGCCCTCTGAACCCGACCTCCTGGTCTGTCTTTCAAAACCAAATTCCTCATGACATTCTCACTGATAATCACACCTCTTAAAATCTGGGCCCAAGATTTCTAAATCCTGATTTATGTGGATCCTGCATTTCCTGTGGAGACAGAACAAAACCGTGTTCTTAAAGACCTACGTTCTAACCTGAGTTCCACCTCTCAGCCTGTTTTTTTTTCTTTTCTTTTCTTTTTCATCCATCTAATAAGTATGGTTTGAGCACAGCTTATGGTTTTGCGGGTGCAGCTCGGAAAGTAGAAGACAAAAATCTTATATTTTAGAAATCTTAAACCTTTATGAGGCAAGGAAACTGCTGGCAGAGAACACTTCTTGGTGCCAGGAGAATTCTGGAATGGCCTGAGTGATGAATGTGGGTGAGTCTCGGGGAGAACGTAGCGATGGTCCTCTCTACCACATCTGGGCAGACAGCATGGTTTACAGGTTCAGAGAAGGGCGGTGCCTATAGTAAGACACATTTCAAATTGACCACTCTGAGCCCCTATTTCCAGACCTATGTAAGACAGGACGGTGACTTCTCAAGGGAGGGCTGTGCATTTGACTTTGAGGAGTCCTCAGTCCTATTGTGGGGATATAGAAACACAGAAAATGAACACCTTGGGTGGCCAAGGGCTGGAGACAGATCCTGTGGACAGACAGAGGCTAAGAAGAAGCAAGAAGTCCTTAAGAAGCCTGGCGTGGGGCCAGGTGCCATGTCTATAATCCCAGCGGCTCGGGAGGCAGAGGCAAGAGGATCGCAAGTTCAAAGCCAGCCTCAGCAACTTAGTGAGGCCCTAAGCAACTGAGCGAGAACCTGTCTCTAGATAAAACATAAAAAGGGCTGGCGATATGGTTCAGTGGTTCAATCCCTCATGCCCCCAAAAAAGAAGCCTGGCATGAAGAAGGATAGAGACAGACCAGAGCCACACGGGAAGTTTGAGCAGAGCCGATGTTTTTTTTTTACCTTTATTTTATTTATTTATTTTTATGTGGTGCTGAGGATCGAACCCAGGGCCTCGCACGTGCGAGGCGAGCGCTCTACCACTGAGCCACAACCCCAGCCCAAAGCTGAATTTGATTTCAGGATTATCTCACTCAAAGCCCAACCTTTTTACTAGATCCCACCACCTTGAATGTGAGGCTGGGTGGGGAGTGGGTAGACCCAGAGGAGCCAGGAAGAGACATAGTCGATTAGTATTTTTGCACCTTGGGCTGCAGCATGGACAACATCAGGCTGTCACGGTGACTAAGAAGGAAGCTGATAAAGGGCCCTGTGAAGGGGAGGGATGAGATGCGATTTCAGAATACAGTTGGAGATGAGATGGGAAGGATTTGGTCCCCGACTGCATGTGGGACAAGCTGAGGAAAGAGGCGAGGCTAACTTGAGTCTGCGCCCCTGGGTCACCACCTGGGGGCTCCTAGATGTCCCAGGGGGCAATGTTCTGTGGCCATTTCTGCATCCTTGGCTGGTTCCATGTCTTCCTTGCCTGAATCAGCCTCTCCCATTCCCGTTTATACTTGGCCACTCAGCTCCCACTCACTTTGACAGATCCCATCTCGCAGACCCTGGAAGCACTTTTCCCACTATTTCTGTAGCCTTTTTTTCCTATAGGAACCTGCCTGTGCATTATCATGACCTCAGGAGTCTCGTGCATATATGCATGCACACGGGCACCAGGTCTTTCCTTGAGGTCAAGGCTGAGGTCTTAATGTGGTAGAGCCAGGCAGAAACACTCGCAGCTTAAGAGCTGACAGGCTGTGGTTTTGCACGCTGACACACAGCTCTGCTTACTGACATTTAACCCTGGAGGCTTGCAACGGCTGACAGGTATCTGCAGAAGATAAACCACGGTAGGAGAAGCAAGAAACAAAGCATTGGAGAGAGAACAATCCCCCTTTAGGCTTAGTGCAGTAAAAGTCCCTAAGACCTGTGAGCTAAGTTGTCCCTAGGCTGTTGACATGCTTGCACCCATATAAGGAATATAGAATGCTCCCTCCAATAGAATTGCATCAACTTCCTTGCCTTGATGTACCCCAAATGTGCTTATGTATAAAAGTAAGAGCTCTGCTATGCTCGGGGTTCAGACTTGGGGAATTATTCCTCTGGGGAATGGT
Source organism: Urocitellus parryii (assembly GCF_045843805.1). NCBI lineage: Eukaryota > Metazoa > Chordata > Mammalia > Rodentia > Sciuridae > Urocitellus > Urocitellus parryii. Next base: position 15,042,972 of record NC_135546.1, read on the forward strand.
GCCTCTAATAAAGTTG